>NC_140590.1:952365833-954865833 GCF_964204655.1 Triturus cristatus | reverse complement strand
GGACAGAGTCCCTCCACACTAGGCCTGATCGATCTGCTGACAGCAGATGATCTGAGGTTGGCTCTAGGAGCCAACAGATCTGAATCAGGGAGTGGGTCAATTACAGTGTCTGGGTCAGATGATGAAAATCAAGATGACCAGGACTCTGTGATTGAAGGGCCAGACCCACATGGGTCTGAACAGGGAAGAAGAATTCTCCCTAAGAGAACTGACAGAGTGGAGGAGAGGCCAAGGTCCCTTTCTAGGGACTCTGACCACTCATATCACTCTGGCAGAGAATCTGTCCATCAGAGGAGCTCATACTTTAGTAGAAGAGAGAACTCCACTGAAAGAATGTCCAAACTGCTGCAGTATGAGGAGGCAAGGTTTGCCCTTAAGGCCAAGCAGTTGGCATTAGATAAAGAAGCCCTTGAGCTCCAGAGAGCTTCTAGAAAAGAGGGGTTAGAACCCCCGGTGGCAGCAACAGTGTCCCTAGAGTCAGAGATTACATTCCAGACCATAGGAACCTGTCCAAGGTTGCTCCTCCC
Organism: Triturus cristatus; assembly: GCF_964204655.1. Lineage (NCBI taxonomy): Eukaryota > Metazoa > Chordata > Amphibia > Caudata > Salamandridae > Triturus > Triturus cristatus. The sequence goes on along the minus strand of NC_140590.1, from coordinate 954,865,306 downwards.
TACCATAGTGGGGATGATATCCACAAATGGTTAACTGCTATGGAGAGGGCCTGTAGAGTACAACAGGTCCCCCAGAAACAGTGGGCAATAATCGTGTGGCTCTCCTTTTCAGATAAAGGAAGAGACAAGCTCCTCACTGTTAGAGAAGAGGATGCTGATGACTATGAAGTCCTGAAAAGTGCATTAATAGATGGGTTTGGCTTAACCACTGAGCAGTACAGGTTGAAGTTCAGAGACACCCAGAAAGCACAGAATCAGGACTGGACAGACTTTGTAGATTGTGCAACCAAGGCTCTGGAGGGTTGGCTGGTTGGTAGTAGAGTTACTGATTTTAAGGGATTGTATAATCTTATGATGAGAGAACAGATCCTTAATAATTGCCAAAAACAGTTGTTGCATCAGTACCTGGTGGACTCTGATCTGACCTCTCCCCAAGAATTGGGAAAGAAGGCAGACAAATGGGTTACAACCAGGGTGAGGCAGAAAACCCAGAACCAAGGGGGTGACACTAAGAAGCAGGATCCTAAAGGCTCTGAGATAGGTGGGGATAAGTCAAAAGACCAGAAGTCTTCACAAGGGCCTCAACAATCTGCATCTGGTGGGGATTCACAGTCTACAAAGGGAAAAGGCCAAAAGAAGCCCTGGTGCAATTTCTGTAAACAGAAAGGGCACTGGACTTCTGATTGTAACAGTCCAAAGACCAAACCATCACCACTCCTGCCCCTAAGGCATCTGTTCCCCCTAGTTCAGCTACTGGTGGAGGTGGTACTCAGAATAAGGGTGTAGTAGGGTTGACCCTGGGTTCTGAAGTGGACTCTGGCCTAGTCAGAGTACCCACTCAGGCATTGCTGGTTTGTGATGGAGACATTGATATGTCCTTCCTAGTGAGCCCCAGTAATCTGGGCAAATACAAACAGCAGCCTGTAATAAATGGCAAACAGGCTTTGGCATTCAGGGACACAGGTGCTAGTGTCACCATTGTGGCAGAGGATCTTGTGGACCCTGGGCAGATCACCCTGGGTGAAATGTACCAGGTTACCAATGCAAGCAATGTCAGGACCAACCATAGTCTGGCAGTTGTGAATTTCTCCTGGGGAGGGGTAACTGGCCTCAAGAAGGTAGTAGTCAGTGCAGACCTCGCTGTCGAATGTCTATTGGGCAATGATCTAGAGGCTTCAGCCTGGTCTGAAGTAGAGTTCTGTTGGGCATACCTGCAGAGGTATTTGCTGTGACTAGGTCACAAGCCAAAATGCATCAAACTGAACCAGCTCTGCATCCTGAAAGTATGTATGGACCAGGTGCTACCCAAGAGGAGGAGCAATAGGGTTAAGGCAGTGCCTTCCCTCTGTCTCAGATCTCAGATTCCCCTCCTGAGGGAGGAGAAGCAGATCCTGAAGAAGGAACTGCCCCAGAGGGACTTGAGCCTGATCAGGTTGAGTTCTTGGGGGCAGGGGGACCTTCCAGGGAAGATCTGAGTAAGGAGCAACAGTGCTGCCCCTCTCTTGAACCCCTGAGACAGCAGGCTGCTGCTGAGGCTGCTGGGAGTGCTAGTGGGTCCCATAAAGTTTATTGGGATGAGGGACTCCTATATTCTGAGGCTAGAGATCCTACCCCTGGAGCCACCAGGAGGTTGGTAATACCTCAGAAGTTTAGGGGGTTCCTCTTGACCCTAGCACATGATATCCCTTTAGCAGGACACTTGGGCCAAAATAAGACCTGGGACAAGCTTGTTCCACATTTCCATTGGCCACACATGTCAGAGGACACCAATGAGTTTTGTCGCTCCTGTGTCACTTGCCAAGCCAGTGGCAAGTCAGGTGGCACAACAAAGCCCCCCCTGATACCACTACCTGTGGTGGGGGTACCCTTTGAAAGGGTAGGGATTGACATTGTTGGTCCCCTTGACCCTCCAACAGCATCTGGGCACAGGTTTATCCTGGTGGTAGTGGATCATGCCACCAGGTACCCAGAAGCAATTCCCCTCAGGACCACCACATCCCCTGTGGTGGCAAGAGCCCTCATTGGAGTTTTCTCCAGAGTGGGTTTCCCTAAGGAGGTTATATCTGACAGAGTTACCAACTTCATGTCAGGGTATATAAAAGCAATGTGGAAGGAGTGTGGTGTAAACTACAAGTTCACTACTCCCTATCACCCACAATGCAATGGGTTAGTTGAAAGGTTCAACAAATCCCTAAAGGGAATGATTAAAGGCCTCCCAGAAAATCTTAGGCGAAAATGGGACCTTTAATTCCCTGCCTTCTGTTTGCATACAGAGAGGTCCCACAGAAGGGGGTTGGCTACAGCCCTTTTGAACTTCTGTTTGGGCATCCTGTAAGAGGTTCATTATGTTTGGTGAAGGAGGGCAGGGAGTTACCTCTCAAACCTCCCAAACAGGATGTGATGGACTATGTACTTGGTCTCCGCTCCCGGATGGCTGAATACATGAAGAATGCAAACAAAAAACCTGAAGGCAAGCCAAGAACTACAAAAAACTTGGCATGACCAAAAGGCTGTGCTGACAGTATACCAGCCAGGGGAGAAAGTGTGGTTGTTGGAGCCTGTGGCCCCAACAGCTCTCCAAGACAAGTGGAGTGGCCTCCATACAATTGTTGAGCAAAAGGGAGAAGTCACCTACTTGGTGAATCTTGGAACTCCCAGGAGCCCCCTTAGGGTGTTCCATGTCAACAGATTGAAACCATATGTTGACAGAGCTGACATGGGCTTGCTCATGGCAACTGATGAGGAACATGAGGAGGAGAGTGACCCTCTCCCTGACCTGCTCTCACAGAACCCTGATGATGGGTCAGTAGATGGTGTTGCTTTGGCAAGCAGCCTCGCTGACCATCAGCAAACTCAATGCAGACAAGTTCTGCATCAGTTCAGACATATGTTTAGCCTGACCCCTAGTCAGACTTCCTGGTGCATCCATGAGGTGGACACTGGAGACTGCCTGTCAAGAGTAAAATCTACAGCCAACCTGACCATGTCAGCGACTGTATCAGGACTTAAGTCCAGAAAATGTTGGAACTAGGTGTAATTGAGCCTTCAGATAGCCCTTGGGCTAGTCCAGTCGTCCTTGTGCCTAAACCTCATACCCAGGGTGGTAAGAAAGAAATAAGGTTTTGTGTAGACTACAGAAGCCTCAATGCAGTCACTAGGACTGATTCCTATCCAATTCCAAGGGCAGATGAGCTCATTGATACTTTGGCCTCAGCCAAATATCTGAGTACATTTGACCTAACAGCTGGCTACTGGAAAATCAAGTTAGCCGATGATGCCAAGGCCAAAACAGCATTTTCAACCCCTGGTGGGCACTACCACTTTGTGGTGATGCCCTTTGGTTTGAAAAATGCACCTGCCACTTTTCAGAGGTTGGTGAACAAAGTTCTGACAGGTATGGAAACTTATTGCTCAGCTTATCTGGATGATATTGCTGTCTTTAGTTCCACCTGCAGGATCACCTGGTCCACCTCAGAAATGTTTTGGAGGCCCTGCAAAAAGCAGGTCTCACTATCAAGGCCACTAAGTGCCAGATAGGGCAGAGTCAGGTTGTGTACCTGGGCCACCTTGTAGGTGGAGGCCAGGTTCAACCATTGCAGAGCAACATCTAGACCATAATGGAATGGGTAGCTCCAACCACCCAGACACAGGTGAGAGCCTTTTTAGGCCTGACTGGGTACTATAGGAGGTTTGTTAAGGGATATGGATCTATAGTGCCCCCTTAAATGATCTTACCTCAAAGAAAATGCCAAAAAAGGTTCAGTGGACAGCTAACTGTCAACAGGCATTTGATGACCTAAAGCAGGCCATGTGCACTGCCCCCATCTTACAGAGTCCAGACTACACAAAATAGTTCATTGTCCAAACAGATGCTTCTGAGCTGGGTGTGGGAGCTGTACTGTCTCAACTGAATGATGAAGGTCAAGACCAGCCAGTAGCTTTTATAAGCAGAAGGTTGACCCCTAGAGAGAAACGTTGGTCAGCTATAGAGAGGGAGGCCTTTGCTGTGGGCCCTGAAGAAGCTGAGGCCATACTTGTTTGGCACTCACTTCATAGTTCAGACGGACCACAAGCCCCTCCTATAGCTCAAACAGATGAAAGGTGAAAATCCTAAACTGCTAAGGTGGTCCATTTCCCTACAGGGGATGGACTATACAGTGGAAAATAGACCTGGGACCCAACATGCCAATGCAGATGGACTCACAAGGTATTTCCACTTAGAACACGAAGACTCAACTGGTCAAGGTTAGTTTAGTGTTCCTGCGTGGGGGGGGGGGGGGGGTTTGTGTAGGAGAGTAGGATCTGCATTTATGTTGCCCCCACTTTTTTTCTGATGTTTACACTGGTTTCTGGCTATAGTCTGGCTGGGTCCCTGCTAATCAGGGCACCAGTCTCTCTGTTCTCTGTAAACAAGTTGGAGTGCATATTAGATGACTGGATACTGTGGTACCTTATGAGCCCCTAGTATATGGTACCTTAGGTACCAAGGGCATAGGTACTTCACAGGCCTACCAGGGGCTAAAGCATGTATTATGCCACCCCTGGGAAGCAGACTAAATCTGACACCACATGCCTGCTACTGCAGCCTGGGTGAGGTAGTGTTAGCACTCCTCACTGGGGTATAGGTTCCCTATATCTCACCATACCCACACATATAAACCTATCAGTCACCCCTAAGGCAGACCCTATCAATCCTGAGGGCAGGGTGCTTGGTTTACAATGTGAGGGGGTGCCTCTGCATGAGCAGGGCCCCTCTGCAGCTGGCAGAGTCTATTCTCTGTGGCTGTTTGTGGATGCAGTTAAACCATATACTCTTAAGTGCATTATAACCTAGCGGTAAATGCTAACTTTGGAATGACTGCATCAAAACATGTTGTGTTTGGTGTCAAACAACTTGGAATCATACCCCCACACCAGTAACTGGTGTGGGAGTATGATCCCACCCTTCTAGAGGGGAAGACCTGTACCTACTGTGGAAACACAGTAGAATTCTGAAAGAGCCCTGGCATCACAAAATGGATGCCACCAGCACAGACACTGGGCTGCCCTCCTGATGTTGACTGGAGGAGGCCCAACAATAGGCATCCTGTCACAAGGAGGTGTAACCACCTTCCAGACAGGATTTAGTGTATTGGGGCTGGGTGGGTGCACTCCTAGAGTGCTTTGAAGGTCTGCACTGGGAGACCAGCAGGCTCCTCTGTGCATATGCCAGCTCAAACCGGTTCAGGGGCTACCTGCCCCTGCTCTGGCGCGAAACTGGACAAAGGGAAGTGGGTGTAACCACCCACTCCCCTGACCCTCCCAGAGGAGTGGTCATAGAGCTAGTCCCTCCCTTTCCTTTGACATAAGTTAGGGAACCCTTGCAATTGCAAGTTAGATATCCCTGGACAACGCTCTACAAGAAAAATCCTGGACCTTCGACGTTCCACTACCTTTGGAAGACTGAAGAATCTCCCTTGGAGTCAAGGAGTGACTCCCCTGCTTGGCAGGCACCAAAAACTTGAATCAACGGTCGCAAACGTTCCCGCTGGAGTCCGAAGCCCCTGCAGCCCCAGAAGTGGATGGCCTGACTTCTCTACGGCCATCGTGAGTCCCCAGCAGAGCTGAGGCGAGTGGACCCCACGAGTGACGAGGAACTGCAATACCCGGGTACCGTGCACTATTGTCGAGTGCAACCCCTTCACGACGTTCTACGAACTTGTACATTGGACCACGTGTGGTCCAAGCCTCCAGCAGGATTTCCCTCGACAATCAGAGGCCTACCTCGTCCCGAGTGACCGTGGGCTCCTGTGAAGTGAATCCTCAGGAGGCGTCTTCGCGATCCCTTGCCGGCTGGCTTGTGGGTCCCCTGAAGACTTTCTCATCAAACCAAAGGGCTCCTCTGGTTGCTCCAGGCCTGCCCTGACTTACCCTCACTGGGTGAGGCCCTCAGACCTTGCTGGTCTGCACCGCTGACTTTCTTCAATTTCCACAAGACTTGCTGGCTCCAATCCGGTTGCCGACACCTCAGTAAGCTGCAGACTTCGTGGGAAACTCTGAATCCAGCTCCTGGTCGTCGTCGACACCTCCTGGACCTCGTGGCTGAACAGTCAAAACACCCTTGATCACCTGAAATCACACGACATCCGTGGGCATCCATCTTCCTGGCCCCAGGTCACTGGCAAGTGACTGTGAACACTGTCCCTTCTGCTTTCAGGTCTTCTTTTTCTTGAATACAGCCTTGGATTCCACCGGACACTTCTCGAGTCTTCGCAAGCAGCAAAACTTCTTCGGCTTCCATTGAACACGACGACGCGACCCGACACCAAAAGACACCTATGCACCCGGCTTCCCTGGGTGAGGTAACTTGCGCACTCCGGTGCTCCTGTGGATGTTGGCCCTCAAACTACTTACCTTTTAAGTGGCTTGCTTGTAGACTCTCTGGAAGTACCCTAAAACTTTAAAATTCCAACCGCGACTTGCTCCTTTGAAATCAATAGGGAACCCGCGGCTGTGTTCTCACACTGCACGCGTCTCCCTTGGGTCCTTTACTTACCTGCCTTGGGTGGATTAGTGAGGCCCCAGCGATTCTACAGGCCTTGGGCCTTGTACCCTTGCAAATCGACTTTCCTAAACCTCTTTTTTAGTATATGGTCTGGTACGCCCATAGGGCCCCAGCCATATTTGTGCTTAACTTATTGTGATATTTGCATGTGTTTCTGACTTCTAATCTCATAAAGAGATTAGTAGAGTGCGTCTAGTAATAAATACATGTATATTTGATATATATACCTGTGTGGTGTCCTTTCATTTGGTAATTCAAGAGATTATAAGGTAAAACAAGCTGCTTTACATTCCTCTGAGACTTAGCCTAAAGGCTGCTCTCCACAGCTACCACTAGGATAGCTTTCTTTAAAAGGTTGTATTAAACCTATCTATCATAAGAGTCGAATTGGACTGGTGCAAGGTGGCCAGCATATGCCAGGCCAACTTCTCACAGAACCGCTGGCCAGAAAGAGAGATATTGTTCAGTTTCTGCACACCAAGAAGGGAGCAGTGTAAAGCCGTGGAACCACCCCAGGTAGTGGGACGCAAAAGGGAGCCTATTGCTGAAGATGCAGGAAAAGCAACTAAGTGCACCTAAGTGTACTGAAAGACACCCTGCAGTGTAGACAAAGGGCAATCCCGAGTGCAGCCCTAAACAGCTCCCTGATTCATGCAGATATAGGACAAGCCTTAGTAGCAGCGAAGAGAGGTGGAGATGTTGGAAGAAGAGTACCCAAGATAACATGCATATACACACATATACAAATGCACAAGTTACTTACTTGTTGTGAGAAGGTGGCCCGATATATGCTGTCCACTAGTTCTAGTGGGCACCTTGTATCAGTCCAAACAACCCCTTATGGTGAATGGTTAAAGACAACCATATTTGAAAGCTATCCTAGTGGTAGCTATGGAGAGCAGCCTTCAGGCTAAGTCTTGAAGGAATGTAAAGCAGCTTGTTTTACCAGTCCATAATCTCTTGAATGATCAAATGAAAGGACAACCACACCAGGTATACATTTAAAATATATGTATTTAGGTTAACACACACCCCTCTAGTCTCTTTATGAGACTGGAGTTCGAAGTACTTAAGTTACAAGATAACAATCATCAGTAATAGCACAAATACACGTTTGGGCCCTAGGGGCGTACCAAACCATATACCAAAAAAGTGGTATATGAACCACGACTGGGATAGACACTAGGCCTATAGCATCGCTGGGACCCTCAGGAACCACCCAAGGTAGTGACACAGGGGACCCACGGGGACTGTATGCAGTGTGTAAACACAACCGCGGGTTCCCGTTATCTTCTATGGGCAATGTCGCGGTTGGAAATTTAAAGATTAGGGACACTTCTAACAGAGTCAGGACTAAACCCTTTTGGACTTACGAAGTTCTAGGGCTAGCACCCACGTGAGCACCGGAGTACTCGAGTTACCTCACCCAGGGAAGCCGGGTGCATAGGTGTCTTTTGGTGTCGGGCCGCGTAGTCTATTTCAATGGGAGCCTGCAAAGAACTGCTGCTGCCGTGAAGAGGAGAAGTGTCCGTAGAGATCCAAGTTGGATCTAGGATGGAAGGAACCTGAAAGCAGAGGGGACAGAGTCTGGGTCACTTGCCAGTGACCTAGGGCAGGATGGACCAATGCCCACAGATGTTGGGTGCTTCAGATGAGTTGATGGGTGTCTTGACTCTTCAGCCACGAGGTTCAGGAGGAGTCGACGAAGTCCACGAGCTGGATTCGAGCTGTCCCACGAAGTCTGTCGAGTGCTGCGGTGTCGGCGACCAGAATGGACCCAACAAGCCTTGGCAACGGCAAGTCACTGGAATTCAGAGAAAGGACTGCGGTGCAGACCAGCAAGGTCTGTGGGGCTCACCCAGCGAGGGTAAGTCGGGGCACGTCTGGAGCAACCAGGAAAGCCCAATCAGAAAAGGAGTTGCCATCGTGGGGATCTGCTAGGCAACGGGCTAGTGATCGCGAAGGAGCCTCGAGCAGTCGCACTTGAAGCTGGCCCGCGGGTCACTCGTGGAGTGGAGGCCAACAATCTTCGGTGCAGGAGGTGCTCAAGGTTGGGGCTACTAGGAGCCCAAAGCACAACTTCGACGAGGACCAGGAAGATAGCGTTGCGGTTCCACGTCACCCACGATTGCTTTGCTGTGGACTCAGAGTAGCCTCGGGGAAGTCTGGAAATCCACCTCTGGTGATGCAAAGACTTCGGCATCCGGTGGGAGCTTCAGCGATGCAGACCGGTCAGTTGCTTCTTTGGTGTCTGCCAAGCAGGGGAGTCACTCCTTGACCCCAAGGGAGATCTCTTCAGTCTTCTAGTCAGGATAGAACGTCGAAGGTCCAGGATGTACATTGCAGAGTTTCGTCCAGGGTAATCTAAAGTCCTAGGGACTGGATTCCTATACTTATAGTAAGTTTAGGGGATGGACTAACTCTAAGGCCCCACCTATGGGTGGGCCTGGAAAGAGGGGTGGTTACACCCATTCCCTTTGTCCAGTTTTGCACCAGAGCAGGGGCAGGTAGCCCCTGCAACTGGTTTGAACTGGGCTATGCACAGGGACAGCAACCGTGCCCCCAGTGCAGGACTTCAAAGCACCAGAGAGTGCTCCCTCCCAGCCCAAATACACATCTGCCTGTCTGGGGAGGTGGTGACACCTCCCTTCGACAGGAAACCTATTGTCCAGGCCTCCCCTGCCGGAGTTTCGGTCAGCAGCAGGAGGCCAGACCCGTGTCTGTGGCAGAGGCATCCATTTTGTGATGCCAGGGCTCAGGAAAGTCCTACCGGGTTTACCCAGTGTGAACATGTCTCTCCCTCTAGAAGGGTGGAATGCTACCCCCGCTGCCAGAAGTGGCGGGGGGTAGTATTCCAAAGCGTTTGACACCAAACACGACATGTTTTGATGCAGCCGTTCCAAAGTTAGCATTTACCGCGAGGTTTTAATGCACTTAAGAGTATATGGTATGGCTGTATCACAGAACAGCCATAAGGAAGTATTTCCGAAAGCTGCAGAGGGGCTCAGCTCCTGCTTGGGCACCCTCTCACATAAAACCAAGCACTCTGCCTTCAGGATTGTCAAGGCCTGCCATAGGAGTGGCTTATAGGTTTATATGTGTTCGTATATATGTGTGGATATAGGTAGCCTATACCACAGTAAGGGGTGCAAGCACACCCTTGCCCAGGCTGCAGCAGACCTGTGGTGCCATTTTGGAGTGCTTTCCAGGGGTGGCATAATATATGCTGCAGCCCCTGGTAGGCCTCCGAGGTACCTATGACCTAGGTACATAGTATACCATATACTAGGGGCTTATAAGGCACTCCAGAATCCAATTAGATATGTACCTAATGTACATGGAAACCATTTTAGAGAGGAAGCAGTTAGGCTGTGGTCCGGATTAGCAGGGCCACAGCCAGACTAAGGTCGAAAAACATTGAAACACCAGAAAAAAGTGGGGGTACCCATGTAAAGCAGATCCTACTCTCCTACACTTGTGTAACGATATATCTTTAAGAGACATTAGTTAGTGATAGATTCCTTACCTTAGAATATCCCCAGGTGTCAGACTGGATCCGGAAAGTTTTCATCAGCAGTACCCCTGCGCGTAGTCAGTCGTCGTCGTAAGGCTCCGCGTACGTCGCTGGTGTCGTATCCGCCGAGATGACGTAATCGGAGCTACTTAGACGCCCACGTGCGCTGACGTCAGTTCTGTACACAACTTTTCCGTGCCAGGAGCGCAGAGTTATGCCAGAGACCAACTACTGGTGCAATGGAACTAGGGCCCTGAAAGGGATGACCTGAACCCTAGAGAACAGTTCGCAGAACGGGGAGAATGGGCGGGCGGTAAAGAATCTACCACTAACTAATGTTTCTTACAGATATATCGTTACACTAGTAAGTAACTTGTGCATCTGAAAGAGACACGTTAGTGATAAATTCCTTACCTTAGAATACATACCCAAGCAATACCAACCCCGGTGGTGGGTCTGCGAAGTAAGATTACACCAAAAAGTCACGGAGATCTGAACAGCCAAAGAAGCCGTCTCTCCGGACCCAACTATCAAGGCAATAGTGCTTAGTGAAAGTATGCAATGAGGCCCAAGTGGCCGCTTGACAGATGTCTTGCAGGAGGACACCACGTCCCAATGCTGTGGTAGCTGCTGTCGCCCTGGTAGAATGGGCGTGCAGGCCAACCAGAGGTTCCTTTTTAGCCAGAGAGTAACAGGCTTTAATCACAAGACAACCCAGTCCGGCCTTTCTTGGCGCCCACGTAGCCAAAAAGAGCTGGTCATCCACCCGGAACTGTTGTGTGCGGTTGAGATAGAACGAGGGTGCATGTTTTGGGTCCAGACGGTGGAGCCTCTCCTCTTCTCTTGAAGGGTGCGGAGGTGGAAAGAAAGTGGGCAGAGATACAGTTTGCCCGAGATGAAAGGCAGAGACTACTTTTGGTAGAAAGAAGGGACGCGGTCGAAGCACAACCTTGTCCGGATGAATCGCCAGGAAAGGAGGTTTGCAGGAAAGAGCCTGGAGCTCACTCACCCGCCGAGCGGAGGTGATGGCCACCAGCAAGACAGTTTTCCAAGTCAATAACCGCAAAGGACAGTAATGAAGAGGCTCAACGGAGCGCACATCAAGTATGTGAGAACCATGATCAAGTCCCACTGAGGCATCACAAAAGGAATAGGAGGGAAAAGGTGAGTAATGCCTTTGAGAAATCTATTGACAACCGGGGACTTGAAAAGAGAGGGCTGATCAGGCAACCTAAGAAAGGCTGAAAGAGCAGAGAGGTAGCCCTTGATAGTGCCCAAAGCAGAGCCCTGCTGGGCCAAAGAAAGGAGGAACAATAGGACCTCAGAAAGAGGGGCATCAAGAGACTCAACAGATTTTGCTGTGCACCATGCCACAAATTGTTTCCAACGACAGGCGTATACCGTTTTAGTAGAGGGATGCCTGGCTGCCAGAATCACATTACAGACTTCAGGAGGCAAGTCAAATGGAATCAGCTGTCGCCGCTCAATCTCCACGCAAGGAAGTGGAGGCTGGACAGGTTCGGGTGGAAGACCGTCCCCTGTTGCTGCGACAGGAGATCCTCCCAAAGAGGCAGTCATATCGGGGGATCCACGCTCATACTGAGTAGCTCGGGATACCAAACTCTTCGAGCCCAGTCTGGTGCCACAAGAATGACTTTGTCTGATCTTCAGCACTCGGGGCAGAAGTGGTATAGGCGGAAAGGCGTACAACAGACCGCAACTCCCCTCGCAATGAAAAGCGTTGCCTAGCAAGTGCCGCCTTGAACACTCCAACACGCAGAACTGCTGACATTGCGCGTTCTCTTCGGTGGCGAATAGATCTAACCAAGGTTCTCCCCACTGTTGAAAGAGACCTTGCACCACCTCCGAGTGAAGACGCCATTCATGATCCAACATGCACCGTCGCCTGAGTTCGTCCACCCTGGCTGTCAGAGAACCTGCCAGGTGTTGAACCACCAAGGAAATGCCTTGACGTTCCAGCCACGTAGAGCCTCCTGACATAGGGTCCGTTACCCCACCCCGCCCTGTTTGTTGCAGTACCACATGGCAGTGGTGTTGTCTGTGAACACCTGCACTACTCTCCCCTTGATAGAGGGAAGGAATGCTTTGAGTGCAAGTAGGATCGCCCTGAGCTCCAAAAGGTTGATATGGAGCATGGACTGCGCCGGAGACCAGAGGCCTCTGATCTCCGCCTCTCCCATGTGGCCGCCCCATCCCAGGAGAGATGCGTCCGTCACTACTGTGTGCTCCGGTTGGGGAAGGGAGAGGAATCTGCCGCTGACCCATCACTGGTTCGTGAGCCACCACTGCAAGTCCTGTGCAGTGCCCTCTGAGATCTGAAAGTAGTCGGACAGGTTCCCCCGATGCTGCGTCCACTGGAACTTCAGGTCCCACTGCAGAGCCCGCATATGCCATCTGGCATGATCGAACAGCAGGATGCAGGAGGCCATGAGGCCCAGCAGCCTCAGGGTCTTCCTGACCGAAACCCAGGACCAGGGCCGAAAGATCAGAATCAGCCCGAATGTCCCAGACTCGCTGTTCGGGAGGATAAACCTGAAACTGCGCCGTATCTAGAACTACTCCGATGAAGAGGAGCCTCTGAGAGGGAACCAGGTGCGACTTCGGCACGTTGATGGAAAACCCCAGCAAATGCAGGAGGTACGTCGTAGTCTGGAGGTGGGAGACGACTGCCTGGGGCGAGCCCGCCTTCAACAGCCAGTTGTCCAGATAGGGGCAGACTGAAACCCCTGATCTGCGCAGACGAGCTGCGACCACCGCCATCACTTTCGCGAACACCCGAGGGGCGCTGGTAAGGCCGAAAGGGAGCACGGTGAACTGAAAGTGCTCGTGGCCTACCGTGAACCGTAGGTAACGCCGGTGGGCTGGCAGGATGGGAATATGAAAATAAGCATTCTGCAAGTCCAACGCTACCAGCCAGTCTTGCGGGTCTAGAGCAGACAAGACTTGAGCTAGTGTGACCATCTTGAACTTTTCCTTCCGGAGGAAGCGATTGACGTTCCGGAGGTCTAAGATAGGGCGCAGACCTTTGTCCTTCTTCGGAAACAAGAAGTAGTGGGAGTAACAACCACGACCTTCTTCTGGCATCGGAACACGCTCGATGGCCCCCTTGGCCAAGAGGGCCGTAACTTCCTGCAGGAGAAGTGCCAAGTGTTCCCCCGACATGCATGGCCAGAGGGGTAGATTTGAAGGGGAGGGAATAGCCCCTGTGCACTATTTGCAGAACTCACCTGTCCGAGGTTATGGAGCGCCAGGGGGGAAGATGATGGCGAATCCTGCCACCCACTGGCGTCAGGTGGGCCTGAAACACAGGACTAGGAAGGTTTAGAGGCGACGGCAGGGGAGGTGGCGGACTGACCCGTTTACTGTCCTCGGGACCCACCACAGCAGGTCCCACGTTCGCGGCTGCGCTGAGACTGTGGCTGCGCAGTCTTGCAGGTTTGAAAAGAACACGCCTGGGCAGCCCGACCTTGACCTCGAAAGGACCGAAAAGCTGACCCCGAGGGAGTACGTGTGGTGGTGAGACCCAATGACTGGGTCGTAGCCCGAGAGTCCTTAAAGCGTTCCAGTGTGCTATCCGCCTTATCACCAAAGAGGCGTGTACCGTCAAAGGGCATGTGCAACAGGGTGTTCTGGACATCCCCAGAGAAGCCAGTAGTTCAGAGCCAAGCATAACGACGGAGCGCCACAGTTGTGGAAAGTGCCATACCGAGAGAATCGGCCGTGTAAAGCCCACAATGAATAGTACATTTTGCAGCATCTCTCCCTTTGATAATGGTTTGGGAGAGAACCGCCCGTGCTTCCACAGGGCACTGAGGCAGCACCTGTGCCACAGTGTACCACACAGAATGGGAATAGCGGCCTAGCAGGCACGCAGTATTCACCACCCGCAACCCAGAACTGGCAGATGTGAAAATCATTTTCCCCAAACTGCTCCAGTTTCCTAGATTCCTTGTCCGGAGGAGCAGAAGGGAATGCACTAGGCGAGGCAGAAGCCTGGACAACCAGACTCTCAGGCGTCGGATGTTGTGTGAGAAAGCTGGGATCGCCCGGCGCCAGGCGATGGCGGCGCGCCACACCCTTGTCTACAGGGGCTCCTGTGTTGGGTTTAATCCAGATGCCCAACAGGATATCAGTAAGCGCTTCATTGAAGGGCAGCAACGGCTCCGCAGAGGATTGCGGCTGCAGGACCTCAGTCAGGAGATTGGTCCTGATAGGTACAGAAGGGAGCTTGAGGTTAAGAGCCTCAGCTGCCCGGCGCAAAACCACCGAAAAAGTCCCAACCTCCTCCTTGGCCACGGAAGGAGCGGACAGAGTACCAGGGTGTGGAGAGAAATCCAGATCCACTGGACCCTCCACATCGCCTTCCCACTCAGGCTCATCCTCGCATTGAGCTGCAAGAGTGTCCTCAGACCCCTCCCAGTATTCCCCTTTGTCCACCGGTTGCTGAAGGGGCCGGTAAGGACGAGGTGCCATGAGAAACGGGATAAACTCCCCACCAAGAAATGGAATGGGAGGGTAAGATACCAGTCCCGGGTCAGCGCCGTCCGGCATCGGCGTCAGCGCCGTGCCCGGCACCGGAACCGGATCCAGGGCCGGCGCGAGGCCAGAGCTGGCACCCGGGCTGAGGCTGGAGCCAGCGGCGCCACAGTGTATGGTGCCTATAGCAAGAAAACAGTGGTTCCTGTGGAATAGTTATCTGTATACAATTCTGTAGAAAGCGAAATCGCGATATGAGGGTTTACAATGATGTAAGAGAGAGAGGACCAGAAACACCAATGTTTGTTTAACACAAATGTATATATTGATCATACAATGTACAGACAAACTTCAGTTGTACAAGGTGTCCCAAGTGTACTACGAACCTAACAGTTGAGTGACATCACGTATTATGAAACAGTATTTACAAGATTTCATAATTTTTGCTAATTGAAAGCGTCCACATCTAAAATTTTTACAGTATACAGCAGCTATCTGTGATAATGAGTGCCTTGTGACTGGTTCACTTTCATCAATGGTGTCGATGGCGTTTCGACCATCTTGGAATGTGGGGTCTCATCAGGACCTATGATAGTAGGGACATCTGAATTCCAAATCGTCTAGCTCTTGTGATTGGTGCCAACCGTGCAAGTAGTGAGAAAAAGAAAGAACGATACTCACAGGGAGACCTGGCCGGGTTCCCTATTGAGGGTGTGAGCCAGCGATCACGATTGCATTGTATTGTATTGTATGTGTAACTTATAAAGCGCAGCTATCACCCAACGGGTATCTTGGCGCTGGTACGTAGATTCTCAACAACTGGTGGGGGGAAGAACAATATAGGGGGGAGAAAGAACAATATAAACTAACAGCGGCTCCTAAATACCGCATACTCTAGGGAACAACCACGTTTTGATCTTTTTCCTGAACTGTAGCAGATCAGTCATCTGTCTATATTCCAGAGGAATGCTGTTCCATAATTTGGCCGCAGCCGAGCTAAACGCTCTTCCTCCTGATCTGACTCTTTGAGTTCTTGGGACTTTCACCAAACAGGCCGTGGCTGATCGAAGGCGCCTTGATGGTATGTACCATGTAAAGAGCCCCTGCAAAGGTCTAGGTCCCAGGCCATGAAGGGCCTTTAAGACCAGACACAGGGACTTGAACTGAACCCTCTGTAATATGGGTAGCCAATGAAGCTCTGCCAGTGCTAATGACCCAGACGAGCGACGAGGCCTCATCAATGCCAGCTTAGCTGCCACAGTTTGGACTCTTTGGAGGCGTTCAATCAGAAATTTCGGGGCCTCCAATAAGAGGGCATTACAATAATCAAGCCTACTAAGGATAATACTACCGACAACCAGCGCCCTGGTCATCTTTGGCAGTAATGGAAGAATTTTCCTTAGTGCTTTAATCAGGGAGAAACAGCTTCCAACCACCCTATTTACCTGCATTTCCATGGTCAGATGCGCATCCAGCATCACTCCCAAATTCGGTACTGTTCCATCAGGAGTTTGAACAGATGTAGTTGGGGGAAGGCCAAAAAATTTACGGAAAAGGAGGGGGGACCTTCCCCACACCACAGTATAAGACTTCCGACTTATCTGAGTTGAATTGGAGTGAGTTATTTCTCAACCATTGGGCAGTGTCCTGCATGCAGTCATGAAAGGAAGTTAAGGAGATCGACTGATCTCCCTCCAAAGAAAAGAAGAGCTGGGTGTCATCGGCTTAATTCACTATTCTCACCCCATGCGCTTTCATAACTCCAATCAAGGGTCTCATGTAGAGATTAAAGAGAATAGGGCTTATAGCCGATCCCTGAGGAACGCCATAGTGGATATAATTTTTTTTTTATTGGTACGGAGGAAGAAGAACCGCCTGACTTCTGCCAGAGGTAAGATCGAAACCATTCTAAAACTACCCCTGCCACCCTAGCCTCCTTCAACCTAGTCAGCAAGATGCAGTGATCCACCGTGTCGAAAGCGGCAGACAGGTCAAGTAAAACTAAGATACCCGATTGTCCCCTGTCTGCCCGTAGTCGCAGATCGTCTAGCACGGTCACTAAAGCAGTCTCAGTGCCATGGCCCGGTCGAAAACCAAACTGAACATCGTCCAGCTTAGAATTAGCTTCCAGGAACTGAGACAGAGAGTTACTTGCCAGCCGTTCAATGATCTTGATCGGATATGGTAGGAGAGAGATGGGTCTATAATTCCCCATAGGCAAGAGCTCAGAACCCAGCTCCTTCCAGATCTTATGAGGAAGAGGATCTAGAGGAGACCCTGAGGATACACTCAAGGCAATTTTATTAAATACTTCTTCCGAAGGAAATTCAAATGCACTTAAGGAAGGCAGATGCCCTGTCTCTACCCTAGTATCCCGCACTAGGTCTCGTGGCTTATTACATCCAAGTATGATTCCTTCTTTCTGGGAAAGATTATTCCTATTCAGTCCAACAATGATGTTACTGATTTTCTCCATGAAGAAGGTTGCTAGATTATCACAGAGAGCTTGAGTTGGAATAATTTTAGATTGAGTACACTCTGGGGCGCTCATATCCTTCACTATTTTGAAGATTGCTCTAGAGTCATTCTTAGAATGTAAAATAGTGTTGGCAAAGTAGTTAGATTTAGCCACATTGATCTCCTTCTTATATTCTGCCATAGAGGCCTTCCAAGAGGCTCTATCCTCATCCAGATAATACCTCCTGCAGTTCCGCTCAGCCTTTCGGCAGTTCAATTTTAACTTTTACAAGTGGTCGTTATACCAGCATGCCGACGGCCTACCTAGCTTTTTACAGTCTTTAATGGGAGCAGTCATGTCAAGCCTATTTAGGAGCTGAGCGCAAAAATCCAGATAGATGTCTTCTACTGTTCTATCTGGATCAGAGGCCTGATCTGCCGAGAAGGTTAAGGAAAGATCAATCTTCTTTTTGAAAAAGCCTTTCCAATCTCTGCTTCTAAACACTCTAGTTACTTTGGTGGCAGGTCGACCCCCTCTAAGGTCAAGTAACTGAAGCTTGACCAGGTGATGATCAGACCAGTCAACCGGGAGAATCTCCACTATTTCCACTGCTTTTTCCTTAGAGAAGACAAGATCCAAAATATTCCCTCCTATATGGGTGGGTTCAGTAATCCACTGGAGCAGTTGTAAATTCTCGCAGGCCTGGATAAGATTACTATATCCAGAGTCCAGCTTTCCATTGCACCACAGATTGAAGTCACCCATAAGGAGTAAGCTAGAGTGAGTAAGGGCCACATTGCAGATAGTGTCAATCAATCCCTGCAAATGAGATACTTTTATCATTCCTGGGGGTCTGTAACAGATAATGCCCGACAGTAGGCATCCCCTGGAATCTTTAAAGGAGAAGCCAAAAAGTTCAAAGCCCTCGGTCTCATCGATCTCAAATTGGGTAAAGTCCAGATTTTCCCTAAATATAATTCCTACCCCACCTCCACATCCTGAGGCTCTTGGCTTATGTATAATTTTATGACCCTGAGGACAGGCCAGGCCTAGATCGACCTCCAGTCCAGACAGGGTCCAGGTTTCGGTCATGAAGAGAGCGTCCAGGCAGTGAGAGTCAAGTAACATTTGAATCTCTACATGATGTTTGGGCAATGACCTAACATTAAGCAGCCCTCACAGTATGGCATTCTTGCTTTTTGGATCAATTTTAGTGTCCAATACACCTTTCAAGCAGGAAGTACTGATCCTATCGCTTACTAACCTGCCTATCCGTTTGAGTTCTTCACTCGAGTAGCAGAGCCGCTCCCCGACGGTATCCCCCACAGCATCACGGGCAGCATAACTGGCGTTAAGCGCGGTCTGAGCGCGGACGGGCGCAGATGGGCTTCCCTTAGGCGCGCCAGCGGCGCCCACGCTGCGCGCGTCCGCTGCGCGGCCACGCCAGCGTCCCGCTAATGTAGTCTAGCGACTGACAACTAGACTGCTAACCAGAGCGATGCAATTCCACTCAGGTCGGTAAAGTTAAACTCTTTCACTTTGTGCTCGCTTAAACGCTACACATTAGGCAATTCCCTCGTTTCCCAGCATTAAAATTCCCTCAGTTGCCAAGTATTAAAATCCCCTCAATTCCCAAATATTAGACTTTTTTTTAAAAACAATTGTGCAAATTAGCATTAGCAGATTGGGTTAAAAGAGGAATGGTAGGTCAGGATGAACTCAGGATTGGATCACTTGGGGGTGATACAAGAATGATGGGCGGGCCAGGATGTGGCCGATTGTCCACTTGTGAGGAAAATTGCCTCAGTTATGAGTTCAAAGAAGCACGAAGGATGCGTGCTCGCAGCAGCCTGCACGAGTCTGTCTGCTGCAGGGTATAGTGCTGGCTTAGCCGGGGCCAGAGGCGGCGGCACAGGGGCAGACCCTTCCACTGGATCCGTGGGGCCCGAAAGCGCTCCGGCAAGACCCGGCGGGGCAAACAAATGGCGCAAGGCCGACATAAAGGCCTGCACCTCGTCCGAAGTCACGTGCGGCCCCGGAAAGGGAGTGTAGGCCGCAGGCAACGACGGAGGCTCCAATGGAGCCGCGGGGGAGTTACCGCCCACCCCCTCCACCGCGTCCCGTGACCAGTAAGGGGTAGAAGAAGAGTGACAGAGCTTTTCGACATTTTATGGCACCGAGACTTACCTGTCCCCGATTACGACGAGCGATGCTGATGGCTCCGCGAACGGTCCCTTGACCTCCCACGGGATCGGGACCTTGATCGACGCAGAACCGATTGCCGGACTTCCAACAACGTTCGGGAACGCTCCCGCAAAGCTTTCGGCGCCATGGCCCGGCAATCGGGGCACGCCTCGGGGTCATGGGCGTGCCCCAAGCAGAAGAAACGACGCCTGCTGACGCGCAGGGGTACTGCTGACGAAAACTTTCCGGATCCAGTCTGCCACCTGGGGATATACTAAGGTAAGGAATCTATCACCAACGTGTCTCTTTCAGATATATATATGGATGTATGTCGTTACAACGCACACTTTTACAACGCATGCACTTACAACGCATTTTTTACAACGCACAATCCATTACAACGCATGACATTACAACGCATGACACTACAACGCATTTTTAAAAACTACCTTTACAACGCATTTCCATTACAACGCATACTACCATTACAACGCATACCATTACAACGCATAATATTAAATTGCATTTAAGGTAAGTATTAGTTAAATTGCATTTAAGGTAAGTATTAGATAGTATAGGGGTAAAAATTACTTTTCTAACTCCAGGGGGTGCAACAGTAGGGTAAGTGTTGGATAGTATAGGGGTAAAAATTACTATTCTAACTCCAAGGGGTGCAACAGTAGGGTAAGTGTTGGATAGTATAGGGGTAAAAATTACTATTCTAACTCCAGGGGGTGCAACAGTAGGGTAAGTGTTGGATAGTATAGGGGTAAAAATTACTATTCTAACTCCAGGGGGTGCAACAGTAGGGTAAATGTTGGATAGTATAGGGGTAAAAATTACTATTCTAACTCCAGTGGGTGCAACAGTAGGGTAAGTGTTGGATAGTATAGGGGTAAAAATTACTATTCTAACTCCAGGGGGTGCAACAGTAGGGTAAGTGTTGGATAGTATAGGGGTGAAAATTACTATTCTAACTCCAGGGGGTGCAACAGTAGGGTAAGTGTTGGATAGTATAGGGGTAAAAATTACTATTCTAACTTCAGGGGGTGCAACAGTAGGGTAAGTGTTGGATAGTATAGGGGTAAAAATTACTATTCTAACTCCAGGGGGTGCAACAGTAGGGTAAGTGTTGGATAGTATAGGGGTGAAAATTACTATTCTAACTCCAGGGGGTGCAACAGTAGGGTAAGTGTTGGATAGTATAGGGGTAAAAATTACTATTCTAACTCCAGGGGGTGCAACAGTAGGGTAAGTGTTGGATAGTATAGGGGTAAAAATTACTATTCTAACTCCAGGGGGTGCAACAGTAGGGTAAATGTTGGATAGTATAGGGGTAAAAAGTACTAATACTTACCTTAAATGCAATTTAACTAATACTTACCTTAAATGCAATTTAATATTATGCGTTGTAATGGTAGTATGCGTTGTAATGGAATGCGTTGTAAAGGTAGTTTTTAAAAATGCGTTGTAGTGTCATGCGTTGTAATGTCATGCGTTGTAATGGATTGTGCGTTGTAAAAAATGCGTTGTAAGTGTAGTGCGTTGTAAAAGTTGCGTTGTAAAGGTTGTTCCCCTATATATATATATATATAGCAAAGAAGGGTAAACGAGCCATGACCATGGCACATGGGTGGTATAGGAGCACACCTAGTGCATCAATGGCAGGTGGTATCCGCATTCTAAGTGTGAAAAACAATATGAAAATCACCCAAGGAGGAGAACGACGCGTATAAGCAAGACGATTGCGCCAAGTCACAATATCGAACACCGTACAACGGCAAGGTAAGTGCACCAGGGGACGCATAGAGCCCAAAGGATCTCTAGGCCCACATAACAAAGCAGAGCTATACAATAGCATACAAGTACCCCACTTGGAATATGGACACCCCAAACAACGGGGAACACCTCTTAGGGCAAACCACAGTCAGAGGCCAGACACAACATCCAGTGGAACACTACTACAGTAGGCGTATTGCCAGCTGAAAACACATAAGGCATCGAAAGGATGATAAATGAAAGGGTAACCACCTTAGAACATGCGAAAAGAAGACCTGGGAAATTTAGGCTTAAGGCGGAGGGCGAAAGCCCGCAAGGAGACTCCGAACTGCCGATTCGGCGTGGGCATCAAACAATAAAACCCCATCAAAGGGTAGATCAACAAGTCGCTCCCGGATATTCTCTGGGAAGACGCTATCCCGCAACCAAGCATGGCGCCTCAAGGCAACCGAACCAGCCATAGCCCGGTCTAAGGAATCGGCAGTATCCAAGGCCGAGCGGATCGTGAATTCAGCAAGGTCACGGCCATCACGAAGAAGATGAAGGAGGTCAACACGAGCGCCTTCAGAGGTGTCCGAAAAAAGAGACTCTACAGAGTCCCACAATGCAGAGGTAGCCCGAGCCAAGACACACTGTATTTAGTGTATTTAGTGATCGAAGGGCAGCACCAGTGGAGGTGAAGATATTACGACCCCACAACGCAAGCCATCTGGACTCCCTGGAGGGAGGAAGCATTAACTGAGGCAAGAAGGGAAGGCAATTTGCAAAACAAACCCCTGCACATCTGGGTGAACAAATAAGCAAACTGGATCATGTGGAGTAGGCCAGAACGAGCCATCGGATCACCGGAAACCGGCCGAGCCCAGGTGCCCAAAAGGGCGTCATAAAGAGAAGCTTCAAAGGGCAGAAGAGGCTCCACATTCCCCGACCCCTGGTGAAGGACACCAAGCAGAGGCTCCACAGGCAAGCAGAACGAAGGGGGCTGCATGTTTAGAACACAAGAGGCTAAGGAGACTACTCTAAGAAACACCGCACCGGCCTTGATAGCCCTCCGAGAAGGGGACAGCAACTCATCTGTAGGCGAGGGCTGTAAACTGAGTCTACCAATACACGGAGGGTGTGACCAATGCCCAAAGGAAGGAAACCCCATTGACGAATAGGGGTCCTGAGGGGGCTCCTGTGGAGGCGGGGATCCTGCCGGGTCCACAAATTCTAAGGGGGCACATGCAAGGATAGATCCGGTGCAGCCAAACGTGACGGCGACGCCAAACTCTCCCCAGAAGCTTCCAGAGAAGAGTCTACAACCCGGCGCCGGCGCGACGGCAAAATGACTCCAGTCGGCGCCGACCCTGCCTCGTCTGGCGCTGACTCGGCTCCATCCGGCGCAGAGTCTGCTCCATCCGGCGCCGATTCCACGTCCACGACAAGCCCCGCTTCCGAAGAAGGGGATGGTGTCGGACTCCGACACCGACTTAACCACAACAAGCTCCGATTCCGAAGTAGGAAGTGGAGACGGAGCCGGGAAGGCGAGTTTACGGCGCCAACCTCTGTTGCCTGTCCAGAAGGCCGAGGTGTGCTTGAAGGAAGGCTTTAAACACCCGGAGCCACCTGCAACGCCACAGGGAGCCCCGCGGGACTATGCGGCACGGCAGGGGTGCTATGGATCGTAGAGGGGGACCCCGCCGGGCTGCATCCTGATGACACCATCCTGGGGGGCAATGGCTTAATTGGCGCCGGGGGCAAACCCACTGGCGAGTCGGTCTGGGACCCCGCAAGTAGCGGCGGCCCCGAGGACGCCCCAGGGACAGGAGCGGACCCAAGGGAGGACTGCAGAGCCGCGGCATAGGCCTCCATTTGGGTCTGAGTCACCCCCGCGCCTGGATAGGGCGGATAGGGGATGGGCAACTCCCGAGGGGTGCACGTCCGGAGGGCTCCGGGAACTAGTGCCCCTGACAACAGGCGGAAGTGAGGTCGTGGACCTCGGCGGCATGCGCCGCGACTTACCCAGAAGGGGTGAACGACGTTTCCGGGCCTCAGAGGGCGAGCGACACCGCAACTGGAAACCAGAGGGACCTGCCGGCGATGAGGAGGCCGGACGACGAGACGATTCAGACGGGACAGTCGAGCCGAAAGGAGCTTCATCAGTCGCTCCCGCCGGGGCTTGAGGTGTTGGCAGGCGTCGCAATCTGTCGAGTCGTGGTGTTCGCCCAAACACCACATACAGATTAGATGTGGGTCTGTCGCAGACATTTGCCGCGAATAGGAGGTACAGGTTTTAAAGCCCGAAGGCATCGCACACTGTTCCAGAGGCGAAACTTCAAACAGGCCAGGAACCGCTTACTCCAGACCTGTGTTGCATGCGGAAAAGAAGGAAACTGTCGTCAGCGTGCCGGGAGGGACTTGTATGACCTCGCTGACTTCTCGTACGTGGACGTAAGGGTGGGGTCGTGTGGCGCCGTCCCCCGACGCAATGAGGTGCTGCTGCAAAGAATTTTCTGGATCCAGTCTGACGCCTTCGGATATTCTAAGTTTAGGAATCTGCGGCTAGATGTCGCTATCAGATAGGTGTCAAGTAGTTGGGTGGGAAGTGTAGGGAGTCAATGTTTAGTAGTGGTGGAGGCTCCCCTACTGGAAACCCCTTTAGCTCTTCTTTTATTACTGCTGCCTCTATGCCTCCCTTGTGAATAACCTCTAGAGGCATAAGACTGGTAGGACAGCTGATGCCTTTGGAAACATCCCACTTCTGGGAAGGTAGTCTTCGAGCCTGCACAGTATTGCTGCCTTCAAAAGGACATCCTTTCGCCTGCGGTTTGGGGAACCCACCATGTCCTGAGCTGTATCATTTGCCTTTTATACTTCTCTAATATTTGGTAAACATGTGGGCCAAACAAATGTTCTACATCAAAGGGGAGACTGAGTAGGTGGTGTTAAACCTCGGCCTTAAATCATGAGATATGAAGCCATGCATGTCGGGGAAATGAGGATACTTATGTTCACTCCTTGTGCTCCAGTGTCTGCTGCATCTAGGGCATGACGATAGTTTGCCTGTACTTAGGAGGAAGTTGCTGAAATAACTCCTGAATTTGGTCCGAGTTGGCCCTATCATACCTTTCCAGTAAGCCAACAGAATTATTGATGCACCAGTGGTTAGCTGTCCCCATGGTTATCCTTTTACCTGCTGTGTCCAGCTTCTTACTCTCCTTGTCAGGTGGTGGGTCGTCCCCCATTCCTTGAGATTTACATGCTTACAACGTGGACGACTAAGGAGTCTGTTTCTACATGTTCCCTGATGAGGCTGTGTACTTCTGCTTTAACAAAGGTTTTCCAACCCTGGCTTTGACTGGGTCCTTAAAGGGCACTGTAGATGGTTTGAGCATGCCCTTTAACCTGGGTAAAAACCGGACAGTATGATCTGTCTTAGATTCTCAACTAAGAAGTAGTCATCCTTCTGAACTACATGGAGGTCCACTTTATGGTATCTGGCCGCTCATTATATTACCCTCATGGTAGGAGAGGTGGGGAGGGTTTGGAGTGATCCAGATGTGGGTTGGGTTACCCAGGAGCAGCTGTGTGACATTCAGGAGGACTTGCATGATTCTCTGGCCTGGCTCTCTCCCACTGATCATGCAGCAAACGGCACACGTTTTTCTACAGGCCAGAAAGGAATACTGTGACTTTAAGCCGCATTTCACAGATGCAGAGGTGGTGGATTCCACCCTTGGCCTGAGAGGGCGGACTTGGTATTAGACTATGCGTGTCAACCTGGAAGACGCGCAATCTGCAGGAGAGGAACAATGAGGAGATTCCAAAAAGACACCGAAATGCTGCAGGAGGAGGAAGTACCAGTGGCATACTGGGGCCTATCAGAGGACAATTCCGGGGCCGATCACAGGACACCACTTGGCTTGTTTAATGCACAGGAGCCGTGAGCCTGAACCCGGAGAAGCAAGCAGAGGACTTGGGAAACGGAGTGAACGTCGGAGTGCTACCAGTCCCAGTCACGCTCCTGGAGGTGCGCGGATAACGCAGGTGTATGGAGACTCTGGGCTTGGGATTGGAAGGAGGGATTGGAAGGAGGGACTGGCACGAGCCACCACTAAAGACCCGAAAGGGAGGATTATACCAATCAGCTCAAGTCTAGCATGGGGAAATTGAGGGCTTTGGCTCATGATAATCTGGAGGGAAAATGCTACTTAACAGTATGCATCTGTTCTTGGCATGTAGAGCAGCAGATCCCCACACTGAGCATAGATCGCCATCTGGTGTTGGGCCCGGATATGTGCACTTGTTTTTGTCTTGGAAAAGTCTTTGGAAGTCACAGGATAGATGACTCCTCCTTTGGATCATAGTGCGCATGGGCATCGGCTCCATCCTCAGAAAGATTTTTTGCCGACAGGGAAATGATGGAGTTTTGTAAGAAAGAGAAAACATGCTCATGTATGCTGTATCTAAATAAGATAATACTGGAACAGATAAAGGTAGCCAGGGAGGTGGGCGGGCATGTGTGGATCTGCAGCTCTACATGCCAAGAATAGATGCATACTGGTAAGTAGCATTTTACGTTCGAGGAATATGAGTTGCAGATCACACACTGAGTATAGATTGTATAGCAGTACCAGCCTCTAGCAGCGACCACCAGAATCTGTTGCAGTAGTTTGAAATAGTGTTTTGAGTACAGCCTGCCCACGCTAACTTGTTTTGTTTACACATCTACACAATAGTGTTTTTGTGAATGTGTGCGGTGTAGACCATGTGGCTGCTTTGCAGATGTCATCTAGGGGAATGTTCCCTAAAAATGCCATTGAAGCCCCCTATCTTTCGGGTAGAGTGGGCTTTAGGAGGAACAGATAAGGGGCGTTTAGCTTTGTGATAGCAAATCTGTATGCATTTGACAATCCACCTTGCTATGCCAGATTTCGATATGGGGTTGCCTTTATGTGGTGGTGAGAAGGACACGAAAAGCTGTTTGGTTTTACGAAAAGGTTTTATTCTTTCAATGCAATAAAGCAGTGCTCTTTTAACATCTAGAGTGTGAAGAGCTCTTTTTACAACTGTCTGTGGTTGCGAGGAGAATATGGGCAACTCCACAGACTGCTTGAGGTTGAAGGGAGAAATAACTTTAGGGAGGAATTTTGGATTGGTTCCGAGAACAACTTTATTATGATGGAGTTTTAAGAACGGTTCTTGAATAGTTAGTGCTTGTAGCTCACCGACTCTTCTACGGGAAGTAATGGCTACTAGGAAAGCAACTTTCCATGTTAGAAACTGTAGTTCACATTTGTGCAGAGGTTCAAAAGGAGGACCCATTAGTCTTGTGAGGACAATGTTTAAGTTCCACACAGAGGAGGGGGGTACCCTGGGGGGAATTATTCTTTTGAGGCCTTCCATAAAAGCTTTGATGGCAGGTATCCTGAAGAGTGATAAGTGTTGTCTATTTTGTAAGAAGGCTATGGCAGCGAAGTGTAATCTAATAGATGTATAGGCTAAGTTACACCTTTGGAGATGCAGTAGGTAACCTATGATGTGTTGAATTGACACAGCTAAAGGATTGATGGTGTTGTTGTGGCAATATATCACAAATCATTTCCACTTGGCTGCATAGCACGCTCTAGTGGTGGTGCGTCTAGCTTCTCTGATAGCGTTCATTCAGTCAGGGGGTTAAGGTAACCGAACTCTAAGACCTCAGGAGCCAGATCGCTAGGTTGAGCTGTGCTGGGTCCGGGTCTCTGATCTCTCCATGGTTCTGGGTCAAGAGGCGTGGAGAGAGGTGTCGTTTTTGGTGCGGGACTAGAGACAGTTCCAGTAATGTGGTGTACCACGGTTGTCAGGCCCATGTTGGAGCAACTAGGATGAGGGTTAGTGAATGTTGCTGCAGTTTGCGCACGACCAGTGGGATGAGTGGGAGAGGTGGAAAAGCGTACGCACATCTGCCTGACCAATTCATCCATATCGCATTGCCTTTGCACAATGGGTGTGGATATCTGGCGGCGAAGTTTGGGCATTTGGCGTTTTCATGTGTGGCGAAGAGGTCTATCTCTGGTTGCCCCCACAACTGGAAAAAGGGTTGAAGAACTTGTGGATGAAGTTCCCACTCGTGAATCTGTTGCGTTTGACAACTTAA
The DNA here is from genome assembly GCF_964204655.1 of Triturus cristatus. Lineage (NCBI taxonomy): Eukaryota > Metazoa > Chordata > Amphibia > Caudata > Salamandridae > Triturus > Triturus cristatus. The sequence goes on along the minus strand of NC_140590.1, from coordinate 954,838,209 downwards.
CAGATCAGCTATGCTGTTCTGGACTCCTGGAACATGTTGGGCTAGGAGAAAAATGTTCTGAGGAATAGCCCATCTCCAAATGGTTTGCGCTAGATGGGAGAGCTGTAGGGAAAGTGTCCGCCATGGTTCTGTATGTAGTACATGGCTGTCATGTTGTGGGTGCGGACTAGGACAGCTTTGCCTGATATTTGCTTTTGGAATGCCTTTTGGGCCGGAAAAACAGCTAGTAACTCCAGGTGATTGATGTGGAGTAATTTTTGTTGTGGAGTCCACGTGCCCTGCATGGTGTGATGTAATAGATGAGCTCCCCAGCCGGAGAGCGATGCGTCCGCTGTTAATACAATCTGTGGAACCAGCTCGAGGAAAGGTCGCCCTATGGAAAGGTTTTTGGTGTTCCAACACTGCAGAGAGCGATAAGTGCGGCTGTCCACCAAAACCAGATCTGTTAGTTGACGTTGAGCTTGGTTCCACTGACGTGCTACGCACTCCTGCAGAGGACGCATTTGGAGTCTTGCGTGAGGTACTATGAATATGCAAGAGGCAATCATCCCTATGAGCTGCATGAACACTCGAGCTGGAAGAGACTATTGCGGCTGAAATTTTGTTAGGAGTTTCTGTATACTTGCTATCCTGGCCGAACTGGGGTAAGCAGGTGCTTTGGAGGTGTCTATTGTGGCACTAAGGTACTGTTGTATGTGGGATGGTGTAGATGAGACTTTTACTGGGAACCCTAAGTCATGGAGTAGCTGGATTGTTGCGTCAGTGTGACATACACACTGTTTGTATGAGTTGGCTTTTATGAGCCAATCGTCCAAATATGGGAAGACGTGAATGTGTTGTCTTCTTAGGTGAGCTGCAACTACCGCCAGACACTTGGTAAAAACTCTGGGTGGTGTGTTGACTCCGAACTTTGAATAGGTAGTGCTGGCCTTCCACAACAAACCCGAGATATTTTGCGAGGTGTGAATGGGAATATGAAAGTAGGCGTCCTTGAGATCTAGAGTGGCAAGGAGGTCGCCTTGGGACATGAGAGGAAGGACTTGTTGAAGCGTGACCATGTGAAAGTGGTCTGAGTGTATGTAGAGATTTAGGGGTCTGAGGTATAGGATAGGTCTCAGAGATCCGTCCTTCTTTGGGATGAGGAAATACAGGGAGTAGACTCCTGTGTTTTGCTGATGAAGGGGGACTGGTTCTATTGCATGTTTTTGTAGGAGGAAGATTACCTCCTGCTTTAGAAGTGATAAATGTTCTAATGAAATTGGGTACTGTGAGTGGTATGGTTGGGGGAGTGGAGGTGAGTTCCAGACAGTAACTTGTTTGAACGATTTGCCTCACCCACCCACCTGTCTGTGGTAATGGTGTTCCAGACAGGAAGGAACTGTAGTAATCTTCCCCCGACAGGTGTAGGATGGTCCGGGGGGGGTGGAGGGAAGTCATTTGATAAGGGTGGAGGCCGAGCAAGTGTTAGTTTTGCCTCTACCTTTGTTATTATTGCCTCTGTAGCCTCCTCTGTGATAACCCTTGGTGAATGTGGTTTGGGTGGGAGTCTTGTAAGATGTGGAGGGGTTGTCTGAGGAATATCCTCTGGGGTTGCCTCTGTAAGAGGGGCGACGAAAGGAGCGTCTGGGAGCTTGCGATTGCAAGGCTCCCATTGATTTAGCCGTGTCAGTGTCTTTTTTCATCTTTTCAAGAGATGAATCCACGGTTGGTCTGAACAAGTGTTCCTGGTCAAATGGCTGATTGAGAATGGAAGTTTGTTCTTCAGGTTTAAAACCGGAAATGCGTAGCCCAGCGAGTCTACGCAGGAGGACACTTGTGTTTATGGCTCGGGAGGCAGTGTCTGCCACGTCTAGAGCGCAGCGAATGGAGGTGTTAGTGATGAGCTTACACTCTTGTACGAGGTTGTTAGCACTGTTTTCATATGTGTCAGGCAGGTGTTGCAATAGGGTCTCTAGCTTGTCATAGTGCGCCATATCATACCTAGCTAACAAGGCTTGAGTGTTGGCGATACGCCATGTTAGCTGCTTGAGAGGCTGTGCGTTTACCGGAAGCGTCCAAGAGTTTGGACTCTGTCGGGAGGTGGAGCATCCCCTGACGTTTGAGAGTTAGCCCTCTTCCTGGCGTTGGAGACTACTAACGAATCCAATGGAACATGGCCTTTAATGTATGCTGGGTCGGCTTTATATTTCTTTTCTATCCTTGGGTTGATAACCCTAGCCCTAATGGGGTCTTTAAACATGTCAGGTGCAGGTTTAAATACCCCATTCAGCATGGGTAGAATGAAGGTTGTCTTTTGTGAGATATCAAAAGTATCCATTAAAAAATCCTCATCCACGGGCTCTGTGTGCAAGTCAACCCGTGGTACTGTGCAGCTCTGTGAACAAGCTGGTTGAAGCCCATGGTATCCTCTGGAGGGGCAGGTCTAGAGGGACATCTGGTGTATTGTAATCGTCCCATGGGTCTGGGGTATGAGGTGGACTAGGATCCCCTAGTGGCTCATCATCTGCACCCTTCCCTGTGTCATCAGAAGTGTCATCATTGTCCGTTGGTGGAGGAGATGGTGTAGGAGAGTGGTGTGGGAGAGGAGGAGGTGGAGGAGAAGGAGGTAAAGAAGGGATCCTGAGAGGAGATGTGGCAATGTCCTTTTTAGGTGCTGGAGCCGGTGTAGGCGAATCCAGTGGTCTCTTTTCAGAACTGAGAATCAGTTGACCAGTCTTTGGATCTTTAAGAAGAGTCTTTTGGGTGGGATCCGATTTAAAAAGCTCTTCTGTGGGAGGCATGTCTTTCGGTGCAGATTTTTTCGGTTCCAAATGCTTGCGGGGCACCGACTGTCGAGTGGTTTTGTGCTCTTTGGTCTTGGCACCATGAAGTTTTGAGGTGTCTGTAGAGGCCTGCGGAACTGGGTGTTTTTTCGGTTCCGAATGTTTTTTCGGCTCCGAAGTTTGAGAGAGTCTGTAGTCTTCAGTAGCGGCTTTTTTGTCGGTTCCGATAGTTTTTACGGAGTCGAGGGATTGGCGCCGGTAGGTTCGGGTGCCGAGTGCGTCGATGTGGAGGCAGTGGTGGGCACCGAGGAGGAGGAGGACGGTGTCGTCTTTTTCGGTGCCGGGGTCTAAGTTTCGGCACAGACGGCAGACTGACTCGATCCCGAGTGGCCTGAAGGCTTTGTTGTTGGCTTCTTGGCTGGGCCCGGAGGCGGGGCATGAGAAGTACTTTCTCGGTGTGCACCTGAGCCCAAAGGTGAAGGTGTGACCGAAGCCTTTTTTGGTGGTGAGGGGGAGGGGGTCGGGGTTGACGGCAGTACTTCCGGACCCGTTGCCCAGGAGTGATGCCTTCGATGTCGGAGTCTGCTTTGGAGGCGCTGACTAGGCCTTCTTCGACCTGCTCCTGTTCGGGTACATCGACGCCCTCTTGGAAGATGTCGTCGGGAATGGAAGTCGACGAGCGAGCCATTCTTCTTCGGGCTCTACAATCCCGAATGGTCTTTTTGGAGTGGAAAGAAGCACAAGCTGGACAGTCTCTGGCCTCATGCTCCGGTGAAAGGCAGAGGTTACATACCTCATGCAGATCTGTGTGTGGGAATTTCGACCCACATTGAGGACACTTCTTGAATGGAGTCCTTTCCATGAGCCAGATGTAGAGGCCCAGGTAGGCCTGAAGGCATTCGTCGACGACCGGAATCGAGGACTTCGATGTTGGTGATATGCGCGAGGGTCAGGATCGCGATCGAAAACAATACTGTAGAGAAAGGTGAAGGATTGCGCGTTGAAAGTCGGATCGGTAACAGTACCGAGCTGGAGTGCGATAAACACATCCGAGCCCGATGGCGGAAAAAAACAGAGGATGGAGCAGATGCCCTTGCGCACTATGATCCAAAGGAGGAGTCACCTATCCCATGACTTTTCCAAGACAAAAACAAGTGCACATATCCAGGCCCAACACCAGATGGCGATCTATGCTCAGTGTGTGATCTGCAGCTCATATGCCTCGAACAAAAGCATTTTATGATAAGAGGAAGGGGAGAGAATATGCTGCAGGGGGCTGGGTTCTACCCACCTCTCCTGCTAAGATGAAAGCAGAATGGCAAGGTCCCTATAAAAGCACTAAAAAGATAAGCCGTGTTATCTACCAGTTAAAGCTTTCTTCCCCAAAAGAACAAACGTACAAGTTACTTACCTTCGGTAACGATGCATCTGGTAGAGACTATTCTAGCCGCAGATTCCTTAACGTAGAATTATCCCCAGGCGTGAGACTGGACCCGGAAAACTTTCTTTGCCCCAGCATCTCTGCGTGCCGGGGGGGCGGTACCACGCGACTCTGCCCTGACGTCGTCCACGGGCATGACGTCAGCGAGGTCACATAAGCCCCATCCCAGCGCACTGACCTCAGTTTTCTTCTGAGAACTTTTCCGCACCACAACGCGGAGCCATCACAAACAAAACTGTGGAGAGTATGGGAACAGTGTGCGAAAAAATCAGAGAAGCAGAAAAGAGAGAAACGAAAGGTGAGGAAAAGCACCAGTTGGAAAAGCGCCAAGCACTAAGGTACAAAAAGCCATAGCGGTGAAAGAGCAGAGCACCGCTCTGAGGAACACCCTTGCAAGCGAAGGTGACATCTTCCCAGGAGGCAGAAAGCATGTGAAAAACACCATAGCAGAAGAGAGAGAGATAGAGAGAGAGACTGCAATCACAATCCACAACAGGGCAACAAGCCCGAAACAGAGGAATAACAGCAATCCACCCCCAGACGACACCAACAAGGAGGCCCGTATCCCCTGAAAGGAGCTAAAAGGCCGAGGTACAGGCAAAAAAAAAAACAACATGGAGGACTGCAAAGGAATCAGAAACCCCAACCAAGTAAAAGGGAGAAGAGTAAAAGTAGGCCCCTACACTGGAGAAAAAAACAGGGTGGAGGGATGCAGAAGCACACATGAACCAACCGACCATGTATCCTAAAAGAAGGGGTGGAACAATCAAGCAGAACGAAGCATCCTGTATGGGAGGAAGCGAAACGGACACCCACAGAAGACAAGCCACCCGGAGGGAGGTGAGTGCAAAAAACCAAACTGAAGGACCTCGCAGAACGGGGAGGAAGGGGGGGGACCGTGAAGGAATCTGAGTCGTCTCTACCAGATACATCGTTACCGAAGGTAGGTAACTCGTACATCTGATGGAGACTACTAGCCGCAGATTCCTTCACGTAGAATAGATACCCTAGCCATACCCAAGGGGAAGGAGGGTCTGCAAGAGGACCCCACCCACTGGGGCATAACAGAGGACCTCACGGGGGCAGAGTCCGAAAACAGGACGAGGATCCCCGTCCCCAGGCAAAGGGAAACCCCCGCCAGCAGAGGGCCACCAACCTGGGGGGGGGGGGGCCAAACACCCCGCGCCCACGTGAGGCAACAAAACCTCCGGCCAAGACAAGGAACGGAGCACCGAAGGAGAAGAGCACCCTAAAGACTCCAAGGAGAAGAGGCAGAGCAAAGGCAATCCCAGACAGGATGGTGCCGGCAGCAAGAAGCAGGCGGAAGCCGAAAAGGGGAACTCAAGGTCACCCAGGAAGAATCATCCAATGCTCCGCAGGGACAAACTGCGCCTGCAAGAGGGTCCAGAAGCCAGGGACCATCCCCCCCACAGGGAGAAGAGGTAGAACCGAGTGCAAGGCCCACTGGAAACCGCGGAGAAGGCAGGATGACAGTCCCATGAAAGCCCCAAGAAGGCACAACGGTGCAGAAGAATAAGAGGGCGGCACTGGCAAGCACCGCCAGACACCAGGGACACCACAGAACAAAACACTCAAGCAAAAAGGCGTAGAAGAAGGTTGCATCCGTGACATACCATAACGCCACGAAGAGCAGAAGCCCGCAGGCGACCACAACTCCCCAGCACATACCAGGGATATATAACAGCCAACCCTGCCCCACATAGGGCATGTCATATCCGAAGACATGGGAACCTCTTAGGAAGAAACTTCCACAGCAGAGGACACCAAAAAAGACCTGTGGCAAAAAACCCAGCAGGAGGCCTATCAAGCAGTCAGAAGGGAAATGCAGAAGACCCAATCTCAGGCTCAGCACGGTGTAAAAACCCCAAAGGAAAAAAAAACTGTCAAAACGGGCTGGCCAGCAGCCAACAGAACCACCACCTCAGCAAGACAACCGGGGCGACCCGCCCCAACGGAAGAACAGCTCCAAGAACCAGATCAACACGCAGGTCACTGAGGAGGAGAAGAAGGAGAAGCAGGAGGAGGAAGCCCCGCCAAGAACCTCTGGATGGCTGAGTTCGCAGGGGCATGGAACAAAAGAGCACCATCGAAGGGAAGGTCCACTAGCCGTTCTCGAACATTCTCCAGGAATACACTTTCGCGAAGCCAGGCATGGCGACGAAGGGCAAACGAAGAAGCCATGGGACGGCCCAGCACCTCCGAGATGTCCAGAGCGGAGTGAAGGATAAACGCCGCCAGCTCCTGACCATCCAAGAAATGGTGTCTTAAATCCACACAGGCACCCTCCTGAGAAGCAGCAGACATAAGGGACTCTGTCGAGTCCCACAAGCAAGAAGTGGCCATAGCCAAAACACACAGTGTGTTCAGGGCCCGCAGAGACGCACTGGTTGAGGCAAACATATTGCGCCCCCAGGAGTCCAGCCAGCGGGCCTCCCGTGATGGGGGAGACAACAGTAGCGGCAAAGCAGGAAAGGCAGACTGCTAAAGGTGGCCTCTGGTCGAAGGGTGAAGAGAAACGCACACCGGATCACGCGGTGCCAGATGGTGGCGGTGTAGAAGGTGCTGAGGCACTGGGTCCCCTGTGGTGGGACGGCCCCAAGTCCCCAAGAGAGAAGAGTGGAGTGAACCCTCGAAGGGAAGCAACAGTTCCCTACCACCAGAGCCCTGATGGAGAACCTCCAGAAGATGATCTGCGGGGAAATGGGTAGCTGGATCACCCATGCGCAAAATTCCTACAGCCGTGGAAACAGCGTGGGCGAAAGGTGCACCCGCCTCCGTAGGGCCCCGCGGAGGGGAAAGCAGCTCCGCGTTAGGTGACGGCTGCAAGCTAAGGCAGCCATCCCCCAAGCCAACCGGCGGAAGGAAGGGCCAAGGACGAAAGGAAGGAAGAGGGACCGAAGACTGTGGGACTTGTGGCTCCTCTGGCGAAGGCCGCGGCCGTGGAGCCACCTTTGGACGACGTCGGGGGAAAAAGCCACGACACGGCGGCCCGTCTCCGGTGAGGATGACACCAGCAACCTCTGGAGAAGAGGAGGCGTCCGAAGAGGAGTCAATGACCCGCCGTCGGCCCGGCAACGAAGAGTCTGCTACCTGAGGCAGGACACCGTCGCCGAACGGCACCGGAGGAGATGCCAGGGCGACCTCCGGCGCAGAAGACTGGAGCTGGAACGGAGCCGGGGTGGCGCTGACCTGACCTCCGACGAGACAGCTGCCTGCGCGGAGGGACGAGAAGGGCCCGGGGAGGGACGAGGAGAGCCCCACCAGCCGCGACTCGTGACCGGGTGAGACAGCACCTCCGCCGACCCCTGTGGTGCTGCCAGGGCCAGCAGCTGCCAGGGCCATAGCAGTGTCACTTCGGCCAAGGCCGCCGTCTGCCCCGAGGACCGAGAGGGGCTCAGGCGAGAAGGGCCCTCCGCCGACACCTGTAGCGGCGTCACCTCGACCTCGGACACGAGCGCCGCCCGTCCCGAGGACTGAGAGGGGCTCGTGGGTGCGACCTGAGCCCCGGCGACCTCCCGCGACACCACAGGGACTCCCGCGGGAGTTGGCGGTGAAGCAGAGGCGCCGTGGTCCTAAGGAGGGACACCTAAGGGCCGCACCCCAGCGGCACTACATCCTCCGAGCCTTTATCCGAACCAGTCGGCGTCAGAGTGGCCGGCAACGCCGCGGAGGACCCTGCACACTGCAAGGGATCCGCCGATGTCCCAGGAGGTGAAGGAGGAGGAGGAGAAGCCAGCGAGGCCTGAAAAGTCGCCGCATATGTCTCCATCTGGGCTCTGGTCGCCCCCATGCCAGGAAACGGCGGATAAGTGGACGACAAGCGGGGCCGCACCACCCACAGAAAGCCTACGCCCCCAACAGGCCGGAACCCAACCCTCGGGGACAAACTGCGACACTTACCAAGAGGTGAGCAGCGCACTTGCGACCTGGGAGAAGATCGAAGTCGGCGAGGGAAGCCGCGGGTCCGAGAACCCTCCTCAGGGGCCGGGCGAGAGGACGCCGACCTGGACACACAAGCCAAAAGAAGTTTCATCCGGCGCTCACGCTGGGACTTCAGCTTCATCTGCTGGCACGCCTCACAATCAGTGGAGTCGTGGTGCTCCCCCAAACACCACATACAGATGGGGTTAGGATCCGTCACCGACAGGGGCGGCCACACGACGAACAAGTTTTAAAGCCCGAAGGCATTCGCACACTGTTCTCACACACGCAGTAATAGCATAAGGGAAAGGCCTAAACAGGCCCAGAGCACAAACCGGATCCGCGTTGCACGCGGAAAAGGAAAAAACTGATGTAGGCACACCGGGGTGGGACTTAAGTGACCTCGCTGAAATCACGTACGCAGACGACTCCTGGCCGGAGTCGCGTGATGCCGCCACCCCACCCCGCGCGCAGGGATGCTGGACAAGAAGGTTTTCTGGGTCCAGTCTCACACCTGGGGATAATTCTACGTGACAAAATCTGCGGCCAGTAGTCTCTATCAGATATGTCTATCAACTCTGTGTCAGGGAGGTCTCAGTAGTGAATCGCAGTAGTAGGCTTTCTGTTCTAATCTGTGTATAAAAGACTGGAACAGTGGAAGAAAGCTTCAAATTCATAATCTGAACTATCAATCTCTGAGCTGAAACCCAAATTAAATACCCTTGGGCTTGGAAGCCTCCATTATACTGGATTTTGATCTCTGTTGGCACAACACCTTTCCTTTCTTGTTTTCAGAATTTTTTGTCAAAATTTTGAACAGTATTTACATCCTGTGCCATCAAGGATGGGAATGAAAGCAATTTTCCAGTACAGGATTGGCCAATAGTTTTAGCTACCAACAGGTACCTCCACGGCAAACACGTAGTCTAAGGATGTTCTATTCACACCAGCAATTAAGCTATGCTTTCTCATGTCTTTAGTGTCAAGTTATGCTTTTCCAAAAGCTAACTTAAGATGTACTCAAGCAACCAGAATTTCTTCTGTGAAGCTTAAATGAAATCTTATGAACTGGCAACGAGCAGAAGAGAGGACGAGAACAATAGCATAAACCCTATGGGTATGTAATTGTCTTGACATGAAGGTAACAGAAGTGTATATGAACTAAATGCCAATAAAATATGTTTAAAAAAAAAAAAAAAAACAGCTTAAATGAAATATTTGAGATGTTTTACTCCACACTTCCAAACCCAATAGTGGAACATAAATCTAAAGACAGTGGTGGTGTACTAGAAAACTGTGGACTTATGGTGAACATCACAGTGAATTATACTGACTCCTTTAATGGCTGATGCCAGAAGTAATTTTTTTAAATTTAATTTCCAGACCCAACCACCATAGGGCAGAACAATGCACAGCATGTGAATGTGGAGCAGGATCACGCTGCAAACGCATCTTAAGATGGTCCAAAGCACTTAATAATTTGACAGCCTATCAATCTTGGGACCAACTCGTTCGGGTGGAACCAGATCCTCATATACAGACAAGTTTGGCAGCAGTACGCGCTATTTTAAGTTTGACTGTTGTGATCACACGATGTTCTTCAAATTACTCCTTTTATTTGGCAGGAATACAGCCATATGAATGGTCTCAAGGTCCTGAATTTGTTTCACTTATTTTATCAGAAGGAGTAAATGCCCTTTTTATTGTTGCACTTCTGTTTGGAGACAACTGTACCAAATCTAGCACTGGACTGGTATTACCTACGGGGGCTTTGAACAGCGGACTATGAAGTTCCTCTAAGGGTGACTGTATATCAGTTACAAACGAAGCTTATGAATGCTCCCTTAATGACTTGCAAAGCTGGTAGGATTCAACTCGGTTGTAAATTTCTACAGCAAGAAACTAACCAACTTTATGTGAAGTCGAGAAAACACAGTTATGGCTTGCAAATACCAAATTTATATTAAGGGAAAAGTGTGTTATATGTTTAAAAATATATTTATAATAACCATACGCAGTTTTAATGCTTTTAGAAGCCCCAGACTAACTACTAGTTTAAATGATAACCGACACATTTTGCAGTCCTTTAATGCACAAAACAAAAAGAATCAATGCAGAACAGTTTGGGAAATTCGAAGTAGTAATGTTAAGCTATTAGGAAGGCTAAATACAAGCATGCTCCATTGAAATTACAGATGAGATATATAGTCTGATTCATAAAATCCACCTGACCAGGACAATGGTGTGGCTTGCCTTCCTGTTGTAAGACACTTTGTATGAAAAACAGACTGTGCAGTAAAAGGCCTATATAACCCAGTAGACTAAACTGGAGAGATTTGGTACTGCCTCAAATACAACGAATGACAGCAAAAATACACGTTAAACGGATTTAGTTTTAAGTGCTGAAACAATTACATTGACATTTCTGAAAGAAAATCAGTGTGTACCCGTAAACAATCACACAATGAACTTAATCTGCATTGCCATGCAGGTTTCCATACAGAATAAGACTTTCACATGTGCAAGCGCTTTCAATTCATTTTATTGAGTAGCCAAATTTGATAAATTAGCACAGATAAAATAAGCATTTGCATGTGTTACAAATGACTTTCTTTACAGGAATATAACAGGAAAAAATATTACAAACTGTAAAAAGAAAGGCAAGTAAATCTCGCCTCCAGAGATTAAAATGGGCAGGAGTTTTATCATCACATTAAAGGTTTATATGTATTCTTAGAGATTTGTCAGAAGAAGGATTTAATGTTACAATATTATACACTACTTTACAAAATTAAATTGTTCTTGTGTAGATTACAACTGTGATAATGAAGATAAAATGTTAAATCACATTTGATGGTCCCCCCATTATTATAAATTCCGTTATAATAAAACTAATGAAAAATTATAAGATGGTGAGCCATTTACACTGTAGTAGTACTGCAAACCTGGGAGAGAGCATTAAACAGTAATTCAAAATATGACATTGTAATGAAAACAAACTAAGGTAAATGGTGAGCCACGCCCAACAATATAATTGATAACAAAACAGGTCTTGACATTTTTTTTATGTTGACTAGTGAAGCACACTTATTAACGCGAGACCATCTGAAACCCAAGTACGGATTAACTTTGCTGAAGGCAGGTGTAAACTCGTAATTGAAATGATGTTGAAGATGGTTTGCAGTAAACAGGGGTCATGTACTATGTAGTTCAAACCAATCACACAAGGTGGAAGGGAGAGACAACACTACTAAATATTTGAAAACGTCATATTATGATTGCTCTAATATAACGAATAATCCAAAAGCCGTCTACCCGAAAAGGGTTCATCTGCTCCTGGCATTTTTTTTTACCACGTTTTTATATTTCTAACAACAAAAACAACAAGAATTCCCACTTCGACTCAACATCTTTGACCCTATTTACACAAACTACTTCAACGGCAAGTGTGAAGATGTGCAATTTTAATAAGAGGCACCCAGAGGTCCCCACATTCGTGTGTGTATGTTTGTTTGTGGGGGTTGGGGGTGTGATGGAGAACAAAAGGCCGTGTGCTTGGGCATAGGTAAGAAATTCCAGAGGGTGATGAGGAAAAGAATGAAAAATAAAAATGCTTCACGAAAGCATACAGAGTGTGTAGTCCTTGGAAGCAGGGCTTTTTTTCCCTAAAATAAAAAGGCTAATAATGCAAATAATATGCCCTTTCCAAAAACCATGAAAATAAGCATTCACATTTGCAATGATTGATTTGGTTTGCACTAATTTTTAAGACAGCAAATAAATCATTCCTCTCAATGACAATTTTAGACATTCAACTCAAGTCATCTGTGCCTTTGCATTAGATGCACACCGACCACAGTATCCTTGAAACTTGTCTGGCCTTTTACAGCTCAACCAAGATCTCACAAAACTGAAGCAGGTTCTGAAGTACAGTCATGGAGCCTACCACAAGTTTAATTAAAGGAAATTAAGAAGGCAGTTTTGTAATTTGCATCTGTGGAATTGTCCCTACTTTTTAATAAAAAAGATAGTCTGCGTATTTCACTAAAGGAGGGTGCAAGAACACAATTCACAGTACACCTTTGTAGCAAAATAAAATGCTACAACAGTCATCGTAAAAATCTGCAAGAGACACGTCTTGTTTTCTGCATAATTTTCAGAATGCACTAGGAATAGTGCAATGTTCAATAGCTCCTAAAACAACTGAGAAGTCTAATGTCTCCCGCATTTCAAAAGCCAGGCCTGTTTCCAGAACAAAAACCCTCTTAAATTCTAAGCACATGATAACCAGAAAACATTGTTCAAACAAAAAGTTGTGCAGAGAAGCAAAAATGTCCATGAAACATAATTTTGATGTACTTCTATATTTTCAGATTCCAATAGTTATTTTATTACCTTTGAATTTACTAGTCAGTCACGTTGATTTCACTTGATCGGTAATCAGTGGGCCTAAAATATCTCTGCAACATTTGCAACCTACCTAGGCCTGAAAGTTATTTCTAGCAGCCAAATAATATTATAAAAAGGAAATGAAATAAAAAGAGAAAAATATACATTTTGAACAACAAAGATCGAGCTTTATTTTACAAAATGTATTTCGCCTCTACAGTAGACATTTTTCTGTGATTCATACAGCAACTTTATCAAAATATATTTTGCAGCAAGATAAAGGTAACCAGCTTGTTCCATTATGCCTTGATTTAAAAAGTCACCATATTGTGCAGTCGCTCGTTTCAGTCCTCACGCGGTCCTTTATTTGCTTCAATTTGTTGAAATCACAGTGAAAAATATCGTATTAATAGCTCGAGGCCCACAAAGCTGACAATTCAAAAGGTCCACTTCCAGTCCAGAGAAGGGCCAAGCTGTCCCTAGAGTGGTTTACTTATTCACTTGCTGCTGGATATGGAGCAGGAACTCGTAGTATGATAAGGCAGACTCTGTTCGGTCTTCGATCATGTTCTGAAGGAAGCTTGGTTTCAGCGAACTCTCATCCCTTTTAAAACACAAAAATGCCATTTTATCACAGGGATAAGAAGAATGACCTCAGTTTAATTTCATCTCAATGTGAGTCAAACCAGTGTGTAACGAAGAGTGTGAAATCAACGTACCCCTAAAGGAGGGCCCTCGCCTTTCTTAAATTGTTTATCAATACACTTGCACCTTTTGTAAACTGGTCTTATCTTGTGGTGCAGCGAAATAGCAAATCTAAAAGATTTTTTTTGTTTTATAAAGTTCTGTTAAACGTACATATATATTAATACGGTGTAGATCCGGTGGGTGTCCTCAACCAATGGGTAGGCCCGAATGAGGATGGGAGAAGGCTGGAGTGGGTAGGGGCTGGGGGGTCACTTGGTGAAGTCAGATAAGTCAAAGTAAATTTTGCAATGATGGAAATGTAGGTAGTGGGGTGACAGCACTGCCACAGTTCGGTTTCTGGGGGAAAAATAGGCTCATGTCAATAAAAAGTAATCAATTAAGTGCTCAGTTCTCTCTGTCCTGCCCTAAGCAAGCTTAGGAAGAAATTACAATTTAGACTCCCTAAAACCAGACTGAATTATTTCTCACTGTCAGTGATAGTCAGAAAGATGTCCTATGCTAAATAAGTCACATTTATTTCTATAAAGCATACATTTGAGTATCGTGACAGACCTGAAAGGGAGCTGTGACTGCAGGACGATGAAAGTATAACACGTGCCCAACAATATAGCAGCATTAGATAGTTTTCAAGCTCACTGTTTTATGACCGAGCCTATGAAATGCATGAACATATGAAAAACTCAGCTCACCGTATAATGTGCAATGTAGGGAAGAATGGCCTCTGCTCTCTCAGCCAGGACACGAAAGCTAGTATCCTGGCTGATTCCGCTGTATCAAGTTCAGGAAGATGAGCCTGCAACAAAATAGAAATGTAGACTTTATAAGATATCTTTGCGACTGGCAGACATAGTAACATAGTGTTTTTTGTATAGGGGACATTCACCCAGATGCTTTTTGGCGCTATGTAACGAGATGTTACCTCACTCAGTGGTGCTTACGCTGAGTGAAACTGCTGGGGTTCAAACCTGTAACCAGGAGATCAAACATCTGTGCATTGGATGTATTAGTTCACTCAGCCATTTAAAAGAAAAACAACATGTGCTATACTCACCCAGGACCTGTGGTGCCTGAGGAGTGTAGGAAGAACTTCATGTAGTGTGGGCCAAGCAGGGATGCCAGTGGCTAATGTTCACCAGAGGGGTGCAGCTCCTGCCAGTCAGTCTACCCTACTCCCACTCAGCCAGTCAGTGCCCTTGGATGACATGAGGGGCAGACAGAGAAGGGGACAGTACAAGAATAATTCTACCCCCACCTGCCCTAATATCATACAAGGGCAGTAGCTACCATGTGGATGTCACATGAGTTACAGGAGCGGGCCCGTTTGAAAGCAGAGCTCACCAGACGCTTTAAGTCTGATTTCTGCCACCCTGGGACTTTTGGACAGTGAAACAACTCGCCAGAGGATGATGGGCAGGTTAGCGGCGAGTCTCATTTATCAAATTCAATACTTGATGTAAAACACAATACGACCCAAAAGATCAAGCACTGAAACACATGACATCCTAGAAATTAAAGACTTTTTAACCGTGTTGTTACCAGGGGCAGCATGCTTTGGGACATTTACAGTATTACTAATTAAAGACAAAAAAACAAACAAAAAAAAAACAGGAACTATCTCAATGTATTGTTTACGTTTGGCAAATACCGGAATTAAGTATCTTGTTGTATTTTGGTAAATTAATAAGATATATGGAGTCTGCGTTAATGTGCTTAGGGCACTTGTTCCTTTAAACCTAGAATGCTGAGTCACATATGTTCTAGTGACACAGTTGGGTGTTCTCTGTGGTCAGTATTCTGCTGGCTGGAGAGGGACCACCAACTGTGGTCATCTATGATTTCAATAAAAGCACCAGTTGAACCCTCTACCGTCTTGAATTACAAGATCGCTCCAGAAATATCAAATACAAATCTTACCATTGTCTGCGGTATTGATGAATAATTTGGTACCCCGAGAACGCGAGTGAAAAAGCTCAGTCCACAGTTCTTCCCAACCCACAGAAACATGATCTGAAAGTCAAAAAATGTTTCTATTAATAAAAGTCCACGTGCTGCAACATCACACTTTAATTAAAAAGGCGCACCAGTTTCTGTTTTATGTTAGTATTATGAATGCACATCTTTAACAAATTCAAGTCTCTACTCCTGTAGACTTGCATCTTCGGAGGTACTGATTACATTAAACGCAGCAAATTTGTACACAAATATACCGAATGTCAATACTGTAGTATTTTTGCTTTGAATAATGGAAAAGGGAGTAAGGTCATTTGTTTGGACTGCGAGCTCAGTCATCAGAGAGAGAACATTACTTTTTTGTAAACGAACACTCCAATATTTCAACTTTAACGGAAACGTCTCCCTAACATTTACCAAATAAACAAGCAGCGAATGTAAAGGAGGCAAGTTATGAGTCATAATGCCCTTTTTTCTGATTGAGAAGGAACCTTGCCTGGCTCTGGGTTCGCTGTTGGTCTTGCATGATGTAATGTGGAAATACAACTACAATTTAACGTGTTAATGTTCCTTTACTCGTCACCCTTTAAAAGAGCACTAGAGACATGTGAGCTGCTGTAGGTTCACCTTTGCACTGCTCCCAGCACATTAATGCTCCAGCAGCCCTGGAACGAGCGCTTTGAGCAACCACGTGCACAACCATGGCTCCTTTTAAAAGTAATTTGAAAAGAGCCTTAAAAGGGTATCCAAGAGGCGACAAATGCCATCAAAGGCCTTAAATCGCAGCTCCCAAGTGCTCACATTAATCAGGCAGTGTATAATAAATGTATCTACTTTTTAAAGCATGTTTTATAGACGTGATTAAGAAATAAAAGCAGCTTGAAATTAATGGGTAATATCAATGTATTCAGTACGCCTCTTCTATTACATAGTGTAAGTTATAACAAAATGGATGGACCTAGACATTAAGGTATTATAGATAGCTGTATGTTGAGAGGACATATTTTAATAATTAAAATCGGTTTTAAAAAAAAAGGATTGATTTCCTCAGAGTAGGCAGATCCAATGTCCTTTTGTGCCCAAACAGAATGTTTTAGAACTTGCTTCATAAAGAATGTCCACAATAATTAAAAACATTCTGCTTTCATTTGACTGAGTAGAGTTATAGACCTATTACTACAGGTAACAAGCCGCTGTGAGGATTAATTTTTCTGGGGTTAAAACAAAGAAACTAGGTGCACAGCCGCTCCACTTCAAGCCATCTCACCTCACTCTACTAAGACGTGCATGTAACTCCTGTTCAAGCATTTCCCCGTTCTTAGGATCACAATGCTCAGAATTTGCTAACGCACTAAATCACGTGGCCCAATGTTCAATAAGAGGCTTTTAAAACTGCTTCCGTAATGATCAAATTGCACTTGTTGACCATCATAAAAAGGTTCTTTTTCATGAGCATAAAGCGTAGACGTTGTCTTTCTTAAGTCTTTAGGCATTAATACACTGAACAAAAAAAATACTTTGTCTTGTTACCTCAAACATGTAAACAATACAGTTTGTTTTCCAATGCCAACAGTACATAACCTTTAGAAAACACACGTACATTAACTACTGCTCTCACTTCAAACATTCAGCCAAGCAGTTCTCACATGACGTATAAATGTTTTCAAGCCACTGTAGTCACAGTCCCGAACTCAAGAAGTGTCCCAAGCCAGATCTTACACCTACTTACTAGTTTACTGCTCCTACATTTGGAGTTTCCTCTGTGCATACACAAGGTTTCCACCTACAACCTGTTAGACCTCCACTAATCTGGTCTCCATTTAACTCGTACTGCACTTACCCAGGTCCCCAAGAATATCACTGCCTCACAATATAATGATACATCATTTAACATAGCCCTCTTGACTTGTCTACCGTCCTTCAGAACATTTTTTCACTATAGGCCTCAACAGTCTATCCACTCCTCTTCCTCCCCCTCCATCACAGACTGAATCTTCCCAGTCTAATCAATCTCCAACAAGTTAAAACCCACCCGACGTCCACTGAAACTACTCGGTCTCGCGGTTTGATCCTCTCTAAACCACCTCTCTCTGCAGGATGATCTGCTTGTTCAGCTTCTATCAATCGTTTGTATAATAAACAAAATAAAAACTTCCTCAAAAACATCTGCCATCAGGATGCCCATATTACCCATTCTGAACTCAGTCAATATAAAGATCATACACATCACTAAGTTTATTGCACTTGCTGGAGCAGAGTTTTCTGTTAGAAAATTCTGGGGCTTTTGAAGCTCTGGCATGTCTATGCGTTTTATTAATTTATTAATAATTAACAACTAATTATTTGTCTTGTGCAAGTGCGTTCCATTAATCAACCTGTTTGTCCTAACACAAGAGAAGGTTACATGAGGGTTAGCATACGTGTGCTGTTTTTGTATTTACAATAACGTGCAAGTTTTCATGTTTAAACGTTGCTGTGTGCTATTTATTTTGAGCACAAAACGCTGTCTGAATTAATGCTCTATATGTCGCAAAGCTAGATAAATGCATACACATAAGGGTGTTAGTGGGGTTAACACTGTTTAATCATTATGATGTAGTAATCTTTATTTTGTCTCTTTAATTAAAGATGGTCTATTGTGGCCTATGGAGGCCTTTGTGAAATGACTGAGAATGATTTGAAGCCTGGCTGAGCTGTGGTGCAGGCGAAATCTGTGATGTGACAAGGGAGACCCCTGCTGGAATTCGGTTACAGACAACTGACCATAGTCCTTATATGGAAATTTCCGGGAGGACATCAGCAAGTTTGGAGGATCTCCAAAAGAAATGATTTGTCCTTGGTAAACAAAGAGCCTCAGAAAGAACTCTGTGCTAAAGCCGGTTTGCCGAGGGAAATGAACTTTAATAGTTACTAATCTTTGGTTCCTGTTCCGAGGTTTGCGTATTATGACTTTTCCTGAGCGGAGATTTCAAGATGTTGCAAAGTTACATCCCTTCCTTCTCGTTCTGCTCAGTGCTACAATTTTACTTGTTGAATTCATGTGGGTTTTCATTGTATTTTGCATTATAAAATGTTAGCTTAGGGAGGGCTCTCCCCACACTTTCTTTCGGTGCCTTGCTGCGTGAACTTGCGTTGCTGAGGACTGATGCTGAGGACCTTATCCTGAAAAGACTTTTCTGAGAGACTGGTCCTGACCCGTTCTGACACTAGTTAGAATAGGTAATTATGAGAAATGATTTATTCTGATTTACTCTGACTAATTTTAGATAAAGCAATATAACTTTTAAACATGGTGTTGGTTGTTTCTTTTCTTGTCATTTATTGAAGACTTTATGATTATTGTTTATAGATGGTTTATATTATGTTAGGCAACCACTAAACTGGTCCTATCGCCTAGATATAGATGCAGGGTGCTTTAGGAGTTTTCTTCCCACAGGTTTGCTGCTGGTAGAGTATTGGAGCGTATGTTAGTGAAATGGGCCCTAGCGTATGATGAATGCATGTGCGTGTAACTGTGAAATTACTCTATCTGTGGTAGTGGGCATATTTCTGATACCCTGATCTGTATCAATTTCTCTGGTAGCAGAGGATGGTTTAGATGGTTGTCTTGATCTGATAAGATTGCTTGTAAATTAGCTTATTGATTATTGATCTATTTTGATGTTTTTGGTATATGTACTAATACTAAATGTTGGAGTCGTAATGTTGAGTTATATGTAGTGCTTCTGGAACTTGGAAGCTGGAAGCAGTTCCGTAGTAGGGCAGAGGAAGGTATGCTGCTCTCGGGAAAGACGGGATTGTAAGGAATTACGTGTGACAATTGAAGTTGCGCGTTCACATTGTCTGGGTTCGGAATCGGTGACATTGTTGTATGTTACTATTAGACATTTCTAGTATATAAGGAGTGTGTATCGTAGTGAAGGTTATCTGTGAAACTCTGGTCTTAAGTCCCAGGGATCCGTAAGGATTTCCGTTAAAGCTTATTGCGGGAGGAGTAATAGGTATTCTCTGAGCTTGTTTGCAGAACTGAGCAGAGGTAAGCTGCTTAGTTGTTGAGAGATATAATTCTGTACAGAGGCAGATTGTGCGCTGTTCTCAAGAAACAGGATTCTGTGTGCATGTACTATATTTTTCTCGTATGAATGTGCGTGAATGCATATACATTTATTGATTGTAAGACTCTTTTGGATACGTCCTAGAGGAAACAGTTATGAGATGTATGTAAAATTGTTGACTCTTGAGAAATAGACTCTCTTTTTACTATTCTGTGGTTAGCGAAGCAGACAATGGAGATGTTTTCATGTTGTAACTAATAGATTTTGTAGAAATTTTGACACACGAAGTCTACTGAGAGTTTTTGTAAAGGAGGGGTAGACGAGTGACAGAGACAGGAGACAGAGACTGCAGCGGTTACTGACGTCAGAAGGTTCGCGCACTGAATTGGATAGTGATTCAGAATAGGGTTCGCGCTAGGATTGGTGCGTTAGTGTGAGTCGCGCAGGGATTGGAAGAGCTGCTTAGTGACGTAGACGCTCCAGGACTGGTGCATTAGCGAGAATTGAGTTTTTCAACCTAAAAAGTAGAGAGTTTAATAAGAGTAAGCTAAGATGTATTATCAAGAAGAGAAAAAGAAAAAGACGTTCTTTGGAAAGGTTAAGAAGTGGTTTAGCAAGGATAAAGAGGTTAAGACAAGAGAGGGTGAGTTGCTACCTCCAGCGAAAACACCTGCATCTTTTATGGTTGCGAAATATGGATTACATACCTGTATATGGTTGCAGAATTGGGTTGGCTATACTAAAGAAGATGGTGTTCTAGCATTTCCAGAACATGGTTCATTTAATCTGGCCGTGTTGAGAAATTTACGGGAAAAGATGGCACATCTGGACCCGAAGCCGAGACCTACACAGTTCGAGGCTTTAGTGGAATGGGAAGAAGTATTAAATCGAGAAAGACAGAGAACTGGAGGTCAGTACAGGTATATGTTTGGGAGGAGACATGATCGTGAGACACATCAGGATCGAATGAAAAGATGGCGAGATGCTACCATGTCTGATGGATTATATCCTATGAGAACAGTTGAAGCTTCGGCTCCTTCAGAAGAAAGGGTTTCTGAGTCAGATAGGAGAAGATATGGAGAGTTTGAGGATGAGGTCTTGAATGATATGATGTACAAGAGACCACCTCCATATAGATCAGAATCGGAAGAGAGTACACCAGTTGTTTCTCCGATAAGAGATACAGTTGAGAAAGAAAAAATGACACCTGAATCAAGAAATAATAGTTCTTTCAGAGAGGAAAATGCCAGAAATGCCAGACAATTAGCAAAAACAACAACAGAACTGACTGAGAAAATTAGAGAGTTAACGATGAATATGGAAGCTGTTACAGTGCCTGTTACTATAGGTCCGGTAATTCCTATGTTTGACGGACAGAGAGCAAGTGAAAATGGGCTGGTAGTTCCATATATTGCAAATAATTCAGCTGGTCCTTCAGGAGATTCAGGTAAAAAAACAGGGAAAAATGACCTGAGACAAACAAGACATGACACAGGTAGTGAATTCATGGATGTTAGTGATTCTAGTAGTTTAGGGATGCCAATTTTAGAACCGCAGAAAAAAATAGTTTCAGCGAGAAAAACTGCGGAAATAACAGTTGATGACCTAAATGACTGGATGAAGGTTCTTCAGAAAAAGGATAAAGATTCACAAGTTGTTGATGTGGTTAAATTACGTATAGAATTAGAAGAGCTTGTGACAGGAACAGTTCCAACAGAAATCCTGAAAAGTCATCATGATGGTGAATTATTGTTCATGTGCAAGAGCATAACATGGAGAGCAAGAAATACTCATGATAGACTAAGAGCGATAGCAAATGAGCAAGGAGTTGACATTGATAAAGTAAAGGCTTTACAGAAAACGTACAGGATGGATTTCACAGAGAAGGACATAGAGAATTTGAATAATTCTGGTAGAACAGGACAGATTAAAGAAATGGTGGCATTATTGCGTAGATGGGGTGATGTGGAAAAGTGGAAGGATAGGTGGTATAAGAAAAGGGATGAATCTGAAGATAGAACAACTTACTCAGCATTTCCAGTGAGAGAAAAAGAGAAACCAGTGGAGCAGTTTCCCATGAGAGAAATACCTGGAGGAGGATATGTACATGTTCCATGGACCAGACAGAATATTTTATCATTTACGAATGATTTTCCTCGATTGAGAGAAAAGCCCGTCGAGTGGTATAGGCAGGTAGACAGGTTTGTGAAATTGTCAAAAGTGCTGTGGGTTGACCTGAATAGTTTGTTTGATATAATTGTTCCAGCAGACTTGTGGACTGAGTGTAAAATAGTTGTGAGTTGGCCTAGTGAGGAATATCCAAGAGATCCGAGAACAGGGGCACCAGATCCAGAAGTGATGAGGAAGTACGATCAGGTGATGGCATACCTGAAGAGTAAAGTTCCTCCAAAAGAGACAGACTGGGTTAAAATAGATCGAACACAACAGGAAGCAAAAGAATCAGTTCATGCTTTTTACGAAAGGCTGATACTGGCTTTTAAACAATTCAGTGGAGATGAACATCTGGGTGACAAAGATTTGAGTCATTTTGTATACAGATTTGTATATGGTCTAAGACCTGAGATTAGTGAGAGAATTCGTGAACACACAGTGGATTGGCAGAGTAAGAAAGTAGATGAGATTCTGAGACATGCAAAATATTTCAGTGATGAGATTGAAGCAAAACAAAGAAAGCTGAAAGAAAAAGCAATGTGGGCACAGGTGAAAGTTGCAGAAAGACAGGAAGCACAGTTGGTGGAACAGGCAAATAATCCAGGGAAAAATACAGGAAATAGACCAAGATTTGCAGGTAAAGGAAGGGGAAGTCTTGAGGAAGCAAAGAAAAAGTTCCCGTGTCACAACTGTGGCCAACTGGGACATTGGAGGTCGGAATGTCCTAATCCACCATTAAATGAGGGTAAATCCTTAAATCAACAGGTGCAGAATGAAGGGAATAACCAGCAGCAACAGCAACAACAGCAGAAAGTTGTGAGACAGCAGCAGAATCAAGAGCCAAAACCACCTTTACCGCAGAATAGAGGGGTACAAAAGTACAGTCAGGATTCGGGATTCTTCAATGATGAGCAGGTAAACAAACCAAGACGTACTAACAAGGTACAACAGTACTTGTTAAAGAGTGAAGGGAGTGAGTCTGAAGGTGATTATTGACGGTGCCGAGGAGAGGAAGAAGAGTGCATACTTGGTGCAACTCTAGAAATAGACCAGGCAGGACCATTTGTGGATGGGAAAATTAATGAAGAGGGTGTTACTTTTTTAGTAGACACAGGTGCGACAAGATCAACTGTCAGGTCAACAGATGTTAGAAATCTTCCTCTCTCGGATGAAGCAATCCAAGTAGTTGGTGTAGCCAATACACAAATCAGAACACGTCTTACTGAACCAGTGAAAGTACAGATAGGGAAATTTTCAGACATGCACAGATTTATTGTCTGTGACACAAGCCCAGTGAACCTGTTAGGTAGGGACTTATTATGCAAGATGAACTGCACAATTTTCTGTACACCAGATGGAATAGCTTTTGAGACACCAGATGATGATGTTTTCTACCGGATGACTTTAGAAAATAGAGAAAGTGAATTAATTGGTACATTTCCAGTGTTCAATCCGGAGGATCTGCCTCAGGTGCTGAGAGACACAGTGAAAAGAGCAGTTTGGGATTTTACAGGAGAGGATGTGGGATTGATGAATAATGTAGATCCAGTGAAAATTGCAGTGAAAGAGGGAATTGCATATCCTAACATTCCTCAGAACAAAATGACGCCAGAGATAATTGAAGGGATAACTCCTATAATTGAGAAAATGATTCAGCAAGGAGTCCTAAGAGAACTACTGAGTAGTCCGTGTAATTCACCGATAATGGGACTGAAAAAGCCTAATGGCAAGTTCAGGATCGTGCAGGACCTGAGAAAGGTTAATCAGATTGTGGTGGCATGTTGTCCCATCGTGCCAAATCCATCGGTGATTCTGTATCAAATTCCACATGATGCTGAGTGGTATACAGTGATTGATTTGTGTCATGCATTCTTTTCAATTCCATTGCATCATGACAGCCAGCCAATTTTTGCATTTAGGTTTGGCCAGCGTATTTTAGCATGGTGTCGTATCCCACAGGGGTATACGGAGAGTCCTTCGATATTCAATCAGTTATTGAAAAGATCGTTGGAAAGTCTGATCATGCCTGAAAGCTCAGTGCTAGTACAATACATTGATGACCTACTGGTGGCATCAAAGACACGTGAAGCTTGTGAAATGGATACCATAGCTTTACTGAATCATCTGGCAGATGGAGGGTTAAAGGTATCCCCAGCCAAATTAGAATTTTGCAAGAAAGAGGTGCATTATCTTGGACATAATATTGAGAAGGGTCTGAGAAAAGTGACTACTGACAGGATCAAAATAATCAGAGAAATGAAAGCTCCAAAAACCCAGAGAGAAGTGAGAATGTTCCTGGGTATGGTGGGATATTGTCGTCAGTGGATAATTAATTTTTCCCTGATAGCAAAGCCATTGATTAAATTGACAAAAAGTGACATGACAGATCCATTGGATCTAGATGCAGAACAATTGGCAGCATTTGAAGAGCTCAAAACAAAAATGTGTGAAGCTCCAGCTCTGGGTATGCCAGACTATGAAAAAGAATTTGAACTGTACTGCAGTGAGAGAAATGGATGTGCACTTTCAGTGTTAATCCAGAAACATGGACAATTGAGAAGGCCTATTGCGTACTTCTCATCGACACTTGACCCTGTAGCTGTGGGTTTACCAGGTTGTCTAAAATCTGTGGCTGCAACATGCAGAAGCCTGGAACAGAGTGAAGGGATCATAATGGGGTATCCTGTAAGGGTATTCGTACCTCACAATGTGGCGATTCTTTTGACAAGAAGCAGAACTCAGCATATGTCAAATAGTCGGTTGACTAAGTATGAGAAAGTGATTTTGGGAGCATCAAATGTGACTCTTGAAAGATGTACAAATGTGAATCCAGCGACACTTTTGCCGGATATTGAGAATGTGGGTATAAAGATGGAAGATGATCATGATTGTTTGGATGTGCTTGAGTACTGTACGAAACCAAGACCAGATATCAAGGATGTTCCCTTGCCTGAGAATGATCATGTGTTGTTTGTGGATGGATCATGCCTGAGAAATGATAATGGTGTGCTATGTGCAGCATATGCAGTGTGCAAAGTTTCAGAAGTTATGGAAGCATCACCATTGAAAGGAGTAAAATCTGCGCAAGTTGCTGAATTAGTGGCATTGACAAGAGCTTGTGAAATTGGGAAAGATTTGAGAACAACTGTGTTGACTGATAGTCAGTATGGGTTTGGAGTGGTGCATGATTTTGGCCAACTGTGGCTACAAAGAGGTTTCTTGACATCGGGTGGAACTCCGATAAAGAATGCT
Organism: Triturus cristatus; assembly: GCF_964204655.1. NCBI lineage: Eukaryota > Metazoa > Chordata > Amphibia > Caudata > Salamandridae > Triturus > Triturus cristatus. Next base: position 954,813,538 of record NC_140590.1, on the reverse strand, counting down.
GAGCTGATTGGAAAATTGCTTGAGGCGATACAGCTGCCTAAGGAGTTAGCAGTTGTAAAATGTGCAGCACATGTTTCAGGAGAGGATTTTATCACTGTTGGCAATAGATATGCTAACGATGTGGCACAGTATTGTGCAAAACTAAACCAATCAATTAACAGGGAAAGAGAAAAAAAGGAAATGTCTTTCCCTTCTGTGATGTTTACTAATGTCCTAGAAACGTGGGATGAAGTGAAACAGTTACAAGATGAGGCAGGAGAAGAAGAGAAACGAAATTGGGTTAAGGCAGGATGTGCTCCAAGAGAAACAGACCATGTTTGGGTCTACAGAGATGGCAGACCAGTGATGCCAAACTCAATTTTGTCGTCAATGGCAAGGATGTATCATGGCCAGGGACATCTGGGGAGGGACGCGATGATTAGGTCCTTTAAACAGACCTGGTACAATGCAAAGTTTAGGACAATTGCGGAAAGCATCTGTCAAAGGTGTTTAATTTGTCAGCAGTTTAACACTGGGAAAAAGACAGTGGTGAGTTTAGGGACAATTGGCAGAGAAGGAGGTCCTTTCACAAGGATGCAAATTGATTTCATTGAAATGCCCCAAGTGAACAGACTGAGGTATGTCCTAGTGGTAGTCTGTTTGTTTTCAAGGTGGGTGGAAGCTTACCCGACAAGGAGGAATGATGGATTAACAGTGGCAAAATTACTGTTGAGGGAATTGATTCCTAGGTTTGGGTTTCCAGTCACAGTTGAATCTGACAGAGGTAGACACTTTCAAAATGAACTCATTGGTTTGATTTGTGAAGCATTAAAAATACAGCAGAAGCTACATTGTGCATACCGACCAGAGGCTTCTGGTGTGGTTGAGCAGATTAATGGCACAATTAAAAACAGAATTGGAAAGATGTGCTTAGCCACTGGCATGAAATGGCCAGATGTTCTGCCTCTAGTCTTGATGACTATGAGATCTACTCCAGACAGAACTACAGGATTGAGTCCGCATGAAATCATTATGGGACGTGCAATGCGCCATGCATTCGTGCCTGTGAATAAGTTGATGACAATAACTGATGACATGATTTTGGATTACTGTAAAGGCCTGGCTGACGCAGTTCATTCTGTGTTTCACCAGGTTGGAGAAGAAGCTACCACACTTGAGAAGAAGCAAGCCCATGATCTGAGTCCAGGAGACTGGGTGAGGATTAAGGTGCACAGACGAAGAAATTGCTTGATTCCAAGGTGGGGAAGGCCAAGACAAGTTATTCTGACTACAACGACTGCAGTAAAGTGTGCTGGAGTGAGACACTGGGTACATGCAAGTCATACTCTGAGAATTCCAAGTCCGAGAGAAGGAACTGGTGAAGAGTATTATGAAGAGTCAGATTCCAGTGATGGTGAAGATCCTGAAGATACAGAATCAGTGAGAAAAGAAGCAGAGAAAGCTTCAAGAGATTCACTGCGAGTATCAGAAGGAAGATCAGATTCTGATTCTGTGAAAGAGCCTGAAGTTTCGAATAGCAGTGGAGGAAAAAGAAAAGAAAAGAGAAAACACATTGAGACTACTCCTGAATCAGAAGAGGAGGAGATTGAAGAGCCACTTGAGATTATTCTTGAAGAAACAGGGTCAGAAGAAGATAGAGAAGGACAGATTGCGGAAGACCCCCGAGGAGGTGTAGGGAACATTGATGAGGAGCTAGGTAAAGGGACAAATAGACAGCAAGAAGATTGCGTGTCGGAGACCCGAGGAGGGACAGAAGTAGGGAAGTCTCAAATAGTGGTGAAAGAATCTGTGAAAGAAAAGAAAACTGCTAAGAAACGAAAGCAAAAGGCAATTGAAACAGAATCGGATGATGAGAATGAACAAACAGAAGGTCGAGTTCTGAGAAAGAGAACTTCGATTGGAGAATGGAGTGTTAAAGAAAAGCCGAAAAAGGTTGTGAAAGGAGATCGTTGGCCTAACAACAGAGTGAAAAGACTGAGATACAGGATAATAAAAGCAAATACATCGGAAGCTGAACAAGTGAATGAGGTATCCAGTCAAACTTCAAAGGCTGAAGAAGAAGAATCAAAGAGAACAAAAGAACCAGTAGAAATAAAAAGAGTTAAAAGACCCAACCAAAAGTACAGATCACCGGAATGGTCTTATGTGACACTGTCTGAAGAAGGAAAAGAAGAAACAGTGACTCAAGATAATCCGGGAGTGGTCTTGAGAGAAGTGGTTGAGGAAGATACTGGTGAAATTCTGAAAGTACTCTTGACTGACATTGGAGAAGAGTCGAGTACTGAGGATTCCGACGTTGGAGATCTGATACAATTTGATGTTGAAGAAATTGGAGTGAAAAATGATGAATATCCAAACTGAGTAAAAGAAGGATTCACTTGGACTGAGTGAACAGAGAGATCTTTGAAGAAGCTGAAGAGTTTGGAACAAACGTTGGAGATTTGAAAAGTTCTAATTACAGTAGTGGAGTAGTAGAAGTTAAGGCAGAATGGCTAACATAGAGAATAATCAAAATAGATGTGCCTTCTTTAAAAGGAGGTGCAAGATGTGCTGCTGTTGTACTGGAATATTAATGCTTCTATGGGGTGTTTTAGTTTTATTAGTTACTTTTAAGGTTGAATTTGGGATGGATACAGAGAACATGACTAATATAGAGAAGAATTCACAAAAAGTAGTTTCAATTAGAAATAGTTACATACACAAAGATAGGTCAATTAACAATTTTTCTAGTAATGTTTTTTCTAAACTGTTATATGAATATGTGAAGACAATGGAAGTGAGGGATTGCTATGTCTGCATGCAGTTACCTGCATCTGTTTCAGAAGGTGTTACTTATCATCATTTACCAGCTACATATGGTATTTCTTGTAGTATTTTAAGTAGTGTTTTCTATTTGTTAGGGAAAATAGATTATAACATGTCTAACAGAGATAGTATTTTTGGGCACTTGCCAATGAACAAAGAGCTGAATCCAGCTAAAGAAGCTAACACTTTTGGTGAGATTTTTATTGAAGAAAAAGGACTAACATTAGATTACATTTTTAAGAACAATTTAACTTGCAGTTTGAAAAAAGAGGAGAAAGCTTTCCTGGATATGGTAGAGGAAAGGAGAGTGAACATGCATGAGAAAGCAGGGAAATATGAAGTGAGTGAGACAATTTGGGACATTGAAATGGGAAAAGAGTTGAGAAATGGGGCTAGTCCAACTTTGGCTTTAGATGCACCGCAGAAGGGTAAACTATGCATTACCAGAAGGAAATCCCAATATGATACATATTTTGTAGGGACTAGTGAGTGCCATGATACATACTTCGTTGCGACTGGTTGGGGTTTCAGAGGTGGAGAAGATACTATTTTTCCAGGAGTGTACTATGTGTGTGGGAACAAGGCTTATTACAAGTTGCCTGACCATTGGTATGGCACATGTTATGTGGGTTTGGTTTTTCCTAAGATTTTTCATACAGATAAAATAAGTGATGTAGAAGATATTAACCTATTAAAACGTTTTAAGAGAGAAACTTGGTCTGAAATTGTGGGTGATATTTTTGGGGTTTTGATTCCAGCAGTGGGAATTTCTTTAAATGCTTATGGAATTCGGAAATTGTCCACAGTGGTTGATCGTTTATCGACAAATACCGCAGGAGGATTTCTTTTGGTAAATACGGAGTTAAGTGCCGTACGTGCCATGTCTATGCAAAATCGACTTGCCCTTGATATTCTTTTGGCTAAGGAGGGTGGAGTCTGTGGAATTTTGAAAGTTCAACATTGTTGCACTTACATTCCTGATGAAAGTAGAGACCTGAAGGTCTATATCAAAAATATTACTGATTTGCATGAAGATTTAGTACCACTTGAAACTGGGAGTTTATGGACTAAACTAGCTAATAAGATGATAGCTGTTAAGGATTTTATTGCAAAAATAGGTAGTACTATCGTAGGTAGAATATTGTTTCCCTTGTCTTGTATAATTGTTGCTTTGCTGATGCTGAGATTAGTGTGTGTGTGTTGTAAAAACAGGAGAGGGAAAGAGAAATTGAAAAATGAAAAGAAAAATAAGAATTCGAAAAATTCGAAAAGAGAACCAGAAGAGATTGAATTAGAAGAATTAAGGGAGAGTGTTTATTTAGAGACTAAGAGAGATGATGAAAGAGTGACTGGTGTTTAATGTTGTGTAAGGGGAAAAGACATTTCTGATTTCTCCTAAAATGGGACTAAATTTTCACTAATTTTTTTTTGGGGTTTATTTGGTGATAAAATCACCAAAGGGGGGATTGCTGGAGCAGAGTTTTCTGTTAGAAAATTCTGGGGCTTTTGAAGCTCTGGCATGTCTATGCGTTTTATTAATTTATTAATAATTAACAACTAATTATTTGTCTTGTGCAAGTGCGTTCTATTAATCAACCTGTTTGTCCTAACACAAGAGAAGGTTACATGAGGGTTAGCATACGTGTGCTGTTTTTGTATTTACAATAACGTGCAAGTTTTCATGTTTAAACGTTGCTGTGTGCTATTTATTTTGAGCACAAAACGCTGTCTGAATTAATGCTCTATATGTCGCAAAGCTAGATAAATGCATACACATAAGGGTGTTAGTGGGATTAACACTGTTTAATCATTATGATGTAGTAATCTTTATTTTGTCTCTTTAATTAAAGATGGTCTATTGTGGCCTATGGAGGCCTTTGTGAAATGACTGAGAATGATTTGAAGCCTGGCTGAGCTGTGGTGCAGGCGAAATCTGTGATGTGACAAGGGAGACCCCTGCTGGAATTCGGTTACAGACAACTGACCGTAGTCCTTATATGGAAATTTCCGGGAGGACATCAGCAAGTTTGGAGGATCTCCAAAAGAAATGATTTGTCCTTGGTAAACAAAGAGCCTCAGAAAGAACTCTGTGCTAAAGCCGGTTTGCCGAGGGAAATGAACTTTAATAGTTACTAATCTTTGGTTCCTGTTCCGAGGTTTGCGTATTATGACTTTTCCTGAGCGGAGATTTCAAGATGTTGCAAAGTTACATCCCTTCCTTCTCGTTCTGCTCAGTGCTACAATTTTACTTGTTGAATTCATGTGGGTTTTCATTGTATTTTGCATTATAAAATGTTAGCTTAGGGAGGGCTCTCCCCACACTTTCTTTCGTCGCCTTGCTGCGTGAACTTGCGTTGCTGAGGACTGATGCTGAGGACCTTATCCTGAAAAGACTTTTCTGAGAGACTGGTCCTGACCCGTTCTGACACTAGTTAGAATAGGTAATTATGAGAAATGATTTATTCTGATTTACTCTGACTAATTTTAGATAAAGCAATATAACTTTTAAACATGGTGTTGGTTGTTTCTTTTCTTGTCATTTATTGAAGACTTTATGATTATTGTTTATAGATGGTTTATATTATGTTAGGCAACCACTAAACTGGTCCTATCGCCTAGATATAGATGCAGGGTGCTTTAGGAGTTTTCTTCCCACAGGTTTGCTGCTGGTAGAGTATTGGAGCGTATGTTAGTGAAATGGGCCCTAGCGTATGATGAATGCATGTGCGTGTAACTGTGAAATTACTCTATCTGTGGTAGTGGGCATATTTCTGATACCCTGATCTGTATCACACTCATAACTTCCCCATCTCATTCTGCTCCAAGTAGTTTAAAAAAGCTTTGACATCAATGCCGCTTATCACATCCACAGCGACAGACGTCCACTTTCCATGCCTCAATGTACACGACACTGATTAAATCTGCATCACCCTAACCGTAAACGTCTACAACATTGCTCCCCACACAATGTTTAACCTGCTCACTCCTAGCTAGGGGTCCAATTAAGAACACATTGGTAAGAAAAACTGGAAACGATGGGCTAGTATTAACGCTACAAGCAGCCATTTCACACATTTAAATGGTGCCCAGATATGAATACCTGGATATAAACATGATTTTGACAGTCATATCTGAATGTCTGCGAGAGACCTTTATGAAAATAAACCATAGATGTGTTACATTAAGCCTCACCTCCCAGTAATGTCAGGATGTTTTTGTAATGCTTTGAAGTAAACAAAATGACCTGTAACCAGACTATAAAGCATTTCTTCTAGTCCAGAATTTTACTTGATCTTTCACATCTTTTAGGTAATCCTGGACCCAGCACACTACTATCTCACTTGCGAAGAACAAGGTACTTCCCGTTGGTAATGTTCTTTCTGATGAATACTCTAGCCACAAATTCCTAACTATAGAATATTCCCCAGGAGCCAGACTGGGTCTTGAGATTTTTTTAAGCAATGCTCCTACGCACTAGTAGGTAGGGTCATATTACTTTGCACTGGCTCCATACCATCCTGGAAGTGGAGTGAAGCCCCTCCTATACGCTGACGTCAGTTTCTTGTCTTTTGCTTTTATGCTCCCTCAAACGAGGGTCATAAACAATTGTTGGATACAGTGTGCTGAGTACTTACTTAGATCCTTTGAGGTTTAAAAAAAGAGATCACTCTACAGAAGGTGGCAGGGTAGGGAAGCAAATGGGGGTAGATAGCGCAACCTTCAGAAAGATTGTTGCTGAAGTACATGTTCTTCTGATGGATAATTCTTACAGCAGATTCCTCACCTTAGCAGCAGCACTTCCCCAAGGTGGAAGGTCTGTGGAGTGGACGCAACCAAAAAGTCTTTAGGAACCGAACAGGTGAAGTGTCCTTCCTTTATGACCTGCTTGTCAAGTCAGTAGCGCACAGTGAACGTATGCACTGATGGCCTTAATATAGCCAGGCAGATGTCAAGGACAGGCACCCCAAGCGCCAACACAATGGTAGCAACCTTGGCCCAGGCAGAAAGGACTGCTTCTTGGCCAGTACTTAGCAGATCTTGATACAGAGGACTATCCACCTCGACAAGGCTCCCTTCTGCACAACCTTTCCTTTCTGTGCTCCAGAGCACCCCAGAAAAAGCTGATCATTCACTCATTGCTCCTTGGTGCAATCTATGTCAAAGCTTAAAGCTCTTTCAGTAACTGACCAATGAAGCGTCTCATCCTCTTTCGAGTGGTGAGGGGGAGCAAAGAAGCCTGGCAGAGTTGTGGACTGTCCAACATGGAAGGGAGTCATACCTTTAGGTAAGAAGGTTGTCTAAGTCCTAAGCACAACCTTTTCAGGGAAAATAACAGTATAGGGCAGTTGCAATGAGAGTGCCTGTAGTTTACTCACGTGACATGCTGACGTAATCGTAATGAGGAAGACAGTCTTCAAGGTCAGAAGACGCAGTGAGCAGTTCTAGATCTGCTCAAACGGACTACACAAGGAATGTCAAGACCAAATTAAGGTCCCACTGTAGCAACACAAATGGCTTGGGAGAAAACGTGTGTCAAACTTTTAATACATCTAATCGCAACAGAGGATCTGTACAAGGATGGTTTGCATGGTAAATGTAGAAAGGCCCAACAAATAACCTTTTATAGTGACTACTGCAAGGTATTGGTAGGCTAAGGATAAAACAAACAAAAGGGCATCCAATAGTTTCTCCCATAAGGGGTCTGTGTTTTGGTCACAAATTTGTCACAGTGCCCTGGCATAAATGGATTTTGTGTAAGGGTGCCTAGCAGCTTGGATGACATCCACCACCTCAATCGACAAAATAGTCAATCACCACCGTTCAGTCTCCACACATGGAGGTGGAAGCTGCGTGGATGCGGTTGGAGGATGCTACCTTGTTGCTGAGACAGGAGGTCCTCCTGAAAGAACAGCCTGACTGGGGAACAGTTTGCTCATGTTGAGCAGTTCTAGCTACTATGCTCTTCTTGCCCAATCCAGGGCCACGAGGATGACTTGGGCCCCACTGTTCTTGATCTTTTTCAGAACTCTGGGGAAACTCTGAGGAAGTAGCGGAAAGACACACAGGACTCCCTTGTTTTTTTGGTCTCAATCAGTATGTGTGGTATGTCAGAGGGTCCGTGTATCCAGTGATATGCATGTGTGCATCGAGCAGCTCTATAGTATAATTCCAAGTCCGGAGCACTAAGGCCCCCCATCGTATATGGCAACGTCAATATCTTCCAAGCAACGCGTGGCTGTCTGCCCGCCCACGCCAGACGCACCATTAAAGAGTGAAGGCGCCGAAAGAATGTTTTGAACAGGACCATTGGAATGTTCATAAAGAGGAAGAGAAAACGTAGTAGAAGGAATATGCTACTTACCAGAATGCATCTGTTCTTGGCATGTAGAGCTGCAGATCTATACACTGTGCATAGATCGCCATCTGGTGTTGGGCCCGGATGTTTGCAGTTTGTTTTTGTTCTTGGACAGTCTTTGGAAGTCACGAGTTCGGTGACTCCTCCTTCGGTCCGTACTGCGCATGGGCTTCGGCTCCATCCTCAGATTGTTTTTCGCCAGCAGGGAAAAGATGGAGCGTAGTGATAATAGTAAAGAAACCCATGTGTGTTGTATCTAAATAAGATAGACTGGAACGGATACAGGTAGCCGGGGAGGCGGGTGGGCGTGTACAGATCTGCAGCTCTACATGCCAAGAACAGATGCATACTGGTAAGTAGCATATTCCGTTCGAGGCATATGAGCTGCAGATTATACACTGTGCATAGATTATATAGCAGTACCCAACCCTAGCGGCGACCACCGGTATCCGTTGCAGTGGTTTGAAACAGTGTCTTTAGTACAGCCTGGCCCACACTTGCTTGTTGTTTGGAGTGCACGTCTACACAGTAATGTTTTGTGAAGGTGTGCGGTGTTGACCATGTGGCTGCTTTGCAGATGTCATCTAAGGGTATGTTCCCTAGAAAAGCCATAGAAGCCCCTATCTTTCTTGTAGAGTGGGCTTTAGGTGGAACAGATAATGTTCTTTTTGCTTTGTGATAGCAAATTTGTATACACTTTACAATCTACCTAGCTATCCCTGATTTTGAGATGGGGTTGCCTTTATGCGGTGGAGAGAAGGAGACAAACAACTGTTTAGTCTTTCTGAAAGGTTGCGTTCTTTGTATGTAGTACAGTAAAGCCCTTTTAACATCAAGTGTATGTAGAGCCCTTTCCGCAACAGATTGAGGTTGCGAGAAAAAACCCGGTAATTCCACTGATTGATTAAGATGGAAGGGGGAAATGACCTTGGGCAGAAATTTTGGATTTGTGCGAAGTATCACCTTGCTGTGATGTATCTGTAAAAAGGGTTCTTGTATAGTGAATGCTTGTATCTCGCTAACCCTTCTAAGGGAAGTGATAGCTACGAGGAAAGCTGTTCTCCAAGTCAGGAACTGTAGCTCACATTTATGCATTGGTTCGAAAGGCGGACCCATTAGCCTTGTAAGAACTACGTTTAGATTCCACACAGGTGAGGGTGGTGCCCTGGGCGGAATTACTCTTTTAAGGCCTTCCATGAAGGCTTTAATAGCAGGCACTCTGAAAAGTGATAAATACTGTCTGTTTTGCAGGTAAGCAGCAATTGCTGCTAGGTGTAGACGGATGGATGAGTACACCAGGTTACACCTTTGAAGATGGAGCAGATAGCATATGATGTGCTGTATGGATACATCTAAAGGGTTGATTGTATTGTTACGGCAGTAAACAACAAATCTCTTCCACTTTGCGGCATAGCAGTGGTAGGACGTCTGGCTTCCTTGATAATGTTCATGCAATCAGGGGGAAGGTTAAGGTATCCAAATTCTAAGATTTCAGGAGCCAGATCGCAAGGTTGAGTTGAGCTGGGTCCGGGTGCCTGATTTCTCCATGGTTCTGGGTTAGGAGGCATGGGGACAGGTGCAGTTTTTGATGTGGCACCACCGAGAGCTGTAGTAGTGTGGTGTACCACGGCTGCCTGGCCCATGTTGGAGCTACCAGAATGAGTGTGAGGGAGTGCTGTTGTAGCTTCCTTACCACTAATGGAATTAGCAGGAGAGGTGGAAAGGCGTATGCAAATTTGCCTGACCAATTCATCCATATCGCATTGCGTTTGGACAATGGGTGTGGGTATCTGGCGGCGAAGCTTGGGCATTTTTTGTTTTCGTGGGTGGCGAAGAGGTCTATCTGAGGATGCCCCCACTTGTGAAAGAATGGGTGAAGAACTTGTGGATGCAGTTCCCATTCGTGCATTTGCTGCGTTTGTCTGCTGAGCAGATCTGCCATGGTGTTTTGTATACCTGGGACGTGTTGTGCCAGGAGAAAGATTTTTTGTGGGATTGCCCATCTCCATATGCTCTGTGCTAAGCGAGAGAGCTGGGGAGAGTGTGTCCCCCCCCTGTTTTTGAATATAATACATTGCAGTCATATTGTCTGTGCGAATGAGGACTGCGGTGGCTGAGATTTGTTTCTGAAACGATTTCAGGGCTAGAAAGATCGCCAATAACTCCAGATGGTTGATGTGGAGTAACCTCTGTTGTGGCGTCCATACACCTTGTACTGTGAGGTGTAATAGGTGCGCTCCCCAGCCGGAGAGCGATGCGTCTGTTAGAATCACCTGAGGAACCGGGTCCAGGAACGGTCGCCCTTTGGAAAGGTTTGTGGTGTTCCACCACTGCAGAGAGCCTTGGGTGCGACCGTCCACCAACACCAGATCCATCAGCTGTCCCTGGGCCTGGTTCCACTGGTGTGCTAGGCACTCTTGGAGTGGACGCATGTGAAGTCTTGCATGAGGCACTATGAAGTTGCAAGATGCCATCATCCCTATTAGTTTCATGAACACTCTTGCTGGGAGAGAATGCTGAAGGAGGAACCTTTGGCGCAAGGCTTGTATGCTTGCGATTCTGGCTGAGTTGGGATAGGCTATGGCTTTTGAGGTGTCTATAGTGGCACCGAGGTATTGCTTTGTGTGAGACGGTATCAAGAGGGACTTTTGGTGGTTCACCGTGAAGCCTAGCTGGTGGAGTAGTTGGAAGGTAGTGTTTGTATGCTGCACACACTGGTGGTAGGACGCGGCTTTTATGAGCCAGTCGTCCAGGTAGGGGAAGACGTGAATGTTTTGTCTTCTGAGGTGTACCGCCACTACTGCCAGGCATTTGGTAAACACCCGTGGTGCGGTTGTGAACCCGAAGGGGAGAACCTTGAACTGATAATGTTGGCCGTCCACCACAAATCTGAGGTACTTTCTTTCTGTGAGCAGGGTGTAGTGGAATATTAAAGTATGCGTCTTTCAAATCCAGTGTAGTGAGAAAGTCGTCCTGACAGAGGAGTGGGAGAACTTGTTGGAGAGTTACCATGTGAAAATAGTCTGAATGGATATATGCATTTAGAGGCCGGAGGTCTAGAATGGGCCGTAGGGTCTCGTCTTTCTTTGGTATCAGAAAGTATAGAGAGTAGACCCCTAAATTTTGCTGATTGACGGGGACCTGCTCTATAGCTTGTTTTTGCAGGAGGGAGAGTACCTCTTGTTTCAGAAGTGTGGTATGTTCTTGTGACATCGCACGGTGTCTGGTGGAATATTTGGGGGGGGTAGAAGTTAGTTCGAGACAGTACCCTGACCGAATAATTTGGGTCACCCATTTGTCTGATGTTATGGTCTCCCAGGTTTGAAGGAAGTCTTGTAGTCTGCCCCCGACCGGAGTGAAATGGTCTAGGGGGAGCGGGGGAAAGTCATTGTGTGGGCGGTGTGGCAGAACGGGCGGTGTTGGTTTTGCCCCTGCCTTTATTATTGTTTCCCCGATATCCACCTCTTTGATAGCCCTTTGTGAAGGTATTCTGAGGAGGGGACTTATAAGACGTGGAGGCGTTATCGGGAGAGTAACCTCTGCCAGAGCCTCGAAAGGAGGAACGGCGAAAGGAGCGTCTAGGGGTGTGTGATTGTAGTGCTCCCACAGACTTCGCCGTATCTGTATCCTTCTTCATTTTTTCCAGGGCTTCGTCTACTTTTGGGCCAAATAAGTGTTGTTGGTCAAAAGGGTGGTTTAATATAGATGCTTGGACCTCTGGTTTAAAGTCTGAGATCCTGAGCCAGGCGTGGCGGCGAAGCAGAACTCTGGTGTTTATAGCCCTGGAAGCTGTGTCTGCTGCGTCAAGTGCACATTTAATAGAGGTGTTGGTAATAATCTTTCCCTCTTGTATGAGTTCATGAGCCTTATTTTTATATTTCTCTGGGAGATGTTGCATGAGAGCCTCCAGCTCATCATAGTGCGCTCTGTCGTACCGCGCCAGCGTGTTGGCGATGCTCCACATATTGGCAGCTTGCGAGGCAGTGCGTTTGCCTGACGCATCCAAGAGCTTGGACTCCTTATCGGGTGGTGGAGCCTCACCAGATGACTGAGAATTGGAGCGCTTCCTAGCTGTGGATACCACTAATGAGTCTAGGGGCGCAGGTCCTTTAATATAGGCAGGATCTGTGGGGGCTGCCTTGTATTTCTATTCTATTCTGGGGTTTAAGACCCTAGCCCTGACGGGGTCTTTGAAAACCTCTGTCGCATGTTTGGTCACCCCTTTAAGCATGGGTAATATAGCGGTGGATTTATCTGCTATGTCAAACGTGTCAAGTAGGAAGTCTTCCTCAACTGGATCACTGTGTAACTCCACCCCATGATAATGTGCCGCCCGTTGTAAGAGGTGGTGGAACCCCAGGGAGTCCTCTGGTGGAGATGGCCTGGATGGATAAAGATCATCCTGAGGCACATCTGGGACATCTGGATTGTGATAATCCTCCCATGGGTCTGGTGTTCCCGGAGGAGTGGGGTCCTGCGGGGAATCTGTTGGATCATAGTATGGATCCCCTTGGTCATCAGGGTCTGGAGACGGGGTTGGAGAGCGATGAGGCAAGGGTGGAGAAGGTGGGGGCGGAGATGGAGGGACTGGAGGAGGTGGAGGTGGTGGGGAGGGTACTCTGAATGGGGATGTGGCAGAGTCCTTCCGTTTTGGCAGTGGAGGAGGAGTTGGCTTGTCTAAATGTCTTTTCTTGGAAGACAAAGTTAAATGTCCAGTGTTTGGATCCTTTGTTAAAGTCTTTTGAAGAGGATCTGGCGTGAAAAGCTCCTCCGGCACCGATTCCTCTATCGGTGCCGATGTTTTCGGAACCGACGGCTTCGTTGGTTTTTCCGCACCATGCTTTCTCGGGGCCTCCGATTTTTTGTTCGGCGCCGAGGCAGGCTTCGACACGGAAGCGTCGGTGCCGAGGGATTTATGTTTGGTCGGCACCGAGAGGCCAGGTTTCGACACCGATGGCTTCGGAACGGAGCTTGGTGTGGTTTTCTTCGGTGCCGAAGCGTGTTTTTCGGCACCGCTAGGAGGCTGGCTCGAGCCCGAGCCGCCAGGAGACTTGTGATGCTTTTTCACCGGGCCCGAAGGTGGGGTGATGGAAGCGGTATGCTTGGTTTTCCCTAGGCCCGGAGGCGAAGGGGTAACCGGAGTCTCTTTCGGTATGGGCGCGGGAGTGGGAGGGGGTAGAGTACTCACGACCCTCTGCGCCGGTGTGATCTCCTCCACGTCGGAGTCGTCGGCCTCGGAAGCGCTGACGACCTCGTCCTCCTGTTCGGTGTGCTGCTGTCCCGAAGCTCCGGTGTCTTCTCCGAAGATGTCAGGTGGAGCCGAGGTCGATGAGTGCGCCATGGTGCGTCGAGCTCGTCGATCCCGAATAGTCTTTTTCGATCGAAAAGACTTGCAGGCGGGGCAGTCTCGGGCCTCGTGTTCGGGAGAGAGGCAGAGGTTGCACACCTGATGGAGATCGGTGTGGGGAAATTTAGACCCACATTTTGGGCACTTCTTGAAGGGAGTCCTTTCCATCGGCCGAGACCGGAGTCGAGATAGGCCCGAAGGCCGCTGCCTGGAATCGAGGAAGTGCCAAAGAGAGAGATGAAGAAGCCGATTTCGTCTGAAGAATCTCGATGGACGAGGATTTTTTGTCGAAGGTCGAACTGGAAAGGTTCGAAGCCGGAGCACGAAGTAACACATCCGAGCCCGATGGCGGAAAAAAACAATCTGAGGATGGAGCCGAAGCCCATGCGCAGTACGGACCGAAGGAGGAGTCACCGAACTCGTGACTTCCAAAGACTGTCCAAGAACAAAAATAAACTGCAAACATCCGGGCCCAACACCAGATGGCGATCTATGGCCAGTGTATAATCTGCAGCTCATATGCCTCGAACCAATCATTTTCATGAGGGACACTGCCCATCAATGAAAGCGGAAAACTGATCCATCTATCGACATCATCCTCCAGCTTGGAGATAGCCACTCCATAATTTTCCCTCAGAACCACTTCCGAGTCGGTATGTAGCCGGATACCCAAGTATCGTACCTCCCCTGTGGTCCATTGCAGGGGATATTCCGGCTCAAAATCGAGATGTGGCTGGGGTGAGGAGGAAAATGATGGACTTGTTCCAGTTGACCTTTATGCCTGAAAGGGAACCGAAGAGAACCACCTCGCGCAGAACCGAAGAAAGGTTGGTCTCAGGTTCTCTAACGTAAATAAGCATGTCATCCGCATACGCAGATACAATTAGACGGTAATTTGGGAATCTTATGCCCTTGTGCCCGTGGTATTCACGTAGTGCACAAGCTAGAGGTTCTGCCGTCAGGGCATACAATATTGGCGAGAGAGGGCAGCCCTGCCTCGTGCCCCTGCAAATATGTATGGGGTCAGTGACCAGGGATCAGATCTGGATGCGTGCCGTGGGGGAGGAGTATAGTGTCGCAAGGAGTTGCAGGAAAACCGGCCCCACTCCCATACGGCCCAGGACATGGTGCATGAAAGGCCACTCAGAGTCAAAGGCCTTTTCCATGTCTAAAAATACCGCAACAGCTGGGACCTCTGAACGGGTATGCTGTAAAGCAGCAAAAACAGTGCGCAGATTATAGGTTAAGTTCCGGCTAGGTACAAAGCCAGCCTGTTCCGGTGCCACCAAAGTGGTGACCAGTGGGCTGAGGCGATTGGCGAGTAGCTTCGTGAAGATCTTAGCATCTACATTCATAAGGGACAACGGTCGGTACGAAGCGCACTCCTCCGGCTGCTTCCCCGGTTTGAGTATGGCTACCAGAATCGCCTCTCGCATAGTCGGAGGCATCCTTCCTGAGGTGCATATATCCTCAAACAGTGTGAGTAGGTGGGGGATTAGGAGGTCCTGGAACGCCTTATAGAAGGCCATGGTGAGACCATCACTCCCCGGTGCGCTACCTGCTCTCATCTCCGAGAGGGCGAGTATCACTTCTTCTCGCTCGGGCGCATCAGTAACTCGCGGTACCAGTTGGATAGCCATGGGAGTTTAATATGGGTCAGGTAGTCTAATATACGTTCGTCTGAGCAGTGGCCGCGGGAGGAGTAGAGTTATGCGTAGTATTTCCATAATTGTTCTGCTACCTGATCCTCCGTGAGCGGGGGCTCACCTTGTTGCAGCCTAATTTCTGTACCTGCGCTGCTTAAGGACTCCCTGGTTACACATTTGCCAGAATGCGTGTCTTGTTACAAGTATAGTTGTGGAAACTCCTATGCACAAAATTGTTGACAATGTGTGTTAGATGGTGGCAAAAAGATCTAGCCAGGCTTTCCCCCCCCTGGTGGAAGACACCCTCCACCATCTGGGGATATAAGTGCTCATCGTATTCTAGCAAGTGACACCTGCTCAGTTCATCTGCTATGACATTTATGGACCCCACCAGGTAGTTAGCAGCCAGAAAAATGCCCTGGCACTACCGCCACCTGCCATCTCCTTAGGTGCAAAGCCTCCTGGCACAGGATCCAAGACACTACTCGCCCTACTTGTTGAAGAATCAAATGACAATGGTTTTGTCTGTGATAACTTGCAACAACCTCTCCTTAATAGATGCCAGCAAAGACTTCATAACCAGAAGATAAGCCTGTAGATCCACCAGAGACGGAGGTGGAACCGACCCTCCATGGGAGACCAGATTCTTCTGATCCCCACCTCTCCCAGGTGACCAATCTTCCCCAACCTAGCAGTGCTGCATTGGCTCCATTGTTGAAGGTACAATTACACTATACAGTCACCTGGGCCCAAAGTTGACATGATCTGGGGCAATATCAGTATTTTGAATCTGTTATTCAGTGGGAAGGCATTGAGGGGACGAAGGTCCAAGATAGGCCTGAGGCCTCCTTCCTTTTTGAGATGACAAAAAGGCATGAATAACCACCCTCACCTGTCTCAGAGTCCAGTACCCTCTCTCTGGTAATTTTGTAGAGCAACATTGGTAGCTTAAGCAACAGGGTGGACAGATGCTCTTATGAAATCTTCCAAGCAGTGGGAAGAATATTGGGCAGGGAGAAAAGAAAAGCTAGGGCATAACCTTTTTGAATAATTTGCAAAACCCATCTTTCAGAAGTGATGGATTGTCAACTTTAAAGGAAGTGATGGATCCTGCCTCCCAAAGGGTAGGCATGCCCAGCAGAGGGCACACTAAAGCAGTGGGTGCTGTAGCAGCGAAGGAGAAGATGGAAGACTGGAGCCTTTGTTTGTTTCTCTCTATATACCAGCCCTTTGGAGTAGCCCTTAAATACCTGAAAGTGGTGCAGGAATTGTTTGGGTAGGGCCAACAGGCTCTATGAATTTGCTGTAGCTATTGTATTTAAAGCATTTCTAAGTGGTATCAGACTTTTCACTGAGGAGGTGGGATCCATCAAAGGGCATGTCCATCAACAAGGCCTAGACATTGCCCGAGAACCCAGTGGCCAAGGCAATCCATAATATCCAAGTTTGCATGCATAACATAGCTGGCTGTTTCTTGCCCATCATGTATCATCTTGGTCAAAGAGCACTAATATCTTCTGGGACTGACGGCAAGACCTCGCTGGCCATGTCTCAAAGGGTATGGGGTATCAGACAAACAGATTTAAAGAGGGCAATGAAATGCCAGACTCGCTGAAGAAAACATATGCTTATCAAAAGGTGTTAATTCTTTTAGATTCGCTACCCAGAGAAGTGTTGAGAATGAATTAGGAATCACTTCACTGCTCTGCAAAATAAGGCTCTCTAAAGTAGGGTGCTTGGTGTGAAAATCCAGATCACCAAGTGCTGGCTTATGTATGAACTCCGGCCACCTGCCTGTTGACAGGCATTCAAGAACCTGGTTTAAGACCAGTTAACCATCAGATTCTCTGTCATGGCATAGTTAAATGAAGAACCTCTTTCAAAACATATTTTTTAGACTCAACCGAAGGCAGCTGTAACTCTAGAACCTTAGCTGCCCATCGAACCCCCATTGCAAATTAGTTACGGTCTTCAGTTGCTGGCCCAAGTGGCGAGTCAAGCTCGGTCTCAGGGGAGGGGTCAAGTCCACTGGGGTTCAGTAAATCAATGTATAAGGCTTCATCAGGGTAATGATCGGGAAAGTAAGCCATTCTCTCGCTATAATCATCATCAAGATCCTGTGGTGTACAGGGTCGGAGTCCAAATCAAAAAGTTTATGGAGCCTCTATTGATAGTTGCAACACATTAGAAGTACAGGTTTAGAGTCAGGCTGAATGTCAACTCGTTGCGTTTTAGAAATCTTGTACCACATTGGTTCAGCTCAGACCGACGTTTGTTCTAGATTCAACATGTGCATTGGCACCAGATCATCCTTTTGCATGATTGACCTCAGGGCCGCTGGAACTGGCATGGATCATGGGGTCGGAATAGAAGTCTGTAACTGAGTTGGTACAAGCCCGGTAACATGTCCCAAGGGGACAGAAAGTGCCACAGAGGGAGTCACCGGAAGTAACCTGACAGGAGACCCATATGATTCCATGGACCTGAAGGCATGCCAGAAGGACACTGAACATTTACAACATGGTCTCAATGTGCTGTGGGGCAGACAATGGCACAGGGAGCTCTGGACAAGTTGAGGACCAGGGATGATGACTAGCAAGGTGAAGGTCTGAACATAAAAGTAATGTGAAGTGCAAGAAAAACATGACCAAACTCAACAACACACTTCGCTGAAATGAACCATACAGCAGAAGATATCCATTGGACTTTATCAGACAAACTTATGATTCCCCACAACACCAGGGGCAAATGACCTTCCTGGTTAAAAGGGAGCAGAAATGGATTTATCGAATCCGAAGCCATGAGGTCGGTCTTATGGATGACATTCCATGGCTTCAACTGAACAACATCTGATGGCTTTATGCTGTTTAAACAAGTGCAGTACCAGTACGGAGATAGAGTGGACATTTTTTTTCAGATGTACAGATTTGACTATAAAATGCTAGACTAAAAAATAAGTGCAGGAATAACAGTGACACATCAGGATGCTATACTTGGATAAATATATCCTAAAACTTCATTTATTCATTAAGGGAAATGAAATAAGCGGAATTGCTTGTCCTGAGGAAGGCTGAACGACCCCTTGAGGGTGATGAATAACGGCCGAAACAGGTCAACAAAAAAATTAGCATTATAGAGGGATGAAGGAGCACTAATTACACTCTGGGTAAACCCCATTTTTTCTATTTTAATCCTATCCGAGGACTGGAAGAATAAAGACTAGCTTAGGTCATCCCTGAGATAGTTTTAATATTCTGCTTTTGCTGTTCTGCTGCATGGATCCAAATATTTTTGTTTGTATTGTCTTTCCCCTTTCCTTTGCTTCTTCCCAGGCATTGGCCTACACAGGGATGTTGTAGCAGCCCTATGATGAAGTACGAGATTAGCAGTGGGTGAGGGCATTTTAAAGACACCTTGCGTTTTTCCTAAGTTTTGAGTCTGTTTGTAAAGAACACTCATATTTCCTCCTTTTCCTCTGTTTGTGGGTACAAGTGTTTATATATAAGGAGGATGGAAAAGGAGTTGTACCTCTCTCCCTTTCCGTATGTGTTGGAAAAATGAAGCCATGTAACTGACGCACTGCGGGGGTTAAGAATTCAACTTAAAAAGAAGCAACAAGTAAGAGAAACCAGAAGACAACAAAGGGAGTGTAGAAGAAAAAGACTGACAGGAAATCACCTAAAGCACTTTCAAATGTGTTTTACTTACAGATCCAGCATCCATCAGAAAAGCACCATCTCTACTCAGTTTTTCAACAGACAACTGAAGAATAGGAGGCTGAGGTATTGTCCTGTCATTGATGTTAAGTGCTCCCTAGAGAAACCCAGGAGTTGTTGTTAATATTTAAGTAGAACAACACAGACAACAGCACTTGTTCTCAGATCATAATAACAAAATGTAACAATATAAATGGCTGAAAAAGTTCATACAACTAGAAATTTACATGTCAAACTATCGTCAATGGAGGATAAATAATAACTAAGCAAGTAAATAAAAAAAAAATCACAAGTCACTGTAGGACCAAGTTTCTTCCACTTGGATCAAGCATCACACCGCTTTGTATACATCACCACTTCTCTGCTAATATACTGCAGACAAGGACTTAAAGAGTTTCAACTTATGATTGAAAGACTGATAATGCCAGAATGGAATCTAGGACACCACAGGGCAATTCAGTGGACAACCTGTTGGCACATTTATTGCAATTCGGCTGCTGTTTCTTTTGTGGAAAATATACACATTAACTATTTTTCCCACACAGTGGAAATTTAATTCAACCCTCCTCGACCTGCCATGCCCCATTTTTTTTACCTCAAAAGTCCTCACTGATTTTCTATGTAAAATAGCAAAATAATTCCTACAGGCCTAAAGTATAACCAAAATATCCACTGTTTGTGTTGAATTTAATTTTTTATTGATTCTCAACAACAGCATTGACAGTACAGTTGTAATATTGTCAACATTACACGATTTACAGAGGGTGATGAGGTTCCTCATGCCTACAGCTACTATTTAGGCAACTTCCACGCAATCTAGTACTTTCCAAAACAAAAGGAGAGTTCAATTTGGTATTCACCGTTTCCCAAGAATCACAAATTTCCTTCAAGGTGGCCTATTAGTCAGTTGATCATTCAGTTTGGCAATATTTCTATTCTCACACAAGAGCAACTGGAATAATTGAAGAAAGAGAAAAACGGATCCTGTTCTAGGAAGGTTCCCCTTCCTAGTAACTCTTGGGTATCCAAAGATATTGGAGTAGATAACTCACTCACTTTATCGTCACATGCTTCATCATCGGCACCCATTGCACCCTGGTAATCTGGCTAAATAAGGAGGGATCTAGAAGGAGAGTGGAAAGTCAAAAATACCTACAGGTATACACAAAGAGTTCCTTTATTTGTAGGGTACCTGGGGTATGCATAAAACGTTTTTTTCAGGGATTTTATTGAATCTAGCTGTTTAATTACCCATAATACATAAAGGCCAACATATTTCGGCCCGCACTCTGAGCCCATCACACTTTAATCAAGGATCAGACACCATCCGGGTATTCCCCAAAGACAGAAGACTAAGGCAGATGAAAGCCTTAGGCCTCATGTATGTGCATGGTATGCATCTGTAGCAAGGCAGGGGTACTTTAAATAGCCTTGACGAAGTCCCCAGACCCAGAAGGGCTCTTAGTTGGGATCACACACTCCCCGGACAGAGTCAATTGCCATGCCACAGTGTTAGGCGACTCTGGTGCTTCCCAAGGCTGCAGCGAATCCAGGGAGAGAGAGACAGTCTACCTCATTGGCCCCAGCTCTGCCAGAAGCATGAACCGCTCCAAATATGGCAACAGTTGAAGCAGGACAACCTCTATTTTGGGAGGGGTTACAGACTAATTCTTGGGGATTCAGAAAGGATGAACTAGGTTCGTACCTTTTTGGTAGTCTATCTAGCCACAGATTCCTCACCTTTTGAATATTTCCACAGGCATCAGACCTAAATAGGCCCGCACTTCATTTCTGGAGCGGAACAGCTTCAGAGCAGAGCTGCACAGTGCCATCTTCTGACTCACAGAAGCAGTGCTGAAAATTTTCCAGATCCAGTCTGACTGGGGAAATATGCAATAGGTAACAAATCTGCGGCTAGAAAACTATCAAAAATTGCAGGATTAAATTAGGGGAGAGCCAGAGCCTCAACGCAGCACGTCTTGTTAGCAATCTGGCCAGGCCATGCCCCAACTCATTTTTAACAGATAATGAATGAGGGTCAACTTAACCACTAGACCACAAACCATCATGTTGTTTATTTGGAGCCCTTCTCAGACAGCCAAAATGGAGAAACAGCCACACCTTTAAAGTGTTAAAGGACTTAAGAAGACAGATCTCCTGGATTAAAAGAGGCAGCTTGACCACATTTGCACAATCTTTGGAAAAGCTGGCCATGAGCTCCATGGCCGCTCAAATCCGAGTAAATACAATGGTATAAAGAGAAGGTGTAGATAATCAGAAATTTGACCGTCCTATCATTGTAATCCTCAATGTTTTTCTAGAAAACAATGAGTTTACTTAAAATAACCCTCACCCACCAAAGTGACCCATGGTGGCATGCTTCATTATCAGTTTCTTCCCACCCTCCTGCGTGACGGGGCATGCTACAACCAACGAAGATGTGGGAGCACTTTGTTGGGTGTATGACTATGGGGGAAGCGAGTGGGAGGGTCAAGTAGATTAGTAAAGTTAAAAAATACCTGGCTATTCGGAGTGAATAATTTATTAAGTCCTCTAGCTTGTACTAGTAAAAAGGGGATGGGAGACTTACACTGTAATGGCTGCCTGTCTCCTGGTCAACATGTTTTAAGCCTTCCCCTAAGGCTTTTCATCAGGACAAACGAATATGATCCCATTTACCACTCCTATAAGACCTGATGGTCTCATAATAGGAGTTGTAGTTATGCACAAGAAAAACTGATACATGCACTTATATTACCTACTTGGTATGTGTTCTCTTACTAGAGACCAACTTCGTACATACTTTCTTTAGATAAGTACATAATCGTCCTCTAAATACGGCCCCATGAGCTCTGTCCGGGTAGGAAGGGGCGCTTGTAGTCACAAATTCGCCAAAGCGACTCCCTTGCTTGACTTGGGCTGCTTTACCTGTGGTCATTTGAAAACATGGGCCAGAAAGACAGTAAGAACTACGAACTCAACAATTTGAAGTAGCCTAGTGGAAGCAAATGTGCTACATAAACTAGTAAAAATAGAAATTGTACCCATGTGTTCACTAGAAGATGCTTTACCTGCTGGCGGTGTATTTACGACTGCAGCCTAAACTGCTGGGCAGAATTACACCAAATTTGGCAGAAAAGTAGAGTTTGGCCCAGAAAGCACGCTCTTTGGTATTCTTTCAGTGGGTAGCTGCACTACGTTCTCCTTCACATGAGGGTAGGTCATGGGTTGGGTACGAGTTCCTATCCATAGTGTGCTTTACATCTCCCTTACATGAGGGATAGTCATGGGTTTAGGTACATTCCCTTTTTCCATAAAGCATTACACGTGGCCCCTATTCAGGGGTGGAACCCTTACAGGGGGTATGTCCTCACTTACATGAGGGATGGTCAGGGTTTGGGTACGAGCCCCTTTCCATAGTGCGCTACACGCAGCCCCTACATAGGGATGGGTTCTATTTCCATTTACAGTTTGTTGATTTGGTAACCCTTACTCGGGGTGTGTTTATTGGGTACGTTGCATTCAACAGTACATTTAACCCTCACACAGGGTTGGTCTCCATGGGTCTTTCCCATTACATTACGCCTAACCTCTACACAGGGTTGGTTTGTTTGGTTTGGGTCCCATCTATTTTATACATGGTCTTCCCTACACAGGATGTACTTCCATGGGTGTTGGACCCATATACTGTGGGGGGTGTTTACCTTTTGCCTTACGCAACAACATTTTCTCGTTTTTCTTGAATAGGAGAGGATGTGTTACTGTACTCAATTTATCTGTCTTATTTTATCCTTTCTTTCTGCTTAAGAATGGCTCTTACCCTCTCGTGATTTTCACTTATTTGCACATCCCTGGGTTTTGAACCATTTCTTACATTTGTAATCTTGCAACCTTTGCAAAATTAGTAATCTGTGCTCTCAGCAACAGTATGTTTTATAGTTTGGGACTAGTGTCGCTGGGATTGTTCACCCGTTGTTATACCCCACTATTTGTCTCATGTTTTATCTTCTTTTGGGAGGATGGGTTATATTGCACTCTGTATTGTATGATTTCTTTCTTCTCTGGTTTAATTGCTTCTTATTCTTTTGTCATTTTTAATACTTTTATGCATCTCCGAGTTGTGTATTATTTCTTGCAAATGTACTTTTTCTTGCGTTTAGTTTTCTCTTTTTGCATTGTTGCTTTTCCCTGGTACCAATGTCACTTTCGTTTTTCATTTTAAAAGGAGGGGGATGTGATATGCCCTGCATAGTACTTTCATATCTTGCAGTTTACCAGTCCACCTGCTGCTCAGCCACTGTGTGTGTTTGGAGTACAATGTTGGTAATGCTGTGATGCGTGGAATGTTGGGTGTCTGAGTGAGGTATGACAGTTACAGATGGGCTGAGCAGCAGGCAGGCTGCTCCTGATGGGGCTGCTGTGGCATAGGACCAAGGGCTAACTACTGGGCTACCCTACATCATTACTACCTGTTTATTTGGTCTACTAAGCTGTACAACTGGAATAAAGGTACTTAAGAACTTGCATGGCTACCTACGTCTACTTTCTACCACAGAGTACAACACACGCTTTGTGTTATTTGGTGTAAATCCGTTCAGTAGTTTTGGGGATATTAAAGGGAATTCAAATTTGGAAATCTAGAGGCACAGATCCTCCAAGGATCCAACAGTTTAACGTGCTGAGAGTATGAGAGTATTGAATGACTTCAAGGCTGCCACAGACCGGTAGGATGATGTCAGAATGACTGTACGTTGTCATCAGTAATTTCATCAATTATGTAATTTGAGCGGTCATCAGTGGTCATCAATGATTTAAATGCCATGTGTGATCGAAAATGTTCAATCATACATTGTGCGCAAATTATAGTTATCTCAGTAAGGAATATACTTTAACTGTTAGGTTTTACCTTATTTGAACACCTAACTATAACATCAATTTATCCTGTGTGTGTGTGTGTGTGTGTGTGTGTGTGTGTGTGTGTGTGTGTGTGTGTGTGTGTGTGTGTGTGTGTGTGTGTGTGTGTGTGTGTGTGTGTGTGTGTATATATATATATATATATATATATATATATATATATATATATATATATATATATATATATATCTCGTTACGGGTTGTGGGAGGCGGAGACCATGTGGAGCAATCAGGATCAGACCAAAATAGACCATGGGGGCTGTTAAAATTGATGGTGACACAATCCCAGTCACAATTTTTCTTAATTCCGTCCATCCAAGATGTCCTCTATGCAACATTATAATGTGGCTTTCCACCTGCAAACCTGTTGCAATGTTAGAATTCAAACAATACACAACTTTGTTCTTGAGTTGAAGTCTCTGCTCCAGGAGGAAGACTAGGTACATTTGCTAAAGTCACTACAAAGGGGGTTGAATCAGGTGGCAGATGTCAAGTACCTGCGCTCTGGGTAAAGTTACTGGGTGCCCCCGAACAGTTCTCAGGCTCCATCCGACATACTTGCAACCATTCCTGGGATAGAGGGCATACTTGCTATGGTGCCTGATATCAGGTTCAACCTGGGCTGTGAAGAAGCACCATCTATGGACCTTGTTGCCAATGACTGTCGTATTGGTATTCATTGTCTGGTCCGATAATGTATATGCTACTTACCAGTATGCATCTGTTCTTGGCATGTAGGGCTGCTGACATTCATATCTGTGCATAGATCGCCGCCTAGTGTTGGGTCCGGATGTTTGCACGTTGTTGTCCTGGAAGAGTCTTCGAAGCATCCTGAGATAGGTGACTCCTCCCCTGGACTACAGTGCGCATGGGCAGCCTCTCCATCCTCAGATTGTTTTTCGCCATTGTGGCAGTGATGGAGTAGATACAGAAAGTGATGACCATGCTATACAGTAATTCTGAGAGCTGCAGCTGCTACAGGCGCCGGGGAGGAGGGTGGGCGATATGAATGTCAGCAGCCCTACATGCCAAGAACAGATGCATACTGGTAAGTAGCATATTCAGTTCGAGGCATGTGGGCTGCTGAATTCATATCTGTGCATAGAATATATAGCAGTACCTCCGATTAGCGGCGGCTACCAGTGCCAGCTGCAGCGGTCTGAAAAAGAGTTTTGAGAACAGCCTGTCCTACAGCTGCCTGCTGTTTGGAGTGTACATCTACGCAGTAGTGTTTGGTAAATGTATGGATAGTGGACCATGTGGCTGCTCTACATATTTCCTGTAAAGGAATGTTTCCCAGGAAAGCCATGGACGCCCTTAACTTACGTGTTGAGTGGGCTCGTGGGGGAATCGTTAATGTGCGTTTAGCCTTTTGATAGCAAATTTGAATACATTTAACGATCCATCTGGCTATACCTGCTTTGGAAATGGCGTTGCCCTTGTGCTGTGGAGAAAAGGCAACGAAAAGTTGTTTTGTCTTCCTAAAGACCTTAGTTCTGTCTATATAGTACATGAGGGCTCTCTTTACATCTAGTGTATGGAGCATTCTCTCTGCTACATTTTGTGGATTTTGAAAGAAAACAGGCAGTTCAATAGTTTGATTCATGTGGAACTGCGATATTACTTTGGGCATGAATTTGGGGTTGGTACGTAGTACGACCCTGTTTGCGTGAACCTGTATGAATGGCTCTTGAATGGTTAGTGCCTGGAGTTCACTAACTCTTCTTAACGAAGTGATTGCCACTAGGAAAGCTACTTTCCAGGTGAGGAATTGAACCTCACATGAGTGGAGAGGTTCGAAGGGTGGACCCATCAGTCGGGTGAGGACCAAGTTGAGGTTCCACACCGGTGCTGGTGGGTGTCTTGGGGGAATTACTCGTTTAAGTCCCTCCAAGAAAGCTTTGATGGCAGGCACTCTGAATAAAGAGAGGTGCTGCCTGTTCTGGAGATAGGCTGCTATTGCGGTCAAGTGGACACGTGTTGAGGTGTATGCCAGATTGCATTGGTATAGGTGTAAGAGGTAACAGATTATATTTTGAATGGATGCGTCTAGTGGGTTAATGTCATTGTTGTTGCAATAAATGACAAACCTCTTCCATTTAGCTGCATAGCAAGCCCTGGTAGTGGGTCTCCTGGCCTCTTTAATGATCTCCATACAGTCAGGTGGCAGGTTTAGGTAGCCAAACTCTAGGATTTCAGGAGCCAGATTGCCAGGTTCAGCTGTTGCGGATCTGGGTGCTGAATTTCTCCATGGTTCTGCGTCAAAAGCGCGGGTTTGATCCGCAGCCTTTGATGCGGCACCACGGAAAGTTCCAGAAAGGTTGTGTACCATGGCTGGCGTGCCCATGTTGGAGCAACCAGGATGAGTGTCAGTGAGTGCTGTCGCAGTTTGCGTGCCACCAGCGGTATCAATGGCGCTGGGGGAAAAGCGTACGCAAATCTGCCAGACCAGTTCATCCATATCGCATTGCCCTGCGACTGTGGATGTGGGAACCTGGCGGCAAAGCTTTGGCATTTTGCGTTTTCGCTTGTCGCGAATAGGTCTATCTCTGGATGACCCCACTGCTGGAAGTACGGTTGGAGTACTGATGGGTGTAACTCCCACTCGTGCATTTGGTGGCTGTGTCTGCTGAGCAGATCCGCCATCTGGTTGTCCTTGCCTGGGAGGTGTTTCGCCATGAGGAATATGTTCCTCTGAATGGCCCACTTCCACATGCTCTGAGCCAGATGAGACAACTGTGGAGAGTGTGTTCCTCCCTGCTTCTGTATGTAGTACATGGCAGTTATGTTGTCCGTCCCATGGCAGTTATGTTGTCCGTCCGGATCAACACGACCTTGTTGCACAGATGTACTTTGAATGCCTTCATGGCTAGAAAGATTGCCAACAGTTCCAGAAGGTTGATGTGCATCTTCTTTTGTTGTGTTGTCCATAGTCCCTGCACTGTGTAATTGAGTACATGAGCTCCCCATCCCTGGAGAGACGCGTCCGCTGTCAGTATTATTTGGGGAACAGGCTCTTGGAACGGTCGGCCTTTGCAAAGGTTTTGTGGATTCCACCAATGCAGAGAGTTGTATGCCCGACTGCTCACTAACACTAGGTCTTTCAACTGTCCTTGAGCCCGATTCCACTGACGTGCTAAGCACTCCTGAAGTGGGCGCATATGTAGTCTCGCGTGTGGGACTATGAAAATGCAGGAGGCCATCATGCCTATCAACTGCATGAACACTCGCGCAGGAAGGGAGTGTTGGGGTTTGAACTTGGAAATCAGCATTTGCATGCTGCTGATCCTCACTAAATTTGGCTGAGCTGTGGCTGCCAGAGTGTTTATGGTCGCACCTAGGTACTGTTGTACGTGTGCGGGTTGAAGATGTGATTTTGGGTAATTTAGTGAGAATCCCAGACTGTGAAGGAGCTGAATGGTGCGGGACATGTGGCTGGCACATTGCTGGGCTGACTTTGCCTGAACAAGCCAGTTGTCCAGGTAAGGGTAGACGTGAATGTGTTGCCTCCGTAGATGTGCAGCCACGGTAGCTAGGCACTTTGTGAAAACTCTGGGTGCTGTTGTTACTCCGAAGGGGAGGACTTTGAATTGATAGTGCTGACCCTGAATGGTGAACCGGAGATATTTTCTGTGTGACGGGTGTATGGGTATGTGGAAATACGCATCTTTGAGGTCCAGCGTGGCTAGGAAATCTCCCTGTCTGAGGAGTGGGAGAACCTGCTGCAGGGTGAGCATGTGAAAATGCTCTGAGAGAATGTAGTGGTTGAGGGGTCTCAGGTCTAGAATAGGTCTGAGTGACCCGTCCTTTTTTGGTATTAAGAAGTACAGAGAGTACACCCCTGTTCCCTGCTGGTGTATGGGCACGACCTCTATTGCGCCTTTTTGCAGCATACTTAGCACCTCCTGCTGTAATAACGCCAAGTGCTCTGAGGACATAGGACGGTGCCTTGGCGGTATGGTGGGTGGAGTGGCGGTTAATTCGGTAACATCTTTGACCCACCTGTCTGTGGTGATGGAATTCCACGTGGACAGGAACCGCTGGAGTCTCCCCCCCGACAGGTGTTATGTGGTCGGGGGGAAGGGAGAGGGCGTCACTGTTTGTTCTTGGGGGAGGACCTGGTATTGCCGTAACCACGTCCTCTGCCCTTGGTGCTGGAGCCACGATATCCACCTCAGGTGTTTTTATCGTAGGAACCCTGTGTGCCCCCTTTATTGTAGGTTTGTTGTGACCCCTGTCCTCTACCTGCACCTCTATTTCCGGGGCGATGAAAGGAGCCACTATGAAAAGTCTGCGTTTGCAGAGCCCCCATTGACTTCGCAGTGTCCGTGTCTTTTTTTATCTTTTCTAAGGTGGTGTCAACCTCCGGTCCAAATAAGTAGTCGGGGTTGACCGGCTGATTGAGGATGTTATTTTGGACTTCCGGTTTGAATCCGGAGATTCGTAACCAGGCGTGTCGTCGTAGCATAACGCTAGTGTTTATTGCCCTTGCAGCTGTGTCTGCGGCATCCAGTGCACACTTGATGGATGCGTTTGTGAGCAGTTGTCCCTCCCTGATGAGGAGCTCTGCTGCCTCTTTGTACTCCTCTGGCAGGTGTTGGAGTAGGGTCTCTAATGTGTCATAGTGTGAACGGTCGTAGCGAGCTAGGAGGGCCTGTGTATTGGCGATGCGCTATATGTTTGCTGCCTGGGCTGCATTTAGGCCCAAAGAAACAGTTATCAACACTGTGGGGTCACCTTGTGAGAACACAAATCTTATTAAGGTCGTTTTTAATAGCCGATAGGCAATGAAGGAAAGGGTTTAATTTACAATCGAGTGCTGCTAACAACGATGCCTTAAAAGTGTCAAACAAGGTCCGGACTGAGCACAGCTGTAGAATCTGCAGGGCTGGTATACGAACCGATGCTCTTCCTGAGCTTGGCAAATTCCCGATCGAGGGGCCATTTCTCTTTGCTCTTGCTCCCTTCTCTGTTCCAGGGCCCACATTAGAAGCTACTGACTTTATTTGAATGTCCAATGGACACACACCACCCTGATGAGTGAGATTCATAAGGAATGAACAACAGCCCCATCTTTGTTCTGGTCCATGATCACAAGTTCGAGAGTAGGAGCTTTTTCTGGAGTAACTGGACATGAAAGCATGGGGGCATTTTGGGAGGGGAAAAAGCACAGAGGATCGAGCAAGACGACGATGTGAGAAAGTGCCCTCTTTCTTGCATGGTATGCCCCCACGTTTTGCTAAATTGCTGAATGTACTTTGACTGAGTGTACCCTGGACTCCTGCCAATCAGGTGCCCAGGGCCTATGTTCCTTCCTTAAACACACAAACTCCAAATTGGCAAACCCTGGCCACATGTCAGCCCCTAGTAAATGGTACCCTAGGTACCCAGGGCCTTGTGACCAGGGAAGGCCCCTAAGGGCTGCAGCACTCATTGTGCCACCCTTAGGGGCCCTGTACCCTTACACACACACACTGCCTTTGCAGGCTGAGTGTCTGGGTGCAGGACAAAATGAAGAGTCGACATGGCACACATCCCTGTGTGCCATGCCCAACACCCACACTGCCAAGGCATATGTCAGTCACCCCTCTGGCTGGGTGCCTTATGCCCATGGTGTGGGCACAGGAGCAGGAGCCCTGTGCCCCTACAGTACCCAGGTCCATTCCCGGGCACTAAGTGCAGTGCTCCCATTTAATAGTACATGGTGCTGAGAGCTCGTCAAACACGAGCTCCACAGCACCATAATGGCAACACTAAAGACTGGGAAGTTTGGTATCAAACTTCTCAGCACATTAAACCCACACTGATGCCAGTGTGAGATTTAGTGTACCAAGCACCCCAGAGGGCATCTTAGAGATGCCCCCTTACAACTAACCTACAATCCACGTCTGCTCTGAGGCTGCCCAGGCTGCCACACAGCAGACACGTTGCTGGACCCCTGGGTGGGGGAGCCCCTGCTCTCCCGGGCCTGCAACAATGCACATCCTGGGTGAGGTGATAAATCTCCTCCCCCAGGATGAGCAAAGGGAAGCTTCAAAGGCCTGCCGCCTCTAGGAGTTTACCCAGGCCACTGCAACCCCCCACTCTGGCGGGAAGCTTGGCCGGAAACCCCATACAGGGATGTGCCAGCCTGCCCACCCCACCCCTCAGGTGGGGGAGGCGAGGTGAAGCACATCTCCGGGCTCTCGCCATCTTGAAGATGGGAGGCCCTACCCTATCAAGATTAGGCTACTGCCCCCCTCCCACAGGAGAGGGGCAGGATAGGGGGTGTACCCACCCCAGGACAAGGACCCATTGGTCTCTGACCTTCACCTACCTGTAACGCCCCTAAATCTAGTATTTAGGGGCACCCTGAACCTTCCTTCCCCAGATTCTAGATTCGAAAAACTACAAGAAGAGCAAGAAGAACAAAGACCTGCCCTGCAGCTGCTAAAAAGGGAAGACACCAACTGCTTTGGCCCCAGCCCTACCGGCCTGTCGACTCCCGGACCTGCACGAGCGCGGCACCTCTCGTGGCCAGCAACCTCACCAAACCCCAGAGGACCTGGCTACCTTTTGGCTCTAAGCCCCTGGGACTCCCACGAGTAGAGGCTCTACTCAGGAACCTATTTCTAACCCCTGGCAGCAGCCCGGAACCGCGAACCCAGCACACTCTGCACCAGCCAAGCCTGGTCAGTGCCGGAGTGGACAAAGACCCTGAGGACGACCCCACGGCGACTGTGACCCCGAGTCCGGCACCCAAGGACCCCCCTCGACATTCCGGAAGAAGCCTGCAGCCTCGGAACAAGGTGCCCCCCCAACCGCGATCATCAGAGGGTAAGATTTCCCGACACCAAAAGGCACCCCTGCACGCGGCGCCCTGCGGCCCCCTGTGCCCAATCCCGGGGTACCCACCTAACCTACAACTACCCAACTTACCTCTCGAAGTGGTGGTGGCACCTGAAGCATCCTCGTCCCCGAGCTTGCAGCCTTTTTCCTAACCGGAACATTCCCATTGATTTCCATTGAGCGCCCGACGGCTCAAAAGCACCCTGCACCCAGCCGCCCGAGTGGCCCTGGCAGTGCAATCTCTACACTAACCTACTTCCCCACTTGCCCTGAGTGAGTGACCAGGAGCCCAGCTCCCACAGCCACGTGGCCTGCTAGTCAGCAGCCACCAAACCAGGCCCCCCTATTCCTCATAGGCTAACATTGGGCCTAACTCTCTCTGCACCCAGCCGTCCTGAAACCGCTGAGGGTGAACTGACTGTACTTACCTGACACTGGGAGACCCCCTGGGTCCGTGCCCAGAATTTCAACTCTGCCAGTCAAGAACTTACCCTTAAACCGCGAACTTCATTTTCCTCATAGGGTAACATTGGCTGGCTTTTTCTTGGAAATTCTTCTAAGTGTGAACTTTTCAAAACTCAAAATATTCACCAAAAATCAGCCGAGTACCAAAAACGAATTTACTCACCTGCTCTTAGGTGAGCTCCCAGTGCTGGATCTTGGTGCCCAGCACTGACTCTGAAAAGTACCGACAACTACACTTACCTTTAACTCATTTTTCTTCCATAGGAAACCATTGACTGCTTTTCTGTGAAATTTCTTCTAAGTGTTGATTTCTGCAATCTTGAAATACTCTTTTAAAATCGTACAATTTCTGCAAACGTAATTACTTACCTGTTTCTGATAAAGACCCCAGTGCTGAGTCTAGGTACCCAGACCTGGATTACAAAAGTAACGATAAAGTACTCTACCTAATTAAGTCGACTTTCACCACTTGATTCTGAATATTGTCCCAGGGCTGGATCTAGGAACCAGACCTGGAATTCCAAAAGTAATCTGAAAAGTAATTTATTACAAATAACCTGAATTTACCATTGAGCTCAATGCATTGTCATGTTTAGGAAATCGGATTGTTTATTGCAACCAACTGACTATTTACAAAAATCCATTGCTTATTGCAAAAGTATTTATATTCAACCTCTCATTCTGAGAAAGTATATTTTTATTCCCTTTGTGGTTCTAAAAATAAAACAAACATATAATTTATATATATAAACCATTGGCCTAGAGTTCAGTTATTGAGTGGGTGAGACTATTTGCTGACTGAGTGTGTACAACAAATGCTTTACACTGTCCTCTGGTACTGCCTTACTGCTTGACCAAGCTACCACTTTAGAGAGTAAGGTCATACCTAACTTTAACCTCTATCAGCCCCTGGGGGACTGTGGACTCTGTACACCCTGTACCTATTAGGGAACAGTATATACAGAGCCACTTTCTCACAGACGAGTTGCCAACTCAATTTCCTTGTCCAAAACACCAACAGCATGCTGCAAGAAGGTGTCCCGAAATGCATTTTCCCCATGTTAATTCCCATAGGGATTTGAATACGACTACAGCCCGAACCACTGGACGGAAATACACCAAATTTGCCAAAAAGATAGCTCTTGGTCGAGAATGAAGCCTTTTTATGATTTGGTGTAAATCCATTCCGTAGCTTTAGAGGTATTAAATGAAAAACAAATTTGTATATCTAGCGGCGTGGATCCTCTGAGGATCCGACAGTCCGCGTGCTGAAATCTGATTGGCTGCCAACACTTTAACCAGGAAGTGTTGGGAGCCATCTTGGTACTCTGCTTCAACGTAAAAAAAAAAAAAAAGAAAGAAAAGGGGGCAGGGTAGGAATACCCTGGCCCCTTTAGCTAGGCTTGTGAGATCCAAGAGGGATCCACCAGGGCAAAAAAGCACTTAAAAAATATATTCTTTCTTGGAAGTGTTGAAACGGATGTGTACAGCAGTTCCACCTTCATGAGCAGAGCACCCGCCTGTGAGTTTGGCGAGTTCGGGGTAGAGTCGTGTATGTATGTATATATTGCTTCACTAAAACAGTCCATGCCACAGTGCGCTCTTCATAGCTGGTCACGAAGTCGAGGGTGGAATGATATGATATAGATAGAGATATATATATATATATATATTCACTGAAAAAACCATAGGTTTCAGGGGTGTTATAGTTAGCTGGACTTTTCACTTGTACAAAACCATTGAAATTCCCCCGTTCTAGTTAGTTCAGCTAACTATAACTCGCGCGCCCGCAATGCACTGCTGATGACGTCACATATTACATCACTCATGACATGGTCAGTGACATCACTCATGACATCACTGATGACATCTCAAATGACATCACTGATGACATCACTGATTACATCATCCAAAGAATATGTGTTTTTCTGAAAATTAAATATGTTTTATATATGTATATCTCAAGGTCGATGGAAGAATAAATGGGTATATAAGTGTCTAAATGGATGATTTGTTTTTGAAAAATTGATTGTGTAACTGACTGATTAAGTGTATCATAGTGAATACATGGCTTAGTGAGTAATGTTTAAATATGTAAATATCTGTATCAGTCTCTCACTTTGTGTATAAGTGGCTGCATGGGTTGGTGAGTAGCTACATGGGTGTCTATATAGGTTATTAGTTGGTTTTTTGTGTATCAGTCTGAGTGTCTGCATGGTTCGGTGGGGGGTATTACGTAGTGCATAGGTGCATGAATGAGTGACTCACTGTTTGTATGTGTTGAACACAGCATGTGTGCAGGACTGTATGGGTGGATGAGTGTGTGTATGGGTGTGTTAGTGAGTGAATGACTGTCTCAATAGTGTCTTTATGAGTAACTACATATGTTTTAAACTAGTATATGTGACTATTGGTGTATATATGTGAGTATATGTGAGAGTGAGAGATTGAAAGAGTTCCTGTATGAATAAGTATGTGTTTCTATACGTGATTGTTTAAAAGACTAAGTATGTGTAAGTTTCCGTAGAAGTAAGTGTGGTGGTGTGTGTATAACTGTATATGCAAGTAAATGTATGTGTGATTCTTTATTAGCATGAGTGACTATGTGTGTGAGTAACTCTATGGATGAGTGGCATTGTGTAACAGGATGTATAGGTGTATGAGTACATATGATGAGTGAATACATGTATGAGTGACTGTATAGGACTGTTGGTGAATGAGTGGATGTGTATGTGGATCTTAGAATTACTGAAGAGGTTGTTGTAACTGGTATTGGTATGTCCATTGTTTTGAAAATTTTAGTCTCTATTTTTGAATGTGTGTATCAAAGGTTATATTAGGGTGAGAGGAGGTCTGCAACTCTATCACAAGGATGATGTCATCAGTGATGTCATTTGAGATGTCATCAGTGATGTCATGAGTGATGTCACTGACCATGTCATGAGTGATGTAATATGTGACGTCATCAGCAGTGCATTGCGGGCGCGCGAGTTATAGTTAGCTGAACTAACTATAACGGGGGAATTTCAATGGTTTTGTACAAGTGAAAAGTCCAGCTAACTATAACACCCCTGAAACCTATGGTTTTTTCAGTGAATTTCTGAGGTTTTTTAAATGCTAATTCCTAACTATAACGTGCCTGAAACCTATGGTTTTTTCTGTGAATTTCAAAGGTTTTTTAAATGCTAATTTCTAACTATGCCTACAGAGATAGGACATGTGAAGAAAGAAGAAAAAATGCACAGAAAGAAACAAAAGAAGTGCAGAAAGAAGCAACAGATGTCCTCAAATACGAAGATAAGTGCAGGAAGAAGGATAACGTGCAGAAAGAACAAAAAGAAGAGCAGAAAGAAGCCTTGTTGCAAAATCATCCTGTACCCTCAACTTTTTCAGACGGATACTGGTGGTAACTGAGTCTGACTAACCAGTCCTAGAGCCAGTGCTATGTTAAAAGACACTTAGAATACAGTGAAAACACCTACATACACTAGGGAACATTATGCGTTGGGGTCCCCCTGTGATTAGCATGACCTCCTCTGTAAGCCCCTAGTATATTATAGGGCATGGGGATTAAAACTACCTCTTAAAACAGGCCACAGGGCGTTTTTGCACACGTTAACTCAGGCCCCGTCCCCTCCCTTCACCACTGTGTAAACACGCCCTGTGTCCATTTTTAGTTGGGAGATTAAGTTCATTTGAATCCTGAGGGTCCCTAGGGTCCAACTAGCCCACTAGGTACCACCAGTAAGTGCCACAGAGCTGCGTTGCAGAGAGGTGTAAAAAGTGGCACGGCCTGGACCACCTCTCTTCAATGCAGCTCAGTGGCGCTTACTGGAAGCACTTGGTGGGCTAGTTAGCCCCCAGGGGCCCTCAGTATTGAAGGGAAATTATATCCCCAATTTAAAACGTGCCATAGTGCGTGTTTGCACACGTCACCTCAGGCCCCGTCCCCTCCCTTCATCACTGTGTAAACGCGCCCTGTGGCTGTTCTAAGTTGAGAGATTAAGTCCCCTTGAATCCTAAGGGTCCCTATGGTCAAACTAGACCACTAGGTACCTCCAGTAAGCGCCACAGAGCTGCGTTGCAGAGAGGTGTAAAAAGGGGCTTGGCCTCAGAACACCTGTCTGCAGCGCAGCTCCCTGGCGCATACTGGAGATGCCTGTTGGGGGCGCGTTTGCAGAGTGCTGCACGGAGGGGTCATGGCCTCCGGCACGATGCCAGCCTTTTATTTATTTTAATTTTTTAAGAAGGGGGGCTGTGTGGTTCCCCTTCTTATTCTAATGTATTGGCCCTGATGACCCCATCCCCCAGGGCCTGTCTCCTAATTATATTTTTTTGACCCCAATCCCCAGGGCCGGCCACTGTTTTTTATTATTTTAAAAAAATATATATTTATAGACACACCTAGGACATGCTGGACAAACCGTACGTACCTATCACCATGACGATTTGCGTGATATTCATTAAAAGGCGACTATGCATGCAATGAATCCACGTGGAATGTATTTACACCACTAGTGAAGCTCTGACATGTCTGATGCCCTACCGTGCCTAATCCCGGCAGACACCCTTGTCGTTTATTTATACAAACATGGGTAGCTATTGACGGGCACATTTAATACACATGCACACCAAGCCATTCAAAGGGGATTCAACAAAAATTCGACCAAAACTATGCAAGAAACCCCCCTCACGGTTAATAAAACACACATCCACTGCTGGATGTGTAATACTTTTTATTTTACTCTCTGGAAAGGGGACGAACATCACTTGAGAGTCACAGCGCGCTCCTGACAGAGCCCAATGCTGTGTTACACCCACCATTGCCTGCCGAGTGCCACACACCTCTGTGTTGTATTCCACTAGCTAGTGCATATGCTATGACACTCTCTAGCCCATGTGCACTGTAACACCACCCCGTGAATATGTCATACCACACTTGTCTTCGCACGGGTTATATTGCCCCATCTAACGTGCCTTCCTCGATGCCTATGTTATAACGCACAGTGCTATGCCATACATATTACAATCTGGGATCCATATCTTTGTCACAGTGCATATGCAACGTTACACTCCCCAGCACATATTTTATATTACAACTTTAGAGACTAGTTAGGTTACACAACACTGCCCTGTGCATATTACATTCCAAGGCGCATATCGCATAGCACGCGCTAGTGCCTGTGCTATCTCGCGCTCTCCAATGAATCTGTCATTGCGCACAATGTATTGCATATTATATTTCACGCCCGGTTCATCTTATATCACACTTTTTGGTGCATAGTTTATACCATACACTATATCTAGTTTTCATTTTCAATCGTGCTCTCAGGACTATGTTCTATATAACACTGTGTTCACCTACCCTTTTCACGGGCATTACATTTTGCGATAGGGGGTGGAGGGTCAGGGGGTGTTTCTGCCAAGTGAGCCCGGAGTCACAGTCACAAACGTCCTCTTCTTCCTGAATAAAAGTGAGATTATGCTGCATACTTGTTCATATTTTAAGTAGTTCGCACAGACACCATGTTTTAAAAACAATAAAGTTCCTAATACCCGCCTTCTCTGAACAGTTAGCTTGCTGCCCCATCCCCCTCCTCCCTATCCTCTGTTGTGTGAATCCATGGACTAGCCTCCTCCCTCCTGCCATGCATGGTCTGATGTGCTGCCACTGCCCTCAATTTAGTATGATGTACAAGTCCACTCCTCCTGCCCTCCATTGCCCAATTCTATGCCCCATCATTGACCTCCTGCTTAAACTCTGTGCTCAGCTTGCTGCCCCTATTCTCCTTCCCCCTGCCCTCGGATGTCGTTGTGCATGCCCCTGCTCCATCCTTTTTGCCCACCATGTCCCATGGACCTGCCACTCCTATCTACTCTGAGTGTTCTGTTGAGCTGCCACTCCCCTCCCACCTGCCTAGCATTGTCAGATGACTGTAACCTGTCCCTGCCACCTCCACCCTGCCTGTCCACAAGCCATGCCCCTATCCTCTTCCTCCTGTCCTACATGGTCCATTGTACTGCCACACCCTTCTGCCCTCCCTGGTCTGTTGTGCTGCAACTGCTCCTCCTGCCTGCCCCGTGTGGTCTGTTGTGAGGCCCCTTCCCCTGAACTTTCTTGTCTGTGCACAGGTCCTGACCCTCCCTTCTATCCTCCATCGTCCTTTGTGCATGCCCCTGCACCCTCCTTCTTGCCCATCATAGCCATTGTGCTGCCACTAACCCTCCCACTTGCCATGCATGGTCTTCTGTGCTGCCATGGCCCCTCCCACCTTCCCTGTGTGGTCAGTTAGCTGCCCCTGACCCCCTCCCACCTTCCCTCCATGGTCTGTGTGTATGCCATCACAGTCTCACTGTTGCTCTTCATGGTGTGTCTTGCTTCTAGTGCCCATCCTGCCTGACCTTCATGGCTATCTTGCTGCTCCTGCCCTGCCCCCTTGCCCCCAGCCCTCTGTTTACATGTGCAGACCCCTACTCCCTCCCTCCTGGCTTGTCTGTTCCATTGTAATGCCCCTGATCCGTCCCCCCTGCCCTTTATGGTCTGTTATGCTGCAGCTTTCTCTCCTCTCTGTCCATTATGGTCAGCTAGCTACCATTGCCTCTTGTCCCTCTGTTCTCTGTTGTCCATGTGCATGGTCCTGTCCCCTCCCTCTTGCTTTCTATGGATTTTTGTGCTGCACTCCCGTCCTGCATGCCCTGTGTGGTGTATTGTGCTGCTGCAAACCCTGATGCCTGCCCTGCAGGGTCAGTTTGGTGCACCTCTCCATGTCCCTCCTGTCCTCTGTTATCCAAGTCTATGTCCCTATCCCATTTCCTTCCATGATCCAATGTACCATACTTGCGAACATTTTGAACTTGGTAAGAGCGAGATTTTGAAAAAAAACTGGGGTATTGATTTTCCCCTTTGAGTTACATTGAAAAAGAGGATATTGTAGACAGGAGACAGATCAAATAAAGCCCATTTGAGCTTAAAAACATTGGACGTTTCCTGGCTGAATCGGGTCTGTTGGCATGTATGGTTGTACTACCATTGCCTCTTCCTTCTGCCCACAATGGTCTATTACATTGCCACAGCCTTGAAGGAGGGTAGATTTTGTATCACAGGGGGCCCCTGGCCCGTTCTGTCCACACCTGAAGTATGAGACCCTTGTCCTTGCCCTGCCAGCCGCATTTGTAGGCCGTATTAAATTGACCAGCGGGTCCTGTGTTGCTATATAATTATCCTGAGACATCCTTACCACTCAGCCAGCATAAAACCCCTGTGTAGGCCCTTCTGTTCAATATGTAGGCCTCTTTGTTAAATTGACCATAGCTCTGCAATTTTAGTGTATAGCAGTCTGAAGGCAGGTCTGCGAGGCCTTCTGCTCCAAACTAGTAGCCCCCACCCTACCCGAGTGCTCCGTATCAAAGTTCAACATCCCCCTGAAGCTGTCGACATACAGTAGGCTGCATCCTGGACTGGTACTTGCTTCCTGGGCAGGTTTCCCGCTTTTAAGGAAGTGGCAACCACAGAGCGTCAAGTTAGGAGAACTGAGGAGATTTTATACATGAATATATTGAATTCCCGTACAATACCCATTATTTTCTGCTTGCTCTATGGAACTTACGATAAGCGATTGGCCTGAGAGACTGACCTTTTCACCCAGCCCATTGTCAGCATTAAGTGGGTAAATGACGAAATGTCTGGTAAAATCTGCAGACAAAGCTTTTGGGTAGCATACGTAGGTAGATGTAGCGTGCAAAGGAGCCCACAAAATGATATAAAAAGGAAGCACCCACAGATCTCGACGGACTACCTCGCCGTCTGTATGTAGGTTAACAGGCTGTGCAGGTTTTCCCCAAGAGCTGGGAGCTCTTGTCTTCCTTTGCTTAAAATGTCTTGCTCTGCTTTGCTTGAAGTATCTTATTCTATTTTACCTATATGAAATGTCATGTTATGTTTAACCATTGTTCTCTTTACTTTTGCATTTAAAAGATTTTGTATTGTAATTGCAGGAATGCTTGCTCTAAGAGTAAACGTGAGTGTTCCTAGGTAACATTTTCCTTGGTGTAACTTGTTTCCCATGATGCATTTATAGATGTGTTTTCTCTCTCTCTCTGTCAGTACATTAATTGAGATACAGAGAATATCATGACAGCTGTATGATTATCTGGATTCTGTATTTTGTACTTTATGTCTCTATTCTGCGGTTTCTTTGAAGTTGCATCTTCTCATTAAACTGCCATTGTATTCTGCCTCCAATTCCATGTCTCATATGTCTGTTTTCTTCATTTTTGGAGCAAGCGTTACTAGGCACCCCGGCTCAAATTAAGGTGCACCTTTTGTCCCTGACTCACTCTCCTGCTCAGTTCTGTGGTGGCTCCCGGGGCTCTGGGGACCGCCCCTAGCTTCCTTGACCCGTAATAGATCTTCCCTCCAACAGCCTCTCTTGCAAGTCCTGTATTGTTGGTTTGTTGCCCCTGCCCCCCTTTCCACTGCCCTCCATAGTCTGTTGTGCTTCCATGGCCCTTCCTGCCTGCTCAGTGTGGTTAAATTGTTGCCTTTGCACCCTCCTACCTGCCTTCAATTTTCAGAGTCCGTGCCCCTGGCCTCTGCCTCTCAACAGTATCCTAATGAACAACTAGATTGCTAACATTCTATATTTATTACAAAAGTGTGGAACGCCTGACATGATCTTGATGTAATCAAAACTGTAATACCTAGAGCATTTCCTTTAGAAATTACATATATGAGAGGGTCTTATTGGCATCAAAATTATGGTTAGTGCTCTAAAAGACTAAAATAAGGACATATTTTCTGAGTTTCAAATAGCGACAAAGCACTTTTAAATTATTTGTTATCTTTATGTTTTTTTATCCAGTTGAACACTTGATTAAATGTTGCACTTAGGGGAGAGGATGTGGTGTTACTTCCAGAACTGCAGACTTTGCAACTGGGGAACCAGGTTGAAGTTTCTGCTTCAGCTCGACATTCTGTGATTCTGGTCAAATCACTTAGTCTCCCCATGTCTACAACCAAAATGAATTTGTTCTTGTGTGATGTAACCAATGCTCATGTAAAGCACTCCAATACCTGACAAGTCTGCACTATATAACACTGCAAAAACACAAAATAATAAGTGTTTTGCACACTTCTGTCATTGGGCTATATTTGGGCTACATCTGGGTGATTTTGGGCTACATTTGGGCTCTTTTGTCTCCGGTGGCCATCTTGGGAGATTTATTTGTTATGAAGTTTCCTAATTTCCTCATGTACTGCAGTCTCCTCAGTAAGAAATGCTTTCAGTTTTTTACTTTTATTCCCTCATGAAGGTATTCAGATATGTCACACATTTGCCATAAATTCTTAATGTTAGCACTCTAGTTGCTCATTAGATCACTGTAGTAAAACTACTGTTCACCATGGAAGTCTGCTCCTGGTATTAAAAGTGCATGTTTCAGTCTGCATGTCAGAATTATTTCATGAAATAGAAGAGGATTTGAGAAGTCACTCAAAATGTGCTCTCATTTTCTTTCTTCAGCATCAATCATAATTTCTATGGCAACATGAACCCCCTCATTGTGTTCCTTTTTAAATTAAATGTTTTAAGTGTTACCAGTTTATTCCAATCAAGATGGCTTCAGGTATGCCATACTTTTGTCATAATGAAGACAGTAAGCGCTCTAGTTGTTTTTAAGAACATTCTGGGACATTCTGTCATTGGGCTATACTTGGGCTACATCTGGGTGATATTTGGGCTACATTTGGGCTCTTTTGTCTCTGGTGGCCATCTTGGGAGACTTATTTGTTATGAAGTTTCCTAATTTCCTCATTTACTGCAGTCTCCTCAGTAGGAAATACTTTCAGTTTTTTACTTTGATTCCATCAAGAAGGCATTCAGATGTGTCACACATTTGCCATAAATTCAGAATGTTAGCACTCTTTTTGCTCATTAGATCACTGTAGTAAAGCTACTGCTCACCAGGGAAAACTGCTGCTGGTATTGAAAGTGCATGTTTCAGTCTGCATGTCAGAATGTTTTAATGAAATAGAAGAGGATTTGAGAAGTCACTCAAAATGTGCCCTAATTTTTCTTTCTGCAGCACTAATCATACTTTTTATGGAAAAATGAACCCCCTCATTTTGTTCCTTTTTAAATTAAATGTTTTAAGAGTTACCACTTTAATCCAAGCAAGATGGCTTCAGGTGTGCCATACGTTTATCATAAGTAGGACTGTTAGCGCTCTAGTAGTTCTTTGGAACACTCTGGGAAGCTGCAGTAGAACACAAAGGAATCAACTGACAGTCTCTGCCCTTGTTGGATGTACATGTTTTACTGAGAATGTCAGACTTCATTCTCACATGACTGAGAAAGTTAATGTGAATTTACAGAAAATAAGCTCTCAGTTTAGCTTATAGATCACCTTCCAAACCTCTGTGGTAAAAGCATGAGAAAATATTTTTCTCTCAATCATGATATCCCAGCAGAAGGCTTTTTCACATGGTGAAATCACCTTAGAACATACCACAATTCCTAAAATGAGTATGGTACCATCAACAAATGATTTATAATGTAACTAAAGTCTTAAAACCTTCTATTAACTGCAATGCTTTTTAATGAGGTGCTATCATGTATATTGGTCCCAAGATGGCTGCCAACACTTCTTGGATGAAGTGCTGACAGCCAATCAGATCTCAGGATGAGATGTGTGGTTAGGCTCCGCCCACATATATATATGCTTTTAAATGCTATTTTCTCAGGACATACTGAACAGATTTACACCAGACCTACAAAAGGCACTTCCTTGACCTGTAGACTACCTCTCTGCCAAATTTCAAGTAACTCTGTTCGGCCGTTCGGGCTGTAGCTGTGTCTAAAGGTCCTATGGAAAAATGCATGGGAAAAACGCGTTTTGGGACCCCCCTTTTTTCTCAGCCCCCGCTTGACGAATCCCCCCGAGACTTTCAGGGTAGGAGCGGAGCGTAGCGCCCCACCTATTTTGAACATTTCGCGAGGATTCGTCGACCGGCGCCAAAGTTATTCCAAATAGAATGTTGCGGATTTCCTATGGAAACAGGGTCCTAACTATAACTATCTACTGGCGACCGCCAGTAGATAACATATATATATATATATATATATATATATATTCACTGAAAAAACCATAGGTTTCACACATGTTATAGTTAGCGGAAATTTTACTGATAAAAAACCAGTGAAATTGCCCCGTTATAGTTAGTGCTGGCAACTATAACTCACGCGACCGCAATCCTCTGCTGATGCTAATAGTTTATTTAGACACTTATTTGCCCATGTCTTCTTCCATACATTTTTAGCTATACATATATTACAAATATTTTTTTTTCATAAAGACACATATGTCATCAGCAGAAGATTGCGGTCGCGTGAGTTATAGTTGCCAGCACTAACTATAACGGGGCAATTTCACTGGTTTTTTATCAGTAAAATTTCCGCTAACTATAACATGTGTGAAACCTATGGTTTTTTCAGTGAATTTGCAAGGTTTTTTAAATGCTAATTCCTAACTATAACGTGTGTGAAACCTATGGTTTTTTCAGTGAATTTGCAAGGTTTTTTAAATGCTAATTCCTAACTATAATATGTTTGATACCTATGGATTTTCCAGTGTCTTTGCAAGATTTTTAAAATGGTAATTTCTAACTATAATGTGTCTGATTCCCAAATTCATTTAATTTGTATGGTTTTTTAAATGCAAATTTTTTTTATGTCATTTTTTGTAAGACTTTTTATATAATAATTTATGTACTATATCCTGCATTATGGAAAGGTTTTTTTTTTTATGCATTTTTTTCCGTGCGCGCACGGTACGCGTAATTCCGCGAATTTCGCGGAATTTCGCAGATTACACCGTGCGCGTACGCTACGCGCATACGGCGATTTTTCGAAAAAAAAATAAATTTCATTTTTGCCCTTGAGGGTCCTTCTGGGACCCCCTGACCAAGGCTAGGGGGTCAGGAACTGTCGAGCCTGCCCCCTTTTCACATTATCCACCTTTTTTATTCACGCCCCTGACAGTGCGAGTGAGAAAATGGCGGCCGCCTCTTCCTGGTTTCGACCGATTCGAATGTTTACTATGATCTAACAGCCAATCAGAATCGCGCTCGCGTACGGTAAGCTTACGGTAAGCGCACCGTAAGCGCACGGTAAGCTGCCACAGATATATATATTGATTTAAATGCTATTTTCTCAGAATCTACTGAACAGATTTACACCAAACCTACAAAAGGCACTTCCTTGACCTGAGGACTACCTCTCTGCCAAATTTCAAGTAATTCTGTTCAGCCGTTCGGGCTGTAGCTGTGTCTAAAGGTCCTATGGAAAAATGCATGGGAAAAACGCGTTTTGGGACCCCCCTTTTATCTCAGCCCCCGCTTGACGAATCCCCCCGAGACTTTCAAGGTAGGAGCGGAGCGTAGCGCCCCACCTATTTTGAAAAATTCGCGAGGATTCGTCGACCGGCGCCAAAGTTATTCAAAATAGAATGTTGAAGTTTTCCTATGGAAAAGGGGTCCTAACTATAACTACCTACTGGCGACCGCCAGTAGGTAATATATATATATATATATATATATATCTCCTTGAAACTCTGACTTTTCCCCGACCTCACTGGAACAGGAGCACGGACAAGAGTGTAAGTGCAGATTTTTTTGTTTATTTCACCAAAATTTACCACCAGAATGACACGTTGCCACCCCGAAGGGCCTTGATCACATGACACAAAACACAGTACATGATTGGTTTAAATACCCTTGTGCATCATTTCCTCAAGTTTTTTGCTCTCTTTTTTTTCAACTTTACTTTCTTTTTTGTGCTTTTTTATTTTTTTACACTTTTTTGCCATTTAAAGTGACGGGTGCCTGAGCAAAGAATTGTGCAAACAACGCATATTTAAAAAATTTGTTATGGCATGTTGATCTATTTTGTAACATCCAACATTTGACATTTTAAT
Organism: Triturus cristatus; assembly: GCF_964204655.1. Classification (NCBI taxonomy): domain Eukaryota; kingdom Metazoa; phylum Chordata; class Amphibia; order Caudata; family Salamandridae; genus Triturus; species Triturus cristatus. The sequence goes on along the minus strand of NC_140590.1, from coordinate 954,769,489 downwards.
ATGTAGTATGCAGAGGTTGCGGGACATTCAGGTTTGAATACCTGTTTGCCCTCAGCCCTAATAATATTTAACCACAATATTGTTTATGCATTAAAAATTAGATAAATATTTACATATAAAAATGTAACCTCATTGAAAAACTTTGATAAAACACTGTAAATATTTCCCTCAAAGAGTAACATGTTTACCAAGTACTAATACTTCATATTTGTATATCCTTGAAGAAGCAATTTGTTGCTTTAAAGTGCTAATGCATAAAACAGTACTTACAATAATTGTCACAATATGTTGACCCATATTTAAAAGTGCTATTGTGGCAGGCTAGAGAACGTGCAAGTGCCTTATCCATTTTACATTCAATTTAAATAATTTGCTGCTTGTTTGTATGATTTCTCAGCCCTCAATTTATGTGCAAATAAATAGTGTGTCAACCACATCTAATTTACTTAAAACCCCTTAAAAATCAGTGTAAAATATATGTGCAAAATAATTGGAAGTCAGCGACTGCTTGAGTTTCTTTTAGTTAGAATCACAGTGATTTATGAGTTTGACTTGCTTAGATTCAGAAAATATGCGATTCTGAGTAGCTCCTAGGTTCAAGTGTCAGCATGTGCTGTAATTGCTTTACTCGGTTTAGCTATCCCCTTCAGAGGCAGGTGTAGAGTTCCTCAGTTACATTAAGGTCCCCAGGGGCCTTGGTGTCGAGGTCTCTAATGTAGCGTGTTTCTAATTGCCTCAGTTTTTTCTCTCTGTCTCCCCCTATTTAGTTAGGTGGGATGGTATCCACTAAAAAGTATTTTAGATCTTTGGGATTGGCATTATGTACTTCACCGAAGTGTCGTGCCACAGGGTATGCTGTGTCTTTGTTCTTTATTGCCCTGATGTGCTGGAGTATCCTCTTGTGCCCCTGTAGTATTGTACTTCCTACATATCGTAGGGTACAGGGACACTCCAGCACATAGATCACATGATCAGTTTTACAAGTCATGGCCTTGTTAATCTTCTTTTCCTGTTCATTGAAAGGTGTATTATAGGTAGTTTTCTTAACACCATGTTGGCAGGCTTTGCATGTTTTACAAGGAAAATATCCTGTCCTTTGTGAAAGCCAAGTACCCCCTGATGGTATAAACGGATCATTCCGTACCAGGACATCCTTCATGGAGGGTGCCCTACTATAGGTTATAGAAGGATTTTTGGGGAGTAAATGGCCAATCACTAGATCCTCTCGAATGAGTGGCCAGTTTCTTTTAATGATGTTTCTGATGGCTTTTTCCTGTCTGTTATACTCAAGAATGAATCTGAAGGGAGAGTTTGGCGAGTTCGGGGTAGAGTCGTGTATGTATGTATATATTGCATCACTAAAACAGTCCATGCTGTCTGGCAGCCGAAACGTGGCAGTTGGGACATTTGATGCTTGAATAAATCATCACTAACTTTCAACTTTGCCTGCGGAGTCTGTTTCCTGGTGTTGCGCCGCTCCTGCGGATGGTTGTACCCCTGGGATCCTGTTGTGATATATATATATATATATATATATATATATGATGGTAGTTAGGGAGTAATGTACATGCGTGTTCCTACACGCAGATAGCCAGCACAACGAGAGGAGAAGCGTCTGTGTTCTGAGCAGGAATCAAAGTGAAGGTATTGTGGGCAATTCTCCACCGGTATATGAAACAAGATGGATGATCGTGCTGATCGCTGAGGAAGATAAGGGTACGAGTTCCTCTCGAACAAACGTTGATCGGAGGGGAGGGAACACGACCTGGTATCCACACGGTGATAGAGCTTACCTTCATTGAAACCGATGTTACTTTGCCCGGCTGCCGGCATATTTACTAGTGGGCGTGTGAGCCGGATTCCTTGCTCTCCTGCACTTAAACTGTATTAGAAGGGCACACACACATAATAAAATTACCCGGCTGCCATTGAGTTGTCTTAATTTAGCAACATCCGACTACAACTACATATTGTTAGGCTATTTTCTGGTCCCAAATGGATTTGAATTAAGTGAGATTTTGAGTGCAATACCAGAGGAAGAGAGAGCCTGTACAGAACCGTGATATTGATCGAATATATTTTTTTAAGATGGCAGAACAAAGAGCTCAGTGGGAGAAAGCGGCCCTAGATGTATTTAGTGGCACAACAACAACAACGGTAACACACCAATAAAGAACGGAGGCTGCAAGAACACCACTGGTGGTGATCAGAGAATTGGAGAAAGCACGAATTGCAGAATCCAAAAAATGGTGGGAGAGGTCACTGACCAGTTACATAGAGTGCAAAAGGATAACACGCGGGTCGCGCATTTTTGTGATGCCCACGTTTGAGGATATGGATGTAGATTTATTTGAGGACTGGAGATCAGATACAGAAGGTTGCTCCTTTAGGCTCATGGAAACTCTCCTAACCCATGCGAGGCTTTGCATCGAAGAGCAAAAAGCAATTCTAGATCTACTTTTAAGGGAAGATGAGATAGTCAAAGGGAAGGAGGAAGTGAAAGCACTCCTCAAGAAAATGAAGGAATGCGTCGAAAAACATGAGGAAGAGACAATGGTGCGCAAGGCTCAAAAATTCGACAGACAAATTGGACTATCAATTTGGGATGATCTATACATTTGCCCCAAAATATGAGCCTTTTAGAGGAATGGCAAAAGGAAAGGGGAGAGCGACGAAAGAACTACAGGATTAACATCTTTTAATGTAATGAAAGACGATGCAGACAGTACTGTGATTAACACCTTGGGTGTCCCCCTCACACCAGGCAGACTAAAGATTTAGATTTATGGCCTAAGCTTTTGCCCCTCGGTAGGACCGGACTTTGTGAATTTGAGGATAGAGGCCAACAAATTTGTTAGAAAATTAAAACTGTGTAAGCATTATGCTGTGAAGAACCCCAGAAAGGCCACCAGTATCAGTCATCTTGAGTCCGATTCTGTACAATTCTCCATTGGTGATATTCCGGACATATTAGAAATGAACAGCCTAGATAGGGAGGAGAGACAAGTGGCCCCAAATCGGCATCCAATGAAATCAACATCCCCATACTCAATCAAATAGGGTTCTCAACAGATCATACCGCTGACAGCAGATTGAAACCTGGAAGTAGATTAATACCACAATTACAAACTGGCAACTTGATTGATGTGTTCTATGAACTATTAACAGATAACATCAATAAACTGAGGGAGGCTAAAAGTCAGATAAGCCATAACTTTACAGTGAGGAATAATAGATCTATTATCCTCAAATCCTCAGACGGCAACGTCATTATGAACACCTGTTAATATACCAGGGAAATGAGCAGGCAGTTAAAGGTGAAAGAACACTACCAAAAATTGAAAAGTAACCCTATTCGTGACCATCAAAGGGAGTATCATACTATGCTCAAGGGATGGGCTGAAAAGGGGCTGCTGTCACTTGAGGAACACTTGTACTTAAAGATTGATCACCCCAAGACACCGGTCATCTATTGTCTCCCTAAGGTGCACAAGGATCTGCAAAACCCTTGAGGAAGACCAATTGTTAGTATGATGGGGTCTTTACTAGAGAACTTCTCCAGGTTTTTAGATTTATTTTTATGACATTACGTTACATGTCTTGCATTGTATATACAGGATCCGAACGATTTTTTATGCAAGATTAATAACATCCCTTGGTGTAGTAGCTATATTATGGTAACAATGGATGTCTTATCTGTATACATCTATTTCCCAGGACTATGTTATAGAGGCTTGCTGCTATGTTTTAAGATCAAGAACCCTGGCACTAGTGCAACATACTACGATGCTCTCTTTTTGCCTAACGCATAACATCTTTATCTTTGACAAAAAAAATATATCTCAAGAAACAAGGGACGCGATGGGGGCAGCATTTGTCCCCACGTATGCCAACATCTATATGGGCTGGTGGAAGAAAGGAGTTGCATGGGGCTGAGTGTAATGCGCACCACATTAGTAAGGTTGCAATAAGGATGCGCTTCATTGATGATTTGTTTATCCTGTGGGATGGAGATGAGGCATTGTGGAGTATGTTGCAACTTTGAACACCAATCCCTACAATATACAGCTGACTGTAACATAGAGCATGTTTAAAATTGAGGTTTTTTGGATGTAAAGTTACAAGTAGTAAGGAATTCCATCCAAACCAATTAGATTCCACATGGCAATAATGGTCACCCACGCTCCTTGAAATGGAGTATACCCTACAGTTAGCTATTAAGGGCACGTAGTATCTGTTCAACTGATTAATTATTTGAAACAGAAGCCAGGTTGATGATTGCATGGCTCTCCCAGAGGGGATATCCAGCACAACTTCTCAGGGAAGCCAAACAGAGGGCCTTGACTAAAAACAGGGAGATACTGCTGTTCTCAAATACTAAGGCTAAATCCACAACCACACCAAATGGTACAAGTTACCAGGTTAGGGAGATACGCTTCTTTATGGGTTACAACATGGAATATGGACCCATTATTTCCCTGATCAAGCGTAATGTACGAGTTACTTACCTTCGGTAACGATGTATCTGGTAGAGACGATTCTAGCCGCAGATTCTTTCATGTAGAATTATCCCCAGGCGTGAGACTGGATCCGGAAACTTTTTGCCACAGCATCCCTGTGCGCCGGGGTCGGGGCGACATCACGCGACTCCGCGTACGTGACGTCAGCGAGGTCACATAAGACCCGCCCCGGCGCGCCCACATCAGTTTTCTTATGAGAACTTTTCCGCACCACAACGCGGAATCACCAGATAAAAAACTGTGGAAGCATGGGAACAGTGTGCGAAGAGCAGAAAAAATTGGAAAGAAACGGTGAAAAAACGGTGGAAAAACACCACCAGAGTAGTGCCAACACCGCAGAACCCAAGGACAGGGAAAGAAGAAAGAAGAAGCAGGAACCTGCACAGTCACCCTGCCAGCACAGACAACCTCATCTCTGTGCCCTGGAGGCAAGAGCATACTTAAAAGTCATGGCACACATAGGCAACCCATCCCCCCCCCCCCATCCTGAGCAAGGAATGGGACCAGTCTCAAGACAGACAGGGACAACAAACTTCCAAGCCATCCCAACCTAGAGGGCAACCACCCACAAGGACAAGGGCAAGACACGGCCAGAGGACCCTCAAACCAGAGGATAGCAAGGGAGGGGAGGAAGGACAAGGATAGAAGCAATCCCCCCACACCTGGAGTAGCCAGAGCAGCAGGGCACCGGCGCACCGAAACCCCATCCTCCAAAGAACCAAGGGAGAAATGAACCGCCCCCAGACGGAGCCATCTGTCAAGAACAAGCAAGGCACTCACAGGAGACAGAGCCCCCCACCGGGAGGCGAGTATCGAAGACCAACCCAAGTGTCCTTGCAGAATAGGGGAGGAAGGGCGGGCCGTGAATGAATCTGCGGCTAGAAATGTCTCTACCAGATACATCGTTACCAAAGGTAAGTAACTCGTACATCTGATAGAGACTACTAGCCACAGATTCCGTCACATAGAATAGATACCCTAGCAATACCCCCTAGGAAGGAGGGTCTGCGAAAGGAACCCACCAGCCAATGCAGAACAGAGGGCCCCAAAGGGGACCAGATCTGTGGACCAGGTAGAACCTTGCCCCTGCCAGCCCAAGGGAACCCCCACAAGCAGAACCCCACCGACCCCAAGGGGATGTAGGAGGGAATGAAGGCTGGAGAGGCTCATACACTCACAGCAGAGGAACCAAGGGCAAGGGCTGAGAGGCCGAAACACACCACAAGGCAACATAGCTTCCGCCGAATGCCAAGACAGGAAGACGGAAGAAGAAGAAGAAGCCTAGAGAGCCCAAGGAAACTAGGGAGAAGAAGGCGAGCCCACTCCAGATGGAGAGCAGCCTGCCAGCCAGAACAATGCCGGCAGTCAAGGCCAGAAGCAAGAAGAACAGCCCGAGGCCCCAGGAAGGCCAAGTAGGCGACGCCTGACAAGGGAGAACACAGGGACACCCCAGACCGCAGAACAGGAGCAGGGAGAGGAGGAGAGGCCCTGTGCCACCACCACGAGTGGCCACACACACGACCTCAGGAAGCAAAAGCAACCTACGTAAACACCATGGATAACAGGTACCCGAATGCGACCAGAACCCTCCAGCAGAGCGCAAGCCATATGACAGCCACCATAGCCCCACATATGGCACGTGAAGTCCCAAGATATGGGAATCCTCTTTGGAAGAACTTCTGCAGCAGACTAAGAAACAAAAGAACCACGGGGAAAAAAAAGTACCCCCACTGCAGGCTTGACAGCAGCCCAAGCAAAGCAGAAGGCCCAATCTCAGGGCCAAGTCTGTGCAACAACTCCTGCAGAACTCACACACAACAACAAAAGGGCCGTCCAGCAGCCAACAATGCCAAAGTCCCAAGGAAGGACGTAAACGGCCAGAAAAACATACTTCACAACCATAACAGCCTGCCTAAGAAGGCCCAGAAGCAACCCTAACTCAGAAGTCACTGAGTAGGGGACGGAGGAGGAGGAGGACAAGGCGGAGGAGAAGGACAGAGCCCTGCCAAGAGCCTCTGGATGGCGGAGTCAGCCAGGGCATGGAACAACAGACTGCCATCAAATGGGAGATCAATGAGCCTCTCCCGAATATTTTCAAGGAAGACGCCGTACCGAAGCCAAGCATGGCGACGGAGAGCGACTGAGGAAGCCATGGCCCGGCCCAGCGCCTCAGAGACGTCCAGAGCGGAGTGGAGAATAAACGCCGCAAGCTCCCGGCCATCCAAGGCATGATGCCGCAAATCCACCTGAGCAGACTCCTGGGACGCTGCAAACCCCAAAGACTCAGCAGAGTCCCACAAACAGGAGGAGGCCCGAGCCAGCACACACAAGGTGTTAAGGGCCCGCAGGGCCGCGCTGGTCGAGGCGAAAATGTTGCGTCCCCAAGTGTCCAGCCAGCGGGCCTCTCTGGACGGTGTAGCCAACAGGGGTGGCAGGAAGGGAAAAGCAGTCCGCAAAAGGGGGCTGGCGGCTGAGGGGTGAATGGACAGGCAAGCCGGGTCACGCGGCATCGGAAGGTGCCGATGCGGAGGCACCGGGTCCCCGGAGGCAGGATGCCTCCAAGCCCCCGTCAAGGCAGAAAGGAGCGAACCTTCAAAGGGAAGTAAGATTTCCCTCCCACCAGAGTCCTTGTGGAGGACCTCCAACAGATGGTCCGCCGGAAAGTGATTAACCGGGTCACCCATGCATAGGATGCCCACAGCCGTGAACACCGCATGAGCGAAGGCTGCACCTGCATCCGTAGGGCCCCGCGGGGGAGAAAGCATCTCCTCCGTGGGCGACGGCTGCAAACTAAGGCGGCCGTCCCCGAGGCCAAGCGGGGTGGGCAAGGGCCAAACCTGGAAGTCAGGAGGAGCCGAAGAATGAGGGACCTGCCGCTCTTCTGACGAACACCTCTGTATCCAGAAGGGCAGGAAGCCACCCTTCGACACCGGTGAAAAGGACACCACACGGCGACCAGTCTCCAGGGAGGACGATACCAATATGCAGCCTGCCTTTGGAGAATTAGGAGCGTTCGAAGACGAATCCGCGGTACGACCCCTGCGCAGAGCCATAGCGTCCGCTGCTTGAGGCAGGACACCGGCGCCATCTGGCGTCACCGGGCAAGGGACCTTCAAGTCACCCCAGAACGGGGACCGGAGTAGAGCTGGAGCCGCACCAGCCCCGGAGCGGCACCGGGACAGCGCCGGCCCTACCCCCGCCAAGGCAACCACTTGCGTGAGGGAACGGGACGGGCCCGGGGAGGGGCCCGAAGCACTCCGCTGGCCGCGACCCAGAAGTAGGCGAAGGTCGCCCGGCAACCCCTGTGGCGGCGCCAGTGATGTTACAACCTCCGACTCGCCCTCCAAGGAGGCAGCCGCCTGTGAGGAGGTATGAGAGGGGCCTGGAGAGGGACGAGGGGTCCGCCCTCGGCCTCAACCCGGAGCGGGACGAGGAGAGTCCACCGACCCCTGTGGCTCCGCACGGTCCAGCTGCTGCTGGCGCCGTAGCAGCGTTACTACGGCCTTAGACAGGACCACCCTGCCAAGGGACCGAGAGGAGCTCGGGGATGCGACCCGAGACCTGGCGACCTCCCGCGACACCACAGGGACCCCCACAGGAGTTTGCGGCAAGGCAGAGACGCCGTGGCTTGAAGGAGGTGCCGCATCCCAACAGTACCACATCCTCCAAGCCTGGATCCGACCCAGTCGGCTCCGGGGCCGGAACCACCATGGAGGGACCTGCGCAGAGCGGGGATCCGCCGACGCCCCAGGAGGGGAAGGAGGAGGTGACACTAGCGAAGCATGCAAAGCCGCCGCGTAAGTCTCCATCTGGACTCTCGATGCTACAACACCAGGAAACGGTGGATAGGACGACACGTGGGGCCGCATCACCCGCGTAAAGTCCATGCCCCCGGTAGGCTGGAAACCAGACCCCAAGGACGAACTGCAACACTTACGCATCGGGGAGAGACGCTCACGTGACATTGGAGAAAGGCGAGGACAACGACCAAGGCCGGACCTGAAGCCGTCCGCCGAAGCAGACCAAGGGGAGGACGTCTAACTGGAGAGACGCGCCGAGAGAAGTTTCATTTGGCGCTCCCGCCGCGACTTCGGCTTCAACTTTTGGCACACTGCACAATCTGTGGTGCCGTAATCCTCCCCCAAACCCCACATGCAAATGAGGTGAGGGTCCGTCGCCGACATAAGACGCCCACAAAACGTGTACGTTTTAAAGCCCAAAGGCATTCGCACACTGTTCCACCAAAAATAATGGAAGAAAGGGGGCCCTAAACAGGCCCGTAGCAAGGAACGGATCTGGGTTGCACGCGGAAAAGGAAAAAGCTGATGTGGGCGTGCCGGGGCGGGTCTTATGTGACCTCGCTGACGTCACGTATGCGGACGACGCCTAGGCGGAGTCGCGTAATGTCGCCCCGCCCCGGCGCGCAGGGATGCTGTGGCAAAAAGTTTCCAGATCCAGTCTCACGCCTGGGGATAATTCTACGAGAAGGAATCTGTGGCTAGTAGTCTCTATCAGATTGGAACATTTTAAATCTTGATTAACATTTGAAGGATGTTACAGGTCAGCATCCCAGGATCACACAACGTAAGGCACCATCTTTGGGTGATATGTTGATAAGGTCTATGTTCAATCAAGAGCCTGACTGGCTGACCGGTAGGAATTATGATTTTAAGAAATGTGCCACTTGCAAGGCTTGCAAATTTGTAACTAACTGCACAGATTATAAGACATTTGAAGGTAGGTCATGTAAGATCAGTTCATGATTTATGAATTGGAATGTGGTTGTGGAATGTGTTACGTTGGTAGTACTATCTATAGGCTGAGACGAAGGATTTTGCAGCACATCAGGACTATAAAGCATAAGTATTTTTGGGAGAGCCACCAAGTCAATTTAACATCTTTGCAATATTATGGCATAAAGCACATTACGATCTACCCAGGTAGAGTAAATAGGGAATTAGAACTATGTCAGTGCGAATCGAGGATAATCATTCTCTGGGGCACTGAAAAAATCGTGGGGGCACAAAACCGTGATGCTGAGCTGCATGTCCATTTATAAATAGTTTATATTTGCACTTTTGAACCTGCGTTTTTAAAGCCTGAGTTTCATTGATAGTACATTGTCAGACCCTCTAGAATCTGAGAACTGAACTGATATATATGCTGAAATCGGAAATGGTTTTTACCTGAATATTTCGATGTGATGTACTGAACAGCACTTGCGAGAATGTTGAAATGGACATGTAGCAGGCTTTGTCACAGCATGTTAACGAATCATACCTGGCACAAGTGGTCGTGCCATAGTGCCAGGTTGCATGCAGAGGGATGTATGAGGATTAATTTATCTTTCTTATGATCACCATAGAACATATGGTTCAATAAAAGGGAATGGATCACAATGGAAGTTGGACCATAGTGGTAATTGTTTATATATAGCATCAGTACTTTAATTTTCACAAAATGGAAATAATTTGCATAACGGTTCATGGTTATGTAGTTGCACTTTATAAGCATATATAGAGTGAGAATATTATAAGCATACATAGAGTGAGAATATTATATGTGCATACTCCTATAAGCAACATTTGCATTCTACGATTTGAGAAGAGTGTTTACCAATATGCACTTGCACTTCAGAGGCATTTGGGCAGAATAGAGTGACTTGTTTAGAAACAGTATTTGCATTTTATACTGGATATACTTGTTACTTCCGAGTTGGTGCTTATGACTATGCATCTGCACTTTAGGCGACAGCGATGAGAGCACAAGAATAGTTTATAGAAAGCACTTGCACTTTAGTTGATGGGTGGCTGATCCCTGTGGGAAATTGTTGAGAAGTATGCATTTGCACTTTATGTGGTTTGTGCAATAATATTGGGACCCAACCATAATGGCAGTTGATCCCATTAAAAAATGGATACATATTGGTTGCACTTGTACTTTATCGAGAAATAATAAGAGATGCATAGGATATTCACAATAGAAAAATAGGAAATGATATATAGGCATTAGCAATTTAATAATGTGGTCTAACAACAATATATATGCCATAGTGCTGTATTGAAGAAACATGACACTCCATGAAATATGCAATGTACAACAGTTGTAAACCTGTGCAGTATTGCAGCTAAGTAATTGGCTCAGCAGTAACATTTAAGAATGAATTTTCAGTTGTAGAATTTAAAATCTGGTCCACACACAGTGAAAATCATGCCTGAAAAACTAAAACTGAAAATGTGGTGCGAAGTTGGGATTTATGGAACTGCATGCAATCAGAAGTAACGCCAATGGGGCTGAAACTGTGAGACATGATGGGGAAGTAGGTAGTCTAGATGCTGTTAACAGGAAATGAACGAAGGACATGTCACTTTTTTATGTTGTTGTTTATTTTAACAGTGGTTGTGGGTCATGGGGTTGACCGGTTGAAGGTGTATGCCGAAATGCGTTGGCGTTCCATGTTGAGTGTTGCTGTTTAGTGAAAAACAGCAACTGTTTAATGAAAAACAAGACATAAATAACTAATGAGCACTTTGCTGGAGTTGTGTGGGGGTGTGCCGCTGGGGAAAAAAAATTCTCTCTCTCTATATATAGATCTATATATATATATCTATATTCACTTAAAAAACCATAGGTTTCACACACGTGATAAGTAGGAATTAGCATTTAAAAAACCTTGCAAATTCACTGAAAAAACCATAGGTTTCACACATGTTATAGTTAGCTGGACATTTCACTCGTAAAAAACCATTGAAATTCTCCCGTTATAGTTAATTCAGCTAACTATAACTCGCGCGACCGCAATCCACTGCTGATGACGTCACATATTACATCACCGTATTCACTAAGATACTGTTAATAAGTCAGTTATACAATTAATTTTACAAAAAAAGACATCCTTTTAAACACTTATTTACCCATTTATTCTTCCATTAACCTTTAGATATACATATATAAAAAATATTTATTTTTCAGAAAGACACATTCACTGGATGATGTCATCAGTGATGTCATTTGAGATGTCATCAGTGATGTCACTGACCATGTCATGAGTGATGTAATATGTGACGTCATCAGCAGTGGATTGCGGTCGCGCGAGTTATAGTTAGCTGAACTAACTATAACGGGGGAATTTCAATGTTTTTTTAAGAGTGAAATGTCCAGCTAACATGTGTGAAACCTTTGGTTTTTTCAGTGAATTTGCAAGATTTTTAAATGCTAATTTATGTATGTATTATATTTTTTATATATTTATTTTACAATAAACTACCTATGTATATAGTTATAGATTGACTGTATCCTGTAATATGGAATGGCCCAGCTCTTTTTTTTGGAATTTGGATAAAGTTGAACAGCATAGGTAATATCTTCTATAAACTTATAAACAGTTTAAAATGTTTTTTTTTTTTTTTAAGGGTTTTTCACCGTGCGCACCCCGCGATTTTTTGAAAAAAATAAAATGTTTTTTTCACCCTTCGGGGTCCTTCAGGGACCCCCCTGACAAAGGCTAGGGGGTCAGGAACTCTCTACCCTGCCCCCTTTTCACGTTCTCCACCTTTCTTTTTCACTGTCACACACAAAATGGCGTCCGACACTTCCTGATTTCGACCGAATCGAATGTTGACTGACATCTAACCACCAATCAGAATTACGCTCGCGGACATTTGGTGCACGCATGGTGCGCGCATATAGATATTTATGTACTTTTAACTGCAATTTTCTCAGGAACTTCTGAACAGATTGACACCATATATGCAAAAGGCACATGCCTGACCTGAGGACTACCTCTTTGCCAAATTTCAAGTAATTCTGTTCAGCCGTTCGGGCTGTACCTTCGACTAAAGGTCATATGGGAAAATGCATGGGGAAAACGCGTTTTGGGACCCCCCTTTTTTCTCAGCCCCCGCTTGACGAATCACCCCGAGACTTTCAGGGTAGGAGCTGAGCGGCGCGCCCCATTAGTTTTGAAAATTTCACGAAGATAAGTCAACCGGCGCCAAAGTTATTCAAAATAGAATTTTCAGATTTCCTATGGGAACTCGGTCCTAACTAGAACTATCTACTGGCGACCGCCAGTAGATAATATATATATCTATATATCTAAATATTCACTGAAAAAACCATAGGTTTCAGGGGCCTTATAGTTAGCTGGACATTTCCCTCGTATAAAACCCTAGAAATTCCCCTGTTATAGTTAGTTCAGCTAACTATAACTTGAGCCCCCGCAATGCACTGCTGATGACGTCACATATTCTATCACTCATGACATGGTCAGTGACATCACTGATGACATCTCAAATGACACTGCAGGAGCGGCCCTGGGGGGTGGCGGTCCCCAGGGCCATCTTTGGCCCCAGGAGGGGGTCCCCCCTCCCACTTAAATTTTAAGCCCCGGGGGGTGGTGGTCCCCGGTGCTTGGGGGTCCGTAACGGACCCCCTATTTTAAATAATTAGTGCCCCGTGGAGGTGGCGGTCCCTGGGGCGTGTGGGGGCCCCTCTGGGCCCCCCATTATGATAAAGATATTGCCCCCGGGGGCTAAATAAAAACGAAGCGCGGACATCCGCGCTTCGTTTTTTTTTTCCGTCAGCGGGATGCGCGGATTTAAAAAAATAAAATAAAAAAAATTTGGGCCTTGGGGGTCCGTGTGGGACCCCCTGAGCAGGCCTAGGGGGTCAGGGTGTTTCTACCCTGCCCCCTTGTCGCGTTTTGCGCCTTTTTTTCGGTTTTCTTGTGCCTCGGTTCTACCGAGGCACAAGATGGCTGCCAACACTTCCTGATTCAGAGTATTGGCAGCCAATTAGCATTCAGCTCGTGCTCGGGAGGGTTCGGGGAGGGTGCGCTGATCCTCCCCGGCATTAGATATCACTAACTTTTAACTCTAATTTTCTCAGGAACTACTGAACGGATTTACACCATTTAAGCAAAAGGCATGAGTCTGAACGGAGGACTACCTCTTTGCCAAATTTGGTGTAATTCCATTCAGTAGTTCGGGCTGTAGCTGCGACAACAGGTCCTATGGGGAAAACGCGTTTGGGACCCCCCTTTTTTCTCGGCCCCCGCATGACGAATCACCGCAAAACTTTCAGGGTAGGAGCGGAGCTGGCCAAAAGTTTGGAAAATTTTGCAAAGATTCGTCAATCGGCGCCAGACTTATTGGGAATAGAATGTTGCGGATTTCCTATGGAAAATAGGTCCTAACTATAACTATCTACTGGCGACCGCCAGTAGATAATATATATATATATATATATATTTAATATATATATCTATATATTGGCTGCGTCATCCCCTCACTCCACCCCTCCCAGGAGACATCGGGACACAGAGACAAAGTTCTAGTGCAGTAATTTTATTTTTCGCACATCCGCCACGATGCGTTTAGGCCTACCTGGCCTTGATCACATGACATTCTGTTAGTTGATTCTATGGATATAGACAAAAGACTTCTAAATACTCAAACAAAACCTATACCGGGACTTTTTTTGGCTGTAAACATATCACTTTGATATCGTGCACAAATGGTCACAAGTATACTATTCTTCATTTTTTCTTTTTGTTTGCACAAGTTAAAAGACATCGTTATTGAGTTTAAAACATATAAACTGTATATGTGCAGTGTAGTCAATCCCTATATTAAAGAAAGTTGCAAGGATCTCCATTACAAATGGCTAACTTGATTATTGTAGCACAAAATATTAAATATTAAAACACTTGTGCAAAATTATGCATTTGTACAATGAAGGCAATTATTCCATTAGAAAAATTACAGATCGCCATAATTTCATATAATTCATATAGCCAAATAGTACACTGGTGCAAAATCTGCAATATAAAGTGCATAATGCATGTTGTACATTTTGATTAAATGCCATTTGTTAATTCATTATCAAAACAATCTCCACAATGATTCCTTTACTGCATGTTATTTTTTGATCGATATTGTCTTAGTGTATCTTGTGGTGTTATGATCCTCTATAGCCGCTCCATTCCTTAATGAGCTCAATTTTTGAGCCCTAACTCTTGCCTCAATACCACCCTTGTGGGCAAAGTATACTAGCCAAACTTATAACCCTTAAAGTGACTACGTGCTTTTAAAGTGCCAACAACGTGCCTATTATTGTACGATATAAAGTTAACATGTTTGCAGCTTATTTAAATACACTTTCTTACAGAAATCCCCTCATGTCTCACTTTAAAAAAAACATATTATAATGCATATCAAAATCAACATGTAAAACACCTTGGACTAGTAAGACCAATTCTTTTTGTTAAGGTCATCGCTTATAGATATTCAAATAGGGGAAGGAACAGTAAAGAAAGAAAGCTCAAAAGCCAGTTACTACAGATATGTATATAAATCTTCGCCAGCATTGAGCCCATTCGGATTTTTCGTCTGAATCTAAAATATATCTTGTTTCCAGTCCACGCAATATTGCTTCTCGATTGTCTCTTAGGTACTGTGTCAATTACAATTATTTTGATATGTCTTCTTGAAATGACGGGCTACCGGATATAAGGGATCCATGTTAGTTATTGCTCGGATAGGTTGCAAAATGCGTTTATGCAACTGCTATTTAGTACTCCCTATATATAGTGCAATTGACATATACATGCAAGTACATACACATCAAAATCAATTTTGCAGGTAAGGAGTTTGTCTATTTTATAGGCCTTTCATGAAACGGAGTACCATATTGTGACATATTTACACCAAATTGGCATGCCTTGCACGGCACTGCATCTAAAAAAAATATTTTGGGAAGAAAGCCAATTGCAGGCATCAGATAGTTCTGGACTACTGCTGACAAGGGCATTGTTCATTGAAACTGATCTTTTAAAGGTTATCACCGGTCCCTTTGGGAGCAGCGTGCAAATGGTAGGATTGCTTAAAATTAATGGCCACTGTTTCCTTACTATAGCTCTTAGTTGCCGCTCTTGTTTACTATATGTCATGATGAGCCTGGTTTCCTCATCTACGGTTTTTGGGTCGCATTGTTTGGTGTCCATGTTCAATTGTCTGTTAAATATATTGAGCCTATATATTTTTGATGTTTATGAGATCGTTTCGTTAATAATTTGGGCAGAGTAACCACGGGCAAGGAATCTTTGTTTAGACTCCAATTGGGCCATTTTAAGTTCTTCCTCACAGCTACATATTCTTTTTAACCTGAGCACCTCACCACAGAGGATACTGTTGATTAGATCTTGTGGATGAAAATATATATATATATATACACATATATATATATACACACATATATATTTTGGTTTGGGCTCTCAGGTGGACTGCCTTTATTTCTAGAGCTATTTTAAGAGAATTCATGGCGAAAAAGTAACTATTAGGATACTATAGTCTGTTAGGCATGTTAGCTTAGGTGGGGAAGACTCGGAGGGACGGTCAAAATTTGGACCTAAGAATCTGCCTGAGCTAGTGCTTTCTCATAATCTATAACACCCCAACTCAATTATTTAATGTTTTCCCACAAAAAAATTTATTCTGATAAAATCTTAATAAAGAGTTAAACATCTTCTGGAATTCAGAAAAAAGTCTTTATAAGCCATTATAATGTTTGTTATCTTGGTCAGTGTTTTGGAGGTACGCATATGAGGGTTTATATCGGGGATCACCAGAAATCACTTTGTGGGTGGATGCACATATACAACTGGCTTTTCTCTTAGGCAATATTTTATGATATTTAGTATCCAAATGCACAGCTATAAGTTGAAATTAAGGAGGCAGTAGGTGAAAGGAAGGCAACACATTGTACATACCTCATCAGTCAAATTGTCAACTCTGTATAAATTGGGATGGGTCATTAGCATGAAGAATACAAGGGGCTGGTTCTTTATTTGACACATAGCAAAAGTACGCTCATCCAAACGTGTGTTTGTCCCTGTCTGGAAGGCTTTCTGAAAGAAAAGAATAAAATGACTTTAAGGAAACGAGTGCTCGCAAGTCAATAAGGGATTTAACATCATATGTTTAGCTCCCATTTCTAAGCATGCATTTCTCACAAGTGCAAGTTTTACAGCATACAGGTACAATTTTGAACATGAAAAGCAACATTTTTGAGAACTACTGTTTGAATGGGGGGAGGGGCCGAGGGGGCGAAGGAAGAACGAGGGCGCGAACAATATGTTTTTTAAATTAATATCTTTAACAACATTTAGAAAAAATGGTATAACCTTCAAACTGTTGAAAGTGATGAAGAGCAGATTAACCATGGCCTTCTACCTAAAGCAACTCTATTATCAAACTCCATGCTTATTTCCTTTCCCAGAAATACAAAGGTTTACCAGCCAATAATAAGTGTTTACTTCCTTTTCGTCTTAACAGTCTTCCCCATAGTTGTACATTACAACTATTCTTGGAAAGAATAAGCAAATTACTATTCACTCACATAAACTCTGCATTTTTCTGGACAGACTCAGGGAACGTTTTTTTTAATAACAGACTGAGAAGTAAAGCCATGATCTGCAAAGAAGGGGAATCTATGAATTTGACGTGCACCAGACACTATAGAATACAAATGATTTAACCTGGTTATAAGCAAATCGAACTCAAGAGTACTGGGAGACACAAGGTTGACTGTACTGAGAACTACTGAAAGGGAGCTAATTCTAGCGATATTCTATTAATTACATTTTTCAAACTTCAATGACCATGGCATCAGAGTAAACCCCATGACAACATGGGCCACGTCAGAGCCTGGATGTTAGAACAAGACATTTCAGGACAAGAATTTGTTTGAAAGTGCCCGACAGTAATCGACATCTGTTCTACCATATGTATTTAGACAGCAGATTTGCTAAAGGTATGAACTAAACCCCTGAGACCATATCCGGATGTGGCTCCAAATCTCCAAATAAAAACACAGTTATCATTGCAGCACTGCCTCAAGTACAATAAACCTTTTAAACCAACTGTACAAGTAACCAAATACCTCAGCAAGAACAAACAAGTTACTTACATTTAGTAATGTTCTTTCTGGTACATACTGTAGCTCAGTGCAGATTACCAACCTTTTGAGTATTCCCCAGGCGTCAGACCCGGACACGGTTCAAGCAGTACTCGTGCGCACCAGTAGCTAGCGCTGTGCAGCTCTGCAAAGACGTTTCACTCCGGAAATGCTGTGCCGAAGCACATACAGGCACCACACGTGCAAACTGATGCAGTTTCTTTCAAAGCTGCCTGTACCACCAGCTGCAGAGCCATCAAATTGGCTTTGATCAGGTGTGCAGATCTTTACATTTGGGACCTTTTCAGGTGGAGAAAAGCCCAGTTCACAGAACAAGAAAGGATTAGTGAGGAATCCATGGTTAGAAAGAGTATCTACCAGAAAGAGTGTTACTGAAGGTAATAACTTGTTCTTGGGATACTTGCAACCACAGATTCCTCACCTTTTTAACAGATATCAAAGCAGTAACTCCCAGGTGGTGCGTCTGATCTGGCTAAACCCAAATAGGCTTGCAGGACCAAGCAGTAAAAATGCCAATTTCAACAGACTTAGCTGTTTAGAGTGTAATGCTTCCTGAGGAGTGAGGCACCCTGTATGCAGCCTTGGCTCTGTTGGAATAAGCCAGCAAACCTTCAAGGGACTGCTTCTGAGCCAATGTGTAGCAGACGTTAATGCAGAGCACAATCCATTGGGAGACGGTCTTCTCCTGCCTTCTTTGCTCTAGCAAATCCCACAAAGAGCTGATCTTCCACATGATGTTCCCCATTACAGTCAATGCTATTAGCCATTTTAGGATCCAGTCAAGTTTCTCTTACCTTACTGCAAAAGCGACACAAAATAAACAAAAACAGGTACCCTTTAACAACGCCAAAACAAGTCCTTGCTGGGTTAGGAACAACACAAAAAGCAATACTCTGGATGGTCCCACATCAAACCACAAGCTTGCCCCAACGGCAGACATATATGTATTTTGTCGAGGTATGCCTGTCTGCCAAGATGACATCTACAACCTCAGGAAGGAGATCGAAGACAGACAGATGTTGTCGGTCTATCTCCTAGCATAGAGGCAAAGGTTGCGCAGGCCCGGGTGCAGGAACTTGCCCTGCTGCAACAGAAGGTCCTCCCGAGACGGCAGCTTGATCGAAGGACAGATTTGAAGAAATAATTAGGGCGTAAACCCACTGGACTATGGGACCATCTTTTTTGCCACCCTTGCAGAAAATGTTGGATCATGCCTTCGACAGGGCGGCTATGTGCATCAAAAGGCACACTAAAAGGTTTTGAGGGTGCAGCAACATAAGGGAGAAGGACTGTGCTACACACTCTCCTTGCTGTTTCCATGGTCTGAGGGTACCGTGGCCTCAGCCACCAAAAGCTGGAAGGGTTTGCTGAGCAGGCTGAACTTTATGGCCATGCAGAAGTCCCTACAACCGCCACAAAATGGGCAAAATTGTTTGTGCCCCTGGTGTGACCGGGCGGACAGGGTCAGAGAGGATTGTGTCATGGCCCTACTATCCATAAAATGTGCAGGAGCTGGCAACGGCCATCAAAAGACAAGTCCATTAACGTGGAGTAGACGTTGCCGGAGAAGCCTGTGAACCCTTCCATGGCATGCCTGCTGAGAGTCACACTGGTGGCAAATGCACTGCCTAGACAATTCTTTATTGAACGGAAGCAGGGGGGCCCAGGCCAAAGCACCTCAGTGAGCACCTCCAAAGAGGTTAACTGGATGTTGAGGACCTCATCCTTTGCATGAAAATGGCGAAAGAGGCACTTTGTTGCATGCCAGGGCCCAGAGCCGAAACTAGCCCAATGTATGATGAAGTGTTCAGGCCATTGGTGTGAAGGTCTTCATACAAACTGTCATCAGTGTATGGTTGGTCAAATTCATCACCAGCATCATATGCATCTTTGTCCAAATCTGTTACAAATAAAGTATGGAGAGAGTGAGCTCTCCCTTTTTAAAAATTTTTGTTTATTAAGTTTTCAGACAGATAACAAAAACCATCAACATAATAAAAAAGAGAATAGAAGAAAGAGAAAGAAAGAGCAAACAAAGAGAAAATACAAGGAAAAATAATGTCATAATAATAGTACCAGCATATGCAGAATCAGTGACCAGTATGCACTATACTCGCTAGAGAACATATCCATACCTTCAGAACAAGGTTTGAGTGACATCAGTCCCATTCGGAATAATAATGGGAAGAAATGGAAGCAGGGGCTCAAAGTGCCCATCTATGTATGTGCGTAATACACAATGTAATTGTTGCATCATAATGAGAGGCGTGTCCATAGACCCCTGACCAGGTGCATGGAGATATAAACGTTGCGACTGACAATTATGCATCGCATAAACCTATGTAATCCATCGGGGGCTCTGTTCGGGTACAGCACAGATAGTCAATCGCCTCAGGGTGAGTAATAAATAGGTCCATAATGGCTGCCATATATTTTTTGGTTGTGCAGTATGTGGTTGTAATGTGGCATACGTGTCACCAGTAGTGTCACAATATATTAAATCCCAATCCTTCACTGTTGGAACGGTGGATTGCCCCCAATGTAGAAAGATCTGTCTCTTAGCAAGAAGCAGAGAGATAGCAGCGAAACTCCATATTGCCGCCGGTAGAGGCCTGACATAGCCTAACAGGGCCAGCAGTGGGGTCCGACGTAATTCGGATTCAATCATCTGGGATAGGTGGACAAAAACCTCCCCCCCAGTATGCCAGCATAGGTGCGCAGCTCCACGCCATGTGAGATAAATCAGCATGGTCCATAGCACATCTGGAGCAAAAATGTGATTTGGCGGGGTCCATTTTAAGGTCTCGCCTAGGCAGCGTGCATGCGCTGCCCTAGGAGGGCCTTTAGCCATCGGTCTGCTCATTATGAAGCACACTCGTGCTTGTGGCGGCATCCACCTTGCAGGAGCGAGCAGGGGCGCGCATGCTAATTGGCCGCTGCTCGCTCCTGCAAGGCGGATGCCGCCACAAGCACGAGTGTGCTTCAAAACAGCTGAGCACAAGTACGAGCTTGAAAAGAAGGTATACGCCGTACATGCACGATAGACTTTCACGGCTCACATCTGTTCATCCACGTGACTACTTCAAAGAGGATCTTTGGTGGCTTTGTTGAGTGAACAGTCATCAGCTTACGCGCTGCCTCGCTTGTGTAGTACTCTAGACGGGACGAGTGACCGCAGTCGAATCTAAATGAGATTATGCTTTTCCGCCAACAATGCTGCCACCACCACCACATCCTCCACCACCACATTCACCACATCCTCCGCCACCACATTCACCACGTCCTCCGCCACCACATTCACCACGTCCACCGCCACCACGTCCACGTTCACCGCCACCACGTCCACCAGCACCACCACCACCACGTCCACCAGCACCACCACCACCACGTCCACCAGCACCACCACCACCACGTCCACCAGCACCACCACCACCACCACCACCACGTCCACCAGCACCACCACCACCACGTCCACCAGCACCACCACCACCACGTCCACCAGCACCACCACCACCACGTCCACCAGCACCACCACCACGTCCACCAGCACCACCACCACCACGTCCACATCCACCACCACGTCCACCAGCACCACCACCACCACGTCCACCACCACCACGTCCACCAGCACGTCCACATCCACCAGCACGTCCACATCCACCACCACGTCCACATCCACCACCACGTCCACATCCACCACCACGTCCACATCCACCACCACGTCCACATCCACCACCACGTCCACATCCACCACCACGTCCACATCCACCACCACGTCCACATCCACCACCACGTCCACATCCACCACCACGTCCACATCCACCACCACGTCCACATCCACCACCACGTCCACATCCACCACCACGTCCACATCCACCACCACGTCCACATCCACCACCACGTCCACATCCACCACCACGTCCACATCCACCACCACGTCCACATCCACCACCACGTCCACATCCACCACCACGTCCACATCCACCACCACGTCCACATCCACCACGTCCACATCCACCACGTCCACATCCACATTCACCACCACCACGTCCACATTCACCACCACCACCACGTCCACCACCACCACCACGTCCACCACCACGTCCACCAGCACCACCACCACGTCCACCAGCTCCACCACCATGTCCACCAGCTCCACCACCATGTCCACCAGCTCCACCACCACGTCCACCACCACATCCATGTCCTCCACCACATCCATGTCCTCCACCACCACATCCACCACCACATCCACCACCACCACATCCACCACCACCACATCCACCACGTCCACATCCACCACGTCCACATCCACCACGTCCACATCCACCACGTCCACATCCACCACGTCCACGTCCACATTCACCACCACCACGTCCACATTCACCACCACCACCACGTCCACCAGCACCACCACCACGTCCACCAGCTCCACCACCATGTCCACCAGCTCCACCACCATGTCCACCAGCTCCACCACCACGTCCACCACCACATCCATGTCCTCCACCACATCCATGTCCTCCACCACCACATCCACCACCACATCCACCACCACCACATCCACCACCACCACATCCACCACGTCCACATCCACCACGTCCACATCCACCACGTCCACATCCACCACCACCACATCCACCACCACCACGTCCACCACCACCACGTCCACCACCACCACGTCCACCACCACCACGTCCACCACCACCACGTCCACCACCACGTCCACCGCAGCCACGTCCGCAGCCACGTCCACCGCAGCCACGTCCACCAACGCCACATCCACCATCGCCACATCCACCATCGCCACGTCCACCATCGCCACGTCCACCATGTCCACATCCACCACATCCACCACCACGACTACCACGTCCACCATAACCACCACATCCACATCTTCCACCACGACCACCACGACCACCACGTCCACCGCCAACCACCACCACCACCCCGTCCACCACCACCACATCCTCCACCACATCCTCCACCACCACCGCCACATCCTTCACCAACGCCACATCCTCCACCACCGCCACATGCTCCTCCACCACCACATCCTCCACCACCGCCACATGCTCCTCCACCACCACATCCTCCACCACCACATTCACCACGTCCACCGCCACCACATCCACCACCACCACTACGCCCACCAACACCACCACATCCATGTTCACCACTACCACCATGTCCACCACATCCATGTCCACCACATCCACGTTCACAGCCACCGCCACCACGTCCACCACCACCACGTCCACCACCACCACGTCCACCAACACCACGTCCACCAACACCACCACCACCCCGTCCACCACCAGCACCACGTCCACCACCAGCATCAGGTCCACCACCAGCATCAGGTCCACCACCAGCACCAGGTCCACCACCAGCACCAGGTCCAGCACCAGGTCCACCACCAGCACCAGGTCCACCACCAGCACCAGGTTGTCCACCAGCACCAGGTCATCCACCAGCACCAGGTCATCCACCAGCACCACCACCCAGGGCCGGCTTTAGCGTTGGTTGACACCCTGTGCGACAATGTTTGTTGGTGCCCCCCAATGACCACCTTTGTTAGGGATTTAATCACTACCACTCTTCAACAGTTCCCCTAAACTCTTCATAACTACTCTCTCACAGATGCATTAAATTAGTTTTATAGCACCACCCATACCAGTTTACTGTGTCAGACCCTTTTACATCACAAATATTACACAGAGACAATCAATCCAGTGGCGTAGCTAGCCCTTTGGCTGCTGCCCGTGGGGGTCACTGCATTTGCTACCACGCGGGGCGGCCGATTGAAAAGTGGGGGGGATTTCTGAACGGAGACAACAGGTAAGAGTGGGGGGAGGCCGCTGCCAGCAAAACTCATGCCGCCTGGGGTGGACCGCCCCCACCTCCCCCCTTGCTACACCACTGAATCAATTATACATGTGTAAATCAGTGTATGGGAAACATTAAATAAGACAGAGGACTACACTACGAGTCATGTCATCCATACTCGTAGGCAGTATAATTTAAGAGTGCTTGGTCTGGGGTTCTCTTTCATAATAATAATTGATTTCTGTCCAAATTAACCCATTTTGCAACATTAGACTAATGAATGACCAGTGAAAAATCATAACACTCCAATCTAAACCTTGTAGTTTGCATGCAGCGGTTTGATGACAGTTAATAGCTCCTTGTTCTACATTGGGATTTTAACTTACAAACTGCAAGTAACAATATGATCTCTCTGACAAAAGCAGTGACCTACTGACTTATTTTCATTATACGCTCTTTAATATGTGCATGGCACATGTTCTTTGCAGCAGGCATCTTAAGCCTCTGTGCTACCTTACAATGAATCAAAACTTCCACTTAGCTAAGCTCCAATGTCTCTTCCTCCTGAAAGAATATTAATCACCAGAGTTACCCTGACATGTTTATTGTTGCGTGAAAATTGCTGGAAGAAAAGAATGCAGCAGCAGGTGCTTTTAAACCCATAATATATGTTGCACCTCCACAGAGTCGGCCCTGCCTAAAACGTACATGTTTTAATTAATAAACTGAAAGTGAATTACACAAAATTAAGCTGGCATGGAATGTCTCTAGTAATCAAGGCGGTAAGAAGACATACTGAAAGTGAAAGTTGAGAGCCGAGCTCGGCTCTATGTGCCTAGATTAATTAAATAAAAGACCCCGAACGTTTATGCAAAACCTTTTATTTTCTGATTCATGAGCAAATCTTTAACTGCAGCGTATGGGTGGGCATAAAAGCGTGCCTCCTGATCTGTCTAACACTGTTTTCTCTCTTCTATTTTTATGACGTTACGTTTAACATCGTGGAAAAGACAGAGGCAGTTAGACAACAGTGTTGGGCAATGTGACTGGTGCCGATTTCAGAGCATGAATGGTGCCCCCCTGACCTTGGCACCTGGTGCGGTGGCACCGCTCGCACCGCCCAAAAGCCGGCACTGCCACCACCACGTCCTCCACCACCACCACCACGTCCACCAACACCACCACCACTACTACCACCACCCCGTTCACCACCAGCACTACGTCCACCAGCACCAGGTCCACCAGCACCACCACCACTACTACGTCCACCAGCACCACCACCACCACTACTACGTCCAACACCACCACCACCACGTCCACCAACACCACCACCACGTCCACCAACACCACCACCACTAAGTCCACCACCACCACCACTACGTCCACCACCACCACGTCCACCACTACGTCCACCACCACCACGTCCACCACCACGTCCACCGCCACGTCCACCACCACCACCACGTCCACCACCACCACCACGTCCACCACCACCACCACGTCCACCACCACGTCCACCAGCACCACCACCACGTCCACCAGCACCACCACCACGTCCACCAGCTCCTCCACCACGTCCACCACCACATCCATGTCCACCACCACCACCACGTCCACCACCACCACGTCCACCACCACCACCACCACCACGTCCACCACGACCACCACGTCCACCGCCACCACGTCCACCGCGACCGCGTCCACCGCGACCACCACGTCCACCGCCGCCACGTCCACCACCGCCACGTCCACCACCGCCACGTCCACCACCGCCACGTCCACCACCGCCACGTCCACCACCGCCACGTCCACCACCGCCACGTCCACCACCGCCACGTCCACCACCGCCACGTCCACCACTGCCACGTCCACCACTGCCACGTCCACCACCGCCACGTCCACCACCACCCCATCCCCAACGTCCATGTCCACGACGTCCACCACATCTACCACGTCCACCATAACCACCACGTCCACCATAACCACCACGTCCACCATAACCACCACGTCCACCATAACCACCACGTCCACCATAACCACCACGTCCACCATAACCACCACGTCCACCATAACCACCACGTCCACCATAACCACCACGTCCACCATAACCACCACGTCCACCATAACCACCACGTCCACCATAACCACCACGTCCACCATAACCACCACGTCCACCATAACCACCACGTCCACCATAACCACCACGTCCACCATAACCACCACGTCCACCATAACCACCACGTCCACCATAACCACCACGTCCACCACGACCACCACGACCACCACGACCACCACGACCACCACGTCCACCACGACCACCACCACCACCCCGTCCACCACCACCACATCCTCCACCACCACCACATCCTCCACCACCACCACATCCTCCACCACCACCACACCCTCCTCCACCACACCCTCCTCCACCACCACACCCTCCTCCACCACCCCCTCCTCCACCACCACATCCTCCTCCACCACCACATCCTCCTCCACCACCACATGCTCCT
Source organism: Triturus cristatus (assembly GCF_964204655.1). Lineage (NCBI taxonomy): Eukaryota > Metazoa > Chordata > Amphibia > Caudata > Salamandridae > Triturus > Triturus cristatus. The sequence goes on along the minus strand of NC_140590.1, from coordinate 954,743,652 downwards.
CCACCACCACATGCTCCTCCACCACATCCTCCACCTCCACCACATCCTCCACCACCACCACATCCTCCACCACCACAGTCCACCACCACCACTACGTCCACCAACACCACCACAGCCATGTTCACCACCACCACCACGTCCACCACATCCATGTCCACCACATCCACGTTCACCGCCACCGCCACCACATCCACCGCCACCACGTCCACCACCACCACGTCCACCAACACCACCACCACCACTACGTCCACCAACACCAACACCACCACCCCGTCCACCAACACCACCACCCCGTCCACCAACACCACCACCACCCCGTCCACCACCAGCACCAGGTCCACCACCAGCACCAGGTCCACCACCAGCACCAGGTCCACCACCAGCACCAGGTCGTCCACCAGCACCAGGTCGTTCACCAGCACCAGGTCGTCCACCAGCACCAGGTCGTCCACCAGCACCAGGTCGTCCACCAGCACCAGGTCATCCACCAGCACCAGGTCATCCACCAGCACCAGGTCGTCCACCAGCACCAGGTCGTCCACCACCACCCAGGGCTGGCTTTAGCGTTGGTTGACACCCTGTGCGACAATGTTTGTTGGCGCCCCCCAATGACCACCTTCGTTAGGGATTTAATCACTACCACTCTTCAACAGTTCCCCTCAACTCTTCATAACTACTCTCTCACAGATGCATTAAATTAGTTTTATAGCACCACCCATACCAGTTTACTGTGTCAGACCCTTTTACATCACAAATATTACACAGAGAAAATCAATCCAGTGGCGTAGCTAGCCCTTTGGCTGCTGCCCGTGGGGGTCACTGCATTTGCTACCACGCGGGGCGGCCGATTGAAAAGTGGGGGGGATTTCTGAACGGAGACGGCAGGTAAGAGTGGGGGGAGGCCGCTGCCAGCAAAACTCATGCCGCCTGGGGTGGACCGCCCCCACCTCCCAGCTTGCTACACCACTGAATCAATTATACATGTGTAAATCAGTGTATGGGAAACATTACATAAGACAGAGGACTACACTACGAGTCATGTCATCCATACTCGTAGGCAGTATAATTTAAGAGTGCTTGGTCTGGGGTTCTCTTTCATAATAATAATTGATTTCTGCCCAAATGAACCCATTTTGCAACATTAGACTAATGAATGACCAGTGAAAAATCATAACACTCCAATCTAAACCTTGTAGTTTGCATGCAGCGGTTTGATGACAGTTAATAGCTCCTTGTTCTACATTAGGATTTTAACTTACAAACTGCAAGTAACAATATGATCTCTCTGACAACAGCAGTGACCTACTGACTTATTTTCATTATACGCTCTTTAATATGTGCATGGCACATGTTCTTTGCAGCAGGCATCTTAAGCCTCTGTGCTACCTTACAATGAATCAAAACTTCCACTTAACTAAGCTCCAATGTCTCTTCCTCCTGAAAGAATATTAATCACCAGAGTTACCCTGACATGTTTATTGTTGTGTGAAAATTGCTGGAAGAAAAGAATGCAGCAGCAGGTGCTTTTAAACCCATAATATATGTTGCACCGCCACAGAGTCGGCCCTGCCTAAAACGTACATGTTTTAATTAATAAACTGAAAGTGAATTACACAAAATTAAGCTGGCATGGAATGTCTCGTAATCAAGGCGGTAAGAAGACATACTGAAAGTGAAAGTTGAGAGCCGAGCTCGGCTCTATGTGCCTAGATCAATTAAATAAAAGACCCCGACCGTTTATGCAAAACCTTTTATTTTTTGATTCATGAGCAAATCTTTAACTGCAGCGTATGGGTGGGCATAAAAGCGTGCCTCCTGATCTGTTTAACACTGTTTTCTCTCTTCTATTTTTACGACGTTACGTTTAACATCGTGGAAAAGACAGAGGCAGTTGGACAACAGTGTTGGGCAATGCGACTGGTGCCGATTTCAGAGCATGAATGGTGCCCCCCTGACCTTGGCACCTGGTGCGGTGGCACCGCTCGCACCGCCCAAAAGCCGGCACTGCCACCACCACGTCCACCACCACCACCACGTCCACCACCACCACCACCACGTCCACCAACACCACCACCACTACTACTACTACTACTAGCACTACGTCCAACACCAGCACCCCGCTCACCACCAGCACCACGTCCACCAGCACCACGTCCACCAGCACCACGTCCACCAGCACCACCACCGCTACGTCCACCAACACCACCACCACTACATCCACCAACACCACCACAACCACCACTACGTCCACCACCACCACCACTATGTCCACCAACACCACCACTACATCCACCAACACCACTACCACTACGTCCACCAACACCACCACCACTACCACTACGTCCACCAACACCACCACTACCACTACATCCACCAACACCACCACTACCACCACTACGTCCACCAACACCACCACCACCACTACGTCCACCAACACCACCACCACTACGTCCACCAACACCACCACCACCACCACCCCGTTCACCACCACCCCGTTCACCACCACCCCGTCCACCACCACCACGTTGTCCACCAGCACCATGTTGTCCAACAGCACCACGTCCACCAGCACCCCCCCGTCCACCACCACCACCCCGTCCACCACCCCGTCCACCACCACCACCCCGTCCACCACCACCACCCCGTCCACCACCACCACCCCGTCCACCACCACCACCCCATCCACCACCACCACCCCATCCACCACCACCAGCCAGTTGACCACCACCACCCCGTTGACCACCACCACCCCGTCCACCACCACCACCCCGTCCACCACCACCACCACCACCACCACCCCGTCCACCACCACCACCACCCCGACCACCACCACCACCACCCCGTCCACCACCACCACGTCCACCACCACCATGTCCACCACCAGCACCATTTTAACCACCAGCACCATGTCCACCACCACCCCGTCCACCACCACCACCCCGTCCACCACCACCACCCCGTCCACCACCACCACCCCGTCCACCACCACCACCCCGTCCACCACCACGTCCACCACCACCACCCTGTCCACCACCACCACCACCCTGTCCACCACCACCACCCCGTCCACCACCACCACCCCATTGACGACCACCACCACCCCGTTGACCACCACCACCCCGTCGACCACCACCACCCCGTCGACCACCACCACCCCGTCGACCACCACCACCCCGTAGACCACCAACACCCCGTAGACCACCAACACCCCGTAGACCACCAACACCCCGTCCACCACCACCACCACCCCGTCCACCACCACCACCACCCCGTCCACCACCACCACCACCACCCGGTTCACACCACGTTGACCACCAACCCGTTGACCACCACCCCGTTGACCACCACCACCCCGTTGACCACCACCACCCCGTCCACCACCCCGTCCACCACCACCACCACCACCCCGTCCACCACCACTATCACCCCGTCCATCACCCCGTCCATCACCACCACCACCACGTCCATCACCACCACCACCACGTCCATCACCACCACGTCCACCACCACCACGTCCACGTCCACCACCACCATCAGCACCACGTCCACCACAACCCCGTCCACCACCACCCCGTCCACCACCACCCCGTCCACCACTACATCCACCACACCCACCACCACCAGGTCCTCCAGCACCAGGTCCACCACCACATCCACCACCACCACCACCACGTCCAACACCCCATCCACCACCACCTCGTCCACCAGGTCCTCCACCACCACCACCACCACCACCATGTCCACCACCAGTACTGCCACCAAATCCACCCCCACCACGTCCACCCCCCACGACGTCCACCCCCCACCACGTCCACCCCCATCACCACGTCCACCACCACCTCGTCCACCATCACCACGTCCACCACCCCCACGTCCACAACCAACACCACGTCCATCACCACCACCACCTCCTACTCCACCACCACCACCTACTCCACCACCACCACCTCCTCCACCACATCCTCCACCGCCACCACATCCTCCACCGCCACCACATCCTCCACCACTGCCACCACGTCCACCGCCACCACGTCCACTGCCACCACGTCCACCGCCACCACGTCCACCGCCACCACGTCCACTGCCACCACGTCCACCGCCACCACGTCCACCGCCACCACGTCCACCGCCTCCTCCACCACCACGTCCACCACCACCACCACGTCCACCACCACCACCACGTCCACCACCACCACCACGTCCACCACCACCACCACGTCCACCACCACCACCACGTCCATCACCACCCCGTCCACCACCACCACCACGTCCACCACCACCACATCCACCACCACGTCCACCCCGTCCACCACCACCCCGTCCACCACCACCACTACCATGTCCACCACCAGCACCGCCATCACATCCACCGCCAACACCACCACCACGTTCACAGCCACCACCACGTTCACAGCCACCACCACGTCCACCGCCAACACCACGTCCACCGCCAACACCACCACCACGTCCACTGCCAACATCACCACCACCACGTCCACCGCCAACGCCACCACCCCATGTCCACCGCCAACACCACCCCCATGTCCACCGCCAACACCACCCCCACGTCCACCGCCAACACTACCCCCACATCCACCGCCAACACCACCCCCACATCCACCGCCAACACCACCCCCACATCCACCGCCAACACCACCCCCACGTCCACTCCCACCCTGTCCACCACCACCACGTCCACCACTACCACATCCACCACCACATCCACCCCCACCACATTCACCACCACCACGTCCACCACCATGTCCTCCACCACCGCATCCACCAGCACCGCTACCATCACGTCCACCACCACCACGTTTGTGATTAGCAGTCGAATGGAAAACTATGCTGTGGTGAACTCTGTGGCGTGTACTACTCACCCACTTCCCTTCAAATGAAAGGGCGCCAGGAAACTAACGGCAGTGGGAAAAGGGCTGCCCCTAAAGAAGCTCACGTTTGATACGTAGCCATAATTCTTCACTGAGAAGTGGGTGCTTTTTTCGGTCCTCCGGTTCAGGTCGTGAATTTTCCTCATCACACCGGGGAACACTTGTTAAACAAGTAAGTGCGATAGACTGCAGCCGACTTATGAAATCATGTTGCTGTGGAAGAGGCAGCCACAGAGAAAGGGTGCAAATGCAGAATAGCGCCATTTTTGTGTCACGTGATTAGAACAGCACATTTTTAGGTCATTCAGGCTTATACTGAATGGCCACACGCACTAATTCTTTTAAAATCAGTCCAGGCTTAATGTATCTCCTCAAATAGCCTCTTGCTCATTTTGGAGACAGGGAAGCTTTTTTTTTCTTTTAGTGCTCATTGGGGAATGCGGGAATGTATTTTAATCAAAAAAGCGCCGCATATAACGGGATTAATGGAATCAGTGATCGCATTAAATGTCTGACCGGAAGAGTGGACCAATACACCCATCAGTGCATTTGAAAGGTAACAATGACAGCTTTTGTGCAAAAACGCGCAGTTTCCTTCAAATCTGAGCTGTTGTAGCGGGTCACAGAGAGAACAGCAAGCGCGTGACACCTTTACAACCGTATAACAGCAGGCATTAACTCGTAGTTTGTGAATACCAAAAACAAGCTTTGGCATAGCCAATAGGTCTCGCCTTTGGGACCTTGTAAGTGTTTAGCAGTGATGGGCGAGGCCAGGAACTGACTCTGCTCATTGTAGAGCCAAACCATGGCCACCTTGGTTAGGTAGTCGGTGAGTGCGCCACCCACAGGTGGTGACCGAGAGGTATATAAAAAGGTGTAATAGGAGAGAAAAGCAGGTGAAATGACTTCCCTGCGAGTAAGCGTCTCATCACCGTCCAACTCGAGGTGTGTGATAAAGGAGGATTAATATTGGGGTGGAGCAATCTAGCCAACATCCGCCTGGGCCTCTCGCCCTCACTGTATACCCGTGCCCGGGCGTATTTGCCAAGATAATTCACTTCACGTGCCGCACAATCTAGAACCTCTGAGAGGAGCGTCGCACGTCGATGTGTCAAAGGGGAGGGGGGTCACCAGTCTGAGTCTGAAACTTCTATCTCTTGAATAGCTCCCTCAACAGTCAAGTTCATGGCGAATGGAGCGCAGTACTCCCGCCTGTTTGGCGAAACAGAGTCCTCTAATGAACAGTTTAAAAGCTTCCCAAAAGGTAGCCGGATGCTCCACTGGGCCAGTATTTAAATGAAAATATTCTACTGTGGCATCTCTGACCTCGCTGCGTAACACTTCGTCATGTAGCGCCTCAGCGGGGAAGTGCCAGGGAGCACGAAGACACACAATACGGGGGATGCAGAGGGTCAGAAATACTGGTGAGTGATCTGATAGCGTGCACGGGAAGTGTTCAATTACTTTAACACGTCACATAGGCCATGTTAGGCCCTACCTCTGCAGTATACTGAGTCCAGGGTGGGCCTACTGCTACGGGGGTGTCCGTGTAACAACAGCTGCAGCTTTGCCCTCTTGGCAGGCAGCCCCGTAGCGTGCTGCGATGTCCGTAATGCGAGGGAGGGGGTTCCACCCCAGCACCTCGGTAGCGTGGGTAGAGTCCCAACCCAGCACCTATGCAGCGCAGACAAGACTGCGGCCGCAGGATGCCAGATCACGCGAGGCAAGGGTTCAGCAGCCCCGGCAGGCCGCGTGAAAAACGCCCTCTGTCCCCGCCTCGTGGCACCAAAGCGTCTGCTGAACCAAAGTGTCTGCGGCACCTCCCCGTAGCTAGAGGGGCAGCCGTTGGGCCGGAACAATAGGGGTAAGAGAAATGCACGCAATCATGCGGGTCGGCGTGGAGCTCCCTAAAATGCGCACGCCACCATCTTGGCCACATCCCCTTTCTCAAACATTTTAAATAAACTCATTGGCCGCATAAGTCTCGCATGCACAGTTTTCCCATCAATAATTTCAATGGCAATGTTGCAGTGATATTATCAATGATGACAAACAAAATTTCCTTTTGTGCACCCTCAATACATTGGGGTCCAACTTTGCTTATAGAGAACAAATGGAAATGCTCTGACCCCTTCTATCACTTTAACATTTTATTCCACCCCACCCCTGGGAACCGTGTCCTAAGGAGGAATATGGCATCCACAACTTTCCTTTCAGGTTGCGGCCAGCCAATCACGGTATTGCTGTTACCGCGTGGATCTGCTAATCTGCACAGATCTGCATCTCTAAATATATATATAAATTTTACTTTAATAACTCCAAACCTACTTAAAAGATTGACACCAAATTACAAAAAGCACTCTTTAGGACCAAGCTCTAGCTTCCTGCCAAATTTGGTGTAATTCCGTACAGTGGTTGGAGCTAGTTATGTCTAAAATCCTTGATGCCGAACTTTCTCCAAAATTAGAGGGAGGACGCATGGTCCCAATCCCTGAGCCTCCAAATGCCCTAGGGAACCCACTCCCCAGGCCAACTCACTCGCTGTGTCCAGGGGAGCACACCCTCCTGGGACACAGTGGGTTTCGTGCCCGCACAGGCACAGGAACTTGTGTGTGCTCCTGCTTGGTGGAAACATTTTTAAATCTCCCACCAAGCGGGAGCTAACGCAAAGTCTGCTCCAAGCAAATGGTAGCTTTGAAAATACTTCTGCTAGCTGGGAGAAGACTTTTGACCGGTTTCCCTGCCTGCACTGATGTAGGCAGAGAAACAGATTGCCCCCGCCAGAGGGAGCAGCTTAAGTAGCTGCTCCGTGCAGGCAGGACCATGACGGCTCCCACAATATGCGGTCAGCTGGCTGGTGCCGAGGAGGCCCTCGGGCTCCACCGTGGGCCCAGCAAATGTATGGTGAGTGATCTTAGTGATATAATATGTGCAGTAATAAGGAGTGCATGGCAGGGGCACATGTTATAGCTAGCTCTGCTAACTATAACCGTCATATATCAGAATACTAATTGTATTCATTACACAAAACTACACCCCCCTCTACAAGAGAGAAAGGTGAAAATACAGCTTTCTTACCACCATGCAAATACTTCAGAATAGGTTGAGCTGCCACATTTATTATGCTGCTAAACAGTGAGTGTCTAATTAAATGTACAAAAAATTATTGCTGTTTTCATTTCGATACGTTTTTGTTTTTTGATATTAAAAAAACACTGGAAGTATGAATATTTAATATATCCTTGAATACTGCTTCACTGAGAGTAATACGCTAAAGGTTACAAATAATCAGGATCCAATGAAGGACAAGGAGTGAGTCTTCTTGTGGCCTGCATAGCCAACACTGGATTGTTTGTAAAACTATCTGTTTTAATAATCTCAAAAACGAGCAAAAGGGTGGATGGACGAGCAAAAGGGTGATGGACGGATGACTGCAGGGAAGGGTGAAAAATGGATGACTGTGTGAAAGGATATGTTTGATCGATAGGTCTGAAGATAGATGGATAGGTTTGAATATGGATGGGTGGGCTGATGGACGGAACTGGGACAGACAATGTTGGATGAAAGACTGAATGGATAACAGAATGTAAAGGTGATTATCAGCGGGTGGATAAAAAGGTGAATAGATAGATGCTTGGATGGAAGAGACGAGGAAGCTCTTCTGCAGTGGGTCGCAATGACTTGCTTGGCGTTATAGCTTTGGTTCAAAGTCAGGGATATTTCAATTTCTTGGCTACTCCATTTGGTGGTAGTAAGGATGCAGGGATACACAGACACACACAGACTCAAGCAGATACTTGAAGAACAAAAATATATTTCCACTACGTTTCAGTTTCTACCTTACTCAGGTGGTACAAAATGATTTGCTAAGTGGCTGCAAAGATGACACTGCAGAATTTTCAAAAGGCATCATGAGTGAAGATTCCATTTGGAATGTGGAATCAATGCAGTCCGGAGGTCTCGAGATATGTAGTCATCAGATGGCATTGTCAGTGATGTACATCCAGAAGTTTTCTCTGGAGTCCTGTCGTTCTTCCTTTAAGACATGTTCCACAGAGAAAAACTTCAACTCGGATAGTAAATGATCCACAAGGTTAAAATGATACAGGCTGGTCAGGTTTCTTATTAATTATTGCCGATTTGTTGTTCCTGAATCGTGCACGGAGGTCATAGGTCATTCACTGTTTGGCCTACATATCGTTTTTTACAGCTTTGGCAGTGCCACGGAATCAAATAAATAATTTTTTTTTTTTATTTATTGACATTTTCAATGATACAACAAGAAAACCAAACGCAAACAGCCAGTCATTTGCCTATGTCATACAAAATTTTCGTTTCGTAACAGTTATGTGAGTTACTACATATATTCACCTGATCTCTCCGACACAGAATCCCAACAACATGATGGGAAATTACCTTATAGGGAATGCAGCAGTATCTTCAATACAATAAATCAATGCATGACACATCGTATTCAAATTCAAACAACCAAAAAGCTTGAAAAATACATACCATAAATTGACCCATTTACACATTTACTCTATCACCACCCCACGTGTTGCAGACCCTCCCTCCTCCCATATGTTTATTCCTAAGGCACCCTGGTATCGTTCGCCTCTTGGTGTTCACGGGCCCATACCCCAAATGGTTCCCATATGTCTTTGGGTCTGGATGTGGAAGGCATCAACTCCCAAAATGTGGTCAATTGTGAATGCCCAAATGTTATGTCTGCTATCCAGTCATTTTTGGATGGGACCCGCTTACTCCCCCAATGTATGGCTACCCGCCTTTTAGCAAAGAGGAGCAACAGTGCATGCAGTTTCCGAAATTTGGCAGGAGTGTCTTTAACATACCCCAGCAATCCCTGTAAAGGATCAGGCTCTCCATTCCGCTCAATTATTTGGTGGATTATATGAAATACATTGAGCCAGTATTTTTCTAACCGTGGGCATTCCCATGCCACATGGAAGACGACGGCCGGAGCCCTCCCACATTTCCAGCAACTGTCATCCTCCTTGAGACCTATATGATGCATGTTGCTGGGTGCTCCGTAAAATCTATGTAGAAACTTAAAATGGACTAATCTAAGCTTATAATTAGGGGAGAGGGCTGTGAGTTGGCTACAACGATACAGCCATTGGTCTTCCGTGAGCGGAGTTTGCAAGTCTGCATTCCACGGTCTGTGTACCACGGTTGTCTGGCCCATGTTGGAGCTACTAGAATCAGTGTGAGGGAGTGCTGTTGTAGCTTTCGCACCACTAATGGAATTAGTGGGAGAGGTGGAAAGGCATACGCAAATTTGCCTGACCAGTTCATCCATATCGCATTGCCTTTGGACAATGGGTGTGGGTATCTGCCAGCAAAGCTTGGGCATTTTTTGTTTTCGTGGGTGGCGAAGAGGTCTATGTGTGGATGCCCCCACATCTGAAAGAAGGGGTGAAGAACCTGCGGGTGAAGTTCCCACTCGTGGATCTGCTGCGTCTTCTCGAACGCGGTTTCCCCACATTAACGAAAGGCGGCCGAGTAGCGGGATTCAACACCGCTTTGAAGCAATTTGTTGCTATTACCGAAAACACTGTTAGATTTTTCTAACGACTTCTGCTCCAAATTGGATTTGACGGCTACTACTCAACCAACTAAGCCTCGTAGCCAAAAAGTCGATTTTTGAGAAACTCCATTGGACGAGTGATTCGGCTCTACAATGTGTGAATATTAGGTCATCCTAGACTAACGGCTAGGTTGCCATTGTCAATTCTAAGTCCTGATGAAGACCCGCATGACGATTTAAGATCGCATATATAGGGTCGAAACGTCGACAGTACCTAGGACCAGTTCAAGACCCGGTTTCATATAGAACTTGAGTTATCCTTGGAAACCGTGTCATTGTGCCTCTCTCTAATACTGGCCCGTTTTTATTTTGTATATAAAACTTTTGTATTCACTTTGTATATATTATGCACTAACTGTCACTTATGTCACTGATTCACTAATTCACTTTAATGTTTACAACTTTGGGAGCCTTGCTTCGCTAAAAAGAATTATATGGGTGTCAATATAAATGATGCAATTTATATATAAAGAATACTCTGCCACCCAGCAAATCTGATTTCATCGTGATTTGTGCATTGTCATTGCTTATTTTTTCATGTGGTCCTCTTAAATATAATTTCCTTTATGATTAATTTTTTGTTGTTGATTGATGCATCTAGCTTCTTTTGATTCAATCGTAAAACAAAGCAATTGCTTGGTCATACCAGACAGAACCACTGTACTTTATATCATTTATACCCAGGTTCTGAGGGACACAGGGTCACCCCATTGTTTATGAAATATAGTCTGTCTGCTGAGCAGATCTGCCATGGTGTTTTGGACTCCTGGGACATGTTGGGCTAGGAGAAAGATTTTGTGTGGAATTGCCCATCTCCATATGCTTTGTGCTAGTTGAGAGAGCTGTGGAGAGTGTGTGACGCCTTGTTTTTGAATGTAGTACATGGCCGTCATGTTGTCTGTGCAAATAAGGACGGCCTTTCCTAAAACCTGTGTCTGAAAGGATTTTAGGGCTAGAAAGATTGCCAGTAACTCCAGATGGTTGATGTGGAGTAACTTTTGTTGCGGCGTCCATGTGTCCTGCACTGTGAGGTGTAGTAGATGAGCTCCCCAGCCGGAGAGCGATGCGTCCGTTGTTAGGATTATTTGTGGAACCGGGTCCAGGAACGGCCGACCTCTGGAAAGATTTGTGGTGTTCCACCACTGCAGAAAGCAATGGGTGCGACTGTCTACCAACACCAGATGTCAGTTGCCCCTGGGCCTGGTTCCATTGGCACTCTTGGAGTGGACGCATCTGGAGTCTTGCATGAGGCACTATGAAAATGCAGGAGGCCATCATCCCTATTAGTTGCATAAACACTCTTGCTGGGAGAGAGTGTTGAGGTATGAATCTTTGACGCAAAGCCTGAATGCTTGCAATCCTGGCAGGATTGGGGTAGGCTATGGCTTTTGAGGTGTCTATGGTGGCACCGAGGTATTGCTTTGTGTGGGATGGTATTAGCTGGGACTTTTGCTGGTTCACTGTGAAACCTAGCTGGTGAAGTAGTTGGATTGTAGTGGCGGTGTGATGTACACCTTGGTTGTAGGACGCAGCTTTTATTAGCCAGTCGTCCAAATATGGGAAGACGTGAATGTGCGGTCTTCTGAGGTGTGCTGCCACTACCGCTAGGCACTTGGTGAATACCCTTGGTGCTGTTGTGACCCCGAACGGGAGCACCTTGAACTGGTAGTGTTGCCCGTCCACTACAAATCTGAGGTACTTTCTGTGAGCATGGTGTACCGGAATGTGAAAGTATGCGTCTTTCAAGTCCAGTGTGGTGAGAAAGTCGTTCTGGGAGAGGAGCCCAAGTACCTGCTGAAGTGTTACCATGTGAAAATGGTCCGAATGTATGTATGTGTTTAGAGGCCGGAGATCTAAGATAGGTCGTAGAGTCTCGTCTCTTTTTGGTATCAGAAAATATAGGGAGTAGACTCCTAAATTTTGTTGACTGGCGGGGACTTGTTTATTCGCCTGTTTTTGTAGGAGGGAGATTACCTCCTGTTTTAGTAACGTGGAATGTTCTTGTGACATTGGGCGTTGTCTGGGTGGAATGTTTGGGGGGTAGATGTCAATTCTAGGCAGTACCCTGAACGAATAATTTGGGTCACCCATCTGTCTGAGGTGATGGTCTCCCAGACGTGAAGGAAATTTTGTAGCCTGCCCCCGACCGGAGTGGGATTGTCTGGAGGGAGCAGGGGGAAGTCATTGGGTAGGCGGTGTGGCAGAGCGGGCGGTATTTGTTTTGCCTCTGCCTTTATTGTTATTGCCTCTATATCCGCCTCTTTGATAACCCCTTGTGAAGGTGGATTGATGAGCAGGGGATTTGTAGGACGTGGACGCGCTATCTGAGGAGTAGCCTCTGGCCGTGCCCCAAAAGTAAGAGCGGCGAAAGGAGCGCCTAGCAGGGTGTGACTGCAAGGCTCCCATAGATTTCGCCGTATCTGTGTCCTTCTTCATCTTCTCGAGGGCCTGATCTACCTTTGGACCGAATAGATGTTCTTGATCAAATGGATGATTTAATATGGAGGCCTGTACCTTAGGTTTAAACCCTGAAACTCTCAGCCAAGCATGGCGACGGAGGAGGACGCTAGTGTTAATGGCCCTGGAGGCTGTGTCTGCTGCGTCTAAGGCACAGCGTATAGAGGTGTTAGTTATGGTCTTACCCTCTTGAATTAATTAATTGGCCCTATTTTTGTATTTTTCTGGGAGATGGTGCAGGATGGTTTCTAGTTCATCATAATGCGCTCTGTCGTATCTGGCCAATAGCGCTTGAGTGTTGGCGATACGCCATATATTGGCTGCCTGTGACGCAGTGTGCTTTCCTGACGCGTCCAGTAGCTTTGACTCTTTGTCAGGTGGTGGTGCTTCGCCTGACGCCTGGGAGTTTGACCTTTTCCGTGCCGTGGAGACCACTAGGGAATCCAGTGGCGCTGGCCCTTTGATATAGGCAGGATCTGTGGGGGCAGCTTTATACTTTTTTTCTATGCATGGGTTAATGACCCTAGCCCTGACTGGGTCTTTAAAAACCTCTGGCGCATGTTTGATTACCCCCTTGAGCATAGGTAGTATGGAAGTAGACCTATGTGCAGTATCAAAGGTGTCGAGGAGGAAATCTTCCTCTACCGGGTCAGTGTGTAGCTCTACCCCGTGATAATGTGCCGCCCTCTGAAGTAGGTGGTGAAAACCTAATGAGTCCTCTGGTGGAGATGGCCTGGATGGATAAAAGTCATCTTGTGGGACATCTGGAATGTCTGGATTATTATAATTGTCCCATGGGTCTGGGGATCCTGTAGGGGTGGGGTCTTGTGGCACATCCCCTGGATCGTAGTATGGGTCCCCCTGATCATCATGGTCTGGAGACGGAGTCGGAGAGCGATGAGGCAGCGGTGGAGAAGGCGGAGGTGGAAGAGGTGGGGAAGGTACTCTGAAAGGGGAGGTAGCAAAGTCCTTCCTCTTTGGAGGTGGAGGCGGAGCCGGTTTGTTCAAATGTCTCTTTTTAGAAGAAAGTGCCAAATGTCCAGTTTTTGGAAACATGGTAAGTGTCTTTGCAAGGGATCCGGTGTAAACAGTTCCTGAGACAATGTTTGTTCCGTCGGCGCGAAGGTTTCGGGGCCGATGACTTTTTAGGCTTGTTCGTGCCGTGCTTTTTTGGAACCTCCGTTTTTTTGGTCGGCGCCGAGGTAGGCTTCGGCCCGGGAGTGTCGGTGCCGAGGGCCTTATGGTGTTTGGTCGGTACCGAAAGGCTGGGTTTCGACACCGAGGGGTTTGGTGTGGAGCTCGGTGTCGAGGTGGAGGCCGGTCTCTTTTTCGGTGCCGAAGTGTGTTTATCGGCACCGCTGGCAGGCTGGCTCGAGCCCGAGCCGCCGGAAGGCTTATTAGGTTTCTTCACCGGGCCCGAAGTTGGGGTGTTCGAAGCAGTGTCTTTGGTCTTGCCTAGGCCCGGAGGCGAAGGCGCGACCGAAGCCTTTTTAGGTGTCGGCGCCGGTGTGGGAGGGGGTATAGTACTCACAACCCTCTGCGCCGGGGTGATGTCCTCCACATCTGAGTCGTCCGCTTCGGAAGCACTGACGAGGTCCTCTTCGCTGTGCTGCTGTCCCAGAGGCTTCGACGTCATCCCCGAAGATGTCGTCTGGCCCTTCGATCTCAAATAGTCTTTTTCGATCTGAAAGACTTGCAGGCGGGACAGTCTCGAGCCTCGTGTTCAGGGGAGAGGCAGAGGTTGCAACACCTCACGAAGATCGGTGTGGGGGAATTTGGACCCACATCGAGGGCACTTCTTGAATGGAGTTCTTTCCATCAGCCCGGACCGGAGCTTGGATAGGCCCGACTGGAATCGAAGATGTGTCGAAGAGAAGGTGATTGAGGAGATCAGGATCTGAACAATACCGCGATGAGTGAGGATTCCGCTTCGATCGTCGAACTGGAAATGTTCGGAACCGGAGCACGAAGTATTACATCCGAGCCCGATGGCGGAAAAAAACAAACTGAGGATGGAGCCGAAGCCCATGCGCAATACCAACCAAGTGAGGAGTCACCGACCTCGTGACTTCCAAAGACTTTCCAAGAGGAAAAACAAACTGCAAACATCCGGGCCCAACACCAGATGGCGATCTATGCAAAAGTGTGTAATCTGCAGCTCATATGCCTCGAACAGTGCTCTGATACCTTCGGGTCTAGCCAGCGCTATATAAAACTTTTCAAATAAATAAATAGAGGATAGTCAACCACTATGGAGTTCTGTCAATTTTGATTCTGCAGTTGGTGTTCCAATTAAGTGCTTCCCTGAGTAACCGCAAAGACTTGTCAATTTGTTGCTGTATGATATGCAGAGGATAGCCTCGCCTTTAAAATAATGCAGTCAGTGCGTGTAGATGGTCTTTACAGGTGTCTTCATAGCTGCCGATGCGTCTTATTTTGAGTGCTTGACTGTAGATGATGCTGAGGTTAGTGTGGTGTGGGTGACATGAAGTCCAGTTTAGACAGAAATGAGCATCTGTAGGTTTGAAGTACAGATCAGTTATGTTTTTTTTATCATGAATGCTGAGTAGCACATCCAGAAAATGGAGAGGATACTTCTGTTTAGAATTGCTGCTGGTGAATATGATGGTAGGATGGATACTGTTGACATAGGCTGTAAATTGTTCCAATGTTCTACTTCCTGCATTCCATATTATAAATGCCACCAATGTATCGTAGCTATACCAGTGGTTTGATGCTATTAATAGCAAGAATATAGTTCTCTAGTTTTCCCATGAAGATATTTGCATAGCATGGAGCCATCCGAGTGCCCATGGAAGACCCTTGTTTCTGCAGATAGTGTTTACCATTGAAGATAAAATTTGTGAATTTAAGAATAACTAGCAAAGTTGGAAAACATGTTTGTTGATTGCTTTTTCACAATTCTTTTATTAAGAGCTTCAGATAACGCCAAAAGCCCATTCTCATGTGGTATATTGGTGTATAATGATGTAACATCAAATGTAGCCAGAAGAGTGTAAGCAACAAATGTGTAGGTTAGGTTTGAATTTTCAATAATCTGGAGGAAGAGACTGGTATCCTTAACAAATTATAGAATTTCCTGTTCAATGGGCTGGAGGTGCAGGTCGACAAATAAAAGATAAGGTCTCTCAGTGGCAGTATCATTGCCAGGGATGATGGGACGGTCAGGATTGTTCATTTTGTGAATTCTCCCAGGTCTTGGTTTGAGATGAACAAGTATATCTGCTATTGATTCATCATTGAGGTTTAACCAGTGTGAGAAAGTGCCATCTTTCTTGCATGGTATGCCCCCACTTTTTGCTGAATTGCTGAATGTACTTTGACTGAGTGTGCCCTGGACTCCTGACAATCAGGCGCCCAGGGCCTATGTTCCTTCCCTAAACACACAAAAACCAAATTGGCAAACCCTGGCCACATGTCAGCCGATGGTAAATGGTACCCTAGGTATCAGGGCCTTGTGACCAGGAGAGGCCTCTAAGGGCTGCAGCACTCATTGTGCCACCCTTAGAGGCCCTGTACCCGTACACACACACTGCCCTTGCAGGCTGGGTGTCTGGGTGCAAGACAAAACAGAGTCGACATGGCGCACATCCCTGTGTGCCATGCCCATCACCTACACTGCCATTGCATATATCAGCCACCCCTCTAACTGGGTGCCCTATGCCAATGGTGTGGGCACAGGAGCAGGAGCCCTGTGCCCCTACAGTACCCAGGTCCATTCCTGGGCACTGTAAGTGCAGTGCTGCCATTTAAGAGTACATGGTGCTGAGAGCTCGTCAAACACGAACTCCACAGCACCATAATGGCAACACTGAAGACTGAGAAGTTTGGTATCAAGCTTCTCAGCACATTAAACCCACACTGATGCCAGTGTGGGATTTAATGTACCAAGCACCCCAGAGGGCATCTTAGAGATGCCCCCTAAAACCTAACCTATAATCCACGTCTGTTCTGAGGATGCCTAGGCTGCCACACAGCAGAAATGTTGCTGGACCCCTGGGTAGGAGAGCCCCTGCTCTCCTGGGCCTGCAACAATGCACATCCTGGGCGAGGTGCTAAATCTCCTCCCCCAGGATGGGCAGGGGGGAAGCTTCAAAGGCATGCCGCCTCTGTGAACTTCCCCAGGTCACTGCAACCCCCCACTCTGGCGGGAAGCTTGGCCGGAAACCCCAAATAAGGACAGGGGATGTGCCAGCCTGCCAACCCCACCCCTCAGGTGGGGGAGGCGAGGTGAAGCACATCTCCGGGCTCTCGCCATCTTGAAGAAGGGAAGCCCTACCCTATCAGGACAAGGCTACTGCCCCCACCCCAGGACAGGGACCCATTGGTCCCTGCCCTTCAACTACCTGTAACGCCCCTAAATCTAGTATTTAGGGGCACCCTGAACCTTCCTTCCCCAGATTCCAGAATCCGAAGAAGAGCTAGAAGAAAGAAGACCTGCCCTGCAGCTGCTAAGAAGAGGAAGACACAAACTGGTTTGGCCCCAGCCCTACCGGCCTGACGACCCTCAAACCTGCTCCAACCCGGCATCTCTTGTGGCCATCAACCTCACAAACCCCGGAGGACCTGGCTACCTTTTGACTCTAAGTCCCTGGGACCTCCACGAGTAGAGGCTCTACTCAATATCTACTTCCAATCCCTGGCAGCAGCCCGGAACCGTGAACCCAGCACACTCTGCACCAGCCAAGCCTGGCCTGTGCCGGAGTGAACAAAGTCCACGAGGACGACCCCACGGCGACTGTGACCCAGAGTCCGGCACCCAAGGACCTCCCTCGACACTCCTGAAGAAGCCTGCAGCCTCAGAACAAGGTGTCCCCCCCACCGTGATCAACAGAGGGTAAGATTTCCCGACACAAAAAGGCACCCCTGCACCCGGCGCCCCGCAGCCCTCTGTGCTTAATCCCGGGGTACCTACCTATGCTCCAACTACCCAACTTACCTCTCGAAGTGGTGGTGGCACCTGAAGAATCCTCGTCCCCGAGCTTGCAGTCTTTTTCTAAACCGGAGATTTCCCATTGAAATCAATTGAGCGCCCGAAGGCTCAAAAGCACCCTGCACCCAGCCGCCCGAGTGGCCCTGGCAGTGCAACCTCTACACCTATCTACTTCCCCACTTGCCCTGAGTAAGTGACCAGGAGCCCAGCTCTCACAGCCCCGTGGCCTGCAGGTCAGCAGCCACCAACCAAGGCCCCCCTATCCCTCATAGGATAACATTGGGCCTAACTCTCTCTGCACCCGGCTGCCCTAGTGCCGCTGGGAGTGAACCAACTGTACCTACCTGACCCTGGGGGACCCCTGAGTCTATGCCCAGAACCTCAACTCTGCCAGTCGAGTACTCACCTTTAAACCGATAACTCAATTTTCTTCATAGGGTGACATTGACTAGCTTTTTCCTGAAATTTCTTTTAAGTGTGGACTTTTCAAAACTAAAAATATTCACCAAAAATCAGCCGAGTAACGAAAACGAAAATACCCACCTGCTCTTAGGTGAGCTCCCAGTGCTGGATCTTGGTACCCAGCACAAACTACTTACAACTGTACTTACCAGTAACCCAATTTTCTTCCATAGGAAATCATTGACTGTTTTTCTGTGAAATTTCTTCTAAGTGTCAATTTCTGCAATCTTGAAATATTCTTTAAAAATCGTATATATCTGAAAACGTAATTACTTAACTGTTTTGGATAAAGGGCTAAGTACTGACTCTAGGCACCCAGTACTGGATTAAAAAAGTAACAACAACATACTATACCTGTAACTTGAATTTTCTGCCATAGGGAATCATTGACTGTTTTCTATGAAATATTTTTTAAGTGTCAGCTTTTAAAATAGCAAAATATTGTCTAAAAATCATCACAGTAATTAAGTCGACTTTTATCACTTGATTCCAAGTACTGACTCAGGACTGAATCTAGGATCCAGTCCTGGAATTCCAAAAGTAATCCTAAAAGTAATATGTGGCAAATAACATGAAACTTCCATTATTGTGTTTGAAAATAGTGTTGCCTATTGCAACCACTTGTAACGGTTTACAAAAGTCAATTGCATATTGCAAAAGTATTTATATAAAGCATCTCATTCTGAGAAAGTAAATTTTAATGCCAAGTGTTGGTTCTAAAATAAAACAAGCATATATTTTTTATATATAAACCATTGGCCTAGAGTTCAGTTCTTGAGTGTGTGAGACCATTTGCTGACTGAGTGTGTACAACAAATGCTTTACACTGTCCTCTGATACTGCCTTACTGCTCGACCAAGCTACCACTTTAGAGAGTAAGGTTATATCTAACTTTAGCCTCTGCCAAGCCTCTGGGGACCGTGGACTCAGTACACCCTGTACCTATTTGGGAACAGTCTATACAGAGCCACTTTCTCACAACCAGGTTCTTACTTTCTTCCTTCAAGTCTTCTGTGGGATCATTTTCTAAAGGTCTGTAAGTGTGGGTATCCATTGGTTGTCTCATTCCCTCCTCAATATAGTCATATAATCACTTACTTTCATGGCAACCACTGCAATATATCTATCTATCTATCTATATACACACACACACACATAAAACAATTTTGCTTGTGCAGCCGTGCTAGCAGAGTTGCCCGCACTCCAGGATGTTTACCTTTAAGTTCATTAAAGCAACTTGTCGATATATCCATCTATATCTCAGATAGATAGATAGATAGATAGATAGATAGATAGATAGATAGATAGATAGATAGATAGATAGATAAACCACATGAGCTTTCTCCGTGCTGAGGGGCCACCGACCCTAACAGGGCGGCCTCGGCGATGCAGGAGCAACCTGCTTCTGACAACAGCACAAATGAATTGCCAAGGCTCGACATTGGAGAAAACAGGGCTCTTTATTTGACATAGGGCGGCAGATTTTAATCACTTCCAGACGCGTTTCAGCTGAATAGCCTTAATCATTGGGGGATGGGTAGTGTTGCCAAGTGGTCAAAATTTTAAAGTAAAGTACCTCTGAACACTGAAGTCCGAAATAATATGTTACCCATAATGCACCAAAGGGAAAAAATAACATCAGTTCAGAGTGCAGTGCATTTCGTAGTAAAATAGTTTTTTTGGTTTATTACCTGCGCTCTGCACACTGTTCAATTTGCGTGCTCCCAAGGTGCTCATGATTCTGCACTGCCACAGATAGTGAATGTCCAAAAGAGCCCAGGCCTCCGACGTCATCAAGAGGTGGTAAAATACCCCTCTCAACTCCCTTGCTCGCCTCACAGTATTGTTTCAGGTAAATCCTTTATTTCATCTTTGGATAAGGCGGGCAGGTCATGCCCCCGAATTTAATATTTTTAATACAATATATAACATGCCCCCGAATTTAATATATTTAATATAATATATATATGTACACACACAAATACATATATTTATGTGTATTATTATAATATATATATCTATATATATATCTATATATCTATATATCTATGTATATCTTATATCACGCTTGGCAATTTTTACATTTCGTTCCAGCTCCTGTTATCTATGTCATTTTAGTACTATATTAATCAGTCACATTACTGCCTTTTACTTGAAAGTACATTCTAAAACATAATTTTTTAATTACAGTTGGTTCGAGACATTTCCACCCCTAAAATATTAACTCTTAGCCAGATATCCAAGTCTCAATCTCCCACAACAGTCGCTAATAATAGGGGCCCTTTGTGAAATAAGGTCCGATCTAATTTTTTCACGAAGCCTTCCACATAGTTACTTTTTTACACTTCCAATATGAATAAGGAATGCAATGTTAACCCCTACTGAGCCTCTCATCATCAAAAGATCTTGTAGTTTGAGAATCACCCACACTTTCCAGTACATTCATTCCTGTGTCCTTGACATGTTGCTACATTCTCAAAGGCCTTCGGTAAATAAACAAGATTAATTTATCTGCACCAGCCCTTGTACAACATAAATGCTATATATCAGGTTAGACTGTTATTTAAAATTTTGTTCTGAAGTTGAGTTTATTCTGAAATTGTGCAACACTGCTGTTTGCTCCCATCACATAGAGCACTCCACAATGCAAAAGCACTCGAGATTCTAAACCAGATAGATCGTTCAAAGTCAAACAAGATAAAAAAAAAATATGGCACAGATATAATTTCTTCAGTCCATAGCTGGGTGGAAACATTCTTTCCAACTTCGATTACCCCAATCATAACGTTGCTTTCTTTTTAATATCTTATCAGTACAAAATAATTAGCACATCCATTCCCGCCTACCTTATGTGCTACAAAAAAGCAGACCGATGAGTGGGCAGAGAGGCTCAGCTTACATACATCACTTATTATCCAAGATATCAACTTGGGACATAAAAACTGAATATGTTAGGCCGATCATGTAGTCTAAACCTCACATTTGTGTCATGCTGGTCACAGCAGTGATGGCACAGCAACCACTCCTTCAAAGGTTTAACTCCCATTTTTGAAGACAGGGCTTTTTCCTCCAGTTCCCAACGCCTCTAGTCATTTAATTCACCAATTTTCCTGAAGGTTCAACACCATTAGATAGCATGGTGCGCAATGTTCCCAAAAACAGTAATGTTTAGAAACATATGGTCCATGAAAGCCATTTGATAAAGAGAGCAACCAAAGAGACAAGCTACCTCATTACCAAAAGACAAGAGGAGTACCAACCAGCTACAAAATGCCTTGAATAACAATGATTTGAGGATATCACACACTTGCAAATGACATAATGGCCCAGTATCAGGTGAAGCAAAAAATTAGAAGTGGCGCAAATTCAACTGATAGGACAATGGCTAAACCGAAAACTAAAAGACCAAATAATTACTGGCTTATTGCAGTGTAACGCGAAAGCAAATCAAGATATGAGGGCATGTAAAAAAACATAACCTGGAGCAAAAACTGACAAATATGGATGATGCACACATGTCTGACCCAGGATCAAAAATACAAACGCAATTTACACGGCTGGCACATGAGGAACACCGCCCCCTTTTTTCACACTACACTACATAATAAAGCCAGTGCTTGGCAAAGAAGTTAAGGATGAGATTTTGTTTTTCATTGCCATCTACATGTAGGAGCAAGGATGCAGAGAACAGCCCCACCTTTGAAGGTGGAAGACATGGTGAGGAACATGCCTAAAACCTACATATTACTTTTCAGTTACATAAATCCCATGACGTCCAATACTATTGCAGCATACATCCAGGAAATAATGAAAAACCCACAACTAAGCTTAGGCTCACAATTCGCCAGTAAACCACTGCACTGTTTATAGTGAGTAATTAGTCTTTGCGTCAGATGGCTAAAGACCAAAAAGAATTACTGTAAATGCTTATGTAATCGTTTTAAAGTAGCAGTCTTCCCACATGAAAGTCAATATATGTACTGTAATAATGTGCATATCGTGGACGGTGTAATGGTTTTCAAGATGAAGGTAGCAAAGCTAACCCTGAAGAGTACAAAAATGGTTTAGTATCTTCAGATTTTATAATCTTGTTCATGAAATACTCACGAAGAGATGAACATGTGACGAAAAGTACTATTTTCAACCACCCTGCAAACACACACCACCTACCAACCTCAAAGCATACAATGCAGGGAAAGAGGTCTCAATTCGAATTACATGTTTGTCAAAGTTTGTGATGTGTTGCCTACAGGCAGCACATTGCAGAATATGTCTTCTTTAATAATTCTTTGGCTCATGTGTACATATACACTTGTCACAAATCTTGTACAGTGACTCCCTGTACACATTAAATAAGTATTAAAGTTGGCCTTACTTTTAGGAACTAAGAACTTATGTTTCAGTTCCGAAGGGACTTGGCCTGGAAGTTTTGTTCCTATTGGAGCAGGATTACAGCTAATTTGCATATGGCTGGTTCTTGTATGATGTGTATGCCACAGCAGGCACACAAACAGGCTGGAATGTGCTGAGATTAAATGTCAAGCATTCCACCGATTACTTTTTTTGTCTACAGTGCTCCTAGTTCGGCACATTAAGGGATAATGCATTTTGAAGCAAAACTTCTACAGGTTTATGCTTTGAGATGGAAGACTCCAATTTCAATAATTCCAATTCAAATTGTCGAACAAGTTACTTACCTTCAGTAATGATGTATCTGGTAGAGACAGGATCTAGCCACAGATTCCTTACTTAGAATATTCCCCAGGCGCAAGACTGGATCCGGAAACCTTTTCCCCCAGTACGTCTGCGTGCTGGCAGAGGGTGTCAAGAGACTCCGCAGCGACGTTGTCCCCAGATGTGACTTCAGAGAAGCCCATATAACCCCTCTGCCGGCGCGCTGATGTCAGTTTCATCGTGACTATAGTCTAAGCTCAAAACGTGGAGCCACATACCGAAACTGCCTATTGGAACAGTGTGCCAAGGGAATAAACACCATGTGTCACATATCTGTGGAATGAAAAGGAAAGAAATAAACAGTAAAGAATGCAGGAGGTCCAAAAATACTCAAGGCAGAAAGCAGAAACAACAATGTCCTTCTGCCCCTCCAAGAAATCGACATAACCACCAGTGGAGAATTCAGAAATGAAGCAGGAACGAACCTGTAACACAACCAGGATATCCCCAGGAAAGATATCTCATGAGCATACAACACAACAAGAATGTCTATAAACAGGACATCCCAAACACAGACTCAATATAAATGAAGAAAGAAAAAAAAAATAGTTTGCAGTGCGGGGAGGATTAGAGATGCGTGAGGAATCCAATGCTAGATACGGTCTCAACCAGCTACACCATTACTGAAGGTAAGTAACTAGTTCATCGGACAGACATCTAGCCGCAGATTCCTTACTTAGAATAAGATACACAAGCCATACCATTCCCAGAAAATAAAAGACCGGGGGACAAGGACTAGTGAGGAGAATATCATACTCAGTCAAAATTCCAACACAGTAACTTCATCACAAGCCCTGAAAAGGGAGCAGATGTTTAAGAATTGTACATCGAAAACCATGAGAACAGAATGCCTGTTTGCCTGTCACAGCAAGCCAACTGAAATACAACGGAGAAAAACAATAAGTTTCGACTTCGACACCATCTAACCCAGATATATCAGGTGACCACAACTGAAACAACCACAGGTAGACAAGATAATTCCCACAGCGTTAAGGGAAATTACCCATGGCAAGGAAAAATTACAGCAATGATAATAAGGCAATGGCGATCATAGGGTGAATCTAGGACACTGAATAGGATATGTGGAACACAGAACCTCTGAAAAGCTACTGAACAATCTCCTAATACAGAGTAATCATGACGGAAAACAATTGCAATAACCATAAGCAAGAAGTGGCCAGAAATATAAAAAAGAGTTATAGACAATCTCTTGAAATGTCCACATTTCTGGAAATATATAGACATAGGATCTTACTAAGATAGACAAAGGGTATCTAGCTATATGCGTATATTCCCTTGGAAACAACGGGAAGAGTGCAAGAGAATGCTACTCTACCTCAAGGGAAGATATACAAACAAGATGGAAGAATGACAGGTATAATGGCACGATGCACCGATATGACAACATAGCAATTGAGTAGTACAGTGTATACAAAACAACTATGTCCGCCACAAAAGGGAGAGAAGGGTGCATGGTAAACACCATAAAAGGAGGTAATATAATAAGGAAAAGGGATGCAACTGAAGGAAACCCCCATAGGACAATGCAATGCCGGACCTCAGGTGTAGTCTAACTTGATCACAAATGTTGCGAATAGAACCAACCAGGCGACGTAGAAAATAGTCTACAGACCTCAGAAGGTATAGATGAATTTGTAGAAATGAATCCACGAGGAAGAAAGTAGCAGGTATGTAATACAAGGTAGCCAAAAGAGATACCTAACCATACCACATATAGGCAAATCGGGACCATAAAGAAAAAAATAAATCCCAACTATCTGCAATAGACGCAGGAAAAGTAAGGGACTGAGCCGCCGAAGGACGAGAACCTGAATAAGAAAGGAGAAGAAGAGTAAGAAGTAACCAGCGGTAGAACCAGGAGGCTAGCCCCTCTAACGCTGACGGACAATGGGCCATCACAGTCAGAAAAAATTCCCAATAGCGCTCCCGAAAGGGGAAGGAAAGCCTAGCAACGCTGAACGTCACACCACTCCAAGGTGAAAGCACACAAAAAGCAGTCACCTGACAGGATAATGGTGAGGAAACCAGCATAGCCACATAGAAAGCCCAATAGAGGAACTAATGCTCCTGAAAAGGGAGCAGAAAGAGAAAACGCATAGCGTTGTATCACTCCAAAGGCAAAAGCGCATGCAAAAGGTAGTGAAAGGTTACAGCCCAGGCATGTGGCAACCAGGATAATGGAACCAAGAACCACAATTAAAGAGTGTTCTGATCTATAATGTGGAATCCCCAGAAGCAGGACGACTCATCGTGGCCCGATAGGCAGTAGGTTACGTGCCATCTACAAGAGACAAACATGCTGCCTACATAGGGGTAGAGGGCCTCATTAGGCCATCTGGGTAGAAAGAGGCCAGTATCCACCAGAGGTACAACGACAATCGTTTTGGAAAAGTGTGATGAAGGAGCCCAGAAACGTCACCTCAGGGAAGCTCACAGGGCTAAATGCATGAAGATATATTCGAATACGTCAAGCAATGGACAGATCTAATTACAAACAATATCCATACCTACACGTAATACACATCTGAAGAAGCTGAATAAACAACATACATCACGTCTACGCAAGGTGAAGAAACCATGGGGAGATACAGGGAATAGACAAGCATATACAAAAGGTATATGGATATAAACTGAAACGATTGACGAAAGCGTACTATTGATACCCCACATAGGGTATAGTACAGCTCAAAAAGCCGTAAGAAAACCCTTATGAATAAAGCAGCTAAACCCGCTGCACATAGTACAAGGGCAATTCTGCACCTAACAGAGAAAGAAATACGGTACTAATTGTGCTCCTAGAGGGAGTGCAGGATGAGTAACAAACAAAGCTATTGTATTACCTCGAAAGGGTGTTGGTGACACCTAACCAAAACATTCTGAACTCAGATTTGCATCATACCGCTGTGAGGACAAACAAAAAATATATAACTACTAACCTATGAGGTTGATTTATCAGGTCGGTTAGCCTTGAACAGACAGAGCTGAATCAGCCTGCTCTCCAAAGAGATGAATACCATCAAAAGGCATATTTTTCCTGCGCAGCGACACAGCCTGAGCCATACTTCTACCAACAGAACCAGTGGTGTCCATACTACAGTGAATAACAAACTTGACGTCTTCCCGACCATCTTGTAATGCTTGGAGGAGCTCCTGTTTAGCTTCCTCCAACACCGAGGACAAGCGCTGTGCGGCAGAGTCCCATAGAGCATGAGACATTCTGCCTAAAACACAGCTAGTACTTAAAGATCGTACGGCTGCACTGGCAGAAGAGAAGAGACCCTGACCACAATTATGTAGCCATCTGACATCCTTGCCAGGAGGAACCACCGGAAGGACAGAAGTGTGTACCGACACCGTAGCAGCCTGTATCACCAAACCCCCAGTAGTGGGATGTCGTAAGAGGCGGTGGTTGAGGGGGGGATCTCCTGGGGCAGGGCGATGCCTGTGGCCCACTGTCCAGTCAACAGGCTGACTCGTGACAGGTTATGCTCAAGTCCCCAACAGTATGTCGAAGAGGGACTCGTTGTAGGGGAGTAACAGGACCACTCCTGTCTCACCTTTGTGGATAACCTGCATCAGTGGGGTCTGTAGTTAGTTGCACAGAAGAAAAATTGGCAATGCAAAATTGTAGATGCTCTTCTCAGAACCTCTGACAAAGAGGAACTTCCCTTTGTTGCAATGCCTGGAGGAGAGAGCAACTCAGGCTGGGGAAGACTACAGGCCGTTAGCATCCCCCAGATCAGTGAGCCAGTTTTCTTCCAAGGGTGGTGGGGCAAGAGCACTGAGAAGAACCTGCCCCCACACCCTCCTCTCCACCTGCATAATGAGGATTTCCCACAGGGAACCCCAGTAGTAGTTGAATACAATCCTAAGTAGATGGATCTACAATGAGCGGCGCAGCCGACGCCGTCCGGCACCATTGTGGCGTTGACTCAACGTCAGAAATATCAATGGGGGGGAGGAGCCAAGATGGCGACCGGGACGGCAGCGTAGGCTCCCGGCTCCGTGAACCTCCGCACCCCGCACAGATATCCTGCACGAGATCCTTAGCCTGTGGAAATATGGATTTTTCTGGTCAGTTATGTCCCCTATCTTGGACCCCAACGGTTCTATGTGCATGTTACAAGTACATGTATGCTCCCTCCAGTTCCAGTTATGAAGACGCAAACACATGTGCGTCCACCGTCAACATGTCCTTTGTCAGATCCGCCATGAATAGGCCGGATATTCCATTCTTAAGTATGAAAGGCCACCGGCTTTATATGGTTCACTTATGCCATTTTTCAGTCCAGGCAAGTAGGCCCTGATTCTGTCATCAAACTCTTCTTGCCTTCTGCCTCTGAAAACTCCAGTCTGAGCCTGCATCTGTGACCATGAACTTTGTCTCATTCTCTGCGCGGCTCACGAAGCCTGACATCAGCCTATTCTCTGCCAAGAACTGTATTTCACCTTCGAATTATCTGCTTCCCCCTCAGCCGATGCATTCCTGCCTAGTAGTTTAAGTAAACATTCTTCCAGTTACCAAGCAAAAGGCCCGGCTTCTCTGTCTTTATACAAGTAATTCATAGCCCTGTTACTATGGAAGATTCCTGCCTTCGCATTTAGTGTAGACACTTAGACGCTTGTACACGCACGCACAGTCAGTATAGAATAGATTCTGTCCGAGAGTCCTTCTTTTGTGGATAACATAGTTCTTTAAACATAGGATGTTAGATATGATTTGGGATTAGGTTGACTTGACCCCCCAGACTTCTTGTCTCCACATGTAGAGCTAAATGTCAAGTCCCCTTCACCCCCTAGTTGCACGTCAATCACACGTCATGCTGCTGCGCGCGCATCTATGCCAAGTATTATCTTATAGATCCACCTATATGTGACATCATAACCAATTATGTTCCTTTTTACTCTTTATTACACCCATTTGTGGTTACGCAGATAAATCGTCATTTTCCTTATCAATTGTTACGCCTATTGCATTCGCTTCATTGTAATGTATGATCTATAAAAGTCATTTCATGTCAATAATGTATGTACTTCACTTCCTGAACCTCCGTGGTGATGGAACTTGGAGCAACCGATAGTAATCGTTCACTGGAATAAAGCCCATTCCGAACCTCTAATACCACGGATTCTGCCTCTCATTTTACTGAGCTGTTTTATTATGTTTCCGTATCAAATTAAGTCCCGGTAAAGGAAAATTATTTACCACATGAATGGCGCCCGAACAGGGACACTTTCTCATCTCACGCGCCGGCGGTGAGTTGCAGGCCCGGTCTCCTGCCACAGCTGGACGGACAATAACGCGTACCAGCAGGATTTCCTGTGTCTCCCTCCTGTCAAGCGGGGGCGACTGAGGCTGCGATCAACACCCAGACGAGGCGGTGAGAAGTGCGAAGTATCCCGACCAGAGCCTAGCTGAGAGAGCAAGATCCGAGGTATACAGAGACCCACCAGTTCGAAGTCAAGCCCAGTTTCCGACGAGTCGAGTCCAGTCCAGTCCGGTTCAAGTTCAAGTTACCGAGGCCTTCCGTTTCCGAAGCTACCCGGTGAGTACCATTACTGGGGAGGCATTTCTGACGTGCACATAGGTTGTGCCGGTCAAGACGGGTTTGGGTACACAAATCCGGTCTGCACTGTTTTAGCAGTGTATCTGTACTGTTTAGCAGTATATCAAGTATTCCGAAGTATCTAGTTATTGTCAAAGAATTATGCTTGGTGATTAGTTATGCAGACGATCATCATTGTTGTTTCAGTTAAAAGTTTAATGTTAAATGTTAAATGTTTTAAGAACGTCCTGCATATTGTGGTATGAATGGTTGTTCATTATTGTGCTTTTGTATTAAGTGTGTTCAAGATTAAGTATCAGATCAGTTCTCAATATGCCGCTCTTTTCGAAACTAAGACAGATCACTACAAGAAAAGGGGTACTCGAAGAAGCCGTCCCTATTCCTCCTAGGGACACTCCAGGGTACTTCATGTATCATAAACATGGCTTAGATGCTATATTATTTCTTGATTTATGGGTAGACTACACCAAGGAATTACCAGAAAGTCAGAGGTGGCCCACAGCGGGAACCTGGGATGCAGAGTGCATCATGAAAGTAGAAGAAGAGTTATGGAAAAGGAAAGTCAGAATCTCATAGACGAACAGAAAAAGCACGTAGACAGGAAGAGAAGAGTAAAGAGAATTCTAATAAAGTCCGAGAAAATCTATTAATTGAGGAGGGTATCCGAGTGAAATCAGAACAAGTAGATAGACAAAGGAATGCCCTTATGAATGGTATGTATCCCCTTCTGGCCGAAGGATTACCTAAGGCTACTCCAGAGATACCGAAAGACTTGCCACCCCCATTATTCCCAATAAAGGTACATCCTAAGGGACATCCTAGAACCGCAGAAGATGTTTTTCTTTCCTCATATTTAGATGACGCAGCTCCCGAGTATGCTAATTCCGCCCCACATAGACCACCTATCAGGGAGGTTCAACGCCAAGATCCGGTACCCGTATCTCTACAGCAACAAGTTCCGGCAAGCACATCTGTCTCTACATCTGTTCCTACAGCTGCTTCTATAGCTGTGTCCACACCTATAGTTGCTGTATCACGTTCAACGAATCCTTTCACACCCGACACCCCAGATGGGGCTACGGGAGGTGCTACCAATATTTTTTCTACGCCACCCAGAATAAATAAACTTACTTTTCAAGAGTCAGCTCATTCACGTACACCCAAACTCATAAGTGCCCGTACGCTTAAGGAACTTCTGATAGATTGTAGATATGACCCTGTGCCCGGAAAAGAGGACGAAATGACCCTAGCATCATTACGTATCAGACGAGCCGCAGTGTACTTAGGGAAGTTACCAGGAATGACTGCGCATCTGGATAAAATATACCATTTTGTCCAAACAGGGCGAGATCCAGAATGTATTAACAGAGCTATGGAATACCAGAAAGTGGAGATACAGGGGGAACTGTTGCGTTTCCTTATAAATTGTGTGATCAGAAATGAAGACCGACCGGGGGTAGACCCGGAAGCAATGCAAATTCTTACCAGATGGAGCCAGAATATATCAGAAGGTAGACATGATAAACAAAATTGTATAATAGCCATGTGCCGAAAGATCCGTAAAGAAATAGGACGCATACACGAAGAAAGATTAGCGGTAGATGAGTTCGAACAAAACGAGGAGGAAGGATCAGGACTGCCCGCGGGACAGTCAGACACTATAGCCTATGTAGGTAGAGGAAGATCTTGTAATAGTAATAGATGTCCTATTGACCCGATACGTCCGATATGTCCAGACAATAACAGGAGTTTCCCAACACCCGTAGTCCATATGAGGTCTAACGAGCATTCGTTCCAAACCACCGACAAACTACTCCGAGAACGAAGGGGTTATCATTTTCTCGATTCTATGGATGAACAAGATTTAGCCAGGGCAGCTGTCCATTGGGTGGACAGTCCCGGAAAATATAGTGATGATACAGTAGCACGCACGTTTTTGAATCTCACCCCAGATGAACAGAGGTTAGCTGGGATTTATATGATTCAACAACTCATTATACTATATCGGAGTCAACATTCAGATCCTGGTCCCTTACCTGACATATTGACTGAATTGCTTATGAATAAATGGAGAGGTTCAGGTACTAAATTAATTAAAGAAATTCTAGAATCAAGAAAGCAGTATATTCTTTTTATATGTTCAGAACATGTTTCATTACCCATTAAGGAAAGGACCATGTATCACATGGATAGACAGAATCCTTTACGAGAAGTGCACCCAATAAAAGGCGAGGACAACGAGTTTAAACGCGTATTTGTATATACGCCCATATCAAAAATAGAATTGTTACAAATGAAGAAAGTGGTACCCAGTCATGACAAAGACCCAGCGGGTTTTCACCGAGAAATTAAAGACATGTTACTCATGGGAGAGTATACCTATCCCGACATTATGACAATATTAAAGGTATTGATGCCTGCTGGTATTTATGAGAAACTCAAGGAAAAAGAGTGGGAGGTAGGAGACCAAAAGATAGAATGGTCAGTGTTAGAAGCAGAAGAAAAGGCCCGAACTGCAGGAGCAGGACTTGGGGATAAAACTAAGGCATT
The DNA here is from genome assembly GCF_964204655.1 of Triturus cristatus. Classification (NCBI taxonomy): domain Eukaryota; kingdom Metazoa; phylum Chordata; class Amphibia; order Caudata; family Salamandridae; genus Triturus; species Triturus cristatus. The sequence goes on along the minus strand of NC_140590.1, from coordinate 954,712,410 downwards.
ACCAGGTTTACTAGTACAGGTACTGCCACGTTTATTAACTACGAAAAAGGAAGATTGGGGTACAATTTCAGCCTGTAAACAGAAGCAAGATGAAGACACTAGTGATTACTATGCCCGATTTGAAAAATGTTTTGGTATAAATAGTGGCATAAAAGCAAGTAGCGAATCATACCCACATCTGTTTGTAACAAAATTAGTAGAAAATGCCCTGCCCCCAGTAAAGAATAGAGTATTAAAATTCGAGAGTACCTGGCAAGGTAACACTCCATCACAAATGTTACAAATGTTACAGTACCATCACAATAGAATTAGAGAAGAACAAGAACATGAACACAGACGCATGAAAGACACGAAAATGAAAATGCTAGTTTCCCAGACAGTTCCAGCTGAAGGACATAAAAAGGGTATGACACATTCCGATTCAGCAGGACCTGTAAAAGGGACATGTAATTATTGTAAAAAGCCAGGTCATTACGTACACGATTGTCCAGTTTTAAAACATAATATCGCCATAGGTAAAACACAAGAAAGACCACGGCCACTTAGACAAGATCAGAATGAACAAGGAGCTCCGCAGCATGCACAGGCCATGCCAGCCGCACAACAGCCAATACAGTTTGTGCCAGCTGCACCAGCGCTGCCTGTTGCTGCCACACAGACAACAACACGACAAATGTATCAGACCACACAGTATGAATATCCTGAGTATCAGAGATACACATGAACTAGCCTAGAGAGGGAAGTTGACTTACCCCTTATCGAGATCCCTGTAGATCAAGAAGGACCTTATATACATAGTGAATTATTAGGCCAAGATAGAAAATTTCTACTCGATACAGGGGCAAGTCGAACGACCATAAAACGTAGTGAAGTTCCAGGGGCACCCCTCTCAGGCTCACAGAATATTTCCCTTGGTTTTTCAGGAAAACCTATTGTTAATGAAGTGTCACAGCCACTTCCACTTACGATAGGACCTCTGACCCGAACTACAGATTTATTGCTTACTAAATCATGTCCAGAAAACTTGCTAGGAATAAAAACGTTGAAAGCTCTAGGAGCCATAATATGTTGTTCTCCGGAAGGAGTAAGGTTGTTTTTACGTGATTTTAAAGGCCATTATGTGTCTAGAGACATGGATCCCCGACTACAGACATTACCTACACATCTATGGGCACAAGGCCCTACTGATGTTGGACGCATGAATATTACACCATATCGAGTCACATTAAAGGCAGGAGTGGTGCTACCACGAATGCGACAATACAAGTTACCACCAGATGCTGTAGTGGCTTTACTACAAATCATTGACGAGCTCATCGCCCAAGGAGTAGTTGTGGAAACAGACTCCAATGTATGTAATTCACCGATAATTCCGATTCTTAAACGAACAGATCCAAAGGCCCCGCCAGTATATCGATTGGTTATTGATCTGCGCGAGTTAAACAAATGCATTGTGCCACAATTCCCTGTGGTCCCAGATATCTCGTCATTACTGACAGCTATTGATTCCGAAGCAACATTCTTTACTGTAATTGATCTCAAAAATGCCTTTTTCAGCGTCCCAATAGATCCGGAAAGCCAATATTTGTTCGGATTTAGTTTAAATGGACGTAGCTTTAAATTCTCACGCGCACCTCAAGGATTTACAGAAAGCCCCAGCATCTATAGCCAAGCACTGAAACGAGAACTAGACAGTATCCACATGCCAGTTAACACTGCCCTGCTTCAATACGTCGATGATCTGCTGATCACCGCAAGAAGCGAACCGGAATGTGAAAAAGCATCACTGACAGTTTTACAATTTCTAGCCGAAAAGGGGCACAAGGTGTCCTCTTCTAAGCTGCAATTCTGTGTCCAGCGAGTTATTTATCTTGGACACTCGCTGTCCAAGGAGGGAAGGCAGCTTACACCCGACCGCATTCAGTTAATAGCTAACATGCCAATACCCAAGACGCAAAAGGAGGTGCGGGCTTTCATAGGCCTCACTTCATATTGTAGGCAGTGGATCCCTCAGTATGCATTTCTAGCAAAACCACTCATTCAGTTGACAACACAGGAGGCAGCCACATCGACTGTTCTCCCTTGGACTCAGGAACATACACAAGCTTTTGAAAGCCTAAAGAAAGCTTTATGTCAAGCACCTGTTTTAGCAACGCCATGTTACAGAAAACAGTTTACACTTTTTGTTACAGAACGCGAAGGTACTGCCTTGTCAGTACTCACACAGGAACAAGCAGGAGCACACAAACCATGTGCTTATTTTTCTAGTACATTAGATCCTGTAGCTCAGGCTTTGCCTGCATGCCTAAAATCAGTGGCAGCGACAGCTTTAGCAATCAGACAAAGCGATGCCATAGTGTTAGGACATCCATTGACAGTTCAAGTACCACACGCAGTAGAGGTTCTTGTAAATAGAACGCAAACACAACACTTGACTATAGCACGACTTACAGGGTACGAGCTTACATTGTTTCAGCCACATATAGAAATCAGACGCTGTAACACATTGAATCCTGCCACACTTTTGCCAGTAACCGGAACAGACCCACTAGCCCATGACTGTATTGAAGTTATCACTATCACGACGAAACCCAGACAAGACTTAACCGATGTCCCATTGACAAATCCAGACCTGACATTGTATGTAGATGGTTCATGTATGAGAACAAGTAGAGGAGAGTTAGTGGCCGCTTACGCAGTCACAACAGATACTGAAGTCATTGAAACTAATCGTATAAATACTTTGTCGGCTCAAGCCGCAGAGCTCATCGCTCTGACACAAGCCTGTATTCAAGCCACAAGTAAAAAAGTCAACATATACACTGATTCACGTTATGCATTCGGAGTTGTACATGACTTCGGCGTGCTGTGGCGAGAGAGAGGTTATTTAACTTCCCACGGTGCCCACATTCAGCACGGACCCCTCATTCATGCCTTATTAGATGCAATACATCTACCTACTGCAATATCAATTATGAAATGTAAGGCTCATACGAAGGTTACTGATATCATTTCTCAAGGCAATGATCTAGCCGACAGAACTGCTAAACAGACTGCTCAAACTCAAACCCCCGACATGACAAAGACAATAGTCCCGATGCCGACACATTGTATGACAGTTAAAGATCCTACTCTTGACGTAATTGACATACAGACATATGCTACACCAGACGAAATAAAGAAATGGACTGAATTAGGAGGGATCCAAACGGACCAAGGATGGATGATGAAGGAAAAGTCTGTGTGGTTCCTTCCTGATTCAATGGTCCAAGTTATAATTAACACTACACATAGTCCAGCACATCTCGGAGAAAAAGCTATGCTAGACAGCATTCAACACATTTGGTTCAATAAACATTTACGAGCAGCAGCCAAACAAAAGGTCCGTACCTGTATGATCTGTTGTCAGTTTAACCCAGGAAAAAGCGTTCCCGTAGAACAGGGTGGATTTCATCCTCCTGATCACCCTTTTGAAGTGCTCCAGATGGATTATATCCAGATGGAACGATGTCGAGGATTCAAATATGTTCTCGTAGTTGTCTGCGCTCTGTCCCGTTGGACGGAGGCATACCCGTTTTCAGATTACACTGCCCCGACTACTGCCAAACAGTTAGTTCGAGAATTCCTCCCACGATACGGTTTACCACGTGTTGTCTACTCAGATAACGGCCAGCCGTTCTCATCCGAATTAATGAAACATGTTTCACTTTTGTTAGGTTATCAGTGGAAATTCCACTGTGTCCGACACCCCGAAGCAGCAGGTCTCGTAGAAAGACATAATCAGACCCTGAAAATTAGATTGTCCAAAATATGCAGGGAGAAAGGTGTCGACTGGGTAGTAGCACTACCAGTTGCACTCTTTTTCACAAGAATGGTAGCACACTCTCGAACAGGGCTATCCCCGTATGAGGTGATCTTCGGCAGACCACCAAATATGTGGGGGACGCCTATACCACGCAAAATAACTGATGTTGACTGTAATATGCTGACAGATTACTTGGCTTCCTTGATGTCTGCACTACAATCTTGTCGTTCACAGGTAGCTGCAGCCTTTCCCGACAACACTGAGGTGAAACCCCATGACGTAGTTCCGGGTGATCTCGTATTTGTGAGAAATTTCGACCGAAAGACTCAGCTGGAGCCCAGGTGGAAGACACCCAAGTTGGTTCTGCTCACTACAAGGACAGCCGTGAAGATCGAGGGCCGCAAGGGCTGGATTCATTCAAGTCATATCAAGAAATTTCATGGACTATCCTCGGATATAGACATTGTGCCCTGCACTCCCTCACAGACTGATTCAAAACTTCCTTTGGTTGAAAAGACTAAAACCGAACTCTATAAAGTAAAATTGAGGCCTAGAACGTCAGACAATTTGATTGTTTAAGTCCTCTCCAAGGTGAAGCGGTTGAATTTGTCTCTGACATGTATCCTCTAGACCTGAATCATGAACAGTCGCGGAAAATGTTGAAACAACAGGCGTATTGTAAATCACTGCGTAGCCATTGCATAGTGACATTAATAATCTTGTTTTCCTTAAGTCTTTTAATAATTACTGCAAGTATATTGTTGCACATATATTACCCTATTGCCAGAAACGTTTACAATGTTACCGCAGAACATTCTTTTAGTGACTTACCTCCGCATGAATTGTCTTATAGACTTGCGCTGCGCAATAACACTTTCATTAGTATGTTACATCATTCCCATCAGACTAGTAATGCCACCAATTGTTGGGTGTGTGGTCGGCTCCCTCCCTATCAGAATTATGAAGGAGTCTTGCCTTTCTTTCCACATCCGTTTACGCATAATGGCTCCTGTGGAGCATGGTTTAGTTTAATCAATTCCATAGACTCAGACACAGCAGTTTACCAAGATCAGTGGGTATGGGGAAACCTGAACCTAGTTTTACTCAAGGTCTGCTACCCTGACAAGGAGGGTCGCCCCAAAAGAACAGGAACTGATCTAGAAAATGAAGTATATGGATTAGGTAATTTTACACCTAATCTCATGATTCTAAATGTCGTATCCGAAGTTGAACTAGTCTTACCCACCATGTCAGTATTCCCAGCGAAGGGTGAATTGTGTGTAAGAAAGGTTGGTTCCATACATATGGGCCATAGTAAATGCACTACTATAGTAGAATTCAGTGATCAAGGCAAATCTTCATTTAGAGCTTCTCGCCACTCCTACTTTATATGTGGTCAGACTGCATATATGAGTCTACCTCTAGATTGGGATGGTACCTGCTACATTGCATTCCTTTTGCCACCTGTTTTCCTAGCTCCTCCTGATTATTATAGAAATATTCATTTAGTACACAATAGAGAGCGGAGAGATCTCCCAATTGTCGATTACACTGAAACAGCATGGGAAAAATACACAGATTTCAATAAAGGCATCTTTCCCTATATAGGTACTGTTACTAATAGTAAGCTGATACGTAGATTAACTAGAACCCTTGAAGCAGTAGTGAATGAAACTATTTCCGCTTTAGGCAATTTAACAGAAGAGCAGTCTGCTATGCGGATTGTTGTGCTTCAAAATCGTCTTGTCCTTGACGTCATCCTGGCTGATAGGGGCGGAGCTTGTAGGGTCATCGGATCAAGCTGTTGCATTTTCATACCAGAAAATTCGCCATCTGTATATAAAGCTATAACTCGCCTTCATAAGATTGTAAGCCAGATACACCAGAACCCAGGCACTTGGACTTGGTCCGGTTGGTTTTGGAGTATAATATCTACCCTTGGATGGAAGGTCCTATCTTTCCTAGGTATTGGCCTTCTCATACTATTCAGTTGCTGTCTATGTCTACAATGTGGACCAGCGATCTGTGGTCTGTGTGCCACATCGTGTATTCCACCACCAAGATCTCATTTGTCACGAAAGAAGAAAGAAGAACAAATGATGCTATATGAACAGATCAATGGATTAATGAAGATTGATATCTCTTGACGGGCAAGTAGGGGACAAGGAGGGAATGTGGAAATATGGATTTTTCTGGTCAGTTATGTCCCCTATCTTGGACCCCAACGGTTCTATGTGCATGTTACAAGTACATGTATGCTCCCTCCAGTTCCAGTTATGAAGACGCAAACACATGTGCGTCCACCGTCAACATGTCCTTTGTCAGATCCGCCATGACTAGGCCGGATATTCCATTCCTAAATATGAAAGGCCACCGGCTTTATATGGTTCACTTATGCCATTTTTCAGTCCAGGCAAGTAGGCCCTGATTCTGTCATCAAACTCTTCTTGCCTTCTGCCTCTGAAAACTCCAGTCTGAGCCTGCATCTGTGACCATGAACTTTGTCTCATTCTCTGCGCGGCTCACGAAGCCTGACATCAGCCTATTCTCTGCCAAGAACTGTATTTCACCTTCGAATTATCTGCTTCCCCCTCAGCCGATGCATTCCTGCCTAGTAGTTTAAGTAAACATTCTTCCAGTTACCAAGCAAAAGGCCCGGCTTCTCTGTCTTTATACAAGTAATTCATAGCCCTGTTACTATGGAAGATTCCTGCCTTCGCATTTAGTGTAGACACTTAGACGCTTGTACACGCACGCACAGTCAGTATAGAATAGATTCTGTCCGAGAGTCCTTCTTTTGTGGATAACATAGTTCTTTAAACATAGGATGTTAGATATGATTTGGGATTAGGTTGACTTGACCCCCCAGACTTCTTGTCTCCACATGTAGAGCTAAATGTCAAGTCCCCTTCACCCCCTAGTTGCACGTCAATCACACGTCATGCTGCTGCGCGCGCATCTATGCCAAGTATTATCTTATAGATCCACCTATATGTGACATCATAACCAATTATGTTCCTTTTTACTCTTTATTACACCCATTTGTGGTTACGCAGATAAATCGTCATTTTCCTTATCAATTGTTACGCCTATTGCATTCGCTTCATTGTAATGTATGATCTATAAAAGTCATTTCATGTCAATAATGTATGTACTTCACTTCCTGAACCTCCGTGGTGATGGAACTTGGAGCAACCGATTGTAATCGTTCACTGGAATAAAGCCCATTCCGAACCTCTAATACCACGGATTCTGCCTCTCATTTTACTGAGCTGTTTTATTATGTTTCCGTATCAAATTAAGTCCCGGTAAAGGAAAATTATTTACCACAAGCCTGCGCCATCTACCCGGGTTGGTGAACGCGAGCGGCAACCGGCCGTGTGACCCCGAAGTTTCTGGCAGCGGTACCGCCGGAGAAATGTCCGTCTGAAGTTTGCGGCCTGTGCAGCCCCGGAGCCGGGACCTCGAGTGAACGCCGTGGCCGGGCGGCAGTGCAACAACAACGGCCTTTGGTGACTGGGTGTGGTCGGACTGCCGGAGTGGTGCTAATGTCGGACTGCGCTTCGCCGTGGTCGCTCCTACCACTAAGCGTAGCTGAACGAGTGCGTGCCCGTGGTGGCAACTCCAAGACTCTCCGGTGATTGCTTCAGCCTTCGCCGGTGAGCTGCCCGGACGCCGCCCGTAACTTGTCCCGATTCTTGCGGGCTGCTCCCGGATTTTCGTGGGCGCTGGTCCGTGGTGGGACGACCGTGGCCCGTGACCACACACCGGACACATTGTTTGCCTGCCCTCGGAACCCAGTTACCAGTGCCATGGAACCCGAGGCGCTTGTGTCTGAGCCCCGGCCCGATCTGGGATGGACCTACCCAGCGGCCATTTTGGTATGCCTGAGTCCACCATCCTGTACACCGGGTTGCAGCAGGATTGGGAGGGTGCGACTCTGAGGAGCGTAGCGGAGCGAGCGCCGGGAGCTGTACTGGGGTACGGTGACCTTCTCGAGGCTCTCGGTGCCCTTCACTCCACCCTGATTCACGGAGCCTGGGTGTTGGGGAGCAAGCTCGATGGAGTGACATCAGCGTCGGAACAGTTGCCGCCTGCCTATCCCCAGGTACACTGGGACTTCTCACGCCGCGCACGGGGGGACAGTGTCGTGGCCGCCCCTGTGAATAGTGCACGCCTGGACTCTCCGGACAGTATATTAACGTGCGATCAGCTGGCTGTGGATTTGGTCTGTCCCGGAGGTTTCGGACCTGAGTGGGGGGTGGTGGCCTTGTCCCGTGCGCGGTCTCCGACGACCCAGGCAACGTCCAAGCAACGGTCGCCCGCCCTGGCTGATTCCGCCTTCCTGGGCCTGGTGTGCAGTGTAAATCCTGGCTCGGCATCGGGAAAGACGATCCTCCCTAGAGCTGACTGTGTCGATCTTCAGAGCCCTCTACCCTACCTGTGTGTGTCGCTTCCTGAGTTTTATTGGACACTTCTCTTCCTGGTAACATTGGACATGGCACTGGGACGAGGGGTATGCATGGGTGGGTTTGCAAAGAGTGGCCAAGGATGATGCTTACCCTTCCGAGGTGGTCACCTACTAGGCGGGCGGGCTCGGGAGTTGTGTGCTCTCACGGCATAACTGTTAGTGTACCAAGTGCGTAATGCTCCTTACTCCTCTTTGACAGGGTCGATTTTGTGTTCTTTATTGTGTGCTTTATGGGAAACCGTGTGGTGCGGGAGGGAGAAGCCGGGGGCGTGTTTTGCAGGCCCTCCTCCAGTTTATTAATACTCTCTCTACCCCCCCGTCTGGTGGGGGCTCTTTTCCCACTTCTTTTCTCTGTTTCTTCTATATTTCGGGTCTGGTTCCGGGGCGACAGGCACACTGCTGGGGGGGGGGGGGGGGCCATACTCATCTGCAGAGGTGCAGGGTGGGGGGTTGGATCCTCTAGTCTTTCATCTCTTTTTCTATGGCCTCCTTTTCTTCTCTTATTCTTCTTTGTCCTTTTCTGGGATCAGCATGGTAGTACTCCTTTGTTGTTAATCACTGCTGTTTCCGGAGTGCCATAATTTCCGTGGAGTTTCCTGGGTCTTGGGGCAGGGGGTTGCAGGCGCAAATGGCCGTGTCATTCCTCTACATCCTGAACTTCCTGTTTCAGCGCCATTGCTTAGATAGACTGCTGTGTATTGTTTACGTTCATCGTTCTGCCTGCCATTTTTCGCTGCTGGGAAACTGTTTGGCACCTGATCCTTCCATCCTTTTCTATTATAAAATGTAAACCTTTATTATCCTGGTCTCCTACTTGGGCTGTTCAGAGACTGAGAGAATGCTAGCGTCGAGATTCTGCTCCCCGAGGTACTGACTGTGATAGACCTGCTTTCTGTTATTCTGATTGTTTAGCGGCCGGCCCCGGGGGTTGTAGGCCCATATGTGTAATTGATTGAAATGTCAATAAAGGTTTTAAAAAAAAAAAAAAAAAGAAATATCAATGGGGTCCGCATCGAGTGGCACTGTCGACGTCGCAGACGAGAGAGGCACAGACGCCGAAGGTGAGAGCCCCGGAGGGCTGTGCACCGGCGCCATGTCGAATCCGCTAACAGATTCAGGGGACCCCACTGTGGCAGAGGCCGATGCAGTCGGCAAAGAGACAGCCGGGGTACTCCCCACCTATTTGGGGTTGTAAACCGCACCAGAGGGAGTCGAGGTAGCGAACATCGGCTGAAGGGAAAAAATATTCTATCATCTGCTCCAAGCTTGCCCTGGCTCAAGGATATTCAAGGAGGCACGGAGTTGCTTGAGAGGCCTCTGTGACCGAAAGGTGCGAAACGCCGACCAACTTACACTTGGAACGCTGGGTCTTCGGCGCCTTGTGGGAGGGCGATGGCTCCTTGCTTGAGCAACTCCAACCTTTTTCCCGGTCTTGGGGAAGACGAACAACGCTGTGTTTCATCTGACACACGCGCCGCAAGGCGTTTCATGCTGCGTTCCTTCAACACCTTCAACACCTTCGGCCGGAGACGATGACAGGAGCCGCAGTCTGCGGAGTCATGGTGTTCACCCAGACACCACATGCTGACAGTATGTGGATCCGTGATGGACATTTGCCTCCCACAAGAACGACAGGTTTTAAACCCAAAAGACATTGGCATACTGTTCGACAATGAGATAGAGGAAGGGCCTAAATTCTGCTCCAGGTCCACATCGTAAGCGCGGAAAAGAAGGAACGGATATTGGCGCGTCGGCGGAGGGGTTTAATGGACTCCACTGACGTCACATCCGGGGTGGTGCGCAAAGCCTACTCAGGGGCCCGACTGCTCAGAAAACTTAATAATATTAACAGATTGATAAAGTGTATGTGAATAAAGAAGCAAAATATAAAGATGAAAATGTTATAACGTCCTGCAAATTTGAAGGAATTTGAAATTGGAGGCTAAAAATTAAGTCAGCATCCTCAGATTGATTCATTAGAGCAGCACAAGTGCATCAAACAGATTATAGTATGGACAATGAGTGGTCTTAATTGAATTTACAAAAGCTCCTACCTTCCGATTAAAATTTAGATGTTGATTTCTTTTTATATTTGTTTGTGAATTAAATAAAATGTAAACATTTGTGTATTTGGCGAAGGCTTATTTCTGCATTTTTTATGGTTCAAATAATTAAAAATGCTTCCTCAGCTTCTAGAAATGACTTGGTGGAAGTCCCTGGATTCCAAAAATCATTCCGAGTAGGTCCCCGGGTTCCAGTAATAATTAGAAAATGGCCTTTAAACCAACTGAATGCTTTTAAAAAATTGTATTAGACGAAAGGGCAAGCACATATTACAATGGCCACATTTAGTATTCATGGCCATTCCCTCAGTACAGGAAGAGCAGAGTTTAGATAACTTAATGACAGATTGAGAAGACAGTGCAAAAATAAAGCTAAAAAACTGTATAGGCTATTACAAACAACCTACAAAACAGTGTTTTTGAAAGGGGTAGGGTGAATTCTAGTAGCATAATGCACAATGATTGTCTGCCGCTGTAGAATGTGGCGAGGGGCACATGACACCCTTCTATTTCACTTATATTCATTGCCTCTGGCTTAATGAGGGGTGGGCTGTACAGCAGAAGGCTGTATTATACCCCCTAGAGATTTAAAATATCAAAAACTTTAAAATATGGTAATTAATTATGAGTTACTTATTGGAGAGGCCCTTATTATTTAAAACAATCCATTGATGAGAGACCATAAAATCACCACCTATAACACCTTCAGTACAGAAATCTATATTAATATGACGCAGGAAGCCTTAACTGTGGTGGTATGAAAGGACTAATACTGATGTAAAAACAACAGTTGTAAAGGTCTGCATAAGAGTGAAGACCTTTTATATCTGATCAGCATGATGACATTTATAACAAACATTAAAACATTGGAATTAGTTATAATGAACAAAACCAGATACCTATTTATTATAACTTACTGTGACTACAGGATTGTGAGGTAACTGGGAGGAACGCTAACACATGAGAACCTAGCACAGACTACCAAGAGAGTTAACAATGTTCTTACCTGTTTCAACAGTGCCAATACAAAAAGAGGGAACAGTCGCAGAGAGTAAGGAGCTATTAGACCAGGCTGTTGAATAGTCAGGACAGCTGTGCGATATGCAGAAAGGGAATCTACTGCAGCGTTGACTAGGGCATCTCGAGCATCGCTTAAGCTGGCTGTGATAGTCCGATCAACAGCTACAACGAAAAGATTAATGCGTCAAAGAAGCTTCAAAACAGTATTCACTAATATAATAATCACGTTTATAATGTTTGTTGGAAATAATCAACACCAATAAACAGTACACCATTATAATATCACAAGAGAAATTGTGTAAACGTGTGTGGCAGAGACTGAATTGGCTAATAAGCAGTCTTGGTTGACAAACATGCAAAAAGTCACTTAGGCCATCATTGAAGGCCCCGTGGCGGTGCTTGTGCAGGGACCACAATTTACTGCGTCTATCGTAATGAGGGCATTTGATTTTTATCTGAAATTTCATTCAGATTGGTTGGGGAGGGCAAGGATCTCATTTAAATTCCCATAGGAATGTTTGGTTTCATATAAGAAAACTACCGGATTTACGCCAAACTTTGCTTTTGTGGATTTTGGTGCAAGTCAGTTAATCAAAATTAAAAACATTAAAAAGTAGTGATATCTGGGAATATTCTTAATAATCCAAATAAAAATGGCTTATGGTTTGGAGTTCCAAAAACCACGTAAAATTGTATGTATATCAAAACAGGATAAATCTTATATATACTTTGACTGTTAAGTTTGCAAACCGATTTGAGAACTGGGTTGCAAACTGGTTCAAGTAATGCAATGTGACATAAAAAAGGAAATGCTGGGAAATGAGCCATTAGTTGTGTGGCTTGAGCAAGTAATGAGTGCAGATTGGCCCTCCACTGAGAACGACCCCATTGTAGCGCTTGACTCTCTCAGGGTAGCAAACCAGTCCAAGGCCTACTCAAGGGAAGCGATGTGGGTTAGTAATTCCTATTCGCTGGCACACAGTCATAACACTCAAATTATTTATTATTATTATTATTATTATTATTATTTATTTTTATAAAGCGCATAGTCACCCGGAGGTATCCCAGCGCTGAAGAACCCTAAAACAGTAAAACTGAGGACCGAGGCTGAGTTCACGAGGGGGACATAGGAGCTAGGGAAAAAGATGTGTCTTTAGCAGTTTCCTAAAACAAAGGTATTGGGGTTCCAGACGGAGAACCCGAGGAAGGGAGTTCCAAAGACGGGCCGCATGGACCGAGAACCGTCTTCCTCCTGAACGTGCTTTCCTAAACCTTGGGGCGTTGATGAGATTTTCTGCGTTGGAACGGAGGGATCTCGTGGCTATGTAAGGGGTGATGAAATTGCGGAGAACTGGGGGGCCTTGGTTGTTCAAAGTTTTGTGCACCAAACACAAGGCTTTAAATTTAATTCTCTCCCTTATAGGGAGCCAATGCAGGAGTTTGAGGGCAGGTTTGGCCGATGATCTTGCCGGGGTGTTGGTAATGATCCGGGCAGCAGTATTCTGAATCCTTTGCAGTTTATTCAGTGTTGCTTCCGGTGCACCCAGATAAATCGCATTACTATAGTCCAGTCTTGATATAATAAGACCCTGGACTAATAGTTTTTGTGATTTCGGAGGAAGAAGGGGCAGGACTTTCCTCAAGGATTTTAGAAGACCGAAACAGGTCCCTACGACCTTCTTTGCTTGCGGGGCGAATGAGAGTTCCGAGTCAATCCAAACACCCAGACTTTTCACCTCTGTCTTTGGGTCTGGGGGAGGACCTAGACATGTTGGCCACATGTCCAGAGGAAGTGAAGTTCCTTTTGAGCCGAGTACAAGGACCTCGGTTTTTGTCCCGTTTAGTTTTAGCGCTGATCTATTCATCCAATGATGGACCTGCGTGAGGCAGTTGAGGAGATCAGCTTTCTGTTGTTTAGGGTGGGACAGAGACACCACTAATTGTGTGTCGTCAGCATAGCTGATGACACTCACTCCGAAAGGGGAGATAACCTCCTCCAATGTGGACATATAGATATTAAATAATGTGGGGCTCAGGGAGGAGCCCTGAGGCACACCACATTGGAGGGGCATTTCGGAGGAGCGGGCGTTCTTCTCCCAGATCTGATAAGATCGTTGTGTCAGGAAGGATGAGAGCCAGGATAAGGCTGTGCCTTCCAGACCAACTCTTGCCAGCCTTTCGATGAGGAGTTGGTGGTCAACGGTATCGAACGCTGCGCTAAGGTCGAGGAGGATCACTGCCACTGATCCTCCTCCATCCAGCAGCGTTCTGGCTTCCTCTACCGCCGCCAGGAGGGCGATGTCCGTGCCCTGTCCTGGTCGGAAGCCCGTCTGGGAATTTTTCAGTTTGTTGTTAGCCTCTAGGTACTGCGAAAGTTTCTTGTTGATGAGTTTTTCCGCGATTTTACTTACTCCTGGGAGTAAGGAAATGGGCTGGTAATTCGCCAGGTTTTCAGGGTCAAGAGTGGGTTTCTTCAGTAAGGCCTTTACCACCGCCTTCTTCCAGCTCAGGGGCACAACTCCCTGTTGAAGTGACGTATTAATCAACTGAGTGAGGGAGGGGATGATAGAAGGGGCTACCTCTTTAAGGATCCGAAGAGGAGCAGGATCTCTGGGGGAGCCGCTCTTCATGGAGTTGAGCGTCGTCCGTACTTCGTCTGAGGTGACCTGGCCCCATGTGGACAGGCCGGTGGAAGAAGTCGGATATGGGAGAACGGTTTCTTCCCTCGGGCTCAGGGGAGGAATTGAATCCAGGATTAATCGGATTTTGTCCTGGAAAAAGTTAGCCAATTGTTGGCATTTCTCTTGGTCAACTTTAGGGTCAGAAGGGGGTCCCCGTTCTTGTTCTGGTGGTTTTGAGAGTTCTTTGAGGATAGCAAATGCTTCCTTCCCGGAGCCACCCGCTCTCTCTATTCTCTCCTGAAAAAACACGCTTTTGGTTTTCCGGATAGCGGTTTTATAATTGAGAAGAGAGATGGAGTAGATATTTTTATTTGCTCCTGTTTTATCACGTCTCCATGAGCGTTCGATTTTTTTACATTCTTGCCGTAGGGCTTTAAGCTCTGGAGTGTACCATGGAGCAGGGGATATCTTTTTAAGCTGTTTAAAAGTAGTGATTTTTGGAAGCAAAGCGTCGAGAGACGACGTAATCCAGTCACTGAATTGTTTATCGGCCGCATTCGGGTCCGAGGAAAGCTCGGGAGTGGAATCTGTAAGAGAACGGGCCCATATATCAGATGACAATTTGTGCCATTGGCGGTCGGTAACCTGGGTTTTAGGAGTTAAGTGATTAGATATGGGAGTTTCCCAGAAGAACGGAACCAGGAAATGGTCAGTCCATGGAAGGGTCACCGGAGGGTTGGTGGTCATCGTTGGAATATTGGTAAAGATGGGGTCCAATAGATGGCCCTTCTCGTGGGTGGGCTCGTTGTTCACCAGACATACCTCTAGAACTGTAAGGTCATGTCTGATGTCCGCGGCGACACGATCCGTTGGATCAAGGAAGTGGAGATTGAGATCACCTAATAACAGGAAGTTGGAGGTGGAGGAGGCTAGTTGAGAAATGGATTCAACTATGGAGTTGGAGAAATTGCCTGGGGCCCCAGGGGGACGATAGGTCAGAAGCCCCGCCACAGTGAAGGCTGGGGAGATTTGGATGGAGAACTGGCCGCACTCACAATCCTCGATATCAGCGTTAATCATCCTACAGACGTATCGTTCCCTGTGGATTATGGCTACCCCGCCTCCCCTCCCTTTAGGTCTATTTAGCGTTTGGCAGAGATAACCTGTGGGGAGGGCTGTGACGACATCCGGATCGGTGCAGTCAGAAAGCCATGTCTCTGTTAGGAACATTAGGTCGAAATCCTGATTTTGGATTAGGAGATTTACTTCGGTGGCGTGTTTCGGGAGGGAGCGGCAGTTGAGGAGTCCAGCTTTCAGAGCCGGTCTGGTGATTTTAGGGGGGGGGAGTCGGATTGCAGTATGAGCAGGTCGAAAAGACCTTACCTTCCGTAACCGTGTGGTAGCAGGTCAGGATGGTTTTCGGACGTAGGGCTCGTAGTGTATCAGCTGTATACATCACTCGCTCCTGAGGGTCACCTGGCAGAGTAACAGGGCCACGGGCCGTCCGGGTCCGGACGGGCCCAGACGGGCTTGCCTTTGGCGCGCCTTCGGCGCGCCCGCTGCGCCCGTCCGCTGCGCGTCCGGTAATTGCACATTATTTTATGGGTTTAAGGAGGGGGGTGGGTGTGGCCTCAGGTAGGCGTGGCCTTGCTTCCTCGCCGTAAATGGCGGCGGGAAATTGTTTTTCCAGGGTTTGCTCGTTGCAGCGAAGGAGTCGCTGTTTCAGCGTGACTCTAGCCCGCTCTGACTGTTTGCCGGGTGAGTGCGCTTTTTAAAATACAATTTTAGTAAGGTGACACAAAAATACAGTGGTGATAGTTTTTAAAAGAATTTCGGCGTTCTCCCGGCTTCCGCCTCAGGAGTTTTCAGGTTCTGTCAGTTTCAACGCTGCTGGTCGCGTATATATGCTGAGGGGGGTGGGCGTGGCCTCAGGTAGGCGTGGCCTTGCTTCCTCGCCGTAAATGGCGGCGGGAAATTGTTTTTCCAGGGTTTGCTCGTTGCAGCGAAGGAGTCGCTGTTTCAGCGTGACTCTAGCCCGCTCTGACTGTTTGCCGGGTGAGTGCGCTTTTTAAAATACAATTTTAGTAAGGTGACACAAAAATACAGTGGTGATAGTTTTTAAAAGAATTTCGGCGTTCTCCCGGCTTCCGCCTCAGGAGTTTTCAGGTTCTGTCAGTTTCAACGCTGCTGGTCGCGTATATATGCTGAGGGGGGTGGGCGTGGCCTCAGATAGGCGTGGCCTTGCTTCCTCGCCGTAAATGGCGGCGGGAAATTGTTTTTCCAGGGTTTGCTCGTTGCAGCGAAGGAGTCGCTGTTTCAGCGTGACTCTAGCCCGCTCTGACTGTTTGCCGGGTGAGTGCGCTTTTTAAAATACAATTTTAGTAAGGTGACACAAAAATACAGTGGTGATAGTTTTTAAAAGAATTTCGGCGTTCTCCCGGCTTCCGCCTCAGGAGTTTTCAGGTTCTGTCAGTTTCAACGCTGCTGGTCGCGTATATATGCTGAGGGGGGTGGGCGTGGCCTCAGGTAGGCGTGGCCTTGCTTCCTCGCCGTAAATGGCGGCGGGAAATTGTTTTTCCAGGGTTTGCTCGTTGCAGCGAAGGAGTCGCTGTTTCAGCGTGACTCTAGCCCGCTCTGACTGTTTGCCGGGTGAGTGCGCTTTTTAAAATACAATTTTAGTAAGGTGACACAAAAATACAGTGGTGATAGTTTTTAAAAGAATTTCGGCGTTCTCCCGGCTTCCGCCTCAGGAGTTTTCAGGTTCTGTCAGTTTCAACGCTGCTGGTCGCGTATATATGCTGAGGGGGGTGGGCGTGGCCTCAGGTAGGCGTGGCCTTGCTTCCTCGCCGTAAATGGCGGCGGGAAATTGTTTTTCCAGGGTTTGCTCGTTGCAGCGAAGGAGTCGCTGTTTCAGCGTGACTCTAGCCCGCTCTGACTGTTTGCCGGGTGAGTGCGCTTTTTAAAATACAATTTTAGTAAGGTGACACAAAAATACAGTGGTGATAGTTTTTAAAAGAATTTCGGCGTTCTCCCGGCTTCCGCCTCAGGAGTTTTCAGGTTCAAATGATCGTCCAGTCTGTGTTTTATCTTTTGAAAAAGGAAAAGTACATTTATTACAAACACCCACTAGTCAATACTGTGCAGTAATTTACAAATATACATAAGGCTGGTGGAAATAACTTTGATGTCATTGAGTAATCACTGTAATCACCTCTGACCCCCTGAAGGGTTATACAAACACATCAAGTAGCTATATTTACTTGGTCAAAGGCTCAATATCAGCAAACCACATGTCAAAACATCATTTAAAGAGCAATAATGACAAATAACCACGTGTGATTGCACTTATTAATGTTAATAAAGCATATGTACTTTGATCAATAGTCACAGTCAAAATGATCAATAAAGTATTTACAATATGAACTTCCCATAGGTCTGTGTGCTTTTTAGGTAATTTTAGCTATTAGAAACGCAATTATAAAAACCGCGTTAAGAGGTCATTGCATTTTGATCACATATTTAACCATAGACTTAGCCCCAGAAGGTGTTGTACAACATGTACCTTTCCTTCGACACCTTTAGGCCACAATAACTGCAGTTACAGACTTAGTTCCTAGATGGTGCTGCACTACCAGCTGTAGAGATCAAAGCTCCAGCGTGAGAAGTGCTTGAAGCAACAATGAAGCCTGGGATGGTCTTCATTTCTGTGACCCTTCCATCCAACTTACGGTCAGTACTTGTGTGAAAATCTCCTGTGGGGCATTACAGGGGCTACTTTGGAAGCTTGAAGAATTGATTAGCTGCCTTTTTCTTTTTTTCGCCACTTGCCATGTGGCCTTTCTTCTTCTTGGGGGTGACCTGTTCCATCAGGGCACTCTATTGCCTCTAGACATTGGGGGCAGACAAGGTAGCCCCACCCCTTTTTGCAATTCCCGCTCCCAGCACGAGCATCACTCATCTGTGCTGCTGCCGGATTCTGCGGCAGGGCATGGCTAATGGTGGCAGACACCTGCTCCCCCAAAACATGGGGAGGGGGGGGCTGGCGATTACCAGTGCTGGAGCCATGGTAGTGGTTCATGGGACCCTCCTTCAGTTACAGGAGGGAGGGGGGGGGCGGCGAATCGATAGCGCTTCACCAATTTCTTCCTTGGTTGGGATTCCCAGGCCTCCAGGTCTCCCCACACACCCCTCCCAGGGCTACAAATTAAAAGGATTCCTTGCGGCGACACCCAAGGCCTGGTTCACCCTGGGGAGTTTGACTCAGCTGGCAGTGGAACTCCACTCGCTGGGGGAAAGGGTGGTGGGTGTCAAATTGTCAATTCTTCTCCAGCAGATATCTCAGGCGCCGATGAGCCGCTTTGCTTGTTTTTGAGATCATTTTGCTGCTGGTAGCAAGCCCTAGCCACCTGGGGTACTTTCATGAGGCCTCCTGGCGATCTTTGCAGAAAGCTGGTTACACTGGCTCCCTGCGCCGGCCTTTGTCCTTGGTATCCTCTTCAGCTTCCCTCCTCAGTACAGAAGCCCTGCCTTTCCCTCAACTGGTCCTCAGAAGGTTAAAGGGGGCCAGCTTCCCTGGTCTTCTTGAGAGCCCCACTGGTCTTGGGGTCACCTAAAGTTAGAGTCCTTAGCCCAGATGGGTATGCAGGAGTTCTTCCTTTGACCATGGTTGCCGCCTCCAGTCCCAGCGTCCAAAAAACACAACCAAGAGAGCTCTCCCCCTTAGAATTGGGGGCAGAAGGTTCTGGAAACAAGGCACCCCTAAACTATCCAGGGGTGCCACATCACCTTTCTGCCCCTGTCCCAACCCTCCTGCACTGTGTGCTTGGACATTTAAAAATGGTGTCACAGGGCTGTGGCCAAGATGGCGGCAAGGTAGGACGCGTTGCCTCAAAGCTCCTGCCCGTCACCTGCCCTTTAAAGTGTTTTCCGGAGTTCTCACTGACAGACGGACCGCCGGAGCAGAGCGCCGCTCTCCAGAGCACGAACAGTGCAGAACCGACCCACGGGTGGGTCCCTGCAATTCGGCATTCTCCCGAATTGTGTCGGGCCTGTTGACCTCGCTTCGTCCAAATGGTGGGCCATACGGAGCGGGGACCCGCCGAGCGGCTTCCTTGGGGCACGCATCTGAAGAGCACAGACCTACGACCCATGGCAACGGAGGATCCCGCTCTACCCTTCAGGACCAGGTACCGGGGCTACGCTCTATTCGGTGGGGCCCGCCTGTTTCTGGCCTCCAAATCCCAGCGTGACCGGTGCGCACGCGCGGCCTTGGCCTAAAGTTGCAGCCAGCCTCACAGCCCCGGCCGCACTGCAGTCACACCCCCGGCTAGAAGCAACGCCGACCCTTTTGGTGCAACCGGAGGCTCCCCCATCCGCCGAGATTGCCTTGTGAGTGGCGGGACTGTTTATGGACTCAAGGGGCCCCGGGATAAGCGGCAGTCCAGAGGAGTGTGGCCTCCTGGTCCCTTGCTACTGGAGCCCGTGTGCCGCACCACACTGCATACCAGGGCCGTGGCACCCGTGGAGATTGTGGGCAGCCGGACCACAAGAGGCTGGAACCTTAGGGCGCCCTCAGGATCTGGGACCCCCCCAGTTGCCAGGACCATGTGCTCGACAGCGGAATCCCCACGGCACAGCTAAACGACTCCTACCCTTCCGGTAATGCAGCAGGGTGAGGGCGAGCGTGGCCGCCATTAGAGGTGGACGGCGAGAGAGGGCCGCGGCGTCCCACAGAAGCGGCCCAGCTAGGACTAGCAGCGGTTTGTGAGCTCGCTGCCGCCCCAGCTTGCCCTCCCTCACCCCTGAAGCAGCATCAGAGCAGTGGACTCCCTTTCGAGACACGTGATCGTCACCGATATTGGCACGTACGGAGGTGTGGGGGCTTGACGTGGGGGACACGCATGCTACCCACCTCAGAGTGCACTTCTCTTGGACATCTACGCCAACCCCGGTGTGGCCCCTGCTGACCTAGGATTCCTCACCCTTTCAGGAGTTTGTGCCTCGATCATGGCCTGGCCCGGGTCACAGGCTGGGCATTATGCACTCCCATCTTCTGCGGGCCATTTCCACCACCTGGCACCCTGAGACGCCTCGCTACACGTCCCCGCCCGGCTGGAGTCCTCTCACACCTTTTATGCTGACACGCCACGTCCTTGGTGGACTAGGAGCGGGTGCTAAGGGCCTGGCGAGACCACGACATCTCCACAGCAGCTGGTACTCCTACAGTGCCTGTTGAAACAGAGCCGACTGGGCGACTTTGGCCCTGTTGCTGGCACGCATCGTTCGCCAACTACTGGGCTAGGTACACCCAGACCACCTCCTCATTTCGCTTCGCAGACCCTTGGAGCGGGACGAGGCCTAAGATTATGTCCTCCACGAGGGGGAAGAAAGACAAGACGCTAAAGGAATGTTTGCCCGCCAACAGAGTACTTCCACGATGGGGCACTCTTCCTTGGGGGACCGGAACCCTGTGAAGACCCAGAGCACGAGTGAGGAACCTATCACCCGGGCGTGCCTGGAGTCTCTCTTCTTGACCTTACGGGAAGATCTCCAGACAGTGAAAAGGGACCTTACCTCCGAAATAAAGGATATCCGCAGGGATGTGGATGGTCTCAGCGACAGGGTTGCTGCTTTGGAGGACAGAGGAGACACTGAACTGTCCACTCTCCAACAGGAGGTGATACGTCTCCAGGACCAGCACCTTGATTTACAGATTCAACTGGAGGATTTTTCGAACCGCTCTCGGAGACACAACATCTGCATCCGGGGAGTGAAAGTCACAGCAGATACCGCTGACCTGTTCACTTTCTCCAAAGAGCTTTTCAATCACATCCTCGGCAATTCCCACGATGTTGAAATCAAATTAGACCGTGCCCATAGAGTTGGCACTCCACGGACGGGCAATGCGCCACCCGCAGACATACTCGTCTGCGTGCACGACTTCAGGACCAAGGAGGCGATTGTTACCAAGGCCAGAGCTATGCAACCAATCTCGTTCAAGGATCAGTCTCCGGTGCTCTACCAGGTCCTGGCTCTCCTAACCCTTCAACGGCGGTGGCAGTTCCACCCTGTTACGGAACATCTCCATCAGCAAGGTGTCTTCTACTCTTGGGGCCACCCATTTCGCCTCATCTTCAGACATAATGGCAAGTTGCTACAATTGCACTCCCTTACTGAGGCTTGCCGGTTGCTGGGAATCCCGGTACCACCAGAAGACGACGACAGTCGCAGCACGACCTCCGGCCCTGAAGTTTCCCCATCGGGCTGGCGGCGGCAGGGTCACAGGCGACGAATCCAATGGCCTGACCAGTCGGAGATCGCCAAGGGACGACAGGCGGTCCTTGACTCCATGTCAGCGGCTTTTACAAGGAACACTTCTGATGGCACTTGAGCGGGTCTGATGCCCCTGCTCTTTCTCACTGCTTCTGAGGTGGGCGTGAGTCCCGACACTTGGCCACGACATGGTCCCCGTATTAACTCACTCCTGGTCATCCTGGGATACTGGAATATTCCCCTTGAGTCCGCTTTGTTTGGATAGTTTTGTTCTTGGTTGTTAGGTTGGAGTGATTTCCTTGTGGAATTGGGATCCCTCGTCCACCTTTTTTGTTAATCGCACAGGTACCCACTGGGGTCGACCCTCCGGTGTATATGCTCCTTCCTTGCAGCATCAGGGGCTGTTCCCGCCCCTTGCTATCGCTTTTCACCAGCTACCACTCTTAAAATCCTCACCTTGAACGTGCGAGGACTTAACCCCGTTAAATGCAGAGTGGTCCTTTCAGGTCTTGAAAATGCCAAAGCTGATATATGCCTTCTACAGGAGAAGCATCTCCTGTCGAAAGACTGCTACCGCCTAAAATCCCGCATATTTCCGATTCAGATGTTCTCCTCCAGCCCTGCTAAATCTGCTGGCGTGGCCATCCTAGTATTTCGCACGTTTCAGGCTAAAGTCCTTCAGAAAGAGGCCGGAATTAAGGGGAGGCTCCTCACCTATCAATTTACCCTGGGTGGCTGGACATTCACCATTGGGTCGATATATGCCCCTAACGTGGGACAAGAGAAGTTTTTGCATGAAGCGCTCACCGATGCTACAGCGGAGCGCAGGATCCTGTTGGGGGGGGGGGGGGACCTGAACCTGGTGTTCGATAATTTATTTGACAGATCATGCCAGCGCACAAGTCAGACAAGCGCCCTCTCTGCGACAGGTCTAGCACGACTACAGGACTTAGACTTCAAAGATCTCTGGCGCTGCTTCCATCCCCATGGCCGAGAGTATTCTTACTATTCAAGCACGCACAAAACATACGCTAGGCTCGATTACCTTCTAGGTTCATTGCCCATACATGCGTTGCAACTGCAGTGGAGATAGGGGTTGCCTCTCTGTCAGACCATGCCCCAGTTATCGCACCTTTACACTCCCTCCTTTGCATCGTCCCACTCGTCAGTGGCGCCTTCACGACACCCTCTTACACTGGGTGGAAGCTGTTGAGCAGATCCAGCGCTCCATAAAGAACTACCTCTCACATAATGCTAACCGCAACACTTCCCTCTCGACACAGTGGGCAGCACTCAAAGCGGTCATACGCGGGGAATTTGTGGCTATTTCCACAGCAGACCATGTGGAGCGTAGACGTAAAAGAGACTATCTCACTCAGAAGACGAGGGAGTTGGAGCACATGCACCAGAGGACAGGGGCGCCCAGGGGGTGGCGTCAGTTGCGGGCTATGCGCCAACAACTAGCTGCACTGGATCAGGACAGGGCTGAGTTTGCTGCCCTTCGATTACGCCACAGTTATTATACTGGAGCGGATAGGTGTGGCCGCCTCCTAGCCAACAAGCTTCAGGAAGCTTGGGAAAAGACAAGGAGTTCAGGAGATTTGCCAGGGGGATGGTCAGCAGGTATCGGAGGACTCAGATCGCTGAAGCCTTCTGGGATTTTTACGCCCAACTCTACACAGGCCTACCGCTAAATAGCGCCAGCGGCGCTGCTTATCTGGCGGAGGCTAATCTACCTACCCTGACTAAGGCACAAGCAGACCATTTAGAGCGAGAAATAAGAAAAGAAGAGGTTGTCGCAGCTATCTCGCGCCTTAAACCAGCTAATTCCCCCGGGCCCGACGACTACTCAGCTGCCTTTTATAAAACGTTTTGCACACTAGTGGCTCCCGTCTTGACCAGTCTTTTCAATTCCTTTGACCAGCCAGGGGCAATCCCTGAAGACATGATTGAAGCATCCATCGCGGTTATCCCAAACCCGGGGCGAGACAACACTGCCTACATGTTGGGGCTGATAGACCCAGATCAGGCAGGTTTCATCCCTCAATGCCAAACGAGCGATAATACCAAGCGGGCCCTCCATCTCATTGAGAAAGCTTCCCGGACACAGGGGGAGTATATGTTGCTCACATGGGTCCATTGGCCATACCTGGAACAAGTGCTTACACGTGTGTGTATGTGGGATAAACTTAGAACGTACATCTTAAACTGTTACCGCTTCCCCACAGCCACTGTCCGAATGAACGGCCACACGTCGTCTCGCTTCCCTATAGGTAGGGTCACTAGGCAGGGGTGTACTCTTTCACCCCTCCTCTTTGCGCTCTACATGGAGCCTCTGGCCCACAGAGTCCGGCATAACCCTCTGATAACAGGGATCAAAGTCCACACAATTAGTTTATAAGCTGACGATGTCCTGATTTCACTATCAAATCCCGTTCCTGCGCTGTGAGCCTGCTTCCTGGAATTGGACAGCTTTGCGCAGGCCTCAGGGTTTAAAGTCAATATGGATAAATCCGTGGCGCTTGACCTCTCCCTGTCACCTTCCACTTGGGCATGTCTTAAGGAGCAACACCCTATCCAATGGGCAGCAGACACGGTTCCCTACCTAGGGATCCAGCTGGCCCCCTCCATTCCGGCCAGAGCCGCTATCAATTATGCTCAACTGCGATCACGGATTCGCAAGGAGCTGGGCCAATGGAAGCATTACCCGCTCCCCAGGCTTGGCAGGGTGGCGCCCACTAAAATGACTATACTACCCCAGATATTATATTTGTTCCAGACCCTGCCCCTTAGTCCTCCCTCTGGTTGGATCCAACAGACCCAATCCAAACTTGCGCAATTTATATGGCACGGCCGCAAACCCCGGATGAAACATGCTATAGCGGCCCTCCCACCGGAGGAAGGTGGCCTTGGAGTCCCCGACCTCCAGCTCTATTTCCAAGCGACACAATTGCGTCACTTGGTCGGCTGGAATTGGAGAAACAATGGCTATTCCAAGACCGCGCTGTAGCTGCTACGTCCCTCCAGAAAGTTCCTTTCCTTCGAAAGGCGCACAGACTGCCTAATCTTTATGCGTCCTATATTATTCTGGTTTCCTTGGAGGCCTGGGATCGTACCAACATTAAACATAAACTGACAACCCTTCCCTCTCCGCTTACCCCACTATTCGATAACCCCGAATTTCAGCCGGGCATGGGCGAAGCAGTCTTTGTACGCTGGCGATCTACAGGGTGCCGTTCTCTGGGCCATCTCTTCGATGTTGATGGGATCATACCGTTCCAGCAGGTCAAATCGGAGTACGGGATCCCCGAAACCGAACGACAACGTTACCTCCAGATTCCCCACTGGGCACTATACCCACAAATTAGGCCACATGCTCACAGACACCTCTCCGCATATGAAAAATCACTTCTCACGCGCACATCGGACAAAAAACTAATCTCCGACTTATACAAAATGCTATTAGCCAGGAACACACATATGCATAGCGCCAGTCGCACACGATGGGAGCGAGACCTGGGTAGGTCACTCAGTCATAAGGAATGGGAGGGTGTATATTACAGGGCTCGCCACTCAGCCTATCACACGGGACTGACCGAACCACTGACCAAAATAGCCACTTATTGGTATTACACCCCTGAGCGCGTCCACTTAGCGGACCCAAGACAGAGCGCTGACTGCTGGTGGGGTTGTGGGAAGGTAGTCACCCTGGTGCACCTCCTTTGGGATTGCAAACACTTACAATCGTACTGGACTCAGGTTCTTGACGAGGTGGGCAAACACCTAGAGACACAACTGCCATGGTTTTCCACATACATCTTATTAGGTCTCCCGAACCCCTTGACGTACCCTCTTAAATCCCGAAGAGGTTGTTTAATTGTAATTGCGCTAGGCTCAGCGGTTCAAAACATATTGATCCATTGGCGCACCTCTCAGATCCCTACATTCATAGGTTAGTTACATCGATTTTGGCATGTTCTTGGGATGGAGAAGTTGACCCTCAAGCTAGCCTGGAAAGGCTCCGCATTCGGAGAGCTCTGGCAGCCATTCCTGTCCCTTCTTGCCTCAGAATTTCGAGAAGTGACCTGCCCCAGGTATTTGTGCCTTCTACTGCTCTCTGATCAGCAGCCGTCTGCAACATAACGCTTCTACTCACGTACTGGGATCCTGACTGCTTTCACAATTCGCACTATTCTGGTGGACGAGAGACGGGGGGGGGGGGGGCTCAGATTAGAATTAGTTTCATTTTGTTAGTTTGCTCCGACTCCTCTGCCTTTGTATTTTAGCCACTCAGGGCTTGTATTGCCCTCGCTATCCTATATATTTCGAGATGCCGGACATGTTGTTTGTTGACAAAATCTTAATAAAATATTTAAACCATAAAAATGGTGTCACCCAGGAGTCACAAGTCACATCTGCTCTGGGGGGCTCAGCTCCACCCCTCGTGGAAATCACTGCCAAGGTCTGTGTTTGCTCCAGAGGTCTGGCCTTCCATCTGTGTTCAGTGGGCTGACCCATCCCTGGTACAGTGTGACAGCTGATTGATTGCTGCAGATCCTTCATCCCCTTCCTCATCCTCAGGAGCGGAGTGAAGCACTTTTAATTGTTCCCATTGTATAGGGTGGCCTTTGTTCCTGCTGCTGGAGAGAAATGTAACTAACTTGATACAGCAGGGTGACAAAAGGCGTGGGCTCTGGTCCTGAGATGAGTATCCTGGATGACCCATAAGCAGTACAGATATATTTTTGCAACTTTCAAAATGGATTTTCCCGCACAGGTTCCACCCTAATTCGATATATCACTGGTCTCTGTAGGCCAAAAGGAAGCAAAACTACACTCCAAGGCTTCCCCATAGGTGTATAATGGAGTGTCACTGCAGACAAGACAGTAAACCACACTGACTTTCCCTATGAGTGTACACTAACTTAATGAGACCTATCCCAGGTTAATATCCAACCCTGCAGTGCCCCCCTGCGCCGGGCTACTAGTGTGTATTTATCGTGCTGAGCACGACAGGAGTATCCCATGTGTGCATACCTGTAACCAGTCATGTGCCCCTTACCCTTGCTCTGTTGCAGCTGCTTCATCTTAAAAGGCGGGACACTGGTGGTAAACACAGTCCATTTACCTTGAGTTTACCGTTGATGAGACGCAGGTTGTGAGGCTCACTCACAGTAAAAAGGTCAACAACCAAGTGATCAAAAACAGAAAAATCCGGGCGGATTTGATTGGCCAAATCCATCACCTTACGCTTCCTTTGACAATCTGCATGTAATTTATAACATTTAACCAAGTTATTACTCATCCAAATATTACCAAATGTACATGAAAGCAGATCTATAAAATACTAACATTTCAAAACATTCCTGACCTGGAGTGAAAATATACATTTACCTCAAAATACAACAAATCACAGCAGGGCCTATTCAGAGTACTGCTCAAGTTTGGTGTAATTCCATTGAGTAAATACTGTAACTGAGAGCAAAAGTTATAGGACACTAAAAATGGGAAATGTTAATTTTAGATTCCCCATGTAACTATAGTTCCCCCTTCTGAATTATATCATAGATGGGGACTATAGGCTGGATGCACCAAGTGTCTGCCACATTTCAAGGAGCTTCCTCATACCACACCAAATGTTTTATTTTTTCCAACCCAATCTGATTACTTTTTAATAAACATTGACAATAGACTCTCTTTGTTACTGCGTACCATTCAATTCTTTTAAAGTCCGTACGGCATCAAGCTACACTATCAATCTATTTTTCATCTAGTGCACAGTCACTCATGCAGTCAGTTAAGTTCAACTAACTCAATCCCCAAACAGAATTAAGAACATATTAAAGTTGGTGGGATTGTCTCACGTGTGAACATACATTTCTGCTTTATTACCTCATCTTGTATAATCTGATTAATAAGGGTTGTATGGCGCTCAAGGGGTTGCATGACCCACCACAAAGATAGAAACCTGTGGATTACAGTGACTTATTAAAATCTCAGGTCACCTCTCTATCACTTCAGGGCAGTCTATCTTGGTAATTAATATTTTTTAACGTTTGCACTATATCTTTTCATACTTTAACAACCTCTTTCTGAGCGGAGAACATCCCCTCTATATCAGCCCAATAAGCGAGCCTCTCAACCAATTGCTTACACCCCAGGTCTACTGAGACCTTCCAAGTGTGTGCTATGCACCTTTTTGCTCTTACTAAGGCTAGGTCAAGTCACTGGTCACCCATTTTTGTTGTTGTTTCAAGGGCTGAAGCCGAGTAAGCATGCCTCTGGCCTCAGAATAGTTTATTCTGGCACTACCATTATTTTCTGCCAATACCCAGTAGTCTCAAACCACATGGTAGAAATCTGCCTCCAACTTACAGCATCTAGTGCATTTTGATGCCACTATTAAATATATTTTAGACAAGATGCTTGGGAGTCAGGTACATCTTATGCAGAAAATTAAACTGTTCAACCCCAAATCCCCCCTCTATGATGAACCATCTTATATGGATTGAATCTATATTTGACTCCCTTACCACTCCTGTTTACCACAGAACATTTCAGAGATTCATTAAAAATATGTATACAATAGTCATTTATTTTAACACTATCGTAAAAACAATTTTACATTACATCCATAAAAATGTCCATAAAAATCAATATTGAGTGTACACAGTCACAATACTGTATATTCCAATGATCATTTCCTATTGCATCAAAAATGCATTCAAATATTGAGAATAAAATTCCCCAAAACTGTTTAAGCACAGTTTGGAAGTTTCTTAGTTTGCCCTACCTGCTTCAGGACATACACAATGGATATTTTGAAAACTATTTTAAAAAACAAAGGACACACCATCATTTGATACAAGACCCTATTTATTTTTAATTGATATTGTGTTTGTTATAGCACCACACTTTCCTCAGCCTTTTGATCATTGGCTGACTGGAAAACCTGGGTCTGACCAATTCCCTTCTCTTTATTTCAAACAACTCCTCAAATCTAGAAATGAGTTTCACCGCCAGATTAAAAACTTGTCTCTGTCAGTAGGATAATGCGCTTGATCACTAAGGGATATTCCATGGCCATTCTTTTTAATCTTCTTCAATGCACTTGTAAGAGACTATCGGGTCTTCCCTTACTGTAACCAGTCACCTTCTGTTTTCGAACAGAATGAGCATCTTGCTTTCCAGCCTCCAGAAAGTCTATGTTCCATTATGCTTGGACTTTAGGGCTCGGCACACTCCACCGGGCAGGTTTCTGAAATTCTCCTCGTATTTGGTCCCACACCAGCAGTACTACTCACAAACTCCTGTCTTTCCAATGTGATGCTGCTTCAGTTTCTTCTCTGGGCGCCGCCTCTACCTCTGTACGATGAGTTCCATATCCAAGGGCCACCACACAGTCACTTCCAAACATGTTGCAGCCTGAGTCAGTAAGCCATTCATGAGGGAAGAGGCTCTGGCAGCAGCCCAGCTGCTCAGCTCACTGATCTCTGCTCTCTGGCTGCTTTGAAGGTCCCACTGTTGTCACCCTCTGTAACAACCAGGTTCCACACCAAGTGTGCACCAATCACTCAGGAACACTGTCAGGGTCTAATCGCCCTGTGGTCTTGCAGCTAGCTTTGAGGATGCAGCTGTTAGGATGAATCTAGCAAATTCAGCTTGTCCTGCCACCATCACTAGCCCGGTTCTTCGTCCAAACAGGTCTAAATGTGTGTGGGCAAGTGGGGAAAGACATTCAAGTAAACTGGAGGGCCAATAATTCTGGGTGCCTCTGATAATGGGTGGCTGGTTTGGAGCTCAGAGGCTATGAATGCATGTTCCGAGTCACAAAGCACTATTTCCTATAGGGTCTCTACTTAACCATATTTAACTGATAAATTAATCATAAAGCTCTCCATTGTTAAATTATAAAATGATAATTTGGCATATTTAATTAAATCTACTTATCGAGTCAACTTTGTTTTATTTTATTTCACTAAAGGATTAGGCAAACTTTACAATGTTTCATGCAAATACAATTCTATTATGCTACGGAAATCATACTAGCAACATATTAGATGAGACAGTTCGTAAGTGCGGCTTTTATCTTCCTTAACAAGTATTACACATACATTAAAAGCACCACAAAGTGTAATTGATGACTGTTGTACAGATAATGCTTACCCATATTGGCCAGTAAACCTGAAATTGCTTGGACATCAGCTCCTGCATAGACATCAGCCAGAGAGGAAACAACTGGTAAACACAAGGTATGGACACGTATCCTCCGTTCACCTTTAGAAAAAACAACGGTTTCATATGTGGGTTAGAGTGTTAAGCACAGATGACACCTGGTAAAATTAGCAAGAAAACATTTCTATTTTTTTTTTTATTGAATTCAGATACAATAACAATATATAATTACATAAATAAACCATCAAATGAACAAAAGATCAATGCTACCCTGTAAGAATTAGTTTGTCGTGCCATGTAGTGGTGCAGATTCATAAGCTCTGCATGCTCCTGCCATCTAGAGTTGGGCTCGGACATGTAGCACTTGTTTTTCTTCATAGTGACTCCTCTATGATTGGTAATGTGCATGGGCATCTGTTGATTGTTTCCCTCCATAGCAGAGTGAGGATAGAGATGGAGCATGAAAATGCTCAAGTATGGCCATATGTGAAAAAAAGTAGGAAAGAAGGAAAGTAAAAGAAAAAAGGCATCTGCAACAACCCTTCTGGGGAGGAGGGTGGGCGTATGTGCATCTACAGCACAACGTGGCATGAACAGATGCTTACAGGGTAACATTTTCGGCTTGGACATGTGTTGCTGTAGATGCACATGCTCTGAACAGAATATAAAGCAGCTCTCCCCAAAGCGGTGGCTAGCCAGAGAATGTTGCAGAAGTTTGAAAGTGTACGTAGCACAGCCTGGCCCACTTGAGCCTGTTATCATGCTAAGGCATCCACACAGTAGTGCGGGGTGAATGTGTTTGGTGTGGACCAGGTAGCTGACTTACAGCCATCAGACATTGGGATATTACAGAGAAAGGCCGCAGAGGCTGCTTATTTACAGGTAGAATGCTGGCTTCCTAGAGCAGAGCGCTGCCTTTTGGCCTTGCAATAGCAGGTTTGAATGCACTTCACTAGCTAGAGAACTAATTTGGATTTTAAAAATTGCAGTGCCTTTGTGTGGTTTAGTGTAGGTAACAAACAACTGTTGTGTTTTATTAAACTATTTTGCCTTATCAATGTAGTACCTGAGGGATCTCTTACATCTAGTGAGAGAAGGGCTCTCTTTGCTACAGAGTCTGGGAATGGTAATAATACCGGGAGTTCAACTGTCTGGTTGAGGTGCAAAGGAGAGGTCACCTTTGGGCAGAAACTTTGGGTTAGTTTTAAGGATGTGAATCTTGAAAAAGGGCTCTTCCAGCCTAATAGCTTGGATCTCGATCACACACTTGAGGGAAATGATAGTGACTAGAAATGCTACTTTCCAAGACAAAAACTAGAGATTACAAGAATGAAGAGGCTCTTAAGGGGGTCCCATGACCTTAGAGAGGACTACAATACGGTTCTACGATGGGACTGGAGGTATCCTTAAGTCCTTCCATAAATGCTTTAATGATGGGAACATCGAATAGGGAAGGATGTTCCCAGTTCTGTAGGTATGCTGCCACTGCAGCCAAATGTAAATGAATGGATGTGTAAGCCAGGCCTGAGCTTTGCATGAGAAACAGGTATCAACGATATCTTGCAATATTAGCTTTAGTGGATCAATATGTTTGGGTAGGCATTAGTGGCCAAATCTCTTCCACTTTCCCGCATACCAGGCTCGGGTAGTGGGACAGTGAGTCTCCATGAGGATGGACATATATTCAGAAGGCAAATTGAGGAACCAAATTCTAGGACCGCAAGAGCCAGATCACCAGGTTCAGCTGCCTGGGACTTGGAAGCCTGACTGTGTCCTGGTGATGAGTGAGAAGGTCCCGCCTGTTGGGGAGCTTCAAAAGAGGGACTACAGACAACTAGAGGAGGATTGTGAACCACAGCTGGCTGACCCACGTGGGAGCCACTAGGATGAAGGTGAGGGAGGTCTGCCAAAGCTTCAGAATCATATTTGGAAGGAGTGGGAGAGGAGGACAAGTGTAGGCAAATATCCCTGACCAGTTCCTCCATAGTGCACTGCCCATTGACTGGAGCTTTCTACCAAATTTGGTGTAATTCCGTTCAGCAGTTCAGGATGTAGTCATGTTAAAAAAATGAAAAATCCCCATAGACTTGAAATGGGGAAAACGCGCTTTGGGTCTCCCATTTCTTCTCGGCCCTCGCTTGATGGATCACCCTGAAACTTTCAACACAGCAGCTGTACCAAATAGAGGATATTTTGCGAAAATTGCGTGTTAGATTCGTCAAACAGGGCCAAAGTTATTGGCAAAACAAAAAAATCTTTTCCTATGGAAACTTTGGTCCTAACTACCTCATGTAGTGTAGTAGTGTAATTATGTGGAATGGTATTTTATGTGTATTTTTTTTTTTAACACAGCATTCCTATGAGCAATGCTCCACGAAGTACTAAGATAGAAGATTACATCACAGGTGAGAAAATGGTCACAAAGATCAGTGGTAAAACAGATTGGCAACGTTAACAAAAGAATCAACCTAATTCATTTACGGTCACATGGGCTTTCTGTGGCATTAGGACCGGAATGCTGCATTGAAATGTTATAATCTTATTTCACCATTGAGCAAAGGGCTCAAAATAAAACAGCCTTTAGCTTACTATAGCTTGCATCATGGGCGACAACTAAATCTTAAGAGCGCGGATCCTACAATGCTGGCTAAGGAATTCCTCATTGGCTAAGGGAAAGTAATTAGGACTGGAGCAGCAGGATTTGGATTGTTACTGGGGCGCTTTCGAGCACAGGAAATTAGCTGTCTGATACACATTCATGGCAAATGTGAGGGCAGTATAACAATATAACTAGACAAATGCAGACCCAATAAATAATACTTGCAAACCATTTTTTAACCAATGCTCTAAAGAAGTAGTTCTTGGCGTGCAATTCTAAGTGGTGTGCTATGTCGGTGCATGAAAAGTTTCAAGGAAAGCTGGTGACTGATTAGGTTCTACAGTCTCAAGGTGCACAGCCTTTTAACACACACTGTGCTTTCCGTACTAATAACCCACGTGTAGTTGCTTGAATGAGTCCCAGAAACTGACAGTGCACATGGACACCCCCAAGTTAACATGAATTTCACAGGCCAACACAGAAAAGAAATACATGCTTTATGGCCCAAAACCAGCACTCAAGCTTAAAAAAGAAATAAGATAAAAACTCTTTAATTCATTAACACACATGCAAGTGACTAAAGCCAAAAGAATCCTCAAAAAATCACGATGTATTACAAACATCCATGTGAAATATGCTGCATAATAAAACCTGTGACCCTGAAAGTGCTGTAATATCAAAACAACCAAACATAACTTACAATTTGTATGCCATAAAGAAACATTGCCAGACAATGTATCAAACAGTATCTCCTATAAAGAGACTGGGAAGTGTAAATTCGGCTGGCTGTGCATGATCCAGCCTCCAACCGTTTAAAATAAACTGAGATTCAAACCAGGGCTCTATAACAACCCAGGAAGCAATTAGTGCCTCCTGAACCAGAAACAGGCACTTGAGTTTAAAAGAAAAATGAAATACTCATGCCTCACAACCATGTAAAAAAGAGACACCACCGCAATGTGATTATGAAGTGATCGTCTGCTGAAAATTAATAACCCAATGGGTGACTAACGAGCAATGTACATATAGAATATTGATTTAAACTTCAATAATACAATTGGTTTTCAGCTATTTTTAAACAACATTAAAGAAGGGACTGCAGCATACAAATGTGAGGGCAAAACACCGCTCATGCAGACGTATCTGCACCCTCACAGTTGCAGAATGTTTTTTCATATTCCTGGAGACAATGTGAAGGGACACAGCTAGCATCAGCTTGTTTACTACACGGCTCAAAAGCTATTTTGGAAGCAGTCCATTACAAAGCCAAGATAATTTCTTAAAGTAGCCAGCACTCCCAATCCAACACTACACTTGCTAAACCAGCAGGCCACTAGGATGCATGGGTAGGAGGAAGAGGACCGGGGAGGATGACGCGTGCGTTCGGGAAACCACACTGATTACAGCCCTGCTTGAGGTGGGATGGGAGGGGCTAAACACAACATGACAATGAGTTAATTGGAAAAGGGGTGGCACTTGGAGCAACGAGCAGAGAACATGAGCAGGAAATTGAAAAAACAAGCAGAAGGAAAAGAAAGGGCGGGACACTAAAGTATATGGCCGATCATGAAATAATCCATGTAATGGGGGCAGTCTCCAGGGCGTGACTAAAACAGACAAATGTACCCTATCCACTAAGGAATTTGGATAAGCACATGAAGGAACTAATGATAAGCAATGGACATGCTGAATGATATCTCTCTCTCTCCCTCCCTCCACACATTACGTCACCGGTGCCATATAATGCTTCCTAGCTGAGGTGGAGACAAGGGCAATACAATTTGACCAATAGATATGCAGGTGGTCAGGAAGGCTAAGCACACCCACCTGTATCATTTCCCACAGGGATGGGGTGTACATGGCCAAGAGGTAGGTAACACTGGGTCACCGGAAAGCCAGACTTCCGGAAGAGACAACCTGCTTCCCATTGTTTGTCTTTTTAGAATCCTGGTCAGAAAGTGCATTGACGAATGATCCAAGATTTTGTTTTGTGTGCAAAGATTCTGCCCCACTAGGATTTCAGGAGATGTAGGAGCTGGGACGAAGCTAAGTTACCTTGGAGCCAACAGATGCTTACATGCTATTTGACAGCTCACCGCTGGGGCACAGGATAACTTGGCTCTGGCTGCCTTGAAATGTTCATTCATAGTGTGGAAAATTAGTTCGTAACTGAACATTATCTGCGCCATCTTGCCTCTCCCCAGCGAACGCACGGCCGCCATTTTAGGCACCCTGGTCTCTCTCCCTGCTCATTGCCGATTGCCAGCGCGTCCCTCTGGCGCTGCGAACATCCCCCGTGCGCCTAACCACCCCGCTCTCTCATACATAGGCCATGAACCCTCTCCTTCTGCGCGACCCTGCCATGAAACCACATCCGACGCCTGACCGACATCCCATACATGGTCATACATCTCTTTGATTACCCCCTTCCTCTGCGCCCAATTGTCCGAACCGATCCCAGGCCATTACCTAGCCCTGCGGATGCAGTTTATTGCCCCTACTGTAAGGGAAACACCCCACATCAAAGGGATTACAGCAGATCAAGGCCCCCACCCCCTGAGACCCGACCAGTCGCACAGACCCCCGGGAATTGGCGGAATGTCCAGCTGTGTGATAGCCATCTCCTACTGTGTGAGGGGTGGGGACTTCCACTGTAGATATGTGTGGGAAAGAGCTTGAAGTGGGGATTCTGAGGATGTTCTTTCATGTATCAAAGCGATCTCAAGAATGTGCCATGTATGATAAACCTGCAATAAAGTCATAAACCTGTGTATAAGAGGCCAGGCCTCAGAGATGCAGTTAGAACACCTCGTGACGATACCTTGCTGTCTGACCTGATGTGTTCTCCTCCGGAGAGAATAAAACTTTGTTTCCTGCCTTCCAGTCTCCGGCGCCTGCCTCTATGTTGATTTATCATCGAATGGTATAAGAGGCGATTACCGCCGGGCAATACTTGAAAGGTTACCAACTACAACTGCCGCTACCTTTTAACAATTGGCGTCCCAAGCGTGGGGCCCATCAGCGACACGTGGATCCAGTGGGAGAGGTCCCGACGACAGAGTGAACGACTGCAACGATCGGGAGAGCTCCTGCCCGATAGACTCTCGTCTGGCAGCCGATCATCCGAACTTCACTGGTTCCGAGCAGACCTCTCTCGAGTGATCTACGGTCCTGACTGGGAACCATCAGGAGTGCCGCGGCAAATACGGAGAGTAGAGGACGATCGGGCGCTGGAGGCGGAAGACGAGAAACTGTCCATGCGGTCCGGGTAAGGTCGTGAAACACGACAAATTGCGAAACGATCGATTGATTGATTGAAAATACTAGTATTACTTATTGATTGTTCTCTTTGAGATATTCGCTGTCTACAAACGGGGAGGAGTAGAAATACTCTCTCTTCCTTTGCAGATAGTGAAGGGTAGGTAACGCAGACTTTTGTCCCCATTGTAACCCGTCGTGCCTATCTTTATCTCCCCACTGATTGATTGTCCGAACATGGATTGTTTTGAGGAATAGTGCTCTTTGAGATATTCTCTGTTTGCAAATAACGTAGAATAGAAATATTCTGTCTAGTCTTTGCAAATAGTGAAGGGTAGGTAACGCAGACTTTTGTCCCCATTGTAACCCGTCGTGCCTATTTTTATCTCCCCATTGATTGATTGATTGTCCGAACACTAGTTGTTCGATATTGGTTCTTTGGAGGTATTCTCTGCTTGCAAATAACAAGGAATAGAGATATTCTGTCTAGTCTTTGCAAGCAGTGAAAAGATAGGTAGTGCAGACTTTTGTACCCGTTGTAACCCGTCATGCCTGTCTTCTCCCCACTGATTAGTAGTTGGTTCTGCTCGGACCGCTTATTAGAGGTGAACCATCCGGCTCCACTGGAGGGCACTCCTAATAAGGACACGTTCACTAAATATGGACCAGTCGCTGTAGCTTATAGTAAACTATGGCGTAAATATACAAAGAAGGACTCCGAAAGTCAGTGGCCACTGGTGGGATCCTTTTTGACCCTACAAAACTAAAGAAACACTAGGAAATAGCCCTTTGTGGGATATATGAAACTAGGGGAAGGAGCCAAGCTCACGGTCGAGGTAGCCACGAGGTAGCTCGGCTCCGTCGCTCTCGCTGTCTAAACATGTCTGCCCTACTGCCCACCCCGCCCAGTAAACACGACAGAAGCCTGCTGATACCCACCATCGACGTCACCGAACTGGGCTAGATCGCGCACGATTGGGCCATGTCATTTTCCGGTTACGCAGTAACATCCTCGTGCTCGTTGCCAGATTGCAAATATGTACAAACACTCCGACAAAGTAGTATAGTTATAACATTTTAATAACTTATAGATATAACAACACGCCAACAGGGTAAACACATTAAAAAAAAACGTTTTTTAAACAACTATTTACATGACAGTCCTCGCCCCTCCTTCTTCGAAATAGTAACATTGGCCTGTTTTGGGCGGTCCTTTTAGTTGGCTTTGGGCTATAAAAGACCTGCAAAATCCATCGGCCTGTGAGGCGGCATCAGTGGCGGACGATTGTGCGAATAGGCCGGAGGCTACATGCAGCGCCGAGGCCCTGGCAGCGCCAAGGTGGAGTCCACCACGTTGTACTGGTCTTCCCATTCTCTGCTTCGACCGGCAGCGAAGGGTGCCCTGGCAGGGGGGAAGCGACGCGGACGGGCCTCCCCCGCCTCCCCAGGTGGAGGCTCGCCAGCAGAAATGGCACCCCTGCTGTTTCACTCACCGGCCAGCTGAGTTGCACCCCTGTTGTTTCACTCGCCGGCCAGCTGAATTGCACCCCTGCTGTTTCACTCGCCGGCCAGCTGAGTTGCACCCAGCCGTTACGCTCGCCGTCCAGATGAGTAGGCGCCCCTGCACTCACCAGCCAGCTGCAGCAGGACAGCCATTCACATCTTTCCTGCCGGGCAACCACTCAGGCGGAAGTTCCATTTTGCACCAAGATTGCCATTAGCGTTCAACGCAAGAAGTGGGCCCCCGCAGCTGAGTGATCGGGGGACCCACCCCGGTGGCTGAAAGGAAGAGCTGCTGCTGCTGCTGCCTCTGGACTCTGGCGGTCGGTTCTTCAGATTCAGGCCTGGCCCACCGAAAGACGGCTCTGGACTCGGAAGCTTGTCTGCTCGGGCGTGGGCCCCACCGTTGAAAAACACCCTCTCAACTTTGCAGATTCTGCGGGAGTCATTGACATTCGACTCCCGTGGACTTCCGGTGGGGACAACCGCCGCTATTTGCTTGCTCGATCATTCCACATTAACTTGTCTTTGCCTCGGGCGGCAGCCATCTTGCCTCCTTTTGGTGCCCTGAGAGAGACTGATTCAAGGCGTCGGCAGCGAGACCCGCCTGCTGTCCCGCCCTGAGAATGGATCATGGCATTGCTGCGAGACCGTGGTGACGCCATGCTGACGCAAGCTTCTGTTTGAATTATCAGGAGACACTGTAGCCTAGCCGCTCGGATCAGTTCCGGTGGAACCTCAACATGACCCGGTAGGAACAAAAACTGTGCTTCCCCACCCCCGAATCATGATTCATGCTGTCTGTTCTTTCCGTTGGCTCTAACGAAAGTTCTCGAACTGCCGAAAGGGATTCTGGTCTGGCAGCTAGTTAGTGGAAGGACTTAGACTGTACGCTGGACCCGCCCGACCTCGCCCCAAAATGGCGCCGATGTAGGAAGGGCCTACAACTCCTTATGGCGTTTCAGTTATTTGACATTTATGTTAAAGGGATATGAATGCGATGTTTTCACACGTGATGGGCGGAGGGACGGGGAGGGTACTGATCGGGCATACGGACGACCTTATTGATGCTGTCCTCCCCATTTTTATTATCATTTTTTTTTTTTCGTGTTAAGGTAGTGTTGCTCATGATACTCGGCGCCTCTCACACCGTGGCCGGCCTGTAATGGTTGTAGGCCCGTATTTGTATACTGACATTGTTTTAAATAAAGGGCTTCTTGAAGGAATTACGGAATCAGCGTCATGACAAAACATCTAGGTTGGTAGAGGTTTTTAATGACTGTTACTCCCAAGCAATAGAAAGCAGATAATGCAGACCCTTTTTCTTTTTGCCTGAATCTTTGGATTGATGAAATTTGTACCCATCACGCCTGTCTTTTTCAGAATTGTTAGAAAATGGTTTACTATAGCTTAAGGTATCTGCCGAATGCAAGGCACGGCACCTTACCTTATAATATGCGACCAATTAAGAAACAAATGCACGACAAGAGAACCCGATTTTAGGAGACGAATAAAATGGAACGTCTTGTATAAGTCGAAGGGAAGGATATAGTAGGTCTGTGGTATTACCCGCCCCTGCAGCCAGCCTGGTACGTGGTAAGTAGAACTTTTTCGTGTCTACGCGCGCTAACGTACTTTGAATGCTGCACATCCCCCCCCCTCTTTTCCTCTCTATAGGTCACAACGGAGTTCCGACTGAAGAATGGAGTGGACATGGACCGCACCGTGCTCAATATAGGGAAAAACATAGACAAACGTTGTGGGATAGTGCGCAAAATGCAGACCACCACTGGGAACGTGAAAAACTGTATGGTATGACTGTGCGTGTGTGCGACGATTATACGGTATGAATGTGTGTGCATTTCATATGCTTGGGTCGCTGGAAGAGAACGTCATCGTATGACTGAAGTGCTTATCTACCGATCAAAGGGAGGGGAGTAAAAGGTCCGACCCCCCCCCCCCCCCAAAATGAATTACGGAAAATACTGAAAATACGCAGCGTGCACAGGAAAGAGGACAGGAAAGGAAAGGTCCCCATACTCAACGTAGCTCTGTGTCTTCGTCTTAAGTTTCTGCGCTTGATGTATGTACTGTCACGCCCTATCCGGTATTTGTGTGTACGTGATCACCGAATTTATGTCTTTCCCCCGCTTGTGTTTTCTTACATAGAACTGACCCGTGCTACTCCATGTTGTGTGTGCACCAAGTAGCCTATTATCGTACACATGTCTCTCTCTCTCTCGTTTTGTGTCGTACATATACCAAATAGTCTACTTGATGCGCACGTCTCTCTCTCTCTCTCTCTCTCTCACTCTCTCTCCCTCTCTCTCTCCCTCTCTCTCTCCCTCTCTCTCTCTCCCTCTCCCTCTCCCTCTCTCTCTCCCTCTCTCTCTCCCTCTCTCTCTCTCTCTCCCTCCCTCGCTGAAGGCTCTCTTGCCCTCTTTCTTTTTGAATAAATTACCAACACTATACCTCCTCAGTATGTGTATAATTGGCCTCAAACACGGCGGTGTTAGGAACAAATTGACAGAAACAAAAACGACCGTACTTTACCACGTTACTACCTCTCCTTTCTGTAAAATGTTGACCTCAACTGGCTGAGGAAGAAAGGACAGGTAAGCCGACTGATGTCTCCCAATCTGGCCCTCATCACGGGGACTATTTGTCAGTGTTTTTCGTTTTTAGAGCTCTAACGACACCATCTCCACCGCCCAGAATTGCCCCCGCCCAATTGCTCCGAACTAGAATGTCTAAGCACCCCGTCCTCCCAGAATCACCCCAGCTCTGTACTAGCCGTCCCAGAGTATTTCGAACAAAACAGCTGATGACTTTATTTTCTAAAGATACATCGCCTAAACTGATGAGGATTACCTATTGTCTCCAGCAAGAAAAACGTTTAGCTTGTGTCCCTCCCCAAAATAGATACCTGTGAATCCATGACAGTAGCACCTCGCACTTTTTCATAAACTTAGCAGTCCTCGGAAGAAAATGTGTATTAACAGAACTTGTGTTAAGAAGAACGAGTCTCTGCCGGAGAAGCCGGTTCGAAATTTGATAGACTAGAAAGTTGACAGATGTCAGGCTTCCTGCCATGATTATAGGGTACAGGAATCGACACCTAGCAGGCCAGACGATGGAAATTTACAGGAACACCCACAGAAACCTGAACCACAGCAATGATTAATAAGTTAGTAACATACACCGATATAAGAGTTAATAGACATCCATCATAAGAGCGACCGATAAAACATTTCCCCGACTACTCGGTGGTTGGGAGAGAGAATGAAGTGCGTAAATGTCTTCCCTGCCAGCTCTCTAAGATTTTGTTTCTTGTACTCATTCAAAGATAACCTGCGGCCATCGGAAGAGAGGGGTCGGACGTGACGCAAAGCCTGGCTACGGACCATCATGGAACATCTATGGCATCGACCAAGGGGGAGCCACGAAGCAAAGGGATGCGGGACGAGGCACCATTCACAGCATGGAAAGCAATAGAACGAAAGGCTATCCCGAAGCCCCCTGCTCGCTGATCAGCTCGTGCCTGAAGTCCCAACCCGTCGGGCCCGATTGAATGGGCCCAATGCTGAAAGATTCTGCTCTCCTTGGTCCGCCTTTGATCCGATCCCACTCCACCCCCTCTTCCCTCGGCCTCCCAAAAGCACCCCTATTTGTTTGACATTGACCTTACAAAAGAAAAATAAGTGGGTACCCCGTCTCAAGGTACCTACGATAAGACCAGTCAAGGGACAGGACAGAACAGGACTGTGATCCAAGAGCAAAGGATGATCACACCCTGCAACGCGAAAAAAAATCTGGATTTGAGCTGGACCTTAGCTCCACCGCCGGTGCTCAACAGTGCCAACAAAAGAAGAAGAGAGAGCTTACCAGTGATGGCTCGTTATAATAGGACACTGGAAAGAAGAACTCCCTCCCCTGACTGTAACCCTTCTTAAATTGAATTCCTCTCCCAACCGCTTTCGTATTGACTATCTTCCAATCGAGTTTTTATGATATTGCATCAGTCACTTCCAACTGTACACTGCTAGTTAAGAAACTCTAACTTTGTATAATGACACTTGTCTAACACCAGCCGTGCACATGACTATGCTGACTATTTTTGATCCACACGAAGTCTAGGCCTTAAGTAATGTACGAAATATTCCTTGTTTTGCCAGAAACATTTTTCTTTATGGTATCATGTATGTGCCCAAGCAAGCTTCCCTCCTCCTATCTCCGGGTCTGACATGTGACGCAGCTGATGTAATTTTGTATGCACTGCCTCCTCGCCTATCCCATCAACTACATGTAATTATGTACAAATGTGTCAGGTTATTCCTGTCCGCCCTAAAACTCGGAACTTTGAAGCAGAACATATGAAAGCTTTATACAAGGTAGACGCTCGTGGCATTATGGGGATAGATCCGAACTATACAAGCTGGCGAGATATGTTAAAAGGGAGGACTGTGGAAAATTAGTTCGTAACTGAACATTATCTGCGCCATCTTGCCTCTCCCCAGCGCCACGCGCAGCGAACGCACGGCCGCCATTTTAGGCACCCTGGTCTCTCTCCCTGCTCATTGCCGATCGCCAGCGCGTCCCTCTGGCGCTGCGAACATCCCCCGCGCGCCTAACCACCCCCGCTCTCTCATACATAGGCCATGAACCCTCTCCTTCTGCGCGACTCTGCCATGAAACCACATCCGACGCCTGACCGACATCCCATACATGGTCATACATCTCTTTGATAACCCCCTTCCTCTGCGCCCAATTGTCCGAACCGATCCCAGGCCATTACCTAGCCCTGCGGATGCAGTTTATTGCCCCTACTGTAAGGCAAACACCCCACATCAAAGGGATTACAGCAGATCAAGGCCCCCACCCCCTGAGACCCGACCAGTCGCACACACCCCCGGGAATTGGCGGAATGTCCAGCTGTGTGATAGCCATCTCCTACTGTGTGAGGGGTGGGGACTTCCACTGTAGATGTGTGGGAACGAGCTTGAAGTGGGGATTCTGAGGATGTTCTTTCATGTATCAAAGCGATCTCAAGAATGTGCCATGTGTGATAAACCTGCAATAAAGTCATAAACCTGTGTATAAGAGGCCAGGCCTCAGAGATGCAGTTAGAACACCTCGTGACGATACCTTGCTGTCTGACCTGATGTGTTCGCCTCCGGAGAGAATAAAACTTTGTTTCCTGCCTTCCAGTCTCCGGCGCCTGCCTCTCTGTTGATTTATCATCGAATGGTATAAGAGGCGATTACCGCCGGGCAATACTTGAAAGGTTACCAACTACGACTGCCGCTACCTTTTAACAATAGCCTCATTAGACAGAAGCAATGAATCAGACGATGAAAAAGCCAGCTGAAGAATCTCTATGAGGTAGGACATATTTTTCTTTTTAGGGAGAGGTAGTTCCAGGAACATTGAGGCTTTTTCAAA
Source organism: Triturus cristatus (assembly GCF_964204655.1). NCBI lineage: Eukaryota > Metazoa > Chordata > Amphibia > Caudata > Salamandridae > Triturus > Triturus cristatus. The sequence goes on along the minus strand of NC_140590.1, from coordinate 954,670,184 downwards.
TACTGCTGTGAAAGACAGCAGTTAAAGGGCCTGAACAGCACTCAAATTCCGCCTCCTGGGAGGCATCCAGGCTGCTTGCATTTTGGATGCCCGAGTTGGCCACAGCATCTGTCATACCAGGAGGTAGATAGTGGGCCATCTCACTAGTGTTTTCATCATTATGGTCAATGATGTGTCTTTTCTGATGTAGTCAGTCTCTGTCACAGTTGACATTCATGCTTTGCAAATATTCAGCCCTAGGAAAAGTCCTGGGCTCAAACTTTTCACTGTACTGGGCCTCCTCCACTAATCTTTGCACAGGACTCTGAGTGCATGTGGATGGGTTTTGTTTGTGAGATAGGCTCCCAAGCTGGTGCCGGTGGAGGAGCTACTGGAAGAACTTGGGACAAATGCAGTGCGGACTGGGGTGAGTGTGAGACCCTGAGAAGATGGTCTTCAACTGATAGGAAGCAGTGGAGACAGTATCAATGTGGTCTGTGCGAACACAATGACCTGTTCTGGATCAACATCAAAAACCCCACAGAGGCCTTCTCTAACAAGTAGCTTCTGAACTACTGGTAGCTCTCCAACTACGTGAAAGTAACTATTTTGTGTGCAGTCCAGCCTACTAAATTAGAAGCTCTTGGTTTGCTGAAGTTTTATTTATTTATTTTTTTACACATCTGAAATGACATTTATTTTTTTGTTTAAATCTACTGAATTTTCATATCCACTTGCACAAGCAACAATGAATTACAATATTACATTAACAGTAACTGCATTTTAGTATTGCAAGTGAGGAGTGATTGATTGAGGGGATTTATAGAGCGCCTGGCTACCCGTTGTTGGATATAGGACTAATATCACAACAGCGTTCTAAGAAGATAGGAATGTAGGTATACATATGAGGTCTTCGGGAAGGTTATGATTGTGTATCTAAGGAATTCGGTTGCAGGTGTACACAATCCATAAGAGTTAACAAATCGCAATTTCAGAAGTAAACAGTCTATTTCTGTTGGCAACGGAATTTCAACCCGGAAGGTCAATATTTATCCAAAGTATTTGTTCCAATTTCAGTATGATGCCAAAATAGAGACAATGTTTAGATAGAACAGGTCGAAGTGAGCCACAAGCCGTCTTATGCGAGGATGCTGCGAAGATTCGGTCACTGCCGGGATCATGTTCTAAACCGGTCTCTATTTTGGCATCATACCGAAAGACTCGTGCCTCACTTTTAATTGGATCAAATACTTTGACAATTCTTGACCTACCGGAATTATAACCGGTTTTTAGACTCATGGCATAACTAACTTACAATTAGAACGAATACTTTGGATAAATATTGACCTTCTGGGTCGGAATTATAACCGTTTTTTAGGTCAAGAACACCTTTATTCTCATTAGGCCTGGGCAAAAATGTTGTTCCGTTCCCGGAAATTGCGATAATTTGACATTTTCGCGTTCCGCGAAAAGTGCGAAAATGTCAAAGTTTCTGCATTCCGCAGCTCGGAGATAATTTGTTTCTTGCTCGCGCTGTAAAATAATACATTCTCGCGATCGCCTTATCTGAATCCCTGCGTTCGCCGACAAGTTTTCTTGATCCGGTCGCGTTCTCCATGAGATGTTGTATTGTATTTAGCCATTTGCGCTGTCTCACGACAGTTCGCGCCCGCAGTGACGTCGCGCGATCACGTCTTTCTTCTCGCAATCATGCACCGCGAGAACTGAAAACAAGATGGCCGCGCCCGCGAGCAACCACATGGGTAAGTTGGCGAGCCGCAACCATGCAGAAAATCTCGCGAACATGCGGGAAAAAAACTTCCGCATCTTCGCGATATTTCCGCGTGTTTGCGATAATTTTTTAAAGTGGATTTCGCAAATTCCGCCCACCCCTAATTCTCATGTGACAGCCCTGAAGAAGTCGAGAGTTTTCACCCCAACGACGAAACATATGGTGGCTGGACCTTGTGTTATTGTTTTGAATAAAAGACAAAGGAAATTCATCAAGAGACATTGCCTCCATCTATACCACTATGTCGGGCGAACTTTCGCATTACTTAAATGCGTGTGCATAGGAATTGACATGTGCATCTCCAACTATCTGATTGAGGGGAAAAAACGGAATTATTTTTGCAGTGGGATGTTTGATGGTGTGCCTCTGACCCTAAGGCAAATGCTATTTACCAGTATGCATCTGTTCTTGGCATGTAGAGCTGCAGATCGCCATCTGGTGTTGGGCCCGGATGTTTGCAGTTGTTTTTCCTCTTGGAAAGTCTTTGGAAGTCACGAGGTATGTGACACCTCCTTTGGATCGTATTGCGCATGGGCTTCGGCTCCATCCTCAGATTGTTTTTCGCCAGCAGGGAAATGATGGAGCGTGGTAATAAGCAGTGAAGATGCCCATGTGTGCTGTATCTAAATAAGATAAACTGGAACAGATAAAGGGAGGCGGGTGGGCGGGTGTAGATCTACAGCTCTACATGCCAATAACACATGCACACTGGTAAGTAGCATTTGCCGTTCGAGGCATATGAGCTGCCGATTACACACTGTGCATAGATTATATAGCAGTACTCACTCCTAGCGGCGACCACCAGTATCTGTTGCAGTGGTTTGAAACAATGTTTTGAGCACAGCCTGGCCCACACTAGCTTGTTGATTAGTTTGCACATCTACACAATAGTGTTTAGTGAAAGTGTGCGGTGTAGACCATGTAGCTGCTCTGCAGATATCATCTAAGGGAATGTTTCCTAAAAATGCCATGGAAGCCCCTATCTTACGTGTAGAGTGGGCTTTAGGGGGAACAGTGAGCATACGTTTGGCTTTGTGGTAGCAAATTTGTATGCATTTGACAATCCACCTAGCTATCCCAGATTTGGAGATGGGGTTGCCTTTGTGTGGTAGGGAGAAAGATACGAACAGTTGTTTTGTCTTACGAAAGGGTTGTGTTCTCTCGATGTAGTAGAGTAAGGCTTGTTTGACATCTAGTGTGTGGAGAGCTCTTTCTGCAATGGTCTGTGGCTGTGAGAAGAATACGGGCAGTTCCACAGATTGGTTTAGATGAAAGGGAGAAATGACTTTAGAGAGGAATTTTGGATTAGTGCGGAGAACAACTTCGTTATGATGCATTTGCAGGAAAGGTTCTTGAATTGTGAGTGCTTGTATCTCACTGACCCTTCTGAGGGAAGTAATGGCTACCAGAAAAGCAGTTTTCCATGTTAGGAATTGAAGTTCACATTTGTGTAGAGGTTCAAAGGGAGGCCCCATTAGTCTGGTGAGGACGATGTTTAGGCTCCACACAGGTGAGGGTGGCACTCTGGGGGGAAATTATTCTTTTGAGGCCTTCCATGAAGGCTTTTATGGTAGGTACTCTAAAGAGTGATAGATGTTGTCTGTTTTGTAGATAGGCTGCTATGGCCGCAAGGTGCAGTCTAATAGACGTGTAGGCTAGGTAGCATCTTTGTAGGTGTAGTAAATAGCCTATGATGTGTTGAATGGACACATCTAGGGGATTGAAGTTATTGTTATGACAACAGACCACAAAACGTTTCACTTGGCTGCGTAGCAAGCTCTAGTGGTAGGTCGTCTAGCTTCTCTAATGATGTTCATACAGACAGGGGGAAGATTTAGATAACCGAATTATAGGATTTCAGGAGCCAGATCGCAAGGTTGAGATGAGCTGGGTCCGGGTGCCTGATCTCTCCATGGTTCTGGGTTAAGAGGCGTGGAGAGAGGTGTAACTTTTGGTGCTGTACTACAGATAGTTCCAGCAGTGTGGTGTACCACGGTTGTCTGGCCCAAGTTGGAGCTACTAGTATGAGAGTGAGGGAGTGTTGTAGTTTGCGAACCACTAATGGAAAGAGTGGGAGAGGCGGAAAGGCGTACGCAAATCTGCCTGACCAGTTCATCCATATCGCTTTGCCTTTGGACGATGGGTGTGGATACCCGGCGGCGAAGCTTGGGCATTTGGCGTTTTTGTGGGTGGCGAAGAGGTCTATCTGTGGATGCCCCCACATTTGAAAGTACGGGTGAAGAACTTGTGGATGGAGTTCCCACTCGTGGATCTGTTGTGTTTGTCTGCTCAGCAGATCGGCCATAGTGTTTTGGACTCCTGGGACATGTTATGCTAGGAGAAAGATGTTTTGGGGTATGGCCCATCTCCATATGCTCTGTGCTAGCTGAGAGAGCTGCGGAGAGAGCGTGTGCCACCTTGTTTTTGTATATAGTACATGGCTGTCATGTTGTCCGTGCGGACTAAGACGGCCTTGCCTGAGACATGTGTTTGAAAGGCCTTTAGGGCTAAGAATATGGCTAGTAACTCCAGATGGTTGCTGTGGAGTAACTTTTGTTGAGGCGTCCACCTGCTGGTGTGATGTAGTAGGTGAGGTCCCCAGCCGGAGAGCGATGCGTCCACTGTCAGTAGTATCTGAGGAACCGGTTCCAGGAACGGTCGCCCTTTGGAAAGGTTTTTGGTGGTCCACCACTGCAGAGAGCGATGGGCATGACCGTCTATCAACACCAGATCTGTCAATTGACCCTGGGCCTGGTTCCATTGGTGCGCTAAGCACTCTTTGAGGACGCATCTGGAGTCTTGCGTGAGGTACTATGAATATGCAAGAGGCCATCATTCCTATAAGTTGCATGAACACTCGAGCTGGAAGAGTGTGTTCCGGTTGAAATTTTGCACTTAGAGCCTGAATGCTTGCTCTCCTGGCAGAACTTGGATAGGCTAGCGCTTTTGAGGTGTCTATGGTGGCACCGAGGTATTGTTTTACGTGGGACGGTTGCAGATGGGACTTCGTGTGGTTTACTGTGAAGCCCAGTTTGTGAAGTAGTTGGATATTGGCGTGAGTGTGTTGTACACACTGGTTGTATGAGTTGGCTTTTATGAGCCAGTCGTCTAGGTATGGGAAGACGTGGATGTGTTGTCTTCGCAGGTGTGCTGCCACTACTGCTAGGCACTTGGTAAACACCCATGGTGCTGTGGTGACTCCGAATGGGAGCACTTTGAATTGATAGTGTTGACCGTCCACTACAAATCTGAGAAACTTTCTGTGAGCTTTGTGAACGGGAAAGTGGAAATAGGCGTCCTTGAGGTCTAGGGTGGCAAGGAAGTCGTTCTGGGAGCGTAGGGGAAGTACCTGCTGTAGTGTGACCATGTGGAAATGGTCGGAGTGTATTAACACAATTATTTGTGTTACCCATCTGTCTGAGGTGATGGTAGTCCAGACAGGAAGGAAATTGTGGAGTCTGCCCCCGAGCGGAGTGGGATGGTCTGGGGGCAGTGGAGGGAAGTCATTGGGCAGGGGTGGAGGCAGAGCGGGAGGTGTTAGTTTTGCCTCTGCCTTTATTGTGGTTACCCCTGTAGCCGCCTCTCTGGTAACCCCTAGTGAAGGAGGATTGGGTAGGGGCCTTATAGGAAGTGGCGGCGCTGTCGGAGGAGTAGCCTCTGGAGTTGCTTCTAAAGGAAGAGCACCGAAAGGAGCGCCTGGGAGGTTGCGACTGCAAGGCTCCCATAGATTTTGCCGTGTCGGTGTCCTTTTTCATTTTTTCAAGGGCAGCGTCGACGTTGTGGCCAAACAGATGTTGCTCGTCAAAGGGGTGGTTGAGGATGGAATGCTGCACCTCTGGTTTGAACCCTGAAATTCGTAGCCAGGCATGCCGACGCTGGTGTTAATTGCCCTAGAGGCGGTGTCAGCTACATCGAGGGCGCAACGAATGGAAGTATTGGCGATTATTTTACCCTCCTGGATTATCTTGTTGGCTCTATTCTTGTATTTGTCAGGGAGGCGTTGCTTTATGGCTTCCAGTTCATCATAATGTGCCCTGTCATATCTTGCTAAGAGCGCTTGGGTGTTTGCAATGCGCTAGATGTTGGCAGCCTGGGATGCAGTTCGCTTTCCAGAGGCGTCCAGGAGTTTGGACTCCTTATTGGGTGGTGGGGCCTCACCTGTTGCCTGGGAGTTTGCACGCTTCCTCGCATTTGAGACTACTAAGGAGTCTAGTGGGACGGGGCCTCTGATGTAGGTGGGGGCTGTAGGGGCGGCCTTATACTTTCTCGATGCGAGGGTTGATGACCCTGGCCCTAACCGGGTCTTTAAAGACCTCCGGCGCATGCTTGATAACCCCTTTAAGCATGGGCAGAATGGAAGTGGCCCTTTGTGTAGTGTCAAAAGTATCTAGGAGGAAGTCCTCCTCCACGGGGTCTGTATGGAGATAAACTCCGTGGTAGTGTGCAGCCCTATGGAGCAGCTGGTTAAACCCCATTGTGTCTTCAGGGGGGGAACGGTCTTGAAGGGTAAAGGTCGTCCTGCGGGACGTTAGGGACGTCTGGGATTTTGTAGTCGTCCCATGGGTCTGGGGAGCCTGTAGGAGTAGGGTCCCCTGTGGGCTGGTCATGGGGCCTGTCCCCTGTGTCGTCGTCGAGGTAGTCATCATCCTCATCAGGGGAGGGTGTGGGAGAATGATGAGGTGGAGGAGAAGAAGGAGGAGGTGGAGGAGGGGGTGGAGGCAGTCTGAAAGGGGAGGTAGAAAAGTCTCTTCTCTTTGGAGGTGGAGCTGGGGCAGGCTTGTCCAGCAGTCTCTTTTTGATGCTGAGCATCAAATGTCCAGTTTTAGGCTCTTTGTTTGACAAGTGTTTTTTGTAGTGGATCGGGCCGAAATAGTTCATCTGTGGGGGGCCGATCCTTCGGTGCCGAAGTTGTCGGAGCCGTAGGTTTTTTAAGCTTCGAGTCGGCATCGGTTCGCTGTTTTGAACCGTGTGGCTTAGAAATGTCTGGTTGTTTCCTCGGTTCCGAGATGACTTTCGGCTTCGAGGTGTGGGTGTCGAGGGCCTTTGGTTTTTTGCTTGGCTCCGGGGATGGTGTCGGTACCGAGGAGCTAGTACCAGTCTTCGGCGCCGAGTGCTTCGGTGTGGAGCTCGGCGCGGAGGAGGAGGCGGCCATCTTTTTCGGTGCTGGTGCCGAGGAGTGTTTCTCGGCACCGAGGGCAGGCCGCTGGAAGGCTTGATGGGCATCTTAACCGGGCCCGAAAGTGAGGTATGGGAAGCAGTGTCTTTGGTCGTGCCTAGGCCCGAGGGCGAAGGCGTGACCAAAGCCTTTTTCGATGTCGTGGAGGGTGGGGGTCGATGGTAGTACTCACGCCCCTCTGTGCCGGAGTGATGTCCTCGACATCTGAGTCGTCAGCTTCGGAGGTGCTGGCGAGGCCCTCTTCAGTGTGCTGCTCTTCCGAAACGTCGACACCTTCCCTGAAGAGGTCGTCAGGGATCGCAGCTGATGAGTGTGCCATTGTTCTCCTCGCCCGTTGGTCCCGAATAGTTTTCTTCGAATGGAAGGATTTGCAAGCCGGACAGTCTCTTGCCTCATGTTCTGGGGAGAGGCAGAGGTTGCACACCTCAAGGAGATCGGTGTGGGGAAACTTCAACCCACATCGAGGACACTTCTTAAATGGAGTCCTTTCCATCAGCCAGGACCGGAGCCCAGGTAGGCCCGAAGGCCTTCGTCGACGACCGGAATCGAAGACTTCGAATGATGAGTCGCGTCGAGTGTGGAGATCGCGATCGAAACAATACAGCGGAAAGGGAAGGATTGCGCGCCGATCAGAAGAACTGAAAACGGTTTGGAACCGGAGTGCGAAGAACAAATCCGAGCCCGATGGCGGAAAAAAACAATCTGAGGATGGAGCCGAAGCCCATGCGCAATACGATACAAAGGAGGAGTCACATACCTCGTGACTTCCAAAGACTTTCCAAGAGGAAAAACAACTGCAAACATCCGGGCCCAACACCAGATGGCGATCTATGCACAGTGTGTAATCTGCAGCTCATATGCCTCGAACACACTGATTTCTAAAGCAGTAAGCAGCAAACTGGCTTGCGTAATTTCATGCCACTCTACAAGGTGGTTGCAGCCCACTTATCCTCGGTGCTTGAAAGTGAGGGAAGAAGATGATCGCAAGTTACTGCTTAAATGTTTCCAGAGGCAGATGACATTGCGGTTCCATTTCTTCTTTTCTCCTAGTACCTCTACCTGTGATAATGATTTTTGCACTTGATATTTATGTTGTTTGGAGGAAATCTGACCCCATTAAGAGGAACCAGGTTGAGCGGCCGCCCTGAAATGAGCTTCACAGATTATTACTTCTTTGGTCACCATCCCCAAAGTTTCAGGATTTCAACTCTAGTTTGCATCCTGGTGAATTTACTAGCATAGAATAGGAATAATGAATTATTAGAAAGTAGTCGATTGAGCCAGGAATCCAAGATGTGCGAGCCTCCAACATCAAAATATTCTTTTAGCAACAGTACAGTAGCGCTCACTGGTGAACAAGTGCCATGCCATTTGCTTGCAGGTTGACAAAATAATTTGAAAGTGAGCAGCTTTAGCAATCTTTAGGGTTTACACACTTGCAGTAACGTTTGCTACAAAAATAGCCTGTCTCCTTTATTCTACATTCCTACAGTACAACTCTATCCTTCCAGGTGGCATTACACTTTCGGAAATACATAAGTCCTGCAATAGTCAATGCGTTTCTGAAACTATTAGCTCTATGGTGATAAACACTTAATTTAATAAATAACAGCTCCATCTAGTAACATTTACATTGGTGATGATCTAATAGTATTCTGTAAGGCTTACATAGAAACAAGAAAGTGAAAGTAAAGTAAAATAAACTTATGAACTGCTCTAGTGTGGGAAGCTTCAGCTGCCAATAAGCATAGTACTCCATATAGGTCTAGCAGATCGTAACAAAATATAGGAGTTTTAATGCTCCCCTAAAAAGCACAGTGCTATTCTAATCTTTTCATGTTGTATTCCTGAGTGCCCAGCACTTCACATAATTGATGGCCATATATTGTGTTCCTGAATAGTGGGATCACCAAGAAATAACCTAAACCAGATTACAAAGTTGTTGATTATGTATAGGGGTAAAGAAAAACAGTGCATTTATTTCAGATCACAACCATATTCTGCTTTATGGTTCACAAGAAGCACACTTCACACGGAGAAAGTGGAGAGAACGGAGAGTTTCTGAAACATGTTCGTTAATGTGCAACACGTTGATAACTCAGGCCACAAAGTTTTACATTCTTTGCAGCCTACGGAAGTACTTCAAAAGTAATCTCACAGTGAATTACAGTAGTGAAGGTGAGAATGTACAAAAGCCCCAACCTCTGTAGCATATATTTCTTGGGGGATGATGGGAGAGTTTTTAAAGTAAGCTCAGTAACAGGATTACGCTTTTATGTAGATCTAGATCCTTATCTAGTAGTACTCCAAGATATTTCACCTCACAGCAGATGTTAGCTTGGTTCTCAAAGATGGAGGCCATCTTTTGTTTGGTCCATGCCAAGAAAATGTGGCAGACCATCATAACCCCGGTTAGATGACACTCACTCCTTCAATCGCAGTTTGAGCGAGCACTCCTGCAGCAATCCAATATTATATCAGAATTCTGATCCAGCTTGATAAACAGCAGTGTGCCCTCAATGTATGAGATGGCCTAGAAGCTAAATATTCAGATCACATACTGAAGGGGCTCCACATATAGTTAAGAGTAAAGATCCTTAGGGGGGTCCACAGGAGTCCTAGCAGATGGCTTTTGTGAATGAGGGAGGGGGGGATGTCACCCTCTGAGTGCATAATATTAAGAATCATGTGACCCATTTTAGTTAGTGCCGCGTCCTTCAGGCCTATAACTATAAGACTTCCAACCATTATATTGTGGTAGTCTTTGTTGAATGTAGCTGAAATATCTCATAGGAGAACTGCCATAATACCTTAACTTGTACTTAACAGCTGTGAGAGCTATTTTGGTTCCTTCTCCTGACCTGAATCTTGCTGGAAATCAGTCTAAAAGATTTTTCTCTTGAACGAAACTTAAGTGATAGTGTTCCGAAATCTTTCCGCATTTTCTGTCATAGCAGGGAGTAGTGTAATAGGTAAATAGATTAAAAGATTAGATGGAACCATCTTGCGTTTATTAAGTAAATGTTTAATGACTGCCATTTCTATTTATGAGGTACGCAATCTACATTGAAGCTGGAGTTGATTATTTTCCATAAATGTGTACTACTGGAGGAGCTAGCTGCTGGTGTATTGAGGTACGACATGGGTCTGATTGAGGTACGTGTCTGTCTAGGATCCAGATTTAAGCATAAATAAACATTTAGGAGCGGAATGAGAGAAATTGATTTTCATACTTTGAGGTCTTTTGAGTACATTGTGATGAAAGGAAGGTAAACAGGATAGTGTCTGTCCTCAAAAGTTAATCTTTGATGGTACGTTTTGGCATACTTGTAAACCCCTGGAGAGACAGACTGAGCAAGCCAGCTTAGGTAGCATAATATTTATCTTTCACTGAAATTAAAAAATGAAGTTGACCCAGTTGAAATGTGGACAAACTAATTTAAGACAATCACTGATTGTGGAGAATAGACTAGTTCTTACCTTTGCTGGACGTATACAGGAGTGCAGACTGAAATGAAACCACTTGCATGTCAGTCAGATTCTCATCTACTGACATCTGCACTGCATACCCTGCATCTGGGTTCACATTGGGCAAAGACAACAAATCTGTGGATCGCACAAAGAAGTTCCCATGGAAAGTATGTATGGAGAGACCTAAAGGGGGAAAAAAAAATATCAATGGAACACACACATTTACCAGGATCTAAATATCTGTTTAAGAAGGTTTTTGCAGGTCACAGAACTGTAATACACTTTAACAAATTCCTGGATTCTGGAGTTGGTTAATGACTGCCTGTGGCAAGCCCACCTTCAACACCCAGTCATCAATGTAAAAGAGGACCTTGACCGCAATCAGCGCCACCACTTTCGTGAAAACCGGAGGGACACTGGGGAGGCCATTGTGGAAAACTGCAAACTGAACTGGCCTACCAGGACAACAGGAAGCACTTGGCCTACAGAACAGGAAAGTGAAAAAAAGAGTTCTGTAGGACCAATGCTACCATCTAGTTTAAGAGGTTAAGGGCAACCAGGAGTTGGAGTACAGAGAGCATTTTAAATTTGTCATTCTGCAGGAAAGCATTGAGAAGGTGAAGATCTAAAATAGGACAAAGGCCTCCATACTTCTTTGGCACAATAAAGTAGCAAGAGTAACACTCAGCTCCTACTTCTGAGGCTGGAACCCTCTCTATGGCCCCTTTTGCCAAAAGGGCCTGCACGTCCTGCTAAAAGACGGACAGAAGGCAGTGGAAGGTGCAGAGTGGTAGAAAGGAAGGGAACAGCATAGATCCAGCAAACAATTTGAAGGACCCAATTGTCGGTCGTAAAGGCCTACCATCCCTGGAGGAAATATCAGATCCTACCTCCAAAAGGGTGGCTAGTGTCGGCAAGGACAAACTAAAGTGGTTTTGCGGCAGCAGTCGCTGGAGTGGGGAATGAACTGCACTTTGTCCCTGCTGGCCATGTGGTCCGTGGAAGTCATGGCCCCTGCCACAAAGGGGCTAATAATTCCTGATGTGGTGTTGGTTTGGTTTGGCATTGAAGGACAGGGAACCCTCTATCATAGCGATGAAAAGGAAAAACTGGTAAAATCTGAGCAACCGTATCCCTAAAGAACGGGAATAACAGTCAAGGGGATAGCGGCTGTTCACAATGCCAGAGCAAGGCTTGTGAAGGAGAGAATTATTTTGCCAAAACTATTTGTTTGGATTCGACTTGGGAGGAGTAGCATTCGGATGAACCCTGCTGGTGGATGCTTGAACAGACAGACTCTTTGCAGTGGGATGTTGAGTTAGAAAGATAGGGTCACCAGGCGCAGAGCGATGGGCAATCTGTCTATTAACGCGTGTCCCTTAACAAGGCTTGTCCCCGGTGTCCAAAAGGGTATCTTACGTGCTTTGTCGAATGGTAACAGTGACTCAGCGGGAGCCTGGCCAGGTTGCAATACTTCTGTTAAAACATTGATTTTTACTTCCACTGCTGGAAATTGGAGGTCTAATGCTTCAGCTGCCCTTTCCATTGCGACGGAGAAAAAGGTGCTTTAACTCTGTAGGACCCGGGGGACACACAATGCCAGTATCAAGTGAGGAGTCAAGTCCACAGGCATCATGATGCTCTATATATCAATTATATTCATCACAGTGGGGAACATAATTGTACAGGCCACTATAGTTGTTGATGGTAGAGTCTGGGCCCTACTATGTGGTAAGAGTAAAAATTAGAGTCAGAGAGATTGTCATGAGGATGCAGTTAAGGTTGTGTAGGAACTTGTTTGGAATTGGATAGCACTATAGGCTGTACATTCTCCTCGCCATCAATGGCGTTACATCTGCATTGATGAGTAGCACCTGCGTTGAGCATGGTGTAAGTGAGCACCAACATCAGACTACCTGGGCAGGATCCTTGCAACAAAGTTAGACTGGAGCCCCTGCTGTTCTTTGAGACCTGAAGGCATACCAGAGGGGCACAAAGTACCAAAGATCCACAGCATAGTTCCCCTGAAGGCTTCTACTTGCTATGATGTCACCAACGGACCTGGAATACCAGGATATGTCAGGACCAAAGATGGAATCTGTTCTGATGGTGATAGGAGTGAGACTGAGAGGCATATTGATGCCCTTGCACTATCTCTGCGTGAGTGCATAAAGGAAGGGGCATTTTCCCACTTAGGTGCTTCCTTCGAATTACACAAAGACTTCGACCGTGACAAAGACCTGCACCAGGAATGACTTCAGGAGCGAGAATGGGACCTCTTCCTTTAGACTTCGACTCGCAACATCGTTGAGATTTCTTGTCTTGATGTAGAGTATGGCTTTGCATTCCCATACAGCTTTCAGGTTTATCTGGGTGCAGTCACCACAGGCCTTGGAGTCATGGTCCACGCAAGAAACGGTAACATCTTTGTGCAGGTCCATCACAGACATTGGTTTGCAACAGTCCCTGCACAGCGTAAACTCTGTAGTTTTAGAGGGTGATATTTCCCTTGCACCTTGGATATTTTTTGACGAATATTTGGGCAAAAGACTAGGAAGAACCTCCAGATCCACGTTTGAAGGTGTGCAAACAAAAGAAAGCATGTCAATACAATGGGGTGGCACTTAGATACTGCTCCTCTCATCACTTGGGGATCAACATAGAGCTGCAAGTTACCTAGAGGCATGTAGGAGGACTACTCTGAATATTTCTAGAAACAGTCTGATGTCTGTGGATTATTCACAAAGTGAGAAATCTTCGGTTTGAAGAATCCATTAGAAGATTATTTTTTTCTTTTGTGGTATGGCAAGATGCAGTGCTAATGAGGAGGATAGAGTTTTTTGCTTTTTTAGAATAAAAAAAGAAAAAGAAAACCAATAGCCAAGCAGGCAGTCTCATATTTATAAATTTTGCATTTTTATACAGATTATTGGTAAGACATTCAATTCACTTCATATTTTCAAGCTGTAAAATATCAATCTGTGCAGTCAGATAGCAACATGGTGTTGAGTTCCATATCTAAATATTAATGCCACTTTCTATCAATCAAAATTTGCAATTGGGTTCAGAACATCACCACTGAGAAGCCATTATTATGTACACAGTTTTTGTCTCATGTAACCATATCCCAATTGTTTCCTGTTTAAATTCACTGTTACCTGCTTGCGTTACCAAAAGTGTTCCACATGACAATTTGCTTTGGTGCTGGGTACTTAAGTTCAGCATAAGCATTTGCTACATCATTGAAATGTGCCAAGTCTCTCAGTAATTCTTTTACTGGAGGTGGTGATCCTTTGTACCAATTGATATCCACCCTGAGTTTCTCCACAAGTGGATATACTGTGGTGTACCATCTACAACCATCTGTGCCGGTGTCTCAGCTACATAGACCAGTAGAGAGGTAAATGGAAGATCCAACTAGATCACCTAAGACAGTGTATGAAATACGTCCTTATAGTAGGTCTGTACTACCTGGCACAGCCACGCCAAGTGCAAGAAGCCATCCCTTTCCTTACACATCACCTGCAGAGTTCAGAGCTGCCCTGCCTCTCAGTTACATTTGCTAATACTTAGTGGTTTGTGATACAGCCTCCTTAAAAATATTAATAAATAAGATTGACTGTTTAGGGATACTTACTTTACTTGCAGTAACAGTTAAAGCAATCGAATCTTAAAATTTGCCACACTTCACCTTAATCGTGTTACTTCCAACAATGTTGGTTATTTCCTAATTTTCAGTGTTACAAAATACAAACAGGAAGGATTATGTTACTTACACTGTAAGTATCTGTTCTTGGCATGTAAAGCTGTAGATTCACATGCTTTGCATACTCCTGCCAACTAGTGTTGGGTCCGGATGTTTGCAAGTTGTTTTTCTATGAAAAAGTATTTTCCAGGCACGAGGTAAGGTGACTCGTTCTTTCGGTGATATTGCCCATGGGCATCGACTCCATTGTTAGATTGTTTTCCCGCAAGAGGGTGAGAATGGAGTGAATAAGATAACAGAACGATATTCATGTGTATGTAATGTAAATTATGAGAACTGCAACAACTACAGGTGCCCCGGGAGGTGGGAGGGTGCAAGTGAATCTACAGCTCTACATGCCAAGAACAGATGCATAAAGTGTAAGTAACATAATCAGTTCGTTGGAGGCATGTGTGCTGTAGATACACATGCTTTGCATTGACTATATAGTAGTATTCTCCCAAAGCGGTAGCTAACCAGTAGGTGTTGCAGTCGTTTGAAAAAGTGTCTTTAGCACTGCTTGCCCCACACTGGCTTGTTGACCTCTTAACACATCCACACAAGTGTTTAGTAAATGTGCGTGGTGCGAGTACAAATTACTTAGAGACTGGGTGAAACATATGGATATAAGCATGGTCACAGAAAGGGGGATATTTAGGAGCAGGGGGTGCCCAAAAAAGTGGGACCTGATCTGGTGAAAATGGAACAGCCACAGAGGGGTTATTTGCACCAGCCCATCAGGACTGTCAAGGGGCGGGAGGAGCCTAGCGCACAACCAAGATGGCCGCGTAGGTGCGAGGCTCCCGAGGACCTCTGCGACCTCCTGCATAAATCCTGACCATATCCTGTCCTAGACGAGGGGACTGTGTTCGTGAGACCGAGCTGAGGTGCCACCCGTTTTCCGTTTCCAAATCGGACCTCGGACACCGGCGGGAGCATCGATTGAGGTTTGCGGCCTTCTCCACGCCGGCCCCCCGGATTGGAGTTGTGGGGCGATCCGGAGACAAAGTGAACAACAGCGGCGGGCGAGGCTGGGCGATTCGCGTACCCCGCACTTTCACTTTCGCTTTCGCGCCCTCCTTGCTGCCAAGCGAGGTAGGGTCACGAGGCGGCGTGCAGTGGTGTGGCTTCATCGGGGTGCCCTGCCGGCCCACCAGCTGTGATCCGCCCTTCGGAGCTGTGGTCGCCCTCCCCCGGAGCCCGTGAACTGGTCTGTCAGCCCCTTTCAAGGAGATTGGCACGATTTGGGGACTGGAGCCATGTCCACGAAACAAGATGGCGACCGGGCAAAGGTGAAATCGACCCGCCGTGGCGCAGCCCCTCAGTCTAACAGCATGGACCGCTACACCCTCCAGAAGGGATCTCCAGAGGCGCCGCGTAGGTCCCCTGTTGGCCCGACTGATGCTCCTGCTCTGCCCGCGGATCTGACCCTTCGGGACGTCATGGGCGCCATCGCCGAGATGAAGGCCTCAGTGGACCAGCGCTTTGACACTCTGGCGCAAAAGATTGACTCGGTCCTCGTGGATGTGGGCCTGGTGAGGGCCGATCTGTCCAAGACGAATGACCGGGTCGACTCTTTGGCCCACACCACCTCGGGCCTCACAACGGACGTGGCGGCCCTCCAAAAGGAGGTGCGCCGACTGGGCCAGGCGAGCGCCCTGATGGATCGTCGACTGGAAGATTCCGAGGGTCGGGCCCGGAGGAACAATGTTCGCATTGTCGGGGTGCCGGAGGGACGTGAGGAGGAGGCGGCGGATCTGTTTGTGGAGGACCTGATCCTCACCCGTCTCCAGCCCCGGGGGCTGAGTAAACTCTTCGCAGTGGAACGTGCCCACAGGGTCCCCGGAGGGAGACCTAAGATCGGAGCCCCTCCGAGGCCTCTCATTGCCCGGATCTTCAACTTTCGGGACAGAGACGCTATCCTGCAGACTTCTAGGCAACAAGGACCGGTCAGACTCGACAATATGGACGTAAACTTCTATCCTGATTTTACTCCGGCGGTCCAGAAGCAGAGACTGAGTTTTCTCGGAGTCAAACGTCGCCTACGGGACCTGAACCTCAAGTATGCAATGCTTTTTCCAGCGAAGTTGAGGGTAGAGGTGGATGGCCGCACGCACTTTTTTGATCGTCCCGAGGCGGCCGGGGACTGGTTGGACACTTTGCCCGGGGATCGGGGTGGGGGGGGGGCGCGGTTGGTGGGGAGGGCTTGCCGGATCAGGACTGAGGGACTAATAGTAGGCCTTGCTCTGGACTACATTATTGTCATCATTGACTGATTGTGTAAGTTCCCCTCCCGTGGAGGTCGTACGGGGTCTCTTGGGGGCTTTCCCTCCTCCTCTGGGGGACTAGATAGTGTTTTCATCTATGGGGCGACAGGCACACTGCACTTTGGGGGGGCTGTTTGGGCTCATGCAGGGGTGCAGGGAGGGGGGAGTTCTGTTGGGACGGGTGGGTTGGGGTGGGGTGTTGTTTGTTTTTACCGCAAGGCAAACCCTTTACTGTATTGGTGTTTTTGAGGTGCTCTCGGGGGGACGAATGATGGCTTCTGTATGTGATGGGGGGTAGGGACTTGACTTTGTTGTCTTGGAACGTTAATGGACTGGGGGATAGGATTAAGCGAGGTGTGGTCCTGCAGTATCTGAAACGAATTTCGCCAGATGTGGTCTTTCTGCAGGAGACACACCTTATTGGTAATTCCTTTTGTGCCATGAATCGGCGTGGCTATCGTTTGGTGGCCCACTCGGGCTTCACGTCTGGCTCGCGGGGGGTGGGCATCATGGTTAAGAACTCGCTCCCGCTGGAAATAGATGAGGTGCGCCATGATGAGAGGGGACGCTACACTGCCTTGGTGGGGAGAATGGAGGGCAAAGTGGTTGTCTTTGTTTCAGTGTATGTCCCACCGGGGCTACAGTCTACCACTTTTGCGGACCTGGGGCGCCTCCTCCTTGACCTTCCGGGGGGGCTTCTGGTGGTTGGGGGGGATTTCAATGCGGTGGTTTCTGGGACTATGGATCGTCACCCCCCTAGGGACCTCCCCCGGGCGCAGGCGTGGCTGTCCGGCCTCTTAGATACATTGGGATTGGTGGACTGCTGGCGCTTAAAACATCCCACGCAGCTGCAATACACCTTCCATTCGGGTGCCCATGGTAGCCTCTCGCGGCTTGATCATATCCTTGTCCCTGCGGCCTATGCTGGGAGGGTGGGAGAGGTGCGCCATCTGGCGCGGGGTATTTCAGATCACTCCCCGCTCCTGTTGCACTTTGGTGTCCTCCCGAGGGGGGAGGGCAGGGTAGCTCCAATCAATGCCTGGTACCTGCGCGACCCCACTATTCGTGCTGACCTGATTAAATCCTTGCAGCGGTATTTCGAGGAGAATGTGGGGTCTGTCCCTTCGGCTATCTCCCTTTGGGAGGCCTTCAAGACAGTTATTAGGGGGGAGGCCCTCTCCTTCATATCCCATGCCCGGAGGCGCGAGCAGGAGGAGGTGACCCGAGTGGAGGCCGAAATTACTGAACTAGAGGGTGATTTGGGGAGTGGGGTGACGGATGCTGCACTGCATGTTCTACACCTTAAGCAAGCGGCCTATAGGGCCCTCGTCACGGAGGCAGCCAGGGGCCTCAGTAGAGAGCAACAGGGGCGACTGTATGATGTGGGTGATAAGGCTGGTAAATTGATTGCGTGGTTGGATAAAAAGGAGAGAGCGAGTCGTGTGGTTCCGCTGATTGAGAGGATGGATGGTGTACGTGTCACCGAGCCAGAAGACATTGTCTCTTGCTTCGCGGATTATTTCCGCGAGGTGTATTCCCCGGTCTCTCCCTGCTCGGAGGCGGATTCTCATGCCCTGCTTCGAGATATCGCGCTGCCCTCCCTTTCGGTGGAGGACAGGGAGTCGTTGGATGCTGCTCCTACCTCGGACGAAATTGCCCTCGCTATACGCTCGGTCGCATCTGGCAAGGCCATGGGCCCGAACGGCATCCCTATCGAGTTGTATAAGCTGCGACCGGACGTACTGGCACCCCACCTCCGCGCGATGTTCCTGGCGGCCCACTCGCGGGGCTCCCTCCCGCCGGACCAACGTCTGGCTACAATCGTGGTGATCCACAAGGAGGGGAAACCCCGAGACCGGGTTACCTCCTATCGGCCTATCTCGCTCTTGAATGCGGAGCCCAAAATCCTTGCCAAGGTGCTTGCCAACCGGCTGGTCGGCGTGGTGGGCGATTTGGTCCACCAAGACCAGTCTGGCTTTATCCCCCATCGCAACACGGCCCTCAATCTGCGGCGCTTGCACGGGGTGCTCGCGCGTGTTTCGTTTGTGCGGGAGCCGGCCATCTTGGCGTCCTTAGACGCCACCATGGCGTTTGACACGCTCGAATGGCCATACATTTGGGCGATGCTGGCGAAATTTGGATTTGGACCGGGATTCATCAGCTGGGTCAAATTGTTGTACTCGGGCCCGTTAGTGCAGGTGGTAGTGAATGGGCGAGTCTCGGCCCCGTTCGCGCTGGGACGGGGCACGTGACAGGATTGCCCCTTGTCGCCGCTCCTGTTTGCATTGGCCTTGGAACCCCTGGCGGAGTGGCTGCGGTGGCACCCTTCCATCCGTGGTCTCCGTTGGACCCCCGAGTATGAGGACCGCGTGTCCCTCTACGCTGACGATATCCTTTTGTACCTAGCCTCCCCGCGCAAATCACTGATTGTCCTGGTTGATGTCCTGCGCTCCTTTGGCCGTAACTCAGGCCTTGTCATCAACTGGGCTAAATCATGTGTCTATGTGCTTTCCGGGGAGGCTCCCGTCCTCCCGCGGGGATGTCCGATCCAGATTGCCTCGCAGGGGTTTCGGTACCTGGGTGTCTATATCACGCTGGACCCGGAGGCCCGCTACGAGCGAAACTTGCTTCCCCCCCTCCAGCGCTTGAAGGAGGACGTCGCGCGCTGGCGGCGCCTGCCGCTTTCGCCGCTCGGCCGGGCGGCATTGTTTAAGATGATGTCGTTGCCGCGCTTCCTGTACGCTCTCCAGAACACTATGGACCTAGTCCCGGCGCGCTACTTCCGTGAGGTGGAGAGTCTACAGCGCCGCCTGTTCTGGGACGGGAGGCCGCGTATAGCCCTGGCGAAGTTGACGCTCCCGTGGTATGACGGGGGGATTGCCCTCCCGGACATTAAGCGGTATTACTGGGCCTCCCAGCTAGCTGCAATTAATTACGGCCTCTATGGGCCCGCCTTGAACCCGGCATTTGAAATGGACAAGATGCTCCTGCCCGGTGGCGACTACAATCGAGCACTCTACTCTGGCGCGCCGGATCCCCGCTTGACGGGGCCCACGCGTGTCATGGTGCGGGTGTGGCACGCGGCCAATGCAGCTATGGGGTGGAAGGACCGTTTGACCCGGGCGTCGCCGTTGTATGCGCCTCAGCGGTTGGGCTCCCTGTGGACCTCGAAGGGCTTCGAGAAGTGGGACACGATTGGCATCAGTAAAGTGGGGGACCTCTGGACGAGAGGGGGATTTAAAACATTCGAGACGCTGCAGACGGAGTTTCAGCTGCAGGGCAGTGAATACTTTCGGTACTTGCAGGTCCGTCATGCGCTGGGCTCCGTCTTCCCAGACGTCGCCTCCATCCCGGAGTCTTCCCCCCTGGAGGATAGAGTGCTGGATGGCCACGTTCCGGATAGCACGATCTCCCTCATTTACAAAAAATTGATTAATGACCGCTCGGGCCTGCTGACCGGCCTCCGTGAGGCTTGGGTTGCCGACGGGCTGGAGTTGGACGACGAAGACTGGATTTCCGCGGTGGCCTCTCCGAAGGAGGTGGCCATACCGGCTCGCCTTCGCTTCGTCCAGCTTAAGATACTCCACTGGGTTTACATGACGGGGCCAAGGCTTCTGCGTATGGGTTATGCTGAGGATGGGTTGTGTAAGCGTGGGTGTGGTGCTTTGGCGACTTTTTTGCATATTTTGTGGGAATGCCCGAAGGTGGAGCGATTCTGGCGTGGTGTGCATGAGGTCCTGCGTCTGGTTACGCATGTCGCACTGTTGCCTGAAGCGAGGAGATGCTTGCTGAATGTGTGGGAACCAACTGATTACTCGGTTCCGCAGACGCGATGGGTGACTCTGGGATATATGATAGCTAAGCGTGACATCGCTCAACTGTGGGGATCCCAGCGGCCCCCGGCGGTGTCGGCCTGGAAAGAACATATGGATTGGTGCATGTTCCGAGAAAAGGTGGTGTATGTGGCGAGGGGCAAGCCTGGGGCGTGGGTGAAAATATGGGGCCCCTGGAACGCCTACCGCGGGGGTATCTGCGAGCCACCACTGCTGCCTGCTGCCTCACCGGCTCCGTCCCCCTAGTTGACCCCCTCCCCCAGCCCCGGGCACAGAGTTCCCCCAGTCCTGGACTTGTTTCCCTTCCCCCTCTTCAGATTCCTGTGGATGGTCGGGGTCCCTCATTTGAGGAGCACGTGTGGTTACCTTCGATTGCGGGTTGCCTTGCGGGTGTGGTTTTTCTATGTTGTTGTGTGTGTATAAAATGAAACCGTATTGTGGGCTTAGAGTCATGTGGCCCACGTCGTTGATGCCTCCTGATTTACTTCTCTGCAACGCCAAGTGCCCTTTTGTAAGTTTGTCAGGTGCTCCTGTCACTCTAGCGGCCGGCCGGAAGGTTGTAGGCCCATACTTGTATATACTTGAGATTGCAATAAACCGTTTCAAAAAAAAAAAAAAAAAAAAAAAGGACTGTCAAGGGGGAACAGGAGACGAAGGCGAGAACAAGGCTCGATGCCGGAAGAACAAGTATCAGATTAAAGATTGAGGTATTTGATTATGGGCAGCGACTAGATGCCAAGCAAGTACGGACCAATTGTAACTGGATGCCTTCTATAGACTGTATAAACCTTAATAAAAAAGATGTTTAAAAATAAAATGTGTGTGGTTTGGACCATGTTGCTGCCTTACAAATGTCAGCTATGGGAATTTTACCTAGAAAGGCCATAGATACTCCTATTTTATGAGTGGCATGCGCTCTAGGAGGCATAGATAAAGTTCTTTTAGCTTTAGCATGGCAAGTTTGAATGCATTTAATAATCCATCTTGAAATACCAGATTTAGTGGGGCGCTAGGTGGCGCACGACCGCAATGGCCGCACGCCTGTGAGGCTCCAGTCCTGCCGAGCAGGAAACTATACTTTTACCCCATCCTGCAATGCCGAAGTAAAGGACAGAAGTCACGGAGAGCTGTCTGAAGTCCCGCTGAGTCCGGGGACACCGCAGTTGTGAATTGAGCCTGGAGAAATACCTGGGGAGCTGCGTGTATTCCAGCAAGCGGAGTGCCATACTGCGGTCTGGAGCCTGAGGGCGGTCGTCCATGCTGGGAGAGCCCGAGGCCGCGGAGGCGGTAGAGAAATGCCTTTGTGGAATGAGCGCTGAGACAGAGCGCCTGCCGTACTACATATCGGGCTGCTGCGGCCTGGAGGTGGGTGCTTGCGCGGCGGTGTGAGAGGACTCTGGCGCTTCATTTTACCATCGTGAGCTGCAAACGGAGCTTCTGCCTCGGACGCTGCAGCTGCGGGACACGAGACGCTGCGAAGCGGGCAGCCCGCAGTGCGCTACCATTCAAGGAGGTGCCGTGGGGCTGAGGCTCGCGCAGACTGAGGGGGAGCCTCCAGGATACCTTCATTGGCTCACTGGCTCCCTGCATTTCCCTGCCTGTAATGGACTGAGGTCAGTGCCGGCATAGATG
Organism: Triturus cristatus; assembly: GCF_964204655.1. NCBI lineage: Eukaryota > Metazoa > Chordata > Amphibia > Caudata > Salamandridae > Triturus > Triturus cristatus. Next base: position 954,648,289 of record NC_140590.1, on the reverse strand, counting down.
CGCTCTTACACGCTCTGCATGGGGCGATCGCCATTTTGTCTGCCAGGCCTATAGTAGGCCGGAACAAAAATACGAGCCCCTGGGGCCTGGCTGTGACTGTGGACTGCTGGGTGGGCCCCCCTCTCGGCTGCCTGCTGTGTGTTGAGCCCGTGGCCCATGCTGTGCCCATAAATATCTCTCATCGCTAATTTTGAGGCCTAGATTGAGCCTGGCAGCCATTTTGTGCACGCTGAGCCTCTGTGAATTCGAACTGGCTGAAGAAGGGAGGCTGATCCTCATTGGCTGGAGTGCAGAGATTCGTTGCTTCTTACCCCTCTGGGCTCCATGCAGGGCACTGGGCTTCCCCGGAGAGCCTTTGGATACCTGGAGCCGCTGTTTTGTTAGTGCATTGCTGGCACACTGTTACGCCCCCTTGCCTGTATTGCTGGTGGATACTACACTGCTGCTGTAGGGGGCACATGCGAAGCAGATTGGCCAAACCTTACTTCATCGGTCATCGTGAGTCCTGATTTTGGGTGCGCACTTGCTGGGCTGTCTGCCTTCCTTGGCAGGTGACAGGCACCATCCCTGATTTGTTGCGGTCACTGACGCTGATACCATCCCTGGAGTTCCTGGTTTGACCCACTGCTTTGTCCTCAGCGCGACAAGATGGGGCGCACGGACACCAAACAATCTAAACTCCCTTTTGAAACGCACAAGGCACCCAGATCGACCATGCAGGAGGCCAGCTGACTCGGATGCCACGGAGGTGCCTGATGATGACTGGAAGGCCCTTCTGGTGGGTATGATGCAAAGCCTCACGTCCATAGGCACTAAGATCGACACAATGAACATGCGCATGGAGGTGGTGGTCAACAAACTGGACCAGCATAAGCAGAGACTGAAGGAAGCCAAGACTAAGGTTTCGGATCTTGAAGATGGCGCTGCCTCCAACAGGGGACAATTAGCGCAGATGGACAAGCTGCTCAAGGTTATAACTGATAAAAACGAAGATTTAGAGGCTCACTCCCGAAGAAATAATGTCCGCATCCTTGGCCTGGCGGAATCCACCAATGTGGGCCTTATGGAGGACTTCATCGAAAAGTTGGTTGTGGATCTATTGGGCAGAGAATCCTTTTCTGCGCATCTCATGGTGGAGAGAGCGCACAGATCACTGGGGGCTCACCCACATCCGGGGGCGCCGCCAAGACCGGTGATAGCCCGCTTTTTCAACTATCGTGACAGAGATGCAGTCCTGCGCCTGGCTCGCGAAAAGAAACAGGTTCACTATGAGAACACTACATTGGCCTTCTATCCGGACTACAAGCAAGCAGTTCAGGATGCCAGGCGTACGTTCTCTGCTATCAAGAAAAAACTTCAGTCGGAGGACATCCCTTATGCAATGTTGTACCCGGCGAGGTTGAAGATCACGCATCAGGGTAAGCAGCACTTCTTCCAGAACCCGCAGCAGGCTGAAGATTCCCTTAAACAACATCGAAGGGCGACGTCCAAGGAATTGGGAGCACGAAGGGCGCTCCGGGTCTAACTCTCCACTGTCGGACCCCGACTAAGACCTGTGATAGACATTGGCTCTCCTGAGACTCTTCTTGATGCTAAGCTCTTGCTGAACGATTCGCAGCTGATGATGTATTAATATTTCATATGTTATTGGTAGACTGTCCTGCTCGGCATCTCCCCTCTGTCCCGTGGTAACTGCCCGCTTTCAAGCAGAGCGGTGGGTGGGTGAGAGTAAGGAGGGAGAGGACAGGTCGTGGGCCCTTGGCGTTTCCACAAGAGGGCAAACCCCCAATTCTACGGTAAAGTAGGGTAATAAGCGAGGGAAATTGATGGTTACTTGGGCGGTGAGGGTCAATGTGCCCGGCATGTTGGGGAAGCCGGTGTGGGAGGGAGGAGTATGGTTGCAGTTTTCTGGCATGCACAAAGTATAGTAGTTCTCGATGCAGGGTTGAGTGCAGATTTTAGCAGTCACACTGGCAGGCACCACACGTGATTTTATTGGGCTTAAGATTGCTTCATGGAATGTGCGAGGCCTGAATAACCCCAGAAAGAAGCGGCAGATACTTGGGTATTTAGACAGACACCAAATCACTGTGGCTATGTTGCAGGAAACGCAAATCGGCCCTGGAGCTGTACCTTTGTTCGCTTCACGATGGGCCTCACACCGCTGCTTTGCTTGCTACTCCAGTTATTCTCATGGAGTTGCTATCTTATTCAAACGGGAGGTACCTTTTGTGCCTAGTGGGACAGACATGGATGTGGGCGGTAGGTTTTGCCTCGCCTGGGGTAGACTCCACTCCTATGATGTGATGTTTGCTAATTATTATGGCCCCAACACTGATGACCCTCATGCTCTCCTTCGACTATGGAATAAGATTCAAGAGATAGGCACTCCTTGGGTTATATGGGGAGGCGCCTTTAATACGACACTACAACCGCGACTGGATAGATCTCGAGTCGCCTCATCCCACTCCACGCTCACCCATAGAACATTGAGAGATATAATAGCCGACAATCGTTTACTTGACTCGTGAAGACATATGCATCCTAAGTTGCAGAAAGGTACGCATTACTCAGTGGTTCATTCATCCTGGGCTAGATTGGATTACCTGTTCATATCAGTTGGCATAGCGCCCTGGCTGAAAGACGTGTCTCACTTGGCCCGAACGTATTCGGACCACTCTCCAGTTGTGGTAGAACTTCATATCCCTTTGCAACACTCCCCATATAAAATAGTTGGCGCCTCAACCCCTCACACTTGCATGACACGGTGTTTCAAGCAGAGCTGGAACAAGATATCCGTGATTTTTTTAAGCGCAATGTCAAATCAGTTCCCAGTATAATTACAGTCTGGGAGGCGTTTAAAGTTACGGTTCGTGGATGGTGTATATCCAAAGGGGGTGGCATCCTGAAAACGCTGCGCAGGGACCTCTCCAAATTGGAAAGGGAGCTTAAAACATTAGAGCAGGACGTTAATGCCAGCACTGATAGACACGGACTTAGAGCCAATATACGTAGCAAGCTAACTGAATATGGTGAAATAGCGGACAGGGAATGTAAATTTCGGGGGAAGCCTCACATGACAAGGAGATATGGGGAGGGTGATCGACTGGGGAAGGCAGTGGACACGGCGATCAAACCCCCTCGATATTCCAAGTATGTAACGGAGATTCAAGATATGCAGGGTAATATACACAGGAATCTCCCTGATCAATTGTCCACTTTCAGTGAGTTTTGTACTCTTCACAGAGAGGCACCCCCCTCAATCTGCCTGACTATTTTAAAGACACCACTCTGGCCTGGTTAGGAGATAATCAGCAAAAAAATTTAAACCTGGAATTAGAGTTAGATGAAATCACAGACGCCATTATGCAGATGCAGTCTGGTCGGGCCCCGGGGTCGGATGGGTTACCTATAGAATTTTACAAAACTTATGCTTCGATTCTCGTCCCAATTCTGAAGGAGGTATTTTATGTGGCACTAGAGGAGGGTAGCTTGCCTGGTACTATGCGCGAGGCATTAATAACCTCGTTATTGAAGCCCGGAAAGTCCCCTCTCTCTTGCGACTCGTATCGGCCCCTATCTTTAGTAAACTGTGACACTAAAATACTTGCTAAGGTATTGGCGACCCGACTTGGCTTGCTAATGCAGCGTTTGGTACTTCCTGACCAGGCGGGGTTCATCCCCAGTCGAGCCACGTCGCATAATCTTCGAACCCTTGCTGCAGTGCTACAAGATATTGACCCTCACTGCTCGGCGGTGGCAGTATTCCTTGACGCTACCAAGGCATTAGACTGCCTGGAGTGGGACTACTTGCTTGGGATTTTGGAGCGCATGGGGATGCCCTTTACTTTCCTAAATTGGATATGTTTGCTTTATAACTGGCCGGTGGCGTCAGTACTCTTAAATGGAGCCAAATCCTCCCCATTTGCCATCTCCAGGGGAACGTGCCAAGGGGGCCCTCTATCCCCGGTTCTGTTTGCTCTTGCCATTGAACCCTTAGCAGTGAAGCTACAGCAGCACCATAATGCCAAAGCGCTGATTTATCCCAATAGACAACTACTAATTTCGTTATATGCAGATGGCATGACGTTATATGTGAGAAATCCCCATGTCAATCTGAACCCCATATTACGGGAGATAACTAAATTTGGTGTCATATCTGGAATACAAATCAATTGGTCCAAATCTGCTGTGTTCCCCCTCACAGAAAATACCCTGCCATATCAGCTGGACTACCCTCTCATATGGGAATCTGACGAATTGAAATACCTTTGAATTTTATTACTACTGTGAACAGGCCCATTTTGCAACCTATTCGTTCCATCCGCCGCCGTTCATGCCCCATCTGGCGGTCGAAGATGGATATATGGCCCCGACCCCTCGGTCAGGTTACCTTTTTACAGCAGTTAGGGAGCGAGCTCGTGATCCATCCACAGTGGACTGTACTATACTGACCTGGCATCAGATAGCTCGTAAGTTGGGGAGCTCTGTGTTATACTCCCCCCAAAATGTCCCGGTCACGAAATCCCTTGTTGCGAGTCACGTGTGAGGGAATATGTCGCAAGCTGCTTGATAGCCTCAAGTACACCACCTGGGGAGACCTTTATATAGCGGGGCAGTTCCGCTCAAAGGAGCATTTCTTTGGAACACGTACACCCACTGTTATGGATACATTTCTGTATACGAGGCTCCGCCAAAGTGTTAAGGCGGTGACTCTGGATTTTCCTGCAGAGCCCATTACATTAGCTCCTTTACATGCATTCTTACAGGCAGAGCTCCCCCAGCACGCTATATCTCTCTTATATAAACACACAGAAAGCAATGCTAACCTACTCTATTCGGGCCCGAAATGAGTGGGATAGGGACTTGGATATCCCATTGACAGAGGAACAGTGGGAACTTCGCTGCACACAGACAGAGGCCATTACAGGCAACAGTAGGTTACGATTTATTAATTTCAAGTTTTTGCACAGATATTATTCTCCGGCTAAACTTTACAGGTTCAAACTTAGGGAGAATGATCTGTGTGTGCGATGTGGGCGGGAAGGGGCAGATTTCTTTCACCTGGCGTGGAGCTGCCCACCGGTGGCGGAATTCTGGGCGCAAGCGTTCGAAGGAATCTCGGACATGATAGGGGTTCGAGTGCAGCCATGCCCACTCCTAGCCCTCCTGGTACTGACACAAACGGTTAACACAAGACACAAAAAATTCCTAGCAATGGGAATGCTATTAGCAAAAAGGCAGGTGGCATGTCGCTGGGGGAGAGGCCGTGCTCCCAAGTTTAAAGAGTGGATTCACTCGATGACTACTTGGCAAGAAAACATGCACGGCTATGCAGAACCTTTACCCACTAGGTCGCGTCCGAAAGACATTTGGGGCCCATTAACTTCATATCTGCCTGTACAGGCAGCAAAGAGGTAGAACGTGAGGTTGCTCTGGAGACAGGCAATGAGGTGGTGTCTGAATCCCGCTCCTGTGCCTTGCAGGAGGGAAACCTGAGTGGGAGATCTTTTCAGCGTTGGGGTGGAGACACTGGGAATGAGGTTTGAGCCTTCCTGTCATGTATGTCAGGGGTGGAGTTGAGGTGCTATGACTGGGGAGATACTATGCCTGGGATAATTGTGTATTGCATATCGTTTAGCACTTGTTCATTCCGTGGTAAACAGTGGACTGCATCATATGCTGATATGCTGGAATGCCAAATATCGGACTGCATAATGAGATTCTTGCCTGCATCGACATTATGGGGGGGGGGGGGGGGGGGGGGGGGAGGGAGTTAAAACCATGTTAATTCTGGTATGGGAAGGTGTTCTATGCATGTATACCGATGTATAATATGATATGGTGTCTTTTATCACACTGATGTACCGTACAACTCTTAAATAAAGGTTTTCCAAACTTAAAATAAATAAATAAATACCAGATTTAGAGATAGGACTGAATTTGTGAGGTGTAGCAAATGCAATAAACAGTTGCTTTGCCTTACAAAAAGTCTTTGTTCTTTCAATGTAGAATAATAACGCTTTTCTGACATCAAGTGTGTGAAGAGCCCTTTCTGTTAATGAATCAGGTTGAAGAAAGAACATGAGTAACTCAACGGATTGGTTAATGTGAAAAGCAGAAACCACTTTTGGAAGGAATTTTGGGTTGGTGCGAAGCACAATTCGATCTTTATGGAGCTGAAAGAAGGGTTCTTCTAAAGTTAATGCCTGTAGCTCACCAACTCCCATTAATGAAGTGATAGCAATGAGGAAGGCAACCTTCAATGAAAGAATCTGTAATGGACAATGGTGTAATGGCACAAAAGGTGGACCCATGAGTCTTGTAAGCATAATGTTCAGATTCCAAACTGGTGAAGGAGGTACTCTGGGTGGTATTACTCTTTTCAGGCCCTCCATAAAGGCTTTAATTACTGGAACCTTGAACAAAGATACATTTTGTCTGTTTTGCAAATATGTGGCTACTGCTGCAAGGTGCAACCGAATGGATGTGTAGGCTAGTCCAGCTCGCTGTAAATGCAAAAGGTAACAAAGAATATTTTAACAGAGGTATCTAGCGGATCAATATTGTTGTTGTTACAATATACAACAAACCTTTTCCATTTTGCCGCATAACATGCTCTGGTGGTAGGCTTTCTTGCTTCTTTAAGAATAGTCATACAATCTTGCGGCGAATTTAAGTATCCAAACTCCTTGACTTCAGGAGCCAAATTGCAAGATTGAGCTCATTGGGGTTTGGGTGTCTGATTTCTCAATGGTTCTGAGTGAGGAGGCTGGGATTGAGATGCAGCTTTTGATGTGGAACCACAGACAGTTCCAAGTAAATGTATGTGTCTTGTAAAGCGCACTGCTGCCCTGAGGTGTCCTGGCGCTGTAGACCGCTGGGGAACCCGTCCTGGCTATCCCTGTGAGATGGTCCCTCCAGGGTATCTCCAAGGTGAAACCAGGCATCCCCGGCGAATGTGGGGGGCCGTTGTGGAGATGAGGCAAGCTAATGCCCAGAGTCGCCGAGTGTGATCCCTGGTTAGAGTAGGCACCGAAGCGAGAATTATCGAGTCCGCTGGCCCTGGTCCACGACCCTGCCGCGTCGGGGAATGAACCCTGGTCCCGGGCCGTCCTCTGCTTCTGGGTCTGCTTCCTCTAACCAGTGAGCCACACCTCTCCAGTGGTGTGAACCACTGTTGACGGGTCCATGTAGGAGCTACCAAAATCAGTGTGAACAATGTTTGCCTGAGCTTCCGAACCAGGAAGGAAAGGGAGAGGCGGAAAAGCGCAGGCATACATCCCTGACCAGTTCATCCATAATTGCCTTTGGACAGAGGGTGAGGCAACCTGGAGGCGAAGTTTGGGCATTTTGAGTTGTCCACTGTGGCGCACAGATTTATTTGTGGGAATCTCCATTCTTGAAAGTATGGAAGGAAAACCTGTGGATGAAGTTTTCACTCGTGTATTTGTTGCCGCATCCTGCTGAGGAGGTCAGCAATTTGATTGTTCGCTCCTAGGAGGTGCTCTGCCAGAAGATGAATTCTGTGATGGATTGCCCAACGCCAAATGGTCTGAGAGAGGCACGATAGTTGCAGAGTGTGTGTCCCCTCTGCTTTTGTACATAGTTGTCATACTGTCCGTGCGGACTAAGACAAGTTTCCCAATCAGGTGAGACTGAAAAGCTTTCAGTGCTAGATACACAGCTAGAACTAGATAGTTGATTTGGAGACGTTTGTTGTCCCACAGACCCTGAATTGTCAAGTTCTGTAGATGGGCACCCCAACCTGTGAGAGATGTGTCTGCTGTTAGCACGATCTGTGGAACAGGGTCGATGAAGGGCTGCCATTTTGTTACGTTTTGTGTGTGCCACCACTGCAGAGAGCAATGGGTGTGGCTGTCTACTAAAACTAGATCTGCTAATTGACCCTGTGACTGATTCCACTGATGTGCTAAACATGTGTAATCTTGCAAGAGGCACTATTGCAATGCATGATGCCATCATTTCTAGCAGTTGCATGAAAGTCCTGACCGCTAAGTATTGGTTGGTCTGAAACTGTAGCAATAGAGTTTGAATATTTAAAATCTTGCTACATTGGGAGAGGCTAGAGCTGTATGAGTGTTTAGAGTCGCTCCCAGATATGACTGCATTTGTGAAGGCTGAAGAGGAGACTTTTGCGTATTGCCCGTATCACCCAATTGGTGGAGGAGGTCTAATGATGCAAATACTTTTGGTGTGTGCTGGCTTTGACGAGCCAATCATCAAGGTATGGGAATACATGAATCTGTTGTCTTCTGAGGTGAGCTGCCACTACTGCTAGACATTTTGTGAACACTCTGGGAGCAGTAGTTACTCCGAATGGGAGTACTTTGAACTGATGGTGTTTTCCTGCTATAACAAATCTGAGATATTTGAGATGTTCCGGATGAAGCGCAATGTGAAAGTATGCGCCTTTTAAGTACAGGGTGGACATAAAATCGCCTTGCTGTAGAAGTGGAAGCACTTGTTGAAGCGTAACCATATGGAAATGTTCCGACAGTATGTAAAGGTTTAACATTCTTAGGTCCAAAAAAGGTCTTAGGGGCCATCCTTTTTGGGGATTAGAAAGTATAGAGAGTAAACCCCTGAACCTTTGTACTGTAATAGAACTGGTTCTATGGCTACCTTTGTTAAAAGATCTTGTACCTCTTGTTTGAGGAGCTGTTGGTGCTCTGATGAGTTTGTGATTGCGAGGTGAAATATTGGGAAGATTGCTGGTAAGCTCCAAGCAATAACCCTGTCAGATAATGTCTAGTACCCATTTGTCGGACGTTATCGACTGCCAAATGAAGGAAAATTGTTTAAGTCTTCCTCCGACAGGTGTTAAATGATTAGGGGGAAAATGTAGGCAAGTCACTGCTTATTGGGGGTTGGGGAGTTATGCTATGGCATGCTTTCACCCCTACCTTTGAAGTTGTTTCCTCTGTACCCTCTTCTGTAGAAACCTCTAGAGGGAGAGGGTGGTTTTGTGTTCGATTTATAGGAGAAAGCATTAGGCTCAGAGGATGTTCTTTTTGGACCCTCCTCTATAAAATGAACGGCAAAAGGAGCCTCTGTTTGATGGGGATTGAAGTAATCCCATAGACTTCGCCAAGTTGTTGTCTTTTTAATTTTCTCTAGGGCCTCATCTACTTGAGCCCCAAAAAGGTGTTTGTTGAAAGGGGTATTCAGAATAGACTGCTGAACTTCTGGTTTCAAAACATAAAAATCCTAAGCCATGCATGTCGTCATAGGAGAATTCAGGTATTAATGCCCCTTGCTGCCGTGTCAGCAGCATCTAAAGCACATCTAATGGAGGAATTAGATAGAAGTTTACCTTCCTGTACTAGTTCCTGTGCTTTTTTCTTATGCTCCTCTGGAAAGTATGGAAGTAGGTCTTCCATTTAGTCCTGGTGGGCTCTATCATACCTGGCTAGAAAGCTCTGCGTGTTGGCAATACGCCAGTGGTTAGCGGCTTGAGCAGCAGCTCTTTTACCGGATGCATTGATCAATTTAGACTCTTTGTCTCGGGGAGGTGCATCTGCAGGTCTGTGAATTTGTTGCCTACTAGCATTAGAGACTACTAGTGAGTCTAAAGGCAACCGTCCCCTAACAAAAATGGGATCAGATGGTGGAGGTTTGTATTTTTTGTCAACCCTAGGTGTTAATATGCGGGCATGAACAGGGTCTTTAAAGATGTCATCGGCATGTCTCATCATGCCCTTTAACATAGGTAGACTGACTTGACCTATGTGTAGACCCTACCATCTAGACTCTTTATATAATGCAATCCCATGGTAAGCTGCTGCTCTTGAAATCAGCTCTTGATAACCTACATTATCATTTGGAGGTGATGGCTTAGCAGGATATAAATACGGATTATCATCCATGGGTGGATCAATATTATAATCATCCCATGGGTCTGCAGGTAAATGACTATTCTCATCATCGCCTTTAGCAGGCTATGTATGTAGAGACACTCAAGGTGTTATGCATAAAGGGTCTGAACATGGCAACTGTGGTAGTGGTGAAGATGGTGGAGGGGATTGAGGATTAGGGTAAATAGGGCTTGTAACCATGTCCTCCTTTTTCTTGAGAGGACTTTTATAACTAGCGTTCTCTGAGCTAACTTTCCTTTTGGGTGGTGTTTTTTTCCAAAATATGTCCAGTATCTGGATTGATGTAGATTTTCTTCTGCTTGGGGTCTAGCTTTTCTTTCATAAGGTCCCGGATTGGTTCTGGAGCCTTTGTAAGGCCCTCTTTTGATTTCGGCACCGAACCTGGCTTGTATCTTGTCCTGCGAAGCAGAAGGTTTCGGTTCTGACCCGGACTTATCTTTCGGAGCGGAAGGTTTCAGTTCCGAATACTGATTTATGCAACTAGATCCTGAGCCAGAAGGCTTGACTGATTGTTACGGTGCCGAGCCAGAACATGGGGCGTTGGAAACATCCTCTCCGTGCAGACCATGGCCCGAAGGCAGAGGTGGTGCCGAAGCCTTTAGTTTGGTCGAAGAGAATTTGGGGAGTAATTGGGCTTTAGTACTCACGGCACCATGTCCCAGTGGAACTTCTTTAGACTCCAACTCGATTTCCAGCTCAGAATCTGATTCTGGGATAAAGGCGGCTTGCTCCTCTTCTGCTGCAGACGTTTCGACCTCTTCATCTTCAGATTCTTCTCCAAAGATATCCGGGGTATGTGGTATGCTTTGATGCTGCATTTCTCTTTGTCAAGCCAGACGATCCCGTAGAGTCTTTTTTGATCGGAACGGCCGACAAGCCTCACATTCTTCTTCTTTGTGCTCCGGTGTAGGCATAAGTTGCAGACTTTATGCAGGTCGGTGCAAGGGTACTTAGAGTGGTACAGCGGACAAAATTTAAACAGAGTCCATTTAATCGGCAGAAGGCTAGCTAGTACGGAATGGAGTAGAAGTCGACCGCAGTAGCTAGGCCCGAAGGCCACCCATGATGTCTTCGATCGATGATGGAGTTTCCTGATCGATTTGATACACGGAGAAAAGTGAAATGCGTACGATAACAATACCGTCAAGGGTACAGTGGATTGCGCACCGAGGGGAACCAGAGGACGGTTTTGAACCAGAGCGCCGCAAACCACATCCAAACGCAATGGCGAAAAGCAAACAATCTAACAATGGAGTCGATGCACAGGTGCAATATTACCCAAAAGGGGGAGTCACCTTACTTTGTGACTGGAAAAGACTTCTTCGAAAAAAAACAACTTGCATACATCCGGATCCACCACTAGGTGGCAGGAATATGCAAAGCATGTGTATCTACAGTACACATGTCTCTGACAGAGAGTTTTCACACTGCCTCTAGGGACATTTTTGTTAATACATGGTACTCTTGTGGTGGGTTTGGGGATGTGAGATATGCAGGCACTATCTGAAGTAGTTTTGAGTAAAGCAAATACAAGGAGACGGACGGAGTGCTGAATCTTTTCAGACAGTCACAGATCTGGGTTGAATCCATCATCGTTCTTTAGCTCACTTCGCCACCCCAGTTCAGACCCAGCTATATGCAAATCAGTCTTGACCCTGTGCCTCATGGGAACAGTCCAGCCCGAACTGCCAAGCCATGTTTTCCCTGGACCAGAAACAAGCATCCTGGGACCAGCTTTGGGGTAACGCCCCTCATCAACCAGGCTAGCTTGAATCCAGTGGCAAAGTGAGCAATGTACCCACATCTGGGCATACCCTGACAACTTAGGTCAAACAAAGCAGTATACAACATTCAGGCCCATGGTTTTGACTATGTCATGGCAGGCCCATCTCATTTTTGAGACTGTTTTACAAAAACTGGCATCACCAACTTCCCACTAATCAAAGTTCCAACCAGGCCCATTTCTAACAATTTGGTCTCAATTATTTGGAGCGTGTACCCTGCTACTAGTGCGAATCAAAACATGGAAAATGTTTGAGCTACTATTTAGTGTAATAGTAATTTCAAGACCACAGAATTCCATAGCCTTGGCCAACGTGTTTAATTCTTACTTCTTTACCCGTCCAAGTAAGTTATAGGAACGCCAACTTTAGCTTAAAGGGATTTAGGCAGCATTATCTGTATAATGAAAAGAGGTATAAAAAGTTTAGCAAGACCACAATATTAATAATGATCCTACCATACAAAGATATGGGTAGTTCCATCTATCTGGTCACTTGCAATTAAGGTGTACCCCGTGCTGGCCTATAGTTTCTCTTACTGTTACATCCATATTTGTTCTATTCTAGATGCCGAAATAGCTCTCAGATTCTGTGCTATCTATTAGGGGTTCAAACATTCTCAGTATCACAGTCAGAGGCAGTCTTTTGAATTTATGGCAACTGATTTTTTAGGTCTGAGAGTGTACTATACAGTATGGCTACTCCTAATAAATTCATGTTGTCTTGCAGGTACTGAATGTTTAACACAGTTTTGACTGTGTGAAAGGATGTCATGAGCAGTCACCCTCCTATATAAATGCTTCCACTGGCATTATGCTCAAAAAGCATACATGCAAGTTGTTCACAGTAGGAGTATGGAGACATCTGATAACTTGTATTGAGACTGCACAATAGACCATTGGTATGATCCATTATTTCCTTTGGTTTTTGCTTTGTTCGCCATAAGTTGGCAGGGTATGCTCAGACGTGAGTCCCTTGCTCACTTTGTCACTGGACTCAAGCAAGCCTGGCAGAAGACGGCTGAAATGCCAGAAACCGGTCCTAGGAAGCTTGTTTCCGGTCCAGGGAAGACATGGCTTGGCAGTTCGGGCTGGACTGTTCCAATGAGGCACAGGGTCAGACTGATTTGCATATGGCCATGTCTGAACTGGGGTGGCAGAGTGGGCTAAAGAACGGTGATGGATTAAACCCAGATCAGTTGACTGGGGGTGAGTGCTTGCAATGTTCAACACTCCGTCCATCATTTCCTTTGGTTTTTGCTATGATCCATTAGTCACATAATGAGGATAATAGTTTCCTGGACTTTCGGAGAGAATTCCATAAGGAAAAATATGCTGCAGAATCCTCATGGTATGGAATTCAATCATTTGATTTACCTGCTAGGTCATAGATATGGTGGAGTCCATTATAATTCAAAGTTTTTTTTGCTTCCCTTGAGGTGGTTGTTGGTATTCCCAATCACGTCAGATACCAATAGGTCATATGATTCACAGTCTCTTAAGTGTTAGGTGGTTTGTTAACGTCCAACAATCAACAAATGACATGCAGACAATTAGTACAAGGTCATATGGCTTCTTCAGATTAAGGATTGTATGGGTATCAACTCAGTGGTTTTAGCACGAGCATCTGAAGAATTTGATGAAGTCTGGGAGGGGCCTGATGTTAAATGTGATAAGTAGTGGGAAGATCAGAGCTTTGAGGAACCCCCTGCTCGGCTGTTTTAAGATGTAGATGTGATTGGTGGCATTGAAATGCTTGACCTGTTTATACGAAAGGAGGAGGTCCTGTCAAGAATTGCTCATTTAAATTCAATTTCTTTCAATCGCTAATTTCTTCCAATCTAATAATTAGTTAATCATTGTGCACAGTCTAGAAAGCTGCGTAAAGGTTGAGAAGTAAAGCTGCTGCTTCATTACTGGCAACTGTGGTTTTCAGATGATCCCAGACTGAAATTAGTCCAGATTCAGTGCCTCTCCATGAGTGCAAGCCCGTTTGTTTGCCTGATAAGTTATTTTCTTCCTAGACGTTTGCAATTCAGTAGTAAGCCGCCTTTTCTACCAATTTTCAGTCTAATATTGGATAATAATTGTTGGGTCTGCTGGATCCATATTATTTTAGTTTATCACTGGTCATATGTGTCTGGTATTTTACTATCAACATGTTCCCACCAGAGCAAAAGAGTTGTTGATTATATTCACTGCTATGATTGTAGTTGCCGTTGACAGCGGACTTTCCTTGAAATGGACGTGGATTTGATGGTGAGCTTGCAGACCAACTGGGTTTAACCAGGTTGAGAATTAGGTTCTTGAAGGAAGGTAGTGTGGGAGTAAGTCTCTTGGTGGTGTTTCCTTTTATTTGTGCTCAGCTTTACGGTCTGTTATCTTTCAAAGCCGCCTTTTCTGATGTCATTGCTCAGATTTTAAACATGGTTAAATTGGCTTTCCCTTGACTCACGTACTTAACTTGCCTATAAGTCCCTACACCTAAGGCGTAGAAATTGAATGCCGTCTGTGGACCGCAGCATCTGTGAACCGCAGCATCTGTGGTACCATCTACAGGGTTGGACTGTAAAACACAGTTTCAGGCATAACATGTGCAACCTGAGTACAGTCTGACAGCAGAAGCCTAAATATCTGTCAGACAGGCTTTTAAACATTATTATCCCTAAATGTATTGTGTCGCCCTCAAAGTAGGGCACCTGACATTTGAAAGCGCAACATGTGCAACTGGTAGGACTAGACGAATCTTAGAAAATGGCAAACTACTGATCATAAACTTTAGTCTGTAACTTATGACAGGAAATGGCTACAAACTTTACTCAGACTATTTGTAATAGATATTAAAAGTCCAATTTGATGGTAAAGTCAGATTTATATGTAAATATTTAGGAAATGTGACTTTTAGAACATTACCTGTTACCTGCCAAAGCCTCCAATAGATGAATTAGTGTTAACCTAGCGACAGCTAGTTTGGCTGTGCTTGGCCATAATGAGGTGTGAAAACTTATCCCAGAGCAAGACAATATCTTAGGCCTGGTAACAGGATGGGCTGAGTGTGGGACATCTGATCCCTATCAGCCAAGGAAGGACAGTTGGGATGCACCCAGGAACTTCATTTACTTGAAACTAACAGATGCTGTCTGGTCATTCATAGTTTAGTGTGGAGACTTAAAGAAGGAAAAGCACTTGTCCCCAAGGTCCACAGTAGCCAGGCTGGCTTCACACCCAGTGGGAGGAAAGGTACTTCTAGACCCACTAGTTGGGAGTCGACAAGAGGTGGGGACTGCTCATTTCCCTGGCTACTCCTCTGGGCAGACACGAGAGCTCTGCACCAGGTAGAAAAGGTTCCCCAATTTTGATTTTAAAAATGAAGGGCACTGCAGGGGTGTTTGCAATAAGGCAAGCAAGAAATGCTGAAAAAGTAGGTAGGGCTGCCCTTACTCTACTGGTTAGAGAGGAGCCCCGAGTCACCCCCCACCCGCTAGCCAGTGCCACCCATAAATGTGACATTCCAAGGCACTCTTCTCAGGACATGTTCTTGACCTGCAGAAATTTAGAAGAGAACTGGACCTGATGTCTGTAGCCTCAGAAGAGCACTGAAGGAGTTGATCGGTTCCCTCTTACACCCAGGACAAAGGGGACTCCAAGAATCATAAGGCTGACCACCTGTTGAAGCTAGAGGGACACAATAAGCTGTGAGATACCCTTTTCATGAAGTGATTAGTTCCTACTGGACTTGGTTTGAACCTTGCTGGTGCCCTCTGCTGTAAGTGTCATGGCCCCAACGTGCTGTGCTTGAGGTCAAGGGAGGCTTTGAAGTGACCCAGAGGAGCTGCTCCAAAACCCTGAGAAGTTGTGACTAAAGGTGATTTCAATTCACCTTTCCCAGATACAGCTTCAGGCTTGTTCCACTGGAGGATTTTGAGCTCCATAAAAAAAACAAATCCAGAAGGTACAGTCTTCGACCAGAAAGAACCCACTAGGAGTATCTGACCCGCGCTCCATTGCTACGGCCCTGCAATCGCCCCACTCAACGAGTTTACCACTTTCACAGACTACCATTGGTGCTATTTTTAATTAAAACTTTCAAAATTCATATTTCTGATTCCCACTATTGGATTTTTGTTGTTTTGTTGCTTCCATTTAACTCCACTTTTCAAATTTAGTTTTGGATTTTTATTCTTTAGTATTTTGACTTTATTTCGGTTTTGCTACTGGATAAATACTTCACATGCTGCCCTAAGTCAAGCCAGTTTGCTATGTGCCGTAGCTACCAGAGGGTTGAACAGAGGTTAATTTAGTGACTGGTTCTTCCCTTGACAAGTGTCATTATTCTGTGTGGTGGGTGACTGTCCACCCAAACAATAGACTACTTTCTTACTATATAGCTCTAAGGATTAAGCTTGGGATGCAAAGTTTTCTGCTGTAAGGTTATAGAAGTTTTGTGATTGCGACACAGATGTTAGTATTTTGTGCATTTCCTTTAAAGGGCATTTGATATTAGAAAAAGGGAATTTGACATCAGAAATCCGATTGTGGCTTTACATAGTCCGTTTTTTTTACGGAGTTGTATTTTGTCTAGTAAATTATTTTGCTTGTGCCACTTGTGTTAAAGTGAGCACAGTTGAGAGATTATAATTTTCTATTTGCTCACTCATCCATGTAGCACTCTATATTCTTTAAGGTCAGTTGATGTTTTTAACAGTATTAACTTGTCAAATGATTAGTGCATTCTTTTACATAGATTTTCTATTGTGGCTATTTGCTAAAGGTTTGAGTTTGCTATAATGCAAGTTTGGACATCCTCCATGTTCCGTCTGCTCCCCTATCTGTAGGTTGTTAAATATGCTGTAGATTGACAATACATTTTGATGAGGTCGTGGAAGTAAAAGAGGTGACTTGATGATCGTTCCAGGAGACTAAATTGTTTTATTAATCTGAAGGCAGATTTTTGGTTTATAAAACCATGCATTTAAGTCACCAAGGATGCACAAATTGGATTAGTTACAGAACATGAAAAACACACTGAAGTGGATTTGGGAGGTGAACAAGTATCTTTAATGACAATACTTAATGGTAATGTATCCTTAGTTAGACAAAGTAATCAGTTTGATAAGATGTGGAAAAATAACTTGCTAAATAGTTATATTTGTATTTCAACACCCAACACTTTGAATCAGTGGAAAGATACACACTATGCGCAAGGCTTCTACATGAAAGAAAAACAAAATCCCCGAAATGTGGAGCACACATCAGAACACATCTTTAGGGCTCATTGTAGATGGACAACACATTCATAGGATTATCAATAGATTATCACAAAGAGCTTTATTTGAGTTGAAGGATAAAAATTTATTTTCAACATTTCAACCTATGGTTTACATTTGTGTGGGGCCATGTAGTTGTGTCATTAATTCATTAAGACTTGTTAAGGCATTAAAGAATGCAACATCTGTTCAGGAACAGACATACAAGAGATGGTGAAATGAACACAATGGAAACTATAAACTAACCTTTGGTGCATCTTATCCTCATAACTGCTTCAAAGCCAATCTTTCGGGTTAAATACCGCTTGAGCTCCTTCTGCAGCTTCTCAACCTGGACTGGATTGTGCTGATGATGGTAGGACTGGTAGTGAAACACACTTCCCGCAGAGTACCTGGAAATGCACCCTAGACAAGAGAAATATCATAAGCAGCAGCATGCATAAATATGGCACAGCTACATTTTAGTTTTTGCATTATTCAGTACAACTGTCTAGATAGCACTGGTAAGAAAATATGTACATTGATTAAATGGGATATGACTCAAACAGAGAACAGTGAATACCCCATTTGAACAGCAGTAGAATGCAGCAACAAATGCATTTATTTTGAAATATCCATAAATGCTCCGCTTGACTTCTGAGGTGTAGCTCTTTTTCTTTCTGATACGTAGGTGTGGCCACTCGTCGGTTTCATGAATTTACATCCAGAACAGTGGAGAGACAGCACAAAAGTACAGAAATGTCATGCAGACCGATGAAGAGACCTCACAAGTAGACTACAGACCTCTGCAGAAGTGATCATATTCCCAATCCACTGGCAAGGAGCACCCATACAGAAAATGAAAACAACATAAGAGAGGTAACAGTCTGAATACAGAGCTCAAACATTGCTACAATGATGCAAAAGTGTAAGAAACTGGCTCTATATATACTGCACCAAAGTGAGGTACAGTGTGTATATAGAGTCCAAGGGTCTCCAGAGGTTTGGCAGAGGTTAAAGTTAGATATAACCTTACTCTCTAAAGTGGTAGCTTGGTCGAGCAGTAAGGCAGCACCAGAGGACAGTGTAAAGCATTTGATGTACACACTCAGTCAGCAAATGGTCTCACACACTCAAGAACTGAACTCTAGGCCAATTGTTTGTATATAAAAATATACTTTTGCTTTATTTCTAGAACCAAGCAAGCCTGGTACAGGTAAGCAAATAAATAATGCAGTAGTAATTTACTTGTTTGAACACAATTCAGAATTGCAGTTTGGTTTTGGTTACAGTTTTAAGAAAGCAGTTTACAACACATTGCAGGTATAGTACATTCAATTGAATAGGCTTTTTAAGTAAAATGCAGTTAATTACTTTTCAGATTACTTTTGTTACCACAGAACTGGATCCTAGATTCAGCCCTGGGACATTTCCTGAAAACAGGTGAGTAAATGTGTTTTTGGTTAAAGGTACGATTTTTAAGGAATATTATTGCATTTCAAAAGTTGACACAAACTTTTTCACATAGAATCACCAATGTTATCCTATGGGAGGAAATTCACTTAGCAGGTAAGTTAGGTTATGGTTACTTTTTCTTACTCAGTGCTGGATCCTGGATTCAGCACTGGGACATCTCCTGAAAATAGTTGAGAAAATGCGCTTTGGTTAATCGGCTGATTTTTAAGGAATAGTTTTCAAAAGTCGACACAAACTTTTTGGGAGAAAAAGTGTCAGTGTAATACTATGTGGAAAAATGAGTTATCGGTTTTAAGGTAAGTAATCTGTCTTTTGAGTTAGGGTTCTGGGGTTAGACTCAGGGGTCTCCCAGGGTCAGTGATGCACTGTTGTTGCACCCCCAGTGGCACTAGGGTGGCCGGGTGCAGAGTGTTGAGGCCCAATGTTATCCTATGGAGGATAGGGAACTCCGGTTGGTGGCTGCTGGCAAGCAGATCACAGGGTTGTGGCAGCAAAGCTCCTAGGGTTAAGCTCAGGGCACGTTGGGGACCACGTTAGCACCAAAGGGGCACCCTCAGCGGCGCTAGGGCAGCCGAGTGCAGTTTTGAGGTCGGGTGCCCTGTTGAGTTCAATGGAGATTCTCTGGGACAAAGAAACACTACAGGCTCGGGGACGAAGATCTTCCAGGAGTGACCACCACTTCGAGGGGTAAGTTGGGATGTAGAGGGATGGTTAGGCACCACTGGGCTGGGCACACAAGGCCGTGGGGCGTCGGGTGTAGGGGTGCCTTTATACGTCGGATTTTCTTACCCGCTCTGGTCGCGGTAGGGGGGGGGGGGGCTCCTGGATTGAGGCTGCAGGCATCGTCTGGAGGGTTGAGGCAGGTCAGGGGTCGCCGGATCTCAGGTCAGGATCGCCGGGGGGACCTTCTCGTGGTTTTGGTTCCCTCAAACACAGGCCGGGCTCGGTGGGTGCAGAGTGTGCTGGATTCGCGGTTTCTGGCTGGCACCAGAAGCTGCAGTTCAAACTCGTCCAGTGTTCACGGGAGAAGCAGCTTGGAAAATGAATGCAGGCAGGTCCTCCAGGGTTTTTGAGGTTGCTGGCCGCAGGACACGCCGGGGTTTCGCAGGAGCAGGTTCAAGGGGAGACAGGCCTGTTGGGCTGGGGCCAAGTCAGTGGGCGTCGTCCTCTTGTTAGCTCTGCACGGCTTGTCATCGTCCTTTTCTTGTGGTTGCTGGATCTGAGGAAGGAAGGTTCAGGGTGCCCCTAAATACTAAATTTAGGGGCGTTACAGGTAGGTAAAGTGCAGGGACCAATGGGTCCCCTATTCTGCCACTCTCCAGTGGGAGGGGGGTAGGAGCCTGTCCCTGGTTGGCTGGGTCCCCCCATCCTCAAGATGGCGGGGACTCTAGGTTGTGCTTCACCTCGCCTCCCCCACCTTAGGGGTGGAGTTGGCAGAGGTGGGCACACCTCTCTTCCTCACTTCGTTTTTACCGCCGGGTCTCCCGCCCAAAGTGGGGGGTAAAACCAGTGTGGACCAGTTGCTGAGTACAGCAAGTGGTCTGGAGAGGCTCACAAAGGCGGTATGCCTTTGAAGCTTCTCCTTCGGGAACTCTGCCCATCCTGGCGGAGGAGGCTTGGCACCTCGTCTCAGGATGTGCATTGTTTCAGGCCCCAGAGAGCAGCAGGCTCTCGACCCGGGGATCCACAAACATGTCTGGTGGTGGCAGCCTACGCAGCAACTCAGTCAGGTCACTGGTAGTTGGTTGTTGTTCAGGGGGCATCTCCAAGATGCCCTCTGTGGTGCATTTCACATTAAATCCCACACTGGCATCAGTGTGGTTTTAATGTGCGGAGATGTTGGATACCAAACTTCCCAGTCTTCAGTGCAGCCATTATGGTGCTGTGGAGTTCGTAATGACAACCTTCCAGCACCATATACTCTTAATGGCAGCAGTGTACTTACAGGGCCCAGGAATGGACATGAGCACTGTAGGGGTACAGGGCTCATGCACCTGTACCCTAACCACTGGCATAGGGCACCCAGCTAGAGGGGGGACTGATGTATGCCAGGGCAGTGGTTTGTGGGCATGGCACACAGGGATGTGTGCCATGTCGTCACTTTGTTTTGTTCTGCACCCAGACACTCAGCCTGCAAAGGCAGTGTGCGTATGTCAGGGTACAGGGCCTCTAAGGATGGCACAATAACTGCTGCAGTCTTTAGGGGCCTTCTCTGGTCACAGTGCCCTGGGTACCTATAGTACTATTTACCAGGGGCTGACATGGGGCCAGAGATGCCAATTGGGTTTAGGCTTCAATGCAGTTTTAGGGAAGGAACACATGCCCCGGGTACCTGATTGGCAGGAGCCCAGGGCACACTCAGTCAAAGTACATCAGCTTTTCAGCAAAAAGTGCGGGCATACCATGCAAGAGAGAGGGCACTTTCTCACAAAAAGGCAATGTTTTGTTTTTACAAAATGTATAAATACTAGTCAAGGCGTTTGCCTCCACATCCAAAATGCTATTTTGTATCTGCACATATTGAATTGTCATAGATGTTTTAATTGTCAGCTTTTTACACAGGGTACTCGGAAACAATTTGAAACAGATGTTCTAGGTTTAGTACTAGGATTGTGAACTCACAAATGACTACCAATAGAGTGCCTCATGAAGAAATAAAACGCTCAAGTTCTCAATGTATAAAGTATGTGCAGATTTCCTTTAAGATGACAAGAACAATTAAAATCTGGTTAAAATCCACAATAACTTCCAGGGGCCATGATACAATACGCATGCCCAAGGGGCGCAAGGAGTGTGGGCGTAAATTCTGTACACCCCCAGGTTGCTGTTGTATTACAGAAGGGGCTGCAAATGTTTGTGCAGCTACTTCTGTAATACTGATAACGTCGGCATTATCTTAAGAGGGCACTCCATCATTTACATGGGTGAGTGGCTACATGAAAATGAGGTAAACACTTTGCCTCTGAACCCGCACCATATTATTGACACAGGCGCAGAAGCAAAGAGGCCATCAGAAGTGCATTGACTGTGTACCACAAATAGGTGGCTTCAGTAATGCGCTTCCCCCTGGGCAGCTGCAAGTTGTTAACAAGGGTGCGCTTCCCTGTTCTGGACAAGGCATACCTGGTTAAAGGTGCACCGTGGCGCTCGCCGGGGCAGAGAGCCCTAAGCATAATATGGACTCTTGTTTATTAAAACGTAATTTGAGAAAGCAATTTGTTTGGAACATTGTAAAACTCATTGGTGCATAGAACATGCTGATCAATAAAAACTAGTTAGGTACGGAACAAACACAGAATGATTATCATTTGGTTGTCATAAAAAGCCATCTACCTAATGTTTATAAACTGTTCTTCAGTCCACACAAAAACAATTCTCCCATTGTTACCAGTCGGGCTTCATGCACGCTTTCTGGGCTCGAGAACAAGCAAAAGACTACATGTCCCAGGATGCAGTGCGATGGTTACCGCATCGTTTGTCTGCCCAGGATGAGGTGAGACCAATCAGAGACCACGTTGTTGTATATAATCACGCAGCTCCTTGTAACCGGTGCTTGACCTTCCATCTACTGAGGATCACGCCCCCTTGTTCCGAGTACCTTGCAAGTCAACCTTTGGTCACGGACGGCGGATTTGTTTTCTTCCGCGTTTCCAGTTTCCCGCATTTCCAGTTTCCCTTGCAAGCACCGGAGTCCTGCTCTCGTCCCCACCTTTCAAGACCTCTCCTTGACGAAACTGCACCTTCCTTCGAGATTCCGGCTTCAATCATCGGCGCCTGCCTTCGCTAATTGTTCCCAAGGAAAAGACTGCCATCGGCTCCGTAGCGGAGTTTTGATCATGTGCACCTGCAGTGTTGTTCCTCCCGAACACGATATTGGCATTATCAGAGGCTGAAATAGCGTGGACCAGAGACTGCCCTTTCCGTTAAGTGTGCCGGAGCACTCGACTTGGTCCCCTTTTTTTTTCTTTTTTTTTTTTTCGTTTGTGCCGCGCTTTCAGAACTGTGTGACTGCAAGACTTTGCTAATGCTTAGCGTGGCACATAAGCGCTGACTAGCGCATTCCCCCAACCTATGGACTGTAACCGACGGCATTTTCAGAGACATCAATCCCCTTCGAGAATATTGTTATTTTGAACAAACTTTATTAACAGCGAGGTGGTTATCGCTGGTTATCCCCTCTTTGTTCTCCAGCAAGTACTTGGCCCTCTTGCATTCTGAAAGGAATTTCTGCACTTCCTATCGTTTGTTGGAACGCGATCTGATTAGCTTGAGACCCACAGTATCCTCTATTCAGCGTAGTGTCTGGGTGAAGAGTGTGAGTAAGGGCAGGCATAACCAATTACAGTTTCTTGTTTATTACACTCATATATGTACCCAGCTAGAGGGGGGACTGATGTATGCCAGGGCAGTGGTTTGTGGGCATGGCACACAGGGATGTGTGCCATGTCGTCACTTTGTTTTGTTCTGCACCCAGACACTCAGCCTGCAAAGGCAGTGTGCGTATGTCAGGGTACAGGGCCTCTAAGGGTGGCACAATAACTGCTGCAGTCTTTAGGGGCCTTCTCTGGTCACAGTGCCCTGGGTACCTATAGTACTATTTACCAGGGGCTGACATGGGGCCAGAGATGCCAATTGGGTTTAGGCTTCAATGCAGTTTTAGGGAAGGAACACAGGCCCTGGGTACCTGATTGGCAGGAGCCCAGGGCACACTCAGTCAAAGTACATCAGCTTTTCAGCAAAAAGTGCGGGCATACCATGCAAGAGAGAGGGCACTTTCTCACAAAAAGGCAGTGTTTTGTTTTTACAAAATGTATAAATACTAGTCAAGGCGTTTGCCTCCACATCCAAAATGCTATTTTGTATCTGCACATATTGAATTGTCATAGATGTTTTAATTGTCAGCTTTTTACACAGGGTACTCGGAAACAATTTGAAACAGATGTTCTAGGTTTAGTACTAGGATTGTGAACTCACAAATGAGTACCAATAGAGTACCTCATAAAGAAATAAAACGCTCAAGTTCTCAATGTATAAAGTATGTGCAGATTTCCTTTAAGATGACAAGAACAATTAAAATCTGGTTAAAATCCACAATAACTTCCAGGGGCCATGATACAATACGCATGCCCAAGGGGCGCAAGGAGTGTGGGCGTAAATTCTGTACACCCCCAGGTTGCTGTTGTATTACAGAAGGAGCTGCAAATGTTTGTGCAGCTACTTCTGTAATACTGATAACGTCGGCATTATCTTAAGAGGGCACTCCATCATTTACATGGGTGAGTGGCCACATGAAAATGAGGTAAACACTTTGCCTCTGAACCCGCACCATATTATTGACGCAGGCGCAGAAGCAAAGAGGCCATCAGAAGTGCATTGACTGTGTACCACAAATAGGTGGCTTCAGTAATGCGCATGAGGGAGTATACTTTTTTAATACTAGCCGATTGTCTATGATAGGCCTAGAACCTTAATAAAAAGCAAGGATGTGGCTAATCAGTGTTTAAATTTCCATGTACCCTGACTGGCAAAAGGCACAGCCTTCTGCATGTCAGTGTAAATGTTCAGTTCAGTGAGATAAGTAATTATAACATTTCATGGACAAAATACAGTAGGCAATTTAACTGTTTTCTTACTGGGCAACTCTCTCCCAATGGGCATCTTTCTCCCAATGAACTTTCCCCACAGACAGAGTAAAAATAATTAGCATTGTACTGATCTGCCTTAGGGGGGTTGAAAGGGCATTAAAGAAGGAACAAGGCTAGAATGACCCTAATAGCTGACAGCCACAGACCACTAAAAGACCATTTCAGGTATGACTGGCACCACCTACCTTACAAGATCCTTTGTTGGGATTGAAGGCTAACAGACTGATATCCTGAACTTGTTGCCCGAGTCTGATCGAGCTGCACTCCATTCTGGTCAGCTGCTCACTGACATGGTCAGACTCTACTGTCAATAATTTCAACCTAATGATTTTTAAATGGAATTTCGAAGGCAAGCACAACAAACAACACTTTCCCACAAAAGATTACTTGTACAACTGACTATAAAGTAAAACATTGGTACTTAAATCTCTGTTAAGTGCTTTAGCATTTCTCAAGGTATCAATGCTTGGGGCAAGAGCATTAAAACCCTATTATGGCCAAGAGCGGGATGATACATTAGGGTCTGCCTTATTTCACCAGTTTTAGTTTACCAACCACACTCCAAGGGATAAAATCACACACTTTAACCTGCTCTTTGCATTTCCCTCCTTTATTGGCCCTTTCTTTTTAGCACGCCAAGGGATAAAACTTTGCACCTTAACCTACTTAATACACGCAAAGGGAACAGTCTGTGCGTTGAACATGGTACTGTGATATAGAGCGGGTTTTAGAACCTCATAAGGGGCGCGCTATTCTGGAGTCCCTGCCCTGCTTGCATGTCGTACTAGCACAGTGCACTTTAAAGTATAAAATGGAGTACCTCAACTAGCTCGTCTTTGCTACTAGGCCCTACTGGCCTATTGCCGTAAGAACTTGCCAAGGCACCATAAGCACGAAATGTTAAGCTTTCATTTCAGTCTGCAAAGCGCAATGCAAAACAATGAGGTTACTGTCGCATTAGTATTTAACATTGTTTTGTCCTGTTTTTTATTAGTTTTAAGGTTGAGTACTGTGTATGCAAATTTTGCATTAATCACGCATAATATAATTACTTACATGTGGAGTGACACCAACGTAGTGACTAGACAGATGTCCAGGACAGGTACCATGCATGCTAACTCAAGAGACAGTCTTGGCCCTCGTGCAGTGAGCCCTCAGGAGGCTGCTGCTCAGCTGATATGTAGCCGATCTTAATGCAGAGTACAATCCATGTAGAGAGTTGGTCTGCTTCTGCACAGCTTTTCCTTTCTTCGCTCCAGCAAACCTGATGAAAAGATGATGTCCACCCGATGGTCTTTGGTGCAAGCAAAGTAGAAAGAGCTGTGTTCGGGTCAAGACGATGGAGACTCTCCTCCTTGGAAGGGTGAGGTGGAGTGAAAAAGTTGGCAGAGTGATGCTCTGACCGACATGAAATGGGGTGAAAACTTTCGACCGGAAAGAGACCAGTGTCGGAAAAAACGGTTTGTCAAGGAAGAACCTTGTGTATGAGGGTGAACTGAGACTTTGAAGCTCACTAACCTTCTAGGCCGAGGCAATGGCCACTAGAAAAACTGTTTAAACAGTCCAGAGCCGCACAGAACAGCTGTGTGGGGACTCCATGGGGAACATATGAGAAATGCAAGGATCAGATTGAGGTCCCATTGGTGCATCATGAAAAGGGTAAGAGGGTAGAAATGTTGGAAATCTTTCAGAAAATAAGTCCTAACAGGTGGCTTGAACTGAGAGGATTGATTCGGCAAACACAGGAAAGCCGAAATAGCCAACAGGTAATGCTTAACAGCTCCCAGAGCAAGGCCTTGCCGGGGCAAAAATAAAACAAACAGCAACACTTCTGACAGCAGGGCAGAAAGGGGATCTATATGTAGAGAGAAACACCAAGCAACAAACTTATCCTAGTGGCAGCGTATACAGTTTTAGTGGGATGGACATCTAGCTGCCAAGAGGATATCACAGACCCTAGGAGAAAGGTCTCAAACCCTGAACTGTTGCTGCTCAAACTCCATGCATGAAGATGAAGAATTCACAGTTTTGGATGCAGGACCTTGCCTTGTTGCTGCAACCGGCGATGCTCCAAAAGGAGCAGCCTGATCCGAAGACTGACAATACTCAGGAGCTCTGGATACCATAATCTCCCTGCCCAATCTGGAGCCACTAAAATGACTTGGCCATGTCTGTTCTGATCTTCTTGAGGACTTGAGACAGGAATGGTGAAAGCAGAAAGGCATATAGGAGTCAATTCAATTCAAAGTAAGCTTTATTTGATTGTTAAAAAAAACAATCATAAAAGCACAAGACAACAAATATACAACTTACTGAGCGAATTAAACCAAATAACAATTTGAGGGAGTCACAATACAAAATTTACAAAAAATAATCTATCATCTGAACATAAAAGTAAAAAAAACATACTTTTTCTAGCAGCAATAGATTTTAAGGTAAACGTGGCAGTAAAAAAACATATATCTATCTCATTTAAAGTAAACAACAGGGTCAAAGCGGATTTCAAAGTACGAGACCCATATTTTTTAAAAAGTGGTTTCAGATAGACAATGCGCAAATGCATATATAGATTACATGTAAGGAGAAAATGTGTAACACTCTGTTTAGTGACTCCATCACATAGACAAGGAGCAGTGGGGTATTTTTTTATCGATGGAAAAGCCACCAAATGGTGGACAATACCTAATCTCAGTCGGGTCAGTACGAACCGATGCGAGGTTCTAGTAACCTGAGATAGGTATGATTGAAACCCTACAGCATGCTCCTGTGAATAATAAAAAGCCACGGTTGCAAGCTGCATGTTCTTAAAATGGCGGCGTTGAATTTTTTCCCTTAAAAAAATTTGTTTGAAATCTGACTTAGAAAAATCAGACGCATAGTTTGGATTTTCTAAGATATTCACCTTGAAAAAGTCCTTAAAAGTAGTAACCACAAATTTTAACCATGGGATTTGTAGGCATTTGTCCAAACAGAGGCAGTCCTTAATGATGCTTCTATTAAACCCAGTCTCTTTCTTCAACCAGACCGACCTCCATAACATTAATGGTTTCAGCTCTATCAGGTCGGACAAATAATTCAGCCCCATCTCGTTATGAATTAATGAGGTAGGAGCGGACGAGGGAAAACATAATAACTTTAAAAAAAAAAGCATTTTCCTCAGTCTGAAGCTCTCCATGGGGGCAATAGCCCCAAACCCCTGCATCATAAAGTGCTACTGAAACACACTTATTTTTATAAATGTGTAACATATCAAATATGCGACGATCCCCCAATTTGATTGCAAATTTTAAAACGCCGTAGGCGCATCTGGCCATTTTGGCCTTGACATTTAAAATCTCATCGTGCCACATGCCATTACTTGAAAACATGATGCCAAGGTAGCAAAACGTATTTACTAAAAGGATTTTCTGGTTCTCAATATGGAAGGATCTCAAGTTCCTTATTTTACGTCCGCACTGTAAAATAAAAGTCTTGGAGTTATTGAGTTTTAATTTCCTTTCCTTTATAAAATCAGAGAATCTATTCATTAGTTTTTGTAGACCAATGGGAGTTCTCGAGAGGAGAACCGTGTCATCAGCTTAAAGCAGCACAGGTACCTCCTGTCCCTCAATTTGCGGGGCATCACACTTAACCTTTTTAAGATTGGCATCTATGGCATTAGAAAAAAGTAGGGGTGCCAACACACAGCCTTGCCTAATGCCAAGACTCACCGTGATTTGGCTTGTACATTCTCCTTCTTGGCCATAGCGTATTTTTGCAGACAATTTAGCATAAAGTCGTGCCAAAAAGTAAATGATAGCCTGGGGGGCACCTAGGTCCAAAAGGGTTGACCATAGTAAACCATGATCTACCAGGTCAAACGCGCTACTAAGATCAGCAAAGAGGAGGAAACGAGATCCCTGCTTTGCGCGCGTATATTTCCCAATAATGAGATCTAAATTTACACATTGTTCCAGGGTTCCCCGACCTTTCCTGAACCCATATTGAGATTGAGCCAAAATCCCATTATCCTCTGCCCATTCTTCTAGTCTAAACAATAAGACCCGGCTCATAGTTTTTAATGAGGAGTCTAAAAGAGATATAGGGCGGTCATTTTTGGCTTCAGACCTAAGGCCCTTTTTCTATATGGGGATTATTATGGACCCCCCCCCCCCCCCCCCCCCAAGTCAACGGAATCTTTTCCTCTGCAGCCGCATTAAAAACATTAGATAAGACAGGGCCCCATATAGTTGTGTCGGCTTTATAAAGATCAATTGGCACTCCGTCTGGCCCGGGAGCTTTCCCACCTTTACTACATCTTAAAGCAAGTACTACTTCAGAGGGAGTAATATTAAGGGGGATAATAGGCCATACGACAGTGGATTGGCTAGGCATACAAGAAATATCACTAAGGTTAAAAATAGATGAAAAGTGGAGGACCCAACTTTCCTTACTAACTTGAGAAGTAATTGTCGGAGCATCATCATTCCTTAGAAATGGGCTGTTGACAGTATCCCAGAAGAGCTTACTATTAGATAACTCAACCGCGGCCGTCAATTTGTCCCATGCTTCGGCCTGGAGTTCACGTTTCCTACGTTTTAGCTGTTCCTTGTAGGCTATCCTAAGATTAATAATAAAAGACCTATTCCGGGGACTACACAAAAGAGCTTTCTTTAGCTTCTGTAGGGCCTTGGTACAAGCTTTGTCAAACCATCCACTGTTCTGTTTATGTCGCTTTGCATTAGAGGTAGTCAGAACCTTATTGATATTGTCATTAATTGTACTAAAACGTTGTAGGATACCTAAGTGACCAACCTTAGCTTCAAGACACATGCTTATCTCGGGTAGACAGAGTAACAATTCTGTTCAAGTACGTGTCTGAGTTAGTGGCAGTCCACTTAATCCTATGACCATTAGGCCTACTTAAAACAACATCATTTACAATAGTTTCAGACACCTGTTTCTTATGACCCCATAAGGACAGACATAAAATAATACAGTTATGATCGCTAACAGATAGGTCCAAAGTCACCGGGGTTCCACAGAGAGTATTAATATTCGCTGAAATAACTAAATGATCAATTACAGTACCAGCGCCCCTACCAGTAAATGTAGGAACTGGGTTACCGTGATCATCTTTTACACTCTGTAATACTGCTAGGTCATATTTAGCCATAACAGAGTTCAGCAACTTTCCATAGGAATTATGTGGGAAGTGAACCTCCGGCTCATCACTATCAGAAGCATACCCACATATAGGAGTCCTATATTACACTTAAGGTGGAACAGGTCTCTGCTTTGGAAACTCCCAACACACAAAAGTGCCGACATTACGTGTTCTCAGCGATGGTGAACTGTTTGAGCTAAGGTTTTCCCCATTTATGGAAGAGATCTCATGCCAACTCCGGATGTAGTTGCTAGTTGTGATCTGCAAGGCATCCACAGCTGACTTGGTCCTTCCTGTCGTTCAGAAAGCTGGCCAGGTGCTATACGACCACAAAGGTGTCCTGGCGCTCCAGCCAAAACCAGAGGCACAGAACCTCCTGGCACAAGGTCCAACACCACCCGTCCTGTTTATTGTAATACCACATGGCAGTGGTGTTGCCTGTGAACACCTGAACCAGCCTTCCCTTGCTGGACAGTAGGAAGACTTTCAATGCCAAGCGGATCGTCCTCAGATCCAGAAACATGATGCAGAGGTGAGATTCCAATGGAGACTAGAATAGATTGATCTCCGACTCTCCCAGGTGGCTGCTCCAACCCAGAAGTGACGCACTGGTCACCGCTGTCAGCACTGGGTGGGGAAGAGAGGGGTCTGCCGTAGACTCAATCATGGTCAGTCAGGCACCACTGTAGATAGTTTGCAGCCCACTTTGAAATCCGGACCAGGGTGCAGAAATTCCACTGGTGCTGAGTCCACTGGTACTTCAGATCCCACTACAGAGCCTGCATATGCCATCTGGTGTGCCTCACCAGCAGGATACAGGAGGCCATCAGACACAGTAGCCTCAGAGTCTGTCTCACCCAAATCCAGGATTGAGACCAAAATATCAGAATCATAGCAGGAAAATCAAGGACTCTGAGCTCAGGAGAAAAGGGGCAGAACTTCACTGTATCCAGAATGACTCAGTTTAAAGGAAGCATTTGAGAAGGTGTCAGGTATGATTTCAGCATATTGATAGAGAACCCCAGCAAATGCCAGTCTGGAGGTGGGCGTCCACTGCTTGGAATGAGCCTACTTACAGCAGCCAGTCGTCGTGGTAGGGAAGACTGGAAACCCTGACCTCTGTAGATGACCTCCACATTCACTTTTATGAACACTCTAGTGGCACTGATGAGGCTGAAAAGGAGCCAGACGAACTGGAAATTATCCTGGCTCACTGTGAACCGCAGGCAATGCCTGTGGACTGGCAAGACTGGGATGAGAAAATAAGAATCCTTTAAGTCCAACATTACTATTCTCAGGGCCAATAAGAGTTGAGCCAGGGTGAGTATCTTCAATTTCCCTTTCTGTTGAAAGTCACTGGGAGGGCACAGATCTAGCATAGGATGAAGTCCTCTGTCTATTTTCGGCACAAAGAAAGTAGTGGGATTAGCAACCACGTCCTACTTCTGGCTCGGGCACCCTCTCAATGGCTGCTTTGGCCAGAAGAGCCTGCACGTCCGCAAAGAGAGATGGTCCTCTGTTAGCCATTCTTGGGATGGTGGCAGAGGAGGAGGGGGATCCACAAACGGAAGGGTATACCCCTTATGCACAATTTAGAGCACCCCATTTGTTGGAGGTAATGCCAGCCCGTTGGGGCAGGTGGTGCCTGAACCTGCCGCTCACGGGATGGCAGTGTTGGAATGAGGGTGCACTTAAGAGGCTGTGGCAGCAAAATGTGGGGGGGGGGCACTGGACAGTATGCTGGGACTGGCTCCTGTGTCCTCTGAAAGGACTGGGTAGTCTGTAGGACTGATGGGTATGGTGGTATTGCAGACACCCATTTGTGTCCCAACCATGGCCGCAGTAGATGGGAAAGGATTGATGCTGGGGCAGGTTGAAAAAAGCCCAAGAGATCTCTTGGTGACCTGCCTTTCCTGAAAGAAAATAGTAAGTGTTTATTTATTAATCATAGAAGGTCCTACCATATTCTGGAGCCAAACCAGGACAACTGTGTTTGTAGTACTAGAAAAAATGACAGTGTGCAGGACCAATGAACAGGAATGCAAATGATTTAACTTTGTACACAGACTGCAAAAAATGTCTTCAAGAGTTCCGAAGTAGTCTTTGTGTAATGTTAGAGTGCTACAGATATATTAATGTCACTCTAGTAAATGCATTACTACTATATAACTGAGGGGACATTTCTGCCCTTTTGCCTAGTTTGTCTTGCAAGTCAGGGGTCAAGAAAAATAGCTCAGGAGACCCAAACGAGTCTTGCAGGGATTGTGACAAAAACCCAGTAGTTCATCTCTCAAAAGGAAGCTGAGAATCCAAACAAAGGCTAGGGAGTGGTACTGGTTGGCGAAAAAATAAAGTAGAGAGAGCCTCTAGTTCTCGACTGTTGGTATTAATTCGCAAAAAGGAAGCAGGAAAGAAAATCTGATACTTGGGTGTCGATTGCATCAGGGTTAAGAGCTCCGATGCTCAGGAAAGAAGTTGGGGTTTATAGATGACAGCTCAAGGGAGCATTAGAAGTCTCAAAATTAGTATAGCCAATTTTAAGAAGTCAACTAGTATAAGGGTGTGAGTTGACTATTGATACCTCAAGAGTGATATCCACACAGTACCTGCCATTAAGGTTAAGTATTTTAATAATGACTGATGAAGATTTACATTTTCCAAATGTGGAGAGGCACAAATGGGTCAGGAGACAATGACTGGGGAGACACAAGACTGGAGCGGCTGGTAACCATGTAACGCAAGAATAGCGCCTTCAAATGGTGCTCTCTGCGAACGTATGCCATAGGATATTAGTTCAAACAGTTCCAGCCTCAGGGTAACCAGCTAAAGTCAACGAGACACAAACTATTTGGGGACTACAGTGAACAAAGAGATCCTTATGTCCTGTGCCTCTCGGACTTAAAAATGGGCAATATAATTTCACACAAAGTTAGGCCATTTGAGGTGCTCTGCAGTCACCAACAGCTATACTACTATAATAATTCATGCATCCTTCGCACTCTGGTGATACAGATCTTCTTTTTCCAGCTGACTAGGCTTCAGATCTTTATGACTCCTGGGTATTCCTTCCATAAAGGCCTCAGTCGTGTGATTCAATAACCATAGGCATTTTTAGATATCTCAACTATGACCATCAAGCTTTCAACTGTGCTCAGAGTTATTAATGACAATAGTTCAAATCATATTGCGTACAAACAGCCGTGTAAATCAACACAATCACATTTCATAAATGAAGCCCCTAAAAAGCATATGTTCCGACAAAGTCCTATAACTCACCTAATGAAGCCAAGTCTGAATACTGTCCATTAAGAAGGAAGAGGTCCACTGCTATCTGCTGTCCAGAACAGTCCAAGGCCAGCTTCTTATAAAAATCTGTTGCTGGTGTGAGGTGGTGGATATCCTATTAAAGGAGGAAAGTTATCACAATTAGGTTTGTGTATCAAACTACATGAAAATATCCTTTTCCTAAAGTCTGTTTGGGACACAGATTCAGTGGCAGAATAATGAGACTAACAATAATCCTGGCCTCCTACTTTTGACAACATTTAATGTACTGTCTTTTGCAAAACAAAGCTAAAATACATGGTGTTTAACACCAATTAAGTGGTATACTCATAGCACTGGAGCACAGGTCAAAAAAACCTAATTATGCATTTCTGGACTGGCTGTGACATCAAAGTAGAATTTATAAAATGGAAAAATTGGAGTAGCTTATCAAAACTCAAGGATAGCATAGAACCTTAACTCACAACATAAACGAGTAAAATAGACACTTCCTAACCCCAAAGGCCTTTTTGTTTTTAGGTTGAAGCCTGTGTCAGACTGTGCAGCTGTCTGGTATGTAAAGGCTTTTTGGGGACTTTCAGACAGCTTCCCGGGGAATGCATTCCACTCATTGCTTCCCATTGGTGTTTTAGTAACTCAGTTACTTGCTTTCTATTTTCTTGCTTAATTTCTTTCTGGCTGTCCAGCAGGTCTTTGTCCCTCCTGTGGAACATAGCCTGTGTACTGTATTCTTCCACATGTCCTCGCTTTCTGAAACACAGGCCTTTACATTTTGTTCTTATCTTGTCACATTTGGTGTGTATTCAAAGACAGAGGTCAAATTTTAAGCTCGGTCTTCCAGTGAGAGCTTGGTGTTTACTTTTCTTTCTCGGACTTCAAAGTGATAGGATTTATGTGATAATCACATTGTGTACTGGGGTGTGCAGGAGGGAGGCTATAAAATGTTATTTTTCTTTTCCAAACCACTACAAAATTTAAATGTCTGGAAATAAACAGTGCAAATATTTAGTAAAATATCAGATTTAGAAAAGAACAAATGACACTTTTTTTTTGTAATTCTGAAGCATGGTAACAACTATTTTAATACAATCAAAACAAATCAATACACTGGGTAGTGGCATTTCCACACATTATCTGTTGTGTAGTTTTATCAGTACAACTGTATGTGTGTGTGTAAGAAAGTGGCTCTGTATATACTGTTCCCAAATAGGTACAGGGTGTACAGAGCCCACAGTTCCCAGAGGTTTGGCAGAGGTTAAAGTTAGATATAACCTACTCTCTAAAGTGGTAGCTTGGTCGAGCAGTAAGGCCGTATCAGAGTACAGTGTAAAGCATTTGTTTTACACACTCAGTCAGCAAATGGTCTCACACACTCAAGAACTGAACTCTAGGCCAATTGGTTTGTATATAAAAATATATAGTGGTTTTATTTTAGAACCACAAGTAGGTATCATAAATTCTTTCTCAGAATGTGATGCTCTAGTTGAATGCTTTCAAATAGCAATAGACTTTTAAATGCAATAGTTACAGTTGTTGCAATAGGCAACACAATTCAAACACAATTATAACATTGAGCTCAATGGGAGTTTTTAAGTAAATGCAATTTCAATTAATTTGCGTATGATTTTCTTACTCAGGGCTTTGATCCTGGATTCAGCCCTGGTGCATTTCCTGTAAACAGTTGAAAGGAATCGTTTTTGTTACACAGGCGATTTTAAGGAATATTTGTTTGTTTCAAAAATCGACACTTAGAAGAATTTCTGGTAAAAACCAGGCAATGTTAGGAAAATCAAGTTATCGGTAAGTACAGTTGTAATTACTTTTCAGGGTCAGTGCTGGGCACCAAGATCCAGCACTGGGATCTCTCCTGATAGCAGGTGAGTAATTCAGTTTTCGTTGACTGGCTGATTTTTTGTGAATATTTTAAAGTTTCAAAACTTGACACTTAGAAGAATTTCCAAGTGAAACCAGTCAATGTTAACACTATGGAGAAAATTTAGGTTATCGGCTTTCAGGTAAGTACCCGACTGGCAGAGTTAAGGTTCTGGGCATAGACTCAGGGGTCTCCCAGGGTCAGGTAGGTACAGTTGTTACACCGTCAGCGGCACAGGGGCATCCGGGTGCAGAGAGAGTTAGGCCCAATGTTAGCCTATGGCGGGCAGGGGGCCTTTGGTTGGTGGCTGCTGGCAAACAGGCCACGCGGCTGTGGGAGCTGGGCTCCTGGTCACTTACACAGGGCACGTGGGGAAGTAAGATAGGATAGATGTTGCACTCCCAGGGGAACTCGGGCGGCTGGGTGCAGGGTGCTTTTGAGCCGTCGGGCGCTCAATGGATTTCAATGATGAAGCTGCAAGACGAACAAAGGCTGCAAACTCGGGGACGGAGATTCTTCAGGTGCGACCACCACTTCGAGAGGTAAGTTGGAAAGTTGTAGGATAGGTAGGCACCCAGGAGTTGGGCACAGGGGGCCGCAGGGCGCCAGTTGCAGGGGTGACTTTTGGCGCCGGGGAATCTTACTCTCTGCTGGTCGCGGTTGGAGGGGTCCCTGGTTGTGAGGCTGCAGGCATCGCCAGGAGCGTCGAGGAGGGTCCTTGGGTGCTGGATTCTGGGTCACAATCGCCGGGGGGGACGTCCTCGTGGTCTTTGTTCACTCAGGCACAGGCCGGGCTCGGCGGGTGCAGAGTGTGCTGGATTCGCGGTTCCTGGCTGGCACCAGGGGTTGTTGCTGTTTGAGCAGAACCACTGCTCATGGGAGTCCCAGTCTTTAGATGAGCAAGGCAGGCAGGTCCTCCGGGGTTTGAGGTTGCTGACTGCTGGAGATGCCGGGATCTAGCAGGAGCAGGTTCGAGGGTCGACAGGCCTGTAGGGCTGGGGCCTAGTCAGTTGGTGTCGTCCTCTTGTTAGCAGCTGCACAGCAGGTCCACTTTCTTCTTGTTGTTGTTCTTCCTGTTGCAAAATCGGGATCCGAGGAAGAAAGGTTCAGGGTGCCCCTAAATACTAAATTTAGGGGTGTTACAGGTAGGTAGAGGTCAGGGACCAATGGGTCCCTTCCCTGGGGTGGGTACACCCCCTAGCCTGCCACTCTCCTGTGGGAGGGGGGAAGGAGCCTAGTCCTGATTGGGCAGGGCTCCCCATCCTTAAGATGGCGAGAGCCCAGGGTCGTGCTTCACCTCGCCTCCCCCACCTGACAGGTGGGGTTGGCACACCCCCTTTCCTCCCTTGGGTTTTCCCGCCAGTCTTCCCGCCCGAGTAGGGGGTCAGAACCGGTTGGGGCCAGTTGCGGAGTACAGCAAGTGGCCTGGAGAAGCTCACAAAGGCATCATGCCTTTGACGCTTCCCCTGCCCATCCTGGGGGAGGAGACCTAGCACCTTGCCCAGGATGTGCATTGTTGCAGACCTACGAGAGCGGATGGCTCTCTACCCAGGGGTCCAGCAACATGTCTGCTGGGTGGCAGCCTAGGCAGCCTCTCAGTCAGGACGCTGGTTGTTGGTTAGTTTCACGGAGCATCTCTAAGATGCCCTCTGGCGTGCATTTTACATTAAATCCCACACTGGCATTAGTGTGGGTTTAATGTGCTGAGAAGTTTGATACCGAACGTCTCAGTCTTCAGTGTAGCCATCATGGTGCTGTGGAGTTTGTGATGACGACCTCCCAGCACCATATACTCTTAATGGCAGCACTGCACTTACCTGCACTGGACCTGGGTACTGTAGGGGCACAGAGCTCATGCATCTGTGCCCTCACCACTGGCATAGTGCACCCAGCTAGAGGGGTGACTGAGGCATGCCAGGGCAGTGTGTTTGTGGGCATGGCACACAGGGTTGTGTGCCATGTCGACTCTGTTTTGTTCTGCACCCAGACACTCAGCCTGCAAAGGCAGTGTGTGTGTTTCAGGATACAGGACGTCTAAGGGTGACACAATAAGTGCTGCAGCCCTTAGGGGTCTTCTCTGGTCACAGGGCCCTGGGTACCATTTACCAGGGGCTGACATGTGGCCAGACATGCCAATTGGGTTTAAGCTTCAACACAGGTTTAGGGAAGGAACACAGGCCCTGGGCACCTGATTGGCAGGAGCCCAGGGCACATTCAGTCAAAGTACATCAGCAATTCAGCAAAAAGTGGGGGCATACCATGCAAGAAAGATGGCACTTTTTCACAGTGTGTGCAAATGTAATGGCCATTTCAATTGGAAATGGTTTGTTTGTAACGGCAATACGCTACCACACCCTCTACTCCACACCATTAACTCCATGTTACTCCACTCTACGCCACTTGACTTTAGGACAATCTATGCCACTTTATAAATCTAGATTCTACAATAAACCATGTCACTTTACTCCTTCCACTCGGATACTTTACTGCACAGCATTCCACACTATGATGCGACACCACACTCTGCGAAAGTTTGGCCATGCTGAACAGTAGCCATACTGGTGTACAACATGGCAAAAACACATTGGCAAAGCAAATAGCTCTTGAAAAGGCTGGACCTATTGGTGTTGCCAATGCTCGTTTCACATTCACACTCCAACACTAGCTCAGCCTTCATGACTAGTTAAATTTTAATTGCTCAACTACAAAACGATGTACACATCAGCATGGCACCAATTTGGTATAACACCCTCAAGAAAAAGGGTTACACTTGTTGAAATAAATGCATCCATAGTGGAAATTATTTGTCTCTTTGCAGGAAGATGGTGCAGTTGTCAAAGTAAAGAGAAATGAGGAACAAGGTAAAGTTGCCATGAACGGTTGGCTTTCGCTACTTTACTAGGCCTTCGCTCCCAGGACAAACGGACTTTGCTTTCTGGAAGTATCTTCAAGCAGTTCAGACATGAACCCTACATACCAAGCACAGAGTGATTCACATCTAATCTTACATATAATGGCTTTTTCATGCACCATAACACTCTGGGCATGGTTCACTTCTGTCGGTATATTTGGAGTATTGTGCAACCATGAGGTTTTGGGAGTGAACCTATGCTCTTGTACAAACTATTTCAGGCAGGATTAGAATCAATCTTTCTTAATAGGTCTAGCATATTTTTGATGGGGTATTAAGGTAGACGTATTGTATGGGATTGAGGTTATTCCTTTTTCGCACAAGAAGGATATATTCTAAATTAGTTTGGACAATTATTTCCTACTGGGCTCCAAAATCATTTCAGGCAATTCCTTTTTCAACTGGGACTGAAAGATTTCCTTGTGGTAAAATTCAGCTTTCTTCCATGCTGCATGGAAAGTTTATCCCTATGGGAGTCAGACAGTCTTAAAGATCAGCAAGATTAATCCTGTGGTGCCGGGGCACAATAGTCTATTGAATCAAGCAAGCACCCATTTGAAATTCAAAAGTGCAGATAAACTGTAATACTGGGTTGGCAATGCTTGCAATGATCAAAGAACTGACATGCAGACTAATGGAGAGAATGGTTAAAAGAGCTTAGACAAGATAAACTGCAACCCAGAGGAGGGGCTACCATTTTCCTCCCTCAGAGGTATGACATTCTTCAAGGCTATTTTTGAGATGACTGGATTTTGGGTATGCTCCTAAAGAAAGCAAATGTAAAGCTTGCAATCCCGAAGTAGACACCAATATTGACTCAACCTTACTTATCACATAATGAAAAGTACCAGAGTGATTAAAAAAATGCAGTGTTTCATGAAAAGGAATTGAATAATTTACAAAGGTCAACAAATGTAACTAATAGTGCTACTTAAAACAGAAACATTCAACACAGAGCATCTTAGCATGGGGTCCAACGTGGACCAACCTTTGAATGGACAGCAGATGGCAATGCCCTCAGGCCAGGAGTACAGAGATCAATAGGTAATAAAGGAGGCAAAAGCAGTAAACAGCAAGTTCAAAAGCATCACACACATTATACTGGTATTATTTATTTTATGTCTCACATGACAGTTTATTTTATGGTAAACGCTATAGAAATGCAGTTCCAATATGTGACAGAAGTGAGACTGGCAGGGCCTACTGAGTCAACCTACTTCACAAAAATCTGAGATCCAATGAACGAACCATGCTCCAAAGAAGGAACAGAATGGTAAACATATGAGGTTGAAAGTAATATCAGACCAAATATTAGGGTTTCACAGATAATCTGAAAAAGAAATGTCAGCATGGGACTTTGTGACCACTTCTTTGCCAGCATATGCTTTCTTCTGAAGATAGTTCATGTGTACCAGGTTATGTTTAGTTTACCTTTGCAGACGCTCTTTGGTTGGGCTCTTCCCGAGGTTTCAATGCTCCAACTCCCATAGAAGGGAGCTGTGTCTGGAAGACCGAGATTCGTCCACCTGTTGGTGCCATTAGTTTATAGGCCGCTTGCAGAGCAGGTCCCAGTGCACTTTGGGTCTCCAGGGTCTTTGTAAACATTTGTGGCAAAGCTTTCAGCAAATCTTGAACTAACTACCACAAAGAAATAGAAAGTACCTCAATTTATCAGTAACAAATACACAGCAAATGTGCCTTGAACCTATTACCATGAAATAATAAAAAGAAACATGCATATTCTGTTCTTGGGTTATTGCCAAATTTCATTTAAAACCTACAAATTAACGAGTTGGAATTTACAGACACATGTTAGTCTTTTGGAAACTTACTTTTTCTTTTTTTGGCAGTATGTTTTTCATGAATAAATCTTTACCTTTAATACAGTTAACCTTGTACATCATGGGCCGCATTATTAATGGAGTCGAAACCATGATGAGTAAAGTGACTGCACAGAACAAGACCACAAAACAAATTTAAAAACCTACCCAAAATGTGCTTAGCGAACAATCCATTAAAGAACTAGTAATGCATAGACTGCAGTCATAATAGAAGTAAGATCAAGAATATATCAGGGTGCCACATACATCATGATTACTTTACTGCAAATTATAAACTATATCAAGCCAGTACTGATGTCAGTGCCCAATATCGGCTTTAACACACAGCAGTAAGACTAATATAACAATCATTTCGATGTTAGAATTACCCCCTTTCTGCTAGTTAGTTATAACCCTGCTGATCTTTGTCCTGACAGGTGGCAGATCAACTTTGTTTACATAACCTGTGTGAGTTTTCCAAAGACAGGCCAAGGTATTGAAAGCCTCACAGGGTGTACAAGGGTACACCATATAAAGACATCAAGGCACCCTGGAGCTCTGTGCCACCACAAAGGACACAACCATAACCATGCTGTCACAGAGCTATTTCGTTACCTTGTTTAAAGCAGATTTGTAACTAGAGTTTCATGTACTTTATTCTAAATACACTCGGTACAACTTGGCAAGGGCTGGAAATTTGAAATCGTCAGGCATTATTAAACATGCAGGAAATCCTTAAGCTGTTTAATGGAAATGTGAATGTTATCCTAATGCAGCTGCTTGTCTGCTGCACAACATGCTAATAGGTGTGGGCGGTACTTGCAGAGTTTTAATCTGTGGCGTTACAGAGCAACTCTGCGAGATTCCGCAGAATACAACCAACATACAGAACATATGCCTCTCGCTCTGCAAATTAGCGGTGCTAGCGGTGCTCTAAATCAGGCTGAACTGCACCATGTGTTGCGCAAGACCGCAGAGCCATTCGAGTTGATTTTGTTTTCGTTAGTGTAGAAAATCTACTCTGGCTGCAAATCTACTTGATCTACTTGAAGGGCAGCCCTCTGACTGCGACCGCTTGTGCTAGCAGGCGTTATAAAAGCTCCAAGGTGACTGGAAATCGCGCCAGGGGCCGGCAAATCCAGCTTGCAGGCACATGTTGTGAAGCCTCAGGTTATTCATGTGAGGAGCAAACAACAGAATAATTCCGCCATGCACAGA
Source organism: Triturus cristatus (assembly GCF_964204655.1). Lineage (NCBI taxonomy): Eukaryota > Metazoa > Chordata > Amphibia > Caudata > Salamandridae > Triturus > Triturus cristatus. Next base: position 954,607,990 of record NC_140590.1, on the reverse strand, counting down.
TTGGCAGAATGTGTCGGGGACTGTGAGTTACAAGCGTAACGTGGAGTTACCCACACTATGCAAGCAGAATTATAGTTCCACCCAGGCCTAGTTTTAAAATCAATGGAAAAGCTATTTACTATCCAGAACAAAGTGAATAGTCCCTTCATAGTTTTTGATAATCACAATGCTTGAAATCATTGCAATTTTAAAAATAAACTTACAATGAATAGCAATAGACGTACCGGGGCCAGAGATTACAAAGGCTATAAATCGATTAATCACACACACAGGCATATACGTTGATGGATATCATACAAACACAAAATGCAATAAATATCAAGTTTACAACTTTACAAAAAACTAAATACATACATTTAAAAAAACACCCAACTGATTGAGAATCAATGCAACTCACATGCTATGACCGTATATGAGCATTTTCTATTCTCGGATGATCTTGAAGGATTGTCCTAACTGTCTTTGAACTCCTGACAAATATACAATATGAATACAAGCATTTCCCAGTATTGAGGGCACAGGTGGCATGGTAAATGTATCAATTAAAGGTTTTAAACTAATGAGGTCTCTTCCCCCAAGGTTAATACCAAGGAAATGGAATACGTCATTTATTCAGGGTATCCCTAAACTTGTGGCAGAGGCATGCTTTCTGATGAGTGGAGAAACCTCATTGGGAATGTGCCCATTCCATATTGTAGCACAAAGTGACCCATCAACTGTACCAGAATTCCCAATCAATTCAGAGGGCGTTTGTCAATTAGCTAATAGGTCATCTGTGTACAGTGATACATCATGCTTGTTTTGATGGATTTCTATTGCACACTTACTCTACTTGCTGCGTAGCTGGCAGGCCAAATGTTTTACAGCTAGAACAAACTGTAACAGGGACAAAGGGTACCCCGTGTTCCGCCCCTCTCCATCTCCTAATCCTCCAAGATATTGTTAGTTCTGACCTTCTTTTAGAGCTTGAACATTTTATTTAATATTGATCCAAACTATACGGTCTCTAACACAGCACAATTATATCGTTGCTGAATTTTCTGTGTCCAAAGACACAAGTGTTCATCTCCTCAGTTGTACTCCTAGATGCCTCCACAACATGAGCCAGGTGCCTAATATTAAGATGGGTTCTCCTACCGGGGAAGAAACTGCATTGTTACCCATGCACCAAAATATTAATAATTATGTTGAGTCAAAGTTAAGGGTGGGCGTAGTTCGCGAAGTAGCACTTCGCGAAGCTACGCAAAGTGAAGTTCGCACTACGCGAGCTACGCGTAGCACTTCGCGAACTGCGTAGTAACATGTTCGCACTGTGCAAGATGTTGTTTTCAATGATTGCACAGTGCGGACAAGCAACCGGCACTGTGCAATCATTGAAAATGGCATCTTGCACAGTGCGAGCTGTAGTTTTCTGCTGCTCGAGTAGATTTTTACTCGAGCGGCAGCTTTCTCAACGCGAACTGGTAGTTTCTCATCGCGAGCGGTCGCGAGCATACGCGACCCCTCGCAATGAGAAACATGACCTCCTCGCGTTGGGAATCTCGCCGGGAGGTTTATTTTCCATGCTCGCGATCAAGGAAAAAGTCTCGCCGGGATGTCATTTTGCTTGCTTGCGGTCGCCAACTTGACGTTGAGGACCGCGAGCAAGCAAAAAATGACCGCAGCACTATGCAACACTACGCTACGCTTGTTCGCACTGCGCTACGTGCAGTTCGCGTAGTGCGAAGTAGCGCGAACTTCGCAAACTACGCGAGCGTAGCGTAGTGCTTCGCCCAGGCCTAGTCAAAGTGCAAGCAACTTGCCAGAATCGTATTGTCCTTGTTAATCAGGTACAATAGTCTGCAAGATTAAAGTCTAATGGGCCTCTGATAGGTTTCAACAGTACAATAATCAAAGCTTCCTTTGGGTAATACACCTATTTGAAAAGCTTGCCTACATACCGGTGTCCTGAGACTGGTTTTCGAGGCACCGTTGTAAAGGTCTCATTCTGAGACATGCTTTTATAACTAGAAAAATGCAAGACGCCATACACCCTCGTAGGAATGGGGTCTGTCAAGCTGTTGGATGCAACATTCGTATAAGTTTGTGGCATTGCCGAAAAGCGGCTGACATTCTTTCCTCCAAAGGATATGTTTCTCCGTTTTTAGTATCTCCAGTGGGTCCTAGATAAATTAGAAGTTGGTGAGGAGAAGAGATGGCTTCTTGTGATTATATGGAAGACCAGGTTTGCCAAGAGTTTGGCCGTTATTTTGAAATTCAACTGTGCTTGATGCTTAGAAGTTGCCTTTATCAGCCAATTGTCTAGATAGGGGTAAATGTAAAATCATCTTTCTGCAGAGGTGAGCTGAAACCACCACCATGCATTTGGAGAATGTTCTTGGTGCAGACTTTAGACCGAATGGAAGGACTGGGTTCTGATAATGAGCTTTTCCCCACCCCAAACCTTAAGAAGTTTCGGTGTTTTTCTCTATGAGAACGTTAAAATATGCGTCTTGGAGATCCACAGAACACATTCGGTCAGCTTTCATTAAATGTGGATTAATCGGACACAGGGCTAACATTCTGAATTGTTGTCTGTTGATATATTTGCTTGCTTGTCCTAGGTCGGCAAAGCAGCACAAATGGGGGTGGGGGAGGGGTAAGGGGTGGGAAGGGTAGGTGGTTCCAGCACAAGTCTGCAACACCCCACAAAGCAGACTCTCTGGCACAGTGTTCACCATGTGAGATCATCATACCACACGAGAAGATCCAAGGGAACCATTAATCGCTTCAGTCACCATACTCAAACGTCCCACCGGCTTTTCCCAGATTTTCAAATCTCTCTCCGCATTCTCATCAGTATGCACTAGTCACAGCCTACATTCCTCTGCAGCCAACAACTCACTCAGATCCAACACCCATTTGCGCCATGGCAAGGGCAGAGATATCCAATGTATTGCTTTGCAGCTCTGGTCCAATACTCCACAAGCCATGGGAATCTATATCCCATTTTTCTGCCTGCTTTGGGGAGCGGCAAAAGTCTTAGCAGGCATGGCTGACCATTCTGTCCAGCTTGACTCCTGTGATCTAACCAAGCACGTGCAGTACTCTAACCTAGTAGTTCTCCAACAAAGGACAACTCCACGTCATGTGTAGAAAAACTGCCTGGGATACTGCACACCTAGGGCATGCAGCTGGCATGCAGAACTTTACATACCATTATTGAAAAAGGTTCTGCACATTGTTTTTGCCCTGAAGAAGTCTTTTGGACGAAACGCGTTGGCTACTGTCGCTTTTAAGAAGAATTTGAATAAAGAATCATTGGAACAAGACCTGCTGAATCAAGTCATAATTGTTTTGCACATAACAGTGTTTTACTCTTTTTACTAAGTTGAGTGCTGGATCAATCTGCTGTTGTGATATTTGTGCGATTTTGTATCCCAGGAGGCTTAGGGTTATTGAGCCACAGATCACTTGCACCCCAAAAAGCTTGATTAACTTATAACCCTTCACTGTGATAAGTGCAGTCAAAGTTGCCCCTTACCCCATTTGCTGTGTGTTTTTTTTAGATGTATTTTTATGTTCCAGAAAAAGTCAGTAAATAAAGGCCAGTCATGTTTTTTTAATGTAGGTAACTAATTCTATGGACACTGAAGTGGTTGCCTCTATCCACGGATTGACTTTCAATAACTGAAGAAAAAGTGTGCCGGGATCCCCACAAATGCACATGAATATCCTATGTTTATTACTTCAGTGAGTATCTTATAATCTAGTTTTCCCCAAATGCACCACTGGGCCTCGTTTTAACACAACAATGGATATGAGGCCTTACCCCCATACTCTGCTGCAGCAGGGGTTTTTCCTCAGATTCACTAAAATCACTGGTATAAACACCAAGGTTTTTCAGAAGCCTTGTAATTATATATTGAACAGATGACACACCCCAGCATTTCACTCTCAAACGTTTTCCAGCGCTATTGCCGTTCATCAATAACTTGGTAACAGTGAGATAAAGACAAATCGAAGATCGTGGTCAAGGGCGTGCCATTTACAAACAGTTGCTGTTGTAGGGGGAACACAAATTTGTAATTCAAAGGATTTAGAAAGCATGTGTACTATTGCAATCATTTAAAAAAGAAAAAAAAAACACCACCAGCCTCACGTCTGTTAAAGCTAGGTCGGTCGCGAAAGTTTGTTGTTCTAAAACGTTTGGGAAGCACTATTCTAGAAGCCTCACCTCTGACATTGCATTAATCTGAAAGAAAGGGGGATTAAGATACTATTAGTACGAGACTGACTTGTACTAACTGCACCACTCCTACTCATCTATAGCTTTACGTCATACTTAGCACAATGTGCTTAACCTTTGTCCACAATCATCTTGATTCTTAACTGTACCCACAAACATTAGAGGACCCTTCTCAGTACCTAAATACCCATATGCTACCACACTCCTCCAAATGATGCTCTGCTTTAACTGCTGAACGTTTTGTAAATGCCCTTAGCTTTCAGTATTAGCTCCAATTTTGAACAGCCTCATCTTTTAGTTATTGGTGTAATACCCGTTCCCTATACTGTTTCAGCACTGAAACATACCTAGGCTATCTCACTTATTGGTATTCCTTAGACTTAAATCATTAATTCTACTGCTTTCAGCTTCAGTACCTCACCTCTTCTTTCACCTTATCCTTTAGGATTCACTAGCTTTCTCTTTAACCCTTGCCGCTTTTCAGCTTTGTCACCAGATTGATTCTTGTTTCTACGCTGGAACCATAACATTGTTATCTCTTTCACTTGATGATCAGCACATTTTAACACCAACTCAAATTTCTCAATCCAAAGTCTATTTTCCAGAAAAATAAAAAAAATAAAAAGTTCAATTTAAAAAATTTATTTTAACATAAAATCAAATGAAGTACAGAATTGGCTTACATACTTAACAATAGTAATACACGCGCTGTCTTCAATCAAATTTTCACAATCCGGCAACAAACATGTTGTACTTTATACAAACAGGACGCATGCTTCTGAGATAGGCCTTACCTCTTTGCTTTCATTCAAATTTACAAGCAAGTTTTCAGGCATTGGTATAAACACATCTGGAAAAAGAACACAAGTTACTCAAAAATGATCCTTCCAATTAGCATGGAAAACTCAAATTAAAAGAGGTCTACATATCATACAGGTTTAACCAATTGTTTAATGACAACCGTCAAATGAGCTTCAAAAGATGAACGTAGATACCTAAATAGTGAATTAAATATGCTCAAACAGTGCACTTGTGACTGTTTTAATACATGGATTCAAGTCAGTTACAGTATTTGAATGCAGTGCAATGAACATTCAAATTGACACACATTAGGAGTTTAATGGAAGCTTACTTACCCTTTATCCATCTGTTCACAACATGTAGTGCTGTACAAGCACATGCCATGCATACGCCTGGCATCTAGTGATGGGCATGAACATTTGCAAGTTCTTTTTCATCAGAGTTGCTTTCAAGTCACAAGACCTATTGCAACGTCACACTTAGCCGACAATGCACCAAGAGAAAGAGTCCACCTGAGATTGTATACTGCTAAGCAGGTGATTAGTGTATTGTGGTAGACACAAATGTATGAACAAAGCATTGTGGAATAAAACCATAGTGAAGACATCTGCAATTATAGTCAACTTCGGCATGCGAAAAGACATCACACACTACAAACAGATGGTTACATGGGAAATAAAATGTTCTGTTTGTAGCATTTGTGGTTTATTTACATATGCGCTGCATAAACTGCAAAGAAGGTCCTCCAATGAGCGCTGTCTAGAAAGCAGATAATGTGGATATTTGAAACAAAGTTCTCAGAACTATCTAACCAACTATACACTGCTGGTGGACTTGAATACCCACTCAGTTTCTGTTGATATTGACCATGTAGTGGCTGTACAAATGTCTGCAAACAGAAAGTTTACCCAAAATAAACACAGGGGCTCTCTTTTTTACTGTGGCGTGTATTCTCAAAGGTACAAGTAGTGTACGCTTGGCCTTAGCATAGCACGTTTGTATAAATTTACCAACATCCAGCATTGACTGCGTTGGACATGGAGTTTCCCATGTGAGGCTTTGCAAAAGCCATGGCTGCTTTGTCTTATGGATGGATTTGATCCAGTCAGTGTAATACAGGAGAGCCCTCTTGACATCTAAAGTGTGTAATGCTCTTTCAGCCACAGAATCTGGATGTGGAAAAAAGATGGGCAGCTCAAAAGTCTGGTTAACATGAAAAGGTGACACAGCTTTGGCTAGGAATTTTGGCTTTGTTCTCAAGACGACCCTAAACTTATGAACCTGAATAAACATTTCTTCTATATTCTATAACCTGCAACTCACAGATTCTCCTTAGAAATGTGATGGTGATTAGAGAAGTAAACTTTGTATGACAAGAACCGCACACGCTACATTTCAGGACACGTGTAGTGGTTCAAAGGAAGACCTCATATACGACTGGTCAGCCCGGGAGGCATATTTGGAGAAATTACTTTAAGGTCCTCCTTGAGTGCCTCAATAACAGGAATCCTGGAGGGGGATAAATGTACCCTATTCTGCATATAGTCTGCTGCCACAGCTAAGTTTGGACGGAGACAAGTGTATGCCAATCCCACTTTTTGCTAATGAAACAAATCACAAAAGATTACTTGGACGAAGGCCTTTAGGGGGTAAACGAGTTTACCAATGCAATAGTGAACAAATCTTTTCCACACAGCTGCCGAACAGCTGGATGTTTATGGTTTACACGCATCACACAGGATTTGCATACACTCCTCAGGAAGCTTGGATGCCAAATACATAGATTAAGTACCGTGAGGTCTTGGTGTATGAACTGACCCAGAGTCAGAGATAGAAGATCTATCCTCAGTGGGTTTTTTAATGTGGATTAACAGGACTCTCCAGAAACATTGAGTATCAAGGTTGCTATGCCAATTTTGATACCACTAAGATTACAGACATTGACACACACCTAATTTTATTAACCATGTATGGGATAAGAGGAAGTGAAGGAAAAGCAAAGCTTGCACAGCTACAAGTTCTTGTTGAGGCCTGGGCTGTACCAGCACTAGATCTGGCCAGTGACCCTCTGCTTATGCCCACTGCCTTGAAAGGCACCCATGCAAGGGGTGCATATCTATATTTATGTATGGTAAGATTACAATGATAAAATTGCAATGCATGAAGATAACAGGCTCAATAATCTTGCGCCAATCCCCACTGTTCCTGGACATTGTGAAAATAGGTATGAGCTTTAGCAATGTCATCATCCTCTAATGCTTAGGGGTAGGCTTTCATAACAGCATTTAAAACAGGCCCTAAAAATGGTAGGACCTTATGGGCCGGAGATGGGAGTTTTCTGGCACTGATGGTGAAGACTAAGTGATGTAACAAAACCACTGTTGTCTTTAGTATGTACTACGCATTGCTCTCTGCTGCTGCACTATACCACCCAGTCATCAATGGAAGACATGAATGTCACTTCTCCACAGGTGCACAGCCACTACTGCTAAACTTTGTAAAGACCCCTAGGGCTGTAGTGTCTCCAAAGGGTAGAACTTTGAACTGGAATGGTCGCCCACTTATCATAAAGCGCAGGTAGCGGTGGTAAGCTGGATGTATGAAGATGTGGAAGTAGAGGTCCTTGAAGTCAAGAGCCGCTGTGTATTGCTCTTTTTGCAGCAGCAGGATCAAACCCTGTGTGGTAGTCATGGGGAAGTGCTCCAACAGGATGTAGTGGTTTATTGGCTTGAGGTCTAGTATCGGCCGCAGACTGCGGTCCATTTTGGAGATTAAGAATTATAGGAAGCAGACTCCTTTGCTGCACCAGCTCAATAGCACATTTGGTTGTGAGTGCCTGCACTTCATCTTCTAGCAGTAATAGATGGTTGTGAGTCGGTGGCGAGGTGGTAGGTTTAGTGGCATGGTGTGGACCGTCAGGCAGTACCCTTGATGTACCACAGAGTACCAGTTTATTGGCGGTTAATTCCCCCGGAAGGAAGAACCTCAGTCTTCCTTCGACAGGTCTTGTGTCTCTTGCAATGGGTTTCAGGGAGGTATTTGACTAGCTCATCCATCTCCTTCCAATGATGGTGGCCTTATATGGAGAGCATTCTGACTGAACTCCATTGTGTAATCATTGCCTTTAAGGAGTTGGGGAGGGGATGGGGGGAGGGACAACACTAGCCTTGACGTCGACTTTAAAGTTGGCTGTCAAGGTTTTAAACATGCTATGGAATATGGTTATGTGCTGGACAAGTTCTGGACATAGTCTGGATCAAAATGTCATTCTCTTGAACTATAGGAAGTTTCACGTTGTGTTGCTGTGCTGTCCTCTGTATAACTGTACGAAGTGGAGTCATCGGGGGTGAGGGAGTATGGGTTTCCTCAATAGGATAGTGGGCCAGATCTGAATCGTCCAGGAGGTCAACAGAATAATCCTACCAAGGATAATTCCACCCGCCCCCCAACTGATGCAACAGGATTGTAGTATAAATCCTGAGGTTTGTATGGGCTGCCTTGTCCACATCAGTATTTGGAATGTGAGGAGATGTGTGGTGACGGAGAAGGTTGGGTTTGCGATGCTGAGTAGGTGGTAGCGGCAGTGGTGGACAAGAGTCCTGGGGATAAGGGGCTGTGGTGGGGGCTAGTGGCACTGCCCCTAACCTTCTTACAGGGGAGAAAGGTCTGAGTCTTCTGGGAAAGCTGCTCCTCATAAGTGACTCTCTCACAATTTTGGCAACTGCAAAGTGGGGTTGTTCATTTGAGAGGAGGTCTGGTTAGAATTTTTCCATGGAGAGATGTATAAAGATTTTCTTCTGCCTGACATCAGGCACATCGCGGAGATGCAGAACGATCAGGAACTTGCTTGAATCTGACCTCTAAGTCGAGGGCTCTTTTGGAGCCAACCTGGGGAAAGGTCTGGGTGTAGACTTCAAAGTCGGTTTCAGCTCAGAGACTGGGATTTCTGGGCAACAGGGTCACGGTGGCATGGATGGGTGGAGATGCTTGGTGCCCATAACCTGAGGTGTGCAGGAGAGTGAAAGATATTGGCTTAATGAACTAAACCTGAACTTCGGTGGCTTTTTAGGCTAGACTGAGGGCTTGACTGTCGCCCACAACATGGGGATTCTTTCAAGCTCGAAACAGCTGACGTTCACCCTTAAGTGCAGGGGGTGGGAAGGAGGCCCCAGGATGAATTCTTTGTCCAAGAGTCTGACACTCCACCCATCCCAGGAACCTAAAAAACCCTCACCAAACCTACATTACACCCATCCCTGAATCCTATACTACACCCATCCCTGAATCCTATACTACACCCATCCCTGAATCCTATACTACACCCATCCCTGAATCCTATACTACACCCATCCCTGAATCCTATACTACACCCATCCCTGAACCCTATACTACACCCATCCCTGAACCCTATACTACACCCATCCCAGAAACCTAAAAAACCCTCACCAAACCTACATTACACCCATCCCTGAACCCTATACTACACCCATCCCTGAACCCTATACTACACCCATCCCTGAACCCTATACTACACCCATCCCTGAATCCTATACTACACCCATCCCTGAATCCTATACTACACCCATCCCTGAACCCTATACTACACCCATCCCTGAACCCTATACTACACCCATCCCTGAACCCTATACTACACCCATCCCTGAACCCTATACTACACCCATCCCAGAAACCTAAAAAACCCTCACCAAACCTACATTACACCCATCCCTGAACCCTATACTACACCCATCCCTGAACCCTATACTACACCCATCCCTGAACTCTATACTACACCCATCCCTGAACTCTATACTACACCCATCCCTGAACTCTATACTACACCCATCCCTGAACTCTATACTACACCCATCCCTGAACTCTATACTACACCCATCCCTGAACTCTATACTACACCCATCCCTGAACTCTATACTACACCCATCCCTGAACTCTATACTACACCCATCCCTGAACTCTATACTACACCCATCCCTGAACTCTATACTACACCCATCCCTGAACTCTAGACTACATCCATCCCTGAACCCTAGACTACATCCATCCCTGAACCCTAGACTACATCCATCCCTGAACCCTAGACTACATCCATCCCTGAACCCTAGACTACATCCATCCCTGAACCCTAGAAATCCATTCTACCCCTACACGCCACCCATCCCTGACACCTTAACACCCAGAAACTACACCCAACCCTAAACCCTAAAAAAACTCATCATCCTTAATCACCACCCATCCATGACCCTTAAAAATCCCTCACCACCCCTAACCTCTACCTATCTCTGAAACCTAAAAAACCTTTCTCCCTTTGAACCCAGCCATCCCATAATCCTTAAAAACCCTGCACCACCATAAACCTCACCCAATCCTGAACCCAAAAAACGCTTCACGAGCCCTAACCTCAACTCATCACAGAACTTAAAACACTCATAGCTCTAAACTCTGCCTATCCATGAACCCTGAAAATATATCACTACCCTCTAAAGTCTGCTCATCCATGAACCCTAAAAAACCTTTACCACCCCTAAACTCGACTAAAATCTACTTTCTATGCCTGAACTCCATCCATTCCTGGCCTCTTAAATCCCCCATTACCCCTAAACATTCGTAACCCTGAAACCAAAACCCCTCGCTAGTCCTCCACACGCTGCCCAAGTTTAATGTATTTTTCCTTAAAATAATCTTTCCTTTGAAATGTTTCCTTTAATTTTCGATTTATTTGCATTTCCTTAAAATGGTCTCTCTTAAAACTATTTTTCCATTATTTGGTTTCCTTCAATGTGGTCTCTCAGTTATTTTCCCCCCATTAATTCACATTCATCAGTGTATTCAAGTATACCATGCACCCCATCAGAGTGAGGAAGGAACTACGTGCAATTTAAAGCATATATTAATGAATATACCTAACCAAAGAATTTTTTTTAAATCCCACCTCGAGTTTCCAAACTGCTGGATGTACTCCACATCTCACGCATTTCATTATTGATTGTTGATGATTTTAGAGCTGTATCTAAATTGCAAAACAGATCAGTTTCCAAAATGTTCTCATCCTGCTTTAGCCCTCTGCCCAATTTCGTCCTATTCTACCATCTCAGAATCTGCAATGGGCCCAGCCACTTTTACTAGCATAATTAGCATACTTCCGATGCTCGTCTATACATCCGTCCCAGGGCACAGACGTCTTTTCTACGTTTTAATGAGAAAGAGTAAGGTATGTTTTATTAACGAATGAATGGGGACAAAGTTGTAGACAGTGAATTGAAGTTGCCAATGTCTGAGTCTGGCCTAGACCTAGGCATAATAGTATTTTTGGACAAAGGTGGTTAAAAATAGCACAGGAATGTATGTTAAAGCCAGCATAGTACAAGGATTAGCAGTAATTGGCTTGCAATTAACAATCAGCCCTCGTGAGGTCACAGCAAATTACCGATTTAGAGAATGCGAAGACTGCATTGTCCTCAGTTCAAACTTCTGAAAATCCATTTAAATTAACAACTGCCTACAGTCACACAGTGACATATGCCGACAATGCCCAAAGCGTGCAGGAACTCGCAACCGGTTACTAATCACACAAGCATCCCATCTCTCGAGGCCAGGGGCAACCGACCGTGTAACCAGAATTTACCGAAAGTGCGTTCTAGCACAAAGGCACAGTGAATGCCACAGTTTCCTCACGTGAGGCTAAGTGTACTGCGTGCAATGGAACAGACGAGCAGTCAGGCGTGAACCATTACACAGCTATTAAGAAACATTAACTAGCTAAGAGGTGTTCGGTGTATGAGCAACTACATTTCGATCTGGATTTGTCTACTGCCCTGTTACAAACAAATGCCTGACACGGTAAAACTAAAAGTGAAGCAAGGGGCAGTAATTAAAAATGTACTGTTTGACTATAAAGTGAATTTGATAAGTAAGTAATCAAATGAGGCGTGTTCGCTCATATTTTGTGTGTGCGCTGCACATGTATCTGTAATGCACCTTACTTAAGTGGCATAACCCATTCACAGAATAAAATTCTTCACAACAAAATAAATGAATGATTAAATGGGTGAATTACATAGCGCGCGGATACTCCGAGGTGTGCCCCTGTTCTCCAATGAGTAATCATAAATGTTTAACTCCGGCAGCAGGCAATGCTGAAGGGTAGTTTTAAAATAGGTCCTGTGAGCGCAAGTACAACACCAACCCGAATCTAATTAATAGCTGGAAAAACAAGTATTTGAAATGCATAAGGTCTCGCTTTTGTGAGAGTTTAAGCTATTTGCATTGTAAATAACACTGCCTTTTATTTATCTGTTTTGATAATTAACACATAAATAAAAGGCATTGTCATTTACGATGCCAATAGGTCAAACTCTCATAAATGCGAGACCTATATCACTTCAAAGAAGCAGCTGACTTTGTCCCGGGCTGCTTGGAGAGTGAAAGCACGCATAGCGCGCTGAATGTTGCAGGAAAGCACGTCATGCCTGCAGTAGAAGAAACACATAAAAAAAATAGTGTTTACAGAATAACTAAGACGTACGGTGTAGCAACAGAAGTAAAAGGGCCAGCCCTCGGAGCTTACAAACGCAGACAAAGTGGTACTAAGGAGGGACTAACAAGCCTATTAACAAATCACAAGCCAACATTTATGATAATGAAAGATTCTAGTTACTCCACGCCAACACATAGTCTTAGCTCAGGAAAGTGGCTGAAAAGATTAACAGCCCAATCTGATGGGAGGCTCGTATATGTGGCAGAGTTTTGAAAAGAATGAAAATTTGCTTATTGACACCATTAACAACTGTGTTGATTTGAGAGCTGAATGTCTAAGAAGGAACCCAAGTATTTAGCTCCGGAGTCGGGGGGGGGGGGGGGAGCTGCCCAATGGCTTGAGCGACAACTGAAGAGGAGAATAGCAGTAAACTATCCTCCCAGAACTAGGATCTCTGTTTTGGGTCCGTGTAGAAGAGAAAACATTCTCTCACGTAACACTGGATGTTATTTAGGTCTTTGACATGTTATGAACTTTCTGATCGATCCTATGGATGCTATTCCCATTCATATAGTGTTCTATCGCCGTTTGTATAGATATGTCGCAGTTAGTCTGAGATGGTGCTCCTTATCGAGTTTGGCACACATTCTACATACTGATCACCTTGCAAAAAACATTTGTATGCTCAGGTCTCATTGGGAAATAAAAATAAAAAAAAGATTATTATTCAGGGTCCAGGAAAGAATGTGGGGGTAAGGTAGAAGGACTAATTAGGAGGCAGACATCAAATGGGGGCTTGGCAGCCACTCGGGAAGTTCACACCCACAGGATGCACTGAGCTAAAGCAGGCTGAGGGCAAGAATTGGTCACTCAAAAAAGTTCCACAAGAGCCTTCTGGCACCAGCCAAGTTCTGTGAAGCAAGAAGGGAACACACAGTCTCTTGACCCTCTTCTGATCGCTCTCAGAAGTGTTCCTTGAACCCAGTCAGTTACTCTGTAAGAAAGTGCCCTCTTTTTGGATAGTTGCCTCCACTTTTTGCTAAACTGCTGAAGTACTTTGAGTGTGCTCTGGGCTCCTGCCAAATAGGTACCCAGTGCCTATGTTTTTTCCCTAAAATTGCATTTAAAACAAAACCCAATTGGCACACTCTAGCCACAGGTCAGCCCCTTGTAAATGGAACCACAGGTACCAAGGGCATTGGGGCCCTGGAAGGTCTTTAGGGGCTGCAGCACTTATTGTGCCACCCTCAGAGGCCCTGTACCTTTACACACACACACACACATTGCCTTTGCAGGATGTGTGTTTTAGTACAGAACAAAGTGGAGAGTCGACATAGCACACATCCCTGTGTGCCATACCTACAACCCACTGCCCTGGCATAGATCATTAACCCCTCTAGCTGGGTGCACTATTCCAATGGTGAGGGTACAGGTGCATGAGCCCTGTACCCTACAGTGTCTAAGCCAATTCTTAGACATTGTAAGTTCAGTAATGCCATTAAGAGTATATGGTGCTGGGAGTTTGTTATTACAAACTCCACAGTACCATAATGACTTTACTGAAAACTGGGAAGTTTAGTATCAAACTTCAACACATTAAACCCACGCTGATGCCATTGTGGGATTTAATGAAAAATGCACACAGAGGGCATCTTAGAGAGGCCCCCTGAAAAACAATCTAACACTAGTGTTCAGGATGAGTGGCTGCTCATCAGCTGCCACCACCAGACATGTTTCTGGACCCCTGGGTCGAGAGCCTGCTGCTCTCGGGGGTCTGAAACAATGCACATCCTGGGACGAGGTGCCAAGCCTCCTCCCCCAGGACGGGCAGGGTCCACGAAGGGGAAGCTTCAAAGGCTTGCCACCTTTGTGAGCTTCCCCAGGCCTTTTGCTGCTTCCAGAAACTGGCCCCCACCGGTTCTGGCCCCCACTTTAGGCGGGAGAATTGGTAGGAAAACCAAGTGAGGCAGGGAGGTGTGCCCACCTTAGCCAACCCCACCTCTCAGGTGGGGAGGCGAGGCGAGGTGAAGCACAACTCTCAGCCCCTGCCATCTTGCAGATGCAGAGGGTGGCATAATAGGGAGGGTAGCCATTGGTCCCAACCTTTACTTATGCGTAACCCCCTAAATCTAGTATTTAGGGGCACCCCTGAACCCTACCTCCTCAGACAAGAACCAACCACGAAGAAAAGAAGAAGAAGGACCGAAGAGTCGTGCCAAAGCTAAGAGGAGGACACCTATTAACTTGGCCCCAGCCCTACCGGCCTGTTCCCACCTCGAACCTGAAGAAATGAAATCCCAGTGTGTCCTGCAGCCAGCAACTTCAAGAACCCAGAGGACCTGCCCTGCCTTCCACAGAAAAGTCTATCTCCAGTGAGCACAGGATTTGTTCACCCACAGACTCTGGCTTCGGCCAAGTCCACGAGTCTGCACCCGACGCCCCCGGCCCGAGTTAGAGAGGCTCAACACCACGAGGAGGATCCCCCGGCGATCCTGACCAGGGATCTGGTGATCTCTGACCTGCCTCGATCCTCTCCAGGATGCCTGCAGTCTCTTTTTGGAGGATCTCCAATACCGTGACCTGAGCTGGTAAGAAAACCAGACGCCTAAAGACACTGCGGCACCCGAAGTCCACTGGCCTTGGGTGATCCAACTGATGGTGTCCCAGTATTCCCAGGCATCCCAACTTACATCTCCAACCGGTGGTCACCTCCAGAAGATCTTCGTCCCTGAGCCTGCAGTGGCACCAGAAGCCAAAACAGCACCCTGCACCCAGCCGCCGCTGCGGGTGTACTTTGGGTGCTAACTCTGATCCCCCTTTGCCCTGTGCCTAATGTCAGGAGCTTTGCTCCCACAACCTTGTGGCCTGCTTGTAAGCAGATACCAACCGGAGGCCCCCTATCCCCATTAGATAACATTGGGCCTCAGCACTCTGCACCCGGCCGCCCTAGTGCCGCTGAGGGTGCTTTGAGAGTGCATCCTTGACCATAGGGGAACCCATGTTTTAACCCCAGAAACTCAACCCAAAGACTGAGTACTTACCTGTTAACCGATAACTTAATTTCTCTCCATAGGAATACATGGACTGTTTTTCCTTGAAAAATGTTCCAAGTGTGGAGTTGGTTTGTATGAAAACCTGAAAAACTACAACTGTGCAAAACTGATTTTACTTACCTATTCTCTAGGAAATGCCCCAGTGTGTTATCTAGACATATCACACTGAGTAGAAAAAGTAACTTAAAAAGTAATCTGAAAAGTAATCTGAAAAGTAATCGACATTTTTTACTTACCTGTATTTCAATCAATTGCATTTTGAACAGGTATTCAATTGTAAAAACACTGCATAAGATTTTGCAAAGCATTTATTTCACTTCCCTGTGCCAGGCTCTGCTTGGGTCTAGAAATAAAATAACTAAACATTTTTATGCAAACAAAATTGGTCTGAGTTCAGTCTTTGAGTGTGTGACTTCACTTGCTGATTGAGTGTGTACAACTAATGCTTAACACTACCCTCTGATAAAGCCTTACTGCTCGCCCAAACTACCACAAATAGAGAGTAAGGTGCTATCTACTTTTACCTCTGCCTACCTTTGGGGTTCCACTGGATTCTGTGCACACTATACCTCATTTGGTATAGTATATACAGAGCAAGCTTCCTACATACTCTCACTACTCAAACCCAAGCCGAGCAATACTACCAGCCAAAACTATGCTGTCGGGGACTGGGTGAGGAAAGGGCAGTTGGTCCACTACGCTGAAGACCAAAAAGTGAACAATCGAGGCATGGAGAAGAACGCAGAGGAGCTTCCCGGAAGAAGGAGGTACTCCACCAGGTACACATTCATCAGAGTCTCACCCAAGCCATCAGAGCACAACGTCTCATGCTCGCTGATACGGGTCGCACAAGATCATTCCAGTCGACGCACAGAGATGCAATTCCTGTAACTCCCTAGAAATCAAGCACAACGTCCGGTGCGCACCACTATGAGTTGCACCAGACAATTCTGATCACACACACAGACGCAAGTTCAGCAATGCCTTACGAGGTAGAATAAGGCACTACTACAATTACACCCACAACTTCAAGGGTCGCAACCTGTGAATCGGACACAATATGCAATGAGGATTTATTCGGCATGTCGCACGAGAGAGATGCAGCACGATCGACGAAGCGGGCCACGCTGGATCCCGCAACTGGTGAGTCCGTTCACCACCAACAAGAGGCGCATGTGTGCTGAGGTCTCCACAATGCAGGGGCAACCTGCCTTCAATGCAGGCAAGATTTCTAGGGCTCCGCACAGGGCTATCTAGTCTACAGGCACAATTCTTAGTTTCAAGCTCAAGCAGCCCTACCATTTGGGGTCCAGCAGACGATGTGGGAACTTAAAAGGGCACCTCTTTCCAGGTGTCACAAGTAGATGTGTGGGTCCCTCATTGGAGAGCTCTGATCCCCCTGAGACCTTTGAAAGAACAGGGGGCAAGCCAATAAGTCCTTGGAGACCACACTTCAGGGTGCCACATACCAGCATGCAGTCTGCCCAGGCCAACCACTATTCAGGAAGGGCGCACAGTTCCTTCCAACAGATTCCTCTGGCAGTGTGCACCATGCAGTTCCACCTTCTCTGGTCCCATGTCCCCAAAAGTGTACCTCTACCCTACTGAAGTATGGCACCAGTAGTTATACTAGAGTGGGCCTTTGAAGAGAGGGTGGTATGAACCACAGATCTCTCCCCTAAATTTAAGTCCTGTCTGCCATGACACCACAGAATGCAAATCGTAATCTTTAGTGGGGCCATGATCTGGCTCTCAGAGGCCAAGTGTCAAAACCTCTTCCACCAATCTTTCTCGCCAGGCCCTCAAATGGCAGAGGTCTATCGTTCCAGTTGCATGCCCAATGATTTATACCTTTCGCTGTGGAATACCCAGATCTGCACCCCCAGCCTCCAGTGTGGACTAGAGTCAAGCTAAATAGCACGCACAGAGTTTTAGAGCAGAGAAAAGCCCACTTTCTAGGAGAGGCATTCTAAGTTAGGAATGACAAAACCACCATTACCACAGGAAATGATTTGTCATTGTGAATCAAAAGATAGGAAACAGGACGAGGCTGATCCCCTGCAATACACTATTGCAGGTTGAAATAATTCCAACCATTTCCCCGTTAGCCTATGTGACGAGCAAACCTCATAGGTAGTGAAAACACACATGGGTATTTCTCACTACCTGGGCAGGTAACACATAGGTGTACCTACCCAGCCCTTCACCTACCACTCTTGCTTCATCCCTTAAGACTTACCCTCGGGGTGCTCTAGTGGTAGTGAAAGGTCCTCTCAGGTGATTTAAAAAGGCCAGCCTGAGCAGAAGTGCAATTGAGCACACACAGACATGCAATGGCAGGCTGTGCACATGTTTAAGCACATCATTGGTGCAAGTGTGCAGACCGGCCTACAATGGCAGGCTGTACACCAATATTTCTTTATTAGATTTTCATCAATATACATCAGATACGAAATACAATTTCATAGGATATAGCAACATAGTACAGCAACACAGCTTATTATTTCAAGTTACAACAGTACAAATGTCTAGCACAGTTGCCATGCAGTTTGTAGCATCTCTTAATATATTCACAAGTGTTCACAACCTAGAGTGAGATTTATTCCCTTTGTCCTGCATTTCAAGATATATCCGTTAAGTGACAAGGACAATGCTACTTACCAGTATGCATCTGTTCTTGGCATGTAGAGCTGTAGATCCACACACTTATGCATAGATCGCCATCTGGTGTTGGGCCCGGATGTTTGCACTTTGTTGATGTCCTGGAAAGTCTTTGGAAGTCACAGGATAGGTGGCTCCTCCTTTGGACAATAGTGGGCATGGGCATCGACTCCATCGTCTGAATGTTTTTTTGCCAAGAAGGGAAATGATGGAGTTTTGTAAGAAACAGAAAAGATGTCCATGTATGTTGTATCTAAATAAGATAATACTGGAACAGATAAAGGTAGCCGAGGAGGTGGGTGGGCTTGTGTGGATCTACACCTCTACACGCCAAGAAGAAATACATACTGGTAAGTAGCATTTTCCGTTCGAGGCATAGGAGCTGTAGATCACAAACTTATGTATAGATTGCATAGCAGTACTCCTCCTTAGCGGCGACCACCAGTGTCTGTTGCAGTAGTTTGAAATAGTGTTTTAAGTACAGCTTGGCCCACACTAGCTTGTTGTTTTGCCTGCACATCTACACAATAGTGTTTTGTGAATGTGTGCGGTGTAGACCATGTAGCTGCTTTGCAGATATCATCTAGGGGAATGTTCCCTAAAAATGCCATTGAAGCACCTATCTTTCGGGTAGAGTGGGCTTTAGGGGGAACAGATAGTGTTCGTTTTGCCTTGTGGTAGCAAATTTGTATACATTTGACAATCCAACTTGCAATGTCTGTTTTTGATATGGGATTGCCTTTATGTGGCGGTGAGAAGGATACAAAAAGTTGTTTTGTTTTACGAAAAGGTTTTGTTCGGTCTATTTAGTAAAGGAGTGCTCTTTTTACATCTAGTGTATGAAGAGCCCTTTCTGCTACTGTTTGTGGTTGCAAGAAGAACACTGGCAACTCAACAGACTGGTTCAGATGGAAGGGAGAGATAACTTTAGGAAGAAATTTGGGATTTGTTCTGAGAACCACTTTGTTATGATGGAGTTGTAAAAATGGTTCTTGAATGGTTAGTGCCTGTAGCTCACTGACTCTTCTAAGAGATGTAATGGCCACAAGGAAAGCAACTTTCCATGTGAGGAATTGTAGTTCGCATTTATGCAGAGGTTCGAATGGAGGACCCATTAGTCTTGTGAGGACGATGTTTAGATTCCACACGGGGTAAGGAGGTACCCTGGGAGGAACGAATAGTTTCTTACCTGTCGGTGTAGTTTTGCAGCTTGAAGATCTTTCTGGATTCACTAAGCTGTGCATTATTCCGCGATCTGGTGGTCGTAGTCTTTCTTTAGTTTTTTTGTTGTTTTTTTTGTAGCCCAGTTGGGCGTCGACGTCCCACCATTTGGTGTACCTCATGACGTCGGCGTGCTTCCTGCGGAAGTCCCACCTTTGGGGCGCCATCTTCGGGTTCTTTTTTCCCTTCCTTTCTCTTTTTTTTTTTTTTTTTAACCCTAGGCGTTAAGAACCTTCCTTATATATCCTCTCAGTTTTATCTTGTTATTTCAGTCTGTCCTTCCACCCTTTTTTCTCCTGCCTCATCTTCCTGGCGGAGGTGGGTTGGTTCGCTAGTGAATCCAGAAAGATCTTCAAGCAGCAAAACTACACCGACAGGTAAGAAACTATTCGTTTTGCAGCGTGAATCTTTCTGGATTCACTATGCTGTGCATAGATTTTGTAGCGGTTTGTTATCTCTGGGGCGGCTGGGTGGAAGATGAGCGTTGTTCGTTGAATATATGTTGAAGCACCTTCTGTCCTACTTGTGCTTCCTTGTTCATCTGTATATCCACGCAGTAGTGCTTGGTGAACGTGTGCACCGAAGCCCATGTTGCCGCCAGGCATATGTCTTGAATGGGTGTATTTGCCAGAAAGGCAATTGTTGCTCCCTTCTTCCTTGTGGAGTGGGCCCGTGGCCCCTCGGATAGTTCTTGCCCCACCTGTTTGTGGCAGAATTGTATTGTTAGCGCAATCCATCGTGCAATGGTGCTTTTTGTCACTGGTCTACCCAGGAAGCTCGTTGCGAAAGACACGAAAAACTGTTTGGTTTTCCTGTGTTCTTTTGTCCTCTCGATGTAGTGCATCACCGCCCTTCTAGCGTCTAGAGTGTGCAGTGCCCTTTCTGTGCTTGTTGCTGGGTCCTGAAAGAAACCTGGTATTTGAATTGATTGATTTAAATGGAATGCTGACACCACCTTTGGCATGAAGTGTGGGTCCGTTCTCATTACGACCCTGTCCTTGTGTATCTGGATGTAGGGCTCTTGCAGCGTTAGCAACTCGCTTACTCTGCGCAGTGAGGTTATTGCCACCAGAAAGGCTGTCTTCATTGTTAGCATTTGGAGGGAGGCCTTGTGCATGGGCTCAAAGGGCGCTTTCATAAGTTCCGTCAGGACTATGTCGAGGTTCCATGCCGGAGACGGCATCCTCTTTGGTGGCGCTATTCTTTTTGCCCCTTCCAGGAATCTCTTTACTACCCGTGACGTAAAGAAGCTTCCTCCTGTCTCACCTCGTGTGTAAGCTACGATCGCCGCTAGGTGTACCCTCAGCGACGATGAGCAAAGTTTCGCCTTTAGAAGGTGTGTGAGGTATCTGAGCACCGTTGATTCCTTTGTCATTTTTTCTTGCAGTTTATTTTTGCTGCATCACATTGTGAACCTTTTCCACTTTTCCCCATAACATTTCCGTGTTGTTGGTCTCCTTGCCTCCCGCAGCACTCGCATAGTGCTTGGAGGTAGTTTAAGGTGTGCGAACTCTATGTCTTCAGGAGCCAAGCTGCCAGTCCGAGGCTCTCTGGCTCTGGGTGTAGAACCTCTCCGTTCTGCATGGAGAGCAAGTCCTTTCTTTTTGCGAATTTGTGTGGAGGTCCCTGTGCCATTTCCACTATTTGTGAGTACCATGTCTGTCTTGCCCACTGTGGTGCCACCAGGATCATTGTCATGTTGCTGGTCTTGCACTTGTTGAGTACCCTGTGTATCAGTGGTATTGGTGGAAAAGCATATGCAAATGTCCTTGACCAACTTATCCATAGGGCATTCCCCTGGGATTGTTTTTCTGGTTGTCTGGATGCGAAGTTTCGGCATTTTGCATTCAGGCGTGTTGCAAACAGGTCTATTGTCGGTGTACCCCACCTTTTGAATAGCCTTTGCGTTTCCTGTCCATTGAGCTCCCACTCGTGGGATGCCGAGGTCTGCCTGCTGAGCCAATCGGCTTCCACATTGTCTTTCCCTGGTAGGTGTATCGCCAGCAGGTCTATTTTGAGTGGGATGGCCCATCTCCAAATCTCTTGTGCCAGAGTTGAAAGGGGAAACGATTGTGTTCCTCCCTGCTTGTTGATGTAGAACATTGTGGTAGTATTGTCCGTCTGTATCAACACCTTTTGGTTGTATAGCTGCCTCTGGAAGGCCTTCAGGGCTAGCAGTACGGTCTTCAATTCCAGGTAGTTGATGTGTCTGACCGCATCTGCTGGAGTCCACAGACCCCTCACTCTGAGCTTGTTCATGTGCGCTCCCCATCCTATCTGGGATGCGTCTGTGGTAATGGTCACAGTTGGGCTTGGTGGTGTCAAGGGCTTTCCTATAGTTATGTACTCCCTGTTCCACCATGCTATCTCCTCTTGCACTGCGTGCGTAACAACCACTAGATCCTCCCAACTTCCGTTCGCTTGTGACCATTGTTGTTGCAGCCATTCCTGGAACGGTCTCATGTGAAGCCGTACATTGGGGACTAGGTGAATGCATGACGCCATCATGCCCATGATCTTGCTCGCTGTTCTCACTGTCAGAGCTCGCCCCTTCTGGTAGAGACGCGTCTCCTTCAGCAGGGCTACCGTTCTCCTGTCGCTGGGCATGACTGTTTTGTCTAAGGTGTTGATCTGCGCTCCCAGGAAGATCTTCACCTGTTCTGGTTCCATTGATGACTTTCCCCAGTGTATCGAGAACCCCAGGCTTGTTATTGTTCTTGTCACCCGCTCTGCGTGCTCCTCGCACTTGTCGCGAGTACTTGCTTTGATTAGCCAGTCGTAGGTAAGGATACACATGAATCCCTTCCCTCCTTAGGTACGCTGCTACTGCAGCAAGGCATTTTGTGAAAACCCTTGGTGCGGACTTTAGACCGAATGCCAGGGTTGTGAATTGGTAATGGTCCTGGTTGATGTTGAACCTTAACTGGTTCTTGTGGCGCCTGTTCATCAGGATGTGCAGGTAGGCATATTTGAGATCCACGGTGGACATAAAGTCTCCGCCTTGTATTTGAGGTAGCACTTCTTGTAGCGATGTCATTTTGAATTTTTGTGTCTTTATGAATTTGTTTAGGAATCGTAGATCCAGGATGGGTCTTAGTGTTTCGTCCACCTTTGGGACCAGGAAGTAGTTTGAGTACACTCCCTTGTTCCTTTCTCTGCATGGCACTGGTTCTATGGCCTCCTTTTGGAGTAGTTGTTGCGCCTCTTCCCTGAGTTGAGCAAGCTCTTGACCAGAGCGTTGTCTTCTCTTTGGTTTCCTGTTTGGAGGCCTTTTCTCCAACTCTATGCAGTATCCGTGCTGTAGGACGTTGAGTATCCATTTGTCTGTGGTTATTTTTTGCCATTGTTGAAGGTAAAGTCCCAGTCATCCGCCTACCGGTGTTGTATGCTCGTAGGCGCTTGTTTTGTGTACACCCCTCACTGTGTTTATTTTGCGCTTCACCCCTCGGGGTATGCTGGGGGTGAGCGTCTCCTTGCGTGCAAAGTCACTTAGATGAGGGTTGCTCTCCCCCTCTTTTTCTTTGGCCACGTCCGTTTCCCCTCCCGCAAAAGGACTGGCCTCGAGGCTGGTACTGCCAGTTCTGCTTCTGCTGTCCTTGTTGGCCGTGACTGTCACCCTGCTGTCCTTGCTGGAATGCTTGGTGTGACGTTCCCTGCTGGTTACCTCCCCTTCCGTAGGGTCTCCGAGCTGGGGTGCCTCTTCTCATCCCGCTGAATTGCAGGGCCCCCATGGACCTTGCCGTCTCATTTTCCTTCTTCAGTTGGGAGAGCTTCTCGTCCACCGGTGCCCCGAACAGCATTTCACCGTTGAAAGGGGTGTTCAGTATGTTGTTCTGGACCTCTTGTTTGAATCCATAAATTCTGAGCCAGGCCCGACTCCTTTCAGTGACCCCAATGGCCATTAGTCTGCTCGAAGTCTCAGCCCCGTCCAATGCCGTCTTAATGCATGAGTTGGCGATATTCTCCCCCTCCTCCACTAGATGGGAAGCCCTTTGTCGGTACTCTTCTGGGAGATGCTTGATTAGTTCCCCCATCTCATCCCAATGCTGGTACTGGTGCCTGTTCAGTAGCGCATTAGAGTTTGCCATGCGCCAGTGCATAGCGGCGTTTCTTTCAACCTTCCTTCCAGTGAGGTCCATCCTTCTGCTCTCCTCATCAGGAGGTGGTCCCGAGGTCGCCGGCACATTGGCTCTTCTCCTGGCCGTGGAAGCAATGATGGAGTCGGCAGTGACCGATCCCTTGATGTAAGGAGGATCCTGCGAGGAGTGCTTGTACTTCTTTTCCGTTCTGGGCGTGATGGACCGGCATGTTGCTGGGTCCTTAAACACCTCCTTCTCTTGGTTCATCACGCTTTGGAGCATGGGGAGGAACTGGCTCCTCGTCTGGATGGGGAGCAGAGTCTCTAGTAGGAAATCTGCTTTCGGCTTCTCCTCGTCCAATTTCACCCCAAAAGCTGCTGCAGCGCTCTTGGCGACCATGTTGTATGCTCCGATGTCTTCTGGCGGCGAAGGCCTCGAAGGATAAGTCTCCACGGGCTCTTCGGGATTTTCGGTGTCGATGTCATGCCATTCCAGCTCCTGAGTCGTCGACGGCGCCGAGCCGTAGAACGACTGCTGATCCTCTTCTTCATCTTCTCCCTCATAGTAGGGGCCTTCTTCCTCCTCTTCCGGATCCTTCGACAGCTCTTCGGCATCAAATTCTTCCTGTTCCCCGATCTCGACGACCTCCGTCGACGTGATCGTTGGGATCTTGAATTTCTTCATTTTTTCGTCGAACTCCTGCTTCCTCTGAAGGATGCTCTCCATCTCCGCCTCGAGCCTTCTCTTTTTCTTCTCCATTTCGGAGACGTGTTCGGCGTCGACCGCAGGTCTCTTCGACGGAGCTTGCGTCGACGCGGCCTTGTCTTTCGTCGCCGAGCGACCCACCTCGTGGGCCTGCTTCGATGAACTCTGTCTTTCGGCGGCCTTCGGCACCTGGGAGTCCTTCTCGAAGGATCCGCTGGGCCTTCTGTCCTTGGATCCACTCGCGGTCGTCGAATTTTTCGGCGCCGGTGTTCCTTTTGAGGACTTTGACTCTGTTTTTCGAGAGTCACTTTCAGATTTTCGGGGCCCTTTCGGGGGTTTCGTACTAGACGTGTCTCTTACCTCGTCAGGCGTTTTCTTATCGGTCTCTGCGACCGTGAAGACATCAGGTCCTTCGGCGATGTTGTCCTCATCGTCGGTGGAGAGGCCCAGATCGTACAGCGACGGGGCCTTACCCTTGCTTTCCATGTTGAAGTTGGGTCTCCTTTGTCTTTCTCTCACCCGGAGTGTCTGCGGCGTGAATGCGGAACAGGCGTTGCAGTCCTTGCTCTCGTGGTCGATCGGCAGGCAAAAGTTGCTTCAGCCAGGAGCACAGTTCTGGCCCCAGTTGGTCCTTCTGCGCGTACTTTTGGTGGCAGTTAGGGCAGAATTTAAATGGTGTCTTGTCCATTGCGGTCAGAGTCCCTGAATGCGCATTTTCCTATGGGCGTCGAAGAATTTCGAGGATCTCCTCCTCCTTCGCCGTCCCGGCTGTAATTCCTTCCTCTCTGTAGTCTTCCGTAAATTCTCCTTCGATGAAACTCGCGTATTTTTCTTCTTCCTTCGTTTAAAACTCTGGAGCTTCTCGATGACGATCCAGACCCAACGGCGGAAAAAAGAATCTGAAGATGGCGCCCCAAAGGTGGGACTTCTGCAGGAAGCACGCCGACGTCACAAGAGGTACATCAAATGGTGAGACGTCGACGCCCACCTGGGCTACAAAAAAAAAAAAGAAAGACTACGAATCCGGACCCAACCACCAGATCGCGGAATAATGCACAGCATAGTGAATCCAGAAAGATTCACGCTGCAAAATTATTCTTTTGAGGCCTTCCATAAATGCCTTAATGGCGGGCACTCTGAACAGTGATAGGTGCTGTCTATTTTGTAAGTAAGCTGCAATGGCAGCAAGATGTAACCTAATTGATGTGTATGCTAGGTCACATCACTGAAGATGTACAAAATAACATATGATGTGCTGAGTAGAGGCATCTAGAGGGTTGATGTTATTGTTACAGTACATAACAAATCTTTTCCACTTGGCTGCGTAGCAGGCTCTAGTGGTGGGGCGTCTAGCCTCTTTGATAACGTTCATGCAATCAGGGGGAAGATTGAAGTAACCAAACTCTAGGACTTCAGGAGCAAGATCGCTAGGTTGAGCTGTGCTGGATCTGGGTGTCTGATCTCTCCATGGTTCTGTGTTAAGAGCTGTGGGGAGAGGCGTAGTTTTTAGTGAGGAACTACTGATAGTTCCAGCATTGTTGTGTACCAGGGTTGTCTGGCCCACGTTGGAGCAACTAGGATCAGTGTGAGCGACTGTTGTAGCAGCTTGCGTACCACTAATGGAATGAGTGGGAGAGGCGGAAAAGCGTACGCAAATCTGCCTGACCAATTCATCCATATCGCATTGCCCTTGGACAATGGGTGTGGAAATCTGGCGGCGAAGCTTGGGCATTTTGTGTTGTAATGTGTGGCAAAGAGATCTATCTCTGGCTGCCCCCACATTTGAAAGAACAGTTGGAGAACTTGTGGGTGAAGTTCCCACTCGTGAATCTGTTGTGTCTGTCGACTTAACAGATCTGCCATGTGATTTTGAGTTCCTGGGAGAATTTGTGCTAATAGGAAAATGTTCTGAGGAATGGCCCATCTCCATATGCTCTGTGCTTATTGAGAGAGCTGGAGAGAGTGCGTCCACCTGATTTTGTAAATAGTACATTGCTGTCATATTGTCCGTGCGGACTAAGACCGCTTTGCCTGATATTTGTTTCTGGAATTATTTTAATGCCAGAAAGATTGCCAGTAACTTCAAATGATTTATGTGGAGTAGCCTTTGCTCAGGTGTCCATGTACCCTGTATGGTGTGATGAAGTAGATGAGCTCCCCATCCGGTGAGCGATGAGTCTGTTGTTCGCACAATCTGTGGAACCGGCTCTATGAACGTTCGCCCTTTGGAAAGGTTTTGGGTGTTCCACCACTGCAGAGAGCGATGTGTGCGGCCGTCCACCAACACCAGATCTGCCAGCTGACCTTGAGCTTGGTTCCACTGACGTGCTAAGCATTCCTGTAAAGGGCGCGTCTGGAGTCTTGCATGAGGTGCTATGAATATGCAAGAGGCCATCATCCCAATAAGTTGCATGAATACTCGAGCTGGAAGGGAGTGTTGCTGTTGGAATCTTGCTATGAGAGCTTGCATGTTTGCTATCCTGGCTGGACTGGGATATGCAAGGCTTTTTGTGGTGTCTATTGTTGCACCCAGATATTGTTGGATGTGGGATGGTTGGAGGTGAGACTTTGGGAGGTTTATAGTAAACCCCAAGTCGTGAAGTAGTTGTATTGTTGCGTTTGTGTGATTTACACACTGGATATGTGGCTTTGCTTTTATGAGCCAGTCGTCTAAATATGGGAAGACGTGAATCTGTTGTCTTCTTAAGTGGGCTGCTACCACTGCCTGACATTTTGTGAAGACCCTGGGCGCCGTGGTGATTCCGAACGGGAGGACCTTGAACTAGTAATGCTGGCCGTCTACCACAAACCGAAGGTATTTTCTGTGAGCAGGGTGAATGGGAATGTGGAAGTAGGCGTCCTTGAGATCTAATGTGGCAAGGAAGTCGCCTTGTTTTAGTAACGGGAGGACCTGTTGAAGAGTGACCATATGGAAATGGTCTGATTGTATGTAGAGGTTTAATGGTCTGAGATCGAAGATGGGTCTCAGGGTTCCGTCCTCCTTTGGAATGAGGAAATACATGGAGTAAATCCCTGTGTTCTGGTGGTGAAGGGGAACTGGCTCTATGGCATGTTTTTGTGGGAGGGGAAAGTACCTCCTGTTTTAGAAACATTAAGTGTCCTGCTGACATTGGACGCTGTCTGGGTGGAATGTACGGGGGAGTGGAAGTGAGCTCCAGGGAATAACCGGATGGGATGATTTGTCTCACCCACCTGTCTGTGGTAATGGTGTTTCAGACCGGTAGGAACTGTAGCAATCTTCCCCCAACTGGAGTAGAATGGTCCGGGGGGAGTGGAGGGAAGTCATTGTTTAGGGATGGAGGCGGTACGAGGGTTGGTAGTTTTGCCTCTACCCTTATTGTTGTTGGCCCTGTAGTGTCCTCTGAAATAGCCTCTTGTAGATGAGGTCTCTGTTGGACTTTTGTATGAAGTGGAGGGGTTTTCTGTGGAAAAGCCTCGAGGCGCCTCTGTAAGAGGAGCGTCGAAAAGAAATCCTGGGAGCTTGCGAATGCAAGGCTCCCATTGATTTGGCACATGTTGATCCTCCACATGTTAGTTGCTTGGGACTCTGTTCTTTTTCCGGACGCGTCTAGCAGTTTTGATTCTTTATCAGGAGGTGGGGCATCTCCTGTGGTTTGCGAATTGGCCCTTTTCCTGGCATTGGAGACCACTAAAGAATCGAGGGGTATTTGCCCTTTAATGTAAACCGGGTCAGATGGGGCAGCTTTGTATTTCTTTTCTACCCTGGGGTTAACGTCTTTGAACACCTCGGGAGCATGTTTGATTACCCCTTTTTACATAGGGAGAATGGCACTAAACCTTTGGGATGGTTCAAAAGTGTCCATGAGGAAATCTTCCTCTGCAGGGTCTGTATGTAGGTTTACCCTGTGGTATTCTGCTGCCCTGTATATCAGTTGAGTGAACCCTATAGTGTCCTCAGGAGGGGATGGCCTAGATGGATAGATGTCGTCCTGATGTGTGTGTGGGACATCTGGTGTGTCGTAATCTTCCCATGGATCCTTTGGGGGACCAGGAGGACTGGGTTCCCCTATAGGGTGATCATCCCCCATGTCGTCAGAGGTGTCATCTGGAGGTGGAGAAGATGGTGGGGGAGGTGAATATGGGATAGGAGAGTGGTGTGGAGGGAGAGGAGGAGAAGGAATCCGTAATGGAGAAGTAGCAATGTCTCTTTTTCAAGGGAAGTGGAGCTGGTATAGGTTTGTCCATCTTCCGTTTTTTTGAAGGGCTAAGTATGAGTTTCACTGCTTTAGGGTCTTCTTTGGAGTGTTTTTTCAGTAGAATCCGGTCGAAAAAGTTCATCTTCAGGCGTGTGTTCTTTCGGCGACGGCTTCTTGGGTGCCCGTTGTATATTTTGAGGCTCCTTGTGTTCTTTAGGCCTGGAATCGGGAATTTTCTTCGATCCCAATAGTGGTTTTGGTACAGATTGTTTTTCGGTTCCGGTGGCTTTTTCGGATCCGTAGGTCTGTGCTCCGAAGGCTGAGAGACTGAGGTTTTTGGAGCTTGGTGTTTGCTCGGTTCCGAGGATTTTTTTGAAACCAGGGCGTCCATGCCAGTGGGTTTAGGCGTCGAAGGCGTCGGTAGGCTTCGGTGCGGAGGAAGGCATCTGTTTCTTTTTCGGTGCCGGGGATGGAGTTTCGGTACAGACTGCAGGCTGGCTCGATCCCGAGTGGCCTGAAGGCTTTTGTACTGGCTTCTGTGCCGAGCCCGAAGGCAGGGCGTGAGAAGTCTGGTCTCGGTGTGCACCTAGGCCCGAGGGCAGAGGTGTGACCGAAGCCTTTTTGGGAAGGGGGGTGGGGAGGGGTCAACGTCAGTACTTACGACCCGCTGCCCTGGAGTGATGTCTTCGACGTAGGAGTTGTCGGCTTCGGAGGAGCTGACGGGTGCCGTGTTGAATCTGCTCCTGTTCCGGTACATTGATGCCTTCCTGGAAGATGTCGTCGGGGATGGATGTCGATGATCGAGTCATTGTTCTTCGAGCTCGACGGTCCCGGATCGTCTTCTTGGAGCGGAAGGAGGCACAAGCTGCACATTGTTTGGCCTAGTGCTCAGGTGAAAGGCAGAGGTTACACACCTCATGAAGATCTGCGTGTGGAAACTTGGATCCACATTTAGGACACTTTTTAAAAGGAGACCTTTCCATGAGCCGAAGGCCCAATGGCGCAGGTAGGCCCGAAGGCCTGCATCGACGACCGGAATCGAAGATTTGAAGATTTGGTAGAGATGCGCGGCCAAGGGGAACGCGATCGAAAACAATACCGAAGTAAGGGTGAGGGTTTCGCGTCAAAAAGATGATCGGTAACGACACCGAACTGGAGCGCGATTAACACACCCGAGCCCGATGGCGGAAAAAAACTGACGATGGAGTCGATGCACATGCGCACTATTGTCCAAAGGAGGAGCCACCTATCCCGTGACTTCCAAAGACTTTCCAGGACAACAAAAAAGTGCAAACATCCGGGCTCAACACCAGATGAAGATCTATGCATAAGTGTGTGATCTACAGCTCATATGCCTCGAACACAACAGTTAACATAATGAGAAAGTAAATATTGGAGGTAAATGATAAGAGCGAAATCTCTACTATGCTACATCGCATGTATTCTACCACGGTCGTCGTACCACAAACTCCTATCAAAAAACATTGCTAGGGGTTCATGTGTGGGGGGGAGGGGGGACCCTAAACATCTGTTGTACTCATAATAATTCCGGAAGGGTGTTGATGGTGCGGTCGGATGGTGGAACAAGTATAGCCTGGACACATGTTTAAGCACATTATTGGTGCCAGCGCACACACCGGCCTGCAATGGCAGGCTGGTGACCTGTTTTACAAACATCAGGTAAACACCACTTTTTAACATGGGTAGGAAGGGTGAGCGCACCCTCACACTGCATTTACAGTGGCAAAGTGCCCCAGGCCTTAAGGCCACAATGAGAGAATCAGCAAAACACAGGAGATGTCCCATGGGGAGAGCCGACACACTACGGGTGTTATTCCCTACCCAAGCAGCGAGCACGCAGGGGTCCCTACCGAGCCACTCACCAACCCAAGCTTCATCCCTCAGTACTTGCCCTAGGGACGCTCTGGTGGTAGTGAAAGGCCCCCTCAAGGTTGGCTAATGAGTGAGAAAGGCCAACCTTAGCATGATATGTGTTTAACAGCCTATTTCAGTGGGAGTGACAAGCAGTGCTGCGTCCCACCACTAGCCAGTGCAGTACCCCGCCTTGGGTATGTGCTGTATCTTCTCTCAGGGCGCTCAATAGATGCAACCCTAAACCAATTAAGTAAGCATCCCTTCGTGGCATGTGTAGGAAGGGCGCGTGCACTTTCCTGCTGCAGTACAGTGGTAAAGTGCCCAGAGTCCTAGGGTCATGAAAACAGTCGGCAAAAACCAGGAGGACATGAAGCAAAACATTTTAGGGAAATCCCCTTAAGATGGGCCATGTCCAACATCCCTTTTCACCGTTGCTGTTCTCCATGGTCATGGAGCCATTGGCAGATCGTCTACACCTTTAGGGACAAACTGGGAGATAACGGTGCAGTGCATCATGCACGCAGTTCGAATATGTGAATTTCCTCCTTTTATGTGACATTGACTTAGCTGACGTAACACAGGTCTTCTCCAAATTCGCAAACCCTATCGGGTCTCAAGTTGAATTGGACCAACTCCTGCATACTTACTCTACAGCAGATGGGCAGAACTCCTATCCACCTACTGCTGGATCCCAGGATACAGTCTGAACCAGCCATGTTCTGTATTTAGGAACCAGCCATGTTCTGTATTTAGGAATCAACTTGCCATACTCCCGCTGATTTGCGTGATGAAAATCTGGGCAACGCTTCAGACCCAGATCACGTTCTGGTCATTTTTGCTGCTATTAGTAATTGGCCGAGTGGCTTTGGTAAAGATGGTAGTATTGCCTCAAATCCTTCATTACTTCAATAATCTTTCTCTTCCTCTCCACATTCTTTTTTTAAACCATTGGACACATTCCTTGAAAACATTATTATGGGGAACAGGAAGGCGTCGTGTCTCACTTGTTACGCTGAGACTTCCAGTAGCAGAGGCAAGACTGGCCCTCCTGGAATTAGAACGTTATTACTATGTTGCATAACTGGAGTGGGTGGCTCAATGGTTCTCTGGCATTCCCTGTACGAGACACACAACTGATGGACGGAATGCATAACAAATCAAAACATTCACCCCCAGTCAAGAGATCTGGGTTAAATCCATCATTCTTTTGCTCACCATGCCACCCCAGTTTAGACCTGGCTATATGCAAATCAGTCTTGACCCTGTGCCTCATGGGAACAGTCCAGCCCGAACTGCTAAGCCAGGGCCTTCCTGGACCGGAAACAAGCATCCTAGGACCGGTTTCGGGGTTTCACCCCTCTACAGCCAGGATAGCTTGATTCCAGTGGCACAGTGAGCCCAGGACTCACGTCTGAGCATACCTGGCGCACTTAGGGCGAGAAAGCAAAAGACACACAATTGATGGACGGAATGCAGAACAAATCAAAATATTCACCCCCAGGCAAGAGATCTGGGTTAAATCCATCATTCTTTTGCTCACCATGCCACCCCAGTTTAGACCTGGCTATCTGCAAATCAGTCTTGACCCTGTGCCTAATGGGAACAGTCCAGCCCGAACTGCCAAGCCAGGGCCTTCCTGGACCGGAAACAAGCATCCTAGGACCGGTTTCGGGGTTTCACCCCTCTTCAGCCAGGATAGCTTGATTCCAGTGGCACAGTGAGCCCAGGGCTCACGTCTGAGCATACCTGGCGCACTTAGGGCGAGAAAGCAAAAGACACAGGCTCTCAATGGCAGAATTTCGGAATGGACTCTCGAACTATCTCCTATTCCCTTCCACTCGCCTAGACTCTCAGGGCTACCAGTCTGCTCCACGTGCCGATAGCCTGTCTTGCCAGGACTAATAGACTAACAAGCGCAGTGTCACCCTTTACTCCCGCCATCCCCCTACTAGGCCTATAGACGACTAAAGGGTGACTGAGATTAGGGCATCTTTTGGCAAAGGCTATCATGCCATAAGTCGTTACTTCTTTCAGACATCGCCCTGAAGAAGTCCTGTTTTTTTTTTAGGACGAAACGCGTTGGCTGTCTGTCTTTTAAAGAACTAAATAAAGGAAAAGATAAAATCTTGACCAGTGTACAACGACTATATGGATCCGTAGAGAATTATTATCCAAAGGACTCTGTTGAATATTGTTGCTAAGTGGTGCATCTCCAATTTTGTTTTGCTTTGATTGCCCCTGGTAACAGGGGAGTGCTCTTGGACAGGGGGCACCTTTGGAGCTTCTGCACACAAAAACTCATTTTTGTATTTGAATGATTTTATTTGGTGATTGTATTGGGATTGGTGCCTGACTGGCTGTTTGTTTGGTCCACTGTCCTCTTTGGTGTATTTTCGATCTACTTGCCGCTTATTTGTAGGTCCTGAAGGAGAGCCTTCCAATGAAACATCTGTGGTCAGAACGAACTCTTGAAGAGGGGAAAGGAATGTCAGCACCACAGAGATTGATGGAGGACTGCCACCATGGAAGTGCTTACCTCATGACCGGGGGGATCTGAATGATATCCTCAAATTATCTTGTTATCTGAAGCCATTGTCTGTCCAACTGCTCTTGAAAGGGCCTCATCCTTAGACGTGTGTGAGGCACCATGAGGATGGCAGATGACATCATGCGAAAAAAGGACTTGTGGCGACAGACAGACGAGAACTCTTTTGTATAGACTGTGAGCCAGAGATAGTATGGTTTTCTGTGGATAAGAATGCCTTGTTTTGGAGGGTTCTTCAGGAAGAGTTCCATATGCCACAGGCGCAATTCTATCGTTACCTACAGCTGCGTCATGCGCTGACTCCTAGCCTGCAGGACTTGGTGTCCATACCGGAGTTCAGTCCGGTTGAGGCGAAAGTTTTTATGGGGAACCTGCATGACAAAAAGATTTGGCGCATCTATAGGTCTATGGTTATACACTGCTCCCCTACATTACGGAAACTTCGGGGGGACTGGAGGAGGAGGATTGGACGGAGGCCCTGGCGTCACCGCGGGGGGTGGCCATAGCCATTCGTTTACGCCGCCTTGTCCAGTTCAAATACCTACACAGAGTGTACTACACTAGGACATGGTTGTGGCGGGCAGGAATGATTGCCTCGCCGGACTGTCTTCGTTGTGGACGGGCGGAAGGCACATTTATACACACTGTATGGCAATGCGTGGCATTGGACCGCTTCTGGAGGGGGTCTTTGCCTGTCTTTCAGAGGTGCTGGGGTGGGAACTTATCCGGGCACCAAAACTGGCGCTGCTGCATGTTATGGAGGGGGTAGGGGGGGGGGAATATATACAAACGTCATCTCCTGCTCCTGGGCCTAACTTTGGCAAAACGAGATATTGCCAGGACATGGAAGGCGGTGAGGGCTCCCTCGGTGGCGGCCTGGAAAAATGGTATAGAATTCTGCATGGGACTGGAACAGCCTATCTTCGTGTACAGGGGGTGCCTGCGTAAACACTATAGAATATGGAAGAGATGGGCGGAGTACAGAGGCCTCTGGCTAGACCCTCTGGTGGTGGAGGAGCCTACGCTGTTCAATTAAGACCGGAGGTGGGCCTATCGGGAGGAGTGGGCAGGAGCAAGGGGGGTGGTGGGCTTGGGAGTGCTCCTTTGGTGCTGCAGTGGGGGGGGGGATATGGACTAGTGCGACCTTGGGGAGGGGAAAGCATTTGGAGAGGGGTGGGGGTGTAGGGCAATGTAATTAAATGTCACTGTGTTGTGCTTGGTTGCTTATGGGGAAGGGGGGGAAAAAGGTCAGTTGCTGTAAGGTATGCCTTCTGTTTGATTTGGCGGGGGTCTCTGGAGGGCAGAGCTCTGCGACCTATATGCAAATTGACCAATAAAATCTGCTTAAAAAAAATAATATATAATTCAACTTGAAAAAAGCGTTCTGTTTATATGCACAATTTTAGATACCATTTCTCTGGGGCAGCTTATAGTAAAATGTGTGTGATGCATGCCAATATTAAAATTAAATAAATGAGGGCGAATCATGAGAATAGATTGGGGCCGCAATTCTTAAAGACACAAAAGTACACGCGTATGTATGTTGTGCATTGGTGCAGATTTACGACTTTCAGAAATTTGCAAACGTATGAATGGAAGGAATATGCTACTTACCAGTATGCATCTGTTCTTGGCATGTAGAGCTGCAGATCTACACACTATGCATAGATTGCCATCTGGTGTTGGGTCCGGATGTTTGCACTTCTTTTTGTCCTGGAAAGTCTTGGGAAGTCACGAGGTATGTGACTCCTCCTTAGGATCATAGCGCGCATGGGCATCGGCTCCATCCTCAGATTGTTTTTCACCAGCAGGGAAATGATGGAGCTTTGTAAGAAACCGGAAGATGCCCTTATATACCGTATCTAAA
Organism: Triturus cristatus; assembly: GCF_964204655.1. NCBI lineage: Eukaryota > Metazoa > Chordata > Amphibia > Caudata > Salamandridae > Triturus > Triturus cristatus. Next base: position 954,573,282 of record NC_140590.1, on the reverse strand, counting down.
TAAGATAATACTGGAACAGATAAAGGAAGCCGGGGAGGCGGGTGGGCGTGTGTAGATCTGCAGCTCTACATGCCAAGAACAAATGCATACTGGTAAGTAGCATATTCCGTTCAAGGCATATGAGCTGCAGATTACACACTATGCATAGATTGTATAGCAGTCCCACTCCATAGCGGTGGCCACTTGTATCTGTTGCAGTAGTCTGAAATAGGGTTTTGAGTACAGCTTGGCCCACACTGGCTTGTTGTTTGTATTGCACATCTACACAATAGTGTTTTGTGAACGTATGTGGTGTAGACCATGTAGCTGCTTTGCAGATGTCATCTAATGGAATGTTCCCTAAGAATGCCATAGAAGCCCCTATTTTTCTTGTAGAGTGGGCTTTAGGAGGAACAGTTAAAGTGCGTCTTGCTTTGTGGTAGCAAATTTGTATGCATTTAACAATCCATCTGGCTATCCCGGACTTCGATATGGGATTGCCTTTGTGTGGTGGTGAGAAAGACACGAAAAGTTGTTCGGTTTTTCGAAAAGGTTGTGTTCTTTCAATGTAATAGAGCAATGCTCTTTTAACATCTAAAGTATGAAGAGCTCTTTCTGCTCAGTCGTGGAGTAACTGGATAGTCACGTGAGTGTGATTAACACACTGGTTGTACGAGCTGGCTTTTATGAGCCAGTCGTCTAGGTATGGGAAGATGTGAATGTGTTGTCTTCTTAGATGGGCTGCGACTACTGCTAGGCACTTTGTGAATACCCGTGGTGCTGTTGTGACTCCGAAAGGGAGTACTTTGAATTGATAGTGCTGCGCGTCCACTACAAACCTGAGATATTTTCTGTGAGCAGCGTGTATGGGAATATGGAAATAGGCGTCCTTGAGATCTAAGGTGGCCAGGAAGTCACCCTGTGAAAGTAGAGGGAGGACTTGCTGAAGTGTGACCATGTGGAAGTGGTCTGAAAGTATGTACAGGTTTAGTGGCCTGAGGTCTAGAATAGGTATCAGAGAGCCATCCTTCTTTGGTATGAGAAAATACAGGGAGTCAACTCCCGTGTTTTGTTGGTGCAGGGGAACTAGTTCTATTGCACTTTTTTGTAGTAAGGAAATTACCTCTTGTTTGAGGAGTGACAAATGTTCTGCTGACATTGGACGCTGTTTGGGTGGAATGTTTGAGGGGGCGGTAGAGGTAAGTTCGAGACAGTAACCTGATTGCACTATTTGTTGCGCCCACCTGTCTGTGGTGATGTTGGTCCAGACAGGAAGGAACTGCTGTAGTCTTCCCCCGACAGGAGGGGAATGGTCCGGGGGAAGCAGAGATAAGTCATTGGGCAGGGGTGGAGGCAGAGCGGGTGTTGTTAGTCTTGCCTCTGCCCTTGTTATTGTTGCCTCGGTATCCTCCTCTGTGGTAACCTCTGGTGAAGGTGGATTGGGTGGGAGACATGTAGGAGGTGGATGGGGTATCAGACGAGTATCCCCTGGAGTTGCTCCTGTAGGATGAGCGACAAAAAGAACGTCTGGGAGCTTGCGATTGCAAGGCTCCCATTGATTTGGCTGTACCTGTGTCCTTTTTCATCTTCTCAAGGGACGCATCAACATTAGGGCCAAAAAGGTGTTGTTGGTCGAATGGTTGATTGAGCATAGAGCTTTACACCTCAAGTTTAAACCCGAAAATGCGTAGCCACGCGTGCCTGCGTAGAAGGACGCTTGTGTTCACTGCTCTGGATGTGGTATCTGCTACATCAAGAGCACACCAGATAGAGGTGTTGGTGATAACTTTAGCCTCTTGTATTAGGTCGTTGGCCTTATGTTTGTATTTGTCTGGGAGGTGTTGGAGTAAGGACTCTAACTCATCATAGTGAGCCCTCTTGTATCTGGCTAACAGGGCTTGAGTATTTGCGATGCGCCAAATATTAGCTGCCTGGGACGCTGTTCTTTTGCCAGAGGCGTCCAGGAGTTTAGACTCCTTGTCGGGCGGAGATGCATCACCGGTTGTCTGCGAATTAGCCCTTTTCCTAGCATTTGAGACCACCAAGAAGTCTAATGGAACAGGGCCCCTAATGTAAGCTGGGTCTGTAGGGGCAGCTTTGTATTTTTTCTCAATTCTAGGATTGATGATTCTAGTCCTGACAGGGTCTTTAAACACTTCCGTAGCGTGTTTAATCACCCCTTTGAGCATGGGTAAACTGGACGTGGACCTTTGGGTGGTGTCGAAAGTGTCCATTAAAAAATCGTCTTCAACCGGTTCTGTATGTAGGTCGACCCCGTGGTACTGGGCAGCCCGGTGTATACGCTGATTAAACCCCATGGTATCTTCTGGTGGGGAAGGCCTAGAGGGGTAGATGTTCTCTTGTGGGACATTAGGGACGTCAGGCGTATTATAGTCGGGTCAGGGGAGCCTGGTGGACTGGAGTCATCTAGTGGCATGTTGTTGTCACCGTCCCCTGTGTCATCATATGTGTCGTCGTCATCTACCGGTGTACGGGATGGCGTAGGAGAACGAGGTTGGGGAGGTGGAGGAGGTGGAGGAGGTGGTGGTGGTGGAGAAGGTACCCTAAGAGGTGATGTGGCTATATCCCTCTTTTTAGGTGGTGGAGCTGGTGCAGGCATGTCCAGTGGTCTTTTTCTGGAACTGAGAGTCAATTGACCGGTTTTAGGGTCTTTAGTTAAAGTTTTTTGTTGAGGGTCTGGTTAAAAAAGCTCTTCTGAAGAAGGTGGGGTGTTCGGTGTCAGCATCGAGGGCTTTTTCGGCACTGGCTGCAGAGCGGTTTTGGGCTTCGAGCCATGCGATTTGTCAGTGTCTGTGTGTTTCTTCGGTGTCGAAGCTTTTTTCGGCTCAGAGTGTTTTTTCGGTGCAGGGGAGTCACTTGTTGGAGTCTTTGGTGCCGAGGGCTTCAGGGTGGAAGTAGCGGTCGGCCCCGAGGATGGGTGCGGCTTGTTTTTCGGTGCCGATGATTGGGTTTGGGCACCGGTGGCAGGCAGACTCGAGCCCGAGTCGCCAGAAGGCATGGTAGGCTTCTTTGCCAGGCCCGAGGGCGGGGCATGGGAAGCAGTGTGTTGGTGTGCACCTGAGCCCGAACGCGAAGGTGTGACCGAAGCCTTTGTTGTTGTAGGGAGTGGGTCGTGTCGACGTCTTTACTTACGACCCATTGAGCTGGAGTCACTTCTTCGACGTCTGAGTCATTTGCTTCGGTGGCGCCGATTAGCTCTTCTTCAACCCGCTCCTCTGGCACATCGACGCCCTCTTGGAAGATGTCGTCGGGGATCGAACTCGATGAGCGAGCCATGGTCCTTCGAGCTCGTCGATCCCGGATGGTCTTCTTCGAGCGAAAGGAGGCACAAGCGGGACAGTCTCTGGCCTCGTGCTCGGGAGAGAGGCGGAGGTTACACACCTCATGCAGATCTGTGTGGGGAAACTTTGACCCACATCGAGGACACTTTTTGAAAGGCATCCTTTCCATGAGCCAGGCTCGGGTCAGCCCGAAGGCCTTCTTTGACGACCGGAATCGAAGACTGGTAGAGATGTGCGCCGATTAGGGTTCGCGTTCGAGACAATACCGTCGAAAGGGTGAAGGATTGCATGTCGAAACAATAAATCGGTAACAGTTCCGAACTGGAGCACAAGAAACACATCCGAACCCGAGGGCGGAAAAAACAATCTGAGGATGGAGCCGATGCCCATGCGCACTATGATCCTAAGGAGGAGTCACATACCTTGTGACTTCCAAAGACTTTCCAGGAAAAAACAAGTGCAAACATCCGGACCCAACACCAGATGGCGATCTATGCATAGTGTGTAATCTGCAGCTCATATGCCTCGAACATTCTATTTTTATGAATTTTGTTTTCACATGAGCAAATATATATTGTTACATGTTAGAATCCTAGCAGGTCTACGTAGTCTGTCATCCTTCTGGGGTTGATAAAATGAGTACCAGTGAGGTGGTAATTAAAACATCTGTTATTTCAGCACCAAGAGACCTTATGGTGAACGTACACTTTACAAATACATGTGATGTTATATTTGTTTGTGAGAAAGTCTGCTGAACAATTGCAAATGTACTTTTTCTACACTCCCTTTTTCCCCAACTTGGGAAAAGTTATTTTCATGGCCTTGCCACGAGTATTGTTCCGACATTTTCTAGTGTGGGAAAAGAGAGACTTACCTTGATAAATACCCTTAAACATGCAAGTTAGTTTTTTAATGCTGGAACTTCTTGCATAGATTTGCAGAAATGTGGCTAAATCGGACGCTTGCTATATTTCAAATCATGACCTAGTATGAGCACAATCAGAGAGGCTGCCACACATAATTTGCTACCTCACTGCACAGCATCAAAAGGGACAAGTGGATTTTTGAACAGGGCCAGTAGATTTCTAAATTATTGCACCCTTCGGGTAAGTACATATTTTATAAAATTCCCCACCACTGTTGCACATGGATAGTATAGAGCATGAAGTGGTGAGGATGCAATACATTTACCATTTTATATCTCTTTTCAACACAGTCAGCTTTCCTAAAACAGCACTGCTATAAATCGATCTAGAGATATTCAAGAAAAGGTGCTGTACATACCTTCAATATCTGAAACTATCAACATCTGAGGTTGGGAAAGACCTTCTTGTAAACTGTAGAAATGGATTGTGCTGTCAAATGTTATAAAGCCAATTTTTGTTCTACTGTTGCCAGGAAGTCTAAAATGAAACATTATAATGAAAGGTATCAATACAGAAAAAGCAATTACCATGATACTAGGAAAAATGTTATGTTCTTCAAATTAATAAGAAGAAGACCCAGTTAACACTCAACACATACTTTTCAGCACTGACTTAAGGAAGACACTTTGGGGGGAAGGGGGGGGGGGGGGGGGGAGGGGGGAAATCTTTAAATGTCTTTTACATGACTATGTAAGATGACTGTGACCGCCTTATTCTTGTACAGCCTACTTTGCACCAAGGGAAATGACACAACAAATATAAGTTCTCAATTTTGGGTACTGCCTTTGGTACAGCTTCAGCTTACTGGAACCCTGAATCATGCTGAGCTAGCATGCGGGTCTATTATATACAACCACCGGCCCTTTATTATGGTTTAAGCCTTCGTAAAGGCACAGTGGAGCCAGCATCCTGCACAAGAATATACACAAGAGCCTACCCACAACATTACAATACGAATGCTTGTGCCCAGGAGGACTCGCAGTCTGGGAAGGACTGGTGTGAATGACCCGGCACTCCCTACAATAAAAAGCATTTTCATCCATTTAATACGGTAGTACACCCCAATGTCATTACTGCTGTTGCCCAAATTACAATGCATACAAAAGTATGTAGAACTAGAACATGTTCTTCACCTACAGTCATTCACAGGGTCTTTAATAAAGAACTTCTATGATAATGCCACAATCGAAAATAAGTCCTTTTGATCGCTCAACAATGATCGCTGTCAGATATTTTGATCTATGAAAGACTAGTTATTTTCCTCTTCAATCAGTTCTTCGTTTCCATGGCAAGTGAATTTTTCATTTTCTGTTACATACAGTCTTTCCCCCAAGTTTCCTTGTTCTGTGGACAACCATATCAAATCACAAAAGCAGGGCTGACACATCTAGGGAGTATAACTCCAGACACCTATGAGCAATTATTAAATGTCTTATGCTTCAAACGGAAAGCTTCACATTTTTAGAAAAAATGTTTGGACCTTTCTCTAGGACACGGATTTGCTTGCACCTTTATTTACGCCTACCACGATTAAATGTGAAAAATACTAAATGTAATGTCATCACCAAGTCCCGAAAATAAATCAACCTCCTTGTCTAAGTAAACCACAGGTCTCATTACGGTTTCCATGAATGTTTAAGCTGAGTTGGTGACAGACCAAGGTTGAATAATGAATCTGTGTCCACATGGTTCTCTAAAAACCTTATATACTTCTGGTTCTAGCTAGAGTGCAGTCTTTTCTTAGTATATTGACCCCTTATACCTTCTGTTTGTTATAAATGCACAGTAGATAAAGTCAATGGTCACTCATGTTCATTCACTTGTGACATCTGTTTATTGGAATAGTGAAGTCAGATTTGTTTTAATACTTCTCAAGCACTGCTTGGATAAAAAGAAAACATGATATTGCTTCATAAGTTTCAGGAGTAGTATAATGGAAGTAAACATTTGTCCTGCACTCTTTCACAGGCCAAAGGAATAATTTAGAATAACAAAGTGAATCCAGACTATCTACTGGTAAATGAGTCCAAGACTCCGTACAAACTGTCACATACAACCCCCTAACCTCATATGGGTCACATGCTTCACTCAAGGTTAAAATGTAAAACTCAAAACATAGTTCAATAATAAAGAAGGAAAATGCTACTTACCCAGTATGCATCTGTTCTTGGCATATAGAGCTGTAGAGTCATATGCTGAGCATAGATCGCCATCTAGTGTTTGGTCTGGATGTTTGCACTTTGTTTTTCTTCGAAGAAGTCTTTCAAGTTACGAGGAAGGTGACTTCTCCTTTCGGTGATAGTGAGCATGGGCATCGACTCCATTGTTAGATCGTTTTCCCGCAGAGGGTGATAATGGAGTTAATGAAAGTAGTAAAAGGAGATGTCCATAAATGCATGTATCTAAATAAGATATTACTGCAACAGGTATAGGTACCCGGGGAGGCGGGTGGGCGCATATGACTGAACAGCTCTATATGCCAAGAACAGATGCATACTGGGTAAGTAGCATTTTCCGTTCGAGGCTTATGAGCTGTAGATCATATGCTGTGCATTGACTATATAGCAGTTATCTCCCAAAGCGGTGGCTAACCTGTGTCTGTTGCAGTGGTCGGAAATACTGCCTGGCCCACTCTAGCTTGTTGTTTTGCTAACACATCTACACAATAGTGTTTTGTGAGTGTGTGAGGTGTAGACCATGTTGCAGCTTTCCATATGTCATCTATAGGTATATTCCCTAAGAATGACAGAAGCTCCAAGCTTGCGTATAGAGCGTGCTCTAGGGGGGGAACTATTAACGTTTGTTTTGCTTTAGCATAGCATATTTGAATGCACTTGACTATTCACCTTGCAATACCTGATTTTGATATGGGACTGCCTTTCGTGTGGCGGAGCAAAAGCATCAAAAAGTTGATTTGTGTTATGGAAAGGTTTTGTCCTTTCTATGTAATAAAGCAATGCGCTCTTCACATACAATGTGAGTAGGGCACATTCTGCCACTAAATCTGGTTGAGGGAAGAACACAGGCAACTCAACAGGAAGGAAATTAGGATTAGTCCAAAGAACCACTTTATTTTGGTGCATTTGTAAAAAAGGTTCTTCTATAGTTAATGCCTGAAGCTCACCCACTCTTCTGAGTGATGTGATAGCAACGAGGAAAGCAACTTTCCATGTAAGAAATTGCAGTTCACATTTGTGCTCAAAGGGTGGACCCATTAGTATGGGGAGAACAATGTTGAGATTCCACACTGGAGCTGGTGGACGTCTCGGGGGAAAGACTCTTTTGAGTCCCTCCATAAAGGCTTTGATGACTGGCACTCTAAAAAGAGATAGATGTTGTCTATTCTGGAGATATGCAGCTATCGCAGCCAAAATTAAACGTATGGATGTGTACGCTAAATTGGAATGTTGTAGATATAGCAGATAATGTTTTGTACAGAAGCATCAAGCCGGTTGATGATGTTGTTATTACAGTATCAAAACCAAAGGAAATGATGGACGGAGTGTTGAACATTGCAAGCACTCACCCCCAGTCAACTGATCTGGGTTTAATCCATCACCATTCTTTAGCCCACTCTGCCACCCCAGTTCAGACATGGCCATATGCAAATCAGTCTGACCCTGTGCCTCATGGGAACAGTCCAGCCCGAACTGCCAAGCCATGTCTTCCCTGGACCGGAAACAAGCTTCCTAGGACCGGTTTCTGGCATTTCAGCCGTCTTCAGCCAGGCTTGCTTGAATCCAGTGGCAAAGTTTGCATATGGCTATGTCTGAACTGGGGTGGCAGAGTGGGCTAAAGAACGGTGATGGATTAAACCCAGATCAGTTGACTGGGGGTGAGTGCTTGCAATGTTCAACACTCCGTCCATCATTCCCTTTGGTTTTGCTTTGTTATTACAGTATATCACAAACCGCTTCCACTTTGCTGCATAGCAGGCTCTTGTGGTAGGACGTCTAGCCTCTTTGATTATATTCATGCAGTCTGGCGGTAGATTAAGATAGCCAAACTCTAAGACTTCAGGAGCCAGATTGAGTTGACTGGGATCTGGATGTCTTGTGTCTCCATGGCTCTGTGTGAGAAGATTGGGTGTAAGACGTAGTTTCTGGTGCGGAACTACTGAGAGTTCCAATAGGGTTGTGAACCAAGGCTGATGTGCCCAAGTGGGAGCAACTAGGATTAGTTTCAGGGATGCTTGTTTGAGTTTCTGAACCCCTAATGGAATGTGTGGGAGAGGCGGAAAAGCGTAAGCAAATATCCCTGACCAATTCATCCATAGTGCATTGCCTATGGACAATGGGTGTGGATACCTGGACGCGAAGTTTGGGCACTTAGCGTTTTGGTATGTGGCAAACAGGTCTATGTGAGGGACTCACCAATGTTGAAAGTATGGAAGGAGGACCTGAAGGTGGAGTTTCCATTCGTGTATTTGCTGTCTCTGTCTGCTGAGATCTGCAATCTGGTTGTTGACTCCTGGGAGGTGTTCTGCTAGGAGATACAGTTTGTTGTGAATGGCCCACCTCCAGATGTCTTGGGTTAAGTGGGACAGTTGGATGTATGTAATACATGGCTGTCATGTTGTCTGAAGGAATTAAGACAACTTTGCCCTCTAGGTGAATCTGAAATGCCTGGAGTGTTAGAAATATTGCAAGCAGCTGTAGGTGATTGCTGTGGAGCAACTTCTCTTGTTGGCTCCACAAGCCTTGCACTGTGTGCTGTTGTAGATGAGCTCCCCAGCCAGTGAGGGACACGTCCGCTGTCAGTACTATCTGTGGAACCGGGTCTATGAACGGCCATCCTTTTGATAAATTTTGTGTGTTCCACCACTGCAGAGAGCGATGAGTACAGCCGTTTTCCAACACTAGATCGGCCAATAGACCTTGTGACTGGTTCCACTGACTGGCTAAGCATTCTTGAAGTGGACGCATGTGCAGTCTGGCATGGGGGAACGATCATGATGCAGGATGATATTATTCCCAGTAGCTGCATGTAAGTTCGAGCTGGAATCCAATGGTTGGATTGGAAGCGGGGAACTAAAGCCTGAATATTTTGAATTCTGGTTGAACTGGGAAAAGCTAGAGTTTTTTGGAGTATCTATTGTGGCTCCTAGATGTGACTTTGGCACACGGATTGTGAACCCTAGTTGATGCAAGAACCGAATTGTGGTGAAGGTGTGCTGCAGACATTGTTGGTACGTGTTGGCTTTGATAAGCCAGTCGTTTAAGTACAGGAAGACATGAATGCTTTGTCTCCTTCGGTGAGCAGCTACTACCACCAGACACTTTGTTAAGACTCTGGGGGCGGTGGTGACGGCGAATGGGGGTAACCTGAACTGATAGTGTTGACCTGCTACCATAAACCTGAGGAATTTGCAATGAGCAGCAGGGTGGACTGGTATATGAAAGTAGGTGTCTTTTAGATCTAGAGTAGATAGAAAATCACATTTGTGTAGCAGAGGAGGTACTTGTTGAAGTGTCACCATGTGAAAATGGTCTGACTGAATGTACCGGTTGAGTTCTCGGAGATCTAAAATTGGCCTGAGAGAACCATCTTTTTGGGGGATTAGGAAATAAAAAGACTACACGCCCGACCTGTGATGTTGGGGCGGCACATGCTCTATAGCCCTTTTTAGAAGTAGAGACTGAACCTCTTGTTTGAGGCGGTGTAGATGGTCTGGTGATAGTTTTTGGGGCTTTGGTGGAATATTTGGAGACGTGTTGATGAATTCCAATTGTCTGTTATTGATTGCGTCATACCCCCCCTCCCAGCTGGCATGAACCCTGTCATCTTGCTGCGATCCGGGTGCTTTTTCCATTTCCCTCCTCCTCATGTCCTCCGGGACGTTACGCTTCCGCATTAGCGGCGAACCACAAATCCCATGAGCCTCTGCAAGGGGCACGCTGCCGGCGCGGAAAGGGTCATAAGCATATCCGCTTCCCCGCAGCACTGCAGATTATTCTGGGAGTTCCTGGAAGGAGTTCGGACTCTCGTGTGCCGACTTAGGATTGTTCTTTGTGGGGTTCCGGTAAGGGTGTTGTGGCACCACCATTTCTAACTTGGGGCTCAGTTTACCGGACGAGCATGGACGTAGCTACGCCGCAGGAGGAACTTTCATACGTGACAGTTTCCACACTAATTACACACCACGGTATCCCTCCCTGTTGGTGAGACATAAATGTATTGTCTCGTGCAGGTGGCAGGGATACCAGCATTTCTTGGTGCTATTACTTTTGCACGTTGTCTTTTCATGTGCCTGGGCCAGGGAGAGGGTCTACCAAGCACACTTGTAACTCAATCTTCTCTTTTATAGGCACTAGGGCGGGATTACGAATGCTTGCCGCAAAGGTGCTTTATCCTCAGTTCCATGTTCTATGTTTGTATTGTCTTTGTTGTGATTTGGAAGTGTACCTATACAGAGCATGAAGGTTCTAGATTTGACTACCTCAGTGTTTTTCTTCATTTTCTCAGGTGAAGAATCTACCAGTGGGCAAAATAGATGTTCCTTATCGAATGGGGTATCCAAAATGGAAAATGAACCTCAGGTTTAAAACCATATATACGGAGCCAGGCAGGCCTTCTTAGAAGGGCACTAGTGTTTATAGCTCTAGCAGCGGTGTCTGCAGCATCTAGAGTGCATTTTATTTGATTGTTAGCAATAAGTTGCCCTTCATGAACCAGATCTTGTGCTTTTGATTTGTGTTCTGGGGGTAAATATTGTATTTGTTCCATTTCATCCCAGTGCGTGCAGTCGTATCGCGCTAACAGTGCCTGAGTGTTTGAGACACACCAGAAATTGGCTGCTTGAGAAGTTACTCTTTTCCCCAGAAGCGTCAATGAGTTTGGATTCCTTATCAGGAGGTGGAGCCTCTCCTGTTGTCTGGGAGTTGGCTATTTTTCTTGCATTGGACACAACCAGGGAGTCTAGTGGCAATTGCCCCCTTATATATACTGGGTCCAATGGTGCTGGCTTGTACTTTTTGTCCACTCTAGGGGTAAGAATATGAGCTCTGACTGGGTCATTAAAAATGTCATCTACAAGCTTGACCATCCCTTTAAGCATGGGTAGTGTATGTGATGAACTCGGTGTTGGACTCAGGGTTTCAAAGAGGAAATCCTCTTCTAATTACTCCTTATGTAGCTTCACCCCATGGTAGTTGGCAGCTCTACCTAATAACTCAATGTAGCCTACATCATCATCTGGTGTAGAGGGTTTGGTAGGGTGCAGGTCGGGATCATTGCCCGTGGGCGAATTGGTGTTATAATCGTCACATGGTTCTTGTAATGGCTGATCATCATCCCTATCCTGATCATCATCCCCATCATCCTGGTTGTCAGGTGTATGTGGTGGTGAATGTTCAGGCAAAATTGATTGAAGAGGAGGGGAAGGTGGTGATGAAGGAAGAATCGGTGGAGGAGGAGGGGAAGGGTTAGTTCCAACAGATCTCTTCTTTAAAGGGATGTGATATTCTTCTTCTGCATCAGCCCTTCTTTTTAGAGTCACTTTAGTAGTGATATGGCCAGTTTGTGGATGCATATACAAAATCTTTTGTTTCGGATCCGGTTTTCAATCGGGGCATCGAAACAGGGCTTTATAGTTTTCTGCATTTCGGTCTGTTTCGGCGCCGGAGTCGAAACCGCTGATGTCTTCGGTTCTGCCGATTTTTTCGGGGCCGAAGGGTGTGGGTGGGCGTTGGACTTGTGTTTTGACCCCGAAGGTCTGGGCTCCGAACTCGGTTTGGAGGAAGTACTTTCGGAGCCGGAAGGCTTTTTGGTAGGCTTTAGTGCCGAGCCAGAGGGAGAGGTGTCAGAAGCGTAATCTCGGTACCGACCGAGGCCCGAGGACATGGGTTGGACCGGAACCTTCTTTCTAATTGGCATTGTCTCTTGGGATGAGGGGGGAGCTGTACTCATGGTACGTTGACCATGTGGGATGTCCTCCTCTTGGTTGGAGTCTATTTCGGAGATGGTGACCGGCTCCTGCTTATCCTTGGTTCCCATGGCCTTGTCGGCCTCTTAGTCGGATTGCTGACCAAAGATGTCCGGAATGGAGCTTGTGTGCTGGCTCTGCATGTCGCGACGTCGAGCCGGACAGTCGCAGAGTATCTTCTTGGAGCGGAAAGCCTGGTACGCGTCGCAGTCTTGTTCTCTGTGTTTGGGGGACAAACACAGATTACACACTTCGTGTGAGTCAGTGCGCGGGTATTTCGCGTGGCACCTTGGGCAGAATTTGAAGAGAGTTCGTTCCATCGACTGCAGGTCGACCCGAAGTAGGTAGGCCCGACGGGCTTCCACAAACTTTCCATTTGAAAGATTATTTTAAGTAATTACAATGCGCGGTAAAAGGTGAGACACGATCAAAACAATACCATTGAGGGTAAGCATCTTGCGCGCCGAGGGGAACCGAAGGAACTGTGTCAAACCAGAGTGCAATGATATACATCCGAACCCGATGGCAGAAAAAAACAATCCAAGAAGGGAGTCGATGCCCATGCGCACTATCACCGAAAGGAGGAGTCACCTACCTTGTGACTGTAAAGACTTCTTCGAAGAAAAACAAAGTGCAAACATCCAGACCCAACACTAGATGGCGATCTATGCACAGCATATGATCTACAGCTCATATGCCTCGAACATAATATTTTTTCATATAGCTTTCTATATCAATGTTTTCAGTTTCTGTACTTTAAAACAGGTGTCACGGTTACCCTTTAATGGAACAAAATGTATTGACCTTGCAAGGTTGAAAGCCTGTTCTGGCACTTTGATTCACACTTGTGCTCTCCTGGTCACAAAAGATATCAGCAGCAAGTGCATAACACACCAAAAAATTATGTACGTCCAAGAGATAGTTTTACATAATGCAAAGCCCATTCACACATACAACCTAATGCATCCTGAACACAGGGGGCAACAAAGTTGTTCAAGAAAACCTTCATCTGCAATGCCGCCAGGTAAACAGGCAGTGCCAGACTGATCTGTACTGGTTTTAACTACAAGACCTACATCAATAAAAACATTGTTTTTGCATTTTGGCCTGTAACTGAAGTTTTTCTTCTGAAATTCGGTCACCATCACACCTTGTGTCTTCTACATAATGATCCGCCCAAAGCTGGGCCATTATGTAACCACAGAACTGTGTTTATGGCAGAATGGAATAGCATAATAATCAGGGAGGATTTAGTTGTAGGGAATTTCCACATGAACATGATGGAAAAGCAGGTTCAGCAAAGACAAAATCTTAATGAAAACAGGCTTATCTAGTGCTCGCCTCCCAAAAGTCTACAACTATTCAGAAGAGAGTAAAAAACAGGGGTTTCAATTTTTCCTATGCAACTTAAAAGTTATACTCCATTTGCATCTACATTATGGCTCAGCATGAAAGCCAATCCTGCTTCCTCACATTTTTGACAGGTCCATGCAAACACATAGTAGGACGTGGGGAAATTTTAAGCCAATTACAATATAAAATAAATAAAATATCACCAGAAGCAAAAGAACACAACCAAGAAAAACTAGAATGGCAAGGATAAAGATATGAGCATTGCCAAACCAAGTCCATACTTACAATTCTAGATTGTCCAGCAAAGTTTTGCAAGCTGTAGTCAAGTATCCGGTTTCCACTGCATTGTGAGAAACGTCAAAAATAAAGAGGTACACTGGAGGCTGGGGAGGACGCAACTGAAAGAATAAACAGAAAATAACTTCATAGCTGTCTGAGAGTTAGACAGTGATTGATTAATGAAAGGGTTCAGCATTTTGAAGTCAGAACTATGTAGGATTTTAATAAGGTATTGTAGGAAGCTGGCTCTTTATAGGATATACCACTAAGTGGTTATATCGAGCAGAGAGTCCAGAGATACCCCCAGAAGTGTACATGGTTCAATGCAAATACAAAGTGCTTTATTTGTGGTAGTATGGTGGAGCAGCCTTCGGACTAACACAGAGGAGAGAATAAGTCATTTGTTATGCACACAGTGATCAGTAAATGGCACATGACTCAAAAAGAAGATCCACACCAATTTCATAAAAACAAGCTTCTTTCAAGATTTAAGACCAAGAAATACTTAAGTACGTTTTTCATAAGAAATACTTTATACTTTAAAAAGAGGACAGTGCAATTTCCAGTCCAGCAATGTTAACCTATGGGAGGAAAAGAAGAATGCAGCTTTTCAGGTAAGTAAGTATATAACTAACAGTCTTGGTTTTCAGGATGAAGAATCGGCACCAGGAAAGGTTCAGGTAAGTAGCAAGCCTGCACCTCAAGCGGCACAGAGGCGGCTGGGTGCAGGGTTCAAATTTGGAATCTTGTGCCAATGCTATCCAATGGAGAAAGGGGGTAATCGAAGAGATGCCGCTCACAGGTAACATGGTTTGATAGCCCAGTCTCTGGGGGTTAAGGTAAGCACAGGGGGCCAGAAGGCTGAACCAAACTTACACCCTCAGTGGCACAGGGGCAGCTGGGTGCAGAGTAGCAACACAGCGTTGGGCGCCCAATGAAAACCAATGGGGGAGATCAGTCTTGAAGAAAGGCTGCAGGCTCAGACCAGGAGGCGGGATGAAGAAAACCCACAGCTGCCCAGGTAAACCGAGATGCTAGGGGACGTAGGGACACAGTAGGTCGCACTCACCAAGGCCCAGGGGCTTCGGGTGCAGTGGTATCCTTATTCATCAGAAAAATCTTACTGGGCAGGTCATGGTCAGCTGGGAGTTTTCAAGTTGAGGTTTCACTGTTAGTCAGGGGAGAGGTCTTTGTTCTTTAACATTGGTTTCTTCTGGACAGGTCCGCTGTCCACAGGAGATCTTGGCCTTTGTCGAAGGCAGGCAGTCCTCCCAAGGCTTTGGACGTCGCTGGGCTGCAGGACAGGTCGTCTTTTGGGGCAGGATTGGCGAGGGCTGCAGGATAGGTCGTCTTTTGGGGCAGGATTGGCGAGGGCTGCAGGATAGGTCGTCTTTTGGTGCAGGATTGGCGAGAGCTGCAAATTGGGAGGGCTGGGGTCAAGTCAGTTGGTGTCTGTAGTCTTCTCTGCTGGTGCGATGCTGTAGTGTCCGGCTCTTGTTAGGTCATCGGGAATCTGATTTCAGGGACTGGGGGTGCGCCCTAAATACTAGATTTAGGGGTGTTACAGGAGAGTTACAGGTAGGGGATCAGTGGGTCTCTCACTTTGGGTGTCTACACACACTATTATCCTACCTTCCTGTGCCTTAGCCCTGATTAGGTAAGTCCCACCATCTTCAAGATGGTGGGCACTGTAAAATGTGCTTCAATTCACCTCCAGCACCCAAGGGGGGGAATTGGCGAAGGAGGGGGCACACTTCCTGTTCTCATTTCGGTTTTCCCACCAAAAGTGGAGGTTTGAACCAGGGGCTGCCACCTGCTGCTAGCAGCAGAGGCTATGGTCACATTACAAAAGCAGCAAGGCCTTTGAAGCTTCCCTCTCGAGCACTGTGCTCATCCCGAGGGAGGACGTGTGACATCTCAACCCAGGATGGGCTTTGTATCTAGCCTCCGAGAGCAGGAGCTCGCGACCAAGGGGTCCAGAAACATGTCTGGTGGTGGCAGGCTGCCTAAAGCCAGTCAGAGACCATACAAGGGTTGGTAGGTTGTCAGGTGGCACCTCTGAGGTGCCCTCTGGGTACATGGTTCAATAAACCCCACAGTGGTAGCAATGAGGGTTGAGAGGAGTTGTTTGGTAGCAAACATTCCTGAGTTCAGTAAAGCCATCATGGTGCTGTGGAAATCGAGTTGGCAATTACAATATTAAGAATAGACAAGTATTGTAGGGGCATATCTATTCATGCGGAGATGCCCACACTGGAGATATAGTGCACCCTGCCTTGGGGCTTGTAAGGCCTGCTAGAGCGGTAACTTACCTATCTATACCTTAGGCAGTGCTGCTTGGCATACCACACAGGCAGTGTGCCATATCACCTATCGTTTTTCTCTGCACCAAGGCATGCAGGCTGCAGTGGCAGTTTGCATGGGCTTGGTGAGGGGTCACAAGGGGACCCTAATCAGTCCCAATGCCCTAGATACCATGGTACAATTTACTAGGGACTTACAGGGGGTCTGAAGTTGCCAACTTTGGTACAGTTTTTAGGGAAAAAGCTCTGGCACATGGGACCTGGTTGGCAGGGACCCTATGCATTTTCAATCGAAACCCCATCTTTTTCCAGGCAAAAACTAGGAGGCTAACCTAGTCAAAAGAGGCACTTTCTCACAGGTATGAATTCATGAGTGGTATGGATGACCAGCAGTATTTACCATCCACCAGTTAGATGTAACACAATGTGTTTGCACACTGCAAGTTTCATGCAGTATGAGGCCAGAACATGTGTTGGAAGGTTGCCGAACACGAACATGACAGTGTTGAATTTACTTTACAGGCGCACACACTGCGCTTTATGGGAAATATAATACACCATGAACATTTAACAAAATCTATATAGGTTGTAAAATAATTCTGTAATCTAAAAACACACCATCCAATGCAAAAATAGTTTTGACGCTTGATTAGCTAGATATTTGCATGATGCATACTATTTCCACTTAACATTCTGCTCAGAAATGTTGCCTTGTTTAATATTTTGAGGTCTACCAGGGCATGTCAGTAAGAAGACTCTACTAATACTTAAATTGGTGCTCCACGATGTAGTCTGCATTAGCACCATCTTTGTAATGTAATTTTTGACATGGTCGAATACTGTAGGCTTTACAACCTCATTGGTAGCCTGGTTGATTACATGCTAACTAGTCACACTGCAAAAGTGTTGATGCAGGTAAGACATCTGTTTTTTTTGCACCATGCATACATTACAGACTTCCATTTTGTGCCTAAACAGGGTAGCAGGAATTGAGATTTGTCCAAAAACAGTATATTTCCAAAAAGACCACTGTCACAGCTTTGAACCTTACTGAGTCTCTCCACCTTTAGCACAACTTTTCACTTCCACTGGCTGGCCTTTTGACAGAGGTGCTTGAGGCATGGAAGCACAGAGAACATGTCCGAGGGGTGGGGGAGCCCCCGGTTCACCCACAAGTAGTCAAGAGTCCCCCAATGGTGGCCTAGGAGGCCAACAACGGAGCTCACCTGGGTAGATTCAGAGCTGAGAATTGAAGGGATGTGCACTGGGCCCACCCTCCGTATGAGACTAATAACAATTCAGTTTAGACATGGGTCATCCCCACCCCCTCCACAGAAACAGATGTACCCCATAGGAATCTCTATGCAAAGACTGGATAACTTCGGGAACTAGATGCTACAGTAGATCCCGTCTTTCCCACTGACATGCTCACCTATGACCTTGACGACCTGCTGGGTCACATATTACACAGCAGATTTTCACGTTCTCGCTAGCTACCTAATCCCACAGGTCGTTCTTTTTCTTTCCTTTTTGGAGTTATTGTTTGTTGTTCCGTTGTCCCTGTTTTTTCCTTTTGCTCTTATTTTTGTGTTATTATCTCACTTGAGAAGTACTGCTTATATATATGTGAAAAAAGTCGGCGACTAGAAGTACCCCACGACTCCCAGCACACGACACACATTAGTGCAATTCTTATAATTACCAGGTAGTTGAATAACCGTGTGATACCATGGGTTATCATTAGCCTTTTCCTTCTTTTCGGCACAGTTATGGCAAACGATAAAGCTCTTTAAAACAGAGGTGACGACATGACGTTAGAGCCCCATAAGCACAACTGTTAGGTTGGATATGAGACATCCCCTATTACTAATCTGTAATCTTATGCACGATGTATTGCCACCCGACATAACGCTACTGCTGGATGTATGTTTCCGTTTCATTTAAATCCTTTGATTTATGATGTGTTATTCATGCCTGTACTAAAGTGTTAATACTTTAAAAACAATACAATATATACATAAATAAATAACTGTTTTCACTTCTGTAAATAGTTAAGAGTGAACACTGCACAATTAATCTTGGCATATACATCTGGGTTAAAGGGATGCCCTTGATGGCCATTAATGAGGGTAAGAAATAATCCCCATTAATCCTTTTAGCTTCTAGTAGTACATTAATTCCTTTTAATCATCAAATGTAGGCGACTGTCTTTCAACATTAGCATCAGCGTGTTAAAAGATGACTGAAAATTAAATTGTTTAAGACTACTATGAAACAAATGTACAGCTTCATTTTAAAACATTTTTCTGGATTTATTAAAGTGAAACTGTATGAACGTTTCCTTTCGCTATCATAGGTAGGTCAATGACTTCCCAGATTTAAGCACCATCGCCAGGAAATAAATATTAAAAGGAGCATATTATCTCAGTATGTATTATTCTATTGTAAGTACAATAAGATGCATTCATCCTATGTATTCAGTTCCATTCATCAAGGAGTCTTGTTTATCTGTACTCAAATCCACTTTATTGAAGTCATTTTTATAAGCGTACAGTAGCCCAGCCAACACATTTTGTCCAACAGGACTTCATCAGGGCTGTAAAATTCAAACAATATACCAATAATTGTGTGTGTGGGTGTATATATATATATATATATATATATATATATATATATATATATATATATATATATATATGCACTTAAACACCTCTCAGCACTTCCTTTGCGGCGAACTGACAGAAACGGACCACCAGGACAAGTTAGTGGCAAAATTTTCTTCTTTTATTTTCAATTCCTCAATTATAAATAATCAAAATTGTTTAAAAGATATATAGTCACCATTAAATCACAACATTAATCAACCCATGAATCAAGACTCACTACCAATATACATTCTAAAAAGAGCAAATGACCAAAAGGTTCATTTCTTTATTGAAAATTATTAATAGTGAAATCATATAATTGCTAGCAACAATCAAATAGCAACCGGTTTCTCATTGGCATTTTTTTGGGATAAATCCGATATCTCAATAATGCTGTGAATCATCTATTGATATCTAAGCCAAAGCTGGGCTATACAAGTATTGTTCGGCTTCTGTACCAAACAAGTATTCTTATAATCTCAAATTCGACAAAAAGACGTGAGCTCCTTCAGGTACTCATTGGCTTTTGCGGACTGGTTGGCATACCGGCCGGAAACATTTACTTTTGATTTGGGTGCACAGAGTAACAAGAATCAGCTATTGGTTTAAAATAACAGAACAGGAAATGAATGATCGCTCGGACGCGTTGGTCTTCTTCCTTAACAAATGTATGATATCGTCATCAGTATAGGACGATTTTCAGCAGGAAATACACAGTGTTACCAGTTTTTGTTAACCGCGTAGTGATTGGTTCAAGACTAGTTTAAAATGCATGGAATACGCGGCGTACACTTACACAGATCATTTGCAAGGCATTCAGAATTTTGGCATTGCTGAGGTCAGTGAGTACATGCCGGAGCTCACATGTTTTTGTCGAGATTATAAGAATACTCGTTTGTACAGAAGCCGAACGATACTTATATAACCCAGCTTTGGCTTGGATATCAATGGATGATTCACAGAATTATTGAGGTAATTTGATTAAGAAAATGTATTCAATAGTTAGACTCACGGGATGAAGATTTCCTTTTTGGAAATATGGTGTAGGGGGAATATATTTTTTCTTGATAATAGAATTAAAACATTTCGGATTGTTCCTATTTTTGACTACAGCTTTCAAATATGTAGATTATGATCTTCGTGCTGAATTATAACTTAATCAATTTCGTTATTTGGAATAATTAAATCTAGGAATAGTTTTGATCTTTGGAAATTGGCTGATGAACGGTCTTCTCCAGTTGGATCCATTTAAATTTCTGCGGGTTCTTAGTGATTGCTGCTTTATGCAGGACATCTCTTCTCACCATGAATGTTTCTATGCATATTTTACATACTGTGAAGGGTGGAGCAAATTTGGTGATTTCTGTGTTCACTCTGCTTTGCAGATTACACCTAATGGTATTAGACCTTTAATACTTACTGAAACTGAACCTGCTCGGGATTCTATTGCACTACAAATCCTTTTTTTCAACTTCTTGAAGACTCATTGATTGGAGATTTAATTTCAAGTGAGTGGCTGTTTTAATTTATTGGCCAGAACTTAATATGTTCTGTGTAAATATCTGATAATTGGATTTATCCAAAAAAAGAAGACAATGAGAAACCGGTTGAGATTTGATTGTTGCTAGCAATTATATGATTGCACTATTAATAATTTTCAATAAGGAAATTAACTTGTTGGTCTTTTGCTCTTTTTAGAATGTATATAGGTAGAGAGTCTTGAGTCATGGGTTGATTAATGTTGTGATTTAATGGTGACTTTATATCTTGTAAACAATTTTGATTATGTATATAGGCTTATTGGTATAGTCTGTGAATTTTACAGCCCTGATGAAGTCCTGTTGGATGAAACGCGTTAGCTGGGCTGCTGTACGCTTATAAAAATGACTTCAATAAAGTGGATCTCGATACAGATGAACAAGACTCCTTGATGAAAGGAACTGAATACACTGGATGAATGCATCTTATTGTACTTGCAATAGAATATTACATAGTGAAATAATATGTTCCTTTTCATGTTTACTTATTAGATGTTTGTATCATTAGTGACTTCCAAGCAGTGGAGTCAAGAAAAGTAGAGCATTGGAGATCAATACATGGATTAGAAACAAACTTGTGCAACGTCAGATGGCTTACACTGCTAACATTTAATATTTGGCGATCTCCAGTAATTACACCTCTGATATCGATTTTGCTATGAAACATCAAAAGGCGGACTAGTAAGCATAGTTAGCAATATAATCATATCACACATCAGGAACAACTGGTGGTCTACTATTCATTGCAAAACTCATGCAAATAAAAACTTATGAACAATCATTACCCGCAAACCACTATTGTGGGTACGTGTGTGCGGTCTTGGAATATTCCATTTTGATTTGTAGCAAAGAGAATAGTAAGTGTAGCTCCTATTTTTGCAGGACACCATGGATTTTGCAACCCAATTGATCTGCCCCATATTTTCTAGGGCTGAGTAAAAAAAAAACACTGATGCAATGGTGATAACAATTCAAAGGCCCAGTGTGAAATGTACTGGGATAATTTTGAAGAACTTTGCTTCCCACCCAAATTTAAGAAGCAAAATACTGAGGTGGTATTATCCTTTAATATTGGTACATCTTTGTTGTGTATGATTGTTTGAAACACTTGAGTGCTAAGGCCACAGGTCCCTGCTACAACATAGTGAAGTGTAGTTCAAACTAATGTCAATCATCTGACTTGTACAGACTCAACACCAGCACCATTTCCTGATAAAGTCATGCCTGATGGTGCAACAACTTTGCGTTCTTGTTTGAGAGTGCCTGTCACTTAAAAAAAATCCAAATATTACACCAATTCAAGGTCTTTCTACTGTTGTAGTTAGAAACATTAAATCTAAAAATGCAGAAGGTTGGGACCATTGTACATGCAGTGGTCTTACATGCAAACTTTCATATATTAGCAAGAGAATGCATGATACCATCTTCCCCAGCAATTTCATAAATTCCTTCACGGTAAGAAACCGATATCTGCTAAAGGGGATGTTGGGCTTTGGAAGGACTTCATGCCCTTCCATAAAAAAAGGAATTACTGATGTTAATTTGTGTTAGACCTGGCATCATTGGCATGAGTCTCTCCTCCATTTTTTTCTGTTTGCCTCCTCTGTTTACGATGTTTTTGCTGGATTATTGCTTTGGGCACTGTGCCACTGCTGATCAGTGCCACAGTGCAAGTGCTCCCTATGTTAAATTGTTACATTGATTGGTGTTACCATGATTGGCTTGGTTGACTTACTGTTCAGACCCTAGTCTAGTGCACTGCGTGTGCCAAGGGCGTGTAAGTTAACTGCTGCTGGTGGGCTTGCAGCACTGGTTGTGCCACCCACAGAAGCAGCGTGTAAAATGTGTCTCAGGCCTGCCACCGCAGCGCCTGCGTGCAGTCCCTGACTGCCATGTCGACTTGGTAAGGAAACCTACTTACCAGTCTCTAAACCTTCACTTTGCCACATTTCAGACACCTCTATGGTAGGCCCTAGGGCAGGGTGCATTGTTGGTAAAAGGTAGGTCATGCCCTGATGTGTGTGGCATGACCTAATAGTGAATTACAGCCATTTTCGTTTTTCACTATTGAAGGGCTACCTGCCTCCAATAGGCCAGACTGGGCAGACGGATTATTAACTCCATTATAATCTATCTGACTCAGGGAGCATGGTAGCAAGTCGAGTTTAGTATCCCTGAACTCAGGATTTAATAACACACCCTTTAGGATGGATGGTTTTTAAATTCTATGTTTGAAAATAGCACTTTCAGAAAGTGGCTATTTTCTTGTCCAACTATCTACCGGTCTCTGCTGGTTTGGTGTGTGTGTCAGGGGCTGGGTGGCTCCAGAGGTCTGAGTGAGTCAGTGTGGGGTGAATGGGGCGTTTACACGTAGAGTGAGGGAAGAGTAGCCTGCCCTGCCTGACACAATACTGGCTCCGCCTCCTGCTGGGCGACTGATAGCCCTGCTCCTGCCAGTAACAATACTGGCTCCGCCTCCTGCTGGGCGGCTGAGGACTCTGCCCTGCTCAGTGAATAGGCCAGGTGCCTCTGCCTGGCAACACCCACAACAAACCTGAGATGGTGGGAATCTCCCTGCTTGGACAAAGGGAACAAAGGGAAAAAGGGGTATAAGAGACGGACCCCTGAACCAAGAACTCAGATCACTTCTGACAAGGAAACCTGTACCAAGGACAAGAAGCCTGCTGATCTAAGGACTTGCCTCCCCTTTCTGCCAGAGTGCTGTTTTGCTGTGGAGGAACCTGAAAGCTGCTTCTTTATTTTTGCCAAGGAACAAGGAGAGAGGAACTGGGTGTGTACTCTCTGAACACTTGCTAGGAAATCTCCAAGGACTGGAAGAGTGCCAGTCTCCTGTTGAAGTCACAGGGCCAAAGGACTTCACCATCTACTGAATTGCTGAATTGCTGGAAAGTGTTGTTTCCAGTACACAAGGGGAAAATCTGCAGTCTCGACGCCAGCAGCAACGCCAGTGAGCAGTGGGTATCGGCCCCGGCTCCAAGTGACCCCGTCTCGACGCCGGTATCAACGCCAGTGAGGAGTGAGTATCGGCTCCACCTCCAAGCGACCCCGTCCCGACGCCGCTGCTGATCGCATCGACTCGACGCCCTTCTCGACGCCGTGAGCGCTGCTCCGGCCCGACATCCCTCGACACCGCTGCGGATTGACCCGACTCCGAGGCACGATCGACGCCGACCTCGACGCCGACATCTCGACGCCGTGGATCATCGTTTTCTTCGTTTCTCAAGGTACTGTACTTGTGGGGTCTGTTGCGACTCCAGGCTCGACGTAGCGCTCCTCGTGGTCGACGCCGAACCTTGGGAATCTTGTAGACTCGACGTCGTGTGACTCCCGTGGGGGTTACATTGTTGCCAAAGAACTGTGCTCAGAAGAATACTTTGCTAAAGAACTATTTGCCAAGAAGAAACCTTACTTGAACTATTATTTTTCCTTCCAAAGAGTATTTATTAAGACTGTGGTATATTTTTGTCGTTATTTGGTCTTGTGCTAAACCTTATATAAAGATCCTATTTTTATAATAACTTCGGTGTCGTGTCCATCTGTAGTGTATTCACTTTATTACTGTATGTGGTCATAAATGCTTAACACACTGCCTCTGAGATAAGCCTGTCTGCTCTGCCAAGCTACCAAGGGGGTAGCAGGGGTTATCTGAGTGTGTAATCCCCTTGCCCTGACTAGAGTTGGTTGGTCCCTATTTGTCAGAAGTGTATACCTCTGCCAACTAGAGACCGCCGGTTCTAACATTGGTGGTCAGCGGTGAGGATTTGAACTTTGCATGTATGACTCATGTGCAGTGATTAGTGTACGCTACATAGTGAAAGCAGACCATAACGCAGCCACAGTCTGTTTGGTAGGATTGCCTATTTTTGTTCTCCGCTTTCCTGGAGCTAATTTTCTTAAACACTGCCAGTTTTGACCATGGAGAATGCCGGAGCTGCTACACCTGTGGAGAATGTTGTGGGGGAATTCGATAAGGAGAAGATAGATTCCTACACGCTAAAAGATCTAAAAGGTTTTTGCAAGCAGTTTAAAGTTCCTACCACAGGTGTCTCAAAGAAAGAGGGCTTCCTCAAAGCGCTGAAGGCCTGGTTAGAGGCCAGAAATCCCTCTGATCCGGTGGTGGTACCGGAAGAGGAAGAAGAAGAGGAAGAGGAAGAGCCCACAGGTGGGCCAGTGTCATCTCCA
Source organism: Triturus cristatus (assembly GCF_964204655.1). Taxonomy (NCBI): domain Eukaryota; kingdom Metazoa; phylum Chordata; class Amphibia; order Caudata; family Salamandridae; genus Triturus; species Triturus cristatus. The sequence goes on along the minus strand of NC_140590.1, from coordinate 954,548,830 downwards.
GGCAGTAGTGCGTCCTCTAGGAGCCTTTCCCCCGAAGAATTAGAAGACAGGGAGAAGGAGAGGGGGTACAAGTTAGAAATGGCGAAACTTAAATTAGGAGGGCAGTTGGAATTAGAGAATGCGAGAAGCAAGAGAGAAGCTGAAATGGAGAGCAAAAGATTAGATTTTGAGAGAGAGAAATTAGCGTTTGAACGTGAGAAGATGGTGAGGGAGATGGAGCTTAAAACTAAGAGTTTAGAGTTGAATCCCTCTGGTGGCAGCACTCCATCCGTGCCTGCAGAAAGTAGGTTTTATTTTCCTAAGGATGTGATCAAAGATTACAGTAAGAATGAAGATATTAGCCAATGGTTTAAAGCGTATGAGTTAGCATTGTTGGCCCACCGGGTCCCTGAGAAGGATTGGGGAACGGGGTTGTGGAGCCGCTTTACAAACGAGGGGAGAGATACCTTGTTGAGCCTTCCTGCTGAGGATAGGATGTCTTATACTCATATGAAAGATGCTTTAATGCTGAGATATGGCTTAACCCCAGAAAAGTACAGACAAACCTTTAGAGAATGTAAGAAGTTGCCTGGTACTACGTGGGTTGAATATGTGTCTTTTTTCTGCAGAACCATGGATGGTTGGATAAAGGGTAGCAAGGTTGATAGTTATGATGCTCTTTATGATTTGTTTGCTTGGGAGCACTTGTCTAATAACTGTTTTCCAGAGCTACGCCAGCACCTTGTTGACAGCAAGCTATCTAACCCTAGAAAACTTGCTGAGGAGGCGGACCGCTGGGTCAGTACCAGGGTCCACAAGGGTCCAGTGGGAGACTCAGCCAAGGGTGGGCAGGGTCCCCAGCAGAAGAGTGGGGGGGACAGGGGTAAACAGAGGGAGTTTCAGAAAGGGCCCCAAAGTAGTCCCCAAGGGAACCAAGGGAAGGGTTCCCAGCCTCCCCCTGTAAAGAAACCAGAGGCCCCGACAGGTAAACCTGTTCACAGGGGCCCCATGACCTGCTATGCCTGTAAGCAGGTGGGACACCGTTATTATGATCCCCAGTGTCCCATGAAGGATTCAAATGCACCGCCGCGTGCACCCCCTCGTCAGGTAGCGAGTGTAGCCCTGGGAGGGGAGGAGATGGGTGCCCCCGGTGGGTGGGGTCCCGCAGAAATGTCCCTGGTCTCTTTAGGAGACGTGGAAATGGTCCCTCCAACCCCTCTGCCTAGTAACACTAAGAAATATAGGCAGTGGGTGACCATTAATGGCCATAGGGTGGAAGCTCTCAGAGACACCGGAGCGAGTGTGACAGCTGTCAAGTGTCACTTGGTGTCCAGAGAGCAGGTGATCCCTCATGCATTCTACCCCGTTGTAGCTGCTGACAACTCACAGAGTAAGTGTGAGGTAGCTCAAGTTCCTTTTGAGTGGGGGGGGGGTCTCAGGTACTCTTCAGGTTGCTGTGAGGCCCGCCATGCCTGTTGATTGTCTCTTGGGCAATGATTTGGAGGACTCCCCTTGGGCTAAGGTGGAGAGAAAAGCGCATCTGGAAATGTTGGGTCTGCCTGAGTGGGTGTGTGCGACCACCCGGTCCATGTCAGTCAGTAAGGGTGTTGATGGGGGCCCGGAGCCTGAAAGTATGGCCCAGGTCCCAACCGTGAAGAGAAGAGGCAGGGGGCGCGGGAAACCGTCCCCCATCGTCCCCACGGTCCAGGAGGGAGCAGACCCTGAGGGGGATGCCCTGGAACCGACAGGAGAACAAGTGGCCGAACTGGGAGACCTGCCCGAGCTGACCCATTGGCAGCAGGATGGTGGTCCCTCCAGGGAGGAATTTTGTGCTGAACAGAAAGTGTGCCCTTCTCTTGTGGGTATGAGGCAGCAGGCCTCAGCCCAAACGACAGGTGATCAGTCAGGATCACATTGGGTCTACTGGGAGAACGACCTCCTGTATAGCGAGCCTAAGGCTGCTGAACCTGGGTCAGCCCGTGTGCTGGTGGTACCCCAGCGCTTCAGAGCCTTCCTACTGGGGTTGGCTCATGACGTTCCGTTAGCTGGACATCTGGGGCAGGACAAGACCTATGACAGGCTTGTCACCCATTTTTATTGGCCTCAGATGAGAAGGGATTCAGATATCCATTGTAGGACATGTCAAACTTGCCAGGCAAGTGGGAAAAGTGGGCGGAAGCAGAAGGCTCCCCTCCAACCTTTTCCCGTCGTCAGTACCCCCTTTGAGCGAGTGGGAATTGACATTGTGGGGCCACTGGACCCCAAGACAGCCATGGGCAACAGGTTTATCCTGGTCTTGGTGGACCATGCCACCCGGTACCCGGAAGCCATCCCTCTCCGAACAGTGACGGCCCCCGTGGTGGGACGGGCACTGATGGGGGTTTTCTCCCGCATGGGGTTCCCCCGAGAGGTGGTGTCAGACCGGGGCACCAACTTCATTTCGAATTATATGAAGTCTCTGTGGAAGGAGTGTGGGGTAACCTACAAGTTTACCACTCCTTACCACCCTCAAGGTAATGGGCTGGTTGAGAGATTCAACCGGACCCTAAAAGGCATGATCATGGGTCTTGAAGAACCAATGAGGCGTAAATGGGACGTCCTCTTGCCATGCCTGCTGTTTGCTTACCGTGAGGTGCCACAGAAGTCTCTAGGGTTCAGCCCCTTTGAGCTTTTGTATGGTCACCCGGTAAGAGGACCTTTGAGTCTGGTCAAAGAAGGCTGGGAGCAATCTCCCAGGAAACCTCCCCAGGATGTATATAGTTACATGCTGGCCTTTAGGAACCAGACTCGGCGCTTCAGAGATCTTGCTCAGGCAAATCTGGAGGCCAGCCAGGAAGAGATGAAGCGGTGGTACGATCAGAATGCCACTCTGGTTGAGCTTCAACCTGGTCAGAAAGTTTGGGTCATGGCCCCTGTGGAACCTTGTGCGCTCAAGGACAGGTGGACTGGACCGTTTGAGGTTGTGGAGAAGAAGAGCGATGTCACCTACTTGGTGGACTTGAAATCTCCCAGGAACCCCTTAAGGGTCCTGCATGTCAACCGGTTAAAGCCCCACTTAGAAAGGTCCGAAGTGGGCATGCTCCTTGCCACAGATGCTGGGATGGAGGAGGAGAGTGAGCCTCTTCCTGACCTCCTGTGTGCCAAAGAAAAAGATGGGTCAGTGGATGGTGTTGTCCTCTCTGACACACTGACCCCTGAGCAGCAGCAAGATTGTCGCCATCTGTTGGTACAATTCCCTGATCTGTTCTCCTTAATCCCTGGTGTCACTCAGTGGTGTGTCCATGATGTGGACACCGGGGACAGCACTCCTGTGAGGCACAAGGCCTACAGGGTGACTGACAAGGTCAGAGCATACATCAAGGAGGAGGTCTCCAAGATGTTTGCCTTAGGGGTGGTTGAGTCCTCTAGCAGTCCTTGGGCCAGCCCAGTGGTCTTGGTCCCAAAGGCTGCAGCGCCTGGTGCTTCACCAGAACTTCGGTTCTGTGTGGATTACCGAGGACTCAATTCGGTCACCAAGACTGACGCGCACCCCATCCCCAGAGCTGATGAGCTCATCGATCGGTTGGGGGCTGCCCGGTACCTTAGTACGTTTGATCTAACGTCTGGGTACTGGCAGATCGCCTTGACTGATGGGGCAAAAGAGAGGTCTGCATTCTCCACACCAGATGGGCACTACCAGTTCCGGGTGATGCCCTTTGGGATGAAGAATGCCCCTGCCACATTCCAGAGGTTGGTTAACCAGGTATTGGCCGGGCTGGAAGATTTCAGCGCCGCCTACCTGGACGATATAGCAGTGTTCAGCGCCAGCTGGGAGGAACACTTGCGCCACCTCCAGGAAGTGTTGTTGGCCCTGCGCAGAGCAGGCCTCACAATCAAGGCTAGTAAGTGCCAGATTGGGCAGGGTTCAGTGGTGTACTTGGGGCACCAAGTAGGGAGCGGCAAGGTGGCCCCCCTGCAACCCAAGATAGATACCATCCTGGCTTGGGAACCGCCCAAAACCCAGACTCAGGTGAGAGCCTTCTTGGGTCTCACGGGTTACTACAGGAGGTTTGTCAAGGGGTATGGCAACATTGTGCACCCCTTGACCTCGCTGACTTCCCGGAAGCAGCCGAGACTTGTGATCTGGACTGACGCCTGTCAGAAAGCCTTTGACACCCTGAAAACTGCAATGTGTACAGCACCGGTCCTCCAGGCACCCGACTTTTCAAAAGAATTCATTGTCCAGACGGACGCTTCAGAGCATGGTGTGGGGGCTGTTCTAGCACAGATGAATGAGGAGGGCCGAGACTTACCTGTAGCCTTCATCAGCCGGAGGTTACTTCCCAGGGAACAAAGGTGGAGTGCGATAGAGCGTGAGGCATTTGCTGTGGTCTGGGCGCTGAAGAAGCTAAGACCCTACCTGTTTGGGACTCACTTCCGGGTTCAGACAGACCACAGGCCCCTCAGATGGTTAATGCAGATGAGGGGTGAGAACCCAAAGCTGTTGAGGTGGTCCATTTCCCTACAGGGGATGGACTTTACGGTGGAACACCGCCCTGGTACAGATCACGCCAATGCTGATGGTCTGTCCAGATTTTTCCGCCTTAGTGATGAGGACTCCCTGGGTGAAGGGTAGTTCTCCCCACATTTCAGCTGGAGGGGACACGTGTTAGACCTGGCATCATTGGCATGAGTCTCTCCTCCATTTTTTTCTGTTTGCCTCCTCTGTTTACGATGTTTTTGCTGGATTATTGCTTTGGGCACTGTGCCACTGCTGATCAGTGCCACAGTGCAAGTGCTCCCTATGTTAAATTGTTACATTGATTGGTGTTACCATGATTGGCTTGGTTGACTTACTGTTCAGACCCTAGTCTAGTGCACTGCGTGTGCCAAGGGCGTGTAAGTTAACTGCTGCTGGTGGGCTTGCAGCACTGGTTGTGCCACCCACAGAAGCAGCGTGTAAAATGTGTCTCAGGCCTGCCACCGCAGCGCCTGCGTGCAGTCCCTGACTGCCATGTCGACTTGGTAAGGAAACCTACTTACCAGTCTCTAAACCTTCACTTTGCCACATTTCAGACACCTCTATGGTAGGCCCTAGGGCAGGGTGCATTGTTGGTAAAAGGTAGGTCATGCCCTGATGTGTGTGGCATGACCTAATAGTGAATTACAGCCATTTTCGTTTTTCACTATTGAAGGGCTACCTGCCTCCAATAGGCCAGACTGGGCAGACGGATTATTAACTCCATTATAATCTATCTGACTCAGGGAGCATGGTAGCAAGTCGAGTTTAGTATCCCTGAACTCAGGATTTAATAACACACCCTTTAGGATGGATGGTTTTTAAATTCTATGTTTGAAAATAGCACTTTCAGAAAGTGGCTATTTTCTTGTCCAACTATCTACCGGTCTCTGCTGGTTTGGTGTGTGTGTCAGGGGCTGGGTGGCTCCAGAGGTCTGAGTGAGTCAGTGTGGGGTGAATGGGGCGTTTACACGTAGAGTGAGGGAAGAGTAGCCTGCCCTGCCTGACACAATACTGGCTCCGCCTCCTGCTGGGCGACTGATTGCCCTGCTCCTGCCAGTAACAATACTGGCTCCGCCTCCTGCTGGGCGGCTGAGGACTCTGCCCTGCTCAGTGAATAGGCCAGGTGCCTCTGCCTGGCAACACCCACAACAAACCTGAGATGGTGGGAATCTCCCTGCTTGGACAAAGGGAACAAAGGGAAAAAGGGGTATAAGAGACGGACCCCTGAACCAAGAACTCAGATCACTTCTGACAAGGAAACCTGTACCAAGGACAAGAAGCCTGCTGATCTAAGGACTTGCCTCCCCTTTCTGCCAGAGTGCTGTTTTGCTGTGGAGGAACCTGAAAGCTGCTTCTTTATTTTTGCCAAGGAACAAGGAGAGAGGAACTGGGTGTGTACTCTCTGAACACTTGCTAGGAAATCTCCAAGGACTGGAAGAGTGCCAGTCTCCTGTTGAAGTCACAGGGCCAAAGGACTTCACCATCTACTGAATTGCTGAATTGCTGGAAAGTGTTGTTTCCAGTACACAAGGGGAAAATCTGCAGTCTCGACGCCAGCAGCAACGCCAGTGAGCAGTGGGTATCGGCCCCGGCTCCAAGTGACCCCGTCTCGACGCCGGTATCAACGCCAGTGAGGAGTGAGTATCGGCTCCACCTCCAAGCGACCCCGTCCCGACGCCGCTGCTGATCGCATCGACTCGACGCCCTTCTCGACGCCGTGAGCGCTGCTCCGGCCCGACATCCCTCGACACCGCTGCGGATTGACCCGACTCCGAGGCACGATCGACGCCGACCTCGACGCCGACATCTCGACGCCGTGGATCATCGTTTTCTTCGTTTCTCAAGGTACTGTACTTGTGGGGTCTGTTGCGACTCCAGGCTCGACGTAGCGCTCCTCGCGGTCGACGCCGAACCTTGGGAATCTTGTAGACTCGACGTCGTGTGACTCCCGTGGGGGTTACATTGTTGCCAAAGAACTGTGCTCAGAAGAATACTTTGCTAAAGAACTATTTGCCAAGAAGAAACCTTACTTGAACTATTATTTTTCCTTCCAAAGAGTATTTATTAAGACTGTGGTATATTTTTGTCGTTATTTGGTCTTGTGCTAAACCTTATATAAAGATCCTATTTTTATAATAACTTCGGTGTCGTGTCCATCTGTAGTGTATTCACTTTATTACTGTATGTGGTCATAAATGCTTAACACACTGCCTCTGAGATAAGCCTGTCTGCTCTGCCAAGCTACCAAGGGGGTAGCAGGGGTTATCTGAGTGTGTAATCCCCTTGCCCTGACTAGAGTTGGTTGGTCCCTATTTGTCAGAAGTGTATACCTCTGCCAACTAGAGACCGCCGGTTCTAACAATTTGGAAGTAATTTCTTCATATACAGCTGTGAACCCCACTGAATTGAGTTCAAGGTTATTGGTAACCTTTTTGTGGACTTTTGTATGCAAATACTCCTTTGCGAGCTCACTGTCCAAGAAATAGGGAACATGAAGGCCTTCTCTCATGAGATGAAGCTTCCACTAGAAACAAATGCTTTCTCAATTGACTTCTTGCTTACTATGAATTGCTCAGTCATTTGTCACACAGCAGTGGTACTAGCACTGTGCTCCTTGCTTCAAGGAAGTTGCTCTATAGATGATGGGCTCAACTAATTTATCTTCCTCTATCCTATGTGCTCAATCTCAGTGATGCAGCCTGCTCTGTAATAAATGAATTAAATGGATCACTCATCTGCTGTTAATGACAGAAGATGGTAAAGTTCCTTTCATAATGTGTTTACAACTTGTAATCTTCTCTTAGTCATTTAAGTTTGTATTAAACGTGTTCCTCCTCTTCTTAAACACGGCTGCTTAAGTTAAATATTTTGTCTAAAGACTAATTGTCTTCTTACAAAGACTGCTAAGGAAGGGTCTTGATTGAACTTTTACTGGACGATTTACTTTTCATAACATCATCTCTGTTTGTTGTTTTGGGGTATTTTGGTGTCATACTCTAGCTTCAACCTGAGCGAGTGCATTAAGACCTCTGATATTTTATTTTTACTTTTATTATTGAAAACTGGTTATGTGCAGAGTCTTGATATCAAAGTCTAGTACCTATGTATTGTTTCTTCATTGCCTGGCTTGAAGATTGAGCTAATTAGGCAGTGTGATGTAATCTTCATCAAGAGTACAGTATTAATTTGTTTGTGCCTTTTCACTTGAAATACCCTTCCTTGATTTATGCGATTAGTAAAACTTGGGTTTCAAGAAGACTAAGTGGTCACTCCCTGCTTCACCTCTGAAAGTAAAGATGTGGGCTTTGACTACTACTTCAACAGTCCCCAGAGTCTAATATCTATCAAACGGAGAGGAAGGCATCCCAAAGATTTTGCCATGCAACAAACGCTTTTGCCTTGACTATCCCATAAGCAAATAACCTGGCGTTGGTGCGATCTTATGGCATCTGTTTGCCCTTTTTCAAGAACTGATAACTAAATCTCGGGGAAAATGGAGACTACATAATTACTGGCAGACTCCACTGGGGGAGCCATGGTCAAACAGGGGTTACTGAGCCATAGTTGTGGGACCTTGGGCCATTTGCTGCGCATGATCCACAGTCTGACTCATGATGGCATCTGCAAACTGGGCCAAGTACAGCATCTTCATCACTTGACTCAGTAGTAGCAATGGCGAGCAGTCATAGGCTTGGTAGGGAGGTTAGTGTAGGGGGTACAACAAGGCCAGCACTGAGACACCCAGCAAAGTAATAACATGAATGTCCAGCCCAGTGTCTATCTTACTAAAACGAGAAGTCTAAGGTACCCCAAGTGAAGGTTTCAGCACAGGTGTGGAGCCCCCTAACAGCCTCCACCATCTCCACCGCCAGGGTATGGTAAGCATTAGCAGGCATTCAGTCTGTCAGAGTTGGTCCCACCCCCAGTTCAAGTCTACATTAGGTCTCACTCTTACTTCCCACTCCTCAGACCTAGTCCTCCAGTGGTGCTGCAGTGGGAGAAGAGACACTGGTTGCTCGTGTGTCGAGCTGCTGCTACTCCCCTGCCAAGGAGAGGCAGGCCATGAAGAAGCATTAAAAGACAGCAACAAGCATGCAGCTGTCTTCAGTTGGCGGCCATCGTCTGGGCACACAGCATCAACGATGGATGAGCTTGCAGGTTATGGCATCGCCTTCCTCTTCCTGGACTGGCGAATTAGTCCGCTTGGTCCTACTTGGGTCAAGATGGTGATATGGTTTGCTTCTGGTCCCAGGTCCGAGAATGGCAGGAAAGTCACTTCAAGGCACATTAATGCAGCAGCACAGGCTTGGTCTGATCAGATGCAGTTCTGGTCAGTGCATACGTAGCCGCACAGTCAACCCAGCACATAGAGGTAAGTGCCTCGAGGCAGCATCTTCCCTTCTAGCGGTGTAGTTTGCACGGCCACACATTGGAGAAGTGCCACAGGCTCATCCCATTACAAGTCCGTTCAGGCACCCTTGGGGCAAGTGCCACAGGCTTACATAGGTCTCTAAGTCATCAGCTCAGACTTCTCTGGCATATTTGAGGCAGGTTCCTTGGCTGAGACTGTCAAGTTAATTCAGGCACTCTTAGCGAGTGCCACTATTTAACAACTGTTGCAGAACGTTCGAGCACACAGTGTTAAGTGACACAGCTGCAAAAGGAGGGGTTGATGGGATGATCTCCTCAGCGACACTTCGGCAATGCTGTATATCCTCCGCTTCATAGATACTAATTGATACCAAGCTTGGAGCATGCCAGTAACGATTCCATAAGTCTCTATCAGATAGACCCACGGCACCGGGGACACTACGCCTAAAGTCACCTTTAGCAGGGTAAGCTTGCTCCTTCCTTCATCTTCCAGGCAGGATCCACCAGGTATGCCAGGACAAGGAACAGCTCTTGTTCCATGTCAGACTCCAGTTGGAGTCCTCTCAGCTCTGAGTAGCTGGATGTCAGAAAGAACCTAGCCCTGGTTGCACAGATGCCGAAAGAGTACTTGGTGGAGCATCTGCTCCTTGGTCAAAGAGTCCTTGAAACTGGAACAACATGTGGGTCAAGAGCTCCCAATCTTATAAAGGGGATGTATATTTGTCTGCACATTCAGAACTGGTTTGGTCCAGTTCATCTTTCAGGTGTCCTTCTCAGGCTGTCTTTCCAGACTCAGCCATTTTCTAAACTCATGATCCCACCAGCAGGGTTGTATCTAGGTTGCAGTATCCAAAATGGAGGCCCAAAGATCTGACCATTCTGCCTATCACAGCCAAACCTGACCAAACTCAGGAAGAGAGGCAAGAGGCAGAACCCTTTCTTAAGTATAAAGAAAAGGATAGCTATTCTGCCTTAGTTATGAAGTATTCAGACAAATATAGTGATAAATCTATTGTATCACACAACAAAATTCACAATCCCATTTCATCATCTTTCTGTAGTTTATACGTTTTAGATTTGCACAAAAGAGATCACAAATGATACATTTTCCTTATGCTTTCAAATTGTACAATAAGCTTTGCAAATCATCACCAGTGGGAACCTGCACCAATGTGGGTAAGGTGTGTGAAAAAACACAAGTTGACATGTATGTATCAAATGATTCATATTGTTGATAAAGGTACTTAAGTTAGATGCATAGTTAAAAAAGAATGTATATAACATGGACAAGTTAGCCCAAGCAAAAACCATCAACTATGATTGACTACACCCACCCACCCCCATTCCCTGCCCCCACCTACCGTCTCTCACATAAATGCTTGCTGCCTCAATAAGTTTCAAACTTCAACCACAATACTGAGGACCATAAGAATGTGCATTCAGTACCAGTTCCATACCTCTGTACAGGAGCGATGTTCTATGAGAACGACATTTTTCATGAACATAGCAGTAGCTCTACAGATTGTAAATCAGGAATGCGCCACCTCCATCATCACCAGTTTCACATATTCTATAGAGAAGCGGTGTCCAATGAGAACTAAATTACTTAAAAATACAGTGGTAGCCTTTAAGAAAGTGCCCCACTTTTTGCTAAACTGCTGATGTACTTTGACTGAGTGTGCCCTGGGCTCCTGCCAAACAGGTACCCAGGACATATGTTCTTTCCCTAAAACTGCATTGAAAACAAAAGAACAAATTGGCACTCTCTGGCCACAGGTCAGGCCCTTGTAAATGGTACCACAGGGACCAAGGAAGGCCTCTAAGGGCTGCAGCACCTATTGTGCCAACCTTTGAGGCCCTGTACCTTTACACACACTGCCTTTGCAGGCTGCGTGTTTTGATGCAGAACAAAGTGAATAGTCGACATTGCACACATCCCTGTGTGCCATGCCTACAACCCACTGCCCTGGCATAGATCAGCCACCCCTCTAGCTGGGTGCACTATACCAGTGGTGAGGGTACAGGTGCATGAGCCCTGTACCCCTACAGTCTCTATGCCAATTCTTAGACATAGTAAGTGTAGTAATGACATTAAGAGCATATGGTGCTGAGAGTTTGTCATTACAAACTCCACATTACCATAATGACTTTACTGAAAACTGGGAAGTTTGGTATCAAACTTCTCAACACATTAAACAGACACTGATGCCAGTGTGAGATTTAATGAAAAATGCACACAGAGAACATCTTAGAGATGCCCCCTGGAAAACGACCTAACACTAGTATCCAGGCTGAGTGGCTGCTCGCCAGCTGCCACCACCAGACATGTTTCTGGACACCTGGGTTCCTGCTGCTCCCGGGGGGTCTGAAACAATGCACATCCTGGGACAAGGTGCCAAGCCTCCTCCCCCAGGATGGGCAGGCTCCACGAAGGGGAAGCTTCAAAGGCTTGCCTTCTTTGTGAGCTTCCCCAGGCCTTTTGCTGCTTTCAGCAACCGGCCCACACCAGTTCTGACCCGCACTTTGGGGGGGTGGGAAATCAGCGGGAAAACTAAGTGAGGAAAGGAGGTGTGTCCACCTTTGCCACCTCAGCTGGGGGAGTCTAGGTGAAGCACAACTTGCAGTCCCTGCCATCTTGCAGATGGGGGGACCCAGCCAACCAGAGTGAGGCATATGCCTGCCTCCCACTTGAGGGTGGCATTATAGGGGGTGTACCCACCCAAGGAAGGGACCCATTGGTCCCAACCTTTACTAACCTGTGACCCCCCAAAATCTAGTATTTAGGGGCACCCCTGAACCTTGACTACTCAGACAAGAACCAAAAAAGAAGGACCCAAGAGCCGTGCTGAAGCTAAGGAGGAGGACGCTCACTGACTTGACCTCAGCCCTACTGGCCTGTCCCCACCTCGAACCGGCAGAAGCAAAATCCCGGTTTGTCCTGCAGCCAGCAACCTTAAGAACTCAGAGTACCTGCCCTGCCTTCCACAGATAAGACGGTCTCCAGTGAGCACCGAAATTTGCTCACCCACAGACTCTGACTCCGGCCAAATCCTCAAGGATGCACCACTCTGCACTAGACGTTCACGGCCCGAATGGCCCAACACCACGAAGAGGTCTTCCCAGCGATCCTGACCTGAGATCTGGTGATCCCTGACCTGCCTCTGCCCTCTCCACAATGCCTGCAGTCTCTTTCTGGAGGATCCCCCGAAAGCGACCGGAGCTGGTAAGAAAACCAGACTCCTAAAGACACCTCTGCACCTGAAGTCCCTCGGCCTTGGGTGGCCCAACCGACGGTGTCCCAGCATCCCCAGGCATCCCAACTTACCTCCAGAACATCTTCGTCCCAAAGCCTGCAGTCTCTGTCAAAACCGGAGAATCCCCACTGAAACCAACAGGGCACCTGATGCCAAAACAGCACCCTGCACCCAGCCACCGTTGAGGGTGTAATTTAGGCGCCAACTCGGCTCCCCCTTTGCCCTGAGCCTAACACCAGGAGCTTTGCTCCCACAACCCTGTGGCCTGCACATGAGCAGCCACCAACCGGAAGCCCCCTATCCCCCATTCGATAATGTTGGGCCTCAGCATTCTGCACCCGGCCGCCCTAGTGCCGCTGAGGGTGCTTTGAGAGTGCATCCTTGACCGTGGGGGAACCCTTGTTCTAACCCCAGAAACTCAACTCAAAGACTGAGTACTTACCTGTTAACCGATCACTTAATTTCTCTCCATAGGAATACATTGACTGTTTTTCCTTGAAAAAATTTCCAAGTGTGGAGTTAATTTGTATGAAAACCTAAAAAACACAACTGTGCAAAATTGATTTTACTTACCTTTTCTCTAGGAAATGTCCCAGTGTGATATCTAGGCATATCACACCGAGTAGAAGAAGTAACCTGAAAAGTATTCTGAAAAGTAATTTCGACATTTTAACTTGCATGTATTTCATTCAACTGCATTTGAACCTGCATTAAATTGTAAAACACTGCATAAGATTTTGCAAAGCATTTATTTCACTTACCTGTGCCAGGCTTGGCTTGGTTCTAGAAATAAAATGACTTAATATTTTTATACAAACAAAATTGGTCTGAGTTCAGTCTTTGAGTGTGTGACATAATTTGCTGATTGAGTGTGTACAACAATTGCTTAACACCAACCTCCGATAAAGTCTTACTGCTCGCCCCCACTACCACAACTAGAGGGTAATGTGCTATCTACTTTTACCTCTGCCTACTTTGGGGTTCCACTGGACTCTGTGCACACTATATCTTGTTTCGGTATAGTATATACAGAGCCAGCTTCCTACATAGCCAACCAGATTATAAGTCTGCAATGCGCTCTCTCTGGCAAACTGCACACGACTTGGACGACAGGAGAATTCCTTCCTCCGGCTGATCGGATAACGCTTTCCCACAGGTTATTCCCACCGAGGAGGGCACAATAATGTTAGACAGCCACGTTTCAAATTGAGCAATTAGGTGGGAACCTGCATCATAATGAATGTCACACATTTGGTATGGTTTATTTACACATACAATTAATGGTTCTGGTATGTGTTTTTTTTTTAACCACCACAAAAACTTCAGTGACCAGGCCAACTCATCCTGAATAATACAAGGTAAGCCTCCTTAAAAGCCCTTTTAGATGGCACTTGATATCAATTAACAATGGCTAATTATACTAATTGTGGTGTTTCATAAGTCTTCTCTAGCTTTCTGGTTCAAAAAAAATCCTAACTCTGTATCAACAGGATTACCACACCTAGATATTTTTAAAACCACCAAAGTATATAACACACATTAATATTACCACACCGGTTACATCCACCAAATGAGCGCACACACATTTAATACAGGTCTAGTAGAGCAGATATTGATGAGGTGTTCGTCCTGGACAAAGGGAGTTCAGAAAGGATTATGTTGCTTTCCCAGTAAGCATCTGTTCTTGGCATGTAGGGCTGTAGATTCACATGCTTTACATACTCCTGCCATCTAGTGTTGGGTCCGGATGTTTGCAAGTTGTTTTTCTTTGAAGAAGTCTTTCCAGCCATGAGGTAAGCAGACTCTTCCTTTCAGTGGTAGTACGCATGGGCATCGACTCCATTGTTAGATTGTTTTTCCGCAAGAGGGTGAGAATGAAGTAAGTGTAGTAGAGATGTCCATGCGTATGAATGTACAAGTAAGAACTGCAACAACTATAGGTGCCCAGGGAGGGGGCCGGGTGCATGTGATGGTACAGCCCTACATGCCAAGAACAGATGCTTACTTGGTAACTAACATAATCAGTTTGAGGCATGTGTGCTGTAGATACACATGCTTTGCATAGACTACAAAGCAGTATACTCCCAACGCGGTGGCTAACCTGTAGATGTTGCAGGTGTTTAAAAGTGTCTTTAGTACTGCTTGGCATACATTAGCTTGTTGGCGTGCTAACACATCTACACAATAGTTTTTGGTAAATGTGTGAGGCGTAGACCATGTGGCTGCCTTACATATGTCAGCTAGAGGAATGTTACCTAAAAAGGCAATAGTAGCCCCTATTTTGTGAGTGGAATGCGCTCTAGGGGGTATGGATAAATAATTTTAGCTTTTGCATAGCATGCTTGAATGCATCTAACAATCCATCTTGAAATGCCAAATTTAGAGATGGGATTGCCTTTGTGTGGTGAGGAAAATGCAACAAACAGTAGTTTTGCTTTGCAAATTTCTTTGGTTCTATCTATGTAGTACAATAAAGCTCTTTTGACATCAAGTGTGTGAAGAGCTCGTTCTGCTACAGAATCAGGATGAGGAAAAACACAGATAACTCAACTAATGGGTTAATATGAAAAGCAGGAATCACTTTGGGAAGATATATAGGGTTGCTGAGTAGAACTACCCTGTCTTTGTGGAGCTGAAAGAAGGGTTCTTCCAAGGTTAAAAAGCCTGTAGCTCACAAACTCTCCTTAATGAGTTGATTGCAATGAGGAAAGCAACTTTTACATGAAATAAACTGCAAAGAACAATTGTGCAATGGTTCAAAAGGTGGACCCATAAGCCTTGTAAGGACAATGTTAAGATTCCATACGGGCGTGGAGGAATTCTGGGTGGTATTACCCTTTTCAAGCCTTCCATAAACGCTTTGATCACTGGAACTTTAAATAGTGATAAATGCTGCCTGCTCTGCAAATACGCAGCTACCGCTGCAAGGTGCAAACAAATAGAAGTATAAGCCAGTCCAGTTTGCAGTAAGTGTAACAGATAATATTTTGTATAAAAGCATCTAGAGGATTGATTTTGTTATTACAGTAGACAACACATCTTTTCCACTTAGCTGCATAACAAGCTCTGGTAGTAGGCTTTCTTGCCTCTTTAAGAATAGTCATACAGTCTGGTGGTAGATTTAAATAACCAAACTCTATGATTTCAGGAGCCAGAACGCCAAGTTTAGTTCTTTGGGATTTGGAGGTCTGATTTCTCCATGGTTCGGAGTGAGGAGCCTGGAAGTGAGATGCAGCTTTTAATGTGGAACTACTGAGAACTCTAACAGGGTGGTGTACCATCGTTGATGGGCCCATGTGGGAGCTACTAGAATTAGTGTGAGGGATGTTTGCCTGAGCTTCCGAACTAGATACGGGATGAGTGGGAGAGGCTGAAAAGCGTAGGCAAATATCCCTGACTGGTCCATCCATAGGGCATTGCCCTTTGAGAGAGGGTGTGGGAACCTGGAGCCAAAGTCTGGGCATTTTGCGTTGCCGACTGTGGCGAACAAGTCCAATTGTGGGAATCCCCATTGTTGGTAGCATGAAAGGAGAACTTGGGGATGAATTGTAAGAAAGTGGCTCTGTATATACTGCACCAAAGTAAGGTTCAGTGTGCACAGAGTTCACAGTCCCCAGAGGTTTGGCAGAGGCTAAAGTTAGTTATAGCCTTACTCTCTAAAGTGGTAGCTTGGTCGAGCAGTAAAGCAGTATCAGAGGTCAGTGTAAAGCATTTGTTGTACACACTCAGTCAGCAAATGGTCTCACACACTCAAGATCCGAACTCTAGGCCAATTGTTTGCTATATAAAAATATATAGTTTTATTTTAGAACCAACAATAGGTATCAAAATACTTTCTCAGAATAAAATGCTGTAGTTGTATACTTTCAATAAGCAGTAGACTTTTAAATGCAATAGTTACAGTTGTTGCAATAGGCAACACAATTCAAACACAATTATAACAATAAGCTCAATAGAGATTTTTAAGTAAATGCAATTTCAATTACTTTGTGTGTGATTTTCTTACTCCGGGTTGGATCCTGGATTCAACCCTGGTGCATTTCCTGTAAACAGTTGAAAGAAATCGTTTGTTACACATGCGATTTTTAAGGAATATTTGTATGTTTCAAAAATTGACACAGAAGAATTTCTGGCAAAATCCAGGCAATGTTATCCTATGGAGGAGAATCAAGTTATCGGTAAGTACGGTTGTAATTACTCTTCAGGGTCAATGCTGGGCACCAAGATCCAGCACTGGGATCTCTCCTGATAACAGGCCAGTAATTTGTTTTCGTTGATCGGCTGATTTTTAGTGAATATTTAATAGTTTCAAAACTCGACACTTAGAAGAATTTCCAAGTGAAGCCAGTCAATGTTACCCTATGGAGAAAATGTAGGTTATCGGCTTTCAGGTAAGTACTCGACCGGCAGAGTTAAGGTTCCCGGCATAGACTCAGGGGTCTCCCAGGGTCAGGTAGGTACAGTTGGTACACCCTCAGCGGCATAGGGGCAGCCGTGTGCAGAGAGAGTTGGGCCCAATGTTAGCCTATGGCGGGCAGGGGCCCCTTGGTTGGTGGATGCTAGCAGGCAGGCCACGCGGCTGTGGGAGCTGGGCTCCTGGTCACCCACTCAGGGCAAGTGGGGAAGAAAAATAGGATAGAGGGTGCACTTCCAGAGGCACTCTGGCGGCTGGGTGCAGGGTGCTTTTGAGCCGTCTGGCGCTCAATGTATTGCAATGGAGAAGTTACCAGATGAACAAAGGCTGCAAGCTTGGGGATGGAGATTCTTCAGGTGCGACCACCACTTCGAGAAGTAAGTTGGGAAGCTGTAGGTTAGGTAGGCACCCAGGAGCTGGGCACAGGGGGCCGCAGGGGTGCCTTTTGGCGTTGGGAAATCTTACCCTCTGCTGGTCGCGGTTGGAGGGGTCACTGGTTCTGAGACTGCAGGCGTCGTCTGGAGCGTTGAGGAGGGTCCCTAAATTTAGGGGCGTTACAGGTAGGTAGAGGTCAGGGACCAATGGGTCCCTTCCCTAGGGTAGGTACACCCCCTATCCTGCCACTCTCCAGTGGGAGGGGGGCAAGAGCCTAGTCCTGATTGGGCAGGGCTCCCCATCTTCAAGATGGCGAGAGCCCGGAGATGTGCTTCACCTCGCCTCCCCCACCTGAGGGGTGGGGTTGGCAGAGGCTGGCACACCCCCTTTCCTCACTTGGGCTTTCCCGCCAGTCCTCCTGCCAGAGTGGGGGTTAGAACCTGTGGGGACCAGTTGCTGAGTACAGCAAGTGGTCTGGGGAGGCTCACAAAGGCGGCATGCCTTTGAAGCTTCCTCCCTGCTCATCCTGGGGGGGGGGGGGGGGGGGGGGGGGCTAGTATCTCACCCAGGACGTGCATTGTTGCAGGCCCAGGAGAGCGGATGGCTCTCTACCCAGGGGTCCAGCAGCATGTCTGCTGGGTGGCAGCCTAGGCAGCCTCTCAGACTGGACGTGGATTGTAGGTTGGGTTCAGGGGGAAGGAGTAGTTTCTTTTCTGTAACTCCAGTTCTGTAGTAGGGGTATCTCTGTTATAGTCATAATCTAGTGAATAGTCCCGCCCATGTGCGCGGACCCCGGAGCAATAAAAAATAATCTCTAAAAGGTGACAAATCATGCAGACCTGCATACACCTTTAAGAGAGAATTTAATTTAAAGACAGATAATGCAGCCTATACCCACAGGCTACACTGTCCAGTACTTCAACTAGAATTCCACCAAAATCCACAAACAGCACTGCCTGTCCAGTTTTTCTCCCCATAGGAAAAAACCCTGCCTCTACCAGCAAAAGCCTCTGGAATGATAGAGAGGAAGGAGTGGACAGACAAGCCCCATAGGCTGCCATTATGTGGCTTGGAACAGGATACTGTGCCTTTAAGAAAACTTTCCAGTTTTCCAGAACTTTCCCCAGTATCCCAGAATGCCCAGCAGGTCCCATTTACTTTCAGTTCTTTTTGAAGGCGTAGCACGCCAGACCTGTAGCATTCTCCATATGAATAAGTATCTCTCCACCGGGGAGGAGGGCGGGCGCTTATGACTATAACAGAGATACCCCTACTACAGAACTGGAGTTACAGAAAAGAAACTACTCCTTCTGTAGTAGGGGATCTCTGTGTATAGTCATAATCTAGTGAATAGAATGGCAAGCCCATCCCCACACAACAAAAGCGGTGGAGAACACACAAGACACAACCACTACTGTGCGAACAAATTTCGCAGCGAAGCCTGCCCAACCTGAGCATCTGCCCTGGCATCCGAGTCCAGACAGTAATGCGCAGCAAAGGTATGGACCGACTTCCAAGTGGCCGCCTTACAGATTTCCGCAATCGGAACATTACGCAGCAAAGCCGTCGTGGCAGCTTTGCCCCTGGTGGAATGAGCCTTAGGTTTACCCCCTAAGGTCTTATTAGCCTTTTGATAACACAACTGTATGCAGGACACAATCCACCGAGAGATGGACTGCTTAGAGGTCGCAAGACCAGTCCTGACTGAGCCATAATTAACAAACAATTGGTCAGACCTACGAATATCCTTGGTCTTATCCAGATAAAATTTCAACACCCTACGGACATCCAGGGAATGGAGAGCCCTTTCCGCTGGTGAAGAGGGATTCTGAAAGAACGTAGGTAAAGTTATGGTCTGATTGACATGAAAGTCAGAGATAACCTTAGGAAGGAACTTAGGGTGAGTACGCATCACAACCTTAGCAGCATGAAACACAGTATAAGGTTCTTGACAACATAATGCCTGAAGTTCACTCACCCTGCGGGCCGATGTAATGGCCACTAGGAACGCCGCCTTCCAGGATAGGTGCTGCAATGAAGCCTTGTGAATAGGTTCAAAAGGCTCTCTCATCAGTCTGGACAGCACCACATTCAAGTCCCAAGAAGGCGAGGGAAGTCTGACAGGAGGGAACACCTTCTTCAAGCCTTCCAAAAAATCCTTGACCACAGGAATCTGAAAGAAGGACGTCTGTGAAGGGCACTTCCTGTAAGCAGTCAAAGCAGCCAGATGAACCTTAATGGAATGGAAATTAAGGCCAGACTGCGCCAGATGCAAAAGGTATGGAAGGATGACATCTTCCTTACATGTTGTCGGATCAAAGTTCTTGGACTTACACCAGATACAGAACCTCTTCCACTTGTAAGCATAGGATGTCCTAGTGGAAGGTCGCTTAGACTCCTTCAGAATGTCCATACAATCGTCTGGTAGATTCAGATGACCGTATTGCACTATTTCAGGAGCCATGCCGCCAAACTCAAAGACGAGAGGTTGGGGTGCACCATCCGCCCCCCGAACTTCGTGAGAAGGTCCGGCCTGCACGGCAACCGCATGTGAGGAAGGAGAGACCGGTGAAGAAGGTCCGTGAACCACCACTGCCTGGGCCACTCCGGGGCGATCAGGATCATCCG
Organism: Triturus cristatus; assembly: GCF_964204655.1. NCBI lineage: Eukaryota > Metazoa > Chordata > Amphibia > Caudata > Salamandridae > Triturus > Triturus cristatus. The sequence continues at coordinate 954,529,308 of NC_140590.1, read as the reverse complement.
CGCCCTGGACTGGGACAGCTTGATGAGCACCGCCGGAATCAGGGGAATGGGTGGAAAAGCGTACAGAAAGCTGTTCGACCAATCGATCCATAGCGCATTCCCCAGCGTCCCCCGCTGGTAGTACCTGGATGCGAAGTCTCGGCATTTGCTGTTTTCGGCGGTGGCGAACAGATCTACGTCTGGAGTCCCCCACCTTGCGAAGACTTCTCCTAGTACTTCGTCGTTTATGACCCATTCGTGGTTTTCCTGAATCAGCCTGCTCAAGGCGTCTGCCTGAGCATTCTGCACCCCTGGCAGATGTGTGGCCGTGATCGTCAATCCTCGGGCCAGCAGCCAGCGCCAGATCGCCTGCGCCTCCTGCGACAGAGTGCGCGATCTCGACCCCCCCTGCTTGTTGAGGTAATACATCGTGGTTGTATTGTCCGTCTGTATCAGCGGCGAGTTGGTCTGGAAGGACGGAAGGAAAGCCTTCAGTGCCAGGAAGACAGCTCTGAGTTCCAGGAAATTGATGTGGTACGTCGATTCCAAAGGAGACCACTTCCCCTGAATCTGCAGGTCCCCGGAATGCGCACCCCAGCCCTGGAGAGAAGCATCTGTCACCACATTCGTCGTGGGAATGTCCTTGTGGAAGGGAACCCCCTTGAGGAGGTTTTCCGCCGAACACCACCACTTCAGAGACTGACGAGCATGTAGAGACAGTCGGATCTTGTCGTCCCAAGAGCCTGTCTTCTGATCCCACTGATCCTCCAAGCACTCCTGCAGTGGTCGCATCTGTAGACGTGCGTGCGGAGCGAGGAAGATACAGGAGGCCATCGATCCCAGCAGAGACGACACCTTCCTCACAGTCGTCGATGGAGCAGTCCTGAGGTCCTGAGCCTTCCGAAGGAGTGATAACCGTCTCTCCTCCGAAGGAGACACGCTTGCTGACCGCGTATCTATGGAGGCCCCCAGGTACTGTATGCACTGTACCGGAGATGGGACCGATTTGGACATGTTGACGTGTAACCCCAGCTTGTTCAAGAGCTCGCACGTCCAACGGAAGTGTTCTTGCGCTTCCTCGAAGGATGACGCCTTGATCAGCCAATCGTCCAGATACGGGTAGACAAACACCTTGTTCCTCCGCAGGTGTGCCGCCACCACCGCCATGCACTTCGAAAAAGTCCTGGGAGCAGACTTTAGCCCGAATGGCAGTACTGTGTATTGATAGTGATTGGCGCCGACTTGGAATCGCAGGAACTTCCTGTGCTTCTGTGCTATGGGCACATGGAAGTACGCATCCTGTAGATCTATGGCACAGAGCCAGTCTCCCCGTTGCAGCTGAGGGTAAATCTGGTGCAACGATAGCATGCGAAACTTTTCTCTGCGAATCCACTTGTTTGCTTGTCGCAAATCCAGAATGGGCCTGAACTCGTTCTTGTCCTTCTTGCGAACGAGGAAGAACCGAGAGTACAGACCTCTTCCCCTTTGAGACAAAGGTACTTCTTCTACCGCCTTTTTTCTCAACAAGATGTCTGCCTCCGCCTGGAGCTCCCTCAGCTGGAAGCGAGAGCTGACCGGCGGAATCGCTGGAGGCGGGCTGATGAACCGAAGACTGTATCCATTGCAAACAATATTCAGCACCCACTTGTCCTGAGTAATTTTTCTCCACTCTGCCGGAAAAAATCGAATGCTTCCCCCCACTGGAGTGGGTAACGGTTGAGGGGGAAGTAACAGCTCAGGGCCGAGACCCGGCCGGGCCCTTGTTTGTGGTAGTAGCCTGCTGGCCACCTCTGCCCCTCTGGCGCTTCTGGAAGGGCTTGCGGAACTGCTGCTGTTGTGGCTGCTGCTGTCCCGAGCCCTGCCCACGCCCTCGGCCCGACGACCCGAACCTCCTCTGGAACGGTCGTTTCTTTTTCTCGGCCTTCTCTAACCCGACGGCCGTCAGGGTTTCCGCTTCAGCCTTCATGCGGGCCATTTCATCGTCCGCATGCTTCCCGAACAGGGTCTCCCCCGAGAAGGGCAAGTTGGCCACTCTCTGCTGCGCCTCCGGCTTGAGGGACGTCAGGCGCAACCAGGAATGCCGCCGCTGGTGGACGCCATGACAGTAGGCGTGGGCGGCCAATAGCGATATATCCGCTGCTGCGCTGATCGGTTGGTTAGAAACCAGCATGCCTTCGCGCACCGTCTCCAAGAAGTCCTCCTTCTTGTCTCGTGGCAGGAGGTCCGCATATTGCTGCAGGGATTCCCACAGGGCCCAGTCGTAACGGCCCAACAACGCCCCTGCACTCGCCGCCTTCATCGTGGTGGCAGCGGTACCACACACCTTCCTGCCCGCAGAGTCCAGCCAGCGGCTTTCCTTGTCCGGTGGCACCGTGGAGGCCGGGGAGGTCGCATGTTGTTTTCTCGCCGCCGTCACGATAACCGAATCCGGTTTCGGGTCCCCTCTCAAGAATGACGGATCCGACTCCGGGGCCCTATATTTCTTCATGAGCCTGGACGGAGCGGCCTTCGCTGTTGCGGGAGTGAGGAACAGTTCCAAAGCTGGTTCCACCAGTCCAGGCACAAGAGGCAGGAGGGGGCGAGACAAGTGTCTTTTATGAAGCGTCTCAAATATCACGGACGTCGTGGGTGTTGGAACCGTCACCGTGATATTCAGCTTCGCAGCCCCTCGCAACAGCACCTCCTGGAACGAGACCAAGTCGTCCACCGGCGACACCCTAGTCCCCGGGGAGTCCGACAGCGTCGGGGAAAGGTCCCTGTCCGAGGAGCGCGACCTGGACCTATACCGTCTGCGGCGTCGTCTAGAGTCTGACGAGGATCGCCCTCGGCTCCGCGATCGTCGCCTCCTGTGAGAGCGGGAGCGCGACCTCTTCGGCTTAGGCCTGTCCGCCGGTCTCGCTGGTCCAGGCGACCGTGGGCGTCGTGGCTTCGGGGTCCCTTGCGGCGGAGTCGGGTACCGTGGAAGGGAAACCGACCTCGGGGGGACCGGCGGCGGCACCGCAGGAGTGCTTGGCAGCAACAGAGGCCGGGGTGGCGGAGACAGAGTCCGCGGAGGAGGCGGTGGAGGAAGTGGAGACGGTGGTGGAGGAGGTGGCGGTGGTGGTGGTGGTGGCGGTGGAGGAGGCGGTGGCAGAGGTGGGAGAGGAGGAGGCGACGGAGACCTCCGAGGCGGGGTATACACCACTGAGTACACCGATCCCGGCGACTCTCTCTTCCTCGACGTCGACCTGCGCCTCGACGGCGATCTTCTCGGCGTCGATCTCCTCCTCGGCGTCGACTTATGTCTCGACGGCGACCTCCGCCTCGACGGCGACCTCCGCCTCGACGGCGACCTCCGCCTCGACGGCGACCTCCGCCTCGACGGCGACCTCCGCCTCGACGGCGACCTTCGCCTCGACGGCGACCTTCGCCTCGACGGCGACCTCCGCCTCGACGGCGACCTCCGCCTCGACGGCGACCTCCGCCTCGACGGCGACCTTCGCCTCGACGGCGACCTTCGCCTCGACGGCGACCTTCGCCTCGACGGTGATCTTCGCTTTCTCGACGTCGATCTCCTTCTCTTCATCGACGGCGAGCTGCGATCCCTCGACGCCGAACGCCGACGCCGGGTCTTCTCTCGACGTCGACCGCTGGACGCAGTCGAAGACGGCGTCGTCGCCGACGACGCCGATGTAGTCGACGGCGGCCTATTCAGGTCCCTCGATGGCGATCGTCGACGCCGTTTCTCCCCAGAGCCCTGGGGAGACGGCGAACAGACGGTGGTCATCCTCCTCGACGTCGCCGTCGACGCCCTCGACGTCGACGGGGAGCGGGAGCGCTTACTGGTCTTCCTGCCCCTGGGGAGCCCCCCAGAGGCCTCAGCATGGGCCAAATCAGCCCCTCCAGACCCACCTGGTGCCTTCAGTCTTCGCTCCTCCAGAGCTTGAAGCCTGCTCTTCATCCTGTCCCTCAGGGTTCTTGCTGAAAACGAGTGGCAGATGGTACAGCTTTCAGGCACGTGGGACTGGGGAAGGCAAGCTATGCACACCTCGTGTGGGTCAGTTTTAGCCTTCTTTCGACCACATTCCGGGCACTTGTCGAACAAGCCAGGCATGTTGACAGTACCAGCTACTAAACACAAGAAAAAGTGACAAAAATTGCCAAAATCTCAATGAAAACCTTGAAAAAGGTAGAGCTCAATGCTCCAGGGTCCTGCTAGCAGGAGCCGGAAAAAAGAACTGAAAGTAAATGGGACCTGCTGGGCATTCTGGGATACTGGGGAAAGTTCTGGAAAACTGGAAAGTTTTCTTAAAGGCACAGTATCCTGTTCCAAGCCACATAATGGCAGCCTATGGGGCTTGTCTGTCCACTCCTTCCTCTCTATCATTCCAGAGGCTTTTGCTGGTAGAGGCAGGGTTTTTTCCTATGGGGAGAAAAACTGGACAGGCAGTGCTGTTTGTGGATTTTGGTGGAATTCTAGTTGAAGTACTGGACAGTGTAGCCTGTGGGTATAGGCTGCATTATCTGTCTTTAAATTAAATTCTCTCTTAAAGGTGTATGCAGGTCTGCATGATTTGTCACCTTTTAGAGATTATTTTTTATTGCTCCGGGGTCCGCGCACATGGGCGGGACTATTCACTAGATTATGACTATACACAGAGATCCCCTACTACAGAAACTATCTTGCCCTCTGTCGTACATGTTACATTAAATCCCACACTGGCATCACTGTGGGTTTAATGTGCTGAGAAGTTTGATACAAAACTTCTGAGTCTTAAGTGTAGCCATCATGGTGCTGTGGAGTTCGTGATGACGAACTCCAGCACCATATACTCTTAATGGCACCACTGCACTTACAGTGCCCAGGAATGGACCTGGGTACTGTAGGGGCACAGGGCTCATGCACCTGTGCCACACCACTGGCATAGGGCACCCAGCTAGAAGGGTGACTGAGGTATGCCAGGGCAGTGTGTTTGTGGGCAGGGCACACAGGGATGTGTGCCATGTCAACTCTGTTTTGTTCTGCACCAAGACACTCAGCCTGCAAAGGCAGTGTGTGTGTGTCAGGGTACAGGGCCTCTAAGGGTGGCACAATAAGTGCTGCAGCCCTTAGGGGCCTTCTCTGGTCACAGTGCCCTGGGTACCTATGGTACCATTTACTAGGGGCTGACCTGTGTCCAGAGATGCCAATTGGGTTTAGGCTTCAATGCAGTTTTAGGGAAGGAACACAGGCCCTGGTTACCTGATTGGCAGGAGCCCAGGGCACACTCAGTCAAAGTACATCAGCAATTCAGCAAAGATGGCACTTTCTCACATGAATTTACTGCCTCTTCCTGCTGAGGAGGTAAGCAATCTGATTGTTTACCCCTGGATGGTGTCCTGCCAGAAGATAAATCCTGTGATGGATTGCACAATTCCAAATGGCTTGAAAGTTGTGAAGAGTGCCCCCCCCTATTTTTGTACATAGTACATTGCTGTCATGTTGTTTGTTCGGACTAGGATAGCTTTGCCTACCAGGTGAGTTTGGAAAGCTTTGAGCGCTAGAAAGACTGCTTGAAGCTCTAGACAGTTGATGTGGAGGCTTTTGTGCTTGTTGCTCCACAGGACTTGTATTATGTAATGTTGGAGATGGGCACTCCAACCTGTCAGAGATGCGTCTGCTGTGAGCATGATCTGTGGAATAGGCTCGACGAAAGGCCATCTTTTTGATACATTTTGTGGGTTCCACCACTGCAGAGAGTGATGGGTGCGGCAGTCTACCAAAACTAGATTGGTTAATTGACCGTGCGACTGATTCCACTGATGTGTTAAGCACTCTTGTAGGGGACGCATGTGGAGTCTTGCATAGTGTACAACAGCGGTGCAAGACGCCATCATTCCCAGCAGTTTCAAGAACACTCTGGCTGGTAAGGTTTGGTTGGATTGAAACTGTAGATTTATAGACTTAATGCTGTGAACTCCGGCTACATTGGGAGAAGCTAGAGTCTTGATAGGGTCTAGAGCCTAGAGCCCAGAATCGCCCCAAAGCTCTTTTTAAGGCAGTCCAGGAACTATCAGGTATGGCCTGTGCTCCTAAAGCTCCCTGTTTGGATAGCACTCAATGCAATTCCTTGGCCGACTTTTTTATGCAGAAAATTGATAACATCTACGCGGGTTTTGGAGCCCCACGATCTGCCCCACCTGCATCCAGCCAACCCTCACAGAATTATGACCAACCTCTTCTTCTGGATGATCTGGTTCAGTCATCAATCCCCCTCCTAGATAAGTGGGACCCCATTTCTATGCCCGTTTTCCAGAATTTGTTGGCGGAGATCAAATCTGGTTCTCCTCTAGATCCCATGCCCCCACAGATCTTCTGTTCTCTAGCCTCTGCTTCACTTGACTGCATTTTGTCTCTTCTGAATGCTTCTCTCACCGAAGCTATTGTTCCTAACGTCTGGAAACATGCGAAGGTCGCTCCACTTTTGAAAAAAGCTAACGCAGACCCTAATAATCCTACCAACTTCCGACCGATCGCCTTACTTCCCGGCCTCTCGAAGGAGTTAGAGAAGCACGTTAATCGTCAGCTAACTACCCATATTGAGTCGGCGAACGTTCTCCACTTCTCCCAATCTGGTTTTCGGACGGGCTTTTCCACTGAGTCCACCCTTCTGGGAGTTACGGAAACAATCAGACGTCAGGTGGATGGAGGAGAGACGGTGGCACTCATCCTCTTGGATTTGAGTGCCGCTTTTGACACCGTCTCTCATACCATCCTCCTTTCTGCCCTGAGGTCTGTTGGAATTTCTGGATCCGCACTTGCGTGGATCTCCAATTTTCTCTCGGACCGCACTTTTCAGGTTTTTTCTCCTTCCTTGGTGTCCTCTGTTCATAATATTCCGCACGGTGTCCCCGAGGGCTCTATTCTTAGTCCTCTGTTTTTCAATCTTTACATTAGACCTCTTGCTTTTCTTGCTGTACAGTCTGGATTATCTATTTTTTCTTATGCAGATGATACTCAAATCATCTTCTCTCTCTCTGCTAATCAACACTCCCCTTGTTCCTCTCTTAGTTCAGGGCTCACGAACATTGCCAATTGGATGACGACCAACAAATTAAAGCTGAATGGAGATAAAACGGAGCTGCTCCTGTTTGGGCCTGACTCCGCTCTCTGGGGCCCTCAACATTGGCCTCAGCAAATGGGTCCTTTGCCAGTCCCGGCAACCACAGCTCGCAACCTCGGGGTCCTCTTTGATAATCAGCTATCCATGAGACAACATGTGATTAAAGTCGCAGCCACCTGTACTACTATTATCAGGTGGCTGAGGAAGATCACGTGGATGCTTCCTCAAGACACCCAGAAGCTTGTGGTCCAGGCCTTAGTTACATCTTGGCTGGACTAGGGTAATGTCTTACTTCTGGGTGCCTGCAAAGAGGTCTCCCGGAAACTCCAATTGGTACAAAACATGGCTGCCCGACTACTGTGCAATTTACCTAGATCTGCATCTGTTTCCTCTGCTCTGCGCAGCCTGCATTGGCTACGCATAGAATCTAGATCTAAATTTAAAGCTCTATGCTTTATGCATCGCATTAAAGCAGGTAAATCTCCTCATTACCTATCCACTTTAGTTCACCAATACTGTCCCTCGCGTACTCTCAGATCTTCCTCTCAGTGCAGATTCGCTGTTCCTCGTTTTAAACGCACCAGAATTGGTGGGCGCTCTTTTTCGTATCTGGCGCCCTCACTCTGGAATTCGCTTCCTATTCCTTTGCGTTCTGAAATGTGCTATCTTAAGTTCCGCAAAGGAGTGAAAACTTGGTTGTTCTCCTTATAACTCTCTCTTTGTACCCTTGCCTGCTCTTCATTGCTATGCTCCAGCGCCGGGAAACCTACGGGTAGCTGTGCGCTTAATAAATCTATATATAATAATAATAATAATAATAGAGTGGCCCCTAGGTGTGATTGCATCTGTGAAGGATGCAGGTGAGATATCTGTGCATTGACCGTAAAACCCAGCTAATGAAGTAGGTCTATCGTAGTCTGTGTGTATCGTAAACAGTTTTGGTAAGTGCTGGCCTTGATGAGCCAGTCGTCTAGGTAGGGGAAGACGTGAATATGTTGTCTTCTGAGATGAGCTGCAACTACTGCCAGACATTTGGTAAATACTCTGGGAGCAGTAGTACCTCCAAACAGGAGTACTTAGAATTGGTAATGTTTGCCTGCTATCACAAATCTGAGGTATTTGCGATGAGCTGGATGAATTGGAACATGAAAATATGTGTCCTTTAAGTCTAGAGTAGTGAATATGCTACTTACCAGTATGCATCTGTTCTTGGCATGTAGGGCTGCTGACATTCATATCTGTGCATAGATCGCCGCCTAGTGTTGGGTCCGGATGTTTGCACGTTGTTGTCCTGGAAGAGTCTTCGAAGTATCCTGAGATAGGTGACTCCTCCCCTGGATCACAGTGCGCATGGGCATCCTCTCCATCCTCAGATTTTTTTTCGCCATTGTGGCAGTGATGGAGTAGATACAGAAAGTGATGACCATGCTATACAGTAATTCTGAGAGCTGCAGCTGCTACAGGCGCCGGGGAGGAGGGTGGGCGATATGAATGTCAGCAGCCCTACATGCCAAGAACAGATGCATACTGGTAAGTAGCATATTCAGTTCGAGGCATGTGGGCTGCTGAATTCATATCTGTGCATAGAATACATAGCAGTACCTCCTATTAGCGGCGGCCACCAGTGCCAGCTGCAGCGGTCTGAAAAAAGAGTTTTGAGAACAGCCTGTCCTACAGCTGCCTGCTGTTTTGAGTGTACATCTACACAGTAGTGTTTGGTAAATGTATGTATAGTGGACCATGTGGCTGCTCTACATATTTCCTGTAAAGGAATGTTTCCCAGGAAAGCCATGGACGCCCCTAACTTACGTGTTGAGTGGGCTCGTGGGGGAATCGTTAATGTGCGTTTAGCCTTTTGATAGCAAATTTGAATACATTTAACGATCCATCTGGCTATACCTGCTTTGGAAATGGCGTTGCCCTTGTGTTGTGGAGAAAAGGCAACGAAAAGTTGTTTTGTCTTCCTAAAGACTTTAGTTCTGTCTATATAGTACATGAGGACTCTTTTTACATCTAGTGTATGGAGCATTCTCTCTGCTACATTTTGTGGATTTTGAAAGAAAACAGGCAGTTCGATAGTTTGATTCATGTGGATCTGCGATATTACTTTAGGCATGAATTTGGGGTTGGTACGTAGTACGACCCTGTTTGTGTGAACCTGTATGAATGGCTCTTGAATGGTTAATGCCTGGAGTTCACTAACTCTTCTTAAAGTGATTGCCACTAGGAAAGCTACTTTCCAGGTGAGGAATTGAATCTCACATGAGTGGAGAGGTTCGAAGGGTGGACCCATCAGTCGGGTGAGGACCAAGTTGAGGTTCCACACCGGTGCTGGTGGGTGTCTTGGGGGAATTACTCGTTTAAGTCCCTCCAAGAAAGCTTTGATGGCAGGCACTCTGAATAAAGAGAGGTGCTGCCTGTTCTGGAGATAGGCTGCTATTGCGGTCAAATGGATACGTATTGAGGTGTATGCCAGATTGCATCGGTATAGGTGTAAGAGGTAACAGATTATATTTTGAATGGATGCGTCTAGCGGGTTAATGTCATTGTTGTTGCAATAAATGACAAACCTCTTCCATTTAGCTGCATAGCAAGCTCTGGTAGTGGGTCTCCTGGCCTCCTTAATGATCTCCATACAGTCAGGTGGCAGGTTTAGGTAGCCAAACTAAGACTTCAGGAGCCAGATTGCCAGGTTCAGCTGTTGCGGATCTGGGTGCTGAATTTCGCCATGGTTCTGCGTTAAGAGTGCAGGTTTGATCCGCAGCCTTTGATGCGGCACCACGGAAAGTTCTAGAAAGGTGGTGTACCATGGCTGGCGCGCCCATGTGGAAGCAACTAGGATGAGTGTCAGTGAGTGCTGTCGCAGTTTGCGTGCCACCAGCGGTATCAATGGCGCTGGGGGAAAAGCGTACGCAAATCTGCCGGACCAGTTCATCCATATCGCATTGCCCTGCGACTGTGGATGTGGGAACCTGGCTGCAAAGCTTTGGCATTTTGCGTTTTCGTTTGTGGCGAATAGGTCTATCTCTGGATGACCCCACTGTTGGAAGTACGGTTGGAGTACTGACGGGTGTAGCTCCCACTCGTGCATCTGGTGGCTGTGTCTGCTGAGCAGATCCGCCATCTGGTTGTCCTTGCCGGGGAGGTGTTCCGCCATGAGGAATATGTTCCTCTGAATGGCCCACTTCCACATGCTCTGAGCCAGATGAGACAACTGTGGAGAGTGTGTTCCTCCCTGCTTCTGTATGTAGTACATGGCAGTCATGTTGTCCGTCCGGATCAACACGACTTTGTTGCACAAGTGTACTTTGAATGCCTTCATTGCCAGGAAGATTGCCATCAGTTCCAGAAGGTTGATGTGGATCTTCTTTTGTTGTATTGTCCATAGTCCCTGCACTGTGTAATTGAGTACATGAGCTCCCCATCCCTGGAGAGACGCGTCCGCCTTCAGTATTATTTGTGGAACAGGCTCTTGGAACGGTCGGCCCTTGCAAAGGTTTTGTGGATTCCACCAATGCAGAGAGTTGTATGCCCGACCGCTCACCAACACTAGGTCTTTTAATTGCCCGTGAGCCTGATTCCATTGACGTGCCAAGCACTCCTGAAGCGGGCGTATATGTAGTCTCGCATGTGGGACTATGAAAATGCAGGAGGCCATCATGCCTATCAACTGCATGAACACTCGCGCAGGAAGGGAGTGTTGAGGTTTGAACTTTGAAATCAGCATTTGCATGCTGTTGATCCTCACTAAATTTGGCTGAGCTGTGGCTGCCAGAGTGTCTATGGTCGCACCCAGGTACTGTTGTACGTGTGCGGGTTGGAGATGTGATTTTGGGTAATTTAGTGAGAATCCCAGACTGTGAAGAAGGTGAATGGTGAGGGACATGTGGCTGGCACATTGCTGGGCTGACTTTTCCTGAACAAGCCAGTCGTCCAGGTAAGGGTAGATGTGAATGTGTTGTCTCTGTAGATGTGCAGCCACTGTAGCTAGGCACTTGGTGAAAACTCTGGGTGCTGTTGTCACACCGAAGGGGAGGACTTTGAATTGGTAGTGCTGCCCCTGAATAGTGAACCTGAGATATTTCCAGTGTGACGGGTGTATGGGTATGTGGAAGTACGCATCTTTGAGGTCTAGTGTGGCTAGGAAGTCTCCCTGGCTGAGCAGCGGGAGAACCTGCTGTAGGGCGAGCATATGGAAATGCTCTGAGAGAATGTAGTGGTTGAGGGGTCTCAGGTCTAGTATAGGTCTGAGTGACCCGTCCTTCTTTGGTATTAAGAAGTACAGAGAGTACACCCCTGTCCCCTGCTGGTGGACGGGCACGACCTCTATTGCACCTTTTTGCAGCATACTTAGCACTTCCTGCTGCAATAATGCTAAGTGCTCTGCGGACATAGGACGGTGCTTTGGCGGTATTGTGGGTGGAGTGGAGGTTAATTCGAGACAGTAACCGTGCTGGATAATATCCCTGACCCACCTGTCCGTGGTGATGGTATTCCACGTGGACAGGAACCGCTGGAGTCTCCCCCCGACAGGTGTTATGTGGTCGGGGGGAAGGGAGAGGGCGTCACTGTTTGTTCTTGGGTGAGGACCTGGTGTTGCCGTAACCGCGTCCTCTGCCTTTGGTGCTAGAGCCACGATATCCACCTCTGTTGTTTTTATCGTAGGTACTCTGTGTGCCCCCTTTATTGTATGTCTGCTGTGACCCCTGTCCTCTAGCCGCTCCCCTATTCCCGGGGCGACGAAAGGAGCCACTACGAAATGTCTGCGTTTGCAGAGCCCCCATTGACTTTGCAGTGTCAGTGTCCTTTTTGATCTTTTCTAAGGTGGGGTCAACTTCTGGTCCGAATAAGTAGTCGGGGTTGACAGGCTGATTGAGGATGTTATTTTGAATCTCAGGTTTGAATCCGGAGATTCTTAACCAAGCGTGTCGGCGTAACATGACGCTGGTGTTTATCGCCCTCGCAGCGGTGTCGGCAGCATCTAGTGCACACTTAATGGATGCGTTTGTAAGAAGTTGTCCCTCTCTGATGAGGAGCTCCGCTGCCTCTTTGTACTCGTCTGGTAGATGTTGGAGTAGTGACTCTAGCGTGTCATAGTGTGAACGATCGTAGCGAGCCAGGAGTGCCTGTGTATTGGCAATGCGCCAGATGTTTGCTGCTTGGGCTGCAATCCTTTTGCCGGAGGTCTCCAGCACCTTGGACTCTTTGTCCGGGGGAGGAGCATCACCAGTTGTTTGCGAGTGCGCTCGTTTGCGAGCGTTAGCAACCACCATGGAGTCCAGAGGTAACTGACCTCTAATGTACATAGGGTCCCCGGGCGCAGGTTTGTATTTTTTCTCAATCCTGGGGTTTATTACCCGTGCCCTGGTTGTTTCCTTGAAAATGTCCTTTGCTGGCTTGAGAACACCTTTTAACATGGGCAGAGTCTTGACAGTCCTCTCTGAGGATGCGAAAGTGTCCACCAAGAAGTCGTCCTCAACTGTGTCAGAGTGGAGTTGCACTCCATGATTGGCTGCAGCACGTTCTATGAGGGCATTGAAAGCAGCAGTGTCCTCTGTGGGAGATGTTTTTACGCCGTAAAGCTGCGTGTCCTGGGTATCTGTTGTGGCACCCGGGTCTGCAGGGTCATCCCAAGCTTGATCTGGGTCCTGCTGCTCCTCAGGATCTATATCCCTGGGGTAGGTGGTATCATCACCAATGTAATCCTCCATTGCGTCCGTGTCGGAGGGCGTCGGAGAAAAGGACTGGGGATCTGGATAGGAGGTGTGCAGGCATTCATATAGAACCGGTTCAGATTCTGCTGGCAGTTTCTGCTTTAGAGGGATTCTGTAAGAGTCCAAAGCCTGGTCTGGCGTGACCTTCCGTTTTCGGAGCATGAGTCTGCCGGTGTCGGCGTCGATGAATTGGGACGGTGAAGGCCCAGTAGGAGTGATGCGTTGCAATGACGCTGCAACTTGGCGCACCGAGAACGCCGAAGGTTCTTTGGTGCCGAGTGGTTCTGTAGAGGTAGGCGTGGACTTCTTCGGATCCACAGGGTCATCGAGTCGAGGAGAGGTAGTAGCGGTCGACGGCGTCGATGACTGGACCCTAGTCGCTGCCTTGGAAGTGGACTCCGATGGAGCGGCCATTTTAACCTTGGTGGTCGGGGCCGATTGCTGCGGTGCCGGGGGCCGAGGCGCTTTGGTGGTACCGATGGCTTTCCTTTTCGGGTCGGTGCCGACATCCGCTGCAGCGAGTTCGGCGCCGAAATCCCTTTTTGTGCGTTCGGAGCCGATGGTCTTGGCTGGCGTCGAAGGAGTGGAGGTCTTCGAGCCGACCACTGCCAGTTTCACTTTCGGTTTCTGTTGAACCGGTGCGACGATTGGTTTCGGTTTCGTTGAAGGGAAACCAGTCTTTTTCGGTAATAATGGCTCTCGCTGAATGTTCGAGGCCGGGCCAGAAGGCGGGGCCGAAGAACTGTGGGATTGATCACGGGTAAGGCCCGAAGGCGATCCCTCGACCGGAGCCGTAGACTGACGCACTTTGATAGCCTCCGTTTGGACGGGTAGGCCCTGCTCTTCACCAGAGCTATCTTCTTCGGCCCCAAAGGCCTCATCGTAGTCTCCTACCTCATCGTCGGCTTCTTCCCTATGAAAAAGCGCTTCCTCGGCGTCTTCCGATCGGGAATCGTGTTCGGAAGCGGGGCTGGAGTTTATGTCTTCCACGCTTTCAATATCTTCGTCCTCGGTGCTGAAGATGTTGGTCGGGGCCGGTGCCGATTGCTGCGCTTCTAGGCTCGCTGCCCGTCGATTCCGGAGAGTCTTCTTGGATCGGAATCGGGCACAGGCCATACATTTCGATTTGTCGTGATCCGGCGAGAGGCATTTGTTGCACACTGGGTGGACGTCGGTGTGTGTATATTTGGCGTGGCAAACAGGACACCGTTTGAATGGGGTCCTCGATTCCATCATCGATGTAAGGTCGATGGTCAGATTAAACGGATCCGAAAAAACTTGATAAGTTTGCTAAACTAGCAAGTAAGCTGTCGATACCGAGCGGGAACAGTACCGACGAAAACTAAAGGCCTTTTGGAATTAAACTAAATTTTCCTAACTTGAGTCAAGATAAGCACATCCGAACCCAATGGCGGAAAAAAACAATCTGAGGATGGAGAGGATGCCCATGCGCACTGTGGTCCAGGGGAGGAGTCACCTATCTCAGGATACTTCGAAGACTCTTCCAGGACAACAACGTGCAAACATCCGGACCCAACACTAGGCGGCGATCTATGCACAGATATGAATTCAGCAGCCCACATGCCTCGAACACATAAAATCTCCCTTTTGTAAAAGTGGAAATACTTGTTGAAGGGTTACCATGTGAAAGTATATATTGGTTTAACTCTTTGAGATCCAGAATAGGTCTTAAGGAGCAGTCCTTTTTCAGAATCAGAAAATAAAGAGAGTAAACCACTGAACTTTGGTACTGAAATGGAACCGGTTCTATGGCTCCTTTTAATAAGAGACTGCACTTCCTGTTCGAGCAACTACAAGTAGTCTGGAGACAGTTTGTGAGCGCGAGGCAGAATGTTTGGAAGATTTGTGTTAAGCTCCAGGCAATAACCATGTTGGATAATTCCAATCACCCATTTGTCGGTTGTTATAGATTGCCAAATGGGGAGAAACTGTTAAAGTCTTCCTCCAACAGGTGTGGTATGGTCAGATGGAACCATGAGGAAGTCACTACTTATGAGGGGAAGGGGTGTTACGAGGTGTGGTTCCCTTACCCTGCCTTTAGAGTTGTTGCCTCTATAGCCTCCTCGAAGAAAGCCTCTTGAGAAACAGGATCGTTATTACCTTTTAAGAGGGGGTGTTCTGGTTTTGGACCCTGCTCGGTAAGAAGAGCTGCGAAAGGAGCCTCTGTTAGAAGGAGACCGGAGCATTCCCATGAACTTAGCGACTTCAGTATCCTTTTCCATTTTTTCAAGCGCCTGATCGACTTCAGGACCAAAGAGAGGTTTTTAATCAAATGGTGTATTTAAAATTACTTGTCCGACTTTGGGCTTAAGCCCGGAAATCCTTAACCAAGCAGGTCTTCTGATGAAGATGCTAGTGTTGACCTCTCTAGCTGCAGTATCAGCAGCATCTAGAGCACATCTTAATGACGAATTGGAAATGAGCTTTCCCTCATTTACCAAATCTTGCACTTTTGCCTTATGCTCATCTGGGAGATATTGGAGTAATTGTTCCACTTCATCCCAGTGTGCCCTGTCATATCTGGCCAAAAGGCCATGCATGTTTGCACTGCACCAGTGATTGGCAGCTTGAGCAGCAATGCGTTTGCCAGAAGCTTATATTAGTTTGGATTCTTTGTTTGGGGGAGGAGCGTCCCCTAAGGTTTGGGAACTAGCTTGTTTACCAGTGATTCTAGTGGCAACTGGCCCTTAATAAATATTGGATCTGTTGGGGAGGCTTTATATTTTTTGTCAACTCTAGGGGTCAACATGTGTGCACGTCCAGGATCTTTAAAAATTGTCAGCGTGTCTCATCATACCCTTAAGCATAGGGAGTGTTTGTGTTGACCTGTGTATGGATCCTAACGTCTCAAACAAAAAATTCTCTTCTAGGGATTCTTTGTGTCGTACCACCCAATAGTATTCTGCAGCCCTGGCAATGAGTTCTTGAGAAGACACACTGTCATCAGGGGGAGCTGGCTTAGCAGGGTAAAGGTCTGAGTCGCTGTCTAATATCGTCCCCCGTCATGGTTTGATTGTGGAGAATCCCGAGGTGTGATGTGCAAAGGATTTAAAGTCGGGGAAAAGGGTGGTGGAGGGGATGCTGGTGGTGGATGAAAGGGGCTGGTCCCGACAGACTTCTCTTTTAAAGGGATCTTGAATTGGCTTTTCGGCATGGAGGATTTCGGCTCCGAGCCGGATTTTGACTTGGAACCGGATGGTTTCGGCTCCGAAGAGGGTTTGTGTCGACTCGGTCCCAAGGCTTGATTGTGTGTTTCGGAGCCGAGCCGAAAGGTGGGGCGTCGGAAAAGTCGTCTCGGTGCCAACCTTGGCCAGAAGGCAGAGGTGGTGCATAAGTCTTAGGTTTTTTGTGTGTGAGTTGATGGGGCAAGGGGTGTTCGGAACTCACATCACCTTGTCCCTGCGGAAGTTCTTCAGTGACAAGGTCTATCTGGAGCTCCATATCCGACTACAACTCGGAGAAGGCCTCTTCCTCCTCCGCCACTGATACACCAAAATATTCTTGCTCGGAATCTACACCAAAGATATCCGGTGTTTCTTCAATGCTTTGACGCTGGATCTCTCAACATCGAGCCAGACGATCGCGAAGAGTTTACTTTGACCAAAACGATCTGCAAGCGTTGCAGTCTTCTTCTTTGTGCTCAGGAGACAGGCACAAGTTATATATACCTGGTATGAGTCCGTGCGTTGATACTTTGCGTGCCACTGAGGACAGAATTTGAACAGTGTCCGTTCCATCAACAGAGAGCTGGACCGACTCGGTTAGGTCCAGAGGCCGTCCACGAAGCTTTCAGATCGAAAAGTATATTTCGTTATCCAAAAGGATACACGGCGAGGTGGGAAACACGTACGAAACAATACCGTCGAGGGCAGAGTATTGCGCACCAAGGGGAACTCGAAGAACGGTTTAGAACCGGAGCGCAGCAATATACGTTCGAACCCGATGGTGGAAAAAACAATCCAACACGGAAGTTGATGCCCACGCGCACTATCAACGAAAGGAGGAGTCACCTTACCTCGTGACTGGAAAGACTTCTTCGAAGAAAAACAATTTGCAAACATCCAGACCCAACACTAGATGGCAGGAGTATGCAAAGCATGTGTACCTACAGCACACATGCCTCGAACATGGTGAATTATAGTAATGATATAAAATGTTCAGAAATAGGGTCATCTCACTCATCAGAAGAACCACACAAACCAATTGCCATGTAAAGAACAATAGCAAATTAACCTAATTTGCACTAGACTAATAGTCAATAATATAACCTTGCAATTTGAACTGGGCTTAGTTGCATCAATAACACTGTATAGCACTGTACATACAGTAAGTAGCCTTTCACAACAGAATTCCAATTTCCTAAAACACATTCCCTGCTTAAAAATAGACATGGAATGCCTTTTCATGCAATCCAGTGTAATGTAGAAAATGTAAGAATTTAAAGATGGCTCTGAAATAACAGATTAAAAATTGTTAGTAGGTACCAGTCTTTTTTCTATCTAAAGTCATCCTATTTGGCAGCTAATCCGTGCCCTAGCCTAAGCCAACAGTCCAAACCTAAAGAACAAAATATAAGATCCCCCAAAGATGTATTTGCACCTTCATTACTTGTGTCACCTGGAGTGTTCCTCATCAAATGTATGCATCAGCACGTTAACTCACCATGTACTCAGAAGGCGCCATGAATTCAATTGTTGCATTCTGAACTTCAGGTCTTTTATGAGGTTCTCCGTAGACTCTTGTTACAGGATTGTACATAAATTCCTCAGGAACTATATAAAAACACAACATTAGCATTCACTAAATTAATGTCTAGAAAATCCTATAACTCCCAGACAAAATATTACTGTGATTTTAACACCTCAGGAGCGACAGTGACATCAAAATAAATCAGAATGAAGCAATGAAAGGTAGCTAAGTAAAAAAAAAAAAAATCCAAATATTGAGCACAGAGACAGGATTACCTACAAGTAAACTATGGTCTCTAATCTTATAAAGCACTATAATATTTAAAAAAAGCAGGCTTCACTGAAGGTCGATTCAGTCAACAGTCAAATTCTGAGGATTATCACAATCGAACAATGTAGCAACAGTAGTTGATTTAGGCAATACTGGCATCAAAAGCATCTGATTTAGTGTGCGTTTCTTACCATCACATGAATCTTCATAGGAGTATCATGTCTCAATTCTGTGCCTATCTGGTAAGTTTTGTATAAAATTCCAGCCTCACCTATGTAATCAAGACTCATCCAGATCTAAATATGTGACATTGCTTTCCGCAAATTGTAGAGCAAAACACTGGAGCACAACTTAGAGCAGCACACCTACCATCATTGACTCTGTAGCACAAGTTGCACTTCCATCTCCGTTGATCTAGGAAATTGACAAAAGGGTTGATGTATGTCCTACAAGAGCGGCATCTCACGATGGTGCTGGAGGTGACAACAGGTAATTGCTAGAAAAGAGGAGTTAGATGTATCAAATGTTTTCGGTGCCGAACACTGCTTAAAAAGATAAACTAAAATAAGATAGATGTTTAGAATACAGAACGATGTATAGTCTCTGAAATGGTTAGGAGAGTCACCACTTCACAACACATACTGACTTTGGATGCTTGTTCATGATGCTCTCTCAAAAAAGCAAAGCTACTTTAGCAGCATGCCGTAACAGCAGACATTACTTTGTTAAGATATTTCTACAGGGATGCCACCATTCTCAGAAAAAATTCCAGCAATTTAGTTGTGTTTAGATATGGTGGAAGGACATGGGGGTGCTACTTGAATACAATTTGGGCTAAAATCCCCCCCCCCCTTCTTTTTTTTTTAAACAAGGGAATTGTGCTTTTGTTTACCTTGACAGCTTTGAGTGCGCAAATATTTTGCAAGTCATTTCTTTATATATTTGCTATTTTAGGTTTATGTGTAAAAGTAAGAAAAAACTCTTAAGGATTTTCCAAATATTTTTTACCAGACTGGTCGTAAAAATATGGGAAATGCCGATAAGTATACTTACTTGGAGGGGCTTTCAGTCAGCCATTTTCATTGTTTGGTCTGTTATTGTGTCATTCACATTTAAATTCCATTCAACATAGCATACAGGATGGGGCAGTGGGTCAGGCCATTTCAACCACTGGCTAACTTCACTGTATGTCTAGCCCATTTTCAGTTTGAATTCAATCGTTCCTCGTTTGTGTGAAACAATAGGATTGTAACTTAAAACACACTATAAAGAGTGCAGATCAATCACTCCTTAAGCACATCTGCAAAACAAGCTGCATTTTCCACATACCACTTCGCTGACAAAAAGACTTTTCCCTGTCAACACCAGCGATGTTACAGCTAGTTTTTCTTCATTATCCGCAATGATGTTATTATGGACCTTATCAACAAAAGACCTGTCCATGATCCACACAGCCCTAGAAATCCTCCACGCAAATGGTATGGTATGATAAAAAATTTAAATAACAGAGTGGATAATGAGCAGTTGTGTCAAGTGTTCCTTACAATCCTAAACATACCAGTCATCTACCCACTGTAAATGAGATTAGCCAAAGCCCCTGTAAACGGTGTATGCACTGAGCTACACTACTGAGAGGTAAAACGCAATCTTTGTATAATTGTATTTAACTCCTAAATCACCAGATCTAGAGCGATCTAGAATTAGCATGGGGTGTTTAATACCAGCAGCCTCAGCAAAAGAAAACAACCTTTTGTGTCTTCTGGGATTCCATGACACAGACCCTCCTGAGATGGAATTTTAAAACGCTAGAGAATTAACCAAATACAAAAGAAACAAGCATTTGCAATGCAATAGGTCTCGCATTTGAGCTATTGGCATTGTAAATGACAATTACTTATTTATGTGTTGTTTTTAAAACCGATAAATAAAAGGCATTGTCATTTAAAATGGCAAAAACTTAAACTCTCACAAATGCGAGACCTATTGCTATTTGAAAAAATTGAGCTCTGAGGCTGTAATTAAAGCCTACCGAGTAACACTGAGGGTGTTGCCATGGGAGGTTACAAAATGAGATAAGACGGCACTAAGGAGGGACTACTAAGCCTATTGACCAATGAACAGCCATAGTTTACAGTGGATAATGACAAGCCTATGAAAAATATGGGCAGAGAGTGGGTGGAGCTTCAAGGCCTTACCTGAATAGAGCATGCCTCACAGAGCAGCACATGCGCTGCCCAGGCTCGACCTAAAAAGCAATTCAGCACTATGGTGGGGGAAGCCTTATCAGCTAAGGGGTTAATATGATACTCCATACATATTAAAACAAGCTGCTCTCCACTCTTTGCAGGGTATCTGAAAGCAACAACCTGAGAGGCGGTGTAGGATTCCCCATACAACGTTAAAAGCACATATATGAAAAGAAAGAACATTACATACATCATCTAAATATAATCTGTGAAACTACAAAGGAGCATAATCTGAGGTCTTCTGGTCTACGCGTGTCTAACGATAGAGTTGGCTTTAATCCTGTTTTTAAACTAGGAAGCAGATTTTTTATTGTAAGCACAGCCCGAAAGCCGGGTGGGTCTTCTGTCTGGAATAGACGAAATGGCGTAAGACAAATGGCATTAGATGAAGGGTGACCCAGGCTGTAACACTTCCACTCACAAACTGATACATATTTTTACACAAGGGTTCAGTAACTAATAAAGGTGACAAAAGGAAATGCACATGTCTCGGTTCTTAAGGTTGACCGAAGAAAAACAAGCATTGGCAAAGACCATACGTTGCCGGTCAATGTGCTAGCTTATACAGCATTAGCACTTTGGAGCAAGAAACGGGGGGAGCCAGCAGGAAAGGACAGAGAGAGCTATAGTTGTAAAGTAGTCCCTCTTGCAGTTCAATGCAATCACTCAAGTGGAGACGGAAGGATATGCTCAGACTACCAATAGCATTAGGTGAGAGTTAAATTCTAAAGTGGGCTGAGCACAGACGTGACTGACAAAATCTCAGGTAAATGGCTGAAAGAGGCTGGCGGAAGTATATTGTTAGCAGTAGGTCTGTTTGTCAGCTGAGCTTTCAAAACCAAAACCTAACAACTATGATGAATAGATTGCAGCTTTTCTTCCACAGGAGGGCACTTGGTGATCAAATTACAGATGGCGAACTTAATAAGGCTTTGCCTTTCTAATATCTTCTCGCCTCCCCCCATTATCCTTTTCAATCAATCTAACAGACCTGCATGTCCACCGCTCAAAATAATTCCATACTTACCTATACTACTTCACCACTAATCTTATTTGGGTTCTGGACTAGCATGCTACTCCTAAAAAAGCGTTTTTGATGCCTCATCAGGGGTACCAAGCGCTATATAAATTGAAACCCCTTCCTCTTCTACTCCGCCGCTGCCCTTTTCAACCGAAATAACAGACTCACATGTCCACCGCTCAAATTAATTTAATATTCCTCTATACTAATTCATCACTAAACACTTTTTAGTTCCGGAGTAGCACGCTTCTCGCTGAAAAGCGCTTCGACGCCACGTCAAGGGTAGTAAGCACTATATAAATGCAATTACAATTACCATATTGGTTTACAGGCCCATAACCGTGCGCCTTCACAAGTACAGTCTGGATCTGATGCGCTAAGAACCATGCTTCATGCCATTGCCCAGAATCCCCCCAAAGCCTTGAAGCAATCTTTTCACATACTCGGATTTTACCTCTAACCACAAACAGAAACAACCCCGTTAGAAGTTATGGCTGTAATCCAACTTTTCTTCCGCAAAATCAGTTCTCAGAGGGAACGCTTGAATAAGTCAATTGTGAAGAGTCTCATTAGAATCTAACACTCTTAATTGACCGTCTGTGTGAATCTCTCTTGTTGTCTTTCGTCAACAGAACTGTTACTTTAAGAAACTATAGTATGTGGAATCTACCACCTTAAAAAACACATCACTGAATGTATAAAGAATCTACCAATCAGGTGAGCACGGTTTGTCTCCTGGAGCTGGATTGTAGCAGATGCCAAGAAAAACAGGGGGGAGCAAACAGTCAGTGCTTAATATGTGCCAGTGTGACAGTAGTGGGCAACGTCTCATTTTTGGGGGCCGAGACTTATTTTATAATCATCAGATTTTGACCCGGGGGAAAAGAGAGAGAGAAACAAAAAAGTAATGAAGGAGAAGGATGGGGAGATTAAAAAATAGAGGCAAATGGAAAAAGCGTGGACGCAAAAGAACCAACAAGAGTGAGATAAAGAACGAGAAGTGTAGTGTATGGAAGAAAGAGCAAAGCTGAGGAATCAAAACTAGACAGCCCTGGTACTCAGCAGCCTCCAGCCCTTAACAGAGTGAGCCGCTGCTCACAGTAATGATATGCCATTGGCAGTCTTTTGACACATCTTTCATCCATGAGGCACGGTAAACTGCAGCAAGTATTCCCCGAAGAAACAAGTATTGACAAAGGCAATATGTCTGAATTGAATGAGCTAGCACAAGAGAACCTCTACTCACATTACTCATCGGGGCTGCAGTGAACTGAAGAGGTCACATCTCCCCCTTCCAGTGGTTGTTCCACACGAAACCACAATGGCCAAGGTAATTTCGCTGAGGGGGCTGGGTGGGTTAGTGCACCTACTGCAAGATTATCCTTTCCAAATAGTCAATGTCGCAAATAGATGACAGTCTGTGACTGCTGCCCTGAGGCTTCGGCAGAGCAACTTTGTGGCGAATCGGTGGTGAAATTCAGACCCAATTGACGCCCGGAGAGATCACCGCTGAGAGGCTCGGCGATGGGGCCTCGGGGGGAAGCGGGCGCGAGCCGTCTCCCCCCGGGGTTTTCGCCCGCATGGTGCAGGCGACCGAGGGATGATTAGCGCGCGCAGGGGAAGATAGTAGCGGCGCGCGGGTGGCGGGAGGCTGCATTACGTAAAGGATAGGAGCGGCGGCGGGAAAGCACGGTCCCACCCGCCCACCCCATATATAAAAAAAAAAAAAAAAAAAAAAAAAAATGGGTGTGTATATAGGTGTATGTATTTATGTGTGTATATATATATATGTGTATATATATATATGTGTATGTATGTGTATATATATATATATATATATATATATATATATATGTAAATAATAATAAAAAAAAATAAAAAAAGAATGTAAAAAAAAAATAAATAAATAAAAAAAAAAAAATATATAAAAAAAAAAAAAAAAAACAAATGTAAAAAAAAAAAAAAAGGTGCAAGGTCTGATGCACTTTACATTGTCATGACGGTGATTTGTTTGTTCTTGCCACGGTTAGGACAGGTGACATACCACAGAAGCTACAGAGGCGGAGTTGGGGGTGGGTCAAGTCAAGAGCGGATTTTGATCACCCTCACAGGGGGAGGGGGGAGGAGGGGGGAAAAGGAGAACAAATACGGTAAAGGGAAAAGGGGAAAAGGTTTGAAAAGAATGCAATGGAAGTTTACTCAAGTTACAAGTTTAAAGAAAAATGAAATAACACAAAAGGTTTGGCATTTATGGTTTTGGCTGTTTTTACTAAATTGATTGGTTTCGGATAAAGTTTGTCACCTAGTCTTAAATAAAGTGGCCTTTTACCTACAATTGGTTGTTGGAGTCTGCATTATTTGTGGGCGAAGTGTGGAACTGACGAGCGGCGCTGGAAGATGCGCGATCGCCGTGGTCCCCCTCGTGGCGGGCAGGCCCTTGGCCCAAGACACAGAAGATGGAGGAGGAGCGGCGAGTGCAATGAAACTGCTGCGTTGCGTGGAGCACTGAACAACAGGCAAACCACTGGAGGCATTCCCACTAACCTCCGAAGGTGACAAACTGACCCCACTGAATTATGGTGCCATAATAGAGGCTGAGGGGCCGGTCGCGCTGCGCGGGTGACAAATCGGCCATAAGTGTCGACGCCATTATTATCCGCCCTGTTGGCAGGACCGATCGGCACGTCCTGTGCAGAGATAGCCTTGCTGCCATGTCGAGGAGCGCTAAGTAGACATACGTCAGTGGCGCTACTGATGCCACATATTTCAACCCTACGGACTGCTGGTATACATGAATCGCAGAAAGGAGGGCCAAGACACGTTATGGTGACCGCCATCTCCCCCAGCAGAAGGTAGCAAGATAACATATCACAGGAAGAGGCCATATTTGCGGAGGGTATACCACCTGTGATACACCTCAAATTGTGGCTGGAGAATACACTGTAGCGGGCCTGAAGTTAGGTTGCAGTGTCGGGCCCTGAGCGCGAGCAGGCCAGACAGCACACAGGAGGGACATACCCTGTGCGTTACAATAACATTCTACGGAGACGGCAGTGGCATCAAACTTGAGGCACTGAGTACCCTAGGAGTATATAGCCATCGAAGGGACTCGGGGGGGGGGGGGGGGGGGTGCATACAAGACTCACACACAAGAGGTAGCGCAAACGATAACCCACGGTCAGAAGACAAACACATTGTGCGGAACTGCCTGGAAACTCAATTGAATGATATCGCTGCCCAGCTGCTGCTGCGTCACTCGTGGGTAGCAAGGCACAGAGAAGTGGGTCCTTCCCCTCAGAACATCAGTGGACGGTTGCTCATACGGCCCTCAGTCCAGAGGATATCCTAACACCACAATATTTTTTAGCAATGGGGAAACCGGACGCAAAACAACCGTGCCTCCATTTTGAGACCAAGAAAACCACTCGATCGCAACAGCCAGAGATGAAACAAGGGGCTGAGACAGAGCTGTCAGAAAACACTACATCATCTGGTGATGACATGAAAACACTCATGCTCGAGGTGCGTCAAGCCCTAGCTACTATAGCGGACAAAATGGACGCCATGAATACCCGCATGGACAATATAGTACACAAGATTGATAGGCACGAAGAGCGCATAAAGGACACAGAGCGCCGCATATCCGACACGGAAGACACAACTGCGCACATGCAGACCACTGTTTCTCAAATGGACAAGCTCTTGAAAATAATAGCCGCATAATAATAGACATGCAGTGGTACTGCTGGAGGGGTCGCCTCGAAGGGGAGGGAGTAGCCCCTTCGGACGATTTGCAGCACCCACCTGTCCGATGTGATGGTACGCCAGTGGAGCAGGTGATGGCGAACTCTGTCTCCCACTGGCGTGGAATGGGCCTGAAAGGTCGGACTAGGAAGGCTTTGAGGCAGATGCTGCTGGGGTAGATGTGGGCTAACCGTCTCTCTGTCCCCCCACTCCGCCTCTGCGGAATCCACATCAACGACCGCGTTGAGGCTGGTTCTGCGGCCTGTGGCTAGACGGACGCGTGGGGGCGCCCCTTCCTTGGCCACGAAAGGGGCGAAAAGCGGAAGTTTGCGGGCGCGGGCCGAGAGGCCCAAGGACTTGGCCGTAGCCCTGGAGTCCTTAAAGCTCTCCAGCGCACTATACGCTCTGTCGCCAAAGAGGCGACGGCCATCGAAGGGCATGTCCATGAGGGTGCTCTGGGCATTCCCGGAGAAATTTGTGGACCTCAGCAAGGCGTGGCGACGAATCGCCACCGTGGTCACAATTGCCCTACATAGCGAGTCCGTTGTGTCAAGCCCACATCGTATCGAGTACTGTGCCGCATTCCGCCCCTCGGCAAGAGCCTGGGCAAGCTGTGTCTGGACCTCCTCCGGGATCTGGGGCAGCACGTCCGCCACCGTATCCCACAGAGAGTGGGTGTAACGGTCCAAAAGGCACGCGGTGTTGATAGACCGCAACCCCAAACTAAGGGAGGAGAACAGTTTCTTTCCAAACTGTTCCAACCTTTTGGATTCCCAATCCGGGGGAGTGGACGGGAAGGCGGTTTGGGAGGTAGAGGCCTGGATAACCAGGCTCTCAGGCGTGGGGTGCACCGACAGAAAGTTGGGGTCACCCGGTGCGGGGCGGTGGCACCGGGCCACATTCCGGCCCAAAGGAGGGACTGTGGAGGGCTTGGACCAGGTGCCCATCAGAACGTCCGTCAGTGCTTCATTGAACTGCAGCAGAGGCTCCGAGGAGCTTACCGGCGGTTGAAGCACTTCAGTGAGGAGGTTAGTCCTCACGGCCACTGCAGGGAGCTCCAGCTGAAGCACTTCGGCAGCCCTGCGCAGCACCACAGAATAGGTAGCACCCTCCTCCGTAGCCACGGAGGGAGGAGAGATGAAGCCAGTGGCAGGGGAGGTGTCAAGACCACTGGCATCCCCCAGCTCTTCTGCCCAGTCCTGAGATAACTGGCACTGCTGTGCCAGAGGGTCCTCAGACCCCTCCCAGTCGTCCCCATCATCCGACTCCTGGTAGACAGGTGGAAAGGTCGGAGCCGGGCGGTAGATGAATCTGTCATCCATCGGCGCCAGATACGGTGCCGGGCGGCGCAGCTGCGACGTGGGGCCCGCGCCGGGACTAAACCTGGGGACGACGTCGTCCGAAGACGGCACCGGGGGGGGGAGGCACCAAAGGGGTCGGCGCCGGCGGAGGGGTTGTAAGGTCGACCGGGATCCAGGCCTGGATCGCCCGGGGGCCTGCGGTGTCAGGACTGTAGTCGACGCCAGGGCCGGAGCCGCCGGCTCGCTAGGCCCCCCAGTCAGACCTGCGGGGCCCTTAGGCGCACTGGCAGGGCTCTTTAGTCACATTTTCTATTCACCTTTTTGTGTCTGTACTCGAACGACGTCGGTGCTCCTTCCTTGTGCTTTTCTGTTATTCTATTCTGTTTCATGGATAGCATCAAGACGTTTGGATTCTCTGATGAGGATTTTGCCCGCCTCCTAGGTCAAACCCTAGATGGTAATCGTCCACTTTCTTTTTCGTTATCCCAAGGCCCTAATGAGGATTGGTCTAAACTTTTCAATCTAAAAAAGAAAACTAAACGCACAGAATCCCACGCCAATTTTATGTTGGAATATCTCAGGGCAGGAACTATTCCTATTGGTCTTCGCGTCCGGAATATACCAGGCCTCTTTGTTGACATTAGGAAATTCCTTGAAAAGTGGGCTCTCATCTCTAATAGGTGCTCCAGAGATTGGATGATCCTCATTATTGAAACAGCAAGGGAGGTCATCCAACTCCTAAATAAGGAAATCCAAGAACTTGAGGAAAAGTTAAAGCAATCACACAGTGTAGAAGATTGCAAAAAGAAATTGGAGGACATTACCACTGAACTTAATTCCTTCAGTGAATACCTCCTTAAAAGAAAGACCGATAAATTAAGAAAGGATATTAGAAACTTCTCTCAGGAGCGGGTTTATCCTTTTCTTATTGAGAACTTCTATGCGAACAGTGGAGAAAACACATCTAGCAATAACTTTTCTAACTGGGGCAATAGACGTGTCACCACTTTTTCGGACACTACAGACTCAGATAGTGAGGGTTCCCCGTATGGTAATCCACCTCAGGGACAGGCCTACGGTAACTCAGGACAAGGACAGGCCTTTGAGCGTCCCTTGCCGGAGAATCGTTTTTTAGGCAATCGACGGGGCAACTATCGCCCACGATACCAGAACCGCTTCCAGACTCGCTCTCAGGGTTTCCAACAGAGGGGTCAATACCAGGACCCAGCTCAGCCACAAAGGTATATTCAAACCCGCCAGCATCAGTATTGGAGGACATGAACACCATTCCCATCTTCAACTTATCGAAAAGTATAATGGACCATTCTGCTGTGACACTACTTACCAAGGGTCTGTCCTTCATTCCTTCCACTAGAATCAACAAATTTGAACTCTTCAAAGATCTACATGCATTTTTTCGCAAAGTGCGTCTTAAAAAGTTTTTCTTGAATGAAGAATCTAACACTAACCATGACAACTTGTCTGGTTTGAGGCCTCCTTCCAACTTTACCCCGTCCCTAGAGACATTAGGCACGGAAGTCAACTTATTTGAAAAAGCAGTCCTCAATAAAATCCAGAAGGCAGTCAAATATGTTCCCAAGCCTGCATATAACACCACTAGGGAGGAAAACCTTGCACTCATTGCCCTCAAAAATGATAAGGACCTTACAATCAAACCCTGAGATAAGGGTGGGGGCATTGTCATCTTGGACACTGTCAGATATAGAGAGAAAATGCATGACCTCCTTGGTTCAACTAGACATTACTGTAAAATTTTGACAAACCCAGAATCAAGCGCCGTATCCTACGAAGTGTGGAACAAGCGGTCGAAAGAGGGGACATTTGCTTGTCGGAGGCCCTCTTTCTTACACCTACCCACACCCGCATACCTATTATCTATGGTCTACCTAAAACCCACAAGGACCAATATGACCCACCTTTGAGGCCCATTGTCTCCACGATTGGCTCGGCAACGGAACCATTGTCTAAATATCTGGATAGGTTTCTCCAGCCGATTGTGGGTAATTTACTATCTTATGTGAAGGATACCGGTCATTTTATATCCAAGATCGAGGGCCTTGACTACGACTCAGAGCGAGAGATTCTAGTCACACTGGACGTTGAATCGCTTTACTCTAACATTCCCCAAAGTGAGGCGTGCAAAGTGGTGAGTAACATCATTGCCTCTGACCTCTCCTTAGCGAATGGCACTTTTCTGACACAATGCCTCGAGATTGTTTTGGAGGAAAACTTCTTCGAATTTGATGGGCAACTCTATCAACAAGTTCAGGGAGTAAGCATGGGGGCGGCCTGTGCACCGAGCATTGCATGCCTATACATGGGCGATTACGAGAAAAATAACATCTTCAATGAAGTAGCTCCTTTCTTCGAGAATGTCCGACATTGGTCGCGTTACATTGATGATGTTTTTTTCATTTGGACCGGCGACCAATCATCTTTGAATGATTATATTGAATGGTTGAATGCGGCTGACCACAACATCAGGTTCACTGCCCATGTTAGTACCACCAAACTTGAGTTTCTTGACATCTGGATAGAACACCATAATTGTAAGCTTATGGTGTCACTATATACGAAACCCACAGCCAGAAACACCCTGCTTCATTTTGAAAGCTTCCACCCCAGGAGCCAGAAAGATGGGATCCCCTTCAGCCAATTTCTGCGTCTTCGCAGAAATTATACTTCCGTTAAGGATTATCTCCTCCATGCGGAAACCATGAAGCTCAAGTTTATCAGCAGAGGGTATCCTCCCAGAATGGTGAGAAATGCATCCAAAAGGGCACGTTTTTACAACCGCGATGCCATGTTTGAACCCAAACCGCAGAACAAAGTAGACAAACTTGTTTGTGTCACTAAACACTCTCCATTCAATAACAAGTTAAGACAAATTATCAATTCAGAGTGGCATTTGTTAAATCTAGGTGAACAAACTACCTCTATACCGAAACCAATTTTTGCATTTCGCAGAAATAAGAATCTTAGAAATCTTTTGGTGAGAGCAAAAGATTCAGATCAGAAAGCCTGGGTGCAAAAATCCATAGACGGTCCATCTCCTGTAAGAGGCAACCATAAGTGTGGCACTTGCCATGCATGCGCTAATGCTATCGTTGGCACCTCCATATGCATCAATGGGTATACCGCTGATCTG
Organism: Triturus cristatus; assembly: GCF_964204655.1. Taxonomy (NCBI): domain Eukaryota; kingdom Metazoa; phylum Chordata; class Amphibia; order Caudata; family Salamandridae; genus Triturus; species Triturus cristatus. Next base: position 954,500,072 of record NC_140590.1, on the reverse strand, counting down.
AGGGAGATGACCAATTGTAGAACATCTAATTGCATATATGTTATTCAATGTCCCCGTTTGCTCTCCTATGTAGGTGAAACCTCCAGAGAAGCCAGGGTTCGGATTGGGGAACATAAATCCAACATTAGATGCTCCAAACACACTGCACCTATTGTGACCCATTGGATGGAAAAAAATCATAAAGATGATGAACTACGCTGGTCTATCCTTGAGAAAATTTGCCCCCAGAAGGGATATAACCCAGACAGCATTCGCAAGAGTGCATGGGAAAATGCACTCCTGTAACTTTATTTGGCCTTTCTCCTGTTACTCGTGACCTGTTCTTCGTAATTTTTTGGCATCTATCTGTGCGAACCTTTTTTGTATTGGATGGATTGTTTCTTTTCTTTCCTCCTCTGTGACCCTTACATAGTTTTATTCGTGCACCCCCTACTACGAACGATTGCCTTTGGTAATCCCCCTACTATGAACCACTGCCTTCGGTAATCTTGATCCGCCTACTACGAACGATTGCCTTTGGCAAATCTTCATCACTCATTTCATTTAGGCTGTCCCTTTATCTTTTTCTGTTACTCTCTTAGATCCGTATTTATTATTTATCTATTTTAATTTTATTCCCTTCCTCCCCTTTTGAACCGTTCCTATTCGTTTATTGTTAGATTGTCATTGTTTTTATTATTTATTATTTTTTCTTCGTGAATTGCAGCGCGATGTGGTTAATTTATTTTATACTTATGGGGTCCTTTTCCTTTAAATCTGACGGAACGGTCTTTTGGCACACCCCCGATCGACGTTCATCCGATTGGAGGGTTCAAATAGCCTGATTAGTGCGGGCTTTTCTCTCGCAAGCGACCGCTTTTCCAGTACGCCGCTTTTGAGACGTCGGTATATCTGTTCGGACGCTCTTTGAAGTATAAAGGTATTGCTGCACTCTTTAGCCTCTCTGTTTTTGTTTAAGTTACTTACTCGCGTTTGACTTATCCCTTTGTTGGCCCGTTGTTCATTATTCCACGCCCTTATCCTTCCCTGGTTTTTTTGTTTTTTTGTTGTTCCAGCTTATCCCCAGCTTTCTGCTGTTCTGCCCGGTCCTCTAATTATTTGACAAATCCGGTGTTTATCATTCGGAACTTCCGCCTTATACGGACTTTATGGCGTTTTTCGTTCTATTTGGATTGGGCTTTTGAAACTAGGTGAGTTCGATAATCCTTACCACGTTTAAACTTGATCTTGCTATGTAGATCTTGTCTGATGCTTTAGACTTGGATTTGTCTTTTGGCCCTAAGGACTTTTTTCAATAGTTTGATTCTTTTTCTCCTTTTCTGTTTCTACTTGTGTTTTCGTTTGGCCCTAATGACTTATTTGAATAGTTTGATTCTTTTTCTCCCTTTCTGTTTCTACTTCTGCTTTCTTTGCATCAGCGGTGAATCTGCTGGAAGTGAGGTGTCTTCGCTGCTCCCCACCCGCAAAAATCGAATTTTCGGCGTTTGGGCTTATCTCGGTGCAATAATCTTTGAGATTTTACTGGATTCGTATTCTATCTAGGTAAATTTCTTTGGAGTTGCAACTGTTTTATATTTTATATTTAATACTGGTCTATCTGTGTATATATCCTTATGTTACATTTATTTCTGTTGGTTTAGTATGGCATCCCTCGGCCGCATTGAAACATTTTAGAAGCTATTACGCTGAATTATTTCTCTCCTATTAATACAGGTAATTTTGAGCCCTAAATGATTTTTGTCTATCAGCCTTGATTATACGAAGATTCGCCTTTGTCTTATCTGCACTTACTTTCTTTATTTCTTTAGATTGTTTGTTTTTTCATTTTTTCATCTCTTTTTATTCTGACCCTTTGCCTTTGATTGACTCTTTCTCTGTTATTCTTCTGTGCGCACGATCTACCTCCTGATTTTGATTTTATTATATGTATTCGTTCAATTGTTGCAGCTGAGTTACACTTTGTGAAAATAACACATATGAATCTGTTTTTATTGGTCCGATATAGGTTTCTCTTTTCATGTATATACGTTATCCTCCTCTTTTTTGTTTCAGGTCCCTATTTTGATTTGTGTGGTTCTGTTTCGCCCTGAAGAAGGTGGTACTCCGTCCTTCGGAGTTGTTTCACCGAAACGCGCGTCGGCGTTTTGCTCAAGGGCCCCTCCCTCTTGGCTCTCCATACCGGACTCAACATCTAGTTAAACTGTTTTCCTTTGAAATCGCTATTCCACCAAGGCTCTTATACTCATTCGTGTCCTTGAGTATTTTTGTGAAGAACCTTCTGAGGGTTGGGTTTCCCCTTGTACCACTTATTCAGTTCCAGCATAAACAGCACAGTTGTATGAATTTTGATGAATGTGTGTGTTGGTTGTGAATGAATGTATATGTGATTAGATCTTTTTCTTTCACTGTTTTTTCCGAGTGGGAACCTGTGTTTTCTCAATTTTTCTCTATTTTGTCGTACCAAATGTCTTTAATGTGTTATATTTGTATATATAAATTACCCTAATCAACAAAATAAAAATAATTTGTATGAAATATTAATCGAAGTGGTTGTGTACATATGTATGTATACATTTTTTTGTGTTCCTTTCCTCTGTGTGTCTCTAGCTTGCACTCAAAAATATTTATTGATACTGTGTACTTTTTTCATATATAGGGTAGAGTTTTCTTCTTTTTGCATTGAATTAGTTTTCCCATAGTCTCTACCTCCAATTTGTTTTTTTGGGGCCCCCTCTCTGTTTATTCGCACTGGCAGGGCTCGACGGCGGAGCGAGACTCCTCATGGCCACGGGGATGTCTCGGATCTCCGTTGGAGTCGCATCGGGCCCAGGGACTGGAAGGTATGGGGCCGGGTTGCGACTCTTGCGGCTCAGACGGAACCGCGAGTCAGAAGAGCGATGTCGTCTCTTCGACTTCTTGCTGTGCCTCGACTTACCGGAATGCGAGGACTTCGACCCCGACGAGCAGTGCTGGCTGCGGCTCCGCGACCGTTCCCTCGGCCTCCTCCTCGACCGGGACCTTGAGTGGCGCCGGATCTCGAGCAGCTTGCGGGACTGCTCCCGCCTAGCCTTCGAGGTCAAGGCCCGGCAGTCGAGGCACGACTCGGCATCATGGTCGGCCCCAAGGCAGTAGAGACACCGGCGGTGGTGATCCATGACCGACATCAGGCGGTGACAGGCGTCGCACGGCTTGAACCCGGGCATCCCTACTGGCACCAGGAGTCGAGGTCGACTCGAAATAGGAACCAAAAAAGTTCAAAAAGTTTAGTCAGAAAGTGACTAAAGGGTATGCTCTTCGACGCCGACGACAGACGCGAAGCCGCAGACGCCGCCTAGCGACGCGCAAGGGTATTGCTGACGAAAAATCTTTCCGGATCCAGCCTGACTCCTGGGGATATTCTAAGGTAAGGAATCTAACTAACGTGTTTCTTACAGATAGATGAAGTATTTCACGCTGAGTTAGGAGTGGAAATTCGGGAATTCTTTCGGAGAAATAGGGATTTGGTTGACTCTGTGGAGACTTTGTGGGAGGCCTTTAAGGTCAAACTACCAAAAAGGGACACTGTTCCAAAGGTAATGTGACGAGGAATGCCCCGTAATCATTACCAGAAAACAAAGGAGAAGCAAAGAAAGGAAAAAACCTAGGTATGGAAAGGGACCCCCCATGAAGGAGAAAGCACAAGTCTTGTCTCCTGTTGCCCTCACACACCCCGAAGGATGTCATGCTTCATCATCGGGCATTTGCTCCTTGTCGGGCCCGGCACTGCAATGCCCAACGGGTCCCCCGAAGGGTCACTTTAACGGAGATCTTTTTGGGGAAATGCCGGATGGTGCTTGTGGGTGTGTGGGGTATGAGTCCCTAAAGGAGGGTGAAAAAGTGCGTGCAGGGTAATAAAAATTCAATCCGGGGTTACTAAACCAGAAACCAGGGTGGGGATTATGCCCATATAAAAGGGAATTAGAACCCCTCGGGTACAAGGTTACCCCAACAGGCATACATATGCCTGCAGTAGACCAACATGTTTCGCGCCCCTATTGCCACTGGGGTCATTGGCGCTTCGTCAGGATCACAAGATAGAATGTGGTGAGGTGCACGTGAGAAGAATAGTTAAAAACAATTACCCTCATGATCAGTCAGGGCCCGCCAACAACCTGTTTCCCCTACAGGGTGGCTAGATAGTAAAAAGCTCCTGCTGAATACCTAGGGAAGAAGAACAAGATAGAAAACATACAGTATGTGCATCAGTAACAACTTGATGCATCAAAACGTGCCACAATCGTGTGCGCGACCTGTAACCGCATGGGTCCCGGCTTCTAACTTCTTTTCCATGCATTGCTGCTTCCACAGTTTTGAGAAGGAACGGGTGTCCATCGTCTTAGGCCAATGGAGTGCCCCTCCCAATAATGTTGGGTAAGATCCCTCCTGTTTATTGTGACTACTGCCTTGTTTTGTGCATGCGTGGAGGGGAGCGCTGTAATTTGGTAACTTTGTAATTTGGTGATTTCTACTATTATTTTGGGAACTAATAACTTGACCATGACTAGTTCAGCATGCCAACATTCTGTGGTCTAGGGGAGTGTCAACCACTCAGACACTCCGGCGCCTCATTTGAGTTGGAGAGTGTCTTTCGAAATGACCACGATATGCACTTGGTATCTGCGGGTACGCATATATAAGGACTACACCCAGGAGGGGTTGGTTTGGGACCAGGACCATGGCTGGTATATCCCACAATTTGCGTGTGTGTGTCTCTCTTTTATTGTTACAGGTCGCGCACACGATTGTGGCACGTTTTGATGCATCAAGTTGTTACTGATGCACATACTGTATGTTTTCTATCTTGTTCTTCTTCCCTAGGTATTCAGCAGGAGCTTTTTACTATCTAGCCACCCTGTAGGGGAAACAGGTTGTTGGCGGGCCCTGACTGATCATGAGGGTAATTGTTTTTAACTATTCTTCTCACGTGCACCTCACCACATTCTATCTTGTGATCCTGACGAAGCGCCAATGACCCCAGTGGCAATAGGGGCGCGAAACATGTTGGTCTACTGCAGGCATATCTATGCCTGTTGGGGTAACCTTGTACCCGAGGGGTTCTAATTCCCTTTTATATGGGCATAATCCCACCCTGGTTTCTGGTTTAGTAACCCCGGATTGAATTTTTATTACCCTGCACGCACTTTTTCACCCTCCTTTAGGGACTCATACCCCACACACCCACAAGCACCATCCGGCATTTCCCCAAAAAGATCTCCGTTAAAGTGACCCTTCGGGGGACCCGTTGGGCATTGCAGTGCCGGCCCCGACGAGGAGCAAATGCCCGATGATGAAGCATGACATCCTTCGGGGTGTGTGAGGGCAACAGGAGACAAGACCTGTGCTTTCTCCTTCATGGGGGGTCCCTTTCCATACCTAGGTTTTTTCCTTTCTTTGCTTCTCCTTTGTTTTCTGGTAATGATTACGGGGCATTCCTCGTCACATTACCTTTGGAACAGTGTCCCTTTTTGGTAGTTTAAGTTATGCTAGAGGAGCATGGACACTGGACCATAACTCGCTCCTCGGTCCCCCTCTCTTTTTTATTTGTTCAGTTTAAGCACGGCGGCTCAGCCGAGGGACCTATATCTTTTCTATCCCTTCCTTAATTTCTCTTATTATGTCAGTTTTCACACACAACATCACATCACCTTTTAATTAGGTGTTTGTCAAAGATCCTCCCTGGGTGCACTTGTTATGGTTGATAATCCTACATCCCCATTGGGGGATGTAGGTCTAGTCTTTTTCCCAATCCACCTGTGGCTCCCCCTACTAACTGAACAATATGCATGCTATTCTGGTGCAGGAAGTACGTTTTTAATATGTCTTGCCCTTAACTTTGGACACGCCATGGTAATACTATATTTAGAGTGAGTTGGGAACTGTAGGAGAGTATACAACACTGGTAATTTAGGACTACTTCTTTTTGGCGCCACTCGCTTACCAGAGACCGGCTTCGCTCACGTAGATGGGCTATGACAATCCTTCCCTCCGAGTGTAGGCTGATGCGCATGCGCGGGTGATTAGTTCTCCCCGCTGATGCACATGCGCCTGTATCTCCAGTGGATACTTGGTGGATGCGCAAGGTCGCTCTGGAGGTTTGAACGGCCGGAAGTAGGTGCCGCCTTAGCTCTTTTTCAGACTACTTAACCTCCGTCTGTCCCCGGTGATGTCTCTCCCTGGCGGACGCATGGATAGGGCAGGTACTCCGTAGCCCACTTCCAATATTCCCGTAAGTGTCATGGGGGCGTTTTGGGAGACACGGGCATTCCGAGCTTTTGTGCTCGCTTTGGGGATAGCCCCTGTACCGCATGGGTCCCGGCTTCTAACTTCTTTTCCATGCATTGCTGCTTCCACAGTTTTGAGAAGGAACGGGTGTCCATCGTCTTAGGCCAATGGAGTGCCCCTCCCAATAATGTTGGGTAAGATCCCTCCTGTTTATTGTGACTACTGCCTTGTTTTGTGCATGCGTGGAGGGGAGCGCTGTAATTTGGTAACTTTGTAATTTGGTGATTTCTACTATTATTTTGGGAACTAATAACTTGACCATGACTAGTTCAGCATGCCAACATTCTGTGGTCTAGGGGAGTGTCAACCACTCAGACACTCCGGCGCCTCATTTGAGTTGGAGAGTGTCTTTCGAAATGACCACGATATGCACTTGGTATCTGCGGGTACGCATATATAAGGACTACACCCAGGAGGGGTTGGTTTGGGACCAGGACCATGGCTGGTATATCCCACAATTTGCGTGTGTGTGTCTCTCTTTTATTGTTACAGGTCGCGCACACGATTGTGGCACGTTTTGATGCATCAAGTTGTTACTGATGCACATACTGTATGTTTTCTATCTTGTTCTTCTTCCCTAGGTATTCAGCAGGAGCTTTTTACTATCTAGCCACCCTGTAGGGGAAACAGGTTGTTGGCGGGCCCTGACTGATCATGAGGGTAATTGTTTTTAACTATTCTTCTCACGTGCACCTCACCACATTCTATCTTGTGATCCTGACGAAGCGCCAATGACCCCAGTGGCAATAGGGGCGCGAAACATGTTGGTCTACTGCAGGCATATCTATGCCTGTTGGGGTAACCTTGTACCCGAGGGGTTCTAATTCCCTTTTATATGGGCATAATCCCCACCCTGGTTTCTGGTTTAGTAACCCCGGATTGAATTTTTATTACCCTGCACGCACTTTTTCACCCTCCTTTAGGGACTCATACCCCACACACCCACAAGCACCATCCGGCATTTCCCCAAAAAGATCTCCGTTAAAGTGACCCTTCGGGGGACCCGTTGGGCATTGCAGTGCCGGGCCCGACGAGGAGCAAATGCCCGATGATGAAGCATGACATCCTTCGGGGTGTGTGAGGGCAACAGGAGACAAGACTTGTGCTTTCTCCTTCATGGGGGGTCCCTTTCCATACCTAGGTTTTTTCCTTTCTTTGCTTCTCCTTTGTTTTCTGGTAATGATTACGGGGCATTCCTCGTCACATTACCTTTGGAACAGTGTCCCTTTTTGGTAGTTTAAGTTATGCTAGAGGAGCATGGACACTGGACCATAACTCGCTCCTCGGTCCCCCTCTCTTTTTTATTTGTTCAGTTTAAGCACGGCGGCTCAGCCGAGGGACCTATATCTTTTCTATCCCTTCCTTAATTTCTCTTATTATGTCAGTTTTCACACACAACATCACATCACCTTTTAATTAGGTGTTTGTCAAAGATCCTCCCTGGGTGCACTTGTTATGGTTGATAATCCTACATCCCCATTGGGGGATGTAGGTCTAGTCTTTTTCCCAATCCACCTGTGGCTCCCCCTACTAACTGAACAATATGCATGCTATTCTGGTGCAGGAAGTACGTTTTTAATATGTCTTGCCCTTAACTTTGGACACGCCATGGTAATACTATATTTAGAGTGAGTTGGGAACTGTAGGAGAGTATACAACACTGGTAATTTAGGACTACTTCTTTTTGGCGCCACTCGCTTACCAGAGACCGGCTTCGCTCACGTAGATGGGCTATGACAATCCTTCCCTCCGAGTGTAGGCTGATGCGCATGCGCGGGTGATTAGTTCTCCCCGCTGATGCACATGCGCCTGTATCTCCAGTGGATACTTGGTGGATGCGCACGGTCGCTCTGGAGGTTTGAACGGCCGGAAGTAGGTGCCGCCTTAGCTCTTTTTCAGACTACTTAACCTCCGTCTGTCCCCGGTGATGTCTCTCCCTGGCGGACGCATGGATAGGGCAGGTACTCCGTAGCCCACTTCCAATATTCCCGTAAGTGTCATGGGGGCGTTTTGGGAGACACGGGCATTCCGAGCTTTTGTGCTCGCTTTGGGGATAGCCCCTGTACCGCATGGGTCCCGGCTTCTAACTTCTTTTCCATGCATTGCTGCTTCCACAGTTTTGAGAAGGAACGGGTGTCCATCGTCTTAGGCCAATGGAGTGCCCCTCCCAATAATGTTGGGTAAGATCCCTCCTGTTTATTGTGACTACTGCCTTGTTTTGTGCATGCGTGGAGGGGAGCGCTGTAATTTGGTAACTTTGTAATTTGGTGATTTCTACTATTATTTTGGGAACTAATAACTTGACCATGACTAGTTCAGCATGCCAACATTCTGTGGTCTAGGGGAGTGTCAACCACTCAGACACTCCGGCGCCTCATTTGAGTTGGAGAGTGTCTTTCGAAATGACCACGATATGCACTTGGTATCTGCGGGTACGCATATATAAGGACTACACCCAGGAGGGGTTGGTTTGGGACCAGGACCATGGCTGGTATATCCCACAATTTGCGTGTGTGTGTCTCTCTTTTATTGTTACAGGTCGCGCACACGATTGTGGCACGTTTTGATGCATCAAGTTGTTACTGATGCACATACTGTATGTTTTCTATCTTGTTCTTCTTCCCTAGGTATTCAGCAGGAGCTTTTTACTATCTAGCCACCCTGTAGGGGAAACAGGTTGTTGGCGGGCCCTGACTGATCATGAGGGTAATTGTTTTTAACTATTCTTCTCACGTGCACCTCACCACATTCTATCTTGTGATCCTGACGAAGCGCCAATGACCCCAGTGGCAATAGGGGCGCGAAACATGTTGGTCTACTGCAGGCATATCTATGCCTGTTGGGGTAACCTTGTACCCGAGGGGTTCTAATTCCCTTTTATATGGGCATAATCCCCACCCTGGTTTCTGGTTTAGTAACCCCGGATTGAATTTTTATTACCCTGCACGCACTTTTTCACCCTCCTTTAGGGACTCATACCCCACACACCCACAAGCACCATCCGGCATTTCCCCAAAAAGATCTCCGTTAAAGTGACCCTTCGGGGGACCCGTTGGGCATTGCAGTGCCGGGCCCGACGAGGAGCAAATGCCCGATGATGAAGCATGACATCCTTCGGGGTGTGTGAGGGCAACAGGAGACAAGACTTGTGCTTTCTCCTTCATGGGGGGTCCCTTTCCATACCTAGGTTTTTTCCTTTCTTTGCTTCTCCTTTGTTTTCTGGTAATGATTACGGGGCATTCCTCGTCACATTACCTTTGGAACAGTGTCCCTTTTTGGTAGTTTAAGTTATGCTAGAGGAGCATGGACACTGGACCATAACTCGCTCCTCGGTCCCCCTCTCTTTTTTATTTGTTCAGGCCTTTAAGGTCACCATCAGGGGTTTTTGCATATCCAAAAGTTTCGGTGTCATTAGAGACATACAAGGCTCGTTAAAGAAACTGGAGAGGGAGCTCAAGACACTGGATGTTGGGCTGGCTGGTGGGGTGAAAAGGGCGGACGTAACTGGAATTTCGGGAGAAACTGTCAGAGTAAACGGATACCGCAGCACGAGAATCCATATTCAAAGGGAAATATTGGACAGCCCGGAAATATGGGGAGGGAGAGAGGCCCGGGAGGGCACTTACAGACTCCTATAGACCGCTGTCACTTTTAAATTGTGACACGAAAATACAGGCAAAAGTCATAGCCAATTGACTAATCCTCTTGATAGACAAACTTGTGCTGCCTGATCAATCTGGGTTTGTCCCCAGGCGTGCAACCACGCACAACCTCCGCACCTTATTTTCAATCCTTCCGAACGTTGCGCCAGAGCTCCCTCTGGCAGCAGTGTTTTTAGATGACACTAAGGCATTTGATTCAGTAGAGTGGGACTACCTCATAGGTATATTACGGCGCAATGGGATTTCCCTCTCTATTCGTATCCTGAATTTGTGTATTGTACCAACGCCCCACAGCTAGGGTGCTCATAAATGGCCACATGTTGGCGGCGGTCCCCATCTCGAGAGGCACCAGGCAAGGATGCCCATTATCGCCCTTGCTATTTGCCCTCACGATTGAGCCGCTGGCCTGGAAGCTGCGCCAACGTCACCAAGAGAGGGCGCTAAGATGTAACTTGCTTCAAATCCTGGTATCCCTCTACGCTATGACGCTTTATGTAAGGGACCCTCAAAATAATATAAATTCATTGCTACGAGAGTTCATAGTGTTTGGACACCTCTCTGGAGTCCACATTAACTGGGCAAAGTCGCAGGTATTCCCACTCACGCCAGCAGCCGCACGGTTCTCCCTAGATTATCCGCTGGAGTGGTGTGATACTGACCTGCGCTACCTAGGGATCCAAATTAGTGGAAACAGGGAGGAGATAATCCGCCTCAATTATGGTACAGCCATGGAGCGCCTTGCCAGTAATGTCACGCAGTGGATCGCTCTGCCACTATCGATGGCTGGGAGGGCATCCCTGATAAAAATGGTGGTGCTCCCGCAGTTCTTATATCTTTTTATGAATATCCCGAACAACCCTGGGTGCCATTTCTTTTTTTTTTTTTTAAAAACACTCCATACAGAGCTGATAATATTGTTCTGGGGGGGCAGACAACCCTATGGGCGGGGGGGGGTGGGGGGGTTGATATCGCAGATTTTGAACTGCACTTCGAATGTGCACAGGCACACTATGCCTATTATTGGATCAACCCACCCAAATCCATGCCACAGGTAGCGGCAGAACACTGGCTAGCCGATCCTATTCCCCTCGATGGGATGATACACGCCCTACCTCACACCCGAGACATAGCACCAACAACTGGTCACATTATATTTTTTTTTTTAAGGCACAGGAAGATTACGTGATGTGTCCAGAATCACAGGATCTTAAGCGGACACACGTTGCTCGGGAATGGGAGTTCAGGCAGGGTGTGGTGAGAGAGAGAATGGACAGGGAAGCGGAAGCAATGATGTGCGAGAGAAGGCCATGAGGTGGGATGCGGCGGAAGTAATGGCGGAAAAGACAACAATTGCGGCTGCGAAAGTGAAAGCGCCAGGATGTCGAGCTGGCAACAAAAGTGAAAGCGACTGCAAGCAGGCAAATGTAAACAAGCGCGCGCGGTCGCGTCCTTTGCTAATTGAAAAAAGATGGCCCCTGCGTGCCGCTGCTCGCTCCCGCAAGGTGGATGCCGCCACAAGCACGAGTGTGCAGAAAAGAGTTGACCGATTTCTAAAAGCCATCTCCTAGAGCAGCGCATGCGCGCTGCCTAGGCGACACCTAAAAAGCAGGGGGGGAGGGGGTAGTAAGCTATGATGATTGAGGAGGGAAAAAACAGGCAATGAGTGAGGCACAGGGAGAAAGAATAAATAGGCATTTGACGCCTTCCAAAAGGTGAAAGATGAGGTGTTCCACAACCTGTTGCGACGTGCCTAACGCAAGACTGAAGCTGCACACAGATGACGCTTCACGTAGCCAGTGTAAACAGGCCCTGTCACCAGTGACATACCCCCTTGCCTTCAGCTTTAAAATCATGGGGGCAGGACGGTGCTCCGTCCGCTGAAAGGGAGCCCTGGCGCAAACCGGTGCCCTATGTTCAAGAGATTACAATACAATCGTGGAAAGCAAGACAGACCGGTTGAGGCATCACGGACAACTGGGGGGGGTGAGGGGGGGGGGGAGGGCTTGGGGAGTGGGCACGGACAACGTGCGGGATGGCGGGGTGGGGAGAATGCACGTACAACGATAGGGCGGGCGGGGGTTAAAGGCAGCACCAAAGCTGCAGTACTGGTTAGAATAAGCACGGAACATAGAAAACATTACTACTAACATTCTACATTCTAATACATCATCATCTCTAAGAAGGAATAAGAATATAACAAAAGCATGTCGTGCCTGAGGAGGAGAACGTCCTTAAAGAAAATAGTGCTCACATTCTTAAATATCACGTACTGTGTAACAAACAAAGTTAGGGGGTGGGATCAGTCGCTTTGGGAGGTGACAAATCAAGAGGCGGTGGTACTAAGGAGGGACTAAAAAGCAGATTGATGAATCAGAAGCCACCATTTAGGGCAGACAATGACAAGCCAATGGTAAACATGGGCGGAGAGTGGGCGGGGCTTCTATTCGCTACTCATCTACAAGAAGTCTTGCAGAGCAGCACATGCGCGCTGGCTCACGCTCGACCTAAAAAGTATTTAGGATTGCATATACTTGATCCGTACATTCTGCTCGCAACATGCATGCCTTTAAGGATGTTCTTCACGAATTTGGATTACTCCACTGCACATAGGAATTTGTTACTTGAATCACACTTGTTCTGTCACACAGGCAGAGTCCTTAATAACAAGATGGCCACATTAACATTGATCTCCATTACTGAAGACAAGTCATTGATTATGGGCCTGGCCTAATCTACCTCTTTCATCTGTACTTCCAAATTTATAGAGGTACGGTCCCAGTTGATAGAGATATGGTCCCAGATCTGTTAGAAAAATATGCACAATTGAAATAGACTCCTTTGTATGCGCCTTATGCAGATTTTTGATTTAGTGTGTGGTAGAAGGTAGGGGCAAAGGTGCATTGGGAAATCCTGAGACCTTATTAAACTTTGGACTCCATGTTGAGTTGTGGACAAGAATTCAGTGTGCAGAAAAAATGCCCTGCTTGGTTATATCGGGGTGAATTTTAGTTTTGCTCCTTTATTATTTTCTGCATATTCACTAAGGACATTAATTCATATCACAAGCTTTCCATAAAGGGTACGGCACGAACAGATGGCTTTATTATGTTGATAAAACTATACCTTATATGAACAACATAATGGATGAAAATTCTTGAGCCACATCATATATAAATAGAGAAACTCTTACTTAGTCAAGCCCTGAATATTATACCCAGCCTCCCCATTTTCTTTGGTTCCCTGTTGGGGGAACCACCCTTGGATGCATAGATAGGCATTTTCATTACCCTTGAGAAATCCATGATCAGCACTTTTTTTTCCAATTCTGCAAACAGGAGAACTGGTTAGGGGTTGCTTCCTTTTTCAAGTACATCTTTATGCAGTTCTACAGACACAGCCTTTGTGTGGGGTGCAGCTCCTCACTTCAGTGTAGTTTCCAGACTTGAGCACCCACAAAAGAGGCACAAAGAGGTGTGAACTATTTGCTACTGGCCATGCACAGGCACAAGATGGTGATCAGGAAGGAGGTGTGACTACGCAGCCAACGATGGCGGACGTGTGAGCTGAGAGCTCCGCGCCAGCAGAGTCATTTCTACTGAATAAGCAGTGTCCCTGCCCGGACCCGGGGGCTCCCTCCTGTGCTCTCCCCGAGAGAATGCATTCATCCACCCAGCGCTGCTCTTTGAGGCTGGGATAACGGCAGAAATCTTCCCTGCGAGTCGAGCGAAGAGGCGGCGGATGGCGGCCTAGGCGGAAGACAACGTCCTGCGTCACTGCTGCACCAGACTCCCATATCAAGCTAAGGATGGCTGACCGGACGCTTTTGCGGCCCTAAAGCTGTTTGGACCCCTCAGGACTTCCCCGGGATTGGTGTGATCGGGTACCACATCTGGCAGGCACGGGACCGGGGGCTGGGGACTTCACGGGGTTGCAGGGCGGCAACCTCTGGCAGTGCAGGGCGCGGTGAGCAGATTAGCGCCCAGTTGGAGCGCGGGCGCCGAAAGAGGCATTTGCTGTCCCGAGCTACGGCAGGCCCCGAGATAGTGTGTGGAAAAAGGGCCATGGTTGTAAACGGGCGATGTTGCTGGTGGACACTTTCAAGGATTACAGGCGCCCCCGTGGATGGACAGCATTAAGGTGTGTGCGTGAGCGAGCAATCAGCCTGATCAACCATTACTCCACTGGGGCACCGCATGGCATACTTGGACCCCCACTGTTTCTCCACACTGTATGCGCTCTCCCAGTGACTATGGGAGTGATCAACGGGGGGGACAGTGCTTGCCTGACTTTCTCAGGCTGGGTGAGCCTGCCTGCCAGCGCGGACCACTGCAATGACGTCATGCGTCCTTCCTAGAGGTCAAGCGAGCGCTCCGCGAGGAAGGAATTCTGTACTCATTGATGTTCCCGGCCATGATGCGAATTATGTTAGATGGAAAAAAACACTTCTGCGATGATCCTAAATTTGCCTGGGAGTGGATCGAAACCTATAAGACAGACGGCCAAGCCCAGCCTCGACAACCGGAGACAGGAACATGTGAAGCATCCCCGTAGACGACAGCGACGGAAAGCCACAAAGAAGCCCAGTCCATCGCCGACGGAAGAGGAGAGGGCAAATGCCCTGCAAGTAGTAGCTGAGATGTTGCGGTGTGGAGAAAGCACACAAGTGAGAGGATCATGGAACCGAAGGATCGGGATCAGACACTTCACGAAGTGGACAAAAAAGCATGCCGGACATGACCCCACAGACGGCTGATGAGTCTTCGGATAAGTGGCTGGATCATTTTCCTCTCTCCTCCCCCCGCTTTCTTCTTCCCTCCCCCCGCTTTCTTCTCTCCCCCCCCCCCTTTTTATTCCTGCTCTCCTCTTTTCCCCTTTTCCTCTCTGTCGCTTTCCCCCTCCTTCTCTTGGATGTTCTGTTGAACTGAGAACACTGCATAACTTGTATAAGATTATATTGCACACAGTGTCCTTTAATTCTCTGATGGATGTCATGGGTTGGGGGCTGGGGACGTGTGGGGACGGCCTGTTTAGGCTGAGAATCCATGGGTACCAAACTGGTTTACTACTAAATTTCAGAAACTTTGGTCGCGCTCCCCTCGCAGGCCCTTGGCTAGTTGCCTAGGACCTTGTTGTCTTGTCGTAAGATTGTGCTATGCAATGGTGTTGTACATTTGGGCAGCTTATCGTTGTCAGTCTGCTCACGGGTGTGGGAGTTAATTATTTGGGGTTGTTATTCCATACCAGGTGATCTATGATACTTTATGGGCCTGGGCGTCCGCAGAAATGTTTCCAGGGGGGGGCAAACTTTTTACTTCATCACCGTCCTCCGACATGATTGAGCACAAGTATTAAATACATTTTAAAAAAAATCTATAACCACCTCTCTCTCTCCGTTTTCTGCTCTTCTCCCTTTCCCTTCTTTGGAAGTGAGCAGAGCCCATTGTTATGTGAGGTCACTCTGTTTTTTTGTTGTGAGCCCTGCAGGATGCTCTGCGTTTCATTCATGCAGGGGCAGGGCTCACTTCACACCTCACCCCAGTTCAAGTGTCTGCCTAATGCTGTTATCATGCAGATGCAGCGATTAAGCTAAAAGAAAGAGATAAAGGGAAAGCTAATCACGGCCACAAACCCTGCCCTGCCCAGTCTGCAGCACCTCAAAGGGATGCGGTGTCATGTTGCCATTTCAGCCCATGGCAGCCAGGCCCAGGAGAGGGCTCCCCCCTCACCCCCCACCCCGCCTTGTGTCTTTCACAGTTCACCAAATCTGCGAAACAAAGGGAGGGGGTTGCCCACCTGTAACTACAATGGCACCATTTCAAAAGCATGATGGACTCGTGGGGGGCCCATTCTAGTTAGACAGCCACGAGGTCCAGCTGCCCACACTGCCCATGCCTAGCGCCGGCCCTGTCTGGGCCTGCACCAGAGATCCAGGGGGGGGCAAGTGCCCCCTTTGCCCCCCCCCTGCGGACGCCCATGTTTATGGGGCTGCTGAGGTGGGGAGGGATCTGGGTGGGGAGTATTTTTCTGCTTGATAGACCTGAAGGGTTCAAGCTCTTTACATGGAACATACGAGGTATGGGCTCCCCTGCTAAGCGTCACTGTCACTGAACTATTTACGCCGCAGAGGTGTACATGTGGCACTCCTACAGGAAACTCACCTCAAGGAGACTGAGGTGGAGAGCTTGACACGTAGATGGAGGGAACAGCTGTATTCGACTACTTACTCTGCCTTTGCAAGGGGTGCCCTTGTGTGGATTCGACCAGGGGTACCTTTCAAACTCTCCGGTAAAATGGTGGACACAGAAGGGCGGTATGTGGTGATACAAGGGAAGTTGGCAGGGCGGGAGATCAAAATGGGAAGGGTATATGCCCCCAATTGAGAACAGATCCCTTTCTTAGAACGGTTCTCAGATTTCTTAGCGGTGGTGGATGCTGACAATCTGATAATCGTGGTGATTTTAAGTGTGTGCGATGTAGACTGGGACAGACCTACCCAACCACTGGGGGGCATGCTGGCAACCAATATGGCACAGTGGCTTAGGCGATGGGCTATGGGATGGGTATTGGTGGACATGGAGACTTCAAAACAGTCAACGAAGAGCGTATTCCTATTATTCTCATTTGTATGACCTCCACACCCGATTAGATATGTCTTTTTGCTCCACTACACTGACCCACATGCTATCCGAGGCTGAATACTTGGGGAGAGCCATCTCTGATCATAGTCCCCTGCTTATGCGGTTTGCTCCTACCTCTGAGACAATTCCAATTCCCTCTTGGAGATTAGACTCTGCCTTGTTGGAAGATGACGGGTTTAGGCAGCTATTCGCAGCGGCACTGACCACTTACTTCTCCGAGAATCTGGGTACAGCTAGCTCCTTGTTGGTGGAATGGGAGGCGTTTAAGGTGGTCACCAGGGGACAATGCTTGGGACAGACGGTGGGCATCCGACGAGAGATAGCCAGGGAACTGGGAGTGTTGGAGCAACAACTACAAGAGCTAGACAGGGACTTAGCGAGTGGTTTAGTAGTACATAAGATGGCGGAACTTAGGAGTCGCTATAATACTACGTGGGATAGATTACGGATAGTGGACCTGACAAAATACAAAGAGCGTCAACACGAAGAAGGGGGTAAAGCCGGCAGATTGTTATCCTGGCTGGTTAGACCTGAAAGTCAGGGGGGTGCCTATCCAGAGTATCACTAATGATATGGGACAAGTGCTTTGTTCTCCAAGCGATATTAATGAGGCGTTTCGTAGATACTATGAAAACCTGTATCGGCAGCCAGGGACCTTCGCACCCGAGGAGATCCGGATGTTTCTTGATGCATTACGGTTACCAGGTTTAGAGGCCACTATTAGTGACTCTTGCTTCTGCGATTCCAGTGGGTGAAATTATGGAAGCAATTAAGGGGATGGCGAGAGGGAAGACACCCAGGCCAGACGGCTTACCTGCGGACTTTTACTTCGCATTTATTGATATCCTGGCCCTACAATTGGAACACCTGTACGCGACTGCGCTCGGGGAGCGCAGGCTTCCCTCCTCCATTAGGGAGGGACTGGTGGTCTCCCTACCTAAAACCAAGACTGACCACCCGAGAATGATGGATTTCCGGCCCCTATCAATGTTAACTACCGATTTTAAAATTCTTAGCAGGGCATTGGCTACTAGGCTTCTGCCCTATATGCAACGGCTGATCACAGACCAGAACGGTTTTATACCCACGCGGTCCACGTCTAATAACTTGCAGAGGCTGTAAAATGTAATGTTCCTTAAGGATTTATGTACCTATCCAGATGCAGTAGTGATGTCAATTGACCTTGAGAAGGCTTTTGACTCCCTGAGTTGGGACTTCTTACTGGCAACGATGAAGATGGGTGAGGGCTGGCTAAAATGGGTACTGCTGCTGTATGAGGAGCCTAGGGCATGGGTTCGTACAGGTGCTATTATATCCACACCATATAATATTTATAGGGGGACTCGGCAGGGTTGCCCCATATCACCACTGTTTGCTCTAGCTATGGAGCCCTTGGCAGAACGTATCCGACAGGAAGGTGGGCGTTTGGGGATCAGATTAGATGGGGCCACACATATAATTTCACTCTACGCCGATTATGTGCTGGTCTATTTAAGAGATGGAGCTGTGGGGGTACCTGAGCTATTGCGACTCCTAGGAGAATTTGCATTGTTGTCGGACTTGCGCCTTAATTCCGTTATGTCCCTCTTTACCGAAACCGCTAACTCTCCCGTTGGATTTAGATTGGGCCCCGATTGTCTTTAAATATTTGGGGGTCAGAATTTACCATGCACAGGCTGACCTGTTGGAAGGTAATCTAGGAGGTGCCTTACAGGGACTTCAGCAGAATGTCATCTTTTGGCGCTCCTTGAAACTTCCAGTAATGGCCCGGGTGACTCTAACTAAGATGGCGATGCTGCCCCTCCTCTTATACTACTTTGTCAACCTACCAGTCGTAATACCGCGCAGTTGGTTTAAAAAATTAGATTCAATACTAAGAGACTTGGTGAGGGATGGTGACCGAAATAGTGTCCCTACAGACCATGCAGCTCCCGCTCGTTAGCGGTGGTTTGAGGGCCCCGGATTTCGAGGCCTATTACCTGGCGGCCCAATTGCAATGGTTAGCCTGGTGGCTCGATGGGAGAGGGCTGGATATCTTATCACTCCCGGCTCGGCGACCCTTCTGCCTAGAAAGCTTGATCGGCGTAGAAAGGTTAAAACCATGGGGGTGCTACTTTCTGTGGCCATGGCGTGTTGGGATAGATGTGTGGCAAGGTCTAGCGACGTGAGACTTTACTCCCCTTGCGTTCCCCTGGTGGGTTTGCCTCAGACGGAGGGAGGCCCACCCCTCACATGCCACCAATTGCAGGGTTGGGGGGGTGTAGGGGTCCAGACAGTGGGAGACTGTTAGAGATGGGGAGTTGCTACCACTCACAGACTTCTTGGAATATCACGAGTTGCCTCATGGGCAGTTCTTAAATTAGGGGCGCCCTAGCGGAGCTTTGGGGAAGAGAGATGGTTGAACCAGGTACACACCCGGTCATGCACGCAATGGTACCATTGGGCTCGGCCAGACACCTAGTGAAATGGCTCTACCAGGCTATTATAGAGCTCTCGAGTTGCCCTCTACTTCGGCTAAGGGAGCGATGGGAGGAGATGCTTGCCAAACAGCTCACCGATTAGGAATGGGAAAGGGCCTTGGAAGGCACCAAAAAGGTGTCCTGAAACGCAGCCTTTAAATATTTGCAATGTAACTGGTTACATAGAACTTATTATTCACTAAGGGGTGACTGTTCCTACAGAGAAGAAAGGGGGATAGGACAACCTATTCTGGTTGTGAGAATGTGACACTCTCAGTATGGTTGGGTATTGTACAGGGTGGGGAAATTCTCCTTTGGTATATAGTGCCCTCACAAGTGTCATGCTTCATCATTGGGCTTTGCTCCTCGTGGGGGTGGCACTGCCGTCCCTCACGGACCCCGCTAGAGGGCTCTTTAGCGGAGATCTTTTTAGGAGACGCTGCAGTTGTGCATGCAGGTGTGGGGGCCTAAAAGAGGTGGGTGAGTGAGTTAAAATTGTCTTCGACGGTACCCAGAACTGTATTTTATTCAAGGGTCCCGAAGACCAGGTTAAAAAATGCCAATGGGATGTGGAGATCCTCCTTCAAACAAATGTGGAGGAGTGGTGAATATTTTTCACTGCTCTCGCATCCGTGAAGGAAAAATGTGTGTGAAAAGATGTAGCTCAGGTCAACATGTTTCGCGCTGCGAGCGGTCCCTAGTGGATCCAAGAGCGCTTCGTCAGGACCAAGTGCAAGAGTGAAAAATCAAGTGAAAATAAAGAGAAGGAGTCAGGGAAAAGACGCCCTATAATCCTTCGATACCTATAATGCGGTTGCAGTGTGTATTAACACTGACTAGAATTCCGAATAGAATCCTGTGTTCCAACCGAATGAGAAAATGTAAATGAGAGAGACACATGCAGTTTAAAACAAGTTATTGACAATTTCATCATGATGTGATGCGTATAATTTTGTGATGCATCACGTATTCCTGTGAAGGGAGCATACTCAATTCCAGATGCATTTGTGCATTTAAAAAGCCTGTGTGCTCATGCATACAGGTGGATCATCACCCTTGTGAACTCGCGCCGATCTAGGGTGGTTTATCATTTGTACATGCATATACATTACAACATGGTGCCCATGGTCAAGCATTGATAATGGTCATGTGGAAATGACTAATGCGGCAAGAAAGTGGCATCTAGGTCGCAATGATCATCGCAATGGGTGTGCGGTCAATCATATTGTGCCGTTTCCTTAAATCATTTTGTGCCATTTTTTTACAATACAAAATATCAAAGGCAGAGCGTGGAGGACCTTTTCACAAACCCCCACTCAGTGTCATGCCCCGATCATCTGTGTACCAAATACGTGAAGGGAGCCTACCCCTATTTAGGATCGGTCAATCTTGCCAGCAGTCGGGGACAGATGCGGATGAAAATCTAAAAAACAAAGTATGCGGGGCAAAGGAGTTTTTATTAGCTACTACATGAAGCCTCTAGCATCTGTCAACTCACCTGCGTCGTAGTGATTGTAGTAATAGTGTAATCACATTCAGTCATCCCGCATAGTGCTGTGAGCCTACCCCTCCGTTCTTGCCGCCGGTGAGCGCGGTGAAGGCGAGGGGTCTGTTATAGTCAGCTCTCATCTGCGGAAGTGGTGTTGCATGAGGTGCGAGGGGAGGGCATGGCGGGACTAGTGTGGGGATAGTCAGTGACTCAGCCCCGAATAGAGGCTGTCTATGGCGGCCATCTTGGAGTGTGGCGTGAATCACGGACAACGCGTTCGTAGGTGCGCGCCGCTCGTATACGGTATCGGAAGTAAGACAGATCTGTGAAGCAGAGCGGGCACCATCTTAGACTGACCATCTTTTGATGTCTGTAATGAAAGTTTCTAGGGGGTTATGTTAATGAATGAGTAATAACCCACTGGATAGGGGTCAGAGTGGTCATTTATATTGAGAGACAATATCGCCTTGATCCACATAAACCTTGTGAGTTCCTCGTGGTGGTTATAGACAATAGGACCGGTCCATGGGAATAGTGGACACCATCTTAGACTAGTCATCTTTAATGTACAAAAAGGAAAGACTCAGATGGATTATGTTTGTGATTGAGTAGTAACCCATTATGTAGGGGTCAGGGTGGTCAATCCTATTGACAGTTAGTAAAGCCTTGGTCCAAATCAACTTTGTAACTTCTTAGTGGTGGGTCATCTCACTGGCGGAATGTATGGGGGGGGGATAGCAAGGCAGTAGATGGTGTTACGGGTTCTGCATGGTAATCTACAGTGGCAGGTCAGATGGGAATCAAATGCCTGTGCAAAGTGGTGTTCAGTTCGTCAATTCTACCCAAGGGATTTCATCATTTAAACCTAAGGAATTGCTTTTTAAACTAAACACCCAGCGTTGTTCTTGTCTGAAGAGTGTATTGTTCGTCCAGGCTGGGTTGGCTTCAATGAGGATCCATCTCAGGCTATCTGCACTGTGATTCATTGCAACAAAATGGTTCAATAGTCTCGTGTGCGTTTTGCGGCACCGCACCGTGCTCCTATGTTCTCCTATTCTTAGCTTTATAGGTCGTGTGGTCATCCCTACATATTACTTCTCGCAGGGACAGGTAACCAGGCATACACCATTTTTTGTGTTGCAGTTGGTGTGTCTCCTTTGTTGCCATGGTCTGGTCAGACCTAGGTCGATGCTTTAGGAAGATGCAGTCAGAAGGCAGACAGAGCAGCTGCCGCAAGGATAATGACCCTAAACCGGAGGGAGAGCCCACAGTGTTGTTTGCACCATAGTAGTGGTCTTAGGGCGTGTATGGACCAGGAAGTCTCTAAAGTTCTTTCAATGTTTCTTGATCGCCTTCTGAATCTTATTTGAATTGGGCGTGAATGTGGTCACACACGTCATAGTGTCTGTCTTCTGTCTGTCCCTGATTTCTAAGAGGACCTCTCTGTTATTGTTCTTAGCCTGTTTGTGGGCCTGTTGTATGATCCTGTGGGGATAGTGACGGTCGGACAGATTGTGTGACAGGATTGTGGAATGTTTTTCAAATTCCTGTAGGGTGTCGCAATTCCTGCAAAGGCGCAGAAACTGTCCTACTGGCAGGTTGTCTTTGAGGGCCTTTGGATTATGGATTTCATATACAAGTAGACTATTCCTGTCCATAGGTCTTTTGTAGTTAGTTGCGTGTAAGGCTCCGTTACTGAGAGAGATTTCCAGATCTAAGAAAGGAATACTGTCTTTGGATTGTGCTCCTGTGAATTTTAGGAAAGGGTCAAGTGTGTTGATCCAGATAGAATTTATTACACAGCTCTTCGTCCCCATTCTAAAAGACCCAGATGTCATCAATGTATCGACAGTCCATACAGTGTGGGGCGACATCACGCCCCCATTCCCAGTTGCACAGCGAAGTATAATCCGATATACCACTATTAATCTTTTGTCCATTTTTATTCATTTAATCCATCCTTGTTCAAATGTTTTAACCGCTTTTCCAGCTTAGTCCACATGCGAGTTCATGCCTTCAAGAATGCAGCAAAAACGCATGATGTATCTTTAAGCAGTGTGCATTTATTTCAACCCAATGCATTTCGGGCTTAATTAGCCCTTCTTCGGGGGTAACTGCAAATGTCAATGTAAAAAAAACACCATTATTACACGGTTCTTCGCGTAAAATGTCTCCAAACTCTTATACCCGAAATTATGAACATTATAAAAATTAATTAAACAAGGACTAACTGTTTCACCCCCTATCCCACTCTTTATATAGTTATTCGCAAACCAGTTTTTAAATAACTTTTCCTAATAAATAAAACCCTATTGTGCCATTTTTAAATAAACTACATCCAGTGCTTTATTAACTGTCGCTTTTTAACTACCCACAAAACACACCTCTTTCCTCAAATCACTCTTATCACCCCCAGTGTAATCGCTCATCCTTCCCTTTACACACTAAGCTTTCTCCCATCACACACGCCCCAATACAGCCATCCCTCGTTTTCCCTTTCTCTATTGACTGCAACTAGCATTCAAACCTCTTCGAATCACTAGCATTTCATCTCTCTAACAGTCGCACTTTATAACACACTTCTCATTCATTCTCCCATGCATACTTTTTTCCTTTCTCACCCGCCACCCACTTTCAAACACCTGCTAACCCGAAATACTTGCATCACATACCTGCAAACACTGCGTCCTTCTCTTAACTCGACATACTCTTTCAAAAGATTACTTTCTTCCTCACGTGACCTACTTAAATCACTTGTTCTCAACCACTCCCCTCCCTCCTGCCTATAAGCTAATCAGTTCACTTGATGCTCCCACCTCTCACGTAACTTCCATCACCTCAAAGTACAACTCCCATAATCCTCTCTCATTCCATAAACACATGGTGACACAAAGTAATTAAAATGCCTCAACTTATAACATTACAAATTGTTTGGTCACATGTAAAAAAATAATTTTAACAGCTCTTTGTGGTAAACGTCATGGTATTAACATTGACAAGATGACACATTCTTAAATTCTCGATGTTCCCCTTGCATGTGAACATATTACGAAGTTTTTCATGTTCTTTCTCTGGGTGCAAACCGTCAATGAGGGCAATTAATCAGTCACTGACGCAAAGGAGTGACGGAATGCACACCTTCCTTGACTCAATATGACTGATTGCAAGGCATCAGCTTCAGTTTGCATGCAGACTTGGATTAAAGCCAAAACAGACAGTCATATTGAGTAAAAGAAGGTGCGCATTCCGTCACTCCTTTGCATCAATGTAACTACACCACATCAAAATGTTGGTATTATACGGGTTATTGTCCATGAGGATGTATTTGGTTTCAAAATCGGCCATGTAAAGGAAGGCCAGACTTGGAGCAAAGGTGCTTCCCATGCTGGTGCCCTGGGTCTGAAGGTAAATCTGTTTCTGGAATGCAAAAAAGTTCTCTTTGAGAGCAAGGGAAGCACAATCACAGGTAAAAGAGATAGGTGTTTCGTGGGGCCAGGGATCAACCTTCTGTAGTGTTGCTTTCAATACTTCCAAAGTGGTGTCCTGGGGGATATTCGTGTAGAGCGCCTCCACGTCAAGGGTGACGAGGAGGCTGATGTTAGAAGGGTTTTTGAAATTCTCGATCAGGTTGAGGACCTCCGTCGTGTCTCTGAGATAGGTGGGAGTCTCTGTGACAAGGGGACGTAGAAGAAAAGTCACAGAATTTACTCAGCGGTTCCAGAAGGGAGTCGATCCCTGAAACAATGGGTCATCCCGGAGGGGAATTAACCCCTTTATGGTTCTTTGGTAAGGTGCAGTAGTAGGGGATCCTGGGGTCTTCACAGACCAGAAAAGCTGCTTCTTGCGGGGAGATCCATCCATCGTTGATGGGTTGGTAATATCTGTTGTTTTCCAGTTGGCGGAGACATTCGGCATCATATTTGTCCACATACTGGATCACAATTGCACCGCCCTTGTCAGCCGGCTTTAAGATGATACTAATGTTGGCACTAATGTAGTATTTTTTGGGTACAGAAAGGGCATGTCCACGCTGCACTCTTGGTGACGCAGACTTTGACCACATGGTCTGGTCCTGCTTCAGGCTCCGTGACTACTGGTCTAAAGTGATGGAGCTGATAAACAAAGTAATGTCACTGGATATGGTGTGCACACCCACAGCTTGCCTCCTGGGAAGATTCGAGGACTAAAGCCAAACGGCTGCGGTTCCGATTTTTAGACTTCGCCTTGCTCTTGGCTAGACGGCGTATAGCACTTGGGTGGAAAGCGAAGCAGGCACCATTATTGACCAAATGGGAGCATGATTTGACATGTTGGGCGAGAGCTGAGGAACTGGCTCTGCTCAAATAAGATAGAGTGACTAAACTACGCAAACCGCTCGCAGAACCCTGGGCTGACAGTGAAAGCTTGGGATAAGCGTCATGCACCATTACAGACGTCTGATACAGAGCTGACTGATTTGGACACTTAGAACTAGATATAATCCTGTCTTGCCCTGTGAGACACCCTAACCTAGACGTGAGTATTTATGACACTTTAGAGCATAAGGAAAGGTTGATTTCCACCGTGTTAGTCTAGCGTGAGAGGTAGGTTGGTAGCCCGCTGCCGCCCGGGTCTCCCTTATTGCCCCACAGATGTCAGTAGCCCAAGGAAAATAAATCATACATAGTGCAATGATTACGACCCCTGGTAGTTGGTTTTAATGTTTTGTTTTAGTTTATAAAAATAGGAAGAGACACAAAGCATACACTCTTGTGTTTCATTATTTATTTTCTGGATTACTTTGGCGCTAGTTATCCTCCACAATCAGACTGTATTTGAGGTTTTAACCATTCTTTCTTTTGTAATGTGGTTGAGGCGATTGTGTTAACATGGTCATTAAAAGATGTTATGGTGTACCATATAGGCTTACGATTACTAATGAAGAGACGATCGTTTGACAGGTTATCTATTTTCACTGTACATGATCTTAATTGCTAATCGCAGAGATACTTATTGTACGGGTGTACCACACACATGGCTTTACGTGGCTTGTGGACGGTTTGTGTTGAAAAATAACAAATGGCAATAAAAAAAGATATTTTTTAAAAAAAAGAACAACAGACTGCAGTTTCAGTCACCCATCTACCAAGTGGCAGTGCTACAGGAAGGACCTATTCAAATTTCTATAGAAGTCTTGTCTCCTTTGTCCTAAGTTCACTGTCTAGGTCTCCTCCCTCATACATCTCCTGTGATGCACCTCACTAAATACACTCCTGTGATACACTTCCACAGCTTAGGAAAACATCACCCCACTCTGGTGCACAGGATACAGGCTCGGAAATCCAAAGGCCTTCTTCACTCTGCTTCACTTAAACATACAATGCACATACTACAATAACCACATACACAAAACTGGACAACATACACTTGGGTGGGATTAGGTGACAAAACAGTGTATAAATCGGACTGTGCATTGGTGAGATGCTCTCAGCCACTGCCAAATAATTTGTTTAGTAAAATTTAATTACTGAGGAAAGATCGTCAAATGAGACCTTTCCTTTTTTTCTGTGCCAACTACCTTTGTGCAGCATACAGACCCTGTACCAAGGTTGGGATGTTACAAATTATGTTTAAAAGGGCTACCCTAGGCTTCACATACAACATGCTAGGGCTCTTAATGTTTAAATACGTGTCCTCTCTGAATAACATGTTTAAGCTGTATGCCCCGAATATAGAGCACTATGTACAACGATGTTATTCAATTCCTTTTTGAGTTTCTCATTACTATAACAAGAATGGTACATTAGGAATACACGCACCAGTCGCCATGCAGGATGAGAAAATAAAGTAAAATGCTAACCCATAATCAATCTGAAAACCAGATCCCCAATAAAGCAAAATTACTAACTAATAACTTAAACGGGGGGAAAGGAACATAACCAACAAGGAAGGAAAAGGAAAAAGGAGACACGCACCCGCAACAAGGAGTAAGGAAGGGCGAGTTTAACACCCCCACGCGAGGAAATAAAGTAAGATGGCTTTCTGTCTCCATCGCCTTCCTTCAACGAAAGCCAACAACAATAGGGGTCGAAGTCTGGGGAACATAAAAGAGGAAGGGACCTGGGAAAGAAACATAGGGGTCTGCATGGAACATGAAACAGGACTGGGCACACTGTAGACACCTTAAATGTATGGATGAGTTTGGCTCTTAAATCTTTAAGAAAAGAGCCCCAAAGCTCTTCAAAGATCTGCAATTTGTCATTTATCTTATAAATGAGGTGCTCAAAGCATGGCATATCGTACATGTTGTACAATAAGGTCTGTAAAGTGGGTATTAGAATTGATTTTCGAAGACGTAGAACTGAACCAACCCTAGGGCAGTGGAGAGCAATCTATTAACTTGCTGGGTCACTGAAGGGATGTCAGAAGTATTATGCAGGAGCACTAAGCCGGGCCAACAAAGGCCTGTCTACCCTGAGGTTCTCTCTCATATGGTGCCAAACCTGCAACCAGAAGGTCTTCAGTTAGTCACAGTCCCATAAAATATGGACTATATCGCAGTCCAGTAAGTCACATCTCCACCAACGTGAATCCACGCGAAGATGGGCATTGAATAACGTTGATGGGGACTAGAGCCAGCAGTGAATGATCTTATAAAAACTATACCTAAGACGCACCTCCTGTAATCCTTTATTATAATCTGCCATTCGAGTATCCCAGTCATCATCCAAGAATTGTGTGTTAAGATGAGTTCCCCATCAAACACACAGTGCTATGGATGTGGGAACAGAAAAACAGGGGTCCAACAATGTGGCATACAATCCCAAAATAGCCCCCCCCGAATAGTTTATCCAGGTGTGGATATATTGAGTAATGGGCACACTAGGAAGTCTTCCGCAGGACATGTGATAGGGTGTGGGACAATTGATTGTATTTCCATTGTGGGGAGGGTGGAATCGCAAATTCCAGTCTCAAGTCAGGGAACGACTTGATAAAGTCATTAAAGACAAGGTTATCAATGTGATACATTTCATGAGTAATCCAGATGGACCAGGGAATTTCCTGCCCACTGACTGCAATGGCCGCATTACGCCACAACAGGGCTTTCGGGTGAATAAGGATCAAGAATTGCACCATCCTATGAGCCAGATGCGTACTGGGAAGTATGAATAATCTGATTAACGAGGGTAGTTATTGAAGGTCTCGAAGAGTAATAAACAAACAACCAGATCTTGAAGATTGAAATAAGACATTCCAACTCCACCCCTAATGGCATGGCCCTTGAAGGAGGCAACCAGTACAGAGCATGAGCAAGCTGCTGCGCCAGCCAATAATCCTTCAAATGTAGAAGACATAAACCACCCTTTGCTGATGCAGAGTTTAGCATCCTTTAATCTCAGTCTTTACGAACCACAAATGAGTCAGATGGAACGCTGGATGCTCTGCAGACAGGAGACTGAATTAGCCAGGTGCAACATTGCAAAGATATAATTAAATTTGGGGAGGCCATTTGATCTTGACACTCTGGACCCTACCCCACAGGGATAGGTTCAGGGCAGACCACCTTTTAAAGTTTCACTCCATACGATCCACGATGGGTTGCATATTGTCTTGGACCATGTCTTCCAGGCCCCGATTAATATACACCCCAATGTATTTCAAATGGGACTGAAGCCACTAGAATGGCAAGCTACCCAGAGAGACTCTTGGTGATGGGCGATAAGGACAGGACCTCACATTTCGACCACTTCATCTTCTAGTCTAAAAACTGGGACAAAGAATCCAGTTGAGAAATCAAAGCGGCAGTTGAGGCCGAGGGGTTTGATAGTGTCAAGTGAAAGTCATCTGTGCATTAATCAATCAATCAATCAATCAATCATAGGCATTTATAAAGCGCACTACTCACCCGGAGGGTCTCAAGGCGCTAGGGGGGGGGGGGGGGGGTCCGCTACTGCTCGAACAGCCAGGTCTTGAGCTTCTTCCTGAAGGAGAGGTGGTCTTGGGTCAGGCGTAGGTCGGTGGGGAGGGCGTTCCAAGTCTTGGCGGCCAGGTGGGAGAAGGATCTTCCTCCTGTTGTCGCTCTGTGGATGCGGGGGACGGCTGCGAGGGCGTGACTGGTCGAGCGGAGGTGGTGTTTGGGAGCGTAGAAGTTGAGGCGGCTGTTGAGGTAGGTCGGGCCTTGGTTGTGTAGGGCTTTGTGTGCGTGGGTGAGGAGCCGGAAGGTGATTCTTTTGTTGATCGGGAGCCAGTGCAGGTCTCTCAGGTGTCTGGAGAAGTGAGTTCGTCTGGGGACGTCGAGGATGAGTCTCGCCGAGGCGTTCTGGATCCGCTGGAGTCTCTTCTGGAGCTTGGCGGTGGTACCGGCGTAGAGGGCGTTGCCGTAGTCCAGTCGCCTGGTGACGAGGGCCTGGGTGACCGTTTTCCTGGTTTCGGTGGGGATCCACCGGAAGATCTTACGTAGCATGCGCAGGATGTTGAAACAGGACGAGGAGACGGCGTTGACTTGTCTGGTCATGGAGAGGGAGGAGTCCAGGATGAAGCCCAGGTTGCGTGCGTGGTCTGTCGGTTTGGGTGCGTTGCCCAGGGCGGGGGGCCACCAGGAGTCGTCCCAGGCGGAGGGTGAGGAGCCCAGGATGAGGACTTCAGTCTTGTCTGTGTTCAGTTTCAGGCGGCTGGTCGTCATCCACTCGGCCACGTTTTTCATCCCTTCGTGCAGGTTGGCTCTGGCGGTGGCGGGGTCGTTGGTCAGGGAGAGGATCAGCTGGGTGTCATCGGCGTAGGAGATGATGTTCAGGTTGTGTTGGCGTGCGATGGCCGCAAGGGGGCTCATGTAGACATTGAAGAGGGTGGGGCTGAGCGAGGAGCCCTGAGGGACGCCGCAGATGACTTCCGTGGCTTCTGATCTGAACGGGGGCAGGCGGACTCTCCGTGTCCTTCCGGTGAGGAAGGAGATGATCCATTCCAGTGCCTTCTCCTCGATCCCGACGTTGCTGAGGCGCTGCACTAGGGTGCGGTGGCAGACAGTGTCGAAGGCCACGGAGAGGTCCAGGAGGATGAGGGCCGCTGTTTCTCCGTTGTCCAGCAGGGTTCGGATGTCGTCGGTGGCGGCGATGAGGGCGGTCTCGGTGCTGTGGTTGGCCCGGAAGCCTGACTGGGAAGGGTCGAGGGAACCAGTCGTCTCGAGGAAGGCTGCCAGTTGCTTGTTGATGGTCTTCTCGATGACTTTGGCTGGAAACGGGAGGAGCGAGATGGGGCGGTAGTTCTTGAGTTCGGTGGGGTCCGCCGTTGGTTTCTTTAGTAGAGCGCTGAGTTCGGCGTGCTTCCAGCTCTCGGGGAAGGTGGCGGTGTCGAGGGAGGTGTTGATGATGTCCCGCAGGTGGGGTGCGATGACAGCGTCGGCCTTGTTGAAGATGTGGTGAGGGCAGGGGTCGGTTGGGGATCCGGAGTGGATGGAGTTCATCGTGCTGATGGTGTCTTCGAGGTTGATCGGTGTCCAGGCGTTGAGGGTGGTGGTGGGGGGCGTTGGTTTGGTCGTGGGGAGCGTTGGTTGTGTTCTGAAGCTGTTGTGTATGTCAGCGATCTTGTTGTGGAAGTAGGAGGCGAGGGAGTTGCAGAGGTCTTGCGATGGGGTGATGTCGTTGGTTCCGGCGTTGGGGTTGGAGAGCTCTCTGACGATGTTGAAGAGTTCCTTGCTGTTGTGTGCGTTGTTGTCCAGCCGGTCCTTGAATGCTATTTTCTTGGTGGTGTGGATCAGTTGATGGTGCATTCGGGTGGCGAGCTTGAGGGTAGTCATGTTGTCCGGCGTTGGGTCTCTTCTCCAGGCTTTCTCGAGGGCTCGGCAGTTCTTCTTGGAGCTCTTGAGTTAGTCGGTGAACCACGGGGCCTTCTTGCTTCCGGGTCTGCTGGGTGGGGTCCTCAGAGGGGCGAGCTCGTCCGCGCAGGTGGAGATCCATTTCGTGAGGTTGTCGGCGGCTTGGCTGGGGTTCGGTGAGCTGGCGGGAGGGTGCTGGCTCAGGGATGCGGTGAGTTGTTCGGCTGTGATCTTGTTCCAGCTTCTTCGTGCAGCCTGTTGCTGGTGGTGGTGGACCGTGGTTCTTTTGAAGGTGAAGTGGATGCAGCTGTGGTCCGTCCAGTGGAGTCCTGTGGCGTGGCTGAAGGAGGTGTTTTTGCTGGACGAGAAGACGGCGTCGAGTGTGTGTCCGGCGAGGTGGGTGGGGGTGGTCACCAGCTGCTTAACCTCATCCGTTGTTGTGAGAATACCCTAAATGCTGTCAGATCGAATACCTAGAGGCTCCAGAGCTAACAGAAACAACAATGGGGACAGGGATAATCCTGTCTGGCTTGGTGGATGTCAAAATACATAGAGGAGAAACCTCCGTAAGTGGCAGATGCAGTGGGTTCACAGTACATGCCTTTGGTTAATGTGAGAAAGTTGTGACCTATGTCCATCCTCTCCACGGTCTAAATAGCTAACCCCAATCAACACAATCGAAAGACTTTTCGGCATCCAAAGAGAGGACGACGTTTTCTTCCAGCTAGTCCCTCAGTTGAAATTTAAATATGCGAGGGAGTGCGTACGTGATTGGTCGGGGAACGTCTGGGAACAAAGCCCACCTAACAGGGATGAATATGAGTTGTGATAACTTTATTCAAGAACATCGCCATAACCTTACCCAAAATCCCACCGTCCGCATTTATCGAAGAAATCTGGCGATCACTAGAACATTCCATGGGGTCTTTCCCCGGTTTCGGGAGCACCGAAAATTTTGCCCTGAGGAACACTGCAGAGAGGTGACCATCATCTAGGAACTCCTGATAAACCAAGATAAAATGAGGACAATCTGGGCTTTTGTGGCCTTATAAAATTCAGCCAGGAGGAAATCCTCACCAGAAGCCTTCCCAGAGGACATAGCAGCAATCGCTGAGGTGATTTCCTCCACCGGGATCGCACCTTCCAGTTGCGCAGATTGTGTAGGGCTTAGCTTTGATATTTTAAGGGAGTTAAAGAACAAGTTAATTACCTTCGGTAATGATGCATCTGTAAGAAACATTAGTAGTGATAGATCCCCTACCTTAGAATTACCCCCAGGCGTCAGGCTGGATCCGGAAAGTTTGTCGGCAGTACCCATGCACGTCGGTAGGTGGCGTCGTGCGGCTCCGCGTCAGTCGTCGTGATCGCCGGAATGACGTCGCGGGCAGTACTTAGACACCGCCCACGTGCGCTGACGGCAGTTCTGTACACGACTTTCTGCGTCAGGAATGCAGAGCCATGCAAGATACTGACCACTGGTGCCTTGAAACTAGGCCCCTGAAAGGGATGACCTTAACCCTAGAAATCAGTTTGCAGAACGGGGAGGATGGGTGGGGCGGTAAGGAATCTATCACTACTAATGTTTTACAGATACATCGTTACCGAAGGTAAGTAACTTGTTCATCTGAAAGAAACGTGTAGTGATAGATTCCTTACCTTAGAATAGATACCCCAGCAATACCAACCCCGGTGGTGGGTCTGCGAACCAAGATCACACCAGAAAGTCCTGGAGAACAGAACGGCCAAAAAAGCAGTCTCTCCGGACTTGGCTGTCCAGGCAATAAATGTTTTATAAACGTGTGCAGCGAGGCCACGTAGCTGCCCGACAGATGTCTTGCAGGGGGACACACCGTCCCAATGCAGTAGTGGCTGCAGTTGCTCAAGTGGAATGAGCACGCAGCCCCACCGGAGGCTCTTATTTAGCCAAAGAGTAACAAGCTTTGATGCACAAGACAACCCAGCGGGAGATAGTCCTCTTGTGCACTGCCCGACCTTTCTTGGTGCCAACGTAGCCAACAAAGAGTTGGTCATCCACCCGGAACTGTTGTGTGCGGTGGAGGTAAAGCGAAAGCGCACGTTTTGGGTCCAAACGGTGGAGCCTGTCTTCCTCTCTGGAAAGATGTGGAGGTGGGAAGAAAGTGGCCAAGGTAACAGCCTGCCCAATATGAATGGCCATGACAACTTTTGGCAAAAAGGAAGGCCGAGGCCTGAGCACCACCTCGTCCGGATGAATGGAAAGGAAAGGAGGCTTACAAGAAAGAGCCTGGAGCTCACTCACTCGCCTAGCGGAGGTGATGGCAACCAGAAAGGCAGCCTTCAGAGTCAAAAGACGAAGAGGACAGTTGTGAAGAGGCTCGAAAGGAGATGAGTTAGAACTAGATTCAAGTCCCACTGTGGCATCACAAACGGAATAGGAGGGTAAAGGTGTGTAATGCCTTTGAGAAATCTATTTAAAACAGCGAACTTGAAAAGAGAGGGCTTACCAGGTAGTCTGAGAAAGGTCAAATGGCAGAAAGATAGCCTTTAATAGTGCCCAGAGCAGAGCCCTGCCGGGCCAAAGAAAGAAGGAAGGAACAAAAGGACCTCGGAAAGAGGGGCAGAAAGGGGATCCACAGCCTTTGCTGTGCACCATGCCACAAATTTGTTCCACCTGCAGGCGTATATCACTTTAGTGGAGGGACGCCTGGCTGCCAGAATGACATCACAGACTTCAGGAGGCAAGTCAAAGTGAATCAACTGCTGCAGCTCAAGCTCCACGCAAGGAGGTGGAGACTGGACAGGTTCGGGTGCGGGACCGTCCCCTGTTGCTGCGACAGAAGATCCTCCCGAAGAGGCAGACGAATCGGGGGATCCACGCTCATACTGAGTAGCTCGGGATACCAAACTCTTCGAGCCCAGTCCGGAGCCACAAGAATGACTTGGGCCCGGTCACGTCTGATCTTCAGTACTCTGGGCAGAAGTGGTATAGGCGGAAAGGCGTACAATAGACCGCTACTCCACTCGCGACAAAAAGCGTATCCGAGAGAGTGCCGCCTTGGAAATTCCAACACGCAGAACTGCTGACATTGCGCGTTCTCTTCGGTGGCAAACAGATCTAACCAAGCCTCTCCCCACTGTTGAAAGAGACCTTGCGCCACCTCCGAGTGAAGACGCCATTCGTGATCCATCATGCACCTGCGGCTGAGCTCGTCCACCCTGGCATTCA
Source organism: Triturus cristatus (assembly GCF_964204655.1). NCBI lineage: Eukaryota > Metazoa > Chordata > Amphibia > Caudata > Salamandridae > Triturus > Triturus cristatus. The sequence goes on along the minus strand of NC_140590.1, from coordinate 954,466,508 downwards.
GTGAACCTGCCAGGTGTTGAACCACTAGGTAAATGCCTGGATGTTCCAGCCAAGTCCAGAGGTACAGAGCCTCCTGACATAGGGTCCACGACCCCACCCCGCCCTGTTTGTTGCAATACCACATGGCAGTGGTGTTGTCCATGAACACCTGCACTACGCTCCCCTTGACAGAGGGAAGGAATGCCTTCAGTGCAAGACGGATCACCCGAAGATCCAGAAGGTTGATATGGAGCTTGTACTCCGCCAGAGACCAGAGGCCTCTGATCTCCGCCTCTCTCATGTGGCCACCTCATCCCAGGAGGGAAGCATCCGTTACCACCGTGTGCTTCGGTTGGGGAAGGGAGCGGGATCTGCCGCTGACCCAATGCTGGTTCATGAGCCACCACTGCAACTGCTATGCAGTGCCCTCTGAGATCTGGACATGTCCGGACAGGTCCCCCTGACGCTTCGCCCACTGGAACTTCAGGTCCCACTGCAGAGCCTGCATATGCCATCTGGCATGGTTGATCAGCAGGATACAGGAGGCCATGAGGCCCAGCAGCCTCAGGGTCATCCTGACCGAAACCCAGGACAAGGGCTGAAAGATCGGAATCATAGCCCGAATGTCCCAGACTCGCTGTTCGGGAGGATAAACCCAAAACTGCGCCGTGTCCAGAACCGCTCCGATGAAAAGGAGCTTCTGAGAGGTGCGACTTCGGCACGTTGATGGAGAACCCCAGCAAATGCAGGAGGTCGGCCGTAGTCTGGAGGTGGGAGACAACTGCGTGGGGCGAGCCCGCCTTCAACAGCCAGTCGCCGAGATAGGGGAAGACTGAAACCCTGATCTGCGCAGATGAGCTGCGACCACCGCCATCACTTTCGTGAACACCTGAGGGGCGCTGGTAAGGCCAAAAGGGAGCACGGTGAACTGAAAGTGCTCATGGCCAACCGTGAACCACAGGTAACGCCGGTAGGACGGGAATATGAAAGTAGGTGTCCTGCAAGTCTAACGCTACCATTCAGTCTTGCGGGTCTAGGGCAGACGGGACCTGAGTCAATGTGAGCATCTTGAACTTCTCCTTCCGGAGGAAGCCGTTGACGTTCCGAAAGTCTAAGATAGGACGCAGGCCCTTGTCCTTCTTTGGAACCACGAAGTAGTGGGAATAACCGTCACAACCTACTTCAGGTGTCGGAATGCACTCGATGATCCCCTTGGCCAAGAGGGCCGCAACTTCCTGCTGGAGAAGTGCCAAGTGATCCCCGACATGCGGTGGTACTGAGGTGGCATGGCTGGAGGGGTAGTCTTGAAGGGGAGGGAGTAGCCCCTTGGGACAATTCGCAGCACCCACTGGTCCGATGTGATGGTGTGCCAGTGGGGGACATGATGGCAAATCCGTCCACCCACTGGCGTTTGATGGACCTGAAAGGACGGACTAGGAAGGCTTAGCAGTGGATGCCGTGGGGGTGGAGGTGGACTGACCCGCCCGCTGGCCCCCTGAACCACCTAGACTGTTCCCACGTTCGCAGCCGCGCTGAGGTTGTTGCTGTGACGGCCTGTGGCTCTGCAGACGTAGTGGGGCGCCCCTTTGGTGGCCACAAAAGGAGCGAAAGGCAGAAGGCGAAGGAGGCAGAGTGGCCGACAGGCCCATGGACTTGGCCGTAGCACGCGAGTCCTTAAAGCGCTCCAGCGCACTATCTGCTGTATTGCCATAAAGGCGAATGCCATCAAAGGGCATGTCCATCAGGGTATTCTGGACATCCCCCGGAAAGCCAGTTGTCCTCAGCCAGGCGTGGCGCCTAAGCGCCACCGTCGTGGAAATCACCCTGCCCAGCAAGTCGGCGGTGTCAAGCCCACAACGAATGGAGAACTTAGCTGCGTCTCTCCCAGCAGCCACAGCTTGGGTAAGTACTGTCTGGACCTCATCAGGACAGCTAGGCAGCACCTGCGCAACTGTGTCCCACAGAGAGTGGAACGAATAGTTTCTTACCTGTCGGTGTAGTTTTGCAGCTTGAAGATCTTTCTGGATTCACTATGCTGTGCATTATTCCGCGATCTTGTGGTTGGGTCCGGATTCGTAGTCTTTTCTCTTTTTTTTTTTTTTTTTTTGTAGCCCAGGTGGGCGTCGACGTCCACCATTTGGTGCACCTCCCGTGACGTCGTTGTGCTTCCTGCGGAAGTCCCACCTTTGGGGCGCCATCTTCGGGTTCTTTTTTCCTTTCCTCTTTTTTTTTTTTTTTTTTTTTAACCCTAGGCGATTGATTAATCCTTCTTGTCCCTTTATCTGTATGTTTTCATTTCTTTGATCTTTTCCATTTTACCCCCTCTTCCTCCAGCCTCATCTTCCTGGCGGAGGTGGGTGGGTTCGCTAGTGAATCCAGAAAGATCTTCAAGCTGCAAAACTACACCGACAGGTAAGAAACTATTCGTTTTGCAGCGTGAATCTTTCTGGATTCACTATGCTGTGCATAGACTTTGTAGCGGTTTTCCTAATTCTGTGGCGGCTGGGTGGTAGATGAGCGTTGGTCGTTGAAAATGTGCCGAAGCACCTTCTGTCCAACCTGTGCTTCCTTGTTCATCTGAATGTCCACGCAGTAGTGTTTCGTGAACGTGTGCACAGATGCCCAAGTTGCCGCGAGGCATATGTCCTGGATGGGCGTGTTCGCCAGGAAGGCCACGGTGGCCCCTTTCTTCCTTGTGGAGTGAGCCTGCGGCCCCTCCGCTAGCTCCTGTCCAGCTTGTTTGTGGCAGAATTGAATAGTGAGGGCAATCCACCTTGCGATGGTGCCCTTAGTCACTGGCCTACCCATGAAGCTAGTAGCAAAGGACACAAACAGCTGTTTCGACTTCCTGAGTTCCTTGGTTCTCTCAATGTAGTGCATCACCGCTCTTCTGGCATCGAGGGTGTGCAGTGCCTTTTCTGCGTTTGTAGTCGGGTTTTGGAAGAAACTTGGTATCTGGATACTCTGATTCATGTGGAACGCCGACACTACCTTGGGCATGAAGTGTGGGTCCGTTCTCAGGACTATTCTATCTTTGTGAATCTGAATGTAGGGTTCCTGCAGCGTTAGTGCTTGAAGCTCGCTCACCCTGCGTAGTGAGGTTATGGCCACCAGAAAGGCTGTTTTCATAGTCAACATCTGCAGTGTGGCCTTGTGAATGGGTTCAAACGGTGCCTTCATGAGCTCCGTCAGGACCACATTCAGATTCCATGCCGGCGGCGGCAACCTTTTCGGGGGGGCCATCCTTTTGGCTCCTTCCATGAATCTCCTCACCACCTGCGAGCTGAAGAAACTTCCACCTTTTTCACCTCTGGTGTAGGCCACGATGGCCGCTAGGTGTACCCTTAGTGAGCTCGAGCAGAGGTTACTCTTTAGAAGGTGTGTGAGGTACCTCAGTACTGTTGAGTCTCTTGTCATTCTGTTTTGCAGGCCCTTTTTCCGGCACCACACAGTGAACCTCTTCCATTTTGCGCTGTAGCATTTTCGTGTAGTTGGTTTCCTCGCCTCCCGTAGCACTCGCATCGTGCTCGGCGGCAATCTTAGGTGTGCGAACTCTAGGTCTTCAGGAGCCATGCCGCCAGGTTGAGGGTCTCTGGCTCTGGGTGCAGGACCTCTCCGTTTTGCATTGAGAGCAGGTCCTTCCTCCTCTCGAACCTGTATGGGTCGCCTTGTGCCATTTCTTGAATTTGTGAGAACCATATCTGCCTCGCCCACTGCGGAGCCACCAGGATCAGGGTCATGTTGCTGGTTCTGCACTTGTCGAGCACTCTGTGCAACAGGGGTATCGGTGGAAAGGCGTAGGCAAATGTCCTCGACCAGCTTATCCATAGGGCATTTCCCTTGGATTGCTGATCTGGTTGCCTGGACGCGAAGCTTTGGCATTTTGCATTGTGGCGTGTTGCAAAAAGGTCTATTGTGGGAGTCCCCCATCTCCGGAAGAGTTTCTCCGTTTCCTGGCCATTGAGCTCCCACTCGTGTGATGCTGAGGTCTGCCTGCTTAGCCAGTCTGCCTCCACATTGTCCTTCCCTGGAAGGTGAATTGCCAGTAGATCTATCCTGAGAGGTATGGCCCATCTCCAAATCTCCTGAGCTAGGGATGAGAGCGGGAACGACTGTGTCCCCCCTTGTTTGTTGATGTAGAACATCGCCGTGGTGTTGTCTGTTTGGACCAACACCCTCTTGTTGAACAGGTGCCTCTGGAATGCCTTCAGGGCTAGCAGGATTGTTTTCAACTCGAGGTAGTTGATATGGCGGACCGCATCTACTGGGGCCCATAGACCCCTCACTCTGAGGTTGTCCATGTGCGCTCCCCATCCCTTTTGCGATGCGTCCGTGGTAATGGTCACTGTTGGGATTGGTGGTGTCAGGCTTCTCCCTGCTGTTATGTTGTCTCTGTTCCACCAAGTTATCTCCTCCTGCACTGCGTGCGTAACAACCACTAGATCCTCCCAACTTCCGTCTGCTTGTGACCATTGTTGTTGTAGCCATTCCTGGAATGGTCTCATGTGCAGGCGTACATTCGGCACCAGCTGGATACAGGACGCCATCATCCCCATCATCTTGCTCACAGCCCTCACTGTCAGAGCTCGCCCCTTCTGGTAGAGCTTCGCCTCCTTCAGTAGAGCCTCTGTCCTCCTGTCGCTGGGCACTACTGTACTGTTGCGGGAGTTGATCTTTGCCCCCAGGAAAATCTTCACCTGCTCCGGTTCCATCGATGATTTTCCCCAGTGGATCGAGAATCCCAGATTTGTGAGGGTGTCTGTTACGCGTTTTGCGTGCCTCTCGCACTTTCCGTGTGAGTTTGCCTTGACCAGCCAGTCGTCCAAGTAGGGGTAGACATGTATTCCCTGCCTTCGTAGGTGCGCCGCTACCGCCGACAGGCATTTTGTAAAGACCCTTGGTGCTGATTTTAATCCGAAGGCCAGGGTCGTGAACTGGTAGTGTTCTTGTTCGATGTTGAATCTTAGAAGGCCCTTGTGCCTTCTGTTTATTGGGATGTGAAGGTAGGCATCCTTGAGGTCCACGGTGACCATGAAGTCCCCTTCTCTTATCTGTGGCAGAACCTCCTGCAGTGAAGTCATTTTGAACCTTTGCGTTCAGATGAACTTGTTTAGGTAACGGAGGTCTAGTATGGGTCTGAGGTCCCCGTCTACCTTCGGAACCACGAAGTAGTTTGAGTAGACCCCTTTGTTGCGTTCTCTGAACGGCACTGTCTCTATGGCTCCCTTTTGCAGGAGTTTCCGCGTTTCTTCTCTGAGTATTGCCAGTTCTTGGGCCGATCTCAGTCTTCCCTTTGGTTTCCTGTTTGGAGGTCTTTTCTCCAAATCTACGCAGTATCCGTACTGCACAACGTTCCGTATCCACTTGTCTGTGGTTATACGCCGCCACTCCTGAAGGTAGAACCTCAGTCTTCCGCCTACTGGTGTCGTATGCTCGTAGGCTCTTGAATCTTCTCTTCCCCCTGATGACACTTTTTTGCGCCTCACCCTTGGGGTCCTGACGAGGGTAGGCGACCTCTTGCGTGCTGAGTCACTTCGTCGAGGGCTGTTCGCCCCCTCTCCTCCTTTGGCCACGTCCGTTCCCTCTCCCGCGAAAGGACTGGCCCCGAGGTTGATATTGCCAGTTTTGCTTTTGCTGACCTTGTCCGTGACCTTCACCCTGCTGACTTTGTTGGAACGCCTGGTGCGACGTCCCCTGCTGGCTTCCTCCCCTACCGTAGGGTCTCCTCGAGGGATTTCCTCGCCTCATTCCCCTCAGCTGTAGGGCCCCCATGGACCTCGCCGTCTCGTTTTCTTTTTTCAGCTGGGTGAGCTTGTCGTCCACTGTTGCTCCGAACAGTGTCTCTCCGTTGAAGGGGGTGCCAAGGATGTTGTTCTGCACTTCCGGTTTGAATCCCGAGATTCTTAGCCATGCATGCCTCCTCTCTGTGACCCCTATGGCCATGAGTCTTGCTGAAGTCTCTGCCCCATCCAACGCCGTCTTTATACAGGAGTTGGCGATGTTCTTGCCTTCGTCTATCAGGTGAGAGGCTCTCTGGCGGTATTCTTCGGGGAGGTGCTTTACTAGCTCCCCCATCTCATCCCAGTGCTGGTATTGGTGTCTATTGAGGAGTGCATTTGAATTCGCCATGCGCCAGTGCATTGCGGCGTTCCTCTCGACCTTTCTTCCTGTGAGGTCAATCCTCCTGCTCTCCTTATCCGGAGGTGGGCCCGAAGTTGCTGGTACGTTGGCCCTTCTCCTGGCCGTGGAGGCTATGATGGAGTCCGCGGTCACGCTACCCTTGATGTAAGGGGGGTCCAGGGAGGAGTGCTTATATTTCTTCTCTGTCCTGGGCGTGATCGACCGGCAGGTCGCAGGTTCCTTGAAGGCTTCTCTCCCCTGATTCATCACGCTTTGTAGCATGGGGAGGAACTGGCTCCTTGTCTGGATGGGGAGCAGTGTCTCGACGAGAAAATCGGCTTTCGGTTTCTCCTCGTCGAGTTTGACGCCGAAGGCCATTGCTGCGCTCCTGACCACCATATTGTAGACCCCGATGTCGTCGGGTGGCGAAGGCCTCGAAGGGTACGTGTCCACGGGCTCCTCCGGGTTTTCGGTGTCGAGATCGTGCCATTCGACGTCGTTGCTGGTAGATGCCGCCGATTCGTAGAACGACCGTTGGTCTTCTTCCTCGGCTTCTCCCTCATAATAGGGCTCTTCTTCCTCTTCGAGATCCCTTGTCAGCCCTTCGGTGTCGAACTCGTCTTCGACCTCACCGACGTCCGCCGATGAAACCGTTGGAATCTTGAACTCCTTCATCCTGGCGTCGAACTCCTTCTTCCTTTGAAGGATGTTCTCCATTTCGGCCTCGAGCCGCCTCTTCTTTTTCTCCATCTCGGAGATGCTTTCGGCGTCGACCGCGGGTCTTTTCGATGAAACTTGCGTCGACGTCGAACGTTCTTTCTGCGTCGATCGGCCCGTTTCATGGGATGCTTTCGACGACCCTTGCCTTTCGGCGTCTTTCGGCACCAGGGAGTCCTTTTCTAAGGATCCGCTCGGCCTCTTGTCCGTGGTTCCCCCTTTGGACGTCGAAGTTTTCGGCGCCGGGGCTCCCTTCGTGGACTTTGACTCAGATTTTCTCGAGTCACCCTCGTGTTGTCGAGGTACTTTCTGTTTTGTGCTCGACGATTCTCTTACCTCGTCTTCTTTTTTCTTGTCGGTCTCTACGACCGTGAAGTTTTCGGCTGTCTCGGCGACGTTGTCCTCGTTGTCCGTGGAGAGGCCCAGATCGTAGAGCGTCGGGGGCTTCCCCTTGCCATCCATGTTGGCGTTGGCTCTTCTCTGCCGCTCTCTCACCCTGAGTGTCTTCGGCGCGAAGGCTGAGCAGGCGTTGCAGTCGATACTCTGGTGATCGACCGGTAGGCAGAGGTTGCAGACCGGATGCTGGTCTTTCTGCGCGAACTTGTGGTGGCAGTTTGGGCAGAACTTGAATGGCGTCTTGTCCATTGCGCTCAGGGTCTCTGAGCGTGCATTCTCCAAGGCCGTCGAAGAAAAGGGGCGCTGGTCCTCCTTTCTTCGCGCTCCTGATGAAATCTCTTCCTTTCCTGATATCTTCTAGTGATTCTATCGACGAAACTCGCTTTTCTTCCTTCTTCCTTCGAGTGTAATTCTGGAGCTTCCCGATGACGATCCAGACCCAACGGCGGAAAAAAGAATCTGAAGATGGCGCCCCAAAGGTGGGACTTCCGCAGGAAGCACAACGACGTCACGGGAGGTGCACCAAATGGTGGACGTCGACGCCCACCTGGGCTACAAAAAAAAAAAACAGAGAAAAGACTACGAATCCGGACCCAACCACAAGATCGCGGAATAATGCACAGCATAGTGAATCCAGAAAGATTCACGCTGCAAAAATAACAGCCCAAGAGGCATGCGGTGTTCACCAACCGCAGCACTAAGCTGGCAGATGAAAACAGCTTCTTGCCAAGCTGCTCCAGCTTCTTGGATTCCCTATCCGGAGGTGCGGAAGGGAATGCGCTTTGGGACGTAGAGGCCTGGACAACCAAGCTCTCAGGAGTAGGGTGTTAAAAGAATACACAATATACCAAGTGATCTACAACATCTATCCCCCATGATGTAATACAATCATGAAGTTGGAGTAAAACAGGGGGAAAAGGTTGCCTTTTCATGAAATAAAGGCTCATGTCTCCAGTAGACATTACAGGGCAAATACCGCCAACTTTAGCCACAGGTCAGGGTACCATCAAGTCTTAAGGGGGAACTTTGATTTATCTCTGCGATAGAAAAACTTCCTAGAAGGCAGCAGGGCAAATTGCAACCATTTCTGCATGACCGAGTCCTAGCGTTTAGAGGTGGAGGCATCCCCTTGGGTTTCATCCTTTCGAGGCAGGAACGAGGAGGTTGTGGAAGCCACAAAGAGGCCTCCATGCTAGTGTCCTCTAAGGCATCCAAAAAGGTCTCTAGATCTTCTGGTTTATGGTATTCTGATGTGCTGCCCTGAAAAAGGATGAGCATTGAAGCGGGTTCCAGTAGTCTATATTCAATGTCCTTCATCTTAAGTTGAGGGCGGAGAGCCAAGAACGGTTTTAGTTTGGTGTTAGCATGGTCAGAGAGACCAGCCACAAACAGAATTTGAGTGTTCTGATGCCAATAAGGATTGTGCTTTTTTGTTTCCTGGAGGATCTGTCTAGCATGCTAATGCCGTACACAGCATGCCAAAGCATGGCGTGGGCAATGATAGTTGGGCACACAATTGGAGTTCCAGTGGTTGGTCAAAGGTGAGATTCAAAAGTTTGGGGATCAAAGCACCCAAAAAAACAGGCATATCATCCTTCTCAATGAGCTTTGGTAGATCTATAATCCTGATATTGTCGCTGTAACTGTGGTCTTCCAAGTTGACGACTTTCTGCTGGAGATACCAGATATCTTTACCCCAATCTGGAATAGCATCTAGGCGCGATTTCACATCCATCTGTCGCCCCTTGACAGTAGTCAGTCTGGCCTGAAAGGAGCTGATGTCAGTTTGCAAGGATTGTACCTCCGAATTTGTTGCAGAAACTGTGGGGGACATCTGTGAAATAGAATCTTTAATCTCAGCCAGCTCGTTTAGGAGAGTGGTCAGAGCAGACTACGTAAAAATCGGAGCAAAGCAGGAATCAGTGGATGGCGCCTTGACCAAGACTGCATTAGCCATGGCTTCTGAAAATGTGAGCGGACACAAATTTCGATATGAAAGGGGGCACATATGAGATCAAGTGAGGCCCAGAGGGTGAGACAGCACAATAAACCAGGGGAACTCAGAAGTGAAGGCCGAACCTTAGTACTCAGAGCCCTGTAGATACAGAGGCACCTCAGAAAGTATACGAAGCTGGCCACAGTATGCTCAGAAGGAAAGAAGCTGCCGCATAATAGAAAGAAGGTCTCCGCTTGCAAGGGTGGTACCTGGAGACTGCCCAGTCCAATGTGACTTCCCTCCGGAGCACTATGTTAACCTTGTATATCCTGGAGAGAAGCACAACACCCCTGGGACCACCTAAGCTAAACCATAAAAAGTAATCAAGATGGCTGCCGCAAGGATGGTCTGTGACACCTATCCCCATACAATAAGACTAGTTCGCAGTCAGGACCTATATGACACGAGTCTTGAAGGGATTTTCTTATTTAACTGAATTGGTTGATTCCACCAATATTATGTGGAGATTAAACGTGCATATGAGCGGATATAGCCTTAACACCGACTAGCGATGCTCCTTCCACACTGCCGCACAGTTTTCTTGAAGTATGTTGCTCACTTCTTGGGATGCATTCCTCTTCAATTATAAACAGTAATGCCAATTTGGGGGACAGGATGGTGGACAGCTTGATTACTTCAGCCAATATGTGGGCTGAATTATGTTACGAACCCTGTACGCATCTGTTCGTGGCATGTCGTGCTGTAGATTCACATGCTTTGCATACTCTTGCCATCTAGAGTTGGATACAGATGTGTGCAAGTTGTTTTTCTTTGGAAATGTCTTTTGAGTCACGAGAACTAGTGACTTTTCCCCTTGGTGATAATGCACATGGTCACCGACTCCACTGTTAGATTGTCTTCCCGCAGGTGGGTGAGAATGGAATGTAACGCAAGTGTAGTAAAATGATGTCGATGCGTAGCAATGAAGGTAAAGACAACAGCAACAGCCACAGGTGTCCTGGGAAAAGAGTGGGCGCATCTACAGCACTACATTCCACAAACAGATGTGTTGTATCCAAAGAGCAGGAAAAACGCTCAGAAGCACAGACAAGGTCTTAAACTAAGAAATTTAATGCAGGTTGTTTAAAGGTATAACAATACCAGAAAGAGCAGGCATGAGCAACTTGAGACACTTCTGTCCAGTAAGGAATCCAGAACAGAATGCCCCACTGGGCCACAGTAGAAGCCAGGGAAACAGAATGAGAACACTCATGTGATTAAAAGGAATACAAAACAGCAAATATAAAATATATATGACAGAATTAAAGGGATAAAACATCTCCCTTGTTTATACAACAAAAATAGATTAAATTATGAAAATATAAACTAAAATAAATAATAATCCTTGAATTTAACAGGCAAAACAGTTTTCCTTCTTGAAGAATTTGTCAATGTACTAGAAATGGAAGAGTTAGCACAAGTATCCTTGTCAGACGGCATTTCATAATCTGACCTTTCCTCGATGTCTCACTGAGAAATAACATTGTCTTCCAATACATTTGTCTGAGAGACACTTCCATCAAATATACTGTTGGCATTCAACTACGCATCGTTAGTATCAAACTCCCAAGTAGTACAGTCACCAACATCATGGGTAATTTTCTTTCTCTCAATCAACACTTTCTGAAAGGTTCTAATACTGACAATGGCACCTTTATTCCACCATCCTCGATAGTAAGTAACCCTTACTATTTGAAAAATTTGACCCCCCTTTACTCGCTTTTCGGTTTTCTGACACGAACCCAGTCTCCAATAGCAATTTCTTTTGTTTTTTTCTGCAAGTAGCTTATCATGTGTAGTTCTGTAACTGAGTTCAAAATGCTCTCTAACACATTCATCCACAGAATGCAGATTTAAGAGCTTACCACAACATAGGTCAAGATCAATTCTTGCATCTTTCATTTCAATGAAAAGAATGGTGAAAAACCAGGGATCGAATGAGGAGCATTAAGAACGCCATACTTTTTCCCCAAAGATGCCTATGCACATCAATTTTTGATGCCAAAGCAGATTGTAATCCTTCAGCAGCTTGAAAATACAGCAGTGTCTTCTCCATGCTTTATGCCACGCTTGCTCAAAAACTCTACCGTTTTCTCCAAAATGAAATGTGTGCCATTGTCAGACAAGTGCCTGTGGCGTTCCTTCAGTGTAAAAAAACTCTTTCTAGAAATTCAATAACTGCATCATTAGTGGGCATAGACACACTCGGGGACGCGCTTACTCACCTGCAGCCACAGCCGTGACGGGAACGGCTTCTTTCCTCACCTCACCATTCCTCCTTTTGCTCCACTCCAGCCGTGAGGGGAACGGCTTACGCTCTCTTTTTGCATCGGGGCAAGCCGTAAGGGGAACGGCTTTTGGGACTACATTTCCCAGCGGGTGCTGGGTGACGCCTGTGGATCGCGTCATCGCGGCGCCAGGAGCCGATTCAAAGAGCGAGCAGGCCTCCCGCGGCGTGGGACACGCTTACTCGCCTGCAGCCACAGCCGTGAGGGGAACTGCTTCTTTCCTCACCATTCCTCCCTTTGCTCCACTCCAGCCATGAGAGGAAAGGCTTACGCTTTCTTTTTGCCATCGGGCCAAGCCGTGAGGGGAACGGCTTTTGGGACTACATTTCCCAGCAGGCGCTGGGGGACGCCTGTGGATCGCGTCATCGCAGCACCAGGAGGCGATTCAAAGAGTGAGCAGGCCTCCCACCAAGGGCGGGCCCACCTGCGCCCGTCAGAGGCCGAAGGAGGCTGGCGCTGGGCCACCCCTCTAAATCCTTGAAGGAGAGCTGACCTGATCCCGGGCGAGGAAGCCAGCAAGTCCTTACCTAGGTTAGTGACTTAAGGCCCTTTGTTTTTAGCTGGTATTTAAATTGAGCCTTAGCAAACATGGTAAGGCGAGCTGGGGTGGGAAAGTCTAATGTTGCCCCTGTACAGCCGGCCTTCTCCATACAGCAGACTTCATTAGATCGTATGCTCCAGAGAGCCATTGGTGTAGTCGCAAACGAGATCGAACTAACACAAAGGCGGCTTTCACATACTCCTAACCTTGCTGTACCCCTAAGCCCTCTCGAACTAACACAATCGCCCTTCTCCATGGACAAGGAACTTGCTTCAAGTGACGCAGGACTTCTTACGGAAAGTAGGATGGATGCTACACATCCTGGGGGGGCTTCATCCGATGTAGGACCTTCCATAGAAATCAGGATGGACACCATACACCCTGGGGGGGGGGCATTCTAAAAAAGGGAAAGCCAGAGTTGTTATTCCAAAAGGGACCAAAAAAAAAACTCCGGCCCTAGTGACCTTACCTGCGACAAGTATGAATGGCCATAGCCCCTCAATGAATGAAGGTCTAGAACAGCCACCATGGGTAATGGACATGGTTGCGGATTTGCAGGTTCAAGTTAGGACCATGGTCAGACACGAACTGAAAAACCTATGGGATCGGGTGGACAATTTGGCAAAATTAGTAGAACGTTGGGTCGACAGGACCGAGCTGATTTTGAAAGAAAAGATTCCAGTTAACACATTGTTATACCCAGGACCCGGTCCCCATATCCTAGAAGCTAACATCGCCCCTCTCAATAAACCAACTCAACCTAACCTGGAGAAGGAGGGCAGGCAACACCGCACCCCTAAGGAGGTGAAGACCAGCAATGTTATGCAGGCCAAGGAGCCTAGGCAGGGATCACAGAAGGGCAAGACCAATGCTGGAGGGGTTATAGGGTCCCCAGAAAATCCCATGACTGGCACAAGGGGCAGATCCACAAATATGCAAGAGGAGAGACCCCAACAGGCAGGGAGCGTCCTACCATGTATTAGTTTACCTCCTGCTTCAATCCCGTATGTTGTTATCTTAACGGGAGTCCCAGAACTAAAGAATGGTACCAGGGAAACCCACCTGGAGCTAAAGAACAAATGCATCTACTGGTTAACCAATAACAAACAGTTCTCTACAAGAGATACAAATTAAATCATCATGACCCGCAGAGTGGGATGGGTAGGCTGGAGACCTAAAGATATTTCTGGTGACTGCGTTATTATTAATTTCAGGAATAGGGGGATTGTTAACTATCTCTTAGACCACCATCTAGCCAGATATGGGAGTTCTGTTAATCTACTGCCCCTCGGCTATTTCTATCCCCTGCACCTGTACCATCAACAGATTAGTGGAGCTTATTATCCGATCTGGGAAAAAATCCCGAACATTCAGCCCTTTACTGCCCCGCAGGCCAAACCGACCCTTCCTTATTTTAATATCCCAGTGAACAACAGGTTTAGTCCCCTTGAGGCAGTTGACTAACGGGAGTGGTAGCCCCCCCCCCTTTAGAAAAAGCCCAACTCAGTAAGAGCACAATTAAGATAGATGGGATTGCCCTGAGGTGTGACCCTCTAACATCTCATAAGGCCTCAGAGCAACCCCTTGAGGTAGGGAATAGTAATCCATCTAACGTTAGATTGAATCAGGATGTCGATGGCACAGCGAACAAAGATAGGCCCATTGTAGCCATGCACCTACATAAAACAGCAACAAGCAATGGTAAACCATCCCTTTTAAGTAGAAACTCACCTAACCTAAACTCAAAATGAAATTCACTACACCAAGAAGAATTTGTCTTAGATTGCACTTCTCTTGACCCCTCCCTCAATGGTGGCCACAGGGCATCCCGCAAGCATAAAAATTCTCTCCTGGAACATAGCAGGATTAGCATCCAAACTGGATAACTAGATTGGGGATTATTCATTAAACAACATGAAATCTGCATGTTCCAGGAAACCTGGTCTAGAGATGATCTGAGTAGGCCAGGGTTCGCCGTTTTTAACATCTCGGTGACCCACGCAGGGAAAGGTAGACCCTCGGGTGGATTATCGACTTGGGTCGGTGCCCATTTACGCTGTGAAGCCAAACATGTAGAGAGCAATTCACAGGACATTTTTTGTGTACTCTTAACTACCCAGTCAAACCAAAGCATTTTGCTCATAAATCTTTACTCACACCCGACCCCTCGGGGCCAGGAGTCCTCCACCCTGGAACAACTTAACACCATTCTTCCAACCTTTCCACCACATTGGGGTATAATTATTTGGGGGTGATTTCAATAGTCAATACGAGCCGCTGGATGGACTGTCAGGGGGACAAATTGAAGAGGAGGACCAATACTGGCTAATTCCTGATTCTAACATCCCGTCAGTAAGGGCCTGGACCCCATTAGCTCTACAGATCCAAGCTCTAACACTGAACTATTCTTTAAGAGCATGCAATGGACGCACTAGATCAGATAGCCCTGGAAATTACACCTATAACAGATCTGGCCATACTTCAATTATCGATTATGTAATGATAGACCTGCAGTCCTGGTACAAGTTGTTAGATTTTAAACTCACGCCGCGTCATAATAGCGATCATAACGCTCTTATTTTAGAAATGGTCTCCCCATGCACTATCACGACCCATGATGTCCCCCAGATACCAGCACAAAGCCTGATAGACCAATGTTGGGAGAAGAGTTCGTTGGGCCAAAATCTCTCAATCACATGGCACAATGGCTAAACTCTACCAGCAAGTAGTCCGCTATTTTATAACCATTTCCAGTTCACTAGAGAACCTTGGATCATCAAATTCCCTCGCTAAGATACTACAAAATGATTGTGAGTCGGTTGGCATCCTGGCCAGTTTTTTCTACCAAAATGAAAAGCATAGAGCGCCCAAAATGCTTAAATACAATTGGTATAATGCCAACTGCCGAGCCCTCAAAACCCAATTAGTAACTGCCATTAAAAGCAGCGATATAGATAGAATCAAGAAAGCTAGATCTGCATATAAAAGTATCACAACTAAAGCTAAACAACAATGGGAAACTCAAAAGTGGGAAGATCTCAGAATCGCACTAAACACCCACGATCTGAGGTCCTTCTGGGACATCGTAAATAATGATTCTAAGGCTGGCAAATTAGCCACAGAACCAAAAATTGATGAATCTGTTTAGAGGGCTCACTTTGAAACCCTTTATAGAAGGGACGAGCGAGCGGAAGTTAGTAATGCCAGTGCCCTGGACAATCCAGGCCCAACTCAGGAACCCACCCCCTTATTTTCGGTGAAAGAAACCATTGACGCACTAGGGAAGATCCTTCCTGCAAAAGCGGCTGGACTGGATAGAATCCCTGGTGATCTCCACCGAAGAGAACCCACCATATGGTCACCTTACTTGGCTATGCTGTTTAAAGCCCTATCACAAGGCATGGCAATTCCTAATACCTGGTTGGGAGCCGAAATAATACCAATCTTTAGAAAGGGATCCCCACTCTTGCCTGCCAATTACCACCCGATCAGTCTAATCGACGTAGGCCAGAAAATCTTTGCTCAAGTCCTTCTGTGGCATTTACAAACTTGGATGGATGAACATAATATCCTGACTCCCCTCCAAGCCGGATTTCGCGCTAGGATATCTACGACAGATCAACTTTAGGTAACAGTTGATCCACTGGAAAACTGTTACCATTGGGGGAGGCAGTCTTTACCTTATCTTTCTAGATTTAAAATCCGCCTTCGATTTGGTCCCGAGGGAAAAATTATGGGCAATCTTAAGAGACATTTGAGTTCCAGAGTACCTGTGCCATCAGATAGAACGTCTCCATGAGGGCAATTGTGCTTGCATTAGATTCGGAAAGAATGGAGAACTCACAGCTCCCTTGCCCGTGGAAAGAGGGGTTTGACAGGGTTGTGTCCTGGCACCCACCCTCTTCTCCCTCTACATCAATGGGTTAAAAGACTTCCTGAATGGCGGGGAAAACATCGACGCCCCCAGGTTAGCCCAGAGAAAGATCGCAGCCTGAATGTTTGCAGATGATACACTCCTCCTTGCAAAATCGCCGACAGGAATTCAGAGGACTCTTAACAACTTTAGCGAATACTGCAAACTTCGGGCCTGGAAATTAATCTGCAAAAAACTAAGTATATCGCCTTCAATGTGGGTAGATCTATTCGTCCTAACCCTTGCTTGGATGGTAGACCCCTTGAACGAGTAAACATCTTTGATTATTTGGGCCTCGCTTTGACTGAGAAAATGGACTGGGGTGCCCACATAAACAAAGCAGGCCTGAAACTTACACAAACAACGGGGGGCATCCTAAAATTATATAGGAACTGCTCCAAAAAAACACTTAGCCCAGTATTAGAAATCTACAAGGTGCAGGCTAGGTCTGCTGCCCTTTATGGAGCGGAACTTAGGGGCCACTGTGAAGTGAGCCCCCTAACACGAATAGAGAACACGTTCATTAGACAACTATTAAGCCTCCCCAACAGTACCCCACTAATACCCCTTCATTTAGACCTTGGGGTTAGGCCAATAGTGGAAGAGGTGGCCCTCAGGCCCCTCCTTTACTGGTGCTGTCTTTGGAGCACCCCGGAGCTATCTGCCTATAGGGACGAATTAATTGACGTCATGGGTATGCGTGGCTCAGGGAGGATACCTTGGTTGACCAACATCAGGAACATCTGTGAGGGCCTGGGGCGGGGCGACCTTTGGAACAACGCGGAGGCTACATCTTTAAAGACAGCAAGAAAGACCCTAATGGAGAGTTAGAGAGGTCAAGCTTAATGAGCTTGAACGAATATCCACCACTGGTCGTTTGACAGTGGAATTCCTAGCAATAAAAGGCAAGTATAAACTAGAATTGGTTTTGGATGATATACAGCCTCTCCACGCCAAAAAACTTTATGTCCAGTTCAGGCATGGAGTCCTCCCGTTACGTACTTTCTCCAGAAAATGGGAGAGGACTCCAAATAGGGGCTGCCCGGCATGTGACCACCCCGATGAATCTGATCTACATGTATAATTCTTCTGTAGGGGGTATTCAAAGGTTAGAAAACGTTGGTTAATTCAAACTTGCAGAAACCTGGGGACACGTCACTATTCTGAAGCGTACAGGATTCTTAAAACAAATACGCACGTGCCTATTGTTTACTCCATTTCACGTTTTCTTTTCAGTATGTGGTGTACCCACAGGGCCATCCTTAAACTACTGACTCAGTAATTTGATAAACCAGGACCTGTATGAACAAGCTATATAACATATATCTCTGTTTTTACTTAGGGACAATTGGTGGGGTTTTAACATCAAACGCGCTGATTTAACCATCTTTTAAACTTTACTTTTTAATCTTGCATATATATAATGAAATCAATGTACTTTTATTGGCTGTTCTTACTGTGCTTTTATGGCTTTTGTATGCCGAAATAAAGTTTTTATGAATGAATGAATGAATGAATATGATAACCATTTAGAATAGCAATCCGTGAGCACAATTAAAAAATCTCATATCAGGCATATGGTCCTGAAAAACGTATAGTTAATTTAACCCATGGTTGAGCGGGTTAAGGATTGGTAGACATTCAGGACAGTTAGTAACATGCTGCTCAACACACCCATTCTTGCCTGGCCACCAATAATATTTATGAAGCAATTTCTTCGTACAGACATGCCTGGATGACCATTATGTGCTATATTTACCAGCTTTCCAATCAATTCAGTTGGAGGCACGAAAAGGCCTCATCTTGTTACCAAACACATAGAAAATTCAGCAGAAACTAGTTGAAAAGGTAAAAAAAAATTTTTGCAATTTTTTTTTATCGATAGCCACCCCTATGTAATGTCATTTTTAACTAGTCTGAGAATATAATCACCTTCATACGCTTGCATCCATTTTTTTTCAGTGATGCAGCCAACAGTGTCAGGGTTCGAGAAATCCACTCGCATTTGCGAGCCAGAATTAATTAGGGCAAGCTATTTTTAGGTTCTAGTCGCCCTTTCTGGCAAGTAGGAAAATAAACTGACTTTTGACTTCTGTCTCTGAAAGCAGAGGAAATGTGACAAGAGAGTAAGATTTAAAGGCATCTTTATTGCTCACAAAGTAAATAAGCAATAAAAATGCCTTTAAATCTTGTTAACTGGTCACATTTGCTTGCTTTCACAGACAGCGGTCAAGTGCATTTCAGTTAGGTCGAGTAGATTTTATAGGTTAGTAGACCTGCAGGTCTAGCAAAAACTAAATGATTTTTCGAGCCCTGAGTGTGCACTGACTCATCTGTCACCGAAAAAGCACATTCTTCATCCGGATGTATTTTGAAAACCAAACTATCTTCAAGTGGTATCTGAGATCAAAAATCAGCTCTGAAATTGGTTCCTCCGGGTATGTATTGGATTACAAAATTATATTCTTGAAATTTGGACAAAAGTCTAGATGAAGCCAATCCTGTCCCATTACCATTCATTAGATATATTAAAGGTTTGTGATCAGTTAGCAGTTCAAAACAGTTCCCCCAAAGGCATGTTTTGAACTTTTCTGCGTCCCTTGCACAAGCTAGTGCCTCTCTTTCAATTGCGCTGTAGTGGGATTCTGCTGTACTAAGTGTGCATGAGATAAAAGCTGTTGTGCGTTGTTTACCATTGTGTGATTGGGGCAGCACCGCACCAAGACCAATAGAACTGGCATCCACTGTTACTGCACATTTAGCCGTGCCAGAAAAAGGTTGTAAGGTAGGAGGAGTTCAAATCATATCCTTTATAAATTGAAATGACGTGTCTTGGTCCTTTGATCAAATACATTTCTCCTTCTTACATGTTAAACACCATAAAAGTTCAGCACACATGACGTAAATCTGCACAAAATGTGCAGAATATTCACTGAGACCTAGGAAGGACCTCAGTGAACCTTTATCAGTGGGAGGCGAAGCTCTAATAATGGCATTGATATGATTTTTTGGGGTTTAATGACATCCATAGGGATTGTGTGGCCTAACTACTCCAATTTGTTCACCAAAAAAAGTTTTCCTTAAAAAAACAGCCATTCCTCTAACACTCAATATCCTGAGAAAACATTCTAAAGTATTGTGTACAACAATATCGTTCACATAAATCAAAATATCGTCCTGAAACACTTGCAGCTCTTTGACGCCTTCAAACAACAACTTCATTCCAAGTAATACACTAGTACAAAAGGCAACCTCAAAAATGTAAAAGCGTCAAAAGGGTTTACAAACGTGGTCAGATCTTGTGACCGTACGGACAACAAAACTTGATGGTACGATTTGAGATCGATCAGGGGAAAATGGGTTGCACCACCAATCCAATTTGAGTTGAATCTGGATTGGTCTCGGTTTTGCGTCTTTACCTCATGGAGAATAGGTTTGACCGGAGTTACCACAGTTTTTTTGGTGCCTACTTAGAACGTGGTTTTGGTTCAGTGCCGTGTTTGTGCTTTGTCACCGAGGTTCCAGTAGGTGCCGAAGCGGTAGATGTTAAAGGTTGGCTCGGTACTGATGGGTGGGTGGGTGCCAGGGTTGTCGATGCCGAAGGCTTCTGCTGGTGCATCGGGCCGAGCTAGGGAGCGGGGCTTCCGTACCAGTCGTTTTGTGCCGACCATGGCCATTAGCAGTGGTGGTGGTCGAATACTTCTTGTTGTAGAGGTGTTGGGTGTCTTAAGGTGTTTAACAAAGGGTTATGGGGCAGGGGGTACATTACTCACTGCTTCAATCTACGGTATGGTCTAAGTCACTTCTAAGTCTTGTTCATGTTCAGATTCTGAACGGTCTTCAATAGATAATGGCTCTTCCTCAGCTACGGGAGCCTATGGGTGGTGAACTTCACGGATGTGTTCGTGGCTGAAGAGGTCGCAAGTGTCTTCAATGCACCACTGCTGCATCCTGATTCGGCGTACCAGATGGTCTCTGAGGCTCTTTTTCGATAGGATAGCGCGACAGGTCTCAATTCAACTTCCTGTGTTCCGGTGACAAACACAGGTTACAGACCTGATGGGAGTCGGTACATTTTGGGTGACAGCGGGAGCAGAAACTAAAGACGTTTGTTTCAATACCAGCAGGGCCGTTTGTCGAGTGAGAGTAAGTTCAAATGCTCCGAAGGGTGAGGCCCTGGAGGGGCTGCAAAAGGAGAGCATCAACTCCACATGCGAATCTCCCTTCATACGAAGGATCGTAAAAAGCGGTCTAAAACAATACCAGCGCATATTAGAGTGGATTGGGAACCGAAGAGAGATCCGTAAAGGTCTCAACCTGGCACGCAAGCACACGTCCGAACCAGACGGCATGAAGAAAACAATTCAACAATGGAGATGATGCCCATCACGTTATCACCAAGGGGAGGAGTACCTCAATCTCAGGACTCAAAATATTTCTTCAAAGAAAAACTTTCACACATCCTGACACACTAGATGGGAGGAATATGAAAAGCATGTGTATCTACAGCTACACATGCCTTGAACATGGAGGAACAATATTTCAGAATCAATTGGCACAGCAGGTCACATGTCCAAGGCCTGTGGACAAGAAATATTGCCCGTTCTGGAGAGGATATACTCTGTACATATATTTGAAGTGGATGAGTGGAAGCAACACTGAATTTATGATGGTATTTGTGGTTACCTTTGCTTCGTGTCAGTCACTTTCCATTATAAATAACAGGCCTGAACCTGGTGGATGAATGAGGAGTTACAACAACTAGGCTGTCAATGCACCCCTGTGCCAGGCGGTAACGCCTCCTGTCTTGTGGCAGCCTCCAACAGACACTATAGCTGCAGGCATTCACTGGAGATGCCCTGCTCCAGATCCTGGAAGGCACCGCTCCTCTCCCAGGCCCAAAAATGAAGTGAATGGTGTCTGACAGCTCCATAGGTCACCTCAGTGTCACAGGCGCGGCCACCTCCTCACACAGGCCACCACAGATAGAAACAGCAAACAATTCCGCTTTATTTCTAGCAGAGATTGCTCCCTCGTCTTCTAGAGTACCAATCCCCTTATTCTGCAGCCAAATGGACCCTACTCAACCGTCTGAGCAGGCAGGCGGCCCGCTTCCCTGGGACACTAGAGGAAAGTCGCAATATTTGTAGGCGCGGAACTTCGAACAATAATTATGCTTCTTTCTACTGCTTACATCCTCCGATTGCTTTCTACTGCAGAAAGACTAACCTCACCATACTACATAAATCCTGCATTAACAATTTACCTTTATGTTCTTACGTTTCATTCCTCTACTTTCTTTCTTCAGATTGACCGTCTTTTTACCTTCCACCATCTGCATGCCTTCTATTCCTGAGTAAAGCCTTGTACCAGTTTCATGCCTGCCTTAATCCTTCTTCCTGGAATTCTGAAATTGGCTGATACCTCATTTCATCGATCACCTCTCCTCTTCAAAACCCTGTCCTTGTAAACCAAGATAACAATCTCGACCAGCCTATCTATCGCACCATCCATTCAGCTGAAACCACATAGC
Source organism: Triturus cristatus (assembly GCF_964204655.1). Classification (NCBI taxonomy): domain Eukaryota; kingdom Metazoa; phylum Chordata; class Amphibia; order Caudata; family Salamandridae; genus Triturus; species Triturus cristatus. The sequence continues at coordinate 954,445,025 of NC_140590.1, read as the reverse complement.
CTCCACTAATGATCACAACTAACTCATTAATATATCACAAAGTAACTGGAGTAAATGCATGCAATTTTTCTAAAGAGCACATGACTAATCGCAATAGTCAACAATAAACACTAAATTAATCTCGAACCTTGGGTTCCAGAGTAGCGCACCACTCGCCATAAAGCTCTTCAACACCTCGTCAGGGGCAGTAAGCGCTATATAAACACAATTCCAATTTTTGGCATTTAAAAGAAGATATAAACATTAACTTCAGTGCTCAATTTCAGCTGGTGTTTGCAGGTGAGCCCATCGGCACTCATTTTATAAATAATGCCTTCAAATGCTTTTGAATTTATTGTCCCACATCAGAAATTTACTGAAAACAAGAGGGAGAAAACCACAAAGTGCAAAGACAGAGGAAGAGAAAGACAGAAAAAAGCCACAAAGGGATAAAGCAACAACTTGCAAGTGTCAAGTAAACAGGTAGACAGAGTCTGGTGGTAGATTTAGGGAGCGTCCAGACTACACAGCCTTGGTATCCAGCCTGCCAATGTTTGATAGCACCGCCCGCAAAATTATAAGCAGAGCTCTGGGCACAGACACTCATTCGTTTACAAACTAAGCACAGTTCAATTTACCATTCTACACACTTTCAATTTAAAATCTTGTACCTTTTGCCATTTAATCCACTCAAAGTTATCAACCCAAACCTATGTTGCAGTTAACCAAGGTGCGCAAGACATACGTGAATTTTCACCATCATTTTTATTTCAGCCTGGGCTGTGGTTGCTCACCTTATTTAGTTTCTATTTTTTGGTTTTGTTAAGATTCAAAATTGCATTTATGGAACGTGATGAGCGTTTTTGATGTTGGAGTGCATGGTGTGAATTATTTCCGCAAATGCGATTGTTGAAGATTCAGGTCAGACACATTTCAGAAAAAGCTTACACAACGTTGCATGCTCCTCATTAGATGGTATGCCTACTCTTCATATCATTATCCAATGGTTGCATATGCTATTCTCTAACATACTTTTAATATGTGCAGTAAGTGATGTATACTGTTCTATAATGGGGAAAATGATTGCATCCAGATAGTTAAAGACTAACATTTATAGGCAGCCTGGAGGCACTGATGTAAAATATTTTGATTAAGTAGGTTTAACACCAATATATATCAAAATACTGTCCTCATAAGGAATGCATCTCGGGCTCAAGCACTGCTGCAAGCGCAGATTCTGTACTAAAACGAAGCTTGAAGGTTGAATCATTCTATATATATTCTTGAAACAAAGCAATACCCACCCTTTCTAGGCGCTTGGCTGTAGCAAGGGAGGTGTAAAATTGGCTAATATATGCCTAGATGCTGCAACTGCCTTAGGTTCAAGAATGGGGAAATATGCTGGTTTTTGCCTTTCTTACAGTATAAAAATTCATTTTAAAAAAAAATAATTTTATCAAATGCAGGGTTAACTAGGAATTGCTTGTAAGGCTTCATTCAGGGTTACTAGAACAGAGTACCTAGATTTAAAAAAAAAGAAAAACTGCTTGCTCAGCGGAAAGGTTGTATTAAAAAAAAAAAAACTCAGACAGATAAAATTGAGACATCTAGGTAAAAAGTTTGCCTGATTGGTTTAAACTTCTGTAATGCCTGTGCCAGAAACCAGGGTAAGATTATCAAAAACAGTCAGATATTGCAATATTATTTTCAGTACTTCTAAATTGACAGAGAATATGAAAACCTCCTTATGGGAGCGGTCTGTATTTATGGTTCTAGTTGTGAATTAATCAACCAGATAAAGAAGCCTCATCTTCGTGCTTTCTGTACCTAGAAATGTCTGCCTGCTGAGATACAATAAGAATACAACTGGTTTTATGTTTTCGCATGAAAGCTGTTGCCTGTGCTATTTCCAGGGGAAAGTTTCTGCTGGTTTTCTGTGTAATGCGTTATTTCCTAAAAAACTACTAGCAAGGCAAGGACCAAAGTTACATTATTTTTCAAGTGAAGAGATATTCAGAAGTAAGTAAAGCACAATGTTGTGTACTACCACCAATGCCAGGCATTGCTATGGCAATGTGTTGCATGCTGGTCTTTGTAGCCCACTACTGATTAGTTGCAATTCTCCCAGAAAGTGGCAGGTCAGCTGGTGTTAGGCCTAGAGCCATGCAAATGTATCCTAATTACTCAAGTTAGGATACACCTTGACTGCTACCGATCAAAGATTCGATCTTATTCAAAATTTCCTTTTTTGTCTATACATACAGGTACAAACAGGCCCTTTCATACCTTTTGAACTATCATTGTCGTATACTTGATGGCAAACTCGAGAACTTTCTTCAAATGCTTTTTTCTGTGCTACATACTATTTAGCAGACTAGTGCTGGGTATGGTTAGAACCATACCCAGCACTTTAGATTAGGGGGAATCTGCCTTGAGACCTTCATTATGGAGAATTTGCAACAGATCATTTGGCTTCACTGCAGCTACAGATGTTGTGCTTATGGTCAAATAATATAACCATGGCTGAAGCAGACATGCTTCTAACAAATGCAGAGTATATCACCAGGCTTCATAGAAAACTGAACAAAACCACTTATGATAGGGTGGAAGATAAACATTCCCTCTTATTAGCAGCAAGTCACCTTTCTGCCTGCTATATCTTTTCAAATAGAGCATTTCAACTCTATGAGCTTGGCTGGACAGAAAGACTATGGGGAATGTTTGTTTCGTGAAAACAACTCTGCAATTGTTTAGTCTTATTTTTGCACTCACTGGAAAATGATCAACTTTAGTAGAAATTCGAAATTATTTCAAATATGTTGTGTCTCATACCGACAAGTCTTTGAAGGGATGAATCAAGAGTCCCAAGGGAAGCTTGGCTTTGTTCAATAAGGCCTGCGTTTGGGGGATGTTTGTCAGTGTAGAGCGGAACAACCTGCATGAAAAGGGTGTAAACAAAGATAACTTTAAAACCACATAAACTAAAGACACTCTATTGTCTTTTAGTAAAACAATATGGTAAGAAAAGAAAGTTTTCTACAACTTTCACTATGAAAAGAGTACAGTCATACCAGTCGCACCAAGATTATAAAATCTATGTTATGGAAATCTAAGTGGTAGATTGATCATATCAAATTAATTGCTCTAACCATATTTAACAAATGAGACTGAGAAAGCACCCATTGACCAGCTCAGTAAAATGAGAGCATTACATACTTATAAAGGGGAAAAAACACTTTCCTTAAACTTTTCACTGTTTATTCAATATTCAAATGAGTTCTCCCATCTCTGGAAGAAATAAATACGTTATATGCCTTGTACATTATTTGACAATTTAAGAATAAACTGACTGGCAGTGGGCAGACTTGTATTTTTTTTATTTTAGAACAAACTATCCTTTTTCAAGATCCTACAGTATGGTACAGATTTAACACTAACAGTCTGTTAACGACATGCAAATCTTTTTCAGAGTTTCTTTCAAAATCCATGGCACAGGGCACAGATGACACAAAAGGAACAAAACAATGACGATAAGCCTTAGAAAGATGATTGACAGGTACGCACAGCACTTGTATCCAAATCTGGGACCAAAAACTGTGCTATTCTAAACTAATCTCTTTTGTGGACGTTAACTGTTGAATTTTATGACAATGCATAAATATTAAGAATTACTAAAACAACAAAATGAAACAGTTCACATATTTTGTACACTTCAAATGTTGCTTTCCATGTGACATCTTGTTAATAAACTGTGTTTGTGCTTCTTACCACCCTCTTTAGAAAGCACCATTTCTCTCCACAATACTTCTGGAGGGTCCTGAATACGACAAAAATGTGGCTGCTTCTTAAGATGGAAGTACCAAGGAGGAGAAACAGGCTGCTGTGTATATTACGACAGAAGAATTGAAAGGAGACTTGAGGTTGTAGCTTCCAATTAAATTTCTATTAAAGTGAATTCACAGAGAAACACTGGGCCAAAATGAAATGGGACAAGCATTGGCATAATCAACTGGTCTGGCTTGCACTGCCTGTAATACAAACAGGCGCAGGGAGGTGCATTCGAACCATGCATGTGAAATTGTATTCAATTAATTAAGGAAATAATGAAAGTCAATCGGAGAGAGTATCCATCCATTATCTGCAATGGCCTTATACAGACCTCAAGAGCGCTTGCAACATACAGATAAATGTAATCTGTGGGCAGATGCTAAAAACAAGCATTTGCAATGCATCGGTCTCGCCTTTGGGACCTTATATGTATTTAGCAATGCAGCATATTAGCCATTTGTGCTGAAACATCTACTGTTCTTTAACCTAGAAGCTAACTTGCCTGCTGAGAGGGAAGGAGTACACAAACCCTGCATGTGTGAATGTCTAAGATTAAGCAGAATCAGCTAACCACGGAGCCGAGGGCCCCTCTACCTAGAGAGAAATGTGCATGCTCCTGGAGTGGAGTGCAGTTTTTTCTCCGAGTGTCCGCACCACAGCACTTTTGTGAAGTAGGAGGGCGGCACTTTTAAACAACCCTTTCTTTTTGCGACTTGAAATAAGAAGCATTACCCCTTTGACAAGTCGGGAAAGCTTTCCTGACTAGTAAAAAGTGATTTAGCAAATAACAAAATACACTTTTGCACTTGCAAAACATATTTAAACATGAGACCCAATCTGTTAGACCTGTCAGCCCTTTGGGTGGTCCCTCCTCATCATTATTTATTTTGTCCCACTTTTGCCTCAAACCCTGTTTGAATTTTTCCTTTTTGGGAACCACCAGACTTTTTCGTGTTGCTGCAGATTCAGGGAGCCATTTTACCTACCCCTGAAACTTCTGTCTGAGGGCCTGGAGCACAAAATGGTGGCCACCTGTGACATCACCAGCATCCACTGGAACCTGCTAGCACCTTCCAGAACATTCCAGAACCCTGTGACAGTTGGAGGCGGTTTAGAATGTTGGGAAGCTAAGACAGAGAGTTGGCAGTTGGAGCTGGCAGTTGGCACCTGACTGGTGAAGAGTGAGCAGCAGAAACTTGAAGGAGGAAGGAGTGAAGCAGCAGGGGTGGAAACTCGTGCCTGGAGTGGGGTCCATAAACCCACCCTTGATACTAGTCCCTACTGACTGAGCCCAGCCTGGAGCCCTGTGTGGGAAGAAGCAAGAAAACCCATCCTAAGGACCTGGACAGCAGGAACAGGCCTTAGAAACAGAGAACAGCAAGATCCTGACCTGGAAACTGGTTTCCCTGGAGTCCGACGTCGAGTAGCCTGAGACCGGGAGCCCGAGGTGGAGAAGTGGCGCCGACTGGAAAGCGGACGTCGTACCCGGAGCCGCCAGAGGTCGAGAGAGGGCGCAGTCAGAGGTCGTGAGGAATACCAGAGGTCGAGGAGGAAGTCACCCGAGGTCGTGTGAGCGGCGTCATCGGAGGAGTGAAGTCCGCCCTCCGGAGTCGTCGGAGACCGAGGTGAAGTGTAACGGAGGTCGGGAGTGAGGATCGCACTCCGGAGTCGCCGGAACCTGTGAGAATCGTGCCGGAGGTCGGGAGTGAGGATCGCACTTCGGAGCCGCCGGAAGTCGACATCGAGGCAAGGCCGGCCGACGTCATCGAATCCGAGGTCGCCATCGGACCGGAGCCGCCCGAAGTCGACGTCGAGTAAAGACTGCCCGACGCCATCGAAACGGAGGTCGAGATCGAACCGAGGCCGCTGACATCGAGACCGGAGCCGCCTGCCGGCGTCGTCAAAGAACTGACATTGTGCCGAGGCCGCCGACATCGAACCGGAACCGCCTCACGGCATCGACACGACTCCAGCGGCGTCGGAGCATCAGAAAAAGGGCAGTAAGTGGAGTAGAGGGCGCCTAAGGCCCTGTGGAGACCTGAGAGACAGCTCTAAGGGGCTAGGGAGGTGCTGGAACCAACCTGACTGTGCCAGGGGTGAACTGGGACTAATCTAGAGAGGTTGTGTGGAGAGAGAGAGCCAGGTCTCTGGTATTTCCCCCCTTTATCTACCTCAGTTTAGGCCTCAGCCTTGTCCAAGCCAGGGAGTAGACACCCTCAAGCCTTCCACATCCCCACAAGCTGTGCCTGGGCCAAATCAGCCCTTAGGAATTCAAAAGTGATCTGATTCCATGAGTGTCACTGTCAGCTTTTAAGTATTTATTAGGGGCACTGTATTTATTGTATTTAACCTATTTATTGTTCCACTGTATTTATTGGTCCACAGTATTTATTGATGCACAATATTTATTGGTTTACAGTATTTATTGCCTCAGAATATTTAATTGCCTGTATGTATTGCACTTTTATTTATGCCTTCAGTATTTATGATCACCCCTATTTATTGAATCATTAAGCCAGTATTTATTTAACCTGCACTTTCTAAAAAGTTTGTATATTGTGATTGTTATTCATTTATCCAATCAGCAACTAAGAGAAAAAGAAGATAAAGAAAGATATTTTCATAATTTTTACGGTGTAGAGTCATTTTTGGAACGGATGCACGCATGGTTATTGTTTGGGTATGTCGTATGCTTAGCACGGAGCCTGATTCCTGACCACTCGAGCCAAGCTACCACAGTGTGTCCGGAAGACCACCACCACCCTTCCAGTGTGGGAGTGTGGTTTTCCAACACAATCTTACTAAAATAATGTTTTTAAATTTCCTCAAAGCAGGTCCTATGAGTTTTGTTAACTAACAGCCATTCTTGATCAGTTTTTGCCACCTTGAGTTGCCTTAGGCTGAAATGGAAGACTGTTGTCTCCTGTACTAAAAAGTAAGAGGAGGAACAGACAGCTGAAAGAGAAACAGTGCCTACTACTTGTAAAAAATGTAATTGTGCGCAACGTGTTAATCCGCCAATCTAAAAGCCCGGAACTAATCTTGGTACTAATCCTGCCTTCATGATCCCCTTAATTAACCAAGAAGGAGGCCTGATGTCCCCTAGTGTATAGCGGTTGCAGCGGAAGGGCAAAAAAGAAGACTAATACCCTGTGAGGAGTGTCTGTGGACGACAAATCCGGGAGCGACTCAGGCGACCCAAGATGGTGGCGGGGTGCGGACACTGAGCCTGGCGGCTGTGTCGGAGAAAAGGAGAGCTCTGAGGCGCGGAAATCATCGAGCCTCCAAGTGTCCTGACATCGACAGACGAGGAGGCGGTGCCGGGGGCGCTCTTCGCGAAAGGTGTCCGTGCAGTGCACCCGACGGCAACAACCCCTTTGTCAGCAACGAGACCAGCTGCAAGAATGAAGCTGTGGCGGCCTACGGAGTTCTGCGGACCTCAGAGGGTGAACCGACTTCGACGACAGTGGCCTCGGCGAGTCGCTGTTGGTGGGCGGGGTGGCCAGGAACAGCATAAATACAAAGAGCACTGGGCGGCAATATAGGTAATAAGAGACGAGGCCGTCTGCCTGGACGGCGGCCGCTGAAATTGTGTGCAGGGACCCAAACCAACCGGCACCTTAAGCCCATAGAGACCGATAGTGAGTAGGGGATCCCCAAATTCCATAGTACACAGCAGCTGGAGACAAGCCCCCAGGAAACTGCGATATATGTCGCCACACAGGCGACCAGCAAGGAGAGCTACGGCCTGATTACTCACAGCGGTGACTTGGAAAGAAGCTGGGGCGGCCTGCGGAGTTCAGCTAATCAGAGCTAGGCAGCAGTAATCGCGTACCGAATCCTGGCATGAATCTGTGCTGCGGTGTCTGAAGGACTTCTCCCTCGATGCTCGGGGTGAGGCCACAATGATTGTCAGTCAGCTGTGGGTCGGGGAAGAGTCCTTCCCCGACCCAGCAAGAGACAAGAATAAACACAAGAACGTCCCTGTAAAAAAAAAAAAAAAAACACGCCCACCAGTGTAAAAGGGACGGGGCTTAAAAAAGAGAAAGAAGCGAAAAAACACACCCTCAAATCCGAAAAAGACGGGCTTGAATTGACAGACAAAGCTCTTCTCCAATGGCTGACCAGCATTTAAGAGGCCAGCCAATGGAGAAGAGGGGCGGGTTCAAGCCCCACTACTGGAAAACATTAAATCTCGACAGCGAGACTGCGCAAGCGCAGCCTTCGCTAGCCGAGACCTAAAAAGGGCCATGTGAGTCAGCCGTCCGCCCCAACACAATTTATTTACCCGAGAACATACAACATTAAACATTATCGCACCCTGGTGAAAGTCATCCAATTAGCAAATGCCCATGGCTACTTGCTGAGCATGGCATGTCTACCAACATTTTTTGGGGGCATTTATTTTATTGTTGTCGTAATATAGGATAGAATGTAACATAGAACAAGTAGTAACTTAAACCTGAAAAAGAAAAAAAAAACATGCAACACATAGGAGACATATAGGAGACAAATTATGGCACATTTATCTGTTAAAAGTCACTTGACTAATGTGACAGTGTTCATACAGTATTGGGAGTACATACAGGCTTTAATAAACTGTAGAGTAACTCACATCCTCACAGTGCTTTCAGCTGTTTGGTCGCTCATCAATCTGAAAATGAGTATGGACTTATAATGTTGAATTTCAATTTGTAATTTAACTATTACCCATCTATGAAAGTTTCCAATACTGGAGAACTAAAGTTACAGGTAAGTAACTTGTTTTCTTACTCCAGTATTGGAACTTTCGTAGATTCACATGTTTGAATCAGAGTAGCTAGCAGTCATGAGCAAATTATTTTGTTCTTATTATATTTAACAACCGTAAATAATGCACAGAAAAGATTAGAGAAAGGAAAACATTTCCTCAATTTAGAGGTCATAAAATATCAAGACTATATTAAGCGCAATCCAATGGAAAATTCAAAGACGTAGAGAAACAAACAAGAGGCATCATCAAAGTTTATAAGCCAGCAGAATATATCCAGAAACAGTACATTTATCAAAGAATGAGCGAAGATCTTAGGAAAGAAAAAGGAAGGAGGGATGAGAAGGAAAGCTCACCACTACTGAAACAGGTTCCTCAAGACTGCTTGGCCCACTGCAGTGTCACTGTGCATCGAAGAATCCAAGCAGTAATGTCTGGTAAAGTTATACTCTTCCAGGTGGCTGCTCTGCAGATGTCCCGGATAGGTACCCCAGCAAAGAGGGCTGTAGAGGAAGGGACTGCCCTCGTGGAGTGAGCACAGACTTTCCCCTGTATGGGTTCCCCAGCTAATTGTTGACAGTACTGGATAGAGCTGGAAATCCAATGTGCAAATCCTTATTTGGAAAGGGGGAAACCCTTACGCAGAGCATCCCCGCGACGCACCCATGGACCCTTCGTCTGCCGATCCTGCAACTTCTCCTGCCTCCGACCCGGCACCGCGCCCACCAAGACGGACAACAACAACCACCTCAAGTGCATCTTGCTCAACACCCGCTCCGTCCACAGACACGCCGTGGAACTCTGGAACCTCCTCGACACCGCATCTCCAGACGTCGCCTTCCTCACAGAAACCTGGATGAACGCCTCCTCAGCCCCCGACATCGCCATAGCCATCCCGGACGGCTACAAGATCATCAGGAGGGATCGCATCAACCAGACCGGAGGAGGCATCACCATCGTACACAAAAGCACCATTCGCATCTCGACCGACTCCATCGACGCATTCAACGCCGCTGAGTACCTGCACTTCCAGATCCACACCGACCCCAAGACTACCCTCAGAGGCACCCTCATCTACAGACCCCCGGGACCGCGCACAAAAGTTCTGCTAAGACATCACGGACTTCATCAGCCCACACGCCCTCCCCTCCACCGACTACATCCTCCTCGGGGACCTAAACTTCCACCTGGAGAACAACAACGACCGCAACACCACCGCCCTGCTGGACAACCTCGGACTCAAGCAACTGGTCAACACCCCCACCCACTACGCCGGCCACACGCTCGATCCCGTCTTCTCATCCAGCAAGCACATCACCTTCAGCCACTCCACCGGATTTCACTGGACTGACCACAGCTGCGTCCACTTCAGCTTCAGAAAGAACACGATCCACCACCACCCTAAGCAGATTCCCCACAGAAACTGGAGCAAGATCACCGCCGACCAGCTCGTCACCTCCCTCGGCCAGAGCCCACCTGTCAGGACAACGGACCCCAACACAGCAGCCCGCAACCTCACGCAGTGGCTGACCTCCTGCACCGACAACCTCGCCCCATTGAAGAACCCACTCAACAGGCCCAGAAGCAAGAAGGCCCCCTGGTTCACCGACAAACTCAAGGACTCCAAGAAGGCCTGCCGCACCCTCGAGAAGGCCTGGCTCCTCGACAAGACCGCCGTCAACATGACCGCCCTCAAACTCGCCACCCGCAGACATCACCAGCTCATCCGCACCACCAAGAAGAAATCTCTGAAGGAACGACTGGACAACAACTCCCATGACAGCAAGGAGCTCTTCAACATCGTCAAGGAGCTCTCCAACCCCAGCACCGGCAACAATGACATCTCTCCTTCACAGGACCTCTGCGACTCCCTCGCCTCGTACTTCCACCGCAAGATTGCCGACATCCACAACAGTTTCGGCGCTCCACCCCCGCACCCATCGGTCGAACCTACACACCCCGCCGCCACCCTCCAGACATGGGCCAAGGTGACCCCCGAAGACACGGCCCGCATGATGAACACCATTCACTCCGGATCTCCGACCGACCCGTGCCCCCACCAGGTCTTCAACAAGGCAACCTCCACCATCGCACCCCACCTCCGAGACATCATCAACACCTCCTTCGACACAGCCACCTTCCCGGAAAGCTGGAAGCATGCCGAGCTCAGCGCACGGCTGAAGAAATCAACAGCGGACCCGACCGACCTCAAGAACTTCCGCCCCATCTCGCGCCTTCCTTTCCCTGCCAAAGTCATCGAGAAGGTAGTCAACAAGCAACTGGCCGCCTTCCTCGAGACAAACGGATCCCTCGACCCATCGCAATCCGGATTCAGAACCAACCACAGCACCGAGACCGCCCTCATCGCAGCCACCGACGACATCCGAGCCCTGCTCGACAACGGTGAAACAGCGGCACTCATCCTCCTAGACCTCTCCGCAGCATTTGACACTGTCTGCCACCGCACCCTAGTCCAACGCCTCAACGACACCGGCATCCAAGGGAAGGCTCTGGAATGGATCACCTCATACCTCGCCGGCAGAACACAGAGAGTACGGCTCCCTCCGTTCCGTTCTGAGGCCACCGAAGTCATCTGCGGCGTCCCGCAAGGATCGTCGCTCAGCCCCACCCTCTTCAACGTCTACATGAAACCCCTCGCTGCCATCGCACGCCAACACAACCTCAACATCATCTCCTACACCGACGACACCCAGCTGATCCTCTACCTGACTGGAGACCCCGACACCGCCAAAGCCAGCCTACACGAAGGGATGAAAGACGTCGCCGAATGGATGAACATCAGCCGCCTGAAACTGAACACGGACAAGACAGAAGTCCTCATCCTTGGACCATCACCCTCCGCATGGGACGACTCCTGGTGGCCCCTGGCTCTAGGCACCGCACCCAAGCCAACGGACCACGCACGCAACTTGGGCTTCATCCTGGACTCCTCCCTATCGATGACCAGACAAGTCAACGCCATCTCCTCATCATGCTTCCACACCCTCCGCATGCTCCGCAAGATCTTCCGATGGATCCCGACCGAAACCAGGAAGACGGTCACCCAGGCCCTCGTCACCAGCAGACTGGACTACGGAAATACCCTCTACGCCGGAACAACAGCCAAGCTTCAGAAAAGACTTCAGCGTATCCAGAACGCCTCGGCCCGACTCATCCTGGACGTCCCCCGTCGCAGCCACATCTCGGGCCACCTGAGAGACCTGCACTGGCTCCCTGTCGACAGGAGGATCACGTTCAGACTCCTCACCCACGCACACAACTCCCTCCACGACCTGGGCCCAAGGTACCTCAACGACCGCCTGACCTTCTACACGCCCACCCGCCAGCTACGATCCGCGTACCTCACCCTCGCCGCCGTTCCTCGCATCCAGAGAGCCACCGCCAGTGGAAGATCCTTCTACCTGGCGGCTAAGACATGGAACTCCCTGCCCATCCACCTGCGGCTGACCCAGGACCACCTCGCCTTCAGGAAACAGCTCAAGACCTGGCTGTTCGAGCAGTAGCAGACCCGCTCCCCCAAGCGCCTGGAGACCCTTCCGGGTGAGTAGTGCGCGATATAAATGATTGATTGATTGATTGTAAGCCACAAAGAGTTGAGGTGACTTTCTAAAGTGTTTAGTCTTTTGGAGATAGAATTTTAAGCAACGCTGAATGTCTAGTGAATGAAGTGATCTCTCAGCCAGAGTTGTAGGTTTAGGGATAAAAGTCTTAAGAACCACAGGTTCGTTTAAGTGAAAATCCGAGGGCACCTTGGGGATGAACTTCGGGTTAGTGCGGAGTACTACCGTGTCGTTCTTGAACTGAAGAAAATGCTCCTGGATAGTGAGTGCTTGCAATTCGCTAACCCTTCTAGCCGATGTAAGAGCCAGAAGAAGAGCCACCTTCCACGACAGGAATTTCAAGTCTGCCTTGTGGATAGGCTCAAAGGGATTTTTCATGAGCTGAGCCAAGACCACGTTAAGGTGCCACAGTGGTGGAGGAGGCTTAATCGGAGGGAAGACTTGAAAAATCCCCTTTATAAATTGTTTAATTATTCTTACTGACCAAAGAGAAGGGCTTGAAGATGTTCTCCTGTAACAAGAGATGGCCGCGAGGTGAACCTTAATAGATGCATGGGCCAGGCCCACTTTTGCCAGAGAAAGGATGTAAGGAAGGATTTCATGAGCCGAAGAAGAGAATGGATGAACGCCCGATTCTTGGCAGCAGTGACAAAATCTTTTCCACTTCATGCGGTATGTCTTGTTTGTACTCTGAGTACGAGCTTGGGAAAGAATGTCTCTACATTCTGCAGATAGCTTTAGGCCGAGCAACTTTATGTGCTCAGGAGCCACGCTGATAATTGTAGGGATTTGGGATCCGGATGTAGTTCTTGGCCCTGGGACATCGTCAGCAATGACGGGATAGGATCCAAATGAATAGGATGCTGCACCGACAGAAGAAGCTCCGTGTACCAGTACTGGCGAGGCCAGGAGGGCGCGATGAGAATCATTTTGCAGGGTTCGGCCTTTAATTTCCTGAGAAGCATCGGGAGAAGAGGAATGGGGGGGGGGGGGAGCGTAGACAAAGGCGCCTGACCATGCCATTGAAAACGCACTCCCCCAGGATCCCAGATGTCGTTCAGTGTCCTCTGGTCCAGCTCCCTCTCGTGGCAGACTGACACTAGCCTGCTTAGCGTACCCAGATACCCTGAGCTTCCACAGACAACAGACGGAATCTTGTGCCACCCTGTTTGTTGACATAATGGATGGCCGTGGTATTGTCTGTTCTTTCCAGTACTGGTGATTTTTTTATTCTCGGGAGAAACGCCTATAGGGATAAGCGAATTGCCCTGAGTTCTAGCAGATTGATGTGCAAAAGACGATGATGCTGTTGCCATCGACCACTTATCTGGAAGTCTTGTAAGACCGCTCCCCAACCCTCCAGGGATGCATCTGTCGTAATTATCTGAGGAGCTGGGGTGACCAAGAAGGAGAGACCTTGGGAAATGTTATCCTTGTGAATCCACCATGAAGCGGCTTCTCTCATTGGTGTAGTGACCGTGATCATGTCCTCAAAAGATCCTTGCGCCTGATGCCACTAAGTCCAGTTCCTCCGGGAAAGGACGCATTCGTAGGATGCAGTGGGGTATTAGAGGAATGCAGTCCGACATAGATCCCGGAAGGGACTTGTAGAGGCAAACTGAAAGTGACCTTCTTTTTAGAAGTATACGGGCCATTGACATCAGTTTGGTTTGTCTTTCGAGTGACGGAAATGCCCTGTTCAGGGATGTGTCCAACATGGCTCCTAGAAAATTGTAGTTCTTGGACGGACACAAGTTTGATTTTTCCCTGTTGAGGGTAAGACCTAGACTCTTGATGCTAATCTGAGGCCGAAAGGGAGGACTTTTAATTGAAAGTGGCTCTTGGCTACTGTAAAGCAAAGGAACTTCCTGGGCGATGGATGAATGGGGACGTGAAAATATGCGTCCTCTAGGTCCAACGTGGCCATGAAATCGCCTGAATTTAGAAGTCAAAGTATATCTCGTAAGGAGATCATTTAGAACGACTGCTTTATGAGATGGGTATTGAGCTCCCTCAGATCTAGGATAGGGTGCCATTTTTCGACAGTCTTTCGAACCAGAAAGAACCGAGAGTAGAATCCCTTTCCTTTTTGGGATAAAGGGACTGGTTCTATTGCCCCTTTTAGCAACATTTGTTGGACTTCTAAGCGCAGGAGACAGAGATGTTTTGTTAATTAGGTGAGGATGAACAAACTCCAACGTATGGCCAAATCGAACTATGTTGAGCCCCCAACGATCTGAGGTTATTTGTTGTCAATTTTGGAAGTATAGAGAAATCCTGCCCCCTACAGGTGGTTGATGAGGGGAAGGAACAGTAGTCAGAGCCTGCAAGCCGCTATTGACTTCTTGAAGAATCCTTCCCCTGATGTCCTGCTCTGACTCTCGGGCCGATTTTGAATAGGCCACTGACTGACCTTGTCGCTGATTATACTGCGGACGGTAAGATTGGTTGGCAAGTGTGTGAGAGGAGTATCTATATTGTTGGTACTCTCCTCTATATGAAGGAAGCCCTCTAGCCCTTGCTCCTCAAAAAGGAACTTTGCGGTATTGAAGCATCCCCTGCGACTTCGCGGTGTCTGTGTCCTTTTTTATGTCTTGGAGAGCGTCATCCACATGTTTTGCGAAGAGAGCTTCTCCATCGAATGGAAAGTCTAAGATTTTGTTCTGGACCTCTGGTCTAAACGAGGTTGCTCGAAGCCAACCCAGACTACGCAAGACCACTGCTCCCACCAGGGAATGAAAAGCAGTTGTAGCAATATCCATTGCACAATCAATGACCTCAGAGGAGGCCCTCTCCTTCGAGGAGGATCTTTTTTGCTTCAGTTTTACTGTTCTCAGGTAGTTGATGGAGGTAAGGAGAAAGATCACACCACATGTGGCGGTCTTAGCAGCCCAGAATCGCTAAAGCGTTAGCTGCTTTGAACAGGAGGCATGACAGAGGAGAATATCTTGCCCGCATTGTCCAGACGTCTGCCTTCTTTGTTCAGAGATGTAGTAAGAGGAGCTGCCAGATTTTTCGACTTCGGCTCCGCTGCCTGTGATATGTCTGAGTCTGGTTTCGTCCGACTCACTAGGCAGGCCGGGCTATTCTCTGGGGCTTTATATTTCTTTTCTAATCAAGGAAGCACCGGGACCACGGTGGCTTGGGTCCTCATGACTTTAAGACCCTCTTCCCATACATGATTTACAATGGGAATGGTTCTTACAGTTTTCTTATAGGGTTCCTTAAAATCATATAAGAAACAGTCTGTCTGCGCCGAAGGCATAGGTAGAACAAACCTCTTGGTCGCCCTTTCCAGCAGATAGTGGAAACCACCAATGTCCCCTGGCGAAGAATCCACAGGAACCGGAGAAGGAGTAGAGATAATATAATCATCCCACTCCCCATGCGGGTCTGGGAGGTCCGTATCCCCCTTGGTCATCATCCGAGGTATCTTATTGGATAAAAGGAGTAGTTGGTGGAAGTTCGTCAAATAATTGCAGCAGCGGTGGTGGCACCCGGGAAGGGAGGGGTGGAAGGCACAGAGGCTAGTCCAGTGGGAACTGAGCCCAGTTCCGGAGCCGAGGATGGTGTTGGAAACCTCTGTTTATAGTCTGACAGCATAAATTGCAAGTCCGAAATCAGCGAGGACGGCATACAGACCACCTCCTTTTGATATCCTCTATGGTAGTCCTGGGGAGGATCATAGTCCTGTTCCCCTTCACACCCCTCTTCAGAATCCTCCTCCTGGCACTTAACATGCAGTTCCAAAGGGCTATGGGCATATCCGAAAGGACCGTCATCATCCGAGTCCTCCTCTTCCAGGAGGTGAGAGGGTAGTAGAGTAGTAGAGGGGTCACCTTGCTAGGTGAAGTGACTTCAGGAGTCACCTGGAGCTTTCGGTCTAATTCCTGCAGAATGTTGTATTCCTGTCGACCAGAGAGCTGCAAATTTGGGACACATTCTTTTTGTTATGTTTGGAGATAATGCCGAGCAGGCACTGCTTTACTGTGCACTCCACTTTTATAGTGGTCACCCGTTTCAGTTTTGTGACCACCTCCCTCCAGATGTTGGCTACATATCTACAAGCCTAGGACAGATGCAGGAACAAAGCATTTTCCTCTACATTTTGGGCACGGGGGGCAACAGTCTTCATACATCCTGTGTAATCTCAGTGGGATGAGGAATGTACAAAGCAGGATATTAAAAAGTTCCAATTTAAATCTGGCATTACTCGCTCTCTTGCACATGAGCATATGACCATTCCCAATCACTAAGGTTTTTTAAAACCAGCTTTGTCCTCTTTTTAACAGAATCTCAAGTGGGGTGGATGTCCTCTGGGTTGGCCGGGAAGCTAGTCCGTATTTCAATGGCAGTATTTGACGGCTTGTAAAAATTGCTCTTGACCTACCCTATTTCCCGGTAAGACTCTTCTACGGTCACAAATGCTTCAGCAGGGTACAGATCACCTAATGAAAGATACTAATCCCGCCCTCCTTTGGGCCATGGACATGACTTGGCCTACTACGAGGAATGGTTGAAGCCACCTGATCTTTAAAAATCGAGAACATGTGTCGCTTCAATATCATTTCAACTGCCAGTTTCCCAGCATGCAATATCTGTCGTATTATGTGTGGGATTTCTCGGGTGAGGTGGCTTCCCTTCATGAGACACTCTGGTAGTGTTGTCTCTCCCATTAGTCCCCTAAGCAGTCTTTTCTCCCAGTTATATTGCTCCATGCACCAGCGGGACGTGTTCTGCAACTGTGTCACCAGATAATATAATTTCAGGTCTGGCAGTCTGAGGGATTCCTCTTCCTTATTTTAATATTTTATGGCTTACAGTTTTACTCTACTTGCCCATCCTCATGAGACCAGAATGCAATCTAGTTCTTTAAAGGTAGATTTAGCTATTGGACACATGGAGTTCTGTAGAACATATAAGCATCATGGAAGGAGCACCATATTCGCAATAGAGAGCAGGAAGGTTTTCCAGAGTCAAACTGAAGCCATATGGCCCTGAAGGACTCTTGCCATATTGTAGGAGTACTGTTTATCTGCTGTATGGGTGACATGGATTCCCAGGTATGCGAACCTGCCCTTCTTCCAACTCAGTCTCCGGTCTGGAAGGTCCTGCTGGACTCTACTCGCCAAGGCTGAAAAAGGAAACACCACTGTTTTGTTTCTATTTATCTGCAGTCCGGACACATTTTCCAAACCGGTCTAGCTCATGCAACAATCGGGGGGTAGACAACTGGGACAGTGTCAGATACAGTTAGTAAGGTGTCATCTGCATCAGAGATACTCTGTTTCGCCGATCATGATCACCCATTCAATCATCACCTCTCATAGTTTTATTGTGAGGGGCTCTGTCACAAAATCAAACAGTCTGTGATTTTTAGTAGCCTGGTCTGTTGCTCAGGATGTAATTTACTCAGAAAGAATTGTAGTGATACCCTCACCCACAGCAAGTGACTAGGTTACGTGACAAACCTGCTCTCCCTCTTGTGTACATTTGTGTGAAATGTGGTGTGCATCCCACCTCCTCACCCCTGCTCCACAAAACATTCTGTTCGGCTTGTGTTCGAGTGTCCCTCAGGCTGGATATTGTCACCACTCTGGCCTGGCTATGTCCTATGTCTAGACTGGTGTATTTCCTGAGCCGGTCTCAGGCGCAGCTGTTGGCCACTGATTTTTCACGTGTGCTTCCTATTGTCGCACCAGCCCTAGTGTTACATCTTGTTGGAACCTCACTGTTGTATCCCTCGGTGTTGACCTGCGTGATCATCTGTTGTCTGATCGATCTATGAAGCCTTTACATGATCACATTGTGTCTGCAGGGGGCCGATTTCCACCCTGCCCTATCCCCGGTCTCCAGCCTTTCCCACATTTTCTCATGAATAGTGAAATCATTTTATCTTCTATTGTGCAATATTTTCAATTTGACCAGGAACTGCAGAATGCGTTTAAAGTTCATGGCTATCAATTTCTGCTTTACTTCAACAAATGATTGTCTCTGTTTTTGCACCTTCTGGGTATAATCAGGGACAATTCTGATGACCTGGTCTTCATATCTAGTATTTTAGTTACATCTGACCTACTGAAGGATAACATTCCTGTCATGGTAGTTGAGGAGCCAGGCTATGAGGGTCCCAGAAGTTGGCAGAGGAGCCAGTGCTCAGTGTGCTCTCCTGATGGCAAGGAGCACCAACAGGTTTGCAAGTTGCAGTGCAGTCCTGATAAAATGCGCTAAGACATGTTCCTCCTCGGCCAGCTCTTGGTGGGGAAAGGGGAAAGGGGGCAGAGAGCCAAGTTAAAATGGTGCATTTTACTTACTGCTGAACAGTTTCAGATCAGCCCATTTATGGGGTTTGCACAATCTAGTATCAGGCTGTGACTTTATTTCCACAATTTTCTCTTATAGGCCTTGTTTATGGCAGGACGCTCCTCTTGAGCGCGCCTTGGGGTGTGCACCCAGGTCATGTTGCTTGACTCTAGGAGCCACACAGCTTGTGCTCCGGATTTTATATCAACTCGTGCTCTCACTATCTAATGGCCGCTCCCCCGAATGTGCTGCATGGTAGTCAAGCTTTTATCAGGGTGCCCACTTCTATTTGCCAGCAGCTCCTCGCGGTGTGGGCCTTCGGCATCCAGGAGGCACTCGGCACATGTACCAGGCCATGTGCAAGCCTCCTTCTATCCGTGGCTCAACCCACAGAGTCTATTCAAAATAGGCCCAGGTAGTCCTCGCAGGCAACATCCACCAGCCAGCTCCACTCAAGCTTCACACCCATCGCGGAGGGGAAAAGTCACACCCCACCAGCTGCAACTAAGATCACCTACTCGCTGTGACCTCCATGACGTTACTCAGTTGCCTTCGGCCTACACTACATAGCGGTTACAGAGGCACAGCCGTGGCCTCCTCACCACTCACTTCACCTCCTGAAGTGGCACAGCCTCAGCACTCGCACATCTTCTGTGGGTCGCGAAGAGCTGCAGCCACCATCTTGAGGTTTCGGCTCTGTAACAGCTGCATAGTTCCTGCCCTTGGTTCAAGAGTTTCGGTACCAACTGTTTATGTCTGACCTATTCCTGAGATTTTCGGAGATTTGGGTGGCTCTCATTCAGTGCCAGCAAAAGGATTATGTTGATTTAGGATGAGGGTCCTGGGAGACTGGGCTCAATCCCTGTGCTTGGCCATTTTGTCATGCCACGCCTCCCATGTCTACCAACATAATAATGTAATTTACTGTGCTCATTAAATATGCAAATGCCACATCAGCAGAAGCAACACTTGTGTCAGTTACAGCTCATGAACCATACATTGGCAAGAACTAATAATGCAGTAGAATGGCGCACGTATGCGCTAAATGATCTAGATGATGCACACACAATACAATCAATAATGGCTGTTCTCTACCTCCTTTGGTACTAATAACTATTTTAAAGAGGAACACAAGTCAAACACTCATGTACAGGTCAACCATCAAAAGTTCTTAATGCTACCTCTTAACCAAGTACACTGTGGTTTTTTGACAATTCATTAGAAGAATTACTGTTTCTAAACAAACAAGCATTTGCAATGCAATAGGTCTCGCATTAGGAAAGTTTGAGCTATTGGTATTGTAAATGCCAAATTTTGTATTTATGTGTTGGTTTTGAAAATAGCTAAATTAATAGCTTTGCCATTTACAATTCCAATAGTTTTAACTTTCGCAAATGTGACACCTATAGCATTTGTAAGGCAATATGTGTTTTATTTACGTGACTTAGATGTATTGATATTACAAATAACAATGGCTTTTAATTTTTCAAAATAATTAATACTTAAATAAAAGTTATTGTAATTTATAATGGCAATAGCTTAAACTTTTGTAAATAACTTTTGTGAAGATTACGTTTAGTGTATTTTATTGCGACGAATATCCAAGAACAGAAGAGAAATATTATCATTTTGGGACATTTGTAATAAAGTTTGAAACATTGAGAGAACATATTTGAACCAGTTGTTGTTGAAAGGTTGCACAGATTGATGCTGTGGTGGCGACGAGTGATGCTGTGGTGGCGACGAGTGATGCTGTGGTGGAGACGAGTGATGCTGTGGTGGAGACGAGTGATGCTGTGGTGGCGTTCAGTGATGCTGTGGTGGCGTTCAGTGATGCTGTGGTGGCGTTCAGTGATGCTGTGGTGGCGTTCAGTGATGCTGTGGTGGCGTTCAGTGATGCTGTGGTGGCGTTCAGTGATGCTGTGGTGGCGTTCAGTGATGCTGTGGTGGCGTTCAGTGATGCTGTGGTGGCGTTCAGTGATGCTGTGGTGGCGTTCAGTGATGCTGTGGTGGCGTTCAGTGATGCTGTGGTGGCGTTCAGTGATGCTGTGGTGGCGTTCAGTGATGCTGTGGTGGCGACGAGTGATGCTGTGGTGGCGTTCAGTGATGCTGTGGTAGCGCATAGTGATGTTGTTGTGCCCCCGAGTGATTCTGTGGTGATGCGATAAAGCGAGGGCGATAGAGCGAGGGCGATAGAGCGAGGGCGATAGATAGATATACAGATAGAGTGAGTCCTATAGATATATAGATAGCTAGATTGATCGACCGAGAGAGTGTGAGGACGATAGATGTATAGATAGAGTGAGGGCAATTGATAAGATAGATAGAGTGAGTGCGATCGATAGATAGAGTGCGATCGATAGATAGAGTGAGGGCGATAGAGTGAGGGGTATAGATAGTTAGATAGCTAGAGTCTCTGCAACAGATAGATAGAGTGAGGTTGATAGATAGATAGATTGAGGGCGATAGAGTGTGTGCGATATCTAGATAGATAGATAGAGTGAGGCAGATAGATACATAGCTAGATTGATAGATATAGAGTGAGTGCGATATATAGATAGAGTGAGGGCAATATATATATATATATATATATATTTAGAGTTATGGCTATAGATAGAGTGAGGGAGCTAGATTTATAGATAGTGTGATGGCGATAGATAGATATAGTGAGGGTGAGTGCGACAGATAGAGTGATGGCGACAGATAGGTGTGTGTGTTTATGTGTGTGTGTTTGTGGTTGTGTGTGTGTGTGGTTGTGTGTGTGTGGTTGTGTGTGTGTGTGTTGTTGTGTGCGTGTGGTTGTGTGTGTGTGTGTGTGTGTACGGGATAAGAGAATAGATAGTTAAAGAAGGAGGTGGGGTGTAAGAGAGCAGCAGATCAGCACAGGAGAAGAGATGAGAACGTACTTTGAGAAGGGTGGAAAAGCACAGCAGATTAGCAGGATAGAAGATAAGAGAACAGGGAGTTTGATAAGGAGGTGGGTGGAAGATATGAATAGATTAGCACTGCATATTAGAACTGGTAGTTAAAGAATAAGGTGCTTTGGAAGGTATCATCCCATCAGCACAGGAGAAGACAACAGAATAGTGTGTTTGAGAGGGGGGGGTGGAGAGTGTGAGGGGGGTGCAGAGTGTGAGGGGGTGCAGAGTGAGGGGGTGCAGAGTGTGAGGGGGTGCAGAGTGTGAGGGGGTGCAGAGTGTGAGGGGGTGCAGAGTGTGAGGGGGTGCAGTGTGAGGGGGTGCAGTGTGAGGGGGTGCAGTGTGAGGGGGTGCAGTGTGAGGGGGTGCAGTGTGAGGGGGTGCAGTGTGAGGGGGTGCAGAGTGTGAGGGGGTGCAGAGTGTGAGGGGGTGCAGAGTGTGAGGGGGCAGTGTGTGTGGTCTGTGTGAGAGTGGGGCAGTATGTGTGGTCTGTGTGAGAGGGGGCAGTGTGTGTGGTCTGTGTGAGAGGGGGGCAGTGTGTGTGGTCTGTGTGAGAGGGGGGCAGTGTGTGTGGTCTGTGTGAGAGGGGGGCAGTGTGTGTGGTCTGTGTGAGAGGGGGCAGTGTGTGTGGTCTGTGTGAGAGGGGCCAGTGTATGTGAAGGACCAGTTGCAGGCGACTTGTGAGGGCAGACCTCAAGACACAGAGGCGCAACAGAATAAAAGTGCTGTTAGTGGAGAGAGTGATCTTCATCAGAATGTAAGCAGGAAAGTAAAGAATGAAAGTCAAACAAAAGCATACGTGTTTGGGTGTGTAAAGTAAAATAATGAAACACACATTCAAAAGTAAATAAATATAAGAGATGAATGCAAAGCACAGAGGCAGGAGGTGAAGTAGTACGTCACACAGAGCCGAGATTCCGGAAAAGTTGTGAGAAAGAGAAGGCGGGGCAGAACTACACGGAAGGGGAGAGACGCGTGGGCGGAGAGGAGCCTGTGAGAACGCGCTGCGGAGATCAAAGGAAAGGTTTGCGACCATATGGAGAGTGAGGGGGTGTGCTGCCTGGTGAGCTGAATGCGTGTGGCAACAGAGGGAGACATATGGAGAGTGAGGGGGTGTGCTGCCTGGTGAGCTGAATGCGTGTGGCAACAGAGGGAGAGCGCGGCGCGCGCGCGCCACAACATTTTCAGACCGCAACGTCCACGTGAACTTTGTTCATTTGTTAAATAAAGTTAAACAATAATTCTAATTTAAGCACAAAACACCTAGCACCAATAGACATTAACCGACGAAAAAACCAAAAATCTACTGATGCGTTTTAGAAACGCTTTGATCCTGTAACGTTTTTGTTAAAATTGGTGTAAGGGTGCAGTGTGTGTGACCTAAAGTACTTTGAGTGGGTAATGTGTGAGAGCAGTGTATGTGGGGGCAGTGTGTCAAGGGGTCAGTGTGTGAGGAGGGTTCAGTGTGTGTGGTTTGTGTGAGAGGGGGGCAGTGTGTGTAGTCTGTGTGAGGGGGCAGTGTGTGCAGTCTGTGTGAGGGAGCAGTGTGTGTAGTCTGTGTGAGGGGGGCAGTGTGAGTGGTATGTATGAGGGGGCAGTGTGTGTGGTCTGTGTGAGGGGGCAGTGTGTGTGGTCTGTGTGAGGGGGCATTGTGTGTGGTCTGTGTGAGAGGGGGGCAGTGTTGGTTAGTGACTTGTCAGTACACTGTATTTCTATTTTCTTTAAAGGCTGTATTAGAATTGGAAAAAAATACACAATCTGACACTGGCTCACGTAAATGACTGCCGTGCCTTGGAAGTAAACTGTATTCTTATTTATTTGAGGGTGAGGGGGTTTAGAGTGTGAGGGGGCTAATGTGTGTAGGGTAGTGTGTGAGTTGGCATTTTGTGGGGTCTAATGTGTGTAGGGTAGTGTGTGAGGTGGCATTTTGTGTGGTCTAATGTGTGTAGGGCATTGTGTGAGGCAAAACTGAATAAAAGGATAAAAGTGCTGTTTGTAGAGAGTGATTTTTTGTTTGTTTTGCATGAGAATATAATAGACTCATGCAAAACTCATAGGCACAAGGTCAAGTAGTCAGTCGCACAAAGCCGAAAATCAGAAAAAGATGCGAGAAAGAAAAGGCGGAGGGGAACTACATGGAAGAGGAGAGATGCGTGGGAGGTTAAAAAAAAAAACATTCAAAGTAAATAAATATAATAGATGCATGCAAAACTCATAGGCACGAGGTCAAATAGTCAGTCACACAAAGGCCCAAAAAAAAAAAAAATCAGAGAAAGAAAAGGCGGGGCGGAACTACATGGAAGAGGAGAGACGCATGGGCGGAGAGGAGTGCTGTTTGTACAGAGAGTGATTTTTTGTTTGTTTTGCATGAGAATGTAAGCAGGAAAATCAGACAAAAGCATACGTGTTTGGATGCGTAAAGCAGAACACAGAGGCTGGAAACTATTGAAGACGAGGGCAGATAGCAAAACACAGAGAGGCGAGACAGGATAAAAGTGCTGTTTGTGGAGAGAGTGATTTTTTTTTCGCATAAGAATGTAAGAAGGAAAGGAAACAATGAACGTGTTTGGGTGCGTAAAGTTAAATTTAAAAAAAACATTCAAAGTAAATAAATATAATCGACGCATGCAAAACTCATAGGCACGAGGTCAAGTAGTCAGTCACACAAAGCCCCCCCCAAAAAAAATGTGAGAAAGCGAAGGCGGGGCGGAACTACACGTGGGCGGAGAGGAGCCTGTGGGAACGCGCGGCAGAGATCAAAGAAAAGGCGTGCGACCATATGGAGAGTGAGGGGGTGTGCAGCCTGGTGAGCTGAATGCGTGTGGCAACAGAGGGAGAGCGCGGCGCACAAAGTGTCTGGTAAAAAATGGAAGCTGTAAAAAATGCGCGTGGTTGTGGCAGTTGTTGACAATGCGCGTGATTGTGTTCACATGAACTGTACGCAATCCGCAGCTAGGTAGACTTTTCAGACTGCTTACTATAATCTCGCCTATCCATCCCTGCGGGATAGAATAGGCGAGACCTAAAAATATGATGGCAATTTTATCTCTTTACAAAACATGCATGTCTTACTCTGGGCTACAATTCAGCTTCTGGATGTCTTCATGCAGGTTAGGAAGAGGAGGTTGCAGAGGAGTGGGAGGAAGCATATTTCTTTCCTGTAGTAGGTTTACTGGTCGTAGACCTTCTGGCTGCTGGCTTTGTTGAAGACTCAGTCCACCCAGTGATGAAGCCAACTGATTAGGACCCATTGATGTCTAGTGAAAGAGATCATCAGAATGAAATGTTATTGTTGCTGTAGTATTTTAGAGACAATTACCAAATCCCAGAGGAATGGCATGAATTGCTGCCAAGAATAGGTATTTACAATCCAAGACATACTGGCTTTCAACATAGTACTTAGTTAACTGCTGCTGCTAATGGGTTCACAAAGCAGATAGTGGACAAAATAGGTAATGTCGGTGACTGACATACATATGCAATCATGTTACAATCCTTGCACCTTGAAATGGTAATCTGACAGCATTCTAACCCACCCCCACCCAATAAAGTCAAGACTGTACCAGGGGACAAATATGAATAAGGTTTTCCCCAGACAGCACTTTAATTTCTTCTCTGGTTTACAGTCTGAGGTACTCCCTTTGAGTACACAAAACAACTACACATTTGTCTGGAAGATTTGTCACAGTTTGCTTAGTGTGTACTTGAAAGCAGGAAGGAAATCATACTTAAGTAACAAAGGTAATTCACGAAATAACCTAAACACTGCCACATAACATAATACAAGCCACATTCATAATTTAAGACATGCAGCATTTGAAATCCACCACAAAAGACTTATTCAATACTGAATTTATAAAGAAACATCTCAGCATCTCCGTCACATTTTTGCAAAAGTAATGGAGATACAACCTTATTCTAAAACTAGGCAAACATGCTGATCTTCTAGTGGGATAAAAGGCAACTGAAGTGGAGAAGCAAGGATATTTAACAATTATTGATGATATCAAAAAACAACTAGAAGGTGACGGGCTTGAATGGTAGCACCTCACTTTTTGTAATGCTGCTGCCTTATTTGGCTGTTAGTGCACAATCTCTGGCATCCTTCACCTAATGGTGCCTCAGAAAAGAAATCTGCCAATTTAACTACAACAAGTAGAGGTGCACTATACAAAAATAGAGAGTCCAAAATATTTCTTTTTTATCTTTGTTTAGCTTTTATTTCGTAGCCGATAAATACACACAAACAGCCAACGCGTTTCGTTCCTTTAAAGAACAATTTAAACGGAACTTCTTCAGGGCTGTAACAAAATAGAAAAAACATTTTTATAACAAACATTCAAACTGACGGACGTAAACATATTCAGATAAAAAAATTCTTTTTTACAAACATACACCGGATAAAATCATTATGTACAAAAGATACCCTAGCTTGTTCAGCATTTTTCTACATATTCTAAAAAGGTCTTGTTGTACCTACAACGCTGTGCTTTATTTAATGTTAACATAGTATACACATGTACAAAAAGAATTTGTTTTATACACAAGATGACCAAAATTAGTTTCCGTAGACCAAAATTAAAAAAAAATGAGAAACAAAAAACAGCAAACAAAACAACATATAAATACTGCTGTCTCACCTTGAACTGACAGCAAGTCAGGTTTCAAAACTGTATATTTGATGAATGAAGAAATAAGAAAACAAGACTGCGTGTCCCACTTAGTATGCAAGAGATCCACAATATCTAAAAATTAAGGTAAAAAGATCCAGATCAGCCAAGCCCGAATTGTTAGTAAACTGATATAAAGTTCTTCAGTTAAATTCTCCCATTTAGCTCACCTTGGTCGGTAACAATGTGTTTCAATATATCTGAAGAGTCAATTATTCAAAAGATGAAAAGTGAGAACCAATTACGGTGATGGCTATCAAATTTGTAAAGAAATCTAAAGAAGGAACAAACAAAATTTGTATAACTATATTAGTTTCAAAGAAATTTAATAAATACAAATTTTATTATAACTATATTTAAAAAAGTCAGAAGGACT
Organism: Triturus cristatus; assembly: GCF_964204655.1. Taxonomy (NCBI): domain Eukaryota; kingdom Metazoa; phylum Chordata; class Amphibia; order Caudata; family Salamandridae; genus Triturus; species Triturus cristatus. The sequence goes on along the minus strand of NC_140590.1, from coordinate 954,418,620 downwards.
TTAAAAAAGATATCTAAGAAATGAACCAGAGACCAGAAATATTTTTTCTTTTTCTCTGTTGATGTGGGAAGAGAGAAAGTGCACATTCATACATAGCTTTCTAAAGTTGTAAATCATACCGTTTTCGAAGAATAGCTGAAATCTCATCTGTTGAGTAGTTTCATGAGATTTAAGACGGAAATTCTACTCGGCTTTTAAAGACGCTTAATTTCATGCCATGAAATATCTAATAAAAAATATATATGTGTAATTAATTTTCAATCTATAACAAAGCTGTTTATATAAAACATTATTGAAGTTTAAATATAAGAAAACATCAGTATGCCAACTATTTTCTAAGATAGTAAATAATGACCGAATAATTAGATTTTGACTACGAAGGAAGAAAAGAGAAGAAGAACAATACACAACCGAGCGTAATCTTTAAAATAAGGATTCTACGACTCTTATATTAATATTATATGTGATAACTGGTTTCTCACCTGTGATATAGCTTCAGAAATTTAAAGTAGAGTTTCTAATTTGCATTAACGAGCGCTCAAATTCATGTCACCAAGATAGCAGATGATCGCCTAATAACGAATATACGTATTAGTCATTTACCAAACAACACATTGCCATATTGCCAAAGAAAAATATATATGTCTAACAATTCCTGAGTATGAAAAAGAAATCTCTGTTTCTCTCGACAAGGTTAAAGAGGATTTGACCATATGTAACTATCGTTAGGCTCAATTACAGAGGTGAAAGGAATTTATATGAATCAAGGTGATTAAATAGCCTTTCGGTTCACTCAATACTAAGGGACTAGAAGGTAATTTCCCTTAAGTCAGAATTACAAGTCGCTATCAGAGAAAGAAGAAATAAATACTGATTGTATCATGACCAATGTTCAAATTCGCTATCAATGCTGGAAATGTATACTTAATAATTATTACTAAATAATCTTAAATTTTTTTAAAGGTCATAGTAATATTTCAGATTGATTGCACCAAAAAATGGCAAGTCTAACAGTTTAGCTCAGTTTTTTTAAACAGAATCCGAGCATCACTCATATTTTCATATTGGTCGGCATGATATTATAAAACTGCCAAGACCTACGCTTTGATTATCCATTTCCCGCTACCAAAGACTATCAATAAGCTTTTGTGATTTTAGAACATTACTGCTATATAAATCTGGATTATTATATTATTATATTTTAATAGAACTGGATTATCAACCTATTATATTTTTCCAATATTATAATTATCAAATCTGATGGATATGTATATATCCAAACGTAGACCCTTTACAATGTCCGTTTTATTTTCAAGAGACTTTATATGCAAAAGGCCGCTTTTACATAACGGTATGATATCACCAAAATTGCGTTATAGATTCAAGATCATGTGTTTGCACCGTTTTATTCAAAACCTCTATTCTTTTTTTTCTGATTAAGTGATTATAAGACTAAAAATTGTATCCAACACTTCTTATGATGATATAAGAATGCGATTTTATATTCAAACTTAGACATTTTAAAATGGCCGATTCATTTACAAAAGATCCTTCATGTAAAAGGATGTTCTGATTTAACTGTAGTATCCCTACGATATCACAACTGTGTCAGGGACCCAGGATCATGTGTCTGCGCCGCTTTATTCAGAATATTCTTTTTTGATCTACTGATCTTAAAATCAAAAATTGTATCAAGAACGTCTTATGATTATATATGAACGTTCTTCGAATGTAATCGTAGTGGGAGTCACAAGCAATGCTGGAATAATAATTCATATTAGTACTGTGGTTTCTAACCGGCCACGTATTTGATGAGTATTGGTACAAATTTGATAGATACCTACAGATTTAAGCTTAGACCTTTTAAAATGGCCGACTGATTTGCAATAGGCCTTTCTAAGCAAAAGGCCATCTAGATACAAACGTAATGTCTTTATGATGTCACAAAGTTAGCGAAACGGACTAGAGATAAAGTGTTACCTCAGATAATACAAGTCCTGTTTATATAAACCGTTGATAACGAATATACCCTTTGGCGATAAATTGGAGTCGCAATTAATATTAGAGTAAAGATTCTTAATATTATCGCGTTGTGAGCGAATAATGATATTTGAATAAAGATTCATAATATTACTGTGGCCTTCATCTTGTCACGCACTAGATGAACATGAGAAACATTGCAATAAAGTTTGCCAGTTGCTTTTAGAATCAAACTTAGGCACTTCAAAATGGCTGATTCATTTGTAATAAGGTTCTCCATGCAAAGGAACGTTCGGACGTAATCGTAACGCCTTGATGATGTCATTAATTGTGTGCCTAGGACTTGAGATCAGGTGTTCATAATTTCGGAAATACAGGTGGAGTATAAAAACCGCCGAAAACGAGTTTCAGTTTGTCGGTGGATTGAAGAGAGAGCAGGAATCGCTTATCAAGGTACTTTTGCTGCATCTAAGAATTTAAATTTTTGCTAGTTAATACAAGGGCAATATGGTCTTTGGGATTTGGTAGACTGAAGCTAAATTGTTAGACTTGGTATTTGGGACTTAGTAGGCTGAAGCTAAACTGTTAGACTTGCCATTTTTTGGTGCATAAATCTGAAATATTACTATGAACTTTAAAAAAATTTAAGATTATTCAGTAATAATTATTAAGTATACATTTCCTCCATTGATAGCGAATTTGAATATTGGTCATGATACAATCAGTATTTATTTCTTCTTTCTCTGATAGCGACTTGTAATTCTGACTTAAGGGAAATTACCTTCTAGTCCCTTAGTATTGAGTGAACCGAAAGGCTATTTAATCACCTTGATTCATATAAATTCCTTTTACCTATGTAATTGAGCCTAACGATAGTTACATATGGTCAAATCATCTTTAACCTTGTCGAGAGAAACAGATTTCTTTCTCATACTCAGGAATTGTTAGGCATATATATTTTTCTTTGGCAATATGGCAATGTGTTGTTTGATAAATGACTAATACGTATATTCGTTATTAGGCGATCATCTGCTATCTTGGTGACATGAATTTGAGCGCTCGTTAATGCAAATTAGAAACTCTACTTTAAATTTCTGAAGCTATATCACAGGTGAGAGACCAGTTATCGCATATAATATTAATATAAGAGTCGTAGAATCCTTATTTTAAAGATTATGCTCGGTTGTGTATGGTTCTTCTTCTCTTTTCTTCCTTCGTAGTCAAAATCGAATTATTCGGTCATTATTTACTATCTTAGAAAATAGTTGGCATACTGATGTTTTCTTATATTTAAACTTCAATAATGTTTTATATAAACAGCTTTGTTATAGATTGAAAATTAATTACACATATATTTTTTATTAGATGATATTTCATGGCATGAAATTAAGTGTCTTTAAAAGCAGAGTAGAAATTCCGTCTTAAATCTCATGAAACTACTCAACAGATGAGATTTCAGCTATTCTTCGAAAACGGTATGATTTACAACTTTAGAAAGCTATGTATGAATGTGCACTTTCTCTCTTCCCACATCAACAGAGAAAAAGAAAAACTATTTCTGGTCTCTGGTTCATTTCTTAGATATCTTTTTTGAAGTCCTTCTGACTTTTTTAAATATAGTTATAATAAAATTGTATTTATTAAATTTCTTTGAAACTAATATAGTTATACAAATTTTGTTTGTTCTTTCTTTAGATTTCTTTACAAATTTGATAGCCATCACCGTAATTGGTTCTCACTTTTCATCTTTTGAATAAATGACTCTTCAGATATATTGAAACACATTGTTACCGACCAAGGTGAGCTAAATGGGAGTATTTAACTGAAGAACTTTATATCAGTTTACTAACAATTCGGGCTTGGCTGATCTGGATCCTTTTACCTTAATTTTTAGATATTGTGGATCTCCTACATACTAAGTGGGACACGCAGTCTTTTTTTCTTATTTCTTCATTCATCAAATATACAGTTTTGAAACCTGACTTGCTGTCAGTTCAAGGTGAGACAGCAGTATTTATATGTTGTTTTGTTTGCTGTTTTTTGTTTCTCTTTTTTTTTTTTTTTTGGTCTACGGAAACTAATTTTGGTCATCTTATGTATAAAACAAATTCTTTTTGTACATGTGTATACTATGTTAACATTAAATAAAGCACAGCGTTTTAGGTACAACAAGACCTTTTTAGAATTTGTCAAAAAATGCTGAACAAGCTAGGGTATCTTTTGTACATAATGATTTTATCCGGTGTATGTTTGTAAAAAAGACATTTTTTGTCTGAATAGGTTTACGTCCGTCAGTTTGAATGTTTGTTATAAAAATGTTTTTTCTATTTTGTTACAGCCCTGAAGACGTTCTGTTTAAATTGTTCTTTAAAGGAACGAAACACGTTGGCTGTTTGTGTGTATTTATCGGCTATGAAATAAAAGCTAAACAAAGATAAAAAAGAAATATTTTGGACTCTCTATTTTTGTATAGTGCACCTCTACTTGTTGTAGTTATATTTAACAATTATTGTTGAATATTGATTTATGAGACGTTCAATTACTCTGTTTCAATGCTTTCAACGGTAAAAGCAGGGAAACACATCAGTATCTTTGTACTTGACTCCAGGAACTCCGATTCTTGTTGATAAAACCGGATTCCTTATTACTTCTCATTATCTAATATTTTAGAGGGGAAAGACATAAACCTGTCTCGCTGTGTGCCTTTGGAAAGGTTTAGTTTCAGTTATGAACACAGGGCAGACTCTTTCACCGAAAACTATTGCTTTTCTGTCTCATCTAAGTTTGTTAGCTCATGCATGTTGTTAGTCTGATGTTAGTAACATGATTTGCTGGGGCCGATACCCAGAGCAACTGTTAGAAATGGGGGTCTCTAGTTGGCAAGGGCTTGCACCTTTGTCCAACTAGGGACCCTTCTTCCTAGTCAGGATAAGGGAGTTACACTCCTAAAATAATCCGTGCTTAACCGCTTGGTAGCTTGGCACGAGCAGTCAGGCTTATCTTAGAGGCAATGTGTAAAGCATTTGCACATAACCCACAGTAATACAGAGAAGGCACTACAAAAGGACACCACACCAGTTGAGAAAAATAGACAGTATTTTTATATCCTTTAAGACAAGACCAAAAACGATAAAAATCCACAATACAGAACCTAAAAATCTACAGTTGTCAAAATAAGCTTTAAAACAGTTCCTTGATGTCGAAAGCTCCATCCGGGACTATCACGGCGTCGTGACCAAACAAATCCAAACAGTTCTGGCTGACTGCAGCATCGCAGGTCAGCTACGGTGTCGCGAAGACCCGCAAACAGTACCTTTTAAGAAATGCAGGGCGCCGGCGACCTCTTCGTTGAGTTTCCGAAAACACTGAGTCCGCAGGCGTCAGTTCCGGAGGTCGGTGCAGGAGTCGTCGGGGTCCTCGAAGTCACACGCATTGCAGATCGATCTCCATGTTGGGATAAGGAGTGCTGGTGTCGGCAGGAGTCGGGCGCTGCGGTGCGAAGTGCCGCTGTGCCCTCAGGTCACGGTGCGAGCAGCGGCTTGGTGGCGTTGTCAGATGGAGTCGTCGGTGAGACCAGGGTCGCGGTGCGAGATGAAGGCGGTGCTAGCAGGTCACGGTGCAAGGAGCGGCATCGTCGTTGCTGAAGCGCTGTAGTTGGCTGACGAACTGGAGTCGATGGCGCCAGTAGGTCAAGGCTGCGGTGCGGGATGAGGGCGGTGCGTCGTGTAACTTTACGAGCAGTACCCTCGAACCACGGTGCAAGCAGCGGCGTAGATTTCGGAGTGGAGCAGCGTCGCCGGGGATATCACGGTGTCGTCGCGAGGCGGAGTGCGGTGCCCACAGGTCGCAGTGCCAGCAGCGGCTCGGTGGAGGTATCAGTAGGCGTCGTCGGTGAGACCAGGGTCGCGTTGCGGCAGTGCCCTCTGCGATGCCAAGGCTTAATCGTGAATCGAGGTGGTGCGGAGTGCGGTGCCCACAGGTCGCGGTGGGAGCAGCAGCTCAGTGGTGGCGTCAGCAGGTGTCGTCTGTATGACCAAGGCCCACACAGCAAAGCACACAGCAAAGTGGTAGGTCATCCTCACAGCTTCTCCAGCTCTTCTTCTTGGCAGTCTTCTTGATCCAAAAGAGTTCTAAAGTTCAGGGGTCTGGGCCCTAATATTTATATCCCAAAATCCTTTTATCTCTTAGGCAGAGAGTGTCTGTGCCCAGCCAGAACAGGTCTGCCTTCTCTGGTGTGATTTCCTGGCAGGAGGTGGAGACCTCATTGTCAGAGGCAGACCAGGCCCTTTGAGGTGCAAGGAAATCTCATCCCTCTTACCCCATCGCAGGCCAGGTCTTTTCAGCCCTGGCTAGATGGTGACTGATTGTTATCATAGCTTCTACCTAAAAGGATGCTGTGCTCTTGGTTTTCAAAAAGCAATAAATCATTAGAAGCTGATGAGTTCATTATTTTTATTTTTTTAATAAAACATGCGTAATATAGTGCTTGGTCCCATATTTTCTACATATTTAACTGTTCCAATAAAGATCTTTTAGCCCGATGCTAAAGCATTGCGTCCTTTAGCAGAGGCAAGTCCAATTATTTGAAAATGTCTCTTAAAAGACCCTGCCTCTACTTGTTTCAGTCTAAACCAAAATGTAAGGATAGTCTCTTTGTGCTCCAAAGATTGCTCCTGTAATTGGAATTCCAATCAAATGTGCTCCTGGTTTGTTGAATACTGAAATCAAAACAGTGATCTGAATAAATTACCTTGGGCTCTATTCAGCCAATCGGAAATGTTCAGCAGGTATACTTACAAACCATATGTTAATGTTGGTAGAAATGTTGCTTTTACAACGTCTTTTAGAGGTTGCAATGAGAGGTCTGACTGGTTATTAGGTACATTTTAAAATGTTTGCGTTAAAGGTGATATACATGGTCCACATTTGTACAGCCTCGAGCTTGTAGAAGTAGAATTGGTGAAGCTTACAAGTGGCACCACTTTTACCTTGCAGTAATTGATCTCTGGTTACTGTCACAGCAATAGTCTCCTAGGGCACTTAATATAGGTTGGAAACCCACCCGGTTTGATCAAGCACAAACGTATCATCAGCATATTTCATTATAAAGAGAGGACGCTTATTTAATTTTGAAGGGCAAACTCTCTTTTTACTTTAGGCTGAATCAATGTCAGAAGTGCAAGTCAAACAAAAGAGGCATCAGAACAAAGCTTTGATTTAGGCCCTTATTAATAAATATTTTATCCATTAATGTATAATAAGCGCCTATTTTACCTGAATTAAATTTGTATCTATAAATAATGACAATATGGCTTTTAACAGTGCTGACTGAACGCACTGCTTTGCAAATATTTTTCTATGCAAGGTCTCGGTCTAGACTATAGGTCTTAAATTCAATAAAACAATTTCTTGTGTCTCTGAATTAATAAATCAGAAGCCACAATGATATCCGTTGTGTTGCAACCAGACAGAAAACCGGTTTGTAACCAAGGAAGTGAATTTTGCTTTGGGACCCATGTGCTTAACTCCTTGGACAATAGGTTTGAATATTATTTTGAGACGATGTCCTAGAGAGCTATTAGTCTATAATTTTGAGGGTTGGACTTCCAGCCGTTCTTCAGGGTTGGACGCAAAGCTGGGCCATGCCAGGATTCGGAAATTGTAAAATTGTTATAAAACGGTTAGCAAAGGAACTACTCAAGGCCTCTGCCCAATAATCTGACTTGTGGTTAAATATCACAGTTGGAATTATGGATTACTTTCTCATCTAGAAGGCTTGCTGTTTGGGACAGATGGTTGCTCTCTGGTTGATGCTAAATTCCACATTTTTCAATGTAACATTTCTATGGATACAAATATGTTGTGCAAGACCATGTTCATAGGTTTTCCTATGAGGGTGTAACTTATTGGTTTATCAGATAAAAACTGGCCACTTAATGCTCGTAGTCTTAGGCTGTGTAGAGCCTCAAGTAAACTCCTGCACAATCTGACTTTGCGTTGGTCACCAATTGAGGCCTCTTGGAATAATCCATAGTTGGTTATCCTTCTCAATCCAGTTGTGCTCACATTTGCTGCTCAGCAAATTTAAACTGCTACTAGGAGGGGGCTATCGTTAAAATCTGACAGTAAAACCTTTATGGAATACATTACTATCTAATAATAGATTATTGCTCGTTTCAACCAGGGTGCAGGTAGATATTCCAAATTATCATCTGTGAAGACTTAAACATCTTTGTTTTTAATTTCAAAGCGGTCACCAGTTTCCATGGGAAGCCAGTGACCTCCAAGGTAGCTTTTGAGTTACATTTGCTCAATACAAATAGCTAGGTCATGAACAAGCATGACTGGTCGACCTGCATTAATTACATCTTAACCACAGAAAGCTGTCCCCTCTGAATAGCTCATTCAACTTGAAATTTGTGAAATAAGAATAGGGAATTATTAGGATATATCACTTCTTATATTGAAGAGCAGGAAAGGTAGATAACTGCAATTCTGAAGATGTTTCACAAAGGTTATGAGCAATTTCTATAGTATCCACGTCCCATCTGGTGTTCAGATCTTCAATCCAATTGGAGTCACAAGTCATCTTGGCCTTTTAAAATGTGAACTGTGAAGTGATATATTAAAGTATCGGGACATTGAGGCATAAATACCTGACATAACTGCTACTCGCAGCATATTTTTGCTACCATGATGACCACCTTAATTTGTCTATAAAGTAGAAAAATCATGCGTGTTTCAGTACTAAATGCCAAACTGCTGAATGTTTTTAATCTGTCCTGGCAGCCAAACAAATCATTTAAGGTGACAATCTTATACGGACTAGGGGATGTAACCAAATTTCTAATGGCAGAACCTCGAAATTGAACCATACATGTGTATTGGTATGGATACGAGGGAATTTCAGATATATTTTTTATCTCATCATACGTTAGCAGTGTCTTATTTATTTTAGTCTTATTTTTATAAACACAATTGGATGATTACGTTTAGTGAGAAGACTAGCAAGGAAAATGAAGGGGAGAAATTAGAACAGACAAATATCAGAACTTGGAATCCGAACACCTCTTAGATGAAGTCGGCTCATCCAGTAACACCATTGGAAATTTGGACATGCTAAACCTGCAAGCAGCTGCCTGCAAGAGAATTTGTTTTTAACGAACAAGTTACTTACCTTCGGTAAGAGACATATGTAGTTATAAATTCCTTACCTTTAGAATTACCCCCAGGCGTCAGACTGGATCTGGAGGTTTTTTCTTTAGCAGTACCCCTGCACGTCGGTAGGTGTTGTTAGTCAACTTCGCGTCCATCCTCAGCGTCCTGTTCGAAGGGATGGCGTCACAGTGTCTATTTAGACGCCGCCCCTGTGCGCTGACATCAGTTCTGACACGGCTTTCCGCGCCAGAAGCGCAGAGCCAAGCAAGACACTGACCACTGGTGCACATAACTAGGGCCCTGGAAGGGAGTCCCTTTCCGTAGAAGTCAGTTCGCAGAACAGGGAGGAGGGGTGGGGGGTGCAAGGAATCTTTAACTATATAGGTCTCTTACAGATACATCGTTACCAAAGGTAAGTAACTTATTCATCTGAAAGAGACTGTAGTTATAGATTCCTTACCTTTAGAATAGATAACCCATCAATGCTAACCCCGGAGGTGGGTCAGCAAACCAAGTTCAAACCAGAAAGTCCTGGAGAACAGAGCAGCCAAAGTAGCCGTCTCTCCGGACTTGGCTGTCCAGGCAATAATGTTTGGTGAACGTGTGCAGAGATGCCCACGTGGCCGCCTGATAGATGTCAAGGAGTGGGACTCCACGTCCCAAAGCCGTAGTAGCTCCAGATTCAAATTTATACAATATAGGATTGTAACTGTGCTTACCTTACACCCCATCGACTACACACAATATTTCATAATGTACCAGCAGCATGTCTGTGATGTCTTGAACAAGATGCTGATCTGCTACACATGTTATGGACATGCCCTGCCCTCTATTGCTACTGGATGCAGATCACCTCAGTGTTGGGGGTAGTACTGGAAAGGGACACCTGGCATACAGTCGAAACCGGTCTTCTGGGTCTCTACCCTCGCCCAAAGGGTTATAAAGTACAAGCGAAATTCGCAGATCTGGCACTCCTCATAGCAAAACGACTCATAATTAGAAGGTGGAAAACAGAAAGAAAAAAAACCTCCCCCAACTTTACTAACTTGGAGGGAGGAGGTGGAGTGATGGGGAATGGGTTAGTAAAAAACCTATACTCATGTACTTGGACCTCAACCAGGAATCCTTCAAAGCTCTTGATATGCTGAGGGATTAACTGCCACTGCCTATCAGTGAGACCAGTACTAATGCAAAGGATGTCACATGCAACTGCTAGATATGAGTAGGCATTAGAAAGCATTGCCATATGACCCATCACCCACGTTACAACAGCATGGGCAACCTAACACCAAAGACTTTGGTATACAGGTGTTAGAGTGTGCAGCCTCCTCTTGCCAAAATTAAATTAAAGATTCCGTCTGTTGGTGGTTGGAGGGAGGAGTGAACTGCTTTTCTTGTTGAAATGGGTTTGCTAGGTAGACTAAGCTATCAACGGCAGAAATTGATCCGCTTTACTTCCTGACACTATTGTATCTTTTTTTTTTTTAATTGAACGCAGTCGCAATCATTTGCACTAATCATAGAAGGATACAAAAGTAAAAAACATAATGATTGGCACAATGAAGTCTCAAACCACCACATTTTATGCTTCCAAGAGACATGGGAGGTGGATCCTATCTATCTAAATGGGTATCCATGTTTTCACACCCCAGCCCTCCCATCTATTAAAGAGAGAGCAAAAGGAGGCTTCCTAACATGCATATCCAAAACAATTTCATTCAAACTGGTGAGTTTTATCAATAAATTGCCGTATTTCCATATTATCCTGATAAACAGTAAATTGGTTGATAATAAACTACTATAATAATAACTTTGCTAATCCATCGGAGGCGGTAAAGGAACTCGAAGGAGTACTGAGAAAATAATCCTCACACAAGTAAAGCCTGTCTATTTTATATGGGCTGGTGATTTTAACGTAATTAGTTGTACGCATAAAGACCACCGTATGTGCCAGCTAACTGCATATGCAGATGAGCTAAAAGACCATTCAATCATTCCAAATATGGATATGCTTTAAACAATTTATTATTGGTCTGGCAGCTAGTAATTAGAGCCCAAAGAGCTCACAATAATGCCCCAATGATTCCCACCTTTTATAGGGCGGGACTACCTCATCAATAGATTATATAATAACTTTGAATAACTCTGAAAACACACACACTGAGATAATTAGGAAGACGGAATTCAGTGACCACGCAATGATTTTAACAATACTCCCATGGAAAGATCAATTGACAACCAGTAAGAGCTCCTTAACCCTTAAACCTATTTTAGCCGGATTAAATGGATACTCTCTAAGGTGAACCAAAACTGATAAAAAGCTTTATTCCCCAATTAATATTGACTAACTATAATGAGGCCCTGACTTTCTTAGAACTTCTTTCAAACAAGTAACAAGTAATTATTCAGTACAATTTAATAAAGTATTAAATCCAAATAACCTGTTACCCAAACACAAGTAACCAGCAACAAAATCGCTGGTTTGATAAACCCTGTTCAAAAGCCTCGGTTAACCTTCGAAAATGCCCTAAAGAAAAAACCTAGAGAGAAGAAACAAATTAAAGATCTGAGAGCAATATAAAAAAACATCTATAGACGAGAGGAAAAAACATCTGATAACTGAGGCCTGGGAGAAATTAGGGCAGCTTCTAACAGCAATGATGGCAACATCCCCTTCCTGCAAGATGCGGGAGGTCCTTCTATGGACGTATGCATGGATGAGAATACATGGATAAACCATTTCGAAAAAATCTTCCAAAAGCATAAGGAAGGCACTATTGTTGAGTTGCCAGAACTCCCTAGAGTCACCTCTCCCTTAGTGTTTAAAAAGGATAAGATAGACCTTGCTCTGTCATAAGCAACGTCCCTAAAGGCAGCAGAAGCCGATGGGGTCCCTGTTGATATATTTCTTACCAATAAACACTTGTAGATCCCTCTACTCACAGTAGTCTTTAACGCCATTAGCATAACAGGGACCTCTTACATCGTGGAAGCAATCCATAATTGTACCGATCTTCAAGAAGGGAGATAATTCAGACCCTGTAAACTATCAACCAATTGCTTTGATCGATAGTACGGCCAAAGTAATGGATTTCCATGTTAATAAAACAAAGTCTTTTACCATGTCTGAGGGGAAAAGAGCTAAAAGAAAGTTAAGTATTGAGGTTAGAAAAATGGAATGTGTAGATACATTTTCATATTTGGGCATTATTTTTGACATTACATCAAATTGGAAAATGATTGTGACATCAAGGGCTACACACATGAGCAAAAGTAAATATGCAATTTTTAGGTTTGCTACTAGTCTGGGTAACAAACCAATACATGAGATGGTTAAAATCTACTCGGCAAAAACAATCTCTGTGGCAAGGTATGGGGCAGCAATTTGGGGTACAGCTAAAGTGGATAGCCTTCAAATGATAGAGGACGGGTTTGTTAAAAGATTACTATCCGTCCCACAGGCTTGTACAAATGTTATGGCTTACAAAGAACTAGGCTTACCTTTTATTGCCGACACAATAAAATTGCCCTCTTTGCTATTATGGTTGTCTATTTGGAAACCAAAGATGGTCCAGCCAAATCAATGCATTTTAAAGGATATTATGAACTTGGAGCATGCGTCAAACATTTCATGGCTGAATTATATAAGATGCACCTCCGAGTCTTTGGGGCTGGGGGACCTTTATGACAACCCTACTCATTGTGAAACCTTCTCTAGGGCAAAACTAAAAAATCTTTTCCTAGAGAAATGTCCATGTGATAGATGGAATAGAACAAAGAAAAAGCCACAGTAATTGCATATAACGCTATACCCCCTTCTTTGCATGGATCACTTTCATATCTTGCTTTTATCGCAAATAACCGTCATTGATATATTCTGACAAGATTCTGTTTAAATTATGTGACAACAATGTCGGGGTACCCTCCAAATGTGTTTTTTCTGAACCAACTGGAAAGCAACCCCTGTTACACTATTTCAAAACAATCAATTGTACCCATTTTATTCTTCTGTTAATTTTATGTACAGATGAAAAAAATGTTTATTATCCCATTTTTAAAGAAATGTAGTTTGTGTAACCCCATTGTAGCACTTTCTGTTATGCATCAACTAGGGACATTGTATGTATGCTCTGTGATGGCCTCGTTTCTATGTGCAGCCTTAAAAAAAATAGGGGGGTAGCAAACATATAACAAATTTAAAGTTTTTTAAATATTTTAATATATTGTAACACAAATGGATTCTATTATATATATATATATATATATATATATATATATATATGATTGCTCCCGTTTTGCCCACAGATTGAGTCGCACTCAAACACATGCTTACGGTGGCAAACCTTTATTTAAGGGGTGCAGACGGGCCTCTCTCCGTAGCTTCAATCAGGCAGTCCCAATGCGATAAGCCTGACGCGTTTCAAGAGTTCATCTCCCTTCCTCAGAGGCACTCGCAATGACGAATGTGTGCTCCAGTCTCCTTTTCACAATGCAAGATCACGCCCCCAGATGGGCTGGTCAGATGACCGCACAGCATTGTGGATAGTGAAGTCCTGGTCATAAATCCACAGATGGTGCACTCATTTCTGCCAACATTTCAAACCCCTGGATGGGTCACCACAAAGAGCGCACGTCTCAAATCCCCAGCACGTGTTCCGTGAAAAGGCCCAACCAATTTGAGCCATACGGCCCCCTCACTTCGCGGGGTGGTGCAGACTCGACGGCTGGGCAGCCGTCTCAAATGATTGCTCCCGTTTTGCCCACAGATTGAGTCGCACTCAAACACATGCTTAAGGTGGCAAACCTTTATTTAAGGGGTGCAGACGGGCCTCTCTCCGTAGCTTCAATCATCGCAATGACGAATGTGTGCTCCAGTCTCCTTTTCACAATGCAAGATCACGCCCCCAGATGGGCCGGTCAGATGACCGCACAGCATTGTGGATAGTGAAGTCCTGGTCATAAATCCACAGATGGTGCACTAATTTCTGCCAACACATTCGTCATTGCGACAAAGTTGATGAAGAATGTGCACTAATCAAATGCATCATATTCATAATGTACGCCAAAATGTGACTGGTATGGTAACTGCGTGCATTGCTTTACCCGATATACTATAATAACCCAATAAAATTGGTTATTAAAAAAAACTGACACCTCAGACAACTTACACAGTCTGAGGCAATCAAACATATACAAGTAGTTCGCACATTTCCAAATCATCAAATTCAGAAAGAAGCCTCCTTGATAAACAGCTCATTTTCTAGGTCCTACTCACATAACAGCACCACAATTCTGCCACATCAGAAATAATATTTGTAACAATTGAGAGGTAAATAAATATGTCTTGTACCTTTTTGATAAACAAATTTTATTAATTTGACATAATAGAAGAAATACACCAGCCATACAGCCCGACGCCATGAAATTCTAGGACCAAAGAATTAGCACCACCCGGTTTACAGACATTGATAAAAAACATAGGAAAATGAAATTGGACATTCCCTTTATGACTAAACTACACCCCCAACCACTTCCCCCAAACCCTACGGTATTTCTTGGGACATCCACAAGCCTCATACATAACCTTCTCTTGCGTGGCACCCCAGTCCTCCATCATCCAACGTTCGGAGAGCTTCCAGGAGGCTGCAATGTCTCTTTTCGCAACCACCATTGCTGTAGTGAAAAACAACTTCTCGTTCCGAGATCCATCCAACCCATCAGTAATGCCCAGGATCGTGTGCTTTGGGTCATGGGGGACTTCCCACACCAAAACCTCGGTGAGTTCTTCCTCAATCTCCGCCAGAACCGCTCCAAGCAGGGGCATACCCATACCATATGGAAGAAGTCGGCGGGATTGTGGCCGCATCTAGTACAAGCGGAGGTTGGGCTAAGCCCGGCTCGGTGAAGGTGCATCGGAGTGAGATATGTAGCGTGTAAATAATATAGTTGCACCAAGCGCAGTCTAGCGGAGGCAGTGACTGTCCTAGGAGCCATAAGGGCGTCACGCCAATCCTCCTCATCCAAGGTGAACACCCAACACTCCCACTGAGCCCGCAGTCGGTCCAGGGAAGTGGGGGCATTGTTGATCAGTATGTGGGAGATGACACCCCTCCCCAGGTCCCCAAACATTATCTGAGCCTCAGGCGGGCTGTGGTTAGGAAGACGTGTACCTGTCGCAAGGTGTGCGCGGAGGGCGTGGCGCAATTGCAAATACCTTTAGAATTGTGATTGATGCAAGGAATATCTGTTTTGAAGGTCTCTGAAGGACCGCATATGATCCCCCACCCACACATCACCTAGCTGTGAAATGCCTATAAGGTCCCAGGCCCTGAAACCCTGCAACGCGATAACTTCTTTGAGCCAGGTCCCCTGCCACAAGGGTGTACATTCGGTCAGTGTGTGTGTCCATTTGTTATGCCGCAGTGCAGCCCGCCATGTCGTCATGTCATCTTGCTGGTGGGCATATGTATTCTCACTTTATGTCCTCAGAATCCAAACTCTAATCATGAGACCTTCACTGATCTTCATGAAGAGTCTATGTGCAAACTGCTAGATTACGTTGTAAAAGAAATATCTTTCACATACATACCTATCCATTTAAAAGCATCTATTTTAGTAGTCAATTTAAATTTTACCCTCATTTTGCAGCTTCAGCAATCTCTTAAATGCTGCTATGGTTCCTTATTAAAAATTAAATAAAGTGGCAGTTTGACAGCACAGCTTTAACAGCAAAAATAACGGGTCGTCCCCAGGCAAACCTTTCAATATTTAAAGAGCACTGATGTGACAACTGACTGGAAGGTAATTTTCCACTCAATACTGTTCGGGTCCATAAACATTGGCTTTCCAAATTTCTTCATATTTTGGCCAATTTTTCAGTACATTTCCTTATATTTCACACCTTTTAGTCCGTTTCATACACGGATCCTACTCTGAAATTAATTTGAGAGAGAACACATTTTTCCCTTGAGTTGTCAATAAAGAACTCATCATAAGTTCACAGTGTGTAAAGTGCCCGTCATGTAGCAAGGACAAAAAGAAAATCATAAATGCATGCCTTTCTGACAGCAAAACCATCAAGAAGTTCAAACTGTAATATATGGTCAGGGAGACAACAAAAGGTCATGTAGGACTTTGCCTCAGAATTCAGGAACATTCTAGTTCCTCCTTGGAGCCTGCAGCTGGAGGTTAACAGACTATGGAAATCTTAGGGTATCTCCTACATCCACAATACCTTTAAGCATCCACAGGAGGGTTTAAAGAGAAGACAAGGACATCTACTATGGCACCCTGGCCTTCTCATTCAAAAATCAATGGTTTGATAGCGAAGTAACTGATGTTGAAGAACATGGGGTACTAGAGTGATTATTGTAAAAGCCCTCAACATCAATACATCTAATGTCTTGGAGGAGGACTCCTTTGCATTTGGCATCAATAAACACTTTCAGGTGGATCACCGCCATGCAGGCACATAGCCACTTTATCTTCAACATCATTATGTGCACTGTAGAAGACATCAACAATGAGCGGATCACCACATTTTCTTAAGTGGGCAATTGAGCAAAAAAAGCAAATTTCAGATCACTCCTAAAAAACACAAGGGCATAAAGAAGGAGATTATAAAAGTTACTGCTATTCAAAGAAAGCGCCTTCCCTCCCTCCACAGGAAACATCAGGGAAAAGTAGCACTCCAAGTCCTCAAACCAAGTATAACCAAAGGGAGAATACATCTGGTGTAAAATCTAATGAAGACTAAGGCTTCTAGAAATGACACCAGTTTAGAGTTCTCAGACTGTGTATTTCTCTATTTCAAAAATAGGATCTCTGTCCTGGAATTCAACTGTGAATGATATCATCACATTTTGGAAGATCCTGGTGGGAGTGTGCGCCAAGTTAAAAACCCCTTTCAATGTTACCCAAACCAGGAACTAGCTACAAATTATCTATGGAAATCGACAAAAAGACTCACTATCTCATCAATAAATACATCCCTGCTAGGACAAAATAGTCTGCAAATCCATCTTGATCATCTGATACAGTATGTTTTGTTTCAGTAGATGCAGAAAATCCAACAAGTAACCAAAGCCTTGGTAAAACAAGTTATCTACTCAAAGTTGCTTCATGGTTTGAGAGCAGGTCCTAAAAAAGTAAAAGGGAATGTTTTGGACCTAGAATCTGCAAGTAAATGAGCAAGTTAAAAAAATGCAGTATGCTAGTATTTAATCAGATTTAAGTGCAACTTCAACAGGGAAATTGCATTTGTCCCACACAAATGCAAGCCACATATTTCAACTTCATAACTGCCCAAAGACACAGGACTACTAAAATGTTCACTGCCATTTCAAAGCTGAAACCATTTGCTCTGCAATCTGCTCTAGAGCCTTTCCCAATTGCATTGGGGTAAGAGCATCCTTCCAGAAAAGGATCACCATCTATCATTATCTGGACAGCGGCTTGCTAAAAGCCAACTTGCGTGACAAAGTCCAGCAAGACCTCTGGAAAAGTAATGTTGGCCAAGGAGCATCTGGGTTAACAAATTAGGATTGAAACATTGGTATGTGCCCTAGTGAATAGAATTCACTGCTTGGGAGCAATGGTAGAATATTTTAAAAAAGCATATGTGTATCCTACAGTGAGAAACATTTTCTAGATTCAACTTATTTACTTAAGTCCAACTCTTTTTTTGATTTCTGTAGCTCAAGCTTACACATATACAAGACTGCATAAAAAGGCCAGTGAGGAATATTCCAAGAATACGCTTCCACAGTATTTTTTTTTTTATAAAGATCAATAATCAAAATCAAAAAACTGTTTGAACTGCCCCGAAAGCTACACCTCCCCCAAGTCCTCTTCAGTCTGTCTAAATTCTATTTGGTGCTACGCTACGACTCCACTGTTTCTCAAAGCCACAGACAAACCCCCCACTTACATTTGTGAAAAGTCTACTAGGATACAATTTGAGAACCCTGAGAGACTTGCAGAACATCAGCTATCTAAATTCCTTAGATAAGCAAGCAAGCAAGCATCGGACTCAGTCTACATCATATGCTATTTCTTGGTCTTCTATGGGGAGTCCATCTTTTTACCAAGCTTGAAGTTCCCATATTTTATACATACAATCATTCCAGGTTGGAACTCTTTCCCTACCCTAAGTAATCAAAAGCACTAGTAAAGCAGCCCCCATAGCCATTACCCACTGGTTAGTCTCTGAGTGATCTATCCCCTTTGTATGGCAACCCCCACAAAATCATCTCTAGATCCGAGGACTTTTCACACTATATATATTTCCTGATCTGCATTCAACTCTTTCTCCCAGAAGTCTGTCATTTACCGCACTGTGAAAAAAACAGGTGGTCGGGTCCCATCCTCAGAGCAGCTGCTCAAGCATCCCTGCTTTCTAGCCTGATCCCATTCATGCAATTTCGCAGGAGCGAAGTACAGCAATGTCTTTCAGAGGGTCCGCGCACCACAGACCTTTCTCTAGTTTTATGTATGAGCCTAAAGAGGTGTCCCCAATCTTGGTCATTGAATGATCTGCTCAGTTCTTTTGACGGTTGATCAGAAATTGATATATAGTGGAAACTACATGTTTATCACTATACCCTCCCGTCATCTACATCTCAAAATTAGTAAGCTCCTAGGATGCACCTATCTGTATTGCTGGCTGTTGTACCCCAACGGTGCACCTGACCGTGATTGAAACATTCCTGCTCAGTAAGACCATATTCTTTGTTTGATTTCCAAAAATGTTTTAAATTGTTTCACCCTTAGGAGTGAGCACACCATTACGCACTTGGACTCCTGCAAGTTCTTGAATTCTCCCAGTCAGGGTTACAGCAGATAGGTGTGATGGGGAAGGGAAATTATGTGAACCCCACCCCCCAACCCCACTGACCGTTACTACCCTGTCAAATGGTCTACTGTTACCCTTGTTATTCGTGAGGAGTACAAAGCCCCTGCTTCTGGATTTCCTTCCCAGCCACTGGACACTTCATTAAGAAGTGCCTGCTATCAGGTGGTCATCAAAGATCCACTGCTTTTTGGTTTCCACTTTTACGGCCGTTCAATTAGCAATATAAGTTGTGCTGGCTGTTAGTATGAAGTTAGATATGGAATTTCAATGCCTCCTTTTTTGGAATATAGTGTGGTGTGCTCTATACTAGGTCTTCTCCCTACGCAGACTGAATAGTTCATTAGCAAATGAGATTGCCATATTAGGTACGGTTTAATGGGTAGAGGAATGGTTTAAAAAGGGTACTGCAATTTAGGGAGAAGGAATATGCTACTTACCAGTATGCATCTGTTCTTGGCATGTAGAGCTGCAGAGTTGTACACTTAGCTTAGCATAGATCGCCATCTGGTGTTGGGCCCGGATGTTTGCAGTTTGTTTTTCTTCTTGGACAGTCTTTGGAAGTCACGAGTTTGGTGACTCCTCCTTCGGTCCGTACTGCGCATGGGCTTCGGCTCCATCCTCAGATTGTTTTTCGCCAACAGGGAAATGATGGAGCTTGGTAATCACAGTGAGAAACCCATGTGTGTAGTATCTAAATAAGATGTACTGGAACGGATACAGGTAGCCGGGGAGGCGGATGGGCGTGTACAACTCTGCAGCTCTACATGCCAAGAACAGATGCATACTGGTAAGTAGCATATTCCGTTCGAGGCATATGAGCTGCAGATTGTACACTTAGCATAGATTATATAGCAGTACCCAACCTTAGCGGCGACCACCGGTATCCGTTGCAGCTGTTTGAAAAAGTGTCTTTAGTACAGCCTGGCCCACCCTAGCTTGCTGCTTGGAATGCACATCTACACAGTAGTGTTTTGTGAAGGTGTGCGGTGTAGACCATGTGGCTGCTTTGCAGATGTCATCTAAGGGTATATTCCCTAGAAAAGCCATAGAAGCCCCTAACTTTCTTGTAGAGTGGGCTTTAGGAGGAACAGATAGTGTTCTCTTTGCCTTTTGATAGCAAATTTGTATGCATTTTACAATCCACCTAGCTATCCCTGATTTCGAAATGGGGTTGCCTTTATGTGGTGGAGAGAAGGAAACGAACAATTGTTTAGTCTTCCTGAAGGGTTGCGTTCTTTGTATGTAGTATAGCAAAGCCCTTTTCACATCAAGTGTGTGTAAGGCCCTTTCCGCAACAGATTGGGGTTGCGAAAAGAAGACAGGTAATTCCACTGATTGATTGAGATGGAAGGGGGAAATGACTTTGGGCAGAAACTTCGGATTTGTGCGAAGTATGACCTTGCTGTGATGCATTTGTATGTAGGGTTCCTGTATGGTGAACGCTTGTATTTCACCAACCCTTCTAAGGGAAGTGATAGCTACAAGGAAAGCGGTTTTCCAGGTGAGAAACTGTAGCTCACATTTGTGCATTGGTTCGAAGGGCGGACCCATTAGTCGTGTGAGAACTAAATTTAGATTCCATACAGGGGAAGGTGGTGCCCTGGGAGGAATTACTCGTTTAAGGCCTTCCATGAAGGCTTTAATAGCGGGCACTCTGAAGAGTGATAAATGCTGTCTGTTTTGTAGATAAGCAGCGATCGCTGCTAGGTGTAGGCGTATGGATGAATATGCCAGGTTACACCTGTGAAGATGGAGCAGATAGCATAAGATGTGCTGTATGGATGCATCTAGAGGGTTGATTGTATTATTACGGCAGTAAATTACAAATCTTTTCCACTTTGCGGCATAGCATGCTCTAGTGGTAGGACGTCTGGCTTCCATGATGATGTTCATGCAATCAGGGGGAAGGTTAAGGTATCCGAATTCTAAGATTTCAGGAGCCAGATCGCCAGGTTGAGCTGAGCTGGGTCCGGGTGCCTGATTTCTCCATGGTTCTGGGTTAGGAGGCATGGGGATAGGTGCAGTTTTTGATGTGGTACCACTGATAGTTGTAGTAGCGTGGTGTACCACGGCTGCCTGGCCCACGTGGGAGCTACCAGAATGAGTGTGAGGGAGTGCTGTTGTAGCTTCCTGACCACTAATGGAATTAGTGGGAGAGGTGGAAAGGCGTAAGCAAATCTGCCTGACCAGTTCATCCATATCGCATTGCCCTTGGACAATGGGTGTGGGTATCTGGCGGCGAAGCTTGGGCATTTTTTGTTTTCGTGGGTGGCGAAGAGGTCTATCTGAGGATGCCCCCACTGTTGGAAGAATGGGTGAAGAACTTGTGGATGCAGTTCCCATTCGTGTAGTTGTTGCGTTTGTCTGCTGAGCAGATCTGCCATGGTGTTTTGTACGCCTGGAACGTGCTGTGCCAGGAGAAAGATGTTTTGGGGAATTGCCCATCTCCATATGCTCTGGGCTAAGCGGGAGAGCTGGGGAGAGTGTGTCCCCCCCTGTTTTTGTATATAATACATCGCAGTCATGTTGTCTGTGCGAATGAGGACTGCTTTGCCCGAAATCTGTTTTTGGAAAGATTTTAGGGCTAGAAAGATCGCCAAGAGCTCCAGATGGTTGATGTGGAGCGATTTTTGCTGTGGCGTCCATAGACCTTGCATGGTGAGGTGTAGGAGGTGCGCTCCCCAGCCGGAGAGCGATGCGTCCGCTGTTAGAATCACCTGAGGAACCGGGTCCAGGAACGGCCGCCCTTTGGAAAGGTTTGTGGTGTTCCACCACTGCAGAGAGTGATGTGTGCGGCCGTCCACCAACACCAGATCCGTCAGCTGACCCTGGGCCTGGTTCCACTGTTGTGCTAGGCACTCTTGAAGTGGACGCATGTGGAGTCTTGCATGGGGCACTATGAAGATGCAAGACGCCATCATTCCTATGAGCTTCATAAACACTCTTGCTGGAAGAGAGTGTTGAGGAAGGAATGTTTTGCGTAAGGCTTGAATGCTTGTGATTCTCGCTGAGTTTGGATAGGCAATACCCTTGGAGGTGTCTATAGTGGCCCCGAGATATTGCTTTGTGTGAGATGGTATGAGGTGGGACTTTTGGTAGTTCACCGTGAAGCCTAGCTGGTGGAGCAGTTGGATGGTGCTGTTTGTATGTTGCACACATTGGTCGTAGGACGCGGCTTTTATCAGCCAGTCGTCTAGGTAAGGGAAGACGTGAATATGTTGACGTCTGAGGTGTGCTGCTACTACTGCTAGGCATTTGGTAAACACCCGTGGTGCGGTGGTGACCCCGAAGGGGAGAACCGTGAATTGGTAATGTTGCCCGTCCACCACGAACCTGAGGTATTTCCTGTGAGAGGGGTGTATTGGAATGTGAAAGTATGCGTCTTTCAGATCCAAGGTTGTGAGAAAGTCTCCCTGGCAGAGGAGTGGGAGGACTTGTTGTAGGGTGACCATGTGAAAATGGTCTGAATGTATGTAGGCATTTAGAGGCCGGAGGTCGAGAATGGGTCTGAGGGTCCCGTCTTTCTTTGGTATTAAGAAATATAGGGAGTAGACCCCTAGATTTTGTTGATTGACGGGGACCTGCTCTATAGCGTGTTTTTGGAGGAGTGAGAGTACCTCTTGTTTGAGCAGTGTGGAATGTTCTTGAGACATTGGACGGTGCCTTGGCGGGATATTGGGTGGGGTAGATGTTAGTTCGAGACAGTACCCTGACCGAATGATTTGGGTCACCCATTTGTCCGATGTTATGGACTCCCATGTGTGGATAAAGTCTTGTAGTCTGCCCCCGACCGGAGTGGGATGGTCTGGGGGGAGCGGAGGGGAGTCATTGTGCGGGTGGGGTGGCAGAACGGGTGTTGTTGGTTTTGCCCCTGCCCTTATTGTTGTTACCTCTGTAACCACCCCTTTGATTGCCCTTTGAAAAGGTATTTTGAGGAGGGGACTTGTAGGAGGTAGAGGCGTTATCGGTGGAGGAGCCTCTGCCTGTGCCACGAAAGGACGAGCGTCGAAAGGAACGTTTAGAGGCTTGTGTTTGGAGTGCCCCCATAGACTTTGCTGTGTCTGTGTCCTTTTTCATCTTTTCCAGCGCTTCGTCTACCTTTGGCCCAAAGAGAGTTTGCTGGTCAAAGGGGTGATTGAGTATGGACGCCTGGACTTCAGGCTTGAACCCTGAGATCCTGAGCCAGGCATGGCGACGAAGCAGGACACTTGTATTTATGGCTCTAGAAGCAGTGTCGGCTGCATCGAGGGCACACTTAATGGAGGTGTTTGTAATTAGTTTACCCTCCTGTATCAGGTCATGAGCCTTGCGCTTGTGTTTTTCTGGAAGGTGCTGCATAAGAGCCTCTAGTTCGTCATAGTGTGCTCTGTCATATCGCGCAAGCAGTGCTTGTGTGTTTGCAATGCGCCATATGTTTGCAGCTTGGGAGGCGGTGCGTTTACCAGACGCGTCCAGAAGTTTAGATTCCTTGTCTGGCGGTGGGGCTTCTCCTGAGGATTGGGAGTTAGCCCGCTTTCTAGCTGTGGAGACAACTAGGGAATCTAGGGGAGCAGGGCCCTTAATGTATGCAGGGTCTGTGGGTGCCGCTTTGTACTTCTTCTCTATTCTAGGGTTAAGTACTCTGGCCCTGACAGGGTCTTTGAACACCTCTGTAGCGTGCTTGGTGACACCCTTAAGCATGGGTAAAATAGAAGTGGATTTGTCTTGTATGTCAAATGTGTCCAGTAGGAAGTCTTCTTCCACTGGTTCACTGTGCATGTCCACCCCATGGTAGTGTGCTGCTCTCTGCACTAAATGATGAAACCCTAAGGAGTCCTCTGGAGGAGACGGCCTGGATGGGTATAGGTCGTCCTGAGGAATATCGGGTACATCAGGGTTATTGTAATCCTCCCACGGGTCTGGGGTCCCTGGTGGAGTGGGATCCATTGGGACGTCCGCCGGGTAATTGTCCGGGTCCCCATCATCCGGATCTGGGGATGGGGCCGGATCGTAGTGAGGTGGAGGTGGCGGAGATCTGGGAGGGGGAGGGGGTGGAGGTGGTGGAGGAGGTAGGGGAGGCGGTAGTGGGGAGGGCACTCTGAGGGGAGAAGTAGCAGAGTCCTTCCTTTTGGGTGGTGGAGGAGGAGCCGGAGTATCAAGGCGTCTTTTCTTGATAATTAAAGTCAATAGTCCAGTCTTTGGATCTTTGGACAGAGTCTTTTGTAGAGGGTCTGGTGTAAACAGAGCCAGTGGCGTCGAATCGTCCGTCGGCACCGGTGATTTCGGAGCCGAGGGCTTCGATGGTTTGTGTGCGCCATGCTTTTTTGGGGCCTCCTGTTTTTTCGGCGTCGAAGGAGTTTTCGCGTCGGAGCGTCGGTGCCGACAGATTTAGGTTTGTGTTTGGTCGGCACCGAGAGTCCAGGCTTCGGCACCGGTGGCTTCGGAGTCGAGCTGGATATTGCTTTCTTCGGTGCCGGATGCTGTTTTTCGGCACCGGGAGTCGGCTGGCTCGATCCCGAGCTGCCATGAGACTTTGGGTGCTTCGACACCGAGCCCGAAGGTGGGGTGATCGAAGCTTTGGTCTTGGTTTTGCCCAGGCCGGCAGGCGAGGGAGTAACCTGAGTCTCTTTGGTTTTGGGCACGGGGGTGGGAGGGGGCACAGTACTCACGGCCCGCTGCGCCGGTGTGATGTCCTCCACGTCGGAGTCGTCGGCTTCGGAAGCGCTGACGACGTCTTCTTCCTGCTCGGTGTGTGTTTGCCCCGAAGCTTCGGCGCCGTCTCCGAAGATGTCCGGTGGAGCTGCAGACGATGAGTGCGCCATGGTGCGTCGAGCTTTTCGATCCCGGATGGTTTTCTTCGATCGAAAAGACTTACAGGCGGGGCAGTCTCTGGCCTCGTGTTCTGGAGAGAGGCAAAGATTACACACCTGATGGAGGTCGGTGTGGGGAAATTTAGACCCACATTTTGGGCACTTTTTGAACGGAGTCCTTTCCATCGGCCGGGACCGGAGTCGAGGAGGGCCCGAAGGCCGGTGCCGATGTACGGGATGGAGAAAAGTGCCGCTTCGAGAGATGAAGATGATGAAGAAACTCGAAGATACGAGGATTTTCCGTCGAGGCTGGAACCGTAGAAGTTCGAAGCCAGAGCACGAAGTATCACATCCGAGCCCGATGGCGGAAAAAAACAATCTGAGGATGGAGCCGAAGCCCATGCGCAGTACGGACCGAAGGAGGAGTCACCAAACTCGTGACTTCCAAAGACTGTCCAAGAAGAAAAACAAACTGCAAACATCCGGGCCCAACACCAGATGGCGATCTATGCTAAGCTAAGTGTACAATCTGCAGCTCATATGCCTCGAACTGATCATTTTTAGGTCATTTCAAAGTACTCCCAAAAGTGGATTGCATGGCGAGCACGCGCACAATCACGTGCATCGTGCCGCCATGCAATGCGTTTGGGGAAGCGCTTCAGCCCACTGGCGCCCTCGGCATCATACTTCAAAGGGTCCGCTCCCCCGCCTGGAATGCGCTCCCCCGCCCCCGCCAAGCACGCGCGCCACGCTCCGCCGCGTCACAAATTTGCTTTTTACTTTCGCGCGGCGGGCGCTCGCTTTAGAAGCCGGGCTTGTTATAAACAGTCAAGGAACGTTTCACTGGCACAGCCATGAACTTAAGAGGTCAGGCGGAAATTGTGAGTTGAAAGACACAGGGCAGGAGATGACGATGTACTGACCGGGTGGCTCTTGAGCGGAGGGTGGCACTACTGAAGTCATCGAGATGTTACCCTACTATGGGTACGGATTTGCTCATAGAATTAATCCTATGCACACGAATGACTAGCATTTACCAGCTGAGCTCAAATCTGGGCAGTGGTTCGCTCACACGAGCTGGCTGTTTACAGCCTTTCTCGCGGACTATACACTGACCTGGATCCTCGTTGCTCGACGTGCAATATGTACATCCTATCAGGCTATCACAGAGAACAGCGGCAGAGCATGCTTTAGGACTCCACGGCCAATAAACAACCGCCATAAGCCTGGATAGCCAATCCTAGGCGACTTCACATATCATCTCTTTGATGTCCTCCAGCCAATAAACAACTGACTAGTAGATCTACCTCTACTAATAACATGATTTCAACCTTTGCTCACGTTGGTATGAATATGTCCGCCCACGTGAGTTGCTGAGAGTAGTCTGGTGCCTCGGAATTGACCCTGCTCAGCTCCACGTAATTACCGTAGTTGCTAGACAAAAAGACCTCCGAAAAAGAAGTAGAGAAACAATGTTCAATCGTATTTAAGGTATGCACGGCGACCTTCTGTACATTGTGGTTACCGTAGTGACTAGCTAACACCATAACGCCTCGCCTTGAAGACACCCAGAGGCCACCGAGAAGGCTTGGAATCCCACATGTGGTATCTCTTGCAGTAAGCATCCTTGGAACTGAAGACCAGAATCTAGGTGATCGAACAGCGTCCTCCTGTTCAGCAGCACAATGAGTTTCCCGATTGATTCCGTACTGATTGTCCTTTCACAGGTGGGCTGTCTCTTTATATATATATCCCAAAACATGTCAGAATAACCATGCTGCTTTGCTAAGTATGAGTAGAGGGATTTAGGTCTTACATGTTTTCCCATTTGCCTCTACTGAGAGGCTAGCACATTGGAACACAGCTTTTGGGTCTCTTCTTAGTTCACAGACGAAAGTAGTAGCCTCATTACACTCCTGCTTGATTCTCTGGATAGCGTTGAAGTAAAGCGCTAATTTAGCAACGTGTCACTGTCATGACACTTTGACTTCCTTAAGCAGAGCTGGCGTAGAATGTTCCCCTGTTCTGTTGTTAGAGTGGGGTAAATAGAAATTAGAAACGTTTTTATTGTGATGGTCTGACTGTAGTTTGTAAGTCTTTTTGTTGGTGTTCATAGTATGGCATGTTTGTGTTGTGTATGTGAGTAAAGGTGGTTGTGATTTAAATGTACAAATACGAAGTAGGTCATGTATACTTGGTATGTAGCTAAGTCGCCTGTGTGATAAGTACAATGCACATGTTTGGAAGTCTGATAATTGAGAATTCTAAGCTGCACAGCTGGGAGAGGGGTTGCTGTTTTACAGGACTTTCAAAGATGAGCATGCAGTTACCATGAGCACCAGTTTCATCATCATCCTGTCTGCCTACTATCATAACACACTTGTTTTGAGGGTGGGATGCTGAATTGGAAGGTTGTTGTGCTGTGTATTGCCATTGCTCTGGCCAAATACCCCCTTTTTATTAGGCTTTGACTTGCAGGGGATCCCACTTGCAATCCTAGTGGGTGAGAATCCTATTACTACCTTAGGGTGATCCCTTTGGGCTGGTATGGAGTGAGAGGTAAAGCACGGTAGAGGTTCCCTCCAGTAGTTTTTGTATGGTTAGATGTTTGGTGAGGGTGAGCGACCCTGTATCACTTCTCACTCGCTCCTTCTTGCAATATTAGCTAAATTGGAGTCCAATGTGAATTCCTTGTGGGAGAATGGTATTCCTGGTAATCCAGGGTGGTTCTTGAAATGCAAACTGTTTTTATCCATTACTCATGGCAGATTTTGAAATTCATAACAATTGACAAACAGATGTTTTGAAAAACAAATACTCTAAGATTTAACTCAAATATGCACAGGATTTATAATGGTATGTGTAAACAAAGGTTCTGTATTACAATCTGTTCAAGTGGAGGCAGACTGGTAATACTGCTAGAATTTCCAATTGGGGAAGAGAGCTGCCCGAGGTAGTTTCATAGGCTGGTTGACTCATTGGACCCCAGAAATTGCACATTGCTGCTGAACATTGAAATCTATCTGTCATGCAGAAGTCTTAGTCTTAAAAGCTCGAAACCAAACATATCATGCACTGAATGATGCTGTCATTCTCACCCTTTTTAAGTCTCGCTGAGTCAGCACGCATGCGCTGCTCGGAGAGACATTTAGTAGGTGACTTTTCAAAGTGCTGCTGGCTGGCGACACTCTTGCATTCACGCGAGCATCCGCCAGCTTTCAGCCCCAAGGCTTTCCTTTGCCTGCACGCACCGCATCGCAGACCACTCGCCAGCCTACTTTTGCCGTCGCGCGCACCACTCGCGCGGAGCGCACGCTTGTTGTTCTAGGGCACCGCGCTATTTGTTTTAGCAGGGTGCCCTATTTTGTAAGGTTTTTTTCAACCTTAATATGCAAGGGCGCCACGCTTCATGTTTTAGCACGGCACCCTAATATGTGAATTTTATTTGTAACTTTACCGTGAATGTGCGCCGCGCCTCATGTTTAGCCTGTGCCCTTTTTTGAGTGTTTTTTTTATTTCTGTGGCCAGCCATTGCTATCTCCCTGCCGCCACCAGTGCTGCCAGCCTGTCATCTAGCAGCTCCCTCAGCGACGGCAGTGGCTTCATCTTCGTGCACGGATCCAGACCCTTTTGCAGCGTGACACTGGATTCCCCCTGCCACATTCTGCCTGCCGACGGTACTGCCCTACATCAATATGGGCCACAGGGCCCCAGCGCTTTGCCTACCAGCGCCTGCCCAAGATCAGTGTTTTAGGGTGCCGAATTTTATGTTTTAGCACAGTGCCCATATATATATATATTTTTTTTTTTTAACTATAATAGGCATGTTTTAGCCAGGCACCCTTTTTGGTGTGGTTTTTTTAATTGCCTTAGCCTGCCTAAGATCAGTGTATCAGGAAGCTTGCACACCGAACCGGCACCTCCTCATCACTTCCCGTCGGCCAACAGCAACCCCCATGCCCAGCCTGCACGGAGGACTACACTGCCATGGGACTGCCCTCGCACTTTTACCCCGTGGTGCAGCCACAGGACAATGGCTACCTTCCCCGTGTCTGACCCGCAACCCATTGTTCCTGCCACTGAGGTCACCCACAGCCTGGTGCAGTTATGCAGTACAGGGACCT
This sequence comes from Triturus cristatus, assembly GCF_964204655.1. Lineage (NCBI taxonomy): Eukaryota > Metazoa > Chordata > Amphibia > Caudata > Salamandridae > Triturus > Triturus cristatus. Next base: position 954,389,716 of record NC_140590.1, on the reverse strand, counting down.
GAAGGCAAGTGGCATTGCAGAATAAAAACGGACATGTTACAGGTAGGCTTTATTTAATTTATTTGTTTGTACTTTTATATAGCGCAAACTTTACCTGAAGGTATCAGATCGCTTTACGTCAGCACCAGTTGCATTCCAGACAGACACAAGGCTTGAATTAAAGAGAGCAGGCATGCACAGGGGGGAAGAGGAGGGTGCCGGCGTTAAGTATGTGGTAAACCACAGTGCGTATTTGATGAATTGAGTAAAACTTCAAAGCCTAAAGGTGGGACTCCAGGGTGGGCTTGTGCTTGTGTTCCCTGGTTCTACAGTGCACCACTTGAAGAGCACGCAGTTAATCCAATCATGCAGGATTGACAACGTCCTCAGAAATTTATTTATAAAGGGCTGCATGGATGGTTGTAAAAAAGCTACCATATATCAGCATTTACAATTCAATAGGTTTCGCATTTGCAAGACTTTAAGCAATTGGCATTGTAAATGACAATTCCTTTCATTTATCAGTCATGAAAAACAACTCCTAAATAAAAGTCATTGTCATTTACAATGCTAATTGCTCAAACCCTCGCCAATGCGAGACCTATTGCATTGCAAGTGCTTGTTATAATGGCTATTCTTTCAAGCCAGTAAATGGTGCCTTTACCCATTTCCTCAAACTGGAAGAAATCTCCTACAGTGGGAGATAATTAAGCATGATTGCCGGAGCTGAAAATGGGGCTATGTCAATCCCCAAATATTTCACCACTTGTGAGAAAGTGGCTCTGTATATACTGTTCCTTAATAGGTACAGGATGTACAGAGTCCACAGTCCCCAAGGGTTTGACAGAGGCTAAAGTTAGATATAACCTTACTCTCTAAAGTGGTAGCTTGGTCGAGCAGTAAGGCAGTATCAGAGGACAGTGTAAAGCATTTATGGCACACACTCAGTCAGCAAATGGTCTCACACACAATAGCTGAACTATAGGCCAATGGTTTATATATAAAAAATAAACATTTATTTATTTTAGAACCAACACTTGGCATTAAAATATACTTTCTCAGAATGAGATGCTTTATATAAATACTTTTGCAATATGCAATTGACTTTTGTAAACAGTTACAAGTGGTTGCAATAGGCAACACTATTTTAAACACAACAATGCATTGAGCTCAATGGAAATTTCAAGTTATTTGCAACAGATTACTTTTAGGATTACTTTTGTAATTCCAGGACTGGATCCTAGATTCAGTCCTGGGGCAGTACTTAGAACCAAGTGATGAAAGTCGACTTAATTACTGTGATGATTTTTAAACAATATTTAGCTATTTTAAAAGTTGACACTTAGAAAATATTTCAAAGAAAACAGTCAATGATTCCCTATGGCAGAAAATTCAAGTTGCAGGTACAGTATGTTCTCGTTACTTTTGTAATCCAGTACTGGGTACCTAGACTCAGTACTGGGAACTTTATCCAAAACAGGTAAGTAATTACGTTTTCAGATATTATACGATTTTTAAAGAATATTTAAAGATTGCAGAAATTGACAGAAGAAATTTCACAGAAAAACAGTCAATGATTTCCTATGGGAGAAAATTGGGTTACTGGTAAGTACAGTCGTAAGTATATTTCAGAGTCAGTGCTGGACACCAAGATCCAGCACTGGGAGCTCACCTAAGAGCAGGTGAGTGTTTTCGTTACTCGGCTGATTTTTGGTGAATATTTTAAGATTTGAAACTTCCACACTTAGAAGAAATTTCAAGAAAAAGCCAGTCAATGTTACCCTATGAACAAAATGGAGTTATTGGTTTAAAGGTAAGTACTCGACTGGCTGAGTTGAGGTTCTGGGCATAGACTCAGGGGTCCCCCAGGGTCAGGTAGGTAGAGTTGGTTCCCCCTCAGCGCATCTAGGGCGGCCGGGTGCAGAGACAGTTAGGCCCAATGTTATCCTATGAGGGATAGGGGGGGCTTGGTTGGTGGCTGCTGACTAGCAAGCCACGCGGCTGTGGGAGCTGGGCTCCTGGTCACTTACTCAGGGCAAGTGGGGAAGTAGGTAGGTGTAGAGGTTGCACTGCCAGGGCCACTCGGGCGGCTGGGTGCAGGGTGCTTTTGAGCCTTCGGGCGCTCAATTGATTTCAATGGGAAATCTCCGGTTTAGAAAAAGACTGCAAGCTCGGGGACGAGGATTCTTCAGGTGCCACCACCACTTCAAGAGGTAAATTGATTAGTTGGAGGATAGGTAGGTACCCCGGGATTGGGCACAGAGGGCTGCGGGGCGCCGCGTGCAGGGGTGCCTTTTGGTGTCGGGAGATCTTACCCTCTGTTGATCGCGGTAAGGGGGGGGGGGGCACCTTGTTCTGAGGCTGCAGGCTTCTTCAGGAGTGTCGAGGGAAGTCCTTGGGTACCGGACTCGGGGTCACAGTCGCCGTGGGGTCGTCCTCGTGGTCTTTGTTCACTCCGGCACTGGCCAGGCTTGGCTGGTGCAGAGTGTGCTGGGTTCGCGGTTCCGGGCTGCTGCCAGGGATTAGAAGTAGGTTTTGAGTAGAGCCTCTACTCATGGGAGTCCCAGGGGCTTAGAGCCAAAAGGTAGCCAGGTCCTCCGGGGTTTGCGAGGTTGCTGGCCACAAGAGATGCCGGGTTGGAGCAGGAGCAGGTTCGAGGGTCGACAGGCCGGTAGGGCTGGGGCCAAAGCAGTTCTTCCTCTTCTTAGCAGCTGCAGGGCAGGCCTTCTTTCTTCTTGCTCTTCTTTGTATTTCGGAATCTGGAATTTGGGGAAGGAAGGTTCAGGGTGCCCCTAAATACTAGATTTAGGGGTGTTACAGGTAGGTGAAGGGCAGGGACCAATGAGTCACTGTCCTGGGGTGGGTACACCCCCTATCCTGCCTCTCTCCTGTGGGAGGGGGGCAGTAGCCTAGTCCTGATAGGGTAGGGCTTCCCATCCTCAAGATGGCGAGAGCCCGGAGATGTGCTTCACCTCGCCTCCCCCACCTGAGGGGTGGGGTTGGCAGGCTGGCACATCCCCTGTCCTTATTTGGGGTTTCCGGCCAAGCTTCCCGCCAGAGTGGGGAGTTGCAGTGGCCTGGGGAAGCTCACAGAGGCAGCATGCCTTTGAAGCTTCCCCCTGCCCATCCTGGGGGAGGAGATTTAGCACCTCGCCCAGGGTGTGCATTGTTGCAGGCCCAGGAGAGCAGGGGCTCTCCCACCCAGGGGTCCAGCAACATGTCTGCTGTGTGGCAGCCTAGGCAGCCTCAGAACAGACGTGGATTGTAGGTTAGGTTTAAGGGGGCATCTCTAAGATGCCCTCTGGGGTGCTTGGTACATTAAATCCCACACTGGCATCAGTGTGGGTTTAATGTGCTGAGAAGTTTGATACCAAACTTCTCAGTCTTCAGTGTTGCCATTATGGTGCTGTGGAGTTCGTGTTTGACGAGCTCTCAGCACCATGTACTCTTAAATGGCAGCACTGCACTTACAGTGCTCAGGAATGGACCCGGGTACTGTAGGGGCACAGGGCTCCTGCTCCTGTGCCCACACCATTGGCATAAGGCACCCAGCTAAAGGGGTGGCTGATGTATGCCATGGCAGTGTAGGTGATGGGCATGGCACACAGGGATGTGTGCCATGTCGACTTTGTTTTGTCTTGCACCCAGACACCCAGCCTGCAAAGGCAGTGTGTGTGTGTAAGGGTACAGGGCCTCTAAGGGTGGCACAATAAGTGCTGCAGCCCTTAGAGGCCTTCCCTGGTCACAAGGCCCTGGTTACCTAGGGTACCATTTACCAGGGGCTGACATGTGGCCAGGGTTTGCCAATTTGGGTTTTGTGTGTTTTAGGGAAGGAACATAGGCCCTGGGCACCTGATTGGCAGGAGTCCAGGGCACACTCAGTCAAAGTACATTCAGCAATTCAGCAAAAAGTGGGGGCATACCATGCAAGAAAGATGGCACTTTCTCACACCACTTTCAATGGGCATTTAAATTGAAAACCTCTCTGAAGGTTGTGGAGCGTATCATCTGAGTTTCATGGTGCCACTGCTTCAGACTTTATCAAGTGTATCTTAAATCCAGACACATTGTGAACCTCAACATTGCGATACCTCTCAAAATGCCTCAAGAGTTCTGGCAGCGAAGACACTGGATCAGACAAGACTATCACATTTGCAAACATCGCAAGTTTGACTTCATTAGGCACAATCAAATGCAATGTAAATGCTCCCATCTTCAGCATGAAAATTAAGGGAGAGAAGGGTGTCCGTCTAGTACCTCTAAATATCCCAAATGGGAGAGGAAGTCAGCGAATTAACCCTGATTCTTGCCATCAGCAGTCGGTAACTGAATCACGGACCTAGCCTTGTCGCCCCTACAGCTGCTCCCAGGTTTACTCAATGCATGTGCTCAAACTCCTTCTCTGTGCCTAGTGAGACCAGAATTGCTTTTTTCCAGTGTGATAAGTGTTCTACACAATTTGGAGGACGGACTTTGTTTGGTTCCGCATTTCCTCCCCATTATGACCTCCAATTCGTCTACATTCAACAAGTGGGAGGACCCGGGCGACTCAATTAGTTAATATCCCAGTCAACGGCTTTTTATCTAAATTTAGCAACAAAATTTGTTGATGGGAGTTATATACTTTGGAGTGCTTTCCCTACTCTAGGTCACCTACTTTATAGCATTAACCATGGAGTCCAACATGCGACCCTTGTTCCACATTTCAATAAGAAGGCATTTTATTATAGGGCGATTTCTAGGCAAAATGTTTTATAAAACATTGCTGTATAGCTATCCAGCCCTGGCACTTCAACAGGTTTCAATAATTTAACGGCCACCACTATCTCCTTCTTTGAGATCTCTTCATCTAACTGCGCTGCTGTTTGAGAGGATACCAGAGGGGGTTGTGATTCCATCACGTAGGTTCAGCTTCCTATTCCCTCCCAACAACTCCTTTTCCTTCTGACCCATTACTTTTGCTCACCAACAGGCTGTTAATAACCTCCCCGGTTTGTCATCTCTTATGTAATATCGTTGTTTTGTATAGCAGATCGCCCATTCTGCTTTATCAGTGTCCAATGCCCTGACCTGCTGCCGCAGTTCCAGCTCTCCAATTTTCCGGAACTGTATAATCTTATGCTTTTGTGTTAACTCACACAGTTGGTGATCCAAGTGGGACCTCTTCTCTTCCCTCAAGATTTTAAATCTAGAAGCCAAAAGAAATCAATGTCCTTAGGGTGCACACACCTCCATGAGTAGCCTCATTTATGCCAGCCATTCCTTAAAGAAGACTGAGAAGGTGTTTCCACTTCCAACTTTGCTATTACATCCATATCTAGACGCCTCCATGGCAGTCCTAAGGTCTCCTCCTACTATTATTTTCCTCACAGCTAAGCTTAAGAGATCTATAATGGTCTTTCCCAGGAAGGCTTCTTGCTTCACACTGGGAGCATAAGGAGAGGCCATAATAAAATTGCACATTGCATCTCCAGTCCTAATTTCTTAAACCTGCTGGAACGGAAACCAATTTGAATTTAGTCTGTGCCAGACTGGTTTGTAAAGACTAGTTTCCTGAAAAAGATAAATTTCTCCCCCACAGAGCTCGAACTGTTGAGGACTGCAAGGTGCGCCACTGGCACACTGAGACCCCTCACACTCAAGCTAACTTTACCATAGATTATGAGAATATTGCACACTCTGCAAACAGCTTGTAGGAAGTTGGCTCTGTATATACTATACCAAAGTAAGGTATAATGTGCACAGAGGCCAGGGGATCCCTAGAGGTATAGCAGAGGATAAATTAGATACTCACTAACAGCTCTCTTTGTGGTAGTGTGGTCGAGCAGTTAGGCTTATCAGGAGGGTGTGTTAAGCATTTATTGTATTCACTCAATGAAGGACTGATTACACACAAAATCCAGACCCATTAGGTAAGTATAAAAAAAGGTATACTTATGTTTTATTTCTAGAACCAAGCAGGACTTGGTACAGGTAAGTAAAATATACTTTCAAATGCAAAACGTTACAAGGAAATGCAGTTATGAATGGATCTGCAATTGTTACAGGTTTGTATTGGCTTTTAAAACAGTTTAAAATACATAGAAATTACTTTTCAGTTACTTCGACTACTTGCGGTGATATGCCTAGATAACACACAAGGGGACTTACAAGTTACAGGTAAATACGACAATTTGGGGTTTAAGGCAAAGTTACTTTGTTTTCCATACAAAAGTCAGTTCAACACTTGGAAAATTTTTGGCACAAAAATCATTACATTGTTTCCTATGGGAAAAATTGTGTTAACGGTTTACAGGTAACTAAACGTCCTGCAAGTATGGCTTTTGGGGGGTTAGGACCAAAGTTCCCCAAGGTTCAGTTAGGCACTAAAAATGCACCACCAGCAGCACTCTGGTGGCCGAGAGGAGCCCAATGCAATCCGATTGAGGTTGTCGGTTTGGGATTTTGGCTGCAGGCTTGGTCCAGGAAGTCTTACAGGAGGAACCAACAGCAGGGCAGGTAAGTTGGAAGGCTCAGGGACGTAGGTGCACCTCAGGTCCTCTTCTCCAGGGCGCAGGGCAGCCAGATGCAGGGGTGCCTTTTGAGGCTGGATTTCACCTTACCAGGCCACTCGCAATTCCGGGAGGGTCTTTGTGCAGAGGCTGCAGGTTACGTTGAGGGGTCAACCCAGGGGCTCCGGAGCGCTGGGGGACCTCGCAGGGACTGGTTGGCCACTTGGACTCAGGTCATAGGCCACTGGTAGCTCCAGTGTCGAGTTTCTTCATCCTCTGCAGGTTCAGAGTTTCTTTGTAACAGAGCTGCTGTTTGCAGGAGATCACGTCTTCGTTGAAGTCGACTTTTGGCACTGGCTAGCTGAAAACCGCAGACGGGCGGTAGGGCGGGGACCAAGTCAGTTCTTCTCCACAGTCTCCTCTGCTGTTAGACTTTTTTTGTCCTTCTTCGTAGGTTGCAGGAAACTAGGAAGGCAAGGCTCAGGGTCCCCCTAAATACTACATTTTGGGTTCCCCAGGTCGGGAAAAATAAGTCCCTTCTTTGGAGCGAGTACACCCCCTATTATGTCACCACCAGTGGGGGGGGGGGGGAGGGGGGGGGAGGCTTTAATTGGCTGGGTCCCCTCATCTCCAAGACAGAGGTGACTGATATGTGTGCTTCACCTCGCATCCCCCACCAGAGTAGTGGGGTGGGCACACTTCTCCTCTTAACTTGGTTTTTCCCGCCGATTCTCCCGCCCAAAGTGGGGTTCAGAACCGGTGGGAGCACGTTGCTGGGGGCAGCAAAAGATAGGGACAGCTTACAAAGGTGGCAGGCATTCGAACCTTTGTGCACCGAGTCCATCCTGGGGGAGGATACATGACACCTCAGACCAGGATCGGCTTTGGTTCTGGACCCAGAGAGCGGAGGCCCTGTACCCAGGGGTCCATAAACCTGCCTGGTGGTGGCAAATGGCGGGCAGCCATTCAGGAACCACACCAGGGCTTGTTGTTTTTCAGGGAGCATCTCTAAGATGCCCTCCGAGTGCTTTTTACATTAAATCCCACACTGGCATCAGTGTGGGTTTAATGTGCTGAGAGGTTTTCTAATAAACTTCACAGGATTTAGTAAAGCCATTGTGGGGCTCGTAATTACCAACTCCCAGACCACATACTCTTTATGGCTTTACTGCACTTACAATGTCTAAGAATGAACGTACACACTGTAGGGGTACAGTGCTCATACAACTTTGCCCTAACTGGGGCTAGTGTGCCCTGCTAGAGGGGCGACTTACCCAGGCCACAGGCAGTGTGTTGCAGGCATTGCACAAAGGGATGTGTGCCATGTCAGCTCTTCACTTTTCTCTGCACCAAAACATGCAGCCTGCAATGGTGTGTGGGTATGAAGGTGCAGGGCCTCCAAGGGTGGCACAATAGGAGCTGCTGCCCTTAGAGGCCTTCCCTGGACACAGTGCCCTTGGTACCCATTGTGCCTTTTACAAGGGGCTTACATGTAGCCCTGGCCAGAGATGGGCCAATTGTGGGTACAAAGGTACAGGTTTGAGAAATAACAAAGGCCCTAGGAACCCGATTGGCAGGGACCCAGGGGACATCAAGTCAAAGTGCATCAAGTGTCAGGTGAAAAGTGTGTGGGGGGGGGGGGGTTCCTGCAACAGAAACACACTTTCATGCACAGCTGTTGCCGAATTGTCATAGTATTTTACAAAATTGACACCTGCCCATTTCCTCTCAAGGCCAGATTTCCTCCCATTCGCACTAATTCCGTATTACGAAGAAACAGATCAAATTGCTCAGCAACAGTTGGAGTCTCTGAAAGTCAACTTTTTATAACCCTTGTTTAGGGGGTCCCACTGGCCCAAAGCAGCTTCCAACCCTGCAGCCTCTCCCGCACTTTCATTGAATGTGTTCTTCTCCACCCATATCCAAAGAATCTGAAATAGGTAACCTATTTTAAGACACCACATCTTATTGTCCGTGGCCAAATCTAGCCTTTTTTCAATTAATTTTCTTTCTTATGCGGATAGGTTTGAGTAGCTGCCCTTATTCCTGGATCACATCTTCTCCCCAGGTCACAATTCCCTCCTTGAATAGTTTCAAGGGGGATTGCCCATGCTTTCTGCATGATTTTCTCCTTCTCAGCAGAGTGAAACCTCATTAGTACAACTGGGTCCTTTTGATTCTCTGTCAGAGAGGCCTATATCGAAGTCTGGTAGTTGGGAATCTTGTTCTTTAAGAATCGCTGAGAAGAGGCCTTTAACTTATTCTCTGGGCTCTGCACTGTCCGCAGAGTCCCTCTAAAGGAATACTCTTTCCTAGAGCAGTTTGAGATTTTCCCACTTACTTTGGGGAAGGATATGTTAACTCCTTTAGGACAAATAATACATGCCACTAGTGCCTCTCATTATTCAGTTTGTGACCTCTCAGCTTACTTCCTTTAGATGCATTTCAGTTCCACTTTAAAAAAAAAAAAAAGTGTCTCCTCCTGGAGGTTCCTGGATGTTTGGACATGGGAATCTTTGGTTATAATTTATGCATCGTCTGTAAGGAGTCACTTTCTTTCTCAGCCTGGTCTTGGTCCATTGCTTTATGTTCACTTCGCTTCTTCCCAGGTGCCTGCTGGAGCACGTGCTTTACGGACACTTATTTTCTGGTCCTAACTCCTGCCATTATCAGATTGTTGCTTATTTGAGAACGTCCCTCTATTCATATCTCCTAGGAGCATCCTTTATTTGTGTCCTTGTGTAAATGGTTTCCCAGGCAGACTTCCTCCCTCCCGGGACTTTCCCTATTGCGGCGCAAAGCTTAGGCTGCCCTGCATCGCTCTGTCTTGCGAATGGCTTTACAGAGTGACTGTCAAGAGGGTCTTGTGCTGCTCTCCTAGTTACATTCGGTCCATCTAGCCTTGGAAATTACTGGTTTCTGCTTGTCCTGTTTCTTCAACCCATGGGCCATATAAGGCTGCTCTTGTCTGTTGATGTTTTGAACAGGGAGTCAACTCTGAGCTGACCAAGTATATTCCTACCAAAACATTTCAGTGGCTGTCCTTACAGAGATGCACTTATTCAGTTTGTACTGCAATACTTAGTATTGAGGGACCTCCTCTTCCACTCTGCCAAAAGGTCTATTCGTGACCCCGTCCTCCAGCTGCCAAGCCACTCTAAGTCTGTAAACCCCTGACTTATTACTCAGTTCCAGAAGGCATTCCCGTGACTGCAGGTCCCTTTCTTGGGCATTAGGCCCATCTCTGTGGGGCCCTCAGCTCCCCCGTTACAAGCGCTCACTCTCAACATGCTCCTCCAGACCCTTTTCAGACTTTTGTTCTCCTTTGGTTGCTTTGTAGTCAGATACGCCATAATGTTCCTTTTCCAGACCACCCGTTGGCCATTCTTAAACCGGTCATAGGAGCCCTGCCATCTCCACTCAGTACCTTCTTTGACTGGGGTCTATTTTGTTTGCTTTGGCCCTTACTTCTGGAGGGGGTTATTGCCAAGCTCCGATCTTCAATTCACTCTCCTGGACTATCAATGTCTCTCTGGACTGCTTCCATCCAAGACCCAGCCTCTCCATGGGTGCCTCTGCTGTGCCACCACTTTACTTTCACAGCAGCAGCTCACAGATCCAGCCTCACTGTGGGTCCATGGCCAGCTCATCTCGGAGACTCTGGGCCACTGAGTGAAGTTGCAGTCTATATCTCTGCCCCTCACCTTTCACCATCCTAAATCTTTGCTGCGGCGGGGCGCTCTGTAGCTATGTTTACCTGTTTCTCAGGACCCACACAATTAAAAGCTTCAGAGCGGTCAGTGCCCCCCCCCCACTCTTTTTTAGTGGGGTTTCTTCTAGCTGCCTTAGGTGCAAGATGTTGAGTGATGTTATGGCGGTAGGGAGGAGCCCCTCAGCTACGTGTCCTTCATCTTTCATGATCAGGCCATGACATGACATTTTCTATTTAAAAGTGTTCATTTTATTTTCAAGTAATGCTTCATCCAACAGCTCCTCAGGTTTTGTCCAAACTCGGCTAGATGTCATTACGCTTACTAATAGAAATGAACGAGACTATATACAAGACCTGGACGGGCGCATAATCGACCAGTAGATTCAACACTCAGGATACTGGCCAGACAAATCAGTGCTTTTGGGGTTTGCTGGACAATTTATGCAATGGTGGACTGTAGGGGAGTAGGATCTGCACTTATGTTGCCCCCACTTTTTTTCTGATGTTAACACGGGTTTCTGGCTATAGTCAGGCTGGGTCCCTGCTAATCAGGGCCCCAGTCTCCCTGTTCTCTCTAAACAACTTGGAGTGCATATTAGATGCACTAGTGATAGGATATAGCGGTGCCTTATGAGCCCCTAGTATATGGTACCTTGGGTATCAAGGGCATAAGTACTTCACAGGCCTACCAGGGGCTGAAGCATGTATTATGCCACCCCTGGGAAGCAGACTAAATCTGACACCTCAGGCCTGCTACTGCAGCCTGGGTGAGGTAGTGTTAGCACTCCTCACAGAGGTATAGGTTCCTTTATCTCACCATACACACACATATAAACCTATCCGTCACCCCTACAGCAGGCCCTATCAATCCTGAGGGCAGGGTGCTTGGTTTACAATGTGAGGGGGCGCCTCTGCCTGAGCAGGGCCCCTCTGCAGCTGGCAGGGTCTATTCCATGTGGCTGTTTGTGGATGCGGTTAAACCATATACTCTTAAGTGCATTATAACCTACCGGTAAATGCTAACTTTGGAATGACTGCATCAAAACATGTCGTGTTTGGTGTCGCACAACTTGGAATCATACCCCCGCACCAGTAACTGATGTGGGAGTATGATCCCACCCTTCTAGAGGGAACGGCATGTACCCACTGTGGAAACACGGTAGAAATCTGATAGAGCCCTGGCATCACAAAATGGATGCCACCAGCACAGACACTGGGCTGCCCTCCTGCTGCTGACAAACTCGCAGTGGAGGAGGCCCAACAATAGGCATCCTGTCACAGGGATGGGTCAACACCTTCCAAACAGGATTTAGTGTATTGGAGCTGGGTGGGTGCATTCTTAAGAGTTCTTTGAAGTCCTGCACTGGGGGAGCAGTAGGCTCCTCTGTGCATATGCCAGCTCAAACCGGTTCAGGGGCTACCAGCCCCTGCTCTGGCGCGAAACTGGACAAAGGGAAGTGGGTGTAACCACCCACCTCCCTGACCCTCCTAGAGAAGTGGTCATAGAGCTAGTCCCTCCCTTTCTTTTACTATAAGATAGGTACACCTTGCCATTGCAAGTTAGATATCCCTGGACGACGCTTTACAAGAAGAATCCTGGCCCTTAGACATTCCACTACCTTTGGAAGACAGAAGAATCTCCCTTGGAGTCAAGGAGTGACTCCTCTGCTTGGCAGGCACCAAAAACTTGAATCAACGGTCGCAAACTTTCCCGCTCCCGCCGGAGTCCGAAGTCCCTGTAGCCCCAGAAGTGGATTTCCTGACTTCGACGGCCATTGTGAGTCTCCAGCAGAGCTGAGGCAAGTGGACCCCCCGAGTGACGAGGAACTGCAATACCTGGGAACCGTGCACTATTGTCGAGTGCAACCCCTTCACGACGTTTTACGAACCTGTGCTTTGGACCATTTGTGGCCCAAGCCTCAAGCAGGTTGTGCAGCGAAAATCAGAGGCCTACCCCGTCCCGAGTGACCGTGGGCTCCTGTGCAGCATTTCCTCACGAGGAGTCTTCGCAATCCCTTGCCCGTTGGCTTGTGGGTCCCCGGAAGACTTTAACGAAGCAAAGGGCTCCCCTGGTTGCTCCAGGCCTACCCTCGCTGGGTGAGTCCCTCAGACCTTGCTGGTTTGCCCCATTGACTTTATTCACTTTTCACGAGACTTGCTGTTGCCAAGGCTTGTTGGCTCCAATCCGGTTGCCGACACCGCAGTAAGCTGCAGACGTCGTGGGACACTCCGAATCCAGCTGCTGGTCATCGTCGATCTCTCCTGGACCTCGTGGGCGAAGAGTCAAAATACCCTCAAGCACCTGAAATCACCCGACACCCGTGGGAATCCATCTTCCTGGCCCCAGGTCACTGGCAAGTGACTGTGAACACTGTCCCTTCTGCTTTCAGGTCATCTTCAATCCAGCCTTGGATGCCACCGGACACTTCTTCAGTCTTCGCAAGCAGCAAATCTTCTTTGGCTTCCATAGAAAACAGCGACGTGACCAGACACCAAAAGACACCTATGCACCCGGCTTTCCTGGGTGAGGTAACTCGTGCACTTCGGTGCCCTAGTGTGTGTTGGCCCTCAAATTACTTACTTTGTAAGTGGCTTGCTTGTAGACTTCCTCGAAGTACCCTAAAACTTTAAAAATCCAACCACGACTTGCTCCATTGTAATCAATAGGGAACCCGCAGCTGTGTTCTCACACTGCATGCGTCTCCCGTGGGTCTGTTACTTACCTGCTTTTGCTGCATTAGTGAAGCCCCAGCGATTCTACAGGCCCTAGGCCTTGTCATTATGCAAGTCGACTTTCCTAAACCTCTTTTTTAGTATATGGTCTGGTACGCCCCTAGGGCCCCAGCCATATATGTGCTTAACTTATTGTGAAACTTTGATATTTGAATGTGTTCCTGGCTTCTAATCTCATAAACAGATTAGTAGAATGTGTCTAGAAATAAATACATCTATATTTGATATATATACCTGTGTGGTGTCCTTTCATTTGGTAATTCAAGAGATTATAAGGTAAAACAAGCTGCTTTACATTCCTCTGAGACTTGGCCTGAAGGCTGCTCTCCACAGTTACCACTAGGATAGCTTTCTTTAAAAGGTTGTCTTAAACCGATCTACCATAAGAGTCGAATTGGACTGGTGCAAGGTGGCCACTATAAGTAGTGACCAGCATATGCCAGGCCAGCTTGGAGAACGACCATGAACACAAGAAAACAAGAGCTTTCGCATTTGGTGACCCACAGATTTCTTTTATCAATTTAAGCATCAACACAGGAGGTGGTCATGCAGATGGGACTTTTCACCAAGAGTCCAAAGTAGGATTCTGCACCACAAATTGAAGTGACTGGATGTGATGGCTTTGATCTTCCAGCCATCCAGTAAGGACATTTAGCCATGCCACAACCCTGCATTAACCTTTTAAAAGAAGAGGCCTTATACCAGACCCTCATAGGCGTTCAAGTGGAATACATTTTGCATCTGGTCTACCCTACAACATGCAAAGAAGAAACAGCATAACCCTAACTCCTAGATGTGTCAAAGACAGCTTGCCATTTCTTTCCACAAACATTTACTCCGTCTTTATTCTAACATGATCGCAAAATATTTTTCTCAGGAGTGATTGTTTTTACCTACACAAGAGGTAGAAATGTCAGACAATCTATTAAAAGCAAAAACTGTACACATTAACTGATTATCCTAGCTTTCACTAGATTCTAAAAATGAGCAAATATCCAATTGTAACTGGTAGTCTTGCAGTATTAAAGGGGAAAACACAATCTTGCATAAAAACCTCAAGATCGGATACTTCAAAATATGGGTTAACGTGATGGTGAATCTGTAGTCTATTTAATAAAAATTCCCACAAGCAAAGGTATCCGTTAATAAGGCACAGATTTGTGATTTAAGGACACTTTCATACATGGTTGCTGCACATGAAACCATTTATAGGCTTGTGGTGGAAGAGTTTTTGCATTACCAAGATTTTGGCTTGTTTTTCCAGTGCTACTCATTCAGCGTTTAGCATTTCTTTTGGGTAGGATTGGTGTCGAGTGTAAGCTTGCACACTGAACTGTAATGAGATGAGGATGACTGAATGGAGACTGGGAAACCAGTGCCCTGTGGAGGTCCAACCACTGATAAAACAACAAGAAATTGCCTAAACCCATACCAGGCCCCTTTCCATGCTACTCTTGTAGACTTCCATGGACCAAAGTAGTTGGGTGTTCCCTCCCTTTCAAGAGAAGGGCTGGTTTGAAAGACAAGCTTGAAGAGGGCTTGTGGTATTGCTTAAAGAATGGTGTCAAAATATTGAGTGAATGTTTGACAGTTAGGACTAAAATAAGTATGGTATATGTGAGCACACAGAACAGAGAAACTGATCACATTCCAGGTTATAGATTACAGAAAAGTCTTAAGCGCCTTGGATGTAAAAGCTCAACCTTAACTACAAATAGAGCATTATGGCATTTACTGCTGTCCAAATTCACTATGGTTGTCTCAGTGCTAAAAGAAAGACGTACTTACCATTGGGGAACTCATCTTCCCAATGACAAAGGTGTATGTATGATGTCCAGAATAAATAATATGTCCTGTAAGGAGTCGATTCAGTTGAACCCAGCTAACTGAACCATCTACTAATGAAGTTTCTGAATTTGTTCACTGAGAAAGTGACAAAAGTGGGTTTTAGGTCTGACTTGACAGTGCAGCTGTCGCCCTACTATATGTTATTAAAAAAAAATAAGTACTGCAGAGAGGGACTGTGGCTCTGCCCTGACGTTGGTTCATCTGAGTACAGCTTTTGATTTTCATAAGCTGTGTGCTTCCACAGAAAGAGCGATTACACTTCAACCAGCAGTATTTTTTTTTTTTCAAATCCAAAGGCCTGATCAAGGCTCTTTATAAAGCAAAGGTATTGTATTTGACAGTTCGATCACACACATCCCACTGTGATGGATGGAGTTAGCCTTTTAAGAGCACATAAATGTATTTTGTAACACAAAATATCACAGATTAACTCTGTAGGCAATGATTTTTGTGTTGATTACCCCATTAAAAACCACACACACACAGAAGTGCAGAGTGTAATATGTTATTTTTTCGACTATGAAGCACACGAGGTGAAGTATGTAATCTGTAAAACAGTAAAAAGTGTTTGCCTTGTGACATTTGTGCTGTGGTAATAAACTTGATTATACATTTGCACTGCACTAATAAATGTGCAAATGCGTGGTTATCAGTGTAGTTGCTCTAAATAACAAGAGTTACTGCTATGGCATGCGCATCAGAAAAATGGTGTCACTCACAGGGCACTAGAGTCAATGCAACAGATCCAATAGCTGAATTAACTCCGCTTGATTCCATGATAACATTCAGCATGGGGCAACGGATCAATCCCTTCAACCACTGGCTCTATGCCCTTAGAGCGATCCCATTTTTCTGATCACATGTACATCTATTTGAAAAGGGGTGAGCTTCAGTGCCAAGATTGCCAGGCCAGGACTTCACTTTTCCATTTTTTCCTTTCATTTCTTTTGGTCTCACCTTATTTACATTATTTTTAGAGCATTATACAGCTCTCCAGGCAATGCTAACAGGCTCCTTGCTTGACTTCCATCTCAACTGCAGTGCATCGCATCCAACCAGGCCACAGCCTCTGCACCAGGCCACTGTCATGGAATGGTATTCATCATAGTTTCACTGTTTTACCATTCCAAGATAGTTAACACATTGGATCTAAACGTGGCAGCTATGCTGGTATTTCAGAACAATGAAACACCATGTACAATACCACTATGTTTAATTTTATTATTGCTAGCATACAGCTCTAATATTAAAGCAGCAGCACAATTTATTTTTCTAATTTTATTATTTTAATTTATCATACATGCTGAGTTTGTATTTGAATTTATTGCGGCTGTGTAAATGGATAAATGCAAGTATGGACACAAGTGATGAGTGAGAGCATGTAGGATGACTTATTAAATGTCTAAACCCATGACTGACTGCGGAGGCACTTACGCTTAAAAGACAGACATATCATGGCATTGCCACGGTTTGTTACGTTATTCAGATGAAAAATATATTAAAGACCTGATGTAGTGTTAACTAATGATGCAAAAGCCCAAAGTAGCAAAAGGACAGACTTTCCTTTTGCTAATGTTTTATGTACATTTAGTACAAGTTTTATATTCACAAGTATTGTCCTCGGTTAATTGAAATGGAGGACGTACATCACAACTCAGATACACTGAACTGTAATTGTGCACAATGTCCTAAAGAAAGCGGTGAAGAACATTACATTGTTACCAGTTATGAGAGTGACATCAGGCCACCATTGAATGAACTTCCAGATAATTATGGAAAAGGGGCACTTCGGAACCTTATTTCAGAACAATCATACTTGGCAGGTTACACCGATAGCATAACCCATGTTATGAAGTTTCTTTTATTAATACTAAGTGGCCTGCTTCACCATCAACAAGAACTCAGATTGCATGCCCTCTCATCAGAAGAGAGCCATTACCAAAGAGGACTATAAAGATTCTGCCATTACGATGTTAAATCTATAACATGGTGATTAAATCCAATAGAAGTAGTTTGAAGGATTAGGAAATAGGAACACAATGCTCGATTGTCCTATATGAATGACAGATGAGTGAAGTCTGGTGATTCTGTGCATACAATCATGGGACTGGGCGTTTCACTTAAGATCTGGGGGTTAAACTATAGCACTATCTAAAAGCCTTATATTTCTTGTAAACAAAGGGCTATTACTGCAATGAAATCCATCACAGGTGCTTCTGTGTGATGCAATCTACATCTCACCCTCTTTTATTTGGACCCTGGCTTGGCTGGGACAGGGGAAAGAAGAGTTGGCGATTTTCCGAATCACTTGGCACGCATTTCACAGCAAACTGATGATTTAATGCTGAGATCAGGTTTTTATTTTTAAAAGTAATGGAGAAATGTGACCCGTTAAAACACAGGGATACTGACAAGTCAGCTTTGGCAGCTACCCAAGACCAGATCAAATCTAAGGGCAGATTCTTCTGACTTGCCAGATACAAACAAATTAGAAATGGCGAAAGTAGGCCCCTATGTGAGAACCTCTCTTTCAGACCTACAATCACAGCAATACTGGATTACCAATGTGGACTCCGATGTGTTATCAGACTATTTGTAGCTTAGGTTGTACCAATGATCGTTGTGAAAATGTATTTCAATACGGAAAGGGAGTGCGAAGAGTGAAATTGTGAGCCAATTATGCGCAGCATCAACCAAAAGCCTGGTTTGTATAAAGGCGAAGATATTGTATTCTAAATATGTTTTAAACTGTAGATTACAGTTGGGATGGCCTTTACACTTTGCATGGGGAGGGTAAGAGGGCTCAAACTGGGCTGGGGCACTACTAATGCTCTGGGAATTAAAGTAGCGACATTTATAATAGTTACAGAAATACCGGTTAATGGACATGATCATACCAGAACAAGAAAACCGGTATAAGGGCTGATCCACAGAAGCAAGACTTTACAAAGTGTATAAGCCTACGACTTTATTGTTGTATCGTCAACAAATGTATATTTTATGCTTTTGGTTGACTGCAGTTTTGATTATTAACTTTACATTCTAAACTAAGCACCACTAAGCCTGCTTAATTTAACTTATTTTCAGTTTTTGTTATAAACATGTCACTTGTGCTTTTTGCATCAAGTTTTAGCATCTTGTTTAGGCTTTGAATATGTATGCTTCGGTCTTGCAATGATTGGGGAGATGCTGTACAAGGTCTACATAAATGTCACAATGAATTTGTTCTCCAAAAAAGATTTATTCAATGTATAAATAAGCACAAGTGGATTGATAAAGGCACGATGTGCAAGGGACAGTTTACCTGGGGGTACTGCTGTGGTCCTCCAGGGTACTGCTGCTGGGACACAGGTCGTTGTCCTTGAGTGGCAGACTGGGGTACCTTCTGGTAACCTGGCGGATACGAATGTCCAACTGTTCTGTTCATTTTCGTATTCTGGGATGGTGGTGGAAGCTGTGCTGATACTAAATGTCAAGTGGTAACATAAAACAGATTTCAAAATTCAAGTTGTGAATACTGTGCATGACAACTATAATTGTTTTAAGCTTCTTGATACAACATCTTTAATTCAAGGTGTAGATTTATTTATCCTGTAGAATGATTTTGGATTCAAACGATTTTAATAATTCATTATCCCCAGTCAAAATCTTAAGACTAAATTACATTGAATACATTGGAAAAGGTCTTGTATCACTTTGCTTTCGATATTCTCTCCAAATAAAGATGATCACAATTTGTGGGCTAAATTAGATTTTTTTTACCACACCAATAATTCTGCTCAATAAAATACACAATACAAGGCAGTCAAACTTAAAAAAACATTGCAGAAGGCCTCATTGTCGTCTGCTGATGAAAAACGGTGTGGCTTAGTCCCATTTGGTGTGGTTGCTAGATAATCAAACCCATCACTGGCTTGTCACTCTGATAGTTAAGGGAGGGCTAAGGAGATTTTTTTACCCAAATTTACAAACTGTAACTAAAAATTTCACTTCTGTGTCTTTTGTTCCAGAAATGCCAACTACAGAACATAGTTGGAGTGTCAGGTAATTTCCCTAAAACAAACACTTGCAACATTACAGTACTAATTCTTACCCATGTATCCCCCTCCTTCAATTGCATCATAGCTGTTTTGCAATGAAGATCCGTCACTCACACTTGACACAGGAACTGCCCCTAAAAACAAATAGCAGTTTATGAATTTCACATAGAAGACTTTGAAAAGCTTAAACATAGTGCTTAGTAAAATCTAAATCCATATAAAATGTTTAGATACCTTCTACAGAGATAAATAGTTCAACAACTATGTGTCCTAGCTGATTTTACTCTCAGTAGGCCTGCAAAAACAGATTTCACACAATGAAAAACAATGCACAAACAGTTTCTGGTCATTGGATCTTGAACAAGCTTCAGGAAATTGCATCCTTGAGGAAGAGGGGGCATTTTTCTCTCTCTACCCTAAGTCTTCTGATAGGGACAAGTACAAGATAAGATGTCCTAAAGTATCCTGCAGAAATCCTTTGGTAGCACAGATAATCCAACCCTTCTTGGAAGCCATGCTATGTGCACCATTTCTTTAGATAGCCTTTTCAGTCACAATTAAAATTTAGGGACCAATTCACAAACAAAAACATAGTACATGCACACCTGTGCTCGCAGGGAAAGGAGTACGACATATGGGAATTTACAAAATTCCCAATAGTATGTATATAAAGCTGTGACAGTCACAACTATCCAGGCTTATTCCTGGGAAAATCTTGGTATGCCAACGATGTGGAGTTGTATGCACAGTACAACTGTGAACTGGGTATGCCAATGCCTATGTGCAATTCCACACTTAATTTGTGTTTTCCCATGCATGCAGAACCCCCATTCCCTACTCCACCATTTAGTATGGGCATGATGAGTTTCTTAACCATCTTGGAAAGGTATTTACGCGGAACTTTACTTATATCAAAGGTTTGGAGCGCAATTTATGAACACTCTAGACTAACCATGTCTTGTAATGCCTACTTCCCATTCCTTCTGGGGCGTTTCTCCACGCGATTACAGTAGCAGCATACAAATATGCTGGAATAAATGGATTTGCACCATTTAGGTAACATTTTGCGAGTGCTAGCAAATGTAAATCATGTCATTATAAGCTGTAAAATTATGTTTGAAGCTGAAAATCTCAGTCTACCAGGTTCCTGGTGTTCAGCAAGCCAAAGAAGCAACACCGCTCTGGCTTCACAGTTTACATCAGAAAGACGAAAAGGTGAACTACTTCTGGTAAGAGTATAGACCGACTTTGGTCGGCTAACATTTCTCTGAGAAACACTTTATCACAGTTCACTTCAAACATGTACTTTAACACATCACTCTTACTACAGTTATGAGTATTGCTTAAAGTAACAGCTGGGATGTTGCCAGATAATATGCAAAGTAGGGTACAACAGACACAGGTTACACATACAAAATTGTTGCTGAAGTGGTGTAACCATCCTGCTACGACTGCAACATCCGAGAAATGAAAAGAAAAAAAAAATGAATCAAGAAACAGAACTTTTTTGTTAAAAATAATTTAACAAACAGATCATGTGGTGAATGGTCACAAGACAGTAAAAGCCATGTACAAAAGACATCTCTGAGGAGTCTATGCAGTGGCGCTATGTGTTATCTGACTTTCTCACTGGTTTAGTCAGTGGAGTTTTAAACATGACTTGCATTATAAACGCCTATTATAAGCTCCCTACAACTGTGTGAAGCGATCCGGTCCATTGCACATAACTGAATTTAGATCATATTGGGCTAAAATGTTAATTCATGTTTGATAACAATTTTAAAAAAGTCTTTTAAGTACTACTGAGTCATTCCATGGCTCACATCATACCTAAACAGTAACTAAAAGCAAGAATAACCGATTTCATTCTTCTCACTACCTTGAACTGTGACCTAACTCAAGGATGTACATTTTTAGGTGACATAAGGAGTACGTATATCAACGCTATTTATGCTATGCACCATGAGCCATCTCAGAGATATCGCCTAAAGATTACACAAGTAATTAAGAAAAGTAATTTTAGATCTACTTAGCTGAAAGTGGCTTCCTTAAAGTTCTCACACAAGTAAACAAATGCCAGGACCACCTACAGCAGATGACGTAAAAGTGTTCCAGGTATTAAGAGGTATATGACAGAGGTTCACCTGCAAAGCCCAGACAAATGGACCTTTTCCCAACCTTATTCAATAACCCAGTCACATTACCTCCCTCAAGCAAGACTCTGGGGGTCTACCTGTAGGGAGTTTAACTATCTAAAATTAGCCAGACGAGCATTTTTCTTGGCAGAGGCACCTGAAAGGAACATTCCTCTATGGTGGCACAGAACTGCATGCTGAGTTGCTGGGTAATGTGAAAGGCAAACTTGGCTAGAGAAAAGCCCTTTGTTACAGACAGTTTTCAGAAGGTCAGCAAGGTACAGAAGGCTAAAAACATGGCCTTTGGTCAGCCGCACAACAGGAGCTATTAAGCAGAACCTACCATGAAACTGTGCTGTTTTATGAAAATCCTACAAATCTGCATATGCCTCACTGGTGCAGCAACCAAAATTTCCAGCTATGTTTCTTATAAGCATATTCAATCCATAGGCCTTCACCAGTCGCTATAAAAGACTCCAAACTGTACCATTTGTAAAATTGCATAAAACACATTTTTCAGGAAAGCAATGAAAATCAGAGTAAATTAAATTTCAAGCACTGACAGGATAAACGACTGAGTTAAGAAGGTACTTTTTAAAATCCACAGATTGGTAACGGATCCAAAGATTGGCACACAACTCTCAATTCAGGTCTACAAACCAGACCATACCACTAGGTGACACCTCAGAGAGGAAAGCATGTCCCTGTTGATGAACGTAATGTGTACTGGGAATGCTAAAAACCGTGTGTAGCTCTGGGGAACTATCCTGTTTTTCAGCTTCAACAACAAACTATGGTTATCCATAGTTTTTACATAATCAACCGTGGATGAATTATTTTTTCAAAAATGTTCAGCGCATATGTGAATGGGTTTAAGCATCTCAACCAAAATGAAAGAAAACCAGGGAGAAGCGCCTTTAAAGGGTCAAAATCTAAAATTCCAAACAGCCCCTAGGTAGTCCTAACTTAAAAGAACATGGGTGTAAGAAAGAAGATAGGCAGTGGGTAATTTTCAATAGACTAAGAAATAGGACATCTGCACCTGAAATTTCTAGGTGAAATAAATCTAGATGAAATAAAAGGGCACATTCAATCTGTAGTTCTTAGATTATTCGTTTGATCTCTCCGATATCCATTTTGTGTGATTTAGAAAGTACTTTTACTATCAACTCAAAGTCCAAACAGTAGTGTATTTTAATAAATATTGACTGAAGGATCCCAATTTCACTTTGCACATATAAAACTAAAACTTAGAAATCTGAACTAAGAAGTTTTAAATGTATATGCACCAAAAACTAAATGAAATATGTATTTTCAAATCAGTGTGCCTGAATTTATGTAAGTGAGGAAAAGCAAACGTTGGTACAAACTGTTTCCACTGCAAAGCCTTTTGGGAAGTTGGCAGGTGACCTACAGAACCTTCTTGTAAAGTTGGCCACCAATTAAAGAATTTTACTGGTGCCTTCAAGGTGTGGAAGGGGAAATTAAGAGTCATGTACACTGACCCAACCTTGACCATTTCTATAGTGGATGAATAATACAATTAAACCAGTTTGCCATGTTACATGGTAATGAACTAGTTGCAGTTTAAAAGATCATCGACTGGAATGTGTCCACTTCATGTGTCCATTTTTTTGAACAGTGAAACAGTTAGAAAGACTGACTTCGGCACTCCCCAGCAACAAGCTTGAGGTCTATTAGACCTCAGATTCTGGATTCCAATATGAGGCCTAGGAGTCTTTCACACACTGGTTGGCCAGTACAAAAATCTGTACAGAATATCCTTTCATGATTTGTAGCATCCTGAAATTGTGTGCGAACCCACATCAGTAACAAAGACAGCTGTTATCTCTCTCAAAGGAGTGGAATGTTCTTGTAATGAAGAAAGTCCAAGGGATGGTGTCCCTCAAGACTTAAGTGGAACTTTCAGAAATCCTTTTCATGGATAGAGTCTGGTATAAATAAAAATACCAGCTTATATTGGAGACTGAGTTTGAGAAGCACAAAAGCCTCCAGGAGATGGTGTCAGGATAGTCCAGATGGCCAGACAGTAGATGCATGAAGATATATGTTAAACCCCCAAAAAAGACCTAAAGAGATATTTCAGTTATCTAGGTTAGATGGATCTGCATGTAGTTAAAGGTCTAGCTGTTGGATGAGTACCTGGAAGGTGAGTAGAGAAACAATTGAGAAACCAACAAAATCACAAAAGAAACATCTCTAGTCCTAAAGTTCCCGTCTCTACAGAATTAAAATTATGATCATTCAAAGGAGACTCGATCCAAGAAGTATGCATCTGTTTCAGCACTGTAGACGGTAGAACTATCAAAAGAGGGTTTCCAACAAGCCTCAGTATTCTGTAAGCACTGTAGTACTTTCTGCAGAAAAGCAAAAGTGTTGTTTTCAGTTGCACATTAGCTTCTAAGGAAAAAAAAGGATTCTGATTTAATCAGAAAGGGTGTGAGGTAAAGTATTTCACCGCATGCTGCAGAGGGTTCACCGCAAATGATGAAGGCATACCGAGATGTGGAAAAATGTGATTAGAAGTAAAGGCTGTAACACAGAAATAAGTACACATTGGAGGAATGGGGGCTAAGGCATGATGGTGTACACATGCATTTAGAAAATAAAATACATTAAACAGACAGTTTCCATTAGAGTCCACCACAAACTACCGGACATGCTTTAACACTGAAGGCTCTGAAGCAATAGTAAAAAATGCTTTTCACGGAAAGGATACTGAATATCCAGCACCATTTTGTAGAAGTGGTGAGATAAAACCGTAAAAAATAAAAAATGGCCTAAAACAATAGACGTGCTAGGCAGTCGTTAATGGTCAATAAACGGCATATTTCTTTGATGCTCTTTGAAAGATTTCGAGGTGGTTGGACCAATTTTATCTTTGAGGCTGTCCAATCTCAGAAAAGAAGCATGAGTGATGTGAATAGCTATTAAACACAGTGTTATAAGTACAAATTACCTAAAGAGATTGGTTGGTTTGTCAGACTAAATACATCTACACTGTCAGGAAGATTGCAGAGGCTGCCCTTTTTCTTTTTTTGTTCTTGCTAGAGAAAAACCTGTCACACCTCCAGGCAGAGGCAGCTCATCAGTGATTGTGGACACTTGATAACAAAGGCCTTCACCTGACCAACAAGATCCACTTACATCAAATGCAGGTATCTCAGCAGGCAATGTTCAGGAATTTCAAATCCCATGCAGAAAGCATGTAGCTGAATGTGGAATGAGTCCCCTGCAAAATCATCCATTCTTAGTAACGGAAGTGCCGAAAGAAGGTAAAGATCCTTGCCAGGAGTTTTCTACCTGTTTGGGTAATAGACTGAATCTGTTTTTATGACTTATGTCTTTATTGTTATTGTTTTTATACAGTGTAACTGTGAGGAATGCCACTTAATAGTGCTTCAAGACAAACCTTGCAAAATATAGAGATATGCGTGGGTAGGAGAAAAGAGGAGAAGCACATCAAGTTGATGGTTACACCATTTTGGGAGACTTAGGGGACCAGCACCCTATGAATAATTGAGGCTTAAGCATTTTCAACACAGTGTACAGTTCCTAGCCCTCTCTGCGCTAACAAAAAAGCTAATTATAACAAGGCAGAGAGAAGCTGAAATGTAATTAATTTGGATTTGGTTAGTTAATACAACCAACAAAAAACTACATATTCTGCTAATCACAAATTGATCATAAAATATAATCAATGAATTGGAAAGGAGTACTTTGTAGCTCAAAGGAAAGGAGGTGATTATTCCTCTGTTACCAATAAGGAATTGTGGTAGCAATAAGGAATCTTGACAGCCCTGTACTCAATATTGCACAGTGGAAGGGGTTTTTCTCCCCAGGGAGGTTCTCTCCTGGTTCTTTCTTATTCAGTCACCCTTAAAACCATGATCAAAATTGGAACGCTTCCCAAGAATCCAGGGACTGAATGTACACAGAGTTCTCTGCTACCCACCTCAGAATATATAATGGACGACTGAGGTCACAGTGAGAAACTATAGTTTTTTTTTTCTTTTTAATTTTTAAGGAGCAATTCCACTTTGCAGTTCTTTTCACAGTTAGTCATTTTAGGTGTGTAACTTTCACAGTGATAGCACAGAAATCACAGGAACACTTAACACAAAAACAAATTTTCGAGCCATGAGAGATACAACCGCTAAGGAAGCATCACCACTAAATATTAGAAGATATTCATTAATAGGTACGACTAGATGTAGAGACAATTGCTCCTGGATGCCCAATTTTTAAGGGTAGAAAAGACCTTGTGAATTTTTCCACACAGCCTTCACAATTCACTTACAAAGCTTGCATTAAAATACATTTAGAAATTAAGTCCTCAAGTGCTTCAAATGCGGTGGCCAACTATAAACCCCAGAGTAGCCCGTTTTGTACCTGTGCAGGAGCACAACCACAACGGCACACAGCTCAGCTGGAATCAACTGCTGCATGCAGGTTTGCATACATCTATTAATAGCTAAAGTATAGAGTGCTGCTTTAGGATTCCTTGGAGGAACCCTAGCTCCCCCAGGGTTTGAGAGGAAACAGAAATAGAAGGCCTGCCGTATATCCTCAAATAACTTCTTTCTGTCATGTTCAGAGGCTACCAAACTGATGTTCCAATCGGGCATGTGTTACTAATAGCACAACCTAAATAAACCGAAAGCTGCACAAGTTTCAACTTAATCGCCCTACTGAAGGTGAATTTCATCATTAGTCCCGGAATCGTACACCACGAATCCCACGAGATGCTCACGCTGCACACTGAACAAACCAGAGCATTTGTCAATAAGGATTGTTTGACTTCTGAAAACCAATGACGCCAAAGCAAGGGGTATTTATTACCACTGAACACAAATGTTGAACTCTGGAAGATGGTCAGTTTTAGTGCAACAGAGCACAATGGTCTCAAGCTTTGCAACATAGCCAGGTTAGGGCCAGGTTCTACATGGGAAAGTACATTGAACTTAAGTTTAAAAAAATGAGAACGAGATGGTGGCGAGAAGAAAACGGATGCAAACAATTGTGATCTGAATGGGAGGGCAACGTTTTAAAGCCTGGGATACTCCACACTATGGCTGTTGGCACACTGGGATGAAATACTATAGTGTAATACTGTTTGCAAGTTAAAAGCATATCTAAATCAAATCCACTATCAGACCGTCACAGCAGAGGTCCCATGCTCAAAATCAAAACTAAAAGCAGAATTGTCCGAACTTGAATCAGCCCTGCTATGACTGTACTTAACCTATGCCAGCTTTGAGAACCTCAGGGCGGTTTCACATCTAAAGATTATCTTAGATCAAAAATATTTACAAGTGAGGTGCAGAAAATCAGATTTGGACAGGAAGGGGGAAAGGGCAGTGCCAGGCCACATTACAACCAATACATTAAACCAGAATTGGCAAAGACAACAGTACAGACATGCATTTTCAGCTATCAGCCACACCTGCAGGGTTTGCTCTGCTGGGTTTGCTCCGCCTTTAATATGCTACCTTGTGCACCATGTACAGTGGCACTGAGATGCTGTCGTGTGATGACCATAGCTGGAATTGTATCAAGAGGCACAGTCTGTGTTCTACCACCTCTTACCTTTGCTGGTGTACCTTTCCTTCTCAGACTTAAGTGCACTATGTTCTCACTGTCCAATTTCCTGCTAAACTGAGATTAGTAATATTATGTTGAACTGCCATATTAATTACGGTACTGTCACAGCGACTGCTTTGCCTTTGATGGCCCTTCTCTGTGTTGTGTGAGTTAACAATAACAGAACCCTTTTGGCTCCTTGATGGACTCTGTAGAACTGTGAAGCAAGTACTAAGAGTGTGGTGAAGTAAATGCAATTTTAGAATGTTGAGTTCCGAGTTACACGCAGACTATTAAAGGTGTGTAATACCAAACTCAATGTGTGGCGTAGTCATTGGCTGGTGCCCAGGCTAGGGAGGACGATGCACTCAGTGTTCTTATCTGTGGTACATATGGATATCGGTCTGTCGGCTCCGTCTAGGTTGATAATCCCTCCTATGGCAATGAACCTGTTATGCCTATGTATATTACTTCCTATTCTCCAAGTACATAAGCTAGAACTGTTTGAAAGGTCTTTGGGTATACACTCCGAGCATAAAACACCTTCATTTTACTAGTGGATAGTTCTCCTCCTCCCAGTTTTTAAACTAGGCCATTGCATGAAATCGTTGTTTCTACAATGTATACCCACCCTAAGCCAGTGCATGCACTCTTCCAAATCATTTTCTGGGGATGTACAGATCTAACATTAGACCCTAATGAGTTTGCTATTTCAATTTAATCCTAATCTGAAACTAGTGAAAGAAAGCCTGATTTACCTAAGTGAGATTAAAGGGAGTTCTTCCCCCAAGAAAAAGATAAGGAAAGTGTGTGCCACCTGTGCATTTGACAGCACATTTTGAGTTAAAAGCTTAAGGTTTACAAGGTAATTCTGAAGGGGTATGTTTAAAATATTTATATACTTGTATGAGCCCCCATCTTTTGTGGTAGCAAATATTACTTGAGGCATAGTAGAGTACATATTGTCACGCTGCACTGTGCTCAAACTAACACTCATCATTCCTGCTCCCATGGCTGCCAGGCCACTACATCAACAGGTAAGCACTGATTGGTGGATGACATGGTTTATTTAACAACAACAGAGACTGCAAAATTAAAACTCAAATCAAACGGAAATCCTTGAGCAATCTGTTTTTGTACAACTGTTTTATATATAAAATGTATGTGGATTTAATTAATATATATGGCATATTTGACCACTTTTTTGCAGCAAACCAATGGCATAGAAAAGCATAATCTACAGGAACTATGAAAAATTGAAAATATTTCACATTCCCTGTGAAATGCAGATTGCATAATCATAACTACATACCCAAAACCTCTCCTACTAGGATAATGTAGCAACATCTGCAATTAATGTGGCTAATTCGCTAAATCCACAATTATGCAGTAACCAAGGCAACCACAGTATCGCCTCAAGCCACTGGCCCTCACTTGTGCTTTTTGACATACAATTTATTCTCGAAATGTATACAAAAGCGAATCATTTTATTTCCAATTTGTTAGCTGCACTTTGAAGAAAACTGCTTTTTCAAATGGACTTCCTCAAAATAAACACATAAAATTAAAAAAATATTTATACATATAGGGTAACAGGTGTTTTTGACTGCGTGGCTGTCACCAGAACCTCTAGGATCAATACCCAGTTACCTGTTATGTATTCTCTCCATCGATAGAAACGAGCAGATGCATAAAGTGTAACATGCTATTTATTAGCATTGTTGAGTGTGGGAAGGGGGCTCATGTCTCACGCGAGGAGTAACGATGGTTCTCACGTCCCTCCACAAAGGTGATCAACAGCATTTCACACTCTGCATGTATGGTTTATGCCATGCTTATTTTTTTTTATATACGCATCTGTTCAAAAAAGGTGTTTAAACAAAAGCAGAATGTGATTGTGTAATGATATTCAATAGGCCTTGTGACAAGCAAAGTTCCCTGTGTTAAAAACGAAACATGTAATCTGTGAGGCAGTAAATAATGTTCGTGCATGTCTATCATGTGTGAACTGTGATAATGAGATGGAATTTGACCTTTGCTTTGTAGTAATAAAAGACAATCTGTGTTTGATAATATAGTTGCTCTAAATAATACGCAAATGACCTACATTTGTTTTCATTGATTAGGCATACATAGATTTATGCCAGGTGTGCGAGTTTGGGTGTATTATACGGTACAGTCGAGCAACTTACCGTGTAATACACTCGCAAAAACTGTCTTGGCTCATTTGCAGAACTCTGGGAAGCTATGTCTTCGAGCAATAAGGCTTAAACAGAGGAATTACTGTAAAACATTTAACAGCACCAAACAATGAAATAAGAAAGCTACAAAACACAAAAGAAATCGGACAACAATTTATAAATAAATTATATTTTTATGAATTTTTAGGGTGCAAGATAAGCAAAATCACAGCTTTTTAAAGAAAACTTACATTTCAGTTTAACCGCAAACTAGCATTGGTAACCATAAGGTTTGTAAACTTTTGAAATGTTTTAGTGAGTGGTGTTCAACTACTCCAGCCCGACTGAGGCAACCAAATACAACATCAATATGGTCTGGGGGGGCCAATAAAAAGTATTTAGGCATAACTGGCCACCAAAGCGTTCTCCAGTCTAGTTCTCAACCTTACAGCAGTACACTTCAATGCAGTGGTCCTGATGTAATGGATGCAGGAGATGGAGGATGCTCAAAAATGATTGGGTGCTGTGCAGTTGAGGGGTATGTCTTTGCGGTTATTCCTCGCTCCATGGGTCAGTTGGGGCGACTTTGGCCACAGAATTCGGGATCTCTTAATGTCCTCTGTGTCAGGAGAAGGCCAGCTGCTGCTGGTCTACTGGTCTCTGTCCACAGCGATCCCAGAAATATTCTTTGGACGCAAGCTGGTGTCCTTCTTGGGTGAAGAACCTGTACTCTGAAAACACTCCCTGGTCTGGTAGACTTGGTGCAACTTTTGGCCATCGAAGATGGGTCTCTTGGGACTCCAAGCGGCAGTCAGTGGTGACCCTTCTGAAGTGCCTACAGACAGAGTTAGACTAGTTCAGCTTTGATGGCCCAGGAGCTGGTTCCAGGGGGTAACCAGACTCATGGAGTCACTTCTTTGGTCTGGGGCTTGACAGCAAATTTCTCAAGCCAGGAGCCACAGGCACAGTCCTCTCTTTGCTAGCCCAAAGTGTGTCAGGTGAAGTCCAGGATACAGTGGAGCTTCTTTGCCAAGTATATGGGTCAGCAGGGCAGTCTTCTCTAGTCCTTTCCACAGTTCTGGCGTGAACAGAGGGCCAGGGTGCCATATTTATGCCCAGAAAGTGCCCTGGGAGGATGATGTGGTCACTGGTCAATGGGCTACCAGGTCCCCTCCTGTTTTGCGATGAGTTTCCGGCTATATGTGGCAAATCCATTTCCAGTAGTTAGTTTGAGAATTAAAAATCAACATAGGTTAAAAATGCAAAAGGCAGAGACAATAGAAGAATCTTTATAGTATTCCCAGTTTTCGTTTGCCACACTTTCTTGTTTCTCTGTTTGGTTGTACTAAGGTCCGTA
Organism: Triturus cristatus; assembly: GCF_964204655.1. Lineage (NCBI taxonomy): Eukaryota > Metazoa > Chordata > Amphibia > Caudata > Salamandridae > Triturus > Triturus cristatus. The sequence continues at coordinate 954,359,637 of NC_140590.1, read as the reverse complement.
AATCTATTAATGCAAAAGTTCCAAAATTAGCTAGGTGAACACAGAGTTTCCCCTGTTCAGGCTCCAACTACTTTAAGCTTGGTCTGTAATTTGGAAATTTGCAATGGACCTACTTTTTTCCCAGCTAATGAGCGAAGCATAAGGCGCCATTCTTTTAAAAGTATCATACAAATACATAGTACGTGTAGTAACGATTTCTCTGTGGCCCCACAAAGCCTGCAATTTTGATCCCCACCAATTTTTTGCCAAGGTAGAAGGCTGGTCAATGTCCACATGACCAGCACGCATGCTCAGTGGAAACATTCAGTGGGTCATAATTATGTCGGGTGTATACCACCGACAGGCCGTCTGTGGTGGTCAGTCCGACATCATGGGAATAAGTCTGACTGCTGGATTAAAATACCGGCGGTCAGAGCACAGAGATCGGGGGTAGGACCGCCACCTTCGACAGGATCAAAGACCACATCGGGACAGCAGTACAATTAGTAACCCTACCATGGGGGCAGTGCCTGCGCAGGCACCGCTGTAGGGATTAGGATATCCCTTTCCGTCTACCTTTTTCTAGCGGTCTCACCGCCATTAAAAGGCTGCCAGAAAGGCACTTTAGGGGCCCCAAGCAGTGCCCCGTACCCCATGGGCCACTGCTAAGTGGCCTAGGGGGCACATGTAGTGCCGCCACACATTCATGTGACATGTGGTGCCTGGCACACGGAAGTGCAAAAAATGCCTTTTTTACTGCTGCTTCTGCTGCGGCCCTTTTCCTGGGTCGCAGCACAAGCCGCAGTAGAAAAAGTGAGTTTCCGACCACCTACACGGCGGTCTAATCATTATATGCGATTCCTGCTGCAAAGATGGTCGGTCGGTCTGTCGTCTGACCATCGTAATCAGGTCCTCAATTTTTTATGCTGTGTGCAGCAATAGCAGGGAGAATCTCAGCCAGGCTCTGTGCACGTCTTTAAATTGGACGAGTTTGATGGTTTACAGAAGCAAAATATCTAGCGTCCTCATGTGATACAACTATCACGGAATGAAGTGGTTGCTATGGATGCCAAAATAATGTTTCTAAAGCAAACTATACTGTCATATGAGGAAACTTCCCTTAGCTGTCCAAAGCAACATACTCCAATCACTGAAGCCTAGTGTTCTCTTGGAAAGCAATGCCCTGCTAAATCAAGGAGGAGGGTAGGTATCCTGAACATTTTTTCCCAATGCTCCAGTTACTAGAGGGAAAACAGTGTATGCAACAACAAAAACCTTATTCTAAATGACTACCATTTCCGCTTGAAATCAAATTTAAGTAAATAAGCTTTGGGGGTGACTCAACGGGTGGTTCTATCACTTTAGGGTACAGATAAGACTCCCAATCACACCTCCCGGCTACACAAAATGCGGTTCATCCTGGGGATGGAGAAACTGTCCTTGTCTCTAGACCAAAGTTGTACTTCCTATCCTGATAGATGGGCACCTTTTATCCAAATTATTTTCTCTGAATATCGACAGCGGATATGCCCGACCTACCTACGGATATGCAGTTTGATCCCCCATGAGACCGCTGTTAAAGGTTAAGCATTTTCATGTATTCTTCTGTCTCCCCTTCCTACTTTGTGTTAAACTGTGAGGGCAACACTATCTACCATATATCCGCTGTCTTAAGTAGAACTGGGGGTATAGTTTGATGGGTTGTTTTAGTTTATTTAAAAGTGCCTGATTTATTCAGCCTGATTTATTCTCATGCAGTAGTTAGAGGATTGAAATTTAAAACAGTAGATTAAATCATTAAAACAGTAGATTAAATCATAGAAGACAACATTGGAGGATTTGTCTTACCATCCTGGAGAGCAGATGTGTTGGGTGGGTGTTGATGCACAATGCTGCTTTGTGGACCCAGTGGAGGCACAGATGGCCTGTTCACCAACGTTCCATCAATAGGAGGTGGTCCCAGTGGTGGTTTTGCAGGCTGATACGGTAAGCTTAATGGCTGATTCAGCGGCAGAGACGATACTAAAAATAAATCATAATTTTACATTAGAAAAACAGATCATTTACAATGTAAGTTTATAAGATATTTATAATCCAAATTTCGATGGCTGTATTCACACTTAGCAGCATATTGAAAAATCGCAGTTCTCACACCTAACAAGGACTACTTTCAGTCTATAAACGGCCCAAACTCTTCTATCGTACACAACACACAAGGAAGATTGCGTCTCAACACAGATGTGGGCAGAGCATTCTAAAAAGTTGCCCAAGCAGTGTACTTCTAGGTGTTTGCTAATACCGGACACAGGAAAACAGATTAAACCTGTAGTTACGTTAATCAGATTAAGCTACTCACCTGCTGTGGAAAGTTCTGTGCCAATTGCTGTATATTCAGTGTCTGTGAATCGTGTAATCTTAAAGATGGAAGAAGACTGTGCAGAAGGCAACAACAGTAAGCTTGGAATAATTTTATATTTGATCTTTCGCCGAGTTTCATAACACTTAAAAAGTACTGAGCTAGAAAGGAATGCAACAAAATAATGATCCTGGTTTCTGCTGTTGCAACGTACAATTTGGGTTTAAAAACGAAGGAGTCAAAACTAGCCACGTTTTCTTAGAATCCACTTCTCAAAAGTAAACTGAAACTGTAGTTTGCTCATCCACCCTCTTCCCAACTAAGTGAAAAATGTTTTTTTTTTTTACCAAAAAACAACTTGAATAAGAGTCCTCATGAAATGAGAATAATCACCTAGTCCATGATTAGTAAGAAAAGAAAAGTCACCCATTCTTTAATTTCATCTTGGTGGAGTGCTTCCTGGGTGGACTCGGACAAAAACGTCACAATATAAGTTGCTTTGACAAAGCCTCAAAAACAGATAGAAATTCTGGAATCGAAGGAGGGAGTGGAAACATCTGTCCCTAATTCAGGAGGAGAGAATTGGAAATCTCATACAGTCCCTTAGATGCACCCAAGAGATGAGTCACACCCAAGCCCAAATGAATTTCACTTCACTGAAGACAAACCATATGCAACATAGTACAGCCAGAAATTATGATAGCAAGGTTGTCAACAGACGCCTGAAAGAGAAACTGCTATAAACTGCAGACAGCTGATTGGAGAACTTAAGACGGCCTACTAAAGGAGTGCCACCAAAGGCATATATCCCTGAAGACATCATTGATGAACTGCTAAAAAGTGGCAGTAGCTTTACACAAGTCAAAAAGAATGGCTAACTTCATAATAATGCATGTACTTCATTTTAAAGTTTGACTTCTATTCGTCACCTTCCTTAATCCTAACCAGGATGAATGAACCTCACAGGTCAATTGTGTTTTTTTTTTAGAAAACTCTGGAAGAATTTATCTGATTAAATAAGAGAGAAATACGTTTCAATGGATGTCTATTACAAAGTATAATAGCATTGAACTCCTTGCAGTCTATCCAAGGGCTAGAGTAACTATCCAGTTTCAGATTTTAAAAAAAGATGGTTGCCCAAGCGGGAGAAATTGAATGACTAATGAATCCCTTAAGAAGATTCTCCTCTACTAAAAATACTGCCTTTCATTAGGAGCGAGCAGATATATATTTACCCAGTTGGTATCTTTGCTTGAAGTGGTAAAGCAATAGCACAGTCAAAAGCGTAATGGGGTGGTAACGTATTAACCCCTTTTCGCTGAAAACATCTCTAAATTCCTCATAAACTAGTTGGAAATTTTAATTCTCGGTCTTTTTTTCAAGAGTAAAACATTGCAAGGATTGGGATACTTTTACATCAGTTCGGGGCAAACTATACTTTAGACAATTCTTAGAGTTAAGAACTATTTTGAAGTGAAAGGCCAGCATCAAGCACATGGGAACATGGGTGAAGGAACTGCACCATGTGCACAAGACAGCAGGAAACCAGCAGCAAACAAACTCAGACCAAATGGAGCGCCAGGTAAAAAGAACAGCAGCATGAGGAACTAAGAAGAGGCCAGTGCCACATGCACATGAGTGAGGAAGACACACCTACACCATATGTGTGGGTGCACCACACATCCGTCAGGTATAATCTTCGGAGTTTCAGTGAAGAGGAATCAGCGAAGACCAATGGAAATAAACAGATCAGACAAGGAGCAGGAGGATAATAAATGATGTGTGTAATCTGTAACTGAAGGATCGGAATAAAGAGCTCCTACAGCTCAGCAAGCCCTGCCAATTTAAGACCTTTAATAAGGTACTAATTAATATAAAATCAAAATTAGGAGGACAGAAAAACAAGTATAACAAAATGTGATGAGGTTAAGATTTGGATAGATAAATGGAAACACAACGTTGAAGGATAATGTTTAGAGGAAGGAAAGTCCTGTGAATAAGCTAATTACTATTTCACTTTAAAAGACCAGAACCACTTGCGAAGTTGAGTTAATACATTAGGTGATGTTACATGCATAAAGAACTAAATTGTAGTACAAAGTTAAAGTGAGTTTAATAAGGGAATCAAAGTTCTTGATTTAACTAAGAAAACACCTGCTAGTGCCTTGCAGCATTCTACGGATCAAGCAACAAAAAGGCATAAACACTTAGGTCTGGAGTGCTCTCTGTAATGAGTTTTATGGTGCTTACCGCTTTCTTGGCAGCTGCAAGAATAGAAAACAGGAACGCAGGAAAACAGGCTTGGTGACTTTAGGCTTTAACGATTCATTTCAGAGCACTGATCATACAACCATTTGGGAGCACTGTACTTTATTCCAGTCCGGACACTGAATGCATAATTCTTTAACTAGCATACGGAAAAGTACAAATTCTATTAAGGATGCAGAGTTTTGACTATCCAGTGGGATGAGAATGCTTTTATCCTTGTGTGCTAATATTTATTGACAGCGCAGTGTTATTATCTAACTTGCCCACCCTATTCTTTTAATGATAAGGATGTTATTTGTTTCAGGGTTAGAGTCCAAACAGACTTCAGGGAACATGTTCCCTAGGTTTATGGTTATCAACCGAGGTTTCATATCTTGGTTAGAGTAACAGCATCCAAAGAGGAGAAATTCAGAAGAACATAAAAAAACAGGCCCTCGTGCAATGCTTGGAGAAGGTTGCATCTCCAAGTATTGCCTAGAGACGCAACTGGGAAATTTTCCCAGGGTTCTAATTTAACAAACGTTAACTATTTCCTGTTGGCAGTTTTACAACAAACTGAATATTATCCTCACTGCATATAGTCAGAACTTCCTTTACTGCTAGCTATGAAAATATAAATTCTAACTTTTGTAGTATACAACTATAGACAATGTTATTGTTTTTCTTCTATTTGCAGTATGGTCGTGTGGAACTAAAATAACTACACTGAAAGTGGTTCAGTAGGCAGCCAGCAATAAAGTAGTCAGTCAAGGGATGTATTAGTACAGAAAGTAAACCAGCAGAACCGGTATGCAATTACAGACGAGTGACCTGTGACACAAGGATATGTGGTCAGTGATTTGCTACAATCCACAGTGACAGAACACACATCAGAGCTAGCATGTTTTCCACTAGAGACAAGCATTCCTCCTTTCCCACAGCTTATTGTACACGAGGAAAATCAAATTGGTCATGCATTAAGAAGCTCTGCACAGGTGCATTTTCTGCAGTGCTTCCCATCTGTTTTTGTGCAATATTGGCATCGGTCAGCTGTTTATAGTTGATGGATTTGTCATGGCTCACTCTTTCCAGCCTTTTCCATTCTTCTGGATTAGGGCTTGAATTCTCTTGTAGAATTTTGTTGGTTGAGTCTAAACCAGTTGGGGGACATGCATGTTCTTACACGTTCTTGATACGATAATCATGCTAAACGAATACTGAAAAAGCTTGTTTTGTAATGGTTTTGTAAAACTTTGTAACAGAAACTGTTTGTATCATCAGTCTTGTTCATTTTGAATACATCACAAAGCAGAGTGCGTCGTAGTGACTGCCACTAAAGAGAAGTACTTTCTTTCTATCAAAGTGCACATCCTACAAGTGCAGAATGCTAAAACTTAGAGTGATGTTAGTCAATGGTCTAAGTGGATTGGCTCATTTCCCCATGCTGTAGCGGGTAGAAGAAAAATGTGAATGATACAGCAACACAGTTATGGATGAAGAAGGCTAACTTAAAGTCCCTTTAAGTACATTTAATGTACAATTTTATTAAACTGCAAGGCACTCGTCAATCTTTAAAAAAAATTATAGAAAAGTAAAAATGTTCTAGGCTCAAATGCACATGTTGCATTAGAGTCCCTAGCACTGGATGGAATTGCTTTGCGTGGGGAACTGCTCGTTTTGAGAAGGGCAGCATGCAGACACTCGCAGTGAAGTTAGGCAGCGGCTGAAGTGGGCTGACCCATTTAAAGATGCTGTATAGTGGATGGACGAATAATGTGAAGGACACAATGACAGACCAATGAATGAAGAGGGCTAGCTGAAAACCCATAGAAGTATTTTACACGTATAATTTTAGAAAAATCAAAAAGTCTTTACTAACGACCGACGTAAAAATCTGTGTGGCTGGACATAGTATTTGCTTTTACACAGAGCTCATCATGTTAACATAGCCCACACTCTGATATCTTGTTATACACATTATTCTTTTGCTATACTTTCTACTAGAACATTCGAAGCTAGCACAGCATAATAGAATGTTAGAGTAAAAGCCAAAAGATGTAGGTTTAACATAAGCAATCAGTATAAAGATTTCTGCACCTTTCCAAGAAAATATAAGCAGTCAAAATTGCTCTAGAAGGCAAGTTACAAACATACAGCCTGTCGAGGGTTATTACCAGAATTGTCATAATCAACATTGGGAGAGGATGTAGCCTTAGAGCTAGGGCGGTCGACCTCGAAGCTGGGGAACCAGGATTGAGTCTCGGCAACAACGCTAAACATCCTGTGATTCTGGGCAAATCACTTAATCTACCCGGGCTTAACAAAAATCAATGTGTCCTTCTGTAACGGAAATGGTGCTCATGTAAAGCGCGCTGATACCCGATGTCTCGGGTCTAGTTCACACTATATAAAACAAAAAAAAATCCTAGTCAAATATTTATTCTAACAGAATTCACTATAATCTCATTAAAAAAAATATATAATTTGTTTACTGTGGTCACAGGCAAGAGTGACTTTCTTTAGATGCTTTAAAAACAAAGCTTTCTGAGCCATCTAGGGCATCATCTTTGAGAATACAAGCAAGTTGAGATACAATAAGTACGTGACCAGGCATACTGACAGCATCCCATCAAACACATCATCAGCATGTACGGCCAACTGCACCTATACTATAGGAGTATGCGTTTTTACATAATGAATGGTTGTTATTCCTAAGCATGCTAATTTGCAGAACAGCGAGTCGATACAGGAGAATTAATTACTATACTACACGATGTGATGAAAGCATGTTATTCAGCCCCATTCAGCTTTTACATTTCCACTGCAACGGCTTGCACTCAAAATAAAAGAATCTGTTCATCATAATCAATCCAACAGAAGTATAAACTAACCAAGATATGGACACCCATTTCATATTTTTATCGATTAGTACAGATTTCAGACTTCTGCATCTGAAGAAATTGTGAGTGTTTTAGCATTTGCGTCCTTATCATTCACAACACTTAACTCGGTCCTACAGCAAGATGTTTGCCCATAGGCGCAATAAAAATGTTAAAGATCAGATAGTCCATTCTCGCATGAACAATAAGAAATCTTTGATCCAGAAAACCATAGATGGTTCATACCCTTTAGTTGGCAACAACAAATGCTCGCAATGTAAAGTGTGTGATAATGCTACCATATCGAAGACATTTGTGCATTTTAAACTATTAAATCTTTCACTAAGTGTAAGACCAAGAACATAGTTTATCTTTTATTATGCCCATGTAAACTGGGATACGTAGGAGAAACATCTAGATCCCTAGCAATATGATTAAATGAACATCGTTCGGCCATCCGCACAAAAAAATCATGGCGCCCTTGGTTAAGCATTACCTGGAACTTGGACATAGCCCTGAAGAGATTGACTGGCTCATTTTAGAAAAAATAAACCAAAAAACAGGTTCTGATCCGGAAGGGATTAGGAAAAGTAGAGAAGTCTACTGGATTTTTACCTTAGATACAGTGATGCGAGGTTTAAATTAGGAAATTCCATGGGAGCAAGCCATACGCTACAATGCCAGCTGAACTCTATTTTTCTTCTCCTCTGGTATTTGATTATCTTTACAGACCTACCTTTGCTATTTAGAATGGGCATATTCTTAGGAGGAAGATCCATACTGACATAGGGCTCTATGCCAGTGTTCTGAGATATCTGTCAGTTTCCATTTGACACAGGGGACTTCCATCTGGATGACTATTTGAGTTGTATTTAGTAACAATATACATCCAGTTATGTAACGCACAAGGTGCTCATGGCAACATCTTCGCACCTTGTCTCACATGCATTTTGGTATAGGGTCTATCAGTCAATTGTATACTTCCTTGGTCTCTTTCATCTCCAATATATAGCGATATTCATTGCTTTGTATCAGGTTGCCTCAGAGGATCATACAGAGTGTCCTTGATCTCCAATATATGCTATCAAGTAACCAACGATCGCTTTAGCCTTTGGGTTCTAATTAATATGACGTCTAGTTCGTATTATAATGCAGGCGCTTTGTGGTGCATACTGCACCTGGAAAACTTTAAGTTCACAGCACTTCAACTTCAATGTAACTGTTTGTTTTGACATTGTTCAATTTGAATAAAGTTGAGTAACGCCACACTCGCTTGATTCTTATTGGACAACAGTGTATCATGTGATCACGTTTAACTGTGTAGAAGTGAGATATATTATCTGTCTCACTGGTGCAGGGGCACCCTTAGTCTACGGGTTCACAAAATGAGGATCGACACTCGAGTGGAACAAAACACAAGTTTATTAGATCTCATGATATTGGCTCTGTCATACAGACACTACAAGTGCCTGAGAGGGAACGAACTAGAACAGTTTCAAACCTGCCTTTTATACATTTTGGGTACCATAGGAATTCACCAAAAACCACTTTGTCATGGTCACATCACACTTTACATAACCCTCTTATGGCATTTTTACATAACGCTTACACAACCGCTTACACAACCCCTTACACAACCCCTTACAGAATGCTAACATGCTGAACTGTGGAATCCTGATAAACCCCTACCCACATCATCTTTGTAGATGGGCAAGGAAGGTTACAGGCGTTGGTGGGCTAACAGATTAGACATCTGTGCACTTTGGCCATTCGGCAGGGAAGGACTCCTTACTGTGGCACGCAAGTATTGTCAGTGCAACCAGCTTTCAGTGAACATGTAACTTCTGACTTTACGAAAGTCCCCGCAGAAACACAAGGGAGACAAAATGGAAGAGGAGTAGAGGCTAACTTAACAGAATACATTTTTTACCGTTCAACTGGTCGTTCAAAGAGCGGCCCGTGAGCTTTTGCACTCGTTATGTAGAGGACGTTTCTGAAGGGGGGTTCCATTATTGTGTGGACTAAAGCTATCCTACAAGTAAGACGGTTGTTTGGGTATCTTATTGTGTGCTGCAGTATAACTGGTCACTTTATGACATTATTTTGTTTTGTAGTGACGTTTTTCGTTACAGAAATACGGACTCGCCCCATTGGCCTGTGTCGATCCTCCCTTTCGCCCACAGCATAATGGAAGTACCGCAATATTGCCGCCATGTCTGTGTATTTGTCATCTAAGACTAGGGCTGAGGCCACTCATGGCACACTATTACATAACTGGTTACTTTGTAGCAATACATTTTCATATAGCCATTAAGTAGTGTCGTTTCCGTTACAGAACTACAGACTTATCTGAGTGGCCCGTATCTATTGTTTCAGTTGCTCTCAGAATTATGCAAGTACAGTAACATTGTCACAATGTCTGTATATTGTTCAAACATCTTGACTGAGGAAGTATCTACAAGCGAGTTTTGGGTTTCTCTTTAGCTCCAGACATCAATTCAATTTTGGAGCAGCGCATTACCACACATTTCTTCTTATCTGCCGGATCATTGCTGATTCAAGAGACTTTTTGCCCATTAACCTCTTCGTGTCTCAAATTTAAAACGCAAGTGAAAGACTTTGATAAGCACAGCGTAGTAGTTTCACAATATTACACATGCGCAGAAGATAATACGCACTTCTTTTTCTATATATTTTTTAGTATCGTCTTACTGTGTAACTTCAGTGTTTTACGTTGCATTTTCCTGTCTGCAACTTAACCTGATGACCTTCTGTGCAGCAATTTCCAGCATACTTTCTGTCATCTATTGGTTGAGGTAGATATCCTACATAGTCCTCCAAGCAGTCAGATTTAAATATGCCTGTGTTTGACTAGTTGGATCACAAAAAAAGAGTTAAAATTATTTTCCCTATAGAGTAGATGCGGCTTGCGTTATACCCGTGGATTAAGGACCAACTCTTTGCATTGTATTGCATAGATCCTTGCCGAACATAGGGTAACATTTTAATCTTTTGGCATAAGCAGAAAACTATAAGCAACACGGCAACACTGTGGTTGTCTCCAGGTCACTCTTGGCTCAGAAGCATGTCATATGTTCCGAAATGATATCACTAAAGAATAAAAAATTATGAAAAGGCAGCATGGTAGGTGTTTGGTGATTTCAGTTTCACAAGCATGTCCACCTGTTTTTATCTGAGCACCCTTTCTCTGTTCTTCTGTTTTTAACTGGCACATTAACAGCATGCGACTGTGGGCATTCTAGCCCTGTTCCTAATTTTCTTTCGCTGGGAATGTGGATCTATTCCCACTTCTTACTGCGAACAACTTTAAGCAAGTCAATAGACACTTTGTCTCATCATGTTAAAAAGGTACAAATATGTTTGAAAGAACCATATGTATCCTTTTGTTTGCATTTACAGATATTAAGTTATCAAAGTTGTGGCTTTTCCTGACGAAGGCACTTTTGGTGCCGAAATGTGCGTAGAAACCATCGAAGTCATCCGAGTTTGTGCCACGTTGTCTTTTTTCCAGTTCCAATGCAATAACTTCGGAGTTTTTAATCTATTTTTTTTTTTTTTTTTTTTTAAAGTTTTTATTGAACAATAATTCGATTACAAGCACGGGCCTACAACCACCAGGGCCGGCCGCTAAGTACAGAATAAAATATACATTTATCAAAGCTGCAGTCGGTTCCCGGGGCTCGGCCCCGTAGTGACTCCGGATAGTTCTAAAGGAACAGGAGACTTAAGTCCAACAAACACAAAAAACTAAAAGAAAAACAAAAGGCGAGGCATAAAGACAAACAGTGCAGGTCAGGCATCCTCCGGGGAACTCCAGTTCAGACCATTAAGCAGCACGCGAAAGGAAGGAGTACCGGGAGGCTGGGGACGGGGGGGGGGGGCCAAGGGAAACAAACGTCCATATGTAGTCATTCCAAAAGGTGCCCGGAACCGTCAAGGGTCAGGGGGACATGGCGATATCAGTGTCCACCAGGGGGGGCGTACAGATACCCCCGCGATATGCATTCCATTGCCCCCAGATTCTGCCCCATGCCCCCGGCTTACCACAGGCAACATACACAGTCTTCTCCCTGAACATACACCAGTCCATATTCTCCTCCCATACTGACACGGTGGGCGGCCGCTGGGCACCCCAAAGCTGCGCTATATCTCTCTTGGCAATCATGTTCCCCAGGGCCGCCCACCGAGTCTGAGCTGCGCTATAATCATTGGGCTCCCACACATTCAGGACACAGCGACGCACCTCCGGCAGCAGCACAACCCCAGTGACCTGTCCCATAACCGTATGTACCCGGCGCCAGTAGTCCGCCACCTCGCGGCACTCCCACAGGATATGGAGAAAGGTGGCGCTGAGCCCACAACCCCGCTTACAGAGCCCATCATCGGAATATCCCATCGAGACTAAGCGAGGACCCGTCACATACACCCGGTGAAGAATCTTAAGCTGTACCAACCGGAGACGGGCCGGAATGGCGACCTCCTTGGGGGACGACAGTGCAGACTGCCAGTCCTCGTCGTCCAATTCCACCCCATCCCCCGTCCAAGCCTCCCGAAGGCGCACCAAGAGGTCAGCCCGATGATTAATCAGTTTCTTATAAATTAAAGAAATAGTACTGTCAGGGACATGTCCGTCAAGTATGCGGTCCTCGAGGGGCGAAGAAACCGGGATCTTGGTCCCCTCGCCAAAGACTGAAAGCAGGGCGTGTCGAACTTGGGCATAGCGGAAGAACTCCCTGTCCGTAAGCTCATATTCGGCCTGAAGAGCCGCGAAAGTCTTAACCGCGCCCTTATGCCACAGGTCTCCCACTTTGCTGATACCAATCGTATCCCACTGGTCAAACCCCTTCGTAGTCCAGAGGCTCCCCAGGCGATCGGAGGCAAACAAAGGAGTAGCACATGTCAGTCGCTCACTCCAGCCCGTGGCCGCAGTGGCAGCCCTCCAGGTCCGCACCGCGATCTTAGTAGGACCCGTAAGGGTCCGGCCAGCCGAGCGGGAGTAAAGCGCCCTGTTATAGTCCCCGCCGGGAAGCAGGAACTTGTCCATCTCTAGAGTTTTTAATCTTTGTCTGATATCTGTAAGAAACAATCAGCTACCTTTCTATTGTTTTTTTAATACTGTGTTTTTAAACAAACTTTCTGGATGTAATGAGTGGATGAGGGAGTTAGTATGAGTGAGTCTTTATTGTAAAGTGTATTAAATTGTAACAATAAAATTATGTTTTGTATTTTTGGATGAAAAAAGTATCTTTGGTTCTTTCAGCTTACTTTGCAATTGCTGTGCTGTTTAATAAGTAGTTAGTTGCCTTAAGTCTTTGTACTATCTAACCTACATCAAGCTTTACCATTTGACGGCGTTTTTAATTTCCCATTGCGGATTGCTGGTTAGAGTATGCCAGTTTCTACCAATAGGCATAAAGTCAGCCATCTGTGTATCACTCTGCGAGTCTACCTCACCTCCTGGGTAATATCAGGTAAAATAGTGTTTACGGTGTACAGAGGCTAAACGTTTCGATCCCTTTTGAACAATTGTGGGATCATCATCAGGACATAGTGTTACACAACTGAATAAAATTGCTGTGCAACCAAAATGAAGCCGACAAGCCAGTGAAAAGGACCGCAGCAGCGTGTCCTCATAAGGTACATATGGAGAAAAAATTGAGCCAAGAATCCTGTGGGGCTGATCCACTGGATTGGTGAGAAATAGCGCAGGTCCGCGTGTCCAGTGCAGAGTACCTGGGCCGGACGTCCTGATGGACCATCAAGGGAAACGAGGCACATCGATCAGTGCAACACGCCGCAGCGAAGACGCACTGATTGATGCGGGACACCGTGCATTCTTTCACCATTTTAAAAAATAAATTTGCATGCTGAGCATGGTGCCCTCTTTGGGAACACCACGCTCAATTTCAATTTTTTTAAAAAACTTTATTGGTGAGTGCGACGCCCGCTTTACGGACACCGCGCGCTACAATACAATAGGTCTTGCTTTGCCAAAGTTTGACCAATTGGTATTATAAATGGCAATGCCTTTTATTATAAAGGGCATTGCCATTAACAATGCCAATAGCTCAAATTCTCGCTGTTTTTGAGACCTATTGCATTGTAAATCCTTGTTGTAATAGTACTCAACCCCATTGTCCCTAGAACATTCTGTCTTATGATAGTGTGACTGCAGGTAGACAGGAAAGAGGATATCTATAAGGGGGTAAGGAGCAGTGGTTAAGTCAAGTCATGGTTAAAAAGAGGATAACAATAGCTCAATCGAAGTTAGTAGCACAGATCTTAGGGCAGTTAGAACCTGGAGACCTACAGTTGAGGTGGGTGCAATTTAAAGAAGAGGAAAACTTAACATCAACGAAGGAGGTTTACCGAGAGATGTCAATCTTAATGAGATTATGAGGACAGGGTCCTTCTAAAGGAGATACTGTGTTTAAGATACACGCCTACAAAATGGCGTAAGCGTTTTTTTTCTTTATAGAGGCAATTCAATTCCGATCGGAAAAATAATATCTTTTCAAAAAGTGGCAAGGTGCGGCAGACCAGAGGAAACTGTTGCAGGATCAATCCTGAAGGAAGGGGGTTCAGGAGCAATACTTGAGAAGGCAGGGGATGAAGCAACAAAGGGGCTGGGTGAAGCAACACAGAAGGTGCAGGCAGGTAGGTTGCATCATCAAAGGGTGAAGGAGGGCCCTGGTGTGGGGGAAGCAACTCTGAGGGCCCAGGATGGGAAAGTAATGGGGGGGATGGTGGGGACGCGCATGAGCCAACGCAAGAGGGATGGATATGGAGAAGTACATGGGCAAAAGAGAAACAGGGTGCAGGGCGAGAGAAGTATGCTAGGGAGACATCCTGAAAACATATGCACTCTCATGAAGTGCTTAACGCTCAAGAAAATTGTCATGTTTCAAAATCAAGCCCACATGGGAGGGACAAACAGACTATGGTGAAACCGGGACGCTAATAAGAAACAACCAAGTGAGAGTGACAGAAAAGGCAGCCAATAGTAAGCAAGGGGCAGGCTGCAAACCTCGATTTGCACCATACCTTCAGCCACAAGAAGCATGAGTAGGTGCCAGTTGTGGGCTGTAAGCAGCCATCCTGATTCAATCAACCAGGGGGGTAGGGATGAGGGTGAAAGTGTAGGCTTATTTTCCCCCCACTTTCAATGTTTTTATTGTCTTTTATTTTAAAGAGTTTGCAGAGCTTAACACGAACCCCACAGGAAATGCAAAAAGTGTTGGAGAGTCCTTACTACAGACCTGCGCCACAGTTTGTGAACCTCAGGGATTCATTCACAAGGGTCTGCAAACCCTGCAGGAAAAATCACATTTTCTTTTGTATTACTTAAGGGAAGTCCCTGTGGCATACAAGGGTGACAAGGCAAGTTAAGACCACAGCATAGGTTGTTGAGGAAGGCCAAGCGTTTTTTGAACCAATATAGGTACAGACCAAGTATTAAGTACCATACTCTCTAAAGCTCAATATAGTGTGTACTGAGATTACTTAAATATCTAACACATATGAAAAGATACCCATGGGGTTTGGTCACACTCATAAATATAGGTCAATTGCATAATTCTGGAGCCATGACACATTTAAGGGCATCTTAGAAAATACAGGCTGCCTGCTGGCCAATGTTTGACCTACTGTTGGACTTGGCCCTTTTTGCAGGGTCATCCCTAAAAATGTTTTGCCTTTCTCCTAGCGTTTTTTCTGACATGGTGTTGGTGGTTTTAGGACTCTGGGCACTTTAGCACTGCTGTCCAGTGTTAAGTGCATGTGCTCTCTGTGATACACATGGTAAGATTGGTCTACACCTGTTTGGCCTATTTAATTTACCTGTCAGTCCCTTGTAAAGTGGTATCTCAAATACCCAGGGCTGGTAAATTAAATGCTACTGGTGGGTTTGCAGCGTTGATTGCGCCAATCCCACCAAAGTAGCCTTTCAAAACCTATCCCAGGCCTCTGCCATTGCAGGGCCTGTGCGCGCAGTGTTACGGCCGCTGTGACGTGGCACCTAAATTGTGCGCCATGTCGGTGACCCCTCTTTTACAACATGTCAGTCACCCCTAAGGGAGGCCCTAGCTAGCCCTGTGGGCAGGGTGCATTGTAAGTGAAAGGTAGGACATGTACCTTAAGTGTGTGACATGTCCTGGAAGAGAAACAGACATTTTGGTTTTCACACTACTGTGAGGCTGCCCTCCCATAGGAATGCATTGGGGATTCCCTGATAAGTGTTTCAGTGGTAAATCCGGATATGAGAGGAGCAAGCGTGGTCAAGTTTAGTATGGTTGGAATAGTAATAATAAATGCTACACAATGGTGTGCGCAGACTTATAACTATTTTAGAAATGCCACTTTTAGAAGTTGGCATTTCTGTGTGCTATGTGTCTGCCTGCCTGATGTGGATTGCATCTCTGGCTTTGGAGTGCCAGAGGCTGGTGAGGTGGGTGTGTGGCTCCAGGAAGGGCAGGTTGAGTCAGCGCTAGGCTGAATAGGGCATCTGCATTTGGAGTACTGGGGGGGGGGGGTTAGTCCTCTGATCCTGAATAGGTCAGTGCCTGCCTATGTGAATGCTGGCTCCGCCCCCCTGTGGTGTGTCTGATGACGAGCCCCCACCTGACAAAGGAGGGTGTAAGCACTGTACACAAAGTGCTTCAACACCCCCCAGAACAAGTTGGAACGGGTTCCCCTAAGCCCTGCAGACAGAGGGAAATGGAGTACAAGTACTGGGGCCGTGACCCCATGAAAGGGGGTACTTTTATGCTTCCAGGTGACCTGCTGCTACTGGGCCCCAGGAGGTGAGGAAATATGAATTTTGTGATCAGTTATGTCCCCTATCGTAGACCCCAACGGCTCCATGTACATGCTATACGTACATGTATGTTCCCTCCTGCTCCAGTTTTGAAGACGCAAATATATGTGCGTCCACCGTCAACATGTCCTCTTTCAGATCCACCATGAATGGGTCAGATATTCCTTTCCTAAGTATGAAAGGCCACCGACTTTATGTGGTTCACTTTCCACATTTTGCAGATTCAGGCGAGTAGGCCCGAATTCTGTCATCAAGCCTTTTCCTGTCTTCTCTCTCTGAAAGCTCCAGTCTGAGCCTGCATCTGTGACCATGAACTTTGTCTCACTCCCTGCGCGGCTAACGGTGCCTGATCCAGCCCGTCGCCTGCCAAAAACTGTATTTCACCTTCAAGATTATCTCCTCCGCCCCTCATCCGATGCATTCCTGTCTAGTAGTTTAGGTAAACATTCCTCCAGCTACCGTGCAAAGGGCCAGGCCTCGCTGTCCTCATGCAAGTAATTCATAGCCCTGTTACCATGGAATATTCCTACCCCCTCGCATCTAGTGTAGACACTTAGACGCTTGTACACGCACTAACAGTCAGTATAGTCAGTATAGAATAAGATTCTATCCTAAGAGACCTCTCTTTTTGGATAACACAGTTCTTTAAACATAGGATATTAGATATGATTTGGGATTAGGTTGACATAACCCCAGACTTCTGTCTCCACGTGTAGAGCTAAATGTCAAGTCCTTTCTCCCTCTAGTTGCACGTCAATCACACGTCATGCGGCTGCGCACGCATCTCTGCCAAATATTTCTGCTGACATTGCAGGATTCTCTTATGGATCCACCCACTTGTGACATCATATATAATGACGTTGTCTAGTTACGCCTATTCTAGTTACGCATGCATAGTTTATTCTGTCTTATCAGTTGATACGCCTACTGCATCTGTTTTACTGTAATGCCTTTTCTATAAAAATGATAACCTGTCAATAATATATGCCCTTCCTTCCTGAACTTTCGTGGTGATGGAATAGAACGCCAACAATTCGAATTGTGTTCCTTTGTATAGGAATAAAGCCTTTTTAAAACCTCTAATACCACGGATTCATTTTACTGAGTTATTCTTAATAGACTTTACCGCATAAAAAATAGTACCGGTAACGAAATATTTACCACATAAATTGGCGCCCGAACAGGGACACTTTCTCATCTCACGCGCCGGCGGTGCGTTGCAGGCCCGGTCTCCTGCCGCAGCTGAACGGACAAAAACGCGTATTTGCAGGATTTCCTGTATCTCCCTCCGGCCAAGCGGGGACGACTGAGGCTGCGATCAACACCCAGACGAGGCGGTGAGAAGTGCGAAGTATCCCGACCAGAGCCTAGCTGAGAGAGCAAGATCCGAGGTATACAGAGACCCGCCAGGTTCCGAAGTTCCGAAGTTCCGAGTCCAGTCGAGTCCAGTCCAGTCCGGTCCAGTTTCGATTCCGTTCCGAGGCCTTCCGTTCCGAGCTACCCGGTGAGTACCATTACCGGGGAGGCATTTAACGTGCACATAGTCTGTGCCGGTCAAGACGGGTTTGGGTACACAAATCCGGTCTGCACTGTTTTAGCAGTGTATCTGTACTGTTTAGCAGTATATATAGTATGTTTTGCAGATAAATAAATATAAATAAGTATTATCTAGTGTCAGTATTATGTCAGTAACTAGTTTTCTATTAGTTATCATTGTTCGTAAAACTGTTAAGTGTTAAAATGTTTTAAATACGTTCTATATACTGTGGTGTGAATGACTGTTCATTATTGTGTTTTTGTAAAGTGTGTTCTAGTAATAAGGTCTAAAAATGCCGCTCTTCTCGAAACTAAGACAGATCAAAACTAGAAAAGGTGTACTCGAAGAAGCTGTTCCCATCCCACCTAGGGACACTCCAGGGTACTTTATGTATCATAAGCATGGCCTAGATGCCGTATTATTTCTTGATTTATGGGTGGACTACACCAAAGAATTACCAGAGAGTCAGAGATGGCCCGCAGCGGGGACCTGGGATGCAGATTGCATCATGAGAGTAGAAGAAGAATTATGGAAAAAGAAAGCCAGACAGTCACAGAAAGATGCCATTGAATTATGGCGTAAAGAATCATATAGACGTACAGAAAAAGCACTCAGACAGGAAGATAAGGGTAAGGAAAATTCAAATAAAGTCCGAGAAAATCTGTTACTTGAGGAAGGTACCCGAGTAAAATCAGAACAAATAGACAGACAAAGAAACGCCCTTATGAATGGTATGTATCCACTTCTGGCCGAAGGGTTACCTAAGGCTACTCCGGAAATACCAAAAGACTTGCCACCTCCATTATTTCCGATAAAAGCACATCCCAAGGGGCATCCTAGAACCGCAGAAGATGTTTTCCTGTCCTCTTATTTAGATGACGCAGCTCCCGAGTATGCTAATACCGCACCACATAGACCGCTTGCCGATGATGCTCATCGCCAAGACTCTCCGTCTGTACCTCCACAAAAACAAGCTTCGACACACATTCCGACAAACACATCTGTTTCTACAGCTTTTCCCGCAACGACGGTTGCTGTCTCACCTTCAACAAATCCTTTCACGTCCAGCATCCTAGACGGTGCTACAGGAGGTACGACAGACATTTTTTCTACGCCACCCAGAGGAAATAAATTTTCCCTTAGAGAATTAGCACACCAACGTACGCCCAAACTAGCAACCCCCGACATGCTCAAGGAACTTCTAGTAGATTGTAGATATGATCCTGTGCCCGGTAAACGGGACGAAATGCTGCTGTCATCATTACGTATTCGACGAGCTGCAATATATTTAACGAAGCTACCAGGAATGGCTACACATTTAGAAAATATATATCACTTTGTCCAGTCAGGACGAGGTCCTGAAAGTATTAGCAGAGCCATGGAGTACCAGAAAGCGGAGGTACAGGGACAATTGTTACGTTTCCTTATAAACTGTGTAATCAGAAATCAAGACCGGCCTGGGGTAAATCCGGAAGAAATGCAAAAACTTGTCACTTGGGGCCAGAATATATCAGACGGAAGACATGATAAACAGTTATGTATAGTAGCTATGTACCGAAAGATCCGTAAAGAAATAGAACGAATACACGAAGAAAGATTAGAGATAGACGCCGCTGACCTAAACAGAGAGGAGGGGGAGCACGAATCAGACCAAGTAGATACAATAGCTTATGTAGGTAGAGGAAGATCCCATAATAATACCAGAGGTTTTAACGACCCAATACGTCCAATACGTCCAGAATGTAATAGACATCTTCCAAACCCTATGCTAAATACAAAATCCCCTGAACACTTATTCCAAGCCGCCGATAAATTACTCCGAGATCGAAGGGGGTACCACGTGCTTGATTCCATGGACGAACAAGAATTAGCCAGGTCAGCAGTACAATGGGCTGACAGTCCCGGCGAATACAATGACGATGTACTTGCACACACGTTTCTGAATCTAGACCCATATGAACAGCGTTTAGCTAGTATATACATGATTCAACACCTCCTTATATTATATAAAGGCCAACACTCCGATCCAGGACCCTTACCTGACATATTGACAGAACTGCTCACGAATATATGGAGAGGGTCAGGTACTGATTTGATTAAGGAAATTCTAGAATCTCGAAATCAATATTTAAATTTCGTATGCCCAGAACACGTTCCAGTTCCCATCATGGGAAGAAAAATGTATCACATAGATAGACAGAATCCGTTACGCGAAGTACACCCAATTAGAGGCGCCGGTGATAATTTTACACGAGTGTTTGTATACACGCCTATAACTAAACTGGAATTATTAGAAATGAAGAAAGTAGTACCCAGCCATGACAAGGACCCAGCAGGTTTCCACCGTGAGATAAAAGACATGTTACTCATGGGAGAGTATACCTACCCCGATATTATGAAAATATTAAAAGTCCTATTACCAGCCGGTGTTTATGAGAAACTCAAAGAAAAAGAATGGGAGGTGGGAGACCAAAAGATAGATTGGACAGCATTAGAAAACGAAGAAAAGGCCCGAGCTGCAGGAGCAGGGCTTGGGGAAAAGACTACAGCACTAGCAGGACTACTAATACAGGTACTGCCACGTTTATTAACTACGAAAAAGGAAGACTGGGGTGCAATCTCAGCCTGTAAACAAAAATCAGATGAAGACACTAGTGATTTTTATTCCCGATTTGAAAAATGTTTTAGTATAAATAGTGGCATAAAAGCCAGTAGCGAGTCATATCCACATCTGTTTGTGACAAAATTAGTTGAAAATTCTCTGCTACCAGTCAAGAATAGAGTATTGAAATTCGAAAGTACCTGGCAAGGTAATACCCCATCACAGATGCTACAGATGTTACAATATCACCACAATTGAATTAGAGAAGAACAAGAACACGAACAAAGACGTATGAAAGATACGAAAATGAAAATGCTTGTTGCACAATCAGTTCCAGTCGATAGTCACCAAAAGGGTGATTCCGCAAGTCCTGCGAAAGGGACATGCAACTACTGTAAACAACCAGGTCATTACATACACGATTGTCCAGTCCTGAAACATAATATTGCCACAGGTAGAACACATGAGAGACCACGTCCACCTAGACAGGATCAGAATCAACAACAAATCCCTCAGAATGCACAACATAGGTTAGCTCCGCAACAATTAGCTCCGCAACAGGCAGCTCCACAACAGATCGTAGCGCCACCACAAGTGCAGCCTACTGCTGCAACTCAAGCAACAACACAACAAATGTATCAGTATGCACAAACAGATTATCCCGATTATCAGCGATACTCATGAGATAGCCTAGAGAGGGAAGTTGGCTTACCCCTTATAGAGGTTCCTGTAGACCAAGAGGGACCTTATGTACATAGTGAACTATTAGGGGAAGACAGAAAGTTTTTACTTGATACAGGGGCAAGCAGAACAACTATAAGACGCAGTGAAGTTCCAGGGGCACCCCTCTCAGGCTCACAGAATATTTCCCTTGGATTCTCAGGAAAACCGATAATAAATGACGTAACACAACCTCTTCCACTTACAGTCGGTCCATTAACACGTACTACAGACTTATTGCTTACCAAATCATGTCCAGAAAACTTGTTAGGTATAAAAACATTGAAAGCTCTAGGAGCCATAATATGTTGCTCTCCGGAAGGAGTACGACTATTTTTACGTGACTTTAAAGGTCACTACGTATCCAGAGACATGGATCACCGACTTCAGAATTTACCTACACATTTATGGGCACAACGCCCCACTAATGTTGGTTGCATGAACATTACACCATATCGAGTCACATTAAAGACAGGAGTGGTACTACCACGAATGCGACAATACAAGTTACCACCAGATGCTGTAGTGGCTTTACTGCAAATCATTGACGAGCTTATTGCCCAAGGAGTGGTTGTCGAAACAGACTCCAATGTATGTAATTCCCCGATAATTCCGATTCTTAAAAGAACGGATCCAAAAGCTCCGCCAGTATATCGATTAGTTATTGATCTGCGCGAATTAAATAAATGTATTGTACCACAATACCCTGTGGTCCCAGATATCTCTTCATTACTCCCAGCTATTGATTCAGAAGCAACGTTTTTCACTGTAATTGATCTCAAGAATGCTTTCTTTAGTGTCCCAATTGATCCAGAAAGTCAATATTTATTCGGTTTTAGTTTAAATGGACGAAGTTTTAAATTCACACGCGCACCTCAAGGATTTACAGAAAGCCCCAGCATCTATAGCCAAGCACTGAAACGAGAACTTGACAGTATCCACATGCCAGTTAACACTGCCTTGCTTCAATATGTCGATGATCTGCTGATCACCGCTCGAAGCGAACTTGAATGTGAAAAAGCGTCATTGACGGTTTTAAAATTTCTGGCCGACAAGGGGCACAAGGTGTCCCCTTCCAAGCTGCAATTCTGTGTCCAGCGAGTTGTTTATCTTGGGCACTCGCTGTCCAAGGAGGGAAGGCAGCTTACACCCGACCGCATCCAGTTAATTGCTAACATGCCACCACCCAAGACACAAAAGGAGGTGCGGGCTTTTATAGGCCTCACTTCATACTGTAGGCAGTGGATCCCTCAATATGCATTTCTAGCAAAACCACTCATCCAGTTGACAACACAGGAGGCAGCCACATCGACTGTCCTCCCTTGGACTCCAGAACATACACATGCCTTTGAAAGCTTAAAGAAAGCTTTATGTCAAGCACCTGTCCTAGCAACACCATGTTACAGTAAACAGTTTACACTCTTTGTTACAGAACGCGAAGGTACTGCTTTGTCAGTACTCACTCAGGAACAAGCAGGATCACACAAACCATGTGCTTATTTCTCTAGTACATTAGATCCAGTAGCGCAGGCACTTCCAGCGTGCCTGAAATCAGTGGCAGCAACAGCTTTAGCAATCAGACAAAGCGATGCCATAGTGTTAGGACATCAATTGACAGTACAAGTACCACACGCAGTAGAGGTTCTCTTGAACCGCACACAAACACGACACTTGACTATAGCGAGACTCACCGGTTACGAATTGACATTGTTTCAGCCACACATAGAAATCAGACGTTGTAATACGTTAAATCCTGCCACACTGTTACCAGTAGGCGGAACAGATCCATTGGCACGATTGTGTCGAAGTCATTACTATCACGACGAAACCCAGACAAGACTTGACAGATATCCCTTTGACGGATCCAGACTTGACATTATATGTAGATGGGTCATGTATGAGAACAAGTACAGGAGAGTTAGTGGCCGCGTACGCAGTCACAACAGACACTGAAGTCATTGAAACAAATTGTATTAACACTTTGTCAGCTCAAGCAGCAGAGCTCATCGCTCTGACACAAGCCTGTATTCAAGCCACAAATAAAAAAGTCAACATATACACAGATTCACGTTATGCATTCGGAGTCGTCCATGACTTCGGCGTACTGTGGCGAGAGAGAGGTTATTTAACTTCTCACGGTGCCCACATCCAACACGGACCCCTCATTCAAGCCCTATTAGACGCGATTCATTTACCTACTGCAATATCGATTATGAAATGCAAAGCCCACACAAAAGTTACCGATATCATTTCTCAGGGTAATGACCTAGCTGACAGAACAGCTAAACAGACTGCTCAGAATCAGACTCACACAACTGACATGACAAAGACAATAGTCCTGACACCAACACATTGCATGACAGTTAAGGATCCCGCCCTTGATGTAATTGACATACAGACACATGCTACACCAGAAGAAATAAAGAAATGGACTGAATTAGGAGGGATCCAAACAGATCAAGGATGGATGACGAAGAAAAAATCTATATGGTTTCTTCCCGACTCAATGGTCCAAGTCATCATTAACACTATACATAGTCCAGCGCACCTAGGAGAAAAAGCTATGCTAGACAGCATTCAACACATTTGGTTCAACAAACACTTGCGAGCCGCAGCTAAACAAAAAGTCCGTACCTGTATGATATGTTGTCAGTTTAATCCAGGTAAAAGCATCCCAGTAGAACAGGGTGGATTCCAAACTCCCGATCATGCTTTTGAAGTCCTCCAGATGGATTATATCCAGATGGAACGATGTCGAGGATTCAAATATGTTCTCGTAGTTGTCTGTGCTCTTTCCCGTTGGACAGAAGCATACCCGGTTTCAGATTACACTGCCCCGACTACTGCCAAACAGTTAGTTCGAGAATTCTTCCCACGGTACGGTTTACCACGTGTTGTCTACTCAGATAACGGCCAGCCGTTCTCATCCGAATTAATGAAACACGTTTCCCTTCTATTAGGATACCAATGGAAATTTCACTGTGTCCGACATCCCGAGGCGGCAGGTCTCGTGGAACGCCATAATCAAACTCTGAAAATTAGATTGTCCAAAATATGTAGAGAGAAAGGAGTCGATTGGATAGTAGCCTTACCAGTTGCGCTCTTTTACATGAGAATGGTAGCACATTCTCGAACAGGGCTATCTCCGTATGAGGTGATCTTCGGTAGACCACCAAATATGTGGGGGACGCCTATACCTCGTAAAATCACTGATGTTGACTGTAATATGCTGACAGATTACCTGGCTTCCTTGATGTCTGCACTACAATCTTGTCGTTCACAGGTATCCGCAGCTTTTCCCGACAATACTGAGGTGAAACCCCATGACGTGGTTCCTGGGGATCTGGTTTTGGTCAGGAATTTCGATCGGAAGACCCAACTGGATCCTAGGTGGAAGTCACCGAAGTTGGTTCTACTTACCACAAGGACAGCTGTGAAAATCGAGGGAAGGAAAGGGTGGTTGCACTCGAGTCATATCAAGAAATTTTATGGACTACCATCCAGCGTAGAGACTCAACCCTGTATTCCCTCACAAACAGACTCAAAGCTTCCTTTGGTTGAATTAACGAAACCAGAACTGTATAAACTAAAATTGAGGTCCAGTAAGTCAGACAATTTGATTGTTTAAGTCCTCTCCAAGGTGAATCGGTTGAATTTGTCTCTGACATGAATCCTCTGGACCGGAATAGAGAAAGAAATAATCAAATGCTGCTCAAGAAGCATGCGTATTGTAAATCATTTCGTAGTCATTGTACAGTAACATTATTAATTTTGTTTTTTCTAAGTCTTCTGATCATCATTGTCAGCATCCTATTGCACATGTATTATCCTATTCCTAAGCATGCTTATAATATAACTGCAGAACATTCTTTTAGTGAATTACCTCCACATGAATTGTCTTATAGATTTGCGCTGCGCAATAACACTTTCATTAGTATGCTACATCATTCCCATCAAACCAGCAATGCCACAAATTGTTGGATATGTGGCCGACTCCCTCCCTATCAGAACTATAAGGGAGTGTTGCCCCTCTTTCCCTATCCGTTCACACACAATGGCTCCTGTGGAGCATGGTTTAGTTTGATTAATTCCCTAGATTCAAATTCCGCAGTTTATCAAGACAACTGGGTATGGGGAAACCTGAACTTAGTTTTGCTTAAAGTCTGCTACCCTAACAAGGAGGGACTTCCCAAAAGAACAGGAACTGATCTAGAAAATGAAGTATATGGATTAGGTAATTTTACACTTAACCTCATGATCCTGAACGTTGAATCTGAAGCTACACCAATCTTGCCCGCCATGTCCGTATTCCCAGTAAAAGGGGAACTATGTATAAGAAAGAATGGCTCCATACACATGGGCCATAGTAAATGCACCACTGTAATAAAATTCAGTGATCAAGGCAAGTCTACATTTAGAGCTTCCCGTCATTCCTACTTTATATGTGGCCAGACCGCATATATACGTCTACCTTTAGATTGGGATGGTACCTGTTACATAGCATTCCTTCTACCACCTGTTTTCCTAGCTCCTCCTGATTATTATAGAAATACCCATTTAGTACACAATAGACAGCAGAGAGATCTCCCAATTGTCGATTACACTGAAACAGCATGGGAAAAATACACAGATTTCAATAAAGGTTTCTTTCCCTATATAGGTACAGTTACTAATAGTAAGCTGATACGTAGATTAACCAGAACCCTTGAAGCAGTAGTGAACGAAACTATTTCCGCCTTAGGCAATTTAACAGAAGAGCAGTCTGCTATGCGGATTGTTGTGCTTCAAAATCGTCTTGTCCTGGACGTCATCCTGGCCGATAGGGGCGGAGCTTGTAGGGTCATCGGATCAAGTTGTTGCATTTTCATACCAGAAAATTCGCCGTCAGTATATAAAGCCATAACCCGCCTTCATAAGATTGTAAGCCAGATACACCAGAGTCCAGGCACCTGGACTTGGTCCGGTTGGTTCTGGGGCGTGTTGTCAGCCTGGGGATGGAGAATGCTCTCCTTCCTAGGTATTGGCTTTCTCATACTATTCAGTTGTTGCTTATGTCTACAATGTGGGCCAGCGATTTGTGGTCTGTGTGCCACCTCGTGTATCCCACATCCAAGTTTTCGTTCGAGATCCCGGAAGAAGAAAGAAAAGCAAATGATGCTATATGAACAGATCGATGGATTGATGAAGATCGATATCTCCTAAGGGTCCGAAGGGGACAAGGAGGGAATGAGGAAATATGAATTTTGTGATCAGTTATGTCCCCTATCGTAGACCCCAACGGCTCCATGTACATGCTATACGTACATGTATGTTCCCTCCTGCTCCAGTTTTGAAGACGCAAATATATGTGCGTCCACCGTCAACATGTCCTCTTTCAGATCCACCATGAATGGGTCAGATATTCCTTTCCTAAGTATGAAAGGCCACCGACTTTATGTGGTTCACTTTCCACATTTTGCAGATTCAGGCGAGTAGGCCCGAATTCTGTCATCAAGCCTTTTCCTGTCTTCTCTCTCTGAAAGCTCCAGTCTGAGCCTGCATCTGTGACCATGAACTTTGTCTCACTCCCTGCGCGGCTAACGGTGCCTGATCCAGCCCGTCGCCTGCCAAAAACTGTATTTCACCTTCAAGATTATCTCCTCCGCCCCTCATCCGATGCATTCCTGTCTAGTAGTTTAGGTAAACATTCCTCCAGCTACCGTGCAAAGGGCCAGGCCTCGCTGTCCTCATGCAAGTAATTCATAGCCCTGTTACCATGGAATATTCCTACCCCCTCGCATCTAGTGTAGACACTTAGACGCTTGTACACGCACTAACAGTCAGTATAGTCAGTATAGAATAAGATTCTATCCTAAGAGACCTCTCTTTTTGGATAACACAGTTCTTTAAACATAGGATATTAGATATGATTTGGGATTAGGTTGACATAACCCCAGACTTCTGTCTCCACGTGTAGAGCTAAATGTCAAGTCCTTTCTCCCTCTAGTTGCACGTCAATCACACGTCATGCGGCTGCGCACGCATCTCTGCCAAATATTTCTGCTGACATTGCAGGATTCTCTTATGGATCCACCCACTTGTGACATCATATATAATGACGTTGTCTAGTTACGCCTATTCTAGTTACGCATGCATAGTTTATTCTGTCTTATCAGTTGATACGCCTACTGCATCTGTTTTACTGTAATGCCTTTTCTATAAAAAGGATTACCTGTCAATAATATATGCCCTTCCTTCCTGAACTTTCGTGGTGATGGAATAGAACGCCAACAATTCGAATTGTGTTCCTTTGTATAGGAATAAAGCCTTTTTAAAACCTCTAATACCACGGATTCTGCCTCTCATTTTACTGAGTTATTCTTAATAGACTTTACCGCATAAAAAATAGTACCGGTAACGAAATATTTACCACAGAGGAACCGCCACAAGGGACTGCCTCCCTGCTGGAGCACCCTGTGTGCTGGCCTGCCTGGGCCCAGCCTTTGCCCTGGACGTTTTTGGGGCATAACTCCTCGTGAGGGCTATATCTTTAATTCCAGGAAGGAATCCTGGTGCTCTGCAGCACTGCGCTGCATTCTGAGTGAACCCCGGCGTTGGATTCCCCCGAGTTGCTGGAGGAAGCGGGAGCCTACCCCGCATGGTGGGTGCATGTGCCGCAGAGCTGGAGCCCACCCCGCACTGCCGCTGCTGAGGATAGCGGGTGCCCACCCCGCACTCGTGCCTATTTGGCCAAGCGGGAGCCCACCCCGCGTTTTGCCGATCGGAGCGGGAGCCCACCCCGCTTCCCTGCATGTTTAAATAAAAGCGGGTGCCCACCCCATATTTGAGCTTCATTTTAAAGCAGGAGCACACTCGCACTTCGCCACAACTAGAAATCGCCGATGGGCCCGACCTGGAAGCCAGGCTGCTGTGCCTGGTTGGGGGCAAGGCCAGCCGGCAGGAAAAAGGATACCGGGAGTGCTGGGGAAGGAGGCAGGGCCCCCGTGTGCCGGTGGGAGCCCCACGTGTGATGCATGCCTGCGTGTGGCCAGAGGAGAGTAAGAGCGGGGTCTGAAGAGAGACCAGAGCCTCGCGGGCTCCTTCCTGCCGCTCCCCGCAGTTTCCCCAGCGAGAGGTTGCCAGGTCGAGGCACACTGCGGGTGCCTAAACTCCGGCCTGAGAAGAGGACCGGAGGTGCCTACCAGGAGTCCCCGAGCAGCCCCGGTGAGTGGGGCTCAAGTTTGGTAGAGGTGCCTTCAGTGTCTGTTTGCCTCAGCGTCCCCGCAGGAGAGCAGGCCACTGCAACGTGAGGAGGGGGGCAGAGCGGAGCCGTGTTGGTGCTCCAGAAGTACCGGAGGGGCTCATTTCTCTATTGGGAAATATAATTTTAGAGTCCCAGTGGGGACTGCGGAGGCACAGTTAGTGCCAGTGCTTATTTGGTTTTCTCAGCTGCGCCGCCGTGGCAGGCAGCTGCAATGTATGGGGCAAGTTGATATTTAAGAGCTCTGGAGGAGGGCTCAAGAGGCACAGTGGTGCCAGTGCTCATTTCCACAGCTGCCCCGCCAGACAGTGGGCAGCTGCCGTGTTTGGGGGCATTTTGTTGGTGAGGAAACAAGGGGTGAGTTGTACCCCACGCCCCAGCGCATTAGCGCAGTAGTTTCACTGCATTGGCAGCTACGCCCTGACTTTCTGGACAGAGGGCATTGGGGGCCCCCTTGAGAGGCCAGTTGGCCTGGGGTCCTACTGTGTTTTAGTCTAATGTGATTTATGCCCAGGGTGTTTAGGCTTCTGATGATTAGGATAATGTGTATGCTGGTGATTTATTGCATACTGGGTTTATGCTTATGAGGTTTTATGCCTACTATGATGCCTATGACAAACGTGATTTATGCACCATGATTGTTGCATAATGTGTTTATGCTGGTGAGGCCTATTGCGTAATGTGTTTTATGCTAATGAGGTTTGGGCCTAATGTGTTTTATGCCTAATGTGATAATGCGGAGGTCATTATAGTACCAGTAGTTACTGGTTGTGTTTATATTTACTTCCTGCATTCTGATGGTTCTGACTGTGGCCCGATTGGGCTGGTCCTGTATATAATCCCCAGTGAATATTGCCTAGTGCCAGTTGGCACAGTGTATATGTGTGGTTATGATCTAATGTGTTTTGGATAATACAAAGGCTATTTTTTATATAACGTTGTGTGGAGTTTCTTTTGTAGTGCGCCAAGTGTGTTGCTGCTGTGTGTGTGTGTCACGCAAACGCTTTACACATTGCCTCTGGGATAAGCCTGACTGCTTGTGCCAAGCTACTAAGGGGGTGAGCAGGGGTTAACTTCGGTGTGTAACTCCCATGCCCTGACTAGAGTGGTGGTTTCGGTCTGGCTTAGGAGCAAGCCCTAGCCAACCAGAAATCCCATTTGTAACACCTACACTACTCTGTACTGTGCTACACAGGGTTGCAACAAAACATGGGACGCAGAAACAGTTAAACTCTAAACAGATCAGGTCTTACACTTAATATTAAACCTTGGAGGACAAAGACATGCATTAACTACGTTGTAAAAAGCAGTGAGGTTGGCACAAAGTTGAAAATTGGAGAACCTGTGAAAGAAATGGTAAAGTGGCCTAGAAACAGAACTGACAGATCAGGAATGGCAACTGGTGCTTCGGCATACTTTTAATGCCTAGCGAAATTAAAGATTTAAGTTGTTACAACTTAATTTCACTGATCACACCTACCTTAATCCTTCTGGTCTCACTAAGATGTATCCCCGGACCTATCATTCGTGCCCTAGACGCCACGCAAGATTCTTCTTTTTAATCACATGGTCTGGGAGAGTTCTGTGCTACAGACGTTCTGTATATAAGTAACAAACCAGGTGAGAGAATAGACACTTATGAATCAGTGCAATCTAAAGGTATGCTTGCTGGGATTAATGGTAAGACTCAAAACAGATCGGTCAAACTGGAAATTTGTGGATCGTGCCTTGAGGCTGGCCCAAAGAGCAATATCACCCAATTGGAAAGCGGGGCATGTGCTGGCTATCAAGTTTTACAAAGATGAACTATATAAATGGGTATAGGTAGAGGATACCACAGTAAGATGCCAGAGGTTGAGAGCAGGAGCAGGTAAAGGTGCAGTTGAATGGGACTCCCCGATTGTCAACAAACCCTAAATCTCATGACCACAATGAACATCTGGATCTTCAGGCCTTGTAAGGACATCTGGGGAAAACACGATCTGGAAGGATGAACGTTACGATACGTCTAAGCCCCAGCCTCCCCACAACTTCGCACAAAGTTCAGAAAAGCTCCTCTGCCACCTTATGGCACCTTTCTTTTTCCCCCCTGGATAAGAGTTGGGGACTATAAGAAAGTAGGATCTGTTTTTATGGTTACCCCCACTTTTTGTCTGGTGCTAAGCTGTTACTGACTAGTCTGACTGGGATCCAGCTAATCAGGACCCCAGTCTATCTGCTTTCTCCCTAAATTGTTATGTTCAGTAATTAGGTACACCCAGATTGGATACTGGGGTACCCTTATAAGTCCCTAGTACTGGCACGCATGCACCCAGGGTATAGGTACACCAGAGGTCCCCCATGGGCTGAAGCATGCATTATGCCACCCATGGGAGACCATTCAAAATTGAACTACAGGCCTGCCATTGCAGCCTGTGTAAGCTGGTGCTTGCACCACTTAATAAAGATTTAGGTTTCCTATATCTAGGGTCACTGCACTTAAAACCTATAAGTCACCCCTATAGTAGGCCTTTGCAATCCTGAAGGCAGGTGCGTGGTTCTAAGTGCGAGGGTGCCCTGCATGAGCAGAACACCCCTACAGCCTACGAAGTCCATTCTCCTGGGTTGTCAATGAAGCAGCCATATACAATATAGAGGGGCACCGCGTAATTACAAAATGACCATCTCGAAACTGGCAGCAACGAATCCTATCATGTTTGGAATCAAATATGTTGGAATCATACCCCCACACCGTAAATGGTGTGGGAGGTATGATTTCAAGCACTAGAAGAGTCCTACGTTAGGCTCTATGTTCCCGGTGCCAACCTTCTAGACCCGGACAGCACAAAATGGTTGCTGCCGACCACAGAAACATTTCTGCCCTCCTTCTGCTGAGCCAAGCTCGAGCAGGGGAAGGCAGAACAATAGGCATCCTGTTACAGGGAGGTGTGACCACCTCCCAGACAGGATTTAGTGTATTAGGACCGGGTGGGTGCACTTGCCGGCGCCACCAAGTCTGCATGAGGGACACATTTGGTGTCCCTGTGCATAATCCAGTTCAAACCAGTCCTGGGAGCTGTTGGCTCCCGCTCTGAACGAAACTGGACAAAGGACATGGGAGTAGCCTGCCCCTCTGTCCAGACTCTCCCCTGGGAGGGTCCCCTGAATCGTCCAAACCCTGTCCTAAGGGTACTTAAGGGCCTACCTGTGGATGGGTTCCTAGATTCGTCATGGGACAAGATTCAGATCAGACACCATTTCTACTTCCACCGTCTGGGCACTCTGGACTTCGTTTGGGCTCGACTCAAACGAAGTCTGCTGCATCGTCTGTGCCAGTGCACGCTACATGAACCTTCCAAGGCCTGTGGGCATTAAAGACGCCTGAAGGAATCTCCCCTGGCATGAAGGAGCCACTCCCCTGCATTAGCAGGCACCGCAACTAAGTTGACTGGTCTGCTGATCCTAAGCTCCTCCGGAGTCCATAAAGTTCTGCAACACAGGTGGTGGTTTTCCACTGCTCCCGAGGCCTGCCATGACCAAGTTTGAGGCCAGTATCCCTCGTAGGGGTTGCAATAACCAAACCCCTGTGCACCTGTCAACTTGCAGTTGCAAAGGCTTGTTGGCTTTCTTCCAAGAAGATCTGTAGGCTCCAAGAAGTCCCAACCTCGACCATCTCCAGAGACCAGAATCTTCAGCCACACCGCATCGTTGTGCATCGTTGCCTGCATCTTTTGGTGAGCTGCTTGAGGTCCTCTCACGACTCCAGGGCCTCCGGCCGGTCGGTCCATTTCAGGGTCACACAGGTTTCTATTGGGCTGCCCTGATTGCTCAGGGTCTGCCCTCACTCCCCTGTTTTTGGTGAGTCCCCTGGAACTTGCTGGTCCAGACGTTGCTCCTTCTGCCACTCCTGCATTGGTTGCATTTGCCAAGGCTTGCTGGTGCTCCCGCTGGACACTGACCCCTCGGCACTCAACATCCTTTGCGGGACTGCTCATGCATGGCTCCTGGTCTTCACAGCTGCAGAGTCAAGGTCATCGTCATCCATCCTGCAACACCAGACATCGGAGGGCATTCGTCTTCAAAGTCTCCTGGTCACTCCTGAGTGACAGACTCTGTCCCCTCTGCTTGCAGGTACCTCTCATCAAGAATCCATCCTCGGATTCCACCGGACACTTTCTCCTCCTTCAGCAGCTGCACTTTCCTGAAGTCCTCCATTGGGTTCGACAGCGGTTTCCGACACCACTTCACACGTATGCCTCTGGCTTCCCTGGTGTAGATAACGTGGGTACTAGGGTATCCACGGGTGGGGTGGCTCTCCAACCTTCTGTCTTCCACAGGGTTTCTTCAGGGTCCTCTGGAAAGGGTCCTTAAACATTAAAAATCCAACCGCGACTTACACAGAGTTGTACGGAGCACGTGGTTGTGTTCCCACACTGCACACGCTCTTCATGGGGCCCTTATCTACTCACCATGGGTGATTCCTTGGGTCCCCAGCACTTCTACGTCCTCTCGACTTTGTCTTGACCAAAGTCGTGCTTCTTATACCACTTTCTTAGAATAGGGTTTGGTCTCGCCCTAGGGTCCACTGTGTATTACGTATAGATAGTGTCTTAAAAAAAATGTAATTTGGTAATATGTGGCACTACTTCAAGCACCCACATTAAATTTGACATTTTCCATGTTTGGTTTTCTGAGGGTATGGATCCGTCAAATGGGGGCGGGAGGGGGATGTCAAATTTAAAAAGAT
The DNA here is from genome assembly GCF_964204655.1 of Triturus cristatus. Taxonomy (NCBI): domain Eukaryota; kingdom Metazoa; phylum Chordata; class Amphibia; order Caudata; family Salamandridae; genus Triturus; species Triturus cristatus. Next base: position 954,326,515 of record NC_140590.1, on the reverse strand, counting down.
TAAAAAAAATCGGTTTTAAGCAACTTTGGTGCTTTTTAATTATCTGCATGGTATTTGGTTGCCTGTAGAAAGTTAAGACCAGTGCAAGAATTTCAGGTTTCATTTAGATCCTATAAAAGGATTTACAACTCGGACACAGTATTATGGTTATGCACATCATTTGGCAGGCATATTTTTTGATATTTTGTAGGTGCAACGGAAAAGGAAGCACACAAAGAGCACAACATGAAGGGGCAGAGGATAAGCACATGGGCAACAGCAAGCAATACGGAGCGTGGCGGAGGTGGAATAGAGCGGCACAGAGAGACCGGTGGAACACACAGGCCAAAACCATAAGAAAAACAGTGGCGCTTTAAAAGTGAGCAGGGGAATGATGCAAGTAATGCATTCATGCTCCAGGAGATGGACAAACATAAGAAGGAAGAGGAAGTAAAGCCCAAAGAAGTAGACAAATATACAAAAAAATAAAGGACAATAAAGCAAACAATTAGTAGGCAATGAGTGGGCTTTAAGTAGACAGTAGTCCTTTTCATCAACACAGAGATGTGCTATCTGGTAGGAGAGTGTGTTTCCCATTTTAACTTGCATAGCAGTATTTCCTCTCCACTACAGAACAAGCATTGGAAATGCAATAGGTCTCACATGCACTGGAGTTAGAATTCTAGGCGTTGTAAAAAATAATTTATTTTAACCACTTGCTGCCTAAGCCAAGCACAGCCCAGTTTGCAAAGACTGTGTGTGCATGGTGTTGTTCCGATAGTATCGTAAACAAAGAAGCTTATCCTAAACATCACTAATATTTACGATTATTTTTGTTTTATACAAGCGCCCCGAGTAAATGGTTGTGATGCATTACTTGTATGATTGACGACTTTGATGGGTCCTTTATTATATATTACACAAGGTCATTGAAAGATTATTTAATAGAGGAAGCCTTTCATGTAGGTTCCTGTTGCACCGGATACGTTCAGAACTCGGGCTACATAATGTCCACTTCTGATTTATTTAAGTTCAATTTATAAAGAATGCAGTGAACTGTTTTTAAGATGCGTGTTTGAATATTTAGCGGCAGTGTCAGACACACCATGATACACAAAAAAGCGCACGATTGCAGAACAATTTTTTTGTATCTTGTGCTCACACACGGATGTGGTTCTGAAAATCGTCAGGATTTTAGGTACCATGCCATCTTTAAAGCGAAAATACTAAGTCTTCATAAATAATCTAGCTGGGTATAAATATCTTAATCCAAAATACACATTTAGTACATCTTAAAAGGCCTGTAAATGCACTATGAAACCTCCGATTTTCAGAAATGTAATTTGTAAAGAATGCAGTTAGCTGTTTTTCAAGATGCGTGTTCAAATATTCAGTGGCTATGTCAGAGACCGCATTACACACAAAAAGGACGCATCTACAGAACTATTATTTGTATGTTGCGCTCACACACAGATGTGGGTCTGAAAGTTTTCGGGACAGGTTATAACACACTACCAACACTAAAGGCCGTGTAATAGACGCTACCAGCACAATTGGCCGATAACGCAAGAACTTGCAGGAAGCCCTTCCTGTGGCACTGTAGTGCTATGCAAACCTTTGTAAAAATAATGCAGAAGGCTTTGCAGAGCCTCGGCAGGGTCACACTTCTTATCCTCCCAGTATCCCTGCGATCATGCACTTCCCGAAACAGGCTGCAACAAGCTGGGCACAAAACCTCTCGTAGTGAGAGAGGAGGTCTGCTGCAACAATAAAGGCGCTTCGGCATGCTGAGGCGGGAGGTGTCTGAAGGCACCGCTGATCTTAAATAAAGGCGCTTCGGCATGCTGTTGGGTGGCGGGAGGGGTCTGGAAGCGTTGCTGCAACAATCGTAAAAAAAAGAGTTCTCCTCAGCAACACATTAAACATACAAGCGGACCGAAACAGTAGTTAGGCACTGCTGCTTCTGGACTAAACGGAAGTCAGTATCACATTAACAGCCACTAAAAAGCCGGATAACAACAGCTATGCCAACGTTAAACTAATGGCAAGCAGCAACAGAAATTACCCGGCAGTGGACGGAGTTTCACCCAACATACTAATTACCGGATGCCTCAGAGAGGCAGCGCATGTGCTGCCCTAAGCGAGACCTAAAAAAGGCTTGAAAAGAATTACACAAAACTTAGGATGAAATTATAAATACTAAGGAAAGTGCCTTTGCTTAGTTTGGTAAATCTAAGCATTAATGCACCCCCTTTTGCACTGTTTATACACTGCTCATGGTTGGCATCATTCATAAGAAATTACATCATTGATATCCTCATCCAAAACTGCGAATTTTCTTTTAAGAAAATATTTTTATAGGATATCAATATTTATTACGTTTCTCACCTAACATATTGTAATAACTAATGATAAACTCATTGCAAATGTATTGATCTACATAACTGTCCATTTAATATAACACATAATAGCACTTTAAATACTACAGGAACTTAACTACAATTCACACATTAATCCACTACAATCATAAAAAAGTTAGTTTAAAAACACGTACAACACTGAAACAGATCACAAATGTCCTACCACACTATAAAAGAAACAAAGACATAGCCATTACCACAAATGCACCATTCACAACATAAAACTAGTATATCTACTACACGACTGATGTTAAAAGGAAAACACACAATATCATACATGCAACACACCTATGATTCAGATGCACTCCCTCTGAATAAACTCCAGTACATTGTACTACTACATGCTGCTTTGAGTCAGCAGCCACGCGGTGGTTATGCTAACAGCAGCATTGGGATCACCAGTGCTTTGGAACCAAGATGCGAAGCAAGGGCGAAACTTGCAGGGAATTGAGGTCTTAGGTAGCTGTGAGCTGACCGGACACTGCAGAAGCAGCCAGTGTGATTGTAGCTCCTGGAGGAAAGGTGGCTTCTTCACTATGTCCTTGGTTCTATGTGCTTTCTTCTGCCCCCCCCCCCCTCCCCACCCCCCATTGCTGCACGACTAGGGGGCCGACAGGGGTGGTGGAGGCAGTAGTAGCATACTTTTTGGGCTGGGTTGACTCTCAGGGAATGCAACGCCAGTGTGCCCAGCGGCATGCAGCCTGCAGTACCCGTCATCATCAGGCCCCTTTTTGGCTGGGTGGTGCAGTATTGTTTTTCAGCTGCGCTCGAAGAGAGTTACCACCAGTTTGGAACAACAGAAACCTCCTGTCCCTGCAATTTAAAACACTTTTGAGGAGCCATACTGCAACATTTGACAAGCCACTCAGTCAACTCGGGTATAATAAAAATAGTTTTTAAATGGGTAGCACTTACTCCCTCATCTGCGCCTGAAGCCCTATTGGGGGAGGTGGTATTGAGGGGGGGGGGGGGGTTTGAGGGGGAGAGATATTTTTTGCAGCTTTGTTTCTTCTCTTCATACACTGGTGAGTACTAAAAAAATGAATCAACACCTCTACTCAGCACCTTAACGACGCTTTTCACATGGGTGGGGTGGGGGGGGGGGGGATATTTGTTGAAGCTTGTGTTTCTTCTCTTCTTGCATTGGTGAGTATTTAAAAAATAGATCTAACACCTACGCAGCACCTGGCAAAGGGTGGACTCGCCATTTTTCTACACCTTCACAACAATTTCAAAATAACTCACCAAGCAATGGATAATAATGTTATGCAATAGTTGGCCTTTATAACTGACATTTAACAATCAAACAAGTGTATTAATAATAAGAATCCATATTTATTCTGCTTTAAAAATTAAAAGAAAAGCTATAATTGAAATAAAATCAAAACTGCAAATAAAAAAAAATCAGCTTTTAGATGACAATTTTTATTCAAATCTCATGGCAGCTCTAGTTAACGAAACAGCATTAGAGCTAGATGACCTTTGGAGGTTCCCCAAAATAGTATCAACATCCTCAAAACGATAGGTTAGGAGAGGTTTTCATCACAGCCCTCCTCTCAATATTTTGAGAACTCTAAATGGCAGATTTCGAAATGACCAGCCAGCAAATTCGCTGATTCACATGTATTAGAGCTACAATTTTGAACTACACTCTCGTTAATCTTTCACGTTTTCCTTTCTTTGAGAATTTCAAATGATAAAAGCTGATTCAAGAGCGACCATATGCCACAGTTCTTTTTCAATTGTAAACTTCACTTCTCCATCAATGAAAGCGCCCACTATTCTGGGCAACATCACAACTAAGAACCAAAAAGACTAAACTGGATTGGCAGACCCAACAATCTATTTGATAAATAGCATTGATTACTTAATAGGCCAGTTCAGATATGTAATCGGGACTAAGCTCAATCAACTGGATCAAACTCTAAGATTTCGCCACAGAGATGATACCTTACCTTAAGCCAATAAAATAAAACTAGAAACATCTCACAACAGCGTGAAACCACCTGCAGCATTTCATGGTTCAGCAAAGAATTAAAAGAAGAAAAACTTTGCCTATGCAGAGCAGTTACAGAATTTAAAAGCCAACTTGATGATAAATCACCAAGAGTGAAACAAATGCTCATATCATACAAGAAAGCAATCTAGAACACATCAAAACAAAGTCAGGGCTAACTAACGAAATAAACTTATCAGCATGAATAAAAGTAGCCCAAGGTTGCTCAGGCCTGCCATATATGATACGAATATCAATCATGTAATTGTGCAAAATCAACACATTTCTGATGAATTTTTTTTTAAACATTCTTGAAAGCCTTGTAAAAGTCACACGAACTGGTGCCACTAACCTGTAGCTGCTTAATCAGATGCATAATCTGTAGACCCAACTGGTTTCTCCCGAGGACCTCTATGGAAACGGTGGTGCGGCATCAGCAAATAGCCAATAGTGTCAATAATCAAAAAGGCAGACAAGACGGCACCCCAGGTCCTCAATGGCCTACCAGCAGCTTTCTTCAAACACAACCATGTGTATATTCCTTGCTCCCCTTTTTAACTCTTGCATATCCTCACAAACATTGTAAATTCGTGCATGGGCTGGCTATATCCTTCAACCCCATCTATAAAAAGTTTCCTACTTAAACCCTGTAAACTGTCATCTAATAGCTGCATTCGACTTGTTCTTGAACTATGCGCAGCAGAACAAGACTGCATTCTTACCATGCAAACTAGCTTTCGCCCAGGAAATACCAGAGATCGAGATCTTTACCCTAGCCAACAAAGGCTATATTGGCAAAATTAATATTGTAAACCTGCTTTATAGATTTTAAATATGCATTTGACAAAGTGCTGAGGATATTACTCTAGGCAAAAGTGGACTATTTTAGACTGTTTGCTAAATGACATTGAGCATCGTATACGAGTCCAGGTCAGGACAGGCAAAAGGGGTACGAGCCCCAGGAAAATCCTAGTATTCAATGGGCTTAAGCTGTGTCCTGACCCCCATACTGTTTACAGGTCTTCATTGCAGACCTCTACAGCTCACTCAGACGTCTCTTCAAACCCACCAAAACCGGGACACCAACGTCTATGTCTGTTTATTGATACAAAAGCATTCTGGAAATAAATATAGACAAAACCAAAACAATGATTATTGGCAAAACAATAAACAATAATAAATAAAGGCTTCCAGAAGGGACATAAAGGTAAGATCGCAACAGTAGAAGCATATAAATATCTGAGAAGAACATTCGACCACCGATGGACATCACTCTTCAAACTAAAATTCAGTATCCATCATTAGAGCCTTTGACCAAGGTAATGGAAAGTAAACTACAACCAACCTTATCATAAGGCCTAGCAGCATTGCCTCAATCATTAGCTTCATCAATAAATACATTTATTTGCAAAACTTACAGGTGCCTATTCAGTTCAGCTTGTGCAATCAAAACTTCAAAAGGCTGTCGTCTTTTGCCAAACTCATGTACAAATTACAGTCAAGCTGCGAAAACTTACTCAGTTATCAACCTTGGCAAGAAACTAACATTAAGACTTCTTGACCAAAAATCTGCGGGTCGATCTTTTACCATCCGCAATAAAAATACTTGAGCTAGAAGAAGCATGGGCCAACAGCATAAGCCTTACTTTTTTTTTATCTGTTTTTATTGATTTTACACAACTATCAGCTTAGGCAACATAACGTGATACAGTATCAGTTGTACATGGCATAATGTCATACATTCGCAATCAGTGACAGTGCCGAAGCATTATGAGAATCCTCGCAAGACATTGTTTAGTAATCGAACATCTGTAATTGAATCTCCGATTGCAAACCAGTACGGATGATTTCCAGCTTTTGTTCCCATATCTGGAGTCTAATAAAAAACATACCATGAGTAATCAAATCAGTCAGTGCTCAATACATTGTGACAACAACTCAACTAAAAACGTACCCACCCTTCCCGCCCCTCCCTGCATGTCCGGCAATAAGTATTTATAGTAGCATTTTCACATTTCCACAATTGGACTCATGTGCATCTCGGTTCCACAATCTGACTTAGGTATATTGTGCAGTCTTTTGAATCATACAATTTAACAACCCATGGATAATGTAAGGAGCCCCTGCGTCACATAACAGTGGTCCAGTCCCTCAAACTATAACAGTGCACCCTAGTAGAATCGTATATCTATTGCAGCATATTCCTTCATCATTGCATTCCAGCTCAGCGAGATAGGTGTTTTCCTCAGCCCCCTATACTCCTCTCTTTGTAGTTCAGCCCCCTAAGCCCTTCCCCATCTCACCACTTCTGCATGCCAGTCCTGTATGGACGGGGTTCTAGCAGATTTCCATCGTGTGGTTATGGCTCTTTTAGCCAGAAGGAGCGCAAGGTTAGCAAATCGGGAGGCGGGGTTACCCTTCTTTCCACGAGGCCCTAATCCCAGTATGCAATATTCCAAGGTGACTGTATGGCGCAACGGGGCTACATCAGCTAGTAGTTTGCACACTGTTGCCCAGTAGTACCCTAGTCGGGGGCAATCCCACACCATGTGTATCAATCCCGCATTGGGTGCATGACAGCGCGGGCAGGTATCACTTGCTCCCGGAAACAGTGTTCAATCTGCGCGGTGTTAAATAAGCTCTGTGTAGCAACATCAATTGGATACATTTAAATCTAGGATTGTGAGACACCTTCCCGGGGTATCCCACTATAGTATTCCATTCCTTAACGGTAAACTCACGGCCTACATCTTCTTCCCACCTGTTGGGTACTAGTCGTAAGGAGATCGCCGTCTCAGTACGAATACCGTGGGTGAGCCATTTGGTTTGTCGTGCTCCATGTCCCATTAGGTATTGCATGGTATGTAGGGCATTCGTGGTTGGTTCAGTATCAACCGGCGGCCATGTGATGCGTATATATCTGGATATGTGTGCGTGCAATAGGAACATTGTATCGGGGACACCGTGTATGCGCACAAAAGTTTCATTCGGTATTAGGACACCTTCCAAGTAAAACTCTCGTATAGTGGTGACTCCCGCATCCGTCCACGCCCGCAGAGCACGGTTAATAGTCAATCCCATTCTTGTAGGGATACCCAGTAACGGGATAGTGGGGGCATACGGTACCGCCCGTCCAGTGTATCTCACCGCATTCCTCCAATAAGTAATAGCTAACTTCAATAAGTGGGGCGTTGATGCCAGCAGGAGGGTCTGCGGTAGTAAAAGCCTGTGAATAATCCCCTTGGCACTGTCTCGTGGTGTCATGTCCAATTCATGCAAATTACATCCTGCAAGCCAATAAGCTGGCCACTGCAACTGGCTAGCATAACAATAAGCACGTAAATCTGGTACTTCCATCCCTCCTTGTTTCGTAGTTAATTGCAATTTTGCTAGGCTAATATGCTTTTGCCCATTGCCCCACACCAGATCTATCACCAGAGAGTTTAGTACCTTAAAGATCCTCGTAGGGACAAGGATAAGTAGATTGGTGAAATAATAAAGGAGCTGCGGTAGCAGCACCATTTTTGTGATGGCCACTTTGGCCGCTACCAAAAGGGGCAGTGAGACCCAGAATTGGATTTGAGATTTGAGCGCAGCGATTGCACGTGTTAAATTGACATCTAAGAGGTCCGTGGTATTGCGATAAATCTGTATTCCGAGGTATTTAAACAGCATAAGCCTTACTCATTTTCAAAAAGATACCCAAGAAATCAGCACGAATACTATCTTGGATGACGAACTAGAGTACATTTATAAAAATGTGAAATGCATGGAAAGTTATCAACTTCTACACTAGTAGCTCTGAACAACAATACCTTTGGGAACCGCTTTCTCTACGTATAAAATTCATCCAGTATCTCTTTGGCATATTTTTCTGTAAAGATCATGCCTCTCCAATTTTTTAATGTAATCTGGACCCCTAAAAAGTCCTTCTTTGTGGCAATACATATTTTTGTTTAAATAAATGTAATAATAATCAAATATAAAATTCTCTACTTCACGTTTGCAAATTTTAAAGGACACACAGCTCCACAACTCTTTAAGAAACATTTAGGCTTACTAACTGAAAAGAGAACACAATGATAGGACTTACATTAACAGGCCTGGGGTTCCAGTAATTTCAAAATTTTGAAATTACATATAAGGCATATATAATGTCTTGCGCACTAAAGGAAAAACACTACAGAAAACTAAAAAAAGTGTTTGAATAATATTAACGAGGAGATTACTGTAGAAATACTCAGTAGTCATCATTTCCGTTACTGCTAAATAGACTTCACAGTAACTACGCCAATTGCTAAAGAAGCAGAATGGCTGCACCAAAACATTGTAGCTAAACTTGAAGCTGGGCCTTGTGCAAGCACTAAGGCTTCTTAAGCAAGTTTCAGAGTAGAGGTTACCTGGATGCTCAACTAGGTCATGCACAAAGAGCATTCTGTGGTAAATTAAGTTAATTCAATAAAAGTGTATTCTGTATTCTTCCTCGATCCATAAAAGTTCATTCACAGCATACAATCGCACAAGCTTGTCCAAATATCTGTTGGGTAAAACCAGCCAATATACATCTCACAATTCAATAAATGCACAGAAAAAAAAATATATATATATTATATATATATATATATATATATATATATATATATATATATATATATATATATATATATAAAATTCCACACATTTAATCAAATGTTAACCCTACCACGGAACTATATACGAATTAATTTAAAATATTTACTAAGATTCCCAAACAATCGCCACGCGAGCCACTAATTACACAGTTAAAAGGCAAACTGTACCACCATCTTGGGGGTTTCCTAGTCCCCATTTAATCAAATACAATCAATAATAATAATGTAAGGGAAACAAATATTTACGAATGGAATGATCATGTTGTCATAAAACAGAAATTTCTTCCAGCCCTTACGTGATCGAAGATCTTTAATATAGGATATGAATACGCAAGTTTCCACCAAATGTAACTCCTGTAAGAAAGCTCCGGCAGGCGCACAGTTGTTAAATGTATTTTTCAACATCAGTAATTTAATAAAACTTTTAGTGGTTCCTTGTAGTAATACAACCCAGGCCTTTGACTAGATCTCCTCCTCCCTAGCAAGCAACATCCCTTTATACTTGCAACGGCTGTCCCCAATTAATAATTTATCTCTAGGTTTTTCTTTCAAGGCATTTTTTTTAATCTTTCTTACCGACCATGGAGCAGTTTTCGCCAAACCAGTCTTTTTTTTTTTTCTTTTTTTAAGACCGCCCAGTGAATTGTCTACCACTTAACTCATTTTTTTATATGAGACCGCCACAAAGGTATTTTTGATACTACTCACATCAGCATCTTCATCTAAACCAGTTTGCCAACAATTCCAGTACTCTTATATCAAATTAATTAGGACACCCTTGGGATTGATCTGACATCACTTTAGTGCATGGCCATTCTTTCCGCCACCCCTTCCTCCTTGCCGGTTACAAAAGGTATAATTGTGTGCCTACTGAGTCCTCTACACACAGTATGGTAACTTTTTCTCATGATGACCTGCTTGATCGGTGGACATAGCATGTCTTTATTCATGGCCAATATTAAAATATTTTATGCATGCTCCACTTCCCCCCCAAACCTTTTATCACATTTTCAATTTGTTATAATCTATGATAAACCTACTCCATGAAGTCAGTAACAGTATCCAACAAGCATTGGCATAGCCAATAGGTCTCGCTTTTAGAACCTTATAAGTATTGAGTTATGCAGCACAATATCCTTGGTGCAATAACATTAACTATTGCATGGTTAAACACTTATAAGGTCCCAAAGGCGAGACCTATTAGCTATGCCAATGCGTGTTTTACTTTAATTAACTAACCTACCTAAAATTGGTACCAGTCATGTTAAATAAGGAAATTAAAACTGTCCCCGGTGTCGCTCTGCATGCATCGTGGTGACTGCGACGAATTTTGCAAGGAGTCCTCTTTATTAGAAATCCGCTTCCAAAATTGTCATCAAATGAGTATGACATCATGCTGCCTGCGCATATATGTGACTGCAAAAAGGCACTGGCAAAGCCAATATTTCAGCATTTTACTGCCGAAACCCACTGGCTTTGCCAACACTTTTTCATGTTTATTCGTTGTATATAAGGCACCTCTAGACATTCCCTGCGTAATACGCATATATAAATGAATGAATGAAGCATGGAGAGAAGCTCACGTTTTGGTGGAATCTGGTTGTATTCCTTCGTGAACACAATGCCCTTTCTTCAGCTTTACTGCCCCGCCCATCTCTTTTCCTAAATTGAGGTGAAACAAATTCAGATGTAATCCCCAGACTGCTTGAAATGACATGCCGCCCAGATAAGGGTAATATCCAGGCATGCTTAATTAAGTGCATGTAAGCGAGTTGGGTAATACATATGACAATAATACACCTGCCACTTGCCAGGTCACACATTGGCAGTATATTCAATACAAACAACAGAGCCAGCATCCTCCCTCCGACTGCCTGCCTGTATGGTGGGTACAATACACACCGGAGCCGGCTCTCAGAGAGGAGGGACGCCGCAATGCAGACAAGCACACAGAACTGCCATAAGAGAGACTCCTATATTTAAACTCAAGGACTTGGATTTAAAAGGACAGCCCTTTCAGTACAGCGCCAGCTGCATGCAAGAAAAAAAAAAAAACAAGCGGGGTGAATTGAGGCCAGGCACGTGGCTGAAATGTTCTCGAAATGTATGCTGGGAAATGCTGCTTGGCTCTTCCGTGGAGGCTCAGTTCAGTAATAAAACTGACCTGCTTTTGCTATAATTCTTTTTGTTTGGAGTTGTTCAAAGCTTTTGGTAACGTAATCTTGATCATGTGCATGCTATGCCTACCGGTGCACTGTGGGGACGCGTTCCCAGGGTCTAAGTGAGAGATTGATGTCCGTGGCATGCAGTGGGACTCACACGAGAGGTGCTCAAGATCACACGTGATTCAAGTAAGTGGTGGAATAGTTTCAGCTCCCAGTAATACGGGTAGGATCAGTTCATTTACCACTCTCAGTCTCTGCTAATCTGAAACCCTTCCTATCTCTACGTCGACTTCACCAGTATTTCGATCCAGCGACTCCCGGCGCCTTTAGTGAAATTGATCGCGGGGGAAAAATGCTACCGCCGGCCACAGCTTGCAGTGCATGTGCACGAGTGGTGCGCGCGCAGCAGTAATCACGCCATATGGCGCCTCTGCCCGCGCACATGCACTGCAAGCTGTGGCCGGCGGTAGCATTTTTTGAAGCCCTTACTTAAAGTCTCGCCAGACCAGTGCAAGCGCTGAGTCAGGCGAGACCTAAAAAGACTCAAATTTGACAAGGTCCTCTCAAGTCCTTCTCCATTCTCCCCCAACCATGTAGTCCCAAGCAAGACTTTTCCAGCCTTTCTTTACCTCATGTGGAGTCAAAATCCCCATTATGTTTCTTTGTTTAGCAGACAGTGGTTTAGTCTGGCAGGTCTGGAGGATGTTAGATGGAGGATTTTGTGATTTCCATGTTTTCCTCCAGGACACCTCATAAGACTTTTTGTTTGTCACATGTAGCCTGACTGGCCAACACCTCCCTTGTCCTCCCGGAATATATCCTACTGTACAACAGATGTATAGGTGCCAGTTTTTCGGTTGGATTCTGGCCTCTCTTCACTTCATCGATTTATTAATAACCTCCAATGCCAAGGACAAAAAAAAAAGTTCACAAAAAAGTTCTGCTGGGCGCAAGTATGCTATCTGCTAAAGTTATATTTCTGTTGCCCATGATCGCAGGAGCCAGCCTACTTGCCTGTAAGATCACAAAACTTAGAGGGGTGGCACAGCCGAGCCACTTCTGGGCTCAGACAGTGCGCAGACCAGCCCACTTTAGGCCTGATATTTGATTGGGCACATCGCATGCAGTGGGATCACAGGCCCACTTTACAGCGTTGAGGGCAGGGCCTTCCCTGCCTCCTAGGCTCGGGGGGGGGGGGGGGGGGGGGGTATGGATGTTGCAGTTCTGGCCCCCAAATACATCTGACAACAGATACGGCATTCCAAGTTGCAGAAAGGCAGGCAGGCTTAGGAGCGCTGAGGGCAGCTCCTTCCCTGCCTCCTAGAGTGAGGGGAGAGGATTATGGATGCTGCAGTAATGGCCCCATACACAGCTGACAACAGGCACAGCACCCACTCTGAATCACAAACATAACTGTGTTTCATATGATTCGCAGCAGGGAATCATTGTACAATTTCAGTATCGATCCACAAATAACCGAACATATTCCTTAAAGTGAAACAACAGCGGAGGACACAAAATTAACTAAAATAGGGTAGTGCAAGAGGGGACAAGGAGCCTGAGAAATCGGGTAGAATATTAAGCAGAAAGGGGCTGACAGAGATCTACATCGCAAGTGACCGCACTGGGAATGAATACATCAGCAGTGCTATTATATGGCAAGGACCTTACATCATAGATTAAGTTTTTAACTCCTGTGTTCTTAATGGGGCCAATACAGGCCAGAGACCGAGAGACAGCCAGAGAGAGACAGACACAGAGAGACAGCCAGAGAGTATATTACACAATGGTGGTCGTTATAGTTAGTTTCCATGGGAATAGTGTTTTTTGTTTTGCTAACGGCTTTGGTACTATTTGGCAAATATGCATGAACATTTATTAAAATGTTTAAAAAAAAAAAGTTAATCCACCTTCAGTTTTTTTCTGGATATTTTCTGGGTGTACTGTCAAGCTGAGGCTATTAAAAGGGGAGGGACCCAAAATGTACTTCCCTCATACAATTTCCCCTGGAAACTTTAAGAAGCCATGAAGGGCTGAACAAAATTCCACCATATCATTTTGTGGGTGAATTGGTGTAAATAACTTCAGCGTTTTTTGAGAAATTAAAGTTCCAAAAGTTAATATATTGGTCCGAAGAGAGTTCAGCGTGACTCTTGTGATACTGCACCTTCAAAAAATAGAGAGATCTTATTTATTTATTTATTTTAGAGGTTTTATATAGCGCTGGCTGGACCAGAAGTATCAGAGCGCTTTACAGGAGTAAAAAATAGTTACAATCACAGGAACAAAAATCAGCAACAATCCCCAGCAGTGAATAATAACAGGTTACAAAAGAGAGACGGTTTGTAACTATACAAATACAGGTATGAGATCAGGAGAAATTTACACAAATCTAAAAGGAATGATAAGAAGAGGGGTTAGGGTGAAGACCCCCAATATTTGTTAAGGAGGTGCACTTTGAGGTCCTTTTTAAAGTTGAGATAAGAAGAGTTGCATCGCAGGTCTTTGGGGAGGGCATTCAAGGTGCTATGGGTATTGCTGGAGAAGGAGCGGGATTGGGTGGATTTCTTTTTTAAGAGGGGTGGGACAAGGAGGAGAGCGTTCGTACTTCTCAGAGCTCGGGAGCTGCCCGCTGTGGAAAGTTTGTTGGCTAGGTTAGGCGGCGTGTTTTGGTGGAGGGCTTTGTGAATAATACAAGCATTTTTGTAGGCAGAACTGCCTTCAACAGGGAGCCATTTAAGAGTTTTGAGGACTGGGAAGATGTGGTCGAAACGTTTGCAGTCTGTGATGAATCTAGCTGCGAGGTTGAGAACAGATTTGAGAGGAGCTAGGAGGATCTTAGGAATTCCGGTGAGGATGGCGTTGCCATAATCAATTCTCGAGAGGACCAGGGATTAAATTACTAGTTTGAAGTCTTCAGATGGAATAAAGGGCTTGATTTTTTTGAGATGGTGGAGAGTGACGAGGGCTCATTTTGCTGAAGTTTTGATGGGAGAATTGAGATTAAGGTTATTATCAATGGAGATACAATGAGATTTGACTGAGTTGGACAAGGAGAGAGAGCAGTTAAGGGCACTGAGGTCAGAGATCCTAGTTTGGATGGGGAGAGGGTTGGATTTAGGGGAGAAGAGAATGATTTCAGTTTTTTAGGGTTCAGTTTGAGATGATTTATTTGGAACCAGGATTGAATCTTGGCGAGGGTGTTGTTGAGATGTAGGATATCGGCGTGGGTTTTGATCTTGTAGTACAGTTGAGTATCATCAGCGTAGAGGTGGTAGTTGATTCCTGCTTGTTTGAGGATGAGAGTGAGGGGTTCCATAAAGAGGTTAAAGAGAGATGGCGAGAGGATAGATCCCTGGGGGACTCCTAGGGATACCAGAGTGGGGCTAGAAAGACAGTTGTGAATTTTGATTTTCTGTGTTCGGTGTTCTAAGTAGGAGACAAACCATTTGCAGGTGGTACCATTAAGGCCAAAACGATATCTGAGAACATTAAGTAGTGCAGAGTGGTTGACTGTATCAAACGCTGCAGAGAGATCAAGGAGGATGAGTAGACACGTGGGCTTACACCCCCGCTGTTTTGATACCATAGCACCAGCCAAGTCACATAGTACCAAGAGATCTGATTGGCTGGCCACAACATCAATAGAAATGTTGTGGCAGCCATTACAGGACTCAGGCACTCTGTCTACGTGTCCAGAGTTTGATTAAAAAACATAAATAAATAGAAAAAATAGGAGGGAGAAGGGTGGGGTGCCCTGAACCTTGAGGGGGGGGGGGGGGGAAGGGTCCAAGAGAGATGGGGGTGTTGGACGAAAACAGGGCGTTTCCCCCACCCCCCACCATACATGACCAAAGGCTGTACATGGTAAGGAGGGGGATGTTGGCTGCCCACTGTGTGTTGGGGAAGGCCCAGAGTCCAGACCTTGCCTCCAATCCCCTACCGCACATGGTCAAAAAGGTACGCTCAGTGAGGTAGTTCAGTAAATATGATCCAAAACCTCCGAAATTCACTGAAAATACATAAAGGTTGAAGTGAAGTTATAGTTGGGTCTGGTAATAATCTTACATCATGATATAAACAAAATTTTTAAAAAACTCTGCAAGGTGGGCTGGGATCGATCTGAAACTGTATATTAGCACTGGGCTGCTGCAATATGTGGTACAATGGTGTGTGGAGGGGCCCACCTGGGTATAAGAGGCTTCTGCAAGGAACAGTGGAGGGCTATGCACTCCTGAGATACTCTGTGAGTGGTTCCTACATAGAAGAAGACTGTCTTTTTTTGGTTCGCCAAGTTGCTCGAGTTTGGGAAGCAGCTATTAGGCAAGTCGTCCCTACACAAAATTGCTAAACATGGTGGCCGTTTCTGTCAGATGTAGAAGTGATGAGCATATGATGGACGGAAGGGGGGTGCCAGACGGTGGGAGATTTGTAGCCAGGAGGCAATTTCCTTTCACTTGAAGCCACAAGAGAGATGTTTGATAGGGTGGGGGCGGTTTCTCCAGTTTGCAAAGCTTTCTTGGAAAGTGTGTGGGATATTGACAGATTATCCCACTGAGCCACCCGAGTCCAAAGCATTGCAGTGGATAGTGGATGCAGGGTGTAACATAGCCATGATTGTGACTCTCATGCCACTCTGAAATGAAACAAAATTTGTCATTTAAAGAACATTCCCTGTGGCATACTGACCTTTCAGACCTAACTGACGGATGGTGAATGGGCCTAGACATGTGAACTGGTGCAAAATGGGAGCAGAAACGCTTAATTTACGTTGAATAATTTCTACTACTAACACCACACGTAATTTACACCATGGAGACCACATATGATCTTCCCCACTAGGTCTGTCACATGCGTGAGAAAGACAGATGTGGCAATTTTTATACTCAGGACTTGGACTTTAAATAAGCTGAAGGGATACTGGGCAACTGTGGTTGGATGTCTTAGGTGTGTGTCAGCAGTAAAGGCAGAGGTAACAAACACGGTCCTTAATGCCTGCTGCCATGGCCAAAAAGGGCCACAGAATCAGGACCAGGTCTGCAAAATTATGATTGCTGTTGGCTAAAAGGCATTCTCTCACAGGTATCCAACGCTGGTAAGATGATATGCAAGAACGAGTAATAGCAGAGTCTGTCCGCTTATGTTAAGTTCAGACGGATGAAAATTCAGAGTAGGATCTGGAGTTCAGTGATGGGGATGTTTGCATGACTGTGGGACTCTACCTGATTCTGAGGTACTTGTCAATTCATAGTCGAGCCGTCACTCGGAAAATGGTGGATCGGCCTGAGGGGCAATGATGTGGACAGCCCTGAAAGTTTGACGGTGCCGTAAGATGGAAGAGAGAAGGACTGTCGGATCTTGTGAGGTACAAGAGGCATACAGTTCTCTTCTATTTTCTCTCTTTCTCTCCTATTTATTCCCCCTCACCCTCCACCCTGCACTCCCAAGGAGAAAGTTTAGTTGTTTTTCTCCTGTGCCAAATTACATTAGTGCCCTTTGATTTGCAGATCATGTACTAAGCCGAGATGTTCATAATTGTACCGTATTTCTTGTTT
Source organism: Triturus cristatus (assembly GCF_964204655.1). NCBI lineage: Eukaryota > Metazoa > Chordata > Amphibia > Caudata > Salamandridae > Triturus > Triturus cristatus. The sequence goes on along the minus strand of NC_140590.1, from coordinate 954,309,769 downwards.
AAGAATTAGGAGAACGATTTTGTAAAAATCTCAGAAATTCACTGGGAAAAAAGTTCGTTTAATTGGAGTTCGGTAAGGTACACTAAGATTTTAGCTTATAGTTTACTGAGCTAATTGAATTTCTAGGGTTCTTTATAACATGACTGCTGAATTGCAGGTTTTTAAAAAAAAATGATATATTCATACTATAACAAGGCTTAACTATAACTTCACTATACCCTTTGTGAATTTCTAGGTTTTTTTTATCCCAAGGAACGCTAAAATCTTAGTGCTATACCCAACAATAAAGTCACTTTAACCTTTGGGTTATTTTTTTTCAGTGAAAAAAAAATTCTCACAAAATGCCTCCTCGGGTCCTTTTTTGATGCAGGGGTATATTTTGAGCTAAGTAAACGCTGCTAAACTGCTGGGTGTGTTTGGGTTTTCTTTTTTACCTTTCCAGTGAAAAGCTTTTTAATGTTATCCAATTTGGGTTCAGCACTGCAAGTTTCCAGGGATCAATTAAGCTGGGAAATATTGAGGGGGTGGGAGTAATACTCACCATTACCTTTCCTATAGGAAGCTGTTAATGGAGCTACAGAAAAAGCGCTCAATGGCATTACACCAAAGGTATGCAAGTAGAACTTTACTTAACGAAGTGTTTTTGCCTGGATTGTTTTTGGTAGGCCTCAATTGGAGCCAATTTATCATTTGAAGATTTGAAAGACATCTTTCAGGATCGTTAATCTGCAGAAACATGGTCTTCAATTCTGGGCTTGCAAAGCATTTGCGGAGCCAAATTTGAAAAATAAAAAAAATCTGAGAAAAGTGTTATGCTGTTCCTACAAAGGGAGAGTCAGACGACAGGAGTATAAGTCAACCTGACCAGAGTTGTTCAAATTTGGGAAACCATTGTATTGGATTATGATGCCCTCACACACCCAGTAGGGTGTCATGCTTCATCATTAGGTCATATGCACTGCATCTGGCGCGTGAGTTACGATTTGCATAGCCGTTGTACAAGCTGTGAATTGCAGTCCTAGTAACAACTTACAAATTTCCGTATTTTTCTGTTTAAATTGGCTTCTGTAAAAGCACTTTCACTGTATTTATTTAAAGTGAAATTATATAGATTTACTGAAAAAACAAAGGATTAAGTAACATTGTTTTTCGCTGGATTTTCAGTGGCATTAACGCTTGGAGTTTAAAAAATAATTGGAAATTAATGAGTTATAGTTAGCAGCTAAAAATCGTGAATGTCGGTTCCGAAACAAATTACCTACTACAGACAGCTTTTGATTGTATCAAACACCTGAAACCCACTGAATCTGCATTGAGAAATTAAGTTGAGATCAGTAGAAAACTGGGTACTGTAAACAGTGCTTACTCTGTACAGAGTTTACTATATACCACACTGTTTCCAATTAGTGAAACTTTCATAAGAAACTTACCAGAGAGTATTAAGAGGTATCTACTAAGTACACTCTATGCAACAGTCGTCAAAAAAGACATTTGGTAAAAAAAAATTACCAAGATCTGAAGGAGCTAAATATCCTACTACCTGCAGTGGGGGGGATGGCGTTAATTAGAAGGGGAGGGGCCACATTGCCCCCTCCCCATTATCAGCCCTTTTTATGGGGAAGTGGGCAGGCGCCCCCTTTCTCCCCAAACCAGTTTTGGTCCCGGAGACTCCATTCCCAGGGCAATTCAGTAGAGGGCAATCCGCCCCCTCCCATTGCTGATTTCATTCCCCGGGACCCCATCTCAGGGGCCCAGTACCATTTACATGAGGGCATGCCGGTCCTCCCTCCCCGGGCCAATATAGTCATCACTGGAGGCTGGTAGCATGTTAAAGGAGGTGGGCATGTGCCCCGCCCCCCACTAGGCTGATTTCAGCCTTGGGACTCCCCACTCCTCGGACCCGGCAGAATTTCAAACTGGGAGGGGGCACACATCTCCCCGGCCCGGGCCTGTTTTCGGCCCAAGGGACACCCTCCACCCTTGCTGAGGGCTGTGGGTGGAGCCCCAAGGTTTCCTTGCCCGTGCTGCTGCAGGCTGTGAAACTGCTATGTCTGGGAGGTGGGCACCCAGAGGCCTTTTCAGGCTTGGGGAGGGGGGCAGCGCTGCCCCCTCCCCATGTTGTGGATTTTCTGCCAAAGGGTAGACTTCCCAGGGCCTCTGGAAGCACAGGGAGGCTCCCTGGGGACTCTGTATTCAAGGGGAGGGGGACCCTGCAGCCCTCCTCTGCTTTATAAACGCAGCTCCGGGAGTAGGCTCCCGGGGGCTCATAATGAATAAATGCAGTCCGGCTTGTACGGTTTTGTTTTCTGGACCAGTGAGGCATTTTTTGCAGTTTTTTTAAAATCTTTTTTGGCAGAAGAGGGGGACCAACCATGGGGCCTAGGGTGTCCGTGTATCCTGCCCATAAATATCTTTTTTTTTTTTACTTCGGGATAAGGGACCAATTCCACCGAGTCCAGTCTTGGCTGCCAGGAACATTTTTCTCATGTTGCTGGCAGCCAAACAGAGCACTCGCTCTCGGAGGATGCCTGCCTCCCGCGGGAGAGAGATGTCACAAGGGAAATTAAGCTCCAGGGCCAATCTGAGTTTTCTATTTTTAAACTGGCACTCCCGCGAAAGTCTCAGACTCTTGTGAGCTTAAATATCCAAATATCTATTTTTTTACCATTAGTTGCATCCACCATTATAGGATATGGGGAAAATATCAAAAAACATACCAAATGCGGATGACGTACTGTTATATATGGCCTCCCCTAAACGCTCCATTCTGGTGCTCCTAAATATTTGTGAACTCTTTGGTCGGGCATCTGGTTATACCATAAACTGGTCCAAATCGATCCTATTTGTACTTCATGGTCCACCGCCACAACTCCCTAGAGATTGTCAATTGCCGATCACTGAAGGCACATTTAAGTACTTGGGTATCTATATAACGGCTAACCCGGATGAATTCTCAAAAAGGAATCTAATACCTCCCCTAGAGCGTTTAAAAAGGGATGCGATGCACTGGGGCACTTTGCCACTGACACTGCTGGGAAAAGCAGCGCTTTTTAAAATGATGGCGCTCCCCCGATTCCTGTGCGCATTAGAAAACACGCCATTCCCAGTACCACCAAGTTACTTCAAGGCGATAGCGGCAGAGGTCTCAAGACTGTTGTGGGGGAACAAACCGGCACGCATTGCGCAGAGCAAAGTAGTTAGGGGGTGGTATGACGGAGGAATAGCTCTTCCAAATATACAATTGTACTATTGGGCAGCACAGTTGAAAATCATCAATTAATGGATACATGCCCCGCAATCATAGACATGGGTTGGGAGACGAAGGAATTATGTCGGCACTATACAACAAAAAACGACCCCCTTCATTAATTGGGCCTACAATACATAGTCAACATATGGCACACGGCACATACTAAATTGGGCTAGCATGGAGTTATAACCCAACTTACTCCAATTTGGGATACACAGCGGCTTGAGCGACTCAAGAATAGTAAGGGGTTTAACCAATGGGACGCAATCGGCATCTCCACGGTGGTTGACCTATGGCGCAAAGGGGAGATGGTCACATTTGAACGTCTAAAAGAACAGTATGAACTGGCAGTCTCAGAAATATTTCGGTACATGCAGATCAAACATGCACTACAAGCACCCTGTACCGAGGTCCCAGAGGCCACCCCACTAGAAGATAGGCTATTAACTGACTATATGCAAAAAAAAGTCTACTTCCCTCACCTATCGAAAGCTAGTTAACAACGTACCTGATCCAACTGCGGCACTCAGGGAAAAATGGACCCGAGATGTGGGGGAACTTGATGACACTGACTGGCAGGATTCCCTAGCATCCCCACGTGTGGTGGGAATACCTTCAAAACTAAGATTAGTGCAACTCAAGATAGTGCATCACACCTACCACACTAGACTAACCCTCTGCAAAATAGGGACAACCCGCACCCGTTCTGCCTGAGGAGATGTGGGGAGGAGGGTACATTCTATCACACCATATGGCAATGTCCGAAGATTGAAGCATACTGGGTAATGAGAACGATATCACAAACAGAGGCGGTATCACTGGTACCAGAACCCAAAAGGTGTTTGTTGAATGTTTGGGAACCAAATTACCTCAATCACCCAGCACAAGATTGGGCTACACTGGGGATAATGGTTGCAAAGCGTAATGTTGCCCAAAAATGGGGTTCGGAAGAATCACCGACGTGGTCATCAATCGAGGATGTCCTCAAAAATGGAGTAGAATATGGGGGGCATGGAATAAATTCAGGGGTTACATCTGTGAACCACCCAGGCTGCAGACCGACAAGGTTTCTGAAGAGGAGGGGGGATACGAGATTAACACATGGAATAACGTTATATCCTTGGTGCTGTGGATAATGATGTGCATAATGTCATAGGAATGTTTAGTACTGGACTGCAATGTATGTCTGCGTTATATGATTGGAATTTGCCCTGAATTTAATAATAATAAAAAAAAATACCAAATAAGGAGCAGGGTAGGGGTACCCTAATCCCAAACTGCCCTTTCTGCTGTGGTGCCAGAGGAACCTTACCCAGACCCAAAATTAAAAAAATAAGAACACTTTTGGAGCAGTCTCCATGACCCTGTGGGACTCCAGAGGGAACGGAATAATGAATTGTAAAAAAGGTGGGCAAGATAGAGAAATTCTGCTTGTGGACCTGTTTGGTAAAACATCCTTTTCATTTCGAGTGTTTGTGAAGGCACACCTGGAACTAACAGAGCGCATGCCCCCACCCTGTGGCCTAGCACGTCCCATCGTAGGTCATCTTTTCAAATACAGAGAATAGGATGTGCTGTCCAATTTGCCCTGAAACAAAAAGACTTGAGCTAAGGGGGCATCAATTTCTTTATTACTTGACTTCACAATCACAGTCTTGGAAGCCAGATGAGCATTCACTGCGGTTAAGATATAGCCCTTAGCCTGCATGCTCAGCAACATCACTCTACCAGAGGGTTTAGTTTTGGGGTGCGGCATATACTATTGCCTCTATAAGCCAAAGTGGCACTTCTGTTTGTGGAAAATGCCTCTTTGTGCACATTCACTGTAACATAGATATGGTAATCAGGGAAGATTATTTGGTGGCATGTGAGACACTTGCAATTTAAATGGATCATACAACTTCCTCTATCCACTGTGGGCCATATCGGTTTCTTCCTGTTCAAGATGGCACTATTGCCCACATTCTTCTACCTCATTCTGAACATTGCTATACACCTCAAATGATAGCTTAAAAAAAACAATCTCTAAACTCAGGTTGGAACAGGGAAGCAACCTCGAAGTTAAATGAGGGATACCAACTCTATCCTACAGGAAGAAGGCTAACTGCCCCCAATTTGAAATATGCTAATACTACTGCACTCAGAGGCACTTTGTGTATTACTGGTTACAGTCCGCACAAGGCCTCCAACACATATTAGCAGTATCAGAGGACACGAGAGAGATGTATGGAGCACGGACTACAGGTACTTAATGGGGAGAAGAAAAAAAACACGAGCGAAACTTGCACTCTTAACGGGCGTTTACCAAAAAAGAATCAAAAACGTATTCCCTAAAGTGAGAAGTTGAAGACTACTAGTCAGTCAATTTAAAGGATGGTAAAGAAGCTATGGGCCAGGGGAGTGGCAAACAAGAAGAGATCGAAAAGCTACTAGATAAGAAGCAAGCAAATGAGGGTGACAGAGCCAGTCACTGTTTCTATTGGTTGGCTTTAAGCCCATTCATTTCTTGGAATAGCTCATAAAAAGTATTGCACAATTCAATAGTTTTAAGTCTGCCTGGATGAGCAGACCTAAAAAATGATCACGTGCTTCACATGACAAAATGGGCAACCGTGGGAGTGTGTAGAATAGACGTAAACATCGAGGAAAACGTGGCGAAACAATGAAAAACACACCCACCCACCCACCCACCCACCCACACCCCACCCCACCCGTGACACCGTTAAAGGCTTGCTAGCCAAGGATCAATCGCAATTTCACTTGCAAATGTGTTATCCATGACATCTGCGATGCAGGCAAAAATAGTTTATCCCTTTAACAAAGCCATTGGGAGAGCTACTTAGCTATCAGCGCTACGGAATTGACTTCAGGAATCGTGCAGTAAAACCGATTTACGGACTCAAGTATTCCCCTGCTTCCCTTTTGTTTTTTAAGTGACATGGTGCATCCGTGGCAGCAGAGTTCCACTCTTGATAGCAAAGGGCAGACCAGTGAACCCTTTTCTGCTGACGTGGTTTGCACAAGCTTGGCCCAGAATTTAGGCTTAAAGTTGAAAACAATGACAGCAGGCCAGGGACGGAAACAAAGTCAATTATTCAAATGTAGTGGTTTCTTTATCAAACGTTTTGCGGCCCTTAAAGACATCTGCAGACAGCGTGGGCAAGGCTAGCAAGCTCAGACTTCAAGCGCTATTATCTGACAACAACACAGGTGTAAAGATGCACAAATAACTACGACAAGAAATAGTGGCATTCAAGTTCAAACCAGTGTGTTTAGGCAAAGTTCAGGGCATTTAAGGTATAGTCAGCCTCTACTCTTCTTTAATTTGTATCTGGACATAGCTAGCTGACTTGCGGACACGATGATCCACTCTGCGCAGCTATAGGACATACACTTTCCCCAATCTTCCTAAATGCGCAACTGATGCAGCACCCAATCTGCCCAGTACGGTAACAGAGGGTGTAGCCTACGTCACCTCACATTCTGCATATACTGTGCTGGCTACCGAAACCAACCCTGACCGTAAACACGCAGCAAGGCACTTTAAGGACGGCGGTCGGAGGTCACCACCAGTGGAAGAACAAAGACATACAGCCGTGAACTGGAAAACACGGATTTTATTCTCGAGTTTGGCGACTCAATGAAAAATACACGTTTGGTATGGTTCAATATTATTAAGCTTGATAGGAGTGAATTAAAAACACCCCCGAGCTGTTCCTGTGTGGACGCTTTGTCTAGCTGATTCTTAAATACCAACATGTGATCCTGATGCGTTAGAAGTGCGGAGTACTCTCACAATCGGGCATACTTCAGACTTGGCGGACTCCAAGCTTTCTTTGTCACCTAACCCACAGAAACTTGCGCCTCAGATGACCAGGCCCGCCCTCAGGCAGTTTATAGCACTGGCATAAAGCTTTAAATTTGGTACTTGATTGTTGCACTTACTTCATGGGGTAATTTGAAAAGTAATTCCTTTAAATAAAACTTACAATGCAAATAAATGAACCGATCCAGGGAACTGAGATAACATGCAAAATCTGCTTGCATGCCAATACCTGCCCAAATACAAATCAAGCTTTGCTGTTTATCGACGCACTTAAAATGAAAACCACTCCGAAGCTCAGCTTCTCGCATGAATGAGCCCACTTCTATCGGTGTACACGGAAACCTACAGCACCTATCCTCGTGCGATGTAGCAACAACGCAATAGGAAAAAAACACTCTCCGAAGAAACTATGCTGAAGCAAGCAAATGTGTATGAACACAGTGAACTGGTCCAGATCAAGAAGGGAGAACTAGTGCTATTCAAAACTTGACGATGAACAGAAAGATGGTGCTTCTACATTTTGATTTAAATGTCGGCATTTTACTACCACGGTCAGACAATTTTTTCGTACAACGAAAAACAAATACTGAAACAGACATGTGTATTAGCTTTTTGCGTTTCATGACAAACCAAAATTCGAGAAAAGCATTCAGAACGGACAAAAAGAAAGCAGCCATTCAGTACATAATAAGGAATACATATAGTATGCTTTCACTTGTTCCAAATCTACCGCCACATATGTTCAGCTGTGTGAGAAAACAGCGAAACCAATAAGTCTGGCTTTAATTTGCTAACACATGCAGCCAAAGCACATTAATGCAAGACGAGAAATGAAAGGCAGTATGTATTACAGGCTACCAGGTTGCAAGTTAGTACCTCATGAAGTTCAGAGAAAGATAGCAAGTAGAGAAAGAAGGAAAACACCTGAAACAGCCAATAGCATTAGGTGACAGACGATTCCTCCACTGGAAAGAGCAAAAATATGACTGACAACTTCCTAAGCCAATTGGCTGGTTGAAGAAAGCCAATTGGCTGGTTGAAGAAAGCCAATGGTTTAAAGAGGCGAATGCAAGGCACACTATGAATATTCTATGCTATAGGTCTGCTTACTTGAAAGCTGCACTGTCAGAACTAAGGCCTAAAAAGCATAACTGGCCTGTGCGCAGCTTTCTCAAACCAAACTTGTGTGTAGCAAAGCATGACTTTTTAGGTCGAGCCTGTAGCAGCGCACATGCGCTACTCTGGCAAAACTTTATGTAAACAGAAAAAGGGCTTTGGAAAGCTCACCACACGCATGTGCGTGTGGTTTGTTTTCGGTCAGAGGCTATTTGCCTTTGCGTGCGTCTTTCTGAGAAAGACAGCACGCAATTGGGCAAAGGCAAGTGCATCTCCCGCCTTTGACTCCGCCCGCAGCCTATTGGTTGCGGTTACCCGCACGGGCCACATCCGTTTTGAATTATCGTGCACAGATGCGTGCGAGATAATGCAAAACAGATGTCACGCTGTGACGCGCATGCGCACCACTCGCGTGCTTCACGAGACGCTGCATTCCTTGAATTCCGTAACACACAGCATCTGAATGCACGTCCTGGCAGTGCTGCATGTAATAACTTAATACAGCGTGGTAGTGTAATAAAGTTCAAAGGTAATTTTATCATTTACATCAACCTAAAACCTCACAGCAGCAGCGCAGTCCGTCAGTGAAGTAGTTCGTCTAGTTGCACACCCACACACACCCAACACACATCTCTATGTTGTGGTTACAAAATAGGAGGACAACACGCGCCTCAGTCTAGAGAATGCACTAAGTGGGAAGTCTCCTGTGGTGCTGGCAGTTGTCGGTGTCCCCTGCCTCTCTCTCCTGCGACCCCAAACTTGTTCAGCTTCAAGGGCCAGGTCCCAAACTGAAATATAATAGCTTCCTAATCACACGGAGGACCGGCAGGTCCGTCCTCTGCCCCTCTGTCCTGCATCTCACTCTGACATTCCTATAGGTCTGGGCAAGCTGGCTTTAAAATGAATCCCCGTCACCCTAAGAACGGAAGATGCCACCCACAGCAAAGTTAAGCCGCGGGGCTGAGCGACAAGGAAAGGGATTATTTCAGTAACGCAAGGATTCACAACTTTTCCGTTTTACCCCTCTGCCGCTTCTGTGCTGGGCTGGCAAGATGTGCAATCGCGCATGCAGGTAAGATAGCCAGTGGGTTACTGCGTCCATCTTTAGCAGGAACATGTGCAGCCGCAGATCAGAGGTCCAGTTCCTGTCCCACCCCACACACATCCCCTGTATGCCAGTTCCATCTATGCTGCTACAACCACTGCTTGAAATGGAAACATAGAATTGAAGGTACTCTGTATCAGAGTACCTGATTGTTTCGGATGAGAGCCTGTACGCCGATTAAAAGTATTACGCCTCTCTTGAGAAGGGCTGGCACTCTCCCTCTCAAAATGAGAAAGTGCCAGTACCGATCCATTTAAAGCACTGGCTACAACTGTGAAGGACACAGACACCCTGGAAGGGTGATCTGTGCTTCTTGGCACAGTTTTTACGATATCTGTAATCTCAATCACACACTGACAAGGCTTTATTAATTACTCCACTTTTTCAGACGCCTGCAGCTTTGACATACTAATGTATTTAGTTTTGGACTCTACGATACTAAGTAGCTACCTTTAAGAAAATGCTCTGGTCATAGTCACTTCTGACCGTCTGATGGAGGATTGCATTGACCATTACTATGGTGTTGTTTTAGGTCTGGATTGGGCAGCGCAGGAGTCTGCCTGATCTACTGTTATTAATTTGTTACAACATATATACAGTAAGCGTTGGCTCCGCTCAGAGTATTTCTCTCTCATCTCGTGCTAGTTTTATCGTTGTATCACCCCATCTCCTATGGAGTGACTTCAACAGTACATTGACTCAGTACCCTTTGAATGCTTTATCTCATAGAAGCGTTGTAATTAAAACGGGTTTTTCTTTTACTGCAGCAGTCTTTTGTAATATTTGTCAGTACTTGAAAGGAAGTGGGTTTCTGTTGCAATAACTCCCCAACTTTTTGCCTGATACCTGATGCACTTTTCCTTTGTGTGCCCTGGGTCCCTGCCAATCAGGTACCCAGGGCCTGTGTTCCTTCCCTAAAAACTCTACTAAAGCCTAAACCCAATTGGCATCTCTGGCCACATGTCAGCCCCTGGTACATGGTACCCAGGGCAAAGTGACCAGAGAAGACCCCTAAGGGCTGCAGCACTGATTGTGCCACCCTTAGACGTCCTGTTCCCTGAAACACACACTGCCTTTGCAGGCTGAGTGTCTGGGTGCGGAACAAAACAGAGTCGACATGCCACCCTTAGGGGCCCTGTAGACAGACAGACAGACACACACACAGACACACACACACACAGACACACACACAGACACACACACAGACACACCAACCCACCCACCCTAACCCACCCTTTGCAGGCTGAGTGTCCTGGTGCAGAAGCAAACAGTCGACATGGCACACATCCCTGTGTTAATAAGAAAAAATGAAGAAACACCGGGCACAGTGTGTATAGCATGTAGACCATAGGTCAACTCCAAATTCAACAATAATGCTGATAACTATACAATGTAAATAAATACATATATAAAAAAGAGCTGAAAAAAGCTAGATATAAATTCCTTTAATATATTTTTATGTTTTTTATGATACAAAAATTGTTTTCTTTATAAATCAATTGAATATATATAAACATGTCTAGTAGTGACGATGAACAAATAATAATAGTATACACATATATTGTCTTCCTAGGGGTCCATGATGTAGCTGTATACAAACGTTAATGACCATCTATAATTCATTGAAAAATACATTTGCTATAATCCATAACTCTTTTGATTATTCATTCTCTAGATTGGATCAGAATGATGCATACTAAACAATTAAAAAATAACATTTTGTAAATATCCAAACAATGTTCTTTCTCAACAGGCGGTTGGTTTGTAGACACAACGCGTTTCGGCTAGGCCTTCGTCAGGAACCCGCTCAAGGTTGTATACTATATGAGGTAAATTATTTGAAATAAAAAAACAAAGTTACAATAATGAGTCAACATATCTATTTTAAAGTCTACAATTTTCACCATCAACATACAAATAAATAATACAAAAAGATCCAGTTTAAGGTCTCCGTACTCATGCAGGGCAAACCACTTATGTGTAGAAATATGCTTAAACAGACCAATTGAATTTTTAAACTTTAACACAGCTACAAGAGCCGTAGTGGTCAATGAGTTTCAACTTGTTTTTGCAATAAGACATAATTGGACATGGTTCAGCTCTCAGTCTGGGGGCCTACCTCTTGAATATCTCGCTGTGAATGTTCTCAAGTAGATACGGGTACAGAGGATCTCAGTCAGAGATCCGATTTGACTATGTTGAATTGAAACAAGAATTTAGGAAAGACTACATATTAATGACTTACTGGTATCAAAGAATCATGGCAAACAACCATATGAATAAATGTGACCATTCTGCCATGATGGTCCTTCCAATAGAAAACCATGGGACACTGTGTTAAAGGCCGCACTCAGATCTTTCCTGAGAGCCAATCACACCTCTCCCGAGGAGGACCAAACGCTGCCTCGAGGATAGCTGCTTAAATGCTACTGTAAATGGTGAAAGGAACCTTTTGGGCCATAAAGTGGCAACTTTCTTAAGTTGCAATATGAGTAAAAGTTACATTAAATTACACTTGAGCAACAAGTCGGGTTTAAAGCAACTATTCGGTTGATAACTTGAAGTACCATATTTAGTAGCTTCAATCACAAGTTACCACTGCTGGGCTGACAGAGTGCAAGCCCTCTACTTGCCAATGGGGCAGCTAGCCTTTCTACAGGAAAAAAAAAAAAAAAAAAAAAAAGAATGTGGAGTTTTAAGGGTCAGAGCACTGGAACTAAGGCCCATCTGGCAAGACTCCATGCATGTAGAGTCGAAAAACCAGAAACACCAGTCCAAAGTTATCTAAAAGTGAGGTAAATAGTTTGAGTGGACCCGGCACAAAGCCATTTCTTTACACGGGTATTCACAAACATTTTCCCGTGGGCTCAAAAGTACGGTCTGTGGTGTGATCGAGGGCCATATTGATGCCAGCAATTTTGTTTTGGAGGCGGGTTAAGGGGGGGGGGGGGGGGGGGGGGGGGAGCATGTACATTAAGTGGACAGTGAGCCATGGAGTTATTTCGAGGGTTTCTTTCCATGCAGCCTGCTAAATTAAGCCCTAGTCTCTAGAAGTCAGATTTCATAAAACTGTTATTCTGTACCTGAGCTGCTATTCTTCAATGACAACCTGGGTTAATCCATCTCTGCTGGCTATCGCTACCTTTGGCAAGTCAAGTGTACAAAGGAAGTAACGATTACTGAATGTGAGTTCAATAGAATCTTAGGCATCAATCTCCTTATGCTTTATAGTCTTATTTGTAAACATTAGGAGGGCTTTGAAACAGGTTCTCTTAAAGTAGCGAGTGTTACAAAACATCCTTCACAAAGACTCCCCAACAAGGTGTGCAATTCACGGAGGTGGGCAGACACAAATATTCAATCTCCACCGCTAGACATGGGACACTGAGAAGGTTTAAGCCATTGCACTAGGAGGCTTGGTGTTTAATCCTGGCTAAACCACTTTGACAATATATTCTGGTTGTGAACTTTGAATTTAAAGAATAGGCCGGTTTCACAGCACAATTACATTTTTTGTTGTTGAGAATAGTCCCTTAGTCACACCATCGGAAATACTCACACACTTTAGTTGCTAAGCAAGATGGAAACTATGGAACTGGAAGGCACGTTATCAGACAGGAAAAACTTAAACCAAGCAGAACACTGGTATTGAGTATGTGATATTAAAACAGGACCATAATCCAACAACCATTTGATTGTACCCATTGGGAAGAGAACACACTGTCTAATAGACCATTCAATAATAGATGGTATAGTGAAAAAGTTATGAATCGTGAAACAAGGAGTCCTGCACTGTGGTGTTGGCACACCAACTTCACCAAACTGTTTGAGGATAGTCAAATCATAGCTTCCTATACCTTGGTCCCCTTAGTTGCCATTATGAGATAGAGGTGGACGAGCTACTGAAGGCTTGATCCTAGCTCGAGCCAGACAATTGACTTTAGCTCAGCTAGAGGTTCTCATGGTTCGTCAAGGCAAAAATGAGCAGAGCCTTCACGTGGCTTCTGTCTGCCACCCACGCTGTAACTTCATGCGCCAAGAATTAGAGACAATTTTAGTGTGAAACAAGAGAGTGAAAGAGCTGTGCCTGAACTTCCCAATATGAAACCAGAAAATCTGAGATCAATCCTGGGTTCCCCACTTGATCAAACTATTTAATCCTAGGCAACTGTTTTAATCCAATTCGCATCCTTTTTCTTCATTATCACATAGGACAGAACCTTGAAATTGCACCAAACCTGCTCGAGTTGGATTTGATAAACTAGAATGTTGGTCCATGTATAACAACAACCTAGGCCACTCAGAGGGTGCAAAGGACAGAACCTTGAAATTGCACCAAACCTGCTCGTGTTGGATTTGATCAACTAGAATGTTGTTTCATGTTTACAACAACCTAGGCCACTCGGAGGGTGCAAAGGACAGAACCTTGAAATTGCACCAAACCTGCTCGTGTTGGATTTGATCAACTAGAATGTTGTTTCATGTTTACAACAACCTAGGCCACTCGGAGGGTGCAAATGACAACTGACTTGTCTCTTGTATTAATAATTGTATTATTGTCAGTGTGTTGGGAGGCATGTATTTTTTTTTAAGTTCATGATTGAAAACAATCACTTCTAATAAATGTTTCTCAATTCAGTGATATAAGATGATGAACAAAGAGATGGGCGGGAGCAGAGGGTATACTCCGGGTGCAGATGGCTCTGAGGGGTGCCGATGAGAAAGCGTTAGCGACGGCAAGGGCATGGGAAGCGTTAGTAGTGGAGCTCCAGGGGCTGATGTCTGAGGTAGAGGACGAAGGGAGCGCATCAGGTCGGCAAGAGGCGAGGGGAACTGAAGATTGAGTTGGGAAGGGGATGGGGGCGGCCCCCAGACACATACCGGAGGCCTGGACACAAGGGACGATTTGCTTACATAGAGAGGAGGTGAGCAACTGCAATTGAACTCCAGGGTCGGGGGGGCGCATCAAGGGTGAAATGGGGGACAGGGGCGCACTGACACAGGGGGGGAGGGGGGGCGAGTTGGGAGTGGGAGGGGGCTACTTTTATGGCACATGGGAGCTATTGCTGTAATGTACAGCTGTTGTTGCTTTGAAAACTAATAAAAAATGTTTCAACAAAAAAAAAATAAGATGATGAACAAAGGTAAAACGCTTCTGAATGTTCAAGATACACTTTTTTGAATTTCAAGGAGAATTTATCATATTCTGTAACAAGCATGTAAAAAAATGTCTTTAAACATGAAGGCGTTCCTAAAGATAAGTAGTGCATGACATCGTTTTTTCCTTTATTTCAGTTAATGTGTAAATAAATGGTTACACGTTCAACACCTTTCTGAAGGTTAGTGCTCAGGCAAGTTAACATCGCTCATCGATTCGAACCACATGTAACTGTCAGCAGGGCGGCAAGCGGCTTGCGGGCTGTACTTTAATTATCCCATCTCTACTGTGCTGGCTGGTCTCGGACCACTCTCTGCGTGCTTCAAATAAGAACCAGTGGCGAAAGAAAGAACCGTGCCTCAGGAAATTCCCTGACTCTTGCTAGTTTAATCAGGGTGTATGTTGCCACTTACAGAGGTTCATCAGTTTTTAGGGCAGTGGCCTGAAGCAGGGATTTCCTAATTCAACACTGCTTCTGGTCTGCCTACATTTCTAGCATGACGGCCTCCAGCATCAGTTTCAGCTTGTGCAAATTTATACAAATTACGCCTCAGTCTGCTTTGGTCTGGTGGGTGGGGTGATCTCCAGTTACCTGAAATGGGCATCTTAGCAAGGATTAGAAAACAAAGCAATGATTTGCTCTTTGATTTGTCCTCTCTTTACCTCAGCATAAGCCAGCTAGCCATGCTTTAGGGTCATCTCTATTAAGCTTGCCAGACACTTAGACGATGGTGGACCAACATCACACAGCTAATCACTAATTATGGTACAGGACTACACCATATGGGCAAAAGTAGCATGTCTCTCTGTACAGCTGGGGCAATAGTGATGTCCGGGAATGTGGCCTGTGGTTATGCTGGAGTCAAATATGTACGGATGACCGTATCTGAATTGCAGGAGCTTATGCCAGGCATTTGGCAAACCCTTACATCCTTCTATTTCAAACCTACACTGTCTACTTCACTCGATTGTTGCATACCATATGTATTGCAATGTTTGTATTATTTAGATTTTGTCAACTGAGTTCTCCCACAGCTAAGAGAAAGTCCTTTGTGGGAATCAAACGAATATTTGCTGATCTGTTCATTCTGCTGCAGATGTAAATGTGGGTTGAAAGAATTTCCATCAATAAAGAAGTTGTGATCATTTACTATGCCATTCCTCCTGGATTACATCACTGCTGAGAATTTAGAGTGTTTTAATGTATAATACTATTTCCATCCCAATTTAAAACACAAGTAGAACCTTGGTGTTTAGTGGTTCACTAGTTCAAGACCTATATTTCAAAATCAGGTGTTAGACTACAACAATGGCAATCACGAGTGAAGGGGGAGGAGCCACGCGCCGGCCCAAGATGGCCGCGTAAGATCTCGGCTCCGCGACACCCGTCCCCCGGCCACAAGATCTTGGCACCCATCCGGATTCTGGAGCAAACCGCCTGATAGTTCAGGACCGGCAGCGCTCTCAACGGCAACTTCGGCCCCGCTGTGACATCGGGGGCCAGAGATACGTGGACTCAAAATCGCGTCCTGCATCGCCGCCGGGGCCCGGGGCTCGAGTGTTGGCTGCGAAAGATCATCATTTAACAACATCGGGGCCGCAAACCAGAAGTCGCCGGTCTTGCTGCGGCCTCCGGACGCCGGAGGGCGGCAGCCACTAAGAATCCTCGGGGGCGAGAGAGATGAGGGGGGGGCACGCTGGGGGGGCATGCTGGAGAGACCCCGACCCCTCGCGTGTGATTCCCCGGAGCGGCGACTGTGCATTAGAGGTACACGGTGTAGCTGAGAGCCAGGAGAGTGCGGTGAGGCCACAGCGGAACCCTGAGGGGGCGAGGGGGTGCGCGGTGGGCTGCAGGTTCTTGGTCCTTCACCCCCTCCCCCCTTTTTTCCTACATACGGGATATATTGGAGGGGAAATGTGCTGTGCGCCCCGAAGGGCGAGATCCGGCATACTGGGAAGACAGCCACCAGGGAGGGTCGCAGGGGCAGATTGGCTAACTGAGAGGTGGAGACCCAGTGGCAGAGATCGGTAGCCCAGATCGGAGCCCTTGGTTGGGGCGCCGAGAAACAAACCCCCTCCCCCCCCCCCCCCTCGCTGATTTGGACCATCACTGAGTAGCGGGGCTGGCCAAGGTGGTGTTGAATGTAGGCTGCGGGGAGTTCCAGCGTCGACACAAATAGGGCTTCTCCTGGGGCACTTGAGGTCGCGCATTAACACACTGCGTGGGAGCACGGGGTGCCCTGGGGCTGGGCCAGCTCGGATCCACCTTGACAGAGAAACGCAGCTGTGGATAGCTTGCCGTGTGGGCCCGGCCTAGACCCACTAAAACTCTTTGCAGGAGGAAAGGGTGCTGACACACTCAGGGAGTAGCTCTTCCGATGGCGACCAAACCATAAGTCGACAAGCACCAGCCAAGGTCATCTAAAGGAGCGAGGCAGGTCCAGACCAACAAATTAGACCGATATACAATGCCTAAGGGCTCCCCTGCAGACTCAGGACGTGCACTATCGGCGCGAGGGGGAGGGGGGGGGGGGGGGCTCTTCGGGACCTCCAATCGAACCAACGTTGCTCGATGTGATGGCAGCCATAGACGGAGTCAAGTCGTCACTGGGACAGAAAATGGAGTTGCTGGACAATGAGTTGGACACAGTCACAATAGAAGTAAATCTTATCCGTGCAGATCTCACGAAAGTGAATGAAAAGGTCAAGTCGCTAGATATAAAGACTGCCAGTCTAACCGATGATGTGGCGTTGCTCCAACAGCAAGTGCAAGACCTTAAAAGTTCTCGGGACTTGACCAAATGCAAGCTGGATGAATACGAGGGGAGAGCCCGACGCAACAATGTACGTATCCTAGGGGTGCCCAAGAACTCTGAAGGCCCAGCCCCGGACCGGTTTGTGGAAGACCTTATCCTCAAGCACCTCAAGCCTAAGGGACTGGGTAACTTCTTCACCATCGAGCGTGCACACAGAGTCCCGGGAGGGTGACCCAAACCTGGTGCACCCCCGCGTCCGATGATTGCTAGGGTGTTGAACTTCAGAGACAGGGACGTGATCCTGCAGGCGGCTGGCTCGGGGCCCCCTTTACGATACAAAAATGCAACCCTCTCTTTCTTCCCTGATTTCACACAAACTGTGCAGAAACAACACCGGAACTTTCTTGCAGTAAAGAAAAGACTAAGAGACAAGGGGATGAAATACGCAATGATGTTCCCGGCACGCTTGAGGGTGGAGGTCGAGGTGGGAGCCTGGTTTTTTTGATAACCCGGTGGTGGCCTCGGACTGGGTCGACAGCCGTCCCCCTGGTGGCCCGGGGGGCGAGATCGAGACTGAGAAGGCACACCGCAGGAGCAGCACTGAATGGACCGCAGATACAAGAGACTATTGTGTAATATCAGGTATTGGGGATTGCCCGTGGCCGATTCCCCCGTTTAACCTCTGAGAATATATGACATTAATGGGCTGTATCGGCTTCTGGGAGACTATTTTGAGTTTGGGGGGGGGGGTGGGGGGGGAGAGACGGGGCACCGGCTTTCCTCCTCATTGCTACCTTTAGTTAAACAGTAGACTTAGAGTGTGGGTCGACAGGCACACTGCCAGTTGGGGATGGGCGGAAGCCATGAGCAAGGGTGCAGGGAGGGTGCAGGGAGGGAGGAGGGGGGAGGGGGATGGGGGCGATCCTTGTATTCGGGGTCGCACTGTTTGTGAGAATGGTTGTAGTTTCATTGTTTTGACAGCATCAAGTGACAGCGGAGTGCATGTGAAGTTTCTATACCAATCCAATGACGAGCGATAGACGGGGATCAGGGATAAGCGTGCTGAGTTGGAATGTGAACGGGCTAGGTGACAAAATAAAGAGGGAGATGGTTAGTCAGTATATGAGACGGCACTCTCCAGACGTGGTACTTTTGCAGGAGGCACACCTAATTGGGAATAGATGCATGGCCCTCCATAAAGGAGGCTATAAGCTGGTGGCACATGCAGAATTCACCACAGGGTCGAGGTGAGTCGGCATATTGATTAAAAACTCATTCCCTCGGACTATTCAAGCTACATGGTCCGACCAGAGGGGTAGGTATATTGGTATATCAGGTCAGTAGGAAGGGAAAATAGTCACTTTTGTCTCCACCTATGTCCCACCTGGCCTTCAATCGGATACGTGTCAGGATCTGGGCTCTATTTTCCAAACGCTGCCCCTGGGCCTCGTGGTGTTAGGGGGTGACTTCAACGCGGTAATGGATGGTGAATTAGACCGACATCCCGCCCGTACGTTGAGACCGGCGCAAAGGTGGCTCCCTGACTTTTTGGACACAATGGGGCTAATAGACGGATGGCGGGTGCACTTCCCAGACAGAGCGCAATATACACATGTATCATGCGCGCACCATAGTTTATCGAGGATAGATTATGTGCTGGTCCCAGCCACTCAGGCCCACGCCCTCCGGGAAGTGCGTCATCTGGGTAGGGGTGTCTCGAATCACTCCCCCATCTGGCTCAAAATGGAATTTGACCAGACATACGCAGGCACGATAGCTCCCATCAACCCGTGGCACTTGAGGGATCCTTCGACAAAGAAAAGCATAGTCACGGCCACAGATAGATACTTTCAGGAGAATCAGGGCACGGTGGACTCAGCACAGACCTTGTGGGAGGCGTATAAGACAGTCATTCGGGGGGAGGCTGTATCCCTGATTGCAAGGAAAAAGAGGGAACGGCAGTCCGGCTTGGAAAAACCAGAAGAGGAAGTGATAAAATTAGAAGGAGAGGTGTCTCTGGCGGTGACCCCTGAGGGACTTCATCGTTTGAAATCACGGCAAGACGAGTTTGGTAGCATTGCCAGAGACCGAGCCAGGGCGCAGAACTGAGAGGTTCAGAGGAGAATATACGAATATGGAAACAAAGCGGGAAAGCTGATTGCATGGCTGGAAAGGAGGGAATGGGCGTCGAGGCTGGTGCCGGAGATACAGGTGGAGAACTCCGGTACCATTACGGACCCGCAAGCTATAGCGGACGAGTTCGCGACATATTATCGGGGGGGTGTATAGTACGGCGGGCAAGTTTACGGAAGCGGACAATAGGGAGATGATCAGAGATATCCAGCTACCCATCTTATCAGGCGAAAATAGAGACTATTTGGAATCCCCGTTCACAGATGATGAGATGGCACAAGCCATCAGAGGAATACACTCCGGGAAAGCCTCGGGGCCCAATGGCATTCCTATAGAGCTCTATGAATTCAGGTCCAATAGAATCGCTCCGTTTCTTCGTTCTATGTTTGAAGAAAGCAAAGAGAGGGGGCAACTTCCCTACGATCAGCGGGTGGCCAACATAGTGGTTACATACAAGGAAGGCAAGCCTAAGACAAGCTGCTCGTCATATAGATCTATCTCGTTGCTAAACGAAGAACCCAAAGTCCTGACAAAGCTGCTGGCAACAAGATTGGCTAAAGTCATCACCACCTTGATCCATTCAGATCATCGGGTCTTATGCCACATCGAAATACAGCCCTCAACCTGCGACGGCTGCACGGAGTTCTGGGTAGGACAACAAAAATTCAGGAGCCGGTGGCGTTGGTATCATTGGACGCCACTATGGCATTCGATATGGTCGAGTAGCCCTATCTCTTCGCAGTGTTGGACAAACTGGGTTTCGGCCAGGAATTCACGGGCTGGATACGCCTCCTGTATTCTACTCCGATGGCCCGTGTGGTAGTGAACAACCGCAGGTACCCCGATTTCCATCTGAGCAGGGGCACCAGACAGGGTTGTCCCCTGTCCCCACTTCTTTTTGCCCTGGCCTTGGAGCCATCGCCAGCGTGGGTCCGACAGGACCGTTCTATACGTGGACTGCGATGGTCAATGGAATGGGAAGACAAAATCTCACTTTATGCAGATGACATTCTGCCCTCTCTCACTAACCCGAGGTGGTCCCCAACCTGTTTTTTTGGACGTGTTGGCAATTTTCGGGAGGCACTCCGGCTTCGCGATAAATTGGTCCAAATCGGTGCTTTATGTCCTTAGGGGTGACCTGCCGGTCGTTCCAGACGCTTGCCCAATACAGATTGCGCAGGAAGGCTTCAGATACCTTGGCATCTACATAACAGTGGACCCGAAACTCCGCTACACTAACAATCTGAGCCCTCCCCTGTCGAGATTCAGGAATGACATGGCATGCTGGAAAGCTCTCCCGCTCTCTATGCTGGGCAGAGCGGTACTTTTTAAAATGATGGCTCTGCCCCGGTTTTTATACGCGCTCCAGAGCGCGATGGACCCGGTCCCTGCGTCTTACTTTAGGGAGATAGAGGCCCTCCAGAGGCAGCTGCTTTGGGATGGTATGATGGGGGAATAGGATTGCCAGACTTAAGGAAATATTACTGGGCTTCCCAGTTGGCGGCTGTTAATCACGGGATATACGGGCGGCCAAATGACCCTGGATTCGCTATGGACCGATGGCAGCTACCTGGAGGAGACTATACCGAGCGCTATATGCCGGGCCCCGCAGATTTCCACTGACAGTGCCCACGGCGCATGCTGTCCAGGTGTGGCATGCGGTTAACAGACACCTTAAATGGGAAGGGAAGTTCACACTGGCCACCCCGCTCTGGAGCTCGGAGAAGTTGGGAAGTCTCTGGAAGTCCAAGGGGTTGGATAAGTGGGACCTAATAGAGATCACACACATAAGAGACATCTGGAAAAAGGGTACAATACACACATTGGATTCCCTTAAGTTGCAGTATAAATTGAACGATAGTGAGCTCTTCCGTTACCTTCAGGTCCGACATGCGTTGCTCACGCACATCCCCAGGGGCACGATGCTCCCAGACGCTTCTCCCCTAGAGGACAGGGTGTTAGACGGCCATCTTCCCGAGAAAACCATCTTTCTGATTTATAAGAAACTGATAAATAACAAGGAGGATCTGTTAATTAACATACGACGCCACTGGAATAACAGCCATCTAGAGCTAGACGATGAGGACTGACAGGTGGCGGTCTCTTCCCCTCGAGTGGTGGCAATCCAGATGAGTCTGAGACTGGTGCAACTTAAGATTACTTCACAGGTCGTAGGTCACAGGGCCCTGTCTGGTCCGGATGGGTTTTCAGAGAGTGGAGTGTGCAGAAGGGGATTAGGGGAACTAGGGACATTCACTCATACTGTGGCACTGCCAAATCATACAAGCGTATTGGGGAGAGATGCACCACACGCTGAGGGCGGTCCTGGGGATAGACTTGCAGCCAGACGCCCGCAGATGCATCCTGAATGTCTGGGAGCCCACAGACCTGAACACGCATAAAACACAATGGGCAACGTTGGTATTCATTATAGCGAAGCGCAATATTGCCCAGCTGTGGGGGCTAGCCAGCCTCCCCGGATTGAAAAATGGGCAGAAGACCTGGACTGGTGTATGTTTAGGGAGAGGTCAGTCTACTCTGCCAGTGGGTGCCTAGGGAAGTGGGGCGGGGTCTGGGAGGCTTGGAATCACTGCAGAGGAGATATCTGTGGCCCACCGGACCGTCAAGAGGACGCGGAAGTGCGCGAGTCCTCTTGATCCACCAACTGCTACAACTGTGTAATAATTTCAAATGTATGGAATGTCATTGAGAAACATTGGGAATTTATGAGTATGTCACTTGATGTGTTTCTTTGTTGTCTGAACTGTTTAATAAAAATAAATAAAAAAAAAAAAACAATGGCACTCACTACCATCTATATATGAATGTTATTACAGACACGTAAGTTATGACACAGCTGCCCATTTTCTCTGGCAAGATTTACTTTGAGAAAAGCAATGCTTATGCCAGTTTCAAACACAGCAAGACAGTGCCCATATGCCATCACAAAAAGGACGCAGCAAAGGTGAACTTAACTAGAAATACCCCTCTAATTTTGCAGGGTTTACAATCTACACTCAACAAGTTCACCTAGAAAGCACAGTTTTTATGGTCTGACCTTTAGGCGGCTTCCGCTGTTATGCCAGCTTTATGCAAAAAACAAAAAAACACGCAAAAAAAAAATAAAAAAAAAATCGACATATAAAAAGTGTCTATACATACAAACTGGTGCTTGGCATCAGTACTCTTAATCCATTGGTTTGCCAATCACATTTTGCTTCAATCTACTACATCAGAACACTATGGGACAATGGGTCAGCCCAATTCAATTATAGGTTCTCTTGCACTGCGTTTTTCCTGATCATATGTGCACATCTGCATACAAAGAAGTCCACTTCAGTGCCATGGCTGGCAGTCCGATACATTACTTTGTCAATGGTTTTTTTCTTACCATCGTTTTTGTTTTTCAAAGTCATCCTTGAGTGTTTAAACAGTATCAGTCACGGTAATTGAAAGCCAATATTACCCTTTCATGGCATCCATAAAAATAAACATTTTCTTTGAGGTTCATTAAAAATAAAAAAGGGGTTTGTATACCGTTTCTACACATGACTGCTGGGAAGCACACCTACTGTTCTATTATAATTATATACAATGTTTACTTTTATTTTAAATGTACAGTTTCTATTTCAAGCATTGGCCTAACTTTGAGTGGATTCATTATTTTTGTCTCGTATGCTTGTTTGTATAAAAAAATATTAATGAAATTCTATCACACCAGCTGTCCAAAGCCAGACCCACTGGCTTAGTCATTGCTGGCTTATCAACTGGAGAGATAATTAGCGAGGCTGGTGGAAAACCAGGCTCAGCTATCCAACACTGGAACAGAATTACTCTGTCGCACTGGCCCACAGTATGCCTTTCAACAAGCTGAACTACGGCAAAAATACTGGTAATCATAAGAGTACAGTTGGGAAATATTTAAATATGCGACAGTCACCAGGAAGGAGTGGATCAGCAGATCCAATCTCAAATTATGAAAATATAAAATGAATCAATTACCAGAAGTCTTATTGGTTGCGACTAGTAAGCGAACAAACCTGGTGTCCGTGATGGTACCTGACACAACATGGACTGTTCACAAGGTCAGTAAAAGGCTGTGCTGGGATACAGAAAAGTAATCACATAAAAGGTCAACAACATGATGGTTGAACTATTTTAATAAAGCACATACACAAATAAGCTGCCACAAACCCCAGCATGCGGTCAGGAAAACAGAAAAGGACACATTACAAGTTGTATTTTCAAGTCAACGCCATTAACGCTAGCAATTAAACATAACTGCAGGGTGATCTCTAATACAAATATCCATAAACCACACATTGTAAAAAAAATTTAAAAAAAATTGTATGGCTCAAATTTCACATCTGTATCCAAGAAGGGCCTTCGGTATTAGCTCCATCCACTCCTAAGCAATATAGCAAAAGGAATCTCCTGCAGGGTGGGTGAAAAAGCCACAAATATGTAGGATATTCAGTTTATTTTGGAAGGCCAGTCATTTTTTATTGTGCCCCACTGTCTCATGGGCTAGGTCTGGGAAAAGAAGGATTCTGTGGTCTCCAACAGAGGGACTCCCTTGCTTAATCGCTGCCCTAAAAATCTCCTCTCGGAGCCGCAGATGTCAAAATCACCATGCCCGAGGCCTCTTGACTAATTCCCTGCTTTTCACAGATAGGTTATATACCAGTCTATCCCTTGGAGGGGGGAGGGGTGGGGGGGAGGGCACGTAAGCCATCATCTGTCTGTATCACTTTGCATGCTGGAACACAGTGAAAATACTTTAACCTGGGGTCAATCCTCTGGAAGATCAAGAGCAATTCTCCATAAACCATAGCTTACTCCCTCCTCTGTTAGTTGTCCAGCATTTATGTCCGTGCATCTATTGGCTTAATGAATATAGACTCTTATGTCCATAGGCAGCCGCCTCTTGTACTAGGAAAAATAAGTCAGTCACTTGTTGTTCCAGGGTTCACAGCCTCATCTCAGATTTTTCTAGTGCCTTCTCAATCCAAGCAGTTTCTTCCTAGTGTGTACCACTGCCAAAATGCTGCCAGTTTTTGCTTAATAACACTGTTTGTGGCACCACAAGTGATTTCATCAGTAATTTAAATTCCTGAAGACAATTTTTTTTTCTTCACCTTTGACTGTGAGGAGGCAGCCCACTGACCCTTTTTTAACCCCTGGTTGAGGGCTTTAAAGGTTCCTCCCTCATACAGTTTTCCTGCTTTTTTGCCATTTCAAGAAGATTGATGCAGGTTCCCACCATAACAAAATGACCGTTCGACTCATAAATCTGATCTCTCAAAGCAAGGTCATTTCAAGGCCACATGGGGGTGGGTCAGGATCCAAGATGTCAAGCCGATGTCAAGTGATCTCTGATCCTCCATCAGTGAGACACCATGATCGGCAAAAAGTGCTGCTAGACCATGGCACCTCACATCCCTAGATCAAACACCTGTGGTGAATTCAGGCACTGTTTTGTGCATAAAGAGCCTCCCCAGAGTACGGTGTCTCTAGAAGGCACAGGTGTGTATACCGAACCTCCTCTTCCTCTTGGGTAGGACTTTCCATGTCTGGCGGCTCCTGAACCACAGCTCTCCATGAAAGGGTGGAGAATCACCCGTATGTAAAAGACCGGGTCAGACCGCTCACATCAAGGTCAGTGCATCTCCTGCAGAGAGCAGGCCAACAATCCTGCTCACCATGGCTGTGGTAGATCACGCTGTCAAGAAAGAAGACATGATACCAAGTTCCACAAAAAAGTACATCTATCAAGGCAAAACAAAATGTTGTGAGTTCATAAGTGAGTCAAACGTCCAATCCAAGGAGTCGTAGAATATTAATCAGCTTTAATCCAATCCACCATTTCACATCAGAGCAAAGTATTTCTGTACATCCAGTCAATACAACGATGAAGCATTATAAGAACAGGCAACTAACACGTGTTTCATCGCACTACAAATTAGCCTTAGACTTTCTCAGGGCTGTAAACCAATATATCAAAAAGGTACAATAACTAAAAATGCTCTACCTAGACTCACCCTAACCCAACAATTGATGGCATGTCTTTAGTTTAACAAAGTGAAGTAACCAAAAATATACAAATGTGACATCTGTAAAGCAGTATAAATAATTAACATTTGTTAAAAACATTAGGGAGAGTGTTTTTAACCAACTACAGTATAGAAGCAAAAGTATAATGGTGTACAGCCATCAGTGCCCATCATAAAATGAACAGTATGCATGCAAATAGTCCAGTGAAATGTTCCTATCTTTCCCCAGTGCTAGTAGATAAGGTTTTAAAAGAGAGTAGAGACGATAAAGAAAGTTAATAACCTGATGTAGAGTAAAAGGTAGTGGTTCCTTATATTTGGCAGTAAGAGCCAGGGTTTTAACTCCAATATCTGTTAATATGCTCTGTAAGCAACTAAATGTAATCACAAACTACTCCAGACTCAACAGAAGTAGCACTCCATATAAGTCAATCGCCCATTTTTCACAGGTCTCCAAACGTGTGTGACCCGATAATACGTAATGACGAGATGTGATTTTCATTGTCTTATACTTTGTCATGTGTCTAAGTATGTCAAAAAAATAATGATCAAGAAAAGATATTTATTGAACATAAAGGTGACCAAGGTCCAATTCTTGTCCTCAGTCACACAAGTATTAATAAAAAATTACTTGTAAAGATAATATGTCCGCGAAAATGAAAAGGAGATGGTTATTTGTCCAACACATATTAGACAAGCGTACAGTTAGCATGACCACGTCCCACATTACATGAAAATAATATAATTCTATGAAACAAATTAGTTGGCAGAGTGCATGTGCCACAATGTGCTCTCACACAGATAATAACAAAGATCATAATAATGATGTATTTGTAAGTCAAAGCACGAGTACAAATAATTAAGGGAATTATCACTTGTCCGAACAATGATCGGACAGGCATCTGGGCAGCATGACCATGTACAACAAGATATGAAACCCAATATGTTTCTCTGGGCAATTTAATAGGCGGAGTATATGTGCCACCAGGTATATGCCTGAATCGACATGTATAAGTTCATATGAAATTAGAAGTACACATGGTCGCGTTCCACAATAATGATAGCCATAACTCTCTGTAAAAAACGTTGCAGTTTAAGTGGCACACAAATTAAAGTGCTGCCACTACCGGACCTATCCCATATCTATGTAACTACGGGACTCCCATCTAAAAGACGTGTGCAAGTATGCAAATACCACATAGCATAACAATTATCATCGTAAGTCACAAAAGCCCCACATACTATAAAATGCAATAAACCGAGTGAAGAAAGCATAGTCAATCCACTCACAATTGTAGCAAAACAAATCAAGGCACGGAGAGTACTCCTCCAACAGTATCGGTGTGGACAGTAAGCGCCATCTTAACAGTCCTATTTATACTAACTAAAGAGGATCAGGTGATCACTCATTGTTCGTGGTGGCCATCTTAGGGTGTCTAAAAGTAACAAATGCTTCCCAGTAATAAAATTAAAACAGTCAAACCACATACATTTTGTGCACTTTGTTAAAGGTAACTCACAGCCTAATAACGTGCTATGCACAATTCCTTTAGTACTTCGCAAGATCGTATATAACTTGCGAAAGTAAACCCTAAACAATTTAGGGAGCAGCCATCTTACTAGAAAAAAGTGAACCAATAATCTATAATGCGGAACGGTTTGTGATCCACAAAGTGTATCAAGGGTAATAAAATCACTATATCCACAACTGACAAATTAAACGTGTAATAAGAATAAAGTGAAAGTATAACCGAAATAATATGAAAATAATTATTACCGATCCATATTTGTTTTATAGTGTGCTAGCATTAAAGAGTCCGTTAAGCGAATATGCACACAGGAGCGACCATCAGAGCGAAGTGTGACCAATAAACAAAATTATCCGTAATAACTCCGGACCATGCCAGTAACGGGGTCAAATAATGTGATAAAGTACCCAAATTTAAAATGGTAACGGCTCAAGTAGGAAGTCCCAGTTACTCTCAACCAACTACACAAGAATTGGCTAGCTGAACCCAATAAAGGTTTTCATAAATGTGGACATTGTAGAGTATGTAGGTGGGCACAAGACAAAACATTGTCTTTTAATTATAATGCTACAGGTATGCTTACGATTTCAATGCATATCAATTGCGATACAAAACATGGGGTCTACGTTCAAGTTCAAGAAAAACCTTATTCGGTTTAAAAACAAAAACCATGAAAGTTACAACATCAGAATACAGATTTACACAAGGATGATATTAAAAAAGAAAAGCGACGGGGCATATTTAAATTCATCCCAGCCCAATCGTTTTCCGAAGTTTAAAAACAATTTTAAAGAAACTTAAAAGTACGGTAACAGTTAGAACAGTTTCCATTCGTTGGAATTCCAAAAAAGCTGGACGACATTGGTTAAAATTCATTTCTTTAAGGAGTGGTATAATCAACTGCCTACGAGGTAAAGAGTAAAATTTACAGAAAAATAAGATATGAATATCAGATTGGAGTGAGGATTCATCACACGGACACAGGGGGAGATTACGCGACCATAGATTCATTTCTGGGAAGGTCAGGAATCTAAACAGAATATTCAACCTAAAGCGAGTCAAAAGAAATTGATCATGATTAGACATCGATAAGGTTAAATAAGGCTGTACTTTAAAATGGGTTGACACACAGAGGTGCAGGGTAACTGAGTTTTTCTTCTCTTCCTCTTGTCTTCTTTTGTCCTCGAGGTATTCCATGCATAACTTAGACAATAGGTTTCTAGATATATTGACCATTGAGAGTGGGTCTTCATAAAAATGTTGGCATCCAATATTAACCATAAATTTTTTAACATAGATCAACCAGTCAGATCTGCCAACATTATCCAGGGTTAAAACATCCCGTAGGATGGCCCGGTTCATGACGCACTCCCTTATAGTCCAAACCCTATGCCACAGAAGTATGGGTTGGATTCTAATGATATCAGAAATATAAGATAGACCCAATTCAATGTGGCATATATATGTCGCAACACTTTGGGGGACTGTCAAAATATACCTCAAAAACCTATTCAACTTTTTGAATTGAGTCAATATTGGAATACCCCCAGAGGGCCGACCCATATATGGCTACCGAAATACAAGTAGCCTTATATATTGTTAGAATTTCCTTTGTTGGTTTCTTGCCCAGTTTTTTTAATAAAGTTTTTCAAGGCCATTATGGTTTTTTGGAACAACAAAGTTCTGGCCTTGACCGCACTAGACCATGTCCCAGTATCGTGAAACAAAACTCCAAGATAAGAAAAAGTAGGAACAACTTACAAAGGAACGTTGTTCAGAAACATTCTTTTTTTCTGCTTTCCAGGACCATTTCCACAGTACATAGAGAAAGTTTTATTACAGTTGACTTTCAAATCAAGACTAGACATAAAGGTCTCAAATGAATTTACCAAATTTTGCAGTGCCATAGGGGTGCGGGCCATCAGGACCGCGTCATCCGCATACAGGAGCGCAGGAACAGACCTCCTCCCAACCTTAGGCATGTCCTCACACTCCTGCAATAAATGGCGCTCCAGACCATTTATGTAAAGCAAAAATAGGAAGGGGGCCAGGACACAGCCCTGGCGCACGCCCCAACCTACCACAAACCTTCTGGTGCACTGACCCTCGTTACCAAAACGGACCGAGGCCGTGGCCCCAGAATATAGGTCTTTAAGAAAGCAAACAATGGGATCTTCCACACCCAATTCTTTCAGAATTGCCCATAATTTAGAATGAGATACACAATCGAAGGCCGAAGAAAGGTCCACGAACGTAAAATACAGCCGTTCGCCTTTTATCCTTATGTATTTGGATTGGAGGATCATTAAATTTAGCCATTGTTCGATTGTGCCGATGCCCTTTTTGAAACCATACTGCAAATCACTCATTAAATCATTAGCCTCGACCCAGCTTTGTAGTCTCGCCAGGACGATTTTCCCCAGTATTTTTATGGATGAATCCAAGAGGGAGATAGGTCTGTAACAAGCACAGCTTTGTCTATCTCCCTTCTTGTAAATGGGTACAATGATCGAGGTGAGCCAAGACGGATTTAGGCCCCCTGCTAGTGCAGCATTGAAGAGCTGCACCAGCAATGGACCCCATACCTCAAGATTTGCCTTAAACAGATCTACAGGGATCCCATCCGGCCCTGCCGCCTTGCCACCCTTCATTGCCTTCAGGCCCGCAATGACTTCCTCCAAGGTTATTACGAGTCGTTCATTCCCTACAACCACAGTGGTCCTTACTGGAGAATCTATGACATGGCATACATCTTGTGATTTGTAAAGAGATGAAAAATGCTCCACCCAATCCTCCTCCGCAATAGCAATCTCTATACGTGCTTTGGAGTTGTCGTAGAGGAATGGAGTATTTACGGCCCTCCAGAACGCAGATGCATCCTTTGATTGTGATGCTTCACAAAGAGCTACCAGGGCCTCTTTTTTGATGGCATTTTTCCTGTTTTTAGGGCTTTGTTATACTTTACCCTACAGTCTCTTACTTCTGAGGGATTACGAAGTGTCCTGTGAATTGCACATTTAAGGTCAGTTAGAGACCGGGTACAGTCATTATCAAACCAACTTGTATTACCCTTAGTCCTCTTCCTTACCTCCACCCACAGATTATCCTTTATTGTGGAAGCTATTATGTTAAAATGGTCAATTATCGTCTCACTATTAGATTCTTGGTCCAAACAGATGGCGAAGCTATCTGGGCAGGCATTTACCAGCCTACCCAAAAACATTTCCGGGACCACCTTGCTCCACTTTAAATTATGCCCATTCTGTCTACCTAAGACTACGTCAGGGGCAGTACGCACAGAGGGTACATCTTCGTGCTGATTAAAGAAGTTTACAACCTCCATTATTTGGGGCAGATGATCACTTATTGGTGACTCCAAAATGTTGGAATCGAGAAGCTTATGATTACAATTATTTGAGGCGATAATAAAGTCAATTGTGGAGTAAGCTCCTCTACCAATAAATGTAGGTACAAAGGCAGTGGGTATATGTGCAATTTCATTTACAAAACCCAAATCATACATGAACAGTATGTCATTTAATAAGTCCCCAAGCAAGGAATGATTAAAATGAGATGGATTTATATCCTGATCTGTTGTTAAACCGCAGATGCCCTGAGGTCCCTTAAGGCAAAGTTTGCAATTAAAATCCCCCCCCCCCATAAGATCATAAAATCCCTGCCAATTTTATCTGTTTCGTGTTGTATATCCTCCCTCAGCATTATTAAGATGCTAGGGATTTCTTTCCTAGGAATGTTATTATAGAAATTTATAAAAACAATACTAAACCCCTTCTTGTTTCTTAGGGTTATTAGTTGATAAAAACTAGTTTTGGGCGTGAACTGTATATTGACGCAATTGAGCTGATTTGATACCAGGGTGAGTAAACCGCCCTTAGCTCTTCCATGCTGGCTTCCCTCTGCCGGGGTGACAAAGCTTCTATACCCATTAAAATAAACTGGGTCTGTAGACCAGGTTTCCTGAAAGGCCAATATATCGTGCCCTTCTATAACAGTTTCCCAGGAGGGATTTGAGATTTTCTCCTTTAAACCTGCCACATTCCAAAAGAGGAGTGTGCAGGTTTTCCTTATTTCATTGACCCGGTCTTCACATAAGAGATCCTTAACCATAACCTTTCCGATAAACTTGTGGCAAGGGCCTTCATTTTTTCCCTCAGCCTTAACATCAAATTTACTTCCTTCCTCGCAGCAATTATTCCCAGTATCGATATTAGACACGTTGAGACCTGTTCGATTTTTTAGACTGCCCTCAATGGGAATCCACGTCTTCTGCACGTTGATATTGTCACTATCAGTATTGACGTGCCCCCCCTGGGGCTAACAGTAATCTATCACAGGGAACCTTTTCGTGTCAATCCACACAATCAAGGTCCGTAAAGGCCTCAAAACGATTATAAGTTGGTATGTTGTGGAAAAACGGGACCGTGCCTCTGGTGGCCCGTAGGGAATTATCACCATAAATCAGGCCTCTGGTATAGGGAAGATGGTGCCTGAGGTGGAGATTAGGTGGATCAGCTGGTTGCCACATTGGAGTCCAGCTGGAATCATGACACATATAAACAGGCCTACTCATGGGGTGCCTTCTTATCTCGTTGTTCTTACAACTTTGGGCCAGAGGATAAGGGTAGAAATAGTTTAGGTAGTGGGTGGAGATAGAGTCATTACTACTTAAAACAAACCAGTCCCCAATATGCCTAACGGCTCTATGGTCTTTAAAATTTATAATAATTGCGTCACCTGATTTATCTTTGGGGCGAGCCCCCACCCAGTTGCAGCGCCTAACGTGTAAGATTTCCCCGTTTATGTGGGCAGGCAGAGGTCTGTTATTGCTCAGCCAAAAGATAACTTTATTCCTTAGAGCTTGATGGTCTTCCTTATTATCAGGAGGAAGCTCCGGGACTCCCACCATAACAATCACGTACGGGACAGCTTCCGGGGGTAAATCTACGATACTATGGGTATTCCTGGTTTTATTGCTAATGTTTCCTACCTCCCTATCCTTATTGGCTTTAATTGCCTTGTGTTGAGAGGGTTCAATTTTTTCTTCCTGGATCGGGTTAACTATTTTTGAATCTCCTATTTTACTTAAAGGTTCCGTCCTCTTGACAGACTTTGTGAGTGGCAAGAGAACGGTTGACGCCTCAGGTTGGGAAGGGCAAGATAAAGATGGTCTACTCTGAATAGATTTAGGGGTGGTTGCAGAGCATGATGGAATTGGTGGAATTGATAGTGACGCTGTCATCACTTTTACAGGAGCTTTACTAGGATTCATATTACCTATATTACGCACCAGGCCAGAAAGTGAGGATACATTTTCTTCTACTTTCTTCTCGATCAGATCCAGATGTGTATTGATTCTCGTGATCTTTTCAAGTAGAGGTTTCATAGAAAGTTTAATCAAGAGCTCAATTTTTCCTAAGAGGTCCCCCTCATTGATAGCATTACGGGTGGCCTCGCGGGTAAATGAGCGATCACTTGCAGTCCTCGAGGATGAATGTAAATTCCTCTTAGAATTTTCTCTTTGTGGCTTTAACGGTAAACCTCCCCCCCCCTTCGCTTACAATCAGCTTTATGTAAGGATGTATTTTTTAAGGAAGAGGAAGGGGAAGGGGAAGACGCAGGGGAAAATCCCGGACAATACAAAGAGCCCCCTCCATCACTGCTAATAGAAAAACTTGGCAACAGCTCACTGTCTAGGTCAGGCGAACTAAAAGGATGCTCCAAACGAGGGCTAGTCAAAAGTTTCCCCACATCCGCCACCTCCTCTACAACCCCAGAGTTAGGTAAATCTAGATGATCTCTAGAAGGCGTGGAGGGGTTGGTCAATGAGGGTATCACAGGTCTTGTATCCCCCATGGGCAAAGCCCTATTATGTCTGGTAGCTAATACTTTGTTTTTGGTTACGTTCCCCCTATGTCTCCGGCGAGCTATTTTAAATTTACGTGCCGGCTTGGCAGATGGCAAATCCAAAACGTAATCCGCCTTAGGGTTGACTAATTGAGGTACGTGTGAATTTTCATGGACCTGTGCTGTTGTCAATACAAAACTACCTGCATTAACAATAAGATCACTTGGGTCATGTAAATCTACAGGGGTAGAAGCCAGCTCTTCAGATAAGATGATGAGGGCATCCTTTCCCAAGGAGGCTCTACGAGCAGAGTTGATTTGATTTACCTTTTTAATTAAATAGTTGTCCAGGGTACCTGCCCCTTGCAGTGTACTCGCATTTTTACCCTTTGCCATCAGGTGATAATGAAGCTAGTCGCTGGTTACAGGGGAGGGTTTTACCAGTTACGCGCACAATACGACAACCAGGTACACAACAATCTTTTGACTTAAAGTGATAATGACAACTATACTTGCACATCCAGAAGCTCAGGCCCAGTCCAGTCTCTTCAGGCCTCTGAGTGCCACAGAGGGCCCCGCCCTTTGCCCGGGCTTAGCCCGGCGCCGCCCGCGCGCGTCCCGCGACGCGGAGGGAGTCTCAAATGTATGCGCCTCCGGGCGCGCTGGTAGGCGGGACCAGGAAGTGCCGCCAAGCACTCTGGGGGCTGTAGTCCCCCCCCACAGCGGCCAGCAAGGGTAATGGCGGCAGGGGAGACCACAGCGTTACCGTCCTGAAAGGGATGCAGGAGTTGTGTGCAGCGTCAGGTGAGTTCAGCAAATGCCCCCGCTCCACCGAGGGAGCCTCTCAAATTTATGCGCCTCCGGGCCCGCTGGTAGGCGGGACCAGGAAGTGCCGCCAAGGACTCTGGGGGCTGTAGTCCCCCCCACAGCGGCCAGCAAGGGTAATGGCGGCGGGGGAGACCACAGCGTTACAGCATTACCGTCCTGAAAGGGATGCAGGAGTTGTGTGCAGCGTCTGGTGAGTTCAGCAAATGCCCCCGCTCCACCGAGGGAGCCTCTCAAATTTATGCGCCTCCGGGCGTGCTGGTAGGCGGGACCAGGAAGTGCCGCCAAGCACTCTGGGGGCTGTAGTCCCCCCCACAGCGGCCAGCAAGGGTAATGGCGGCGGGGGAGACCACAGCGTTACCGTCCTGAAAGGGATGCAGGAGTTGTGTGCAGCGTCAGGTGAGTTCAGCAAATGGGGTCTACGTTATTTGTCCATGCCGGAAAACTTAACAGGAAGTACAAATCAGGCCACCTCGGAAAGGATAGCAGAACATTTCAGAACATTAAAACAAAATGACATGAAGCACCCTATTGGTTTTACACACACTTATGTGAGCTCAGGGTTTGCAACAATATTACTCATTTCATGGGATAGACCATACTAAAAGTGATGCACGGGGTGGCAACTGTGAACTTAAATTGAGATGCTGTTAGGCTACATGGATAATGAGGCTTAAATCACTAGAACGTGAGTTGAATATCGACAATGAATTGCAATACTTCCTAGGAGATTAAGCCCCTCACATGTTAACCCTTTGTTCAGTCTGAATATCTATGTGTGAGTTACTCATCATGCATACTTTTACTGTTGTAGTTACTAGGACTTACATTGCCCCTCATACAGGGTTTAGTATACATGTATTTTGAAATATCATTATGTTTTTAGTACGGTTTACTTTAATTCCCTCCATTTTCTGAGTCTACCTTTCCCCTTGTGCCATTTATGACAAAGTAGCTATACTATTTATTCTCTGTACTCGCTTTTCTTTTCAGGCTGTGATACCAACAACCCAGGAGAGAATTTTTTTTTTAAATTGTCAGTCTTTACTTATATCTTGGTGTATATCAGGGGTGTGGAATAAAATATCTACATGTCCATGGGGTAGGTTGATTCATAAATCTACTTGTCCTGTAACAAAATCCATTTGTCCCTTTTGTTCCATTTAATGCAGCAACAAATTATGGCAGCAATCTCATTATATAAAAGACCTCTGAAATAGCCTCCCTGATGTCAGGGCTCCTTCTGTAATATGGTTTGAATACTAGCAATTCCTTCATGTTGCCACGTTTCCGCAGATCTACATACTAGGGCTGAAGGTAATGGTAAACAATAGTTCCAGGGTTGGAATGCCTTTTTGAGTCTGTGCAAACCTACTTACTTGCATGTTTTAAGGCTTTTTACCAACTCTTCTCTAATCTTTTCCGATACTGAGAAAGGTTGGACATTTATTCCTGACAATAGCAGACATAAAACGTCTTCCAGGGTAGAGGAGAAAGTGGTTGGAGGGAAAGTGAACTTGCAAACACTCAGAACTTTGCATGAGCAAATCTACACCTGCATATTTGCTCATGCTAAAAAGCATTTAACAAATATTTTCTAGGAGTACTATTTCTTGGCCTACTTCTGTAAAGTCTTGGGAATTCACGAAAGCCATATATCTGCACTTAATGCAAGGACATCGGTGCACTTTTGAGACTTTATTTAATAATTGGGCCTCTAATTAGGATTGGCGATAACCAAGGCCTTTTTGTGTTTATTGAAATATGTCAATCTGTCTATCAGCTGGCTTCACTGTGAGTGACAGCCATTCTGTTCTTTCACAAGGAGCATATCGACACAGTCGTTTTGCTCAGTGCCAGGAACTACTGAGGCAATGTGTGCTTTTTGAGACCCAAAACGTTATTTGTTTTTGCCAATGTTTGTAATAATGATGAGGGCCTGGCAGCTCCCACACCAATAAGGTTTTACAAAAACCATGCCAAAACAAGTCACACATTGACAAAACCAAAAGGCTGACCAACAATTTCAGACCTACTGGCTTTACCAATGCTTGTTTATTTTTATTTCCCATAACCTTATTAAAACTGGTAACATTGATTTTCCATTCAGAATATTTTTGGGAAATACTAGCATACATCAACAAATTGTATTAAATTATGCTGCTAAGAAATGGAACTTAAATTTTAAAAGTAGTTTTGCGAAACATTCTTGCATTTTTTTGTGAACATTTTATTTTGAAAGTAAAGAATCATCAATCTTGCTTTCAAGCTTCTGCAAATATTTGCATCAAATCAGAGAGCACTCTGGGAGCAGTATACATAGCCTCATATTGCTAAACGTTGAAAACGGGTGCACACATTTTTAAACTCGAACCTCTGTCAGTAGTGCAGTCTGAGCTTACAGCATTTACTTAGAGCGCTCACCCTAATAATAAAGGCATAACCATAAATACAAGTTTGAACAGCATTAACAGATGGACACAAGTATTACCTTAACTGCAGACAGTGCCCTTCCCGGATCGATAATGTTATACTGTAAACTGGCAGCCAAAGGGTTTGTGCTGCAGGGGGTTGGGCCTACTTGTCCCAAGGACAAGATACACATGAAAACGTGTTGCCCTTGACCCCAAACAATGTGTCCCGGGTGTCAGGCTATAGGAATTCCATATCCCTGAATGGTATATACTTCCTACCCAAATCGTCGTTTACTATGATTTTCCACAATATTTCATTAAATACACTTTTCATGTATAGGTTCAGTGAGGTTATATATACTCTTCCTACTCCAGCCGTTACAGTTTTAAGTTCGGGTACTTTCTCATGGTGTTATTTGACCCTATTACTGGTGAGGTCTGGAATTATTATTTAGTGTCTATTGGTCAGACTTCTCTCTGATGGTTGCTCCGGTGTGCATATTCGATTGATGGACTAATACTAGCACACTAACAAAAATGGATTGATAATTATATTCATATTATTCCAGTTATACACTCGCGTTCACATTATTTCTTACTACATGTGTTTAATTTGTCAGATTTGGTATATAGTGATTTTATCATCCTTGATAGACTTGGCGGATCACAACCCGTTCACAGTTATAGTTCATTGGTTCACTTTTTTCTAGCAAGATGGCTGCTCCCCAACTTGTTTAGACTATACTTTCGCAAGTTAAAGATGCTCTCACTTTTGTGAAGTACTATAGGAATTGTGTATAGCACATTATTACGGTGTGAGATACCTTTAATGTAGGTCACGAAATGTACGTGGTTTGACTGTTGCTTACATTTTATTACTGGAAAGCATTTATGTTATTTTTCAACAGTCCAAGATGCGTGTCACCAACAATGAGTGGTCACCTGGTCCTCTTTTGTTAGTATAAATAGGACTGTTAAGATGGCACTCAACATTCACGCTGATTCTGTTGGAGGAGTACTCGCCATGCCTTCATTTTTTGCCTCAATTGTAAGTGGAGTGGCTATGCTTTCCTCAGTTTATTGCGTTCTATAGAATGTGGCGCTTTTGTGAGTTACGGTGGTACTTATTATATTATGCGGGATTTTTTTAGTTGAACATGTCTTTTAGATAAGAGTCCCGTAGTTACACAGATGTGGGATAGTCTCGGTAGTGGGAGCACTTAATTAGTGCATGCCTAAATTGGAATGTTTTTAACAGTGAGTTATAGCAATCATAAGTGCGGAAGAAGACCTTGTGTACCATTAATAACATGGAAACCTATACATGTTGATGAGGACATACCTGGTGGTGCATATACTCCGCATATTAAAAATTGTCCAAGGAAACATACTGGTTTCATATTTTGCGGTACGTGGTCACGCTGACCAGATGCTAGTCTGATAATTGTTGGACAAGTGATAATTCCCTCATTTATTTGTACTCTCGCTTTGCACTTAGAAAGTAATCATTTTTATGATCTTTGTTACTATCGGTGCGAGAGCACATTCTGCCGCATGCACTCTGAAAAATTATTTTGTTTTCATGTACTGTGGGACGGGGTCATGCTAACCGGACGCTTGTCTGACGTGTTGGACAAGTGACAATCTCCTTTTCATTTTAACGGACGTATTCTCTTTACAACTAGATTGTTATGTTATTACTACTTGCATGACTAACAGAGGACAGGAATTGGTCCTTGGTCACCTTAGTATAAGTATGTTTTCTAAATAATTATTGCTTTGACATACTTAGCCACATGACAAAGTATAAAAACAACAGAAAATGAGATCTTGTCATTACGTATGACTGGGTCACACACATTTTGAGACCCGTGGACAATGCGTTAATGCTTGTATGGAGGGCTACTTCAGGTGAGTCTTGAGTAGTCTGCGATTTCTTTTATGTGCTTACACAGGATATTAACAGATATTGGAATTGAAACCCTGGATCTTACTCCCAAATATAAGGAACCACCACTTTTTTACTCTACATCAGGTTCATTTTCTTTATCTTCTCTACTCTCTTTTGAAACCCCCTTTACTAGCGCAGGGCAAATATAGACACATTCCACTATACTATTTGCAAGCATGCTGTTCGTTTTATGATTGGCTGTACACCATTATACTTATGCTTCTATACTGTAACTGGCTAAAAACGTTCTCCCTGTCTTTAGCAAATGTTTGATACAACATTAATTATGTATACTGCTTTACGGATGTCACATTTGAATATTTTTGGCTACTTCACATTCTTAAACCAAAGACTTGGCAGCAATTGGTGGGTGATGGTGAGTCTAGGTAGAGCATTTTTTGTTACTTTTTGATTTATTTATTGTTTACAGCCCTGGGGAATTTGAAGGCTACCTTGCCATGCAGGCGAAACACGTGTTGGCCCCCTGTTCTTATAATGCTTTATCTTTGTATTGACTGGATGAACAGAAATACTTTGCTATGCTGTGACAACGGTGGATCGGATTAAAGCTGATTGAAATCCTACGACTCCTTGGATTTGACGTTTGACTCACTTATGAGCTCTGAGTGCTCAGAACATTTTGTTCTGTATTGATCAACCCCAATTTTGAGGTTGTGTGATAGCCAACCCTTGCTCTCTAGAGCACCACCAATTTGCAACCTACAGTGTTTACTGTATCCCGGAAAGCGTCGGTGAGCATCTTATCATAGACCTGGATACTTTGAGCGTTTGTACATCTATCACAGCCCTGGCTGGTCCAGTTCTCTAAAGCTCACAATAAAACGGAAGATAGGTCCAATAACTTAATTAGTTTTAACTTAAGTGGCGCACATAAAAATGGTTCAAAGCAAGTGCAGAGCTGCTAACGTTATGATGCAGTGTCCTCAACAATGGGGAAGCATTTCATAGAAATGGAATGGATATCCTGGGTTATTAGTTAACACAAAAAATGCATATTATTACACAGCTGCTATAAATTACTACCTGACACTGTATTAGGACTACTCCCCAAGCCATCAGAAGACTCAATACATTCCTAATTAGTGTCCATGGAAAACTTATTCACAGAAGAGGCACCTCGATTATGAACTACTTGTAATGAACAAGAGGTTATTCCATTTCATTTTAGAGATTACAAAAACAAACTCCATACCAACATCAAGAGTAAGGATATTTGGTCGAGGTTCACTGTAACTTGGCAGATATGTTTAGCTCCAATAACTACAAGAATGACGTCTGTAATAATGGCTTGCGGTAGTAGAGTATGGCCCACTACTGGATACTTCGTGTATGCTGTATAATTAGACATAGAATGCCTCAAAATGGTTAAGTGCAAAGAGGATATATCAGAAGACTGTATTGAACGGGTTCGTTTTCAAATCGACCAGTAGTCTAACGTGAATCTACAGGAAAAAGGTGTCTTCAACTCAATGGTTGCCATTATTTTATGATGGCTAATAATGCAGGAGCCCGGTCAATAGGTGCAAGTGAAGAAATCCAAACCGATTACCGCAATGGTAAAATATATTTAAATTAAAAATTAACTTTCAGAGGGAGGAGCCTAGCGCGCAACCAAGATGGCCGCGTAGGTGCGAGGCTCCCGAGGACCTCCGCGACCTCCTGAATTAATCCTGGCGATATCCTGTCCTTGTTGAGGGGACTGTGTTGGGGAACCGGAGCTGAGGCGCCACCCGTTTTTTGGGCTCGAATCGGACCCCGGACGCCGGTGGGAGCATCGATCGAAGGTTGCGGCCTTCTCCTCGCCGGCCCCCCGGATTGGAGTAGTGGGGCGATCCGGGGACAAAGTGAATAACAGCGGCGAGCGGGGCTGGGCGACTGGCGTACCCCGCACTTTCACTTTCGCTTTTGCGCCCTCCTAGCTCTCAAGCGGGGTCGGACTGCGGAGCGGGGTGCGGTGGTGTGGCCTTGTCCAGGAGCCCGGCTGACCCGCCGGCGGTGGGTTGACCCGCGGTTCGGTGGTCGCCCCTGCCCCCCCCCTGGCACCCGTGACTTGGTATAGCGGCCCGTTTGGGGAGCTTGGCACGACGGTGGAAGAGCCAGCATGTCCACCAAACAAGATGGCGACCGGGCGAAGGTGAAGACGACCCGCCGTGGCACGGCGCACCAGGCCAACAGTATGGACCGCTACACGCTCCAGAAGGGTTCTCCGGAGACATCGCGTGCATCCCCGGTGGGCCCGACGGAGGCGTCCGCTCATCCGGTGGATCTGACCCTCCGGGACGTCATGGGCGCCATCGCAGAGATGAAGGCCTCGGTGGACCAGCGTTTCGACACCTTAGCGCAAAAAATAGACTCGGTCCTGGTGGATGTGAGCCTTGTGAGGGCAGACTTGTCCAAAACAAACGACCGAGTCGACTCCCTGGCCCACACCACAACGAGCCTCACGACAGACGTGGTGGCCCTCCAGAAGGAGGTGCGCCGGCTTGGCCAGGCGAGCGCCCTGATGGACCGGCGACTGGAGGACTCCGAGGGTCGGGCCCGGAGGAATAATGTCCGTATTGTGGGGGTGCCGGAGGGACGAGAGGCGGAGGCGGCGGATCTTTTCGTGGAAGAGTTGATCCTGACCCATCTCCAGCCCCGGGGGCTGAGTAAGCTTTTTGCGGTGGAGCGTGCTCACCGGGTCCCCGGGGGCAGACCTAAGACTGGTGCCCCGCCGCGGCCTCTCATTGCCCGGATTTTTAATTTTCGGGACAGAGATGCTATCCTCCAGACCTCCAGACAACAGGGACCGGTCAAGCTTGACAACATGGAGGTACATTTCTACCCAGACTTTACCCCGGCGGTCCAGAAGCAGCGACAGAGCTTTCTTGGTGTTAAACGTCGCCTAAGGGACCTGAACCTCAAGTACTCAATGCTCTTTCCAGCTAAGCTGAGGGTAGAGGTGGATGGTCGCACGCACTTCTTCGACCGGCCCGAGGCGGCTGGGGACTGGCTGGACACTCTGCCTGGAGATCGGGGCCGGGGGGGCGGGGGGGGCGCGGCTGGCGAGGAGGGCCCGCCGGATCAGAATTGAGGGGTGACTGAATAGGCCTTGCTCTGGACGTTGTTCCTTCACCATTTATTGATTGCGTATGTTCCCCTCATATGGAGGTCGTGCGGGGTCTGTTGGGGGCTTCCCTCCTCCTCTGGGGGACTAGTTAGTATTTTAGCTATGGGGCGACAGGCACACTGCACTTTGGGGGGGCTGTCTGGGCTCATGCAGGGGTGCAGGGAGGGGGGAGTTTTGTTGGGACCGGGGGGTGGGGGGGGTGTGTTGTTTGTTAGCACCGCAGGGCAAACCCGCTACTATGTTGTTGTTTTTAGGATGCTCGATGGGGGACGACCGATTGTTTCGACGTATGATGGGGGGTAGGGATTTGACTGTGTTGTCATGGAATGTTAACGGCCTGGGGGATAGGATTAAGCGTGGTGTGGTCCTGCAGTACTTAAAACGTATTTCACCAGATGTTGTCTTCCTGCAGGAGACGCACCTTATAGGTAACTCCTTTCATGCAATGAACCGGCGGGGATATCGTTTAGCGGCCCATTCCGGCTTCACCTCGGGCTCGCGGGGGGTGGGTATTATGATCAAGAACTCGCTCCCGTTGGAGATTGATGAGGTGCGCCATGATGAGAGGGGACGCTACACGGTTCTGGTGGGAAGAATGGAGGGTAGAGTGTTTATCTTTATATCAGTGTACGTCCCGCCTGGGTTACAAGCCACCACATTCGCGGAACTGGGGCGCCTCCTTCTGGACCTTCCGAGTGGCCTGCTGGTGGTTGGAGGGGATTTTAATGCGGTAGCCTCTGGGTCTATGGATCGCCATCCCCCTAGGGACCTCCCCCGGGCACAGGCGTGGCTGCCCGGCCTTCTGGACACGCTGGGCCTGGTGGATTGCTGGCGATTAAAGCATCCTGCATTGCGACAGTACACCTTCCACTCGGGTGCCCATGGTAGCCTCTCGCGGCTTGATTACATCCTTGTCCCGGCGGCCCATGCAGGGAGGGTGGGGGAGGTGCGCCATCTGGCGCGGGGTATCTCAGACCACTCCCCATTGTTGTTGCATTTCGATGTCTTCCCGAGGGGGGATGGCAGGGTGGCCCCAATCAATGCATGGTATTTGCGTGACCCCACCATTCGTGCCGATTTGATTAAATCCTTACAGCGATATTTCGATGAGAATGTGGGGTCGGTCTCTTCGGCCATCTCCCTGTGGGAGGCTTTCAAGGTAGTCCTTAGAGGGGAGGCCCTCTCCTTTATCTCCCATGCCCGGCGGCGCGAGCGGGAGGAGGTGACCCGGGTAGAGGCCGAGATTGCAGAACTGGAGGGTGACCTGGGGAGCGGGGTAACAGACGACAAGTTGCATGTTCTACACCTAAAGCAGGCGGCCTATCGGGCCCTCGTCACGGAGGCGGCCAGGGGCCTCAGTAGAGAGCAGCAGGGGCGATTGTATGATGTGGGTGATAAGGCTGGCAAATTGATTGCGTGGTTGGATAAGAGGGAGAGAGCGAGCCGCGTGGTGCCTTTGATTGAGAGTGTTGATGGTGCGTGTGTCACTGAGCCGGAAGCCATTGTCTCCTGCTTCGCGGATTATTTCCGCGAAGTCTACTCCCCGGTTTCCCCCTGCTCGGAGGCAGATTCCCATGCCCTGCTTCGGGACATCGCACTGCCCTCCCTGACGGTGGAGGACAGGGATTCGCTGGACGCCCCTCCCACCTCGGACGAAATTGCCTTGGCTATTCGCTCGGTTGCATCCGGCAAGGCCATGGGCCCCAATGGTATTCCCATCGAGCTCTACAAGCTACGCCCGGATGTGTTGGCGCCCCACCTGCGCGCGATGTTCCTGGCGGCCCACTCGCGGGGTTCCCTCCCGCCGGACCAGCGTCTGGCCACAATTGTGGTGATCCACAAGGAGGGGAAGCCCCGTGAACGGGTCACATCCTATAGGCCGATTTCGCTTTTGAACGCGGAGCCCAAAATCCTCGCCAAGGTGTTGGCCAACAGGTTGGTTGGCGTGGTGGGCGATTTGGTCCACCAAGACCAATCTGGCTTTATACCGCACCGCAACACGGCGCTCAATCTGCGGCGCTTGCACGGGGTGCTCGCGCGATTCCCATTTGTGCGGGAGCCGGCCATCTTGGCGTCCTTGGACGCCACCATGGCGTTTGATACGCTTGAATGGCCATACATCTGGGCGATGCTGGCGAAATTCGGGTTTGGCCCGGGTTTCATTAGCTGGGTCAAATTGCTATATTCGGGCCCATTGGCGCAGGTGGTAGTGAATGGGCGAGTCTCGGCCCCATTCGCGCTGGGGAGGGGTACGCGACAGGGTTGCCCCCTGTCGCCTCTCCTGTTTGCCCTGGCCCTGGAGCCCCTGGCGGAGTGGCTGCGGTGGCACCCTTCTATCCGTGGTCTCCGCTGGACCCCCGAGCATGAGGACCGTGTGTCCCTCTATGCTGACGATATCCTTCTGTATCTCGCCTCCCCGCGTAAATCACTGATCGTCCTGGTTGATGTTTTGCGCTCATTCGGTCGCAACTCAGGCCTGGTCATCAACTGGGCGAAATCCTGTGTCTATGTGCTTTCCGGGGAGGCTCCGGCCCTACCACGGGACTGTCCGATCCAGATTGCCTCCCAAGGTTTTCGGTACCTGGGTATCTATATCACTCTTGACCCGGAGGCCCGCTATGAGCGGAATTTGCTACCCCCCCTCCGGCGCTTGAGGGAGGACGTGGTGCGCTGGCGGCGTCTGCCGCTCTCGCCTCTCGGCCGAGCGGCCTTGTTTAAAATGATGTCCCTGCCACGCTTCCTCTACGCCCTCCAGAATACTATGGACTTGGTCCCGGCACGCTATTTCCGTGAGGTGGAGGGCCTCCAGCGGCGCCTGTTCTGGGACGGGAGGCCGCGCATTGCTCTGGCTAAATTGACGCTCCCGTGGTACGATGGGGGGGTCGCCCTCCCTGACATTAAACGGTATTACTGGGCCTCCCAACTAGCTGCAATTAATCATGGCCTTTACGGGCCCGCCTTGAACCCGGCATTTGAGATGGATAAGATGCTCCTGCCCGGTGGCGATTACAATCGAGCGCTCTACGCTGGCGCGCCCGACTCCCGTTTGACGGGACCGACGCGTGTCATGGTGCGTGTCTGGCACGCGGCTAATGCAGCTATGGGGTGGAAGGACCGTTTGACCCGGGCGTCACCGCTGTATGCGTCTGAGAGGTTGGGCTCCCTGTGGACGTCGAAGGGCTTCGAGAAGTGGGACACGATCGGAATCAGCACGGTGGGAGATCTCTGGACGAGGGGGGGATTCAAAACTTTTGAGACGCTGCAGGCGGAGTTCCAGCTGCAGGGCAGTGAGTACTTTCGGTACCTACAGGTCCGCCATGCGCTGGGCTCCGTCTTCCCGGATGTCGCATCCATTCCGGAGTCTTCCCCCCTGGAGGACAGAGTCCTAGATGGCCATGTCCCGGACAGCACGATCTCCCTCATATACAAAAAACTGATCAACGATAGATCGTGCCTGCTGACTAGTCTCCGCGTGGCTTGGGTTGCCGACGGGCTGGAGCTGGACGACGAGGATTGGATTTCCGCGGTGGCCTCTCCGAAAGAGGTGGCCATCCCGGCTCGCCTTCGTTTCGTCCAGCTCAAGATCCTTCACCGGGTCTACGTGACGGGGCCAAGGCTTCTGCGTATGGGTTTTGCTGGTGACGGAATGTGTAAGCGTGGCTGTGGTGCGTTGGCGACTTTCATGCATATACTGTGGGAGTGCCCGAAGGTGGAGCGATTCTGGCGTGGTGTGCATGAGGTCCTGCGTGTGGTTACGCGTGTCGCGCTGCTGCCTGAAGCGAGGAGATGCTTGCTGAATGTATGGGAACCGAATGACTATTCGGTCCCGCAGACGCGGTGGGTGACTCTGGGATACAT
This sequence comes from Triturus cristatus, assembly GCF_964204655.1. Lineage (NCBI taxonomy): Eukaryota > Metazoa > Chordata > Amphibia > Caudata > Salamandridae > Triturus > Triturus cristatus. The sequence continues at coordinate 954,264,800 of NC_140590.1, read as the reverse complement.
GATAGCCAAGCGCGACATTGCTCAATTGTGGGGATCCCAGAGGCCCCCTGCGGTGTCGGCCTGGAAAGAGCATATGGATTGGTGTATGTTTCGTGAAAAGGTGGTGTATGTGGCGAGAGGTAAGCCTGGGGCGTGGGTGAAACTCTGGGGCCCCTGGAACGCCTACCGCGGGGGTATTTGTGAGCCACCACTGCTACCGGCTGCCTCGCCTGCTCCGTCTCCCTAGACGGCCCCCCTCCCTCGGCTGCGGGCGCGCGGTCCCCCAGTCCCTGATCTATTCCCATTCCCCTCTCCAGAGTTCTGCTGCTGGTTTGGATCCCCCACTTATGGAGCACGTGCTGTCACTTTGGATCGCGGGTTGCCTTGCGGGTGTGGTTTTTTGGTGTTGTTTTGTTTCAAGAAAAGGGAACCGTACTGTGGGCTTGGAGCTGTGTGGCCTGCACCATTGATTACTCCTGTTTCACTGCTCTGCACTGCCGAGAGACTTTTACTGTATGTATGCAATATGCTTTTGTCATTCTAGCGGCCGGCCGGATGGTTGTAGGCCCATACCTGTAACTTTTACAAACTGCAATAAACGGTTTCAAAAAAAAAAAAAAAAAAAAAAAAATTAACTTTCAACGCCCTGGTAGTTTGTTGCATGTAACTATTATGTGTTACTAACTTTAACCAGGACCTACATGTTACTAAGATGGTACAATTAATAAGTTCTAAACTTTCTAAAACCTCTTTCGATGGCCGTGTTGTCCTGAGCTGAAAAACAGCACTAGAGAGCATTTCTTTACACAAACTTAGAAAAGATCATAATAAACAACCTTTAAAGTAGCCACATTGAGTGTGTTGGAAGTAGAAGGGAAGAGAAAATAAACAATGCTAGGGCCAGGTGAAATGTTATGAAACTTTCACCTTTAAAAAAATAAAAACAAACACACATTTCCGATTGTTGAGATAATGCAACGCAAGTAGATACATACAAACTTTGAAACGTAAATGGTGGGTTATGCACTCCGGCTGTACAGATCAGTATGAAGAAACATAAAACAGTCAGTGGAAAGAATGGATGTGAGTGAGATCAGGCCAAGCGAGACTGGAAATTGCTACAGTGGTAAATGGGAGAATAGAGTAGAGGAAACCACTAGAAGGAAATAAGGAGAGCCGTTAACAAGAGGCACGGAAAGAGGAGCAACAGTTTGCTTTTACATCAGTTACAAAGTAAGGCAAATGGACACTGGATACGAGTCGAAAAGGAGGACAATTAAGGAGAGATAGTGTGATAGAGGTCCAGAGAGAGAAACATTACACATGTGCATTTGTTAAATGTGAGACAGAGAAAAGGTTAGCTTGAGTAGTGAGGGAAAGACGAAGAGAGAGAACTGATGTGTGATGTAGAGAAAGGGTTCACCTGCAGGTGGAGACAGAGACTACTTGCCTAAAAAAAAAGAGAACATAGTCATCCAGAAAAAAAAAGGAGGGCCATGTAGGTCCAATCATATATGTAGAAGGAGGAAGAAAACAAACACAGCCCAACAAGGATGTTGAACAACCGGCTGGCCTGTTGTCTGGTACTTCATTTTGATGCCAGCCTCTAATTTGGAATTGGGTGCCTTAACGGAGTAAACTTCTTTGGTCCTTGAAGATGTAGCAGTCACAGTAGTCAACAGTTCTAAACAGTCACATTACACGCTTTACATTAACAGTGGTCAACGCACTACTCCCTGGTAAACACATGCATAGTTACTGAAGGAGAACATTACAGAAAAGGGGCTGTGTGAGTAAAAGTAGTGGGGATGGGAGATGTGATTCATTAATGGGAGATGTGCGAGTCATTAATGCTACATCACAATCAATCTTATGTAGGTCATTAGACAATTTATTTTCTTATTCTGCTGTAGAAATTATTCAGTTTCTCAGAAGGACCGTTTTGAGTTACTTGCTTCTTCTAGATTCCCACACCTGAATTAAGTTCAATAAATTGTGAGTAAACTCTACCTTAAAACATCAAACCTCTGAAACTCACATCATGGATGATGCAGTACACTTCAGAATAGAATCGAGCAACAATCTCTTGTGGTGAACAGTCAACTACCCAGTACACACAGAGAACAGCAAATAGTAATGACAGACAAAATCATTTCTTCATACATATTCTCTATCTCTGACAGATGAAGCAGAGCATATGCTCCCACCAAAATAATTACATTTTATTTAACAGTCCACACTTGAAAATAGAAGCGAATACAACAATACAAACACAAACGTAGGGAAATCAACATTCTAAAATGATAATTAGCCCAACTAGATCTGGTGACACCATTACATTGCAACATATGCAATGTTTTTTATGCGTGTACAACACCCATTTAAAATTAGAATTAAAAACATGTAATTTACTCATCCTCATTCAAACCATTTGAGCTCAGTGTGCTCCCTGATTGAGGGCTGACACAGGAAAGGGGAAGCCAAATGCAAGTAAGCCATTGGAAGACCAGGTGACTATGTACTGCTTAATCACCAATGGTAGGGCCAAAGAAGGGAGGGGGTCAACAAATATGAACACAATGGCCATTTTAAAAAACATTTACAGCAACCATATATTGGCAACTAGCAACTTATGTACTCTTTGACATGTCTGTCTATCACTCATTCTGGATGAACAAAATGCTGCAACCATAAAGCCTCCTTTACCTGGACTTGTGTAGCTGTTTGGTACGGGCGTCCTACCAGAAGGCGGCGCATACATATGAGAGGCTGGAGGTTTGGTATTTCCAGAGGATGACGATAAAGATGTCTGGGATGCTACAGTTCCTGCTGGATGCGCCACATGGTTTGTCTGAGGTCCTACTGGGAAGTTCACATGAGGAGCACCATATTGCCAATTAGAATGGGGTGAAGGATGAGCTCCTGGAGCAATACCAATGTTTGGCGCTGGCATTGGAGCAGAGTTCGAAGGCGGAGGTGGCATTCTGGGAAGAGAGCCTGTATTCTGCAACGGTGTTGTTGAAGCAGGCCCTACAGGGGGCCTATTAAGAGTCTGACCAGGTCCCTGATAATTCCCAGGTTGTGAAACATTTGGAAGGCCACCATACATGTAATGTCCAGAGGATGGATGAGAGGGTACTTTAGCAGGTAACAAATGTGTGTAGGAGCCTGGATAAGTAGCACTGTAGCCTTGTCCGGTAGACACTTGTGGCGTATGTATCAATGGATTCTGAACTGGACCTTTAAAGAGAAATCAAAAATATTAATATTAACCAAACAAGACAATTTATAAATCACAAAAATAACCCTATTTCCACAATATAAATAAAAAAAAAACAGTTACCCAATTCTAAATAATGAGCCTATTTAAATCAACCAAAAAAGTTTACATTCCAACATAACGGAGTCATTTTTGTCGATGGAGATAGGAAAGTGGGCTTCTTGTAATGCAAGAGTAGAAATTAAGACAAGATCTTCGACAACAGATAGCTACAAGCGGACTGCAGACAAGACAAGAAAAAAAATGTCTTGGACAGGAAAACATATTTAAACAAACGTTGACAAAGCCAATAGGTCTAGCGTTGGCTGCCAACCTTTTGGCTTTGTCAATGCTTCCTTTTGTTTTGTCATGAGCTTTGCAGTGTGTTATTTTTCTGAAAGGTGCTAGGTGGCAACCTTAAAAAAAAAAAAAAAAAAAGTAGCTAAAAGCAAAAATATTTTTAGTTAGCAAAATATAGCAGCCTCTGGCACTACTTTGCGTGTAGATGTGTCCTTGTGAAAGGGCAGAATACAGTCGCTCAAAGTGGATAGACACTGCCTTCCAAATACTGTATGTTGTAGTGGGTGGAAAAAAATGAAAGACCAATGAATGAATAAGGGCTGAAGTCCCTGTAAAATATTGTACATAAAATTTTAGTTAAATCAATAGGTCTAGGTTAACGCCAGTCCAAATAAAAGGGCAACTGGTGGACAGTAGCAATCTGAAACTGAAAAAAGATCTTTCAATCAAATTCTTCCACATGGACAGAGAAAGGAGGCAGCTTCATGTTCGCTTATCCAACAAATGACTAAATACGGTACTTTCTAATACCAGTTTTAGAAAATGACTAATATAATCCTGATTGAAGTGGGGGGTGGGGGAGTACACAATAGGGGAGGTACAGGGGATTAAAAGTGAGACGGGAGCACAGTGAAAGCCAAAAACACGCTGTGTGGCCACTAGCTTTTATGGTCAATAACAGTTAGTAATTAAAGCTTAAATGCAGGTTTATTGGATTTATTACTGTCAACTCCCAGATGAAAAACGAGCCCGCCAACCTTACCCCACTTAAGAGTGAAAAACACCAAACAGGTGCAGTCTTTTCACTTTCCTTGAGCCTTCCATTACCATTCTACTGTGCTGGTACAATCACACAACTTGCAAACCGGTACTAACAAGTATCATGCTTAGCCACCTCTTGAATTACTGCACTCAACTATATCATTCCACATCCCTGGGATAGAGCCCAGAAAAACACCACCAGCTTTAATTTCAATCTTCAGCTTCCAAACAAACCAAAGCTAGGAACAACCCAAACAGCAAACTACTTTCTATATGCAGGTAAGCTAAGAAGGGCTAAACTATGGTTCCCCTGGCTAATACATACTATCAGAATACTGTAACCAATTATGGCACATATCTCTCTCTCTCTCTCTCTCTCTCCCCCTCCTCACCAACTGCTACGCATGGAGTCCTAGAAACGATAACTGCACATCAGAGGACATCACTCATGACATGGAAACACTTCCCACATAGGATCACAAAACAACCTTCCAACCACATATAGTATAGCTCACTGCTGATGTAGTCAAGTGCTTCAGTGCCCCTAGAAAAGGGTAGCAAACACTAAATTAACGACTGCTATACACTACAACACAACTCTTGTCAGACAACTGTGGGAATCATTATCTAGAGAAGGAAAAAAAAGAAAAAGTGTTTGGTATACATCACTACTTTTATAAGAGTTTGTATTTCCAATACAAATTATCTGTGCCTGGGTGACAAAGACATTTGCTTTGGAGAGCTGTGCAACAAATAGTCTTGAAGCAGGCTTGCTCCTGGGGCAGACGATTCTGCCTTATCAATGCAATAATAGTGGCGGTCATAGAATTTATCATTTCTCTTCATTAAGGGTTGTGAGATGGATGTATTTTTTTAGATTGTCACGTAGAAGGCAGAGGCAAAAATCCCACTGGCCCAGGTCAATATAGCTAAAGAACTTTTATTTAATTAATTAATATCCATGGCTTAAGACAGTTGTAAACCGGTCATAAACCAGTAAATAAAAATGATGTTTTAGATGGGGGGGGGGGGGGGGCTTGGATTTTAAGACTGTCTCAAGACTTTTCAGGCCTAAAATACAGTTGGCTTAAGAATATTTTCAAGTTATGTTAACAGTCTGTAGATACATTTTAGTTCTGGTGGGCTGCACCCCAGTCTTACCTAGCTATAGAAGCTCGAACAGCATTGCAGAGCACTGCAATAGCATTTAATGGTGTCAGGGTTGGTGGAGAAATTAACATCGGCAAAAGTGTGCTGTTAACTCTTGATAGTACAGGAGACAAATAGAACACTGTCTGGATAAACTGGAACAAACGACAAAACACATTTTCTCTAATGCACGTTAACTGGCCCTAATGAAGCTCAAGATTAAGCCTTCCTTCTAATAAGTAACAAACAATACTAAAGATAGGCGAGTAAAGGGATTAAAAAAAAACAGGCCACATTTGCAACCCACACCCTTCCAGAAAGACAGAACATTATGTTAAAAGTTAATGTGCCCTGTCTTACTCCTCTCGTTCCACTTCACATCCAGACACAGCGGACAAATCGTACAACAGCACAATTTTGGTCATGCGCAACATCAATACACTCATTCACATAGCGTAAGCTACAAACCGAGTCTTTCAATCAAGATTAAACCTGCAAAGTAGTGTGTGATCCATCAGCCAAAGCACTTCAGTGACTCGTCAGGGTAATGTGTTGAAATGCAACCCAAATGCAAACTAAAATCTCCAAAATTCTTAAGGGCAAGCAGTTGGTCACAATATCAGCCTCAACCTCACTCAAGACAGATAGGCAATATCGACCTAGTACAACAGAAAATTCATTAAATATCCCACTCCCAGGAATGGAATGCAAAATGGAAATACCACTTCAGGTTCACTTCTCAATCCAACAAATGCGCTGAGTAATAACAGTGATGATAGACCCCTCTCCGCCACCGAAGACCAGAGTATATCTTTGCATGCAGATCAATACTCTACCCCTAAAATCTAACCAGGCTCATAAGAAATAACACGAACAGCACCCTCACAACACCCCTTCGAACCCTTAAATCTTCTCCCCTTGGCCCTCATACACCTCTCTCACTCACCTGTTCCTCACATCACTTCTCCTTTCAATATCCTCACCAAGTCTCCTTCCCCACCAGCCACTTCTACAACTGATCACCACCTCTCAAAGTCAACCACCATGACTGTACCCAATAAACCTGCACAACTTACACCTAAATGTTCTTTTGCTATCACTTTCCCTGTTCCCAGCTGCCCTACTCCCTGCTTGAATCTAAAATACCTTGAGTCTGCCCAGGTGCTTCTCAATATCAACGTCTCTTTAAAGACTGACACTTTAATTCTGGCAATAAGTGTCCTAGCCTTTGGTCTAACTTGCACATATTTCACCATCAAGAACACTAATGGACCACATCCACACCACTACCTCCAATAATTCTACTATTAAGTAGCAATCATGTAAAAAAGAATGTCGTAACGGAAGGACCACCTCTCAGCTAAACAAAACAAGCATTGGCATAGCCAAAAGGTCTCGCTTTTGCGACCTTATAAGTATTTAGTTATGCAGCACAATATCCTTGGTGCAACAACATCAACTGTTGCATGGCTAAACACTTATAAGGTCCCAAAGGCGAGACCTGTTGGCTATGCCCATGCTTGTTTATAGGTTTCCATTACTTGCTAAAATATTATAGAGTTCTGCTAGATTTTCTCTTAAAAAGCATCTGTGTTAACAAATGTACTTGCCTGGCTGCGGAGGGGAATACTTCACTTCTATCAATCAACGCCTAGCTCCGGGTCATCGCCCACAAGTCTTTGTTGCCCTGTGAACTCTTATGGGGACTTAAAAAAGTAGACCGTGTTCAACAACTTTGTGCCATTATGTTGATTTACACTGTGTTTTAAGCAGGGTGTCATTAACCAGTAGGGTGAGAGCTGATCTGCACCTCCGAAGTTTACCACTCAAAAATCGATCAAGCATGAACCCTCTGAAGAGTCACATGTTGCAAGTGAGCATTAGATAAATTCTGAGCTGCAGGGGTTAAATTGGGCACGCAACGAGGGGAAAATTCCCTTGCATATCCATCGACATTTTAAATAAGGCCTGAACTTCCTTAGTACAGAATGCGGTAGATTTATCCGCGGGGCTCCGAGGTTCACAAAAAGAGGGTGAAGCTCGAAACTATGCGAATCAACAACTTTATACAATCTTCAATGATCAGGGGCTCGGAGATAACGCGCTGCTCTACTCTGAGACAGAAGAGTTTTGTAAATGTAACTAGAATAAGGACTAATTTAGAATTATCGAAACCTTCCTATGAATTACAGGGCACCAGTGATTATTGAAAGATAAATTAACTGTTTTAACAGAATTCTGCCTGCCTGCCGCCGGGTGGGTCAGGGGTGCGAACACGTATGGCGAGCCCGGCTTAGCTACAGCTATGACCCCCCACGAGTCAACATTTTCAACAATGGCTTGACCACTTCCGCCGTGAGCTCTATGTAAAACCCACTTAATTTTTAATGCCGCGTGATGGCCAGTTTCCTTTAAAAAAAAAAAAAAAGAAGAGGGAGAGTTATTTTTTTTTAATTAAGAATATTTACTTAAGTTACTAATTCACAGGCCTGCAGATGCGTGAACGTGGGTCCGCATCACAAAATCACATCCAAAATGCTGCGCTGGCTGTGTTTAGTATTAAACAGTCTGTGTATATTCACAGCACCACTGAACAGTTTAAATACCCGTGTGGGCCCAGCTCTGTCATATTAACAGTATGATGATGGCTCCGAGCCACAGTCAGCCTGGTGCGCACCCGTGAAAAGTACTGCAGTGCTCTTAAGAGCCCATCATGAGTGGCACGGTACAGTACACAGTGTGCAACAAGCACCTGAGCTTGTATTCAGAATTTCTAACCATCTAAGTAACATTGTAATGAGATGCACACTTCGACTACAATATTGTAACCGCCTACAGTCACCCACAGTCATGTTAAAGAAAGCACAAATTTAGCTTTTGTATACTGAAAAGATGTTTCAGTGTGTGAAAGAGAGGGGGTAGCTGGAAATGGTCGTCTACTAGTTCCTTTTACGGTACTAAAGTTCCTCTAGCCAGGTCATTTAAAACGGCATTTATGTGAGAGCAAAGTCAAATTTGAAAGCAGCCCATTAGCAAACTGAGGGCGTTCAGCGCAGATGAATTGGTTGCAGTATAACGTGACTTGCTAGTGTAACCCGCCCGAGGTAGTGGATTTTACTAAGATGGCTTTAAAAACCAACCCAGTAATTCAAAGTCAACAGCTCGGGATAATTGCACTCATTCGAGGTTGAAAAGGCTCCGCGGGAAAGACACGACCCAAAGCCACGTCACCCTCTTAAGTCAAGTAAACTAGATGGGCCCCTACAGCGGCACGTGCTGTTGCTTCAGCCGTCGAGGGAGCGCTCCCAGCACCGCGAGGGTTAATGTTATGTCACTGCACCAGTGCAAGATGTCCACATGAAAACGTTAGTCACAGCCCCGTATATACATTTCTAAAACTAGCCCTACTTAGACCAAGAGTCGTTGACTTTGAACAGTTGGCTGTGACGCAGCACTGGAGCAGGGCCAATGACCTCCAGCGATGGGATTCTTGTCAGCGGCCTGTGCAGAGGCAACGCACTACAGAGCAGCAAAGTAGGAATGGAGAAAGCGAAGCTCTGCCTGCCAGACCCATCCGACACAACATGTGTCAACAATGTTACCGGTGGAAAGGAGGCCGGTGTGCAAAGAAACGAAAAATAAAAAAACAATCACTGAAAGACAAGCGCGGCCCGCAGTCGCAAAAGGTAAAGTCTACAGCGTTTACCTTACGGGAGCGAGCAGAGGCGGGCGCGATAATTGCAACCAGATGGCGCCGCTGCTCACTCCCGCAAGTTAAACGCCGTACATGCACGAGGGCTCATTGGAAAGTGCAGTACATGCACAAGTTTCCAAAAAAGTATGGAGTGATTCCAAAAGGTCACTCCAATGCAACGCTTGGCGCTGCGTAGGCGAGACCTAAAAAGAAATACATTAAGAATCTGTTGATAGAAAATGTCTCAACATTCGTTGTTACAAGTTTTCACAAGGGTTCCCACGTTCCCAAGAACTGTGAATGAGTAGAGAAAAAAGCTCTTACAGTGTTACCGTTTGGCAAAGGAGAAAATCATGAAAACTTGCTTGATGCCAATACAGCAATGACTCTCTATATAACACTATCTAGTCATTCTCAAGTGCCTGCTGCAAAACTGCAGATCTACAATGCAACATAACCTGGAGAGAGCAGAGGTAACAACTACTAACAATCTAGATCTAGTTTTGACTGAAACTAGAGTAAGTATAATATCCGATCTAATTTCAGACATGCTGGTCCATCCGCAGTATTCGAATATTCAGCTGGATAGAGTTGACAAAATAAGCAGTACAATGGCAATTAGCCACAAAGACCCTATAAAATGCACATATTACTAGTTTTACAATACATTCTAGAAAATGAAGGGACCTTTAAAAGGCCTAAAGGTCTGAGCGGTTTTGCACGGTAAATTGGCGAGGAACGGCTCAGCAAAAGATGGACCTTGGCAGACTAGCAGGTCTAAGACAGAGACTTACATGGACAGCCCTGAGGGAAAAGGAAAGATTACAGGACAAAAGCAGATCTTTGGAACGCCAGGAAGTTTAGGACAAAGACAATATTACCCTGCAGGAATGAGATAAGGCTTCAGGACATGATCAGGTCTAGCAGAGCAGTGTTTCCACAACATATTAGGGTACACATACATTTGCTGGGGAAACGAAGATTTTTTTTTAGGACACTGTAGCTTTAGAAAGCCCAGGATCACTGGGGTCAAGTCATACACAAATACTAGGTAGGTTCAGGACGGCAATATCTGGCTTCAGTACAGCCTCACCTGGCTGTCGCTCACCCGCCCTGCTTTCCACATGTTTCCGTGAAGCAAAAAAAGAGTACTCTGGGGTTAGAGAAACGTTTGGATAGACCACAGTAACTGATAAGTGACGTTTAGATTCTCAATCTCAATCATAAAACTACTCCTTTCTTTCCCCCCCTTTAGGGAACTATTTTTTTGTTTTTTTAAACACATGATTTTGCTATGTGAATAAATATCCATAACTTCTCTTTAACAAAGCCTTTTCAGTCAAGATTTGTGGATTTTCTTAGCATTTTAGGGCCTCCCTCCCCCCACCCTGCACATGCACAACCTGAGACCTAGTCAGAATGTAGTAATTAGGCGGCCCCCACCAAGTGACGTAATATGAGACACAGTGTATCCCAGTTATGTCTCCCCAGTTTGTTCCAGTTCACATCATTAGCTGGCACATACCACCAATGTTAGCATAGGGCTGACAATGAGAGCGAAGCCCAACTCCCAGTACAGCTCACAGATTACCTTGCATGGACACAGAACTCGCCTCACACATCTATCCGCGTCAGCATTACCAATTCCAGAACCGTCAAGGGGGGCACAAAATACGATGTAATTCTATTCCACGACAAGATGTAAAATGGATGAAAAATACATTCTAATCGATATTGATGCTATTGTACCCTACTTGTTCAAAAATTGTTTTTAAAAACTGTGGTTTTGCTTTGAGATGCATTGGTTATTGTCCAGAGCACATATTGTGCATGGTTTATGGATTTCATGAGAACGCAACGCTAGTCAGCTGGACAAGGAATTGAATCTGTTGCCTTCAGGCTGGGCTGGGATCTCCTAAGTGGGCGTATTACCTACCTGGGCAATGATACAGAAAGTACAGCAAGGAGTACACAATTTTTTTATTTCCTACTTTACAACATTAAGAAGGGGCTTAATGAAGATTACACAATAATGAGCCTTTAAGAGTCACTAAAACTGTTTTTATAATCTGCACGTAGACAGTCTGTATGAATACAAAAGTAAAACACTGCTTACATCCCTTCTGAAAACTAGAGGTGCTGCAGGCTAACATACTAGATCCTGATATCATGGAGGTACATCCTGCTCACTGAATAATGTCTTGTATACAGAAACCGCTTTAGGAATTTGCTCAGTAAAGAATCTGTGTTACTAAATATTTCAATCACGCGTAGCTACGTTTATTACAAAATCATATTTTTTCTAACCCATAATTCATGGTACAGATGTTAAATCAGTGAACAATTTTCCAGAGTTCACATGAATTATATATCATTGTGCAAAATACAAATTTCAACTCAAAGGGCGTCTAGATGTCTTTTTTGCATACCATATAAAACAAATGCTTAACAAGCAAGACATATGTTATACTCAAATATTGCAATGACAGCATCTGGAGACACGCCACACACCATATATAAAATGTATCCAAATAAAGTCTACTCAACACATACTGCACTGTGCAGTAGAAGGCTCCTCTGGAAATTATACGCATCATCTGGCGCCATTCCTAGCTCATTTCTCCTTTTTATAGCTTATTTTATCGATATTAATCAAAATACTATAACAAATGGCAGCAGTAGAGCAATACAACTAGCACTGAAATCAAAATACAAGTAAAGATGAAAAGGGGCTAGAGACCTGGGTGCAGAGATACATAACACAACATAGTATTACAGAGGGGAAGCAGTGCACGAATAGCGATAAATCACAAGTGATGCAAGATGGAAATACACCAAGCCACATGTATGAAGGAATAAACAGCAGTTCATTTTGTGGTGTACGGTGATGGAAGTAAATTAATTCTTGTGAAATATCAATAGGTCTCACACCCGCCTGCTGGTGCGTTAATGCAATGTGCCAAAGAATGTAGAATCATTACAGGGACGGTCAAACAATTCAGATTACAGGAAAAAACAGAACATTCATTAATTTTCATTGTAATTTCAGGGGTGTGGAATTTTATATTTCTACTTGACCAAAGAGCGCAATGCTTCTAAAATTCACGTTTCCTGTACAAAAATGCACCTGTCTATTTTGGTACCATGCAGTGAGGTGGGTCATTTGGGCAGCCTTCCCGATTACTCATATTATATCAAGGTTTGAATTCTAGCAAGGCTGCAATGTGCCCACCTTTCCACAAATCTACTTACAGGGGCTACAAATAGGCAGAAGTGCTAGATCCAGATTTAGAATGCTCTGTGAGTTTCTGCATGCCCACCAACTTGCATGTTCAAGAGTATTCACCAAGTCTATTCCAATCTCTTCTCACACTAGAAAAGTTTCAAAGTATACTTTTGGCAAGGCCAGAAGTAGAACTTTTTTCAGGATAGGATAAAAGGCAGGGGGGTGGATAGGTTATGTTTTGCAATCACTCAGCAGATTTTCTCATGAACAAATATAACATGACAGTGTGTGTATTTGTAAAGGGCATGCTCGTCATAAGGTCCCTTGGTGCGGAAATAACACATTTTTGGTACCCAACTAATTGTTACTCATTTTAGCGACCCCCGAAGATGAAAGGGTGTGTGGACCCACTGGATTCTAACCTGTGACTATTAATATTTGCTCACGTGCAAACCAAATTCACAAAAGTATACTTTGGCAAATTCCTGAAAGTCGTAATTCTGCACCAATGCCATGACAATTTGGGTCTTGATTTAGGATTTGGGCTTTCAACCTAATTTTATGATTCTTTATCATTTTTTTTTTTTTTTTTTTTTTTTAGATTGGCATATATCAAACACATTTTACTAGATGCTCAAAGCAACATAATCTAAGGTAGCCCACAGTTTAGCAAAATACTTTTTTCAAGCTGCAGTTTTTTGGTGCATATTTTATTTAGAAAGTGGGGAAGAAAAAAAAAAGATGTTCCTTTGAGGTTTCTCCATATCAGAAGTAGCTTCAAACTATTACAATTTGCACACTTGTACACATTTTTCTACTGGAATCACTGCTGGTGATGCAAACTGAGCTCACAGATGCTTTGAGTTAATCATATGTACAGGTTTGAACCATCTACACGTAAAAATCTTGCTTTAGTAGTAGACAATTCTTTCACAGATCCATACTTTAAAATGGCAGCCAAAGGGTTTGGGATTCATGAAGTTGGTCCTACTTGCCCTTCGAACAAAGAAAACCTGAAAATGTATTGTCCTTGACCCCAGACAATAGTTTCTTGGCATCAGGCAAATTAATTCGCTACAGTTATGGTAAAGATGTGAACCTGAGCCATAAATGTGCTGTTCATCTTCACTTACTCGAGTCCTGCTTTCCGGATTCTTCCCCTGCACTATGCCGTCGCCCCGAAATGTATCTTGCACGCGCACTGAAAGGAGCACCATGCTGCGTCCTCCAACAGATATCTGCAAAGATCTACATTCTGACAGACACTGTTCAGGAATCTGGTCTCACTTACCTGTAATATGGCAGACATAATAAACTGAGGCTCCTGACAGAGAGAAGCTATAATCTCAATCCTGATTGTCTTGCTTTTGTTAAAGGGAGATGTCCACAACGTCGAAATGTCAAGCCTGACTTCTAAAGAACATTGTGCCTCCCTGAAATGTTGAGCACCAATGAGCTTCAGGTGCTGCTTAACATCTTCCTTATATACCACTAAATTCTTACCCAGAATATTGCGCATAGAGACTATATGGTCTTTAGTAATGTTGACCCCAAGGTACTTGAACCCCTCTCCAGGCTGCTGCAACTGACACTCCCAGTCTGCAGGTGGTTTCCAAGGAGCAAGTGGAAATTCCACTGATGTATGTCAGTTTATATGGACCCATGATTATTTTCCAAATATGTTCAGCATTTCCAGCAATTTAGGGATTGATCGTTAACAGTCTGCCAGGTATAGGAGAATTTATTGTCGGCGTATATAGAGATAGTATCCTCCTAGTCTCATTTAATGCCACGCAGCTGGGCATCATAACACACCCACTTGGCTAGTGGCTCCACTGCAATACGTACAAGGAGGCTAGCGAACATATACGTTTTGTTCCGTGGCCTAACCAAAACTCTCCTAATGTTACACCGTTGACTTACACCCATGAGATGGGGCGGTGTACAGTAGTTGGACCCAGCCCCGAAATTCTAGGCAGAGGCCTATTTTCCCAAGTTCTGTCATTAGGAAGGCCATTCCAGTCAGTCCAACACCTTCTAAACATCCAGGCCCAGCAATATTGCTGGCTCCCTCATACCTTCCAATCACGCCATGACCCCATGGAGGAATCTGAGGTTTTGCTCGGTCAACCTGTAGGGGATAACCCCCGATTGGTCCACTTTTTTAAGTTTTTCTAATACTTGGCACAGCCGATTAGCCAATACTATGGCTAGAATCTTGATATCAACATTAACAATGATATGGATCTATAAGAGGAGCAGTAATCCTGCGGGTGTCCTTTTTGAGAATGACTTCAATTTTTCTAATCGCGCTTTGACCCTCCTCCCTGTGTGTCAAGGGTTTGGACCAATTCTACAACCCATCTACATTCCTCTCTTATGAGATTGGTGGGATAGCTTCTTTCTCTGATCTTGTATGTACTCTGCTCCTCACTGGCAAAGGCGCTATTCCAACTCCTGGGCCGCCCTTTTCTTTTCCTTTTGTTTGCCTGTCGTAATGGCAATAAGTTGTCACCTAATGACAGCTTTATACACTTACCACAGGTTCACTACTGAGTGCAACAAGCATACGTTTTCTCTAAAGTATAAGTCTGTGTATTGTCCCAATTGATTCTTGGTGTCCCAGCCCCTTAAGATCCACGGATCGAGCCTCCACTTGGTCCTCCTATGTGCACTTGTGATTCCCAGTGTTTTGATGAGCAGGGAGTGGTCCAATATTCCATGCAGCAGAAAGTGCCCCACTCTCCCTTTAGCTACCTCCCTGTGCAAAGGGGATAGGAAGTAATCTAGTTTGGAGAGTGAGTGCATATTATTAGATACATAAGAATATTCATGTATGTCAGCGTGTATCTTACTCCAGAGAGCCAGGTAACAGAAAGCACTCACAAATTTAGTGTTTTGTCTTGTTCAGTGTTTGGATACCGTGATTCTAACAATCTTAAATGCATAGTAAGATTTAAGTATCCGCCTATGATCAGGAGCCCATCATTTTCCCATTCCAACATGACAGACTACGTGCAGGGAGAAGTATGGGGACACCATTATCTTTTTTTTTCCACTCTCCCGTAGTCACTGCAGAACAGCCCTCTTTGTCTGCTCAAACCAGAGTAAACATCAATGACCTCCGTGCCAGGATACACACTCCTCGCGAACCAGATGTAAACCCGGAGTGGGTTCGGATCTTATGCCGATCTCTGCCAATGAATCCACAATTACTGCCCACTAAGGGGGTCTACTGTAATAGAATATGGCCTCTGTCTGATCTAGAGAGGAACCTAATCATTTTTTCCCTCTTTAATGTGCGCCCCAGGCCATTACTATTCCATGTTAAAATCCTAAAACCTGATGGCTGCAGGCCTAACATTGAGGTAGGAGTGGGTGTTTGTGTGGATCCCCTGCCCCCGACCACCTTTCTATCAATCTATGGTATCAATCAGATGCCAAAACTCCCACCCCATACTATTCCCTCACACCTTACTGCCTTATGCTGCAACTTTTGAACTACTTCCTGCTCGAACACGAGAGGCGGCTGCTGCCCTCTAATGTATAACATTTAACCTATCAAATCCATGAAATTGCACTGTCTGCTATTCTTCTATTCTGCCAGGGAAAAAGAACCACTGGATTATGGGTCTTCTATTTTTGCCCATCTGTCCCCCTCATCTTCATTCTGTTGTAACATCTCGACACTCCTCTGTGGTGATGGACTCACTTCCAGACCTGTACACCATGCTGAGGCCCCCCCCCGCCCTTGTGTTTTGTTTCCCAAACACCATGATCTGCCCTTCAAGACAATCTGTAACTTCGTTGGAAAAAGCATCATGTCTCGAATGTTACATTTTTGTAGTTCTGCTTTGCTCCAAGGATTGCCTTTTTGCCTACACCTCCTAGGTGTAGTTCAAGAAGATCATGCCTGCGCAATTTTCATATTTCAGTGAGCCATTTTGGCGTGCAGCTCTGAAGGCTGCATCATGGTCTCTACAGTTGAAAACCCTGGCAGTGACTGGCCTAGCTCTGGCGCCGGGTGGGGTGGAATCTCTGGCACTCCTTGTGCCCTCTCAATTACAAAGTGGTCTGACAGATCTTTTGGCTGCATCACCATTGCGGCAAAATCTTTCAGGATGTGCTCTGGTTCCTTAACCATCCAATTTTTCAGGGAGGCTGACCACACAGTTGTTCTGTCTGGGTTGTTCCTCTGCATCTTCTGCCCTAGTGTGGAGGTTATGAGTGGATTCCAACAGACTACAGACTTCTTTTGTCAGAGTATTGATGGATTCCAAATGATTGTCAAGGGTTTGTTCAGCCAACCAAGACATCTTTTTAAAGTGCAACTGCATGAGCACAAAATCAATTGTCACTCTGTGGATTTTATGTTTCAAGGCGGATTTAGTGTGCCTGATCGGCTGTCGCAGTTCTTCAAGTAATGGGTCTTGAGCCCCCCCCCCCCCCATCTCAGCCACAGGCCACCTTCTTCCCCTACATGCCCCCCATCTCCTCACTCCTAAACACAAATTTGTTCAGTTGATTGGATTGTGAAGATTGTCAACATACCACTTTGAATTACGGTCCGATTTAAAGAATGGAAGTCTTTACTCTGTCCATTAGGGTGGCAGAGGACATTATGTCTGTCTCCCTGATGGGGCAGAAGATTGCCATTTTTAGAGATCACTGCTGGAACAATGCCACTTTATAACACCAATTTTAAAAAAGCATTGGCAAAGCCTGTAGTTTTGCCTTAGTACGTCTGCAATTTTTAGTTGTATTATTTGCAAACATATCCAACAGACAAAGGTTCACAATTAAGAAAGTTAGCATCTAATGTTGGTGTGCATATTTCTGCAAAAACATGAGAAAATGCAACATCACAAATATAACAAATATTAAAGTAGAGTCATTCCTACAAGCCCGACATTGTAGAGAAGGCAGATATACCCATGTGAAAGAGTAAAATGCTGTCACTCACAGTCAAGAGAACCAATGGTTGAAGTGGGCTGACACACTTGCTCATGCTATAAGCGGAGGTGGGCCGAAGGAAACTGTGAATGACACCTTGACAAAGCAATGATAGAAGAGGGCTGACCAAAAGCTCCACTCTATACTTAGATATATATTTTTATTATGACCGTTTTGGAAAACAGAATGACGACAACGCAACTCAAGTTTTCTCTAGGCTAGTCCTAAAAAACGAGATGTAAAATAGATTGGCATCTAACACGGCATCTGAAGAGTGGAGTACATAAACCACTTGAGGGTAATGAGGTCACAACTGGACTGTCACAGTTCTGACTTTCAAGAGAGGATAATCAAAAGATGTTTGAGAGGTTGTCTCACTCAACTTCTCAAGGCATGGTTCATCATTTGACAAGCTCTCATACTGGGGTAGGTATTGTGCCACTTTAGCGGTTTCAACCAAGGGAAGCTACTCTTGACCCTGCGAGGTCTTAAAAATATGCTGTCATGACAATGTCTTGGCTCCTGTTATTTTGATGAGAAGAGAACTCTTACTTAAAAATACCAAGGGGTATACTTCAATATAAGTTTATTACAGAGTACCTCTGGTATGGTTAAAACACTAAGATGTAGGTCATCATGTGTAATCAATGAAACACTTGACCTTCAGACACTGATTATCAACATGTTTCGACCCATAAACTAGCCTCAACAGGTCTTGGGTCTTTTTTTAGAGTAATCAAGAACATAACTGTGGTTCATTCACACACCATGTGAAAAATAGGAAGAAAATGTCAGCTCCTGAAATCCTACCAGTCCCTTGTATTCATTATGCCACCTACAATACAAACAAAAATAAATTAATTAAAAGGGACAGTGTTAGTTAAGGATGATCCAAATAATCAAATTAACTGTAGGGCAAGTTCATATCCAACCATAAACCCCATCAGTGACTGCTGTAGTCCATGCTTGGAAAAAAAATAAAAAAAGGTCTTACTCAAATCTCAGCACCTTACTCTTATGCGATTATGCTATTGATGGCACAGTCTAATGGTATTAATGGAGTGGAAAAAGAGCTGGGAGTTCCCACTGTTAGCGTATTACAAAACCCAGGCACAAATAATCACTAGTAGCATTTTTATTTCTTCATACAAGAAGGTACAAACCATCTTTCATTTTACCATGAGGAGGACTAAATAGTAAACTCATCCATTGTGAGTCCTATATCAGTCTTCCCACTTAACAATCCATGCAAGAGATATTTGCTTCATTCTTCACCTACCGATTTATTATATACTACGGGTATACGGCCAGATTTGGGGGGGGGGGGGCGTCACCTTTGTTGTCGCACACTGATAAAATAACAGTCCATTTCATATACAATGCCAAATGGCCATCAGCTCCCAATAGCGATGTAGCATTCTCTTATCGATACTGTGTATCACTTAAAGTCCCCACCAGTTTCATGCAGGTATGCCAAGCAATCACTTGACCCTTTATACCCCAGACATTCTATCTGTGAGTGTATGGGTGTGGGAAGAATATTTTAGCATGCTTATACACACTCTTTGATGATACTGGTGTAATGTAGGACTGTAGGTTTCCAATTTAACCTCACTTTCCTAGAGCACGGATCATTTACAATATCCTAGAGAGAAGGGAGTACAATAGCAGGTCATCCCTACCTCTCCCTATTGATGATTTATCCATCTAACTGGGTCATGGGGCACTAGAGGTCCTGAGGGCTAGAGTGGATGACTTTGATGGGTGATCACCCCGTAACAATGTTCGCATAATTGAATTCTGGAACGGAGAGAGGGCCAGACAATGGACTTATTTGTGGAGGATTTGATACTCAGACATCGGCAGCCTCGTAGTCTATCAAACTACTTTGCAGTAGAGAGGGCGCACCATGTGCCTGGTGGCCCACTAAGACCGGGTGCACACCTGCGCCCTATTGCAGCCCATATTTTCAACTACTGAGACCATGATGTCATCCTGCAGATGGTGCGGAGCGCACCGCCACTCAAGTGGGAAAACAATACCATCGCCTATTTTCTGTATAAATACCAACAACTGCAGTAAGGCTGAGGAGCAACTAAATAGTAACAAATAGTGCTTGCTATATTAAGAGGAACGGTGGAGTGGCTGTTAAATGGCTCCACGCCTTCCTCGCAATAAGTTGCATGTGTTGGGATAAAAGGTGTTCTGCACAGTTGGGGGGCGGGCAGTTATTAGTCTGTCATGCAGGGAGGCAGGGTTGCAACGTGGGCTTGTGTTATTTATTTGTTAATAGTAGATGTGTTAGTAGTAGCAATGACACTTCCTTGCAGAAGCAGTGTCCACTTGGGCCTATTCTCTTACCCCGACCTCAAATCAAAGGTAGTCATGACATTACGAGCTTTCCCCGTGGATCCAGCGCACTAGGCGCTTGAGGGATTCCATATTGCTTTGGTTTGTGTGCCAGTGAACCCCTCCTAGTCCGGAACCGGGAGAATGTCAAACGGTCCCCCTTCCAGCAGGGTGTGCCCATTGACAAGGTCTGATGGCTGCTATGTTACCGACACCCAGCTTTAAAGTACTCTCCTGGAACATAAATGGCCTGGAAGACAAAATTCAAGGAGCAGTGGTGCTGCAATAGCTGAAAAGACACTCTCCAGACGTAGTGCTCCTTCAAGAGACCCACCTGCAGGGTACACCTTATTGTGCGATGAATAGGTGGGGGTACAAAATGGCTGCCCATGCTAGTTATACGAGGGGCTCTAGAAGAGTGGGCCTATTTCTTCGTAGTTTATTTCCTTTCATTGTTCAACATATCACACGTGACACACATTGGTGCTTTGTAGCAGTCATTTTGGACAATGGGAGGGCCAATTACTCATAGTTTAATTTTATATACCGAAGATTACACAACCCGGCCTTCTCTGATCTTGGTCCACTGCTCCTCTGCCTCCCCACGGGTAGATTGTTATTGGTCAGAATCTTTGTGACACCGACTTTTGGCCCTCACGTCAGAGGGAGACTTCAAGTAAAGTTAAAGTCCTCTCTGACTGTTTGCGATGGACCTAACAGACATCGCGGGCCCTCAACCCTACTTCCCGGGGCTTTCAACCCTACTGCCCGTCAATATAACTTTTTATTGTGGAGCACATGGTAGTTTATCCTGTATAGATTATATATTCACATTGGCACACCAACACTGCAATTAGGATGACACAAATCACCTTGCTGGAGGGGGGAGGAGGGGGAGAGAATGATGTGGTCCTTCATTGATGCAGTGCTAGAAAAACAGGGGTCCAGTCCACGATTCTTGGCCTGGACCCTGCATTGATATGCTGACCCGCTGGCTCTAGTGACGGTGAATGGGGCATATCAACAATTTTCCCAGTGGGTGGAGGCAGCTCTCCACATTGATTTTTGCCTTGGTGCTGGAACATTACCAGAGACCCGAACGCCTTTCATAAACGTAATCTTGAGCCCCCACTTGCACATCTGCGTAGTGTTGTCCAAGACTGAAGGGCCCTGCCGATGTCCCTATTGGCTAAAGCACCACTCTTTAAAATGATGGATCTGCCCCACTTTTTTTTTTATATTCTGCACAACACTCCATATCCAGTATCATCTTCATACTTTCGTGCAGTGGATGTCGTGGAGTGTACACTCCCCTCGAGCGGAGGTGTCCCCAGAATATCCCTCCCAAAACTGACCAGAGGTTGGTATGATGGCAGAATAGCACACCCGGCCCTTCAAAAATGCTACTTGGCAGCCCAGCTCATGGCAGTCAATCAATGGGTTCATTTACCCCCATGATGAGCCCGTGTATAGAATGGACCGAGGTTACCTCAAAGAACTTTATGGTGGGAGTGGCTACAAATCATTTCCCACCCGACCTCAGTTACGATAGAAATATGGTAAGATCAGTCAGGCAACTCCGCAATGGGACGCCGTACTAGCAAGGCAACAGGGCTTCAATAAGTGGGACCTAATAGGCCTCTCGAGAGTGGGAGCTCTGTAGTGCGAAGAGGGAGTGATGCCCTTTGCGGATCTATAGAGAGATTATCAACTAGAAAACACAGACATACCGCTACCTCCAGACCAGTCATGCACTACGGATGGCACTACCAAAGGGAGAGGACCTTCCTGTGTCCTCCCCATTGGAAGACCGATTACTTGAGGACTATATGGAGAAGAAGGTGATCTCCCCAACTTATCACAAAATCCTAAACATCTCCCCTGACCTCCTGTCATGTCTTCAAAAAAGGTGGGAGGAGGATGTGGGACATTTGGAGGATGACGAATGGCAAGCAGTAATAGCATACCCTAAGGAAGTGGCCATACATGCCCATTTTACACTAATACAACTCAAGGTTTTACATAGAATCTATTTTGCCTGCATGTCACTTGTTAAGATGGGCAAGGCTGAGTCGAAGATGTACCCCAAGGGGCGTGGACATTAAGGTGCACTATTTTGTATGTTGTGGGATTGCCTGACACTTCAAGATTACTGGGAGACGGTGACATCCTGTGCCGTGAATGTGTGTGGTGGAGACATCACGAGATCAGCAAAATGGTGCCTTTTAAATATATGGGAGGCTACGGATCTGAATAGCAAGGACCGCCTCTGGGTGACATTAGGTTTTATGGTGGCCAAACACAACATAGCCAAGAATGGAAAATTGCTACAACTAGTTTCAGCAAGATAATGGGAAACATGAAAATAAACATGCATTGGCAAAGCCAATATGTCTGATATTGATGGTCAGCCTTTAGGTTTGGTCAATGCGCGTATTGTTTAGAGAGGTTTTTTTGTACAACTTTATGGGTGCTTCCAGGCCCTCACTATTACAACTAACATTGGCAAAAAGCAATAGTATTTTTTGGCCTCAAAAAGCACACATTGTCACAGTAGTCCCTGGCACTGAACAAAACTATTTTGTGACCCGATATGCTCCCTGTGACAGAGCGGAAGCCAGTTGATGGAGAGAGGGAGAAAGAATATTTTAAAAGAGACAAAAAGGTTTTGTTTAACTCCAGAACTTAGGGGCCCAATTCTTAAAGAAATTCACGAAATAGCACCCATTGGTATAAATTAGTGCAGATTTAAGGTTTTCATGAATTCAAAAGAATTTACAGAAGTAGGCCAGGAAATCGTACCCCTAGAAAATATGTGTGTAGTGCTTTTTAGCACAAGCAAATATGCAGGTGCAGATCTGCTCATGTAAAAATCAACTGAGAGTTTACAAGTTCACTTTCCCTACAACCACTTTTTTCCTAATCAGGGAAGAAGTTTTACTTCAGCCACTGTCATGTGTGAATTCCCAACATTCTCATTGAATCTGGATGCTCAAACAAGGAGGAGCAACCAAGTTCTGTAAAGCAAGTTTTGATGTATTGGAGCCAGGGAATACAGAGGCCACGAGTGCAGCTTAAACAGTCTCTAATAATTGCCCGATTAAGATCAGCTTCTTCATTTGTCCAGATAGAACACCAGATAGCTAAAGGTGCAGCATTTATAATATCTTGGATATAATCGAGACCTAACTCCAGATGGAGGGAAAAATGCGTCACAGAAGGGGGAACTCCTAGAACTCTACGACATAATCTGTTCTCCTCAAACTGTATAGCAGATACATCCTTGCATCCCCAAATATCCATGCCATATGTTAAGATCTGTAAACATTTACGCTTATAAATCTCTTTGATTGGGGCTATGGGCTTTTTACGTATGGACACTGCAAGTGAATAAGTAGTACCAAATGCACGTGTGAATCGTGTTATTTATACAGGTATGCCACGTATAACCTTCATCAAATTCCAAGCCTAGATACTGGAAGGAACTAAACCTTTCCAGCTTTTTACCCTCTATATTCAGACTGCAGGACTTAGTGTATTTGGGGCCACAAATCATGACAAAAGAGTTCTTATAATTTGGCTCCAGCCCCAAGTCCTTCAGGAAATTACCATAGCTGGCAATAGGTATTTTTAGGCCAATCGCAGTGCTTGTCAAAAGGACTGCGTCGTCCGCATAAAGGAGCGCTCTTACAGGCTTTTTCTCAACTTGCGGAACGTCAGCCCCAACCGTAACTAGGGTATTCTCCAGATCGTTGTTATAAAGGAGGAATAAGATTGGTGCAAGGACGCAACCTTGGCGCACCCCGCGCTTAATGCTAAACTGCTCTGAGCATTCACCAGCATTACCATACCTCACAGAGGCAGAGAGATCGTGATGGAGAAGCCTCAGAAAAGAGTCCAGGCCCGCGTCGACTGCTATTTTTTTTTTAACATCTTTTTATTGAGATTTTATTCTGATTACATACACTGGAATGTAAACGGGTCGTGTGTTACAACACCTATACATCATCATTGCTGGGAGCATTGTGGATCAGTTTTGCATTAGACAACAAATTATTACGTACAGAGATGTGACCCAGTCCTTATATCACTGCTCAGTCAATGACTGAGTTGCTATTCAAAGGATATACGCTGTCTCTATGTACACTGGTTACAACAAGGAATAGAGTGCGATGTGCATCCAAATAAGCTATAACTAACAAACTAATAAAAAAAGGAAGAGAAAAAAAAACGCCAAATGTAGTCTGTGGAAACCGTGCTGTGGAACAGGTGAGGGTGTATGTGCGTGGACCAATGTACTGTAAAGGCTGAAGAAACAACAATTGAATACCATGATAATACTGCGGTGCATGAGGGGGGGGGGGGGAGCTTCCCGCAGTCGACTTACTGCTCATGGCACAAACCTGCACAGCACTAACCAAGAACATCCTGTGAAGTAGGAATATGCTGCACTGGGGCCTCCGATATACAAGGCCCGCGTTGACTCCCATATTTACTAAAATGGCCCACAGCTTGGAGTGTGAGACATAGTCAAGCGCGCTGGTCAAATCCATAAATGCGGAGTAGAAATGCCCTTCGCATATTTATATTTAGCCATGATAAGGTGAAGATTAAGGCACTGTTCAATTGTACCTAGACCCTTCATAAACCCATACTGGGAGGGGGCCAAGATGTGATTGGCATTAATCCAGTCCAATAGCCGGTCTAACACGACTCTCTCGATTACTTGGCAGAGGAGTCCAAAAGAGATATAGGTCCGTCGCATTTGGGGTCATGTACATTACCTTTTTTTTTTTTTTTTTTTTTTTAACGGGCACTATAACAGATGAACGCCAGGACTCCCTCGCTGCAGACTGAATTAAAAACAGCGGTATGTACCGGGGCCCAGAATACTGGGTCTTCCTTAAACAAATCCAAAGGGATTCCATCTGGGCCCAGAGCCTTCTTACCTTTACTATTATCAGTTGCTTTCCAGGCTTCCCCTTCATTAAGAACAAGATTTTGGCATGTTTGATTCAGCTGTATTGGGGCATCCTCTGCACCAAAGTCGACAGAGTAGAGACCTGCGTACTGCGTCACCCAAGTCTCAGGAGGTATATGTACAGTTACTTTATCGGTTGGTAGGGTGGGAGATAGAACTGACCGAACTGCCTTCCAGAAGGCCTGGGGTCTCCTGAAAGACAGGAGCCCAATACTAATTCCCACTTCTCCTCCTTCAATGCTAACTTTCTTTCTTTTGTGGCAAGCTTATACAGCTTCCTACTTCCCTTGACCACCGTCTGGTCACTGGGATTTTGTTTAAGGTCCTGCGTAAGGTGTTGCTAGCCTCTCTGCAAGCCTGATCAAACCAGGAATGAGCCCGATTACAAGATTGGGCAATGGGTTTCGAAAGTAAGTATTTGACTTTATCTAACAGAGTTGCAAAACCTTGTAGGATACGAGTTGGATCACATGGTGTACAATTGCAGTTAAACAACAGGGCATAACTAATCTGAATTACCTGGGACATAGTGCTATTCATATTCGCTGTACGCCAAACCACCCAGCATCCTTGGTGGATAATGCCTGGATAGATAGAGCCTTAGGCTTCTGTCCCCTATAAGGCAACACTATCTTAGCGGAGATAGGATTGTGATCACTATATGGCTGGATAAGAACCTCACAAACCTTAATGAGGGAAAACATACTCCAGGAGACAAATATATAGTCGATGGTGCGTCCTGTACCTCGTACTATAAAGGTAAGCATATAATGCTCAGTCGTTTCGGGCGCCTTATTGACCATACCTCTTTCTAGCAAATGGGTAGATAAAACCCGTCCACTAGCGTCCATCACATTTTGGTCTGGCTCATAGGGGATTGGTTCAAAGGTGGCTGGGGAAAGGGGTAATGAAAGTCCCAATTTTGCGTTAAAATCCCCCACGACCAACAACTTAAAAGGACGATCCATTCGAGCCTCTCTCCCCGCAAGCATGTCCATCAGCACAAAAAGCCCTTGGAAATAGCCTTTAGATGTGAAATTAATATTATAAAAATTTACCAGGTACAACTTAAAAGTATAATTCCAAGAAAGACAAAAAGCCTACGCCTCCCCCTGATCCTGATATAGCTGAACAATCATGCCCGCAATTTCCACTTTAAACCAGGCAGCCAAACCCTCCTTAGCCCTACCCACTATAGACGGAGTGGCGGGCAAGCTAAAAAACATAAACCCGTCAAATACAATATCCTTACACTCTCACGTTTCTTGCATAAAAACTATATCATAGGCCATAATAAAGGGACCAGGAGGCAGTTTGGTGAGCAGAGGTTAAATTAGCAAAATCCTCCAAACTAGTCCCAATATGAGGTCCTACACGTGAATGGTCATGTGGTAGAGTGTTGTTTATTAGTACAATAGGACTGGGCTTACAAGAAACCCTGCCCTCCTCCTCTAAACCAGACACTAAGAGTGATGGATTATGTCGAGGAGAGGATGGTGTTTGGGTAACGAGAACTAAACTGGCAAGTGATCTGTCCACCTCCTGGGAGTCAGAGTAGACAGACTCACCCCAAATGTTGACATTGCCTCAAGAAAGCATTTATTCTTCTTATTCAAGATGTATTATTATGCTGGGGAGTGTTGATGGTTTGGCACAATTTATTTGTGACTGTGCTTCATATATATGTATGGATGACTTGTCCAATATGGTGGCCTCCGTCTAAATTTTAATAATCATTAACGATTTGGAAGATGTGTGAAGGTGTGCTAGAGGGTGGGCATCTTGAACTTTAAGGCTGCTCACGTTCCGTTCCTTTTCACGAACTCAAATTGCTACAACCTACTTCTCATTAGGATTACTGCTGCACTGCTTTGCTGCTTGATTCTGTGCCAAGTCAGTATGACAACTCTCTAACAATATATGGACAATTTTATGATAGCTTTGTATGGGTTGATTAGTACAACTGATAGAGTCCTATATAAAATGTCTTTTGGTGCTGGTGCGTTTTTATATATTCTATGCCAGCAGGTTCCAAACAGTGGTCCACAGACCACCAGGGGTCTATGACACATTCCCAGGGGGTCCGAAGGCAGCAGTTTTAAAAGCACTGCAAAGTTCCTTGTATAACCAGCAGTTTTCGGGCAACAATTTAAGTGTCAAGATAACTCTGGTGATTAATGTACCTGCTGGAGAGAGATGCTTTGGTTCCTGGTAGCAGCAGGAGCCTTGTACCACGAAATCAAACCAAGCATCGAAAAGTTAGTCACCGAGATGCAGCACCAACCTTCCATAAATTGTTTTTCGCATATTTTTTCCAATATATAATAGTAAAATCTTTAGCAATTCAAATATTTGTCTGGTGTGTACTTGTTTGTGTATTTTTTACTTGGGGGTCCCCGGCTTCCAGTAGGGACTCAGTGGAAGTCCTCATGAGTCAAAAGGTTGGGAACCACTGACTTAGATTATTTATAGTTGAATATTTACTATACAAACCAAAATTAATAAAAGTATAGGGTCAAGGCTTTACAGAATATTTTTGCTAACCTTAATTACTCCCTTAATACGAACCTTACCTTGGTCAAAATATCAGTACAGTCACCCCTTATTGTAGAAAGGCATACCGATATCCTGAATCACAACTGTCCCCATTGAGACTCCCCATTTATCCACGTAACTGGATACTCATCAAAATACTCAGGCCTAATCAAGCACACTCGCTATGGAAGATGCAGCCATGAAGTGTAAAAACTCAGCTATAAACCATAATTCAGGCTTACATATAACCTGTATGGCCACTTTACTTCTCTGCTTGTCTGCCACCAAGACAAAATGGCAACTAAAGCTCCCAAATTGCTCATTCAAACAGTAAGGAGACTGACTTTGGGAACTGGATAGTCTGAAAAAGAAGGAAAGTGGCTGTATGGTAAATAAAAGAGTGGCCCAAAGAGCAGGAATTTACAGATTAAATCCAATTCAAAGAGTATGGTGAACATCATGACTGTAGAGGGAAGCTAACTATGAAAATAACAGGTAAAATATAAGGAAGTGGCAGAGTCAATGTCCGAATGGGCACAGTGGTGCAAAGCACGAAGAGAAAAAGCTTTGTTCAATAACATCACAATTAACTGATCATTCGCCATCGTATCATGGAGGTACTGCTCTCAAAATTTGCAGCTAACACCACAATTCCAAATTAGTTTGTGCACCAAAACACAAGCCAATCACGTACATTACTGTCTATTAATCTTGGGACATCATTATCCCAAGCCTCACTTCTCTTCATGTTAAAACAGCCAACCGTTTTTTCCAGCATAAGTGGACCACTTAATTTATGTGGGTCACTTAACTTTCAGTGCTCAATTACCTTAAGTGACCACCAATGCATTTCTAGGAACTTCCAGTGTTACGTTGTACGTCCTTATTTTCGGCCCTCTACAATAGCAATAGACTTGTGTAACTAGCACACTGAGAGTGGCCATAGCAACTCTTCTATTTCCTCATCAGAGCACCATAAAACAGGACGACCAAGAGCTAAAATAGTGCAACAGATGGATTGGCCAAAAGGGTTCACCAAGGATTGTCAGTGTAACAGTAGGCAGCGCTTTAAGTGGGATTAAAAAACTGGGGGAGGCGGGGGCTCTCAAAGGGGCATGGTTGACCCCTGCCCTCCTCACATCTACCACAGAATCGCTGCAGCCATCGCACCTGAACTACAACGCACCATCAACACCACCTTGAAAACTGGCACCTTCCCAGACGACTGGAAGCGCGCAGAAGTCAGATCCCTGCTCAAGAAGCCCACAGCTGACCCCACCAACCTAAAGTACTACTGGCCCATCTCACTCCTCCCCTTCGCAGCCAAAGTTGCAGAGAAAACAGTCAACAGGGAACTGACACGATTCATCAATGAACGCCATCCTCAACCCGTCCAAATCCGGATTCCGAGGCAACCACAGCACCGAGACCGCCCTACTTGCTGCCACAGATGACACCCGCACCCTCCTGGATCAAGGCCACTCCGTAGCCCCCATCATACTCGACCTATCAGCGGCCTTCGACACCGTTTCCGACCGCACACTAGTCACCAGACTACACAACGCCGGCATTCAGGTAACAGCCCTGGACTGGATCCGATCAATCCTCACCGGAAGAAGCAAAAGGATCAGACTGCCAATCTTCCTTTCCGATCCCACGAAAATCACCTGCCGAGTCCCTCAGGGGTCATCACTGAGCCCGACCCTCAGCTACATGGCCCCATCGCGGCTATCGTCCGACAACACAGCCTCAACATTGTATCCTACGCTTACGACACCCAGCTCATCCTCTCCCTCACCAAAAACCCCACCATCGCCAAACTCCACTTCCAGAAATGAATGCAAGACGTTGCAGTCTGGATGACCAACAGCTGTTTGAAAATCAAAGCAGAGAAGACAGAAGCCCTTGGAACCACCCCTTCAGCATGGGACAACAACTGGAGGCCGACCGCCCTCTGGAGCCCACCCACCCCCTCACACCATGCCAAAAACCTACTCGACTCATCACTCCCCATGAACCAACCAGTCAACGCCGTCAATTCTAGATGCTTTAACACCCTCCGCAAGACCTTCAAATGGATCCCCCCCGAGTCAAGGAAGACGGTCACCCACGCACTCATCACCAACAGACTGGACTATGGAAACGCACTCTATGCCGGCATCAACAAGTCCATACTCCGCAAACTCCAGACAATACAGAACACCACCGCCAGACTTGTCCTCTGCATCCCCAAGCACGAACACATCAGCTAACACCTACGAAGACTCCACTGGCTCCCAGTGGAGAAGAGAGTCACCTTCAAGATCCTCACTCACACCTACAAATGCCTACACCACAATGGACCCAAATAACTCAACGACAGATCAACTTCCACGTACCCAAAAGATACCTCCGATCCTCCAACCTCGCACTGGCCGAAACCCCGCAGATTCACAGAGCCAGAGCAGGCGGAAGATCCTTCTCTCACATTGCAGCCAAGACCTGGAACAAGCTACCGGTAAACATTAGGCGCGCCCCCTCCCTGAACACCTTCAGGAAGATCCTCAAGATCTGGCTCTTCGGCTAAACAGATCAGCAGACCCAACCCCTTCAGCGACTTGAGACCCTTACGGGTGAGTAGCACACTTACAATTACCCTGATTGATTGATGGAATTAAGGGTGTGCCTTAAAAACCAACAAGCTAAAAATCTGTGCTTAGCATAGAGTGCTGCCCAACTGGTATTTTGCTGTTTCTATCATTGCATCCAGATATATGATACAAGTAACATTATATATACAAGCCAGGCCTATTGGCTTTGTCAATGGTTGTTAGTTGTATAAGAGAAAAAAGCAGCAACTATGGCTTTGCTGTATACAATATTGAAAATGCTTCAGTTCTGAAATGATGAGACTGTGAAAGAACTAAGACGAATCTCTAAAGTTACATCAATAACTTTGAGCAGTGGTACTGTTGCAGAGTTGAGGTTTTTCTTTCACCCTGAGGGTGATGGCAAAAATGGAGCGCCTGAAAGGGACCCGTCTCAGCACCTGCTTTTAAGAACTGACAGCGCTGAGCACAGGCAGGACCCGGCCCACTCAAAGCCCTGACAGTAGGTATAAAATTTTCCAGACTAGATGGGAATCGTGCATGAGCTGGGTTATGGTCACGAAAAGGGGCATTCATGCTCTGCAGCCTTCTTACAACCAATAGTCTGCTACATGCATGGTCCTACAAACAGCTACATCACACCGGCAACAACGTCCACCAATGTTGTGCTTACACACCATCTAGCACATGCACTGCCAATTACGTTGGTTCATTCATAGCAACGGCACAAACTGGCACCAGGTTGTACACCACTGGCATTAATTCGGAATGAAAATTGCAAATCAATGTTAAAAACAATATAATTTTTTTTAACTGGTTCTTAGACTTTATGGCGTTGTTATAAAAGGGAAAAGAGCAGAGGAAGCGAAAAAAGAATTGCTGCATAATAAATGTTCATACACATTCTACCATGAATGAACACTACGTGATAATAAATACTCGACAGCAGAGAAACTGCAACCTTCCAGAAAGAAGCGCGAGCAACTCTACAGGTATGCAAAATACATCCTCCAGACAGCCTCCAGCGCTAAGTGGCCTTATTAATGGCAGATAAACGTCATTTGAAAGGCTAGTACAATGACGCACTGAAAACCAAAATCACATCAACTCAGTAGTGACTGATACTTTGACAAGAGGGTCGTCCCAACGAAAGAAGGTTCAGTAACAGCCTTTCAGATTAGGCGCATCACGGTTATCCTTCAGTGAACATATATTTATATATATTGGAAATCCGGAACAGGTACTGCCCTACGAGAACTACGCTAGAGACCGCTGTAGCGAGGAAAGGATTCCAAGTTATAAGGTCTACTTTTCTATAACACTGTATAACGGCACACGGCTCAATTATCTAGGGTTCAGGGATACCTTAAAATCCCTAACCTAAATACTTAGTAGGTAGGTGCCATCTACTCATCCAAAAGATCTTGCATTGATCCGAACCTGCCCCCAGCTCAAAGACCCTCCCCCAGCAAAACAGTTAACGCCCCTACCGCTAGCCAAAATATTCTAACAGAGCCCACCTACCACGAATTCTGCCCTAAATGATCTCATCCATATCATAATTGTTCATAGAAATACTGCTCAAGATAGAATTAGTGACCCAACTTCCACTACACCATAATAAGGCACAACAGACATACACGTAACTACTCAGGCAATATTCCTAAAACTTTTCTTAGTCATTCGTGACGCCTGAGGAACAACGTGCCATCGCCACTCAGCACTACGACACCTCCATCCATACCTGGCCTTGTCCACATCTGTATATTGTACGGCTCCCTATCTTCCACAACTTCGTCCTCCCAAGTGACATGACAATCTCAACCTGGGTTCCTAGGCCGACTAATATTCAGTCCTTAAATCAGTCACCAAATGCCCTGTCCACGCGAACAAATCAGAGTCCTGTGTTTATGAACCCAGACCATATCACTGTGTTAAACCCTCGTAAACACCCCCATGTCATCTTCACCCACCAAGTTGATACTCTAAAAAGACATAGATTTCTGATCAACCCACCGTTTGTTGTCCCAACAGAACACAAGGTACCATGGCTCTACCCACGTCGTTAATAACCTATTTTCAGCACCCTGGTTTCCCAGCCTCACTACCCTCGCAGGTGACTTTTAAGTGCCTCGCCCTGTCCAAACTCCCGGGCGCAGAGCACACAAGGCCGACGGCAGCCTTCACCAAACTCCAACATCCCTTACCCTGGCCCCTGCCTCGATACCCCTAGGTTCTTCCTTAACACCCAGTCCTATCCGGCCCCTCCCTGAACACTCACCGTTACTGTAGGACGGGGCAGCGCCCCCGTTCTGGCTGTTGTAGCCGCTCCTCTCTGCGTTGGACATATTGACTCTGGCTGATTGGTGGCAGCAGTGAGCGGCCCCGCTGCCTTAGCTCCTGGACATTGTCCGACTCCTGCCTCGGCCTGATCCTGTTCCAGTGCACTGACGGGAAAGTCCAAGGCTCAGCCCCCAGCGGCAGCAGCCAGGCGCAGGCCTGCCCTCCGCACATGCGCACAAGGTACACGTGGCATTTCCTGTGCGCTTCTCTCCCCAGTCGGACTAGAAACACGACCCACAGGAACACGAACATAGAAGAAGGACTCCGCTAGGAGCGTACTAGGCATAAACAACGATCCACTATGTTGTCATCAATAAAACAATCTGGCGGACATCTTTAAAAGACTCTAATTATACTAAATCAAAAGAAGTACTGTATTACATTTTCGTCCCATGTAGTTCCAATGCGTCAACACCTACATTTTATTGATACTGCGATAACAATAGTTTGCAAAAATCAACGAAGGGCATTACAAAGTAGTTTTCAATGGTTAGAAATGTATTTTTAAGTCAGAAAGCCGAACACTTTTATTTTACTAAATGTTTTACTATCATGTTTCCTACACAACCATAACCCTTGCGTTGAGATATTGCCAGGCTGTATCCCGAAATGACAGAAACGATTCTTCACAGCACAACTAGGACTAATTTGGGCTACGCCGACTATGATGCGAACACGGTCATATCATCGCGCACGTCCTAAAATCTGTTTTTTTCCCCCTTGGTGACAGTTTGCTCCTCCCTAAGTTCTACTCGAAGCCAGATCCTACAGCCCAAATTCCGAGAACTACACCGCGAGATCTATGATACTTGTGATCATGCTAGTGCTAGAGCTCTTACGCCACGTACTAGTCAGAAGGGCTGAATACAGAAGTGCTGGATTGGCCGGCCCACTCCAGCTGCCTAGCCTCAGTGGAACGTCTGGCATTCACAGCCTAGCAGAGCAGGGCTCGAGCGGCACTCTCGTGAATAGCAGCAGGCAGTGTCATCTCCTGAGTAAGGATTCCCTGGGAGTGGTACGATTGCCATAGAAACCGAATGCGTTCAAAACCGATACGTTGGTCATGCCTAGGCGCCCCGAGTTTCGCTTACTAGAGTGAGTCATCCTACTAGTGAAACATTTTCCGAGGTGGAAGAGAATGCCATAGCAGCCGTTTTGGAACAGGACAGTGGCATATCTAAGGATGAATGGTTCATCGAGCAGGAACATGACGTCACCATAATGCAAGTCATACAACTTATAAAAGAAGGCTGGTGCACAAAGAATAAGCTCAAAGAACAACTCAAAGCATTTTGGGAGGTTAAAAATGAATTGTCGTATGAGGATGGTTTCCTTCTCAGGAATGGTAAATTCGTACCTCCTCATAAGATCAGAAGAAAACTTTTAAACTGTGTCATGAAGGACATTTAGGTATAGTCAAAACGAAGGAGAGGGTTAAAAACATGTACTGGTGGCCAGGAGTCAATCTGGAAATTGAACGTTCAGTAAGAGAGTGTACACTTTGTATGACATCAGACAAACCACAGGTAACATTCAGACCGCCTCTCCAACCATTAACCAGCCCAAGCATGCCTTGGAAAAGAATTGGTATAGATATAATGGGACCAATTTCTGAAGGACAAGAAAAATGGTATGTTTTTTGTCATAATAGATCATTTTTCAAAATGGCCAGAAGTAAAATTCAGCAAAAACCCGGAGGCATTGAATATTGTAAAGTTTATGGATAGTGTTTTCTGTCGTGAAGGACTACCAAAACAAATCATAAGTGACAATGGTACCCATTTTACATCAGTCATTTTCAAAGATTATATTTTGAAAAACAATATCAACCACAAGACAACATCTGTCTACCACCCTGCCGGTAATGGGGCTGTCGAGAGATTCAACAGGGTAATTAAAGGCATAATACAAATTGTGAATAGTAATGGACTACCATGGAGGTGTGAAACAATAAAGACAGTTTGGGCTTATAGAATCACCCCATGTGAGACAACGGGACACAGTCCTTTTGAACTCATGCGTGGAAGGACACCGTTGTCAAAGGACAATGTGGGTTGGATCAAAGCAGCCAAGAAAGTTGACTGGTCATCCAAACTGGTCCATGATAAGCTTGTGAAGTCACAGACTAAAGCAAAAGAATACTACGACAAAACGCATGAAAGCAAACCAGTGGTTCTTAAAAAAGGTGACTATGTCAAAGTGAAAAGGAGTGGACATATCACTAAAGGTCAAGAGAAATACACCCCGCCTTTGCGAGTCCGTGAGGTGTATTGCAATTCAGCTCCCCTAAGTGATGGAAAGGTGTTGTAATCTTGAATTGGTTGATTATATGTGTGGGGCTATGTTACTTTAAGTATAGAATACTCATATGATTCCAATGTTGCCATGCTTGGTGACAGAGCTGTGTTCTGGAGTGTGACCACTGTATGCTGATTTCTGGTGGGATTGCCAACGCTTCTCTGTGCTCCCAATAAACTACTATTCTTGTCTATTTCTGGTGTGTGGATCTATCTACAACAAATGGCGACGATTTAGCTACACCTCGTACAAGAAGACACACCGTGAACTATGAAGATAGAATTGATACGAATTTGCCAAGGGAAGAAGGATAAAAGTCAAGGGAGCACAGAGTGAACCTTTGGTTCAATTGGTAAGCAGAATCCACATTTGCGCTTAGGAACGTGAGGAATGGAGTAATTTTGGTATTGACCAAGATGTACTAAAATCGATCAACGTTGAAGAAAACCGATCGTGAGAAGAATTTAAAATTCGGTGGGCAAAGCAGGCTGTGAATATTTAATGCCCGACATCGTTTATGACATCGTTATCGAAACTACCCTGGCGGACTGAAAGAAATCGAGCAAGGTGAGCGTCCAAATTGTAAAAGAAATACAGGGAACGTGTACTGTACCGTTGGGGTATACCTCGCGAGGCCATCCTGACATTGATGAGTGCGCGTGAAGCATTTCAAAAGATGCCATCTGCTCGAGAGAACCGTGACTTGCATTGACGATTCGACTTGGTTGTAGTGCGTCAGCAGGAGATCTACATCATCACGTCTCCACGCCACAACGTAAAAAAAAAAACAAGGAAGAAATCGTCATCAGCACGCTCACTCGCGCAACGTGTCCTTGTTGTTCTACGTGCTCGTCGGTTACCAAGGTAACGAACTCGGAGTCTCGTACGGAAGCGATCACCACGAAGAGACTAAAATACCACGAAGGGACTAAATATCAACGCGCTGGGGAAAAGGAACGATTACTTCAACGAACATTGACAATACGGTACCAAAAAGGAACATTAATGTAACTGAAACGTTTTCGAAAAAAATTTTTTTTTTATTTTAGGTTTGGCAAATTGTGGGGACACCAGTAGTGAATATCAAGCATATAGAAGTAATAGAAGTATGAACATGTCTCTAGTTGTACCTGGCTATAGGAAGTGGTTGGTTTAATTGTTCACTTTGCAGGCGAATATAATAATTTGTTTATTTTTTTTTGTGTTGTAAAAAAAAAAAAGAGAGCATATATAAATAACAGCTAAATAAGAGGTTGCATTCGAACAAGACCATAGACAATGGAAGGAAGTACGGTGGTGCCACCACCATTATTCCTACAACAACCAGGTGATCCTCCTATAGAGTGGGATGAATGGATCGATATTTTTGAAAATTATATAATAGCACTAGATGGGAAAGAGTTTAATGCAGAAAGGAAAAAAGCATTGTTATTAAGCACTTTGGGGAAAGAAGGACAGCATGCTTTTAGATTCCTACCGGTGGGAACAGATGGTGAAGGTAGAGTGATCACAAATGTTTACAATGAAGCAAAAGAAAGATTAAGGAAGCAGTATGCTAAAGAAGTGAATATTGTAATGTGTAGGCATAAGTTTTACACGCAACCCCAAAGATGTGATGAAACGATTGACCAGTTCGTCACACGCTTACGTGAGTTATCCCTTAAGTGTCATTTTGGCGCAATGAGGGATGAAATGATTAGAGACCAACTTATTGTGCAATGTTGCAACAAAAAAATGCAAGAGAGATTATGGGCGGCAAAAAACCCAACGTTAGGTAATGCCATTGACATAGCTAAGGTGGTGGAACAGTCAGAGACATGTATGAAAGAAATGGAAAAGAAAGAAAGTACTACTAGTACGACGAATGTGATACAAGAGGAGGTGGCTGCTGTAAGCAATAATAAGAACAGTGAGTCTGGTGGGAAGTTACCCTCTAAAAGAAATAATAATAACTCAGAAGGAAATTCAGAGTATAACAAAACGTATGAGAAAATGTGCACAAGGTGTGGAAGTACATACCACATGGCCGACTATAAGAGATGTTATGCTCTTGATAAAACATGCAAGAAATGCGGACGTAAAGGTCATTTCTACAAAATGTGCAAAACAAACAGTAGACCGAAGGTAGCAGTTGTACAAAATAATGATGATAAGGTAGTGACGACTTGTGTAGATAAAGGCTTAAATAAGATATTGTGTGTTGAAGAGGATGATTTGACTATGGCATTGGGAAGGAGAATAAGACCCAAGGCGATATTTCAAATACAAGGAAAAGACACTGAGTTAATGGTGGATTCGGGGTCTTTCTGGACAATTATCCCTCGAGCAACTTATAAGGAAAACTGGCCAGAGGTAGCGTTACTTCCCAAAGATATAAATCCAGGAGGATATCAAGGGGAAAGGATAGATATTGAGGGTTACATGCTCACTGATATTGTGTTCCAGGGAAGGTGTGTGAAAGGTAAAGTGTATGTGGCACGAAGTGGACCACCGATTTTAGGTTGGGCACATCAGTATGATCTCCATATCATTCTAAATCCCAGGGCGGAACAACAGGTAATGGTAGTAGATGAGATCACAACGGAAAGTATTATTGATGGTATGACGAACCTGTTCTCGGAAGGGATTGGGGAGCTTAAAGGGTATGTGCATAAAATAATACTCAAGCCAGATGCGGTCCCTATGCAACACAGAGTGAGAAGGGTTCCAATCATTGCTAGACAGGAGGTTAAACGTATGCTTGACGAGATGAGTGAACAAGGTATTATTGAACAAATTGAAACATCCAGATGGATTTCACCGGTTGTGATCACGAGCAAACCTGACGGTAGTTACAGGTTCTGTGTGGACTTGCGCACGTTAAATCAGAACATTGTGGTAGATACGTTTCCCTTGCCTAATATAAATGAATTGATTTTGTCATTAAAGGGTGGAAAGTATTTTTCTAAATTGGATTTACGTAGTGCGTATCACCAAATCAAATTGCATGAGGAGTCCAAACCATTGACAGCGTTTATAACAACTGAGGGGATATTTCAATTTACAAGGATGCCTTTTGGCTTGGCATCCGCGGCTGGAGTGTTTCAGAGGATGATGGGGTCAGTACTGAAGGGTATAAAGAATGTAGTATACTTCCAAGATGATGTGCTGGTGTTTGGAGACACAAAGGAGCATCATAATCTGGTACTTAAGGAGGTGTTAGAAAGAATGGATAGTGCAGGTTTAACCTTAAAGAAAGAAAAATGCAAATTTGCGGTGGAGGAGGTAGAATATTTAGGGTACACGCTATCAGCTAGTGGTATTAGGCCAAAGAGAGATTTGTTAGAGGCCATAAAGAAAGCTCCGGCTCCTTCAGATAAAGACCAGTTGAGATCATTCCTTGGTCTAATTGAATATTATGCAAAATTTGTGCATAATTTTGCGGGGAAAACTGAGGTTATTAAAGCTCTTTTGAGAAAAGGACATAGATATGTGTGGTCCACTGATCAACAATTGGCGTTTGAAAAAATCAAGAAAGAAATTTGTGATGCGGAGATTTTGACTCCGTTTGATACGAAGTTAAGATCAATTTTGACTGTGGATGCTAGTGCGGTGGGGATCGGTGCGGTACTGGCACAGGTTCATGGTCCAGATAGGAAAACGGTTGCTTTCGCCTCAAGGTCCCTTACGAGCTCTGAAAGAAATTACTCAGTGATAGAGAAAGAAGCTTTGGCTGCAGCGTGGGGTGCTGAGTATTTTAGAATGTACCTATGGGGTTTCCAATTCACATTGGAGACGGATCACAAACCACTCGTAAAGATTTTGTCTCCTGGAGGTGCGAATAAAGGTTCTGCAAGACTGGCTAGATTAGCTGCTCGTTTACAAGAGTACTTATATAGGATTGATTATATTGCTGGATGGAGAAATTGCCAGGCAGATGGGTTATCAAGGTTACCTTTACCTTGGGATGAAGTGGACAAATCTAATGTGGAGTCTTTTCAATGTGAGGGTGCTGTAGCTACAATGGTTGAAATGGTAAGTTGGACTAATGGTGCTGTTGGTGAGAAGGAATGGAATGCTAGTATGGACAAAGATGAAAGTTTAAAGGTAGTGAGGGGTTTAATAGTGAAAGGAGGTAGAAGGGAGAGTACTCTCCCCATTGCAGTAAGACCTTTTCTAAAGGTTCTTGGAGATTTGTCCATCGTGGATGGTGAGACTAACATTATAATGAAGGAAGATAAAATTGTTCCTCCGTTAGATATGAGGTTTGTATTATTTAAACTCGCACATGAGGGTCACATGGGTCAGTCGCTTACAAAGAAGAGGATAAGAGAACACTTTTGGTGGCCAGCTATGGACAAGGAAATTTCTGATTGGGTCGAGTCATGTGCAGAGTGTTTTGAAAGTGAGAAAAGATTAAAAGTGGGTAACCAATTGAATTTGGGTAAAATTGTTGATCCCGAATTACCGTGGCACACGGTTTGTTTGGATTTCATAGGTCCATTTTCCAACATGAAGTACAATCTCAAGTTTGGGATAGTTATGGTGGATGTCACATCAAAGTGGCTGGTTGTAAGATTTGTCAAAGAAATAACCACCAAAAGCACTATTAACATCTTATCTGAAGTTTTTAGAGAGGAAGGTTTTCCTGTTAAATTGGTCACTGATAATGGCACTCAACTAATTTCAACTGAGATGACTTCATTTTTGGAGTCCTGTGGAATTGTGCATGTTAAAACGTCTTTGTACAACCCACAGGGGAATGGCATGGTTGAGAGGGCTAACCGAATGATAAAAGGGGTGATACAATTGGCTGTAGCAAGCAGAGAGGATGTGGAAAAGTTGGTCAATGATTTGGTATGGGCGTATCGCACTACAGAAAACACTGTTTCGGGTAAAATTCCATTTGTGGTTATGAGGGGGCGTACAGTTAGTACTAAATTAGTTCCTGCTTGGATGAAAGGGTGTTTGGGTTTAGCTAGCCTTGGTGGTGACATTAAAGGGGTAGGAAAGGATTTGTTGCCTAGGACAAATATAGAACCTAATGATTGGGTGAAAGTGAAACCGGGACGTATTTGTGCTGGATTTACCAAGTTTCGTGGACCGTATAAAGTGAAAGATGTCCACAGTAGACATGTTACGCTTTACAATGGGGAAAATTGGAATTTGAGAAGGGTGGCACTTTATAAGAAGAAAAAAACAGGTGATGGGAATGATGGGATTACTGGGATTGCTGGTGGTAATGGGGGTGTAAGTTTTAATCCCCATTTTCTCATGAGTGATGGTGAAGCTAGTGGAAGGGTTACTGAAACTACACCCAGTGATTCTGGTGACTGTATTACCAATAGGGTTAGGCCTGAAAGGTTAAGATGTCCACCCAGATACTTACAAGATTATGTATGTGGGGATTCATTGTAAATGTGGTAAAATGAAGGATTGGGGGTAGTGATAGTTTGTGATCAAATGTTATGTTTTGTTCTTATTTTTTTTTAATGTGTTTTTTTTTTACCTTTACGTAAGGAAGGAGGATATGTTGTAATCTTGAATTGGTTGATTATATGTGTGGGGCTATGTTACTTTAAGTATAGAATACTCATATGATTCCAATGTTGCCATGCTTGGTGACAGAGCTGTGTTCTGGAGTGTGACCACTGTATGCTGATTTCTGGTGGGATTGCCAACGCTTCTCTGTGCTCCCAATAAACTACTATTCTTGTCTATTTCTGGTGTGTGGATCTATCTACAACAAAAGGTGTGGCACTTTTCCAATCTATCAGCATTTAGACATCCTTGGGATGATTCAGATACTTACACATCTAAAGAACCAGCCAGTGGATCTGACCAGGAACCTGTGGACACAGCCCGGCTCAAGCGGACACATGACAGTGACTTTGAGTGCGATATGCCAATGGATCCTACATCCAGAGCCGACCTTGGCGAGGGTGCTCCTTCTGGACAGGTTGTGATACCTAGTCCCCAGGATGACAGGGTCAGACGCAAGTTGCCAGTGCTACCGGTTTTGGACAATGATATACCAGTAGCAACTAGCAGGGCTGGTAGACTTCTTGGTCCGCCTGCCAAATTAAGAGATTATATTTGTGAGTGAACATGTTTCCCATGGTTATCTTTTCCACTCCCTCCCCTTTTTTTGTTTCTTCCTAAGGGGAAGGATGTGTTGTGTTCACATATTGTGTCCCTGCGTGGACACCTTAGTTCTGCTCTATGTTGTCCCAGCTGATACGCCGTATCAGCTGGGAAGTCATCAGCTGCCATCTGTCATCGACAGTTGACAGCTGATCACCAGACCCAACGGATGTTTCTTCTACTCCACCTCCAGAGCTTGTGTTGGCTTATACTGAAATAAAGTATATCTTGAATATACATCTTCGTTTGATTTATGCAACACTAGCCTACACCTGTGCTACGCGTGTCAACGCTTTGGCTTGCGTATGAGGGTGAGGCATCTAACAAAGTTGTTGTGAAAGAACAAAAGCATTTTTGAGGGTGAAGAAGGTTTGTAAAATAAAAACGGCGACCTAATTGTAGTGTTTGGCAGGATGGTACGATTTAGGAGGGCGAATGTAATTGAAAATAGGGTGAGACCCGCCAAATGAGTAGGCGGGTATGCTTTACCCTTCAGTAGAGTTACTTCTTGTCAAATGGCTTATGTCGCATAAAATGCCATGTTTTTACTCTTGCTTTTCTTTGGTAAGCCACCGTTATCTGATACTTTCCTTTAAATAGTTAAACTGGAGAGAATTAGGGTTACTTCCCCCACTTTTACTTTTCCTTTATAAGCCACCGTGTTCTGATACTTTATTTCAAATAGTTCAACAGAAGGGAATTAAGGCTAATTACCCCCTAATGCGGCATCTTGGACTGGTGCCACCTGCTACTTTACCTGGATGCAGTCTCAATAGTTGCAGTTTCGTTTTTATCTGTTTATGGGATTTATACATCTTTAGTAAATTTGTTGTTAAATTGAGGTTTGAGTTTGAGACTGCATACCGATGACAAAGGATGGAAATTGCCTTGAAACAGTCATAGATGGTGTTTCAGCTTCTCTCAATAGATATGAACGTTTTAACGAGCTGATGCAGTTCAGTTGTAGGTTTGGCGTTAGCCAAGACCTTTTGATTTTACTCAAGTATGTGTGTGTGTATATATATATATATATATATATATATATATATATTCTCAACACAATCCTTCTGGTCAGAGGGACAAACTGCTCACACTCCCATAGCGTTTTGCAATTTTTGTTTTCTTTTCTTTACATCCTCGTTTGCATGGCTATAGGCGACACGATCTACGCGTTTCGGTATCTACAAATACCTTGCTCACGATCCATATTTTTTTTTCTAGCCGAAGCAACAAGAATTTTCAATTCGATTAAGGACATGGAGGCGAGGATTATGCTTCTCTTAACTTTACTGACATTCACAGCAGCCAATACACTTTAAATTTGCATAATCCCGGAAGGACAACCCCCTCCATTGTATGCACCAATCACCTATGAGTCCCATACATAACAGTCCTTGCATGACCTTCCCCTTCCTCTTTCTTTGCGAAAACCTTTAACTTCAGTCTTGAACTCGACTGCTGAACAGGAACGGCGCCGACCACGCCTCCAACTATAACTGGAACTTTAACCGTAG
The DNA here is from genome assembly GCF_964204655.1 of Triturus cristatus. Lineage (NCBI taxonomy): Eukaryota > Metazoa > Chordata > Amphibia > Caudata > Salamandridae > Triturus > Triturus cristatus. The sequence continues at coordinate 954,222,747 of NC_140590.1, read as the reverse complement.
AGATTCCTTACGAGACTTCCAATGAGCTCCATCCTGATCATTCAGGGATGCTTGCCTTGATCTCCTGCAAAGAGAATAGTAGTCGTAAAATGCCATTCATGATCCATATATCTTTCATAACAATCATGTTATTCGATTGTCACAACCTTTATATGTCCAATATCAAAAAACAGGTGGGAAGAAAAACCAAATCATCTCCATGAACAGTACATTAAATTTTCACCAATCTTGCAATGACTTGTCTATCACACAGAATACCATCCTCATATTGCCTGGGTGGGATAATCCCCGCCTCCGTGTCCTTAATAGAATTGAAAATTCTTGTCGCGTCATCTAGAATTTTTTTTATTCTATGTCAGTCCACGGAGGCTCACATTATGCTAGTTTAAAGTTGTTCCACCACCGTCGAGGCCACATCCTCAATAGGTTACTGATAAAATGTCTTAAACGTTGACTCAGAGGACCAGTCCGTCGCAGTCATAATATCTTGTATGCGGGAGCCAGTATAAAAGGCCTTGGAAGTCATCGCTCCTCTAACAGAATGAGCTCCGAACATTGCAGTATCAACACCTGCCAACTGTAATAACCAAGTAACCCACCTGGCTAAAGTCGCTGCAGTGACTGGGCAGAAAGGTCTCTGTAACGATATCAACAATTGCCTTGCAACACCATTTCTGAACTCTCTAGTACAATCCTCATAACATTTTAAACCTTGTACCACACATAATTTGCTATGATGAGGAAGGGCAGTGTATGAAATACATCTGGAATGTGTCTTTGTCCTCTTTGAAATTGTGAAAGAGACTCCCGAAGGAGTCAATACTCTACCTGCTATATCCAGAGCTCGCACATCCGAGACCCGTCTGCAGGATACCAAACATAATAACACCGTAAGTTTTGCCGACAATTGCTTATGCGATAATCACTCGTTAGCTGGCCAAGCCTTAAGTAATTGGGTTTCGGAGGGTTAACCAAACGTATGCCCCTCACCACTTTACACACCAAACGTATGCCCCTCACCACTTTACACACCAGGAGATGTTCTCCCACTGGTTTACCATCCATTGTGGTTGTCCTGCTGAAATTGCTGAACGAAAATTGTTAATTGTCCAAAACACCATGCCTGAATTCGCCAGTTCTGAAAGAAAATTAACTATCCGATGAATACCGGATCCCAAGGGATCTCCTTGCCGTTCACAACACCAACTAACCCATCTACGCCAAGCTGATTCATATCGTTCGTGCATAGCGGTTGCCCAAGATTGCGATAGGAAAAACTGAGCCTCTTGTGAAACTCCAGGCACTTGCCATCGTCATCTGAAAGTCTCCACGCCATGAGTGACATTTGGCCTTGCATTACCAATGGATGAGGCAAACCCAGAGGGTCCTCCAGAATCTCTGGAAACAACTGTAGTTGCACTGGAAGTGCACATGATAAGGCTAGAGCCACCGGGAACCACGCTTGCGCTTTCCAACATGGTGAGATTAGTATCTCCTCCGCCTTCTGTCGACGGACCTGTGCCAATACCCTCAGAATCATGGCGAAAGGCGGGAAGGCATATAGAATGCCCATCGTCCATGACTGAAGGAATGCGTCTGAGCTGATCGCCAGAGGATCTGGTCGCCAGCTGTAAAACTGAGGTAGTTGTACGTTGAGTCTGGACACAAACAGATCCATTGAACATGGACCCCACTTGTTGTTCAGTTGACTGAATATTCTGGGATGCAGTCTCCAGTCGCTGGCATCCCGCAGAAACCGAGAGTTCCAATCTGCTACCACATTGGAAGAACCCAGGATGTATTCTGCCTTTACAGCTATATGATGGTCCAGGCAATAATGCCAAAAGTCTTTGGCTATCTCTACCAGAAGGCGAGACCTCGTGCCCCTATAACGGTAATACAGTATGCAAATTATGTGCCAGACACTATTGTTCATGTGGAGGGAGCCACCTCTAACTCCCCTAAGGCAGAGCCTTAATCCGGCAAAACGCTCTGGTCAGCGTTAAAAGGGACCGGGGATAGAGCAGTTAAGCTGGTTGCTGATGCGTGAAGAGCCGGTCGTATAACGAACGATTCGGCCTTTTGTGCATGAGAAGAGCGTGGGCATCAAAATAGGACTGCTCCCTGAGCCCGCAAAGCGCGTCCCGCTCCCACTCCATAAATCATGCCCAGACAGCTCCAGAGCGCTTAAACTCCACAGAAAACACAGGAAAAAGTAACAGGTGTGATTACAATGCCATTATAATGTCTAATATCTTGCAACATAAAACCTGTAAATATCGGCAAATTCCAACACAACAGCGCGCGCTTATGAATAATGCCGTATCGGCGCAAACATTCCAATCATTAAGTCCTGTAAACCTTAAACATTAGAAATACCCTCAAAACTCCACTAAAGCAGAGAAAAGAAAAGGTACTAATCTCGCTGCTGCAGCAGCAAAGGAAGAGGAAGGTCATGCAAGGACTGTTATGTCTGGGACTCATAGGTGATTGGTGCATTCAATGGAGGGGGTTGTCCTTCCGGGATTATGCAAATTTAAAGTTTATTGGCTGCTGTGAATGTCAGTAAAGTTAAGAGAAGCATAACCTGAGCCTCCGTGGACTGACATAGAATTTTCTCGCTTATCACCGCCTCATACATATATTCAAACAGTCATTACTTCATTTCCTGTTTGATGATACAAGCGCCCTTTTGCATTCTGGGAGATGTAGTTTTTGTACGTTACATAAGTTTTAAATACTCGCGAGGATGCTCAGAATGTGTTACATAACCGTAATACAAATGTACCATGTCATATTAATGCCATAAATCGCACTTCCTCTTTTATTTACACAGAGTCTTCAAAGTCCCTCTTTTGTCATTCATCATTTTTCATGTAATTACTCAATCACCTTCCTTCTTTCCCTCCAGTGAGACTTCAAATTTATTCCACCCCGCATTTCCACATTATTTATGTCCCTCTCATGGGACTCCCCCCAGTGGGACGAGGGCGCATCTATTTAATTTGGGACTCAATCTGGTCTGTGTTCATAATTTTAACAATTTACAAGACTTTTGGCATTTTTTCAGAGCCATCACTCATTACATTATATTAAAGGGAAGTTATTGTCTGAGTCATTATAGGTGAATGTACAGTTCTTCTGACTGATTTAAACCATATGGTGTTATTGTTCGCAGGTTTAGAATGTGGCGTGATTCTTTCTGTCGCAAGAGTTTTTCTCTACTGCCATCACTTTCTTTCTTCGCAACAGTTTCAATTCCATAGAATTTCAGTTGTTTCCAGTTGCTCTGATGGTATTGCTCCATATGCTTGGCCACAGCGTTTGTTCTGTCCAGATGTATAGTGGCTCTTATGTGTTCCATTATTCTTTTTTTCAACTCAAGGGAACCGCCCGTTACATGCCCTTAGCCCTCTTTCTATCGTGAAGTGTAAAATTTGGGTTGCTGATGTGGAGCCCGCCACCTTTTTATTTGTTTCAAGTAAAGGAATTCCTCTGGCCAAATCTTCCTCATGGAAGATTGTGTCCATTCCAATCATCGGTTCATAGCAGCAGTTGAAGTCGCCGCCCACAAGGACAATTCCATTTAGCGCGATGCTATCTAACACTTCCTGTAGCTCTCGGATACCCAATGCTTCTTTTGTACACTTCCCTGGCCTTAAATATATATTAAAGAGGTGTATGTGAGGCCTGTTTTCAAATTTCAGCTTTATCCCCAAGATGTCCTTGGAGCGAGAGTTCACTATCTCTATAATGGTGTTTAGAGTGATTTTTACCCAAATGATCAGCCCGCCCGAGGCTCTTCCTCTTTTCGATGGTATGGCCCCTACACAAAAGGTTCTGTAGTCTAGTTTGTGCAGGGGCTCTACCGCCCATGATTCCTGGAAAAGGCATAGATCAAATTTGTTAACATAGTCCTGCCAGTCTGGTTCAGAAAGTTTTTGGCAAAGTCCAGCTATGTTCCAGACAACATCTTTAAAATACCTGGAGCTAAATCAGAGGAGGGCCTATCGAGGGTTCTGCTTATAGTACTGTTTCTATGGATGTCAGTGTTCATAGAGATTGTTTGCGGGACGTGTGGGTGTTTTTTTTGTGAGTAAACATCTTGCAAAACGTGGAAATCCCGCTCTAGTCGCAGAGACTTCAGATTTAGGTGACTATGTATGCTTTCATTAGATGACATCCCACCAATCTGCACATGCAGTCAATCGACTGATTCTAAATTCTGTGTTCCCTCAAGGGCTAACAATGGGCTATTTCTCTCTGCTGCACGTGTTTTTGTTTTTCTAAAGCTGATTTTTGACTCAAAAAATGTATGTGTTCTTAAGTTCATGGTTATTAGATTATCTGCAATGGTTTTGGAATGGAAGGTTCATTTTATATCGTCCAGATTCCCTGTTTCTTGTCGGAGACGTTTGGCTTTTATGATGTCATATCTTATTATAGAGAGACATTGGCGTTTGTTTCTAATCCAATGTGTCACTTTATTTATTAGGGACTCTTCGTCTTCTCTGGTTTCATTGCTTAGGCTTGGGACATTTCTCAGGAAGATATTACACATGTTCTCCCTAGGTCTAGTTATAAGTTGCGGTATTGGATAAGGTTCCAATTGATATTGGCTGCCTGTGTCCCCCCCAACCTGGTCTGAAGTTCTGGCGTGGCCTTTCTTGACCCTTACAATTTGGCCCATTTGATGTGTGAATATCAGAAACATTGATGTTAGATGCCCCATACCACAAAGGGAGGGGCATTCTAGGCCTTATCTCCAAGTTAGTGGAGTAATTAGTGTAATTAGCTGATGAGGGTTGATGGACAGTATTACAAGCCGAAGGGTTCTTATAGACTGCCTCCATTGGGGCAGGGGTAGAAAAAGATCTAGGTAGACACCTATCTACTATTCCTGCAGTCTGGTTACAGGTGACTTTTCCTCTTGTGGGTTTGCTGTTTCCTTCTGTTTTACTAATTTCACTTAAAATGGGCGTAGTTCGAGGTGGATGGTTTCCAGCTATTTCCTTAAGTGCTTTTATCTCATCCTGTATAATATCTAGTCTTTGATGTAGGGCTACCATGAGTGCGTAAAATTCTGTACTCTCAGTCTGGGTCTCAACTTCCCTACTACTAGATTTAGGCTGGGTCTCATGGGGAGCATCTTGTTTTTATTTCCTGATCTTCCTCTTGCCTAGGTTCTAGCAGTGAGTATCTATTAGAGCAGGTTACTGTTGGAGCCTCATAGTTTGTCTTTCTTACTTGGATGGGCACTACTGTCCCCGGCGCAGCAGGGGTAGGACAGGCAAGTTTGCCTAGAGTTTGATTCGGAGAGAGTGATGGAATATGTGCAGTATTCTCGCTGTTGGCATAATGAAGTATAATTGGGTCAATGGGGGGGTCTAACAGTGTTTCGCTTTATCTGTTTGTTGTAATATAAGGATATCTTTTTAGTGCCATTAGATGTTAAGTTCCTATCGCCAGCTAAGATTATTTCCACCTCTTCTATTAAGTCGTCGATTGCTGCTAGTGTACAGTTATCAGCTGCTGACTTAACTGGCTCACAAAGTTTTGCTACCTTCTTCTTTACCGCCGCAACCTCTTGGGCCTTCCTCTTACCCATTGTCACTACAGTATGCCCCTGGGATCTGGACTTGTTTCAGCTACCAGCTGGACAACTTAATCAGTCAGTTTTTATTGTGAAGGCAAAACTGGGAGTGACTAGATCATAAGTTCCAGCCCCCCCAAGTGTAGCCGTGTAATGGAGTCACATCATATAGGGACAGTCAAAACATTTGGTGAGAACAATGATCCGCCGGAACGTTCCTTCCAGCTGATGCCCGGGGTAGAGGTAGCATCTATATCGGTAGGTAACAGCACGGGGAACAAGTACAACAACAGAGGCCCGAGTATCTCCTGTGCTCCCCTGGCGCATGCAAAGGGGTCAGGGGAGAATGGAGGAACAAGAAGTTCACTATTTTAACCGCATGCACGACTGTGTCAAGGTCTGTAGCTAGACTTGAGCGTCTAGGTTGGTCAGGCAATACACTGAGCACACAGCGCGGTGGTGGGTTTTAGTTTAGTTCCACAGACAACAATGATTGCATGGGCAGAGAAGTCTTACCAGTGTGGCAATGTTGGGGACACCAAACCGAAAAGGGGGGGGCAGCCCTGCCGCTGACGGACGCAGACGGGCCCGCCCTTGGTCCGGGCGCGTCCCGTGTAGTGGTGGTCCCAACACAGCTTTATGCGCCGGAGGGTGGAGTGGTTTGATGAGTGATGTCAGCGGTTGAAGGAACGGTGCAGGTGAGCCTGGGAGAGTGAGTCCCTGTGCCTGCCTGCAAACCCGGTTCCTTTGGAGCGTGTCCCGCGCAGCGGTAATCCTGACACAGCTTTATGCGCCGGAGGGCGGAGTGCTTTGATGAGTGGTGTCAGCGGTTGGAGGTACAGTTCAGGGGAGCCTGGGCGAGTGTGTCCCTGTGCCTGGCTGCAACCCCGGTTCCTTTGGAGCGTGTATTAGTTACTCACGATGATATTCACTGAGCATAAGTAGTTCTTATTACAGAAAAGGTTGGAGACCCCTACTTAAACACTGACCAATAAAGTAAAAACAAAAACACTGGCACGCAAGGGAACGACCTTGTGTGTGGATATATTCCTTGTGAAAGAACTAAATGCAGTCACTCAAAGTGCAGTTAGCAAGTGTCTTTAGTAGGGTGACCCACTGCCTTACGCTGTACACTGTAGTGAGAGACAGAAAAATGTGAATGACACAACAACAAACCAATGGGTGAAGAGAAGTGGTTGAAAGCTCCTTTACATACAGGACACGAGTGACCTATTGAGGTCACTGCAGAAAACGCCATGGCAAGATTAGTATCAGCTGGTAACAATGGATGTCATATCCCTTCATACCAACATAGGGAATGACATGGGCCTAAATGCATGCATTTTTTTCTTGCAAGAAAGAAACATCCAAATCGGTGATCACAATCAAATGTTTTTGGATATGATCACAATCTGCTTAACTAAAAATATTTTTGTATTTGGTGAAGAAGTCTATCGTCAAAAGAGTGGGACAGCAATGGGATTTTACGACGTTGCATCGAAAAAACAGCAACAAATGCCACCGTAGAAGCAACGAGTTTCCATCAACAGTCATTAATCTCCAGCATCCCATATGGGGAATTTCTCAGAATCCGAAGAATATGCAATGAGGAGGAGGAATGGCAAAAACATAGTGCAACCACTTCAGAAAGATTTAAACGAAGAAAATACAATACAAGTATAATCAAAAAATGTTGGGACAGAACAAATGAAAAAATACGAGAAGAATGTTTGGTTCCAAAGCAAAAAGACCAAAAAGTGGATCCTGAGCCTATCAGGTTGATAAAATGAAATGAAAAGAAGATTTGTAGAGCGCTACAGTTGCCCTGAGGCGTCCAGGATTACTCACATGAAAGTAAGGAAATAGTCAAAAATTTTAGACGAAATTGGAAAATATTACAGTTAGATGGTACTGTGAGTAAAATAGTGGGAGAGCATCCAACGATAACCTACAGGCTAGCTAAAAACTTAAAGGATCACCTAGTTCACAGTAATTTCAAAGGAAAGAAAAAAGATGAATCATGGCTGAAAACAAAAAGATTTTTAAAATGCCATACTTGCAAGGCTTGCCAGATTGCGAAACAAACAAAAGAAGTGCAAATGGCTAATAACAAAATCTGGGAAATCAGAGAACTAATTACATGTAAGACACAATATGTTGTATATGTAGTGGAATGCCCGTGTCCATTAAAATATGTAGGAAGTACTGTGTGTCAGACGTTGGGTGTTCAAACACTTTCTCAAGAGGAAATGCTATGGTAAGCACTGTACATTGGGGCAACATTCCGGACATTAAGATTAACAAAAGAGGGTAGAGCGATCACTTCCCATTATACCTAGACCTGCCGGGGAGTTGGCCTGCCAAACATCCATCGTATCCAATGAACCAGAGAGGAGGGAATAGACATCCATCAGTAAGTAACAATCGGAGAACTTTCAAATGGCCAACAATATTAGACCATGTTGAGCCCCTCACTAACATATATAATGACTTCTGCGAGTTTCTAACGGGTTACGCAGAGTCGCGCCCAGGGTCTATACTGTTTACTCAAATTCTCCCAAAAGTGTCAGAGACTATAAAAACCCAGGTAACCAAAGTCCAGAGGAGCACTAATAAACCAAGTCTGAGACCAGAGTCTGCAAACCCATGGTTCAACAAGGAATGTGCCATGGCTAAATGTAGACTCATTGGAGCGCTCAAATCCAAAAATGTAATTCAGATTAGAAAGGAAAGAGTTAATTACAAAAATGTACGAAAGACTGCCTTGAGGGAATGGGAGCATGCTAATTGGAGTGATCTCATTGTAGCTGCAAAAACCAGAGACCAATTTAAGTTTTGGAAATTACTAGCACTGGGGAATAAAGAAAGTAAGGTGACCACTGACTACTTCCTAGATCCCTGCACATGGCAGAGACATTTTTCCAGTCTCTATGCTGCACCAGACGTGCTGGCACCAGACTCGCAAGTTTTTACAGAAGGGCCCCTGCTAGAAGCACATATCACACACCTTCAATTTAGCTTAGAGGATACTGAGCAAGCTATAGCCACCATAAAGCCAGCAAAGGCGCCTGGTCCAGATAAAATTCCCAGTGACCTTCTGAAACATGCCCCAGACGTATGGGTACCATATGTGAACCAATTGTACAATGCAATAGCCTGGGGAGAGCCTACCCCAGAATCTTGGATGGGGGCTGAGATAGTCCATAGCCACAAAAAGGGTGGTAGGGACGATCCAGCAAATTACAGGCCTATCAGTTTGATAGACATTACCCAAAAGGTGTATGCCAAACAGATCTTGGCCAATTTAAATGCTTGGATGGAAGAGAAAGACATCCTTTCACCTTGCCAGTCTGGATTTAGACAGAAAATTAGCACAATTGACCAAGTATTCAGACTATTTAGTATAGCCTGGAAGTACACCAAGATAAAACATGGACACCTATATGTTGCCTTCATTGACTTGAAGGCAGCTTTTGACTCTATCCCAAGAGACCTTTTATGGAAATCGTTACAAAAGCAGGGAGTCCCGGAGGAGATTTTATACCAACCAGATTATAAGGCTTAGAGATGGGAATTTTGCAAAGTTCCGCTGGGGTATAGGGGAGGAGCTTACAGAGGAAATTCCGATTAGGAGAGGAGTGCACCAGGGCTGTGTCCTGGCGCCAACCCTGTTCCTATTATATGTGAATTATATGGTAGAGCATCTGCAATTAGCCTTGCACGATTCTACCAAGCTCAGAGGCACCCATATTCGCGCCCTTACTTTTGCAGATGACACAGTACTGTTGTCACAAACACCCAGGGGTCTCCAAAACTTGCTTTATAGCCTTGATAATTACTGTAAAACAAAAGGATTTGAGATAAATCCTAACAAAACCAAATATATGGCTATGAATCCACATAAAAATTTTCAAAAAAGATTATCCTTAAGGGGAGGAGCCTAGCGCGCACCCAAGATGGCCGCGTAGGTGCGAGGCTCCCGAGGACCTCCGCGACCTCCTGCATAAATCCTGACCGAATCCTGTCCTAGATGAGGGGACGGTGTTTGTGAACCAGAGTTGAGGTGACGCCCGTTTTCCGTTTTCAATTCGGACCTCGGACACCGGCGGGAGCACCGATTAAGGTTTGCGGCCTTCTCCACGCCGGCCCCCCGTACTGGAGTTGTGGGGCGATCCGGCGACAAAGTGAATAACAGCGGCGGGCAAGGCTGGGCGACTCGCGCGCCCCGCACTTTCACTTTCGCTTTTGCGCCCTCCTTGCTGCCAGGCGAGGTAGGGTCGCGAGGCGGTGTGCGGTGGTGTGGCCTCGTTGGGGTGCCCTGCCGGCCCGCCGGCTGCGGTCCGTCCTGCGGAGCGGTGGTCGCCCCCCCCGGAGCCCTTGAACAGGATTGTCTACCCCCTTTTTGAGGAGATTGGCTCGATTTGGGACCGCGACCATGGCCACAAGACAAGATGGCGACCGGGCTAAGGTGAAGTCGACCCGTCGTGGCGCGGCCCATCAATCCAACAATATGGACCGCTACACCCTCCAGAAGGGATCTCCAGAGGCGCTGCGTAGATCCCCCACGGGCCCGACTGACGCTCCTGCTCTGCCCACGGACCTGACCCTCCGAGACGTCATGGGCGCCATCGCCGAGATGAAGGCCTCGGTGGACCAGCGCTTTGACACTCTGGCGCAGAAGATCGACTCGGTCCTCGTGGACGTGGGCCTCGTGAGAGCCGATCTCTCAAAAACAAATGACCGGGTCGATTCTTTGGCCCACTCTACCTCGGGCCTCACGTCCGACGTGGCGGCCCTCCAACAGGAGGTGCGCAGGCTCGGCCAGGCGAGCGCCCTGATGCATCGTCGACTGGAGGATTCCGAGGGTCGGGCCCGGAGGAATAACGTCCGCATTATCGGGGTGCCGGAGGGACGCGAGGCAGAGGCAGCGGATCTGTTTGTGGAGGACTTGGTCCTCACCCATCTCCAGCCTCGGGGGCTGAGTAAATTCTTTGCAGTGGAACGTGCCCATAGGGTCCCCGGGGGTAGGCCTAAGATCGGAGCCCCTTCGAGGCCTCTCATCGCCCGGATTTTCAATTTTCGGGACAGGGACGCTATCCTGCAGACCTCCAGGCTACAAGGGCCGGTCAGACTTGACAATATGGATATCAATTTCTATCCTGACTTTACTCCGGCGGTCCAAAAGCAGCGACTGAGTTTTCTCGGTGTCAAACGTCGCCTACGGGACCTGAATCTCAAATATGCGATGCTTTTTCCGGCTAAGCTGAGGGTGGAGGTGGATGGCCGCACGCACTTTTTTGATCGTCCCGAGGCGGCCGGGGACTGGCTGGACACTCTGCCCGGAGATCGGGGCCGGGGGGGTGGGGGGGGAGCGGTTGGTGGGGAGGGCCCGCCGGATCAGGACTGAGGGACTAATGGTAGGCCTTGCTCTGGACTGTGTTATTGTCACCATTGACTGTTAGGGTAAGTTCCCCTCCTGCGGAGGTCGTGTGGGGTCTCTTGGGGGATCTCCCTCCTCCTCTAGGGGACTAGTTAGTTTTCTTCCATGGGGCGACAGGCACACTGCACTTTGGGGGGGCTGTTCGGGCTCATGCAGGGGTGCAGGGTGGGGGGAGTTCTGTTGGGATGGGTGGGTTGGGGTGGGGTGTGGTTCGTTTCTACCGCAAGGCAAACCCTTTATTGTATTGGTTTTTTTGAGATGCTCTCGGGGGGACAAATGATGGCTTCTGTATGTGATGGGGGGTAGGGACCTGACGTTGTTGTCCTGGAACGTCAACGGACTGGGTGATAGGATTAAGCAGGGTGTGGTCCTGCAATATCTGAAACGGATTTCGCCTGATGTGGTCTTTTTGCAGGAGACACACCTCATTGGTAACTCCTATTGTGCCATGAACCGACGTGGTTATCGTTTGGTGGCCCACTCGGGCTTCACATCAGGCTCACGAGGGGTGGGCATTATGGTCAAGACCTCGCTCCCGCTAGAAATAGACGAGGTGCGCCATGATGAGAGGGGACGCTACACTGTCTTGGTGGGGAGAATGGAGGGCAAGGTAGTCGTCTTTGTATCAGTGTACGTCCCACCGGGGTTACAGTCCACTACCTTTGCGGACCTGGGACGCCTCCTGCTTGACCTTCCGGGGGGGCTTCTGGTGGTTGGGGGGGACTTCAATGCGGTGGCTTCTGGGACTCTGGATCGCTATCCCCCTAGGGACCTCCCCCGGGCACAAGCGTGGCTGTCTGGCCTCTTGGACACGCTGGGATTGGTGGACTGTTGGCGTCTGAAGCATCCCACTCAGCTGCAGTACACCTTCCATTCGGGGGCCCATGGTAGCCTTTCGCGGCTTGATTATGTCCTTGTCCCTGCGGCCTATGCCGGGAGAGTGGGGGAGGTGCGCCATCTGGCGCGGGGTATCTCAGATCATTCCCCACTCCTGTTGCACTTTGATGTCTTCCCGAGGGGGGAGGGCAGGGTAGCTCCAATCAATGCCTGGTACCTGCGCGACCCCACTATTCGTGCTGACTTGATTAAATCCTTGCAACGGTATTTTGAGGAGAATGTGGGGTCTGTCCCGTCTGCCATTTCCCTGTGGGAGGCTTTCACGACTGTGCTTAGAGGGGAGGCCCTCTCCTTTATTTCCCATGCCCGGAGGCGCGCACAGGAGGAGGTGACCCGGGTGGAGGCCGAAATCACTGAACTGGAGGGTGATCTGGGGAGTGGGGTGACTGACGCTGCGCTGCACGTTCTACACCTCAAGCAGGCGGCCTATAGGTCCCTCGTCACGGAGGCGGCCAGGGGCCTCAGCAGAGAGCAACAGGGGCGATTGTATGATGTGGGTGATAAGGCTGGTAAGTTGATTGCGTGGTTGGATAGGAAGGAGAGAGCTAATCGTGTGGTCCCGCTGATTGAAAGAATGGATGGTGTACGTGTCACTGAGCCGGAAGGAATTGTCTCTTGCTTCGCGGATTATTTCCGCGAGGTATATTCCCCGGTTTCTCCCTGCCCGGAGGAGGATTCCCATGCCCTGCTGCGTGACATCGCGCTGCCCTCCCTCTCAATGGAGGACAGGGAGTTAATGGATGCCGCCCCCACCTCGGACGAAATTGCCCTCGCCATCCGCTCGGTCGCTTCTGGCAAGGCCATGGGCCCGAACGGCATTCCTATCAAGTTGTATAAATTGCGACCGGACGTACTGGCACCCCACCTCCGCGCTATGTTCCTTGCGGCTCACTCGCGGGGCTCCCTCCCGCCGGACCAGCGTCTGGCTACCATCGTGGTTATCCACAAGGAGGGCAGACCGCGAGACCGGGTTACATCCTACCGGCCTATCTCGCTCTTGAACGCGGAGCCTAAAATCCTCGCCAAGGTGCTTGCTAACCGGCTGGTCGGCGTGGTGGGCGATTTGGTCCACCAAGACCAGTCCGGCTTCATTCCCCATCGCAATACGGCCCTTAATCTGCGGCGCTTGCACGGGGTGCTCGCGCGTGTTCCGTTCGTGCGGGAGCCGGCCATCTTGGCGTCCCTGGACGCCACCATGGCGTTCGACACGCTCGAATGGCCCTACATCTGGGCGATGTTGGCGAAATTTGGATTTGGCCCGGGATTCATCAGTTGGGTCAAATTGTTGTACTCGGACCCATTGGCACAGGTGGTGGTGAATGGTCGAGTCTCGGCCCCATTCATGCTGGGACGGGGCACGCGGCAGGGTTGTCCCCTGTCGCCGCTCCTTTTTGCATTGGCCCTGGAACCCCTGGCGGAGTGGCTGAGGTGGCACCCATCCATCCGAGGTCTCCGTTGGACCCCCGAGTATGAGGACCGTGTGTCCCTATACGCTGACGATATCCTTTTGTACTTAGCCTCCCCGCGCAAATCACTGATTGTCCTGGTCGATGTTCTGCGCTCCTTTGGCCGTAATTCAGGCCTTGTCATTAACTGGGCTAAATCCTGTGTCTATGTGCTTTCCGGGGAGGCTCCTGTCCTCCCTCGGGGCTGTCCGATCCAGATTGCCTCGCAGGGATTTCGATACCTGGGGGTCTATATTACGCTGGACCCAGTGGCCCGCTACGAGCGAAACTTGCTTCCCCCCCTCCAGCGCTTGAAGGAAGATGTCGCGCGCTGGCGGCGCTTGCCGCTTTCGCCGCTCGGCCGGGCGGCATTGTTCAAGATGATGTCATTGCCGCGCTTTTTGTACGCTCTCCAGAACACTATGGACTTGGTCACGGCGCGCTACTTCCGTGAGGTGGAAAGCTTACAGCGCCGTCTGTTTTGGGACGGGAGGCCGCGTATAGCCCTGGCAAAATTGACGCTCCCGTGGTACGACGGAGGGATTGCCCTCCCGGATATTAAGCGGTATTACTGGGCCTCCCAGTTAGCTGCAATTAATCACGGCTTCTACGGGCCCGCCCTAAACCCGGCATTTGAAATGGACAAAATGCTCCTGCCCGGTGGCGACTACAATCGAGCGCTCTACACTAGCGTGCCCGATTCCCGCTTGACGGGACCCACGCGTGTCATGGTGCGAGTATGGCACGCGGCTAATGCAGCTATGGGATGGAAGGACCGTTTGACCCGGGCGTCACCGTTGTATGCGTCGGAGAGGCTTGGCTCTTTATGGACCTCGAAGGGCTTCGAGAGGTGGGACATGATAGGCATCAGTACAGTGGGAGATCTCTGGACGAGGGGAGGATTCAAGACATTCGAGATGCTGCAGGCGGAGTTTCAGCTGCAGGGCAGTGAATACTTTCGCTACCTGCAGGTCCGCCACGCACTGGGTTCCGTCTTCCCAGACGTGGCCTCCATCCCGGAGTCCTCCCCCCTGGAGGATAGAGTGCTAGATGGCCACGTTCCGGACAGCACGATCTCCCTCATTTATAAGAAATTGATAAATGACCGCTCGGGCTTACTGACTGGCCTCCGCGAGGCTTGGGTTGCCGATGGGCTGGAGTTGGACGACGAGGACTGGATTTCCGCGGTGGCCTCTCCGAAGGAGGTGGCCATCCCGGCTCGCCTTCGCTTCGTCCAGCTTAAGATACTCCATCGGGTGTATATGACGGGGCCAAGGCTTCAGCGTATGGGCTATGCCGAGGATGGATTGTGTAAGCGTGGGTGTGGTGCTTTGGCGACTTTTTTACACATTCTGTGGGAATGTCCGAGGGTGGAGCGATTCTGGCGTGGTGTGCATGAGGTCCTGCGAGCGGTTACACATGTCGCGCTGTTGCCTGAAGCGAGGAGATGCCTGCTGAATGTGTGGGAACCGACTGATTACTCGGTTCCGCAGACGCGATGGGTGACTCTGGGATATATGATAGCTAAACGTGACATTGCTCAGCTGTGGGGATCTCAGAGACCCCCGGCGGTGTCGGCTTGGAAAGAACATATGGATTGGTGCATGTTCCGAGAAAAGGTGGTATATGTGGCGCGGGGTAAGCCTGGGGCATGGGTGAAGATATGGGGCCCCTGGAACGCTTACCGCGGGGGTATTTGCGAGCCGCCGTTGTTGCCTCCCGCTTCACCAGCTCCATCCCCATAGTTGACCCCCTCCCTCAGCCCTGGGCACACTGTTCTCCCAGTCCCGGATTAGTTTCCCTCCCCCTCTCTGGATTTCTTTGGATGGTTGGGGTTCCCCACTTGAGGAGCACGTGTCGTCATTTTCGATTGTGGGTTGCCTTGCGGGTGTGGTTTTATGTTGTTGTGTTGTATAAAACGAAACCGTATTGTGGGTTCAGAGTTATGTGGCCCACGTTGTTGATACCTCCTGCTCTATCGTCTATGCAAAGCCAAGTGCCTTATTGTATGTATGTCATTTGCTTTTGTCACTTTAGCGGCCGGCCGGAAGGTTGTAGGCCCATACTTGTATATATTTGAGATTGCAATAAACGGTTTCAAAAAAAAAAAAAAAAAAAAAGATTAACCTTAAATGGAGTGCTTTTGGAATGTGGTCCTAACTTGTGGAGAAGTGTAGCTCACTGGTTAGAGGAGGCATACCCTGAAGCAGAGGTCAGACCCGGGACCAGGGTTCGATTCCCGACGCGGCAGGGTCCGGAGCCCAAGTGTCCACGGACTCGATAATTCTCGCTTCGGTGCCCACTCTAAGCATGAGTTCACACTATGCAGCTCTGGGCAACAAGCTTGCTTAATCTCCACAACGGCCCCCCTGCGGCGGGATGCCTGGCTTTCACCTTGGGGATGCCCAGTACGGGTTATCTCACAGGGAAAAAAACCAGGACGGGTTCCCAATGCAAGCGCCGAGATGCCCAAGGGTAAGTCGAGCGCTATATAAGAACACACATACATACATACATACTTTGTATACCTAGGCGTCACATTAGACTCAAAACTCACATGGAAGTCTAAAATAAACAAGTCAAATGCAATCCTAATGCAGAATTCTATCCCGATAGAATTCTATCCCGATAGTGAAGAAACAGCATTCCACCCTGTCAAAGGCCTTCACTCCCACGCTAGAAGTTTATAAATCCAGAGCCTAATCTGCCACACTTTATGGATCTGAGCTATGAGGAGGAGAAACCCTCAGCCTCTTATCACTGGGAAAATAAAATCCTTAGAATGTTCACAATGTTCACACGCTTGCCCAAAAATACTCTGATGATACCACTTACATACGATAGTGGGATAAAAAGGCTAGAACATCTTGCTGTATGGAGGCTATTGGATTATTGGATTAGAATCTGGACAACTGAGGAACTAGAGACCTATAGGCAGACCCTGAGGGAGCTACTACATCTGGATGTATTTGTTACTCTCCCTTCGTTGGCCCATATTCGAAAAGGGCTCACCGATCTAAGTTTGAGCCGTTATTGGGTAACCCCGTGTTTGCTGACCCCTGATTCAAAGAGAGAGATCAGGACTACATATTGGGACTTTATTATGCACAAAGTCACTTTAAACCCCGAGTTAGGGAGATTGACTACTCAATTTCTGTCTTTTAAAAAACTCCGAGTTTTGAGTCTTTTTTTAGATGAGATCGAACCACAACTGGCAAAGTCACTTTATATGAAATGTAAGTATGAGATACTCCAAGTTAATGTTTTCACAGCCAAATGGGCAAAGTCTCAATTGATGACAAGAGATCCTAAATGCTCGCTGTGTCTACTAGGTGTAAATGAGGACATTGCGCATGTTCTATTCTTTTGTGCTGCATACGCAACCCCTAGACGTAAGTGGATCAAGCCCTTGTGTAGAAGTCTGAATATTGGGAACTACCTAGAGTCGTTCAGAATCCTAAAATCTGACAGCTCCCAACTCATTGTATTTGGCGTCAGTAAATTTTTGTTGGCTGCTAGTCACATAAGAAATAAGAACGGGCCAAAATTTTAAGAGTTCTGAAAGAAATGTTAAAACTTTAAATTAAAAAAAAAAGTTAACATTTGTTTGCTCTTTTTTAACAGGTTTTATGGTTTTAGATTTAATTATCTAATTAATTTAGCGGCACTGGAGCTCAAGTTGGTACTTCACAGGCTAATGGAATAGTTATCTTTGTACTGTAATGGCAACAATTTGAATGAAATCATGTTATTAGTGTCAAGACCAAAAGTAGAAAACCCAAATTGTACATCCGTCTTGCTCTTAAGTTTCCCGCTATTGAAATTGTTTTTGTAAATGTCTGTACTAGATGGGTCAATATTGCAATGTGTATAAAGATCTGTTTGTGATACTTTGATGATTCTTTTGAATCGAATAAAGATTTTTTGATTTGATTTGAGTAACTAATATTATAAGTGTTGGAACAATGACCACATCAGGCAAGATTAGATTGTTGGCTCTCTATGCAAGATAACCGGCAGTGGTCACCTCAGTTCAGTGTTGCCAGCAGTGATCCCTGTAATGCATCAGGCAGGATTGCCAGAAGCACTGTAAAAAAGGCTTTGTCAATTTGGAATATCTTTAAATGGGTAATACATAATGATTTATCTCTTAAATATCAGCTTTAAATGTATTTTGGAAATTCACCCATTTTTCTCCACACTTAAGCTTATGAGGTCTGGTGAACACATTTTCATCTCTGATGCACACTTTTCAGTTTCGGTATACATATAACTAATTCAGCCAAGCAAAAACTTTACATTTTGTAAACTAAACTGCACACAGGACAACTACTTACAGGTAGCTGGAGATCTACCAGTAGCTCACAAGCTACTCATTTTAGAAGCCTAGTTTCCTTCCTAATGTGATAGCAGGAAGCGCTATACTCGATGTGAGCACATGGCACATTCCAGTTTTATCCGTTTCTCCCTCCTGCTAATGCTGTTGTAAATTCCTTTTGGAATGCCCTTTGTTTATCTGACTGCTACTGTTTCACAACATATCAGATTGTGTTCATTTGAACATTTTCTTTATAAAGTCATCCTCTATTTGGTTTGCACACAACGAAGTGCATTTACACCTGCACTCCTGTATGTCATTCTGGTAAGTATTTTTCTTGCGGTCTACCATAGCACTCGTAAATCAATTCTGTCTGTATGTCCTGCTTGTTTTCAGTGCTCTTGTATCTCATGCTTATTTAGACATTTAACTTTTATATTACTAATGTAAGTTGTGGTGTTTGTTCTATCTACCTAAGCAAATATATATATATATATATATATAGTTCTGCTAACTATAACTCACGCGCCCGCAATGCACTGCTGATGATGTCACATATTGTATCATTCATGACATGGTCAGTGACATCACTGATGACATCACTGACGACATCTCAAATGACATCACTGATGACATCACTGATGACATCATCCACTGAATGTGGTTTAGTTTGAAATTTAAATATGGATTATATATATACCAATCTGTATTGAAGATTGTGTGGATATATAACTGTCTGGATGGAGGATTTAGTAGCTGTCTGGCTGTCTTTTTTTTTTTTTTTGAAACCGTTTATTACAAAGTTCAAAGAATATACAAAGATGGGCCTACAACCTTCAGGCCGGCCGCTAGCATACAAGAGGAGCATAAGATACACACAGTAGAACGCAGGCTGCGGCAAAGGGAAACATACAGGAGTTAGCCGCGTTGATGGCCACACCCTACGGACCCCACATGACGGTTTCTTTTAAACATAAATAACAACAAACAAAATCCAACCACAAGGCAACCCACGATCGAAAACAGCAGCATGTGCTCCCCTAGAAGGGGGACCCTACCAAACCATAGGAGTATCAAGGGGGGGGAGAAGGTCAGAACAGGGACTGGGTGGACTCAGTGCCCGGTACCGGAGAGCTAAACCGGCTAAGGGGACGGGGCAGGCGATGAATCGGGCAATAACGGCGGGGCACAGATTCCCCCACGGTAGGCGTTCCAGGGGCCCCACACTTTCACCCATGTCCCAGGCTTACCTCTCGCTACATACACCACCTTTTCCCGAAACATGCACCAGTCCATATTTTCCTTCCAGGCCGAAACAGTCGGGGGCCTCTGGGAACCCCACAGTTGAGCAATATCGCGCTTGGCCACCATATATCCCAGAGTCACCCACCACGTCTGTGGCGCCGAATAGTCGGTTGGTTCCCACACGTTCAACAGGCATCTCCTCGCTTCGGGCAGCAGCGGCACACGCGTAACCACTCGCAGGACCTCATGCACACCACGCCAGAACCGCTCCGCCTCTGGGCATTCCCACAAAATATGAAGAAAGGTCCCCAAAGAACCACACCCACGCTTACACAACCCGTCCACAGCATAGCCCATACGCAATAGCCTTGGCCCCGTTATGTAGACCCTATGGAGTATCTTGAGCTGGACGAAGCGAAGGCGGGCCGGTATGGCCACCTCTTTCGGGGAGGCCACCGCAGAGACCCAGTCCTCGTCGTCCAGCTCCAATCCATCGGCAACCCAAGCCTCGCGAAGATCAAGCAGCAATCCCACGCGGTCATTGATCAGTTTTTTATAGATTAACGAGATCGTGCTTTCCGGTACATGTCCATCCAGCACTCTATCTTCCAGAGGGGAGTACTCCGGGATGGAGGCAACGTCTGGGAAGGCGGAGCATAGTGCATGACGGATCTGCATATACCGAAAGTACTCCCTGTCTTGCAACTGGAATTCCGTCTGCAGCATCCCGAACGTTTTGAATCCCCCCCTCGTCCAGAGATCCCCCACCCTGCTAATGCCTATCATGTCCCACTTCTCGAAGCCCTTCGAGGTCCACAGGGAGCCCAACTGCTCAGATGCGTACAGTGGTGACGCCCGGGTCAAACGATCCTTCCACCCCATCGCTACATTAGCCGCGTGCCACACTCGTACCATGACACGCGTGGGGCCCGTCAGACGTGCGTCGAGCGAGCTGGAGTAGAGCGCTCGATTATAGTCACCACCCGGCAGTAGCATCTTATCCATTTCAAAGGCCGGGTTTAAGGCGGGCCCGTATAGGCCGTGATTAATCGCAGCCAGCTGGGAGGCCCAATAATACCGTTTGAGATCCGGGAGGGCAATCCCCCCGTCATACCACGGGAGCGTCAGCTTCGCCAGGGCGATACGCGGTCTCCCGTCCCAGAACAGGCGGCGTTGCAAGCTCTCCACCTCGCGGAAGTAGCGCGCCGGGACGAGGTCCATTGTATTCTGCAGAGCGTACAGGAAACGCGGCAGCGACATCATCTTAAACAATGCCGCCCGGCCGAGCGGCGAGAGCGGCAAACGCCGCCAACGCGCGACATCCTCCTTCAGGCGCTGGAGGGGGGGCAGCAGGTTTCGATCATACCGGGCCTCCGCGTCTAGGGTGATGAAGATACCCAGGTACCTAAATCCCTGCGGGGCGATCTGGATAGGACAGCCCCGCGGAAGGATAGGAGCCTCCCCAGAGAGAACATACACGCACGATTTAGCCCAGTTGATGACAAGGCCGGAGTTACGACCAAATGATTGCAATACATCAACCAGTACTATCAGTGATTTACGTGGGGAAGCCAGGTACAGGAGAATATCGTCAGCATATAGAGACACGCGGTCCTCATACTCGGGGGTCCAGCGGAGACCACGAATAGAAGGTTCCCACCGCAGCCACTCCGCCAGGGGCTCCAAGGCAAGCGCAAAAAGAAGCGGAGATAACGGGCAGCCCTGCCGCGTGCCCCTGCCCAACTCAAACGGAGCCGACACTCTACCGTTCACAACCACCTGCGCCAGTGGGCCAGAGTACAACAATTTAACCCAGCTGATAAACCCTGGGCCAAACCCAAATTTCGCGAGCGTCGCCCAAATATATGGCCATTCAAGTGTGTCAAACGCCATAGTGGCGTCCAAGGATGCCAAGATGGCCGGCTCCCGTATGAACGGGACACGTGCGAGCACCCCATGCAAACGCCGCAGGTTAAGCGCTGTGTTACGATGGGGAATAAAGCCGGACTGGTCCTTGTGGACCAAGTCACACACCACGCCAACCAGCCGATTGGCCAGAACCTTGGCGAGAATTTTGGGCTCCGCATTCAATAACGAAATGGGTCGATAGGATGTGACCCGGTCCCGTGGCCTCCCCTCCTTGTGGATAACCACGATGGTAGCCAGACGCTGGTCTAGCGGGAGGGAACCCACCGAGTGGGCCGCAAGGAACATAGCACGGAGATGCGGCGCCAGCGTATCCGGTCGCAGCTTATACAACTCGATGGGAAGACCATTAGGACCCATGGCCTTGCCGGAAGCGACCGAGCGTATGGCGAGGGCAATTTCTTCGGAGGTTGGAGCGGCGTCCAACAACACTCTGTCCTCCTCAGAAAGGGAAGGCAGCGCGATATCTCTGAGCAGGGCATGGGAATCCTCTTCAGAGCGGGAAGACACTGGGGAATACACCCCACGGAAATAGTCCGCGAAGCAGGAGACAATTTCCTCCGGTTCAGTGACACACACACCATTCGTTTTCTCAATCAACGGGACAACACGACTCGCTCTCTCTTTTTTATCCAGCCACGCAATCAATTTACCGGCCTTATCACCCACATCATACAGTCTCCCCTGTTGCTCTCTACTGAGGCCCCTGGCCGCCTCCGTGACGAGGGCCTTATAGGCCGCTTGCTTGAGTTGGAGAACATGTAATTTATCCTCCGTCACCCCACATTCTAGATCACCCTCCAACTCGGTTATCTCAGCTTCAACACGGATCACCTCCTCCCGCTCGCGCCTCCGGGAGTGGGAAATAAGGGACAGGGCTTCTCCCCGGAGTACTGTCTTGAACGCCTCCCACAGTGAGACCGCCGATGACACAGACCCCACATTCTCGTCAAAATAGCGCTTAAGGGATTTAATCAGCTCTGCGCGAATGGTGGGGTCACGCAGGTACCAGGGATTGATCAGGGCCACTCTACCCTCTCCCCTCGGCAAGATATCAAAGTGCAACAAGAGCGGGGAGTGGTCCGAAATACCCCGTGCCAAATGGCGCACTTCTCCCACCCTCCCCACATAAGCCGCTGGGACCAGGACATAATCTAGCCGTGAGAGACTACCATGGGCCCCTGAATGGAAGGTGCACTGTAGCTGCGTGGGATGTTTTAAACGCCAACAATCCACCAGCCCCAGGGTATCCAAGAGGCCAGATAACCACGCTTGGGCCCGGGGGAGATCCCTAGGGGGGTGACGATCCACAGTTCCGGAAACTACAGCATTAAAATCCCCCCCCACCACTAGAATCCCCTCCGGAAGGCCAAGGAGGAGGCGCCCCAGGTCCGCAAAGGTGGTCGTCTGCAGCCCCGGTGGGACATATACGGACACAAAAACGACCACTCTGCCCTCCAGTCTGCCCACCAAAACCGTGTAACGTCCCCTATCGTCATGGCGCACCTCATCAATCTCCAACGGGAGCGAGTTTTTAACCATAATGCCCACACCCCTTGAACCGGACGTGAAGCCCGAATGGGCCACAAGGCGGTAGCCCCGTCGATTCATAGCGCAAAAGGAGTTGCCAATGAGGTGCGTCTCCTGCAGAAAAACTATATCGGGCGAAATTCGCTTCAAGAACTGCAGGACCACACCTCGCTTTATCCTGTCCCCCAGTCCATTAACATTCCAGGACAACAAACTCAGTCCCCTACCCCCCATCATAAACAAAAGTCATCACTCGTCCCCCAGAGAGCACTGTAGAGATAACACAAAGATACGCTTGCCTTGTGGTGTAAATGAACAACACCCCACCCCAACCCACCCACTCCAACAAAACTCCCCCCTCCCTGCACCCCTGCATGAGCCCGGACAGCCCCCCCAACTTGCAGTGTGCCTGTCGCCCCTATAGAAAGAAACTAGCTAGACCCCCTAGAGGAGGAAAGAGTACCCCTTCTAGACCCCACACAACCTCCATGGGAGGGGAATGTACAAAGACAGACGCTTGATCGAAAGTAGCATCGTATTCGTCCAGAGTGAGGCCCAATATTGACCCCTCAGTCCCGATCCAGTGGGCCGCCTCCTCCCGCCGCCCCCCCCCCGCCATCTCGATCACGATCCCCAGACAGAGTGTCCAGCCAGTCCCCGGCCGCTTCGGGACGATCAAAAAAGTGCGTGCGACCATCCACCTCCACTCGCAGCTTGGCCGGGAAGAGCATGGCGTACTTTAAGTTCAGGTCCCGGAGTCGGCGTTTAACGCCCAAGAAGCTCAGTCTTTGCTTCTGGACCGCTTGGGTGAAATCAGGGTAAAAGTTAACCTCCATATTTTCCAGCTTAACCGGCCCATGTAGTCTGGAAGCTTGCAGGATAGCGTCTCTGTCCCGAAAGTTAAAAATGCAATGAGAGGTCGCGGAGGGGCTCCGACCTTCGGCCTTCCCCCGGGAACCCTGTGGGCCCTCTCCACAGCAAAAAATTTACTCAGTCCCCGAGGCTGGATGTGGGTAGCGATCAGGTCCTCCACAAATAGATCCGCCGCCGCTTCCTCCCGTCCCTCGGGTACTCCGATGATGCGGATGTTATTCCTCCGGGCCCGACTCTCGGAATCCTCGAGGCGGCGATCCATAAGTGCGCTCGCCTGACTTAGCCGGCGTACCTCCAGTTGTAGTGCCGCCACCTCAGTCGTAAGGCCCGATGCGGTGTGGGCCAAAGAGTCAACTCGATCGTTGGTCTTGGAAAGGTCGGCCCTCACCAGGCCAACGTCCACAAGGACCGCGTCGATCTTCTGTGCCAGGGTGTCGAACCGCTGGCCCACCGAGGCCTTCATCTCGGAAATGGCGCCCATGACGTCGTGGAGAGTCAGATCCGTGGGCAAGTCCGGGGCATCAGAAGGGCCCTCAGGGGACTTGTGCGGTCCGCCGGGAGATCCCCTCTGGAGGGTATAGCGGTCCATGCTGTTGGCCGGATGGACGGTGCCACGTCGGGTCGACTTGGTCTTTGACCGATCCCCATCTTGTTTCGTGGCCATCGCCGCTGGTCCCACAATCGAACCAGCAACGCCGTAGAGGGCAGGCAATCAGGGCCACGAGCTCCGGGGGGGCCACCCCAGATCGGCGGGGTGGGCCACAGCAGGCAGGCAGGCAGGGTCCCCCAGCGAGGCCACACCAACACAAAAGGCTCCGCGATCTCACTTGCAGAGACGGCGAGAAAGCGAAAGCGAAAGTGCGGGGTACGCGACTCGCCAGGCCCGGCCCGCCGTTGTTGTTCACTTTGCCACTGGGTCACCCCCCAACGCAAATCCGGGGTTCGGCGAGAAGAAGGCCGCAAACTTCAATCGGTGCTCACTCCGGCACCCGAGGTCCGATTCGAGAACGGAAAACGGGTTCCACCTCAGCTCAGGCTCACCAACACAGTCCCCTCAATCGAGGCAGGATGAATTCAGGATAAATGTAGGAGGTTGCGGAGGTCCTCGGGAGCCTCGCACCTACGCGGCCATCTTGGTTGCGCGCTAGGCTCCTCCCTCTCTGGCTGTCTTTTTAAGTGAGTAATTAAAAGTGTCTCACTTAATACATGGATTAGTAACTAAACTATGTGAATGTGTGCAGCACTGTCTCTGTTGATGTATAACATGCTGCATCAGTTGGTCACTAACTACATGATTGTGTATATTAGTTATTGATTAGTTGGGTGAGTATTTGTATGGGACACTGAGTTTGTGTGTGGTTGGATGGGGTGTGTGTAACTCTATGCATAGATGTGTGAATGGTTGATTGGCTAGGTGTATGGGTTTAAGAGTGCATGTGGAAACAGTTGTTTGGGTGACTGAGTGTATTTATTTGTGTGTTGGTGACCGAATATATGTTTTAGTTGTACATCTTCAACAAAGTAAAAAAATAAAAGGCATTGTATGTGAGAGTTGGTGTATATAAATAAGTATGTGTAAGAGTCAGTGATTGTGAGAGTAACTATATGAATGAGTGTATAATTGTAATGTTGCTTTTTAAACATATTAACGATGAGTTACTATGTGTTTGAATAAATGAGGTGTTGTTGGATAATTGTGTAAGTGAGTAAATTTAAGTGTGATATATTTTTTTCATGAGTGAGTAGGATGACTGCATAACCGACTAAGATGACTGCTGATGTGTCAATGTCTATATATGGGTATAAGTGCATTTGATAGTGTTCTATTAATTAATGACTGTATGTATAGATGATTCTGTTGTTGAATGGGTAGTTGTGTGTGTAGACTTAGGAATCAGTGAGTGGGTATGTAGTAACTGGTATTGGTGTGTCAACAGGGGCGGCTGGTGACATTTGAAGGTGGTGGGGGGTGGAGGTCCGAGTTGAGTGCCCGGTGGTGGGAGGGGCAAGGAGGGTGCGGGAAAACTGCAAGCCCCGCACAGCTGAGGTGTGTGACCGAGAAAGGCAGAAAGCGGCATTACAGTAAATAGCCATCCGAGGCAGCATAGCTGGCTACACAAGGAACGAGAACCAGGGGAACACACGGAAACAAGCAGTTGCGACAAGAGTGACAATGAATACAGTTGCACCCACTCAATTCGGCGCTGTAACACCGGCGCAACTAAACCCTACGGAAGCCATCTCAACGGTGCCAGGCGTGTGTGCCACCCACAGACCAATCACCCACAGCCGGGAGCTTCATCACCTAAGGCCTTGATAGCACAGTGCCTGCGGTCCCTCTACTCTTTATTCCTCTGTATATTCTGCCAGGGGCACTCACATACCTCGATGCAGTAGAACAGAACACACGGTCATACCTGCATCTCTGAACCTAAACGTTAAGCACAGCAAACCATGTAGGTGTACACAGACCTCGAAACGGAGCTAAGAGCAATGCTGACAGTCAAAGAAGAATATTTAGCTACTGCATTTCACTGCAACACACCTTGTCAGTTAGTCCCTGGCCTGATACACAGAACGTGCCTCCTTAACCTTGCTCAGTGAATTGACAATGGTCTTTTTAACTTACATTTTTGGTGCTGCTCTGTTGCTACCTGTCCACTGGTTTCTATTGAATAGAAGCAGATGTTACAGTTGGGCACCCAATTTTTTGGTCCGCTTCTTCTCGAGGAATGACTCTTTCCTCTGTCTTATTTTTTTTTTTTAATCCTGCATATCGTGGCCACAACTATGTATAAACAATGACAGCTTGCAGCAAATTATACAACGAGAACCATCGCACCCAACACAACCTGAAACACAAAAGGAAGTCCACGACATTTAGGTCTTGTTTCGCTTGACACATTTTCACTGCATCGTGTGACATTGCAGTCCACATTTTCAAGGCTTAAAGCAGTGCTTATTTTTAGCCAGTGGAAGTTTCATTAGGTGGACACAGCCCTGGACAAAGCAACTGACTCACAACCCTTCAAGCGGCTACCGGAAGCTCTCAATCCTCGTCGAAGCAGCGCCGCCTTTCATCGCACTTCAGAATACAAAGCTGTATTACAACAGAAAGCATTTTAATCGATAGCCTGCCCGGGTATCACTCCTGCACCGAATTAATTGTTCGGGTTGGTTTTGTTACACTTGTGTGATGGCACGGAGCACTTTCTCCACCTGGCATCGTCTGCGGGGCATTCCTTGTTATTAAATTATTAGTCATTCCCAGTGTCCCGTCGAGAAAGAAAGTTGCCACAAATGAAATGCTAAGCTTGCGACCAGCCTTTTCAAAATTCAGTCAGACGGCAGAGAAGCGCCTTCAAAGTTCCAGCAGCAAGCACCAATTCAGCCCTGCTAAGGGGGGGAAATAGCGCGACGCCAGATCTTCGTCTGATTGAGACACTAGCCCACCCAGAGCACTGGCAGAGAGCTCGAGTCTTAAGTTCGGTCCTGCTCACTTCAAGTCATGTAACAGCCTGGGGTGAACCAACGCAAACTTGATTATGACCAATATGTGTGTTCCTAGCCTGGCAAACCGAGCCAAGTTCAGTACTGACGGTTCCATCGAGCTGTGGTTTCTTCCCCCCTATTGCGTTTACAGGACCTCTCGTTTGTTGGACTAGAAACTCCCAGTGGAGGTGGAATGATGCACAACAATTACTTTTCTAATCCAGAAAGTGGAACGGAGGAAATACTCATTACTCGGGGCTCTCCTGCCCAGGTGTTTATGAGCGCACAGAACTCCCACTTCAAGGCGCCGTCTGCTCGGAGGGTGGTGCACGTCATTATGGAGGCATGATACTGACATCACCTGATTATAGCTACCCACTGTGCTGTACATCATGTACACACTACTCTCGCATTTACAGGGAGCGGACTCGGAGGCGTGCAGAGATTACAAATCCTGTGCTGGGAATGTTGCGAAAAGTAGTAAAAACAGTCCACCCCAATCCCCTGCGGACCACGGTTATCCCCTGTCAGCACCCGCTCTCTGAGCCTCCTCTGAGCTGTACCCTCCCAAGTCCCACCGACTTCCGGAAATCCGTGCAGTGATATATCTAAACATAATAACTATAGATTTTCTGTTATCAACGTCAACAGTTAATATGGGTTGTATCTCTGCTGAAGTGCATTTTTTAATCCGAATATTGTCAAGTCCAGAGTGCTGGGAATTGCTTAAAATAAGGTTTCCTTCTGGTTATCTGATACTTATGAAAATAATGAGGGTGCAGGTAGCTCCTCCATGCCAAATGGTGAACTAATTTTGCTGTCCCGGTGCATGCCAGATAATTTGTTTTTAGGTCTACCACTAAATCACTTCACATCAATAAACAATACGGGGGCCGGCGCCGCGGCCAGAGACAGCGACGGCCCGGGTCACAGTCAGGAAACCACCCTAAAATAAATTAAAAAACACTTACCTGACCGGTGACCGCCTCGTCTTCTCCTGGCCCGCGTTGGCGCCTCTCTGCTCCTTCACACGGTCCGGAACACCACGTCCACGTTGTCGCCGTCCAATTGTCCTCGGGGTCGCACGATGCTGTAAGGGGTCCACCTCCCGATAGCCCCTTGGTCTGATATCAAAATATGACAGACACAGAAGGGCGATCAGGCGAGGGAAGGAAAGGAAGGGAACTGCGGGGAGGGAGACCTGAAAGAGAAATAAACAGGATGCTATGGTTAGAACAACCCTAGGTCCCTGGGCACATTGCTATCCCCTAACTCCCCTGCAGTACCTGTAAAGGAAATAACGAGCTCCTGACTTGGGAGACTTGGATACCCGTGAAGCTGGTGTTCGTGAGTCCTACAGAGAAGGCACGGACTAGAATGCCTGTCAACACCCTCTCTACTCCCACACTTGCGTTAGCTCCCTTGGTTTAGGTACCTACCACCAATCCGGGGTTTCTGTCCGTACAGGGGGGGGGGGAGGACGTATGCCAGAAGTCACCTCACCGCCCCTGTATGAAGTACAAAATAAACAAATGACGTGCAGATGGGTTTAGAACCACTGGTAATTCCTGCACCCCTGTGATGGGGTAAACACGAACCCCTTGGCACTGCTCCAATGAATCTTGCGCAGTGCCAGCAAGTAACAAGATACGACCCCCACAAGTTATCGATGATGTCTCACTACCACAATGTTCTGATAGAAAGCACTGATAGCTCTGGGAGCCCTCCCTGGGTCTCTACTAAGAAGAAACCGCCTTGTGCCTGGTCTCTTACGGACTCTCTCACCAGAATTGTCTCGAGAACCCAACACAATGAATTCGCGACCCCGCAATGCCTTGGAAGGCGTCCAACGGGATCGTCAATGTTCTCTTCAGAAGCGGACCCAAAGAATTCGCGATCCCGCAATGCCTAGGAAGGCGTCCAACGGGATCGACAACGTTCCGTATCACTACCGTGTATGGCCAGACCGGTAATGCTCAAATATCGCAAGCACACGAGTCAGCGAGGAAAAAGTAAGACGGTGCTGAGCACCCCTACCAGTACGCCGCACTCTGTCTTGCTCGAACCAGGAAACCAAAATAACCGGCACCTGAGTTCCGCCGGATGTTCCTTTTGTTCTTGGTTGCGCCGAGCGCGCTGACGTTATGAACGTCTGCCCGCATTGCGCCCTGGGAACTGTAGTTCCCCTTACTCCCGCCTACCACGGGTGTTTCTCCCGGTAACCAGCAGTGCTCTTCGGCGCCATCTGTGGGTCGCGACACACGTGACGCAAGTGACTGGCAACCCGGCCCTCAGCCAATCCTGGCGTTGCAGCAGCGCCAGGATTGGCTGACGGCACCGCCTACTCCTCGCCCGCCGCCTGCCTATTAGGAGACCGAGGGGCTCCTAATGGGCATGCGCAAGGCAGCAAAAACACAAGTACGCATGACTGGGCACGGAGTAAAAATTAAGCTCCATGCCCACTCATGCGCACTTGTGCTGCCTTTCCCAAAGGCGTCTGACAATGATGTCAGTCAACATGACGCCGGACCGCCCACGGTCCGACGTCATGCTGACTGACATTCACAGAGGAGGGAGAGCTGCGGGCGCGAGGCGCGGGCGGGGGGGGCTACGCCCCCACGCCCCAATGGACGCACCGCGCCTGTGTGTCAATGGTTTCAAATATGGTACTCGGTATTTTACAATGAGTGATGAAAGGTTATACTAGTGTATGATGAGGTGTATCAGATTGTCAAGTGGATGATGTCATCAGTGATGTCATTTGAGATGTCATCAGTGATGTCACTGACCATGTCATGAATGATGCAATATGTGACA
Source organism: Triturus cristatus (assembly GCF_964204655.1). Lineage (NCBI taxonomy): Eukaryota > Metazoa > Chordata > Amphibia > Caudata > Salamandridae > Triturus > Triturus cristatus. The sequence continues at coordinate 954,193,171 of NC_140590.1, read as the reverse complement.
TCATCAGCAGTGCATTGCGGGCGCGTGAGTTATAGTTAGCAGAACCAACTATAACGGAGGAATTTCTATGGTTTTGTATGAGTGAAATGGGCAGCTAACTATAACACCCCTGAAACCTATGTTTTTTTCTGTGAATTTCTAAGGTTTTTTAAATACTAATTTCTAACTATAACATCTCTGAAACCTATGTTTTTTTTCAGTGAATTTCAAAGGTTTTTTAAATGATAACTTTTAAGTGTGATAGTAGTTATATATATTTTTTTGTACTGATTTTCTACAGTCTTTTAACTGTTTATTTATAAATATTTTATTCATTAAATAACATTATATATTTTTCTGAAAATTGCAAAAAAAATGTTTTAATTAAAACTGAAATATTGATTAATTTTCTTGTTTTCATTTTTTAGTTTAATATATTTATATTATTTTCTTTAAAAAAAAAAATCAAATTTTTTTCGGAGTCGCGCACTCAAAGTGTACACATCACGGTGGGTGCGCGCATTCTAGCCGCCATTTTAGAAAAGTCATGAAGGATCCACGTATGGTGTGCGACGGCTGCGTGTTTTTCAGTCACATCATATACATTTAATATCACGTGATATTCGCGATTGGTATGCGACCAGTCTGCGACTCCTGCTCCCGCGCATTCGCGTCACATGCGCATTACGGTACGAGATGTTTGCGCGGTTGCGGGTCCCGCGTGACATCATATACGTGCTGGGGCCCGCAAAAAAAATGTATGTTCCTAAATGATAAGTATGTGTCTTTAATATACATATTAAGGCAAGAGATTATGTAAGATATTCATCAAAATAATATATTTGTACTTATAATAAACTTATATTATTTTTAAATATATTTTCACGAAGTCGGGTGCGTGCATCGTGAGTGCAGAAAACCAGGTCAGCAGAGCTGCTGTAGAGCCAGAGAACCAGGTCAGCGGAGCTGCTCTAGAGCCTAAGAACCAGGTCAGCAGAGCTGCTCTAGAGCCAGAGAACCAGGTCAGCAGAGCTGCGGTAGAGCCAGAGAAACCAGGTCAGCAGAGCTGCTTTAGAGGGAGAGAACCAGGTCAGCAGAGCTGCTTTAGAGCCAGAGAACCAGGCAATCAGAGCTGCTTTAGAGCCAGACAACCAGGTTAGCAGAGCTGCTTTAGAGCCAGAGAACCAGGTCAGCAGAGCTACTCTAGAGCCAGAGAACCAAATCAGAAGGGCTGCTTTAGAGCCATAGAACCAGGTCAGCAGAGCTGCTTTAGAGTCATAGAACCAGGTCAGCAGAGCGGCTTTAGAGCCAGAGAACCAGGTCAGTAGAGCTGCTCTAGAGCCTAAGAACCAGGTCAACAGAGCTGCTCTATAGCCAGAGAACCAGGTCTGCAGAGCTGCTGCAGAGCCAGAGAAACCAGGTTAGCAGAGCTGCTCTAGAGCCAGAGAACCAGGTCAGCAGAGCTGTTGTAGAGCCAGAGAACTAGATCAGCAGAGCTGCTCTGTAGCATAAGAACTGGGTCAGCAGAGCTGCTCTAGAGCCAGAAACCAGGTCAGCAGACCTGCTGTAGAGCCAGAGAAACCAGGTCAGCAGAGCTGCTTTAGAGAGAGAGAACCAGGTCAGCAGAGCTGCTCTAGAGCCAGAGAACCATGTCAGCAGAACTGCTTCAGAGCCATAGAACTGGGTCAGCGGAGCTGCTTTAGAGCCAGAGAACCAGGTCAGCAGAGCTGTTGTAGAGCCAGAGAACTAGATCAGCAGAGCTGCTCTGTAGCATAAGAACTGGGTCGGCAGAGCTGCACTAGAGCCAGAGAACCAGGTCAGCAGACCTGCTGTAGAGCCAGAGAAACCAGGTCAGCAGAGCTGCTTTAGAGAGAGAGAACCAGGTCAGCAGAGCTGCTCTAGCTGACACTGACTGACTGACACTGACTGACTGACACTGACTGATTGACACTGACTGACACAGATTGACTGACACTGACACTGACTGACACTGATTGACTGACACTGACTGACTGACACTGACTGACTGACACTGATTGACACTGACTGACACTGATTGACTGACACTGACTGACTGACACTGATTGACTGACACTGACTGACACTGATTGACTGACACTGACTGACTGACTGACACTGACTGACACTGACTGACTACTCTCTACTACTCTACTACTGACTCTCTACTACTCTCTACTACTCACTCTCTACTACTCACTCTCTACTACTCACGCTCTACTACTCACGCTCTACTACTCTCTACTACTCACTCTCTACTACTCTCTACTATTCACTCTCTACTACTCACTCTCTACTACTCACTCTACTACTTTCTACTACTCTCTACCACACACTCTCTACTACTCTACTACTCACTCTCTACTACTCTCTACTACTCACTCGCTACTACTCTCTACTACTCACTCTCTACTACACTCTCTACGACTCTCTCTCTCTACTACTCTCTACTATTCACTCTCTACTACTCACTCTACTACTCTCTACTACTCACTCTCTACTACTCACTTTCTACTACTCTCTACTACTCTCTCTGCTACTCACTCTCTACTACTCACTCTCTACTACTCTCTACTACTCGCTCTACTACTCACTCTCTACTATTCTCTACTACTCACTCTACTACTCTCTCCTACTCTCTACCACTCACTCTCTACTACTCTACTACTCACTCTCTACTACTCTCTCTCTACTACTCACACTCTACTACTCTTCTACTCTCTACTACTCTCTCTCTACTACTCACTCTCTACTACTCACTCTCTAATACTCACTCTCTACTACTCTCTACTACTCACTCTCTACTACTCTCTACTACTCACTCTCTACTACTCTCTCTCTACTACTCTCTACTACTCACTCTCTACTACTCTCTACTACTCTCTCTCCACTACTCTCTACTACTCACTCTGCTACTCACTCTCTACTACTCTCTAATACTCTCTCTCCGCTACTCACTCTCTACTACTCTCTACTACTCACTCTCTACTACTCACTCTCTACTACTCACTCTCTACTACTCTCTACTACTCTCTACTACTCACTCTACTACTCACTCTCTACTACTCTCTGCTACTCACTCTCTAATACTCACTCTCTACTACTCACTCTCTACAACTCACTCTACTACTCTCTACTACTCACTCTCTGATACTTTCTCCACTACTCTCTACTACTCACTCTCTACTCTCTATTACTCGCTCTCTACTCTCTACCTCTCTACCTCTCTCTACCTCTCTCTACCTCTCTCTACCTCTCTACCTCTCTACCTCTCCTGCTCTACCTCTACACCTCTACCTATACACCTCTACCTCTCTGTACATGCACACATATGCACATATATATATGTGATGTCACTGACCATGTCATGAGTGATGTAATCTGTTACGTCATCAGCAGTGGATTGCGGGTGCGCGAGTTATAGTTAGCTTAACTAACTATAACGGGGGAATTCAATGGTTTTTTATGAGTGAAATGTCCGCTAACTATAACGTGTGTGAAACCTATGGTTTTTTCACTGAATTTGCAAGGTTTTTTAAATGCTAAATCCTAACTATAACGTGTGTGAAACCTATGGTTTTTTCAGTGAATTTGCAAGGTTTTTTAAATGCTAATTCCTAACTATAACGTGTGTGAAACCCATGGTTTTTTCAGTGAATTTGTATGGTTTTTTAAATGCTAATTCTTACCTATAACATGTGTGATTCCCATGGTTTTTTCACTGTTTTTTTATGATTTTTTTAATACAAATTCTTATATTTTTTTTATTTTTTTTTTATTTGCAAGTTTTTTTTTTTGTTTTTTTTAAACTTTATATTCTCTTAATACACTATGCTTAATTTTTAAAAATTTTGCAATATATTATTTTTTTTCATTTTTTTTTCTAAACAGGTAAGATATATTAGTATAACATAGAGATTCTTTTTTTCCTTTTTTTTTTTTTAAGTGCGCGTACGGTAAGCTTACGTTAAGCGTACGGTTTGCGTAATGTACGTAAAATTTCTACTCTTTTTGCGTATGGTTACGCAATTTACGTAGCCGTGCGTACTGCGTTTGGGGCGCGTAAGCGTGTACGCTACACGAGTACGTTACGTGGAAGTGTTGGGGAGTGCCTGTTATGCGCATGCGCGCGAGCGCGTATCTTTTTTACGCGCATGCATACTTTTACCGTAAGCGCACCGTAAGCGCTCCGTAAGCGTAACGTATGCGTAACGTACGCGCACGGTGGGTCATGTGATCATGAAACAAAACTTTTGATTGGTTCAAAGTAGTTTCAGTTCTAGAACTCTCCTACACCACACCCATTCCCCTCATTTCTGCTTGTGATCCATTAGGAGAAGGAGCTGAGTTGTCTTTGGGATACGATGGCAGACCAGCACTCTTCAACTGAGAGTGAGGCTAGCAGCACCACCATCAGGCAGAGAAGGAGGAAACAGAAGAGCTCTTTTATATGGGAGTATTTTAGTTTTCCAGAGGGTGAGAAAAAAGTCAATGCTGCTTTGGTGACTTGTAAGCTGTGCCAGCGTGTACTTTCAAGAGGTAATCCTAACAAGAAGTATTCCTTCGGGAATCACACTATGTTACAACACCTTCACGATGTACACCCTAGGACACATGCTCGACATACTGGAGGAAACGCTTCAGTAAGTCGACCAAGCACATCCACAGCAGCTCAGCCGAGTCCTTCTTCGGAAGCTCAGCAGAGCCCTTCATCTGTGGGGGCAGATTCACCTTTTTCTGATCCTCTGGAAACGAACCATCGGTTTGCGAGGGTTACAATGCGGTGTTCATTTTGCCATGGTCTAATTGTTCATAGGGAGACCAGTCTTCCCCTCATTAACAACAAAATAGACCAGCACATTTGTCCTACCAGCTAATGTTCCCATTCTTCCTTTCCTCTGTCCCTGCATGAGCACAACGGCTCTTTTAAGAGCCAACCTTACCTCTCATCTTTTTTTTATTTTTTCTTAAAAACTTTTTTTTTTTTTACCGTACGCGTATTTTTTTTTTTTTTTTTTTTTTAAAACACTAAAAAACAATTACCACATTTCAAGATCCTTGAGGGATTAATAACTAAATACTGTAAATCTGTTTGAAGAGAAGTGGAAGAAAGAGACCATCCAATTTCTGACTTACCTGACCCACCCAACAATTTAATTTTTAAATAAAATTTAAATTAAAATTACTTGTAAAAATGGTTGTTTTTTTCGAAAATTTTCTTTCTCAATCTGAAAAAAAAGAAAAAAGTATTAATATTTAATAAATACAGTACACGTATTTACATATTTTCCAAAAAACAATTTTTTGCCTATTTTTTGCTGTTTTCAGAATATATTGCATTTCACTATAAATCGTGAAAGCAATTGCATTCATCACTTAACAGCGGGCAAAAAAAAATAACAATCTCAAAGATTGTTTTAAAAAAGCCCAGAATCTCTTCTCACTAAAACATAACATTATAGAAATGCAAAATATTCAAAAAAAAATTCATCTAATAACAATAACTATTTCTTTAAAATACCGTCTGACAATTTTGTTACAGAAGCATAATCACAAAAATAATATATCTCAAATAACTCCACAATACATCTGGTTACCTTTCCTTTAGGCCAAATGGTAATTTTAAAATTCTTTTTTGATTAAATTTCCAATGGTAATCCAATAAAATTCCAAAATTTAAATTGGACAGATGTTACCGATTCTCTCTAAAATTTTGGTTTCCGAAAGATTAATTAGGAATTAAATAAGTCCACAATACAGTTGATTACCTTTCCTTTAGGCCAAATGGTATTTTTAAAAATCTTTTTTGATGAAATTTCCAATGGTAATCCAATAAAATTCCAAAATTTAAATTGTACAGATGTTACCGATTCTCTCTAAAATTTTTGGTTTCCGAAAGATTCATTAGGAATTAAATAAGTCCACAATACAATTGGTTACCTTTCCTTTAGGCCAAATGGTAATTTGAAAAATCTTTTTTTTTGAAAATTCCAATGCTAATCCAATAAAATGGTAAAATTGTTTTGTACAGATCTTGCTAAGTCTCTCTAAAATTTAGGTTTCAGGAAGATTAGATAGGAATTTGCTAAATCAAATCGCAAACGTTGCTTGAAAATCAATTGGGAATCATTACACAGTGTCCAGCCTTTTTCACATTTAAGATAAACTGTGTAATGTCCAGAAGTTACAGTAGGTCCTTCATGGAAAATTATTGCAACTGTAACAAAAGTTTTTCCTGAAATTGATAATTGCTGTCCTATAAACTTCTTTATTAAAGACTCCAATTTGAACCATCAGCTTTACATCGTTGCATCATTAAAATTACATACTGTCCGTATTCCTTTAAAATTAACGTTGAAAACATGTCAGATTTACACTCACCGCATTCCATGCTATGATTAGCATCTTTAACTAATTTAGCAAAAGTGACTGTTTTACTGTCTGGCAATGTTAAATAAATAAACCTTTCAGAATCAACATTAGAGCCACATGTATTGAAACAGTTTTCACAACTATGTTCCCATTTATAAGAGACACCAAACATATTTTCAATTGGCACCCCTTCTTCTTCCAGTACCTGAAGAAAATACATCAAGAATTCCTGTGCGTCTTGCTGTACATTTTGAGAAAACTGTGTTCGCCCTGAACATACATCTAAAAGTTTTCTAATTTCAGTAGCACTTTCTATTTGAGTTTTATCATTACTCAGCTTTTGAAAAAGGAGACTCAACTCAGAACAGAATCTTTTTCTCTGATTTACTATTATCTGCTCTTGCAAACTTTCCAGATAAAATGCAACATTCAGCACTACATTAGCGTAGCAGTTGACACCAGAGCTATTTTCAAAATGACATCCTACAACCTCTTCAACATTTTCCTTTTTCTTTTTGCTTGCAATTACATCACTCCTCTTTTTTTTCCTCCTCTCTACATCCTCATTACAGATATTCTCAATTCTCCTTTTACGAGAAACTACACGTTTCTCTAACACAGGATACTGACCTAAATGAGGAGCATAGGTTCTTCTTAATCTATTATACTCCTTTACACAGTTTGTATCAGCACTAACTTTTGAATCATCAAAGTCTATCATGAATAAACCAGATAATGTTTTCACTCGTGACAAAGCTACATAAGCCATACCTGCCTTGAACACAGTTGAACCAATGTTTACAAATGCACAATCTACAGTCAATCCTTGAGACTTGTGAATGGTTACAGCATATGCTAGAGAAAACGGAAACTGTTTCCTTTGTACATATAAGTCTTTCACAAGCATGAAACGAACTGTACAACGACAAATGTCTTTAACTTCTTCTATCTGATCAAATTTTATTTTTAAACATTCAATTCCATCTTTTTTCTGATAATTAATAAAACCCACAACTCTTCCCATAGCTCCATTAACTAAACCTTTTTCAACATCCAAATTTCTCCTTAAAAATACTCTACAGTTCATGCAAACATATAGATTTTTTTCTAATCCAGCAGTTTTGGAAATGTTCTTCTCTAGTGAATCCAATTTATTTTTCAGTTTGCCTGTTAATGTGATAGTAATTCTTCCATCCTGAATTTTGTCCACTGCTTCCAATTTCCTGATATCTTCCTTTTCCAATTTCAAAAGCTCCTCATTGAATATTGAGCATTCACGTAGAGTTGGCATTAAGCAGAGGATACATTTCTTTTCTGCAATGTTCTTGTATATCTTCTCTGCAACTATTTCTTCCTTTGGGAATAAATTATGTAGCAACCGACTCTGTAATGCTTTCGTGCCAGCTTCAGTGAGTAGTCCAATTCTGATATCTTTCAGAATACTTCCATATTCTTCATCGTTTGCTTGCCTCATATTAGTTGTAAGTTCCTTGTACTCAAAGAAGGACCAAATATTTGCATTACCAATGCTTCCCAATGACTTCTTTGTGTCTTCATGTGTCACAGTATTAAACACTGGTTGTCCTTTAACTAGAGTAAGCTGTAGAAGATCCCCAAAAACTATGACATGTTTTCCACCAAATAACACGTCATAGTCTGTCCTTAGAATTTGCTGCATTCTTAAATGCACAAAGGCAAGCATTAAGTTTGATACATGCTCACCTCATCAATAATGAGAACTTGCATCTTCTTCAATACTCTTGAAACTTCCAAGCATGCTTCTCCAGTTAGCTTGTGGTATTGTATTTTGTTCTCATGCTCCACTGGTAACATTAGCAAACGATGTAAGGTGATTCCTTTTATGTTATATGCTGCTAACCCAGTTGGAGCAGTAACCACACAAGACAAAGTTGAATCCGTTTTTTGCTGTAGGTAGCTTCTGATGACTTTTATTAAGAAACTTTTTCCAGTTTCAGCTTGTCCGCTTACATACATCCTGATTGGATGAAATGATGTGCATGAGCACTCTTTTTTTTCATGTAGTAATCCGTGATCAATTTTGTTTCTGATCTCTTCATAAATTTGTTGCTGCTCTTCATTCAGTTGTCTTTCCAAATTTGGTAAGTCTATAAATTCTTCTTGAGCTTGATTCATAGCCGTTTCCACTTCATTCATGGCTATTGCAGCTTCATTTTCAACGATTGGTTGTCCTAGGGGATCTTGACTGAGTGTTCCTGAACTTTGGCTGTCTTGAGAACTGTCTCTAGCTACTTCAGCTGCAATTGTAGTTTCCTGTTCAATTTCTTCATTTAACATTTGCACATAATTTGTGAATGTACTGCATTCTATGCTGTCTTTGCAAGCATTAAATGAATCTTCATAGCTTTGAAATTCTCCCAGTAGTTCATCCTCTGTACGCCATGGTTTAAACAGCTGTAAAAGAGCCAAGTAGTAAAATTCCTTTTTGTCAGTAGTGTCGCAACTCAGCTTCCTGTGATTTATCAAACTTCCTTTTGTTTGCTTCACCAAACATCCTTCCTCACCAATGACTTTATATTTTCCATTGTTGATGTCTTCTGTGGCTTTCCGTGAATAAATGTAGTTCTGCAGCACTTCATAGAGACACATGTTCTCTAGATGAAGACTTCTCTTGGGATAATATGTGTCCAACATGTTTGATTTCAAAATGTCTGTACTTTCTGGGTCATTCTCAGCCAAATATTCAATTTCTCCAACAGATTTCAGTACCCGATTTCTCATTGCTGCAAGGCCTAAACTTGCCCAAATTATTCTTCTTGATTTCGAGTAGAGACTTGCAGAAGATAACCTATCTGAACATTCGTAGGATCCAATTTCTCGATGCGATAACATCTTTAAACTGAAACTGTACAGCTTCTTACTGACAGTCTTCTCGTGAGAAATCTCTTCCCACATTTCTTTCAATTCAGTTTTTTCTGATTTAGTAATGTAAGACGTTACGTATCGAGCAACAGCAATGGAATTGTCAGCTGCATACTGTATATCCATGTTAGCATTCCACATGGATAAAATGACTGGGTTGTAGTCATTTATATTTTTTGATTCTTCTTTTCTTTTAAGGTTGTAGGTATTCTTAGGTGATTTTCTTGTAATAGTATGTCTCACAGATGACATAAAACTGTTTACTCTTCCATTTGAAAGAACAGGTCTAGGAAATCCAAAACGACATTTAGTGTAGTATTTATCTTTGCTCTTGTATTTCCGTCGACAGTATTTTCCACACCGATGACTTTGGAAACGTAAAACTTGCTCCTTTAACTTTTTCTCTTCTGTGCTTTTTGGTATAGCACATGTTGCATATTCTTCAATGAAAGATAACACTGCTTCATCAGTATCTGTTCCAAACTTTGGGGCATCCTTGATCCACAACAGCATATGAATATGAGGAGCACCTCTTGCTTGGTACTCTTTTCTCCAAAAGAAATCCACTACTTCTCCAAGAGGTGGATTTTTTTTATTGCAGATGAAGGACATCATAGCCTCAAATCTATGATTGAAATATCTGCAAACATTAACCGGATCCAATGAGCACAGTTCTCCTGCTGTCTTGTATTCGATGTTTTTAATGTTTGAATTTGCCTCTCGTAGAAAATCCAGTAAATCATCCCAAGCGTACTCAGCACAGCTTAGGGTAAGGAACCATGTTGGTGTTCCTAAATTCCGTAACATGCATTTTAATTCACCATGGCGTCGGTACCAATATTCATTTGTCCCACGCTGACAAGCCATCAGATTGATCAGTTGTGTTTCCAAATGATCATCTCGGTGCTGCACTTTCTCCATAAAATCCTTAGCAGACACATTTTGTAAATGTACTCCACTTTTTAAAATGTGATTTACTGCATATGATAATGCAGACAAGTCGCTTTCAAATAAAAGATGGAACAAATAAGGAATACTTTGTCGAAATCTGGGATCTTCTGCATATAGTCTTGTAGTTCGATACTCAGAAGCTGGAATCTGTTCTGGACGTTCATCGCATCGTCCTCCTTTTCCTGTAGGAAACAGCTGGGGAAAACATCGAGCTTCCAAGCTCTCCTCCCATACACTCACGGGAGTTCCTTTTGCTTTCTTCATCTGAAACAGATCAATATTGTCTCCCATAACTTCTTTGAATGAAGAGGATGTATGCTAAAATGTTCATAAATTTCTTCTTCCTTTGACTTGTCCACTTTTTCAATTTGTCCAGTTGGTGTTTCTGTGTCTTCTTGTAAATCTTCTTCTTCTTCTTCTATATAAATTGATTCATACCATTTGTTATTCCTTTTCAAATACAAATTTGCTCTTTGTACTTTCCGTACATCTACCAGCTCCTGCCAAATCTTCTTATTCTTTGTAGGTACACCATTAACCAGAATAACTAATGGTTCAGTTTCCAAAGTATCTGCATCAATAGTTTCCATATTTTTTTTCAAATCCAAGGGCAAATACACCACTCTACCTTTTAAACCTCTCAGTAAATCTGAAGGAGGTAATTTACCCGTTTTGGGCTCCATACGTACTATGGTCTGGAACGGATGAACACATTGAATAAGTATAGACTCATGTATTTAATTCAGAAAGTTCGGCAGGAATAGCATCCAATTCTAAATTATTATGTACAGCTCTGGTCGGCATTCTATTTTCCTCTAACTTGTTGTAACAGTATTTACAAATACGCTGATCTTCACCCAATTCAAAACAATTTTCAAGAAATATATATGTGGCAAAATCCTTCCACTTATAATTATCTTCATTTTCACTTTTTCTGTACAGATCAACATTCCTGGTTTGTTTTCTATAATGAGTTCTGCGGCAACAAATACAAGTAATATTTGGTCTTTCATTAGAGATTATTGCAAATTTTGTTATGTGATCATTAAATGTCTTACTTACAGAGGGTTCTACATTCTCTTCCACTTCTTCCTCATTTACTGTGTCCTTTTCTGCACTGTCTTGTTCAGGACCAAAGTAACAAAACTGAATTTCATCAGTAACCTTCTCTACATCTGATACCGATCCACGGAACAGAGCCCAATTCAATTCATCTAACTTTATTGCTGGACTTTTAGCAAAATACAACCGTCTCACAAACTTTCTCATTTCAGTATGATGAACAGCCAGCATCCTAAAATGATGAAACACACTTTTACACACTTTTCTACATAGACAAGCCAGAGAATGACCCTGCAAACCAGTATTCTCTCTCACTCTGCATGGATCTAGACTTTGAAGCACCTTAATCTTCTGTTTAACACTTTTTTTACTATATTCTCTTAGAAACTCACGAAATTTATCAATAGATTCCTGACGCACAGCGCAAATACTACTACAATTCCAAGTGTACACTGGGGCTTTAGGACGTCTCCCCATAGCCTCATCCGCCATCACTTGTACCTCATCTCTTGGAACCATTTTCTCCTTCACCATTATACAACCATTTTTCACTTCATAAGCACGACCTCTGGTGTCAACTGCATGCAGCAAACTATTACTTTGAAAATAACTCTCTTCATTAAAAAAAGGTTCACTACTTGAACTATGCATCCATTCTCCTAAAACACTTTACAAAAGTTTGTTCTTTTCACTACTCTTTTCCTTTTGCTTTGTGATTTCAGTGCATTGACCATTTTATCTAATGTACGCATCCTATTCAAAATTAAAATGAATAGTTTCCTTTTTAATTCTAATGCCTTTGCTGCAATGGCTTCAATTTCTTTTTTTCTCTTATAAAATTTAGCCTTTTGCTTATATTTCTTCACATCCTTTATCAAATTGGACATAACTCTTCTCTGAAACATTTTTCTACGTATCTCTTTAAACGCTGTTTTTCTTTTTAAGTTAATCTTTATTGTTTCTGAAGGTATATTTGCATTAACTAAATGCTCAATTTTTTCCTGTTGTTTTCTATTTAAAACATTCTTTCCAGTAAAGACATTTTGTACATTTTTCCTTTTTTTGAAGATGTTGTTTAAAAAATCTTTTGTCTGCTTACCAGAAGACTTTCTCTTTTTCCCAACATGAGCATCTCCAACTAACTTAGGTCCTCCAGTTGTCTTCAAATATAGTTTTTTTTTGTGGTTTTTCCTTAGTCTGGATTTTGTAGGCATCTTAAATTTTGTTCACTGCTCTTCAGCAATACCTGAAAAAAACTAAAAAAAAATTCCTTTATTTTATTTAAATATATTACTACATTTTTTATGATCTTTTCAAATCTTAAAATACTATGTACCCCTTTCCTACAAGTGAAAATCACAATAACACCTTCACAAATTAAATATCTAAAAACAATTCCTGTGTGCACACAGAGTCATGGTTTGAAATTAGGCAGAAAACGAAATTTCTTTGCCAATTGGAAAGCACACTTCCTACTGCTTTTTTGGCAAGTGATAAGTACTTTTACAGTCTGACACATTTTGAATCCACTTTTCAGATTCTGAAAAAAGCACATGTCCAAACAGCTTTTTGAGACCAGCAACATCTGTAACCTGGGTGACTGACTACACTCCAGCAAGGGCAACCAGCCTTAGTGATACTGAATGTATTTGCATTACTGACTGCAACCTCAAACCCCACTCAGTTGTTAATACTGTGCATGATGTCACAGGATAAGCAGCTGGGTGTGTGCGAAGAGTCTGCTTCTGCAGAAAAAATAGCTCCCCCTTTCCATCTAATGCAAATGTAAAATTACCAGAGTAATACACAATAAATCTCTTTGTGTAATTCCTCTTTGCACACAGAGTCATGCTTTGATATTAGTCAGAAAACGAAATTTCTTTGCCAATTTGAAAGCACACTTACTACTCTTTTTTTGGCAAGTGAAAAGTACTTTTACAGTCTGATACATTTTGAATCCACTTTTCAGATTCTTAAAAAAGCACATGTCCAAACAGCTTTTTGAGACCAGCAACATGTGTAACCTGGGTGACTGACTACACTCCAGCAAGGGCAACCAGCCTTAGTGATGCTGAATGTATTTGCATTACTGACTGCAACCTCAAACCCCACTCGGTTGTGAATACTGTGCATGATTCCACAGGATAAGCAGCTGGGTGTGTGCTAAGACTCTGCTTCTGCAGAAAAAATAGCTCCCCCTTTCCATCTAATGCAAATGTAAAATTACCAGAGTAATACGCAATAAATCTCTATCTATAATTCCTCTTTGCACACAGAGTCATGGTTTCATATTAGTCAGAAAACGAAATTTCTTTGCCAATTTGAAAGCACACTTACTACTCTTTTTTTTGCAAGTGATAAGTACTTTTACAGTCTGACACATTTTGAATCCACTTTTCAGATTCTGAAAAAAAGCACATGTCCAAACAGCTTTTTGAGACCAGCAACATGTGTAACCTGGGTGACTGACTACACTCCAGCAAGGGCAACCAGCCTTAGTGAGGCTGAATGTATTTGCATTACTGACTGCAACCTCAAACCCCACTCAGTTGTGAATACTGTGCATGATTCCACAGGATAAGCAGCTGGGTGTGTGCTAAGAGTCTGCTTCTGCAGAAAAAATAGCTCCCCCTTTCCATCTAATGCAAATGTAAAATTACCAGAGCAATACGCAATAAATCTCTGTGTGTAATTCCTCTTTGCACACAGAGTCATGGTTTGAAATTAGGCAGAAAACGAAATTTCTTTGCCAATTTGAAAGCACACTTACTACTCTTTTTTTTGGCAAGTGATAAGTACTTTTACAGTCTGACACATTTTGAATCCTCTTTTCAGATTCTTAAAAAAGCACATGTCCAAACAGCTTTTTGAGACCAGCAACATGTGTAACCTGGGTGACTGACTACACTCCAGCAAGGGCAACCAGCCTTAGTGATGCTGAATGTATTTGCATTACTGACTGCAACCTCAAACCCCACTCGGTTGTGAATACTATGCATGATTCCACAGGATAAGCAGCTGGGTGTGTGCTAAGAGTCTGCTTCTGCAGAAAAAATAGCTCCCCCTTTCCTACTAATGCAACTGTAAAATTACCAGAGCAATACGCAATAAATCTCTGTCTATAATTCCTCTTTGCACACAGAGTCATGGTTTCATATTAGTCAGAAAACGAAATTTCTTTGCCAATTTGAAAGCACACTTACTACTCTTTTTTTTGCAAGTGATAAGTACTTTTACAGTCTGACACATTTTTAATCCACTTTTCAGATTCTTAAAAAAGCACATGTCCAAACAGCTTTTTCAGACCAGAAACATGTGTAACCTGGGTGACTGACTACACTCCAGTAAGGGCAACCAGCCTTAGTGATGCTGAATGTATTTGCATTACTGACTGCAACCTCAAACCCCACTCGGTTGTAAATACTATGCATGATTCCACAGGATAAGCAGCTGGGTGTGTGCTAAGAGTCTGCTTCTGCAGAAAAAATAGCTCCCCCTTTCCTACTAATGCAACTGTAAAATTACCAGAGTAATACGCAATAAATCTCTGTCTATAATTCCTCTTTGCACACAGAGTCATGGTTTCATATTAGTCAGAAAACGAAATTTCTTTGCCAATTTGAAAGCACACTTACTACTCTTTTTTTGCAAGTGATAAGTACTTTTACAGTCTGACACATTTTTAATCCACTTTTCAGATTCTTAAAAAAGCACATGTCCAAACAGCTTTTTCAGACCAGAAACATGTGTAACCTGGGTGACTGACTACACTCCAGCAAGGGCAACCAGCCTTAGTGATGCTGAATGTATTTGCATTACTGACTGCAACCTCAAACCCCACTCGGTTGTGAATACTATGCATGATTCCACAGGATAAGCAGCTGGGTGTGTGCTAAGAGTCTGCTTCTGCAGAAAAAAATAGCTCCCCCTTTCCATCTAATGCAAATGTAAAATTACCAGAGCAATACGCAATAAATCTCTGTCTATAATTCCTCTTTGCACACAGAGTCATGGTTTCATATTAGTCAGAAAACGAAATTTCTTTGCCAATTTGAAAGCACACTTACTACTCTTTTTTTTTGCAAGTGATAAGTACTTTTACAGTCTGACACATTTTGAATCCTCTTTTCAGATTCTTAAAAAAGCACATGTCCAAACAGCTTTTTCAGACCAGAAACATGTGTAACCTGGGTGACTGACTACACTCCAGCATGGGCAACCAGCCTTAGTGATGCTGAATGTATTTGCATTACTGACTGGAACCTCAAACCCTAAAAGTATTCCTCATTTATAACAATACACCTTATTTTATGGTGAAAACATAGTCCATATTATTTTACATGTTCCTCAAATTTAAATTTCTCCCAAAACACAAAACGATAAACACAACTTCAACAAAAGGAATTCCAATTCTATTATTCATTTCTTAATTTACCATATACATCCCCTCTCAAACTCATAACTCACCTTTAAAATTAGTTAGTTGTGAAAGAAATGTGGCACTCAAACAGCAGATTATCAGAGCCAGGATCTCTGTTCTGTACACCTCTCTCCTCTCAGCAGAACCAGATAATGGCAATGTTTCCCTCTCTTTTTCCACACATATACATGTTAATTTCAAATCTCAGTGCTTCCCCCTTTTTTTCAAATGTAATCACACATTTCTATTGGTTGAAAACCAACCCTTTTCCAAAAGTACCCTTCCCCCAACTTGACTTCAGCCTAGTACCCTTCCCCCAACTTGACTTCTGCCTGCTACCATAGCAACAGCTCTTGAAACACTGCTGTGTAGAGTTAGGTCAGAAGTTCACCACACAATGTTTCATTTGCAAAGAGCAGGAGTGCTTGACTTTTCAAACCTAACAGCAAATCCATAGTACTGTTCTTTGGTAACACATTTTTCTGTACCAATACAAAACATGCTTCTATAAATTTACACATACAGCCTAGTTTTTAGTGTAGAATGGTATGAAACAGCCAATCAGTTCTTTTAAAAAAAAAAAAAATATGTATGCCTCCATTTCCAAACTGTCTTTCATTTTTTTTCCCATTCTACTGAGTGCATCCAGTTCTCCTTTTAAGATGTTCACAGTGTGGATTGTAGGGCACAGCTATGTCTTCTGGAGTGAAAAGTATGCAGAGAAAACAGGTATGGTGAGAGACCTTGCTTTGCCAAATGTAGACATTAAATGGATTGGTCAGAGAGGGTTAAAGTGGCACCAATTGATGCCATTGGTGAAATCCTTCATGCAAATCCAACACCCTGACCTCATAATAGTGCACTGTGGTGGCAATGACCTAGGCACTTTGACTGGGGTAGGTCTGGAAATGCTTATGAAGGAGACCTTTACACAACTGTTTTCACTTTTCCCTAAAACTGCCTTTGCATATTCTAACATATGCCAAAGGCAAAAATGGAACTGGTCCAATCATTTTTGTCCGCAGATTGACAAAGCAAGAAAGCACGTCAACAAATCTGTTTCTGCTTTCCTCCGAGACTATGGTATGGGTTCCATTTACCACAACAACTTGCGTTACGACATGCAAGACATTTATAGAGGAGATGGTGTACACTTCACTGATGAAGGGAACAGAGTCTTCCTCTTGAACCTTAGACTCTGCATCGGTACTTACTTGTAGGTACCACTAAAAAAACAAATCACTTCATAAACACAACGGCCCTTTTAGAGCCCCCTAATATCTAAACACTTAAATCTGAATTTTATTTCTTTTTTTATTTTTTTTTTCTACCGTACGCGTACGGTAAGCTCACCGTAAGCTTACCGTACGCGTACCCCGCGATTTTTTTAAAAAATGAATGTTTTTTTGTACTTTTCTGTCCTTCTTTGACCCCCTTTCAAATGTTAGGGGGTCTGTAACTCTCTTCCTTGCCCCCTTTTCAAGTTATCACCCTTTTTTTTCTGTGTGAAACACACAAAATGGCGGCCGCCGCTTCCTGGTTTAGACCGATTCGAATGTTTACTAAGATCTAAGATCTAACAGCCAATCAGAATCGCGCTCGCGCACGTCACCGTACGCGTACGGTAAGCTTACCGTAAGCGCACGGTAAGCGCACCGTAAGCTGCCACAGATATATATATTGATTTAAATGCTATTTTCTCAGGAACTACTGAACAGATTTACACCAGACCTACAAAAGGCACTTCCTTGACCTGAGGACTACCTCTCTGCCAAATTTCAAGTAACTCTGTTCAGCCGTTCGGGCTGTAGCTGTGTCTAAAGGTCCTATGGAAAAATGCATGGGAAAAACGCGTTTTGGGACCCCCCTTTTTTCTCAGCCCCCGCTTGACGAATCCCCCCGAGACTTTCAGTGTAGGAGCGGAGCGGAGCGCCCCACCTATTTTGAAAATTTCGCGAGGATTCGACAATCGGCGCCAAAGTTATTCCAAATAGAATGTTGCGGATTTCCTATGGAAACAGGGTCCTAACTATAACTACCTACTGGCGACCGCCAGTAGGTAATGTATGTGTATATATATATGTATTGCTGGTTTCTGCAAAATAAAGGACTCTTGTTGCAGCGGGAGTCCGCCTGACATTGTTCGCGCCTCTGCTTTTGGGACGAATTTTGAATGATGTTTTCCGGCCTGTCCAGGTCGGGGAGGCAGCGCCACTACATGGATTTGTGGACTGTGGGCCTTGATTTCAAGATCCGTTATACAGGATGTCAGGGGCATGGATTGAAACCACCATATACACTGAAGGCTCCATGGGGAGTCTAACCTAAAGTCTGCTGACGGCGGAACCCATACAGGGTCATATTGCAACGGGAGAACTACGTGACCCAGAAGCCCATGAAGTAAAGAGCCCATCTGAGGGCGTTATAAAGGCCAATTAAAGGACACATGTTCTTCCGTATCCGCCGCAATGCAAGTTTCCCGTGAGCAAGGAGCAGGAGCTCCGAAACGCGTAGGGATGTTTTAAAGGTATTATTCATTGTATTGCTGGTTTCTGCAAAATAAAGGACTCTTGTTGCAGCGGGAGTCCGCCTGACATTGTGCGCGCCTCTGCTTTTGGGACGAATTTTGAATGATGTTTTCCGGCCTGTCCAGGTCGGGGAGGCAGCGCCACTACATGGATTTGTGGACTGTGGGCCTTGATTTCAAGATCCGTTATACAGGATGTCAGGGGCATGGATTGAAACCACCATATACACTGAAGGCTCCATGGGGAGTCTAACCTAAAGTCTGCTGACGGCGGAACCCATACAGGGTCATATTGCAACGGGAGAACTACGTGACCCAGAAGCCCATGAAGTAAAGAGCCCATCTGAGGGCGTTATAAAGGCCAATTAAAGGACACATGTTCTTCCGTATCCGCCGCAATGCAAGTTTCCCGTGAGCAAGGAGCAGGAGCTCCGAAACGCGTAGGGATGTTTTAAAGGTATTATTCATTGTATTGCTGGTTTCTGCAAAATAAAGGACTCTTGTTGCAGCGGGAGTCCGCCTGACATTGTGCGCGCCTCTGCTTTTGGGACGAATTTTGAATGATGTTTTCCGGCCTGTCCAGGTCGGGGAGGCAGCGCCACTACATGGATTTGTGGACTGTGGGCCTTGATTTCAAGATCCGTTATACAGGATGTCAGGGGCATGGATTGAAACCACCATATACACTGAAGGCTCCATGGGGAGTCTAACCTAAAGTCTGCTGACGGCGGAACCCATACAGGGTCATATTGCAACGGGAGAACTACGTGACCCAGAAGCCCATGAAGTAAAGAGCCCATCTGAGGGCGTTATAAAGGCCAATTAAAGGACACATGTTCTTCCGTATCCGCCGCAATGCAAGTTTCCCGTGAGCAAGGAGCAGGAGCTCCGAAACGCGTAGGGATGTTTTAAAGGTATTATTCATTGTATTGCTGGTTTCTGCAAAATAAAGGACTCTTGTTGCAGCGGGAGTCCGCCTGACATTGTGCGCGCCTCTGCTTTTGGGACGAATTTTGAATGGTATATATATATATATATACATATATAAACATATAAATATAATCTGCATATCTATATAAATATAAATCCATACAAACATATACATATACATATATGCATACATATGCATGGTATGTACATGAAAGTTTGAAACACTCTAATACAAGCAAAGCTAAAAAGCCACCTAATTACAAACAGAATTGCTTTAATTTACACGAGGGCGAGACCTATTGCATTTTCAATGCTTGTTTACTTTGATTCCATCAAGAAGGCATTCAGATGTGTCACACATTTTCCATAAATTCTGAATGGTAGCACTCTAGTTGCTCATTAGATCACTGTAGTAAAGCTACTGCTCACCAGGGAAGTCTGCTGCTGGTATTCAAAGTGCATGTTTCAGTCTGCATGTCAGAATGTTTTAATGAAATGGAGGAGGATTTGAGAAGTCAAAATGTGCCCTAATCTTTCTTTCTGCAGCACTAATCATAATTTCTATGGCAAAATGAACTCCCTCATTTTGTTCCTTTGCAAATTAAATGTTTTAAGTGTTACCACTTTATTCCAATCAAGATGGCATCAGGTGTGCCATACTTTTGTCATAAGTAAGACTGTTAGCGCTCTAGTTGTTCTTTAAAACACTCTGGGACATTCTGTCATCGGGCTATACTTGGGCTACATCTCGGTGATATTTGTGCTACATTTGGGCTCTTTTGTCTCTGGTGGCCATCTTGGGAGACTTATTTGTTTTGAAGTTTCCTAATTTACAGTCTCCTCAGTAGGAAATACTTTCAGGTTTTTTACTTTCATTCCATCAAGAAGGCCTTCAGATGTGTCACACATTTGCCATACATTCGGAATGTTAGCACTCTAGTTGCTTATTAGATCACTGTAGTAAAGCTACTGCTCACCAGGGAAGTCTGCTGCTGGTATTAAAAGTGCATGTTTCAGTCTGCATGTCAGAATTTTGTAATGAAATAGAAGAGGATTTGAGAAGTCACTCAAAATGTGCCCTAATTTTCTTTTTTCCGCACTAATCACAATTTCTATGGCAAAATGAACCTCCTCATTGTGTTTTAAATTAAACTACTCACTCTCTACTACTCACTCGCTACTACTTTCTACTACTCACTCTCTACTACTCTCTCTACTACTCTCTACTACTCTCTACTACTACTCTCTACTACTCACTCTCTACTACTCACTCTCTACTACTCTCTACTACTCACTCTACTGCTCTCTACTACTCTCTACCACTCGCTCTCTACTACTCTACTACTCACTCTCTACTACTCTCTACTACTCTCTCTCTACTACTCCCTCTCTACTACTCACTCTACTACTCTCTACTACTCACTCTCTACTACTCACTCTCTACTACTCTACTACTCTCTACTACTCTCTACTACTCACTCTCTACTACTCACTCTCAACTACTCTCTCTACTACTCACTCTCTACTACTCTCTACTACTCACTCTACTACTCTCTACTACTCTCTACCACTCACTCTCTACTGCTCTACTACTCACTCTCTACTACTCACTCTACTACTCTCTACTACTCTCTCTCTACTACTCACTCTCTACTACTCACTCTCTACTACTCTACTACTCACTCTCCACTACTCACTCTCTACTACACGCACTCTACTACTCTACTACTCACTCTACTACTCACTCTCTACTACTCTACTACTCTCTACTACTCTCTATGCTACTCACTCTCTACTACTCACTCTCTACTACTCACTCTCTACTACTCTACTACTCTCTACTACTCTCTCTACTTCTCACTCTCTACTACTCACTCTCTACTACTCTCTACTACTCTCTCTCTACTACACACTCTCTACTATTTGCTCTCTACTACTCACTCTACTACTCACTCTACTACTCACTCTCTACTACTCTCTACTACTCACTCTCTACTACTCCACTACTCTCTACTAATCACTCTCTACTACTCACTCTGTACTACTCACACTACTACTCTCTACTACTCACTCTCTACTACTCACTATCTACTACTCACTCTCTCCTACTCTCTCTCTACTACTCACTATCTACTACTCACTCAGTGGAGAAGTGTGGCTCAATGGTTAGAGCGGCAGACCTCGATGCAGAGCACTGGTCCGGGACCAGGGTTCGATTCCCGTCGTGGCAGGGTCTCGAGCTATAAAATTCCGCGGACCGGATATTCTCGCCTCAGTGCCTATTCTAATCATGGTTCCCACGCTGCAACTCTGGGCAATAGCTTGCTTAATCTCCACAACGGCCCCAACAGCGCTGGGATGCCTGGCTTCACCCTGGGGATGCCCAGGAGTGGACATTTCACAGGGAAAAAGCCAGGAAGGGTTCCCTAGCGGTATGAGTACAGCGCCGGGAAACCCCGAACCGGGGTAGCTGTGCGCTATATAAGTACAAGCACATTTACATTTACATTTACTCTCTACTACTCTCTCTCTACTACTCTCTACTACTCTCTACTACTCACTCTCTACTACTCTCTACTACTCTCACTCTGCTACTCTCTACTACTCACTCTACTACTCATTCTCTACTACTCATTCTCTACTACTCTCTCTCTGCTACTCAGTCTCCACTACTCACTCTCTACTACTCTCTACTACTCACTCTCTAATACTCACTCTCTACTACTCTCTACTACTCACTCTCTACTACTCTCTACTACTCACTCTACTACTCACTCTTTACTACTCTCTACTACTCTCTACTTCTCACTTTCTACTACTCTCTACTACTCACTCTCTACTACTCACTCTACTACTCTCTCCTACTCACTCTCTGCTACTCTCTCTACTACTCTCTACTACTCTCTACTCTCTATTACTCATCCTCTACTCTCTACCTTTCTACCTCTCTCTACCACTCTCTCTACTATTCTCTACCTCTCTAC
Source organism: Triturus cristatus (assembly GCF_964204655.1). NCBI lineage: Eukaryota > Metazoa > Chordata > Amphibia > Caudata > Salamandridae > Triturus > Triturus cristatus. The sequence goes on along the minus strand of NC_140590.1, from coordinate 954,171,027 downwards.
CTCTACCTCTCTACCTCTACGTCTCTACCTCTACACCTCTACCTCTCTACCTCTCTCTACCTCTCTCTACACACACACATATGCACATATATGCATATGCATTTATATATATGTATGTGTATATATATATATACATACATATATAAACATATAAATACTCTGCATAATTATATAAATACAAATATAAATGCATGCATACATATACATATATGCATGTTATTAACATGAAATTTTGAAAAACACTAATAAAAGCAAAGCTAAAAAGCCACCTAATTACAAACAGAATTGCTTTAACTTAAACGAGGGCGAGACCTATTGCATTTTCAATGTTTGTTTACTTTGGTTCCATCAAGAAGGCATTCAGATGTGACACATTTGCCATAAATTCTGAATGGTAGCACTCTAGTTCCTCATTAGATCACTGTAGTAAAGCTACTGCTCACCAGGGAAGTCTTCTGGTGGTATTCAAAGTGCATGTTTCAGTCTGCATGTCAGAACTTTTTAATGAAATGGAAGAGGATTTGAGAAGTCAAAATGTGCCCTAATTTTTCTTTCTGCAGCACTAATCATAATTTCTATGGCAAAATGAACCCCCTCATTTTGTTCCTTTGCAAATTAAATGTTTTAAGTGTTACCACTTTATTCCAATCAAGATGGCTTCAGGTGTGCCATACTTTTGTCATAAGTAAGGCTATTAGCGCTCTAGTTGTTCTTTAAAACACTCTGGGATTTCTGTCATTGGGCTATACTTGGGCTACATCTCGGTGATATTTGTGCTACATTTGGGCTCTTTTTCTCTGGTGGCCATCTTGCGAGACTTGTTATGAAGTTTCCTAATTTCCTCATTTACTAGTCTCCTCAGTAGGCATACTGTCAGTTTTTTACTTTGATTCAATGAAGAAGGCATTCAGATGTGTCACACATTTGCCATAAATTCAGAATGTTAGCACTCTAGTTGCTCATTAGATCACTGTAGTAAAGCTACTGCTCGCCAGGGAAGTCTGCTGCTGGTATTGAAAGTGCATGTTTCAGTCTGCATGTCAGAATTCTTTAATGAAATAGAAGAGGTTTTGTGAAGTCACTCAAAATGTGCCCTAATTTTTCTTTCTGCAGCACTAATCATACATTCTATGGCAAAATGAACTCCCTCATTTTGTTCCTTTTTAAATTAAATGTTTTAAGAGTTACCACTTTATTCCAATCAAGATGGCTTCAGGTGTGCCATACGTTTATCATAAGTAGGAGTGTTAGCGCTTTAGTTGTTCTTTGGAACACTCTGGGAAGCTGCAGTAGAACACAAAGGAATCAATTGACAGCCTCTGCCCTTGTTGGATGTACATGTTTTACTGAGAATGTCAGACTTCATTCTCACATGACTAAGAAAGATAATGTGAATTTACAGAAAATATGCTCTCAGTTTAGCTTATAGATCACCTTCCAAACCTCTGTGGGAAAAGCATGTGAAAATAGTTTTCTCTCAAACATGATTCATGATATTCCAGCAGAAGGCTTTTTCACATGGTAAAATCACCTTAGAACATACCACAATTCCTAAAATGAGTATGGTACCATCAACAAATGATTTATAATGTAACTAAAGTCTTAAAACCTTCTATTAACTGCAATGCTTTTTAATGTGGTGCTATCATGTATATTGGTCACTAGATGGCTGCCAACACTTCTTGGATGAAGTGCTGACAGCCAATCAGATCTCACGATGAGATGTGTGGTTAGTCTCTGCCCAGATATATATGTGATTTTACTTTTGATTTTCTCAGGAACTACTGAACGGATTTACACCATTTAAGCAAAAGGCACAACTCTAAACCAAGGTCTACCTTTCTGCCAAATTTGGTGTAATTACGTTCAGCAGTTCGGGCTGTAGCTGCGTCAACAGGTCCTATGGGAAATTGCATGGGGAAAACGCGTTTTGGGACCCCCCTTTTTTCTCAGCGCCCGCTTGACGAATCACCACGAAACTTTCAGGATAGGAGCGGACCAGAGCTGGCCAAAAGTTTGGAAAATTTCGCGAAGATTCGTCAACCGGCGCCAGACTTATTGGGAATAGAATGTTGCAGATTTCCTATGGAAAATAGGTCCTAACTATAACTACCTACTGGCAACCGCCAGTAGGTGATATATATATATATATTATCCACTGGCGGTCGCCAGTAGATAGTTATAGTTAGGACCGTGTTTCCATAGGAAATCTCAAAATTCTATTTTGAATAACTTTGAATAACCACTAATGGGTACGTCTCTTTATCAATGTTCTTTTTAATTAAAATTACCCCAGTGGGTTGGTGGCAGGTTACGATCAGCAACGGCTGCATTCTTCCGCCGACAGCACGGAATACCTCCCGCTATGCAGGTGCTTGTCTTTCTCTCACCCCGGGACCAACGATCATGGCGGGGCACTTCCGCGGCCGGGACTGGGGTAATTTTAATTAAAAAGAACATTGATAAAGAGACGTACCCATTAGTGGTTATAAAAATTAAAACTTCAAAGACCAGAGGGCTGTGCGGGCCACGCCCATTGTGGCAAGATACATTTAAATGAAGGAATACGAATTGTCTCAGATATAATCGAAACGCCATTGAGAAAGGGAAAGAATCCTGAAACGCAATACAAGTAAGAGAATTGGTGGATTTTGTTTCCAGTGCAATGATCGCTTTGTTGAGCTATTTTCAATTACCCCTTTACATATGTGTGTAAACTAGACAAATTTTTGACAGCTAGTGAAAGCCGATACACGGCATGATTGAGAGTGGTGCCGATACACGTCATTATTGTTGAGATGTGGAGTTGTTGCCATGGATTTTGCAAGCAAAACACACTTTAAGGTACTTTGGACTCGGGTCCTGAAATACACGGCGATCATTTTATTTACAGTGATTTACGTTTTAATGTGTCAAAGAAGGTTTAATGAATTGATAACTTTGAACATTCTGTACCTTGCATTGTACATATCTATTTATACATACGATGTGGCTACATTACAAGATGGCGCGATCAACTCCGCAAACATTTTACGCTGTCCTCTGTCTATGTCTATGTGTATGACACACTGTGATGTTTAAAAATATGGAGGTTACGGTGTGCCGTGAACACCGAGGAAGGCAGATCGCCGAAACGCGTCTGTTCTGGGAATAAAGACCCGTTGACACGCCACCCATGAGTGCTTTTATTCTTACTAAATAAGGATTTTGGAGCGTCAATATTGTGCGGCAGGCACCGCCGCACTCACAGCACCCGACTGCGAGTGACTCGGATTTGGTGCAACGGGAGCAGTAATTCATGAACCGAGCAGCACCGCGGCATGGATTTATAAGTGACTGACTGACTGGATGGGTCAAGCATCTTGACGAGTGGAGAGCAGCTACGAGCTTGATCAGCCCAGTCGATCGAGCAACAAATAATTATAGTTGCAATTATAGCCAATCAGCGGCAGGTCGAGAGTGGCGTGTCAGGGGCACATTCCAGGATCAATCACTGAACTGAGCAGTATTATCATGTTCAGTGAATCGGCACGCCGTGAAGCGGCGAAGGACATGTTTAAAACGAAAAGGGGGACTGAAGGAGCCAACACAGTTGAAGCGTTGCAATCTGTCGGCAATCTCCATAATAACTTAATGAAATTAGAAAGATTGTACGAACGTGAGACAAGGAAGTGGTGGGAGGCCACCTCTCTGCAGAATTATGTGGACACTAACAGAGTTCCCAGAGGCCTTAGAGTTTACACTGTCCCCTCATATGAAAACCCGGATCCCAATTTACTATCGGAATGGGCAGAGCATACCGCGAAGTACTGCCAGGGTACTCTTGATATCCTGGTTAAGTATGCTTGGAGTGACCGGGAGAAGGCCTTAGTGGAGATTAAGGATCTGGAGGAACTTTTAACTAAAGAGGAAGACAAAAACCAAATTGATGTATGCACGACTGTTGAAATATGAAAACAAAATCAAGTCAAGAAAACAAGAGAAATTTGAGCGTGACGAGAAAGACTACCTACAAGGCAGCGTGCTTACATTTGCGCGGAAATTCGAAAGCCCAAGGAAAGAACTGACACAAAGAACAACATCAACAACAAATGTGCGAGTGGAGACTTCAGAATCCGATTTAACGGAGAATGAACCAGGAGATGAACGCACTACGCCAACACTGGAAGGAGCTGGTAGGCCGACTCCTTTTCACGACGAGTTCCAAATAATAAGGCAATCATGGCTGCGGGGTGGGAAAAACAAACCACCCGAACATCAGTCCGGAGAACACGTCGATCAGGGTGGGGCCGGAAGAGGCAGAGGAAAACCCATCTGGATGTCACGCAAGAAGAGGAATTACAAACGGCAGTAACAGAAACAAATTTAACGGTAGTTAATCTCACTCCTAAAAAATTATCAGACAATGAAAGCAAGGTACTTACTTTGGGATTAACATTTTGCCCAACTAGTAAACCTGAGTTTACACAAACAAGGATCGATTTGTACAATTTTATACGCAAATTGAAGCTACACAAGTACTTTAAATTAAGACCTATCTTAACTAAATCGACATCAGTAGGAGTGAGAATGACTACAACTGATATACTTACCTGCAATGCCCTACCAGGAGTTGAACTTCTGCATAATCTGCATAATGGAACATCCACTCAATCAAGCACTACGGAAGATATGGCTCAAAGGGCAATAGCTGTGGGCATCGAACAAGAATCGGAAGTAAGTCCTTTTAAATTAAAATCTACGTTTGTACCACAAATGCCTTTTGATGCCATAGACGTATTTTCAGATACGATGGTTAAGGATTTATTGAAATTCAGATGTAGCAATCAGAGACACAATACTTGTGAGAATCTGACCAAAGAGGAGAAGCAAGCTCTAGATGGTCTATTACAAGATACATCGATCATAATTAAGCCTTCTGATAAAGGCGGAAACGTAGTGCTACAAACCAGGGAACAATACTGTGGTGAAGCCCGAGGCAGTTGTCGGATAGCAATTACTACGTAAAATCTACTCGAGAGATCTACCAAGCAAGTGTACACAGTTACGAGACTCTGATCAGAAAATGGTATAACAGATCGATGCTGGGTACGGAGGAACATTTATTTCTAAGGAATACTACTCCTGTGGTGGCAACATTCTATCACATTCCGAAAATCCACAAGGATAACGAGAGACCACCGGGCAGACCTATAGTATCCTCCCAGGGCAGTTTAACAGAACACATGTCCATGTTTATTGACCATTTTCTGTTCCCATTTGTGCTAAAATTGGAATCATATGTGAAAGACACTAAAGACTTTTTGAGCAAACTGAATAATCTAATTTGGGACTCCAGGTACATACTGATGGTATTGGACATCACCAGTTTATACACATGCATAAAGCATGAAGACGGTATGAAAGCTGTCCAATTCTTTCTAAATAAACGACAACTAAGATTTGCAGAACATAATTCTATGCTCATGGAATTCACAAGCTTTTGCCTCTCTAACAATATTTTTGTCTTTGGAGATCAATATTTCAAACAGATCTCAGGGACGGCGATGGGCACCTGTTTCGCCCCCAGTTACGCCAACTTGTTTGTGGGCTGGTGGGAGGAACAGGTGCCCAAAACCTACGAGAGAGGCAACATGAAAGGCCAGGTGAAAGTATGGTATCGATATATCGATGACCTGTTCATTGTCTGGGAGGGCACGACTGAGTCAGCTAAAGGTTATATAGAGAATTTGAATGACAACAACCTTAATTTGCACTTTTCAGGTACAGTAAGTCCAGTGGTGATGGACTATCTGGATTTGAAGGTGTTTGTTTCAGAAGGAAAGTTAGAAACTGCTCTTTACCGCAAGAGTACAGCGGGCAATTAGATTATTTTTGCGACCAGCAATCACCCTCCCAAATTAATCCAAAGCATCCCATATGGAGAGCTTTTGAGATTAAAACGGAACAGCTCCAGAGCTTGTGATTTTGAGCTAGCAGCCAGGGAATGTGTTTCTAGATTCCGCGTAAGAGGCTATGGACAGGCACAATTGGACAACACATTAAAAAAGGTCAGGGGGATCCCTAGACAACACTTGCTTGAGAATAAGACGAAAGTAAGAAAAGAGTCTGACGACTCCCATGAAGGAAAGTTCAGAATGATCACCACATATTCTGCAGAGGCCAATTTTCTGAAACAAATGTTCAAGAAAACTTGGCATATTTTAAAAAGCGATGTAATCATAGGGGAAGATATTCCTAACTATCCCATGATAACCTTCAAAAAGGCCAGGTCATTAAAGGATAGGCTAGTTAGTAGTCACCTAGCAAAACAACCATCAATGCAGGGCACTTTGAAACACATGCAAGGTTTCTTTCCGTGTGGGAAGTGTAAGGCTTGTTCTAATAGCCAGAGAGTCTTAACATACTCAGTACCTAATGTAAACTTAAAAAGACCTATCAAAAAGTTTTTAACTTGCAGTACCCCCTATGCAGTTTATTGCCTTGTCTGCCCGTGCGGCCTATTATATATAGGCAGCACAATTCATTCTTTGAAAATTCGAATACTTGAACACAGGAGGGCAATAGTGAAAGGTGACGCTTCGTATCCTGTAGCGAGGCATTATGATGAAAAACATCCTAACAGTAAAAATGTTTTACAGTTTTTTGGCCTTGACTAAGTCCCAGAAAACATTAGAGGAGGTGACCACCTGAAGAAACTACGAAGGTTAGAATCACGTTACATTATAGATCTACAATCCAAGTCTCCCTTTGGTTTGAACAGCAATGAAGAATTATCAGTACATTTGGGAACTTAATAAGACAGTCTGGCAATACAAGTAAGAGAATTGGTGGATTTTGTTTACAGTGCAATGATCGCTTTGTTGAGCTATTTTCAATTACCCCTTTACATATGTGTGTAAACTAGACATATTTTTGACAGCTAGTGAAAGCCGATACACGGCATGATTTAGAGTGGTGCCGATACACGGCATTATTGTTGAGATGTGGAGTTGTTGCCATGGATTTTGCAAGCAAAACACACTTTAAGGTACTTTGGAATCGGGTCCTGAAATACACGGCGATCATTTTATTTACAGTGATTTACGTTTTAATGTGTCAAAGAAGGTTTAATGAATTGATAACTTTGAACATTCTGTACCTTACATTGTACATATCTATTTATACATACGATGTGGCTACATTACAAGATGGCGCGATCAACTCCGCAAACATTTTCCGCTGTCCTCTGTCTATGTCTATGTGTATGACACACTGTGATGTTTAAAAATATGGCGGTTACGGTGTGCCGTGAACACCGAGGAAGGCAGATCGCCAAAACGCGTCTGTTCTGGGAATAAAGACCCGTTGACACGCCACCCGTGAGTGCTTTTATTCTTACTAAATAAGGATTTTGGAGCGTCAATATATATATATATATATATATAAATATATAAATATATATATATATATATATATATATATATATATATATATATATATATATATATATATATTCAATGAAAAAACCAAAGGTTTCACACATGTTATAGTTAGCTGGACATTTCACTCGTAAAAAACCAATGAAATTCCCCCGTTATAGTTAGTTCAGCTAACTATAACTCGCGCGCCCGCAATGCACTACTGATGACGTCACATATTACATCACTCATGACATGGTCAGTGACATCACTCATGACATCACTGATGACATCTCAAATGACATCACTGATGACATCATCCAGTGAATGTGTGTTTTTCTGAAAATTAAATATGTTTTAATATATGTATATCTCAAGGTCGATGGAAGAATAAATGAGTATATAAGTGTCTAAATTGATGATTTGTTTCTGAAAAATTGATTGTATAACTGACTGATTAAGTGTATCTTTTTGAATACATGGCTTAGTGAGTAATGTTTAAATGTGTAAATACCTGTATCAGTCTCTCACTTTGTATATAAGTGGCTGCATGGGTTGGTGAGTAGCTACATGAGTGTCTATATAGGTTAATAGTTGGTTTTTTGAGTATCAGTATGAGTGTCTGAGTGTCTTCATGGTGCGGTGGGGGGTATTACGTAGTGCATAGATGCATGAATGAGTGACTCACTGTTTGTATGTGTTGAAGACAGCATGTGTGCAGGACTGTATGGGTGGATGAGTGTGTGCATGGGTGTGTTAGTGAGTGAATGACTGTCTCAATAGTGTCTTCATAAGTAACTACATATGTTTTAAACTAGTATATGTGACTATTGTTGTTTATAAGTGAGTATATGTGAGAGTGAGAGATTGGAAGAGTTCCTGTATGAATAAGTATGTGTTTCTATAAGTGATTGTTAAAAAGACTAAGTATGTGTAAGTTTCTGTAAAAGTAAGTGTGCTGGTGTGTGTATAACTGTATATGCAAGTAAATGGATGTTTGATTCTTTATTAGCATGAGTGACTATGTGTGTGAGTAACTCTATGGATGAGTGGGATTGTGTTACAGGATGTTTAGGTGTATGAGTACATATGATGTGTGAGTACATGTATGAGTGACTGTATAGGATTGTTGGTGGATGAGTGGATGTGTATGTGGATCTTAGAATTACTGAATAGGTTGTTGTAACTGTTATTGGTATGTCCATTGTTTTGAAAGTTTTAGTGTCTATTTTTGAATGTTTGTATCAAAGGTTATATTAGGGTGAGAGGAGGTCTACCACTCTGTCACAAGGATAATGTCATCAGTGATGTCATTTGAGATGTCATCAGTGATGTCATGAGTGATGTCACTGACCATGTCATGAGTGATGTAATATGTGACGTCATCAGTAGTGCATTGCGGGCGCGCGAGTTATAGTTAGCTGAACTAACTATAACGGGGGAATTTCATTGGTTTTTTACGAGTGAAATGTCCAGCTAACTATAACATGTGTGAAACCTTTGGTTTTTTCATTGAATTTCTAAGGTTTTTTAAATGCTAATTCCTAACTATAACGTGTGTGAAACCCATGGTTTTTTCAGTGAATTTCAAAGGTTTTTTAAATGCTAATTCCTAACTATAACGTGTGTGAAACCCATGTTTTTTTCAGTGAATTTGCAAGGTTTTTTAAATGCTAATTTTTTTTTTTCTTCTATTTTTTTTTACATATTTTTATTTTAATTTTCTATCCTTTTTTAAAGACTATGGTTAAATTTTTAAAATTCTATAATGTTTTTTTTAATATATTTTATAAAATAAACAGGTAAAATTTATTAGCAATACATTTTTTCCTTTTTTTAAAATTTTTTTTTTAGTACGCGTACCGTAAGCTTACGGTAAGCGTACGGTTTACGCAATGTCCGTAATTTATCTACGCTGTTTGCGTATAGTTACGCAATTTGCGTAGCCGCGCGTACTCCGCGTGGGGCGCGTACGCGTGTACGCTACACGCGCACGTTACGCGGAAGTGTCGGGGAGTGACTGTTATGCGCATGCGCGCAAGCGCGTGTCTTTTTTACGCGCATGCGTACTTTTGCCGTAAGCGTACCGTAAGCGCACCGTAAGCGTACCGTAAGCGTACGGTGGGTCATGTGATCATGAAACACAACTTTTGATTGGTTGAAACTACTTTCAGTTCTAGAACTCTCCTACACCACACCCATTCCCCTCATTTCTGCTTGTGATCCCTTAGGAGAAGGAGCTGGGTTGTCTTTGTGATACGATGGCAGAACAGCAGAGCTCTTCTGAGAGTGAGGCTAGCAGCACTACCTTGAGGCAGAGAGCGAGGAAACAAAAGACCTCTTACGTATGGGATTATTTTACTTTTCCAGAAGGCCAGCAAAAGGTAAATGCACCCTTAGTGACTTACAAGCTGTGTAAGCGTGTACTTTCAAGAGGTAATCCTGACAGGAAGTATTCCTTTGGGAATCACACCATGATGAGACACCTTAAGGATGTACACAGAAGGACACATGCTCGACTTACTGAAGGTAACCCTTCAGTAAATCAACCAAGCACATCCACAGCAGCTCAGCCTGGACCATCATCTGCAGAGCCGACTCCTTCTTCTGCAGGTCAGGTGAGCCCTTCATCTGTGGGGGGAGCATCTCCTTTTTCTGGTCCTCTGGAAATTAACCCTCGGTTTGCGAGGGTTGAAGTACGGTGCGCCCATTGTCACGATCTAATTACTTATAGGGAGACCAGTGTTTCCCTAGTGAACAGTAAAATAGATCAGCACACTTGTCGTACCGTCTAATATTCCCAATCTTTCTTTCCTCTGTCCCTGCATGAACACAACGGCTCTTTTAAGAGCCAACCTTACCTTTCATCTATTTTTTATATATTTTTTTAAAACTTTTTTTATTGTTTTTTTTTACCGTACGCATACGGTACGCGTAATTTTTTGTTTTTTTTGTTTTTTAAAAACACTAAAAATCAATTATCACATTACAAGGTCCTTGAGAGACTACAATTAAAAACTGCAAATGTGATTGTAGAGAAGTGGAAAAAAGGGACCATGACATTATTGACTTACCATACCCACTCAAAAAAAGATTTATTCATTTAATTTATTTTTAATTGCTTTTAAAATGGTTATAGTTTTCGAAAATTTTCTATCTCAATCTGAAAAAAAAGAAAAAAGTATTAATATTTAATAAAACATTTAATAATACAGTACACATATTTACATATTTTTCAAAAAATATTTTTGCCTTTTTTTTGCTGTTTTCAGAAAATATTGCATTTCACTATAAATTGTGAAAGCAATTGCATTCATCATTTAACAGCAGGCAAAAAAAAATTAACAATCTCAAAGATTGTTTTTAAAAAAGCCCAGAATCTCTTTTTTCATAAACATAACTTTAAAGAAATGCATAATATTCTAAAAAAATATCATCTAATATCTATACTTATTTCTTTAAAATACCGTCTGATATTTTTGTTTCAGAAGTATAATCACAATAATATATGTCAAATAACTCCAGAATACATCTGGTTCCATTTCCTTTAGGCCAAATAGTAATTTTAAAATTCTTTTTTTGTTTAATTTCCAATGGTAATCCAATAAAAAACAAAAGTTTAAATTGTACAGATGTCACCGTTTCTCTGTAACATTTTGGTTTCCGAAAGATTAATTAATAATTAAATAAGTCCACAATAGAATTGTTTACTTTTCCGCATGGCCAAATAGTAATTTTAAAAATCTTTTTTGAAAAAATTTCCAATGGCAATCCAATAACATTCCAAAATTTAAATTGTGCAGATGTTACCGATTTTTTCTAAATTTTTGGTTTTCCAAAGTTTCCTTAAAAAATGGAAAAATTCCACATTACAATTGGTTACCTTTCCATTAGGCCAAATGATAATTTGTTAAATCTTTTTATTTGTAAATTCCAAATGGTAATCCAATAAAATGGTAAAATTGTTTTCTCCAGATGTTGTCAAATCTCTCTAAAATTTAGGTTTCAGGAAGATTAGATAGGAATTTGCTAAATCAAAAGGCAAACGTTGCTTAAAAATCAATTGGGAATCATTACACAGTGTCCAGCCTTTTTCACATTTAAGATAAACTGTGTAATGACCAGAAGTTACAGTAGGTCCATCATGGAAAATTATTGCAACTGTTACAAAAGTTTTTCCTGAAATTGATAATTGCTGTCCTGTAAACGTCTTTATTAAAGTATCCAATTTTGAACCATCAGCTCTACATCGTTGCATCATTAAAATTACATACTGTCTGTATTCCTTTAAAATTAATGTTGAAAAGATGTCAGATTTACACTCACTGCATTGCATGCTATGATTAGCATCTTTAACTAATTTAGCAAAAGTGACTGTTTTACTCTCTGGCAATGTTAAATAAATAAACCTTTCAGAATCAACATTAGAGCCACATATATTATAACAGTTTTCACAACTATGTTCCCATTTATAAGAGAGACCAAATACATTTTCAATGTTAACCCCTTCTTCTTCCAGTACCTGAAGAAAATAAATCAAGAATTCCTGTGCGTCTTGCTGTACATTTTGAGAAAACTGTGTTCGTCCTGAACATACATCTAAAACTTTTCTAATTTCAGTAGCACTTTCTATTTGAGTTTTATCATTACTCAGCTTTTCAAAAAGGAGACTCAGCACAGTACAGAATCTTTTTCCCTGATTTACTATTATCTGCTCTTGCAAACTTTCCAGATAAAATGCAACATTCAGCACTACATTAGCGTAGCAGTTGACACCAGAGCTATTTTCAAAATAACATCCTACAACCTGTTCTTCATTTTCCTTATTCTTTTTGCTTGCAATTACATCAATCCTCTTTTTTTTCCTCCTCTCTACATCTTCATTACAGATATTCTCATTTCTCCTTTTACGAGAAACTACACGTTTCTCCAACACAGGATACTGACCTAAATGAGGAGCATAGCTTCTTCTTAATCTATTATACTCCTTTACACAGTTTGTATCAGCACTAACTTTTGAATCATCAAAGTCTATCATGAATAAACCTGATAATGTTTTCACTCGTGACAAAGCAACATATGCCATACCTTCTTTGAACACAGTTGAACCAATGTTCACAAATGCACAATCTACAGTCAATCCTTGAGACTTGTGAATAGTTACAGCATATGCTAGAGAAAACGGAAACTGCTTCCTACGTACATATAAGTCTTTCACAAGCATGAAACGAACTGTACAACGACAAATATCTTTAACTTCTTCTATCTGATCAAATTTTATTTTTAAACATTCAATTCCATCTTTTTTCTGATAATTAATAAAACCCACAACTCTTCCCATAGCTCCATTAACTAAACCTTTTTCAACATCCAAATTTCTCCTTAAAAATACTCTACAGTTCATGCAAACATATAGATTTTTTTCTAATCCAGCTGTTTTGGAAATCTTCTTCTCTAGTGAATCCAATTTATTTTTCAGTGTGCCTGTTAATGTGACAGTAATTCTTCCATCCTGAATTTTGTCCACTGCTTCCAATTTCCTGATATCTTCCTTTTCCAATTTCAAAAGCTCCTCATTGAATATTGAGCATTCACGTAGAGTTGGCATTAAGCAGATGACACTTTTGTTTTCTGCAATGTTCTTGTATATCTTCTCTGCAACTATTTCTTCCTTTGGAAATAAATTATGTAGCAGCCGAGTCTGTAATGCTTTTTTGCCAGCTTCTGTGAGTAGTCCAATCCTGATATCTTTCAGAATACTTCCATATTCTTCATCGTTTGCTTGCCTCATATTAGTTGTAAGTTCCTTGTACTCAAAGAAGGACCAAATATTTGTATTACCTATGCTTCCCAATGACTTCTTCGTGTCTTCATGTGTCACAGTATTAAACACTGGTTGTCCTTTAACTGGAGTAAGTTGCAAAAGATCTCCAAAAACTATGACGTGTTTTCCTCCAAATAACACGTCATAGTCTGACTTCAGAATTTGCTGCATTCTTAAATGCACAAAGGCAAGCATTAAGTTCGATACCATGCTCACCTCATCAATAATGAGAACTTGCATCTTCTTCAATACTCTTGAAACTTCCAAGCATGCTTCTCCAGTTAGCTTGTTGTATTGTATTTTGTTCTCATGCTCCACTGGTAACATTAGCAAACGATGTAAAGTGATTCCTTTTATGTTATATGCTGCTAACCCAGTTGGAGCAGTAACCACACAAGACAAAGTAGAATCCGTTTTTTTGCTGTAGGTAGCTTCTGATGACTTTTATTAGGAAACTTTTTCCAGTTCCAGCTTGTCCGCTTACATACATCCTGATTGGATGAAATGATGTGCATGAGCACTCTTTTTTTTCATGTAGAAATCCGTGATCAATTTTGTTTCTGATCTCTTCATAAATTTGTTGCTGCTCTTGATTCAGTTGTCTTTCCAAATTTTGTAAGTCTATAAATTCTTCTTGAGCTTGATTCATAGCTGTTTCCACTTCATTCATGGCTATCGATGCTTCATTTTCAACGATTGGTTGTCCTAGGGGATCTTGACTGAGTGTTCCTGAACTTTGGCTGTCCTGAGAACTGTCTCTAGCTATTTCTGCTGCAATTGTAGTTTCCTGTTCAATTTCTTCATTTAACATTTGCAGATAAGTTGTGAATGTTCTGCATTGTATGCTGTCTTTGCAAGCATTAAATGAATCTTCATAGCTTTGAAATTCTCCCAGTAGTTCATCCTCTGTACGCCATGGTTTAAACAGCTGTAAAAGAGCCAAGTAGTAAAATTCCTTTTTGTCAGTAGTGTTGCAACTCAGCTTCCGGTGATTTATCAAACTTCCTTTTGTTTGCTTCACCAAACATCCTTCCTCACCAATGACTTTATATTTTCCATTGTTGATGTCTTCTGCGGCTTTCCGTGAATAAATGTAGTTCTGCAGCACTTCATAGAGACACATGTTCTCCAGATGATGACTTCTCTTTGGGTAATATGTATCCAACATGTTTGATTTCAAAATATCTGTACTTTCTGGGTCATTCTCGGCCAAATATTCAATTTCTCCAACAGATTTCAGTACCCGATTTCTCATTGCTGCAAGGCCTAACCTTGCCCAAATTATTCTTCTTGATTTCGAGTAGAGACTTGCAGAAGATAACCTATCTGAACATTCGTAGGATCCAATTTCTCGATGCGATAACATCTTCAAACTGAAACTGTACAGCTTCTTACTGACAGTTTTCTCGTGAGAAATCTCTTCCCACATTTCCTTCAATTCTGTTTTTTCTGATTTCGTAATGTAAGACGTTACATATCGAGCAACAGCAATGGAATTGTCAGCTACATACTGTATATCCATGTTAGCGTTCCACATGGATAAAATCACTGGGTTGTAGTCATTTATATTTTTTGATTCTTCTTTTCTTTTAAGGTTGTAGGTATTCTTAGGTGATTTTCTTGTGATAGTATGTCTCACAGCTGACATAAAACTGTTAACTCTTCCATTTGAAAGAACAGGTCTAGGAAATCCAAATCGACATTTAGTGTAGTATTTATCTTTGCTCTTGTATTTCCGTCGACAGTATTTTCCACACCGATGACTTTGGAAACGTAAAACTTGCTCCTTTAACTTTTTCTCTTCTGTGCTTTTTGGTATAGCACATGTTGCATATTCTTCAATGTAAGATAACACTGCTTCATCAGTATCTGTTCCAAACTTTGGGGCATCCTTGATCCACAACAGCATATGAATATGAGGAGCACCTCTTGCCTGGTACTCTTTTCTCCAAAAGAAATCCACTACTTCTCCTAGAGGTGGATTTTTTTTATTGCAGATGAAGGACATCATAGCCTCAAATCTATGATTGAAATATCTGCAAACATTAACCGGATCCAATGAGCACAGTTCTCCTGCTGTCTTGTATTCGATGTTTTTAATGTTTGAATTTGCCTCTCGTAGAAAATCCAGTAAATCATCCCAAGCGTACTCGGCACAGCTTAGGGTAAGGAACCATGTTGGAGTTCCTAAATTCCGTAACATGCATTTTAATTCACCATGGCGTCGGTACCAATATTCATTTGTCCCACGCTGACAAGCCATCAGATTGATCAGTTGTGTTTCCAAATGATCATCTCGGTGCTGCACTTTCTCCATAAAATCCTTAGCAGACACATTTTGTAAATGTACTCCACTTTTTAAAATGTGATTTACTGCATAAGACAGTGCAGACAAGTCGCTTTCAAATAAAAGATGGAACAAATAAGGAATACTTTGTCGAAATCTGGGATCTTCAGCATATAGTCTTGTAGTCCGATACTCAGAAGCTGGAATCTGTTCCGGACGTTCATCGTATCGTCCTCCTTTTCCTTTAGGAAACAGCTGGGGAAAACATCGAGCTTCCAAGCTCTCTTCCCATACACTCACGGGAGTTCCTTTTGCTTTCTTCATCTGAAATAGATCAATATTGACTCCCATAACTTCTTTTGAATGAAGAGGATGTATGCTAAAATGTTCATAAATTTCTTCTTCCTTTGACTTGTCCACTTTTTCAATTTGTCCAGTTGGTGTTTCTGTGTCTTCTTGTAAATCTTCTTCTTCTTCTTCTTCTATATAAATTGATTCATACCATTTGTTATTCCTTTTCAAATACAAATTTGCTCTTTGTACTTTCCGTACATCTACCAGCTCCTGCCAAATCTTCTTATTCTTTGTAGGTACACCATTAACCAGAATAATTAATGGTTCAGTTTCCAAAGTATCCGCATCAATAGTTTCCATATTTTTTTTCAAATCCAAGGGCAAATACACCACTCTACCTTTTAAACCTCTCAGTAAATCTGAAGGAGGTAATTTACCAGTTTTGGGCTCCATACGTACTATGGTCTGGAACGGATGAACACATTGAATAAGTATAGACTCATATGTATTTAATTCAGAAAGTTCTACAGGAATAGCATCCAATTCTAAATTATTATGTACAGCTCTGGTCGGCATTCTATTTTCCTCTAACTTGTTGTAACAGTATTTACAAATACGCTGAACTTCACCCAATTCAAAACAATTTTCAAGAAATATATAGGTGGCAAAATCCTTCCACTTATAATTATCTTCATTTTCACTCTTTCTGTAGAGATCAACATACCTGGTTTGTTTTCTATAATGAGTTCTGCGGCAACAAATACAAGTAATATTTGGTCTTTCATTAGAGATTATTGCAAATTTTGTTATGTGATCATTAAATGTCTTACTTACAGAGGGTTCTACATTTTCTTCCACTTCTTCCTCATTTACTGTGTCCTTCTCTGCTCTGTTTTGTTCAGGACCAAAGTAACAAAACTGAATTTCATCAACAACCTTCTCTACATCTGATACCGTTCCACGGAACAGAGCCCTATTCAATTCATCTAACTTTATTGCTGGACTTTTAGCAAAATACAACCGTCTCACAAACTTTCTCATTTCAGTATGATGAACAGCCAGCATCCTAAAATGATGGAAAACACTATTACACACTTTTCTAGATAGACAAGCCAGAGAATGACCCTGCAAACCAGTATTCTCTCTCACTCTGCATGGATCTAGACTTTGAAGCACCTTAATCTTCTGTTTCACACTTTTTTTGCTATATTCTCTTAGAAACTCACGAAATTTATCAATAGATTCCTGACGCACAGTGCAAATACTACTACAATTCCAAGTGTACACTGGGGCTTTAGGACGTCTCCCCATAGCCTCATCCGCCATCACTTGTACCTCATCTCTTGGAACCATTATCTCCTTCTCCATTATGCAACCATTTTTCACTTCATAAGCACGACCTCTGGTGTCAACTGCATGCAGCAAACTATTACTTTGAAAATAACTCTCTTCATTAAAAAAAGGTTCACTACTTGAACTATGCATCCATTTTCCTAAAAACACTTTACAAAAGTTTGTTCTGTTCACTACTCTTTTCCTTTTGCTATGTGATTTCAGTACATTAACCATTTTGTCTAATGTACGCATCCTATTCAAAATTAAAATGAATAGTTTCCTTTTTAATTCTAATGCCTTTGCTGCAATGGCTTCAATTTCTTTTTTTCTCTTATAAAACTTTGCCTTTTGCTTATATTTCTTCACATCCTTTATCAAATTGGACATAACTCTCCTCTGAAACATTTTTCTACGTATCTCTTTAAACGCTGTTTTTCTGTTTAAGTTTATCTTTTTAGTTGCAGAAGGTATATTTGCATTAACTAAATTCTCAATTTTTTCCTGTCCTTTTCGATTGAAATCATTCTTTCCAGTACAGACATTTTGTACATTTTTCCTTTTTTTGAATATGTTCCTTAGAAAATCTTTTGTTTGCTTACCAGAAGATTTTTTCTTCTTCCCAACATGAGCATCTTCAACTAACTTAGGTCCTCCAGTTGTCTTCAAATATAGGTTTTTTTTCTGCTCTTTTTTTACTCTGGATTTTGTAGGCATCTTAAATTTTGTTCACTGCTCTTCAGCAATACCTGAAAAAAACTAAAAAAAAATTCCTTTATTTTATTTAAATATATTACTACATTTGTTTTCACATTAGTCACAAAACGAAATTTCTTTGCCAATTTGAAAGCACACTTACTGCTCTTTTTTTTGGCAAGTGATAAACACTTTTACAGACTGACACATTATGAATCCACTTTTCAGATTTTTTAAAAAGCACATGTCCAAACTGCTTTTTCAGACCAGCATCATTTGTAACCTGGGTGTCTGCCTACACTCCAGCAAGGGCAACCAGCCTTAGTGATGCTGAATGTATTTGCATTACTGACTGAAACCTCAAACCCCACTCGCTTGTGAATACTGTGCATGATTCCACATGGTAAGTAGCTGGCTGTGTGCTAAGAGTCTGCTTCTGCACCAAACAATGGTTCCCCCTTTCCATCTAATGCAACTGTGAAATCACCAGAGCAATACGCAATAAATCTCTGCCTGTAATTCCTATTTGGACACAGAGTCATGTTTTCACATTAGTCACAAAACCAAATTTCTTTGCCAATTTGAAAGCACACTTACTGCTCTTTTTTTTGTCAAGTAATAAACACTTTTACAGACTGACACATTATGAATCCACTTTTCAGATTTTTTACAAAGCACATGTCCAAACTGCTTTTTCAGACCAGCATCATTTGTAACCTGGGTGTCTGCCTACACTCCAGCAAGGGCAACCAGCCTTAGTGATGCTGAATGTATTTGCATTACTGACTGAAACCTCAAACCCCACTCGCTTGTGAATACTGTGCATGATTCCACATGGTAAGTAACTGGCTGTGTGCTAAGAGTCTGCTTCTGCACCAAAAAATGGCTCCCCCTTTCCATCTAATGCAACTGTGAAATCACCAGAGCAATACGCAATAAATCTCTGCCTGTAATTCCTATTTGGACACAGAGTCATGTTTTCACATTAGTCACAAAACGAAATTTCTTTGCCAATTTGAAAGCACACTTACTGCTCTTTTTTTTGGCAAGTAATAAACACTTTTACAGACTGACACATTATGAATCCACTTTTCAGATTTTTTACAAAGCACATGTCCAAACTGCTTTTTCAGACCAGCATCATTTGTAACCTGGGTGTCTGCCTACACTCCAGCAAGGGCAACCAGCCTTAGTGATGCTGAATGTATTTGCATTACTGACTGAAACCTCAAACCCCACTCGCTTGTGAATACTGTGCATGATTCCACATGGTAAGTAGCTGGCTGTGTGCTAAGAGTCTGCTTCTGCACCAAAAAATGGCTCCCCCTTTCCATCTAATGCAACTGTGAAATCACCAGAGCAATACGCAATAAATCTCTGCCTGTAATTCCTATTTGGACACAGAGTCATGTTTTCACATTAGTCACAAAACGAAATTTCTTTGCCAATTTGAAAGCACGCTTACTACTCTTTTTTTTGGCAAGTGATAAACACTTTTACAGACTGACACATTATGAATCCACTTTTCAGATTTTTTACAAAGCACATGTCCAAACTGCTTTTTCAGACCTGCATCATTTGTAACCTGGGTGTCTGCCTACACTCCAGCAAGGGCAACCAGCCTTAGTGATGCTGAATGTATTTGCATTACTGACTGAAACCTCAAACCCCACTCGCTTGTGAATACTGTGCATGATTCCACATGGTAAGCAGCTACCTGTGTGCTAAGAGTCAGCTTCTGCACCAAAAAAAGGCTCCCCCTTTCCTTCTAATGCAACTGTGAAATCACCAGAGCAATACGCAATAAATCTCTGCCTGTAATTCCTATTTGCACACAGAGTCATGTTCTCACATTAGTCACAAAACGAAATTTCTTTGCCAATTTGAAAGCACACTTACTGCTCTTTTTTTGGGCAAGTAATAAACACTTTTACAGACTGACACATTATGAATCCACTTTTCAGATTTTTTACAAAGCACATGTTCAAACTGCTTTTTCAGACCAGCATCATTTGTAACCTGGGTGTCTGCCTACACTCCAGCAAGGGCAACCAGCCTTAGTGATGCTGAATGTATTTGCATTACTGACTGAAACCTCAAACCCCACTCGCTTGTGAATACTGTGCATGATTCCACATGGTAAGCAGCTACCTGTGTGCTAAGAGTCTGCTTCTGCACCAAAAAATGTCTCCCCCTTTCCATCTAATGCAACTGTGAAATCACCAGAGCAATACGCAATAAATCTCTGCCTGTAATTCCTATTTGGACACAGAGTCATGTTTTCACATTAGTCACAAAACGAAATTTCTTTGCCAATTTGAAAGCACGCTTACTACTCTTTTTTTTGGCAAGTGATAAACACTTTTATAGACTGACACATTATGAATCCACTTTTCAGATTTTTTACAAAGCACATGTCCAAACTGCTTTTTTAGACCTGCATCATTTGTAACCTGGGTGTCTGCCTACACTCCAGCAAGGGCAACCAGCCTTAGTGATGCTGAATGTATTTGCATTACTGACTGAAACCTCAAACCCCACTCGCTTGTGAATACTGTGCATGATTCCACATGGTAAGCAGCTACCTGTGTGCTAAGAGTCAGCTTCTGCACCAAAAAAAGGCTCCCCCTTTCCTTCTAATGCAACTGTGAAATCACCAGAGCAATACGCAATAAATCTCTGCCTGTAATTCCTATTTGCACACAGAGTCATGTTCTCACATTAGTCACAAAACGAAATTTCTTTGCCAATTTGAAAGCACACTTACTGCTCTTTTTTTGGGCAAGTAATAAACACTTTTACAGACTGACACATTATGAATCCACTTTTCAGATTTTTTACAAAGCACATGTTCAAACTGCTTTTTCAGACCAGCATCATTTGTAACCTGGGTGTCTGCCTACACTCCAGCAAGGGCAACCAGCCTTAGTGATGCTGAATGTATTTGCATTACTGACTGAAACCTCAAACCCCACTCGCTTGTGAATACTGTGCATGATTCCACATGGTAAGCAGCTACCTGTGTGCTAAGAGTCTGCTTCTGCACCAAAAAATGTCTCCCCCTTTCCATCTAATGCAACTGTGAAATCACCAGAGCAATACGCAATAAATCTCTGCCTGTAATTCCTATTTGCACACAGAGTCATGTTTTCACATTAGTCACAAAACCAAATTTCTTTGCCAATTTGAAAGCACACTTACTACTCTTTTTTTTGGCAAGTGATAAACACTTTTACAGACTGACACATTATGAATCCACTTTTCAGATTTTTTACAAAGCACATGTCCAAACTGCTTTTTCAGACCTGCATCATTTGTAACCTGGGTGTCTGCCTACACTCCAGCAAGGGCAACCAGCCTTAGTGATGCTGAATGTATTTGCATTACTGACTGAAACCTCAAACCCCACTCGCTTGTGAATACTGTGCATGATTCCACATGGTAAGCAGCTACCTGTGTGCTAAGAGTCAGCTTCTGCACCAAAAAAAGGCTCCCCCTTTCCTTCTAATGCAACTGTGAAATCACCAGAGCAATACGCAATAAATCTCTGCCTGTAATTCCTATTTGCACACAGAGTCATGTTTTCACATTAGTCACAAAATGAAATTTCTTTGCCAATTTGAAAGCACACTTACTGCTCTTTTTTTGGCAAGTAATAAACACTTTTACAGACTGACACATTATGAATCCACTTTTCAGATTTTTTACAAAGCACATGTCCAAACTGCTTTTTCAGACCAGCATCATTTGTAACCTGGGTGTCTGCCTACACTCCAGCAAGGGCAACCAGCCTTAGTGATGCTGAATGTATTTGCATTACTGACTGAAACCTCAAACCCCACTCGCTTGTGAATACTGTGCATGATTCCACATGGTAAGCAGCTACCTGTGTGCTAAGAGTCTGCTTCTGCACCAAAAAATGTCTCCCCCTTTCCATCTAATGCAACTGTGAAATCACCAGACCAATACGCAATAAATCTCTGCCTGTAATTCCTATTTGCACACAGAGTCATGTTTTCACATTAGTCACAAAACGAAATTTCTTTGCCAATTTCAAAGCACACTTACTGCTCTTTTTTTTGGCAAGTGATAAACACTTTTACAGACTGACACATTATGAATCCACTTTTCAGATTTTTTTCAAAGCACATGTCCAAACTGCTTTTTCAGACCAGCATCATTTGTAACCTGGGTGTCTGCCTACACTCCAGCAAGGGCAACCAGCCTTAGTGATGCTGAATGTATTTGCATTACTGAGTCCAACCTCAAACCCTTAAACTATTCTTTTATTATACCAGTACACCTTAATTTATTGTGAAAACATAGTCCATATTATTTTACATGTTCCTCACATTTAAATTTCTCCCAAAACAGAAAATAATAAACACAACTTCAACAAAAAGAATTGCATTTCTATTATTCATTTCTTAATTTACCATATACATCCCCTCTCAGACTCTAAACTCACCTTTAAAATTAGTTAGTTGTGAAAGAAATGTGGCACTCAAACAGCAGATTATCAGAGCCAGGATCTCTGTTCTCTACACCTCTCTCCTCTCAGCAGAACCAGATAATGGCAAACTTTCCCTCTCTTTTTCCACACATATACATGTTAGTTTCAAATCTCAGTGCTTGCCCCTTTTTTTCAAATGTAATCACACATTTCTATTGGTTGAAAACCAACCCTTTTCCAAAAGTACCCTTCCCCCAACTTGACTTCTGCCTAGTACCCTTCCCCCAACTTGACTTCTGCCTGCTACCATAGCAACAGCTCATGGAACACTGCTGTGTGGAGTCAGGTCAGAAGTTCGCCAAACAATGTTTCAATTCCACAGAGCAAGAGTGCTTGACTTTTCAAACCTAACAGCAAATCCATAGTACTGTTCTTTGGTAACACATTTTTCTGTACCAATACAAAACATGCTTCTTTTAATTTACACATACAGCCTAGTTTTTATTCTAGAATGGTATGAAACAGCCAATCAGTTCTTTTTTTTAAAAAAAAAATATGTATGCCTCCATTTCCAAACTGTCTTTCTTTTCATATTGCCATTCTACTGAAAAACACCTCCTGAGTGCATCCAGTTCTCCTTTGAAGATGTTCACAGTGTGGATTGTAGGGCACAGCTATGTCTTCTGGAGTGAAAAGTTTGCAGAGAAAACAGGTGTGGTGAGAGACCTTGCTTTGCCAAATGTAGACATTAAATGGATTGGTCAGAGAGGGTTAAAGTGGCACCAATTGATGCCATTGGTGAAATCCTTCATGCACATCCAACACCCTGACCTCATAATAGTGCCCTGTGGTGGCAATGACCTAGGCACTTTGACTGGGGTAGGTCTGGAAATGCTTATGAAGGAGACCTTTGCACAACTGTTTTCACTTTTCCCTAAAACTGCCTTTGTGTTTTCTAACATATGCCAAAGGCAAAAATGAAACTGGTCCAATCATTTCTGTCCGCAGATTGACAAAGCAAGAAAGCACGTCAACAAATCTGTTTCTACTTTCCTCCGTGACTATGGTATGGGTTCCATTTACCACAACAACTTGCGTTATGACATGCAAGACATTTATAGAGGAGATGGTGTACACTTCAATGATGAAGGGAACAGAGTCTTCCTCTTGAACCTTAGACTCTGCATCGGTACTTACTTGTAGGTACCACAAAAAAATCACTTCATAAACACAACGGCTCTTTTTAGAGCCCCCTAATATCTAAACACTTAAATCTGATTTTCATTTCTTTTTTTCTTTTTTTTTCTACCGTACGCGTACGTTGAGCTTACCGTACGCGTACCCCGTGATTTTTTTTAAAATCAATAAATGTTTTCTTTGTACTTTTCTGTCCTTCTTTGACCCCCTTACAAATGTTAGGGGGTCTGTAACTCTCCTCCTTGCCCCCTTTTCTTGTTATCACTCTTTTTTTTCTGAGTGAAACACACGAAATGGCGGCCGCCGCTTCCTGCTTTCGACCGA
The DNA here is from genome assembly GCF_964204655.1 of Triturus cristatus. Taxonomy (NCBI): domain Eukaryota; kingdom Metazoa; phylum Chordata; class Amphibia; order Caudata; family Salamandridae; genus Triturus; species Triturus cristatus. The sequence goes on along the minus strand of NC_140590.1, from coordinate 954,147,220 downwards.
TTCGAATGTTTACTAAGATCTAAGAGCCAATCAGAATCGCGCTCGCGCACGCCACCGTACGCGTACGGTAAGCGTTCCGTAAGCGCACCGTAAGCTGGCTCAGATATACATATTGATTTAAAGGCTATTTTCTCAGAATCTACTGAACAGATTTACACCAAACCTACAAAAGGCACTTCCTTGACCTGAGGACTACCTCTCTGCCAAATTTCTAGTAATTCTGTTCAGCCGTTAGGGCTGTAGCCCTGTCTAAAGGTCCTATGGAAAAATGCATGGGAAAAACGCGTTTTGGGACCCCCCTTTTATCTCAGCCCCCGCTTGACGAATCCCCCCGAGACTTTCAGGGAAGGAGCGGAGCGTAGCGCCCCACCTATTTTGAAAAATTCGCGAGGATTCGTCGACCGGCGCAAAAGTTATTCAAAATAGAATGTTGCGGATTTCCTATGGAAACGTGGTCCTAACTATAACTACCTACTGGCGACCGCCAGTAGGTAATATATATATATATATATATATATATATATATATATATATATATATATATATATATATATACTTGAAGATGAAGGACCACAAGAAAACAACAGCCAGCCAGGGCAAAAATCTGGATCCCAAAGGATACAATGAGTCACAAAGAGATAAAATATACAAGAAAGAAGTGACTCAAACAGATAGATTCACCAAAGAACAAAAATATATTTCCACTACAACGTTTCAGCTTCCGCCTTCCTCAGGTAGTACAAGATGGTTTGCTCTGTGGCTGCACAGATGACAGCTGAATTTTCAAAAAGCATCATGAGGAATGATCCACAAGGTTAAAATGATTGGCTACAGGCTGGTCAATTTTCTTATTAATTATTGCATATTTGTGGTTCCTGAATCGTGTACGTCATTCACTGTTTGGCCTACATATTGCTTTTTACAGCTTTGCCGTTGGCACTGAATCACATAAATAATGCATGTTGAGCGACATGTAAGATGCTGCCTTATTGCATAGGTCCTTCTCGTAACAGAACTAGTTGCAGATGATGTTTGTAAAAGATATTCAAACGTGATGCACCTTTTAGAGTCGCAGCAATGAACCCCTGCATTTGTTACAGCGTGCTTGAGTTCAGCTCTCACAAAAAGAGATCGTAATTTGGAGCTCTGCTGTAAGCAATGACTGGTGGTTTTGGAAAAACCTTTTGCAATTTTTTACAAGTGGACAGTAAGGGAAATGTTTTTTGCATTATATTTCTGTAGTTAGGAGCTGATGGATGATAGTCAACTACAAATGGAGTTCTGTCACTTTTGTTTCTGCCGTTGGTATTCCAAATAAGTGCTTCTCTGGGTAACTGCAAAGGCTTGTCAATTTGTTGCTGTATGATATGCAGAGGATAGCCTCGCCTTTTAAATAATGTAGCAAGCTCCTGTAGATGGTCTTTACAGGTTTCCTCATTGCTGCAGATGTGTCTTATTCTGAGTGCTTGGCTGTAGATGATGCTCAGTTTAGTGTGGTGTGGGTGACATGAAGTCCAGTTTAGATACAAATGAGCATCTGTAGGCTTGTGGTACAGATCAGTTGTAATTTTGTGTTCATGAATGGTGAGTAGCACATCCAGAAAAGGGAGATGAGGATTATGTTTAGTATTGCTGCTGGTAAATTTGATGGTAGGATGGATATTGTTGATATAAGCTGTAAATTGTTCCAATGTTCTACTTCCTGAATTCCATATTATAAATATGTCATCAATGTATCGTAGCCATACCAGTGGTTTGTTGCTAGAAGTAGCAAGTATACAGTTCTCTAGTTTGCCCATGAAGATATTTGCATAGGATGGAACCATCCGAGTACCCATGGAAGTCCCTTGTATCTGCAGATAGTGTTTACCATTGAATGTAAAATTGTTGGATTTAAGGATAACTCTTGCAAAGTTGGTAAGCACATTTGTTGATGGCTTTTTCACAGTTCTTTTATTAAGAGCTTCAGATAATGCCATAAGCCCATCCTCATGTGGTATATTGGTGTATAATGATGTAACATCAAATGTAGCCAGAAGAGTATCATCATCAAATGTGTAGGTTTGGTTTAATTTTTCAATAATCTGAAGGAAGTGACTGGTATCTTTAACAAATGATGGAAGTTCCTGTACAATGGGCTGGAGGTGCAGGTCGACAAATAAAGATAGTCTCTCAGTGGCTGTGTCATTGCCAGAGATGATGGGACGGCCAGGATTGTTCATTTTGTGAATTTTGGGAAGCATATAAAATCTCCCAGGTCTTGGTTTGGGATGAACAAGTATATCTGCTGTTGTTTCATCAATGAGGTTTAAGCTCCTGTATCTTACAACCATGTTCTTAATTTCTTTGTTCAAGTCTTCTGTGGGATCAGTTTCTAAAGGTTTGTAAGTGTTGGTATCCATTAGTTGTCTCATTCCTTCCTCGATATAATCAATTACTTTCATGGCAACCACTGCACCACCTTTGTCTGCCGTTTTTTTTTTTTTTTTGTAAATCTTTTTATTATTTTCAGACAACAAAACACAAACAGGTCACACAAGACAGGTCTCTTTCATGCAGTGCATCTAGGGTGGCGCAGCACCGGAAACTGCTGAGGACAGTCCAAAGACCAGGCTAGCAGCCCGAACCGGCCTGCAGCCTATATGACGTCCACACTTTCCAGGCCGGATAGGCGGGCCCGCGGCGGCTCAACTATATCTCCCCGGTATGCGTTCCAAAGCGACCACACCTCCTCCCATTTCCTGGGGCACCCTCGTGCCGTGTATACCGTCTTTTCCTGCAGCATGCACCAGTCCATATCGTTCTGCCAGTCCCTCAATTTCGGCAGGGTCGATGCCCCCCATAGACGGGCTATATTCCTTTTGGCGACCATTTGTCCCAGTGTGACCCATAGTCTCCCCCGTTGGGACAAGTCCGTGGGTTCCCAAATGTTCAGCAAACATCTCTTAGCCTCCGTGCGTATCTCAGTTTCCCACACCTCCCCCATACAGGACACCACTCGCCTCCAGTACCGCTGTACCCCTGGGCACTCCCATAAAATATGAAAAAAGGAACCTCTCTCTCCACACCCCCGACGGCACAGTCCCTCCCCTCCCCTACCCATCGCCTGGAGCCTGGTGCAGGAGACATACACTCTGTGCAAAATTTTTAACTGCACCAGTCGGAGTCTAACTGATATCGCTACTTCCCTAGGAGACCCCAGCGTGATAATCCACTCCTCATCGTCAATCTCCAGCCCGTCTGCCACCCATTTCGCTTTCAGGGAGTCTAGGGGGTCGGGGGGGTTGTTAATCAGTTTTTTGTATGTGAGGGAAATGGCATGCTCCGGCATGTGGCCGTCCAACAGCCTGTCCTCAAGCGGGGAGGCCTGCGGAGGTCGGATCCCCGGAGGGATGTTAGCTCTTTTTTTTATTTTTATTTTTTATTTTTTATTGAAAATCTTGTGTCAGAAATACAATTGATAATACCATAAGTTGGCACACAAAGAAAAAATATAAATGGCAAGCAGAAAGAAAAAATGCAGAATTACATGAAGAAAATAATTTACACAATACGGAAATCAACCATTACACAAAGTAAAGACTCCAAATTCTATCAAACTTCATAATCCCGCCTATTCGCTGTGCATATCGCATTTCAGTCTTTCTTACATTCCTAATTTTTTGCAGCCAGGCACTAAAGAGAGGGACATGAACTGACTTCCAGTTCTGCAGGACTAATGACCTTGCAACTGCCATTGCAATAAATAATAGTTTAACCCTCTGTTCTGTCAAACCAAGATCGGAATCGTAACCATACAATATTAATTTAACATTATAAGTAATCAGAATCCCACAATACTTTTGCAAATATTCGAATATCTCATTCCAAAAAGGCATTATTTTAACACAGTTACCTATAGTGTGGGACCAGTTTGCAGGAGTATATTGCTGGCATCTAAAACAGGTGGCGGTAGTATTGGGAAACATTTTAGCAATGGCAGCAGGGGTACGGTACAGAAGCCATTTACTGAAAAACAGCATTCTTCTCCAATTAGATCCTCGAAGAACACTAAAATTCAGTTTATTTATCATTTTCCAAGTATTAATAGTAAGTACATGATTCTCCTGTTCTTGCCATTTTTTAATTGCTTTTTGGCTAAGATCATCCGCAATATATTCTGCTAGAACACGTTTCCATACCCCTGGCTTCCTCGTCCTACAAGTCGTAAACAAATCGTCCCATAGTTGATTGGAGGAACCAATGCTGATTGGTTCAACTTGTACCAACGTTTTAAAAATAAAAGCATATGAACCAAGTAACATAAAGTTCCCAGGAATAATAAGCTGCATCTCTCCAGGTAGGGATGTTAGCTCGAAGGGAGTGACGGACCTGTAGGTACCTGAAATATTCTGTTCGCGCCATGTCGTAGGTGTCCTGGAGGTAGGCAAAGGGTCTGACCCCCTCCGGCCCCCAAAGGTCCCCCACCCGGGAGATCCCAATGAGGTCCCAGTTACGGAACCCCTTCGTCTGCCTCAGGCTGCCCAATCTCTCTGACGCCCACAGGGGGGTGGCCAGTGTAAGTGTGTTAGCCCACCCCAGCGCCCGGTGCGCGGTGTGCCATATTTGAACTGAGTGTTTCGTTGGGCCCGTGAGGTGGAACTTGCCCGGTCTAGAGTATAACGCAACGTCATAGTTCCCCCCTGGGAGCAACCACCTGTCCATCCCGTAACCCGGGTCATTGCAGTCGCAGTATGTCCCCTGGTTTATCACCGATAGGTGGGCGGCCCAGTAGTACTTGCGGATATCCGGGAGAGCGATCCCCCCATCATACCACCCCAGGGTGAGCTTCCGCAGCGCTATTCTGGGTGCTCCCGATCATAGGAGGGCCCTCTGTGCCGCCTCCACCGCCGCAAAATACGAGGCAGGCACCAGGTCCGGATGGTTTTGGAGCGCATACAGAAACCTAGGGAGGGCCATCATTTTGAAGAGGGCCGCGTGGCCCAGCAGCGACAGCGGCAGCCGTTGCCACGAGGCTGAGTCACGCTGGAACCGTTGCAGCGGCGGCATGCGATTCCTCTCAAACCGGAGGGCCTTATCCAGCGTGACAAACACTCCGAGGTATCTAAAGCCCTCATCCGCGATTGCCAGTGGACAGGTGTCAGGCAGCCTGGGGGGGTCGCCATGCAGAACATAAAGGACGGATTTCGCCCAATTGATGCAAAACCCAGAATTCTTCCCGAAGCTTACAAGAACATCCATCACCGCCAGTATAGATCTCCGCGGGTGGGAAAGATAAAGGAGGATATCATCAGCGGAGAGGGATATTCTGTCTTCCCATCCGTCCGCCCACCGTAGCCCCGTGAGGCATCTGTCCTGTCGGATCCACGCCGCCAGCAGCTCGAGAGAAAGCGCGAAGAGGAGAGGGGAGAGCGGGCACCCCTGCCTGGTGCCCCTCTCCAGACCAAACACCTCAGACACCCTGCCACCCTGCCGTTAACCACTACCTGGGCCAGTGGCTCCGTGTATAGGAGGCGAACCCATGCCATGAAGCGCGGCCCAAAACCCAGCTTTCGGAGTACTGCCATCATGTAGGGCCATTCGAGTGTATCGAATGCCATTGTGGCATCAAGCGATACCACCACCGCGTCCTCCCGAATCGTATGGCACCTTCCCAGTACCCCGTGCAGGTGGCGGAGATTGAGCGCCGTGTTACGGTGGGGCATGAAGCCGGATTGGTCCGGGTGGACCAGCATGGGGAGGACTGAGTGGAGCCTGTTCGCAAGAGTCTTGGCAAGTATTTTCGGCTCTGCGTTCAGTAGAGAGATCGGCCTATACGAGGAGCAGGCATCCCTGGGCCTCCCCTCCTTGGGTATGGCCACTATGGTGGCCACGCGTTGGTCACGCGGCAGTATCCCCGCCTCTACACTCTCCTCGAACATTCGAAGGAGATGCCCACCAAGGACGTCCGGCTTCAGCTTGTAGAGCTCGATAGGCAGACCATTGGGGCCCAGCGCCTTCCCCGGGCGGAGGTCCAAAATCGAGCGCTCCAGTTCGGTCGCGGTGAGAGGGGCTTCCAGAGCCTCGCGGTCGACATCTGACAGGCTGGGCATACGAATATCCGCCAGCAAGTCGTCTGAGTCTCCCTCCGGACGGTCCGACCCTCTACTGTATACCCGCCGGAAGTGCTCCGCGAATTCCGCGACAATCTCTCTGGGCTCCGTTACTGTATCCCCCGCCCGCGTCCTGATCTCCGGCACCACCGTTGCGGCCCGTTGCTTTTTCTCCAGCCACGCGATAAGTTTGCCTGCCTTGTCTCCCTGGTCGTATATCCTGCCCACCTTGTGCTGAATGGCCGCCTGGGCCGCGTGTGTTACCAATTCCTTGTATTCCGCGGTTTTAAGTTGCAGCCGGTGGTTTACACCCTGCTCCGCCTCCTCACACGCGGCCTCCTCAAGCGCTCGCAGGTCTGCCTCAGCCGAGGCGACCTGCGCCTCTCGTTCCTTACGGCAGCCAGCAATAGCCGACCGGGCCTCCCCCCGCAGCACCGCCTTGAAGGCCTCCCACAGGGTGACTGCAGAGCTCGTCGACCCAGTGTTGAGCTCAAAGTAGCGCTCAATGGAGCTAGTCAGCTCTCTTCGCATGTCCTCGTTCCGGAGGCGCCAAGTGGGTATGGGGAAAATACATCCCTCCCTTCCACCCCCCAGCTCCGCCCGCACGTACACTGGCGAATGGTCAGAGATGCCCCGTGCCAGGAGCGAGGCCTCCCGGATGTGCATATCTGGCTGCAGGGAGGTCAGGACATAGTCCAGCCGAGAGAAAGAACGATGCAGACCCGAGTGGAAGGTGAAGTGTCTACTCTCAGGGTGCATCAGCTGCCAGGCGTCCGCAAGCCCGAAGGCCACAAGGAAATCCGCCAACCACCGCTGCCCCGGGGGGGTCACCCTAGGCGGGTGCCTGTCCAGTGTGCCGGAGGCCACCACGTTAAAGTCCCCCCCAACCATCAACTCTCCGTCGGGGAAGGAGAGCAGAAGCTTACCCAGGTCCGCATATGCCAGCGTCTGCAAGCCGGGGGGAATATACGTGGACACAAAGTTGACCCGGCGACCCGCCCACCTCCCCGACAAACCCGCGAAGCGTCCCAGGGAGTCTATTTCCGTGCGGTCAATTTGCAAGGACAGGGAGCGTCGCAGCAGGATCCCCACTCCCCTCGAGCCAGAGGTGAAGCCGGAGTGCACCGCTAGTGTATATCCAAATCTATTGAGGGCCTGACACGTGTTTCCCATCAAGTGCGTTTCCTGTAAAAGCACTACATCGGGGAGGTGGCGTTTGATGAACTGCATGACAATAGTATGCTGGAGCCCGTCCCCCAGCCCATTGACATTCCAACTAAGGAGCCTAAGGCCCTCCCCTCCACTCCTAGCCATAGTCCCTACTGTAGATCTCCGCCCGTCCCCGTGCCCCGGCGCTTTCCGCCGTCCCCCAGTAACCAGCAGTGTGTGACCATAACAACCATACAACGTCCCTCCCCTCCCAACCACCCCCCCCGCAACCCTCCGCTGTGAACAACACGATTAAGGCCAACTCAAGAGGCCCAACTACCGGCGTTAGCCATAACTCCCCTACAGCCCCTGGAACTGTCCCCCAAACAAAGCCCCCCACCCCCCTCCCTGCCCCCTGCTCTGCGGGCCTGAAACTACCCACTACCCCAATTAGCAGAGCGCCTGTCGCTCAACCCAACCCGGAGAGAGTAGCCACCCTCCCCGGAGAAAAGTCTGTTAGGGAAAAACTGAGGCCGGCGCCAACTCTAGCCGCCGCCCACACTATGCTACCCGCAGTAGAACACCATGAAATGTGCAAGGCAATTTAGGTACCAGCTCAATGTCATTGAAAAGCACTAAAGAGAGGGGGAGGGGAAGGGATTCCCATCCATCCCACCTCCCTGCCGCCCCTCCAGGTCCCCAGTTCTGGTCACATACTTTACTGTTCGTTGCGGCCTGCTGCCGTGGACAGAATGTTCAGCGCTTCGTCGTGTCCGGGCAGAGTCCCACCGCGGACTGTTCGATCTGGACCGCCACGACCCCTGGCTCTGTTCCGCTCTCCCCACTCCATTCTCCAACGAGCCAGGGGATGTTTCCACCACCCGGGGCAGGCGGTCACGGTCGCGCCCACCACGGCCCTCCGCCGGCGCTGCGTCCACCCACTCCTGGACCGCCTCCGGCGAGGTGAAGAAGTGCGACTTGCCCTCTGCGATGATCTTCAGTTTAGCGGGGAAGAACATCATGTATTTAATCCCTCGCTCCCTGAGCGCCGCCTTGACGCCCAGGAACGTGCGGCGCTCCTCCTGCACCCGGAGCGTGAAGTCAGGGAAGAATCTGATGGTGGCCCCCTCGCGTTGGAGATCCCCTTTCCGTCTGGCCTCTTGCAGGATGGCGTCCCGGTCCCGGTAGTTCAGGATCTTCGCGATGATTGTCCTAGGTGGGGCCCCCGCCCGGGGCTTAGGGATCGGGGCCCGGTGAGCCCGCTCTATCGTGAAAAGCTTCGAAAGCCTTCCGGGCTTCAAGTGATGGAGGATGAGGTCCTCGAGGAAGAGCTCCACACTGCCCCCCTCCATTCCCTCCGGCACACCCACGACGCGGATATTACTTCGCCTCGCCCTCCCTTCTTGGTCCTCAAGCCGCAGGGCCATTTGGCGGTGTTGAGAGACTAACTCATTGATGCGGCCCTCCAGTCGCTTCTCTGCTGTCTGCAGGGCCTTAATGTCCGTCTCGTTGACTTTCGACCGCTATGTAGTCCTTCCGAGATCCGTGCGCAGTAGGTTGACCTCGATCGAGATCTTGTCCATTTTGGTCTCCAGGTTCGTGCCCAGCGTCTGTATGGCGGCCATGATGGAAGTCAGGAAGGGTTCCGCCTTCTCCGCCGTGGGATCCGCCGTCGCCCCGGGGAGCGCCGGACCAGCGGGCACTGTATACTGATCCAGCTTGTTAGTTTGCAAGGGTTTCCCCGCCTTAGGGCGCATGGCAACAGTATCTCGTCGCTCCGTCAAAGACGTGCCCCAGTCCGGGCGCAAGCCAGGGCCCCGGGCTTCGCGGTGTGTCCTCACGCCGCCCGGGCCAGTGCACCAGCGCCTCCTCCACGGCCGGCGTCGCACTCGTGCCTCGACCAACAGTCGCCTCCCTGCTCCGAGCGTCGGCCACTCGCGCCCTCCGTGCGCGCCAACCTCCGGCGTGAGTCACTCTCTGGGACCCCCCAAATGTTGGGCGCTAAATTGCGGGATGGCTGTTCCAGTCGCGCCTCGCCCAAAGCGGTTCACTGCCTCCAGTCGTTGCCTCCCCGGCAGCCTTATTCCCAGGGTCGCAGCTGCCCACCGAGTTCGTGTGCCAGGGCCTATTCACTCTCGTCTCCGCCAGCCCGGGTGTGGGCTCCTCATTCGTGGGGTCCAGTACAGGCCTCACCCCCGCGGTGACCCCGCTGTCTCCGCCTCTGTCGCAGCCTTGTTCCACTGTCTCGGAGCTCTTCAGGGCCCGAGCGCCAGGGCCACGGCACTCTCCTCGCCTCTCCCAGTCCAGAGCGTTGCCTCCGCCGATGCACGGCCCCCCTTCCAGTGCCGGGCCTGCCACGTGCCTCGCTCCGCGTCCGGGCCTCAGCGCCGCGGAGGCAACCTCCCCCGCCGGAACTCTGTAGGCTCGGCCCCCTTCGCAGCACAGTATCCAGGCCTCACGCTCTCCCACAGCAGTCCGGCTGCCTCCCGCGAGCACGATCCACGTCGCGGCCCCGCAATCGAGACAGGCCCCAAGCCGGGACCTCGAGTTGCGGCCGGCCCGGGCCTCAGGCTCCAGCCGGTCGCGGATGCCGGCGCCGCACCAGCCGATGCGGCCACCGATCGCCCCCTCTGTCGCCGGGCGCCCCCGCTGGCCTCTGCCGAGCGTGCCCCCCTTCAGGAAGGTGGCGCGGCTGCTCCGGTGCTTGCAGGTCGGATATATAGGCAGATTATGCGGGCAGCACAGGTAGCTCGAGCGGAGCTCACGAACTAGGCGGCCATCGCTGTCGGCGCCTGGCCACGCCCCGTCTGCCGGTTTTATAATGACATCCATTCTCTGTTGAAAGAGGTGGAGAGCTTTTCTTTCTTCTCGGGTGATGTTATCAAAAATCCTTTTAGGTGTTGATTCCTTGATGAGCTTCTTGATGGATAAAATGTATGTATCAAGGACAGGATTTCTACCACATTGAGGAGTCCATGATTTGGGATGGCGGAACTTCTTAAATGGATCTGGATGGTACCTTGGCAGATCAACATTAGAATTATTTTAAAAGTATTCTGCAAGTCTGCATCTTCTCTCGAAGGTTTTTAGGTCTCTCATCATGTTGGCAGTATTATGGTCCTTCGGTACAGGACAGAAATAGAGGCCTTTGCTCAAGAGGTTCAATTCGCCTGGTGATATGAGCCCTCCAGTCAAGTCAATAACTGGGTCGGATGTCTGGAAGGGTTGTAGCTGACTGATGCTATGCAGCCTTTTTTGTCTTCTAAATCTTCTATTCTTTTTATGCTGTTTACTCACAGGGCTTTTACTGACAAGAAAATCTCCAAAAACAGAATGATTTATGAAGTGGTGAGTTGGAAGAGGAGGTATATGAAATCTTAACAGATCTCTTTTTAGTTTTGCAGATTTAATTTCAATAGCTTTCCTGGCAGTCATCTTTTTACTACTGCAATCCTCTGTAGTATGTGTGCCACTTCAGAGTCACTTTTTGTGTTCTTTAAAAGTTTCAGTTCTTTTTGTAGCTTGGCTTTAACCATCTGCATTTTTTTAATGGTTACTTTAATAGATACCAATAGTAGGGCCATTGATGAGTTATGCAGTAAAATATTCCATGTAGCGGACCATTAACAACTAGTTAGTTTAAAATATAGTTAGTTTTAATATATATATATATTATCTACTGGCGGTCGCCAATAGATAGTTATAGTTAGGACCGTATTTCCATAGGAAATCTCAAAATTCTATTTTGAATAACTTTGGCGCCGGTTGACGAATCTTCACGAAATTTCCAAAACTAATGGGGCGCTCCGCTCAGCTCCTACCCTGAAAGTCTCGGGGGGATTCGTCAAGCGGGGGCCGAGAAAAAAGGGGGGTCCCAAAAGGCGTTTCCCCCATGCATTTTCCCATAGGACCTTTAGTCGAAGGTACAGCCCGAACGGCTGAACAGAATTACTTGAAATTTGGCAGAGCGCTAGTCCTCAGGTCAGGGAAGTGCCTTTTGCATATATGGAGTCAATCTGTTCAGTAGTTCCTGAGAAAATTGCAGTTAAAAGCACATCCATATCTATAGACGCGCACCGTGCGCGCACCGTGCGCGCACCTTAACGTGCGCGAGTGTAATTCTGATTGGTTGTTACATGTCAGTCAACGTTCGAATCGGTCGAAATCAGGAAGTGTCGGCCGCCATTTTGTTTGTTTTCAGTGCGAGAGTGGAAAAGGAAGGTGGCGAACGTGAAAAGGGGGCAGGTAGAGAGTTCCTGACCCCCTAGCCTTTGTCAGGGGTGTCCCTGAAGGACCCCAAAGGCAGAAAAAAACATTTAAATTTTTTTTTTTTAAATCGTGGGGGTGCGCGCACGCTGAAAAACCATAAAAAAAAAAAAAATTAATACATAGTTAATTGTAAAATAAATATATATAAAAAAATAATACATACATAACTTAGCATTTTTAAAAAACGTACAAATTCACTGAAAAAACCATAGGTTTCACACACGTTATAATTAGGAATTAGCATTTAAAAAACCTTGCAAATTCACTTAAAAAACCATAGGTTTCACACATGTTGTAGTTAGGTGGATATTTCACTCGTAAAAAACCAATGAAATTCCCCCGTTATAGTTACTTCAGATAACTATAACTCGCGCGACCGCCACTCTATCACAAGGATGATGTCATCAGTGATGTCAAGAGTGATGCCACTGACCATGTCATGAGTGATGTAATATGTGACGTCATGAGCAGAGGATTGCGGGCGTGCGAGTTATAGTTATCTGAAGTAACTATAACGGGGGAATTTCATTGGTTTTTTACGAGTGAAATATCCACCTAACTATAACATGTGTGAAACCTATGGTTTTTTAAGTGAATATATAATATATATCTTAGTAACCCCATCTCTCTATATCTGCCTATCTATGTAACCACATCTATCTGCCTGTATACCTATTTATCTGTTTTTCTGACAGGTTTTTCTGTCTGTCTAGCCACCTGCCTGTCTAGCTACTGGCATGTCTATCTATCTATCTATCTATCTATCTATCTATCTATCTATCTATCTATCTATCTATCTATCTATCTATCTATCTATCTATCTATCTATCTATCTATCTATCTATCTATCTATCTATCTATCTATCTATCTATCTATCTATCTATCTATCAATCTTGGTCTATCTGTCTATCTCTATTGGTCTATCAATCTATCTATCTATCTTTGCAACAGTCAGATTGGCTTTTTAGGTGTAGTTCTAGCCAAGACCTTTTGATTTTGCTAAAATGTGTCTATAACATAGTTAGCAATAGCGGTTTACAGCCAGACTTCCTCAATTAGTCTGTTTTTATCCAGCTTTTATTGTTTTATTAATCTTATAAGGGACAGCAGTGCAGCAGTTCCTCTTTATATGATATAGTATTTATAGTATTGGCTCTTGACACATACTGTAGTAAGGAAAGGGATACAAAGGGGTATATATAGACCGTTATATTGCAACCATATCTCGTAAAATACAATGATCTAGACCATTGGACCATGTTATCCAGTGCTATCCCAATACTAACCCTGCAAGTGCAATGTAACTAAACCATAACCACGGAAGAGAAAACATAAGAATAGCCAAGTTTCATTTAAATCAGTAGCATTGCAAACACCTTATCTTTCAGATTGTTACTAATTCTTTTGGCTCTCCGTGGGGAGGAGCAGGGTGGAGGTGAGTTGGGGAGAGGCACGGGTGGCTGAGCAACTCATAATCATACTTTGTTCAGGTCATCATGATGGTGCATCCTCCCCATCATTCCAAGGCCTAATCAGTCACTCATAATGTATATTTCCGGGAAGAACTCTATGATCGTATCCCAAGCCTCCACAATAGGATTGTCGCAGACTCTCTCTCTACTCGTTTAAGCACTACCCCCCTCAGATTCCATCCATGTCTCTAGTTCTTTCCTTTATCTCTGAAGTTTAGGGCCTCCAGGATTCATACAACTTATGGTGATTTGGCGTTTGGCCAGTGTTGGCGCCCATGCTCTGAATTTCCTCATTACCAAGTTAGCCTTGCTTCTTGGGAAATGCCCCAGTAGGTACACTAACAGGGAGAGGCAGACCTGTCCACCAGTTGCCTTATTAATAGTGTGAAGAATTGTGCCTCAACAAAATGTTCTAAGTGAAGGGCAGGACCAAGCCATATGATACAAAATCAGAATCCTCCTACTTACACCGAGTTCAGCCTGCCCAAGCCCAGGAAAACACATGGTTAATTCTTTTGGGAGTGATGTACACTTGGTGCAAGTAGTAATGTTGTATCAACTGAAATCTGGCATTCAGCATCAGTGATCTGCATGTTTATATCGTCAGTCCATTCATGATGCAACACCATCAGATTACCCCAGTAGACTTCAGGAGTGTGAAATACAAGATTGTAACTACTCTTGTTTTGCCTTCTTGGGTACAAATGTATTGTAGGTATTCGTGGTCGGGAGGTGAGGTCTTTTATGCCCATCTTCCACCACGTTTGTATTGCCCCTGAGGGCCCTATGAAGCAGAAAATGCCCTTGTCATATTGCTTATTCCGCACAGAATTCCTGGAACCCTTGGCTAGCGCCCCCTGTAAATAAACTGTCTAGTGCTGTAAAGCCCTTCATGGCCCACTTTGTCAGCCCCTTCCAGCTTCCCACTTCTGTCCAGATCATTAAAGGGGAGATGGGTATATGCCTAGAATACAGTAGACATGCATGCGTCCTCTCTAGTGCATGAATCTACACCAAATAGAGCGGTCCGATCCAGAATGCCCTCATTTTTAACAAACTCTTTTTAAAAAAAATGATCAAACAATTACATTAAAAGAGTCTGCAGAGTCGTACCAGAATACCCGGCAAGCAGTCCTCCCCTACAAATTGCCTACTACCTAGTAACCCACTGCAGCTGGGCAACCAGATAATAGAATTCAAATTCGAGAGCAAAGAGACCCTCCTCACCTGCCGGAAGTCTTAACTTTGACAATGCAACCCTATGTCTCTTTGTCCCTCACAGTAAGCCTACCAACATGCTGTCTAGTTCAGGAAACACTGCTCCAGATATCTGGATGAGCAAGGAAGCAAATAAGTACAGTAACCTTGGCAGCATGATCATTTTTGTATTCCAGAAGGTAATAGCTTGTTCTAAGAGAAGTGAATGCTGCCATGATATTTCCTTCCAGTAGCCTACGCTTGGATCAGGAGCTTCAGATGACTCAGTATTTTCTTGTGGCGGGATCCTGTTTAATGTCCTGGTGGATCACACATGGTCTGTTCATATCTTCAGTTTCCTTAGTCAACATATGCACATGATTTTTCCCATTCTGTCCTGAGAGTTGACTCCTAGTGCTTCAACTATCTACTGCACATCTCTCTCCTCCCCATTCAAGTAAAGCAGAATGTCATACGCCTATAATGAAATGTATAATGGGCGACCATCTAACTGCATGCCCCAATAACAGCCCCTTTAGCTAATTTTCCAGGCCAGCAGCTTCACTGCCAAGGCATACAGGACTGGGAAGATGGGACAACCCTGCTTTGGACCCCTACCGCCTACACAGGGAGATTGGGTCAGAGCCCCAGTTCTCATTTCTGCTATCTCACATGCCTGGTCACTGACCTAGGCATAACACAGGGAGGAGTGGGAGCAGGGTCCTGACAAATGGGTTGTCCAGTACCTGGATCAGCCTCCTGATATAAGGCATGATGCTTCATTTGGGAATGAACCTTTTCTGGTCAGGATATACTACAGTACTCACTCTTGACAGCAAACTATTTGCTAAACTTTTTCATAATATTTTGTAGTCAACATTAAGCATTGACAACGGGCGATAGGAGCCTACATTCTTTGCGTCTTTATCCTTTAAAAAAAACGAAACAATGACTTCTTCCCTCATCATCCCACATTTCTGGATGGATTCAAAATATCTCTTAAATTGGGAACCAACATGTCTATAAACATTGCGTAGACTCCAATTGATGTGAAAGCAAGGTACTTTTCTCCAAGCCATCTCCTTCATGGCTACCCTTACTTAGTGTACCACTATATACTCCCTTAAGACAGCAGCCTCCTCTGACGTAAGCCTAAGGGGGAAGTACCTGTGACACCGTCAACTATGTCTTGGTCAATTGCAGGGTCCCTGACCGAATAGAGATAGTCATAATAGGTTTTAAATGGATTGTTTATCTCTAGTTTTGAGTAGACTAACTGATCCCCTGGAGCAGAGATATTAAGAATCAGGACATCCCGTTTTTTTCATTTAACCAGCCGAGCCAATAGTTTTCCAGCTTTCTCTCTTTCGTTATGTACCCTTGCCATATACAACCTATAATCATACCCTTTTACCCATTCAACCAGCGCCATCAACTTCTCCTTTTCCTCCTTGAGGCGCTCCTGACACATGCCACCCGCCGCCAGGTCCTTCTCTAGCGTGGTTAGCAGCTATTCTTGCTTTATGATGTCAGAGTGTAACTGTTCTCATCCCCCAACCCTATTATCTATGCAATATCCCCTTCTTACTATCTTAAGGCCTCAATTCCACTATGTTGTGTATGTCGTGCCGCCAGGGTCCTCAAAGTATTTAGTGATCGATATGCACAAGGTGGCTATAAATGCAGTATCTGCATTCTGTTGAGAATCTGTGTTGAGTTTCCTTGTGGGTATAGCCGTCCTAGGTGTGAGCCACTGTAATGTCATAATCAAAGGACTTTGGTTGCAGTACATCCTAGCCAAGCATTCATTGCGTGTCACCTTTGTATGCATTTGAGGACAACAAGGAATTATGTTCAACCGGACATACAAATCAAGCAGGCCAGAGCAATAGGAGTACTCTCTCCCCCTAGTGTTATGTGTTCTCCAACTATCCACTATCCCCTAACGCCCCATCCATTCACTACAGGCCTTTGCTACCGAATGTGTCACAGTCACGGGGAGAGGAGGATGTGACCTGTCCTGTTCCACATCAGCAATACATTTGAAGTCCCCCTATCCCAATCAAAGAGGAAAACTCAAAACCCAATCAAAGAGGAAAACTCAAAGCCGAAGTCAAGTGAGTAGACATATCCTCAAAGAACCTGGGAAGGTCTGTATTCGGGGCCTAAATATTTATCAGTGCATTGTTTTTCTCCTCCAACCTTCCAGTCACCATACAATACCTACCTTCTGAGTCAATTACTTCCCTCAAGAGCTGGAAGGGCGTACCCAGCTTAATACAAATCAGAACTCCGCAGGCAAATGGTGAATATGTTTTTAAAATATAGTTGGCCTGCCATCTCTTTTATACAGCCTGTTCCTCACTGCGTATCAGCGGTGTCAACAAAGGCATCACTTACTAAAGCATAAGGTCTATTATGTGACATTGCCCTCTAAAAAGAAACCACACAGACTATAATTTCCCCCTTCGTCTTTCCAACATGAACTTGTAAGATACAACTAAAAAGTTAACAAAATCAACTACTTCACACAACCCCCCAAGACTGTGACGACTAAACATCTTGTCCAAATCGGTAGTAACTTTATCTATAATCGCACCTCTAGTGCAGGCTATGCAGGCCTCGCTGAGAAGTGCTTTGGAGAGAAAGTGACGTTCAATATCACAGGGGGTCGAATGAATCCCGACTGTTCCATGACGTCACATTAGATAATATATAAGGATATTGGCCTGTTTTAACCTTTCCACTTTACGAATTAGAATGCAGGAAATTCAATGGTGGAGTCCAATAGTAGAACCTTGGATTATATCGTCCGCCGTGCCGGGAGTTACTTTAGGTAATGCAGTATTAGTTACAGAATTCCTAGTACTTTCTGACGCTGTAGCAGAGTCCAGGTCCATGTGTAACCCCTCTGCCAGTCTTTTCCAGGAGCTGTTTAGTGTTGGTGTTGATGCAGCTGCAATCACCCGTTCTCCTATAATTCAACCTGCCTTTTCGTGGGATATAACCCCTGCAACGCCTGAATCATTGTCACTGGCACATACGTGGCCCTCTCAGGCAGCAAAGTCTCTCTGCCAGCAACATAGTTCTTTGTCCCAGTCAATGCTTCAGAAATGTCAGTACAAAAAATACAACTTTCCTTGTGACTGTACCTTTAGGCGCACCAGGAACAACAGTGCATCTATTAGGCTGAGCTCTCAAAGATGCTATTTTGCTTCATGATGCATGTTGAAATTAGACCAGCATCATAAAACCTGGGTATATGGATGCCTTTGCATTCTCCATCACATAGGGCCTAGCTTATCTTGCCTGTTTCAATATATAGTCTCTATCGCGGAACTGCAAAAGTTTTGCTATCACCAAATGAGGATCTCTGTGTGCTCTCCACCACATAGAACTAGCAAAGGGCCTCTGGCTGTGCCACCTTCTTTCACCAGCCCCCCAAGAAATTGAATCCCCTTCAATTTTATCAGGCAGACCGACCCACCTTAAATAATTCTACCGTGCTTTGACTTCCAGGTCACCTACTCTGCTTTTCCAAAATGTGCGCCTTTTTGTCATGCCTGTCAGATGCTGTTTAAAATTTTTCCATTGTGAGGGTGAACTTCAGCACAGCTGCTTCCACTTTATTCACCCGTTCTGACATCTTCTTGTGGTCATCTCTCAGCAGTCCTATGTCTAGATAGTCTATTTTGCTTTCCGGGAGGTCTCTGGTGGCACCTATGGCTGGTATAATAGCATCAAGGTTATCCCCAAATGCTGGACTGTCAGCACCGCATTTGATGCAGACACCATCATAGTCTTGTCCCCTCAGTTTTGGCACCATCAGTGGGATCATCTCTATATTTATGGTTTCTTCCCATTGTGTTGTAAGCCCCAGTCAGTGGGTGGGATTTAGAGCAAGGCTTGTACAGGCCACAGACCAACAATTAATGTCGACCAAGAAGGCAAGAGGTTGATATGTAATTGGTTGTATGAGGCTGAACTGGCGCCCCACCAACTCAGCGCCGGCTGGTAGTGACTAGTGATGAACAGCAAAGTAATGCAGGCCTCTAGGCCACTCGAAGCTTGCGTAGAGCTGTGCCTGTAGGCTGGGGTCTCCAACCTTTTCTGTAATAAGAACTACTTATGCTCAGTGAATATAATCCCAAGCAACTAATATTATTAGTGTTGGAACAATGACCACATTAGGCAAGATAATATTGGTGGTTCCATATGCAAGATAGCAGGCAGTGGTCACCGTAGTTCAGTGTTGCCAGCAGTGATAGCTTCAATGCAGGGTTACCAGAAGCAATGTAAAAAAGGCTTTGTCAATTTGGAATACCTTTACATGGGTAATACATAGCAGCCATAGCTGCAATGCCCCTGCCACCAAGGTAATGACATTAGTATTAAAAGTCCCCCCATGCCACATGATGTATCACTTAAATGTCAGCTTGAAATGTATTTTGGAAATGAACCAATTTTTCCCCACACATAAGCTTACAAGGTCTGGTGCACACATTTGTGTCTCGGATGTACACTTTTCAATTTTGGCATACATATATTATTTCAGCTAAGGAAAAACTTGGTAAACTGACTGCAAACAGGAGAACTACTTACAGGCACCTGGAGAGCTACCAGTCACTCACAAGCAATTCATTGGAGAAGCCTGCAGTAGGCGCTGTTGAACCCCAGCACTATGAGCAAATCAAAGGGGGCTGTAAACAATTATTGTGCATAGAGCAGTGTTCCCAAACTTTCAGTAGCTACCTGGGCCAGGAAGCTAGTTATGTACTCTGGTGTGCCTCACGGTGCAACTCGTATATGTGAACATCACTTATTGGCCCCAATTCTTATACGGATCTACAGCAGAAGGAAGATAACATCCCTGGAGCTGAGAGTGAGTCCATGTTTTCAAGTAACTCTCGAGGATAGCCCACTCATTCATTGCCGCATAGATAGAGTATACACAAAGGTGAATCTCCCATGTCCACCCAACAAGCCGTGGCCTCCGCTCTTTGTAGGGCACCAAAACACACTATGGCAAGATGTAGAGCACCTTGTCCCATCTTTTTTTGTCATGGAGTTTCTCCCACCAGGCGAAAGCTGGTCCTTTCAAATCCCTTAGCACCGTCTGGGTAGTGTGCAGTGTTCCTCTCCTCCGGGAGGGCCGGTCATGGGCTTGGATTCTTGTGCACATTGGAAAACAAACTCCGGGTTTGTAACAGTGCAGTTACCACCCCATGTAGCACTCCAGATAGCCTCACTCCATTTGATTGCTGCTACCTCACGAACCACTGAATTGTGCTTAAGGATGCAGTGTACTCCGTAGCCTGGCAGTCACAGCCACAATCTTGTTTTCACTGGCAGTGTGTGCAGGGCTTACTGGCACTGCTGCAGCTCAGCATCCTTTCTCAGTCAACACTACTGACTCACTGGGCTTTGTTAAGGCTCTCCTTCTCCTCCAACTTTTTAACGAAGTATGTGAGCGGCTGGGAAGCCTTTCATGACTCGGGCAGCTGGAAATCAAATGCCAAGACCTCCTTACTGCATGGCGCTAGCTCCGCCCTTCTTCCATTAGTCTGTTGCTGTGTCATTCATATTTTCTTCTACCCACTCCGGCATGCACCATGGGACAATGAGTAAGCCAACTTCAGCCATTGGCTAACTTTACTGTGAGTCACAGCATAGTTCCCTTTCACGAGGAGCACATCCACACACAAAGTAGTTCCTTTCAGTGCCAGGGACTAATTTTGGAGTGTGTGTTTTTTCAGACCCAAAAATATTTGTACATTTATCCAGAAGTTTTTTTTGTTGTTTGTAGGTTGATGAAGGCCCAGCAGCTTACCCAACTATAAAGTTTTGCAAAAACCCTGAGAGAACAGCATAAGAATTGCCAAAAGGCTGGTGGAAAACACCAGACCTATTGGTGTTGCCAATGTTTTTTCTTTTTGGGCATCTCGTCTTATTTTTGTAGGATGATCAAAAACTTTTATGCAATTTTATATGTAGTGATCCACAAACGTATGTGTTGAGCTTTCTCCCTTAGGCCATGTTACCCGCAGCTAGCATCTTTAATTGTAACTGCCATTGGAAGGCAATGGTGTTTTATGGTGTAGCTAGAGAAAGTTTTAGCCATGTTTCAGTTAGGCATTGCTGTTGTTTGAATATAGAGAGAATTACATCAACTCCCAACCTTGCCAAGGTCACCAATCTCATGAACTTCTTTCTTTAAGTCATACTAATGAAATGAGAACATGACATATGTTAATCAGGTTGCAAAAACATATTTTCATGTACAATGAATTGTACTTGGATTCCTCAAAGATATCATCAACAAAACTTTATAATTGTATTCCACTCTCTTTCTCTCTCCTTTAATATCCCTGTTTGTGGGCAACCACCACAGCCGCCAGTTTATTCCTCAGCTATGGGTCTCCTACCGATATAACTTTGGTTGGTCTGGAAGCAGACTGGTCACTAATTCTATCTTCCCATGAAGAGATTGGCTCTTGTGGCTTTAACCGTGGGCTGTGTTGCCACACTGCTTTTTCTGGGACAATATTGGTCTATTGCCTGTTCTTATTAAATTAAAAAGGGAAGAGGAACACTAATTTTTCACAGAGGAAAGGGCCAGATGGATCTGTTTTTGTGCTTAAATGCCGATGGCTGTTGTTGGTGAAAGGCTCAACGTAAATCGGTTAGAAACACAGAAAAAGAAAAGCACACAAAAACTAGTATCAAATAAAGGGAACACTTAAAAAAAATACTAAATCAATCTTTAAATTATAAATTCTTATGTTGAAAATGTATCTGTGGGATATAAACTAAAAAGAAAATCATGAAGAGTTACTAATTAATCTGATTACCAAAATAAGGAATCCCACATTTCAATTAATAACATGAGAAAATATACAAGAACATTAGGAAATGGTCTTAGCCACATAAGTGCCAAGAGTCTTTCAAACTGTAGACATAGTTGTTAGAGATTTATTAAAATTATAAAAAGAAGGAGGCTGGACAAGTCTAAGAAATAGCACCCATGTCCACCAAATATGAACAAACCGAAGATGTTCATCTTTGCAGTTTGATATAGTTGACTGATAGCTGAAGAAATAAGAAAAGAAAATAATTTAATGTAAAAAATGAATAAAAGATACTCTAGGTCATTAGATTGTATAATCTAATTGAAAGATAAAGGTCTGATAAAATATGTTTGGACATTCATATATTAAATGTTAAGGAACCAATCTTATTTTTGTAATGCAATCAATTTGGATTATCAATTAATTTTTCTTTAAATATTTTATAGGGAATTCAAAATCAATAGTATAAATTTAAAAAAGTAGTTTGGTAAAGAGAAGCTAATAACCAACCTGAAATTGTATGTAACTGTATTTTCCTCAATTGTTCTACACCTATTTGACTATTAAGTTTGGAATTCCATTCTCGCTCAATATTATTTCTACAGCTCGCGTTGTCAAAAAAAAGTTTCTTATATACTTTACAGGCTATATGTCCAGAGGAGCAGAGGCCCATGCAGGTAATAGCTGTGAGGCCGGGGGAGGGGGGGATTTGACAGACGACAATGAGGGAAAATTAATAATTTATTTAATTTTTCCTCGTGGTTGTCTGTCAGATCCCCCTCGCCAACTCGGCTCACCACTCTTACCTGCATGGGCCGCTACTGGCCCAGTGTGGATATAAATATTAATGCATACGTCTAAAACAGATTTGAAAAGATGTGAGGTTATTTTTATATGCAATAAGTATAAAGTTACATAGTAACACATATTTATGATTTTCTATGCCAAGAAGCTAACTTTTATGTTGTAATTCTAAAGAAAAACATATATTGCTTTGACGAATGTTATAAATATAAAAAATATCCGCATCTATCCATAATTCCCCAACAGATATGTCTTTATTCATTTTGAAAAACCTCCATGTTGATGGAGCTGCACATCATGCTTTAAATGCATTGATGAGAACCCCTGTGACAGCGGTTACACCAAACCTAAGATGTTCGCGGGGGTGGCAGACAACTCTAACTCTGGGATACAATTACTCAAAACTTTAAATCAGTCCCATAATTGTGTAAGGCACAGTCTTGATACAGACAGTTCCTGTGGGGCAATCCTTTCATCCCTCCAATCACTCTTGTTTATTGATCCAGGACGCACAAGGGAGCACTGCAGACATCAGAGCAGAGCAGAGGAGTGGAGTGGGGAGGAGGTCGACCCCAGTAGCAGCGGACAGTCGGTAACAACACGCAGAGCAGCTCGGCCAGGTGTGAGCATCTCTGGGTAGCTCCAGTCAATATTCGGCAGCTCCCTTCTCTCCCCCCGCGCCACCGTCCATCCCTGTAGCACGCATTGCAAGCAGCGGAGAAGGAGGTCGTCAGTAGGCCGGTGATACCTGCACCACACTGCGGGGTCGCATCCCCCCACAGCTAGCGTCCAGCTCCAGCATAAACAACAGATCAACACAGCTGCACAGTAACCGGCACTAGTGAAGTAGCTATTGAACTAGCCACCTAAAGCAGCCACTAAAGCAGAAAAGGGGCGTATAAAGGGGGAAACAACAGGAAACTAAGTACTTTTCAGCTTTACCAACCTCTCTTAAGCATCAAGCCCCCACTAAGCCTTAATTAAGCAGCCTAAGCCTAAATCGACACTTTGCAGTTGTGGATTGCCCTTTGAATTGTCCTCTGATTTACCCATGGTACACCTTGCGCATCCTGTACGTCACCATCTGGGTCTCCCAGGCGGACAGGCTAAGGGGAGGCCCCAGTTGCGTTGGAGGAGAAGCTGAAACAGAGGAGGCTGCTGGAAGGGGGGGGGGGGGGGGGGGGGATACGAGGCAGGGGCATGCGTCGCTTCGTGCCATTACATGAAAGAAACCAACAGTACAGGCATTGAGCCAGCCAATTCCTTCCCAAGAGTCACACACGCCAGCCAAGCCAAGCCACCGGGTCGTTCACCAGGTTGCTCACTGGTGCAATTGAAGGCGCCAATAAGGCCCCCACCTAGATCACTCAAAGTACAGAAGCAGTCTTCAGCATTCTGTGCTAACTTTAATCTCTCACACAGGATCTTTGTGTCTTGCAAACTTGTGGCGGAGACAAGAAGGAAACAAGCATTTGCAATGCAATAGGTCTCGCAGTTGCCAGAGTTTGAGCTATTGGCATTGTAAAGGGCAATGCATTTTATTTGTGTTTTGAAAACCTGTAAGCGGTGCGTAAACACGCACTTTGTACATATAGCCATTGCTTACGAGAAGTAAAGCTGGCAGCAAAAGAGGTGCAGTTACTGCCAGGCAATGACTATGCGCCGCTTGCAGGTTTTTCAAAACACATACATAAAAGGCATTGTCATTTACAAAGCCAAAAACGTCTCGCAAATACGAGACCTATTGCATTGCAAATACTCCAAGGTCCTTGTGCTGACTTCCAAATATACACAAAATCCCATAAAATGGCCCTACAATGTAAAAAAAAAAACGTAATTCCTGTTGTGAACTGCAAATGCAAACGACCCCTGGCATCCTGCAGGTGATGAAGGTTCTTTACTACGTTAACTGCTTCTTCTTACAGCAGCATAGTTTGCTATCACTGAAGTCTAAATTTTGTGTGCATAATTTCTGAGCAAGTGTCTTCCTTATCAGCAGGAATAGGGCCAAATTAGACAAAACAAATGTATCATCCTAGTTTATTCGTGGTCTCAAGAAAAGAGCAGGACAGACTGATTCGTGCTTGCAGTGGTAACCACCCAGCACCCCAATACATATGTTTGATGTCCCCAGTAGAACATTTTCGTTCAACAAATCTGACCCATTTGCTTGTTGCCCTTATCTGCAGAGAAATATATTTTTTTAAAGTGCAGCAATATATTGTGCGTTAAATAAAAACGAAAACCCAGTTTACTCTGGACCATTAATAATTCATCAGTGCGCCAAAAGGTAAAAGGAGCTCAGTTTTATGAATGATAATGCCATACATTCACTCACACCAGTGTAACTCTTGCTCATTTACTTTCCTAAACCACAGACCAATATATGTATAGAAAGCTGCAACTACGATGAAGTGTAGAAAAGAAAATTTCACCATGGGTTACTCCTTGATGAGTGCATAGGAGGTGGGCGAGTAGTTCCGTGGGTGTTGCGCTATAGGATGCAAGGTTAGAGGGTAAAAAGAGGCTGGAAAACACAGTGGTGTGGAGTAAAAGTGGAAGGGCTGGGTAGGTGCGAAGAGGGGTTGTGGCTTGAGGAAGATGCGTTGTTTAAGTATGCGCACAAGTTGTTTGAGTATGCGCAGTGTGCAGAAGGAGGCTGGCATAATGTGTGAGAGAAGGGCTGTCAGTGCCAGTTATGTTCACGGAGGTGGGGGGGCAATGGCTTGTGATGCATTTGCGGAGGGTGGAGCTCGCAGTGTGGGTGTGATAGTAGAGGAGGCGCCGGCGGGCTATGCTGTGGCTTGGGGGCAGGTGTTGTTAGCAATATGTGAAGCGCTGTGGTTAGTAGGGGCGGTTTGTAGATGTGTGAGCGATAAGTGTTTTGTGTAAGGAGGGGAAAAAAGGAAGATAGCTTGCAGTTTCCGTGTGAGAATGCCTGTCACGCCATGGAAAGACGCCCCTAGAGGAGTCCTCTGGGAAGCTGTGAGTTTTGAGAAGGTAAACAGCCACTCCCCCTACAGTCCCCATCGAAGTGTGCAGCCAGTACCTGCTGGTGTT
The DNA here is from genome assembly GCF_964204655.1 of Triturus cristatus. Lineage (NCBI taxonomy): Eukaryota > Metazoa > Chordata > Amphibia > Caudata > Salamandridae > Triturus > Triturus cristatus. Next base: position 954,122,328 of record NC_140590.1, on the reverse strand, counting down.
TTAAATTTCCACTATCCATCCTACGCAGCACCCTCTCAGCAGCACCTTTACAGCGCCCCCTGAATCGCCAAGCATATTACCAGCATGGCTGCAGCCATTCTCCCTTAGCCAACGTACACATTATGCCTGATTCATGTATCAAGAGGGGTGGCCCCCTGGCCTCCCGTGGAGTGCTTTGCTGGAACGGAAGTAATGTTTTGGGCACACATGCGGATGTATACCTGCATTAACCACTCAGCAGCGCTTGTTCAAAGTCCGCTTTTAAGACCCAAGCATGGCGCTTCCAGGCAGGAATACTATTTGTTATGGGTAGAAGGAAAAAAGGTGGTGACTGTTCTAATATGTTATTACTTTTTTAACAGCGTGGAGGATTGTTCATCCATTACCTTTTCGACCATTAAAGACCCAAAGTGTCACGGATGTTCTCAAAAAGCTAGGATACATCGAAGTACGCTCCCGCTGTTATCTCACACAGGCACGCCCCTCTTCAGCGTTATTCCCCTCCGCATGGTTTTATCTTTTGAGGAGGGGCATGAACCACTGCCCCTCCCAAAAAACACAGTCCACCATGGCACCCTGCATACTTTCAAAGTGCACGAATGGGCGACCACTAGTCTGAATGCCGCAGTCATTAATGACGTCCCCCCCAGCAAACCTTGAAAAAGTTGTTTACCTTCCCTGTCCCATCCTGCTGCAGCTGCCCCGGCCAACATACGCCATCCCTTAGCGCCCTGAAGCCCTTTCTGTGGCGCTTCACAACATTGCAGAACAGATCGCTAGTTCAGTCGGACAGAAGAACAAGCCGGAAGTCAGGCGCCCTTGCCCGGGACGTGGGCGGGGCCTGCTCCGGCAGGAAGAGAAACGGCGTGCCATGCTAACGCGGGGCTCCCATGCTGAAGGGAGTGCCCTGCGGTGGCGACCGGAGTGGAGCGAAGCCCCGGGTCCCAGGAGGGGGCCCGGGTGAAGACTGCGGCGGCCGAGGCTGCCCACGGCAGCGCGGGGCTCCCGGGAGTGCAGGGAAGCCCCGCAAGAAAAGTGCTGCAGCCGCGAGGAGGAGCCCCCCCCAGAAGAGCAGCCCGGTGAGTGAAGAAGGGCTGGGGGGTTCCGTGTGGGCTATTGTTGGTGCCTGATCGAGGCACAGCGTCCTTTTGGCATTATGAGCGGCCCCGTCTTGCAGCGGGCCGCTCCAACAGGGCTGACGTGGTCGGAAGGGGGACAGGAGATGTGCACGCCGCGTGGCTGTAAGCGCGTACACCAATTCAAATCCGCCAAGAGCCTGCGCGTGCACATCTCCTGTCCCGCTTCCGAGGCAAGTCAGCAACAATAGATCTCGCTGGCGACAGCAGCGCTTCACGCTGCGTTCGCCAGGCGAGACCTAAAAAAGGATAACAGACCTGAGACACATAGCGCAAGCCATTGCAACATCCACTGCAAAAAAAGCGGTAGCAAGTGGGCAGGAGCCTCAAGGGGTTGTGGTAAATAATTTTCCTTTACCTGGACATAATTTGATACAGAAACATAATTAAATAGCTCAGTAAAATGAGAGGCAGAATCCGTGGTATTAGAGGTTCGGAATGGGCTTTATTCCAATGATCGATTATAATCGGTTGCTCCAAGTTCCATCACCACGGAGGTTCAGGAAGTGAAGTACATACTTTATTGACATGAAGTAACCTTTATAGTACATACATTACAATGAAGCGAATGCAATAGGCGTAACAATTGATAAGGAAAATGACGATTTGTCTGCGTAACCAAAAAATGGGTGTAATAAGGAGTAAAAAGGAACATAATTGGTTATGATGTCACCTATAGGTGGATCTATAAGATAATGCTTGGCATAGATGCGCGCGCAGCAGTATGACGTGTGATTGACGTGCAACTAGGGGGTGAAGGGGACTTGACATTTAGCTCTACATGTGGAGACAAAAAGTCTGGGAGGTCAAGTCAACCTAATCCCAAATCATATCTAACATCCTATGTTTAAAGAACTATGTTATCCACAAAAGAAGGACTCTCGGACTGAATCTATTCTATACTGACTGTGCGTGCGTGTACAAGCGTCTAAATGTCTACACTGAAAGCGAGGGGGTAGGAATATTCCATGGTAACAGGGCTATGAATTACTTGCATGAGGACAGAGAAGTCGAGCCTTTTGCTCGGTAGCTGGAAGAATGTTTACTTAAACTACTAGACAGGAATGCATCGGCTGAGGGGGAAGCAGATAACTCGAAGGCGAAATACAGTTCTTGGCAGAGAATAGGCTGAGGTCAGGCTTCGTGAGCCGCGCAGAGAATGAGACAAAGTTCATGGTCACAGATGCAGGCTCGAACTGGAGTTTTCAGAGGCAGAAAGCAAGAGGAGTTTGATGACAGAATCTGGGCCTACTTGCCTGGACTGTAAAATGGCATAAGTGAACCATACAAAGCCGGTGGCCTTTCATATTTAGGAATGGAATATCCGGCCTAGTCATGGCGGATCTGACAGAGGGCATGTTGACGGTGGACGCACATGTATTTGCGTCTTCATAACTGGAACTGGAGGGAACATACATGTACTTGTGACATGCACATAGAACCGTTGGGGTCCAAGATAGGGGACATAACTGATCGGGAAAATCCATATTTCCACATTCCCTCCTTGTCCCCTACTTGCCCGTTAAGAGATATCAATCTTCATTAATCCATTGATCTGTTAATATAACATCATTTGTTCTTCTTTCTTCTTCCGGGACGAACGAAATCTTGGTGGTGGAATACACGATGTGGTACACAGACCACAAATCGCTGGTCCACATTGCAGACATAGACAGCAACTGAATAGTATGAGAAGGCCAATACCTAGGAAGGATAAAACTCTCCATCCCCAGGCCGATATCACACTCCAAAACCAACTGGACCAAGTCCAAGTGCCTGGGTTCTGGTGTATCTGGTTTACAATCTTATGAAGGCGAGTGATGGCTTTATATACAGATGGCGAATTTTCTGGTATGAATACGCAGCAGCTTGATCCGATGACCCTACAAGCTCCGCCCCTATCAGCCAGGATGACGTCAAGAACAAGACGATTTTGAAGCACAACAATCCGCATAGCAGACTGCTCTTCCGTTAAATTCCCTAAGGCGGAAATAGTCTCATTCACTACTGCTTCAAGGGTTCTAGTTAATCTACGTATCAGTTTACTATTAGTAACAGTACCTATATAAGGAAAGATGCCTTTATTGAAATCTGTGTATTTTTCCCATGCTGTTTCAGTGTAATCGACAATTGGGAGATCTCTCCGCTCTCTGTTGTGTACTAAATGAATATTTCTGTAATAATCAGGAGGAGCTAGGAAAACAGGTGGCAAAAGGAATGCAATGTAGCAGGTACCATCCCAGTCTAGAGGTAGACGCATATATGCAGTCTGACCACATATAAAGTAGGAGTGGCGATAAGCTCTAAATGAAGATTTGCCTCGATCACTGAATTCTACTATAGTAGTGCATTTACTATGGCCCATATGTATGGAACCGACCTTTCTTACACATAATTCACCCTTCGCTGGGAATACTGACATGGTGGGCAAGACTAGTTCAACTTCGGATATGACATTTAGAATCATGAGATTAGGTGTAAAATTACCTAATCCATATACTTCATTTTCTAGATCAGTTCCTGTTCTCTTGGGGCGACCCTCCTTGTCAGGGTAGCAGACCTTGAGTAAAACTAGGTTCAGATTTCCCCATACCCAATGATCTTGGTAAACTGCTGTGTCTGAGTCTATGGAATTGATTAAACTAAACCATGCTCCACAGGATCCATTATGTGTAAACGGATGTGGAAAGAAAGGCAGGACTCCTTCATAATTCTGATAGGGAGGGAGTCGGCCACACACCCAACAATTAGTGGCATTACTAGTCTGATGGGAATGATGTAACATACTAATGAAAGTGTTATTGCGCAGCGCAAGTCTATAAGACAATTCATGCGGAGGTAAGTCACTAAAAGAATGTTCAGCAGTAACATTATAAACATGTCTAGAAATAGGGTAATATATGTGCAACAATATGCTTGCAGTAATTATTAAAAGACTCAAGAAAAACAAGATTATTAATGTCACTATGCAATGGCTACGCAGTGATTTATAATACGCCTGTCGTTTCATCATTTTTCGCGACTGTCCATGATTCAGGTCTAGAGGATACATGTCAGAGACAGATTCAACCGCTTCACCTAGGAGAGGACTTAAACAATCAAATCGTCTGACGTTCTAGGCCTCAATTTAATTTTATAAAGTTCAGTTTCAGTCTTTTCAACCAAAGGAAGTTTTGAATCAGTCTGTGAGGGAGTGCAGGGCACAATGTCTATATCCGAGGATTGTCCATGAAATTTCTTGATATGACTTGAATGAATCCAGCCCTTGCGGCCCTCGATCTTCACGGCTGTTCTTGTGGTTAGCAGAACCAACTTGGGTGTCTTCCACCTGGGCTCCAGCTGAGTCTTTCGGTCGAAATTTTTCACAAACACGAAATCACCCGGAACTACGTCATGGGGTTTCACCTCAGTGTTGTCGGGAAATGCTGCAGCAACCTGTGAACGACAAGATTGTAGTGCAGACATCAAGGAAGCCAAGTAATCTGTCAGCATATTACAGTCAATATCAGTTATTTTGCGTGGTATGGGCGTCCCCCACATATTTGGTGGTCTGCCGAAGATCACCTCATACGGGGATAGCCCTGTTCGAGAGTGTGCTACCATTCTCATGTAAAAGAGTGCAACTGGTAATGCTACCATCCAGTCGACACCTTTCTCTCTGCATATTTTGGACAGTCTGATTTTCAGTATCTGATTATGTCTTTCTACGAGACCTGCTGCCTCGGGGTGTCGAACACAGTGGAATTTCCACTGATATCCTAGCAGAAATGAAACATGTTTCATTAATTCGGATGAGAACGGCTGGCCGTTATCTGAGTAGACAACACGTGGTAAACCGTATCGTGGGAAGAATTCTCGAACCAACTGTTTGGCAGTAGTCGGGGCAGTGTAATCTGAAACCGGGTATGCCTCCGTCCAACGGGACAGAGCGCAGACAACTACGAGAACATATTTGAATCCTCGACATCGTTCCATCTGGATATAATCCATCTGGAGGACTTCAAAAGGGTGGTCAGGAGGATGAAATCCACCCTGTTCTACGGGAACGCTTTTTCCTGGGTTGAACTGGCAACAGATCATACAGGTACGGACCTTTTGTTTGGCTGCTGCTCGTAAATGTTTATTGAACCAGATGTGTTGAATGCTGTCTAGCATAGCCTTTTCTCCTAGATGCGCTGGACTATGTATAGTGTTAATTATAACTTGGACCATTGAATCAGGAAGGAACCATACAGATTTTTCCTTCATCATCCATCCCTGGTCCGTTTGGATCCCTCCTAATTCAGTCCATTTCTTTATTTCGTCTGGTGTAGCATGTGTCTGTATGTCAATTACGTCAAGGGTAGGATCTTTAACTGTCATACAATGTGTCGGTGTCGGGACTATTGTCTTTGTCATGTCGAGGGTTTGAGTTTGAGCAGTCTGTTTAGCTGTTCTGTCGGCTAGATCATTGCCTTGGGAAATGATATCAGTAACCTTCGTATGAGCCTTACATTTCATAATTGATATTGCAGTGGGTAGATGTATTGCATCTAATAAGGCATGAATGAGGGGTCCGTGCTGAATGTGGGCACCGTGGGAAGTTAAATAACCTCTCTCTCGCCACAGCACGCCGAAGTCATGTACAACTCCGAATGCATAACGTGAATCAGTGTATATGTTGACTTTTTTATTTGTGCCTTGAATACAGGCTTGTGTCAGAGCGATGAGCTCTGCGGCTTGAGCTGACAAAGTATTTATACGATTAGTTTCAATGACTTCAGTATCTGTGGTGACTGCGTAAGCAGCCACTAACTCTCCTGTACTTGTTCTCATACATGAACCATCTACATACAACGTCAGGTCTGGATCTGACAATGGGACATCTGTCAAGTCTTGTCTGGGTTTTGTCGTTATAGTAATAACTTCAATACAGTCATGAGCTAGTGGGTCTGTTCCGGTTACTGGCAAAAGTGTGGCAGGATTCAATGTGTTACAGCGTCTGATTTCTATATGTGGCTGAAACAATGTAAGTTCATACCCTGTAAGTCGCGCTATAGTCAAGTGTTGTGTTTGCGTTCTATTTACAAGGACCTCTACTGTGTGTGGTACTTGAACTGTCAATGGATGTCCTAACACTATGGCATCGCTTTGTCTGATTGCTAAAGCTGTCGCTGCTACTGATTTCAGGCATGCAGGCAAAGCCTGAGCTACTGGATCTAATGTACTAGAAAAGTAAGCACATGGTTTGTGTGCTCCTGCTTGTTCCTGTGTGAGTACTGACAAGGCAGTACCTTCGCGTTCTGTAACAGAAAGTGTAAACTGTTTTCTGTAACATGGTGTTGCTAAAACAGGTGCTTGACATAAAGCTTTCTTTAGGCTTTCAAAAGCTTGTGTATGTTCTTGAGTCCAAGGGAGAACAGTCGATGTGGCTGCCTCCTGTGTTGTCAACTGAATGAGTGGTTTTGCTAGAAATGCATACTGAGGGATCCACTGCCTACAATATGAAGTGAGGCCTATGAAAGCCCGTACCTCCTTTTGTGTCTTGGGTATTGGCATGTTAGCTATTAACTGAATGCGGTCGGGTGTAAGCTGCCTTCCCTCCTTGGACAGCGAGTGTCCAAGATAAACAACTCGCTGGACACAGAATTGCAGCTTAGAAGGGGACACCTTGTGCCCTTTTTCGGCTAGAAATTGTAAAACTGTCAGTGATGCTTTTTCACATTCCGGTTCGCTTCTCGCGGTGATCAGCAGATCATCGACATATTGAAGCAGAGCAGTGTTAACTGGCATGTGGATACTATCGAGTTCTCGTTTCAGTGCTTGGCTATAGATGCTGGGGCTTTCTGTAAATCCTTGAGGTGCGCGTGAGAATTTAAAGCTACGCCCATTTAAACTAAATCCGAACAAATGTTGGCTTTCCGGATCTATTGGGACGCTGAAAAAGGCATTCTTGAGATCGATTACAGTAAAGAATGTTGCTTCGGAATCAATAGCTGTCAGTAATGACGAGATATCTGGGACCACAGGAAATTGTGGCACAATGCATTTGTTTAACTCGCGCAGATCAATAACCAATCGATATACTGGCGGGGCCTTAGGATCTGTTCGTTTAAGAATCGGAATTATCGGTGAATTACATACATTGGAGTCTGTTTCTACAACTACTCCTTGGGCAATAAGCTCGTCAATGATTTGTAGTAAAGCCACTACAGCATCTGGTGGTAACTTGTATTGTCGCATTCGTGGTATCACCACTCCTGCCTTTAATGTGACTCTATATGGTGTAATATTCATGCAACCAACATCAGTAGGGCCTTGTGCCCATAGACGTGTAGGTAAAGTCTGCAGTCGGGGATCCATGTCTCTAGACACATAGTGACCTTTAAAATCGCGTAAAAACAACCTTACTCCTTCCGGAGAACAACATATTATAGCTCCTAGAGCTTTCAATGTTTTTATTCCTAGCAAGTTTTCTGGACATGATTTAGTAAGCAATAAATCTGTAGTTCGGGTCAGAGGTCCTATCGTAAGTGGCAGAGGTTGTGATACTTCATTAACAATAGGTTTCCCTGAAAAACCAAGGGAAATATTCTGTGAGCCTGAGAGGGGTGCCCCTGGAACTTCACTACGTTTTATAGTTGTTCGACTTGCCCCTGTATCGAGTAAAAATTTCCTATCTTGGCCTAATAATTCACTATGTACATAAGGTCCTTCTTGATCTACAGGAATCTCGATAAGGGGTAAATCAACTTCCCTCTCTAGGCTAGTTCATGCGTAACGCTGATACTCAGGATATTCATACTGTGCGGTCTGATACATTTGTCGTGTTGTTGTCTGTGTGGCAGCAACAGGCAACGGTGGTGCAGCTGGCACAAACTGTATTGGCTGTTGTGCGGCTGGCATGGCCTGGGCATGCTGCAGAGCTCCTTGTTCATTCTGCTCTTGTCTAAATGGCCGTGGTCTTTCTTGTGTTTTACCTATGGCGATATTATGTTTTAGAACTGGACAATCGTGTACATAATGACCTGGCTTTTTACAATAATTGCATGTCCCTTTTACAGGTCCTGCTGAATCGGAATGTGTCATACCCTTTTTATGTCCTTCAGCTGGGACTGTCTGGGAAACTAGCATTTTCATTTTCGTGTCTTTCATGCGTCTGTGTTCATGTTCTTGTTCCTCTCTAATTCTATTGTGATGGTACTGTAACATTTGTAACATTTGTGATGGAGTGTTACCTTGCCAGGTACTCTCGAATTTTAATACTCTATTCTTTACTGGTGGCAGGGCATTTTCTACTAATTTTGTTACAAACAGATGTGGGTATGATTCGCTACTTGCTTTTATGCCACTATTTATACCAAAACATTTTTCAAATCGGGCATAGTAATCACTAGTGTCTTCATCTTGCTTCTGTTTACATGCTGAAATTGTACCCCAATCTTCCTTTTTCGTAGTTAATAAACGTGGCAGTACCTGTACTAATAAACCTGGCAGTGCTTTAGTTTTATCCCCAAGTCCTGCTCCTGCAGTTCGGGCCTTTTCTTCTGCTTCTAACACTGACCATTCTATCTTTTGGTCTCCTACCTCCCACTCTTTTTCCTTGAGTTTCTCATAAATACCAGCAGGCATCAATACCTTTAATATTGTCATAATGTCGGGATAGGTATACTCTCCCATGAGTAACATGTCTTTAATTTCTCGGTGAAAACCCGCTGGATCTTTGTCATGACTGGGTACCACTTTCTTCATTTGTAACAATTCTATTTTCGATATGGGCGTATATACAAATACGCGCTTGAACTCGTTGTCCTCGCCTTTTATTGGGTGCACTTCTCGTAAGGGATTCTGTCTATCCATGTGATACGTGGTTCTTTCCTTGACGGGCAATGAGACATGCTCTGCGCATACAAAAAGGATATACTGCTTTCTCGATTCTAGAATGTCTTTAATTAATTTAGTACCTGCACCTCTCCATTTATTCATAAGCAATTCAGTCAGTATGTCAGGTAAGGGACCAGGGTCCGAATGCTGACTTCGATATAGTATAATGAGTTGTTGAATCATATAAATCCCAGCTAACCTCTGTTCATCTGGGGTAAGATTCAAAAATGTGCGTACTACTGTATCATCACTATATTTTCCGGGACTGTCCACCCAATGGACAGCTGCCCTGGCTAAATCTTGTTCATCCATAGAATCGAGAAAATGATAACCCCTTCGTTCTCGGAGTAGTTTGTCGGCGGTTTGGAACGAATGCTCGTTAGACCTTATATTAATTATAGGTATTTGGAAATTCCTGTTATTATCTGGACATATCGGACGTATCGAGTCAGTAAGACGTCTATTATTATTACAAGATCTTCCTCTACCTACATAGGCTATGGTGTCTGACTGTCCTGTGGGCAGTCCTGACCCTTCTTCCTCGCTTTGTTCGGACTCGTCTACCTCTAATCTCTCTTCGTGTAGGCGTTCTATTTCTTTACGGATCTTTCGGCACATGGCTATTATACAATTTTGTTTATCATGTCTCCCTTCTGATATATTCTGGCTCCATCTTGTAAGAACTCGCATTGCTTCCGGGTCTACCCCCGGTCGGTCTTGATTTCTGATCACACAGTTTATGAGGAAACGTAACAGTTCCCCCTGTATCTCTACTTTCTGGTATTCCATAGCTCTGTTAATACATTCTGGATCTCGCCCTGTTTGGACAAAATGATATATATTATCTAGATGCGCAGTCATTCCTGGTAACTTTCCTAAATACACTGCGGCTCGTCTGATACGCAATGATGCCAGGGTCATTTCGTCCTCTTTACCGGGCACAGGGTCATATCGGCAATCTATAAGAAGTTCCTTCAGCGTACGGGCACTTATGAGTTTGGGTGTACGTGAATGTGCTGACTCTTGAAAAGTAAGTTTATTTATTCTGGGTGGCGTAGAGAAGATATTGGTAGCACCTCCCGTGGCCCCATCTGGGGTGTCGGGTGTGAAAGGATTCGTTGAACGTGACACAGCAACTACAGGTGTGGACACAGCTATAGAAGTAGCTGTAGCAGCGGATGCAGAAACAGATGTGCTTGCCAGAACTTGTGACTCGATTTGTTGCGGTAGGGATACGGGTGCTGGATCTTGGCGTTGGACCTCCCTGGTATGCGGTCTATGCGGGGCGGAGTTGGCATATTCGGGAGCTGCGTCATCTAAATATGAGGAAAGAAAAACATCTTCTGCGGTTCTAGGATGCCCCTTAGGATGTACCTTTATTGGGAACAATGGGGGTGGCAAGTCTTTCGGTATTTCTGGAGTAGCCTTAGGTAATCCTTCGGCCAGAAGGGGATACATACCATTCACAAGGGCGTTTCTTTGTCTGTCTACTTGTTCTGATTTCACTCGGATACCTTCCTCAATTAATAGATTTTCTCGAACTTTATTTGAACTTTCTTTACTCTTTTCTTCCTGTCTACGTGCTTTTTCTGTGCGTCTATGAGATTCTTTACGCCATAACTCAACGGCGTCTTTCTGTGACTGTCTGACTTTCCTTTTCCATAACTCTTCCTCGACTTTCATGATGCACTCTGCATCCCAGGTTCCCGCTGCGGGCCACCTCTGACTTTCCGGTAATCCCTTGGTGTAGTCTACCCATAAATCAAGAAATAATATAGCGTCTAAGCCATGTTTGTGATACATGAAGTGCCCTGGAGTGTCCCTAGGAGGAATAGGGACGGCTTCTTCGAGAACCCCTTTTCTAGTAGTGATCTGTCTTAATTTCGAGAAGAGCGGCATATTGACAACTGATCCGATACTTAATCTTGAACACACTTAATACAAAAAGCACAATAATGAACAACCATTCATACCACAATATGCAGGACGTTTAACACATTAAACATTAAACATTTTTAACCTTTAAAATAACCAACAATGATGATCGTCTGCATAACTAATCATCAAGCTTAATTCTTGACAAATAACTAGATACTTCGGAATACTTGATATACTGCTAAACAGTACAGATACACTGCTAAAACAGTGCAGACCGGATTTGTGTACCCAAACCCGTCTTGACCGGCACAACCTATGTGCACGTCAGAAATGCCTCCCCAGCAATGGTACTCACCGGGTAGCTTCGGAAACGGAAGGCCTCGGTAACTTGAACTTGAACCGGACTGGACTCGACTCGACTCGTCGGACACTGGGCTTGACTTCGAACTGGTGGGTCTCTGTATACCTCGGATCTTGCTCTCTCAGCTAGGCTCTGGTCGGGATACTTCGCACTTCTCACCGCCTCGTCTGGGTGTTGATCGCAGTCTCAGTCGCCCCCGCTTGACCGGAGGGAGATACAGGAAATCCTGCTGGTACGCGTTATTGTCCGTCCAGCTGTGGCAGGAGACCGGGCCTGCAACGCACCGCCGGCGCGTGAGATGAGAAAGTGTCCCTATTCGGGCGCCATTCATGTGGTAAATAATTTTCCTTTACCTGGACATAATTTGATACAGAAACATAATTAAATAGCTCAGTAAAATGAGAGGCAGAATCCGTGGTATTAGAGGTTCGGAATGGGCTTTATTCCAATGATCGATTATAATCGGTTGCTCCAAGTTCCATCACCACGGAGGTTCAGGAAGTGAAGTACATACTTTATTGACATGAAGTAACCTTTATAGTACATACATTACAATGAAGCGAATGCAATAGGCGTAACAATTGATAAGGAAAATGACGATTTGTCTGCGTAACCAAAAAATGGGTGTAATAAGGAGTAAAAAGGAACATAATTGGTTATGATGTCACCTATAGGTGGATCTATAAGATAATGCTTGGCATAGATGCGCGCGCAGCAGTATGACGTGTGATTGACGTGCAACTAGGGGGTGAAGGGGACTTGACATTTAGCTCTACATGTGGAGACAAAAAGTCTGGGAGGTCAAGTCAACCTAATCCCAAATCATATCTAACATCCTATGTTTAAAGAACTATGTTATCCACAAAAGAAGGACTCTCGGACTGAATCTATTCTATACTGACTGTGCGTGCGTGTACAAGCGTCTAAATGTCTACACTGAAAGCGAGGGGGTAGGAATATTCCATGGTAACAGGGCTATGAATTACTTGCATGAGGACAGAGAAGTCGAGCCTTTTGCTCGGTAGCTGGAAGAATGTTTACTTAAACTACTAGACAGGAATGCATCGGCTGAGGGGGAAGCAGATAACTCGAAGGCGAAATACAGTTCTTGGCAGAGAATAGGCTGAGGTCAGGCTTCGTGAGCCGCGCAGAGAATGAGACAAAGTTCATGGTCACAGATGCAGGCTCGAACTGGAGTTTTCAGAGGCAGAAAGCAAGAGGAGTTTGATGACAGAATCTGGGCCTACTTGCCTGGACTGTAAAATGGCATAAGTGAACCATACAAAGCCGGTGGCCTTTCATATTTAGGAATGGAATATCCGGCCTAGTCATGGCGGATCTGACAGAGGGCATGTTGACGGTGGACGCACATGTATTTGCGTCTTCATAACTGGAACTGGAGGGAACATACATGTACTTGTGACATGCACATAGAACCGTTGGGGTCCAAGATAGGGGACATAACTGATCGGGAAAATCCATATTTCCACAGGGTGTATAGAATCCTGTCCGGACAACACAAGAAAGAGAACCATGGCACACTGGAGAAGGACCCGCATCCAATGGGAAATCTAGGCGAGGCAAGACCTAATGGCTCACATGCCCAAGGATGTGGCATGGTGGCAACAAAGAAATTCCATATATAAATACCTAACAAGGACAAGGGTCGGCATGGTAGAATTCTCAGGGGCTACCACACTGCAGCCAATCCCAGAAGCACTGGTATAGACGAAGAAACAAGAGCAATTCCTCTATACTCCAGACAGTGTTGCTATCTCCAGTCTAGACGCAGCTATTATTTAAGGGATGGCAAAGCTGGCAGACATTGCATTGGAAAAAAATAGAAATACCACTGACATCCATATTGAAAGTACACCAGTGGAGCAGATTGAGGTCATAGAGATCTCTTCCACTATTAATATTGGAGATACAAGCACAAGGTGACATGGGACATTCATGGGGGGGTGACCTAACCTCTCCATTTGTGGGGCCACTACTCAGAGCAATGGCCCGCATGCGGTCAATACCATGCAACAGACAGCCAAATATAGTTGAAGCATTGATTCAACAGCCAAGCAAATACCAACACAATACCCTATATGATTCAGTAACCGAATGGCCCAACCAGAATTGCTCAACCCCCATGGAAAAACCCAGGACGGCTTATGGGCAACAATCCATCACACCTCGTCTTATTAACATGGAACGTGTTGACACCCTCATTGAGGCAGAAGGCAGGGCCGCATCAACATCTACGTACATAGGGGATCGCTCCACGAGCCTCACTTCAATCAGTGGGGAGAGTCCGTAGTTCATCATAAATACCATAAACTCCTCCCTACTAGCAGCAGTGAAAGCTCTCACCTCGCAGTCACATAAACCAGAAATCCAAGTGGAGGTAAAACACATGCTTGCCTATAGTGTGCTGACGATTGACAAAAAAATAGATATGCTAATCACAAAGGTAGACTACTGAGTAAACAAACATAGGTATGAGAATGCGCCACCCAGAGGCACAAGTGATGCCATAGTTGAGAAATTAACCTCACTCCCGGAGCTTCTGACCATGTTACTAAATAACTGTGCAGCCAATAAAAAAAAACCACACATCATGGGAGTGCGTCTTCTCAAACAGAACCAACGGCAATAGCAATGAACAAAAAAGGAGCCATAGATAAATGCAGAACTATAGACCATGAAGTACACATGGACCCTGGAACACAGGAGTCCACAAGTGGTGGAATACAATGCAACACCAATAAGAGGTTGCAGGAAGATAATAACGCAATCTCACCTGTTGAAGAAACTGAGGAAACTGAGCGTGAGCAACATGATGAACAGCTGCTTTATAACAACGACTGTGAAGATATAATAGAATATGTGCCATTGAATGCCAGCCAGACAAGTGGGACGACAGCAGAGGACACATGGGATAAGACAGTGAACACTACATCAAAAGACAAAGTTACGGAAATCATTCAAAAACAATAAAAGAAAGTATAGACTGAGTTGCAACATGCAAAAAGAAAAATCACTGCAAATACCAGAATCTATGAATTTGGAGAAAGAGGGCGACAATGCAAAAGAAAAAGGCGCGGTCGGGCTGGGGATCCATCCCATCTTTCAACTAAAAACAGCTACACATTGCTTATCCAATCTGCCCACACAAATGAAACAAGCTGCTGTCTCATTGGAGAGGACACCTGCGCAGACAAGCCCTGAGTCAAACTTGCCCCAGAAAACAGATGGGAAGAAGGAAAGCTACATGCAGACAATGGCATCAAATGCAGACATTAAAACCTACTCACAGGTCATGTATGGAACTACCAATGATAGTAATGTTGAGCAAACAAGTGCCCAATTTGGATGCTTAAGTGTGCCCCAGGCCTTAGCCCTGACTACAGCTGTAGACTGTAAAAAGTGTGGCCGATATAGCTCCACTCGCTCAAGTTGACACACAATGGGCCAGCTCAACCAACCGTGCTGAGATCGGCCAGCACAAGCAGGACCCGAGATGACTCTTCACACTTACCCACAACAACATAAGCGCAAATTGCCACCCTTCAAACTTGAATGAATATGGAAAAATCGAAGATCACCTGTCGGCTTCCACAGTTACAGCTCTGATTTTCACTCCAGAATTCAAGACGAGAGGACCCTGGGACATTCTATACAGATCAAATATTATACATCTTCTACACAATCTGGGTTACTGGCGCGACCATTTCTATCCCTATTGCCTTACCCTGCATCTGGTCCGACCACTATCTCCTTAAATTCTCACTTACACGACCATTGCCTCCCAAAATTAATGCCACTGAAGGAGGGTTGGCTAGAAAATGGAATCTCATTAATAAAGAAGATTTCCTTAATACTCTAGCTGTTACTGCCCCATTTCCTGACCATGATGTCAACATTCTGGAAACAAAAGTATCCAAATGGCTTCTTGATGCCAGTAATAAACACGCCCCATTTAAAAAAATTAAATTAGTACGTCGGGCGGAAGTTAACAGATGGTTCTCAGCTGAGCTCAAGACCCAGAAATTGGTCTTGCGCCAACTAGAGAGACAATGGCGCCAGCAATATGCTCCAGAAAAAAGATTACAATATACCGCTGCCCAGAAAGAGTACAAGAAAAGTATTCTGACTGCTAAAGCAGCTTTTTTCTCTGATTGCATTCCTGCATCCAACAAAAACTCTAAGATCATCTTTTCTGTGATAGAGGAACTCTCTAACCCTGAGCGCACCCTCTTGAAGGCTGCCCCCTCCCAAGATTTGTGCAACTCACTGAATGACTATTTTATCGACAAAATCTCTTTAATAAAAGCTAGTATCCCAACTCATCTGCTTCCTCTGGGTCTTCTTATTTCACATTGTAATGATAAAACCTTAAGTAGCTTCCCTATCATTAGTGATAAGGCCTTCCAAGACCTATTGGTAGAAATTAAATCAGGTGCTCCCTCTGACTGTTGCCCCCCTCGCATTCTTAAAGAATGCCTTGCTATTCATTCTGGTCCTGCTCTTACACTGCTGAACGAATCTATTACATCGGGATCAGTACCCCTGGCCTTTAAAAAAGCTACAGTTGTTCCCCTTTTGAAAAAACCGGGAGCTGACCCGGCGCTTTTGTCCAATTACCGTCCAATCTCTTTGCTACCCTTCTTGTCTAAAATCTTGGAAGGCTATATAGCAAAATGTCTCTCTAATTTTTTAGAGTCGTCCAAACATCTGGACCCACGTCAGGCCGGCTTCCGACCCGCCCATTCCACCGAATCAGTGATTCTATCGGCGGTGGATAGCCTGCGGGATTTTGCTGATATAGGCTGCCCTCGAGCCTTGGTCCTGCTGGATTTGTCTGCGGCCTTCGACACGGTCGACCATGGTATTTTGGTCGACCGTGTGAGGAGTGCGGGAGTTCGGGGGACCGCGGCCCGCTGGCTCACCTCCTTTTTGGAGGACCGATCACAAGCTGTTCGTCTGGGTCAGTTTTCTTCACATCCTCATACTATCACCTGTGGTGTACCCCAGGGCTCTGCCCTTTCCCCTCACCTTTTCAATGTCTATATGGCCCCCTTGATCAAATTACTTAAAGACAGGAACGTGATGGTTCTTAACTATGCTGACGACCTTCAGCTCCTCCTTAGGGTTGATAGTTCCAACAACGCTGATACGGGATTCCAGGATACTATGCTACTTATCCAAACCTGGATGGACCTTAATCATCTGAAGCTAAATTCTGGGAAAACGGAAATAGTGCTTACTGGGGACAGCCATAAGCACTGGGGCCCTCATTATTGGCCTCTAGAACTCGGCCCTCCACCTACCCCTTCCATCTCAGCTAAAAGTCTAGGAGTAACGCTGGATAGTGATTTGTCACTAAAAACCCAGGTTGGAGCCGTGGTGTCTAAATGCTTTTTTCAGATGCGGAAAATTAGGAAAATCCATCGTTTCCTTACCCATGACGCCTTGATCCAAGCTTTGATTTCTACGGTTCTCTCTCATCTAGACTATTCCAACTCCGTCTACCTGGGAATGCCTCACTACCTGTTCAAGTGTCTCCAGCTGGTTCAGAACCAGGCAGCGCGATTGATTTTCCATCAACCAAAATGGCACTCTTCCTCCCCACTGCTGAGGAAACTACATTGGCTTCCAATTGCTCAGCGGTGCGCTTTCAAGACGGGTTGCCTTATCTTCAAATCCTGGAGGTACAAAAGGGGGTGGTGATGGACGGAGCATCAGAACCAATCAAACACTCACACCCAGTCAACAGATCTGGGTTTGACCCATCACCGTTCTTTAGCCCACTCTGCCACCCCAGTTCAGACATGGCCATATCTTCAAATCCTTGCATGGCACTAGCCCTGAGTTCATCAATAATCTGATACTCAGGTATTCCCCTTTACGTGCCCTGAGGTCCGCCCATCAATGTCTCCTTACCATCCCAGACTTCAAAAGGGTACGCCTAGGAGGACGCAGATTTACCATTCTTGCCCCTAAATTGTGGAACACTTTTCCACTTGAAATTCGATCCTGCACTAACCTCCTCCAATTTAGAAAACTCCTGAAAACCTGGCTGTTTACCCAGGGTTAGTATCTGCCTCAATGTTATCTTTGAACCCTAGCGCCATGAAGCCAATCGGCGTACGTGCGCTTTACAAATTCCCATTAACATTAACATTAACAATATACCCTCTCACTTATCTTGCATCGGCGCATTTAATGTCAGTAGAATTCACAAATTGCACATGAATAAGTAAAAAAAAACAGTGGTCCATCAGTACTGATGTGCAAAACATCATTGCAGAAATCAAACTAATCAAAGAATGTGGCATACTTATTAATAAGCCAGAGAGAGAAAATTACCCCCACGTTCTATCCTAAAGGCAACATCCTCCGGTGCAACATAAAGTAGCAAGCAGTATCCTGAGAGGAATAAAACAAACAAATCCTTTTTCATGTGGAAGAAAAGATCACAGCACAATTGTCTAGGGGCACAGGTGACAGCCATAAATCTATGGCACACACAAGAGTGGTAAAGTCCGATTGGGCGTGGCTTCCAGCAGCCCTCTCAACAGATAAGCTGTTAACTTCCTTGCAAGGATTGGAGAAACACAATGTCTTGAAGAAATACTATGAAGATAATTAGCTGGAATGTGGCAGGTTTAACTTCCCTAATGACAAATACAAGAGTTCTGGAGTTCACTGGGGACATACAATGCCTGCAAGAAACGTAGTCGACCACGCCCATCTCCATAGTTCCAAACCATTCACAGTGCAACCCACAAAAGAAATCTCTTTGGTAGACCCATGAGCGGACTTTCAATATATGTGAAACTAGACTTGCAAGCGAAAGTAAAAGTACTGCAGCACTCCCCCTGGGACGTGCAGGCGGTCGGTATAAACGGCCTAGTACTAGATGGAAGCTCTTTGTCAATCATGGTAATAAGCCGGCATGTGAATCCACAGGGGGAAGTAAAAATGGCCAATGCAGATGTTATCAAAGCAATCCTCTATGATCATCCTGGGCACGAGTGCATAGTAGCCGGAAACGTCGATATACGCGACCTGTGCCAATCAGAGAACAATTGTGAGGATCAACCCCGGAACATCATTGAAGCCTGTCTCAGCAAATTCGATTTGGGCTCTTACGATCAAAAAGGCACAAAGGGAGGCAAAGCTATGCCCACCTTTGAAAACATTTCAATGTTGTGCTACATTTGATTAAGCAAGAATTTGTTTAACAGATGTATCAACTATCAGGTTCAAACAAGAACAGAAAATGACCACCACCCAGTGACAATAGAGTTTAATGTGAGTGCGATGACACACAAGATCCACAAGCTTGACGAGAGGCAACTACCTCGAAACACGTGTCCAGGGATGGCTAATGCGACACTTACTTTCTTCGAATACTTTTGGCACAGGCGTAATCGCCGTCACCACTACATGGACCACAGTTCCTTGGAGTAACATGCTGGTAGGACGAGCAGAGTGCGGCCAATTGGATTTTTTGTATTAAGGCTCCCTTGAGCCATTGGGCTGACGAGCCCCGGACCAGCACCTGCGCGCCATGAGTGGTACTTTACCTGATAATACTTTTTTGGCAGTCTACACGGCAACCCCACACACTCACCAACTCCCTGCTGACGAGAGGCAACTACCTCGAAACACGTGTCCAGGGATGGCTAATGCGACACTTACTTTCTTCGAATACTTTTGGCACAGGCGTAATCGCCGTCGCCACTACATGGACCACAGTTCCTTGGGGTAACATGCTGGTAGGACGAGCAGAGTACGGCCAATTGGATTTTTTTCAAGATCCACAAGCTGGCTGGCCAGCCATTATCCAGCAATGTCGGCCGAATACTCAAGAGAGTCACATGAGGTCCAGCCTGCATGGCCAAGTACTCACACTGGAAATTAACCTAACTCCTCCTGACTACGAGGGACAAAGCACACCAAGCTAAGAATCATTGGGACCAAACGATAAAGAATCTTCACGAAGCACCAACAACACAAAAGCCGACCAATCTGCAAACTATGTTTACAAGCAGGAGGCTGCTCCACCTTCCGCAAGAGAGCTCACAGAGAGTAAACAGATGTGCCATCGTGCGGAACGGCTTCATACAAGAATTAAAAAATAATCACACAGAAAGGAAGATGCAGGAGGCCAGAAGACCGCACAATTATAAGCTGGAACATAAAACAAATAGACGAGTCACTCGGCAACACTAGAGACTCATTAAACCTGGCCCCAAATGACTTGATAGATTCAAGTTCCACAATTGATCATTTAAAGAGAACCTTAAAAGAGCAAGGCAAGCAGGCTTCAAGAGACTGCTATATAAAACAAATCTGAAATATTCCAGGAGCAGCGGGTCTCGATACATCTCATGAAACCAACTCCTACCAACCATATTTGAAGGCTGACTTGGGAAGACAAGCGCTAGAAATATACTGCTGACCAGGCTCTTAACAATGCCTATATGGGAATATAGGTCCGAATGGAAGAATTCTGCTCCAAGGCACGGCAGTGCAGATGTTGCCACTATCATTCTGAGTCTGCAGCACACATTGTATGCTGTTGCTTGGGTGTGCTACCACAAAGGCACATTTATTTAAACCCAATTGTTTTGCAAAACAGGATAAGAACATGTGAAGAGGCGTTGACATACATTTACTCTACAGCAGTACCAAAGGACGTTGCCCGAATTGGCAAATTCTTCTCAGAAGCTAAAAGACTCCCACAGGATGCAAGACAACCAAACACGACTTTTCCATAAGGAAATTGCACCTGAACTGGGGACAGCATTAACCAGAATATTTTGACTAAGATTAGACAACAGGCCACTTCGCCAGCTGATTGCCCAGCATGTTTTCTCTTTATTGCATTAGTCCGTGACACTTTATTGCACTGTTCTGATACGGTTGGCATGGATTCAGGTAACAGGTCACTTCGCACACAAATCGGCACTAGCATTGTGGCACTTTACAGAACAGCCTTCGAATCTGATCTTTCGTACCTAGAACGTGCCAGAATTGCCTATTGGCTTTTAGTACGTGCTTAAAATGTGAATTCCTTTATCTTAAGCAAAGCGTAGGTGCTTGCCTCAATTCCTAGAGCCTATTCGGCTTTTTTAGTACTTGTTTGATCGTTAGGCCTAGCAAGGCTGTAAGCGCTTGCCACAATGCCCATAGCCTATTGGCTTTTTTCCTACTTGCTTAAGATGTGAACTTCTTTACTTCTAGGTCCAGCAAAGCTGTAACTCTTGTCATAAAGCCTAGTGTCCCTTGGCCAAGATCTGATAACAGGAGACCTAGCTAGTCGACTGCCATGCGCACTTACTCATAATGCCTAGTGTCCCTTAGCCTAGATCAGATAACAGGGTACCTAGCTAGTTGACTGCCTAGGAGGCTTTCTCATAATTGCACTAGCAAGGAGCACTTTAATTGCATTAGCACAGGGCACTTTATAAAATTAAAGCACTGCTAGATAGGTTCTTGTCAATGGGGGACCTTGCCCCGAGGCTTTTCACAGGATAACCTTAGAACCTGCCCTCCGGCACCTAGAATACGTTAGAAATGTCCCTTTGCTCATTGCGATTAGTCTAAATTGCTACACCTTTTAATAGTACACTCATTAACGTCACACGTGCTTGTTTTTTAAAATCGCTACGGGTACGTTAGTAGTTATATAACTTGTGATGTTTTTTTTTTTTTAAATGCTTGTAAAGATTTTAAGTAATAATACAATAAAGCTTTTATATTCATTCATTCAATCACTGTAGTTCTTGCCTTTATAATGCACAGTTAATCAGCTGAAAGACACCCTGATTTATTTGCATTAAGATAGTGATTAGCTGTTTTCTCTAGAAACAAGAAACCCTACTTTTGCTTAGAAGTGAGATATAGTCATATCATATTTTCTGAAGTTAGAATTTATATGAATTATTCTTAGACTATATGAAAAGTATTTCTGTGTTAGCAATTAGTTTCTGTAAAGCATAAAATCAGTAATTAAAACTTTTTGTCATTATAGAGATAGTACCACCCAACCTGAGTCATTATACAGATAGTGCAACTCAACCTAAATTCGCAGATTCTTAATGAGAGTACAAAAGTTTTTTTTAAATGCATAGTTACGTAGGCTAAGTTAAGTCATTGAGGTTTTGGACTCCAATCAGAGGACATTCATGAGTCGATCCTCAGGACAGCGAGTAAGGGTTGAGCCCTGTTGTGTGATAGAGAGTCAAAAACAATGCATTCAAACAGAATGACATTGTGTTGGGATTGCGAAAGTATTTGTGGAGACTCTTAGGGATCCAATGATTTCATGCAATCAGACAATGTTAATTGTAGTAGTATCAGCACATAAGTCGCCAGTCAATGGTAATAGCAGTATCAAAATAGTTGGGAGTTAGGGACTCAACTGACTGCTAACGCAGAAACAAACTCTGAGTGTTTCAGGATGGTCTATCTTCCACGCAAAACCCTGCCACTCCCACCATGGTCTTCCGTTCCAGTGGCCATTCAGGCAGTTTTAATCAACCTGCTGGACTGTTTAACTCTCTATTGCTTAGAGGTCCTGACTACATTATTGACCAGCTACATTGGCTGCAAAATGCAGCCACTTGGTTAGCTCTTTCTTGGCCCGCTTTCTCTTTCATCACCAAGGCGGCGTACACACATTAAATTGGCTCCCTGTGGCCAAGAAATTGCCTTCAAGTCGCTCTGTTTGGCTTCCAAGGCCATCCACAGACGTGGTACTCTTTAGTTGCGAAATATGTTCCAGCTGTAGTTACCCTTGAGACCGCTTAGGTCTGCTTTGGCCAGACTTCTGTTTGTCCTTAGTTACTGACTGGCTTTTTCTGGTGGCCATGCTTTCTCAGTGACAGCAGCTGAACTATGGAACTCTCTCCTTCTGCGTTTAGGAACAAGAACCTTAAATCCTGGTTGTTTCCAAGATATTATCCCTGCTGTTGTGTCAACCCACTGTATGTGGTTACTGCACCATGATGCCTTTTAGGTAATCGTGTGCTCAATAAAATTAAATACAATACATACCCATTAATCCTTTTTCATGGAATATCCCATGCTTGAAGAAGCACACGAGGAACAAAGGTTTTTGTAATTATAGCAAGAATAACCAAACAATCAATTTTTAAGAGTCTTGATGTACAGCAAAATTATGCCCAGCCCAATAAACATTTATTGGATTTGTAATTTGTCATGTCCCCAGGACCACTTGTCAGTGCAAGAAGGAAAGGAATAACAGCAGAGAGCTTTTTTAGACTAAAGGCCGTTGCACCGCATAATTCAGAGATTATGTTGATTGAACTAGGTTTGAGTTTATTATATGAGGGGGGATGAAGTAGCCATGTCCTAGAAAAGGGAATGGAGGATGGCAGGCATAAAATAGTTTCTTATTATCGAAGGTGCATTTGAAAAGCTCTGTCTTCAGTCCCTTTTAATGCATGGTAAATTGCGCAGGGCTGGGAGGCCAGGAGCCGGAACATTCCATCGAATGGCCCCTTGAATTCTTACTATTTCTGCGGTATTTTGGAATGTTTAGCAGACTGATATCAGATCTTAGAATGAATGAATATCTTTATTGTTCAGTTAGTTAAAACTTACAGTTAAAACACAGAGAAGCAGAAAGGACCTGCTCCTTGAAATTACAATAAAAGTCGAGCTGAAGGCAGTTGTCTCCGGGATCTTGATGACACGCTAGATAAAGGATCTTACATTAAAAAACATGCAACAAAAAGCACAGAAGACTTTATTATTTGAGATTAGTACAAATCCAGCTATCAGCAATTGTCCCAGTGTTCTTAATGGTTCCTAATCAGAATGCCTTAGTGCAGTGGGAGGCTGCTGTGCTAAAATGGTATGGTTACAATGAAGCCACACAGATTAAAAATGCTAGGTGCATTAACCAGAGGAGTGAAAACTAAACTCGGTTATTTGCTAAGATGCAGAAGATAGATTGCGTGTACATGCGGAACAATAGGAGTTTAAAACCTGCATGTTTGATTTTAATTTGCTCCGCATTTTTAGAGGCAGAACGAGAAAGAGGGCCTTGGTGCTCTGAGTCAGCAGAACTAGCTCAGTGCATGACTCAGTCAAGGAGACGAACGGCAAAAGCATGGATTTAGAGACATCATAGTCTACTGTTCAAAACTGCAGGATAACGTGCTTAGGTCTTTAACTAAGGTGGTGAGTGCACGCAAAAATAAATGATAAATAGTAATGGACAATCTGAAAGTACAAAATACAATGCAAATTTGCAGGATACAGTGCTTAGAGTTTTAGCTACGGAGGTAGGGCCTATGCCATGGAAAGTATTAAACAGACTCAGCGAGAGTAAGGTACGTCAAAAGCATGGTTGCAGGGGCATCATCAAATTACAGTGCAAATTTGGTGGATAAAGTGCTTAAAGCTTTAGCTAAGGTGATAAGTGCTGCACTATAATAAATAGTAACTAGAAATGGACAATCAAGAAGCACAAAGTGCATGTGCAAGTTTGCAAGATAAAAGTGCGCAGTGCTTTGGCTACAGAGATGGGTGATATCCCACGGAGAGTAGTAGGAAGTTGCAATGGATAGTCTGCCAGAGAAGAAATGTCGATGGTAAATCATGACCATGCACGTTAAGACTAATGAGGGGCGAACTCAGTTACAATGAACTCCTTGGTTCTAATGGCTTGCTTTCTGTAAAGTGTTGATGCCCACAGAGATCACGGGATAAAGTACATAGGGCGTGACAGATGACTGTACAGAAGCAAAGTGAACAAGTGCAAGAGAGAGAGTTTAAAAGGTAGAGAGGCAGACTGTAGAGCTTATTACCCTTTTGATGGTCAAAGTGCGAACAGAGCACAAATTCAGTCCTCCTGCTGCAAGACCCGCTTGGCCAGTTTTATTTCTGCCCATCTCAGGAATTAAAAAAAATTCCTGTAGGGTATTAGGTCCTCGCCTTGTAGCCAGGCGCTTAGTGCC
Organism: Triturus cristatus; assembly: GCF_964204655.1. Taxonomy (NCBI): domain Eukaryota; kingdom Metazoa; phylum Chordata; class Amphibia; order Caudata; family Salamandridae; genus Triturus; species Triturus cristatus. Next base: position 954,098,095 of record NC_140590.1, on the reverse strand, counting down.
TGTCGGCATGCATGGTTTCCGACCCTTATAAGATGATATTTCAGCAGACCTTTCCGCCATACCATTAATGTAGGGCAAGTGCAAACAATATGGCAGATGTCTTCCTTTGCGTATTGGCACAGCAGGCATACAGTCACAATGGATTTTCACAGCCATACGGAGTTACATAGTGAAGGAAAACTGCTTAGTTGGAAGTTTAGCAGCTTGAGTTTTGCTTGTAACCCAAGCAGTTCACCTAAATACGGTTGTGGCTTCCAGAGAAGGTATGTACCTATTGACATCCAAGCATGTGATCTTTTAGAGAGTAGAGCTTTATCATTAAGTGAGGGGAGCTTCTTAGCTACTGAATTAATGACTCTATTAAAAGCAGGTCGAGTGAGTGTTAGGAGCCAGAGTGCCTCTGCCGGGAAAGTCGTTAAAGCCAAGTTCAAGTAATCATATTTCTGAGTATTTCAGGATCAGAAATAGCCTTCCATGGGACACTGTTTTAAAGTGTTGCTCAACTCGTTTTTTAGCTTCTAGAAGGTATTTAGATAGGTGCCAAGACTGTTTAAATTCTGCCTCGGTAGACAAATTTAAGTCGTGTTTGAGCTGGTGAGGCGTGGTGTGGAAGGTTGGAAACCCGCCGGTAAGTACCAGTTATAGCATTGTCGATTACTTTCTCTGCTCTCCCCCTGAGAGCTTCTGCTCCAAACGCTACAGAGGGGACATGTTTTGCAGCCAAAACTTGCAGTAGTGGTTGAGGAGACAAGCCTTTCAAGGTGTTTTTAAAGTGCAAAAATCAAATGTTAGGGTATTGTTTTCCTTAGGATGGAGCAACACTGCTTTTTGAATGCGCCTCTTGAGTCAAAGGTTACCCCTAGGTACTTATGTTACTGGTTCCAAGGTTGAGCCTTCCAGAATGAATGTTGGCGGTGAGTTTCCGCTTTTGCTGACAAACATAGTCTTTGTTTTGGAAAGGTTAACTTCAGGGCACAAGTCCTAAAAAAAGAAGTGGGGGGACGCTGTCACCGGAAGTGACGTCACAACAGGAATCTCATGAAAAGAAGTGGGGGGACGCTGTCACCGGAAGTGACGTCACAACAGGAATCTCATGAGTATTCATATGCCTTTAGATGACGGGGCATTTCACAGCACTGCTACCCCTGGTCTGTTCCTCGATGTCCTTTGCAACCCCCCCTCCCATCCCCCCCACTCCCCCGAGGGGGTGCCCCAGTTGCACAACGAAGTGCTCAAAAGTGCACAAGATACAGAAGGACACACATTCCAAGCGTTAACCGCCAACGCCTGCTCGCTCCGCCTCCCAATCACTCCAGCCTGCACACACCACCGGTGCCTCTTAAAGTCTCCAATTACAAACATTTACGGGAAACTTCCCTCCCACCCGGGCTCTCTGCTCACACAATGCTGTCCAGCTTTTGGGCAGGGGGGACGGCGTCCACCCGGAAAAACCTGGTAAAATAAGTGGGGGGACGCCGTCCACCCGCGTGGTACCCCGACTCGAGCCCTGGTTAACTTGAAGCCCATGCTGTGCCTCGTGTGTTGTTGCATTTATTAGCCTTTGGAGGCCGATCTTAGTGTAGCTGATCAATACAGCAGTTGGCATACAGCATATGGGCGGCTTTAAAACCGGATAGCATAGGGGCATGCGAGTTTACATTATTAAAAATAGTTGTCAACTCCACCAAATACAAATTAAACAAGAACATGGCTACCACACAACCTTAAGTCCGTTGCCCGTTTATATTTTCCTTGAAGTGGATGCACCTGTGCCCAGCCTTACCCATGCCCACGTATTGGTGTAAAGTAGTTGGATGCCTCTGAGGAGGGATTCCTAAACTTAATACCTCGCATCACAAGGTATTGCGCTGGACAGCATCAAAGTTCCCGAAACAGGGGTGTAGATTCGAGGAGCGAAATCTAGCTTGAACTGTTAGCAAGGTAAGCATTAAGGTGCTAGTAATGACAGCGAGTCGTCTGCTGTCCAATCGATTTGCTCAGCCAACAAGACCTTGGCAAAATATTTTGCCTCTCTGTCTAACAAAGCATTTAGGTGGTAGTTTGGTGGCATAGATTTCTTCCTAGCGTTGTAGCTCAGGGCTATGATCGACCCCCGCCAGCTGTCAGGAATAGCCTAGTGGGTAAGAGCGTAGTTATAAAGGATGCACAGCTGTTCGGCCCACTATTGGAGGTTCTCTTTGAAAACAGCCTGCGGAACACCGTTGGGCCCTGCAGCACAGTCACGATGCCCTGAAGCAATAATTATTTTCACTTCATCCGGCAGAATAATATCAAAGGGGTTGTTTGATTTCCGAGTTTGAGGCTTTTCCTTCATAGTTTACCTGAACAACGTTAGTGTCCCCAAATATTTCCTCAGTCAATGAGGCTTCAGAGATGTTAGAGGATGCAGGAGATGGCCGGGGACATACGGCATGATTTACCAGCCTCCAGAGGATTCTGCCATCCTTTCTTCTAGTGGCTATCAAAAGTTTGTGCTAATACCAGTCTGTCTCTAACTAGCCTGACTCCCATATTGCTCGTTTATGTAACGATCTCAGCTTGGGAGGGGCAAACCTCAGCAGCGAGAAGGTTGACCAGTTCCTGAGTAACCACAAAGCGTAATTCAGCTTCTCTTTTGCTATAATAAGTTGGGCTGAAGACCGCCTAGAGTAAGCCCCAAAATGAGGCTTTGGTTTCCCGCAGGGTTGTCCCTGTTCAGACAAAAGGAGAGTTGGAAGCTAGGCCTATTGCTCTAGCGGATCAAAAGTTGGTATACCTCTCAGCTCCCATTTGTTCCTTACTTAGAGTTCATCCTTTGCAATGGATTTTGTTAACCCATATAGCCTCTTGTAGTTGGTTATGGAGACAATTCCAATGTCCGGTTGTGGTTGATCGTATAGCTTGCAATGTAAGCCTAGCAGGATTCTTTGAGGTTGGTGGTCACTTTCTAGAAGGGTACTTATCTCAAAGGAATTGATCATATGGAAGAGAGAGAGGGATACAAAGGTGTAGTCAATGATTGAGTTGGCTGTTGCTGAATGGAATGTAAGCTGTGCAGGGACATCAGACTTTGTACGGCCATTTAGGGATCTCAATCCCAAATGATCCAAAAATCCGACCCCTATTGTCCCTCCTTTGCGGCCATGGTTGAAACAAAGGGATTTGCTAGATCTGATCTTGGAGATTTGGTCAAAAGCTGTTGCCCGCAACAGGTTTATGTTGTAGTCACCTGCCATAAGGATGAGTGCTGTAGGATATTTGGTCAATGATAAATGGCAACAAAATATTGATTGTTTCCCTTTTCTAGGCAGGCGTGGTGTCAATGTAAATATTTATGATCAGCAAAGGATGACCACTATCAAGGGAGCATTCTGAGAGCTTTATGGCTTTCAAATTATGATGGTCCATATGAATCTCTTCTATTTGTGCTTTGATTTCAGCCGCTATATAGATGTCAGGACCCCCAGCTAGATGGCCTAGCATATGAGATTTTACAGTCGACTTACTAGTTCTAAGGAATGCCTGGAGAGCCAAGGAGGATAAAGTCCAGGTTTCCTGAAATATTGCCACACAAAAGGACTTTCTATAATCTAAAAAAAAAACACATAATCGATTTTACTTGCTAGGCCCTCTACATTCCATGAGTAAACTGTGAGGCAAGCCCTAGGTTGCTTGTCAGGTAAATATTTGTTTTGTCAAAAGTTCCCGTGCCAGTTTGTGTTTGACTGCATCATGCCTGGCAGCCATGTTCAATCAGTTGTAGCTTGGCTTGGCTTGGCGTCGAGTTAACATCGTCACTGCTGTTTGTATAGGTATCCTTGTCATGTGGTCTGTGCATGGCCCATTGTAGTTCTCCCTATGTTAGCCTAACTGTGCACGACACGGGCCGTATTAGCTTTGCACACGTTTCTAAATAAACATATTTGCCTTTGTGCCACATTGTATTTTCAGTCCGAACCTGCTCTTGTTTTCACGTTCTATTCTTTCCTGAGATTTATTCTGAACACGGCTGGCATGGTGAAACAACAATGTCCCTTGTTATTTTATTCTGGTCAGGCGCTAGCACCTAGAGAGAGCTGCTGTTTATGAGCATGTATGTCTTGTCATATAGGCATGCACAGTAATGTAACAGGGAGAGAGATAGAGAAAGAGAGAGAGAGAGAGAAAAGAGAGAAAAGATCACGGCTGTATCTGAGATGTTGATTGTCCATCTGTGTATGCTAAGGTACGGGGTCCGCTACTAATCTCAGAGATCTTTGCGTATAATACGTTTGCTTCTGTATAAGGGGAGGGGTTTAGGCTAATATGACAAGGCTTTTCATAATATACAGTTTACTGACTATGCTGATGGTATTTTTGGTAGGCAGTTGTTTTCTGATTATGGCAAGTATCATGCATTCTAGAGCACAATAGTTTAAATAAACATTTCAAACTTCCTTTATGACTGTCATATCTTATTGTGGATGAATACGAGTGTTTGAGCAAAAGAGTGTGTCCTGTTACCACGATCCCTGAGAGGGTCAGTAGTATTGTGTTCTGGGATGTGAATTCACTTGTCTCTCTGGATATGAGTAGGAGGGCAAGTGAGACACTATAGCTAGTCGGACTCAGGGTCATGGTACTGAGGTGGTATGGTGACTCAGTCCCTATCTATTGATGTTCTATGGTCCCAAGGATAGTTCTGTTCCTGAGCAGAATCCCTGCAACATGGCACCACCAGCGCTTGGTACTTATTTGAGAAACCCTAAGTAGCACTTGTGCTTGTCCCCAATACCCTTGCACCTGCGAACACATCCGTGGTGTGTGGGTTTTGTCCTCCACAGTTTTTAGGGAACACCTCGTTTTGTTGGTTTTTCAAGCTTGAAAGTTAAAAGGTTTAAACCCTCTTTTGTGCTGCCTTTTTTAATCCTGTATTTATTGATTATGGGCATTGCAATTGCGGCTAATTGCCGCCCAGCGTTTACTCAACACTTACTCCAGCATGGAGTCCCTAATGCGGGGGCTCCTATAGTTTTGATTGAGGTGGACGCTGCATACCGTTTTGAGGTTTTTTACTCTTGGGTCACATTTCTGGCTGTCAACACAAATGACAAAATGTTTCATACTTATACTACACATGCTGCACCGAACCTTTATCGCCCTTATGCACTTCATGAGGTTCCTATTACGGTCTGGGAACGCCATACTTGGTTCAATAGCGCCCTTCCCTATGTCCTTTGCATTGTTCGTATGGGCCTCTTATGTAGTGACTGGGCCACCTGGTCTACTCTTGCAGGCTTTACGCCCTACCTGAATTTAGCTGCACTAAATTTGGCAGAAACATGTGCGTTGTATAACCAGGTAGTTCTTTATATCGATGTTTAATACAATTTGTTTCCTGTGCCTTTGTGGCTGGTCCTGCTAGAGCTGATATCCCTGCTCAGGCATAACAAGCTGTAGGACATGTAATTAGTCTGGTCATTGTAAATTTGGTTGTGGGCAAACGCCCAACTAATCGTGAGGACATTCCCTTTTGGGTTGCCCAGAAAATTGATCAAACTGATGCTGTGTTTCCTCTTCTGGGTCCAAAGGAAAAACATAAGATTTTAACCATGTGTTTGCCTAATGGTCTGGTTCCCCCTTTTGCCGACTGCAACACCTGGGGTTGCATGTTTGCCACAGTATATACTCTCTGTTATGGCACTCCCTTGATGGGCGTTCTGCAGAATGTCCTCAAACAAATACAAAATGAACATGGGGCAGGTCCTGCCGTCGATTTGGGGATGAAACTTGTAGGAAATATTCTGGTTGTCTCCAAAATGATTCTTTCTAATGGTGAAGCAGCTTCTTTGGCTATACGCCAATGACTTGCCGCTGTAGCTATTGCCGACCGTGAACGCGAGTTGCCTATTATTATTTCTCAGCTGTATATGTCCTTAGGACGTAACAGTTTGGAGACAAGACCTTCTGTTTCAAACCTTGTTAAACCAGTTCTGGCAAAGATGCTCGCCCTGCCCATAAACAAAAAGGTAGACCTCACGGCATTCCAATTTTCATGAGCTCTCTAAGATTAAAACTACTGATCAATATCAGATTCCTGATCCCCGTTCTCCTCGTTCCTTTCAGGACTCGTCTGATAAACAGTTCGACAGAGGAGGGCAATCTGATCATAGACAAGGAGAGTACATATAACCTAAACAAGACAGACAACATTCTTTTGATGTGAAGATCAAGAAGGAGGATCAACCACCTCCGTATAAGCCCCATTATCAGAAGAAGAATGCTGCAGCCTTAACCGCTAATTATGCCCCGCACGGTGAGAACCCTTCTCCTCGACAGGAGCTGGGCAGTGCCTCTCCTTGACAGAAGTCACCATAGTGCTCAAGACACTTCGCCAGCATCTGGAGGCGAGAGCAACTGAAACCTTTGACATGGTAGACCCCGAGGACACCCGCGTTACACCCTCTGACAGACTCAACCACTTGGATATTCAAATTAAAGGTGACGTTAAACGCACCATTAAAGCTTGACTTCTTCATATGATATTCTTTTGGCGGAGCTTGATTTGCCTCCTCCTTCTTGCTTGTCCCCAAAGTGAGGATGTTATCCTCCCTTCATTTTCGCATCGCGTCTAGACGTAGTTAAACTAGCATATGCTTCTGAATGGGCCCTTGCACTGACCCCTGCTTTATAATGCAACCAAGCTGGTTGGGATAAAGATTCTCCTTTCTATGTATACCCTATACGTTCCACTCCACAGCCTCAGCCACAGTATCCAAATAAATGTGATGCAAAAGCATATTCTTACTCTATTTGAGTACCAGGGAGTAATGGAACCCAGTGCATCTCAGATAAATAATCCTCTTTGTCCATTTTTAAAACCTGATCACTCTTATTGTATATTGGATTATAGACATTTGTGTAGTTTTACCCACACTTTTGCTGTCCAGAATGCACATATTACAGCACTGATTAAAAACATTGTTCATAAAAAATATAAAACCACACTTGAAATTTCCAATGTTTTTTTCAGGCACAATTTGGCTCCTGAGAGCAGTGATAGGTCCGCGTTTACCTCCTTTTGATCCCAGAGGCTATATGCTGGTTTGCCTATAGGCTGTAAAAACAGCCCAGGTATCTTTGCTCTACATATGATTGACCCATATGCTTTGTCCTATGTCAAAGATATTTACTGAACAGATAATGAATTGAATCCTCATTTGGCGAGAAAGGATCGCATAATAACGCAATTTGCTTTAGTTGGTTACAAGCTCAATTTATCTAAATCTCACATTGCTTTCCTCAGTGTCATTTTCCTTGGTTATGATTAACCCTCACTTTTTAGAAAAATGTGCTCTGTTGCAACCACCCAATATGCTTAAGAAATTCCAATCTTTGCTTGGCTTTTTGAATTTTGGGAGAATTTACATTCCTGACTATGCTCAACATGTTAAATCACTCTATGCTTTGATACGTCCAGATTTTTCGGCATCATGCTGGATGCCTGAACACATTGAGATTCTCAGATCTTTACAATGTGATTTACTTGAAACGCAACATTTACATACACGTCTTAATACAACGAATTTGGTTATCCAGATTTTGCTGGGTACAATTGGATTTACCTATGCCACATTTAATGAGGGTGAAACAGTACCTATAGTATATAAATCGCATTTGTATTCTCTGGCGGAAATCCGTTTTGCACCCGTTGAAAAAAATACTGACAGCTGTCCAGATGGCCGTCCTCAAAGAACAGCCTTTGGCTCAATGTAAAAGCATTATTCTCATTTCACCTGTGCCCGCCTTAGAGGCTGTCACAAAAGCTAGCGTTCCTAATTCAAAAGCCCTTCATCCCCAGTGGATTCAATGGGCCTCATCTTTAACAGCAGTTGATGTTGACTTTGTTTTCGACCCTTCTTTACAGTCGCAAGAATCTTTGCAATATGAACATGTTTATCCAGTACCCTCTTCAGTTCTTCCACTTAATGAATACAAGTGTATTATCTACACCGATGGTTCAGCACAACTGGCTATAGGTTCTAAACAGCAATAATCCACAGGATGCACAATCGTTGTAGGCACTATGTTAGATGGCGTTTTTCAACCTACTATTACTCACACTCAGTCTCTAGGGGATGGTACTACGCATTTGGCTGAACTGAAAGCTTTGCTTCTTGCACTTGATCATACGGATCCTGAGTTCCCAACACTTATAGTGTGTGATTCATTTCACTGTGTACAATCATTTAATGATAATTCACATTTTTGGTGACTAAATGACTTAAACATAAAAGGCTTTGGGTTAAGGTGGCAGATTTTAAGAATAAGTTGCCACAAGCTCATTTAATTCATACATTGGGTCATCAACATGTGGGAGCACATGCGGTAGGGAATTCTCTGGCTGATGAGGTAGCCAAATCTGCAGTAGCCACATGTAAAATAACAGCAGTTACTCGTTCTAAAACTCATGTTGATCAGGGCCGGACTGGCCTTAGCGGGCACCGGACGTTCCCCCAGTGGGCTGCCAGGGTGGGGGCTGGATTTGGGCCCCTAGGGGACGTTTTTGTTATTGGGGGCGGCAAAATTGTCCCCCTGTAACAAAATCGGCCCTAGCAAACAGCTCACCTCACACCCCCTGGGGGCCGGCCGAGCAGTTTGCTAGGCCCGGTTTCGGTTCCCGGTCCGGCCCTGATGTTGATAATGACATCTTAACTGCTGTCCATGCTTTTCAAGCTGGCATCCACTTTACCTAAATATTTTCCTTCAAAATATTCATATTACCTGAATGAACATCAGGTTCCTTTTGTAACTATACCAGGGGTTGACGATCGCATGATACCCAACCTTGACCGCAGACATTCTTTAATAGTTGCCGCACATGAAGGAGTCACTTCTGCACATGCAGGAGTGTCAGCTACAATTTCACTTTTACAACAAGTAAACCAGGAAATATGTCTTGGGTTGTGACATTTGCCAACAAATTTGAAGCGCCATGGTGTCTAGACCACCACAGACACATTTTTTTTATTTCTAATCAGCTTTTCGGCAATGTTTATCTTGATCATTGTGGTCCATTAATTTAATTGAAAGTACTGCTTTCAAGTTTATTTTGGTTGCAGTTGATTCTTACTCCAGGTTCCTCTGGGTTTGGCCACAGCGCTCGGCTGATGCTCAAACTGTTATTAAAGATTTGCAAGTCTTTGTCGGGACTTGTGCCTGTTGTGCATTCCACTCGAACCAAGGTCCGGCTTTTGCCTCCAAGGCATACCTAGGTTGAATGAAGTCCATGGGTATGCAAGTGCATTTTTACATCCGTATAGGCCTGAGGGCAATTCTGTTGTGGAGAGAATAAACTGTGACTTACAGCAATCCTTAACGGCTAGAGTATTAGGTACAGGGCGTGGTTGGTTGAATCATCTCTATGGGATTCAACAAGCATTAAATAATCTCCCTAAAAGATCTCGGGTGGGCGGACACTGTACGAAATCCTCTGTTCGGCATTAAGATGTATGGTCCAGACATTGTGGCGGCAGCCGCAACCTTTGACGTAGATAATCACTGTACTCTCTTACAGGATCTACAAAAGTGCAGTGATACACTGGCTTGCATGCCTGCCTCTCTCTCTTTGAGTCCAGATACTCAAATTCCTGTATGTGGTTGGCTTCCCAAAGTGGGAGACTTTGTTCACGAAAAAGTGGCCCTCACGAAAGAATTCGGCCGACGTACCGTGCTCCTGTTCCAGTGCTTGGTATCTAGGGTACACAAACTGTAATTTTGCCACTACTTCCAGGACATAAAGAAAATCGCTTTGTCTCTATTGAATATGTCAAATTACAACATATGGCCCATTCACCATAGTATGCCCAGGAGTGTTCCCCCACAACACTTTCCTTTGCAGTCAGTGAGCATCACTGTTGCTGCATCTCCCTGGCTGCCGGGGGGTGGGGGGACCTCTGTTGACTTGGTACTTGTTTCTGTTTCTCCAGCTTCTACAATAGATGTCCTTTATACTGATCCTCCGTTGGATACCCCTTCTGAGTTACATTTTTCAAATCTGACTGCAAAAGGATTTTGTACCCCAAATTGATTTCAGGTCAATATTGTTTTCCAATAATTCATCATCTGTTAAGTAAAAATCATTGGATCTCAGGGCCAGCTGGTCGACAAATAAAGCTGCATATATCGGCTTGGTCTGAGTAAGCATATACTTTTTCAACTGGGTTGGAACCAAATTAAAATAGTATGATATTAGGTCTTGAAGGTCATAACTTATCAAATATGTGTTTTTGTCTGTCTGTGTTTTTGAACCTCCCTGTGATGGAGTCGGACAATGTTCTCACTGCATCAAGCATTTGCGAAATATTGATTTATGCATATGGAAGCTTGTCATTGTTCTGTTTCTTGACAACTTGTCTTAGCACTTCATTCCAGTTCTGAGGGTCACTTGTTTTATGTTGGCCTCTTCGTACTTCCGGATTGGGGATGGTATTTTCTACTGCAACCCACTTGTGAAATTCCGTTATCCAATTTCAGATGTCAGGGCTCCAGTGGATTTCTAGTTTGTAGCTATCAAGCACCTGTCCAACAGCAGTGCCAAATCTACAAACTTGCATGTTGATTTGTCCTTCCTAAACTTGGAAAGTAAGCCAAGTTTCCATAACCTGGCTTTGCCTACAATATCTGTGAAGGCCCCATATCCTCAGACTGCAACTCCCTAAGGGTATACAAGTTAAATTTAGATACGTTTTGTAGTGCTTGATATAGCAAAGTTCTCATTTATCCCGTCCCTTATTGTTAGTAGTAAATGTAAAACCTTGTTGGTTCCATCTAAGCGCATCCCCACATTAGGCTTAGGACCCTTGTGATTGACCCATATTTAAGGAATTGACCCTATCCTATGTCTTGTGCTTACAAATTTTCAGATTTTCAAGTGGTCAGCGTACATTTGAAATTGTAGTTGATGTTGGAAAATTACTTTTGCAATAGGCCATATATGGATGCTCAAAGAGCAGAGGTCCTGAGGGACATCAGAAGTAACAGGTTTGGTAGGCGAAGTGGTGTTGACTATTTTTACATGCTGGCTTTGGCTTAGGTATGAGCTGATTACAGCAAGGAGAGCCAATAAACTCGTTCCACAGTGCATTTCAACATAGATGTTAGTATAATTTTGCACTCACTAAAATAAACGGGTAAGGATCCACCATCAGCTCCATATGGCACTAAGGGCCAGATGTAGGTGGCCAAATACCGAGCGGTAACGCAGAAATTCACAGAATTTTTGCGTTACCGACCAGTATTTGGCTGAGTGCAATGTAGGTGAGTTGAAACCTACTTGCAAAATAAGGAATTGCAAAATAGCGATTCCTTATTTTGCTATTGCATTTAAGGAACTGGAAATACCGATTCCTTAAATGCAATGTACGTAGCACTAAAAATAGTGCACTTCAGCCTTAAGGAATCGCTAATTACCACCAACTTCAAGTTGGTGGTAAGTAGCGATTTCCTTTGGAAAAGCACTTTTTTGCTTTTTTAAATGTGCCATGTGGCACCCATCCATGCCCTTAGGGCATGTATGTGCACCACATGTGCACACATGCACATTTCAGGGGTGCAACAGGGTGTCCTTTGGACACCCTGGCAACCTTGAAATAGCTCCCGCTATTAGCGATTCGGTAATACCGAATCGCTAATAGTGAATATCTTCCCATTCATTCCTACGGGACTTCTAGCCCATAGGAATGAATGGGTAGGTATTTGTTAATAACGAATCTCAATTACCGATTCGTTATTAAGGAATGTTAAGGAATCGCTAATATTTTAGCGATTCCTACCTACATTCCATTTAGCGAGTCCTTAATAGCGATTCGGTAAAAATCGCTATTAAAGACTCACTAAATTGAAGTTACCTACATCTGGCCCTAGGTGATTAGTACTATATTTCAACATTTCAAGAATTCTAATTACCATGGCTACAGAAATTAGCAACATACATCGTTCCTCTCTGTTTTCCCAAAATGGCATGCATCACACTCCAGACTCCGTACATTGTTTTTGTAAAGTGATCAGGCTGGCAGTTGTACTTTAAGAAATGCATTCATTAAGTTCTTCCAATGATGTGATCAAGCTGGCAGTTGCACTTTAATAAATGCATTCATTAAGATCTTCCAATGATGTGATCAAGTTGGCAGTTGCACTTTAATAATCTCGCCTATTAAGGTCTTCTAATGATGTGACCTGGCTGGCAGTGGCACATTATCAAATTCAAACTCTAGTTTGCCTCTTATGTGGTAAGGTTCTGTGTTGGTTAGCGCGGTGGTGCACAACGCGGGGAAAGATGCCCAACTGTTCAAATCTTGAAATTCTTGTCACAGAGTCTGTTACATTGACCTTGCATTCACAAAGCAGGATACTATACCTTATTTAGCAATGCCTAAGTGTGCTGGTGTTCTTGTAATTGCTAGAGCCCAAATGGCGTTACAGATGGAAATTTCATTGCGCATCATTTAACGTTTACATTTCTTTTTTTTGACAATAGATTTTATTAAGATTTTACATCCAACGGGGTGTGCCCCCAACAAATAATGGTCATAATTTGCATGAATCAACACATTACAAATCAGTGATGAGGGTATCCTCCGAGGATCATAAAAAAAAAAAAGCACACCAACACCCCCCGCCTCCCACCTACCCCACCCCCTGCACCGCACATCCCGCTGAAAACATTATATAGGCATATAAACAGATAGGCATATCGCTGTATCGGTCAATCCCCGGGCCAAACCGGGAGGACACTAAATGGTAAGTCCGTCTATGAGTTCCTGAGTTGTGGACGTGGGAAAGATAGAAAGATCAATGCCACGGTATTTGGCCCATGCAGACCAGATCTTCTTGTGCTTTTGCGGACAACCCCGAGCCCGGAATACCGCCACCTCGGCAGACATACATTTATCTAATGCGGATTTCCAGGCCGCCACCCCTAGAGGAGAAGAGGACTTCCACTGTTGGGCTGTGTCGCAGTTGGCCAATGTGAGACCTAAAAAGAGCAGGTGTCTTTTGTACAGGTCCCTCCTACATCATCAATACTGTGGAGAAGAGTCAGTCGGGGATCTGCCGGGAGGGCCCAACCCAGTACCCGCCCCAGGCATGACAACACACTCGACCAAAAATGACCCCGCACTGTGCAACCCCAAACCGTATGTATAAAGGAGCCCTCCTCTGACCGGCATCTGAGGAAAGTGGGAGAGGAAATAGCCCCCATCTTCCATAGGCAGAGACAGGTGTAATACACTCGATGAAGGTATTTAAACTGTATCAGCCGGTATGTCGAGGACACCGCTGAACACCTATGGCTAGCCAGAGCCTCAGTCCAATCGTCGTCAGAGAGGGTCGGCACATCTGCCTCCCACACCACTCTTGTCCTGTGTAGGTTCGTCTAGGCATGTGTGGTCAGTGTCTGATAAAGTTGGCGGATTTTGTGTCCCCCCAGATCCCACATCAATAACCTACCCTCTAGGGGGTGGAAATCCGGCAACGATGTAAGGTGCTTAATCAGGAGAGATAAGGCGTGGCGGAGCTGGAGGTATTTATGGAACTGGGACTTGTGGAGATCAAAATCCTCCTGCAGCCTTTGAAAGGTTTTAAGTGTGGGCCCACGCATCACATCGCCCAGTGTCGAGATCCCTATGGTATCCCAGCGACGGAAACCGGGTAAGCCCGAGACCTGTCTGAGGTATGTGCCCCACCAGAGGGGCGTCTCGTGCGTAAGCATGCCCCACCAACCCATGGACCTCAAAACACGTCTCCATATCTGAATCACCATGCGGCTGGCCGGAGGAAGGGCCTCTAGAGCAGAGTTGCTGTATAGGAGACCTAGTAGTGGGTACACCTCCATGAAGAGAAGTTCCACCGCGTAAGCCGGGTCGTCTTGCGGACTATACCACCAGTCGTTGATGACTAGCGGCTGGGACGCCCAGTAGTCTGCTGCTGCAATACCCCCACAATAAGTGGATTGGACACAGGTCGCTAAAGCCACCCGGACCGCTCCGCCGCCCCATAGGAAACTGTTGAGGAGAGCGTTCACCTGGCGAAACCAGGACGGCGGGATAAAGTGCGGGTAATTCTGAAGTCTGTATAACAAGCGCAGCAAGGACACCATTTTAAAAATTGCAGAGCGGCCATATAGAGACAGAGGAAGATGGGACCATATTGTTGTCTCCTCCCGGACCTTAGGGAGCAAGGGGGCAATATTAAGCGACCACGCCAATGCGGGAACTCTAGTGATGTGGACCCCAAGGTATTTAAAGCCGTCCCGTGCCACGACTAGCTGTGAGGCCCAGTCTTGACTGCCCTGATCCCCACAAATCGGGAACAGCGTCGACTTAGACGGGTTAGCGTGAAGCCCTGTCATTTCGCCAAAGACACGCAAAATTTGTAGCACCCGCGATCCAGTGCCTGTAGGGTCTGAGAAAAAGAATAAAACATCGTCTGCATAGAGTGCAATTTTATCCGAATATTCCGGGGACCAAACTAGACCCCTGTAGACCGCGTCCAGGTGCACCCATGCTGCCAGTGGTTCAATTGCCAAGGCAAAAAGAAGCGGGGAAAGAGGGCATCCCTGCCTCGTTCCCCTCCCTATAGGAAAGGGGTCGGCGCGGTACCCGGCCACCCGGACAGAAACCGTCAGATCAGTGTACAATAATTTAACGTACGCTCGAAAGCGGGGCCCCAAATTGACTGCCTCCAATAACTTAAAAAGGTACGTCCATCCTAGGGAGTCAAAGGCCTTATCTATGTCGGCCAACAGGATCGCCGCAGGACGTCCCAGACGGTGGGCTTTGGCAATGGCATTGTGCACGCGGCGAATGTTTAACGTTTACATTTTGCATGAGCAAATAGTTACTACCGGATCTGGATTCCTTCCTGACTTGCATTGTATTCTGGTTTGTAGTCATGCTCATGTGCCAACCATAACTATAGGAGATCGCCATTATGAGTCCAGGCATGTGCCAGGCGCCACTTTCACTCCATCTCCTCTCCAATCCAGAAGAGGAGCTATCTGTGAGAGCAAGGCTGAAGAATGGAAGAAAAGGCGGAGCATTCGCAAGACTCTTCCCATAAGTTTCACAGACCCAAGAGCTCAGAGATTTACTGTAAATTCCTGCCAGCCCCCTTCCAAGACATGAGGCCCATAATCTGCACAGCCCAGGGGGTGAAAGTGGGTAAAATGTTAGAATCTGTATAAGTATCTTGGCCATTACGTTTGGTGCTGCTGTTTTAACATCATTGCCTTTCCCAATGGGTTTTGGCTTCAACGTATTGTGTGGTATATGTCAGTGGCAAGTACATGTTCTGTACCTATACCATAAAATGATATTTGTTTTTTTTATTCATTTTTACAGGATGTGGATGAATAATCCAGTGGCCTGCAGCATTCTCCCTTCTTAGCGACAGGACACCCTGGAGGCTAATCACGTTATACAAACTACATTACATCAAAAAGATGTCAAATAGCATTATCATGAGTTTGTTGGTTTTCTTTTGGAACATGAGATAGGATTGATCTCCAAGGGCTTTTCTAAAGGCCTTCCTCTCTTATTATGCAAGTTAGGTGTTCTGCTCAAGCACTATTCATAGTTGGTGCTGGCTCTCCAACAAATTTTGGACTATTGCATCATGTGTTGTAGGTATCAGCATGGTGGCACGACATAGCCAACTTCTGACACAACTGTAGGTACAGGACACAACCAAAGAGCTGATATTAAGTATTTACTCATAGAAAATAAGGTACAGTAATAAATTAACATGGGTGGTTTCATTCTTAAAGGGTCTCTCTCTGAGGTCCCTTTGGATTTTAACACTTCCGGAATCACTTTAAACTTGATGATTTTGATGGTGACAGTTGACAGAACCAGAACATAAGGATGAGCTGGTGCCTCACCCCTTGGAAATAAAGGTAGGCACATATCAAGTTGGGCACTTGGTCACTGTTTTTCTTGGCAACTGTGTCCTTGCACATTCTAACAACAAGTGATGAATTGGGTAGTTCAGGATTCCTGGTCGGGTTGGGATGCCTTTTAGTCTTCCTGTGGGTGCAGGTTCTCAGTGTAGATGCCTTCACATGGCATTCGTTCTCCCTCCTCATCTTTCTTCTGAATGTGGATCCTTGGCTCTCTCTCTTCTGTTTGAGACTCTCCACTTTCCTCTTCTGACCTTCATTTATGCTTCTGTACCCAGGTTGTGAAGTAGTGTTGTGCCCCTTCATTAAAAAGCCAAACATGAATGGACTCACAGCTTCTGAGTCTGGTGTTACGTGACTATCCATGTTGGAGATCTTTATAGATTACGTTTGCAGTGGAAGCAGCATTTATCAGTTAATGTTCCCTTACTGGGATGAAAGACTGCTGATAGAAATGGGACTTTTGGTAGGCTACGGCATGTGCCAAAGCCAGGCAGAAACCACCACTCTAGTCAGAATAAGGGAGTTACACTCCTAAAATAACCCTCGCTCATCCCCTTGGTAGCTTGGCACTAGCAGTTAGGCTTATCTTAGAGGCAGTGTGTAAAGCATTTGCACATAATCAATGAGCAGTCAGGCTTATCTTAGAGTCAGTGTCTAAAGTATTTGCACATAATCAACAGTAATACAGTGTAAGCACTACAAAAAGACACCACACCAGTTTAGAAAAATATCCAATATTTTTATATACTTAAGACAAGACCAAAAACGATAAAAATCCACAATACAGAACTTAAAAATCTTCAGTTATCAAAATATGCGTGAAAAACAGATCCTTGATGTTGATAGCAAACAAATCCAAACAGTTCTGGCTGACCGTGGCATCGTGGGCCGGCTACGGTGTCGGGAAGACCCGCAAACAGTGCCTTTTAGAAATGCAGGGCGTCGGCGACCTCTCATTGAGCTTCCGAAAGTATTGCGTCCGCAGGCGTCGGTTCCGGAGGTTGGTGCAGGAGTCGTCAGGGCCCTTGAAGTCACATGCATTGCAGATCGAACTCCTCTCTGTTGAAATCAGGAGCACTGGCGTCGGGTGCTGTGGTGCGAAGTGCAGCAGTGTGGTGTGCGGTGCCCTCAGATCACAGTTCGAGCAGCGGCTCGGTGTCAGCATCAGATGGCGTCGTCCGTGAGACCAGGGTCGCAGTGCGAAGTGAATGCGGTGCTCATCGCGGTGCTGGCAGGTCGCGGTGCAAGAGGCTGCGGCGTCATTGTTGAAGTGCTGTCGTCCGCTGATGAACTGAAGTCGATGGCGTCTGAGTCGGTAGGCCAAGGCTGCGGTGTGGGATGAGAGCGATGCGTCGTGTAACTTTACGAGCGGTGCCCTCGAACCACAGTGCAAGCAGCGGCGTTGATTTCGGCATTGGATCGTTGTCGTCGGGGATACCAAGGCGTTGTCGCGAGGCGGTGCAGAGTGCAGGGTTCACAGGTCGGGGTGCATGCAGCGGCTCAGTGGCGGCATCAGCAGGCATCGTCGGTGAGACCAGGGTCGCGGTGCAGCATTGCGGCGATGCCTTCAGGACACAGAGTCAGCAGCGGCGTCGTAGACGGCGTCGGGTTGCTTTTTCTTCTGTGGCAGCACAAAACACACACTCCCCAGTGCTGAGGGCAGAAGCAGGGGTGCTTAACACAGGCCCTCGCATCCCCCGTGGTGCGGGGGGCCCTGAGCTGCAGGGTGCCCCCTCAGCACAGTACACAGGCCTGAGCGCTCCGGATTAAATCCGGAGCAGGGCCCCGCTGTCTACATTGCAGGGGGGCCCCTTAAACTTTCGTTACGCCACTGGGCAGAAGAGCTTGAAGTCTTTGCAGTTCCTGAGACTTCTTGAACAGGGGGCAAGCTCTACCTCAAGCCCTTGGAGAAACTCACAAAAGTATATTACAGAAAGTTCAGTCCAGCCCTTTCACTGCCCAAGACAGAAGCAGCCACTGCAGGCCAACACAGTAAAGCACACAGCAATGTGGTAGTTCCTCCTCACAGCTTCTCCAGCTCTTCTTCTTGGCAGTCTTCTCGGTCCAAAAGAGTCCTAACATCCAGGGGTCTGGGCCCCAATATTTATATCCCAAAATCCTTTGATCTCTTGGGCAGAGAATGTCTGTGCCCAGCCAGAACCAGTTCTGCCTTCTCTGGTGTGAGACGGCATGGTCAGAGGAGGCCCTTTGAGGTGCTAGGAAATCTCCTCCCCAACCGCAATTGCAGCACAGGTCTATTCAGCCCTTTCCTGACCCACCTAGACTATCTGGAGCCACTCCTGTTCCCCAGCCTTCTGTCATCCAAAACCCAGACAGGCAATACACATTCCAGCAGAGGCACACAAGATGACTGAGCAAGAAAATACCTACTTTCTAAAAGTGGTATTTTCAAACACAGAATGTAAAAATCACCTTTACTAAAAGATGCATCTTAAGATTCTGAGTTCAGGCATACTAAACTTTATTTTCCTACCTAATTCCCCGGGCCAGTTATGTTTATAAGATGTTATAAACAAACTCCCCATTTTGTCCTATGGGCAACAGGTAGACTTGCAATAGCGAGAAACTAAATTGGCTGTAATTCACTATCAGGACATGCCACACACACCAGGGCATGTCCTACGTTTCACATACACTGCACCCGGCCCACAGGGCTACCTTGGGCCTACCTTAGGGGTGGCTGACATGTAAGAAAAGGTAAGGTGAGGGACTTGCAAGTGTGTGCACTGGCCAAGTCGACATGGCAGTTAGAAACTGGGTGCAGACTCCGCAATGGCAGGTCTGAGTTACCTTTTCAGGGCTACTCACGTGGGTGGCACAATCAGTGCTGCAGACCCACTAGCAGCATTTGATTCACAGGCCCTGGCACACTCAGTGCACTTTACTAGGAACTAACAAGTAAATCAAATATCCAATCATGTAAACACCAATCCAAAACTCAATTTGCCACAGGAGCACTTGCACTTTACCACTGATAAGCAGTGAGAAAAATGCGCAGAAACACTACACCAGCAAAAACAGAGTCAAAACCGGGAGGTCAGAAAGCAAAAACTCAGGGGAAACACACCAAAAGATGCCAAGTCTAACAACTGCCCTTTCATGTCAGTTCTCATAATGGGGAAGGGACCCCATTAAAGTGTTGTAGTGTGCATGATAGCAATAGTTCAAATGGAAATCACGAGACGTTTAAGAACAATGTTGAAATACCACGAAGGTTCTAGATGGAATTATCCTCGGAAAGCTTTCGAACAAGCCTTTAATGACAGGAATGCAAAAATAAATTAGTATTGCCTGTTCTATATTAGAAATGCCAGAACAGTATGTATATGTATCCTTATTGCTAACTAAACTAGGCATGTCTTTTCTAAGGTCAATAGGTAATTAATATGATCTCAACTGAAGGTTTTGGCAAATTTACATGTATAGATGTACTGTAATTTGCAACAAATCATTCACTAAAAATTATTAGTGAGGCTATCTGAAGCTGCAATTTTAGCATTCCTTGTTATTTTCTTTTGCAGACATATCTATATGGGAAGTTACCCAATATTGAAAGAAACGTTGTAGAACTCTCATCTTCATATCCCTTTCTTGTTTCTTCAGATCATTGCTGCTTATAAGGTCAGTAATATCGTTATCCACCCCTGGCAGTTGCTCCACCGGTAATTGTGATGTCCATGTACCCAGTGTCAAATCTGTTGTCCATTGCTGGACAACAGAAGACTGTGTATACCTTCCTGTTTTTGAATGCAATATATAGCTGCCATTTCGTCTGGGACTGCTGGACGTGACCCTTTTTGCAGGGTCATCCCCAAACCTTCACCCTGCTTTTTTTCTGAACCAATTTTGTTAGCCTTTTAATGTCTCTATGCACTTTACCACCGCTAACCAGTGCTGAAGTGCGTGTGCTCTCTCCTTGAAACATGGTAGAATTGGCTTATACCAAATTGGCATATTTAATTTACTTGTACATTCCTGGTAAAGTGGCCCTACCAGTGCCCAGAGTCTGTAAATTATATGCTACTAATTGATTTGTTCTGCATTCCGTCCTCCAATTGTGTGTCTTTTGCTTTCTCGCCCTAAGTGTGCCAGGTATACCCAGACGTGGGTCCTGGGCCACTGTGCCACTGGAATCAAGCTATCCTGGCTGAAGAGGGGTGAAACCCCGAAACCGGTCCTAGGATGCGTGTTTCCATTCCATGGAAGGCCTGGCTTGGCAGTTCGGGCTGGACTGTTCCCATGAGGCACAGGGTCAAGACTGATTTGCATATGGCCAGGTCTAAACTGGGGTGGCATGGTGAGCAAAAGAATGAAGGATTTAACCCAGATCTCTTGACTGGGGGTGAATGTTATGATTTGTTCTGCATTCCGCCCATCAATTGTGTGTCTTGTACTAATTGGCTTGCAGCACTGATTGTGCCACCCATTTAGGTAGCCCTTAAAACATGTCTCAAGCCTTCCTCTGCAGTCTGTTAGCAGTTTTAAACTGCCATTTCGACCTGGCAAAATGAACATTTTGGTTTTGTTTTTTTATACATGTAAGTCACCCCAAGGGTAGGCTCTGGACAGCACAGAGGGCAATGTATTTAAAAAATTGGACACAAACATTTCCGTTTTTCAGGTCCTCATAGTGAAAGACGTGTTTTTCACTATTGAAACGTCTACCTCTCCTATAGGCTAAGATTGGAGTTACTTTATTACATCTAATAAGAGATAATTTCCAAATGGTAACAGGTAACCAGTTCATGTTTGGAGTCTTTGAAATTGTGGGGAAAAATCCCCTCATGGTAAAGTCTGATTTAAAATTGCAATATAAAAATACCACTTTTTTCCTGGTTTAGCCCTTTAGTGCCTGCAGCCTGTCTGTGTCACATGACTGGGTGCAGCTGACAGTTGGGCATTGTGTATTCCTCCTAGACAGCCGCACACAATAGAATGCTTAGGTGTGCCTGGATGGGCCATCATTGGCAGGATGAGGGCGGGAGGAGCTAGGCACAGCCCTGCTTACATTTGAATAGGCTGTGTCCTGTCACCACATAAAGGGCTTCATACCTCCTGTAGTTAGTCTTGAGCCAGCACAGGAATGATGCCCTGGGACCCCAAATGAAAACCTGCAGGAGCTTCTACCACCTCAATGGAGGGCCCAAGTATATATTTTTGGACCTTACACTGCAATTCTTCAGTACACTTCTGTACTCTGCCGGAAAGAAGGACTGCTGTGCTTGTGAAAGGACTGCCAATTTGCTGAATTGCTGCCCTGAAGGACTGCTTCCCTGCTGTCCACGCCTTATGCCCTCTTACCTGGGCCAGAAGAACTGGACCTGCATCTGTTGAACTCAGGACCCCAGAGTGACTCCAAGGGCTAATTGGCTGGCCTTCTGACTAGAGCAACCAACCACCTTGAACCCAACACCTGGACTCTACCATCTGTGAGTCCTACCCTTCCAATTACTGCCACCTGGTCCTGGAACCTTGGAAGTGGGTCTGAAGGTGCTCTGCCATCCCATCTTTGGATCCAGCAGAACAGACAAATTTCCTCTGCTGTGCTGCCCCATCTTGAGCCGAACCAATGCATCACCGTTGCTGTGAGGGTTCTCCAAGTGCATCGACCTAGCAACCCGCATCAGAATCGCTGCTGTGCAAAGCTTCACTGGCATAAGTCCTCACGTTACGAATATTTCATTGACAGTAGCCTCGACGATGACGCAGGTTCTCGCATCCCAGCCTCTTAGCTCTTCGTAAACTACGCATCGCATCTTCGATGCCGGACTACATATTGCAAGCCCTCATCGACAGGATCCTGGACGATGATGCAGGACCTCGCATTGCAGCTCTGCAGCTCCTCTGCTGCGCAACACATCCCTGACGCGGGGCCTCGCAACACTCCACAACCAGGATTTAGGGTACTCTTGTTCAGTGAGCCTTACTAGGGCCCTATAGTCAGCCCGTCTCCACCGACCCGCAGTCAGTCTGAACTTGTCCCGGTCTGGCGTGATCAGATATCCACCGTTGGCGCTTTGTACTTATTGGCGTTATTTTTACTAAAATCTTTAAACTTGCTCATCTCCAGCTTTGCTGATAGAATTTAAGTTATTTTGGTCTTGATTTATTTATTAAAATATGCTCTATTTTTCAAAATTGGTGTGGGATTTTTCTTGTAATGTGTTCTCGCTTTATTACTGTTTGAAGTATTGCACAAATACTTTACACTTTGCCTCTAAGTTAAGCCTGACTACTCTGTGTCGAGCTATAAGCGAATTGAACACAGGTTAATATGGAGTTTGCTTGTGCCTCACCCTGACAAGGAATGAAGTTTCTGCTTGAGTAGGCCCCTCCCAACCAGTAAACCAATTTCTCACAGGGATTAATAACAGTAATTAGGCATGTAGCATCTTCTGAAACACTTTCAGCTTGAGGTTCACTGCACTGAGTTCTAACAGGTTGATATTTTGTGGCACCTGCTTTGCTGTCCACGTTTCCTGAATAAGTATTTCTGGCATGTATACTTCCCACTTAGTCATAGATGCATCTTGGATAATGATCTCTGAAGGCCTGCCATGTTATGTCCCCAGTAACAGATTATGTTTATTCCAGCAGTGTCATGCGTGATATATTCTGGACAACAACAATATTAGTTCCTCCTGTGACCCAGCCACCTGAAACCATTGGCTCTTCAAACATTCCTGAACTAGACCTATTTCTAAAGCAGCATGTGCCACGAGCAAAATGCATAATGCCATCATCACCAACAGTTTCATCACATTCTCCCTGTGAGATTTTCTGACGTCTGGTAAAAGGAATCACATTGTGAAACACCACAATTCTGTTTGCTGTTGCGTCAGGTTTCAAACAAAACCCAAACATTTTAAATCTGAAGGGGTTGGAAATGTGAGTTTTTCACACTGGCTGTGTATCCTATATTGTTTGTTAATTAAATAGCTTCTTCTTTATGGATTTAGCATTTCTGAATGGTCATATCCTTCATCAGCCAGGCATTCAGGTAAGGGTAGACATGAAGATCCTGATGAATAAGATATGTTGCCTTCATTGTCAGGGATTTAATAAACACTCTTGGTGGAGACTTAATGCCATATAGTAGGTACAGATAATGTTTGCACTTTCCACAGATCTCAGGTATTGGCAAAGTGTTAGATGCATATATGTAAATGGAAAATGCATCGTCCAGAGCCATTGTAATCATGATGTCTCTCCTGAAGCAGGTAGTGTGATGTTGTCATCTTTAAACCAAATGATCTGACATATTTGTCCAGTAATCAATGATCAAGGGAGGGACAAGGAGCGATTTGTTTGTATTTTAAGAGACCCAGCACCCATTTTCCTTAGTAAACAATACATTATCAGATGGGGTGCAGTTCCTCAAACGGGAGGGAGACCCTAGCAAATTGATCAGAGGGCCTGGTCCAAAGAATCCCGGTGAAGGGGATCTGAATAATCAGAACAAAGTGACCTCACACACCCGCTAGGGTGTCATGCTTCATCCTAGGGTGCTCCTTGTCTGGCTGGCCCTGCAATGCCTGATGGGCCCCTCAGTGGGGGCTCTTTGGCGTAGATCTTTTGATCTTAAAGCCATATGATATGTGCAAGTGAGGGAATGTGAGTGAAGGGTGGTGCACAGGTGATTAGAAGGGTCTAAGGGACCCCCAAGAGATTGTAATGGGGTGGTGGTTTCTTTGACACATGTAAAGTGAGGTCAGCATGTTTCATGCCTTAATGCTAAGTGGGGGAATGGTATTTCATCAGGACCTAGTGAGAACCTCCCCTACTAGGAAATGGGGCCCAGAAAGTAATGTAGGGCCTCCACTCAAATAGATTAATACTGCACCTGCTGTGCGATTACCATCTACAACCCTTGGTGAGAAAAATCCTCTCCTTTCTCCAAGATACAAAGGATGTCCTTAAACTCATGGAAGAAGTGAACGGCCTTGAAGAGATCAACCTCTTGATGACCCTCAATGTGGAAGCCTTGTACACAAACATTCTGCAGGATGCGACTATCGCAGTCATCGAGGCGTGCCTCCTGGAAGAAGTATGGACATCCAACACACCGGTGAGCTTTATAATTGAATGTGCAACCTTGGCATTAAACGAGACCTTCTTCCAATTTGAGGATCAGCTGTTCCATCAAGTACAAGAAACTTCTATGGGGAGCACTTTTGCTCCAACCTTGGCCTGCCTCTATATGACAGACTTAGAGCGTCTACACATCTACATGGATACCAACCCAAACAACGCCAACATCAAACTGTGGCGTCCCTACATTAATGAAATTATCATCTTCTGGAATGGTGACTAGGATACATGTGTGGCCTTCTTCACATGGATCAGCTCCCTAAATCCATACTTAACATTCACCAAGACTGTGTCTGACAGCGCACTACCATTCTTGGATCTCAAAATCACAGTCAATAATGGTAGACTGTCTACTACCATGTACAAGAAGAAGATGTACTACTTTATGACAGTCATCTCCGGAATAATCTCCACTAAGGACAGTTTTTACATTTACGTTGTGATTGCAGTAACATCAGGGATTACGTACAACAGCCCGCAATACTAAGCCAAAACCTACAAACCCGGAACTATCCTACCCCGATAGTGTACAGGGCTCGGAAGAGGGTCAGGAATAACCGCAAGGAAGCCTTCCTGGAACCTAGGATCAAACAAGAAGAAGAAGACATTATTCTGTGCGTCACTACATTTACACCCAACTCAAATGGTATACAGAGAATCATACAGAAACATTTGTGCATACTTTATTCAGGATTCTTGGAAATCGCCAAACCCGATTCGCTTTCAAATGCACTAAAAATCTGCGGGACCTTTTACTGCATAGCAGACCCGGGCTATTCCCAAACCCGAACAGCGAACACTATGGAGTCTCCCTCCAGACGCTGGCAACTTTCCATGTGGCTCATGTGGAGTATGTCACCTTAAGGAAGCATCAAAAGAAGTAACTTTGGACAAGACCCACATTTAGACCTAGAGAAACCACATAAATTGCAATACTAAGAATTGCATATACTTGATCCACTGCCCTTGTCTACTCGGCTATACAGGAATGACCGCCAGAACCATCAAAGTATGTGTTACCAAACATCGCTGCAACATCCGCTGCCACTGCAGCATGACAAAGATGAGCTCTCACTTTTTGGATGCCAAACATACTCCAAATGACCTCCGATGGACGATTCTGAAGGCCAACAACCAGTTGAACAACGTTGGGTGTACCACTTGCAAACCCACATAAAAAGACTTAACGATGAAATATCATGGAATGAGCTAAATCACTTGAGACCATGAAATCCTCACTCTCGTCTCTTGGGACCTCTAGTTAATAAGTGATGACTTATCTATGACCTATATACCACAGCCAGTGGAGTGATCCACTCCTAACCCTCATATATGAGCCAGATAATCCCCAACTATGAAATCCACCCTCTCTTCTCTAAAGGTCCACAGAATATGCAGCAAGCGTGCAACTGTCATGTAAAATTATTCACATTTTTACTTTTTTTTATGGACAATGGTCTTTAACATCTCAAATCATTTTCTGTCTTAATTTAGCAGCTGTTGACACATCCTATATGGTGGCTGCCTAATTTAATACATGACATAAGCTTTTCACGTGACACAATGGGCGCATTCAAAATCAATTAGTATGCCCTCAGGAGCGGGAAATCATGCAACCAGCCTTGCGTCCTGTTTAAGACGGCTAGCTTTGCCTTCTAGTTATTCTGGTGCCTGTACAATACTTGGAGCATCTTCTATTAACATAACACTTAGGTGCCGATTCCGATCCTGTAAAACCCGGGTACAAATGGTCGTACGGAGCGTTTTCTACATACGACTCGTACCCGGGAATTCCACCGTACAAACCAGCAATTACGATTCGTACAGAAATACCATTTCCATACAAATCGTAAAAAACACAGTACGGCTAAAAAATACATACAATTCCGATCCTGGACAGTGCGTTACGGACCAGCAAGTACGATTCGTACCCACAGCACTCCGCACGGCTATATTTTTACGGGAGCCAAAAAGTGCCGGAAAAGCTAAGTACGCCGCGATGCATGAGGAAAAGGGGGCCCGGTACGCACCGTACCCCCAGCCCCCCGCATGTACGCACCGTAGCCCCAGCCCCCCGTATCCCCAGCCCCCCGTATGTACGCACCGTACCCCCAGCCCCGTATGTACACACCGTACCCCCAGCCCCCCGTATGTACGCACCGTACCCCCAGCCCCCCGTATGTATGCACCATACCCCCAGCGCTGGGGGTACGGCTCATACATATGGGGGCTGGGGGTACGGTGCGTACATACGGGGCTGGGGGTACGGTGTGTACATACGGGGGGCTGGGGGTACGGTGCGTACATACGGGGGGCTGGGGGTACGGTGCGTACATATTGGGCTGGGGGTATGGTGCGTACATACGGGGGGCTGGGGGTATGGTGCGTACATACGGGGGGCTGGGGGTACGGTGCGTACATACGGGGGGGCTGGGGGTATGGTGCGTACATACGGGGGGCTGGGGGTACGGTGCGTACATATGGGGGGCTGGGGGTACGGTGCGTACATACGGGGGGCTGGGGGTATGGTGCGTACATACGGGGGGCTGGGGGTACGGTGCATACATACGGGGGGCTGGGGGTACGGTGCGTACATACGTGGGGGCTGGGGGTATGGTGCGTACATCCGGGGGGCTGGGGGTACGGTGCGGACATACGCGGGAGGGGTGGGAGGCTGGGGGGGGCTTTACGACTCGTACCCCGGGCCCAAGTGTACCCGGGGAAGGGGTCGTGCACAGTTCGCTCCGTACGGGACGTTTTCCATACGCTTGTGTATTCGGGACGCCGGGACGGATCAGACTTGTGCGCTCGGACTTCAGTTTTACGACTCGTACGTAAAACTGTCCTGGGACGTGTCATAGACTCTTCCCGAGGTCATTCGTATGTATTTTTCACGTACGAATCGTACTTCGCCGTGTGTACGGGACTTGTACGATTCGTACGTAAAAAAATACGGATACCAGTCGGTCGGTAATTTTTTTTTACGGATTGTAATCAGCACCTTAGTGTGACTATACGTTCTCCCTGACAGCAGTGACCACTTCAAAATTGCCACCGTAGGAACAGTCCACACAATGCGCCATACACCACACACTAGACATTGATTGTGGTTGCCCGCTCGGCCATCCTGTAAAAATCTCTGCACCAACACCTGCAGAGAGGAGCCGACATTACGCGCTTCACGCCATATACTGGACAGCTGTGTTTGATTACGTTAATCCGCCTGGCCATCCCAAAAAAACACCAGTTTCAAACACTTTACTTGTAATTGTTAGATGGCCACACAGCTACACCTGTTGCTCGTTATTTAAAACCACAAGCCCCCTTATAAGCATGACCACTGTCTCATTCCCAACCTACAGATTGGCAGAGGAGGGTAGATCCACGGCTAGATTACCGCAGGATCCGCATGAGTTATTGCTCACATTTTGTGTACGTTTGTACTGTTGTTTTGGCTTTCCTAAAGGACATGCTGATTTCACACCAGTACATACCTCTTTTACCACTTTCTTCCCCTGCAGTAAGGCGCGATCCTCTGCCTCCCACAAGGGCTATCACTCCTTCAATTTCTGGGTAATTATGCCAATCTATCTTGATACACTTGTTCAGTTAATTTTAATATGTAATCATATGGGTTCTGTGTAAGTGTTAAAAGATATCTGTTATTTCTCCCCCCCCTTTTTTTACTTTTTCCCTTTATGGTATACTTTGCAATAATGAGACAATCTAGATGGAACCTGAGTATATGGATGTCTTGTTTAGATGTTTGTCATGTCCTCTAATCCCTCCCTATTCACAGATAGCCTCTATTGAACTTTGCTGCACCATAGGACAGCCAGAGATAGTCATTGTACTGGTAATGTAATATTGGTAACTGGCTGGAACCTCTCCGGCCAAAGTCTCTTTATGGCTATACCCCTCATTTTCTCTTGCAGGTTGTATCCCCTTTCAGCACCACAACAGAGGCAATATTTACCTATTTGAGTGGAGGCCCTGCATTACTTTCTGGCCCTCACTCCCTAGTAGGGTAGGTTCTCATTCAGTCCTGATGAAATGCCATTGACCATCCTGGCATTAAGGCTTGAAACATGTTGACCTCACTTAACACTTATTGAAGCTATCACAGTACATTGACACTCACAATAACTCCCCTGTTTTTAATGTGTCAAGGGAACCACCACCCCATTAAAATCTCTTGGGGGTCCCTTAGACTCTTTTAATCACCTGTGCATCACTCTACACTCACATCCCCTCACTTGTATGCATCATATGGCTTTAAGATCAAAAGATCTCTGCCAAATAGCCCCCACTGAGGGGCTTGTCGGGCATTGCAGCGCCGGCACGACTAGGTGCGGCTCATGATGAAGCATGATACCCTACCGGGTGTGTGAGGGCACTTTGATCTGATAATTCAGACCCCCCCTTTCTCCAAATCCTTCAGACCAGACCCCCCGATTGTTTTGCTAGGGTCTCCCTCCTTTTTGAGGCACTGCACCCCATCTGATAATGTAATACTTGTTCAGTAGCCTCAAATCTAGGGTCAATATGAGTAACCTGCCTTTTTGATATAAGTAAATATATTACTTGTTGCGTTCTACCCAGTCCAGGAACAAGCAAATGATCATGCCACAGATGGAGTTTGGTATTACATGTCTTTATTCATCAGCATGTAACGATTAATTGAACTTCTACATCATGAATTCTATACCCACATTCACCCACTTACGTCACTGTTCTATGCAGTCCATCAGGAACCAAAAGGGTCCCGTCATCTCTAACTCACAAGACACTACATCTCCACCTTTGTTAAATAAGAAGTACCAATAATACAAATATACATTACAACTCTTCAATAAGTCATTTTGGTGCTCAAATCGCCCAGATATGGTCCTGTGCGGATGCGGAGGTACCGGAGAAGTTTCCATGACTGGCATTGGTGACAAAGACATTGGGGCAGTCATTGGGTTCTCTGGATTCTCAGGTGGATAAGTCTCACTCCTGACATCTGGAGTTGGCGAAGGTCGAGGCAGGTGCTTGAAATGTGAAGAATCTTGTATAATGAACTTTCCAGGATGGTGAGCAGCCACCATGTGCCCTTTACTAGTCACAACCCTCAGTGGGTCAGCATCAAAAGAAGCATCAGACTTGCGTTTCTGTTTCTGCCTGACGATATCTTGGTCTCCTCTGTTGAACACAGTGCTTCAAGCACAGTGACGTTTATCCATATAAATCTTCATTTGGAGTTTGTGAGATGCGTCAGTAGTGTGTAGTCTATCAATAGATCTCCCATTGGTCCATTGTGGCCACTTGGTGCCTATAGCTTTCCCAAACATTAAGGTGGCAGGGCTTTCACCTGTGGTAGAATGCAGAGTTGACCTGTATGAACGAAGCGTAGACGGAAGAACTGATTTGAGTTCAAGCTTTTCCAGCGCAGCACTCTCAACGGTCTTCTTAAGGGTGCTCATAAATCTCTCAACCACACCATTTGCCTGTGGCCAGAGAGGTGTGCTTTTCTGATGCTTGATATTTGGGTGAGTGAGAAAATATTTAAATTCACGACTATTGAAAGGCGAGCCATTGTCAGATTTCAAAACCAAAGGAACACCCCATGTTGCAAAGATACTTTCTAATCTCTCAATGACTCGTTCATGAGTAGTTGACGACAGATCTTTCACAAGGGCAAAACTGGAATATTTATCAACAATTACTAGTAGATGATGTCCATTGTCAAGGGGTCCAAAGAGATTCATTGCAGTCTTCTCACATGCATGCTTTGAAAGATCAAACATGTTTAACGGATGCGGGGTTGTCTTGGATGATCAGCAGTTGCACAAATGAAATGCCCTTAACTCTTTTTCAACTCTTTTGTCAAGATGAGGGAACCACACTCGGTCCCATAGAGCTCGTTTTGTAGCAACAACTTGACGGTGTCTATCATGAGCCAGCTCAATTACTTGTTGTCTCAGACTCTTGGGTATGACAATTATTCATACTCCTAAGATGATGCCTTCTGGAGTAACTGAAAGTTCTTTTGAATTTCTGGTATGCAAGGTCATCATGAAAAAGTTGATTATGTTGGTTGATTATGTTTACGCCACTATTGGTGTGTCATAATGGCATGTTGTGCACGGTACCTCCTGTCTCAACTTTATCAGCAAATTTCTAGCTGACGACAAACAAAGCAAACTTTCTGTAAGGCCTTCACAGGCCTAGCACTCGCTGGAATGGTGCTTTGACTCCACATACACCAACCGCCGATTCTCACTTCAACTGAGGCACACGTGGCACACACAAGCATTTTGCTAGACCATGGCAAACTCTCTGAGGAGGCAATCTTCGTTCTTTAGGTCGCGGGGTTTAAGTAACCCCTATCTCGTAGCCAGTTGTAGCGTCCTATCCAGCCTGAGAACATGCAAATAATTATGTCACACACACAGCTTCATATTATACACCTTTATTCATCAGCGTGTAATCTTAACTGAACTTCTACATCATGAATTCTATCACCCACGTACTTACAACACTGTTCTATGAAGTCCATCAGGAACCAAAAGGGTCCCGTCATCTCTTACTCACAAGACACTACATACACCCCTTTTTTCAACACTTATAGTGGTACTTCCTCAAGCACTCCTTTAGAAAAAAGAGATTAAACCGTGTCTATTAGTAGTGGAAAGTGATCCTTGTTTGTTTATCTGTTTTCGGTGGTGTGGGTGGTTCTTTGGGATTGTGTCAAACTCTACCCACTGTACGTTATGCACTGTGAATGTTATACACTGATCTGAGGTTATTTCTTTTTTTTGCTGGGAAATATCTCAGTCTTTCCGTGACAAGTTATCTGTCATTTAATTCTATCAAATTGAGTTCCTGCTTTTGCAGAGGCCCCTCTTCCCTGTGAACCACGTCTGTTGATTCGTTTGATCTGCTCTTAATTTTGTTCATTAAATGCTGATTGATATGGTTGTTTTTGACTACCTGTTCGTTTTTGTGACACTTATGTTTTAATTCTAAGGCGGTTGTAGTAAAGCTCCTCCATCAAATTTTGCTGCCTCTGTGTCCTTATTTTTGAACATTTTGTCTACAGTTGGTATACTACTGAAGCAGATCCTATCTGAACCCAGTGTCTTGGTGTTTATATCATCAATACATGCCTCAGTCTCCTCTAGTGTGAAGGTGGACCATCTATGGTCTCTGCCAGTGGAGCAACATCCCAGGTTTGTCGCCCCATTCATAGATATGTCTATTTGAGGCAACAAAGCACTGCCAAGAATTCCTTTATACATATTTGATACAGGGATGTTCTATCCATCACCTATTGTCACAAAATTATCTCCTCTTTCTTAATAAGATATTCACATTCAAGTGCAAGAACCCATGCCTACAGGCCAGACACCTGTTGATCTTTCTCCTTGTCCTTTCTCCTCAACACGATCTTTGCCTTGCCGCACAGGGTGACTGTCCCTGAAACCCAAAGTGTCACTAAGGAGTCTACTGAATCAACATTGAGTTCAATGTTGGCTTTCAGTCCTTGCAATAAATAGTTTTATCATTACGTATTGATCATACACGATGCACTCCAAGTGTGAGTGGGGAATGATCTGAGATTCCAGGGGAAGGATGTCTGCTGCCTTTGTGCATAATATGTCTGTAGCTGGAAGGTAAATGTAGTCGGTTCTAGGCATGGTTCCATGCATTGCCGAAACATGGGTATATTTGGCATCTCGTGGATGCCATATTCGCCAGGTATTGCATAATTCCAGGGAGGTCAGTCAATATGACCAGATTTCTCTTTGGCTGTGCTTCCATTGCCCCGGAGGAGTTCAGCGTGGGGTCTAACACAGCTTAGATGTCTCCACCACTGATTGTAAACCTTGTGGTAGTCCTATGACCACCTAAGGTCATCGAGAGAGGACCTTATTAGTGGGGGGAAATGGATACACTAATGAAGCTGCATTTCTTCCCTTCCAGTTGGCCTTCTACTACTACATACCTTCCGGAGACATCAATAGAAACCTGGTTGATGGATAGTGGGAAAGATTTGTCAGAAAGGATTGCAGTGCTCTTAGAACCTTTAGTGTGCCCCTCATGAAAAACCCTGTCATAGCCATAAGTGGCCATTGCGGGGCATGGTGTCCCGTGCAGGTGTGTTTTCTGGAGAAGCATTGTCGCCGGGTAGTGGTGGTTGGCCAGTCCGAAAGCCACACTTCCCTTTTTGTGACCATTGAGGCTATTAACATTCATTGACATCATATGTGGTTACCTGGGCCATGTTAGTATGGGGGATAAGTATGCCTTGATGGCGGGCTCCAGCGCCAGTGGGGTGCTTGTATATAAGTAGCCCCCCTGTGAAGGTTACATATCGATTATATCTAGTGAGGTGGGCACACTGTCTTTAGATACAAAACAAGATACATTTGTAATTAGGTAACTTGGTATCGCCAACTACCCCCTTCTCCAACCCCGAAGTATCTGTCACCCTAAAATCCCCTATTTTAACAAAGTCAACTAGAGTCTAATGAAGGCAGAACCTTCCCCAACACCTTGCCTTATGTAAAAATAATATGTTGCTGGCAAAAATTAAGCTTGAAGGGGAGGAATATGTGATCCGCCGCCCGTGTCTGATGGGGACTCCTCTGATTCGGATGGTTAGGTTGGTTTGGGGGGAGACGGGGAGAGGGGGAAACGTTGTCCTTCTCATTGCATTGGAAGTGGGCTTGGTTGAGGAATTGTGCATTTGGGTGGGAATTTGTCATAAGATTTCTGAACAAGGTCTGTCTCGATGTCCTTCTGTTCTAACTGTTGTGAAAACAATAAAAAAAATTACACAAAAAAAAAATTAAGCTTGATGGGAGAGGAAATAGGGAGAACATGTTCAGGAATGCATTCCGTCAGCTGCTAAACAAACAAAGGTGAGTCACTGGGAGAATTCCTCCTGGTCCAGGGTCCGAAGTGTATTTAGAGTGAGAGCCCTAAGATGTGGTGGGTCCGTGCCGTGGGGATCCCTCCATCTGGGCCCCAATCCACATTAGGTTCCCTTCTGTATCCGAGGAGTCTGGTAATTCGGTAGGGTACCTCTCCACCCCCTACTGTGAAACTTTTGTCTGTGCGCTTTATTGCCACCAGTATGACCATTGCTGCTGGAAGCAAAGGCTTCTTCCTCACCATGGACTGCAGAGTTTATTTCAGATCTTTCTTCTCTCCAACCCAGCCCCAGAATGCCTTATGGAATTCAAAGAAATACTAGTGCAAGTTGTAGAGCACCTTATGTATGGCTAGGAACATAAGCATGTGCGTGAGGTTCATCACACATAGCTTCTGCTTGACCATTTCAAAGGATTTCCTTTTTTTCTGGGCTAAGTGGTTGTAGTCAGGAAAGATGAGTATACGGGTGAACTGAAAGGGGAGGCTGCCAATTGCTCTCGCAACTTTGAACATGTGTTCCTGTGCTTATAGATCAAGACCTTAGCGATGAGAGTTCAAGGGGGAGCACCAGGCAGGGGGACTGTGGAGACTCCTATAGGACAAAGCAGGGTGAAAATTGGTCCAGTGGAAATCAAGATGTAATCCATGATTTAATGAGTTTCTCTGGTAAGGGTACTTCCCTCTTCTAAACCCACAAATCTCTAGTTGTTCCTTCACACCTTGTTCCCAGAATCTTTGGCACATACTTCCATCATCTTGGATGGTGCAGTGAGCTTGGATACTTGGATTGTAGTTCCATGACTGCATTCTCAAGTTCAGCAATGCGGCCTTCTGTTTCGAAAACTCTGTCTACTTCTTTGTTGAGATCCTGCTGTAGCAGGGCAACATCTGTGCTCACTTCTGTATTGCAGGATGGTGTCAGTGCCTGATGACTCAGGGAAAGGATGAGTCGGGATGATGCTTCAACAGCTTTAGTCATCTCTATTAGAGGAAAGGTAAATTTGCCTATTTTAGTTTGTGCTTAGAAAGAGGAGTGGCGGTCTCTTCCCATGATTGCGGAACTGGTAGCAGATGAAGCATCTGGTTGACAGATGCAAGAGCCTCTTTAATCTGGGGGCATACTACATGTAATTACAGATGCTGGGAGTACCAATCACACGACTGTAAGAGGGGGAGGCTTTGTCTCAATTTGCCAGGGACAGCAGGATGCTATGCATACCATGAGATACCAAGGCAGAACTGAGATGTGCTTCCTACTGCAGTGCTGGGCCAGCTGTTCCTTTGTATGGGGTTAGGTCAGGGCACGAGTGCGATGATGATGATGACGACACAGCTAGGCAGGCTCCAGTCTTGTGGTAGAGCCCCAAGGCCTCCACAAACTATGACCACCAGGCTGGTCAGGTAAAGTGGGTATCCTGGTTACATTCAACACTCCTGTTTTACACAAGTTCTCGGGCCGGGACTTCCCTGCAGGCTGCCGAGCCGACCTTACGGGTTCCAGAAGGGTCACGAGCCAATTTGTTATTATGTGTCTTCCTTCCCAGGAATAGAATTAGTGTCATAGGGAGAAAGCTGGGGGCGCTGCGTGGCCGGCTTGCTTGCACCTCCAGTCTCCGTGCTTCCTGCAGGCAGCAAGATACAGAACCACTTTGTACACGTGGGCAGTATTGAGTATCGGGGCGAGTACTGTGCAGAAGAGAGGAGGATTTTGCTGATTCTGTGGAGTGTCTTATCTCATTGGTTAACTCAGGGGTCTCCCGGGTAGTCAGAGCCCTCTACTTTCTAGGCCTTTGCGGTTTGTGGCCGTGGGTCTGGTGCTTAATTTGAACCAGTGCTTCCCAGTGCTCAGCGCCATCACTTAATTGTCATCACCGGCGCTTGTGGCAGCCTGCAACAAAGTGCCGCTGTCTGGCTAATTTAGAGATGACCACAACAACAGCTAATTATTTATGCAAAATACTTCAAAAATGACTATTGCCTGCCGTCCAAGCCATTCTTATAGCTTTGGGGGTGATTACGCCAAATTGTATTCCCTGCTTTCTCTACTAAAGTTAAGACTGATGGTCTTTTATTTGCTTGCTAAAAGTGGTGGAGGGGAGTAAAACAATTCAAGGTTATACTTTCAATTTAGTCATATTCTAAAGGACCATAGACTCAGAATTTCAATTTTGTGGGTTTATTATAAGGCCAAAAATAATTGAATATAAACAGACCTCAATAAGAGAGTATATAGATACATGAAAATAAATACAAAGCCGAGTGTACGAATATAATTCATTTGGCATAAAAGGCATAAAGTAATGAACTCCAAAATCAAAATACAGCATAGAATAGAAGCTGAGTTCAATTCTGTTTTCATCTGGGAAGAACACAAAACAAAAATTTCTTTCCCTACACTGCTCTAAATGAGGGTCCTACCAATCTCGATTGTCATATCCCAAAGGTGTCAGCACGTGTTGACTTCTTAAGAAGTACTCACGTCAAATGGGTCTGATAGCTTAAAGCTAAGATGCTCCTTCTCCTCCGAAAATAAGCAGAAGACTCTCGAATCTGTCCCTGTGCATCATACAAAAAGACAATGTTCAACCCACAATATGTCACATGATGAACTTTTTTTCAATTGCAGCGTTTTCAGTAGCTTTCCACAGGACCTTTAATTAATTTTTCTTCGTCTTCCAGTGGCCTTGGGTTTCAGATAGGCCAGGCACTAAAGGAGTCCTCCCTTCTCGCCTTCCAGACTTCTTCAAAGACATTCCGGGTATCTCTTTAAATCTAAGAATAACGAGGCCGAATTCCTGCACCTGCAGTAGGATGAGAACACACTGTCTTCGAGCACAAAAAGGACTCATTTAATAATTTCTTGAGCAACCAAGGAGAAACGAAACTCAAAACAACTTACAATCTGGGCCTACAATTCAGACAACTTAAACTAAAAACAATATACACTGCACGAATATAATTTCATCCTGCACATTACGAATAACAGGAATTATAAGTGTCTCTAATAGATGTAAAATCCTACTTGAATATGCACACTACAATTTTGAGCTACTACAACTTGAATAAATGCATCTTAATAATTATGAAGCACTGCAAACGACAAAATACATGTGAGTGCGTTTCAACCATGAGTATAGTGCACCCATACAATTTAGAGTGCTGTAAGTGCTCTATCAGGGGCCTGAAGTAGTCCGAATTGTCACACTTGTAGGAGTGTTATGGTTATTAGTTGTGTTACTATCATTGCAGCATGGCAGGTGCAATGTGTAGTTCAAGCTGCAGTGGCCTCTTGACGAGAGCCCCAGCACTTATTTGTTTACAAATTAAGAACTGGTATCTGCATTAGGCCCGCCCACCTGCCCACTAAAGTATCTAGCTTAACAGAGTAGGAGTGTCCCGGTGCCGTCTCATCTTGAATAGACCCACTGCCGGTGAGATTCAGTTAGGACCCCTACTTTTGAGGCTGTGGTAAAGTGTTAATACCTACGTCATGACAAAGACTCACACCTACAACCCTTTACCCCCACTCCAAGTTGTTTGTCCTCTAGTGCAGCCGCATTTTCGCCTCCAGACAAGGGTAGACAAGTATGCAGATCTTCTCGCACAGAACTTGGGGTGAAGCTCCCCACCCTAACCTCTCTCGACCACAACCCCCCAGCACTAGCATTTCCAAATATGTTGGCAGCGCTGCCCCCTCGGTACCTTACGCAGCATAAGTTATTTTCATTATGTTTTAAAACATTTACATAAATACTGCAAAGCTCTCAGGATGGGAATAATCTTTTCTTTCCAAAATATATTCCATGAGATGTGTTTCAATTTAATTTAATGTATTTTTTTTTCTTAATGAAACAGAGCCAGAGGTAAGAAGGCGCATTTCAAGTAGCAACAAGATAGCCAACCGCCGCCCGTAACTTTACAAGTGAAAACAAAAGGTCAGAACGCAGGTGAGAGGCACAGCTGTCTGTTGGAAAGCGAACTTAGGCAGAGGCACAGTATTATAGGTTACAATGCAGATCAGACACTGTTTTGGAGAGAGCACCGATCATCTCTAAAGGAGCACGGCTCAACCCGCCACCCCAATTAGGGGGCGCAAAGCGAGTTTTCATTTGGAAAGGTGTATATAATACAAGAGGCCTGCAGTGCACCACAATTCCAAATGAAAACAGCTCCCTACCAAAATCGTACTTTCCTTCCTTAAAATAAACACCCGCGCTTTTGGCATCGCTGTCATTTTCATCGAGCCTGCATCGCTACGTGGCCAAGTTGCATTATCGGTGCTGACCTCATCTAAACTTTGTACTTGAACCGTGCCGGGCTGAGAATGAGTCACCCCACGTGCGTGTCAGAGAGGAACGGTCTTGGGCAATGTGTGATGCGCCACAAAACTGGCATTTAATTGGCTGAATCAGCCACAGCAAGCCCAGTACCACTTTCGTAAACCTTTCATGGCAACACGTGATTTAGAACCAGGTTGGCGATGTGGCCTACCTTCAATTCACGTGGTTTTTACGGACACCAATGGGTATGTGGTATAAATAAATCCATTCTGCTCACAGCGTAATGGCGCGTCGTTTGGTTAAGATGGCGCGTTTATTCACGCTGCACGCGTCTGCCTGCATTGTCTTCCCCTCCGTCAGACTCTTGCCACAGTCAGGTCAACAGGATTGGGTTATATTTATGCCCACAATAAAAGTTGTACCTGGTATTTATTACATACCTAAGGCCTTGCTATTCTACCTGTTGACAGTCCTGACTATAGCGTCGTCGATGATGACGCTGTCACCTGTAAGCAAGCAGGCTCTGGATCTGAAGTTCATGGGCAGGGCCCAGCCAGAGTTAACAGAGATGTCGGGCTTCTGCTCCTCTCTAATGTGAAGATTATACCGTGCTTACTTTGAGCCGCTGGTTGCAGGTGCCCACCAGCACTCATTTTTTGAAACCCGCAATGAGAAAGAGAATGATGGTAAAATGCTGACAAAGGAAGAAAGCAGGGATGAAAAAAAACCTGAAAGAGTGAAATAAATGGGAAGGAAGTGTATGGTGTTTCATGAAAGAGATATGAGGTGGAATCAAGATTAGACAGCCTAGGTAATAGCATACATACCAACATACCCGATTCGGGTGGGAGACCCCCCATCCCAACAAAAACTGTGTGTGTTTCAATGTTAGTCAATGGGCAAAATACATTTCCTGGTTCTTTTGTTTTTCTCCCGAGTTGCTACATATGATTACAGAGACGTAATTCTTCTTCTGATATTTGAAGCCCTGATGAAGTTGCTCCATAGGAACGAAGGGGCATATCAACAAGGACTTTATCTCTGCTTTTTTGGCTTTAAAAGCCAAAAAAGCAGAGATAAAACTAGCACCCTATCAACAACAGGGTGCTAACATGCAAATTTGCATCTTAGCACCCTTTTACTCTACGCTTCCCCTTGCATCTCTAATGAGATGCAAAGGGGGCGTTCCAGAGTACAATAATAGGAGAAATGTCGCTAAGCGACATTTCTCCTATTATCAAGAATGTCGCTAACCCTGTTAGAGACAAAAAAAGCAGCGCTAACCGCGGTTAACGCTGCTTTTTTAAGTCTGGTATTTTTCTGACTTAGCCATGATATCCTATGGAAGGAGGATATCATGGCTAAGTTTGCCTGTCCCTATCAGAGCCAAGAGTAGAGGTGCACATGTCATCCAGGACTGCTTATTTGACAGCCATGGACTCTTGCTTACTCTTGGAATGCCACGATCATTCATCCTGAAGGATTCCAAGAATCTCCCACCCCTGAGGAGCTGTGGGATGAAGGAGTACGGTATATACACCTGCACCATAGGTATTAAGAATAAGATGCAATAAATATGTCTCCTTCAAAACTGTCTGAGTGCTGGCACAAAATATATTATTTTCCAGTTTGGTGAGAGTGACACTGACGTGTATGATGAGCTAAAGAAATGACTCACATTTTATGTTTTGCTAAAGAAAAATGTTAATTGCATCAAAAGCCTGGTAAAACCATTTTTTCTTTTGTCACGTGCCTGAAAACACATATTTAACACTGACTTTTACAGATACAAATGTGAGGAAGATTTGTGGTCACAGATCATCCCTGGGTGTGAATCTTCAGTATTAAGGCAGAATTTGCTGCAGAAACCTTATGTGCTGTAAGACATTCTCTCCATGGCCCGAGCTATGTGCAAAATAGAATTCCAAGCTGACATACTATCTCTCTACAGACAACATAATGCCATTAATAATGCTGCTTGTCAGGGGCATGGCTCAACTAGCCAATATTGTGTACGTACTTTGAAGAGGCTCCTCCCAATCCCCTTCTTCTATCCTGGGCAATCCTTATGAGCGATCGATCCTGATCACCAGTTGTTCTGCTCGCTGAAACCCTGCTGCCCCCATGTCCTGGCTACATAAAAATTCCATGCATGGCTAGTGTAGACCGCCAGAGTTGGTCAGCTATTATGGACCCTATTCTCCTAGGTTCTGTTGCTTTGTGGGGTATGGCCTGATCAAGCTAGTTGCTGAGTAGTGGAAACAGTGGGGTAGCCACTGCTGAGAGCTGCTGCACGCCTTGGTAAAGTGTCAGGCAGGTATCTTGATCCCCAGAGACTTATGCTGGAGTGCCGTCAGCCCCTGCCATATATCCCTACTCTGGAACTGGAATAATGCAGTGGTGGCACAGGAAGCGTCAGACCCCCGATCCCAACCCAAGCACAACTCTCAAATTCTTTCTATGTATGCTTACGTAAGGCTTTAAACCTAAAGCTAGTGAAAAGTTCGGACAATCAGCAAGACAACAATAAAGTGGCAGGAGCAGTATGGAAAAAAACCCATAATAAATAGCACAACAACTTTGGCAATCGCATACATACCAACATACCTGATTTCGGTGGGAGACTCCTAATTTTTAAAGCCAAAAATGTCTTTGTTTGGGGACAAGGCTTGGCAGGCCAACATGGCGGACGCGCTCTAAATAAGCTCTGTTGGCCCGCGCCATTATTGCCATCATCCGTACTGAATCCGGACCCCAGCACGACCATCCCAAATCGACAAATATGCACAACGGGCTGCGCTACACAGGAGACCATAAATAAACCCTGAAAAGGCTACAGAACAGACACACCGGGAAGTGGATCCGACCCAGTCCATGCGGCCTTAGCTGACGCCCCTAGTGCGCTGAGAGCTGTGCCGCCGGATCCGCAGCGGAGCGATAGGCTGATTGTGAGTGTGTCTTCAGGTGAGAAGACATGGGGATAGATCCTGCGAGTGTGGGCACGCCCTATCACACAAAGATCGCCTGCAGGCCCCGGCGATTGTTACGTCGACTGACGTGAGGGCAGGGACGCTAGTGGGATCGGACTCTGGCCGAAGCGCCTCAGAGGCTTCTGAGCTGGCTCAGACCCTCTTCCCCCTGGGAATGTTTGGCAAAGACAGTGGTCACCGGGATCCAAAACCTGTCAAGGGCCGAACGAAGGGCCATTGAAGAGCTGCATAAGACTGCCCCCCTGGGGGCTAGATCGAGACCTGGCGCTGGCAGGGAAGACAGCACGGCCCGCATCAAAGGTCGAGGCTGACCGCCCCAGGGCCCAGAACTGCCGTCTGAGACCCGAGTAGGCCAGACAATCACGAGGCGCCCTTGCATGCCCCAGCAGACCCGCGCCTTGAAGAATGAAACACCGGAGGAGCAGGAGCTCAGGGAACAACGCTAGATAATGGGCCCCCCGACACACTATAAACAGTGTTACCTGTCACGATTAGCAGAAACTCCTACCACCTTTCACGGTACCGGCTTTTGTATGCTTAAACAGGCCCATTGCACCACCCAATTGGACGCTGGGGGTACAAACTCAACCTGCTGGTCACCCGGGGAACGCATTGGTGAGTAAACCACACAACAGACAGGACAGCTACCCGACGCGACCCCAGACAGACCCTCCCTACCACTGGACCATATCCGATAGCAGCCGTAGCCTCAGACTCCAAAGACACAGACACACCGGGGCAGAGAACAGGATTGGCTTGGTGCGGCTTGTGGTCCAGGAGTTGGTTTCCGTGAGGCCCGGCCTGGGACCCTGCTCTAGGGAGGTCTCTGGAGGTGCACTGGGGGCACATTGACTTGAGCCTTTAAGCTTGGTGGCTTGATAATTGAGGTCACAGGAAGCACAGACGAAAAACTACTAGAGGGTGAACTCACTCGCAGTACCTCATTTCGCTGCCCTCCCCCCCTTGCGACCTTCTGACCAACATGGGCAAAGACAAACAGGTGGCTGCCAGCTCCAAGCTGAGTACCATGGATCACTATACTACTACCCTTGGCGGCTCAGGAGGTGAGGCGGTCGTTTGTCCCTCTTTACGTGGATTTAGTATATTTTTTTGTTTTTAAATGAGTTTTATTAGAATATATACATCATTTGGCAGAGCGCTAAAAATGAGAGCGGTAATATATTTTTCAAACAAGGAATCCCGCAAATTTGATTATGATATTTCTTTAGAGCCCGCAACTACAGATGTCCCTGTCAGTCTCATCATCTAAGACTGATAAAGTTTGGTATTGACAATGGTGGGCTTCCGCAATCCAGGCAACGTTCTAGTTGTCTTTCCGATGAGTCCGCAGGATTGCTGGTAACGCGGTGACGTCACTGCGTAGGCGCCCCAGTTCCCGGCTCCAATGACGCGGTAAACTCCTTTTAAATACCAGCAAGAGCAGGAATACTTTACCAATCGGAGCCTGCTGCCGGGTGAACTTAGGTGTTCCCAGAGCGTTGGACTTTGGAGTAGTGATTACTCTCATCTGTTCGTGAGAAGATCATGTGGTAACACTTCATACGTGCGATTATTTATGAATTGTTTTCACGTTACAGTGTGTGACTACAAGTCCTCGCTCCCCGCCTGGGTCCATGACGTGAAACATTACCACGTTATTTGTAAGCATAATCTTTCTTTGTAATGTGCCTTTGGTTCTCCCAAGAGTCTTAATTCTTTAATCACGCACTTTGTGCATTTAAGTCTGGTTCAAATTGTATATAAATATTACAGCGATAAAACGCTAAGGCACTGGTCAACTTTGCTGTGTGCAATCCTAAAATTTAGATGAATAAAACATATGTGTTCTTGCACAGATTGGTGAGACGCAACGTTATCCTAATGCATGGAAATACAGGATATTGATTCCTGATTATTTAATGATAAATCTATGGACTGTTCCCATGGGGCACAGGGTCAAGACTGATTTGCATATGGCTGGGTCCAAACTGGGGTGTCATAAGTAAGCAAAAGAACGATGGATTTAACCCAGATCTTTTGACTGGGGGAGAATGTTTGCATTGTCAGCATTCCGTCCATCATTTGTTTGCTATAACACTTTTAGCTCTAAGCGGGATGGGTATGCCCAGACGTGGGTCCCTTGCTCACTGTGCCACTGGATTCAAGCTAGCCTAGCTGAAGAAGGGTGACCTACCCTGAAACCAGTCCCAGGATGCTTGTTTTCGGTCCAGGGAGGACCTGGCCTGGCAGTTCGGTCTGGGCTGTTCCCATGGGGCACAGGGTCAAGATTGATTTGCATATGGCTGGGTCCAAACTGGGGTGGCGTAGTGGGCAAAAGAACAATGGATTTAACCCAGATCTTTTGACTGGGGGAGAATGTTTGCATTGTCAGCATTTCGTCCATCATTTGTTTGCTGTAAAACTATAATCATGGCATGAAGAGTAGCACTCATTCCACGATTTGGGTGTATGGTTGTTTTTATGTACTTTGTTTATTGTTACTGTGCATATGTTTTCTACTTTACAGAAAGTAAACGCTTTCAGCAATACTGAAGTGCTCCTGAAAAACGTAAGTTATGCGGTCACACTTTGTCGCCACAGGTTAGGGTATACCTTAGAGTGTACATACCGCCGTGGTGTTCGGTCCTGAAGAAAGCCTCGCAAAATAGCATCAATGAGGCTGAAACATGCAGAGCACATTTCTTTCACATAAGTGATGTGACTGGTCAGTTTATCCAGTCTATCGTCCATGTCACGTTTTTATTTTTGACTTACCTTTCCACTAATAAATAATCTTTGTGGTTTGGTAAAGACAATTTTAACCTCTCACTTGGTTTTCACTATTGCACTGCCACTTTCACAAAAAACTGCTCCGCTGTAATCAGGCGTTGTAGCACACCAGAGAGGCATTCGGCCTCTCAGGTGGGAACCCAATGAGGAAGCATGTCACCAACTAGGTTGGTGAGTTGGGGTTCTTTTAACACTATAGAGTGACTCTCTTTGCCTATTTTTCTTGGCTCCACTCTTCTGTTGGATGAGACGGTTGACACAAACGACCCCATTGTGGCAGGGCACATATATACACTCACTCGGTCTCCGCATTGGCGGGCTTTCACAAATGGGACCTCCTTGAAATATATACATTAGGTGACATCATGCAAGGCTGTACCCTTAAATCCTTTCGGCAAACAAACGGAGTTTCAACGACATAAATCACAGTTTTACAGATATTTACGACTGAGACACGCCCTAAACCCCCAAATCAGCCAACTAGAGGAATTGCCTGAGTTTCACCCCCTAGAAGACCGGCTATTAATGGGAGACCTAGGAGCGCATAAGATCAGACGAATTTATCAGACCATGACCACTCAAACACGTAACACATTACACAAGACTAGAGTCGCCTCTGAAATTGATATACCAACCATGACTGATGATGACTGGACAGAGGCCTTGGCTAGTGCCGAAAACGCAGCAGTTTCTTCGCGATATTGCCTCATTCAATTTAAATATTCACATTGCGCATATTATACCCATTCCCGTCTGTGGAGAATGGGTGTTATCCAGTCCCTCCAATGCCTCCGCTGCGCGGAGGCCGAGGGGACATTCTTGCATACTATTTGGAGTTGCCAGGCAATACAACCGTTTTGGCGGAGAGTTGCATACTGTCTTGGGCGTGTCCTGACTTGGACCATTCCAAATGATCCCAGGTTGCTATTGCTTCACAGCACCGTCGAGATAGGCGGAAACCGCTGCAAATAACAGCTGTTGTTTCTGGGCCTAACATTGGCCAAAAGAGACACAGCCCAGAAGTGGAAAGCAACCAATCCGCCGAGTTTGGCTGATGAAAAAAAGCCATGTATAAATGTATGAGCGCCGAGATTGTAGTCTTCCGGGCTCGGGGTTGCCCACTGAAAGATCTGGTCTGGCTGGGCGACATATCGAGGTATTGATTTACCCCCTCTGCCACACCCTGACTCTCCATAAAGCCCCTAGCAACAGGTGCGACACATTAATATGCCATAAACAGACAACCAGGAATATAGATCAACATACATTTCACTGCACGCGGCCAGGAGTAACCAGTGAAGTTCGGTGTGACTTATTAGTTGATTGGCCTGATGTTTCACAAGCCAACTTGTTGTGGAATATAAAAACATTGCTTGTTAATTGTAATATAATTTTCGGGCATTGCCCATTTTGTACCTAGAAAAATGAATAAAATCTGTTGTGACAAAAAAATGTCTTTGTTTTACTTTTCTCCCACCAGCCCTGCGTACATATTTGGACATGTGTCAGTGTTAGTCGACAATACACTGGTAATGAGGCGGCCTGCTGATCCTGCTACAGATTTGCAGACTGCTCACAGCACCACCTTACTCCCTAAGTGGTAGGCCTGATGGATGACCCTGCTGCAGTCAGGTGCAGTGGTAGGTGCACTTTCTAGACTGTGTAAACTGCAAGAT
The DNA here is from genome assembly GCF_964204655.1 of Triturus cristatus. NCBI lineage: Eukaryota > Metazoa > Chordata > Amphibia > Caudata > Salamandridae > Triturus > Triturus cristatus. The sequence continues at coordinate 954,053,385 of NC_140590.1, read as the reverse complement.
GTGAGGGCTAGGAGTTTTGGGGGCAGTAGTGGACCAGCCCTGTCTTGAGAGTTATTCTATGCCCTACAGCACAAACACGGGAATGGGAAATGGCCAGGATCCTGGTTGGGATGTGGCAAGGGGGGAGTGTGGCGAGGGGGGCTTGTGGTGAGGGGGTAGGACTTGGTGTGACAGTGGGCTTCCCTCCAAGGAGGTATTAGTTTTTGTTAGTGCCAATACAGATTTGCAGACTCCTCAGAGCACCAACTGACCCCACAAAGAGTGGAAATTGATGAGTGGTGGCAAGGCACTGGGCTGCTAGGAGCTGGCCTTGCGGGCAGATGAGTCATGGCTCTCTTTGTGTCTGTCCTCCCCTTCTAAACTGGCCTAAGTAAGTGTTGCTTCCTGTTCAAGGCAAGCCCCATGCTCTCAATTGAGTTCTGTAGCTCAGGGTAGAGCTGGCGCGTTTCCTATATTGAGGCATCTTTGTTTTGCAGGATGTGTTGTGGTGTTTTGGACTCATAATACGATTCCAATTTAGGGCTTACTCTGGCATGACCTGACAGCCTGGTAGAATCTCTCAATCTTCACTATCTGCAGGGTTGCCCTCTTCAAAATGATGGCAGTCCCCAAATGGTGTTACTAGCTACAAAATTATCCATGCGGGTTTCCTGAAGAATTTTTCTGCAGACATATTGCCTAGATTTGCTTATTTCTCTGGTTGGACGGCGTCTTGATGGAGAAATGTTACAAGTTCATATTTGCCGAAGTCTTGGATATTGCTGTCTCCCTCTCCCCCGTCTCAGTGGCGTAAAGCAACTTGAGGGGGCCCTCCTGCAATATACGTGGAAGGGCCCTCTACGGACTCGATCAGGAGCTCTCCGGCCAGGGTACTATGCTGCGGGGGCCCCCTGAAGCTGGGAGGCCCCCCATACCGCGAGGGCTGTGGGGGCCTGTGTTACACCACTGTTTCAGATGTTTTAAGATTATCTCCCCCACGTTACACAAACTGTTTTCCATATTGTTGGTAGGGCATTGGAGAGAGTCAAAAAAAGGTGGTGCAAATAGTTGGGGTAAACCCTTTACTACTCACATCAGGCACCAACAGCGAACAGAAGGGCTTCACATGACGATGTCCAAAGTTTATGCACCTCTGACATCCACATTATGTCTTCATCCGGCCCTCAGGAGGGATCTGTCTCAACTTACTTTTCATGTGCATGACCGGGATGGGATGATATGTTGAACTGATTTTCTCATAACGCCTGGTTTTAAGAGTTCTGCTTTTCCCACCAAAAATGCAAAATAAAATCGATTAAAAAAATTGGAGCGCCACTTATACACCATTCCACCTTGGACGTAATTCAATTATCCTATCAATCAATCAATCAGTCAGAATTTGTTTATTTATCCGTGGCCCATAAAACATAATAACATGATTTTGAATGTAATCTACATTTCATTGTTTTGCATTCGCCTATAACATTGTGTACATAAAAACAATTCCATCAAACAAAACAATCTTATAACTTAAGCCAATTTTATAAATCTTACTAATACGCAGGTCACATCTAAATAAACGAATAATAAATAGGACAAAACTGTGCTTGCAAGCAAGATTAAATTCCATATTTGGTAAAAATTGGTTTAAAAATGTGATGCCTTAAATCTAGGAATAGTCGTTCACCAGGTAATCAGTGTACATTAGTGCATTTCCCACCTAAAATTGAGCTGCTTTGAAGCAATGTATTTGAGGGGTGCAGAACTCTGTGTAATACATCTGCCTTACCACTTAAATCAAGGAAGTGGGCACACTTCCTGTGTTTAACCCCCCTCCAGTTCAAACTCACAACAAGAAATCCCAATTCTTAAATGGTTTCCCAAATGTACAAAAATCTAGTGGTCAGAAGATGACCTGACGGAGGCCTTACTGGCACTCTCAGAGTTGGTACTATATTCCTGACTCTAATGGAGCTAATTTAACTATCTATACAGAACTTGCTACATAAGGGTACAATTGTGGAAAATCTAAAAGCATGGGACACTCATATGTCTGCATTGCCTAATGGAACAAGGTGACTTACAGCACCCCACTGTTTAATTGTATTCGGATACAAACATCTGGTATAGTTGGGATGGGATCATCGTGGAGATGGGTGATTGGAGGCTCACTATGATCCTAAAAATGGCTCTGCTGGGATTACTGAAAGAACTGGAACTCACACTGTTTATACGCTTTATACTTCTGCTTGCCTAAAGGAACATAGGTGAAAACTGGCCAGCATGGGATTTTTTCAAAATTAGGGGAAAGCGTTTGTGGCAAAGACTTTGACATGATGATGGAAGCCCCATGTTACACAGTCAGGGGATGCCCTGACACACATGGATGATACATTTTAAATTAAATTGAAAGGCATGACCTCATACACCCCCTGGGTGTCATGCTTCATCATTTGCCACGCCTCATTCACCAGAGAAAATCTTAGTGGTGAATGGGCTCCTCGTTGTAGCGAGGAGTTCTTTTCAGATGGTAGGTATATGTGGAATCAGGAACTAGAAAATCTAAACATCCCTGTGCCCTAACCCAAGGACTTCCATATAATGCGGGTGGACCTAAGGAATGAATAAACATTGTGGTGATGCATGGGACTGCCTATTATCCCTACATCTGAATAGGTTGACATGTGTCAGCTTGTGTAACAGCCCTACTAAGAGTCCTAGGCTTTCTTCCGGACCCAGATCCCCATTTTACTCACTCCTGTATTGCAAACATGTTTATTCATCAACAAGCACTCTATACCTATTAGTGCTGTACTGTGGAACACTGTTAGCTGGAGTTGCAAAGTTTTTGGTGGTCCTGCAGGTATGTAAAACTTTACACCAGAAGTAAAATAACGATATTAAAATACATTGCATGAATTAGTCTCTTGTAAGTCATCACATAATTCTTCCTGCACAAGTTCATTCTTCACATATCATGGAGAAACAACCTACATACCAATAGGCAATGAAAACATTCACTTCTTCCAACAGGGTGCAGAGTTTCAGCCTCCTTGAAAAGGTATGTTTTGTCAGCTAAGGAAAAGATTCACAGATGAAGACCACCATTTGGAAATTTAAAAAAAAAAGTAAGTTATTTTCTATTTTATAGTGAAAGAAACTCGTGCGCATTTATATGTCCACATTTTCAAGGTCTACAGTTATCAACTGAAAAGTGATGTTAAGCACATGTTAATTAGCTTTCTCAATTCCTCTCTCTTATAATTGAAAATCTCCACAACTGTACAATATTGTTGTCATCATATTGGACCCTTTAGATTATTTCATAGTTAATCTTTTCAATTCATCATACTCTTCAGCCTTTCTTCTAGCCAGTTTAATTTCTTCTTTGCTAACTATTCTTGTGTTCTTCTTCCCATGGAACTTAATGTATAGACATATGCTAAAAGAATCATCACAAATTTCAAGTATTCGATAAATACGTAATGCACCTAATAATATGATACCAAATTACATAGCAACTACTTCTAATACCATTTTACCCCATCCTCCTAACCATGAACTAATCTGATCCTGGATTCCAGTTTCTGCTACTGCCCTGAACTATCACACTTCACTCTACTATTCAATGATATATTGTAAGAAACACTGATACTAAATAACAAGCATCTGTCAAACCTATGGAGAGTGTAAAATAAGCTGTTTTATTACATGTGTGATAAACACCTCCAAAAATAGGCCTGGCACCTAAACGTTAAAGCTATATCATGAGTATTTGTGCATTTACTACTTTCTCCTTGACTTTACCATTTTCTTCGACAAGACATATTCACGTGTCCCTTCCTTTCTTCACAAAGTCTACGATGAGGATGTATTTGTGACATCTTAATCACAGCTTCTTCTTTATAGTGACATCTTAACACTTCAGAACTACAAGTTTAACATTCTGGCTTTGATGATTATATTCTCGAATAAAATACCCCTCTACTATAGTAAGTGTGCAAATAAATATTTTTCACATTTTTCACATTTTTAAATTTTAGATTTGCACTGCGAAACTTGATAGGAGCTGACATTAGATATAAACGTAATTCCTCCAAGATTTGTAACACTAAATAACTCACCTATTGAAACATCATGATCTTTATAAACTTCGTCTAAAAACATCCTGCTGTGTTATCACTGAGTAAGATACTAAACCGAAAATAGCAGATGACACAGGTAGTTGTATGTAAGTCACACCTCCTTCAGAAACAGAGGTAGGAGTATGTGTACAAATATAGCAATAAGTAACATTCATGATTTCTCTATAACTCTTTAACAGTACTATGTAAGTATTTTCTACATAATCATTATTATTTCTAACATCGAATTCTTCATGTTTATTACTATTCTCATCAGTAGTGTTTTAAGATACCCTACTAAAAGTCCAATAACACCATCTAAAACCTAAACCTAATGAAGGTCATGCTAATCTTCTCTCCTTTTGTGGACAAGTCTTTCAAAACATTTCTAAAACATAATCTTCCAAAAAATCAGTTTCAGGAATGAAAAGATTTCAACAGTCATCAGTCCACTTTTCCAGGAAAACCTATTCAGCATCTGAGGATTTCTCTGTCTCTTTTTTCACTTTATAGTGGCTCTTTTGGATCTTAAAACTCAAAACCCTTTCAAGTTAATGCTCTCTTCTTGTTCAGTTCTTCAACGTATGCCCGGTCAGGAACTGTGTATTTCTTATTTGGCTTTCTCGGTCTTGTTGATTTATGTATTGGATTTTCCTCTGAGATTTCTTTAGCGTTTACTTGAGGCTCTCCAGCAGCACTTTTTCTTTTTTCTTCTACTTTTTTACCACCAAGTGCAACTGTTGTTTGCAGACCCTCATCTTCAGTTAGAACTTGTTTTTCCTGAGTTTGATTTTGTGCAACTGAATTTCCAGTCAAACATCTATTTTATTTGCTTGCTTTTTGTTTGTACTTGCCTCTTCTGTCACTCCTCCCTTTTAATCAACATTTTTAGTCTGGCTGTCTGAATCAACAACTTAATGCATTGTCTTTGTGGTATCCACACTCTCCAAGTGTGTGATGTACGAATACAGCAATGTTCGTCACCAGTATGATCTGATGAGATCTGCTCCACCTTTTCTGAAGATAATTTGTTCTTACATGCTTCTGGATCAATATCCATTCTCCTGATTGTAGATTGTGACATGCAACTGATGGGGCAAAGGGGGTGCAAGCTTCACCTGGTGAGAGATAGAATGCACTGTATTAGCCAAATGCTTGCAATATTGCAAGATCAAATCATCATTAATACTGGGATTATGACAGTGAAAGTTCATACAAGAAGAATACAATTCTTGTATTTGGAATACATCTTATACTCTGCTACATCATAGGGAGTGCATCTGCCCATTTCAAAGAAGTAGAAGCACACACATTTGCCATTTTGTTTTTCAAGACTCTATTCAATCTCTCGACTACCCCTGATGACCGTGTGTCATAACTGCTGTGAAATTTCTGATCAATGTGCAATGAATCATAGATTACCTTCATGATATCATTCTTCAAGTGTCTACCTCAGTAATTGTTAATGGCATTTCATATCTAAGGATCAACTCCCTGAGCAACAGTTTTGCAACTGTCAATGCATCACATTTTATCGGGTACGTCTTAACTCACCACTAGGATGTACTTTACAGTATTACATGAAGCCATTGCCACAAAATCAACCTGTTACCTAGTAAAAGGACCTCGTGCCTTTTCCAGAAGACTCAATACTACATAAAACAATTCCAACATCATTTTTTCATATACTATACACCTCTGTTAATGGCTTTCTGAATGATACCAAAAGTCAGGGTTAAACCAGTAGCAATTGAATGTATTGATCATACCATTTCCTCCCACATGTTTAGGATCATAAAATAGCTTCACCGTTTGTGCTAAGAGTGAAATTGGCAGAATAAAGCTTTCATAATAACTTTTCCAACCTGATTTACATCCTGACTTTGTTTGCATCTCACTTTTTGCATTATTTCTTTTATTTGACTGACAGTGAATTAAAAATTTGCTAACATTCGTGACAATAATTTTCAATTCTATTAACCCCTTCAGCGCGGCGCGGATTACCGCGCCGTGCTGGAGGTTCGTTGCGCGGGCGGGGCCGTGACGGGGCGGTTCCGTCATGCGCACAGCGCGACCGACGTGCATGACGGAACCGCTCCGTCACACGCATCGAAGGGGTTAAGGACACGGAGGCGAGGATTATGCTTCTCTATTTCTTTACTGAAATACTCAGCAGCCAATAGAAACTTAGTAACAAAACTACAGTAGCCATGAGCACTGTATGGATCACATGCACAACCATAGAGTCCCTGCCTATAAAAGGTTCATCCAACGCAACAGTGTCCTCTTTCTTTCGTAAACTAAAATCAGGTAAGTCTCTGAACAATTTTCTTCAATGAACACATCACAGCAAGAACTCCTCTTACTCGACCCTCTGAGGCCCAACGGGACCTAACTTCAAACAGGGACACGGCACGAAGCACATCAACAAGACCATATAGTCACGAAGAACAGTCTTCACCGGAGAATCTCAAGCTCTATTTGGATTCCGCTCCTGATAGGAAAAAAGAGAAAAAACCCGTAACACCATTCCAGAACTGTTTAAATATATATATCAACACCAGAGGGGCCGGGAAAAGAGAATATGAATGCAATACAGTACATAATATGTCAACACAGCATGTTTAAAACATGACAAGCAACATTCTGGGAGGGATAATCCTCGCCTCCGTGTCCTTAATAGAATTGAAAATTCTTGTCACAAATGTTAGCAAATTTTTAATTCTATGTCAGGATCGGAGGCTCCGATTATGCTTGTTCAAAGCTTAGCCACCACTACAGAAGCAACATCCACAATTGGTTTATAATAAAAAGCTTTAAATGTACTCTCTGTGGACCAGTAGGCCACACTCATAATGTCTGACAAACTGACACCAGCTGAAAAGGCCTTGGACGCCATCGCTCCTCGAGCTGAATGGGCCCCAAATTTTGAAACATCAATACCCGCTTTGCTCATGAGCCAACGCATCCATCGTGACAAGGTGGCTGGACTCACGGGCGAAAGGGTTTCTAAAGAGCAATCAATAATTGACCCTGCATATCTGTGCGGAATTCGGCAGTACATACTTTATAATCCTTGACACATTGTACAACGCACAACTTTGGATTATTAGGAAAAGCTGGATAAGAAACTGAGGAGGTATTACATTTAGTCCTCCGTGAGATATTGAATGACACCCCTTGTGGGGAAAATCTACGCCCGCTCGGTCTAGGGCTCTAACATCTGAAACCCACTTGCAAGAGACCAGACAAAGTAACATAGTCAACTTAGCAGATAACGGTTTTCGAGAAAGATATTTATTAGAGGGCTTGGTTTTCAGAAATTTCAGGACAACAGACACGTTGCATAACTGCGAGTACCTTGGGCATGGGGTTTAACCATCCAAACGCCTCTGAGCAGTTTACACACCAACGGATGCTCACCAAATGGTTTGCCATCCACGGGTACATGTCCTTTGGAGATGGCCGATCGGAAGTTGTTCACTGTCCTGTAGGCTAAGCCAGAGGACACCATTGAAGCCAGAAAATTAGCGGCTAGAGAGACATGTGCTGCAGCGGGATCCACATCCCGTTGAGAGTACCAATCACACCTTCGTCTCCAAGAGAAAGCATACCGTTTGTGAGTGTTGGCCAACCAGGCCTCGTTAATTAATTTGTCAGCTTCCTTTGAAAGGCCTGGGACTTTCCATCTGTCCCTGAAACCCGTCAAGCTACCAGAGAAAGTTGGCCTGACTCTACTAACGGATGAGGGGTCTGTAGAGGGTCCAGCAATAGGTTCCGTAAGCGTGGAAGAAGGATTGGGACCGCACAGAGCATTTCCAGGACCACCGGGAACCGTGCCTGTGCCCTCCAGAGTGGAGTGATTAGGATCAGTTCCACTCGATGATGTCTGGCTCGTGCCAGAACCCTGGGGATCATCATGAACGGAGGGAAGGCATAACACAGGGATGTTGGCCACTCCTGAAGGAACGCATCTGTGGCCAGAGCCTCCGGGTCCGGATGCCAGCTGTAAAAACTGGGGACTTGCCTGTTGAGACGGGATGCAAACAGGTCTATGTGACAGGGACCCCAAAGGTCGTTCAAGTTCTGGAACACCTGGGGGAGTAGCATCCAGTCGCTGGAGTCGCACAAGTGACAGTAGTGCCTGTCTGCCACCTCGTTGCTGTAGCCCGGGAGATACTCCCCCACCACTGAAATTCTGTTCTGGAGGCAAAAATGGCAGAAGTCCTTGGCAATCTCTGCCAGCATTCGGGACTTCGTGCCACCCAATTTGTTCACGTACCGTACCGCCAAATTGTTGTCCATCCGAAGGAGGATACAACACTCTGTTTTGTGTGGAGACAAACAGCGGATCGCAAATGAACCAGCCAAGAGTTCCAGGCAGTTGATTTGTAATGTAAGTTCTTCCGGTGACCAACGGCCACCCGTGGATAACTGACCGCAACGGGCTCCCCAACCCCACCGGCTGGCATCGGATTCGATCACTATATCCGGGGTCGATCCGAAGAGGGCTCAGCCGTTCCAAGGCTCCATGTGGTGTAACCACCATAACATCTCGAGCCTCGCCTCCTCTGAGAGGGGAATCATTTCCGAGTAGCTAAGGCCTTTTTGAAGATGTCGTATTTTCAGCCGTTGAAGGGCCTGGTAGTGAAGGGGACCCGGGAAGTTCGCCTGAATCGCGGAAGCTAGTAAGCCCACTATCTGGGCCACGGATCTCAAAGATACCATTTGCTTGTGAAGTGTCGACCTCAATTCCCTCTTGATGGACCTGATCTTTTGCATCGGTAAAAGGAGCTGACAAGTCAGGGAATTGACAAGGAAACCCAGAAACTCGATCGATTGAGACGGGATCAACATTGACTTCTGTTAATTCACAATAACCCTGAGACTCTGTTAGAGATTGATTGTCCATTCGTGGTGTAAGATGACTAGTTCGGAACAGTTTGCCATTATGATGTAGTCCAGGTAGACGATCAGACAAACTCCCCGCACCCTCAGAGATTCTACTACCGGACGGAGGAGTTTCGTGAAGCACCACGGTGCTGACGAGATGCCGAATGGGAGAACCCTGTACTCGTAACAGATCCCCTGCCAGAGAAACTGCAGGAACCGTCAATGAGGGGCAAAGATAGGAGTGGATAAATACACATCCTTCAGGTCCAGACGGACCATCCAGTCCCCCTCTCGGAGGAGATTGCGAAGAAGATGGATGCCCTCCATCTTGAAGTGACGGTAGATTATCCAGGCATTGAAATCTTTTAAGTTTAAGACTAGCCTGGACCCACCTCCTTTCTTCTCCACTAGGAAGATGCTGCTGCAAAAACCGCGAGGGTGGAGAGTCAAAACCACTATGGCCCCTTTCTGAAGTAGGGTGTCAGGACGCAGATTCCTCAGAACTTGCTCGATGTCAGAAAGATCCACCTCCAGACGGCTCCAACTCTGTTTTGTCGTTATGACACAGAGTATTAGAGTGGCCAGGTGGGGGAAAGGGTATTAGGAAAGGAACAGCAGGGAAGGAGATCTGCAAAAGAAGCATAAAAGGCGTTAACCAATAAATAGCAGCTTGTTATAGTATGTTAGATTTCTCTGATAATTGCTTAGTAGGGAATAATCACCTTTCTATCCTTGCTGTAGGATCAGTCATGTGCAAGGAGAGATGCTAAAAGAGAATACGTAATGATTAATCACCATTAGCTCAAATACTCCTATAAGTTCCACCATACAGCTCTTATGATTTATGGTTGATGATTCATTGACATACCATTACTGTCCTTTCCAAGTCTTGTTAACTCTCTTGTGATTAATGGTGCTGGTCCTGCCAAGAAACTTTATACACTTTCTCTTGTAGAGAACACTATGTCCGATAATGATGTTTTGTATCCTTTCCAGAGAATAAACAAATTAAAATGCAGCTTGACACAAAGATCAAATAATGTCTTGAAACACGATCTCTTAGAAATAGTTCTTTGAATATTGTTCGTGAAAGTCCCAAGCCAATAAAGCATCTTTCCAAACTAGAAATGTAAATTCACCTTACCCAGACTCAGACGACTGCATCGTTTCAGAACTGCTTGCCTGAGAAGACTAGTTTTCTTTTTGCCACTGCTGCCTGGAAAAGTTCTGCTTTTAACACGATGTCCGCGATAACTGGAATCAGCTGTTCTTCTTGGATCAGCCAAAAAATAGTAAGCATGTTGTCTTGGGTGTGGTACCCTTTTATAGTACTGTCACACCCCATAATAATGGACGCGTGCGTGTGGAACGTAAGAACGTACACACGCGTTTGAAAGTAAACACCAGATTCTTCAATGATGGAATCGTCAAAAATGAAGCATTCTGCACACACAAAAGCACGCAGAAACAAAGCGGTTTGTATCACTCATAGCGGTCTCAATCATACACGTTCCTGGTCCTGAAAGAAGCGCTGCAATTACATAGGCGAAACATAAGATGCAAAGCTAAGGCCATGCGCATATAATATTAAACATACCATACTTTACGCGTGCAATGAAATAATCAAGATAACGTGCACATTAACATATTCAAGATAAACATGCACAAAACTGCACTGATACTGGTTAGTGAAGCAAGGCAAGATACTCTGTTAAGACATGCTTTTCGTGCACCATTAATGTGAGTGAAAACATTGCCACCAAAAGCGAGCCAAAGGTTTGGCGCTATGCATTTTCCCACACAGTGTTAGTGACGTTTGTGAGCAGGTGTTAAAGCCCCTAGAGCCGCAAGCCCTAGAGCCGCAACCCAAAACCATGACATAGGGAGTCTATTTCTGCAGAGATAAAGGTCTGATGGCTTTGGGAAAAATACATCTGTAGAGGATGCCTGTCTTTGGAAGGATGGTCGTACAGTTCTAACTTGTACCCCTGCACGGTTTCCAAGACCCATGCATCTTGAGAGATCGTGCGCCAGTTGTCTAATAAAAACATCACTCTGCCCCCCAAGATTACCTCGGAACAGGGAATTAGTCTCACCTGTAGATCCGGAATCTTGTTGTCTGCCTGAATTGCCCCAAATCTGCCTTTGCGGAATCTATTCCTGGAGCGTCGTGTTGGATAGAAGGAGGAGTTGTTATTCGAGTTGGAGTCCTAATAACCTCCTCGTTGCTGGCCGCGCGGGGCGCCTTGATTATAACCCCGGCCAAACGAGCGCCCCTGAAATCGGCCGGCCCTGCCGAAAACCGGGCTGACCGCCTGTCTGAGGGACCCTTGGGCTTTGTCCAGTCCACTGAACGTGGCAACGAACTTCGTCAATTCCTTGAGGAATTGCTGTCCAAAGAGCAAGCCCTGGGCCAGTGGGCCCGATTCAGACGGTGAGAGTTCTGCCAATTTTGGGTCTAACTTTAACAAAATTGAGCGACGACGTTCTGAAGATAATGCACAGTTGGCATTGCCGAGCTGGTATACAGCCCTCTGGGCCCAACCGATGAGCTCCTCCGGATCAATCCCCAGTCCAGACTCCTTGGCCCTAAAGCCTAACTCAAGGATCTTAGTCAGAGGGCCGGTCGTATCCAACAATTTATCCTGACATGACCGCCAAGATCTATCAAGACCCTTCTTGGGATCCTTCGAATACTTCTTGAGATAGCTAAGCATGGAGAGATCAACCTCGGGAGTCTCAGCCACTTTGCCTGCTAAATCGGGTCTTGGGCATTCCGACCGAAGACGCGCCCGTACATCCTTGTCAAAGGATTGGCGCAGATGAGACTGGACATAATCAGCCACTTCTTGGGGAGGTAGCCAGGCAGAAGAATTGGGGTGAACAATTTTGGTGGGTTCTAAATTAAGTACCTTGGGGGCCGAAGACTCGGTCGTGTGCCTCTCCTTCCTTGCTTTTTTGGCCGGTCTAAGAGCTTCCTCTTGATCGGTGGAGGGGTCGGAGGAGGTATCCTGGTCATCCTCCTGGGTGATTTCCGTAATAGTCGCCATACTGGAGGGGGCAGAGTACTCCTGTTCCTCCATAGACTTTGCAAGTCTGGCGAAATCTGCAGCGTGCAGGTTCTTAACCCCCATTCTCCCAGACCTAGGGCGATTGCTAGAGGTGGGGAGCCAGCCTTGTTGCTTGGCGTATGTACACAGATGACGTTAGAGGGGTTCTATGGCTTCCACCAAAGCCTTGTTATCAGAATGCTGGACCCCTGCGTCCAGGGCCTCTACGAGGTCCTGCTCCATAGACCCAGAGGGTTCCTCTTCGTAGTAATAGTCCTCTTCATAATAGTACTTGGCCATATTAACACACTTGAAGTGTAGCTTCGAAGACCCCAGAGGACTGTCTGTGAAATGCTCGGGGAAAACCCACGTGGCACAGGTATATAATTATAATTATAGAATTCAGGGGGAGTGGCAAAGAACCCCAGGCAAGCTCAGTGCAATCCTAAAAGGATGTAAGTCAATAAGTATAAGATGTGGAGGGAGGAAAGCTTGCCCAAAAGCCACTCTAGGCAGAGCCTATGTAATATTATACAGCCCCAACACTGTGCTATTAGTGCAGGGCGACTGGGGAGCACAACAAGCTGTTTTTTGCCAAAAACGCTGCGAAAATTGGGGTCAGGAGCATTGAAAACGCTGCTCCGGCATTCACTTAAGCCCCAGCAATGAATTCAGGGCAAAGATGGCCGCTGTGCATGCGCAGAACCAGCCGCTCGCTGAAAATAAAGAGAGGACTGCGCATCAATAGAGATGCGCGTCCTCGCTCCCCGCCACCTCCCGCTCCACTGCGCGGCAACCCAATCATCTGAGGGCGCTCAAATGAGGTGCGCTGCCCGCCAGACAGAGTCAGGACTTCTGATGCGAACACCAAGCAGCGCGCAGCGCCGGGCAGCAATATTCGGGCACATCAGCAAATATCAGCAGTAAGCCACAACTACGCGCAAACACAGCCGCAAACAAAGTCAAGAGTAGAAGCACAAGACTATTGTAAATACAGTCACTATAGCAACGCTACGAGAATATACAGCAAGAGCAAGCCTTAATAACAATTAAGTAGTAGACAAGGTAAGAGCACTTAACTGGCTGCGGAGCAGCAAAGAAAGAGGACACTGTTGCGATGGATGGACCTTTTATAGGCAGAGACTCTGTGGTTGTGCATGTGACCCATACAGTGCTCATGGGTACTGTAGTTTTGTTACTAAGTTTCTATTGGCTGCTGAGTATTTCTGTAAAGAAATAGAGAAGCATAATCGGAGCCTCCGGTCCTGACATAGACTCTTGTACTTCCCCCCCAACTCATCCGATGTTTATATTGACACACAAGTAAGAATAGGTGCCAGGTGATTATAAATGCATTGGCAATGCAGTGCCCACTTCTGAATAATTACGTCCAAACTGCATCTGTGTAATTATTTCCTTTAGGGACATAATTATTCACATCCATGTGCTGAACATTTTTGCAACTGCAATTTTAGATGGTAATCTAAAAAAATACAGTAAATCAATAATTATTGGTGCAGTTTGAGGTGGTGTTCCTGCAGAGGACCTGAAACCATGCTGTGACTACAATTGGCCACAATCATGCATAACTCTACAATTGGCAACTCTACTTATTCCCACCATTGTGGACAGGGTCTCTCAGGATCTGTGCATGATGGATAAAATGAGAGGGGGAGGTACGGCTTGTTTACTCCTATGTTGTGTACGCTGCACTCTTGTGGCCTTCTAGCCATTTTGTAGGGAGATGCACTTTATTTTCTGAGCATGGTAATTCAGTTATTCCCACTAACTGTACCTCCTTTATGCTAACTGATTACTGCTGATTTGTCTCTTGGTTAAGCATGCCCGCATCTTTTGTTCTTTATATTCTTATATGCATCAGTTTGTTGTGATGTATTATATTAATAAAAATATTTATTTTGAAAACACTACAGTTGGCCGCAATTATGCAGAATTCCAGAGGAGTACTGACAACCACTGTAAATTGTAACACTTTGTGCACAAGTAATACAACAGACTAGTAAGGGCAACCAACTTGGCAACCTGTGCAGTTAAAGACATTACACAGACACGATGCTTCAGCAATGTACTTTAATGTACAGACAGCATATGCTGCACAACAATTTCATTCAATGTCTTTTAAACAAGAGCCATCAAGTTCCCTTCATTGTCTTTTAAACAAGAGACATGAGCAAATAAGACCAAATCAGTCAAATTAATTGGCACATCTTGTATGTCAGGCCTTGATGTTTTGCATAATTCTGTTACTTCCAAACAATCATGTTCTTCACCATCATTGTCCGTATGATTTTCATTTTATACTTCTGAGAGTGGCAAACTAGTAGCAGAATTTAAAGTACCACATATTCTGATTTACACATTTGGAAATGGAGAAGTAGTTTTTCTTGTTTATTTCATCTTGCATTAGTTTGGTGTTGGGTCCTGCTTGGGGTTGAAAGTGTCTCCACTGAATGTGTGGCACAAATACAATTAATCTATGTCCCAAAACCACTGAATCACTTTTGGTGACGACTGTAGCAGTTCCTGCATCAGATTTCAAATATCCAGGAAGAGCAACAGCAACTGGATCCAGGGTTCAGGAAAAATATGCAATAGGCATTTTGCCACTGCTGTGCTGTTGTGTGAGAACAGAAAGAGGGCACCCATATCTTTTGTGACAATACAAAAATAACTCTTCTTTCATCATTTGGCATTGCTAAAGCTGTGGTGTACACAATCAGTGTCTCCGCTTCAGGAAAGCTTTCATGCATTCATTATTCCAGGGCACTGAATCAGTTATGGTGCTATGTCAGTCTCTGCAATGGCTTAGCTTAGGAACAATTGGGAATCCATTGATGACAGTACCCCGCCATTCCCAAGAACACTCTTACATCTCTCTATGATGTGGCATCTTTATAAGAATTGCAGAGATGCACTCCTTGGACTCCTTATTCCTTTCTGAACCTGATATCCCAAATAAGTAACTTTTGTCTAATAGTACTTTAATTTTGTTGTTCAGACTTTATTCAGCCTCTACCATGCAATGGTGTCCAATTTACAATCCTGATTTGTTTTTGCAGTGATCATGAGATCATCAATAAATTGGACCAGGAATGACTCGCAGGGTAAGCTTGGTGCCCTAAATCTTTCTTGAGAACTAGTGTAAAGATTGATGGTGATTTTGTGTAGCCTTTAGGCAATCTTTCCTACCCCAGTACTTTTTTATATTGAAAGCAAAAAAGATACCTACTATTCTGACAAAGTGTATTAGAAACTAATACTGAATCGGTTACTGTGAACCATTCTGCATCTGCTGGAATTTGAAGCAACATCACAGAAGGATTTGGGACAACTGGGTAACATGGAACCCCTATATCATTGAATGACCTTAAATCCTGTACTTTCTTCCAATTTCCATTGATTTTGTTTATACCTATGATTTAAATTAAAATTCAACATCTGAGTAATTTGTGTGAATGTAGACACCATCAGGTGTAAAGTAAATTACAGAATTAAATGTACAAAGTACATTTCACCTCAGTAGGTTCACATGACCTTTTCACTAATAATAAAGTCATAATTATCTGTAACTGAGCCTATCTTCACTGGAACAGAAGCTGATATTTTATGAACCATTTGTATTTTTTGCAATGCCTACAGCTTGTATCTCTAGGTTTGGAACTTCAACTGTAGAACTGATAGCACCAGTATCAAATAGAAAGGACACCTTCCACACATGGCCCACTCTGGTCTACTTCAAGAATTGCACTAAGCATGCAGTACTCCTCCACCCTCAGGTGCCATCATTGTGTTTGACTAGGACCTATGTCCTTGTGGTCCTGCCTGGGTAGCTTCAAGCTGTAGGAAGGAAACACAAATCAATGATTCTCTTGCAAGCAGTTCTGCAAAGTTCCTTTGAACCTGTAAATTCTGAAGAAATTGTATTGCATTATTATATAACGGCTGCAGTAAGGGTGGTGCTAAGGGTGGTGCTGTAAAGTTGCCTTGGGCTGAAGTTGGTGACCACATCATCGTCCCATTTTGTGATATCAGAGCCATCACCGGTACCATCTGCATTTCATTGTCAGGTTGCTGCACCTGCATTTTCATGCTAGAATATCTTTTCCAATATCTACCTTTCACACATCTGTGACACACTCTAGGCTTCATTGTCCCATTGTTATCATTATTATCGAAGCCTCTACCTCTACTTAAAACTTGACCTCTTCCTCAACCTCTTGGAGACCAGGACCTTCAACACCTTAAGATATCATGGCAAGGGATGTCAACCTATCCTCTTGTATAATAACACGTGACCTCCTTGTTGGAAAAACTCAGTCCGTGCCACCATCATCTTAACCTTTGACAACTTCTTTTTATGGATCCGTACTATTTATACAAGCCATAGCAAGCCGTGCACATCCACAGCTAGTTGCCTACAACCCAGGGGACCAGCAGTGTCCAGTAAATATACGAGTTGCAGCTTACAGAGCTGTCCTTCTACAACCCTGAGCCCAGCAGCGTTACTGAGGTAAATTTAACATAGTAAACACAATGAAACCCCCAAAAACCACTCCCCCCCCCCATTTTCCATCACAAGATACAGCTAAGTGGTCTAAAGTAGAAACGTGTTGGGCCACTGTTGAATGTTTAAGTGGACAAAAGAATAGGTACACTTAGATTGGGGCATAATTCTTTGTAGGCGATGTTATGGGGAGCAATCAGAGCAATTATAGGTAGGTTGGGCATGTTAATTCATTACATTTGAATGAGAGTATGCGAATGAATAGTGTCCACAAATCGGTGTAGGAGTAGCCATTTTGGTCAACAGTTAGAGACAGTTTTTCTATACCCAGCACGAACCATAGTTTGTGTAGCCAAAAAGTGTAATCAGGAATCCTCTCCGTGCCCCAGAGGGCTAGAATCACCTGATGAGCCTCCCCTAATGCCAGTGCCATTTCTTCCCGTGGGGTGAGCGAAGTGGGTATGTCAGAGGGAGGTTCCCAAATGGTGTATACTGGGAATCTCGGGATCGAGGTCTCAAAGGCGTGGCCTATGTCATTAAGTACACACTCCCAGTAGCGGGCTAGCTTCGGGCAATACCATAGAAGGTGGAGCAACATGCCCGTCCCCCCACAGCCCCTCCAGCACTGTGTTGAACATTCAGGGTTTCAGGTCCGGAACTGTGCTGGAGTCAGGTTCCAATAGGACACTATCTTGTATGCCTTCTCAGTGCTTGCCATGTTATGAGCTGTATGCTGGGCTCTGTAGTGGAAATCTTCCCAGTCGGCATCAAGAGAGGGCCCTACTGAGTTCCGCTTCCAATCTCATTGGTCCCGCAGACCTAGCAAATGCCCCCTGCCCAGTATGGTGAAAAGCAAAGTCTTTCTTAAGGAGTATCCACTTTTTGAAGGGCATGAGGAGTCTTTAGGCATGTGGTTTGATGGATGGTTGCATTACCAAGTGGTGAACTTGGAGGTATTGGATACAGTCTAGCTCCTCCAGGCCATAGTCTGATTTTAGGTGCTCAAATCGGATAATCCCTTGCTGGTCAAACGTGCAGTCTATTTGTTTGCATCCACCTTATTGCCAGTGCCAGAACCTGTCCGGTTGCATCCCTGGCGTAAAGTCCGGGTTGGCCATGATAGGGGTCATTTGAGACGGAAAGAAAGTCAGGACTGCCTTTGTTGCTACAGCATCCCACACACGGAAAACAGAGCTAGTCACCAGTGAGTAATAGAGTCCCCAGGCCCTGTGTTTCAAGGGGGGGGTTGTGTAGTTGAGTGTGATGGTTTTAGGAACTGAGCACATCAGCTTAATCCCACCGTAGGGTATAAAATCTGTCGCTCATACAAACAGAAATAGCGAGTGGAGGAGGGTAGTGGAGGAGGGTTTCATGTGGCGGAGTTACCGAAAAATGTTAAATCTGCGACTTTTGTATGTTTACTTTAAAACCAGAGAGATTCCCAAAAGTTCAGAGTTCCTTTAAAAGGACGGGGAGAGATTTAATTGGGTCCATGATGGCTAGGATCATGTTGTCTATGTAAGGTGTAATACCTAATGGTGTAGGCGAAGGAGTTAAACAGTCATGTGAGAACTGGGGCTAGCGCGTGGCAAAATACCTAGTAAAATTGTGAAGAGAAGCCATCGGGTCCAGAGGACTTCATCAGCTTCAAGTGAGCACTGGCCAATATGACCTCTTCTATATGTATGGGTTTGTCTAGCGGTTCTGAATCATGGGATCTAAGGGATGTAAGCAAGCTGTCTGCGAGGAAACCTGAGAGGTCTGTAGTTGCGCTATCCAAGGCAGTATATAGGGTACCATAAAAATTCTGGAATGCAGAAGCATCGTGGGGGGTCAGTGTGTACCTCAGTGGACGGGCTATGACAAATCATTTGCACCCACCCTGTGTGAATTTGGGCCCAGAGACAATGTGCAAGCATCCGGCTGCAGCGGTTACTCCCTACATTTAATTTTTGTTTTAGGTGTGCCATTGCATTTTCTGCCCTGTTTAAATCTAATGTTTGAGGAATAGTTGCTTTTTTTAACCTTCCTCGACACCTAAGGGGCCCCTGTAAGCTTGTGGATGGCCTTGAGTTCTAAGATTTGCTGCTCTAAACTTACGAGCTAAGAAAATTTATCGGTCTCTCGTGGGAGATCCACCCCCAGGAGCTACCTCAATGGCACGTCTGCAGGGGCAGCCAACAAGGACAGTTTAGACTTTGCACAGTTCTCCCTAAGCCCAGATAACTCCCCGAATTCTGAAATGGCTGCCAGTAATATTGGGGTCCGAATATATTGGCTGACGCAAATTCACCAATGTGTCATCCGTGTACACGGAAACCACATGCATGGTTGAACCCATCGTCACTCCCCAGCCATGTAAAACTGTTCCTACACACTAGGGGTTCCATCACCAGTGCAATAAGCAATGGCGATAGCAGGCAGCCTTGTCTTGTCCCCCTATATAGAAGAAATTGCTCTGACATCAGTCCTCCAATGCGCACACTCGCCATCTGGCCGTTATACATTAATTGCACCCACTAGAGATAAGAGTCTCCAAAACCCATGGTCCTCAGCACCTGACACAAATACCCCCATGCCACTGAATCAAACTCCCTCTCTATGTCCAATAGAGGCAGTGCGTTTTCAACGTCCTCCAGTAGTGGAGCATGTAAGAACAATGAGAGGCGACGTAAATTATATATTGTGTTACGATGGGAAATAAAGCTGCACTGGTCCTCGTGCACCAGTGTTGACAAATAGTGCAATATCCTGGCCGCTAGGATTTTACTGAGAATCTTTAAATCAATGTTCAGCATTGAGAGAGGCCGATATGATGCTACCTCCATCACATCATTATCAGACTTAGGCAGCATCACTATAAGCGCCTCTCTCATGGACTCTCATGGCCTCCGGTAATGCCTCGGGCACTTCACTATAAACAACTCGACTGGCAATCCGCCCTCTTCCGGGTCCTTGCCATAATCTCAGCCTTATCTATAGGGACATCCAGTCCCCCTGATCCTCCTTCATAAGTCGGGCCAGCGGGAGAGCCGACAGATACTCTGCCACGTCCCCTGAAAGACCCGCCACTGGGGCAGCATATACCCACCGCAAGTGTGTGCTAACACTTAAGCTCACATCGCTGATCCGAGTAACCTAATTTTTAAGGAGAGTGGATGGCATCCTGCCCGCTTTATCCCCCTCTGCATGGAGTCTCTGCCTATGGGCAACTCAGACAAATCTGTCCAGTTGGTCCCAAACCTCCAATGGCTCTCCCCTACTTTCCTTCCATTCTTGATTTCTTTCCGGGTTGCCAATATGGGATCCTCCAAGCCACTCAGATGTTTCTCCTGCACATCTATGGTCCACAAGAGCTGTTGCCGAACACCATAGGTCATCTTCATATACTCCCTCTCCACACCCCCCCCCCCCACCCGTAGAACCACTTTCATGGCATCCCATTCTGTGGTTCTATATTCTCTTCCAGCTTTCATTAAATTAGTGGTCCAGCACTTCTGAGGCAGTGTGTGAATACTGGGTCTGCTACTGCCTCCACCTTCAGCTTCCACAGCGGGGCCCTAGAGGCTTGTCTACCTGCATTATAAGCTACCAGCAGTGGAGAATGATTGGGCAAGTGCAGCTCTAAATATGATACAGTATGGACCATACCCCCGACACTAGACAGTAGTCCAGTCAACTGTGTGTCCCCATGGCAGGGGTGTAACAGGCCTAGGCCTGTACACCGGGGTGTCAGGCCCTCCAAACATCATGTAACCCCAGCCCACTCATAACTTCCTGCAATGCCCCAGTCATGCCCGGCTTACCGGCAGGTCATAGGAGAGAGTGATCCAACATCCCATCAAGCACACAGTTAAGATCATCAGCCAGCGGCAACTCCACCCCCAAGTAGGGCACCACAGTATCTGCCACTGCTCAAAAAAAAAAATGCATCATCCACAAGGAGAGCATACACATTTATGAAACAAATTTCCTTGCCATCCAAGGTGCCATACAGTACCACAAATCCACCCTCAGCATTCAGTGTCACCCCCTTTGCACTAAACTGCATTCCTGGTGCACCCCAAATCAGTGCCCCTCTTGCATAACCGGAATATGAGGTCGCAAATAACTGTCCTCTCCACCATCGCCTCAAATATCCAAAACATTCCCCCCACACATGCGTTTCCTGCAGAAACGCCGTGGAGGCCCCATAGCGCTGGAGGTAGGAGTACAGCCTGTGGTGTTTTAGTCAGCTGGCTCAGGCCTTGAACATTCGACATTAGGAATTTCCATTTAGGATCTATCTGGTACCATGCATCACAACTCCCCTCATTCAACCCCTGTGGTCCATCCGTCTTGTCAGGCCGCCGTATACTGTCACCTTCATAGCCCCTCAGTTTCGCACAGTAGAGCAATCCCGTTTCCCATAACTGATTCAAGAACCTCAACAACACCCCCACTAACTCCCCCCTCACAGGCAGTGAACCCAAACAACTGTGGCCCGCAACCATCAGGCCCTTGAGCAGCAGCCAATGCCCCATGCCCCCATAAAAGGCTGAAACCTCAGCCTCCTCATGTGCTACTTGCTGAGAGCATACCGTCCCATGGGAGTGGCAGGGCCCAAGGGATACTCAAACCTCCTCCAAGGGACCGCAGCCATCACAGGCTTTCTGCCAGCCAATGTTGACCCATAGCGTCACCCTGCCAGGGCCAGACGACTGCACTGGACCCTCCTAATGTGATTTTTGTCCGTCTCTGGACCAGAGGTATAGCTTGTGGGCAACCAAATATACCGAAGCCCACTCGCCCATCCACGATGTGTTGTACACATACCACTCCAAGTCAGCTGCCCCATCCATGCTCTTCCCACTCACAATACTAGTGCTCCAGCGGGAAAGGGCAAATTTACATATCCTCCCTGCGTCACAGATCCATCATCATACTAACTCATTCACGCACGCATTCATTGGTGGGGCCCATAACACCAACACTCATACGACTTCACTTTGAATCTGCACACAGGAGGGAAAAAGAAGCGCTGTACATGTGGGGGGTACCTTATTACCTATGGGAAAGGAAATTCATTACTGTATGCGCATATTTACATCAGAACCTATAGAATCCTAACCTTAGCATCAAGGCACTCCACCACTTGGTCGACGGACCAATTAGTTGGACTGGTTGATGGTGATTTAGAACCAGCTAAAACACATTTAAAGCTTCGGGAATCTTTAATCAATACCTTACCTAAAGAATCACAAACTCATTTTCTGTTAATCAATGTTTAGTTTATCTAATTAATTTGCTTTCATTTGCATAATCAGCATTTTGGTCAACACAAAGTTCATATTTGATTATTCAGCACAATTTAGCATGACACTTATATTTACCTAAATCTTGATTTTTAGCGACCATTAACCCTGCATAAATCAAAGCTCTTCCGATATAACCCTCCAATCGAATGCAGGCTAAGACCCAATCAGTACGGAGAAAAGTTATTTTTCCCCGCACGACACAGTCCCAAAGCTCTCCGGGGACCTGACCCTCGTGCAAGCAAATCGATCAACGGGATTCGGATCACACTCCTGCAACAACCCAACACCCATCTACTAACCCCCCTTTTATAATAAATTTGGATAATCCTACTATATTTGCTACTTTGGCGATGGCTCTGATTGGTTGAGTCATCAAATTTGCAAATTCCGATGGCTTTTCGAAAAGTTCCTTGGTTCCTATACTCTACTAAAGATGTTATTCTATGGTTGGGACAGTTCTCATGCGAAAGGGTCAGAAGTATCCATATCACGGCTACTGGGAATAGGTGTCCTTTGTTTTCTCTTACAGTCACACTAGTTGAACTTTTGCAGTCCTCCACGTTCCTATCCTTGACGAGGAACACTGTGACTTGGTCAAAAGGACCCCTAGAGATCTTCAGTGCCATCCGATTCTGCGCAGTAGACATCGCGTTCACACAACACTGGCCACTTCCAAACTCCATTTTGGATATTGCGGCCTAGTAGGCCCGAATGCCAACTTAAGCGAAACAAACATAAAGAATAAGTAATATACGGAAATGAAGATTCTAATGTTTAAACCCACACTAATCCCTTTATATATTAGTATTTTCCTAGCTTATAGCAACATCTAAAGCAATATTACTCACCATTTCGTCCTAGCAGGAACGCAAAACATCACAAAAAGCAATATAACCACGCAATTTTCTATATCAACACAATCCACCGTTAATATGCGTACCACAGTTATTTATTGAGGTTGTTTGCCATGCAATTTGCATTTAGTCCCACGTGTAATTTGTGTTTATTAAGGTGTAAGGTTGGTTAATTAAACCACGGCACACAATTAATATACTTTAGTCATTAGAAAGTTACATAATTAGTATTTTCATGCAAAATAGAGAAGGTATACAAAATTTTGTTTTACCTGCTCCACCACTAGTATACCTTAGGAGCAGCTCCCCGGTCTAGGGCAACAGGCACAGAGTAAATACCCTACGTCTACATACTCTATTCAACTCCTTTGTGATTCACCCAGCTCTGTACTGTCACTCAGGAGTCCCACTCCCCCCTCCAACACAAGAAGGAATCTCGGGTGCCGGGCACACAGTTGGAGTCCACCAGCGTGTCATCGGGACAGAACGCAATCCTGCACCCTTGCTGAGCACCACTCGCATCAACAGAGCCCATAGAGCGCCTCCGTAAGCACGTTGATGTCTGGGCCCCCTAGTAGGTTGTTGTTCTCTGATGTCCATCTGGGCACTGCTCCTCCCACTGTGTGCACTTAGTCCCCTTTGAAAGGAGAGTTCCAAATGTTGTTCCATGGGGCTTTTGATACGAGATGTCCTGAGTGTTCTATGTGGTAGTTATTCCAAAAGGTGGTTACTTTGTGCTTAATGTGTAGCCTGGGGGGGGGGGCGTGGCTTCGAGCGTCAAGATGGTGGTCACACTCTAAGAGTGCTCCGGACCCCTCCGTCATCCGCTCCAACATCCAGCGCCATCGGCAGTCACCTCTGCCCCTAACCCATTGCCAACACCTAAATAATACCTAGACTCTCTGTCGGCACCAGGAAACCGAAGCAGGGTCCACCACAGCGGTGAGGCTGCACCTGAATCCTAAGCCACCCACATACAAAATGGCGGCACCCATCGGGCCGTGACCCAGGCCTGGAGGCCATACCCAGACAACTGACAATCCCTCATGACAGTTGGCCCTCTGCCAGGCTCTGCGGCCACGCCGAGACTTCGAGCACCCCACTGAGGGTAGGTGACCTCTGGGGTGGCGGACTGGTGCGGGGCTCCGAGTTCCCAGCTGCCGGGAGACGAGAGGCCTGAGGCGGGTTCCCCCTCTGCCACGTCTGGGCCGCCGAGCCTCGCTGTGACAATCCTGGGGCCCGGGACGCCCACCGGTCTCTGGGGCAATCGAGAGGGCCGGAATATGGAGTGGAGTTCCGCAGTACCCCACTGGCGTACCGACACAGGACATCCATCGAGGTGGTGAGTCGGACAGGCTGCGCCGCACCGGAGAGAGGAGGCCCGCACCTACCCCTATATTCAGAGTCTTGGTGCGGACATGTTGGGGTGGCTCCCTGGCCTGCCAGCGTTCACACCCACAGTGATTTTTGGGAACACCAAGAGGGGGTTCGGCTGTCGTGGTCGGACAGCGGGAGCCCCGGGCCAGGCCCTTGCCCCCCCCTCCACCTCCCTCCTGCCGCCGACAAAAGTCTCCTGCCCCATCCTGAGGCGAGTCCCCCCCCCCCCAGTACACCTGGACTGTCGAGCCTCGGAAGAGAGCCTGAACCTGCAGGGCACCTGCTGGGCTGTGCCTGACCGAAACGAGGGCCAGGATATCGGCTGTTGTTTCGTGCAGCGGTGCCCTGGGAGAGGCCCCCTCCCCTCCTCTGATTTCAACAATCCTGGGACAATCGAGAGGGCCGAGACGTGGAGAGGAGTCCCGCAGTCCCCCACTGGCAGTCAGACTCAGGACATCCATTGAAGCGGTGAGTCGGGCAGGCTGCGACGCACCGGGGAGAGGAGGCCCGCATCTGCGACTATATCCAGAGTCTTGGTGCGGGTGCATTGGGAGGGAGGGGTGGAGGGGGGAAGCAGGCCACTGACAAAATTATTGTGTGTAAAAGGCCGCTTTATTGGAAACAGGTGCACATTACAAATTAAAATCCTTGGCCGAAACGCCTTCCAAAACTAGGCCTCACTAAATATAACATGCCTAGCCCCGCCCCCCGCCCCCTCCCCTAAATACCTTCGAGCCCGCCCCCGCCCGTACATTACAACATTACAACAATATAAAACATTATAAAACATTACACTCCTGTATAACCCCCCAACAATCTCTAAATCCAAACCTTCTGTTAACCAAAACTCCCCTGCCTGCCCCTTTTCAGCTATCGGCCCCCAAACTGTGTAACCGAACTAAACTTACCAAACTAACCTTTCCCTGTCAATAACCCAACTCAACCACAATAACTCCACCAACCTCCGGTAAAACTGACCAGAATTCACCATAACCCCCGCACAGCACCTGCTCCAAGCGACAAAGTACAAACATAGCAAAAACCCCTTGCACACCTGTCCCCAAAAAAAAACGCCTGAAAAAATACGCAAAAAGGGAAAAAACTGAAAAACTTACACTAAAAACCAGCCCCGAAACGAAAAAAGGGGGGGGGCAAAAACCAAACGTGTTTGTTGAGGGGGGGTAAGGGTGGGAACAAAAAACACGCCACTAGCCTAGCTCCCGGCCACCAGGTCACCAAACCTAAAATGGTGGCCGGGAGCGGGCGCCCAAGGTATTTATACCTGCGCAACATTTAGTTACTTTTGGGCTATACTTGGGCTGCATTTGGGCTACATTTTCCCTACAGGCAAGCCCAAATTCAAAAACGGCCGCGCAGGGCCAGCAAACCCCTCCCTCCACACACCCCCTCCCAAACTGCCCGGGGGTGGGGACTCCCTGCGGCCGCCTTCTCCCCCCAAGCCCCCCTTGGGAGGGAGGGGTGGAGGGGGGAAGCAGGCCACTGACAAAATTATTGTGTGTAAAAGGCCGCTTTATTGGAAACAGGTGCACATTACAAATTAAAATCCTTGGCCGAAACGCCTTCCAAAACTAGGCCTCACTAAATATAACATGCCTAGCCCCGCCCCCCGCCCCCTCCCCTAAATACCTTCGAGCCCGCCCCCGCCCGTACATTACAACATTACAACAATATAAAACATTATAAAACATTATAAAACATTACACTCCTGTATAACCCCCCAACAATCTCTAAATCCAAACCTTCTGTTAACCAAAACTCCCCTGCCTGCCCCTTTTCAGCTATCGGCCCCCAAACTGTGTAACCGAACTAAACTTACCAAACTAACCTTTCCCTGTCAATAACCCAACTCAACCACAATAACTCCACCAACCTCCGGTAAAACTGACCAGAATTCACCATAACCCCCGCCACCCAGAAAGAGGGGGGCGGTGCAACTACCCTCCCCTCTTTCTGCCCCCCAACAAAAAGGGCTTTAAACACGACGCGCCTGATTCTGCCCACTCAAGCACCGAGACAAGACCTCCCTGAGCTCCAACAAGTAAAGATCCATGCCCAACCTCGACAAATGGACCCCATCTCCCCGAAAAAACTCTACCGCCTCAAAGCGGATATCTTTGTGGGTAACTCTCCCAAAGCCCAAATCCCGACAAAACCTGGAGATCTCCAAATTCACTTTCCTCCGTGACCTATCAATCGCCCTGGGCTTCAAAGCCCCTCTCCACACCCTCCGCGGGACCAATTCTGTCCAGAGGACATGACAACCAGACCAATGCTCCTTCAACAACGCCAAGTCTCTTTTCATGGCTCGCAACAATACCACCCCTTTCACACTACAAAGATCATTCTCCCCCAAGTGAATTAAAAGAATATCCGGGCATTGTCCCTGCACCATGGCTTTATTCAGACAGGGGATCAGCTCCCTCCAAAGCATACCCCCCTTCCCCTTCCATACCAATCGAAAAAGGCTGCTATTGAAACCCAAACTCCCCCCAAAATAACTTTTGCACGCCTGCACGTGCGCCCACTTGACGAAGGAATGCCCCACAATCCACACCGTCAATTCCCTCGTGTGTGGTCCGGCCACCGAACCTGAAATGAAAAACAAATATGAGACTCAAACCAAAGCAGTGGACGCAGGCGCCGCAGGAGGATTTACCCTTACATATTTGTGAAAGCAGGAAGATGACCAACGCCCCAAGCGCATTATATCGCCTTGTGACCAACCCCGGTTATGCGCCTCAGTCGCTGCCCCAATCCTGAAAGAATGTGTCCCAAACTGAGCTCCATCCAATCCCAACTGCTGTAACCCTTTACGCAGGACCATACGCAGCTGATAGTCAGAGACGCGCGCCCCATCTATGTGTTGAAAAACTAACTCGCCCCCATCCCCCCCTGAGAGCGTCTTCCATTGCCTCGCCAAGCGCAGCGGACATGTGCAACTAGGGGATCCTGCTTCCAACCAAACCCCTTTACCAACCCCCTTCTTATCTGTTTTGGAACTGGACAACCAAACGTGTACACCTGTGTCCGATAGGAAAACATCCTGCCAACAAATACCCCGCTTCACCTTGGTCCCCAGAAGCTCCGAAACCCGGAAAGCTCCAAAAAACATGAAAACCATAAGGGTAGAAAACAATGAAACTTCAAAATTATCTGTGCAAACTGCGGGCAACACAGCCAGCAAACGAGCCAGCGTCTGCCAGGAAATCGGCAAACGGGACACCCCAGTACCACCCCGTTCTCTCGCCCAACCCTCAAGCATCCTGCGTCCTATTTCCCCGGCAGACGGGGCATAACCCCAAAAAAGCCTACCCATGAAGGCAACCCCTGCCAGTTTCCCCGCAATAGTGACTCGTGACAGACCCTTCTCAATGAGGTCAAGGATAAAATGAACCACATCCTCTGAACTGCGCCCCGGCTCTTCCCTCCTACAAGCTCCTGAGGCCAAAAATTCCTTCCATGCCAATGTATACGCCGTACGCGTGGAAACCGACAAGGAACCTACCACCAGTTGAAACACCCTGCGTTGCCGACCGACCAGAGGTGCTCCGGCATCGGGGTCGGTGTCCTGTCCGCCTCTTTGGCCAGCCCATGGAATCTCCCCCACTGTGAACGAGACAAAGCATCCGCAATGTCATTGTCCATGCCCGGCACGTGCAAAGCCCTGAATGAAATGTCATAGCGCAAACAGCCCAGCACAAACACCCTCAGTAATTTCAAAATCTGCTCATCCCTGGCCGATTGTCTATTGACTATTTGCACCACCGCCATGTTGTCCACACGGAAAAGCACCCTCTTGTGTTCCAGCTCTTTGCCCCAAATGGTCAAAGCCACCAAAAGTGGGAAAAGTTCCAAAAAGGCAATGCTCCGCCCACCATTCTTCCACTCCTGAGGCCACTGCTCTGCACACCAATGCCCCTGCCAGTAAATGCCAAAACCCTCACTGCCCGCTGCATCTGAAAACAGCTGCACATCCCACTGTACATCCTCGTCCCTGGCCAAAGGCACCCCGTTAAATGAGTGCAAGAAAAAGGACCACATCCGCAGATCCTCCTTCACCCCTGCCGACAAGCGCACATGATGATGAGGCAGGTGCCGGCCTGCTAAAGCCCGGCCCAGGCGCCGACAGAAAGTCCGCCCCGCCCGAACCACCCTACAAGCAAAGTTCAGATGGCCTAGCAACACCTGTATTTCCTTCACCGTCAACTTCGGTCGTGCCAACATCTCGTCCAGCAAAACCAACATTTTGGATTTCTTATCCGCGGGCAACCGAGCCTGCATCGCAACTGAGTCAAGTTCAATGCCCAGGAATGAAATGACAATATCCGGCCCCATTGTTTTCTCCGGAGCCAAAGGCACCCCCAACTCCTCCATAAGCTCCTGAAACGACTCCAGCGCACGCCGGCACTCCGAAGAGCCCGGAGAGCCCACAAAAAAGAAATCATCCAAATAATGTGTGACCCAGCTGTGACCAGTGCGATGCGTGAAAAACCACTGCAAAAAAGTGCTGAAAAGCTCAAAAAGAGCACATGACACCGAGCAACCCATAGGTAGCGCCTTATCCACATACCATTCACCCTCAAATTGTATGCCCAACAAAGGCCAGTCGTCCGGATGAACCGGGAGCAGCCGGAAAGCCGACTTAATATCGCACTTTGCCATCCCTGCAGCTGCGCCCGCGGCCCCAACCAGTGACATGGCGACGTCAACTGAGGAGTATGACACCGAAGCAGCGTCTTCATCGATAAAATCATTGACCGACGACCCTTCAGGCCATGACAAATGCTGAATCAGCCGAAACTGCCCTTCCTCTTTCTTGGGCACCACACCAATAGGGGAAATGATCAAATTAGGAACTGGCCACTCTCCAAACGGGCCTGCCATCCTCCCCCCATGCACTTCTTTACGCAATTTTTCCCTCACCACCAGCTTGTGCTCTGATGCGGATTTCAAATTATCCGCCCACCGTCGCTGCCGGGGCCCGTGGTACCCCAAATGAAAACCCCACCTGAAACCATCCAAAAGAGTCTGCTTTGCCACCAAGTCCTCGTAGCCATCCAAGGCATCCTGCAGCCGAGCCAATTTAATTGGTGTAGGAGCCCTTTGGCCCAGAACCCTGTGCGCCCCTACCCCCTCGCCCACCCTGTGACTGCTGCGCACTGCCAGACATCCCTGCACCTGCTTGCTGCCCTCCTGATGGCCTAACTCCCCAGCAGTTGACGAGAGGGTGCCGCTTGCCGCACTTAGAACACTCGTGTTTGTATTTACAATACTCCCGAGTGCACAGGCCCTTGTTGAAATCCCAACAAGCCCCGACCCCAGTTTGTGATGCGACTGAGCCTCCCACCCCACCCCGGGTGGGCTTTCCCTGAAAGGGCCGGTAAACTAGCGGCAGCCCACTAGCTGTAAAAATCGTCTTACCCCCTGGCGCGGCCCCCATGGTATGTAGCCACAGGTCATTATCCAACTCGCCCCATTTAGCTTCAGCATCCCAAGCCATACGGGCTCGAAATTCCTCGTCATACTGAGCCCAAGCATAACCAGTACCAGTGATTTGAGCCTTTCGGATAACGTCCATATACTTAAATATAGCTACGCAGCGCTCGGGAAACTTTTCACAGTAAACACTAGCATAAATTAAGAACGCCGCCGTCCAATTCTCGATCGTCAGCGGCACCTTAGGGCGCTTGGCCAACTCGTATTCCTCCTCTTTAGAACCCTCCTTCGACCTCACCTCCCTGTGTAACAGCTTCAGAATCTCTACATATTCACCTTTCCAAATACGCTCTTTTGTCGCCAGCATTAAATGCGCACCCAGAGGCTTAGTCACCCCCATATACGGGAGCTTCTTGATCTTCAATTCCTTGCTCTGCGGCTTTTCCTTACCATCGCCTGCCTCCGCCTTAGACCCACTCTCTACCTTGGCCCCCGACAATGCTCCCTCCGTCCCCGTGCCAACCCCTGTGTCCTTCACATACTTGCCTCTATATAATCTCCCCTCCGACAGACCCCCACCCCCATCCTCCCCAGACCCCACAGACACCATAATAGGTTTGGCCTGTGTTTTTGCGCTCTCACCTGGCTCTAAAGAGGGTGTGCGGACCGACTCCGACCGCCTCACCGCCCGTGCAGAAGAATCCCTTGGAGGATGCGCCCTCGCTGACGGGCCGTGCTCTCCTGTAGGTTTCACTACCAAGGACTATGCAGTGGGTGCCACACCTGGAACCTGTAACAGACTATGAGAAACATGAGAAGTTCCCCCCCCTTCGTATCCCCGAATCTCCCCTTCCTCGGGGCTGTCTTCATCATAATCAAGGAGTATTGGCTCGTCCACCAACAAATCCTCTTGAGCAAAATCCACCACACGGGCCTTACCAGACCCTGAATGAGCACCACCGGCCTCCGCGGCCCTAAAACCTTCCTGTGGGGGAGCCGACTGTACACGCCGGTCGCCCCCTCTACCTCGCTTAACACAACCATCCATCCTGTCAGAAAAATCCATCCACCTTGACCGGCGTGACGTTGGGGCCAGCGAGGCCGCGCCGGACCTTCGTGAGCTGGCCGCGACGGGATCCCCCGCCGGTACGGAATGTGCCGCGCAAGGCCTCATCCTCCCTTCTCCTCGGCGATAATGGGCCGCACCTCGCCCTACCGAGTCCGCTGCTCTGCTACTTGACCTATCCTGTAAAGAAAAAGTTTGGACTGGTGTGCCAGGAGCAAGAAAACTACTAGCTGCCCGCGACTCCATACCACTCAAAAAACCCGAACTTGACAAACCACTAACCGACGCACTCACTCGTCCCACTCCCACACGCTGCGGCACCACCATCTCCTCCTCATCCCCACTCCATTCCAGCCTGGCGTGACCCAAAGCCGACGCCGCAACTTCGCCATATCCTTTCCCCATAGACAGCGACCTACCCGGCCTCGAACGGGCACGACCGCTCGCCCCATACACCGCCCTCGTCCTGTCACCGCCCACCGTTACCTGCCCCCGGGCACCTGACCACCCCACTGCTCCCTCCCCACCCAGGCCCCGGACACCTTCTGCCCAGGAGGGAAAAATGTCCAGGCCCTCGCCCCCAACACCCCCCCCAATGGCCTCCCCGTCCCCCACAAACCAACCTTCTTCCCCAAACTCCTCTTCCCCAGCCCCCCCCCACAATCTCCTCATCTACGGCATGCCAGCCCACCCCTCCCTGGGCCTGTAGCTGCTCCGAACTCCCCTGCTCCAAAAACCCTTGCTCCCCCTGCCTCCTCGATTCCTGCGCCGAACACCACCCCCCCACCTGCGCCCATTCCCCTTCACCCAGCGAGCTCGCCCCCACCGAAAAACCCGCGCCCCCCGCCGAAGAAACAGGTGAAAACAACAAGGGGCTATCAGGCTCTGACCCTCCACTCGCCTGTCGCCCAATCCCCAACCTGCACAACTCAGGCGACTTCACCAATCCCAGCCCACCTGACGCTATATTCCCTGAAGACCTCGCCCCTGCCTCATAACCCCTAGCACTCCTAGCGACATCATAGCCCTTTCCCCCTTCACCCCCAGCGCGCTCCGCCTCCTGGAAATCTCCCCGCTCCTCAACCGGGACAGAGAACACACCCGCCGCCCCATCTGTACTCCGCGCGCGTCCCCCCTCCGTCGCGCTCAAAAATTCACCCGTCGGCAAAGACGATGAGCGTCTTTTCGTCCCGCGCCCGCCTCCGCGCTTAACTCCCACCGCGGGGGAGGGATAAACCTTCACCGGTACCACAGATAATCCCGCCCCAACCGCAGACACAACCCCCACCCCCCCCCGCTGCACCCGACACACATGGCGGAGCGAAACGAGCGAGGGGCGCCTTTTTTAAACGCGGGCGGCCCCGCTCACTCACCGGCATTTGTTTAACCCGCTTCGGCGATGTGCACGCAGCCACCGCAGCCGCCACTCTGGCCGAGGCCTGACGCGTAGGGCGCGACGGCCCTGCCACCTCACCCACGACCAAATCCATGCGGCCTGCTTCGGACAACAGCCTGAGGGCCTCCAGAACCCGGTAATCTTGGGACGCCATTTAAAAGCACTCCACACTAAATATGAACCGCTGCCACCACCAACAGTACGCTATAGAACCAAACAAAAAACACGCCACTAGCCTAGCTCCCGGCCACCAGGTCACCAAACCTAAAATGGTGGCCGGGAGCGGGCGCCCAAGGTATTTATACCTGCGCAACATTTAGTTACTTTTGGGCTATACTTGGGCTGCATTTGGGCTACATTTTCCCTACTGGCAAGCCCAAATTCAAAAACGGCCGCGCAGGGCCAGCAAACCCCTCCCTCCACACACCCCCTCCCAAACTGCCCGGGGGTGGGGACTCCCTGCGGTCGCCTTCCCCCCCCAAGCCCCCTTGGGGTGGCTCCCTTGCCTGGCAGCGTTCGCACCCGCAGTGATTTTTGTGATCACCAAGAGAGAGTTCGGCTGTCGAGGTCGGGCAGCGGGGGGCCCAGGCCCTAGCCCCCCCCCCCTCAACCTCCCTCTTACCACTGACAGAATCCTCCTACCTCATTCACGGCCATGGTTTCATCCTCTCACCTTAGACCCCAGCAGAGCAACAGTGCGCAGGGGCTGGCGCTGCGGCGAACGGGTCGGCGGTGGGGGAACTAAACCTGGCATGAAGAGAAGGCCTGATTTAACTCCCTGATTGGACTGGTGCAGCCAGACCTAAGTGGCTATGAGAGGGAGTTCGACCTTAGACCGCGCGGTGGGCTGTTTTCCACCCCATCACCCTACTAAGCCTCCAGCGCCCTGATCTCAACCACAGAGCAATTGCCTGAGGTGCGACGCTGCACACCATACCCCGCTGTATGACATGACCTAATAGAGGTGGAGCTACGATCAACCTGCTCTTCCGGCGCTAGTGAGTGCTTGTTGCCGGTACCCCTCGGACGGGAGGCCCAACTGCAATCCCTGTGGTCCACCTTCCCCTCCTGGTGTCGTTTGGCTCCTGCAACCTCAAGTGCACCTTATTCGTCACAAGCGGCAATCATTGCCTCCCCTTCTGACTGAGTCTGTGGATCCACCATGGGCCGTATCCTCCTTCTGGCTCCCGTAACATATCACCACATATAACTACCCTTCCGCTGAGGCCGGTTGTTGGGCGGAGCGGACGGCCCCAGGTTCTGGCCATGACGCGGCACCACATCCACACTGTTCTTTAGGGCCCTCACACACACACATACCCAACGGCAGGAACAAAAGATCTCCGCCAAAGTGCCCCTTTATGAGTGCCAGTCGGGTATTGCAGCGCCGACCCGATGAGGAGCAAGTCCATATGATGAAGCATGACACCTAGCTTTCTGGGTGTGTGAGGACTCTAGTTCCAACAAGGAGGTCTTCCCTCCCTCTTACCCCTTATTACGTTGTCTGATTAGGGGGAACAGCATATTCTTTTCTGTTGAGCATTGTTTGGGCACGTATGCTGGACCCCGTTATCAAGCCCCTGAGTCCCATTTTTGTTGTTAGAGATCCACACCACACCTCTCAGCCATGGGGAAAGACCGGACTGCAAAGCCACCCGCGACGCAAACCAAAATAGATCAGTACACCGTCAACGAGACCGGGACTCGGTCCAAAGCTATCGATAGGGGTACTCCAGTGGGTGGAGATCTCAACACGATTCTACAAGCCATTTCTGCCTACCAAGCTCCGTTGAGAACAAAATCGGGGAGGTGCGTGTCGACATGGCCCTGCTCAAACAAGATCTCCGCAATGCAAACCTTTGCTTTGTGGGATTCCCGGAAGGCTCAGAGCAAGGTCCAATGGAGTCTTTTATCGAGAATTGGATCAATCTGTGGATGCCCAAGGATAAGCTCTCGACCTGGTTTGCGGTGAAACGAGCATACTACTCCCTGGCCCCAAAACCTCCTCCTGGTGCTGCACACCAACCCATCATAGCACGGATCCTTAATTTTAGAGACAGGGACCTCATCCTGCAGAAAGCCCGTGCCCTGAAAACTGTCACAAATCAAAACCACACTATCATGGTATTCCCAGACTACACTAAAGAGGTTCACGCTCACAGGCGTTCCTACATGGAAGTGAAACAAAAACTCTGCGCCCTCAACCTACAGTACAGGCTACTCTTTCTTGTGAGGCTGTGGGTGGTCTTCCAGAGAAAACACTTTTCTTCGATAATCCTGAAGCGGCGAGAATCTGGCTGACGGAGGAGTGTCCCCTCTGACTCCAATCCGCTACGTCGATTCCAGGAGCCCAATCCACTTCTACACAAGATCCGGCGCCGCTAAGGAGACGCACACAGTCCCGCAGAGGCCGGAGGATGGGTAGGGCCAAGTCCGGCTTGCCAACGTCTACACATTCATCCTTCCAGCACCAGACCCTGTCGCCTTAGCCCCGCCCGAGGGAGCCCTGATTCCTGTGATCGCTCACCTCCTGTGGACATTCCCTCCAAAGTCATGGCTACAGACTCCACGCACTGTGATCTCTCCCTCTGTCCAGTTATCCCGAGCTGAACTCCCCACGGAAGGCTGCAGACAGAGCGGTCACACCAACCATAGTCCAACCGTGCAAGAATGAACTCATCATTAATCAGATAATTCTGTTGATGTATATTCTGATCCTGTACCAGGAGGGGTCCACCACGCTTCATTGACTTTAAACGTTATAGTTTAATCCATTTTAGGAGTTAGGGATGACGGATGCTTCCATTTCTGAAATATAGGGTGGGGGGAGAGGTGGGTTTGGGCCGTTGCCCCGAGTTTCTAGTTGTTCAACAATCTTAGGTCCACAGCATCTCAGCTGCGACATGACACTGCAAACACACTTCAACAGATGATATTCACGCTTCATACACCACAGCCTCCGGGGTATCCAATACACTGCGGCCCCCTGGGCCACGCCTGGCACCCTCCACTACCCACGGTGTAATGACAGCCAAGGGGAACTCACTCAAAGTTATGGCGTGGAACGTGAATGGCCTGCTAGATAGGATCAAACGGACCACGGTCCTGAAACAGGCCTAAAGACAAGTCCCAGACATCCTTATGCTCCAAGCGACTCACCTGATGGGTAACATTTGCCCCTTCCTTGCAAGATATGGCTTTGATAGAGCCTGGCACTCCGGTTTCACAAGGGGCTCCAGTGGGGTCGCAGTTCTCCTGAAATGCAACCTTTCCTTTGTACCAACCCAAGCTGTCAAGGACCCCAATGGCCGCTTTGTAGCCCTCTCTGGCATACTGGGTGAAGAAACCCTGAATGTCCTCTCCATTTACATCCCCACCGCCACCCACACACAGACGTTAAACCATATAGGTAACATACTCTTCTCTCTTCCCCACGGCACAACAGTGGTAGGAGGTGACTTCAACACCGCCAAGCAAGCCGAACGCGATACCACGGGGGTTCCCTCCGCCTCACGTACCTCACAAGCCAAACAACTGGTAACTTGGTCTGAAGCCATGGGTGTCTGTGATGTATAGTGACAAAGAAGGGTACAAAGTTCCTCATGTACAGTGACGAAGAAGAGCCAGTAAGAGAATATCTCAGCTGGTTAGTGCTAAGAAAGGCCGATCAGAAAAAGGGAGGGAAATTCCCTTAATTTGAACTAGTGCTCTCACACACCCAGCAAGCTAGGTGTCATGCTTCATCATATGAGCACTGCCCCTCGTCAAGTCGGCGCTGCAATCCTTGACGGGCTCCCGAAACCGGGGCTCTTTATCGGGGATCTTTTGTTCGTGCCGAGGGTGCTTGGGGGTGAGGGGCCTAGTATGGTGTAATGTAGCAGAGAAATGTGAATTAAAAGGGGTTAGTTGGTCCTACTTCAACTTTATTCCAAAGGTCAACTACCCTATTAAAAATGTGTAGAGTGGCTTAAATGCTAGGAGTTAGGTATCTAGGCAAGAGCTCTACTCTATGTGATCAACATGTTTCTTGCCACAGACATCAGGAGGATCAGGGCAATTCGTCAGGATCAAAGTAATACTGTCTACAACAATATGTGGTAAGGTGCTATCTACATACCACTTCTTATGGTTTGTTCCTGTAGGGAAAAAGAAGGAACTCTTTATAACAAATAGAATAGCTCTTTATGCTGTACATAGCTATGAATATTGTGTCAAAATGATCATGGTGATGTATGGCACATCTGGAACCCACGGACAACACAATACACACATACCTCAGATGCTCATGGTAGCCACTCTCGCATCGACATGCTATTCATCCCGGCACCGGACTGTCGTAGAGTCAGAGACATACAAATCCTCCCCCGGGGCATCTCAGACCACTCGCCTGTCTTCCTGACTTTAGGTGACCCAGCCACTTCTCTTCGTCCAATGTGAAGGATGAATGCCTGGTTCCTCCAAGATTAGGACTTCAGAGAGGCACTCCACAATGAAGTTAAACACTACTTTCTCACGAGCCAAGGCTCCGTCTGATCCCCAGGCACCCTATGGGAGGCAGGTAAAGCCACGATTCATGGTCTCGCCAAAGCCGCCTCAAAGCACATAGGGTGGCACAAGACAGACGGCTTATCCTTCTTGAAGCTCAGGCCTGCCAACTTGAGAGAGAAACTGCTGGATCAGCAGATGACTCTCAGCGTCGCCAACTGACACTGGTGCGTGACGAACTGAGGCAAATTTCTCTCAACTCTGCGAGAATCCTATGGCGTTCCTCCATCACTTGAGTGTACGGCTGGGGCACCAAGAACGGGAAAATGTTACACAGGCTGGTGTCATACCCCTTAGCAAACCGAATCACCCTGGAGATCTGCGACCCAAGGGGCAACACCCACCGCTCTCCCCAAGCGATGGCCCAAACCTTCGCAGACTACTACTCCAACCTATACTCCGCCCGGAAACTGGGGTCTTCACGGATGGAGTTGGTCACACTGGGGGGCCTTCATCTTACCCGGCTTGCCGAAACTGACTCAGACAGTATGGAGAGCCCGATCACAGGGGAGGAAATACAGGGCGCCTTGTCACTGGTTGCGGCTGGTAAAACTCCCGGCCCAGATGGCTTCCCACAGGAAAACTATTCAGTCTACCACGACATGCTTGTCCCTCATCTTGCGACCATGTATGAAGAAGCCATAGAACCTGAACTCGGCCAAATTGACCTTAATCCCTCTACATCTCTCACGGGAATGCTTCGACTGGCAATCCACTAACCCCATTAGACGGCAATCCTTCAAATATCTAGGTATTTGGATTGACCTCCACCCTGAACTTGCCTGGGCGCTTAAAGTGACCCCCGAGTCACCAAAACTAAACTAGACTTGGCAAAAACTGCAGCTTAATCCACTAGGGTGGATAGATCAAGCTCTCTTTAAAATGATGATCCTCCCCCAATTCGTCTACATGATTCAGAATACCCCACTCCACTTTCCACGTACATGGTTCAGAGGTATAAATAGCCTTATCGCCAAGTTGCTCTGGAGCGGCCGATGGCCGCGTCAGGCGCTCTTGTGCTGCCAGATCCCTCCTTATGACGGCAGAATGGGATTCACCAACCTACACCTCTACTATCTGGCAACCCGCCTTCTGGTCCTACACAATTGGTTCAATGGAGAGGGTCTGACCCTGCATACAGAACCGAACTTAAGAATCTAGGTCTCTCACAAATTCAAGCCATCATGTATGGATCGCCCATTCCCCGAGATCTCCCCACGGTGACCCCTGCAATCCTCTTAGCATGGAACACCTCCCTGCGACACACTCAATGGAAAGGCAAACTGACACAGCAAACACCTTTATGGCACGGCACATAGTTGCAGGAGGTGAGCGGGAAAGAGGGCTTTAGAAACTGGGACCTCATCGGTATCACCCTGTTTGGAGACGTGTAGGTCAGCGATCACATCCGCTCTTTTGCAGATCTGCAACTCCGACACTCAATTCATTCATCCCAATTTTACAGGTACCTGCAACTCCGTCATGCTCTAGACACACACGTAAACGGGCACATTCCTGCCAGAACACAGCCCCCTTGAAGCTCAGATCACAATGGGTAACCTTGGGAAAGGGGGTGTCTCATGGATATACCGCTCTCTAACGAATAATGGTCCGACATCCCTTGACCCACTGAAAGTCAGATGCGAAGTTTGGCTGGGCCCTTTTGAGGAGGAGAACTGGAGAGACGCTCTGATGCCCCCCAGAAGCATTACGATCTCAGCCAGGCTTTGCCTGGTTCACCTCTACTATCTCCATGACTCCTACACCGCCCACCTATACAAGGCAGGCCTCACTTTGAGTCCCTCCTGTACAAGATGTGGGACTGAATATGCAGACTTCTTCCACATGGTATGGTCCTGCCCACCCATAACTTTATACTGGAATACCCTGGAAACTGAGCTCACAGAGGTTCTGGGATGGGTAGTCCCACATAACGCACTGAATATATTACTGGGCGTCACCGATGGGTTAGACGGGTCGAGAGCAGACAAGAAGTTCCTTGGCACCACCCTGCTAGTGGCCAAACGCGATATAGCGATGGCTTGGAAAAATCCCTCTCCACCCAAAGTCTCTAAATGGCGCAGGGGGGTAGACTGCTGTGCTGCGCAGGAACTCCCTCTATACGAAGCCAGGGGCTGTCCGGCCAAGCATCGAAGGGTATGGGGTAAATGACTAGGTGTGTCGAGTTGATTATCACCCTTATTTCCCCAAGATCATTCCCGGGGCTGTTTGAATGCATTGTATAAAGGCACAAATGTGTTTGCTTACAGGCTGCCCCATGTTGCGGTGCTGAGATTCATGTTGTACCATTCTTACCATGTTTTCACTTTGTTTTTCGTAAAACCAATAACGTTTATTATCAAAAAAAAGGTGTAATCTAGGGAAAGCAAGGAGGCTGTACATTTTTGAGGCAACATGGCCCTACTTTGTTAATTTCTTCAGTAAATCTGGCAGATCAGTGGATGCCATCTCCCTATTTTTGTAGAGATACTTTCAATTTCAGAAATTAGTAGAAATCCTGTTATGTTTGACTTGGGGTTCTGCAAAAGTTATGGGAACCGTTTTGGTACCTAGATCATCAAGATTGTTGGAACCTTTGGTGTCCCAGTTATCAAAATGTAAAATGTAAAAGACCCTCAGTCGTAATACACTGATTGTACCACAGTGAGACCGTATGTAATCTGGGTAGTTGATGTGTCAGTTTCCTATCAAGCGGACGTAGCGCCTATGCCGTGTTGAGGATTATACAATAAGATTAAGAAATCTATAGATGATTAATATGGTTCATTGTTATAGATGCGCAAAGGGATAGTGGAAACAGGTCAGTTTCTTTGTGGAGCCATAATGGTTTATTGTGTGCTTTAGTTGAGAACCATCGTGCTCCTGGTCATGCCAAAAAGGCTGTCTGATATCTCGAAAGGTCTGGTAACATAGGGCCTCATGTAGGTAGCCAAATACCGGTCGGTAACGGCCGATTTTCGGTAAATATGCCGTTACCGACCGGTATTCAGACAAGTGAGATGTAGGAGTCCCAAAACCAATTTTCGGTAAATATGAGGCGGTAAATACCGATTCATATTTACCGAATTCCAAAATACCGATTCAGAGTTACCGAATACATAATTAACGAATTGGTAAATATGAAGTGGTAAATACGAAGTGGTAAAACTGAAAATGACATGTAGGAGCACTCGGTAATTAAGAAATCCAAGAAAATCGGTAAATTAGAGTCGGTAATTAACACGGATTGAAAGCAGGTGGTAACCATCAACAATGCATATGAGCAATCCCAAAATGCTACAGCGTGGACAACATGGCCGCTATGTACGTCATTGCAAGGCGCCTACGTCTACAGGCAGCAGGACTGAGGGTGTGGCGACGGGAGGAACAAATCTACAGACAGCGCATCACACTATTCCAGCTGACTGATGCAGAGATACATGAGAGGTACAGGCTAGACCCCGAAACCATCATGGACTTAATCAGGGACCTACAGCCACTCCTGGACCATCCAATAAGAAGGGCGCACGCCATACCCCCACATGTGCAGGTGCTCTGCAGCCTACATCTGCTGGCATCCGGCAGTTATCAGGTGGTGATAGCTGCGGTGGGTGGGGTATCCCAGAGTTGCCTGTCACGTTTCTTCAGGAAGTTCCTGGATGCCATGATGCAGAGAATGCACCACTACATAAGCTTCCCAAACACACAGGCTGCACTGCAGAAAACAAAAACAGACTTTTATCACATGGCACAGTTCCCCCATGTCATCGGCTGTATTGATGGTACACACATCCCAATCTGTCCACCAGCTGATACAGAGCACATCTACAGGAACAGGAAGTCCACCCACTCCATCAATGTGCAGGTGATCTGTGATGCAGGGAACATCATCACAGATATTGTTGCAAAGTTTCCTGGGAGCACCCACGACTCTTACATCTTCCAGAATAGTGGGATCTACACACGACTGAGTGCCGGAGAATTCGGAGAGGGATACCTGCTAGGTAAGTAACAGTGACGCCCCTTGAAACCTGCAAATCATAGTGCATAGAGGCATGTTACTGATGGTTCCCTTTTACTCATCCAGGCGACAGTGCATATGCATGCCGGTCATTCATCCTCACTCCCTACCTACACCCAGCAACCCAGAGTGAGAGACGATACAACGTGGCACACAAAACAACACGCAATGTGGTGGAGCGCACGTTTGGACTACTGAAGAGCAGGTTCCGCTGCCTGCACAAGAGCGGAGGCGCACGCCAGTACAAACCCATCACCTGCTGCAAGATTATTGCCACATGTGCAATGCTGCACAACCTTGCCACGAAAAAAGGTACAGATGTGGAACTGACATATTTTGAGGACAACGAGGATGAGTCAGGCCAGCCAGAGGGCAACGCAGCTAGAGTGCCAACTGCAATCGATGGGAGAGAGAGACGGGCAGATATCACATGCAACTATTTCTGAGTAAGTAAGGGGACACAGCGAGTTGTGAGAAGTCCTGACGTAGTTTTAATGTGGCACCACGCCATGAACACATGAACAGGCCAATCTGGCAATATACCATCTATACAAGGAGTATGTCCAGGGTTACGTCACCCAATGGGAAGTGGCTAAGCAGGGCTACATCAATGTTTGCGCATACGCGCTGCAGTGGTGGATTGCACGGCCTGTGCATCCTCACTGGAGCCAACCCCAAGCCGCCTGCTGCTCCTGCGTGCTTCTGGGACGGGGGGTGTGATGCTGCTGCTGGTGTCGATGCTCTCCGCAGCATCCCCTGCAGCAGTTGTCGACGCCTGACTAGTCAATAGCACCCCTAGTGCACTTGTCACCTGCACCATCCCCCGAGACAGGTCGCTGCAGCACTGTGTTAGGCCCTCCTGCATCGTCACAGAGCGCCGGCACAGTAGAGAAGTCGCAGTTGCCAGACGGTTGAGTGCCCTGCTGGTAGTGTCCCTTCTCTGGCGTTCCCGGCGCCGTGCTTCGATGTCAGCATCTAATTTGCTGCACAACTGCTGGATTGACTGGGACATGTCCCGAATGCCCGCAGCCATGCCGCTAGTGTCCATGTTGACTAATGTTGTCTTCATCACCCGCATGTGCCTCTGGACTGACATGACTGCCTTTGATTGCAGGCGCTGTTGCTTCAACATTTGGCCCTCGAGCCCCAAGAAGACACCATGGCCGTCAGTGGGTGCTGGTGGACTCTGGACACGCGACCTGCGGCGCCCTCTTGCTTCCGTCTGTGCTGCCTGTGAGGTGTGGGGCACAGTGGCATGGCTCCCTTCCTGGGGCCCGGTGCGGTCTTCTGGGCCCATGCTGTCGTCTGACGAGGTGTCTAAGGCTCGTAGCCTGGCTGCTGGACGCCTCCTCATTCTCACACCTGCAAGCGGAGATGTGGCCGGTGATTCGAACATGAGTGGCGATGCTGGCTCTGGTGGTGGTGATGCTGGCTCTCGGTGAGGTGATGCTGGCTCTGTGTGCGGCGAGGCTGGCTGTGTTGGTGGTGCGGCTGCCAGTGGGCCTGCTCCCTGGTCTGAACTGGTGCTGGCTAGAGGTGATTTATGTGGCCGGTGTGCCGTCTCTCCTGCAGCATGCCCTGTCCTGCATGATGTCACATCTGTGGACAGAAATACAACATTGGCTCAGTGTCCCCGAAGGGCTGCATTGCATGCGTCACAGTAAATCATTTCACATTCCAATATGTCCCCTGTCTCCTTGTGCCTCGAGTGCGTGACATGCCTTGTTGCCCTGTAACATTT
The DNA here is from genome assembly GCF_964204655.1 of Triturus cristatus. Classification (NCBI taxonomy): domain Eukaryota; kingdom Metazoa; phylum Chordata; class Amphibia; order Caudata; family Salamandridae; genus Triturus; species Triturus cristatus. Next base: position 954,011,060 of record NC_140590.1, on the reverse strand, counting down.
ACGTCATGGTTAGTGTTGCCCTGACTACATCTCCCGGAATGCATTGCCTGTCTGCACTGACACGTGTGGACTGCAGTGTGATTCTCGTTTCACAATGGGGGATGTGGGATAGGGGTAGGGGGGGCTACATTGCTGTGCTTTCGTCTTACCTTGATGTGTTGCGGCTCTGGCAGAGCTGTCGGCGTCCCCAAGACCCACGACGCTCTCTTGCTCGATTGTGGCCGCCACCAGCTCCTCCAGTTCGGTGAGGGCAGGTGCCCTGTTGGTTCCACCTCCGGTCTGGCTGGCCTCCTTCTGGATGTCGCCCATCTTCCTCTTGGTTACAATCCGGAGGTCATACCAGCGCTTTTTGAGGACCTCAATGTCCCTGTGGGTCACTCCCACAGCATTGACCTGCGCCTGGATGGCCAGCCATATGTTGCGCTTTTCGGCCTCAGGCACTTGCAGGGATTGCCTTCCAAACAGCTTCTGGTGCTGCTTCACCACCTCCTCCACCAGCACCTGGAGTTCCTTGGGGCTAAATTTCAGCTTCCTCCTGCTTTCCCCTCCGTCTTTCTGTGTTCTCTGGCTGGACATGCTGTTCGTTTACCCGCTCGCACATGCAACGGCTCCCTGCCTCTCCTCTGCACTCCAAGCTTCTCCAGGGTCGGCTAATTATGTACATCTGCCTGGGTGTGGCCACTTCGGCTAATTATGTACACCTGCCTGGGTGTGGGCACTTCCTGGTTGGGTGGGCTGTCGTTGCACTGGATTAGCTGTTTCGTCAAGTCATGTGATTTGATTTACCGAATCCGTACATACCGATTCGGTATTTTCCGATTCGGTAAATACCACCTCGGTATTTACCGATTCGGTAAATAACACCTCGGTATTTACCGAATCGGTAAATACCACCTCGGTATTTACCGATTCGGTGAATTCCGATTCGTGATTACCGAATGTTACCGAATCGGTAACTGTTACCGAATTTTTACCTACATATAACTTACCGATTCTAATTTACCGATTCGGTACGGCTCGGTATTTAAGAACCGGTAAAATTTATTTACCTACATGAGGCCCTAAGTCTCCCTTTTGCTTTTATCTTGTTTGGGTTTGTTCAAGGAAACAAAGAGGCTGTTTGGTTACTCTCATTTTTGTCTTTTATAGCCTGGGAAAGTTGTTTTGTTCTTTTCACATATTTTCACTGCATTTTTAAGAGATACCCATATATGAGCTTTTTCACTCAGGGTTTTATTGTATTCATATTTGAGAGTTTTTAGGCCGGGCAGTGTTGTAAAGGCTTTTGTGTGACTGGTGAACCAAAAGCAGCCCTAGCAACAATGCTCACAAAATGATGAAAAAGGCTCAAACCAGCACGTTCAGTGTCTCTCTCTTTCCATTCATGCAGCCTTTCATACATTCTCTTACTCTCCCCTTCTCTCCTCTCTCTCTCTTCTCTGAATGTTTCTCTCTACCTCTCCCTCCCTTCCTTTCACAGTTTCTTGAAGCCTTCCTATGCCTGCTGCAATTAAAGCTAGGAAAAGAGACTAAGGCCACTGGAGTGGCCCTGGCCTTTCAAAACTGGTCTCCAAAGGCTTTAGGCCACTGGGGAAATACCTTATGGCATTGGTTCTCAAACGTTTTCACCCCGTGGCTCCCTTGCCTTTTTGCCGTGGCTTCCCATTATGTTACTTTTTTTTGGTGACCGGGGTGAGGGGGCGGTTAACATAGACTTGAGAGTACTTCCATTTTTCTCCCTAAAAATAATGGGGATGAATGTATTATACTCATAGATGTAACAACATTCTTTTTTTTTAGTTTAAGAAGCTTTATTTAATCATAACAAAACAGTAGCATACATTAAAGGCCTAAAAAATAACAATAATAGAATATCATGCAAGTAGAATATAGTAGGCAGTAAATCAGAGAAGAAAGCTATTTATATTTTGGGAAATGAAAAAAGGGAAGGAGGAAAGGGAAAGGATGGGGTATAAAACATCGAAATAATCCAAATATACGTCAAACCTTATGCTCATAAGAAACAAAGAATGTAAAAAACAAACAACTGTTGAATAGGTATATTACCAAAATAGTAAGAGAGGAGGAAAGATAATACAAAGAGGAAGAAAATCAAGGGGGTTGGAAATTTTCAGAACGATGAGGAGAAACAGTATTGACTGCAACTATATTTAAATAATTAGTTAATGGCATCCCAAAAAATCTCTATTTACATGTAAATTGCATTGGGAGGCAAAAGCCACATCTAACCTATGGTATTGACATACAATATTCCACCATGACTTAGTCGAAAGTTTAGATAAACATTTCCAATTCATTTAATTTGTTGAAACGCTAGAGCCAACATAGGATCAAACAGCCCTCTTTCATAGGAAAGTACAAGAATGGATTCTGAGAGACTTCCCATAAAGAGAAGAACATTGGATAGTGGTGTATGAGTCTGGAAATGTTTTGATAAACGATCCCAGATTTGTGACCAAAAAGACAGAACAGGAGGACATCAAAAAAGGAGATGGGAGAGATCTGCTGACAGAAAATCGCAGGACCAGCATTTCTTATTGTTTGTGTGTGTGAAAGTAGCTATGGAAACAGGAGTGAAATATAATCTATGATATAGAAAAAACATAGATTGAGTAGTGGAAGCGGATTGTGAAATCCTCGGCGACCGAGCCCAAATCTTATTCCACATATCAGTACTCCATTGGAAGCTTAAATCCGATTCCAAAGCTAGTTCCAATTTAGTCTAACTCGATCTGGGTTTGGGGAGTAAAAGAATTTGTAAATTAAGGAAGCTTTTGGACTTAATGCTAAAATTTTAAGAAGTGAATGATGAGTAATGGGAGCAACGTCAGAAGGAGGAGAATAAAAAATGTTTAAAAGTAATTCCATGAGCATGGAGAATTTATGCAAAAAAGATCGGGGACAATTAAATGTAACCTGAAAGTCAGAAAAAGAACAGGGAGAAGTACCATCAAACAAGTCCTTAACCCAAGAAATCCCCTTAGCTCTCCATGAGGACCAGTAGATAGGTCTATTATTAATAGTTATAAGGCAATTATGCCACAAAGGAGAATGGAGGAAAATATTTCTGGATATTATTTTTGGTTGAAAATGAGATTTTAAAAGAGAGCACGTGTGCTTGAATAGTGGAGGTGAGGATATTTTTGGCAGTAAAGGAAAGAATTTCCTTGGTCGAGAAAGGAGTAAACAGACATCGCTCAATAGTGACCCAAAGCGGAGTAAAAGGAGAAGACTCCGTAAGAAACCAATCAGACGCTTGTTTTAAGCCAAAAGCTTTATGATATAATCGAAAATCCGGAAAGTTTACTCCACCCACAAGTTTCGGTTTTCTAAGCTGAAGTAAAGAGAGTCTAGATTTTTTGTTTTTCCATAGAAATTGAGAGAGGAGAGAGTCTATTTTTTTTAAAAAGTGCCAGGGATATGAATAGGAATCATTGAAAAATAATACAAAAAGTATGGGGGTAATCATCATTTTAATAGAATCAAGGCGACCCCACCAGGAGAGGAAAAGTGGATTCCAGGACGTGAAGAGTTTAGATATGCGATCAAGTGCTACATTCATATTCAATTCAACCGAATCAGTAATAGAATTGGAAAACCAGATACCAAGATATTTGATTTTGGAACTATTCCAATGAAAACCGGTAGATTCGAATTGTTGTTTGAGGCAAAATTTTGTAATTGGCAGAACTTCTGTTTTTATCAGAATTTGATTTTATAACCTGATACCGCCGAGAAATCGGAGATTTCTTGCAATAGCGAAGGAATAGAAGAGTACGGATTGGAAATAAAAAGCAAAATATCATCAGCATATGCAGATAATTTCAGGTGACGATCTCCATATGGAAAACTATAGATATAGGGATTCTGACGTATACAAGAAAGAAAAGGTTCAAGAGAGCGAGCGAACGAACAAAAGGGGGGACAATGGGCAGCCTTGCCTGACCCCCCTATGAAGCAAGAAACGTTGCGAAATTTGACCATTAACAATATTAGAAGCAGAAGGAGTAGAATAAAGGAGAGAAATAAGAGAAATAAATTTGGAACCAAAACCATGCCATTTAAGAGATTTAAACATAAAAGACCAATCTACCCTATAAAAAGCTTTTTCCGCATCAATGGAGATCGCCGCAAGCGGAAAGGATAAAGAAGGGGCCTTATTGAGAATATTGAATAAAAGACGAGAGTTATCAGAGGTTAGTCTACCTTTAACAAATCCACATTGTTCCAGGCCTATTAAATGAGGAAGGAAGGAATCAAGGCGTAATGCTAAGAGATTAGCAAAAATATTATAATCAACATTTATCAAGGAAATGGGGCGGTAGTTTTTGCAGAATTTGGGATCTTTGCCTTTATGAATAACTGATGGAAGCTTCTAGAAAAGTACCACTTGCCGCACCAGTAGAAGAAAAATGTTGAAAAAGGTAAAAAAGTTTTGGTAATAAGAGATTGGAAAAATGAAGGTAAACTTCTACAGAGAAACCATCAGGGCCAGGGGATTTATTTTTCTTTAAAGAGTTTAAGGAAGAAGAGATTTCCTGTAATGAGAGATCTATGTCAAGAGAGGAAAAGTCAAGATCAGAAGAAGGAGGAGAAGGGATAGTATTGAGATATTCGTGAATAAGTGCATCAGTTGGGGGCGATTCAGGAGTATACAGGGCAGTATAACATTTTGTATATTCAGCTGAGATATCCTTATCTTTAAAAAGATGTTTACCGTCAGTAGAGTGGATAGATTCAATGAAAGTTTTCTCTTTCTGGATTTTAAATAATTAGCCAGAAGTGAGCCAACCTTGTTACGACCACCATAATACCTGGCACTACTACCAAGCATGGTAAAGGGTGCTCTGTCAGTAGAGATTTTATTAAATTCTATCTTCGCTCGAATAAATTGTTGCAGATTAGAGTCGGATGAGGAAGTATAAAACTGGTGTTTTAAACGTTTGATAGAAGATAATAAAGCCTTATGCTTATAAGAAGATTGTTTCTTTTTCCTAGAAACAAAATCGATTATAAAGCCTCGAGCAGCTGCCTTAAAACTATCCCACACCAAAACAGGAGATATAGAAGTATCTTCATTGATGGAAGAAAAATTCTTCAGCAAAGGAAGTGAAGGAAGAAGAAAAAACAGGATCCTGTAAGAGATAATTATTAAATCTCCACCTAGACATTTTAGAGTGGGGAGGAAGTAAATCAAAATCAGCGACCCCCGGAGCATGATCTGAAATCAAAATGGGCTCAATCGAGGAGGAAACAAGGTTTTGGGCTAAGGATTTTGAAATAAATATGTAATCAATCCGGGATAGGGATCCATGTGGAGGGGAAAAAAAGGAAAATTCTAATAGATCTGGATTACATAATCTCCATGTATCAACCAGTTGAGTCTGTGTGATAGTGTTAAGAAATTGTTTGTGGGTCTTGTGGGGGATAAAACGTACCTGGGATTTGCGATCAATAAAAGGGTCTACAATTTGGTTACAATCCCCTCCAAGTATAAAAAATTCATCCTTATGTTGAAAAAATGTATCTGTAATAGACGGCCAAAAGGAGGAATTAGGTTGAGTCGGTCCATAGAGGTTAAACACAGTGGGAGGGATATTGTTAATTAATAATTTAACCAGAATCCACCTTCCATCGGAGTCCGTGTCCTGTGTGACAACAGAGCATTTCAGTCTTTTATGGCATAAAATTACAACTCCATTCTTTTTTGTGTTGGTAGGGGAGGTCATTACTGAACCAACCCAATTACGTTTAAGTTTAAGAGCTTCAGCCTCAGATAAATGAGTTTCCTGTAACAAAACTAAATCAGGATTATAGGAGGCTAAATGTGAAAGAATTCTCTGCCTCTTTATAGGGTTATTAAAACCTTTTACATTCCATGTAATAACTCTAAATTGTAAAAATTAACATTATAAAAACAACAGTATATTATTGAAAGACACAAATGCAATTGAGCCTAAAAAATAAAATGAGTAGAAGAAAAATTGGAGGAGATAAGTGGTAGTAATAAGAAGAAATTGTAAGAAATAAAGAAATAGAAGCAAAAAGATGGAAAAGAAAAAAGAAACAAAACAAAACAATGAAGGGGTAAGGAAAGGAAATCTAAGAGAAGACAGTACAAATCAAAAAGGGATGACTGCAAAAACGTACCTGAAGGGGATAAAGGAAGTAACACAAGGACAACGTACAACAAGATGGGATACCCAATCTGGAAGCTCCGGACCGCATCAGGACAGGAATAAATACGAAAATGAACCAAATAGTTTAGATAACAACAAATGACCTGCGTGGATACAAAAGGGAAAACAAACAAGCATCATATAGGAGGGATGAAATAACAATATTAATACGAATCAAGAAAGTATAAGGAAAGGGAGAAACTGCATATATGAACTGTAAAACCTATATAATAAAGAGTATAAAGAGTTAACAAGTGTTGCACCGCAAAGCAATTTAAGGAGAGGTTGACAGAACCGAAGGTAAGTATTTGAGAAAGAAATAAAAGAACGAAATAGCTAAGATGAAAGACAAAGTAAAGCAGAGCTACATCATACAGGATAGCTAAGATAAAGAGAGGAAGGAAAAACAAAATAGTAAGAATATAAAACAGGACCAGCAACTAGTGTTTAACAAAGAAAGAGTAAAAAAAGAAAGAGCTATTTCAAAAACAAACAAAGGAAACAGGAAAAACCGAAATGGAAATGTATAAAAATTCTAACAGCAACCATGTAGAGAATTACATAAAAATACAATTATGGTTATGAATAGTCAACCAGAAGAAGGACCCGCAATATCCATATTGCTTGTAGTATGGGAGTGAATGAATTTCCTGAGTACCTCCGGATCTTCAAATGTTGAAGTGTTGTTCTGAAAAGTCACATTGAACGTACAGGGGTGAAAAAGACCATAACAAGCTCTAAGGGTGCGAAGAGGAGCACGAAGATTGAGAAACTCCTTCCGTTTGGCTGCAGTAGAGTTAGAAACATCTTGGGAGAGAAAGACCCTTTGGCCAAGCGAAGAAAGTTGACGTTTAGACCTGGCAGCGGAAAGGACTGATAGTAAATCAGTAAATAAAAAAAAAAAGAATAATAACACCCCTGGGTCTGACTGATGAAGCAGAGAGGGATGGACGAGGACCGAGTCTGTGAGCTCTCTGAATTCTGAGGGACGTTGAAGATGGCATTTCCAACAACTTCGGTAAAAAGGAAGAAAAAAAGGAGACAGGATCGTCTCCCTCTAAAGTCTCAGGTAATCCATAAATGCGCAGGTTGTTTCTTCTGTTCCGGTTTTTCAAGTCCTCAGTATGTTGCTGGAGCCTGTGTATCTCTTTTTCCAAAGAAGTAATTCTTTGAGAGACACCTTGAACAACTAAAATTTGCTGTTCGACTGTAGACATTCTATTCTCCATGGAGAGCCAGTTTTCCTCTAGAGATTGCATTCTGTTGTGCTGTTGTCCTCAACAACCGGTCGTATAGCTCGAATCTCCTCTAATAACAGTTCCATAGATATAGTAGGAGATGACCTATCTGGAGAAGGAGGGTCATTCTTCAAGCGTTTAGTGGCTGAAGATGCAGGAGAAGGTTTGTTAGCCACAGGCTGTGCTGAAGAAGTGCGGGGAGATGGAACTCCAGCCATCTCTCCAGTATTAACAGATGGATGTACTGCTTATAATTGTGTAGGAGACGAGTTTGAGGCACGTAACTTAGGAGTAAAAACAAATTGAGGGTTGCGCAATTTTCCCATAGGAGGCACGATCGTCTCACTTAAAAACAATTGTAGTAGGTCCTCTCAGAAGAGAGACCAGTGGCCGTAAGAAGTAAAACAGAGGAAAAATGATCAAATGTAGCAGGAACCATTCAAGAAAAAGAAATTACGCAGTATTATTCAGAGGATGCAACAGCTGAAGAGACAGCAAAGATAACCCATGCAAAATTATGAGGAGCAGTTGTGGTGACAAGACAATGGCGGCAAAATGAAGAGCATCCTGAGGCATGTATAAACAGCAAAGGAAAAGTCACAGGTAATTTTGTTGCTGAGGTTATGGAATTAATTATCCACTAGTAAACAGTAGCAGCAGGCATTAAGCAAGCAGCGTCACAGGCGCTAAGAGCAGCTAGATACCAGTGAATTATGCGCACCGCATCAGGAGAGCCGGGCGTCAGACAAAATGGTGGTTAATTTTGAAGGGAGAGCGTCGGAAGGAAAATTCGGTAAAAGCGCGTCGCGCTGCTAGGCTGAAAGCAGCTCACCAAAGTCTCTTCATGTTCCGATGTCCGATGCGGGGCAGCTTGATGAAGGAAAGCGCAGAAAAAATATTATTTACATTGCCGAAGAGTCTCGATGAAGTGGAGCGACTCCTCTAGGCGGCCATCTTGCCAAGCGCCGAAACCGGAAGCGATGTAACAACATTCTAATATAACAGCTTTGTCATAAAATAACGTCTGCCAACAAATGGCATTTTCCATACACCTGACTCTCTCCACCCACCTCCCCCCCCCCCCACCAGAGGCGCAACTAGAGCCACATTTCGGGGAGGTCTAAGGAAAAATTTCGGGGGGGGGGCTGAATCTTTAAGCAATAGGCAGCACACGAACCCCCCATGTTTTAATTCAAGAACGAGAGATGAGGGTAGTGCATACTGCGGCCCGGTAATGCCGCCGACCACGGTCCCCGCAGGGGGCCACTACAGCGGTCGGCGCCCTAGTGCCGCCGGGGCACCGGTCACCCCTCCCCACCCCCACCCAAGGGGAGGGGGCGGGGACGCTGACCGGTGTCCCCCTCTCCTAGTGCGGGCTGGATGTGACGCACAAGCGCGTCACTTCCTGGCCCCTGTGGGGAAGGGGAGGCTATTTAGCCTTCCCCCACCCTCCTGGCGACCTCTTTGTCGCCCACCACGCCGCATTTCAGTCGTCGTTTCGTCGTCGGGCGTCCACAGCTATTGGTGAGTCTTGCTGCACCCACTCCGCCCCGGCCCTGTCCCTGGGCAGTACCAGGTCGACGGGGCCCTGTGGCACGGTTGGCCACGGGCGGAGGGGGCGCAAAAGAAATGCCCGCGTGGCGATTAGAGAGGGCGGTTTAATTGCACCCGGCCTGTAGCTCAGTGTTAGAGCGCATGCTAGGCATGGATGCGGCCCCGGGTTCGATTCCCTGGCATCGCTGCTTCTTAGCCGCCGTTGGGACGACGGCCGCGGGGGGGATTAAAGCGGTACCCTCTGAAAATGAAGGCTGAAAGTGGCGGTGTGTTTGCTCTTCAGTAAACGTGCGGCACTCTTTGTTTCAAAGGCAAACGTAGTACCTGCCACAGGGCTGGCAGTATCACCCCATAACTCTGTCAGCATTGAGGGTCACCTGGCAGGAGCTTTGCGGGCAAGTCGAACAATGCTTTTTGCATTGAAGGGCTGATTGATGCTCAGGCCTCACCAACACCAAAAAAGAATTGAGAAATTGACTTTATATTTCCGTGCAGTCATGTCCGAGATTCGCAGCTGCAACAAATAATAGTTCTTGATATGGTGGCAGAGCCTGAATCATTTTAATGTTTCTCGATTCTTTCCAGAACTGCCTGCAAACACTTTTCTTTTCTTTGCCGCCCGTGTGTTCGACACCAGCACAGCCCTGCAGGAGGAGAGCTCTAACACAAAGCGATAATAATGCAATCTAAGTCACTCCCCTCTCTTACATCACTGCGGCTTGAGTGGTATGGAAAACTTGCTTAGCACGCGAGAGGTAAGGGGATCGATGCCCGCACTCTCCATTAAAAAATTGGCATAACGTTTTGAAATCACATACACTCCTTAACGAGGATGGGGTCCGGCGGCTGCGCTGCCGCCTCTGGTGCGGAAAAGCAGGTTGCGAGCCTCGTGGTCGCGTCCACATCCTGTGATCCTGGGCAAATCATTTAATCCCCCCGTGCCTCGAGTTGGGTCCGGGTGGGGCTTCGACGCAGGGGAAGTAGCTCCGAATGGTAGAGCTCTTGCTTAGCACGCGAGAGGTAGCGGGATTGATGCCCGCACTCTCCATTAAAATTAGCATTAAAATTTTAAAAACACGTAATCGCCTTGATGAGGATGTGGTCTGTCGGCTGCGCCGCCGCCAAAGGTGCGGGAAAGCAGGTTGCGAGCCTCGTGGGCGCGTCCACATCCTGTAATCGTGGGCAAATCACTTAATCTCCCCGTGCCTGAATGTGTAATATAAATACGGTGCTATTTAAGGCGCTCCAATACCCTCGGACGAACTCGCGCTATATATAATATGCAACAAAATCAATTAAGATTAGTTTTGGGCCCCTGCGCCTCCGGGTGCAGGTCTGGTTCTCGGCAGCCGAGTAGCGGGATCAATGCCCGCATGTCAAACACGCTGCTTAGAAATGTTGGTGTTCTTCCTTAAAAGTTAACTCAACCCATTAAAAGTGCCACAGCCTTTCAAAGAAGTGCAGCTTTCTTCCAATTAAAAGTTCACTGGCTTGGGTGTGCAGTTATACTCACACTAAAAGTACTGCAGCCTTTCAAAGAAGAAGAAGGCAAATAATGCTGCCATACAAATATACCAGCCCTGCTGAAAGTGCCGCGGCTCTCCCATCAAAAAACATGGCAGCCTTTAAAAGAAGTGCAAACAAGCATCCTTTAAATGTATATCGGCCATTCTGAGCAGTGCTTGCACTCTACCTATTCAAGTGCTGCAACCTTTGAAAGAAGTGCGAATACGCTCCCATTAAAAGTGTAATAATACTCCTTCTGAAAGTGCTGGCACGCTCCCATTAAAACAGCTCTAGAAATGGTACTACTTTTGCATCATCAAACACAACAGTTGCATAGCTTGCTTAATCTCCACAACGGCCCCAACAGCGCTGGGATGCCTGGCTTCACCCTGGGGATGCCCAGGAGTGGGCATTTCACAGGGAAAAGCCAGGAAGGGTTCCCTAGCGGTATGAGTACAGCGCCGGGACACCCCGAAATGGGGTAGCTGTGCGCTATATAAGTACAAACACACACACACACACACACACAATGCTATAGCGAGAGACGTTTGGAAAGACAGACAGCCGTAGGACCGGGCCCAGCTTGCACCTGCCCTGCGAGGCACCCCTGGAGCTTTTGCGCCCACCAGCTCACAGGCCGGTGTAGGGGGTGCTGAGTGCTGGGGACTCAGCCTGGTGAAAGCAGCCAGACAGGCCCCCCACTCCACCCCCTTATCAGAGGATCTGGAGCGCGTCTTCCTCTGAAGATGCAGCGAGGCCGCAATCTTCCCCGGCATCTGAGCGATGAGCCGATAAGGAACCGCGGCTCCGCTCTACAGTCACATTTTCCCCAAAAAGGCTGGCAGCCTTTCAGCTGCGCGGGCCGTTTCATCAGATCTCTGCCGCCGACCGCGGCCCCCGCAGGGGGCCACTACAGCGGTCGGCGAGGTCGCGTCCACATCCTGTGATGCGGAGCAAATGACTTAAGCCCCCCATACCTGAATGTGCAATGCGAATACGGTGATAGGCAAAGCGCTCCAATACTTTTGGGTCGAGTGCAGGAAACCACGGTTTGAGTCTCGAGGTCGCGCCCACATCCTGGGATGCGGAGCAAATGATTTAAGCTCCCCGTACCTGAATGTGTAATGTAACTAAGGTGCCATGCAAAGCGCTCCAATACTTTTGGGTCGAGTTCGCGCTATCGATACTCCAGTGAGTCATGTGGCGTCACGATAATGTCTGCCACCACGCGGATTTAGCGTCTGCGGCCCTTGCGATGGGCATTTATGTGCACAGACAGGTCTCCGCTCCTCCGGCCGACAAGAGGAGGAATGCCGTCCATGGAGCGGAAACGCGGACATCACAGCGCTCCTTGGAACTCCGTGTGTTGCCCATGTACACCTTACATTTCACTGCGCGCTGCACTGTGCGCCCGTAATCCTTTCCTCTAAACGTTGGAGCCATCGAGAGAATTCGAACTATACCAGCAGTTTGCATCACTGGTCCCGCGGCCCCAACCTTTTGCTGAAAAGGGGCATGGGTAGGCTGTTATTGTTGTTGTTGTCTTGACATCCAAACTCCCATTGCTTAAGGCCTCGCGCTCCCAAGTGTATTAGTCCTTGGGCAGGGCGGACCAGAGTGGGGATAGTCCTAACGTAGAACGGTCATTGGGCTATGTTAGTAACCGTTAAACATGGAACGCTGCCTACAGTCTAAAAGAGGTGTGCTATAAGTCCGCAACTCTGCCCCTCCAACATGCTTATGTGGGCCTTGATCTGAGCATGGTGTTGAGATGGGATTGACACGCAAAGGAGCAATTTACAGCCGTGGGGCTACTGCTAGCCGGGCCTATCAGTAACGGTCACCATTGTCCAACTAGTCAGAGCTACGAATTGTCTGGCCCAGAGACTACCGTACACGGGTATGTTCGTGCAATTACTGATATCAATAGGCCTGCTGCATCTGCGTGGTTTGGTTTTGCTTGCAAGAAAGTGCCAGTCTTTGGCCTTTAACTGTCTCATAGTGCACAGATATGGGAGAAATCACACATAGCTAACTGAAATCTAGCCACCCAGGTGGGTGGCTAGTTCTTGGAGGGCAACGCAACCGAGATAGAATGGTAGTTTATTATCTAATGCAAATGGAAGCATTGATTAAGCGAAAAGATGGGTGTAGATATGGGTGTATCTTAATGCCCCAATCGCATTGAATACGGGGATGCATTGACATAGCGGCAAAAGAATAAGTGGTCACCACATAGCGCCTCACTAGGGCCAAAATCACGGCACAAAGTTACCGGTGGGATTTGACCAAGTGGTTGCGGGTGCGCCGCACGCGAGCGAATTGCAAACTGGCGCTGGGGACAGTCTGCCACAAGTTGGTGCGGCCTGTATATTGTAGAGATGACCCAACAGGCATGGATCATTGCATTGGGATTAAATTCAATGTTGCCAGATGAACAAGCCATTCGTATAGTTGGAAGGCTTGAACAGGCGCAAGTATCATGCCTGCACGAGTATCTAGGTTGGTTGTGGTATTACTATGATGGACAGCACGGCAGGAGCAAGGTGTGGGCGATAGGAAGTGGGCGCCTGCCATGAGCCTGGCATGTAGTCGCACAATTGTCAGGGTTCCGTAGAACTGCCTTGCGGCAGGAAGCGCGCGTGTAGGAGAGTAGGGTCTGCTATCCTATGGTCACCCCAAATTTTTGCTTTTTGCTTCACTGGTTTTTAACATATTGAGGCTGTGGGCCTGCCAATCAGACCCCCAGCCTGCTGTTCTCTCTACTAAATTTACACTATGCACCCTAGGTGCATAACCAATTGGAAGTGGATCACCCTGTGAGCCCCTGTACCAGTGTACACTAGGTACCCAGGGCATTGGTGTATCTAAGGCCTGCCAGGGGCTGAAGCATGTATTATGCCACCCCAGGCTTGGCCTAACAAATTTGACACAACTGGCTGATCACTCAGCTGGGGTAAGTTGGTGTAACCACCTCTTACTTAGGTGTAGTATACCTATACCTAACCTTAAATGGGACACATGTTAACCTATAAGTCACTCCTATGGCAGGCCTTAACAATCCTGAAGGCAGAGTGCTTGGTTCCATGTGAGATGGTGCTCTGGCATGAGCTGAGCCTGTCTGCAGTGGTCGGAACAACTTCCTTCTACTGTTTCCAGATATCGTCATACCATATACTCTTAAGTGCATTATGAACCTCGCGGTTAAATGCTATCTTTGGCTTGGCTTTATCAAAACATGTCGAGTAAGGTGTCATACGAATTGGAATACTAACCCCTCGCCAATTCTGGCGACGGGGTTAGCATTCCACCCTTCTAGAGGGACACGACATGTACAGTACCTGAAACCCGGGTAAAATCAGACATAGCCTCAGCTCCACAAAATGGATGCTGCCACCACAGACACAAGTCTGCCCTCCTGCTGCTGGGAGTCCTTCCAGCTTGGGAGGTGTGGACAATGGGTTTCCTGCCAGGGGAGGTGCGTGCACCACCCCAGACAGGATTTTGTGTATTGGTCAGGTAGGGCTTGAAAGAAACCAGACATGCCTGAGGCTCACAAGGAGCCTTGGTGCATATGCCAGTTCAATCCGGTCCTGGGGCACACCAGTCCCGGGCCTGGGGCGAGCTGGACAAAGGATTTGGGGTGTAACCACCCCACTTCCTGGTCCCACCCTTAGGGAGGGACCTAGCAGGTAGTCCGGCCCCTAGAATCCGCTTAAAGGTAGGAGCTGTGTCCTAAGACTTCAGACATCCTGGAATCAACTTAACTACAAGAAGAAGACGGGAACTTCAACGCTCTGCCGCACAGAGGACTGAAGCCAATCTCCCCTGTGGTCAGGGAGTGACCACCTTGCTAATGCAAGCACCATCCAGCGAATCAACGTCTGCTTTGCCGCCGCCTCCCGCCGGAGCCCGAGCCCAGAGACTGACAAGACCTGGACCTCCAGACCTCTCACCGCCCGATCCACAGTCCCTGAAAAAGAGGAACCCGTGGAGGCACCGAGACACGTGGAGCCAGCCATCTTGAAAAGACCACGACAAGCTGCAAGCGCAACAACCGAGGCTCCCTCCAAGTTGTGCTTTGGGATCTGAGAAGCCCAACACCCAAGCAGCATCTGCACCAAAGGTGAGCCCTCCAGCATCTCCACGATCTGCGTGGGGCCCTTCTGCATTTTACCACTCGACGCGCCTAACCGGTTGCTGGCCCGCTGGCTAGTGGCCATCTTGGCGACGAACTTCAAGAACTACACCGCTGGTCTGGTTGCTCCAGACTGGCCCTTGCTCCCCTCCAAAGAAGCAGTCCCTCTGACCTTGCTGGTCAGAACCATCAGCTTATTTCGTTTTCCACAACAATTGCTTTTGCCAAGGCTTGTTTGCTTCGATCAAGTCGCCGACACCGCCGACAGCGAGAGCCTGCGTGGGACAGCTCGTGAATTGACTCCTGGACGTCGTCGACCTTCAGGGACCACGTGGCTGCAGAGACAAGCTACACCTTCCTTCCTGTTTGCACCCGACATCGCCTGGTACCCACCTGGTGCTACGCTGGTCACTGGCTAGTGACTGTGAACACTGTCCCCTCTGCTTACAGGTCTTCTACAACTCCGATCCACTCTTGGATCCACCGCATCTCTTCCGGACCGATCGCCTGCAGCATCTTTGTCCACAGGCTCCATTGAACAGATAGAAGAAACCCGACGCACTTCGAGACCTATGCACCCGCTTCCTGTGGGTGAGGTAAAGCTGGCACTCCGGTGCCCAAGTGTAGAGTATCATCTCTAGTGTCTGTGTTTCCAATCTTGAGTTCATAGTCCATCCGGAAGATCCTTTTTGCAGTAACTTTGTAACTTTTACGCACCCATTGAAAACCTATGGGAGCTCGCGTGTGACTATTTGCTCTGCACACGCAACCCGTGGACCTCCTGGTCACTAACTGAAGTTAGCTCCTTGTAGGCCCAGCGATTCTAGAGGCCCTAGGCCTTTTCCCTTTTCTGTTCGTGGTACTTATACCACTATTTTAGTATATGGTTTGAGCGGCCACCAGGGCCTATCCATATAAAGTGCAACTTCTGTGTATTCTAACGTATTCTTGTTTAACGATTTGTGCTCCTGTGCTCATCTAGAGTCTAGGGGATACTTTGAGAAATAAATACATATATATTTTCAATATATATCTGTGTGGTGTCCTTTCATTGGTATAAAAGGGGGTTACATTTGGTAAAACAGCCTGCTTAACACGCTTCACGAGTTTAGCCTCAAAGACTGCTTAGCCTACGCTACCACTAGGGCAGCTAGTCCGAAAAGGTTGACTTACAACCACACCATAAGGGTTGCTTGGCATGGTACAAGGTGGTCACTTTAACTAGTGAACATCATATACCAGGCCAACTTCTCACATTGGTGAGCAGCGGTTGGATTTGAGCTTGCTGTGTTTTACCATTGTAATCTCTTGGTTACCAATTGAAAGATCACATAGGTACCTGTAGGTACATATAAAACAAGATTAGATATACTTAAGTTCTACTGAACTTAGTGTTGTAGAGCAAAGGGAGTAGCACACCCTGACTACAACTACTAGATAGGTTTAGTAGGTAAACCCAAGTGTAGGTAGATTGCAACACATCCACCCACACTTAAGAGCAATGGCTGGGGCAGAGGGGTCCAATGTACCCATCTCTGTTGAGAGTGACCCCCAGAGGGCACCATCCATCTTTGCTACCCTAAACCAAAATGAGCTCAGGCAGTTGGCAAATATCAGGGGCCTTAAACAGCCCAAGAATCCTACTTCTGCTGAACTCAGAGAGCTTTTGCCAACTTCTCACAGCGCGCGTATGCCAATTTCTAGTTTTGCGCAATTTGGTTCTCTAGGTACATTTTGCTGTGAATAGCTCTAGGTCGGTGGTTGTGTGTCACTCTGCCTAAAGCTGGCATTGCGGTACGCCTGCCTTGGGGGTAACCGGACAGGGTATTTGTCCCTTCACTTTGAGGAGCGATTCATTCAATGCTTTTCTTCATAGAACTATTCTCACCATTGTTATTTCGGTGTTTTGGAGGGTACCTCTGTCTCCAACCCACCAATAGTTCATTGTTAAGCCGATTACTTGCTGTCCACCGGTCCGTGTTCCAGACCGCCTCATTGAGCCCGAGTTAAATCTTGGACCATGTAGGTTGAAATTATTCAATACAACTTCTGTCTGGGCAATCAACCCGATCGGGTTGCAAGTGATCACTCAGTTGGTCATTGTTTCCCAGGACCCCAGCATCCGTGCAGGTCAGTGGGAACAAGAGGGGCCTCCAGAGAGGTACACCTCCTCCTCAGTTGTGTGGAATTTTCGGGGGTTTGCCGTGCAGACGGTCCATGCGCGGGCTTAGAGGGCCGCCATTCCCACTATTGATAGTTCAAGCAAAAACTTTACGAACACTAGATTACCTGGGAATCCAATTATCACTGCATGCGAAGAGGGGTCCCGCGGTGAGGAGCAGTGGGAACTGCGTGAATAACTTCTGTCTTGGATGCGGCCTGGAATTTTAGAAGGCACAACATTGCACAGGGCAGGCTGTAAGCACAGCGCTCTGTGGGGTGTCAGGCAGAGAACATTAGCATGGGACTACCCACATGCCACGTTACTTAGTATAACGTTGGCCGCATGGCGACGTGGTGCCCGCTGCACATGCCAGGGGTGAGCTTGCTATTCACTGAAGGGAGACACCTAAGGCATATTCAACACAGAAGGGTGACAGTCCCTCCATTCCAGAATGGAAGCAATTTTGATATGCTACGAGGCGAAGCGAGAACTGCGGCTTCGGTCATCTTCTACAACTTACAAGCCTTGTTAAGCCACCGGCACTGGGGTGTTGTAGGGGGTAGTGTGATCTTGAAATATCCATTCGGAGGCCATGTGGAAGCCGCAAAACACCAGCCGGCAGCACACTGAGCTGGGCACCAAAACCAAGGGTTAGGCCTTCAGGAGGATCAGCTGCCGGCACCATATAGAAACAGGTCCAGATGTACACTGGGGGGGGGGGGGCATTCCCCTGCAACCAAAGGCAGGTTTCGGGTTGCTTCAATGAAGACCTATCCACCCGCGCTTTAGCCAGGGCGGCATGTGGGTGGTATAGCTGTTATATAACAAGTATGCGGTCGTTCAAAAAGTTTGGTAAACACCACGTAGAGCCTCTTGGCGTCGGGGCATTATTGATCATGCAGCATTCGCAACATTCAGGATAGGGCCGGTATTTGCACCAAAGTTTCCTGCTGGTTCCCACAGACTTGTCTGCCCCCAGGGTTATCCTCTATGTGTTAGAACCTGAGACTGAGGGGGCATCTCCTGCTTCGGCGTCCCAAATAAGTCGATAGCTACGCTGGGGGGGGTACCATGTAGGTCCTGTCCACTACTGGGGTTCCCCCAGGCGATGGGATCAATCTAGGTGGGACCACGAAGCCTACGGTTCTTGGGAAGCTTACAGCGGTAGGGCATTTAGCAACAGATAAAGTATCAGCGAGTGGGTAACAGACATCTGCTCTCCAGCAGCACCGTGCCCTGGGAGCATGCGCAATGTCCAAACACAGAGGCCTACCCATAGGGGGGCCGAGTAGCAAAAAACAAGTAAATAGTTTTCATAGGCGGGCCTCTGGCCTTGGCCTTACAGCTGTGTGAAATCACCATAATTCGGAGGTAGGCCCAGGTAAGAATGGGGCATTTCTTAATGTCTGGAGGACCGCTGCGGTTGGTGGTAACTCCCAGCGGAGTCACTGGTCGCGTACTGCAGCTGCAGGAAACTGGGAACCTGGGTTACGGACACTTTTACCTCGCTTAGGGGATGCGGTCAGCCAACATATGGCGCTGCCGTCCCAATAACTGGGGAGTCAGCGGGTCAAACACAAGGGGACATTATGTCAATAGAACAGGGTGTCACTAAAACTCTACTTCAACGGAGCAGGAATTTGGCACCGCAAGGGATGCTCTGGATTGGCGGGGGGGCCACCCCCCTGCCACCCTCCTACCGGGGAGCATGATAGGAGGGGCGAAGTAGGACTTAGTCAATCCTTAATGCTTGAACCATACAAGACAGTGCGCACTGCTTAAACCAGACAGATTCCCGAAGCTGGTATGCCTAGGGGGTTTCATCACTGAGGGATCTGTAGGGGCATAATTCCCATAAGGAATAAGGGATGTTGGGCAGGAGCAAGAGCGCCCCTTGCCCATGGTCACGCGCTGTCAGCTAGGAGAACTCCGGTGCATCAGGTTTAGCAAATAAAGGGGACTGTTAAGCAAAACCCTTCTCGACATAATAGCCAAAGCAGGCAGGCGGGTGGGGGAGTGGTCACCTAGCAATTGGGCTGCTGTCCCAGAGATGAGCACGCAGGTTCAGGCACACTCGGTGCAGGCAGAGTTACAGGGCAATCTGGAAGCAGGCCGGTACAAAGGGTACCTCTGCGCGGCACCATAGGGGGTGCCTGAGCCAAAACCGAGGAGCCTCATGTGAGGGTCCCGGAAGCCGTGTCGGCGCCCCACTAGTCCTGCGGGCGGTTGTGGGCCTGAACAACCGGGGGGTTTGCTATGCGACGCTCCGCCCCGAGAGGTGGGGCGTGAGTAGAAGTTACCAACGGCACGCGATCTTAGAAAGAATCACCTGGATGGCAGCAAAGACAGGGTTCGCTCCCGCGCTACCCGGCTCATCAGTTGGTTGCCTGCCCTTGGATCGCCCGTAAAATAACCCACCCATTACATATCTGGATTATGTAATAAACCTGCAGCAATTTTACCCAACTCAACAGTCTGTGTGTGTGTTATTTGGGTATGCATTTTTGGGGAGGGGGGACAGAGGGGTGCCCCTGGCGGTACTATGAGTTTTCACTTTACCCATGCTATCCTTAAAAGGAAGGAATGAGAATGTTGCAGTGTACTAAGCATTTCATTTTACTCTGAGAATGCGATTTATAGCATCAAACCTAGGTTTGTAGCTAATTACATTTGAAATTGTTTGCAGTACTATTATGTGGAATGGCCACCGCTCAGAATCTGGGTGATATATTAGGATTAATAAAGTCGTTGCTACGACCCTGGGTTACTTGTTGTGAATGACGGTCATGGTTACGGTTTATCGGTTGCTTCCTGTGCCTTTGATTTATTCATAATATCAAAATGACGCTAATGAAGGAGAGGTCGTTTGGATGCCCCCCGCCCCCTCTGACACCTAGTCCCAGCCAAGACGTGAGTGACTAAAGGCATCACCCGGCCGTGACTTACTTGCGCTTTATTTTATTTCACTAAAAGCACAGCACTGTTTGTCATTGTACCCCAGAAGTATACTTAACAGAGGCTAGCGCCCACCCATACCCCGGCCACACCACCTCCTTCCAGTGAGGCCCGCCACAAGTCTGAAGGTCCCCGTCCTAGCCCGCGCGAGCAGGCCCCCAGCCATGTGTGTACAAATGCCTCCTGTCACGTTGTGATCAGCTGTTCCCTCCGTTCACTTCTACAGTGTAAGCACGCCGCTCTGTCATGACTCTGCACAAGGGGGCGGGGAATGGTTTCCCTGCGACACAGCCGAGCCGGAAACATCTGATCTGGGTACAAGCGGGCTCGGGGCACACGCGCACCTGCTGCTCCTCTGAAGGCTCTTTACTGCAGCACTGGACTCCGGGCAGGCGCGAGGCGGCAGAGGGGCCGGCGGCAGCTGTGGAGCGCGCGCTCAGGACACCTCGAATTGGCGGGCTGTCACCGGAGTCGCAAGGGCAAGCTGGTAAGAGACTGCAGCACCGTTTAAAAGAGAGGGTATGCGGCGTGCTCGCCGTTTGAAGCACGTAGGTGTCCTTAGGGTCGTATAATACCAGGTATTCATTCCCATGTCTCTAACACTGACTGACTCAAAGGAAGCTGTGGTTCTGTCGCTAAGTTTGGCTATGGGAGACCCTTAGTTCTATTCTCAGCTTGCGCACGTGACTACATCGTGTGGTCCTAGGAAAATCACTTTTTCCTCCTATTGTCCTAATTTGGAAATGTCGAAGACGTCTAGCAATATACTAAACATAGTCTATATAAAAAAAAATGCAGTTCCACTTAGCCTCGAAGCGCCGCAAGGTAATTCCCTTTAGCGTTGCGCTGTACAAAACTCACTTCACCGTTCTGCCAGGGATCTAGAAGGGTCTTTCTCTTTCTCCGATTACATCACCACTGGTGATTCAGCAGCACGCTAGTGATTGTTTTTACCGGTCTGCACAGAGGGCACTCTTTGTAGGACGGGTTGCTTACTTGGCAGGTAACTGGGCAGTTCTCCGAATCTCCGCTCCCGCAGGTCTGTGTTTTAGTTTCTATGCTGCTCCCAGCCCGGGAGGTTTGTGCGTGCAGCTCCTTTTACAGCAGGTGCCTTTGGTTAAACAAGTTATACAAGTACCGCATTCTCGTTCTCCATTCTTCTAAGCGCCTAGAGGCGAGTTATTCGGATCTGTTGAATGCATACAGAAACATCACCATAGCAAGTTTCAAAAGTGCGCTTGTGATAAAGAACTTCCAAATTAAGAGAGATGGGAGGAAAAAAGCAGAGTACTGCCCAAAGTTCAACGAATAGGGGGCATTTTATCCATTATGGGGTCCGAATTATGCGGGGTTAACACCTCGACATTCCATTTTCTGTTCCTTAGGGAGGAAGATTGTGACACTGTAAATGTACACACATTTCCTAACAGTATGTTGCGCTATAACTTCCACGTGGAAGTGTCTCTTCTACAAATTTATTAAGATTGGATAATCCTGAAATTTCATCCGCTCATTGTGACATATAGACTTCTATGTGGCAACCCTAAAATGTACCAGAGTGTACTTGGATTCCCCTGGCATTGCCTTTGCAGTACATCCCACCTTTCTGCTTTCACAAGGTACTGACATTAGTGAAGGGGAGCCGGTTGACGGGGAGGGGGAGGGCCTGATTTCGATGGAACATGGTCCTGTATTTCCCAGTCCCTGTGTTGGTGTGCTTTGGTCCGTGGGTTAGTGCTTGTGCCTCATTGATCCTGTATTTGCAAGTGTCGCAGTGAGCCTTTGGGTTCTGCCGGCTGCAGGGCGTCCTCTCATGGTCCACGTAGATATCTCCCGGGTTCTGCTGGCACCTCTCCCTGGGTGCAGAGTATCAAGAGTCCAAAGGGTAGCTCCTCGGTCCAGTTTTTTTCTTTGTGCTTTGGCGCTTGTAGGCCTGGATTTTTAATGAGTGCGTGCATACAAAGGCTGAATTGGGGAAGTTTTCCGCCAGGCCTCACTTTTGAACACACATTACATTTCAAACTCTCATTTCTTAAGTCCATTATAATGACGGAGAAACGAAACTACAGGTGCACGAATTGCAAAGTGCTGTCCACTAACAGAAGGTGTCACAGGTGGCATGGTGCCATTTGGCAGATGCGTGCGCCAGGCCCAGGGTGATTATGCTTTTCCAAGCAGGCTGTTAGCCCGTTCGTTTCTGTATCTAGTTATGAAGCATGTTGTTCACCTCTACGGTTCCTTTTTAGGATTCTCTGTTTTTGGGTTATTTGTGTTTTTCATTAGGCAAACCTCGCCTCATCGATCAGAGGCAGATGTAGTGCCATTCCGTTTCGGCCTGGGATAGACTATAGCCCCTGGCACTAAAGTAAAAGGGGCCATTAAACTAAAGTAAAAGGGGCCATCATTAGTGAATTAGAAAGCTAAAAATACTAAAATAGTCCCATTTTCGCAAATTGGGGCAGTTTGTAACTTGTTAGGACATGCTGTATAAGTGTTTTCGTAAGGTATGGCAGACCGCATGGATTTGAGCTGCCGACAGGCAATGTTTGTTTCCACGTCAGGGTAAACAACAGTCAAAAACCGGCCACGCAGACCATACAGCTGTTCAAAAACAGGAAACAAACGCCCCACGCACTGACCTATCAGACCAGCCCTTCGGACACTGCCTGTTTGCCATAGAGGCCAGTCCGACCCTGGCGCCATGCCATTGTTGACCACAGTGAAACCGCACCTGAGTCCCCCTCGCTCTCTGCTTAGTGCGGTAGCCTGCTTTTACTTCTCTGGTATGTGCTGGTTCACGCCTTCACCCTCCTCCTCGGAGCCCTGGCGAGCCGAGCTTTAATCCTTCTTTGTGAACGTGGTGGATGCGGTTACACAACCGACTAGTGTGCCTTTTGTTCCAGCTCATGACGCACTTTTTAAATAGCCAACCTCTTATGAACTATGTACCGATCTCTTCCAATATTAACATAATATAACGTGTATTTGTAAAGCGCACGTTCACCCTGAAGACCTCTTGGCGCTGATGAACAGATGTTTATTGTTACCCAGGGCTTTAAGTGGGATGAAAAAACTGGTGGGTCTCTCAAAGGGGCGTGGTCAATGTAATTAAGGGCGTGGCTTAAAATGTAAGTCTTGAATCTGTTTAGCAGTGTGCCGCCCGACTTGTATTTTGCTGTTCCTGTCACTGCGTCCAGATATATAATACAACAAGTCACATCATACCTACAAGTCAGGACAATTGGCTTTGTTAATGGTTGCTAGTTGCATAAGATAAATAAGCAGCAACCATGGCTTGTATATAATATTGAAAAAACTTCCACTTAAAGCCCTTGTGACACCACGACAATGTTGCTGCTCCTGAGTTTCAAAAAGAGAAGGGAAATCCAGAGAGAGAATGACCCTCTAAAGCAGTGGTTCCCAAACTTTTGACTCCTGAGGACCCCCATTGAGTCACCTCTGGAAGCCGGGGACCCCCAAGCAATTTGTATGATTTAAATTTCAAACATTAAAACAGTAATTCGAAAACAATAAACACACGTGTGCACACAAAACAAATACTCAAATTACTAAGGATTTTAGTATTTTATATTGAAAGAATTTGCAAAAAACAGGAAGGTTAGTGCTGCTTCTCCGTGACTAACTTTTAAATGGTTGGTTTTATTTCGCAGTACGAGGCTCCTGCCAGGGCTAGACTGGAAACCCAAAGCAGCCCTGGCAAAAGTTTTCAGACCAGTCCCCATACAGTGCACACCAAGTGCAGTGAGTGAGCCTAACCACTACAAAGGGGGCTTTGGGACGCTCTCCCCCCAAGAAAATTTAGGAAACAATGGTGCATTCTAGAACAAATTTATCATTATATATTGAATTGTATCAGCTTTTAAAGAATAGTAAAAGATGACCTTATTTTGCACCAGGATACGACAATCTTTGTTGGGGTTCTTCAATGATTTCCTTATATCACCCTCCAACAGTGCCTCTCATCTCTCCATAGCCCCTCGGTCACATGTATTTAATTTGTTTTATAGCATCTTTCATACCATTGAAGGATGTCAGAGCACTTTACATCACACACATATAGGGGCAGATTTACAAGCTCCTTGCGCCACGGGTCCATCACAAAAAGTGACGCACCGGTGACGTATTTTAGTGCCCCATATTTCCAAGGAGGGGAAAAGCCACCCTGCGTGACTTTTCCTGGTCTTGTAAATATGGTCCATTTGCACACAGCACTTTGCGTGAAAGGGGCGTTCCATGGGTGTTGCTGTGGGTGTTCCAACGTAAAACCCATGAAACCAGACACATTTCCAGATTTACTAGAAATAGAAATCGTAAATCTGGAAATGTGTCTGAATGCTACGCCTCCCCAGGGGAGGCATAGGGAGGCACAACGAGAGAAATGTATTAATTTCTCCTAATTTTTTCCCTCTTTCTATGCGTGTTGCATTCTGCAGCACGCATAGAAAGAGGATATCACCTTTGGTGATTGTTTATGTACAGGAAGGTGTCCCTTCCTGCACATAAACAATCAGTAAAACAATGAAGTTTTACAAGTTCTATGTGTGCTAATGCAGCTCCCTTAGAAGTTAAAAAACGCCATTTCTGATTGTTTATGTGCATGAAGGGAACCCTTACTGCATATAAATAATCTCCCCACGATGCAGGCATCCTTGCACCATGCTACAAATGTGCCTGTGCAGGCGCATGGCAGCAGTTTGTGCGCCAGCACAGTGGGAAGCACAGAGATGCGACATATTGTTGTAAATATGTTGCATCCCTGTGCTTTGAAAGTGACTCAGTGCGGCGCAGCCAAATGGCTTGGGGCACACACTGAGTCACTTTCCTTGTAAATCTGCCCCATAGAGACAACAATTCATACGTGTAAATCAGTGTATAGATAATGTTACATAAGGCAAATGCGACAAGGTGTAGGATTCACATGTCATTCATACTGGTAGGCATTTTTAAAGAGTGCTTGGTCTGGAGAAGCCCAAACTCAGGATTCAGAACATAACACAGTGGTTAGCATTGACTTTAACAATAAACATGTATTTCCACCCAAATAAACCTTTTTAGCAGCATCAGGATAATGAAAGAGTTGGAAAAAACATATGTTTCTAACTTGCACCATGCAGTTTGCAATCAGATCTTTGATGACAGTTTATAGGTCACTGTGCTAGATTACGATTGTCACTTATGAACTGCACAGTAACAAAAGAATCTCTGTGACAAAAGCAGTAACTCACTAACCTATGCACATAAACTGTTTTGTAAAATGCATGGTACACGTTCTTTGCAGTAGGCATATTAACCCTCTGTGCTACGTTAGAGATAGGTCAAAGCTGCCACTTGACAGAAACTCTCTTCTCTCTCCAGCAGGTACATTAATCACTGACGTTATCTTGACACTTTTATTGTTGCTGGAAAACTGCTAATTCTACAAGGAACTTTGTTGTGCTTTTAAAATTACTGCCTGAGGCCCCCCTGGGAATGTGCCACGGACCCCTGGGGGTCCATGGTCCACAGTTTGGGAAACACTGCTCTAAAGGATTTCCCTTCCTATACAACGCTCACCACGTGCAAATCGAGGCGCCTGTTCTCACTGTAGTCCGGGAAGAAAAACGGACCGCCTGTGCCACAAAACAGACCCCGATAGAGACCCGTTTCGAGGCCTCCTTAAAAAAACTGCCGGTGCTCAGACCCACCCACTTGTTACCCAACTCAAAGGTACTCATTTTATCGAACTCAGAAGAATGAAAGGCTGAGTGGACCCCTGGGATTTGTACCTGTGACCATGAGGATCCATTAGTCCACTAAGCCACCAGACCCGCTTTTTTGTCGCTTTGACATACACTGATACAAGAGGAACCCCGACTCCATGCAAAATACAAAGGCTTCTCAAGACAGACAAACGCACCTAATCACACTATCCTATCGAAAACATAATTCACCAACGGATAATGATTTAGTCTTTTCCTTAACACCGTCCCTTCTGGAGTAAAACACAGTGCCACGCTCGGTAGAAAGCAAGTCTCCATGTGCACTCTTCGTCTATTAAAAAGTATCCCATAAGGGTTTTAGAGCCAGTCTTCAGTTTTAGGTTTATCCTGCGCCCAAGCCTGTAGAAGCACTGCAGAAACAGCCCTGCAGAGCAGTGATGTAAATTAGATGTGCATAATATCATTATGTCACTATGGCACACGTATGATTCCTGATGTCAAACCTTAGAAAGAGAAATACAACAGGATATTTCTTTCTGTCAGTGCCTTATTGAAATAACAGTGCCAGATGTGTAACACCCCAAATTTTGTTCGCGCAAATAATGGAACGTGCCATTTTTATGACAAAGAAGGAATCATTATTTCCACGCTCTTTGAATTACGTTGAAATGTCTAAGGAGTTTTTTTAAATTTATTTTGCAGACAAAAGCCAAAATTTGAGCACATTAATACTCCCTGGGTAAACGTTTCACCTCATTAGCGGGAGCTTAAAACAGGAACATGGCAATCAATAACTGAAAGGTAACCAGTTAACATTTGTTGAGGGCTTGCTGCTGCATTACACCACAAGTACAACTTTTTTGTTAATAATCGATATGTATGTATTGGGGTTGGAGGAGTAACCATCTCTTGCCCCAGGCAGTTGGCGGTATGTCGTACCATTCTGCCTCCTCAGGAGTGCTTCCTTGCAGTGAATGAGGTGCATTGTTTTCAGCAGCTGACAGGCACTCTTTTGTAAATTCTGATGCCATCTTAGAATATAGACTTTTTCCACTAAAACAACACATTCTAATTGAAAGCTTAAGGCTTACTTTACATAAGAAGTACATAACTGCAGTATAATACTTGCTAAGTTTTATTTTTAACAAAAATCATCTTTTTGTGTGCACAACTGTTGCATAAAAAAGACGTGATTTTCTTTAAAAATAAGACTTGAACTGCATTTGCTTACCTTTCTTCATCTTATTTAAATCAGGATTTTTTTTACCTTACTCATTTTACTTTGAATTTAAAGTTTGTTTTTTTATTATACTTCTGTTGGCCTGATTGATCCAAATGCCCCGACTTGTGCCAATGAAAGAGTATAGTAGCTGACGGGTTGCGTGCTGTTGAATGTTGTGCAACCAATATTTGTGCAAAGGATACATTCACCTCAATAGACCATATCCCTACTGCTATGATCACAATCACAGCATATAGTGCAAGTGGTGACCACCTCTTCATCCAGAAGAGGTGACGTCATGCGCACTGTAATATGGGAAATGTATTGTTTATCCCTTTCTGTGATTGCTGTCACATACCCTAAAGGACTACCATTCCACTAAATAATTGTTGCCAGTATTTTGTGTGTCACTTTTCTCACACTTGGTGTGCAGCAGCTTTGCCTGGAGAAGATGTATGGATATTTTTACTCCTGCAATCTGGCATGGGATACGGCCTTTACAACGCGTGCTGAGCCACGCATGACATTTCCCCACAAGCGGAAACACACTTGCCTTAACCACACATATGCCTTAACCACGCATATGCATGTTTAAAGCAGTGTGCGGTGTAGATGAGGGGATGGGCAGGCACAGGAAGAGGAAGGATCAGACGTGGACGTGGTGTGGTAAGTGGGGATTGGGCCAGGTATTGAGGGGTTGGGGTAGTTAGTTTTTAAGGGTTGGGGTAGATTTTAGGTCTCAGGGTTGGGGTAGTTTTTAGGACTCGGGTGGGTCGAGGTTGTTTTCGGGGCTTGGGTTTGTTTTCCTGGCTCGTGGTGTCGGATTTGTTTTTAGGGGGGGGTCGGGGTTCTTTTTAGGGCTTGGGGGGCAGTGCTGTTTTAGGGCTCAGGGCAGGAGGTCAGGGTTGTTTTGGGAGCTCGGGGTGTCGGGTTGTTTTAAGGGCTGGGTGGTCAGGGGTTGTTTTTAGGGCTCAGGGCAGGAGGGCTGGGGTGTGATATTTTCACACATATCCCTTTGCCAATGCCTTTACCACGAAATTGCAAGGCAAAGGCATGCGTGGTAAAGGCATGCGTGTTAAAGGAATGCGTTGTTCAGACACATTCGTTGTTTGGGCAGCGTAGTAGAGGCACGCCTGGTTTAGCCAGGCATGCCTCTGTCATACAACCATCTGGCACCTTTTGGCGCAAGCAGCTTAGTTTCAATTCTCCTCTTCTTTCCTCTTCCCCTTTTGGGGTCTTGGCTGTCAAGTCCTGATACATTCTAATAAGAGGATTACTTTTTTTGCAATAGCACTAATAAGATGCTCCTGCCACCCAGAATATAGTTTTGTTTAATGACACACATACTGTTTTTCCTTCTCCTGTGTTTACATTTGCGGTCTGCATTGCAGAGCGGTGTGCCACTAGCACATTAAGTGACACATTAATGTGCCTCAGTTTACTACTCTATATAGTAAATTAAAAATCTTCTGGGAATGAGATAAATACATTCATGCCATTTTTACAGTGCTGAATCTAAAATTAAGCCAGTGCAGTGTGATCAGTGGGTGATGAGAGCCGCCTCTGGCTTTATACACATGTAGTTCCACAAAGGCTGACTTTACCAGCAGGTGTCTGTCCATCAGTGATCCCAACACATTGCCTCATTTAGTAGACCTCAGTTGGTAGACTTCTTATGTCACAGTGAGGCATGCTTACACATTTCCAATAGTGAATCACACCACGTTCAGGAAGTAACACCACTAGTTCAGTCTTTTGAGCATTTGTCAACAGTTCACTTACATTCACAATTTAGCAGCAGTACAGACAGTTGCATTTTATGGAACGACTGAAGCTTGGTGACCCTAGTGTGTGCTTTAGAAAAATAACCTTTTGTGTGTTGTTAATATAGGCACCTCCATAGGACAGAACAAGTCGTGGCAAAGCCGATAAGTCGGCTGTTATATGCTCATGAATGTAAACAGCATTTGCTGAAGCCTATATTAGCATGTGTACGCTCATTAACACCAGAACTATTATCTTTGACTCTGATTGTTGTAACTTTTGACCTCCTTGACCTGGAAATATGATTTGTTGGACTCTGTAACTAAAACCACAAATGTTGGCAAGTGTGGCAAATAACTGTCCGCTTGATAGTTTTTTTAATTTAATCGCATAATCAGATGTAATAACTAGTTTCAAGTTCAAGCTTAAGTTTATTTGATTTAGTTCTCTGCTGAGAACAACACATTTTAAAAATACATTTGTTATTAAATATTAATAAAGTCATTATTTCAATACAATTTTTAAAAAGTTTTTAAAAATTTGAACAGATTATAACACAAATTCATTAGGCTGTGATTTAAGAAGCGAGTCAAGCTCTGTACTGATGTACTATTGCATCTAGGTTGAATTTTACTATTGTTGAATTATATTATGTTTTTTATTTTTCATGTAAGGTTTTAATTAACTATAGCATGAGATAAATGCATTGAAAAATGTAACAATTGAAAATGTATAATTTCTACGAAAACTGCCCTGCCCTACCATTGTACAATTCCAGTGGCTCTAGTATGACCCAGTTGTTTTCGAAAAAACATTCCTCAATGGGTAAGTGGGGGTTTGCTCCTGGATTTCGATTTTTTCCCACCTGTAAACATGAAACATGAAATAATTTGCAGAAAAGGACATTTCCACAGCTTTCCAAATTTTTGGGCAAAGGCATGTGCTTAACTGGTCATAATTGGACACTGATTAGATGTGCTGTAATGTGCTACTCAGGGCAGAAACGTGTGGTAAGAGGGTTATTGAATATTTTTTTAACACAAGCGAAGTTCATCGTCTCAGCCTAGTTGACCCCATTACTGGAGCTGAACCTTAAGGCTCATCAGCAGACAGCCTCTGACTGCACTTCTGAGAACTTTCATGCTGGTGGTGGTGTTGTAACAGGCCTAGCTGTAGCTTGTTTCGTAGAAGAGTATATTGGTCCAGTTTTATTAAAAGACATGGTGAACAACGTATCAAGAAAAGAAAACCAGGGAATGCACTGCTTAGCAAAAGGGAAGGTCGAAGGCTGCTAGTGAGGCAGATCATGGGATCTGCTCCCTTAGGAGCAAGGGCCCTCACACACCCCCCCCAGGAGTGTCATGCGTCTTCATCGGGGCAGCTCCCCGTTGAGCCAGCCATTACAATGGGCAAGTGGCATCGCAGGGGGGCTATTTGCAGGAGTTCTTTTGTTTTTGCCAATGTGAAGAGTGAGGTGTGATGGTGAGTGTGAAAACTTAGTAGATTGGTTAAAAAATGTGAAGTAAAAATAACTAAAAGAACCCAAAATACTATTCAATAACTGGGTTCTTTTGTTACAGTTAAAAACATATGATCTGGCTATAGATGGATATAATGATCCAATCCAGCACAAAGGGATATTTTAAAAGAAGGTCAACATGTTTCATGCCCTATGACTGTCATAAAGATCACGGCATTTCATCAGGACCAGTGTCCTAATCTACTTGTGTAAGGGTCGTAAACAGGTACATGTGATTGATACGTACCCTAGATAGATCACACTAGTATGTAGTATCCCTTCAGGAGAAAATACGACCAAATCGTAGAAGAGAGAGAGTGATAAGAACTACAATTTGTTGCTGGTTTTCCTGGCTTGAGAATTTCCACTGTTGTGGCATAGAGGAGGTCTGGTGGCTTTGTTCCGTCATCTCTTGCCTCTAAATACATTTTAAGTAGGTGGGGACCAAGGGTCCCGATGTTTTTTTTATTTCAAAGAACTCGACCGGTAGTCCATTGGGGCCAGGGGCCTTACCAGAATTTAGTTTTGGTATAGCTGCTAATATTTCAGGGAGAGTGATTTCTTACTCCCGGACCAAATGATCCTCTGACGGAAGGGTCTGCATATTTACCATGGCTAGGTAAGCTTCTATTTGGTGGGCTTTTGCTAGTGGACGCACCCTATAAAAGTACTCGTAACATTGTGCAAATTCTTCATATAGCCTCCTATCTGTATTATAGACCTCCCAGAGCATGACTGCCGAGTCCACAGATACTTTTTTTTGTGTCTACCCCAGTTCCTGTAAGAATGTCTCATCTCTTAATTCCCATGCAATCAGCCTCCATCCCAAACCTGAGCAACAAGGTCGTCTCGCAAGGGTGAGCCAGAATGGCGAGTGGCCATATATTCAGCCTTATCTATCCTATCTACCTCTCCTGCCGTGGCAAAAATATAATCTAGTCTGGAAAACCCTCTGTGGGTTCCAGAGAAGTAAGAGTATCTTCGGTCTTCTGGGTAGCAGCAACGCCAAAGATTTGATACTTGCACCATGTTCTTGAAACGTTTCAATGGCATCTCTCTTGGGACATTAGAGGTAGAGCCTGATTGATCCATCTTAGGAATCATAACATCATTAAAGTCTGCCCCATGATGTGAAGAGAGGAGTCGGTCTCCAACAGTATCGCCCTAACTTTGTCTAGGGTGGGATGTTGCAGTCGTGGCGGGCATACACAAAAATGAGTTTAATGTCTTTCCTCCCCCACATGCCCAGCACCACAGCGTATGTCCCGCTGGGATCTGTCCAAGTCCTCTGGACCTGAAAGGGGAGAGTCTTCCTAATCAGAACTGCCACTCCCCAAGAGCCAGAGGTGAAGCTGGCATGAGCCAATGAGGTGTAGGGCCCCCTGCTCAAAAAATGGTATTGGGGCCCCATCAAGTGGGTCTCTTGCAACAAGATCACATCTGGATTTAATCGCCTGATATAAGTGGCCACCAACTCTTGCTTAACTTTATTGCCCAGTCCACAAACAAAACAAGGTGACAGTGGTCAAACAGCCCAGCTGGCACATCACAAATTCAGGGTAGGTGTAAAAACACAAACATTAAGTAACGTGTGCTCAAATGGACAAACAAACACTATGTCACCTATCTAGTGTTTGAGATATATAAGAAAGAAACTTTAAAATATTCATAACATGATAAGATTTCCAGAGCACCAAATAATTAGAATATCTTGGGCCATGAATCTCAGGTTCGTCATGGCTGGTGTTTCTCTGGTCAGCATGTTACGTTACTTTGTCCGAGTCTCGGCTTAAGTCATCCTCTGTCTCTCTTCAATGTGTCCCTTCCTCTCCATCTGTCCGGTATCATTGGTTTCCCTGTCTCCATAGGTCGTCATTAGATTCTGAGGATCTCCCACCAACCGCTCTGCTTCCATCTGTCCTTCCCAGTGATCTGCCTCTTCCTCCTCCTGTACGGGCCGCCTCTTGCACATCGAGGACCAGAGTTTGGGCCTGGGCCCGGTCTGCTTGTCTCCAAGGGTGCTCTTTCTACATTTTGCGAGGGCCTGATGTATTGTCTCTCCTTCAGGCAGTTCCAGTCCTTCTCTGGTGTGGTAAAGAATTTGGACACTCTACCCTCTGCCGCTGTCACCACCTCTAGCACATTCCAGAGATCCTTTTGCAGCAGTGACACTCTAATCCTGGCCTCCTAGGCCATTCTGGACGACTGGATCACGTTAAGATGGGCTGCATTATCTGGCAGTGTGGGCAGTACCTCTAGGTCTGGCGTGTTCGCCACCACCTTGATGTATTTATCGATTTTTCCATGACGGGCGGTTTCGGATCTTTGTCTTTCGCCATTGTAGGTTATTGGCACCGACTCTATATCACCCCCGACTGATGGATGTGAGTAGCCTCAGGTGTATTAGCTCAAGGATGCAGCCAAACGCAGCCACTGCTCAAACCTGTCTCATATTTTGGAGGAGTGCAGAGATGACTGTAGCTCTGTCTGGGCCTATCCAGGAGCGTTTATCCGTGCTTCTCAAGACCCACACAATTCAATGGCGACGAAGCAACAGGGGGCCTCTATGCTGTAACTGTCATTTTGGCCTTTCTCGATTCTACCCCCAGTCTCAGGATTTATTCCTTGTGCCTCCTTCACTGTTTGCCTCTGGAGGTCCTTTCTCAGGCTCCATGCAGGGCCCTTCTGGGAGGGATCATTGCTATCCGCCCCCTACACTCTGCCGCCTCAGACCACTCTCAGGCACCATTGTATCAGGAGTTCTACTTGACCATCATACATTGTTGTCAGGGTAGATATGTCTGGGGGCGGTGTCTCAGGGGGTCAGGGGAGATTCCGTAATGGTCAGTGTCTTTTTCCTTTTGTTTGGGGGTTCACTACTCTTCAGGGGGGACTACTCCTGTGGTACCCCCTTACCAAACCCCAGGTTGTAGGGGTGAGGGAGTGTCAGCTGCCAGCCGCATCCCGGCTCTAGATTTCTCCTCTGCCACCACCGGCCTCAAACTGTTTTGAGTTCCCCGAGTATTGAGGCAGGGTCCGATCAGCTCTCCCCCTCGCTTCCATCTGCTTGGCCCTCCGCTGGGACTCACCTCACGCAACGGCTCCTCTTCTGAAAGTGCATGCACTCCAGTCGGTTCAAGTCCCCGGCCGACCATGTTACCAGGCCTCTGGGCAAAAGGTGCTTCATCCTTTCACTGCTGGTTGCCCCTGTCGCTCCTCAGATGCCGATCTGCATCTCAGTGGGTGGAGAGGGGGAATCAGGCCAACAGAGGTTTCCTTCTGGATCAGGTGATGCTTCCTACTACACCAACCTGGAGCCCTGGGGACGTTCTGCCCCATTTTTTTCCATATCTTTCTCCGCGGCAAAACAAGGCGGCTGCACCGCTTAGGCCCCGACACACTCCTTGATCAGTAGGCAGTGCCAGGGGCTCTCCTTCTGCAGCAGGTACCTGACTCAGCTAGGCGCGGACCTCCCCAGTCTTGTATCTGCCTGGCCAGGGCTCAGGATCACCACTCTCTCACCCATTTTAGCTGCGCAGCGCCCACTATTTTGTCCGGGTTTCTAGCTACGCCTCGAGGCAGTCACCGCTCGACCAGGGATCATCGTAGAGCTTTGCAAGACCACTCCGATTGCGTGGCTCACTTGCAGGATCAAACGGGGGTGGTTTTAGGGCATCAATGGCACTCGGGGATGCCGGATTAGTGCAGGATTTAGTTAGGCCCTGGTGGAGCTCTGTACAGCGTCCTCTACCCCACCATCTTGCTGGCCATGCCCCCCGTTTTTAGAAACGTTTGATCCATATGAGCTAGAAACAAATTATTTTTTGTTAAAATCTGCAGATTATACAAAGGATCATCGATTATGTGGCAAATTTGGGAAACCCAAAATTATGCAAGAAAAGCAGCTGCCACAGAATCACATAATTCCATTAGCCCTATTTATACTACCAAACATTCAAAGCTTGTCTTAACCTTCTGTGTTAGGCTTACCCTTCTGTGCCTTCTCTTCCCAATACATTCCCTTCTAAAATCTTTAGCTATCAAAGCCTGCACCCGGAAAACTTCTTCCATTAGTGTCTTCGCTCACCCCACCTTTTCAGCTTTACCATAACCATTTTGACAGTCTAATCTATCCTAAGATAAAACCAGACTTTACCACATATTCCATATGCCCACAGTGTACTATTGATTGCCCATGATAAGCAAATAAGCATTAGTTTCTTTGAAGAAACCAAAATCCCTGTGTTTTAGGTACTCAATACCCTCTTGCCTGAAGAATGGTCTCATCTCTAAGTGTATCTTTTCCTTGTTCTGTTAATTGCAGATGTCTTTAACACCCCCTGTATGCAGTCCTGAGCACACCCCTGTCTTCACTGGTCGGAGCCCTCACCTCTCTTAAATCCTTCGTGTCTTTCAACTATCCCACTACTCTGGCCTTCTCTAGACCATTCTGACCAGGTGCACCAGGCGCCTAGCTATTGACCCTCTTTTCTCCTATAAAGTGGAAAACGTTGGCATCAATGCTCTCTACCACATCCTCCTTTCAACACCAGAACCAGGTTTGGACTGCATGTTTTGTCGGCCATGGATTTCCCCAGAGTGCTTAAGTCTCTGGAAACTGGATTATAAAACAGGCAACCACTGCTGGTGCCTTTGCCACTGTCTTTACCTTCACCAGATAATTACAGTAGGCACTTGGGCTATCAGTAGAGAGTGAGGGGAGAGAGAATGAGATAGAGGGGAGAGAGATGCAATAACACATTTTATTGATTTTCGTTGATTCCAGCTGGGCATACGCCCTACAGAAAGACATTGACACAAGGATAATCCGATACACTGTTGGTATACATTTTTAACTACATTAAACATATAATACAATACAAACTTTGCGCAGACAGTTCCCAAACCCATGCAGTGATGAAGGTGTAAATGTGTACTCAAACTTGCAGTATAAGTATGCTGGGTTGGTTCGAATATTTTTGCCACAGCTCCTTTTGGTTCCCAGTCTGCCCTGATCAGAACTCTTTTTATTACAAAACCAAGCTGCTTCCCTTATTATCATTTCACTGCTTGCTTTTCTACCCACCTTACTAGTGAGTGGCAACATATCCACACAGATTGGCGCAGAATGTCTTCTTCTAACTGCATATGTCTCATGAAATTGAATAAAAAAAAATAAAAATTGGTACATGTGTGGTAGACACTAGCATAAGCAATCACAGTCTGCTGCCCACTGTAGATGCACATATAACCCACACATATATCCAATCTACCTATTTACTTTACCGTCTCAATTTTCTTGAGCTTTCACAGTAACATTCCTACACAGTTCACTCTACCTCCTCTTTCTCTTAGTCATATCTGAGTGTGGTCTGTCACATCAGGAGAAAGGGGGCCCTGTTGTTTCACCTGGTCATCGGAGGGTTCATCTTTCAATTTATAGCTCTCAAACTGAGGAAGGCGCTATTTAGGTTCAACAAAACACAGGTTATGTCTCAGGAACCTGAGACCCCTTTCAGGATAAGTCTAAGAGACCCAGTGTAGTTCTCTTAAGAGCTATATCAGAAGCTACCTTTGCAAAGGTATATTCTGGGTCACAGAAAGGTATTCAGCTCCTAATTTGGGTAATTTTGTGTAAGAAGTTCAAAGCAAAATTCACAAAATTATTTAGGATTATAACGCAAATTTCACTCGGGCAAACTTTAAGTACACTTTTCTGTGAGAAGGGCTGCTCGTTGGGTGCCAGCACTTTACTGAACAAGGCCGAATTATTACTTTGGTGGGAGTTACACCTTGTACTCTCTCTCTTATAATAAACCAGGATCTCACACCAAGAATTTTTCTGTTAATATTACAGATGGAGGAAAGGTAGTAACCCTGAAAGGTGGGTTGAAACTTTTTGTAGTCAGGTTTATATAGAGTTTGAGCTTGCCTCTACAATAAGTTAATTGGTTTTTGCTCAAACAGTTATGAAACACACCGAAGGGGTGGTTTATTGCATGTCTTTGCAAAATTAGGAAAATGAGAGTGTCATTGGCAGGAGAGCGTGTACTGTGATTTGGTGTGGCCAACAAGCATTTCAGTACACCATATTTTAAAAAGTTTGTCTGATTGAATGCTTGGTCTTAGGCCTTATTTAGAGTTTGGTGGACGGGGGTTACTTGTCACAAATGTGATTCAGGCGGGAGACTTCAGATTTTTTAAACCAAAAATGGTTTTATTTTTGCTGCCTCCTGAAATTGCCTCTGCTTCAATAGAAGTCACTTGGGAAAATGCATTCCCCGATTTATTTTCCCAAATCTCCCTCTTTCCTGTTCTAAAATGTTGGCATGTATGCAATGCACTTGTATCTGATAGAGACTTCTAGCCGCAGATTCCTTACTTAGGAAGTATCCCCAGGCGTCAAACTGGAACCTGGAAAGATTTTTGTGAGCAGTACCCCTGCATGTCGGTAGGTGGCGTCATCCACGCCAGAAGTGACGTGCAATTGTGTCTCTATAGGCGCCACCCTAGCGCGCTGACGTCCGTTTTGTTTTCTCCGCTCCAGTCAGTGCAGATCCAGAGAAAAGCTATCCCCAGTCACTTTTTGACTGACCTAGTTCGACCTTTTGTTGATGAGGGGAGGTCCTCAAGGAAGGTTGGTTTAAAGCCCTGTTGCACCTGCAACTGGCAAATTTCAGTGACGAACCCACACCTCGTCTGCCTCTGGTGTCTCAAGCACAACCAGTACACCAAGACCTGCATCAATTGTTACGCCATGCACCCCAAGACCTTGAGGGAGTGGTCCCTCAAATTCCTCGCCGCTTGATGTGCAATGCCGCGACTGTCTCAATCCTGGTCGAGTGGAAGGTCCCAGGATCGATCGTGGAGCCATCGATTATCATTGCAGTCAAAATCATCTCAGAGGCCACAGAAAATCTACAGTAGTAGTTAACAAACTGTGTTTAGGTCAGCGGCAGACCCCTCTCCAATCCCCAACCAGATCTGACAGTAGTGATAGATGCGTCACTTCTGGGCTATGGCACTATCTCAGAGCAGTGGAGATCAGAGTAGTTCACTTGGAATTCCAACAGGTTGATTTGGAGTCTTTAGCCGTATTCGCACTCCACATCAACCTGTTGGAGCTTCAAGTGATCCGGTTGGCATTGAAAGCCTTTCTACCATCCATCAAGGGAAGGCTACTACAGGTGTTCACGGACAAATCCCCAGGCGTGTGGTACTGCAACAAACAGGGCAGGGTAGGGATGTGGACCCTTTTTCAAGGTGTGGGATTCTGAGCGCCAGAGTGAACAAACTCCGATGGTAATGCCTAGCGGATCACAAATGGTGTTTCCATTCAGAGGTGGTGCAAGGTCTCTTTCAGCAGTGGGAAGAGCCTTGGTTAGAACTGTTTGCCACCTCTGAGACCATGCAATGTCAGCAGTTCTGCACGCTGGAGTTCCTAAGGAGGCTCTTGCTAGGAGACGCCTTTCGTCTTGAGTGAAGCTCACCCACCCACCCATATCACTCCTGCCCAGAGTTCTCAAGAAGATCAGAAAGACTAGGTCAAGTCTTCCTTGTGGCCTTGGATAAGGCTTGGAGAGTCCGCTATACTGAAATGGAGAACATTGCCATCGGTCCTCCGATCAGGTTGACCCTTCGGGAGGATTATCTGCCACAGCAGCAGTGGAGGGTTTTCCACCCGAAACTGTCAACACTCCGTCCGCCTTTATGTGTGGAGATTGAGCAGCAACAGTTAACAGCTTTCAAGCTTCTGTCGGAAGTCTGTAATGTCATCTTGGCAGCCAGGCGTCCCTCCACCAAGACAGTATACGCCTGCCGTTGGGGCAAGTTTGTGGCATGGTGTGCAGAAAGACTGATTGATCCTTTTTCTACTCCCCTTTCTCAGGTCCTTCTGTTTATTCTTTCTCTTGCCCAGCAGAGCTCTGCAATGGGCACCTTAAAAGGCTATCTTTCTGCCATCTCAGCATT
The DNA here is from genome assembly GCF_964204655.1 of Triturus cristatus. Lineage (NCBI taxonomy): Eukaryota > Metazoa > Chordata > Amphibia > Caudata > Salamandridae > Triturus > Triturus cristatus. The sequence continues at coordinate 953,973,109 of NC_140590.1, read as the reverse complement.
TCTGGGGTTATAAGATCAGCCATCCCTTTTCAAGTCCCTTATTGCTTATAGGTTTCTAAAAAATCTCCAACGCTTGTTCCCACCTTCTCCCTTCATCATAACTCAGTGGGACCTTAATTCAGTCTTAACTTTTCTGATGTGTGCTCCCTTCGAGCAGCTGCACAACTGTCCTATCAGGCTCCTTAATATCAAGATAACTTTTCTAGTGGCAATAACATCTTTCCGGAGGGTCAGTGAGCTCCAGGCTTTGTCATCTAAGCCTCTGTACCTCAACATCTTCCCAGACAAGCTGTTCTTTTGCACTAGAGCTTTCATCGTACCGAAGGCGGCCTTTCATAGAAGCCAGTCAATCACAATGACTACCTTTTACGCTTCACCTCACCCCCCTAAGGAAGAGGAGAGACTTCACAGGCTGGACCCAAAAAGAGTATTGTCATTCTATCTTGACCACACAAAAGAGTTCCAGGTGGACGACCAACTCTTTGTTGGGTATGTCAGAGCCCAGAACGGAAAGGAGGTAAAGAAACAGATGATCTCCCAATGGATCATTCTCTGCTAAATATTGGCCAAGAAGCAGCCCCCTGAGGGTTTGCATGCTCATTCCTTCAGAACCAAGGCTGCCACCAATGCATTAGCATACTTAGTCTCATTCCTGGACATCTACACGGCAGCAGAAACATGGGCATCTCTGCACATGTTTACCAAGCTCTACTGCCTGGACTGTCAGGTCTGTAGGGATGGCAACTTTGCCCGTTAGGCCCTGCAGGTCTTTTTAGTGTGAAATCCTTTTGCAGAACCACCTCCAAGGAGGTACTGCTTCTGTATCTATTCTAAGGTAAGGAATCTGTGACTAGAAGTCTGTATCAGACAGCAGTGTAGCTAGACCTACCTATGGACGACTTGTTCGGGAGGAGGGTTCTGGCAGCTGACGGATGACTTGTTCTGGGGGGGGATGGTGTTAGTCGACAGACCATGATTTGCTCACCTCCGCCGTCCCCCCCAGCTACGCCACTGCTATCAGATGAACAAGTTACATACCCTTAGTAACGCATTATCTGGTATAGATCCTATTTAGCCCCAGATTCCTTACCGATCCTCCCCACTCTGTTAACAGATTTATAGATTTAGAGCTGTTTCCCCTCTCAGGGCTCTAGTTTCACACACCAGTGCTCAGTACTATCTGTGGCTCCGCACTTCTGGCGTGGAAAGTCGCAAAAAGAAACTGACATCATCGTGCTGGAGTGGTGCCTATATAGGCACCGCACACGCCACTTCCAGCGTGGATGACGCCACACACAGCCGAACGACACAGCCTTCTGGTGCGCAGGGGTACTGCTCTTGAAAACATTTCTGGGGATAATTCTAAGGTAAGGAAAATTTTGTGGGTATAATTCTACGGTAAGGAATGTGCGGCTAGATAGAGTCTCTAACAGATAAGGCATTACTGAAGGTAAATAAACATGTTCATTAAGACAAATTAGAGATCCGTTGCATTTGTGAAAAACAAACCCATCTGCTAAACTCTAAATAAGGGTCTTAGTTGTCATCTTGGTCTGCATTATTAGCCCCTCCTGGTGCTTCCAAATCCCCCCAAGTTCATCCATACCCTAGATTCCGTTGAAATAAGGGTCACCGGGTGACTCCATCTTAAAAGCCCTGGGAATTGAATCATTGTTCTCGTGCATGTTAGTTAAATAGTTCACAACCAAGTCAAAAATCCAAGTTAGGGACTGGAAACGGGAATCACCTGTTATGCCCAGCTGTGAATCAAGGACAAGCATGAGCAGTAGTTACTGTGTATTTGATCGAGCACCAAAGAGTTTTTGAAAGGAGCGATAGTGTGGATTTTAGTTTTTAATACGAAGATGCTATTAATACAATATTAATACAGTATTTTACTAGTATGTGACAGACGTAGATTGCCATACAATAACACGCACAACAGTGAAACACCCTACACTGTGTTACTGTGATGTTGTAAGTGTCCTGATAACTCTGGATGAAGAGACGTGAGCAGAGGGCTACATCTTTTATAAGGTAAGCAACATACACTCCTATCACCATAGTACCTAGCGGACCTCGCGCTGCACAGTGAGTCACACAAAGCAAAGAGCGATTTAACAAAGAAGCTGAATTGTATGCACACCAGTTTATCTTTCAGTGATTCACTCATTATTGACAAGCCACACTGTCTAACTGTTGATTAAGCAACTTAATGTTTTGCTATCACCGTTATAGTAAATTAGAAAAAACACCCTTTAATTCACACTTTCTATAAACTAAGTAACAGGTGTATCTGCTTAGTTCATTCTCTCGCTGGTAAACATACTTGTTAGCATTAGTGGCATGTCTGAGATGATCATGAAGTGCTGAGATTATGTTGGCAGGTTCTTTTCATCCCTGCTTTCTCCATTTGTCAATGTTTTTCTGGCTTGTTCTTCCTCCTTTTCTCCCTTTGTGTTTTTATCTCCTCTTTTGCTCTGGGTCTAAGTCCGATCTAGAAAATTAAGTGTCAGTTCCCAAAAATGATTGCCGGTGGGCCCCACCTGCAACCACCGGTGCAACTTAAGCACTGGCAAAGAGAGGTCCGTCCGTGTCCGCTCATTGTTCATGGTGGAAGTGGCAGGAGGGCTATACCTGTTGTTGAAGGCCCTGAACCTGAGTTATAGGCCCAAGTGGCAGACGAGAACCTATAATGAGGTAGGGCAGGCACAGGCCTATAATGAGGGAGAGAGCCTTTAACGACTGATAAAACCTGTTGCAGAAGGACTTTAAGGTTATTATAATATTCCATCCACTGAGGATAAAATGTTCTAAATTAGAAAGGGAGAAACAGAAAAGCTAGCATTAGAACATTGAAACAAGTCTATACCAGCCTATAGGCCGAGCCACTCCATTGTCTTCAATGGAGCTCTCAACATTCACATGCTCTAATATACTGTTATGGTTACACGGATGCACTCTGACTCCTAAACAGTAATTGGCCTTTGACTCTCTTCCAATGGAGTTTACCTGACACAGAGGACTTTCCTATACTGTGAAACATTTTCTGATGTACCCTGCATCAGCTAGTTTAAAAATGTCAGGAACATAGCAAAATATTATTGGGAATTATATAATTCCTGAGGTGCGTGTTCCTATCACTCTCTTTCTTGGTGAAAATTGTTTTTGGTGCAGTGCAGAAACTGATGAGAAAATTGGAACCTTGTGGATAGCCTTTAAGGATAAACTGTTTTGTGCACTCAGTATATATTTATATTTTCACTGAAAAAACACAAAGGTTAAAGTGACATTATAGTTAGAGCTTGTAATGTAAAAACTATTGTTACCGAACAAACAAAAAAATTGAAATTCCTGGGTCATAGTTTAATGAGCTAACTATAACTTGTGCCTCCGCCTTGCACTGCTTATAACCTCACCTATTACATCATTCATGACATGTTAAGCAACATTATTGATGACATCACTGATGATTGCCATTTGCAACATAGAGTTACTGAGGGTACATGTTTAGATCCATAGCATGAAAATGGTGATAGCCCTAGATGCAGGCATGATTGTGCTTGTTGAAAGTTATGTGCTGCACCGTTTGCAAATCTCTTAAGTTTAGGGTGCAAGTATTGCTGCCTGTTAAACAAGATAAAGGCTTAGCACTTTTAATGTGGTTTGCAGGGCTATGTCTGAAAGTAGGTTGAGGCTGAAAGCCAAACCCAGTTCCAAAAAATCTTTGAGAGAAGCCAAACCTTCTGTTTTAAATAGATAATGCACCAGTGGGTATGTGGTCATGTGCCCATTTTAAAAATTGCAATGCAGTGCTATTTACAAAATGTTAGGACCAAGTTCAAGTGTTCTATAATGGCAGCCGCATCATTCCTGTTAATGTTGCGGCCAGCCATTTAGGGGCATATGTATCAAACGATTTTGTATTCGCAAACGCTGCGAATCGCAAAAAAACAGCGTTTGCGAATACAAAATCGCAAAATGAGATGTATGAGGCATTTCAGCATCGCATTCTTAAGGAATCGCTAATTTTGCGATTTCTTAAGTTTGCGTAAGCATTTAAGAAATCGCAAATTGCGATTCCTTAAATGCCATGTAACACGCACCCAAGTTATGTGATTTCTCCTTAAGAAATCGCAAATTACCACCAACTTCAAGTTGGTGGTAATTTGCGATTTCTTTGAAAAATTAACTTTTTGGCATTTTTCAAAGTGCCATGTGGCGCACATACATGCCCTTAGGGCATGTATGTGCGCCATATGCGCACACATGCTAATTTCAGGGGTGCATCAGGGTGTCATCATGACACCCTTGCACCTTTGAAATTATTCTCAATTTGCGATTAGCAAATTGTGATTCGCAATTTGAGAAAGACTTCCCATTCATTGCTATGGGCCTCCTGGCCCATAGGAATGAATGGGAAGGTATTCCTTAATTGCGATTTCGCAATTTGCTAATCGCAATTAAGGAATTTTAAGAATTCGCAAAATTTGTGCCAATTTTTAGATACATCCCGTTTTGCAATTCTCAAATAGCGATTCTCAAAAGATCGCTATTTGAGAATCGCAAATGGAGATTTTGATACATATGCCCCCTAGATTCCTCGGTACTATGGAACCGGTCAGTCCTGGGGTACCAACCGAAACAGCTGACGGAGGGAAAAAAAGCCTCCTGGCAAATGCGTTTGCTCCGTTTTTTGAAATGTATGGTTCTGCAGGAGTACCACAGAATGTCCGCTGGACTAACCAACGACCGCACGGAATTCGCGTGCTATCTGTAACTGGTGCTATTTTCAGCTCTTTGTTTCAGCTTGCATAATGGTTTATTTAGTGGTTGGCACTCAAATGGTTGCAACCTTATTCAGACTGTACATCATTCAATTGATTTTCATTCTTATTTGAATGTATTAATTGATTTTCATTCCTCATTTTTATTTTCATTTTTATTTTTAGCGCATCATTCACACCCTCTCATTATTCTACTTGTGAATTTTTGCACGTTTATTCACTCACTCAAGACACATGCATGCATTCCAAAACATGGCGCTGAACAGGTTCCATACAAACAATGGCACATGATGCGTTCTAGTCTTTCCAGCCTACCGTAGTCCGTCATCAATTGCCATCACTTTAACTAACAGCGACTCCGTCCATACGGACCCCACACTCACGGGAAACACGATGGACTTTTAGCATTAACTTCACTCATAGACGGAAGGTAAGAGACCCGCTCATGAAAAAAATGATTGGGCTATAAGGATTTTGTCATACACTGTTTTTAATTTCGTGTTCACTGACGGTCACATTCTTTAGCGTTTAAAGTTTTAGAGTGTCTACACTACCTCTGTTTTGATCACCCGAGTGACATAACTATTTAATTCAAAACGTGCTTGCAGCTCGGCGTTTACCTTCGCTCCCGGCAGCTCATCTTTTTTCCTTTTAACCATACCCGCATTTTCTTTTAACCACACCCGCATTTCGTACGTTTTTGAGGCTTTCAGCTCACCGTGACTAAACTTCTTAAGCGACCCATTATTAACACACGCAAACCCTGGCAAATAGTTGGGAGCCACAGGGTAGTGTCGTACACGGAGGCAATGATGCTTCATGTTGTACCATTTTGAAGAGTGCACCACGTATGTAACCACATGTCTATCCGGCATTAACATACAAACCACTGCGTTGACTGATCTCAGTTGACGAATACATTTATCTTTACTTTGGGCACCATGAGTCCTCAACGAAAGGACCAAGAAATATTTGACACCATCTCATCCAAGAACACTAACTTTGTATAAGCTCCCCAAAATCCATAAGGATCTCAACAACCCTCCTTTCCGTTCATTGTGTCCACCAGGGGAAGCATACACGAGTCAGTTGGAATTTTTTTAGATGCACATCTACAGCAGTTCGTGGTAAAAATGAACACCTATGTCAAGGACACTACTGATTTTGGGAAAAAGATCGAACAGATCGAATTAACAAACGATGACGAAGTATGGTTTTGTACCATCGACGTTAAATCTCTCTATACCTCGATCCCCCACAACCTTGGGATTGAAGCAATAGAAGTAACTCTCCTTCAATCAGAATTGGATCATGATTTTCAAGTGTTCATCATGGAATTGTTAACCGTTACATTATACCAAAGTTACTTCAGATGGAAAGATGAACACTACTTACAATTAACCGGCACTTCAGTGGGCAATTGTGCCGCACCGGCCTATGCGAATATCTTTATGCATGTGTTTGAAAACAAATACATCCTGAGTCTCGACACCTGGAAGAAACACGCGTGGTTGTTTTTACGCTACATCGATGACATCTTTGTATTATGGCGAGGCACGTTTGCCTGTTTAACATCAGCCTTGGAAAACCTGAACACCATCAATAAACGTATACAATTCACATTCAACACCCATAACACCTCCATAGCCTACTTGGATGTACTTTTGATCAGGCATGGTAACAAACTTGCAACCACTATGTTTAGAAAAACAACGGACCGCAACAATTTTCTACATTACAAAAGCTTCCATCAACCTTCGTTGAAAAACCATTTACCCTTCTCACAACTACTAAGGGTGAAGAGGATTGTATCAGTTGACTCAGAATTGCAGTCGCAGACTAAGAAAATGATTTGCCGGTTCCAAGACCGTGGGTACCCGAATGAAATTTTACAAAATGCAATCACCAATGTTTTTTTTTAAAAACCCAGTGCATTATTACAACCTTTGAGTCGCCTGGTGCAGCAATGAATGGTGGTAATATCTCTGTACTCCACCCTGAGTTACCGATACAAACAATCCATCATGAGACATTGGTCACTATTGGCCTTAGAAACCGATTTCAATGGAATCTTTCGTGAGTTACCAAGGTTTGCGTACACTAGAAGCAAAAACATCCAGGAATTGATCAGACCAACAGACAAGCCACAAATTACAGTATATCAGGGTACCATTCCCTGTCATAACTGTAGCAACTGTCACAATATTATCAAAGGGAATAACATCATGCACCCTATGAGAGGCACTCCTATCAAGTTACATGTCAATGCCACTTGTGACACTGCCAACGTGATTTATTTATTAAAATGTCCATGTGGACTTATTTATGTGGGTAAGACGGAAAGGAAAATTAAAACCCGCATACACGAACACAAAAGCAATATACGCACTAAAAACATCAAATCAACTGTTGCTGCACATTTTCTTGACAATCACCATAACATCACACATTTGAAGTTCACGATCCTGGAGACTGTTGAAAAACTGAAGGCAGAGACAACAACAACTTTCGCTTACAAAGAGAAAACCTTTGGATTTATAAATTGGAATCTTTGAAACCAAAGGGTCTCAACAACCGCACGGAATTCGCGTGCTATCTGTAACTGGTGCTATTTTCAGCTTTTTGTTTCAGCTTGCATAAGAGTTTATTTAGTGGTTGGCACTCAAATGGTTGCGGCCTTATTCAGACTGTACATCATTCAATTGATTTTCATTTTTATTTGAATGTATTAATTGATTTTCATTCCTCATTTTTATTTTCATTTTTATTTTTAGCGCATCATTCACACCCTCTCATTATTCCACTTGTGATTTTTAGCACATTTATTCACTCACTCAAGACACATGCATGCATTCCAAAACATGGCGCTGAATAGGTTCCATACAAACAATGGCACATGATGCGTTCTAGTCTTTCCAGCCTACCGTAGTCCGTCATCAATTGCCATCACTTTAACTAACAGCGACTACGTCCATATGGACTCCACACTCACGGGAAACACAATGCACTTTTAGCATTAACTTCGCTCAGGTAAGAGAAAAAATTATTGGACTATAAGGATTTTGTCATACACTGTTTTTAATTTCGCGTTCACTGACGGTCAAATTTTTTAGCGTTTAATGTTTTAGAGTGTCTACACCACCTCTGTTTTGATCACCCGAGTGACATAACTATTTAATTCAAAACGTGCTAGCAGCTCGGTGTTTACTTTCGCACCTGGCAGCTCACCTTTTTTCCTTTTAACCACACCCGCATTTTCTTTTAAGCACACCCGCATTTCGTACGTTTTTAAGGCTTTCAGCTCACTGTGACTAAACTTCTTAAGCGACCCGTTATTAACACACGCAAACCCTGGTAAAAAGTTGGGAGACACAGGGTAGTGTTGTACACGGAGGCAATGATGCTTCATGTTTTACCATTTTGAAGAGTGCACCATGCATGTAACCACATGTGTATCCGGCATTAACATACAAACCACTGCGTTGACTGATCTCAGTTGAAGAATACATTTATCTTTACTTTGGGCACCATCACAAACAGTTTTTTGAATGAACTGAATTTGTCATTAGACGTGGCTCCTCATATGACAAAAGTTTATCTTATTGTTTATTGTTTAGATTCCCATGATGAAGGGCCCCCAGTGAGCCCGAAATGCATTGGGATCATTCATAAAAGATTATCAATCGCATCAGGATGTTGTTCCTTATCGTTCAAATGGAATTGAATTTATCTTTATGAAAGGAATAAAGAATAACCTCAACTTTCATCACACGGCTTGATTCTCCTTTTTGATTGAACTTTTTAAATAACTGAATCTCGCTCACGCGATTCACACCTCGTAACGCCCAGAGAGACGTTATCTAATGGCAGATAACGCACGAAAGCATCTAACCGTCCAGATGTCATCAGCGTTTGAACCTTATTTTTCTCAAAAACAGCTGAAGAAATCTACACCAAATCGCAGGAATTAAATAGCATATGAATAGGTATGCATTTGTGCGAAAGCAAAGAACCGTAGAATATTATTAGTGTAGGTTTAAAGGTCAGGTGACAGATGTACTGTCAAGCAAGATCTAAAAATCCATATAGGTTAATGACTGCCCTCCTCCCATCTGTGTTGCGGCCCAGTGGCATAACACAGGCCCCAAACTCCAGGGGGCCCCCTCAGCACAATACTCTGGCTGGAGAGCTCCTGATTGAGTCTGGAGGGGGCTCCTCCACATACCTTGCAGGAGGGTCCCCTCAAGTTTCGTTACACCAGTGTTTCTGCCAAAGAAAAACAACACAAGTTACCTAGTTATTTAAGATACTTTAATAGCATTTCAACTTCATATGTGTGCCCATTAAAGTTCAAGCTTAGGCAGCTGGATAAATAAACAAAATGATCACAGCTGCTGTGGAGGGCAAGAACTTTTGTTGTGGAAGCACACAACTTCTGTCCAATCAAAACATGTACTCCTGGCTTCCAACATGTGGGCATAGCCAAAGTGCATTGCTAGTGATGCTCACATAATTGTCTGGCGGCAGCTGCTCTATCAAGCCTGACCATAAAACAAAGCATGCTTTCTGAGTAACGATCTAGATTTCTGCCAGATTTAATGCAATTCTGTTCAGCCATTTTTCAAAAACGCTTCTTAAAATTCCTATGAGAAATTGCATAGGGAAAATGTGTTTTGAACCGCCTATTTTTCTCTTGACAGAGCACCTTGAAACTTTCTAGGAAGGAGCAGAGGTGCGTGAACGTTTTTGTGGAAAGTTTTGTGAAGATTCATTAAATGCTACTCAAGTTATTAGCAAGACAAAAACGCTATTCCTATGGAAACTCTGACATATTATAACTACAGAGTAGAGCGCGTGTGTGTGTTTTCCTTAACTACAGCTTCTAACTGTATTAACTTGGTTCTAAGAAATAACATTACATCACTTGCGTTTTCAAAAGCCTCCCTCTAGTTTGAAATGCTTAATTATTTACACAGTAGATGCATTGAAAAGTATATGTTCCTTGAGAAAATGTACACATAACATACCTTCACATTAATCTTTTATCGCAGAATTTATCCATAGGCCCAAAGCACAAGCCGAAGAGGTTGATACGGACATTCTCCCTGGCAAATGCCCAATTTTATCCTGTGATAAATAATAAAACCAAATAAACTTTAAAGCGACGGTGTCAGGCAAAGTTATGATGCGAATCAGCTGACATGGCATATTCACTTTACCTGGGGCAGGTAAAGAAAAAACACTATTTGAATATTTTCTTCGATAACCACAACCTTCAAGGTATGATTCAGGATTGCAAAACCCAGTAGCCCCTTCCACCCAGTTCTTAAAGGTTTCTAATTTATTAGTTTAGATATCATGGCCATCACTCCATATTTTCAAAGTGTGCAGTCAGAATTCAAAGGTTGAATGCTTTGAAAAGTGCCAAAATTATATATAGGACCCAACAAGTTTACTTTGCACACTTTCATGTAATGCAGTTAGTAAAGTTGAAATTTCTTCCGTTTTGTAAACTAAAGCTGCTGTGTGGTCTTTTGTCACACTTAATGTTCCATTCAGCCCAAATGCATGTTTCAACCTGCACTTGGCAGCACTGAACCATGCTGAGAAAAGTCAACAACATTGCCAACTTCTAGCAGCAGCCTCACTCCTTCCAACTAGGAAGCACTTTGAAGTTAGTAAATTCAAAGAGTTAAAAAACTACACAGGTATGTTCATTCATTTAGACACTGATGTTTGGCAGTGTTGATTGGTGTGTTCACCAGAGCTGAACTGCCAGGCGGAGTCACCTATTTCGTAATAGGGAGACCTTCTTGAATATTCGCAGACCATATTAAGGTATAGTGATCGGAAAAGAATGCCAAAAAGTGTTAAAGCCAATTGGCGGTATTGTAAATCTGAACACTGCACTATCTACGTGTTGGAATATGAGCTTGGTGGTTGCCATTCTTTGTTCTTTTCCTATGACCTTAGAGAAATAAATCTGAACTCTTTAGTGCACATTGTGTGCATGCATCATATCTTCGGGTTGCCCTTTCTGAGCCCAGCAAATATTCAGACATTTTTGCTAAGTGGCCGCATGTCATGGATGACCGCTTCAGTCAGTCCTGCAGTTTTATGTAACAGCATATGGACTTTGGTAGGTTATATGTATAATGGGAAAGGTTCAATTATAGGTCCCATAATGCAAGGTATTGCTGGCGAAATGTCAGGACTGGCTGAAGGCGTCACACATGACATGGAACCACTTGACCATGCTTCACATTTGTACTTGGCCCTCTGTAAAGATAGGTGGACATTATTGTAACCAAGCCTTTATCATCTTGTGCCTTGAACATATTTATTCTTATGAGAAACTACATTTGTTGGTAATAGTTGGATTACGTTCCGGCAAAGCCCATTATGACCATTACTATTTTCCTTATCACAGTCTTAATTTGTGGTGGACTCAAACCTCAGAAACTCCTAGTCACACACACCTATCATGAGTGCTATAAAATATCATCTGCCATTCCAAGAATCTGTCTGAAAATTGCATGTTTTATTGTCTGGAATCTCCCTATCTGTTGGAGGTGGTTACGCAAAGCCTATAGACTGACATAAAAAAGTAGGACAATCAGAGCCACAGAAGATGCACAGAAACATGTACACGATAGCCTCGGAATTAGAAGTGCAAAATAAGAACTAATTTGATTGTTAATGTTTCCTGTCAAAAATGCAGTAGGTGCTTACTCCTCAATCCAGAGCAGATAACAGTTGTAATGCCCAGTTAGTTAACTGCGGGGTGGGTGGGGGGGATTTATAAATGGCGTGTGCAGATGTATTACGAATAGAAAAATTGTGAAAATGTATATATTCGAGCCTGGAGATGGCGACTATATAGCAGTATGGTAACTGTAACACTTGCATTGTGATAATTGTACACGTATGCTCATGTATCGGAACAGGTGTGAATTGTATAAGCAAAGATTACTTAACAACTCAATAAAGTTTGTTTAACCCCTTCCACGCGCGGCAAATTCTGCCGCGGTGCGAAGGGGGGTGGGGTTGGGCGTGGTGCCCAGGTACTCAGGACGGCTCCCGGCCATCATAAATCACGGTGGGCGTTTACTCATGACGGTCGGGAGTCGACCAAACTCCGCTCACTGATTAATTCGAGGAATTAGCAGCGCGTGGGCGGAGCGGCAACGGTCGGACGGCTCTCGGCCGTCATGAGCACAAAACTACCGTGACTCATGACGGCCGGGAGCCGTCCTGACCATGGATGGGGTTAAAAAAAAGAATGAAAAAGTAGGACAAGCCCAGTGCCTGTTCCCCTTCCTTCAAACTACCATCACTGACCTAATTGCTGCAAGAATCAATTAAATCCAACTGTCAGTACAAAACAATAATCCATATTCTTACCAGTGGTGGTCGCTAGCTGGGGAAATAGGTAGGGCAGTGCAGGGGGCAAGGGGGAGAATAAAAAAAAAACGTACCTGCAGCCTGACGTCTGCCTCCTCGCCGCCTCTTCAAACGTTGCTCACATAGGCTCCCAAAGTCCCTTGTGCAAATCCAGACACTATTCTCATGCTGGTATTACCCAGCCTGAGAGAAGAGTAGGAATTGGGCAGAGGCGGCTCCTCCGCTATGGCGGAGGAGCGCCGCCCCGCTGTTTTCAAGCAGTGCAAGAAAAGGAAACTTAACATGATAATAATTCTCAGTTATTATTATGTTATGTTTCCTGTGCAGGCGGGAGGGTGGGCGGGGCTGCTCTGCTCACGGAGCAGTGTAGGGCCGGAGTGGTTTGTCCACTCAAGTGCGCAATGACTGTTTGGTCAGCCCTCTCAGATTGCCCAAAGCAGTCATGCGCACTTCCCTGTTCTCCATGCAGGCTGCATTACAGCCTGCATGGAGAACATGCCCACCCCAACAGCCCCTGGCCTAGCGCCGTGTCACGGTGCTCAGACCAATCTCAACTGCACTGTGTTGTAATGAAGACAGGGTCCAGTTCCTTGATAAACTTAAGATGGTATTTATTAAGGTAGATGGTTCCAGGTACAGAGAGACCCACCAGCAGCAGCCTTCCTGCTGCTCCGCCCATCCTCCAACTGCCGACCTCACTCACCCAACATTCCACAGCATCATCCATCCCAACATTCCACACCACACTCACACTGGCTGAGCAGCAAGTACAACACACTGCAGCATTGTGATTGGCTTAGGGGAGGGAGCCTGGCTGCCTGGTTCCTGGAAGTGGACTCAGGAGAGCAGGAGCACAGAAGACGCGGGACACGGCCTCGAGGTCCGTGTAATTGTTTTTTTTAATTTATAAACTTCGCTTCCCCTGCATGACACCCCCTGCGACCCCCCACACCAGCAGCGGCCCCCGCACCCGCTCCCCCACCTCGAGCCATGCCAGCCGCCCCTGGGATTGGGTGGAGCGGGCTGGTACCACGCTCTAACAGGGACTGTGAGCTTGTGCTCATGAACACCCTACTGATATCCCCAAGCAATAGGCTGAAGATATCAAAGTGCGCATGTCGTTTTGGCTGTTCTAAGACTGCCGTCCACACCTACATGCGCACTGACAGTGCCCTGAGCTCACCACTCTTCCTGCTCCTGATTGCCCGCCCTCAAGACTCAACGATGGCTCTGGAGGCAAATAAAATGATAATAAAGCAGTTTTACTAACTGCTTTATTATCATTTTATTTAACATCATTTCGCTGGTTCCCGCAAAGCCACCCTTGATTCTTACTGCTTAAGCCAGACATCAATCCCAGATTTTCTATCCTTCGTATTCTTAACCTGAAGGAAGGTTGGGGCTCAAATCTATGTATTGATACACCAGTGACTGCCTTAAAGAAATGTGTCATGGGACTGCCTGTAATCCTGCTCAGAATGCAACCTTCTTGAATCCATAAAAGAGAATATCTAAGCATTTGAGGGTCTGATCCCAAAGCAAAGGTAACAGTAAACTTCAGACTTTGGTCAGATACACCATACATGAATAACATACCATCCACTTTCCAGGATGATGCATTTCTTTCATAAAATTCACCACGTCCCTCTGAGTATGTAAGTGATATAATAATTTCTCCTCCTTTAACTCTAAGGGTTGTGAAAAATGCCAACAGCACTACTTCTGGTTCCTATGAAAAATTAAATAAACCTTGGGCTGGAAACTTGGATGAGCCAAGAGTTTAATATGTCCAGGCAGATCACCAAAAACGGCTCTTAAAGGTGCCACAACGTCATGGCTGATAGGATCACAACTATGTACAAGCACTGGCAAATTCTATAGGCCTGGCGTATGTAAACAGCCTTTGTGGAGTACTGTGTTGGCATGCATTACCCCATTTAAGCCAGACTTATTTACTTTGCCAAACTTGTTTTTTTAAACTACTGAGTCTGCCGTACACAGCCAGGCCTTACGGGAGCAAGCATTGCAGGAGATGGGGAGTAGACTTTGCAGTTGCTTGATAACCCCGCGTGTTGCTGTAGAAATGTTTGCCTACATAAAAAGCTTGGTTTTCACAATTCAAGAAGGCAGGCACTTCTCATCATGACAAGAAGTGCCAGTCCTGAGGAGTACAGTAGGAACAGGGGGACGGGTGACGTGGTTGGAACCAGCAGTGTAGTGCATGAGTGCTGCAGATTGAGGACGAGAAGAGGGAGGACGGCTCAGTTGAGAACAGGCTGTGTGAGTGGCTGCACAGATGAAGGAGAGAGTTAAAAATGCTGCACTGGCATCGACCCTCCAACAGGAAAGCATTGGGGTGAAAGTGATAAGATTAACAAGACTTAAGAGACAATGGTCCTGGCGAGTAGTGAGTGATAGGAGATAAAGATTAGTAAAGGCAGAAGTAAAGTGTCTGGCATAGAAGAGACAGGCATGTAAAAAAAATGCATGTCTTTATTTTTAAATAGATACTATTCCAAAATTATTAATTGTCCCATAATTGCTGTTCTAGACAATCACTGTCGATGGTACATCCAGAAGCACTTTCTTGTTAGTACATTTTGTGACAATGTGACCAACATGTGTCACATTGTAAGCAAAATTGCTATATGAGAGCAGGGCTGTCACTCCTTTGATTGAATTATGACTGTGATTTAAAGTTTTATATTTTGTGACAACCAGAAGCCTCTTAATGATATTGTATGTGTTCGTTCTTCAATAAAATCTTTTTGTAATGTTATGCAAGCTAATTGTGATAACTGCTTTAATAATAAGAGCTGACTTTGTAATTAATATTTTGGCTAACTGCCTCATTGAGTACTGAGCGGTAAGAGTCTATACAAAGCAATTTTTAAAGTTAAGGTACTGTCTTCGTTGATTAAAGACTGAGAAAGGTCTTTGGTGTTTTCCTCTTATGCCTTCCAACCTTAATTTAGTAAAAGAACATCTGAAATAAGGCCTGCCACCTTGGAAAAATATTGAAAGGCAATTCAGCCTCCAGGGAGCAAGACCACTGACTCATTGTCAGTGAAATTGCTCCCCCTCTCTCGCAGCTTCACCTTTAAGTGAAGCCTGCCCCTGCACTTGCACTCTCGTGTGCTGGTGTTCGAGGCCCTCCTCCACCCGCAGGATCACCTGCGCCTCATCCCTGGTGAACCAGTGGACCCCTGTTCTCCTTTCTCTTGCTCCGCTGTCCGCTCTGTTTTTTCACTCGTTTTTCACCCTTTTTAAATCGTTTCTGTACTTTTCTGCTTTCTGTGTTTTTCCTGCTCTCTGCCTTATTTCACTCTTTTTCTCCTGTTTCCCCCCCTTATTCCTCCTTTCCCGCCTTTTTTTCCCGCCGCTGCTGCCCCCACGGCCCCTCCCCCAGCACGACCAGAGCGACCAATCCTTCTTCCCTCCCCGCTCCCGCCTCCCAGCTGTCCAGTCCTCCCCGCCCCTACTTAATGGCGGCTGCTACACGGCCACGCATCGGACGAGCCGCTGGCGCGCTGAAGGTGCGCCAAAGGCAAGCCTGTCTGCACCCGTCCGAGACCCGACCGCGACCAGCGCAAGGAACCCTTGATCTCCGCACCGCCAACGCTACGACCCGGCTGCACTCCAAGCACTCAACCCAGGCCACAACAACAACTGCAAGTTAGCATCACCGGCCGACACCCACGGACCCTTCAGCTGTCACCGCTGCCGGCACACCTGCAGCACCGCCAAGACCACAGACTCAGCACAACCCACCAGCAAGAACACAACCGGACCGAAGACCCTGCAATGCATCCTCCTCAACGACTGATCCCTCCACAAACACACCACCGAAATCTGGGACCTCCTCGACAGCACCACCTCAGACCTAGCATTCCTCACAAAAACATGGACCAACACCTCCTCGGGACCGGACATCGCCATCCCCCAAGGATACAAGATCTCCAGGAAGGACCGCCCCACCCGCCTGGGAGGAGGAATCGCCATTGTCCACAAAGCCACCCTCCGCCTGAGCACACTCCCCGACGAGCCCACAGACATGATGGAACACCTTCACTTGAAGATACTGGCCAGCCCCACCACCACCCTCCCAGGAACCCTCATCTACCAACCCCCTGGACTCTGCAGACCTTTTGCCGAATCCATCATGGACATCATCTCCCCGCATGCCATCGCATCCACCAACTACACCCTGCTGGGAGACCTCAACTTCCATCTCGACAACCAACAGGACCCCAGCACCACATCCCTCCTGGACAACCTCCACAACATTGGACTCCGCCAGATCGTGACCGAACCCATGCACTCTGCAGGACACACCCTCGACCCCCTCTTCACGACAGGAAACTCCACCACCTTTAGCCACACCACCGACCTCCCATGGACCGACCATCGATGAGTCCACGTCACCTCCAGAACACCCACCATCCACAGACACCAGCACCTTCTCCCACGAAGAAACTGGACCAGAATCACTGACGACCAGCTAACCTCAGCACTCAGCAACTCCACCCCTACCATCGTGGAAAACGACGAGCCCAACGCTGCAGCCCGAACCCTGCACAGATGGATCACCAACAGCGCCAACACCTTAGCCCCATCAAGTAAAACAACAACACCCACGCCAAGAAAGCTAGATGATTTACCACCGAACTTCGAGAGTCCAGACGCACTTGACGCCGCCTCGAAAAGGACTGGAGGAACACCAAATCCACAGAAGCCCACAACAACTTCAGTGCCGCCACCAAAGTCCACCACCAACTCATCAGAAAAATGAGGAAAAAAGCGATCGAAGACAGAATCTCCACACACGCACACAACAGCAAAGAACTCTTCAACATTAAGTAGTTCGCCCAACCTACCAGCGAGTCCATCGACATCCCACCCTCAC
Organism: Triturus cristatus; assembly: GCF_964204655.1. Taxonomy (NCBI): domain Eukaryota; kingdom Metazoa; phylum Chordata; class Amphibia; order Caudata; family Salamandridae; genus Triturus; species Triturus cristatus. The sequence goes on along the minus strand of NC_140590.1, from coordinate 953,956,012 downwards.
AAGACCACAAAATCAAGAGCATCTACGACAACTTCGACGAAGACAACCAACACACTGAACCCTCACCAACCACTCCCGACACCATGAGGCCAACGATCGACAACTGGACAGCCCTCACCACCGAAGACACACCGAAGACAATGAATTCAATCCACTCTGGGGCACCCACGGACCCCTGCCCCCACCACATTTTCAACAGAGCCGCCGACACCATCGCACCCATGCTCCACCACACCATCAACCGCTCCCTGGCAACCGCATCGTTCCCTGATGACTGGAAACACGCAGAGATAAACCCCCTCCTCAAGAAACCCTCGGAGGACCCCACTGACCTCAAAAATCTAAAAACCATCTACCTGCTCCCCTTCCCAGTGAAAGTCATCGAGATAGCCATCAACAGCCAACTCGCCACATTCATTGAAGAGCACAACATCCTCGACTTCTCCCAATCTGGCTTCAGAAAAAACCACAGCATGGAAACCGCCCTCCTCGCTGCAACAGACGACATCCGCACCCTACTGGACAGAGAAGAAACAGCAGCCCTCGTCCTCCTCGACCTCTCAGCGGCGTTCGACACAGTCTCTCACTGTACCCTAATACGTAGACTCCACAACGCAGGGATTCAAGACAAGGCCCTCGACTAGATCCGCTCCTTCCTCTCTGGCAGAACGCAGCAGGTCAGACTCCCCCCTTTCCTCTTGGACCCTACACCAACCACCTGCTGAGTCCCCCAGGAGTCATTCCTCAGCCCTACGCTCTTCAACGTCTACATGGCTCCGCTCGCCCCCATCGTCAGAACCTACGGACTCAACATTGTGTCATACGCAGACGACACCCAACTCATCCTCTCCCTATCCAACGAACCCAACACGGCCAGAAACAAATTTCGAGAAGGCATGGAAGACGTCGCCAAATGGATGAAAACCAGCTGCCTTTAACTAAACACCAACAGAACAGAAGTACTCATCATGGGCCCACACCCCGACGCCTGGAATGACACCTGGTGACCCCCTGCCCTCGGAAGTCTGCCCACCCCCACGGACCACGCACGCAACCTGGCAATCATCCTGGACTCTGAACTCAAAATGGACCCACAAATCAATGCCGTCTCGTCCTCCTGCTTCCATTCCCTCCGCCTCCTATGCAAGACCTTCAAATGGATCCCCCTCGAACACAGAAAGACCATCACTCACCCCCTGGTCACCAGCAGACTCGACTACGGCAACGCACTCTATTCCGGAATAAACACAATCCTCACACGCAAGCCACAGAACATCCAGAACGCTGCCGCAAGACTGGTCCTCAACCTGCCAAGACACTGCCACATCTCCCAGCACCTGCGCACACTCCACTGGCTCCCCATCGAAGCTAGAGTCACCTTCAAGATGCTCACCAACGCTCACAAGACCCTCCATGACACCGGACCAGCATACCTGAACAGCCGACTCAAATTTCACGCACCCCAAAGGATCCTACGATCAGCCCAGCTCTCCTACGCCGTGTCCCCCACACCAGAAAGACCAGATCAGGCGGCCGCTCGTTCTCCTTCCTCGCGGCCAGAGCCTGGAATGCCCTCCCGCTCCACCTCAGACAAACAACATCTCTCCCCATCTTCACAAGAAACCTCAAAACCTGGCTCTTTGACAGACCCCCTCCTTGTTGGACTGGAACCTGCAAAAAAAAAACACCCCCAGCGCCTTGAGACCCCTAGTAGCGCTCAACAAACGCGTGATTGATTGATTGATGAGGTATAAGGAGGCAGAGGAAAGCTATGCAGAAGGTAATACAGAGCTTTCTCTTTTTGAGATCTGGATTGCCTGACCATAAGATGGCCACCCAGTTTTTTGACATCGCTAATGCTGTTGAGAGACTTCGAGGCAACAATCTTGTGGTCCAACTAACACAATCTAAAAGAAAATAAGGTACAATTCTTCCTGATAAAAAAGTGATAATAAAGGCCTGCTCAGTGGAAAAAATATCAGAAAATGCAATGCTCTCTGTATAGATCGAATGTATGACAAACTATTGAAGATGAACTGAAAGTGTTTTGTTCTGAGTGTTCTCTCCAGATGTAAAATAGTTTCACATGCATTCCAATAGAAGAACTTTCTATGATGCAGAATGTAACACCCAAACAACCATTAGCATGACAATAAGACTAAAGTACTCCGCCAACTGGAGAGGAGTGTACCAGGGAGTGATTTGAAGGACACTGACGCAAAAACAACCCACCGTCTGTGTAGTAAACACAGGTCTGACGCAGGTTACGCCTTACATAACATGATTTCATAGTTAAGAATTCGATATAATTTGGCTCCAACCACTCAAAAGTGTGATCCCATAGAGAGCTGTCAGCACCAAAGGGTGGTTCCAAGGAGGAAGAAATGGTTTGACAGTTGGACTAGTATGTGAACAAATCTGGTGTAATATAGCGGGCAGTATATCCCCCTCCACTAAGACACCCAACATTCATGGAAGGTTTGGTCTGCTGACCCCAGCTGAAGGAGCACAGCTACTGAAAGGCCACACACAGCCCCATCCTTCATGATGTTCAGGGTCACCTGAGACCTCCATGATCAACAAAGCAGCTCCCTGTCTTCATACTACTTGTGGGAAAATGAACAGTAAATTCTGCAAGACTGCATGGCAAATAGCTTTCAGGATTGCTGAATTACAACTGGTAAATATTCTAACTTTAAAGAAAATTAATGTGCATCCAAAAGTTATGTAGGTGCAGCCAGACATGCAGCCCTAAAACGATGCATGCTGCCATGTGGCATAAATCATTGAGTCACCATCATGCTAGAACTTGCTGGGACTTCAGATGATCCAGTAACAATTACTGGACCGTTGTCCTGAGGGTTACCCTCATGAATACTTGATACAGGAATAGTTTTAAAGTTTAGACCTGATCGATCACTTGCCTCGCGTGGGGTCTTGCCCATCACAGCTACCACTCCACATATAGACAAACAGCTGGAAGGATAATTGTATTAAAGTACAGGTGCACAGCAAAAATGGACAAAGAGAGGGAACAATTAGAGACACAGAAGCCTAGTAGCTAGAACTGAAGAAAACAATAAGGGTAAAAACCTTCATTCACCCACCACACCTGACTTGGCCCCAAAGGATTTCTAGGTGGCCAAGGAAGAGGCTTCTCTGTTTTCATATGGTTGGTATAATGTGGGTTTATTATGTTGCATGCATAAGAATAGTTTTGAGAGTGAAGCGTGAAGTTTGAGGGTGATCCAAATGTCTTACAGTGACATTTTGCGGTGCCTAAGTGTGGAGTGAAATAGAGCAAGGTAATAGAGCATGTCACATTTTTGTATACTTACAATCTTTTTGTAAGATTACCCTTTTCTAGTAAGAGGCTACTCCACTTATAGTTATGGTTGGTAGAGTGTGGGCTTATGGTGTGGCCTATGAAGGAAGCGTTTTGCCCAGAACACATGCACCTCTTTTTCAATTGGAGACCCTCTATTTTTACATCTACAAGGATACTGGTTTGGAGGACTTCTTTGGGGGTAAAAGGCATGGTGACCTAGGAGTAGCGGTCTTGGCATCTGTAGTATCAGTATTAGCTTCAAAGATGCTTGAATAAGGTTTGATTAACTTTTTTAGGTATCTTGCCTAGCAGCTGAAAATAATGAGTTCAGGTTAAGCTCGAGCTTCCTGCCTAGTCCAATACTGTATTTTCCTTTTAACTAATTTTATTTGTTTTTACTTTTAATGCAATTCTGGAGGGATGTACAAAGCTTTCTATGGCCACAGACTCTGTTTCGCAAAAATTACAGGGTTTGGTACCAGCAAAAGTACTTTTCTTAATATACAACCTTTTAACTATTCATAAAATTCTTTCTCACTTGTAAAAGGGCTTTAGTGATCCTTTTTGAATTGCAAATTGTAGGGGGCTTGGAAGTGACTTTTCCTCCCTATCTGTGATTCGACAGGTCATCCATGAATGGTTTGTGACTGCACTTGCAGTCACAAACTATTGATTAGTTACTGAATTCCGAGTTTGGGTGGTAACTGATTTGCAAAGGGGAAGGAGTCCCCTTGGACAGCTTTCCTTATGACAATTGCGGCAGCCACAATATTTATGACAAAATGATTTTTCCATTAGAAAAATAATGTTTCCTATAGGTTTGGTTAGCATAACCAGGCCGCATTCATGAGGGTACTTGTTTAAATGGTGTGCGTGAGCATTTCTTTTCATTTGAGTTTAAGAAAATCATCGAAATGCAATTGCAGCCAAGGTCTGCCTCTGTATTTGCAAAAATATATTTTTCTCTAGCTTCCTTAGCCGAAAGGATGTATTTCAAACAGTTTGAAGGTTACTGGCGAAACCCCCATTGCTATGCTGACTGTGCAGAACAATTCATTGTGTTGAATTTAAACCATGCAACTAATTTTGTGGGTTACAAGGTAATGAAAGTCATTTGCAAGTAGGTGTTTTTTAGGGTGGTTTAGAAATTAATACTTTGAACGATGTGCTGCGACATTTAATGCAACTTTCTATGTAATGTCATTCCATGAAATGGTGTGATTTCTCTGTCTACAACATTATAAAAGATGTGCACACCAGTGGCGGCCGGTAGGTTTATGAGGGAGGGAGGCAGATAGGACACACATGCACTCGCTCACATACACATTCACATGAACGTACACACAAACACATCTATTCACAACGCTCATTGCCAAACATTCATACATACACGCACGCAGCAAACATTAATTTTTAAAAAAATAAACACACTTATATGCCGCTCTGCCTTGGAGGTCCCAGGAGGCTTGGGACTGCTGCCTTCCCTTGTTGGTTGACCTAGGGAAGGCAGCAGTCCCAACGTCATCACTGAGCGGGATGGGGGTCATTGAGACTGCTGACCCCACCCTAAACGGTGATGAAGTGTCACTGATGGACACTCGCTTTCAGGGCTTAAAACTGAAGCGCCAAGGTGCGAGGCAATCAGTGACGCTACTCTTTGTCACTAAGCGTAGGGCCTCAGGGACCTTTGCTGAGCTGAGGAGGTCACACCCACAGAATCTGTGACTTCGTCAGCCCAGCAAATTTCAGCTCAGGCAGCCAGGAGCCTGCACATTTAGCGCATGTCTGGCGCCTGGCTGCCTGACCTGAAAATGAACACTGTCTGTCACGCTGACCTTTGTTCAACCTGACAGACACTGTTCATGAGGGGCCAGAAGTGTGGGGGGGGGCGTGGCTCCTCAGCCCAATGGACCGCCTGCGCATGGTACACTCATTATGTCATTAGACATTTGTCCTTAGATATCCAGACATTTTAGACTTTAGGTATATTTACATTTTGCGTTGCAGCATTGCAAATTTTAGAAGTGCTGCTTTTTAATTTTAGAGTGGCATTGCTCACATTATTATTCTATTATGCTAGTTCTGTTCATAACAGAGAGAACGCCTGACTGCGCTGAAGGATAAGTGGGAAGCCGATATCGGAAAACCTATCCCGGAACTGACATGGCCTGCCCTTCAGAGACGGGCCTGGAAGAGCACGCGTAACGCCCGGTTTCAGCTGGTGCAGTATTTCACCCTGCATAGGGCATACCTGACGCCGGCTAAATTGTTTCAGTATTTTGGGGGCCCCATGCCGCAGTGCCCTCGTTGTGGAGAGGAGGGGGCTGACTTTAAACACATGTTTTGGTCCTGCGATGTTTTAAGTGGCTACTGGGAGGAGGTCGTCAGATGCCTGGCCCAAGTGACAGGGCGGGAGTTGCGAGTGGAGATGGGAGTCTGTTTGCTGCTTTGGTTTCCACACACGCCGCGCACGAAAATCACTAGCAAGTTTTGCGACCTGGGGCTGGTGGTGGCCAAGCGAGAAATTACGCTCCACTGGAAGTCGAGGACGGGTCCCAGCGTCGCGAGGTGGAGAGCGACATTTACCAAGTGGGCGGGTAGCGAGGGCACGTTCAGGCTGCAGCTTGCACTTAGGCGAAACGATGACAAGGCTCTGGACATGGCTCGGGCGTGGGAAGCACTAATGGTTGATCTCCAGGGATGGGGAACAGCGGGGGAGGGAGGCCCTGCGGCACTGGAGCAACAGGCAGGTACTTAGGGGTGGGGGAGGCTAGCTGATTGGCTCATGGGGGCCGGGGGCTCTCCTTTTCCTCTTTGCCTGGGGCCTGTCTGTGGTGGCTCATGGCTCTTAATACGGCTCCTTCTGAGAGAGGTTATCCTGGTAGTAGTCGTCCCGGCACACTGACATGTGGGTGGGGGGGGGGCTGTATTATTTCAGGGGAGGGTTTGGGGACGGCGCATTGGTAGGTGGAAGTGGCCTAGATTGTATTTGGATGTGATTTTATAAGCGGATGGCGGCCACTGGCCAGATGAACATTGTGGATGTCAATTGTGTTTGAGTAATGCAATAAAAAATGTTTTTGCAAAAAAAAAAACAGAGAGAACGCCTGTTTATTTTATGTAGACAGGGCTAGTGGTTGTTTTGTATTTAGTATTTAATATTGTGATTTTACTAATGCTAATTCCCTGATTATAATTAACATTTGCTTTCTGTAATGATAACTTTGAAACTTGAACAAAGCTATGAAATACAGAATTTCAAAAGACCACTCATATAAGTTTTTCTTTAATGGTCTTGGCTGAGGAAATTGAGTTTGAGGATTCTCCCTTTCCTGCGAATTTCCCCTCCTTATTGTTAATTGGGTTGCAGTATCAACAGAACGGCCTAGTCACCTGATGTCATTCCAAAGAGTAAGCATCTTCTTTAAAAGCAGCACCTGTGCTTTTAATTGATATGGCTTCATTAAACAATCATTTGCAATGCAATAAGTCTCATATTTGCAAGAGTTTGCGCTATTGGCATTGTAAATGACAATGTCTTTTATCTATGTGGTTTGGTTTGGAGTGGAGTGGACATATGTGGTTTGTGGTGGAATTATGTGGGTTCAATTTGAATTGTTAGTTGTGGAAATGTGTGGTGTCTAGTGTATATGTGTGGAAATTGTGTGACATGGTGTGCAGTGGAATTATGTGGATAGTAATTATGTGGTATTGAGTGTACTAGAATTACGTAGAGTGGGATTGTGTGTCATGGAGTGTAAATATGTGGAATGGTATTTTGTGTTGTTGGTGGTATGCAGTGTAGTTTAATAACGTGATGTACTGTTGAATTTTGTGTCATGATATGCAATTCTGTGGTGTGGATTGAATGTATGTAGTGTGTTACTTGATAGTAATGGTGGCCTTGTCTGCCTATTTTCAGCACATTGGTCACATTTGTTTAACAAATTAATATGAGGTAAAAAATTATAATAGCAGCGCATCCAGGCCATTGGTACTGCTGACATTTTGCAGTATTGGAAGGGGCAGTGGGTGGTGCAGGCTGCAGTTGCATCCTAAGCATACCTTAGGCCCTGGTACTTACTTTTTTTTGTTTTACATTAAACACCAGTGTCAGGTCATCATTGATTGTTCTAGGCTAGTGAAGCGTGCTTCGGGGCTCCTGACAGAGCTGTTGAGATCAGACGAAACCAGTGACCGTATCTTGAGGAGGACCCCATTATTTCTGAATTTTTGCCTGGCTCAGGAAAGAGCTGGAATCAGTTCAGGGGAGAGGGGTCAGCTACTGCTTGTATCTTTTCCAAAGATCTGACCACTTGGTTTTGTTAAAACTTTACTATCTTGTTTCTGGTTGTGTGTTTGTATTTTCTTTAACTGAAGCTAATGAGCACACATGGCTGCGCAGCAAGTAACTAACTGGCAGCATCTTCAGATTATTTCCTATTTTCTGCTTTACGCAAGATAACGTGAAACAGGCATACAAGGAATGTGCTTGCGAATAACTGTATGCATTCCAATATAGGCGTCTCGAGGACTCACAGGGGAACAGCGCACGTATTGTTTACCGAATGGCAAAGCTTCAGATGTGTGGAGCTAATTTTGATGCGTGTTTTGTCTGCCCATCTGTGAAAAACAGGACCACTTGTTAAATGTCACAATATGGCATCCTAATCTCAAAGCAGAGATTAACAATTGAGATTACATTCACTTAGCATAAGTAAATGTTATGCTTAGGCCATATATTTATAAGATGGAGATAAATGGCTGCATTTGAGCTGTCTGCCCTGGATGTCTAGTTAGCAAGGATGAGTTCAACAAGTGGCACAGGCCATTTATTATGTGTACTTGCAAAGGTACAGGAAGTTTGCTCACAGTGGACCTCTCCCCCTTTTTTCAATTTTATACACAGCAAGCTTGACCCAAAGGTATTGGAGCCGTTTACCCGAGCACTAGTTATATTACACAAGGTCAGAATGATGTTTTAGGCATGGGGAGATTAAGTGATTTGCCCAGAATCATAGGATGTTGATCCAACGCGGAGACTCAAACCCGGTTCCAAAGTCTGCAGCTTCGATTATGCACTTGCTCCACAGCTGCACCGACGATATTGCATGCTTGAGGATCTCCTAGTGTTCGCATGAGAGATCCACCCAAACCTGCTGACTCCCTTCCTATCTTGGGTTTCCTTTTGGTCGCAGAGTCACAGAAAGGTATCACATTGACAAAGTGCTGACCAGCCCCCAATTGACGTCCAAATCCTAGCAGCAACACTACACTCACTTCCAAGGTGGAGCTAGCATAAGGTCCAATAAGAAAAGATGCCCATCTATCCAAAGAAAAGAATAAAAACAGGGGCAGCCTACAAAATGAGGACTCCAAAAAGGACACAGCCTCTTATTTGGTGATCGGACTATCCACTGTTTTTATGTGACCTGGAAGTACTGACATTACGGACTAATGACATCCTTTAAAAGATCACTGCATGGAAAATGGCCATTTGGCTAAAATCACGGATGAACTGTGTAACTAGTTGGCACAGGAAGTTGTCATCTTATGGAATAGCATTACGAAATTCAGCAAGTATAAGGCAATACAACGTGGCTGTGTTGTGTTATGCCGCTGACTTATAGTTTTCTTTGTGCTTGCCTAGGAGAATACTGGGCGTGTTTATAATACAGTGGTTTTGTGGTACACTGAGGCTCACTTTGGAAGAGCGGTGCGGTGCCGAGATGAAGCATCTCGCTCCCCCCTCAGACATGCCAGAGTAAACCTATTAGAAGTAGCACAGGGCTGCTCCCTGTGAGTTAACAACCAACTAAGAGGAGGGACAAATAAGAAAGATTACCCACTAGAAAGCAAGCCTTTCTAAATGACAATGCAAGTTACCAATAAAAAGCCAGTAGGTGGGCTAGAAGTCCATACACTGATTACAGCATGTTGAGAGATCGCGCATGCATGCTGCCTAGGCTCGACCTAAAAGATATTTCCCATTAGGGAAAGCAGATGAAGGGATGGACTTTTTCTGTGCCTTGCAAGCCCGCAACCATGCATTTGCAGCCAATCACAGGAGGTCACAAGCTGCGACCTTACTAATTATTCTCAATATTCATGTGACATATATGTACATATGTTGCATCTTAAATTGCATTCCCATTTGCAAACCGTTTCAGTGCGCAAAATGCACATCCCTGGTTTTGGATGGGAAATCATATGTCTGGCCCCAAGAAACATTGACATTTTCTGCAGCAAGACACAAACATAGTGCTTATCACTGTAGTGCGAATCACTGTAGTGCGACACAAGATGTGTGATTTTATATTTACATGTAATTTTTAGTGACTTTCATCCATTAAATTGTATAGTAGCTCTCAAGTTTAATTATACACGTTAGACTAAGCTATTTATTAGCTTTGATGTATAGTTTCAAATCACATGAACATATTTTTAGCATTACTCCAGGTCATAACAAGATTTTCAGGGATCTAAAACCTTGTTCAGAGGTTCAACGTAATCTTTATTTGGTCAACAACAAAACCATAATAGCACATGTTTAAAACAAGTACAAACAGATCACACAAATTGGTATCACAAAAAAATCTATTACTAAGATGTACGTCATTATTGCACTTCCATATCATCATAGCTAGATCATGAGGCATATTTTTTCTTAATCTCCTTGCCTGAATAATAAAATTCAACAAAGCATAGCAGATTGTTTGGGACTCGCGGCATTGTAGAGCCAATAAACCTTCTTGATGTGTTTTAAAACGTTTCCCAGTTAAAACTGGACATAAAAAACAGGTTCTAAAAGCAGAATGTAAAGTGGAAAATAACAAAGTGCTCAGTGGTCTGTATGGGCACTCTGTTGCATAGTCCCACTAAGGGGAAAGCCACCAAGAAACGAATCATGTTTACTCGAAGGCAAGTTAAATAAAATCTGTGTTCTGGTGCCTTTATCCATAATAGGTACGGCTCCACACCTTCGCAGGTTGACAACGGGATATATGAATTGACAGTTACCATGTCTAGAACTTTCTCAAGTATCATCTTGTCTCTATGGGCATGATATGAGCCCTTTACCAAGGCCTTTGACCATGAGCTAATCTCACTAGTATTCTCAAAGACACTATTTATGTACTTAATCCATGGGATAGCTAGCCTGTTAGTATGTTTCAGGCAATCCTCCACTATTTTCCCGAGTGAAACTTAGCTCTGGGAGAGGGGAACACATTTTAACCCACAGCAAGATGGGTGCCAAGCCCACCATATCTTCTCTAAATTCTAGGCCCATTTCATTGTGAGTGATATAACTCTTTTTTTTGTTTGCTTATTGAGTTTTCACAACATAAATAACCAATGAGTTCATTTGCATTAGGGCATAATTACAAAGCACAATTGCACGGATCAGCACATCACAACAGTCATCTATTGGCAATTATCCGAGTACAGTTAGTGATTCAGCAGCAATGATACATCTCTTACATTTCATGGAAAGGCATTAGTCATCATGCATATTTGGTAAATAAGCAGTTAATGGGCCCCATGTTTCACTGGTCTAGACGCACTCAGTAATTCTTCAGCATAACAGGTAAGTTGTTCCTGGCAGTACACCATATCCTGTATCCAACTTTTATGTGTTAGTGAGGAACTTCCACCCCAATGAATGGAAACTCTTCGTTTCACTAATAGCAATGTAATAGCTACCAATTTCCGACTAACACTTTGTATACTTGTATCATTCCCCAATAAACACATTTGTGGAGTACATACACTGTATTGGTTCATCCATCATTTTTGTCTGAGTGTGCGTGATTTGCATCCAGAATTCATGGACTTTGGGACAGTCCCGTGCTAAATATTTGAAATCCGCATTTGCCGCTCTACATCTCACACAGCATGCGAATTCCCTCAAGCCAAACTTATGTAGTTGTGCAAGCGTATAATATATTTGATGTAAATATTTAAAATGGATTATTCTAAGATTCCCATTTGCTGTCTATTGCCCTGTCAACCTGCAGCACGCCTTCCAATCATCTACAGCCAGTGGGTCAGAGAGAATATCATTCCATTTATCTAGCGGTCCCTCCCCTGTGACCATCATATCTGTTTGTGAAATGTGGTATAAACGTGTGACAAGTTTTGATCTGGTTTGTGTCGTGTACAGTAACTGTAATGCCCCCAAGGTCTGCGAATCCTCATGAAAGTGTGGGTACAATGCACGCAGAGCTGCGCGCAATCTACTATATATGAACATTGTCATTGTAGTTCCTTTCCCTTCCGCCACGAGAGTTGAGACGTCTGTGAATTTCCCCTCTTTGTACACATCTCCCATCGTGTGTATCCCTGCCTCATTCAAAACTTTGAGTGTGCTACCTTCCCTCGTCACTGAGATTTCGACATGATGCAAGAGGGGCATAGCTGGAGCGTATAGTGGGGCTTTCTGTGCTCGTTTACCAAGCTCCTTCCACGCGTGGACCATATACTGCACTGTATCTATTTCTCCTTATCAAATATAGTACGGTTATTCACAATCATAGCCTTGAGTGGTATTGGATGCACTGCACCAGCCTCCACTACAACATGCTGGGTGAAAGCAGGAGCCTGCTGCCAGTAGTAGGCATAATGCGCCTGGGCACGTAAATAATATACCGTATTTTCCGGCGAATAAGACGACTGGGCGTATAAGACGACCCCCTACTTTTCCTGTTAAAATATAGGGTTTGGGCTATACTCGCCGTATAAGACTACCCCTCTTCCAACGCACACCAAATAAAAATGAAAAAACATCAGATTTGATTTTAATATGGTAATTTTAATTCAAATGCTTATGACATGCAGGTACTTAGTAGGAAAACTGGCACTTATAAACATAAGGCTGTTTGTCATCAAACATGTAAACATAAAACAGTGCAAGTGGATTAAACGTTTCCTAATTCACTCTAAAGCTGAAAGGAAGGATAAGACAATAAACCCATGGGAGCTGCCATGCTGTTTGTTTTCTAAGCTGTCAACCAAACTGGAACTGATGATGATAGGAGGAAGATAACAAACAATAGAGAAAGAGCAAGTGCCGGGCAAGTGCTGGGCAAGTGCCCGGCAAGTCCCTGGCGAGTCAGTAATGCCCATCATAACTCCAAGCTATTTTTACAGGATTTGCTAGCGTGACAGTTTCCCTTTAAAAGCCTTCAAAATCCTCCTGTTCGTCATCTGATATCATAAGTACATCAATGACATCTTGTGGTACATTTGTAAGGCAGTCATCGTATGGATCTAATTCCGTATCAGATGGTGTGGTCTCAGCTTCGGCTTCCTCTTCATCTTGCGACAAGTAGTCGTCCTCCATACCATCTAATGAATTTGATATGCCACACTTCTTGAAAGACTTGATTACTGTTTCTGCATCAATATCATTCCAGGCTTTTATGACAAACTTACACAAAACATCCAACTATGGAGCACGCATGTTTCCTCCTTTTGTGAATAACTTTTCGCCGCTAACCATCCACTCATTCCACTGTTCTCGAATGCGATCTTTAAATGGCTTGTTTAGGCATACATCCAGTGGCTGTACCAACGATGTCCATCCTGCAAGAATAACTGCCGCATCTGTGTTTATTCTTGCCAGCCTTTGCTTGGTGCTGGGAGTTAAATGAGCCCTGAACATATCCCACACCAGTAGACTACGTTTTTGAATAAGTCCACCTGGTCGCCTGCTCCGTACATTATCAAGCCATAGCTTTACCCCTTCTTCATCCATCCAGCCTTTTTCATTCACATGTACAAAACAACCAACAGGAAACTTGAGTTTCGGCATTGGTTTTCTTTTAAAAATAATCATTGGTCTCAGTTTGGCGCCATCAGCTGTGCATGCTAGTACCACTGTAAAACTGGACTTCTCATGTCCTGTTGTTTTAATTAAAATTGTTTTTTCACCTTTTGGATGGACAGTTTTATTTCCAACCATATTAAAATTCTTTGGAGTTTCATCCATATTTCCGATGCTACTTAAAGCATAGCCATGTTTATTGCGCTGTTGTATTATGTATCGATGGAAACTATTTACTTTGCCATCAAGATCTGCAGGTAATTTTTGTGCAATTTTCGTCTTTTGCCTCAGTACCAGATTATGCCTTTCCAAGAATCTAGTACACCAGGATATAGTGGCCTTAAATCTGTTGCTGTGATCTGGGTTAGATTTGACCCACCGAAGTGCAAACAAACGTATTTTATTTTGTGTTACTACATAGCCGCTTTGGCGATGCTCATTCACCATGTCTGCTACATGTTTTTCGAGTTCTGGCCAATGTGGGGTGCCTCTTCTTAATGCACACTTACCCCTTGGCATACTCTTTAATGCTTTTTCATTTGCTTTCCAGTCCCGAACCATCTTTTCTGTCACTCCATATTGTCTTGCAGCAGCACAGTTATTGTGTTCCATGGCAAAGTTTACAACTTTAAGTTTGAAACTGGCTTCATATTTCTTTCTTCTTGCTGGTGGAGCCATGATGGGGTTTTGACTGTTAACCATTTGTATACTGTACTGTATGTACTGGTGTTGTACTGTATTCATCACCACATGTATCTGCTCATCAGATAGACTGCCTTCCCTCAGAATCGCCAATCCCAGTATACACCAACCAGCCAATCACGGCAAGCGATGTACGGTATTTCCTGTGCACACTGCATACAAAGTCTGCTTGGATTGGGTGGGTCAGCTCTCTCTCCCTGCCTGCCCAGCCCTCCCTGTCTCCAAGACGATTCGAGTGGTAGTACGCAATGTGAATGCGCATGAGAGCAGGAAGAGGGGGCGGCTGGCCGGGAGGCAGCGCACAGTGGCTCAGCTAGAAGGCGTCTGTCCCTGAAGTTTCAGCACGCCGTATACCAGCTTATAAGACGACCCCCGGCGTATAAGATGACCCCCGACTCTTAAGAAGAATTTCATGGGTTAAAAAGTCGTCTTTTACGCCAGAACATACGGTAGCTGTAAGTCTGGGGCCGTGAACCCAAGCAGATCATATGGAAGAGTTAAAAGTTTCCATTTCACACTTGGCTTTTTACCTCCCCAGGTCAATGTGATTAGTAGCGCACAAAGTGTAGTGAAGAAATGCTGCATTAGGCGGATGTGAATATTCATGAATAAATATCAAAACTTTGGGAGCACAATCATCAGTATTAACGCTATTGTATCTGCCAATGATAACGGCAGTGTTATCCATCTAGCCACTTGCTCTTCAAGTAGTGTTATTGCCCTCCCGTAATTGGTTTGTATAACCACCTGCGGGTCTTTGTGAATCCATAGTCCTAGGTATTTTGCTGGGTCTGTGCTCCATTCCAGTGGATACCCAAGTTCCACCTGCGGTGTGCACATAGTAAATGGAAGAACGATCAATTTAGACCAGTTAATACCTAGTCCTTAATACCACTCAAATGCACATACTCCCGGATGAGTTTTTCCGATTTTTTTTAATTTTTTTTTATTTTACAGAGTTTTATATAGTGCGAACTTGACCCGAATCAGGTATCAGGGCGCTTTACATAGCACCAGTTGCATTACATGAGGACACATTTGTTTTTTGTTTTTTTTTAGGCACGGGAAGATTAAGATTTGCCCAGAATCACAGGATGTTCAGCGTCATTGCCGAGACTCGAACCCAGTTCCCCTGATTCGAGGTCGACCGCCCTAGCCGTTAGGCCAACTCCTCTCCCCTAAATGTGCCTCAGGTTCACAAACGTATAGTACCATATCATCAGTGTAAATGGAGAATGCAAGCGGCCGCAGATAAAAACGCAATGCTGCTTTTGCATATCTCTGTCTCAAGATGCATGCTAAGGGCTCCAGTACTACTGCGAATAATAATGGCGACAGCGGACACCCTTGCGCGTACCACGTTGTATCTCAAATGCGTCAGATGCCTGCCCATTTATACGCACTCGTGCAACAGGGTCAGTGTATAGCAGTCTGATCCAATTCGTGTAAACAAAGGGCACCCCCATATGATGCAGCACTGCAAACATATATTTCCATGAGATAGAGTCAAACACCTTAGCGGCATCTAGTAGGACAGCCACCGCTGGTAACGTTGGCTTTAATATATGCAGCACTGCAAATATCGTACGCAGGTTATGCGCTGTGGATCGAGTTGGTGCAAACCCCGATTGGTCAGGAAGCACCATTACTGGCAACAGTAAACGTAATCTAGTGGCCAACACCTTTGCCGGGATTTTCACGTCTGTGTTAATTAGTGATAGAAGACTGTATGAATCGCAGTTGTCAGGCGTCTTACCAGGTTTCAATAATGCCATGATCAATGCCTCCCAAAGAGTGGCTGGAAGACGCTGTTCTTCCTATGCCTCCATGTAAATCTCATAGAGATAGGGGGCCAGCAAATCAATGTATTCTTTATAAAACTCTGCTGGTAAGCCATCGGTACCTGTAGCCTTCCTATTAGGCAACGCAGTGATGGCCCCTCGAATTACGTCTACCGTTATTTGGTGCATTAAAAAATCTTGTTGCCCACATGAAAGCCATACTAACGCTATATCTTCTAGGTATTGCGTCACTTCATCTTCATTGGCTGATTACCTGCCTGCGTACATAGTCTGGTAATGCTATACAAATGTGCTGAGTATCCCTGGCGTGTCGTAATGCATAGTGTTATCTCCTGAGATCGCTTTCACTTTGTGTGTTTTTGCCCATGGTTCTGAAGTTCTATTGGCTAATGCTTTCCCAGGCCTACAACCTTCTCCATAGTACCTGGCTTGCCACCTTCTTGACATGTGGCGCACTTCTTGGTCCGCTGTCGCGTTATATTCTGTAACCTTTGCTCTAATGTCTGGAAGTGTGGTCTTGTCAGTTGTTATTTCATACTCTCTTTCGAGGCGCCCCAATTCAATTTCAGGCTGCTTCATTCTACCTCGCAGCGACTTGAGAACCCCTTCTTGTAGTCCTATATGGACCCCACGTATTGTCACCTTAAATGCTTCCCATATCGTACCCAAAGTCTGCACTATACCTATATTGTGCATAAAGTACTCCGTGATTGCGTCTCTCACCCCTTCTCGAAAGACCTGATCTAGCAGCGATGATGATTGTAATCGCCACTGAAATTGCGAAGGTGCCTGCGTGGGTATTACCATGTTAGTAGAACTGGGGGATGGTCTGACAGTGTTTTTGGTAAATGTTGGACCTTAACTGTCCATGTATTCACATCACTTGTGGCTAGCCAGAAGTTGAGGCGCGACCACGAATGATGACATAAGAGTGGAAAGTACCCTCTTTTACTCCAGGGTGCCTCAGCGTCCAGGCATCCAGCAGACCCAGATCCCTCATACCAGCCTGAACAGAGAGCGCTACCCTTTTGGATGAGACTTCTGTAGAAGTCATACGATCCTCTTCGGGTACCAACACAATATTGAAGTCACCCCCACAAATAATGCTGACGGAGGCAGCTTGTGTATCTTAACCCACAGTGTCTCGTAAAAAATAGGGTCGTCTGTATTAGGCCTATAGACGTTTACAATAGTCACCAGTGTACCACTTAACTTACCCTGTGCTAAGATGTATCGCCCTTGTTCATCTTCTTCTACATGCATAACTTCAAAAGGCACATTTAAAAAAATTAATATCATTACACCCCGTGCATAAGAGAAGTAGGATGATGCCAATCGCACTCCTGCCCACCTAGTCGCCACTTCCTTCGCTGTGCGCTTAGTGAGGTGAGTTTCTTGTAACAGAGCTATCTCAACATTATTCCGGTCCAAATAAGCCAAAACCTGCCTTGTTTTCTTAGGATTATTGAGGCCTCTGACATTCCATGTCACCCAGGATATTATATTACCAGTGGTATTTTCCATTGTTTCCATTACCTTCTGCGCCACTATGTGTATCTGCGCCATCAGAGTTTATATGCACTGTTATCCACAACTGTACCATGCACATCATGCTTTTACTGCTATATAGTTCCCCAACCGTCCCGCCCACCCACCTCAGCATCCCAATTATGCTAAGGATCCCCGCTTTAAACAAAAGAACATAACCATGCAACCGCATGTTTCTTATCAAATGGTAACACCTTATCCGGTGTCCGAATATAACCTTAAGTCAATGTGGGGTTTACCCTCTAGAGGGGTCACCAGTAGCCTCCGTACCCCCCCTGTTGTTACAAAAAGGGAGGGGTCGGGCTAATTATATGAGCCCCCCCTCTCAGCTGTTCTATAATGCGTCCAAGTGCATGTAATTCTGGAGTCCCCGCACATGTAAAAACCCAAATGCGGCACTGGCATACCTGTAGCAATGTCACAAAACAGTATACATTAACATAGCCTAGGCATCATATCTCCATTAGTATATCTTACAAACAGCAGTGTGCTCCAGCGATTCCCATATGTGCAACAGTGATCATATTTTCTATTTTACCAGTTCCACTGCCCTGTGCAGTATATATGCTTAGTCCTCATTGTCTGCATCATCGCCTGCTGCTCTGGACGTCTCCTGCCGTTATACCTGGTGCACAAACTGCATGGCTTCTTTCGGTGAGGTAAAAATCTTGGTTCTGCCCTTATGCTCTATCGTGAGACGTGCCGGGTATAGCATTGCATACTGAATTTTCAATGTTTGCATCTTTTTCTTCACTGGATGAAATTCACGCCTTGCTTGCTGCACAGCTGTGGTAAAATCAGGGAACAGCGCAACCTCTACGCCCTGATATGTTGTAGTGCCTTTTTCCCTGGCCACTCGGAGCGCAGTGCCGCGATCCCGATAATTTAGTAGTCTGGCGATTATGGAGTGTGGCAGAGCACCAGGCATCGGCTTGGGCTCCAGGGATCTGTGCGCCCGTTCCACAATTAATATGGATGAAAAATTGTCCGCACCCAACATTTCTTTTCGCATGGCCTCGACATATAGCTCCATTTTGCCTGTGTTGGGTGATTCAGGCACTCCTGTGATGTGCAAATTGTTACGCTGTGACCTGGCTTCTAGGTCCTCATTGTTTGCCTGTATCACTGCCAGGAGTTTCTCCATTTGTGTGCAGGATGCACTAACAACCTCCACCTGGTCTTCCGTAGTAGCGATACGTTGATTTGCTTCAGTGATTCGCGAGCCATGTTTGTTGAGCTTCGTTGCCATATTATCCATTTGAAGATTGAGGGTGTCAATTTTACTGTCAATCGATTGTAAACTGTGCTGCATGGCAAGCATCATACGTTCTAATTTGCTACTGGTTCCTGCCTCCAGTTCTGATTCGGTATCCGATGCAACTTGCGTTTGGGATTTAGTAATTCGTCTGGATCCGAATATGAGCTTATATTGCTGCTTATACGTTTTGCCCATATTTCCTTGATCGGTACGCTGACAGGCCTACAGGTATGATCACCAGGATTGTGTGTTCGGTTGTGTACAGCACCCTCTTTAGCACACACCACAGCTTTTATAATTGTATAGAATATACACTCTGATGCAGCAACACGTGTCGTCATCCCTTAGTGCATGACGATTGAGGATAGCTCTATATTTTGTATACCGCTGGCCAGCGTTAATATAGTGCCAGTGGTTTTTGTGTTCTGTTCGGCAGTCCTGCCGTGTTCGTTCACAAAATAGTCAACTGCATATCTTCACTTCCTGGGCTTTGCTATATGCCTTACTACCAGAGTACTTCTTATCTACACTGTTCAAGTAGTCTACAGTGCCCTTAACATAGCCTTATCACACCTCACAGTCTTTTATGTTGACAGGCAGCGCCTCTTGCACTCCAAAACCAGCAGTTCTGTACTTTCACGCCATTGATGTCATAAGTCGCCCTGTTAAGGCCGTGCCCTTTGATCCAACACCACACCTCGCTGTAGTAGTTCTACACTAATGTGAGGCACACCACTCTGCAGCTCAATCGTCAACAGTTTTCAATGCGAGTTCCCGTTGAGCGCTTTATTCAGTTCGAGAGCGCCTCAACTAAAATACACTTTTTCCTGCAGCATGCAGCTCCAGGCTTGTGTGCCCTGTGTAATTGTCAGAGTGTCACCAGGTATTTCTTCCAATGTCGGAGCTTCCACTGCAGCACCATGTTATACAATTTACCCCGTATTTATTCCATAGGGCACAGTGCTCACCTTTCTGCTGCAGTAACACCCATCAGAGTCAGTAACTCCGGCCGCAGATGGTTTTCTAGGCTGTGTCCGAGGGCAGTGCTCCGGCCTCCACAGCACGATAGCGAAATCGTTCAGTGTTCTGTTTGGTGTCCAACTCAGTCCAGTATAATGAGTGCAGACAGGCAGTCTCACCCAGGCCACTTTCACGCTTTTTTGATCGCACCTGGCTGTAAGCGCGTCTCTCCAGCGCCCGATGCAGCAATCCGCCATCTCAGCTATCGCAGTGAGCACTATATCATCCCCTAAATTTACGGAGGGGAAGCACAGCCCTTGTCAACTTTGCCTCACCGCGTCTAGCTTATTACGATCTCGCGGCTGGCTGGAGATCTCTCATCAGCTCCCGTTTCAGCCGCTTGCTCTCCCGCAGTGGGGCGTGCAGTGACCCAGGCTGCTCCGACTTACTGCAGCTAGTTCTACGGGCAGCACTTGTCTCAGCCGTTATCCGTCGTGCTCAGAACACCTTTCCTTCATTTTTGCAGGCGTTTGTCAGCACCTTCAGTTCCGCAGCAGTTTCACTGTGGTAATGGCTCGCAGGAGCTGCCATGTTGTGCCTGCCACGCTCCTATCGAAAAAAACAGACCCTAGAGCGCACAGACGGCAGCGCTTTGCTCAGCAGCACATTCCTTTTATGTAGAGGAACGTATATTTAGTCGTGTTCCCGCTGGATGGCGGCGATATTGTAGGATAATTGTCGGATTATGACCCCGACCAGCAGAGCAGCACTAATGTGTGGCCACCTTGCATCAGGCTCTCTAGCGCCCCCCCTTTTCCCCAGCCTTGTGAGTGATATAACTTGATGTGGATCGGAGGCTTCCAAAAAGCCTGGTTAAAACATGAATGAATGAATGAATGAATGAATAAGAATTTATATCGCGCAACTAAGCCCGAAGGCATCAAGGCGCCTAACAAAAGGATCAAACAGACCAGAGCTACTCCTGCGGATAGGCCTTGGCAAAGAGCCACGTCTTTAATGCCTTTCGGAACATAGGGAGATTCTGCTGGGATTTGATTTCAATAGGGCAGGAGTTCCATAGTTTAGGAGCTAGTGACGAAAAGGCTCTCCCTACCCATTTATCTTTTTGAAAGCGGGGAACTGAGTGTAGATTCCTTCCCTGGGAACGCAAGTTCCTGCTAGGGACATAGGGCGCTAACAAATCCTTCACTCCTTCTGCCCCGCTGCCAGTCAGGGCCACAAAGGTCATGCAAAGGATCTTAAAAACAACCCTATCTTGGATAGGTAGCCAATGAAGGCTCTTTCTAGCAGCTGTGGCTGACGCAGTCCTGGGGGCGTCCAACACAAATTTTGCTGCCGCATTTTGGGCTATTTGTAAGCGCCGCACAAGGCTCTTATTGATGCCAGAGTAAAGTGCGTTGCAGTAGTCCAGCCGTGAGGCGACCAGTGCAACCACGATCTGCTTGCGGGCCTGCGGCGCCAAATAGTGTCTAATCTTCTTAAGAGTTCTGAGAATGCCCCAACAGGTGGAAACCGTCCTGTTAACCTGTTGAGACATGGATAGCACAGGATCAATCAACACTCCTAGATTACGGGCCAGGAGAGTGGGTGTGGGACAGACTCCCAAGGAGGGGGGCCACCACTCCGAGGACCAGATGTCCCTATTCCTGCCGAAGATGAGGACCTCGGTTTTTTCCATGTTAAGTTTTAGTGAATTATGTATCATCCACTGAGAAACTGCCTCCATGCAGTTCCTAAACCTAAGAACAGGGGAGCTGACCGAGTGGGAAAAGGACACCATGATCTGGGTATCATATGCATATGACACCACTTCCAGCCCAAAAGATCTTATTAACCTGGCAAGTGGGGTCACATAGATGTTGAAAAGGGTAGGGCTTAAAGCCGACCCCTGCGGGACCCCACATTGCACAGGTAGGGGTGTAGATAGAAATTCCCCCAATTCGACCCTCTGTACCCTCTGATTTAAAAAGGAGGCCAAGAGGTTCAAGGCCAGTCCTTCCACCCCAATCTCCCTAAGGCGAGTTATCAAAACCGAGGGAGATAGGGTGTCGAAGGCAGCTGTCAAATCTAACAGGACCAGAAGAGTGGTATGGCCAGAATCAACCACCGTGCGGATGTTATTGAGCACTACAGTAAGGGCTGATTCCGTGCTATGATGTCTCCGGAAGCCATGTTGGGACTGATCAAGACAGCCCGAGCTGTCTAAGAAAGCCGTAAGATGTTCATTAAGATGCGTTTCAAGTATCTTCGCTGGAGCGGGAAGCAAGGAGATAGGGCGAAAATTCTTGAGAATTCCCGGATCTAAAGAGGGCTTCTTAAGAAGAGGATTCACAACAGCACTTTTCCACAGAGCAGGAAAAATACCCTCCTGTTGAATTTGCATAGAGATACTGCAATATACAGGAGGCAAGATGGCGGCCGCGTAGACGCGGTCGATAGCAGCAGGCCGTGAGGAGGATGAAGGTCGAAATGTGAGATTAACGTGGAGAAAACTGGATGTCTATATCTGCGGGCTGAAGAGGAATTGAACTTCGTGATGATCCTCTTGCTTCACTCTTGCGGCTCAAGCGGCTGTATATTCCGTGCATTGGATGCTTCAGCTGTTTGCTCCTTTCACTGGTGGAGAGTATCGGCAGGCTGTGGGCGGAGGCAGAGCGGGCTGCGGAGGCAGCGGAGCGGAGCAGGCTGCCGTCTTGAGGTGACGAGGGATTTCGGTGTAAAGGACCGCGACCGGGAAAAAAGATCTGGCAGTTTGACCCACTCTATGACGAGACGAAGAGCCCGAGTGTCGAATACAGCAGTCATGCCCCCAAAAGCAAGTAGCTCTAAAGCGGCCGTGTTCAAAAAGAAGGGAGGAGTGGAAGGTGGAATAGCGCTGCAGGAGCAGGCAAACATACCGGCAAACACACCGGCTGAGTCTCGACCTCTCACCGCCAGGAAACATCAGTTAGCCGGTAAGACTCGCCAGAATGCCACTCCCCCTGCCCCTACCACAACTCCCTCGATAGTAAATATGTTTTTGAACTGTGGCAAGGAGAAAGGAGCAAAACAAAATCTCCCTTTGGAGTCGTGTGAGGGAGCACAGGAACAGGAACATGTTTCTACTGAAGACTGTAGCGAATGCATCGATGTTTTGGGGGGCAGGCTTTAGTCACCTCTCTTCCTGACGGAGGGGATGTGGTGGCTGCTATCTCAACAGCGACTATTGTTACCCCGACAGGGAGGCTATCTGAAGACGAAGCAGAGACCACCAAGACGGCAGTCAGTCCTAAGACGGGCCAACGGCTTAGTAGAGGAGGCAAGGGGGGGATACAGCTTGGGAATGATGTCTCTCGAGAGACTGGCATCTCCCCTTTAGTCACTGTTGGAATTGTTGGAACTGCCTCAGGGGTTTCAATGCCGAGTGGGGTGGAAAAAGTCCCGAGTGAATGTTTTTTCTCGGTCTCTGAGTGGTCAGATGACGATGAACATCGCTTTTCTTCGGATGGCAGCACTCATGGCACGGATAGCGATATAGAGCAGGAGCCACCTATCACAGCGGTAAGGCCAATGGTAACCTAATCATGAAAGTAGTAGGGTTTACCCATTGGCCATGTCATCGCAAGGGAGCCCTTCTGGGGTGACCGCTCAGGTGGCTCTACTGGAATCTATACACCAGGAAATTATCTTTCATCGAGAGGAGACACGCCAAGACAGCAAGAAGACACAAGCTGCAATGAGGAAAATGCAGGGGGCTGTGAGGAGGCTGTCAAAGGCTAGTGCCTCATTGGGTGACAGAGTATCAAATTTGGAGGAGAGGATTGTGTCGACGGAGTCTCAGGCTGCTGATGCAGCGAATAAAGTAGATGCTCAGTGCTCGCAGATGTCTGATATCCAATGGAAATTGGAGGACTTGGAAAACAGGCAAAGACGGAATAATCTTAGGGTCCTGGGGGTCCCGGAAGGGGTTGAAGGGTCGGATATCAAAGCCTTTATCCTTAAACTGTTCGATCAAGCTTTTCCGGAGCTTGCCACCTGGAATTGGCATTCCGAGATTCAGAGGGTCCATCGTACCCCCTTTAGAGTTCGCACAAATATGAGAGAAGGGGACAAGCCAAGGGCAATTTTGATTTTCTTTGGCAATTTCACATTAAGACAGCTAATTGCGGAGAAAGCGAGACCTGATGCAAAGAGGACTGTTGAAGGAATGTCTTTCTTTGTTCGCCCGGACTTTTGCCACGCCACGGTAGAAAGGAGATGGAGACTACGTCAGCTTATTAAACCTTTCCAGGAGAAGAAACTACAAGTGTACTTGATAAACCCTGCTCAATTAAAAGTTATTAAGGAAGGGAAATCCTTTTACTTCACCTCTGAGATAAAGGCGAAGGAGTTTTTTAACTCTTTGGAAAATTAGGCATTCTCGTGTTATTATCTGATGGCATGGATTTTGGCTTTCTTTCTCTCAGGTCGAATTTATATGGTTATAGTGTTGGATGTGTTTCTCTATTCTCCACGTCTCAAGGCTTCTAGGTTTTCTAGGATCTTCATGATCTCTAGGTGTTATCTTATTTCTTTATTCCTCACTTGCGACCACTGCTCACATCATATGCACAGACTAGGTCTGAGCGCCTCATTTAAGGGGGAAAGGGTGGGTGATGGGCGGTTTGGAGGACTGGGGTGGGGGGGAGGTTCAGGGGGGTTGGCACAGGAAAAGGGGTGAAAAAACAAAAATGAGTTGATCAGGTGTTGTAGAAGGATTTACAGTTTTGAATATTGTTCTATTGTTGACACGCTAGCTGCCTGTTTTGGCAATTTTGCTTTCTGCAGGGTTTTGGTATGGCAGGGCTGTATAGAAAAACTATATCAGTATGAATATTAAAATATGCACTGTCAATGTTAGTGGATTGAATGACTGGAAGAAGCGCCAAAGGTTGGAGTATTTAGTTAGACATAATAGGCTAGATCTAATTTGTCTACAAGAGACCCATCTTCCCTGGGCCAAACGTAATCTGCTCAATATAAGAGGCTTTGATCTGATAGTTTGTACTTCACAGTCGTCTATGATTAGGGGAGTAGCATTGTTGGGCAGAACATCTTTAGGGGGAGTGAAGAGGGTTAAAAGTGACAGGCTAGGTCGCTGGGTCATTGCAGAATTAAGTTTAGGATTTACAATCTGCTCTATTTATGGGTCAAATTGCGATGATTCAGATATTTTTGACTATCTGGAAGAAGAACTGGCAGGTTGGCCAACCCCTTTGATAGTCTGTGGGGACTTAAATATATCCGCAGTTTGGCATAATACATCTAAATATCTAGGAAGGAAACCTAGGGTGTATCGCGCATTGTCCTCCCTTATAAGCTCTCATGGGCTTAAAGATGTCTGGGGCGAAAAGGAACCACAGGACCCAGGGTTCACATATTTCTCGAATCCGTATCAAAAATTCTCCAAACTAGGTTACTTTTTTATCTCACAATCCGAACTTAATAAAGTTACTATTAAGAAACTCCCCAGAGTAATTTCTGACCATAATCCTCTTGTTTTATCCTATAGGATAGATTGTTCAGAGAAAAAGCACACTAATTGGACTTTTGAAAGAAAATTATTATCAGATCGGAGGTTTCTTGAACACATTAAAAACTGGTCTGGGGAGTTATTTGATGCAAATAGATATAGTGCCTCTAGGAACGGGGTTTGGGAAGCCTTTAAGGCGGCTTTTAGGGGGGAAACTATTAGCTGTTCGGCTAGGTTAAGGAAAGAGGATATGGCAAGGGTTGATAAGCTTATGGATGATTTAGCAAAAGCGGAGAAGCTGCATAGTAAGGAAATAGGGAGGGGTTTGGGTGGGCTAGAGAGTTTTAGAAACATGGCGATTATTAAAGCTGATTTGCAAAAATTGGTCACACAGAAGGCGGTGGGGGAGTATCAGGCTTCAAGGGCGAAGCGGTATGAGACTGGGGAACAGGCGGGCAGGATTTTGGCATTACGCATTAGACAGGATAGAACAAAGAATGTTATCACGAGCATACAGGATGAGGGGAAGACATATTCGGAGACTAAGGGTATATTAAAAGTCTTTAAAACATTTTATCAAAAATTGTATGATGATGAGAGTCACCAATCTCAACAGCAAGAGTTGTACAGTTTAGAGAATGATAATATAGGCCCCTCACTTGATGCAGCCTTAAGAGAGGAGTTGGAAAGGGATGTAACGATAACTGAGATTAAAGATGCCCTGCGAGAACTTGCTGTTGGGAAAGCTGTGGGTCCCGATGGAATTCCTTTGGAGGTGTATAAAAGTCTGGAAAATGAGTTACTTCCTATTTTGTTAGATCTTTTTAATGGCATTTTGTGCTCAGGCGTTATTCCGGATTCCTGGAAGGAGACAAATATAATTATATTTCATAAAAAGGGCAAGCCCAAAGTGAAGCCTGGGTCTTATCGGCCTATTTCACTTATTAATTCAGATACAAAATTATATTCAAAAATCTGGGCTAAAAGGCTGGGGAGGGTCATTGGTGATCTTGTCTCTCCTTGGCAGCATGGGTTTGTGCCCGGGCGGGGCACCACGGATCATACTCGTCGGGCTATAGCTCTATTTGATGCCCATGCTGCTGGGGGGAGGGAGATGGCCATGATCCTCCTCGACGCGGAGAAAGCATTTGACCGCGTAGTCTGGAATTTTCTATGGGGCATTCTTGCTGTAAGGGGGTTTGGCCCCAAGACCATCAAAGCTCTTCGAGCTATGTATTCAGACCCTGTGGCCAGGGTGTCGGTAATGGGTGAGAAGTCGGAGAAGATATTGATTAAAAGAGGTACGCGTCAGGGCTGCCCCTGCTCGCCGATACTCTTCTCGCTATATATTGACCCTCTGATCTTAAGAATAATGGGCTGCCATCGGATTAGCCCCGTTATTTTTAATGGATATACAACTAAACTGCTAGCTTATGCAGATGATCTGGCGATTTTTACTAGTGATCCACATCAGGCAATGCCCGCATTAGTGGAGCTGGCTAAGGAGTTTGGGAGTAGGTCTGGGTATTTGCGTAATGAAAAGAAAACCCAGATCATCTGCACTAAGAATATCATTAAGACAGATAATAGATATATAGATTCAGCAGTCTATCTAGGGATCAGAGTTAATGCTGACGTCGACAAGATCATTACTGAAAATTATAGCCCTTTTATGGTTGCGATGGAAGCAGAGCTAAAAAGGCTGGATGTTTTACACCTTTCCTTGGTGGGAAGGATAAACGTACTTAAGATTACATTTTTTCCTAAGATTCTTTATTTGTTTCGATCTATCCCTCTATTATTGGAGGAAAATGTTTTTAAAAATCTTGAAGGTCTTTTCAATAGGTTCATTTGGCAATACGGGAAAACCAGACGCTCGATGAACCTTATGTCACTCCCGTTTGATAGAGGTGGTATGGCTGTCCCAAACCTTCGGCTATATCATCTTTCATGTTTATTGGCACATATGTCAATCCTCTTTCAACGAGATTCTAGCCTAGTAGCGGCCCAGGAAGCTAGTCAGGCCCCCCCAACCATTTTTGAGCTTCTTTTTGGGAAAAACGCCATAGGGCTGCTCCTGAGGGAGGTCGATAGGAGATTTTATAAGAAGCCTAGATTGAAGATAGCGAATGGGATATGGGGGACTTGGAAAGCAGCCCAAAAGTTGTTGGAAATCCCCAAGTTTAATTCTTATCTCCTTCTCTGGAACACTAATCTGTTTCCGTTTCTGGGCAGGAATATGATCAATCCTCTCTGGAGTGAAAATGGTATTAGATCTATAGGCGACTTTCTGGAGGGGGGGGCAATCTTAAGTTTTGGAGCATTCCAGTCTAAATTTGGGATCTCCACTAACCATTGGTTTCTGTACGGACAGGTAGTAAAAACATTGATGGCTTTTAGACCAAGAATCTTGACATCCACGCGCTCTCCTTTGGTGGACTATGTAGGGAACGGGGGAAATAAAATAAAAATTATATATAGTCATTTATTAGACGGAATTCGGGATGATCTGGAGAAAGTAGAATCTACACTAGCAGTTAAGCTAGGTGATCCTGATGTGGACTTAGATCTTGCTTTAATGTTAAATAAGAAATTACTTCGGTCATCCAACCTTAGGGCCCAGCACTATAAAACATTATTTAATTTGTACTTTACGCCGGCAAAGCTTGCAGCTTGGGGTTTGGTCTTGAAGGATAATTGCCCTAGATGTGATAAGAGCCCAGCGGATTTAATACACATGTTTTTTCAGTGTGAAAAGTTGTCTATTATTTTGAAAGAAATATCAATTTTTTTGGAGGGGCTTTTAAAATGCAGAATTGATATCTCTCCCACACTGATGTTAATGGGAGTAGATAGGAGTATAAAATTATGTAACACTGCGGAAGCCCTGGTTTTTATCTGTACAGCTGTGCTTCGTATTCTTATTTCTGCTGGTTGGAAGGATTCTTCTCCTCCCACATTCCAAATGTGGTTGGCAAGGCTGCTCGGGGTACATAATATAGAGTCATGCCTATTTGAATTAAAAAGTATTACAGCAAGGGATAAGGGGAGAGCCATCTGGGCTCCATTAACCAGCTGGAGAAATCTTTAGCAGCCTTATTTTGTGTTTGTTTGGACAAATAAGTTTCACTGTATTATGGATTACATTTGTATGACATCTGTAAACTCAATAAAAATTAAAAAAAAAAAAGGAAAAATACCCTCCTGTATTGCTTTATTCATAATGGTCAGAAGCGGAGGCAGAAGCGTTTGCCGACATTCCTTAAAGATTTTAAGAGGGCAGGGATCCAAAGGGGATCCTGACCTGGTCTTACTCAACAGCCCATCAAGCTGTTGCAGAGAGAGCGGAGGGAAATGTTCCCGCTGGATGGCGGCGATATTGTAGGATAATTGTCGGATTATGACCCCGACCAGCAGAGCAGCACTAATGTGTGGCCACCTTGCATCAGGCTCTCTAGCGCCCCCCCTTTTCCCCAGCCTTGTGAGTGATATCACTTGATGTGGATCGGAGGCTTCCAAAAAGCCTGGTTAAAACATGTTGTCTGCTGCCTGAATAACTCACGCATCAAATGTGTCCACCACTAGGCATTTACTACTATATAGGATTGTCAGTTCTTTGGGGGGTTTATGCCCTAAATTTTTCACAAATCTAAACAGAGGTTCACATACAACCTCCATCGACTGAGACATTTTTAGAAATTAAACGTTCCCATCTCAGATTGTCGATAAATAGAATGCCCAAGTAGCTATAATTCATTGTTTTCTTTATCGGTGTATATCCACTAAAAAGACTTCTTTGAAAGGGTCGGTCTTTGACCCACATGTTAAAATATAGCATTTGTCATTATTTACCTTAAGGTTCAGCTCCTACATAAACATTTAAAACCTATCCAAAAGAGCTTGCAGCCCATTTGGAGTGCGGGCTAAGAGGACAGCATCGTCCGCTTGTAATAAAACAGGGACTAGGCACAAACCAATTTCTGGGACATCAGGAGTGCAGTTTGTTAAAAAGGAATCAAGCATTAATGTAAAAAAAGAAATAAAAAATGTCCCAGGATGCAACCTTGTCTCACCCCATGTGTAACTTGGATAGGGGGAGTCTGTTTACCTGACTAATAATAACAAACTCTCATATTTATATGGTGATGGAGACTTTTTAGTACACTCAATATCTAATTATTGGGAACATTTCAGTCTCTGGAAATCCTTAAGAATTCCATTAGCACAGACCTGAATTACTTAAGTCAAGATGCTTTGAGACACACTTGGTCATGTCCATCTCTTAGTGCTGAAAGTATTCCAGGTATTTCGCCACTAAGGCATGGAGGGCCTCCTCACACTGGGTAACCTTTCTGGACTATGTTTAGCGGCGATGCCTAAGCTGCGAGGAGGAACCGCCGCAGAGTTGCGGACCTGAGACGTCAGGAGTACCTGGCGCACGAAGCAGGACGGTGCATGCCTAAAAGTGAGTGACTTGTACAGCAGTGTTTTGACAATTTCCGCTGGCCCACTGAAGATTTTAATGTTTGATTATTGGGACACATGATAACACCCACTTGGGAAGTAATGGGGTGTTGAGACATCGGACCCACCAGGTATAGTCGCTCTGCCCCTGTTTCTTTTTTACAGACCTGGTAGTTTAGCTAGTGCCACACACTTTCACTCCACTGGTAGAAGGTGTGGCCCAGTTTACGATTATCTGGCCATGAGGCTATCCCCCTGATACCTACCACCAACAGATTTCTCCCCTCGAGTGGATTGGAGACCTGCGATTGACTGGATTAATTTGATTCCTCTCAGTCTCAAGGAATCCATGGTGCCCTCACGTCAGTTTCCTTTCAGCAACCAAAGGGTCTTACGTTGCTGTCTTGGAATATTGCAGGTCTTGCATCCAAGTATAGTGACCCCAAGTGGCTGTTTAATGTTAAATTCTTCCAAATAATCTGTCTTCAAGAAACCTGGGCTATTGTTAACAATTTTTTTTAGAGGGATACACCACTTAATTTGTACCTGCTGTACCATCAATGGCAGGCAGGTCCAACGGGGGCTTAATCATGTTTGTTAAAATTGAGTTGAGTGGGTATACTATGGACCTCAATTGTCAAGCACACACATTGCAGGGTGTACAGCTTTCATTGCCTGGATATTCTCCTATAATTTTAATTAATTTCTATAATAGTAAGGGAGAACGTTCTGAGCCATCCAGAGTTTTTCACCTGGATTGTGCCCTGACCCGAGTTCTGTATCAGCGATGGGGGATGGCTAACCACTAATCACCCTTGTTGGCGATTTTACCTGTGATCATTGTAATTTTTCCCCAGAGGGTGGTGCCTCAGCTGGTAGTTGTTGGCTGAATGAAGGTCTACATTTTGTTCACTCGCATCACAGGCGGACGTTAAAGGATCTTTTAGATTACCACAACCTGGTTTTTACTATGGAGAAATTGGTGAATTCCCTGAACCCTGAAATGTATCCAGCATATGAAGGTTGTGGCAGTGGTTCCCTCATTGATTTTATATTTGTCTCAGCACCATTTTACCTGCTCATTTCTCATTTTAACATTATTTTCAGCCCTTTCAGTGACCACAATCCATTGTCCCTAACCCTGGACATTGCCCTTGGCCCAAAACCACAGTCAAGGGGCGCCCTCATGAGCTTGTCCTTTGCTGACAAAGGTAGAAGGTTGAATTGGGCTCAGTTGGACCCCCAGCATTTACAGACTTCCCTTTTTTCCTCCTGCCTGCATGATTTTAATACCTGCCTGGATAGTGATGCGGGGGGAGGCACTGGGCCTTCAAGCTTTTGTCGGTCACAACCACTAGTACTAGGGTGTCACAATTCCCAAAATGGTTTGCCAGGGACTGTTCGAGAACTCTGCAGCATTTGCAGGCAGCCCTGAAGCTGTCCCCAACGGATGGGCAATTAATTAAAGATTGCAGGTGAGCTTATAACATTGCTCAAAAGGTGTGTAGACATAATTCACAGGAGTCTGCCTGGGAGGAGCTTTCTCAATCCTGTGAAACTGAGGATATCTCCCTTTTTTGGTGCGTTGTCAACAGGCTTTGTTTTGCTTAGGGCTATGCCTTGCGTTTATGACATCATATCCCCGAGCAATAGTGGGTGGCTCATTTTGAGGGTATCTATAACTAGTGGTCTGAAGGGGGCGATAAAACCCTTGGGGTGCCTGTTACAACCAGTAACCGAGTGTTTTTTGCGTTAGACGAAATCCAACAAGGAATTCTTGCCCTGTCCAGTAACAAGGCCCCGGGCCCAGACAGTATACCGCCAGATCTGCTCAAACTTAACATAGAGGTTTGAGCCCCTCTACTAACACAAGTTGTGAATGCAGCTGCACAAGAGGGGCTGCTACCCAATTAGTCCACTGCTGTGATCGTCCCCATATTTAAGAAGG
Source organism: Triturus cristatus (assembly GCF_964204655.1). Classification (NCBI taxonomy): domain Eukaryota; kingdom Metazoa; phylum Chordata; class Amphibia; order Caudata; family Salamandridae; genus Triturus; species Triturus cristatus. The sequence goes on along the minus strand of NC_140590.1, from coordinate 953,924,664 downwards.
GGCAATCGGCCAATTTCTTTATTGGACGCTACGGTCAAGGTCCTGAGGTTTTAGGGCGGGGGGTTCGACTGCAGACCAATTCCTCAAACTCCATTTAATTATAAATAAATACACGGTGGTCCGGTCAGAATCTCTACACCTCGCATTTATGGACCTGACGTCCGCTTTTGACAGGATGAATGGAGCAAAATTGTGGGCATTGCTCAGTGAGATAGGGGTCGATGCCGGTATCGTGGCATTATTAGCTGATCTTCACTCATTGACCTCAGCCTCAGTGCACTTTTCCCAAGGAGCAACATGCACCCGATCATTCTCAACTAGCTGTGGGGTTTGCCAGAGGTTCATACTTGCAACTTTTTTGTTCACTTTGTATATGACCGTGCTAGAGTCCGCGCTTCTATCGATGTTGTCCGACTGCCCCAAGATTGGGAATAGATTTCTCCCCGTCTTGTTATATGTAGTGACGCGGTATTGATTTCCCGGACTGCCCAGGGGTTGACTTGCTGCTGGCCAAGTATGTGTCTTTCACGGGACTCCTGGACAAAAAGGCAAAATCTGGCAAAAAGATCAGAGTTCGTAAAAACTATGGGGGCGGTTTTTAATTTTGCATATAGGCTTGGGTCCAGGGCTCCAAGGCATCTTTAAAAAATCTACCAAGCAAAGTGTATTGCACAGCTGCGCTATGGCAGCGAGGTTTGGGGGTACACTAAAGTGGATCAGATTCAGACTATTGTGAACAACTTTTTGCGCAAGTCGGTCCAGGTCCCCCAGTCCACCCCAGTTTTCTGTGCATGCGGAGTTAGGGATTGATTATGTCTCGGACCTAAACTCCTTAAGTCCGCTTCTGTGTTGGATCAAGATCTGGAGCCGGGAGGGGTTGAAGCTAAGTCGGTTGATTCTTGAGGACTGTCATTCTGTGGACCGGGTAACTAGTATACCCTGGTTCTCTCATGTGTAGGTATCCTTTTATTTTCTCTTTAGCTAGACCTGATATTTTTATGAATCCAGTTTCCCTCTCCATCCACGAGTTGAGGAGAATGAAAAGACTGTTCATGGAACGCTCATGTTTGGAGAGAGAAAGTTTCGAAATTCAGAAGCCAGCAATTAGGGGCCATATGCTCCTAAAAACTGTGCACTGGATGGAGCCATATCTGGGCCTGCTTCGCTCACAGCATGACAGGTTTTTACCGGTCAGGTTTAATCAACTGCATTATTTTCTGGCCTCCCCGCGTGGGTGGGTTTGGCCTGAGGAAAGGGCGCCCTGCAGCTGCGATGTTTTGCTCTTACTTCAGTTGGCCGAGGATGCTCTTTTAAAACCCCCTGTTGAAATCATTGCATTTTAAACAAGTCAGGCCTGCCTTGCTGTATCTTCAGCTGCTGCATATGGAGCAAGTGACCTTTACTGTTTTATCTTTTTCAAGAGCTGTCTGGGTGTCCAGGAAAACGAAACCCGATTAACTGTTTTATGTGCTCTTTGTTTTTATGGGTAACTGTATTGTCTGGTTTTGTTATTATTCTTGAAATTGATCTTATTATTTTGGATCTGTATTCTTTTATGGTGATTTTACTTGCTGAATAAAGATTTATTGAATTGAATTGAATGTGATGACGCCTGGTCCAACAAAGCTTGACTATTGCTTCCCTTCTTCTTTTGGTCTTATTGGTGTCAGCAATTGTTTTCCAGATTCTGTCATCTTATATGGCATCTTGTCTTGCCTTGATGCTTTCTTCTTTTCTATGTGTTTTAGAAGGAGAAGAAGAAATAGGAACCAGAAAAATGCCCATCTGCACATTATTTTTCTTTTCATTCTTAACAGGTGCCGTAACTGCATTAAAGTGGTCCTGGAATTGGATGAGTTATTTGCATCACCTCTGTTTGTGCATGGATCTGAATTTAGCCCAGTAGTTGGAGGGGTAGGAGGGCATATAGAACACAGCTGCTGTGTTGTATGGTTAAAGCTTTATCAAATTGTAGGTTACAGTTTTCCTAGCAGAATTTGAAAGTAATCTCATAGCAAAGTATGTGTTAGCAGCGAATGCCTATACAACACATGGGCACGGTAGCCTAATCGCTGAATACATTTTAATGCACAGGTTACCTGTTTGGGCCCCTCACCCTGTGCCTGCTTTCTACTGTTAAGGGACATTTTATGCTATTTTAGCGTACATCGGCCCATATAATAACCATGTGCAAATACTCGGGTGACTCGCCAATCTACCAAGTGCGTGCTATTGATCTTCTTGTGCTACGTCACCTCAACTTGTGTCCTGGGAGAGGCACTCTGGAGCATCATTCCCCCCAAAGGTCCACTCTTGGCTTCCTAATTTAATGATATAAATCAGATGTGGGCAAACCTACCCACCTAGTTAAATCAGAACTGAAATTGCATTTATTAATAATTCCCACAACCATTGCATCCAGTGATGCACAGTAACCCCTCTCACCAGGCAGAGAGGAATATCTAGAGGGGGTCACCAAGACCCCAGCCTGGCAAAATCAGTATCGAAAGCCCCGGTACCAAGGAGGAGACGGGAAAATAAAGTAGGATTCAGGGAGTAACAGCCCCCGCTTAGAAGGCCTTATTCTGGGTGATCCGAAAGCTTAAATTATGTCATCTTGGTGTTTAAAAAAATCAAGCCTCTTCCATCTAGGGTTGAATGTTGTAATGTGTGAGAGCACATGCTGAAATCCCACCCTCTAAGCTACTGAAAAAATGAGGTATGAATAAGGTTTTTCTTTGGTTGGACGGCGCTGCCACACCCCTACCCGTGAAGCTTGGTCGTGGGGGGGAGGGGGCACGAGCATGCTTGTCTTGTTAATGTGGGGCCTCCAGTCATAGTAGGGAAGATGGGAGGCAGTTAAGGCACACAACAGGCAGTTTGGTGCGGGAGTGAGGCTGCAAGCTGCACCAAGGCCTAGCATGGCCACTTCCACTGCCAGCGCTCCCTCTTATAGGGCCCCCCTAATGGGTGTCCAGTATGCAGTCCCGCCCTCACCCGGTGTCTCTCTTCCTGTCTTAGAGACACTAATCACTGGTCAGATGGTGAATTGGAGGGGCTGATACAGATGGTATGGGCACAAGTGAATGTGTCAAGCAGCAGTTTTAAGGCGTGCTGTGTCCCCTGCGCCTTTGCCAGCGATGGTTGCGCTGCTTCCTTTGCTTGTGGGGTATAACGCAGCCACCCGTCCTTGCCCCCGTCATATCCTGGGCATGAATCTGGAAAGATTAGTTTTGTTTTGATAGATGTGCCTGATTTCAAAGTAGTTGTGGATATGCTGTGATGGCTTTACAAAAACCCAGTCTTGACTGGGTAGCTAGGACACTATAAATGGATTCCATCTATTGCCAGATTAGTTGTTCGACTGCATGTAAGTCTTTTGAAAGCCATCAATTTAATGTTCTAGCAGATATTGCTACATTTCCGGTTATTGTCTGTATAACTACTTTAGCTTTAGTGATGTTCTTAGCTAGAAAAAGCAAATATGCTACTTCCACATATAAGGTATTAAATGACTGATTTGGAACCTGATACACCAATACCTTTTAGTAAAGTTTATGCACTCATTAAATTGGAAATAGAATATCTTAAGTTTGGATGAGAATCTGGATAATGGGTTTAACAGACACTCTCAGTCATCTGCCTCCTCACCATTATTTCTTTTTCCAAGCAATGAAGGTGAGTTAAGACTATGTATAGTCTATGGAGCCCACAATTGAATTGCATTAAAAAACGTTTACCCACTGCCATTGATATCTGTTTTACTTGATCATAAATCCAAAACTATTTGCTAAACTAGATCTAAAAGGAGCTCATCATCTAGGTACAGTACAAGAGGTTTACAAAGGGAAAATTACATTTCACCATAAGTTTGGTTTGTTTGAATATCAGGTAATGCCTTTTGGACTCTGCAATGCTCATGCTGCATTTCAGTACTTTAATGATGAGTTGAGATGATTTTCAGATGTGTTTTGTATAGCCTATGTGAATGACATATTGATGAATTCATATTCCTTAGATCACATATACAACATGAAAAGCCAGTTTTACTATGGTTGAGAGATTGCCATCTTTTTGATACAATGAATAAATATGTCTTGTTTACTACTTCTGTATAATTTGTGGGTTACCGAATGACACCAGAAGGTACCAGGATGGATGAGAAGAAATTATCGGCTATAGTTGTGTGCAATTACTATCAAAAAGCGAGTGATAAGAGTGAAAGCTCACTCCACTTCCCAATTATATCAGACAATCAACTAGAGAGAGCCTGTTACCTTTATCCTATGAGACCCCTCGATCTGTTAAGTGGGGACTCCTACTTAGTTTTTAAAAGAATCTTCACCCAGTAACAATGGTTAGTGGCATGCTTCATCACAGGGTTTCCACCCGAGATGCCTACTGCAGCTGGGTGTGCTTCGACGCCTGATTTACAGCGGAACAGGTTATGTTTTTTTGTCAGGGATCAGGATAATTAAAATTACCTAAAGGTCTCTCTATCAGGAGTGGCGGTTTTTAATGACGCAAACCTTAGGTAAAGTTAAAACTAATTTTAGTGTGTAATGAGACTCTTATGATCTTTCACATCTATGGTCTACATGTTTCAGCCATGTTATAAGCTTCCCTCAGGGTCAAATGGCTTTCTTCAGGACTGATTGATCCCTTATATCATGTGTCTATCGTATACTTGTGTACACATGCGTGCATACTACTTGTGAATCCGTGCAAATTTGTTGTGCCTTACAATCTCCATCATGATTCAACACAGGGTAGTGTCCTGTGAGTACATGTTAAATGGTGTTGTCCAAAACATCATAGATAGTCAGGCGCGGGCGGTGCCTATAGTCACACATTCATCAAGGTGCCACATCCGTTATATTCCTCTTTGGTGTCCTCTAAGTTCTGCATAGTTATGTGGGCCACACCAGCTACAGTCATTCAGTCAAAGGTATTCAAAGTTTTTTTGAACTGTGCTAACATTTATAGGAAGCTCAGTAACCTCTTCGCTAAAATTGTAAGACTTGTCATTAAGCTGCTACAGATCAGTGCAGTGTTTGGTTGGTCAAAGGAGGCTGATTAGACAGTGTATACTCCGGGACTTAGGTTTGTCACTGTTGTGGTGCGTTTTCCCTTTCTGGGCAAACACAAAGACTAAGCGCCTGATTTTGAAGTTGGCAGAGGCAACCACTCCATCACAAACGTGATGAATATCCCGTCCGTCGTATTACGATCACATTCTATCCTATGGGGATCTTAATACAGCGGATGGGATATCCGTCACGTTTGTGATGGAGTATTCCCTCCGTCAACTTCTAAATCAGGCCTTAAATTACTAGGAACAGGATAACATCTACACAGGGAGGAGCCAGGGATCAAGGAGCAAGGATTGCAGTGTGGTGGCCACGATAGCAGCACTTGAGCTCGGAGTCTGGGGGGGTGTCAGAACCGCATTCTGGTCACAACTATTACTACTGACTTCCCGACCCCCTTACTGCTAGTGCCTGTGCCAGCGGGGGTCAGAGGAAAAGAAAAACATAATCCGAAGCAGACCCCATGGTTGATGTTAGAGCATTCAGGGCCTGGCGTTTTGCAGAGCTGCTGGGAGTGAGGCAGACTCTGGAAGCAGAGCGGCGGCCTTGATGGGCTCCAGCGTGTGGGGGACTCCCCCCGGGGATCTGAACGGCGACAGGGTGGCTTGTGTTAGGGGCCCCCAAACTCACTGTGCTTTTGGGAAGGAGCTGCGGGAGAGCTCCATGTACGGTCTGCCCACACACAACCAGCTGAGAAATCCCACAGTGACAGCAGCTTTCTGTACCCCTCCGGGGCAGGAGGTAGGTTGTTGACTCCCTTGTTGACCCCTGTGCTTTTCTTCGGATTATGCAGAGTTGTAGTTGGAGTCCCTGCATTCTAATGTGCCTCCTGACTTAAGTACTTGAAGGCTTCAGTAGTGGTGTGCTGTGGAGGCCTAGGCCACAGGCCCCTTCAGTGGTGTGAGGCGGGCTGCATTAGGCCGGTGCGGCTTGGGCCTGGGTGGGGAGGGCTTTGCTCTCTGCATGTGCACTTGTAATTCATTTTGCCCCCCCACCCTCGCTTTGCCCTCTAGAAAGGGGATTAACGCCAGTTTGTGGAGCTGGGGGGAGCAGCAGGGGAAAGGAAATAGAGTGGGAAAGCAGGCGTCAGTTGCCTGAGGCATCTGTGCAAAGTATTTTAGAAGATGCCACCTAGAGTTTGCTTTCTGGCTGTTTAATTGCCACTTCTGGTCCAACTGCTAGCCACATCAGCTCTCCCAAACTTTTGAAATCTAAAAAAACTATTCAGTGAAAGAAGCCTCAGTCTCATCGTCTCTCCTGAAGTCTCACCACTCTGTGTTGTCCCTGTTCTCAATGAGGAGGAGAGGAGAAATTGGAATTCAGGTGGTTGACTGTGGTGGACTTGGGGCCATCCCCTTTGGCCGGTCCAGCGGTAATCTTGGCACCATTAAGGAGATTGATAGCATGCCCTGTTCTTCCTTCTCAAACCATTGATCTGACGATCAATGTCATGCAGCCCAAAGAGCAAGTATAGCTGTAATTGAAAATCCCCTTCTCATTTTTCTGATAATCTCTTACCCCTGGGGTTGTAGTTTTGTAAGATTACCCTTTTAGTGCTGATCTATCAAGGTCTCACCAAGTTGGAGTTTCTCCTGTGAAGGCTCACCCTCCACCCCCCACTCGGGCCGTAATAGGGCAAAACCCCAGAAAGGATGAAATAAAAGAATTTTGGCCATCAGGAAGTGTAAGTCTTAAAAACATAGGTTTCCGCTTCCATTATTGTGCCTCAAAAAGTAGAAGAGCCGATTAATGCTGTCCTTCATTTGGATCGGGATTTCGAGTCCCCAGACGTAACTAGTTTGTCCCCTTTTCCTAATAAAACAGAAGTAACAACTCTAGACTGCCATTGGCTAGAGAAGGGGATCACGGACATGGGGGGGAACTGTTTATAATAATGGGTGAATCTTTAAAAGAATTCCCCCTGTCTCTTCTTGTGGGGATTCTTCTTCTTTTCCCCAAATTCGTGAGGAGTCTAAATGAGGAGGTTCCTCTGCATTTTTCCACCAGCACAGTCGCTTAATTCAGGGGCTGAGCCAAGACTTGAGAATAATACAGTCAAAGGACTTGATTTTGGTCATTTTTCAAAATCTTAGAATTTTGTTTCTCTATTTGATAGTGATTTGGGCCCACTGAATAGAAGCTTCATCCTGTAGATCATATTAGAAATCGAGGCCCTGTGCCTGGTGTCAAGTAGAGATATTAATCTGGGGTATTTGGATTCCCTAGCCCCGCTTACAAGTACTAGGGTAACATTTAGCTCCAGAATTGTTGTAATGCTAATCCTGGCCAACGTGGACCATTTCCAGAAAAAAGGTATTAATGTTTTTCTGTTTAAAGTGACCATAGACTCTAGGATAGATAGTCACATATTGGGGACCCAGAAGGTCCACTCGAGATTCTTGCAGTAGTAGGGTGGTTGCAAATCTGAAGGATATTATAGTCTCAATTAGTAGAGACACGGGAAGGAGAGAGATATAATTGTGGGACATGATGATCAAGAAATCTGGAAAGGGAAATGAGCTAGCTCCATGGAGTTGGGTAGCAAGTGCATTGAATGCTTAAAAAATATACAACTTCCAATGTTGCAGAGGTAGCCCCCTAGGTAAAATTCTTTCCTGGAATACGGTGGTCCTGGGACAATCTCATTTCAAATTAAACCTTTTAATGCTTTTCTGTCCATTGATAATAAATTGTTTTGTATTTTCTTGTGTAGCAAAGCCTACTTTAAAAGGTCACACCAGTGGAGGTTTAGCTATTTTACTCAGTAGCAGCATAAAGTGGAACTCTATGGTGTTTGTCTATCCCTCAAATCTTTACATCTGCATAAAGTTAGCACTGTGCAACGCAATAGGAGGATCGTATATATATTTTCGTTTGGTAAATGTCTATATTCGCCCTGGGAGGTTGTCGGACTCTTTAGTTGAGTCCATATTCTCTTTTGTATATAACATGAGTGTCTCAGAAGAATGCACATTGATAATCATGGTGGAAATTTTTTTATGCTAAAATCTGGAATTGTACCTCTTTGTCTTTTGGAATTTCGGAATTGGAATAAGTATGGAGTATCGCAGAGGCAACTTTACCTAGTAATATTAGACCAGATAGGCAGGGTCTATGCTTTTTGGATTGCCTGAGATCCAATGACCTCATTGCTTTAAATTTGAAGGTTCTCAGAGGATTCTCCAGCCTCCTTCACTTTTCATTTCTCTAGGGGGCGATCATTAATTGACTATATGGTGGTATTCAACCTAATGTTTGGTGTTTGTTCTCATGTTGAGATATTGAGGACAAACTTAAGGGGTCACAGTATTCTTTAATGGCTATTCATTTAGAGCTTAATGCGCTTGAATCCTGGAATTCCAGAAATGACACTATTGTTTATAATAAAACAAATGAACGTACGTTTTGGTCAAATAACAATATGATGAACTTGGCTGTACACGTTAAAACAGCGAGTTTAGGCCCTTCACGAGAGAATCCCATTGCCGGGTTTGAAAAGCAGCTGTCCCTGTTTCGATCATGTGTGAGTAAGAAAAGAGTTGCCAGTGTTAAACCCTTGGTTGTTACTCCCTGGGAGGTAAAAAAGGTAAATCAAGATTTTAATTCCCTAGTAAGGGTACAATTTAGGCAGCCATCCCTATTGAGGCAAAGGAAAATCAACCGGTTGAAGTGGGTGAGAAAAAGACTGTAGGTGTCTAAACGAAGAAGGGAGGAGGACCAGAAATGGATTAACCTGAGAAGTTCCGCTTTCTGGTGACTCGCATTAATATTGTTCCTTACTAGCCAAATTCTGTGATTCTAGAATTAGGGCCAAGGCCATTTTAATATCTGACGCAGAGTGGACCCAATATATCTCGCAGCTATATGCATCTAATTCTAGTTGTGAGATTCTGTTGGAAGTGAATGATGAATCTCTCATTGAATGTATATGGCCCTCCTAGAGAGTTCTATTAGGGGTGCAAGGTATTCCGAGGCGATGGGCCCAGATGAACTTCAGATATCTATTATTAAACAAAAGGTTTCTGCATGGGCTTTTTTTCTGCGCCTGTTGTTTCAATATTATTACTGGCATAAGGTCATACTGTCTTCCTTGAATGGTAGTGTAGTGGTGCCTTTATATAACAAGCATTTGCAATACAATGGGTCTCACATTTGCAAGAGGTTAAGCTATTGGCATTGTAAAAGACAATGCCTTTTATTTATGTTTTAAAAATCAACACATAAAAGGCATTGTCATTTACAATACTAATAACTCAAACTCTCGTGAATACAAGACCTATTGCATTGCAAATGCTTGTTTTGTTTGCAGTGGAGTGATCATTTAGAAAGACAAGATAATATTGTTTGTGCGTCTGCACAAGAGTATTTAACAACATGAAGAATCAGGGGCAAGTTATAGTTAACACAATAAAATGACAGATCTACAAACCTCCCTCTGAAAACTATGCAGGTATTTTACAAAAACCCAACTACTTAAGCAGTGCAATTAAGTATGAGTTCATGGATTGCTACCCTTGACTGAGTTGTATTGCTGTCAGCAAAAATGTACGACCAGGTGAGACGATAACTGAAAATCTTCGATAAAACATAACATTTGAATAACTGAACGTTAATGGCCCACATTAGATTTATTAGGTGTGAATGTCTCCAACCAAGGAGGGACAAGAACCTCTTCCATGGGTGTATAAGGGCCCTGCCAGGAGAGGGCTTGGACCAAGGGCATAACGTGTTCTTAAATCAAGATTATGGACACGCAAGTAGCTTTAATCTACTGAACATCCAACAGTTGTAGGTAACTTGGTGCAACAGGATGAGAGCTGGCCGCAAGTACCATGCATGCATTGTCCATTCTGCGCCACACACTGCAGTGGAGGAGCTCTAGTCATCCCTTTTCTTACACACTTGTACATACTACCAAATGAAGCACTGCATCCGTATTCACAGACAGCACCAGAACCAAGACACATCATACTGGTCTGCACACTATTGATCTTTGTGAGGAACTCGACAGCAACCGTGCCATCACACCTGATTTTGGCAGCGCTCGCAAAATTCACTGATCTGTCTTGGTGGTGAGATATGCGATGGAACAGATTTTGGACGAGCACCAAGACTCATCATACATGAGTATGCTACTGGTCTGCACACCCTTAATTCACTGCACACTGGCTAATGTTTTAAGAAGTCAGCTCTTTTTTCAAGCATACAGTGAGCAACTTGCACAGCATCTAGGTGCTGCAGGCTGCTGTATGCACCCTCTCTCTGAGGAGTAATTGCTGCATGGCCTGTTCCTAGGTTAATTGGACATGAGTGGGTGTGGTAAGGGTGGCGTTGGGGGCTGTTATTGATGCTAGGATTCCGGCTGTTTTACTGTTGCAACCACTGGTGTTACCAATACCCAACGAAGGGCACACCATGCAACGACCTCGGAAGGATAACAGGGCTGGTTGGTCTCAGAATTAAAAGAGCAGTGGCGGGTGGTGAGGCGTAAAACTTTGTGATGAGTGGCTTGTGGCGAGCGAGCACAGCACAGCTCGCCACACGCCACTCATCACAAAGTTTTGTGATGAGTCCGGGGGACTCTCACTCCGAGAAAAGTTTGAAAAAAAGAGCGGGCAAACGGTGCATTTTAAGCATATTTGAGAAAGCAAGAAGGTTAATAAAGCAATTGTTAAATTCTAGTTTTAACATCAATAATGCTCACTAATAGTACTGCAAATAATCTCTGTGACGGCCCCATATTTCTCACATGTGAGGTCCTGTTTTGATGTAAAATAAGCTTTTTATATGGATGATGCATGAAACAAACCGCATTTCTCTGAAAAATGTCTATAATAACCTCTCACACCTACATTCAAAATAAATTAAAGGAAAATCGTATTTAAAACAGTTTGTTTAAGAATTATTCAATGTCATCAAGGCAAGAATCTCTGCAGAGCTAGCTCCATAAGGGGACCCATGCCAACTGAGACTCCTGTGCACCGCTGGACAAAATGACGCTTTTCTAAAATGCCGTATGGGGGGGGGGGGGGTTGGGAAGCTGGAACGTTTTTTTCAGGCTACAGGAAAGCAAACAAGACGATTGATAATTCGTCCTCTCTACTAAGAACGTTCCAATCTTCCGTTGAAGCCCTTAACTACCAGTCCAAAAATATGAATGTTCAAATAACTTAGCTGAACACAATGGCAGTTTTCATATACGGCATAACCAAGAAAAGAGCGCATTTAAATAGTCTCATAATGCGAGCTCTGATAGCAGCAGAAACACTGTGCCCTACTTGCACCTGCATTGACTGGAGGATCTCAAGATCACATTAAAATTGGAAAAGTGAACCAATAAGAACTTATCAGGGACACGCTGGCTACTCAGTATGAAAACAACCCCAAAAAGACAAGGGAATTACGTTTAGGAAAGTTGATAAATTTATCTCTGAAGGTCACAGTGGTTACAGTGGTTACACGCACGCACTTTCACCTATATAGCCACGGAAAGTAACCCCCTGCCCCATCTTCCTCCCCCAGGGAGGCTTTAAATGGCCGCACGAATGCCAGGGGCACCGGGAAGCACACGTGAGGCCCTGTTTACAGTAATTGCTTCCACTGCCCCTGCACACAGCACAGCCTGCTGTGCAGCGCGGTGCACATGGACCAGCTCTGCCTTTCACAAAGCCAGGCTGGGAAGATGCCAGTTTACCGTGGTGTACCAGTGCAGCAGAATTCGACCTTCACACATGGCAGTTCCTGTGACTCAGCAGCTCACCTGTGCAGCGCCTAGAGTGTCTAAGCTCCTTCACTGCGCGCATTCAGTTAGTTCCTCCCCTTCAGCAGCAATCAGGCTATTGGAAGTAAGAAACTACAGGAATGTCTCTAAATGATTGTGTGGAAATTATGTTGGGGCACCTGGCACCCCTTTCTTTTCTTCTGGTTGTCACCACATGCTTTTGGAAAGTGGCCGCCAAGCTTTCCCTCATGACCAACCACGCTCGGTACTTGCACAGAAGGCACAGTGACTTTGTCGCCCTCTTTCACGTTTTCAAGATTTCAAGATCTCTTTGGAGGAGCTGCCTACGTACCCCCCAGACAGAGAACTATGGGGGTCTCTGCCTGCTGACCTGCCAACCTGTTGGTAGTCGCGCTGTGCTCAAATCAACCCCTCATCCTGCTCCGGCAGTGGAACGGATTCGAAACCCATTACCTGTCAGTGCAAACTGGGGCCAAGATTGTATTATATCACGAGGCTCCGGCCCCAGCCTTCCACAGCTCTACAAACATACCCGTTGTTTCGTATACTTTTCACATCACCAAGTTGAAGTGCCTTCCTGCATATTTGCCCTTTGTACACTCAAATACATGAAAAGCGTTTTTTTAATAGTAAATCAGTGAAATCTCACCTTGCATTTGTAAGCGGTACATTTGTGTACATGTGCAAACATATTCTGTTGTGTCCTAAATCCCACCCTCGTCGCCAAAATATGTTGTGTCCTAAGAAGGTAGACACCAGGAGCCAGGATGTATATTTAAGTCTTCTTTATTATCTCTCAGTCCAAGATACATCTGCCTTGACTCCAGCCAGCCTAGTGTGGTACCAGCCCCACCAGAAGCATCCTGCCTAGCTGCTCAGCCCATCTCTAACTGCCAACACTCATCCACTCAGACACCCAGGCATTCCACGCATCACAGGCACACCAACATTCCATGTATTGTATTGAGAAAAGGGTCTCCCTGTTTAAATTAAGGCCCTAGAGGAGGGAGAAAACACAAAAATATCTAGTACGAACCTCTAAACCGGCCTGTATGCTTCTTCAATAGATCTCTAAAGATTCTGCATTTCCCAATCAAAACTTGTCAAAAAAACATTCTATTTCATATTATCACACTATTTTTATAGATGCCAATCCACTAAAGTTTTATAAACAAAAAATATTTTTTATTTATTTTTTTCTTTTTTGTGTTTAAGATTTACACATAATTTAAAGCAAGAAATTACATTTGTCAGGTTTTACACTTATGATTTGAGATACAGACATTGTTACAAATTGGATATAAGTGAAAAAAGACATCCTAGACATCTACGATGTAAAAAAGCATTTGCTATTCATTCATACTTGCATTCAAACAAAAAGAAATAAAGAGGATAGTTTAAAGATAAAAGGGAAGCTAAAACTTTAAATTGGTCAGATTTCTCCAGTTGACAAGAGTGAAGGGATGTTAACTTTCAATGTCTCTGATGTTAGCAATCTCGCGGTCAACGCGCGTTTCAGTGGGAAACCACCTTCTTCAGGACCAACTGCCAAGTATTAACGAATGAAATAGATATAAAATATGTCTGGGTGTCTATAAGTTCATCAGGTAATATGTATGTCTCCAGCCACGAAAATCATCTGTGTCATGCAAACAACTGATAGATTTTTCTTGGTAGGTCGGAATGTGAGCGTATGTTCACACTCAGCCTAGTGTGGTACCAGCCCCACCAGAAGCATCCTGCCTAGCTGCTCAGCCCATCTCTAACTGCCAACACTCATCCACTCAGACACCTAGGCATTCCACGCATCACAGGCACACCAACATTCCATGACCATCTCACACTCTGGCTGAGCAGCTAGAGGCAGCAGGGCTGGAGTACATGTTATACAATTAAGTAGGGTATAACATATTCCATCAACAAAAAAACAAAAAGATATACACTTCATAGTTAAATCTGCAATGTAACGCATCAAAGGCCACATCATCACTGAACAGTCACAAACTAAGGCCCAATATGCTAAAGGTTTGCAAAATCCCAGCGTGTATTTACTATCCAAAAGGTGCCCTCGTCTTAGCGCAAAACACCTTTGTGGTTTGCCTTGTTGGTTTTTATGTCAAATTAAAATAAATAAAACTTACCTTCTCCCTGCCGTCTCAGCTCCTGGCCGGGTCCCAATTCGCGCTTTTTCTGCTGCTCCAGTCCTCAACAGGAAGCAGCCCTGCCACCCACAGGCAGCCTCCCTCCCCTCCGCCAATCACCACACTGCAATGGCAGCGTTGTGATTGGTGTGGTGCAGGCGCACAGTGCCCCAGCCGGGCACTTAATCGGAAGCCCTTTTCTCTATGCAGGCTGCATGCAGCCTACATAGAGAAAAAGGAGAGTGCGCATGACTGCTTTGGTCAGCCCTAGGCCGACCAAAGCAGTAAGGGCCCACAACAGTGGGTAACCCACTCCCCACTGCCCTCGACCAGGACTGCCCACAACCAGGCACTTCTGCTTTCTCTCAGTGCGAGAAGCAGAAACATTAAATGGTAGTTTTACCATTTTATGTTTCTGCTTCTCGCACTGCGAGAAAGCAGTAGGGCGACGCCCCTATGGAGGAGCAGCCACTGTAAAAGATGTAACCATACCATCACACCTGATGTCAGCAGCGAGCGCGAAACCGACTGATCTGTGTTGGTAGTGAGATATGCTACGGAACAGATTTTAGACCAGCACCAGAACCAAGGCTCATCATGCAGGAGTCCAGTACTGGTCTGCACACCGTTGATTTTCACGACCAACTCTGAAAGGTTTCACTATCATGGCACACTGGTTAATGTTTGCAGAGGCCAGTTCTTTTTTCAAGCGCAAAGTGAGCAACTTGCCATGCATGTAGGTGCTGCAGGCAGTTGTATGCACCCTCTGTCTGAGAAGTAATTGCCGCATGGCCTGTTCCTAGGGTAACTGGACATGAGAAGGTGTGGGCAAGGTAATGTTGGGAGCTGTAAGTGACGCTGGTTTTCAGGCTGTTTTACTGTTGTAACCTCTGCCTTATCAGTTCCCAACAAAGGGCGCGCCATGTACCGACCACGTAAGGATACCAGGGTGAGTTGGTCTCAGATTTAAGTGCCGTAACCATACCATCACACCTGATGTCAGCGCCAAGCGCAAAACTCGCTGGTCTGTATTGGTTGTGAGATATCTGATGGAACACATTTTAGAGGCTTTCCCGAGGGGTAGGTTGTACACACTATAAAGGAACACACCCCTAAGTGTGAATGGTAGATAGCGGGACGGTAATACGTTTCTTGCTTTTAGAGAATGGATCCTGGGGTGGAGGGATCTGCGGGCCTTTCACAGAATGCCAACCTATGCTTGTAACTGCCGACCTCAGTGCCGATTTGTTGGCAGGGCCAGTGTAGCTTTCAGAGCCCGTGGATCAGGTAAATACAAACCGAAGCTTGAGAAAACATATTTAGTTTTCTTGAAGGACCCTCTTTTGGTACGGTAATGTGCCTTTAAAATACACAAAACAACATTAGATTTAATAGTGTATAAACCTGGAACTGTTAATAAAATGCATTATGTTAAGGGAAGCATTGAAGTGTGTTAAGATGGTGCTCCAATAGTGAAAACATTAAAAAGCTAGAATGCGAGGGGCGTGGCCAGCAGCAAAAGGAAAGGCAGCACACTAGCCGAGCTCCCAGGGACCAGGCCCTCTATCCCCCGATATCCGGCCCCAAAATCCGTCAAAACGGTGCGGACACACTGCCACTGATGTCCGATAGCTAATTTTCTACCTGGACCGAACCAGAGTCTGAATCCCGGACAACCGAGAGCAGTGGTCTTGTACAGCCTGTAGAGAACCTCCAGAGCCGGGATCCACAGTGGTGACCCGACGAGCACAGGACGTAGGCGGGGCTTACTGCGGGCGTGAAGGGCGCTCCAAACTACATCTCCTCATTGAGAACTGGAAAATACACGTACGTCTTGGGGAAGATTCCTAAAGCGCTGGAGTGCATGAAGAGAGCCGCGACCAGTGCTCATACCCAAGAAGGCTGTCCGATCCGCGGTATTGAGGCTGGCCGCAGTGACGCAGGAAACACCGATGTAATACAGTCGCAATCCTACACACCAAAGGCTCGACCAAGACCCCAGGCCACACAGAGAACATCTGACGGTGGTGCATCCTAACGGCCACACTGCGCCCACTCCAGGAACCGTACCATACTTGTGCATCTGCATTACTAAACACAGCCAACAATCGTCGTATGTGGTGGTAATTGTTGGCCGCAGTTTTTATTACTTATTACATAGTCACACTTGTACAACTCCCCCAGACACCCCCTTGGAGGCCGGGGTCATAATTCGGTGTCACACATTATTACAAATGCGATATCGCGCATTGTCAGCTGGACATCAGAAATCATGGGCCATAAATCATAATCCATCATAAATCATGCTGTTGGCCCTTCCTTTGTTGCCATAAATAACTCTGCCTGATCACCCTAAATCAGCAGCCATAAATCATGGGTCATAAATCATCGGTATGTGATAAATCATTCTGTCACCTGCCATCAGAATTTCGTGGTCATAAATCATTCTGCATGAGCATCATAAATCATCAGCCATAAATCATGGGTCATACATCATTGGTATGTCATAAATCATTCTGTCACAATCTGTCCTCATTCCGCTGTCATAAATCATTCTGCATGAGCATCATAAATCATCAGCCATAAATCATCGACTGGCCATAAATCACTGGTTTGTCTTTTTGCTCATTTGCAACTCCTAGGGTCATAAATCACCCTGACAGCTCGTAGATTGTTCTTTGTTGTTTACCACACCCCTTTGCGTGTGGGGGGTATCCTTTTCCCTGGAGTTAGGCCCCAACTCGCTACCTTGTTAGTCTCTTTTGTCCCCCACCTTCTGGCGGGGGCTGGGCTGCGAGCGCCGTCTCCGTTTGCTACCCCGATTTTGTCAGGTGCACTCACCCTGCCGTGCGGCATCCCAAAGTGAGTGGCCCTCCTTCTACACATCGCCCTGTCGGTGTGCTCCCATACAGAACCAATACACTCGTTGTTTCCGCCACGCCGCCAGGGAGGCTTACGTCTTCCTGCGGCTCCCCCCACATCTGGTCAGCTCCGACGGTAATCTTCCCACAAACGCAATGATGCGCCCTGCTCCATCTTTGCCCTTAATGCCTTGGCACACCTGTGTCCTTCTTCGGTGTCTTACAGTACTGTCTCCTCCCGCCATGGTTATACCTGAAATCAAAATTGAGAGACAGTCAGATGCCTCTTGTGGAGGCGTGATACAGCATACCTTCATTACATAACATCCTCTATTATGCCACTGCCAGACAGTGTTTAACTAACTCTTTGCATTTTTTTTTTTTTTAAAGCTCTGACATCCCACACTCTGCTGCACCTTACAGGTAGGCAGTATGGTTGCAGCGTACTTGTTCTGGACCAGCCCAAACTCTGAATTTACAGTGTCACGCAATGGCTTGAGGTGCTCTTTGCACCGGAACTACTTCAACGCCAATTGACCCCTTTTGCGACATTCACAGAATGACAGGCTGGCGGCACAACATATGCTCTGATCTTATGCTTTGAAATCTGACATTTTGGCGCCGCTCCTCCAGCTCCCATGATATGCAAGTGGGCTGCCACAGGGGGAGCGTCGCCTTATATCTCCCCTTCCTCTTCTCCTATTGTTCTTGGAAGGGGGGGTGGGGGCCTCAGGCCGTTTCGCCCTGCGGCGCTTCCCGCTGCCGAGAACCAGTTCGTTCCTTGTCGGGCTCTGGTGGCCATTATGGCGCCGGCCCTCGAGCCCCCTTCGGGGGCGGCCTCTGCTAAATTCCCCCCCTGAGAAGTAAGTCCCTGCTGGAGGAGAAGAAATTAATTGAAGAAGCAGCGGCAGCGCTGCTTCGGATCACGGCGGTGGGCTTCAGTCAAATCCTTGGTCCAAGCGGTGGTGGAGGATTGGTGCCCCCCAGCACCTGAGGCAAACAGCAAGCAACGGGGCATCAATCCCATACAGGGGAGGCGCACCTTGCCATCAGCACGGACAGCTTTCCCCACAAGAGCAACCATAAGTAGTGGGGCCACTTTCTGCGGTGGTGGGAGCCGGGTCCCGGATGACACCAACAACAAGAGACTCACCACAACACAGAGAGAAGCACACAGATTCTGCCCTGCAGTCTGTAACCAATATTACCTGTGCCAAACCTGCATCACCAGACACCCCAAGTCTCAAATAAGTGATGGCGTAACCTTGCCTGGAGAAAACCGTCAGGCCAGAGGTGACACCCCTTGGGCAGGCAGCAATAGGCCTCATGCTCCCCAGTCAATTCACGCCAGCAAGTGCAACATGTCGGGGAGCAAGGGAGGAAGGGGAACACACCAGACCAAACTCGACAAATATACCCTACAAAAAGGACAGAAAGACGGTGGCAACTCGACTGAGGCACCACCTAGGAAAGACAAACTAACCCTGAACGATATTATGTCCACCATTAACAAAGTACACAATTCCCTGGAAAACCGAATAGATTCGGTCTCTATGGAATTCTCTCTTATAAGGGCGGATCTGCGCAAGTTGGGTGACTGAGTCCAAGAAGTGGAGGACCTGATCAAAAACCTGAAAACAGACACCGCGACCCTCAAACAAGTAAAGGAGTTAATAAACACTACAAAAACACTCAAAGCAAAATTGGATGACTACAAAGGTAGATCCAGAAGAAACACTGTTCGCATAATTGGTGTACCTGAACGAGCAGAAGAACCAGCCACAGATCTTTGTAGAGGACCACATATTGAAGCGTATTGAATTATTTTTCCATCAAGAGAGCCCATCGCGTTCCGGGGGGAAGACCTAGACCATGCCCCTCCCCCTTGAGACCGATACTGGCTCGAGTCTTCAATTTCCAGGACTGAGATGTTATATTACAAACAGCGCGCACCGCCTCACAAGTCCACTACGAGAACAGCAAAATTACATTCTTTCCTGACTTCACTTTAAACGTACAATGCCTGCCTGTAACCTCTCGGGCCATTGAGTATTTTATCCATCTGGATGGCGGGGTCAGTTTACCATCATATATCCACTGGTTGATTACTGCCAATTGGCCGGCCTAGAAGCACATACAGATGTTTGGGAGGGCTTTTCCTCCGTCATACCACCCCTTTACCAGTTTATGTGTGGCTATTCGCGGTTGTCCCCCCACAGTAATACACGTATCTTACTTTCAATGTCAGTAAAGTATGTGTCTCCGATGGGGTAAGGTGTGTTTTGCAGGATGTATTGGAATCTTGGTAATGCCATCATTTTAAAGCGATCTGCACATCCTAATAGTTCCTCCAGTGTTGAGTGTCCTTCTGCAGTCATTTCACGGGGCCGAGAAAATTATGTGTGTGGAAAAGGGCGGGATCACTTGTAACGTAAATACCCAGGTAACGGAAGCCATCAGTGGTCGTCGTTACTGTGCAGCTGGTGGTAGTTTGAGAACGTGAGTTGAAGTATAAACAGTATAGTGACCCAATCTTAACCAATATGGGATGCTAAACGGCTCGGTACTCTGATCAAATGTCTTGGTTTTGATAAATGGAACATGATCAGCATCTCAAGGGTGAGGGCCTTTGGTTAAGGGGCAACGTGATACCATTCATCGACTTACAAAATGAGTACGTGATGGCAGATTCCGAGAAATATTGATACTTACAACTCAGACATACCCTAAGAGCGGCCGTCCCTCAGGGTACAGACCTCCTAGAGTCAACACCCCTGGAGGACAGACTACTAAGTGAGGGTATAGATAGCAAAGTGATCTCCTTGACGTATAGGTAATTACTTAATAACATGCCAGAACTCTTACAGAAATTACGTGAGAAATGGAAAAATAATATAGGATAGCTAGAAGAAGATTGGCAAGAAGCACTAGCGTACCCCAAGGAAGTGGCCATATCTTCCAGATTAAGATTAATCCAATTTAAGATCCTCCACAGAACACACTTTTTCTGCACCGCTTTGGGAAAAATGAAAAGAAAAGAAGACTACATGTGTAAAAGACATTGCAAACAAGAAGGAACATTCTATCATATAACATAGGAGTGTCCTGTTATTCAGAAATACTGGGGGGGGGCGGTGACAACACAACTACAGTTGGTCAGTGGAAAGGAACTCCAGCACACACCTAAATTATTCTTTCTAAATATATGGGGGCAAAAGAACCTAACCAGGAAAAAACACATCTGGGTAACGCTGGGTTTCGTCATCGCCAAACGGAATATAGCCCGGAAATGGGAAGCAGGCGAATCCCCCACATTATCGGAATGGGAAAAAGGCATGGACTGGTTGATGTTAGCAGAAAAGACCATCTATGAGAATAGAGGCTGCCCCCAAAAATGGGAGAAAATCTGAAGTCGATGGAATGCACACAGGGGTCCAGTCCAGTGTCCGACCCAGCAACATCAGCAAATAGAACGTTCCGCAGGAGGAAGGCCAGACGGGGCAATAAGGTGAACTAGTTGGAGCAAGCTTTTGACCATAATTTATAATATATGAGCACTGAATATACATTGTAAAATTAATGTTATATTGCTGAGAAGTTTCCACTGTATAATACGATATGTGAATTGGAACCCAATATAAAGAGTTTACACAAAAAAAAGCTAGAACGCACTGCAACTTATTTAAACAATGTTATGTAGCGTGCAGCGTATCCCACTGCATGTAAACCCTGGGGCTAATGAAAAATTACCTTAGACAGGAAAGTCGTAGCTGGACACAACTGCATAATATTTGGAGAAACATAAAAGTATGTGAAGTTAAAGTAAGACCCCAAGTTGCATCAGAAGTCCCCATGAAGAATAAAGTAAATATATTTAAAATGCGGTTGAGTAGTATAGCTCACCCACAGACCCTGCTTTTGCACCTGAACATATAGCAACGGAGGGCGTCCCACTCTTGCGACTTTTATATAGCCAAGTGAATTTAGACTTCTTACTCCCAGCTAGTAAGACGGTAATCCAACTCTGGCGACACACGGTCAGAGAAATGGGCTGGCGGGGCTGTTTGACACAGACGACGCCTTTTTGGTAGGTACATATCTTGCCTCAGTAGCTGCACTGTCCGGCTTTCATAAGTGGGACCTATTGGACATTTCCACTTTAGGGGATGTCATGCAGGGCTCTACTATTAAATCATTTCAGCAGTTACAAGCATACTTCTAGCTACATCGGACGCAGTTTTATACATTTCTTCAACTGAGGCATGCTTTGACAACCGTGGTTCGCTCGATTGTTACCTTTCCAGGATTTCATCCCCTGGAGGGAAGACTATTGATGGGGGATTTAGGTGCACATAAGATACGTCAAATCTATCAGACACTGATCCCCCATACCCGCACTACCATACATAAAATTAGGGCGGCTTGGGAGGAGGACCTACCTGACCTAACAGATGACGACTGGGCCGAGGCCATCTCCAGCCCCTGTGGTGCGGCGGTCTCCACATGCTATCGCCTCATCCAGTTCAAGTCCCTGCACCGCATATATTACACATGCTCCCGTCTCTGGAGGATGGGAGTTATTCAGTCCCCTACATGCCTCCGATGTGGAGAAGCAGAAGGCACTTTCTTACACACGTTCTGGGACTGCAAAGCAATACAACCTTTTTGGCATAAAGGGGCGTCCTGTTTGGGACAGGTCCTGTCATGGGTCATCCCACTCGACCCTAGGTTGTTTCTGCTACAGAGCACGGAGGGGATAGGCGGGAACCATTACAAACAACATTTGCTCTTCTTAGGCATCACACTCGCCAAAAGGGACATTGCTCAAGCTTGGAAGGGGACCTCTCCCCCAGCAATAGGTGGATGCATTGGATAAATGCATGGGAGCAGATTGCGCTCTTTCCGGCCTGCGGCTGTCCCCAGAAGCACAACAAAATATGGTCACGTTGGGCTATATTATGTGGCATTGTTCTACCCCTACACCACAATTAGACCCATCTTTGAGATTGACACTAAGTCTCTAATCATTACATGACTCCAGTCATTTAAATTCATTGTGTACTTTTACTTGGACAACATGAGTGGTGTGGAATTGGTCTCTGCCTGTGCCATGTTTCCGCTGTTCTGCCTCCAGTTTTCGCAGGTTAACTGGTTGCGCGAGTTTATTGGTACTGTTGATTTGATGTGCCTTCATAATATATGTAAGCGGCCTCGGCCCCTCTGTACCATGAAAATGCTAATAAATGTGTTATGAAAAATAAAATGCGGTTGAGTAAGCACACAAAGAATGTGTCTGGGATTCGTGAGGGAAGTGTTAAGTGTGAGGGCATGTGGTGAAAGCAAGCAGTGTTTAGGTTGGGGCTCCTGCTCCCAGATTAGCAAAAGGTGGTGACGCGGGGAGAGTCAAAGGTCTTCCTGCCAGACTGCCAAAAGGTTTGCTTGAGGGGATGATTCCAAGAACACAAATCATGGCATCTGCCTGCTGTTTCCCACTTCTGCCATCCAGAAGGACCGTCTGGTATTGTATCATTCCATTTTAAAACCAGTGTTGCTCTAGTGTATAGCATTTAATAAAATATATACCAGCTCAGGAAGGAAGAAAGCGCTACTTCCTTACCTAGCTTATAAACGGAAGCTCTTGTAATATAAACTACACTGTGCGTTATGATGGTGCGGTTCGACCCAGGGCGGGTTTGAAGACACCACAATTATTGTAAAAAATAAGATAAAGATATTACTGTTGGGAAAAGTGTTTGGTGATGCAAATTAACTGCAAAAAAATTACATCTATTGTGAGTAATAAAGCGTAAATGCGTATGAAAATGCAGTTAATCGCCCTACATGTATCCCGGTGCAATTACATCTCAGGACTAATGAAAATTCACTGCAGACAGTCTGGGAAGTCCGTAGTTTATAAAACAAGCATTTACAATGCAATGGTCTCGGCATTGTTAAAGTTAGAGCTATTGGCATTGCTCATGACATTATTTTTGTTTATGTTTTTCTTAAAAATATTTAAAGAAACAGCATTGTTATTTACAATGTCAATAGCTTAATCACTCTCAAATGCGAGACCTATTGCATTTGCACCCACACACAGAGCCACACACACAAAGCCACCCACACACACAGAGCCACCCACACAGAGCAACCCACACACAAATAGAGCCACCCACAGAGCCACCTACACACACAGAGTTACCCACACACAGACAGAGCCACCAGGCATAGAGCCACCTACAAAAAAAGCCACCCACACAAAGCCACACACACAGAGCCACACACATAGAGCCTCCCACACACACAGAGCCTCCCACATACACACAGAGCCTCCCACACACACACAGAGCCACCCACACACACATAGAGCCACCCACACACACACTTCAATGAAAGACGGCTACGATTTCTAATACAGCATTATTTAAATAATTATTATTGGCTCCGTTACGGCGCTCTCAACACAAACTAAATTGTTGCTGCTAAAGATCAGGAATTTAGTTACTGACTCACCTGGGCATCCTCCAAAATAAATTGACCATTGGCCATTAATGTTATGTGAGAGACTAGTTCATTCATCCCACAAATGTGGGTATATATACATATATACAGGCACAAAGTCAGTACAGCCCGCACTCAGAACAAAACAGTGATACTTAAAGCAAAAAAGGGGATTTATTGGTTCATAAACCCTCCGTGATGCGTTTCGGACTGCTATACCGTCTTGATCACACAACGGAGTGCAACACACAAGCGTCTTTAAATACATGGAAGTAGTAACCAACATAGAACTCCAAATTGTGTACAAACAGTGAAAATAGCGGCCATTTTGAAACGTGTTCCAACTGATGCCTTTATGGTAAACTCAGTTTGTATTGGCGCATTGTAAGATGCGTGGCATGGTCCTGCTGCGGCAATCTGCTTTCTATTTCTGGAATTTTGACTGACGCGTGTGCAGTATTTTTACGACATTGTTTTGTATTATGATCAAGTACGTTACAAACCGATCTGAGTAAAGAGAGAGCAGTTAAATCTCGCAAGCGCAGCCTTCGCTAGCCGAGACCTAAAAACCACAATGTGCTGCTAAACAATTGGGAAATGAGCAGTCCGAGTTTCCTGTTCAAGAAAGCAGGCTAGATTTCGCTGCAGCGCGATTTACGTGGGGTGGGGCGTCTCACCTGTGCACCGTGGACGTGATCTTGACCGGCTTACAGCACTGCGCCCATTATAGTGCTGATTGCAGGTAGTTATTGCTGTTTAATGGACGTCTGGCTAGTGGATTGCACTGGCCCGCCGTCTGTGCCCACAATAACGTGCTCTGGTCTCTTGGGGTGCCGCTGTTTCGGGCGGGGCGGCCTGTAGGCCGAACATGTGGTGTGCATTACAGCCTCCCGGTCATTTTACTGCCGTTAGCTGCCATCCCTCCAGGGAGGTTAATTACAGGAAAGCCGTCTACAGATCAGGAGGCTGCAAAGTTTACATACAGTCTAGGGGGGCTTTCTCAGCACCGGCTGAAGAAAGGCGCGCGCCCTGGGGTGTCTTGTGTATGGGGTGGCGGGCAGGACCATAACGTAGGCTTCAGTAACTGCATAGATCTATGTGGCTTGCTGCAGGTATAGGGTGCCCTCTCCACTGGAAGGAGTAACTTGACTGTGCCGTGTCCCATACGTAATTGTAAGTCTAGAGGTAGGACTGCCCCCCCTCCACCCCCCTTCACAGGGGGGTGGGAGGGGCGTGGTGCACTAAGCCTCATTTGTTCTTAGAGTGCTTCCGGTGTTTTGTAACCTCTACATTGCTAGCGTTAGCAGCCGCCATTCCCCGTCACGTGCTGCTGTTCCTGTGGTATCCGAGGTTAGGTGGGGTCAACAACCGCACAATGTCTTCCCGTTCCAGTGGTCCCACCTCCCCTCACTGCGTGCGCTACTGCGCGTAGTCTATGCTCTGCCACCTCACGGGTTGCATTTCACGCCTCGGAGCTGCCCGGAGCTTGACTGCCATTTTCCGTATTTACAGAAGCAGAGGAGCCCCCAGTCGTCTGCTCCCCACTAGGGACTTTTCTCTCAGTAAATGTTTGCGGATTAAAGTCTCCTCAAGTAATCCGGCCCGAGCCTCCAGCTGTGCGCGCGTAACCGCTCTCTGAGGAAGCCGCGTGCAGCACGGTATTGATTGGCACCTTTCAGCCGGGTGGTACCTCGCGTGGAGGCGAGCCTTCCGCAGGTAGACATTGTGGACTGAGCCGGACTCTCTCTCTCTCTCGATGTATTTCAACAGATAACGAAAACATAATGCAGCCGCCGAAGCTTGCTAGTCCCGTCTTGTGGCCTGTGCCCGCCATTACATGGTGTCGGAGGCTGGGATTTTACAGCCCGTCTCCCCGTGCTTAGTTACCCCATACCGTAAGGAAAAACTTCAGAGAATCGCAACCAGGTTGCAAATGTAGCAAGTTATCCTTTTCCAGAGGTTTCTCATCGGAAGGACCTGGAGAATATAAACATCGATGGCTGTGTAATTTTGGGAGTCAGAGACTCTGGCAATTTCTCGGAGTGCTTGGATGGCAGAATTTCAGAAGGCCAGCGGCTCCGTAGAGCACCCCCTTTCTCCGAGGTCAAGCAGAAATGCCTCGGAGAAACGCAGTGGCGTTTTCGGATTGGGGGGCGTGTTTTTCTCTCCTATTCCCATTGCTGGAATGTTTGCATTCCAGAGGAGAGAAAGAAAGTAAAAAACACGCCCCCGAATCCGAAAAAGACGGGGCTTAAACGGACAGATGCCCCTCTCCTCCAATGGCTGGCCTCCGTTTAGGAAGCCAGCCAATGGAGAAGAGGGGCGGGTTCAAGCCCCGTACTAAAAAACGTTAAATCTCGCGAGCAAGGCTGCGCAAGCGCAGCCTTCGCTAGCCGAGACCTAAAAAACTATAATTCCATTATGGTGGGGGTTATACATTCGGTAAAGTCCATAGCTCCTGTGTCTGCAACACTGAATAGAAATTAGAACACTGTTTCTTAAAAAAAGAAAGTTACATTTGGATCAATAGTGACAACAATAAACAGCCGATACACACTGTAAGTTATTTACACAATGTTAGATATTGTGCGCTTATTACAGTGCATTTACAACCCGGCAGTATTAACAATTCAGCGCAAACAGTCTGGACAGACCATTGCTGCGCACACAACAAAAAAAGAACACAAAAAAGATATTAATTACATTATGGTCAGGGATATGCAGTTGGTGCAGTACATAGCTGTCGTGCCTGCAACAATGCGGTAGGGGAACGATGTAGATGTCGCGCCAGCAACACCAACTACCTGAAAAGGACTTCGTGGAAGTCTGTACATATCGTGCCTGCAACACCAGCTATCAGGAAATACGGAAGTCCCTAGATATCATCGTGCCTTCAACAGCAGCCACTAAAAACACATTAACAAAATAGTGCTTGCAAATAATACTTACTGATGAACATCAAAGAAACAGGGGCAGTCCTTATGGGAGGTTACAACTAGAGGAAAGGCGGGACTAAGGAGGGACTACCAAACAAATTAAACAATGGAAAAAAGTTTTTCCAAAAGACTGTGAAAGGAGCTAATTGAAAACATGGTCTGAAAATGGGCGGAACTTCAAGTCCATACCTGAATATAGCATGCCTCGCAGAGCAGTGCATGCGCTGCCCAAGCTCGACCTAAAATGTGGTCCTAAAACCTCTTCTGCTAACTTCAGGCAGATTGCATTATTTGATGCGATAGGGCAACTGTTTGCCAAGAGTATTCTTCTTCAGCTTCAGGACTGGGTATTTGGGAATAACCTTGTTTCTGTAGAAGAAGCTGGTTTTCGTAAGCACCGTGGTACCCTAGATATGGCCCTCCAAACACTTATTGAAAAGTATTGTGTGTGGTAAGGTTAGATTTCAACAGGGTTGACCATAGGACGCTGTGAAGGAAATTGGTTATACTAGGGATCCTAGCGCATTTGCTTAGGTTTATTGTTGCTCTTGGACTTGGACTCAGGTCCACATGATAGGTAACCAGGGTCTGTCCAGTAAAGTAGAGACATACAAGGGTTTGAAGCAGGGGTGCTTACTTGCGCCCCAACTTTTCTTCCTTTACATCGATGACTTACATAGCAGAGTTGATCAGCATAAGGGGTATCCACCTAAACGAAGAACGATGAATGTTGGTTGTCTTCTCTATGCTGATTATGTTGTTTTGATTTAGCCCAAATAGGACCACAGAGGCATCTTTCTGAGCAGGGAAACTAAGTTTATGAAATTTATTTTTAAATAAACATCTCTTAAGAGGAAAGTTATGTTTTTTAGGTATTAGGGGTGCAAAGTTAGGAAGGAATTGCACTGATCTCTGGGGAAAGATAAGCTGGAAGTGGTGAAGCTGTACCCTTATCTAGTTAGAATGTTTTCTATTAATTGCTTAAAAAGTGATCATATCAGTCAGTGTAGAAGTAAGGCATTATCTTAAGCCTTAGCCATTTGCAGCCTATATAAGTTTTGTGGGTAGAGGCGTTTTTGGTCCATGTTTTGGTGGTAAAAATCCCTCCTTCATTGAGCTATGCCTGTGAAGTAATGAAAGAGCGGCATTGGTCCTTTTTCGTGAAGGTTGAAGTGCGCATTTGGCACTAAATTTGTAATTTGAATTTTTCAGCTGTACCTTTGGCTTTCTGGCTTGAATTTGGGCTCCTCGCTATGAATGTGTTTACCATGGCAGGTGTTTTAAGGTGGGGGACTAACATACTGAACAGTGACTTGGGTTCCATTTAGCTACATTAAAATATGAAATCGGAAGGATATGTTCGAAATTGGTCAGAGGGAATTGGCACCCTTCAAAGTGCATGGTTTGAAAACCTTCTGATTAAAAAATCTATTTATGAAGTTAGTCTGAAAAGGGATATTGTACTGTATACTCAGCATGCCCGTAATGAAATAGTAGTGGAGCGTAGCATTTGTAAAAAAACACAACTGTATTAAGTATGGAATCTTCCTCATGGTGTGCTTAGAACTATTTTGTTACTAAGGCTGAATTTGCTTCCGCTACGAATTATCACTGGAACCTGGGAAGGATTACCTAGTTACAAGAGACTTTGTGATCTTTGTGGGAATTATGTGCAAGATATAAATCATGTTATTTTTTTGTCCTCTCCTACATCCATTGTGATGTAAAAAAAAATTGCACCTCCTTCGGAAATAGTCTTTTTAAAAAGGTTTTAAAAATGTTTTAAAACAATTTTTAAATATTTTCTAGATATGCTTGTATGTTGTAACTCTATATTAATTGTACTTGGCTCTGCTTTTGTGAACTAGGGCATTTTAGGTCCTAATAGTTTGCACAGTATATATAGATTACTGTATTGGTATTGTTCCGTAAAGTTGAACGTACTGTATAAACAGAAGTATTGTATTAGTGTTGTATTGTAAAACATTTTTTCACTATTTCTTTTTTGAATTATTACGCTTGGACAGTTTCCTATATTATCTAAGAATTGCCTTGTGATGTTTGATTGATTCAGCTGCGGACTTGCACTTTATCTGTCCGTGGGGTATCTTATCAAAGTAGAGCATGTTCGCATGCTGATTGACATTTTCATGTAATTCCGTATGTTTTATACTGTGTGAATTGTATTTAATAAAACCTTGTGTACATTTTATGTGGATCTCTTTGAGTTCCAAATCATAATAAACTTTTGACTTTGACTTTGCACACAGTTACACTTTAAGGAATGATGGCTTAGAAATGATGTCTGTTAACTAATCTCATAACTTTGCTTTGGATTCCAAAGTGAGTTGTGTTCTTGAGGGGCAATAGATGTTATATTTGACTGTTCAAACCACAGTTCTTGACATCAACCTTGTTTTTCATACTATCGATGTCAAACATGGAGTTCCTAGACACAATATTTCTCTGGGCTAAACAGTCCAGCTATGAAATTTTGTTCCAATCACACTGCTTATAACCTTGAATAAAACAACACTGTTCTTTGTGCTTTATATTCTTTACTTAGTGCATTGTAATTGTTTGCTAAATCTGCATTTCTTTTCCCTTAGTCTTTTGTGCTTGTACTCTTTTTGCTATGTCTATTTGTATAGCGCACTAATCACCCATGAGGGTATCCAGGCGCTTGAACAGGTGTGTAGATGAGTGTCACCTCAGAGTAATTCAGAGAGCCAAGGCTTCTGCAGAACTCAAGCAGTGAAGAGGAGGCTCGCATGTGTTGTGGGAGGCCGTTCCATGTTTTTGGTTTGATATATGAGAATAAACAACCTTCTGATCTGCTCTTGTGGATGCAGGGGATGTGTGCGAGTGAATCTGAGTGTAGGTGTCAGTTAGGCCTGTCAAAGTGTATGCAGTTGTTGGGGAATGCTGGGCCAGTGTCATGAAAGGTTTTGTATGTAAGCGTGAGGAGTTTGAATTGGCTGCATTTGTGAATGGGGGGCCAGTGTAACTCTCTGAGGTGGGGTGAGATGTGTGTTTGGTGTGGGAGGTCGAGTATGAGTCTTACGGCGGTATTCTGAATGATCAGGAGTCTAAGAGCTTCTTGAAGATTCCGACATAGAGTGCGTTGCTGTAGTCATGGCTGCTAGTGACGATTGCATGTGTGACGGTATGTCAAGTGTTCTGTGACAGCTACTTGAAGATTTTTCAGAGCATACATAGGATGTGAAAGCAGGCGACACTCACTGTGTTGACCTGTGCTGTCATGTTGAGCTTATCGTCCAGAATGATCCCCAGATTCCTGGCATGGTTGGTGGGTGTTGTTGTTGGTCTTAGCTCAGTCGGCCACCAGGTGGTGTCCCAAGGGAATGTTTGGTTTCTGAAGACCAGTACTTCTGTCTTGTTGGAGTTGAGCTTCAGGTAGTTGATACCCATCCATTTTCCTACAATGGTCATGCAGTTGGTGAAGTTGGTTCTGGCGGTGGTAGTCCTTCGGAGAGAGGATGAGTTGTGTGTCGTCGGAGATGATCTTGATGGACCGGGAATTGTTTTATGTTGGTGAGTTTTGTCATGTAGTCATTGAACAGGGTGGGGCAGAGGGAATCACAGGGTGACTCCGCAGATCAGGTTCTTGGCCTCTGATGTGAAGGGTGACATTCTGACTCTTTGAGAGTTCTTCCTGTGAGAAAGGAACAGATACATGTGAGTGCAGGTCATTGGATGCCAATCTCATGAAGTCTTCTGTGTGTTGTGGGATATTGTGTTGAATGCCATGGAGAGGTGGAGCAGGATGATGGCCGTTGTTTCTTCTCAGTCCAGGATGGTTCGGATGTTATAGGTGGCTGCGATGAGTTCTGTGTTTTTTTCGGAATCCTGATTGACTGTTGTTCAGTCGGTGGTGTCGTTGGAAGTAGGTTGTGAGTTGCTTGTTGATGGCCTTCTCTATTACTTTGGCTGGGTAGGGGATCAGGGAGATGAGTCAGAAGTTGCCCAGTTGGTTCAGGTTAGCCAATGGCTTCTTGAGGAAGGTGTTAACCGCTGCATGTTTCCAGTCTTCCAGAAATGTGGCAGATGTGATGGAGTTGTTGATGATGCGAGTGAGAGCGGTACTGATTGGTGATGTTCCCAGCTTGTAAACGTGTTGGAGGCCTGGATCGGATGGGGCCCATGAGTGGATGGTCTGCATGATCAACACTGTGTTGTCTCTGGTGAGGGTTTTCCATTCAGTCAGGTGGCCGTATTGGTTTGTGATGAGCAAGTTGATGCTAGGGTTAGGTTGGTGTGCGAAGTTGCTGTAGATGTTCTTGATATTTCAGTGTACGAAGTTTGACAGGTTGTTGTAGAGGATGATGTTGACCGAGGGTGTGGTGAAGTCGTTGACGAATGACGAATGAGAAGATCTCTTTGTAGCTTTTGTTGCTCCTTTCGATGTGCTCAGCTAGCACACTTTTCTTAGTGTCTCTTAGTTGCTGGTGGTAGCATCTGAGTGCACTTTTGTAGGTGGTTCTATTGGTAGTTTTTGGCTGTCTCTCTGATTTCTCTCTTTGACAAATGAGAAGATCGCTATGCAGCTTTTGGAGCTCCCTTCGATGTGCCCAGCTAGCACTCTTTTCTTAGTGTCTCTCAGTTGCTGGTGGTAGCATCTGAATGCACACTTGTGGGTGGTTCTATTAGTGGTTTTGTGGCTGGCTCTAGCTGTTTACAGTGTTGTTTGGCATGTCAAAGAACCTGTCTGTACCAGCTGACCTGCTTGTTGAATTTTCTTTTCTTGTTGGGTTTGATGGGTGCGAGAAAGTCTGCACAATTCTTGACGCAGTTTTCGAAGTTGGTGATGTCCTCTTTAAGGTCATCCTTGGCATTGGGTTGATCAGTGCTGAGGGTGTTGATCCAGTCTGTTTCTGAGATTTTGCCCAGCTGCAGCTTGGCAGGCTGATGCTGGTGGATGCGTTGACTTGCAATGTGTTGATTTGGAAGTTGATGATGGCATGGTCGGTCCATGTGAACAGCGAAGTGACGTTATATTTGATGCTGGTGGTGAAGATGGGGCCCAGTGTGTGCCCCGCAATGTGTGTTGGTCTTGTGATGAGCTTGGTAAGTCCAATGTTGTTCAGGCTTTCGAGGAGTGCTGTGGAGCTGGGTTTGGTTATGTCTTCCAGGTGGAAGTTGAGGTCACCAAGAAGTACGTAGACTCTGAAGTTGAAGGTGAGGGGGACGATGAAGTCGGTGATGAGTCTGGTGAATGTGTCTTGCAGTCTGGATGGGTGGTAGGCAAGGGTTCTAGTTGGGTGAAATTCCCTGAGATTTGCAGCTTGAAGTGCAGATGTTCCAAGAATGGAGTGGCATTCTCCATGGATGTTGAGCACTTGGTAGAGTCCTTGTAGACGATTCCTGTCTTGTGAGGGCAGTCCTGTCATTCAATCTTGTAACTGGCCTTCCGGAAACTTCTCAAAACCCATCTTTTCTGCACTTCACACTAGCATGACATGCCTATCTGTCTGTCCGCTACATAAGCGCTAGGAGTCCTCAGGGTAGCTATGCGCTATACAAATCTAATTTCATTCATTCAACCCCCTGAGATTGGCACAGCGATGTCTTGTACCGATGTGGAGTTGAACCAAGTTTCCAAAAGGAAGAAGAGGTTTGATGTGTCGCTGCTCAGCAGGTCCTAGATTTTACTCGTATATTTTCTGAGAGATTGTGTGTTGAGTAGTATTCGAGTGACTGTTGGTGTGCTGGTTTGCTGTGGTGTTGGCTGGGGGTGTTT
The DNA here is from genome assembly GCF_964204655.1 of Triturus cristatus. Classification (NCBI taxonomy): domain Eukaryota; kingdom Metazoa; phylum Chordata; class Amphibia; order Caudata; family Salamandridae; genus Triturus; species Triturus cristatus. Next base: position 953,892,632 of record NC_140590.1, on the reverse strand, counting down.
CTGGCGTTGCAGGTGCTTTGTGCGGTGTGTGGGTAAATGACTGCAGGAGAACTGGCTGTGCGTGCAGGTGAAGGCTCCTACCAGGATGTGTGATGCAGAGCGGCAGCACAGGCAAGCTGCATCTCGGGTCTAGCGACCGGAGGAGCGCAGCAGGATATCACTGGAGTGTGAATGGACCAGCGTTTCTGCCACTGGGTGCGGTCCAGGCGCAAACAGGCTTGCAATTGGTGCATCTTCAGTGTGTCACCGGCACGCATCAGCATTTCCGCTGCGCATCCACTTTGCAATTGCCATTAAGTCGGTCCTGAAAGGGGGAAGGAGTGCAGTGATGTCACATTGTGCATATTTGAGTTCATAAGTAGTTAAGAATCGTATCACTAACTGCTTCTTCCTATTGTTCTATGTCATAATCTTTCAGGTTCCACGCTGGGCAGGCTCCCAAAATCTAAGACTGTAGATTGAAGGCTACCTCAAATGAGATACTGGATCTCCAGCACAGGTAAATTGCAGCTTAAAGCAAGATTACAGGCAAACAGGTCTTCATAGATTGACTTCTTGAAGTATGCAAGGTGTGGGCACTTAGGTGATCCCGGCTCCCTGCATGCAGCTCTGCTACACCATTTGAAGTAATTTTTATTCGCCTGAAGCAATTTTAATCATCTGTTCTTTATTTTACTCTGGGGTTTATGTAGGGCGGGTGGTCTCTAGTTTTTACATTTTAAATTTGCCACCTTCCTCTGATCCACTGCAGCTCCTTGTGCTGTTTGATGCGGAGAGGTAGCTGGCAGTTCCAGGATGTTGTTTTCTTGCACTTCCTGTAAGCTCCATACCGCACCACCATTTTTGACAGTTAGCGGTCTAGCCTTTCAGGTAATCGGACCACCTTCAGTCCTGCACCTACTTAAGCCCATGGTGACGGGTACACGCTGGTGATTCCGGCTCCCCGTATGCAGTTCTCTACACCACTTGAAGTAATTTCTAATCGCCTGGAGCTTTTTTAATCGCCTATTCCTAATTTTACTCTGTGGTCTATATTGGGCGGGGGGGTCTCTAGTTTTTACATTTTAATGTGCCATCTCCCTCTGGTCTGCCGCAGCTCCATGCAGTGCAGCATTGTGATTAGTCTGAGCATAGTGGTTCGATGCTCTGCCAGGGAAAGGGGTCCTGGGCATGTTCTCGACGCAGGCTGTAATGCAGCCTACTTGGAAAAAGTTTGGCCAGTCCCAGAGGGTTGACCAACAGTCATAAGCACTTAGGAGTGGGCAAACTACTCATCCCCTGCCCTGCTCCGAGAGCAGAGCAGCCCCGCCCGCAAAGCAGCACGGAAACATAAAATGATAATTACTAAAAGTTATTATCATTTTATTTTTCCTTTATTTGCTCTGCTTAAAAGCAGTGGGGCGACGCTCCTCCGCCATAGCGGAGGAGCCGCCACTGAGAGGGACCTTTCCGTGTCATCATTACAAATGGGACAATGGACCAGTTGAGGAGCCATTTAAAAACACTCCTAAGCTTTTTGGTGAGGCCACTCTAAGATATTTGTACTTCAATGCTAGGTAATTGCTGAAACATTGCTTTGCGATTTGGGACTTAGGGGCATATATATGAAGCTTAATTCCCATTCGCAAACGGGCTGATTCTCAGAACGGGAAAAAGCCTTTTGGGATGTATCATCCCAAAAGGCCCTCGCAATATAGGGAATCGCAAAATTTGTGATTCCCTATTTTGCGAATGCATTTAATGAATCGCAAATTGCGATTCCTTAAATGCAATGCAGGAAGCACCCAAGTTGTGCAATTTTGCCCTAAGAAGTTGCAAACTACCACCAACTTCAAGTTGGTGGTAATTTGCGATTTCTTTTAAAAATGCACTTTTTTGCATTTTTCAAAGTGGCATGTGGCACACATACATGCCCTTAGGGAATGTATGTATGCCACATGTGCACACATACATATTTTAGGGGGGCAACAGGGTGTCCTTTGGACACCCTTGCACCCTTGAAATTGCATTGCGAGTACCAAATAGCGAATGACTTCCCATTCATTCCTATGGGCCTCCAGGCCCATAGGAATGAATGGGAAGGGATTCCTTAATTGCAAATCGCAATTTGCGATTCGCAATTAAGGAATATTAAGGAATCTCAATTATTATTGCGATTCCTACATACATTGCATTTTGCGAGTCCTTAATAGCGGTTCGCTAAACATCGCGATTAACGGTTTGTTCTTACATATGCTCCTTAATCTTGGACTCTAAGCCGGATCTGGCATTTATTACTGAAACTTGGCTTAAAGCTTCCACATTACCTGCTATCCCAACAGCTATACCTATAGGTTATAAGCTATTGAATTGTGATAGGAATGACCGCCCTGGAGGGGGTTTTGCTGTTATTTTGAAAGAATCCCTCACATGCATGGTGGAATTCAAGCTCTTATTGAAGGCTGAGAGATTCTAGCCTTCCAGCTGGCCCACAAAGAACGACTACTGTTAGGAGGTGCAGTTCTTTATAGACTTCCCGGGTACAATTCCCACATGACCAATAACCTTCTCGCTCAAATAACTTATCTAAACATAAAGTATGAACATTATCTAATCATTGGATATTTTAATCTTCATTTTGAAAAAAAATGGAAGATTAAAATATCCAATGATTAGATAATGTTCATACTTTATGTTTAGATAAGTTATTTGAGCGAGAAGGTTATTGGTCATGTGGGAATTGTACCCGGGAAGTCTATAAAGAACTGCACCTCCTAACAGTAGTCGTTCTTTGTGGGCCAGCTGGAAGGCTAGAATCTCTCAGCCTTCAATAAGAGCTTGAATTCCACCATGCATGTGAGGGATTCTTTCAAAATAACAGCAAAACCCCCTCCAGGGCGGTCATTCCTATCACAATTCAATAGCTTATAACCTATAGGTATAGCTGTTGGGATAGCAGGTAATGTGGAAGCTTTAAGCCAAGTTTCAGTAATAAATGCCAGATCCGGCTTAGAGTCCAAGATTAAGGAGCATATGTAAGAACAAACCGTTAATCGCGATGTTTAGCGAACCGCTATTAAGGACTCGCAAAATGCAATGTATGTAGGAATCGCAATAATAATTGAGATTCCTTAATATTCCTTAATTGCGAATCGCAAATTGCGATTTGCAATTAAGGAATCCCTTCCCATTCATTCCTATGGGCCTGGAGGCCCATAGGAATGAATGGGAAGTCATTCGCTATTTGGTACTCGCAATGCAATTTCAAGGGTGCAAGGGTGTCCAAAGGACACCCTGTTGCCCCCCTAAAATATGTATGTGTGCACATGTGGCATACATACATTCCCTAAGGGCATGTATGTGTGCCACATGCCACTTTGAAAAATGCAAAAAAGTGCATTTTTAAAAGAAATCGCAAATTACCACCAACTTGAAGTTGGTGGTAGTTTGCAACTTCTTGTGACATGCAGGAAATTGGAGAACGATATGAGTATTCTTCAAATGAAACAATGGATTAGTGGCCCAACTCTTAAAGAAGGCCATACTTTAGATCTTTTTTCAACATCAAAACTATGAAAATCCAGGACATGGTGCCATTATGTTGGACCGATCATTTTTTAATTCCAGTTGCAGTCACGGTCCCTAATGATACATCCCAGCCAGCTGACCCCAACACTAGTCCACAGGGCCTGGAGGTATGTAAATGAGGATATATTTTCCATGCATTTATTTCTCCCTCCCCTCAACTGAGATGGAAATACCTTTAGCTAAATAGATTGAAAATCTAAAAGCCAATAGATTAGATAGAAGCCAACCAAAGTGAGAATAGCGGAAAACGAAATGCAAGGGCCTTGAACAAAGGTGGAGGCTTTCTAGAAACAGAACAGATCACTTAAAATATAAAGAAGAAATTAAACAATATCATAAAGCCCTGAAGAGAGGCAAGAACGACTATTTTATCAGAAGAATTGAGGAAAATAGCAGCTCCTCAAAAGAAATGTTTACAATAGTGAAAGAGCTTGCACAGCCAACCTGCCTATCTCAATCTTTACACCCCACTGAAATGCTTTGTGAGGTAATTGGAAAGTATTTTACATATAACATTGGAAAAATATATATTCGTCCTTCTAGGCCCAAACATCTTTAGAGAAATCCCCTTAGTTCACTACAAGCCCCCATCCCAACCCTGTCTCCCATTTGGGAGTTTTTGAATATTCTCCAGAAGAACAGGTCCTCAAATTGGTGTTGGAGGTTAAATATGGCTCCCTTTCTCACCCCAATCCACCTTTTATCTATTCTCGATTAGCTACCACACTATGCCCCTATTTTACAAAACAATTTAATCAGTCCTTTGCAGACGCTATCTACCCCGATGTCTAGAAGGAAGCGATACTTCTACCTCTTGCCAAAATCCTTGAATTGACACCTCCACTCTTTCTAATTATCGGCCCATATCACTCCTCCCTTTCATGTTAAACATACTAGAAAAACTAGTGAACAGGCTACTAACCATTTTTTTAGAAAACAATAATCTACTGGATCCTTCGCAGAGGGGCTTTTCGGACCAATACTAGTACTGAGTCTACGTTGTTAGCTGTGTTGGATGACATTAGGCTAGTAATTGATCAGGGCAAGTCCGCTACCCTGATCCTACTAGACCTTTCTGCGTCTTTCGACACTGTGTTTCATAGTCTACTGATTAACAAACTTTTTGACATTGGCATAAAGCTCTCCAATGGCTAGGCTCATTTACAAAAAAGAGGTCGTATACAGTTCAGCTGGGCTCTTTCAGATCCAATTCCCATAAATCAAAATGCGGAGTCCCACAGGGCTCCTCACTAAGCCCTACCCTTTTTAATGCCTATGCAGCCTCTTTGGCCACAATTGTAAAGAAATGGGGTTTCAAAATAGTTCATATGTGGTCAATACCCAGTTAATTCACTAGGAGAGAACCAAGAGGAAAAATATGTCAAACTACATATGTGCCTCACGGTAGTGGCAGACTGGATGACCAATCACCTTCTAAAGTTACATGCAGACAAAACTGAGATCCTGCTATTCGTTGGGGCCCATCAGATTAGGGATGCCTCTTGGTGGCCAGACTCTCTTAGTGACTTGCTTCCCCTTAAGAAATCTGTGAAAAATCTGGGGTTCATCATCAATGATTCTTGAAGAACATATTAATTCTACATGCAACAAATGTTTTAAGAAAGCTCTTTAAATGGATCCCGATAGCCTCGCGAAAGACCTTAGTCCAGGCTTTGATTACTAGTTGTTTGGACTATGACAGCACCCTCTTTGTAGGCATGGTGGACTACCTTTTTACAAAATTGCAGGTAATCTAAAATGCTGCAACTAAATTAATCAGTAATATGGACAGGTTTAGCTCTGCCTCGTCATGCTTAACATCTTTACACTGGCTAGCAATGCAAAAACAAAGAGGCTTCAAACTTGTATGTTATCCTCACAAGACCTTGTACAATACTGGCTCGGAAATTTTACAGACCAGAGTTGAATTCTATAAACCTTCTCATGACTTACGATCCCGAAATTTAGCCTTAGGCAAAACTATCAGAATAAGGAAAGACAGAACAGGCAGTCGTTCATTTTCACATCTGGCTGCAGTCCACTGGAATGCCCTCCCCTTGGACCTTTGCCTCACAGTTGATCATTTTCAGTTTAGAAAGAGGTTACAAGCTTGGCTGCTTTCAATATAATTCCCTCCTGTACTGTTCTTTTTTTGTGGGGTTCTTTCAGCTGACATGCTGGAAGTCATTCAGGGCAGTGATATCTCCTAGGAAATTATTGTTTTGCTTTATAAATAAATAAATACAAAATCGGTGTGGTTTGGATAACCGGCTGCATCCAAGATGGTTTACCTACCTTGTAAGGCTTCCATAGATTTCATCTACTGCTGCTTGTTCCACAAGAGTTAGAGCAAAGGCGGGAAAGTATCTAAAGGAGTCGGCTATGCCAAAGCCTCCGTAATGCCCCCCTCCACCCATCGAGGTGGAGCAACAGATAGTACTTCGCTAGGCTAATCTGCATAGCAGCTAATGAGCCAGCAAGGGGACATTTGCTGGGCAAAATTTGCAGGTGCATGTATGGTGAGCAATGAGGGGGTCAAGAAGCAGGGGTGCCTGCTAATGCTCAGTCAGGCCTGGAAAATGCTGTAAGGTACACGTATGCCTGATCCTAGAACTGACACAAGCTGCTTTGGTCAGAAGTGACCCAAAGTTTTAAGAACTTAAAGAAGACAGAGTTGAGAATAGTAGAGCTGACAATCAAGGAGTCTGGAGAAAAGCCTCAGAAGTAAGTCTTATGCAGGGTTGAATTGGTAATGGGGGCACTCAAGTAGTGGGCCAGTATCTGAGTTGCAGCTGTGGGCCGCTTTTCTGGGCAGCGTGGTGGCTGATTTGGCTGTGTCTGCGCTGTTCAGATGCCGTCAGTGGCCCAGTGGGGGCCTGAACAGCCTTACCGGAAGCAGATGGGCCTCTATTACCTCCCTTTTACTAAGGGGGCGGAGGTGCCATTCCCAGTCTCTTGCTGAGCCGGCCCATTAATGTATGCAGATTGAGCAGGCGGCCTGAACCAAAGTGGCCTCACTTATTATATTCAGGTGGAGTTCACCATTGTGAACTAATCCTTGCACAAAGTGTCCTGGCAACATTTGCATTTTTTTTTTTTTAATCTCCGTGAAGTTAAGAAAATATGCCTCTTTTAGACAACCCCCCCATCTTTTCATAATACTTAAAACACTGAAGCAGTGTTTTGCGGAAAGGTACAATCCACAAATGTGGGCCACTTTTTTTTAGGGTGCCTGGGCCTATTTTTCATCCTAATACAACCCTGCTCTAAAGGTGGAAGGTACGACTCGATGCTAATTAATAGAGGCTGCTGTCACGTTGAATCTGTGCCTAGAAGTTCCGGCTGACAAAACGGAAGACATAATAAGGGCGGACAATGTCTGCTTTTTAGGATTTCCAGAATGGCCCTCGAAGAAAGGAACCATTCGTGAACGAATTCAGAGGTTCCTGGAGGGGGAGGATCTCCCAGTGGACTCTCTCTCCCAGAATGTGGTGCGTAAAAAGTACATTCTGCTCGAGGGTCAAAGCATCAAGAGAACAGTAACTGTGGAACTGGGCTGCGGTGTGAAAAAGGAGCATCGTGATGTAACCCGTGACAGTGTGAAAAGTATTCTCCCTCATTACAAAGAAAGACCAAGCAACTGCAATAGATGGAGAGAGCACTCATTACAATGTAAACGTGCCTATCTCTGAGGCACCCAAAAAAGTTGAGAGCTTCAGTGAAGGCAATGCATGCGTATTTGCACAGGTGATAGAGGTAGAAGACTTTTTATTCTCGAGGCAGAATGGATACAATTTGCATTAGTACCACAACCGGGAAGGGGCATAGTTCTAGGTAGAATAAGCACTATGCGGCTCATTTATAAAAGCATTTTTGAGTACATAAAACAGCTCAACAGGAATACTCTTTTACATACTCTTACTCGCACTTGTGAATCAGCCCAGAAACGTCCAGCTCTCTATTGCTAAAACTATAACAAGGATACAGTCCTATCTGTTTGTACTAGCTGTTTAAGAAGGGGAAACAGCCTTTACTAGTTTCTTTACCTCACAGTATCTTGACCACATACCCTTTATCATGCAAGGTAAGTTTATTTAAGGTTATTATATATAAATATTACCTACTGGTGGTCGCCTTTAGGCAGTTGCAGTTATGGCCATGTTTCCATAGGAAAAACGTTTTTTGACTTGCCTATTTCTTTAGTGCCATTTGATGAATTTTCATGAACTTTCCCAAAAAAAAGTGTACATGTGATTCTTGTTGTGCATGGAAAGTTTTGGTGTGATCCATCAAGCGCGGGGTGAGAAAAAGGGGAGGGTGTGTTTCCTATGTTAATTCTCATAGACTCTTAATGCACACCTGCAGCCCGAACCACTGGACAGAGTTACACCAAATTTGTCAGGAAGCTGGCTTTTGGTCCATAGATTGTGCTTTTTGTTATTTGGTGTAAATCCATTCTGTAGTTTGCAAGATTATAAAGGAAATCCAGATTTGTATATCTATGACCTTGAATGATTTGCGAATAATGACGAGCTCGCGCAAAGATCTGCAGAGCTCTGATTGGTTGCCAACACTTTAACCAGGGAGTATTGGCAGCCATCCTGTGACTCGGCTTAAGCCGAGACTCACAAAAAAACAGAAGAAAAGGGTGCAAGGTATGAATACCCTGATGCCGTAAACTTGGTCCTGAAGTCCCAGGGGGACCCCGCTAGGCCAAAACGACATTTGTTCTAGTTTGCCATGAAATTGTGAAATTCACAGAAAAAAAACATAAAAAGGAGTGGGGCGCACGGGGACCCCCTTAATGGGTTCTAATGAGCCCCAGGGACTACCACCTCCCCAGGGCCTTAATTAATTAATGCAGTGGGACAGCATGGACCACCCTCTTTGGGCTGATTTAAGCCCTGGGAACTAACACTCCCCCCAGGGCTAAAATGATTAAATAATATGGGGGGGTTGCCCAGACCACCCGTACCCCGGGAACCACCACATTCCAGGACCAAAAACATATTTTGAAGTGGGGTGGCCGTGCGTCCCCCCTCCCGGGCCACATACAGTCCCAGGTACCACCACCTCCCTGGGTCTTGCGCGTGCATAACAAAGGAGGGGGCAAACCGATCCCCCTCCTGGAGCCATATATGGCCCTGGGGACCGCCATCACCCAGGCCCGGCTCCTGCTATGTCCTGGGGTGTCCACCCCTGGGACATAGCTGTTTGCTTTTGCTTGAAGCAAGCACTCCGCTCCCAACAAGCCAGAGCTGACAAATGTGCTCCCGCTTGCTGGAAGCGGGGGTTTCATCTCTTTCCCTGCCCGCAGACATAGCGGGAAGGTAAAGAGATTAAACTATTGTTCCTGCACGCAGTGAGCTGCATTTACAGCAGCTCCCTGCGTGCAGGAACATTGCTAGCTCCTGCATGAGGCGGGGACCCGGCTGGGCCCGGGGGGGCCTTGAGGCTCCCCTGTGGTCCCAGAGCACACTGGGTGTCCTAGGTAGGCTCCAGGGCACTGGATATGTATATATGTGTCCTTGTGTGTATATATGTATATGCAGATATGCTCCCCTCCATGTCGATTTCCCACAAAGGAAATCAGAATGTCGTCGAGTGGTCCAATGAAACAGGCAGCACAACCAGATTAGTTCGTCCAAACCGTATTTACTCTATCTTGTTCTTCTCCATAGTGCAACAATAAAAGTATGGGGACGCGTTTCGGCTGGTGCCTTCAACTAGTAATAGAGTTTACAAAGTGCTAACTGTTTATGAAAGGGAGATAGCCCTTCCCCCACCACCAAAATACAAGTACTGGACTGCAAATGACTGTTTTCAAAGTTCTAGAGTTAACCACCATCTTGTTTGTAGCACAGAACCCCTGGCGCAATACATTTATGATACATTTAATTTTGTTCACATTTATACTGACATTATTAACGGTAATGTACCAGTTTATGCGTGGCCCCTTCTTTCAACATATTTGCTAATTTTATAGTAACATGATTTTTCCATTATACAAACGTTCTTTGAAATTTAAAATCTATAGTAAATGCCTGTGCAAAACTCCGCACAACATGTCATCAATTGGTCAATTTAAATGTTGTTGACAACAGCTAATAGAGGAAATCCGTCCAACATCATCTTTGGCTTTGGAAGCATTCTCTCCAGTAAAGTACTGTTCGGCTGAGATAATGATAGGAAATTACACATAATACACCAAATACAGGATTCCCTCATAGTGTACTGTATAAATCCCCATATTATTGAGATTGTAAATTGAAACATCACATGAAACACAAGTCTACAGATCAATTGCTTGTTGTATATATGTACAATTTAGCCGACATGGACTGTGTATTTTTTGTCCATCAATATTATGCCATTGACTTAATCCTGTATCCTTCATATGCGTGTTCCCGAGTACTCATTCCATGGACCCATCATACATGCAGGATAATGGCCACTTCATTGGAAAAACTTTATCTAGACATGTTTTTCTACTACAGCTCTCATAAGTCAATCTTACCGCATTTACAAAAATGCATAACCAATGTGCAAAAAAGCATGTAATAAAGAGGCCAATTATAATAAAGACATAATGTGCAAGACATATTGTGGTCAGGGCATGCATTCTTCTGTGACCCATCTGCCCTGAGTAAATGGTCACAGTGCTAATGCTAACGTGTCTAATGCGAAGAAATCCAGTAGCAGTTAAAATGTCATGTGCCTTAAAGTCATATTTATGGGAGACTCTGAGTCAGAATTTGTGTAATATCTTGAAGCTGTCTCAACCCCTAAAGTGCTGACAAAAAAGTGCCCAATGTAAAGAAATCCAGCTTTCAGTTAAAGTGTCATGTTTATCCTCCATTTGTTCATTCATAGACGATTAGAGTTAAATTTTCAGAAAAGCAAAATTCGAATTCATGATATGTAAATCTGTAAAGGAAATAGGGCCAAGCACACAGACTTCATAACTTTCGTGTAGAGGCACCACAAACTCCATAACCATGGTCTCGGTAAAAAACTGCCTGATGCACTGAAATCCAGTTTACAGTAAAAGTATCATGTGCGTCCTCAATTAATTCATACATGGAAGTCTAAAATTCAGACTTCAGCAAAACAAATTCTATTACGTCATATCCAAAACTGTAAAAAGATCAGAGTTAAAAAATACAGACCAAAATTTTCATGATAGCGACATCGCGGATTACATAACCATACTCTTGGGGCGTGGCTGATGGCCTAAGATGGCGGTTGCATAAATGACGAGCTCCAGGTCGCCAAAGCTGTGCAAATATCTAGTGCCCCTGCCGTGCTGAAGTGACTGGCGGACCCGATAGGCACGACTGATTAAGGCGCCTACCTTCCGGTGAGGTGCTGGAGTGCGGTGGTCATCCCTGGATCGGATACGGCACACTACTGGAGTTGGTGGAGTAGTGGGCCTGGAAGCGGCGAGCGTCGCCCTGGCGCAGCGGACTCTCCTGGGGGCCGGCTGGCTGGAGTCATCACATGAGCGGAGAGTTCTACTGGGTGAGGTCCGGGCTTTGGGCCGGACAGAGCGCACCCGGGGCCTGCGACAGGGGGACTTCGCAGCCGGGGTCTGTGCATCGCGGAACGAGCTGTGCTGCTCCCCGCCGCCTGGCCCTCTACCCCCCCACCCCCGGACACAGAAAGCTTCGGACTGTGCCAGAGCCGGTAAAAGGGTGAGGGTGTTCCCTGCGGGGGGCAGCTGGCTGAATTGACTTCCTCTCTCCCCGGTTGGCTAAATCGGGAGGGGGCCTCCCCCCCACCACCTGGTCGATCTAGAGAATCACTGACACTGAGGGCGGCCTGGGGTGCCAGGACCTGCGGGTGCCCCCTGGGTTTGAGCAGCACTGGATCTCCTTCGTACGCGGTGGTGGACATATGCCCCCCTCCCCCCCCCCCGGGCTGAGGCGGCTGGTGAAGAACCCGAGACCTGGCTGGGAAGGGCACCGGACTGGATCTGCCGCCCGGAGTGCGAGTGCCATACGGGGATCGTTGGAGCGGACCCCCCCCCCCCCCGAGGGGCAGGATCCATTGGGGCCTAGCGCTTTCTTAGAGACGGATTGCTGGCGATGTGCTGGGCCTGGGCGCAGGACCACGTGACGCCCTGGTTTTGAGTCTGTGGGCCCACTGGGAGTGCGCGGCCTACTGCAGCCCAAGCTTTCCTGGGTGTGGGCTGCCTGCGACGAGCTGGGACCTGGGTGCAGGAGCACATGAGACCCTGGTTTTCGACCCAGGGGGGCCGTGCATGGCTTGTGACTCTGGTGGGATCTGCCGCTGCGTGGTATGGATGCCTGCTGATCCTTGCTTTCCGCCACCCTCATCTGCCCCATGAGATGACGTACTCACACTATTTCCAGGCCTCGGGTGGAGGTTCCTGGTTGCGGCCCTGGAGATTGGGGTGCCTCTCGGGCTGAGGAATCACCTGGTGATACAAGAGGTGAGCCATTACTCACATACTGGGAGTTTCCTGATAGAGCTGCAAGATCGCCGCTCACACTGTGAGGTCTCTCTTGGGGGTGCTTACTCCTCCCAAATACTTGATTGCTGGCCCAGGAGCACCGTGCGTAAAGGGCGCCCTCCTACTGAGTACTTAAATCTCCTGAGCTGTAATAGAACATGGGCAGAGGGAAGACACGGACCACCTCGAGGTCGGGCAGGGGGGTTTCTCGCTCGGAGTCTTCCTCTGGCACATCTCCACGGATGGAGCCAGCGCCCACGTCCGCCCCAGCGGGGGATAGATTAGAAATGATCCTGAAAGAAATTTGGGATTCACGCTCCGCACTTGAGAGTCAGCTGGGTACGATTTCGGTGGACTTGAACCTACTTAAAGATGACCACCGAAAGTTATCCGATAAAGTAAAAAATACTGAGCACGATGACCAATTAAAACAGATACACCAGCAGATTGAGGTTTTGCAAGCCCGCGCTGACGATGCGGAAGGGCGGGCTAGGCGGAACAACCTCAGAATTGTGGGTCTGCCTGAAGGAGCGGAGGGGCCCAACCGGACGATCTACATCGAGGAGTGGCTGAAAACTGCAGTGGCACCCACGGGCCTATCTCAGCACTTTACGGTAGAGCGAGCCCACCGAGTGCCTATGCGACGCCCCATACCCGGTTCGAACCTGCGTCCAATGTTGGCACGAATATTGAACTATAGAGACCGGGACCATGTGCTACAAGTGGTGAGGGAGCAGGCCCCGCTCCAGGTGGAGAATGTGAGGGTGTCTATATTCCCAGACTACACGTTAGCCGTTCAGCGGAAGCGCTTTACATTTATGGAAGTCAAAATGAGAGTCCGCGCGGCGGGTTTAACATTTCCATTACTTTCCCCAGCCAAGCTCAAGATCAACTATAACCAACGAGCATTGTTCTTCGATACCCCCGATAGTGCATGAGAGTGGCTGGACTGACACTTCCCTGATGTACTGTGGGAACGGAGACTGGACTCAACGCAGCTGAAGTCTCAACGGGCTCCCCACCGGCGCAGGAGGGGCATGGTCACACAGAGTATGGGGGATTATCCCCCACCTCATCAACAAGTGATGGAGGGGAGGCGGGCAGTCCACCGGACAGCCGAGACACTCAAGAATCCAAAGCCGACGAGCAGCTCTAGCCCTTCTGAGGAAGCAAACTCGGACTCCGACTCTGGAAGTAGCATGGCCCTATTCCCATCAGCATCTACTCAACTCAGTCAGGACCCATTGGATTGAGCCCGAGGGGTCTTTTGGAAGAATACTGCTGCTGAGTACTGGAGACATATCCACCCACTTCAGCAGATTATTACTTGTTCTGCCATAATGCATTTCTAACCGGTCTCTGTTGTACAATGTATGGATGTTACTACTGTTTACATAGGGGAGAAAAGGGAGATCTCATGCTAGTATGTTGGCCCGGCCCGGCTTGGGCATGTACTTGTTCTATAGCTTCAAAAACTTGTGTGTTCCACACGTAGCTTAACCCCACAAGCGAAAGCAAGAGTTCAAAGTGTACGATGTTAATTTAGTGTTGCACAGTTTGGTCGGACGAGGTTCTATTGTTGGACCCAGTATTGGGGTTTGTTCATATTGGTTTAATGGTTGCTGCATATTCTGATTGGGGGCTTTGGGTAAGGGGGTGGTGGGGTGGGGGTGTTTCGGGAGGGGCTTTTGGATTAGCAACTAACGATGGCGGTTGAGAAACTGTATACTGTCATATCCTGGAATGTTCGGGGGTTGGGGTCGGCCCAGAAACTACATAGAATAGTAGCTCAGCTACATCGACGCAAAGCTCAAATAGTATTTCTCCAGGAGACGCACCTCTTACAAACAGAAACAAGTAAATTGCAGAGGAGGTGGAGGGGCCAATTATATGCTACAGCGTACTCCGCCTTTTCTAGAGGGGCTGCAATATGGATAGAGGCGGGAATCCCATTTGCTCATAGTGAGTCCCGAATAGATGACCAAGGCAGGTATGTCTTGATTCATGGGACCTTAGATGGTAGGCAGGTAGTATTAGGCTCCATCTATGCTCCGAATGTGGATCAGGATGCCTTTCTCTCAAGGTTAACTCAGGCACTCTCGCATAATCTACATACTCGATTGGACCATTTTCTCTGTACTACAGATTTATCCCCTGCTATACATCAGAGTACTTTGCTAGGTAAAACCATCTCTGACCATAACCCTATAGAGCTGACATTACATTGGAGACGGGTCCTTACACCTATACCAACATGGCGGCTGGAACCCTTGGCCTTAGAAGATCAGGTATTTCGTGCAAAATTAGCTGACACTATTACTACATATTTTGCTGAAAAAAGGGCATAGCCTCAACTAGATCGGTTGAGTGGGAGGCTTTTAAAATCACAATACGGGAGGTTGCTATGGGAAGTTTGGTGGGGGTCAGATGGGAAGTGAAGAGGGACCTGGCAGAGTTGGAAGACAACCTGCAGGCGTTGGAAGCGGCAGCTCAGGACCATGGGATGGGAGCGGACCAGTTGCAGGAGGCTCGGATCAGATACGCTGAACTATTGGAGCGGCTTCGGACAGTGGATCTCCATGCTTACACGCTGCGTACCTAAGCCGAAGCGGATAGGGCTGGCACGCTGCTAGCGCGAGTGATTGCTCCCCCGTTAACTCTCACTCCAACCTTAGCGATCTATAATGCACATCGCACGTTGATAACTTCCCAGAAGGAAATAAATAAGACTTTCCAAGAACATTATACAAATCTATATATGGCACAACCATCAGAGAGATCGGACGCGCCGGGGCAAGTCCTTGCGGAAATAGACCTTCCCACTGTAACGGACGCATCTGCTGAGTTGTTGGCAGCTCCTATTACCATAGCAGAGATCCGGGTTGCAATAAAAGCGCTGGCGTGCAATGAGACCCCATGCTCGGATGGTCTGCCTGTAGAATTTTATTCCACTTATGTGGACGCACTGGCCATGAAGCTGTTACAATTATATGTCACCTCACTTGAGGAAGGTATACTGCCCCCCACTACTAAGGAGGCAATAGTTATATCTCTATTGAAACCAGATAAGGCCCCCTTTGACTTGGCATCATACCGACCATTATCAATACTCAATACAGAATATAAAATCCTAAGTAAAATGTTAGCGTCCAGATTACTTCCCCTGTTGCCTAAATTAATACACACAGACCAGTGTGGTTTTCTTCCCCAGAGCGTAGCACTTCTCTCAATATTCGTCGGTTGCACACCCTTATGCATGCGGTGAGTGTTGGCCGGATGCTTGTCCTTCGATATACGGCAAGCGTTCGATACGTTAAGCTGGTCATACATGCTTGCAGTATTGGTAGAGTTTGGAATACCCTCCTGAATATTGCAAATGGATTCAATTACTCTATACTAACCCCACGGCCCGCGCCAAGTCGGGAACGATCATATAGCCTGCATATCGTATTTATAGGGGGACTCGCCAAGGTAGCCCCTTGTCACTCCTATTATTTGTGTTGGCGTAGAAGCCAATGGCCCAGCGGCTACGATGCGTGATGGCTCCATATGGCATCCCGTTACAGACAGTAATACACTTAGTTTCACTTTACGTGGACGATATGCTGTTATTTTTTAAAGACCTTGGCATGGACATGCAGCTCATAGCTACTGTGTTTTCGCACTTCGGAGCCATCTCTGGTCTGCATCTTAATGCCACGAAGTCAGTGGCATACTCTTTCTCGGACGCATACGAGGGAACCCATTTGCAGTTTGGTCCTTTGCAATTCAGGGTAGAACCTTCAACATTCAAATATCTTGGGATACGAATCTATAGGTCCCCCGCTGACACTATTGACGGAAATGTGGTGAGGAATATAAACTCGCTCTGTGCACAAGTGTCCTTTTGGAACACCCTGCCGTTGTCAATGGCCGGCCGTTTAGCAGTGTCCAAAATGGTCATGCTACCTAGACCCTTATACCATTTCGTAACTATCCCTGTAGTCCTACCGGCCTGGATTTTTAGGGAAAGGGGAGACATAGACTAGCACTATCCAGGATGCAGCTGCCGAGCACTGCAGGCGGTATAGGAGCACCTGATTTTAAAACATACTGTATTGTTGGGCAACTGCAGTGGCTGGCGTATTGGTTGGCGGGACGTAACTTGTTTGAAATAGAATACACCCCGGCACACTTGCAGCGAGGGAAGTTGCAGGCATTGCTGTGTCCCGGGGCCCCACAAGATACGAGACCCTCCCTTTCTGTTGTCTATTATTTTACACTATTGGAAGCAAGCTCAGAAATCTGCGAAAGTCATGAATCCATATGCTACCAACATCACCCTTTGTGGATTGTCTTCCCGCCGTGGTGTATTATCTACTGTTCAGGTGCGGGACTGGATACAGGCGGGCACGTCCACAGATGGGGATTTCTTCTTGGATGGTACTTTGATGCCCCATGGCGAATTTGTCCGCACTAATGCGGTGCCGGAGGCCCTGTTTCTCATGCATGCATCTGTTGTGCACTATATCCGGAAGTACTGGTTAGTGGCACAGAAAGAACCCCCTACATTTCAATAACTGCGGTCCCTCCACATCATGGGACATGGGCGCCACCTTGTGTGCTGGTTGTACCGTGGACTGCGAGAACACCTACATATACCACTATTGCTTCTCCAACAGAAGTAGGAACTGGCACTGGCGAAGGAGTTAGAAGATGGGAAATGGCACACTGCTCTGGAACATCCCCGACGGGTGTCGCGTAATTTTTGGCTGAAGACAATACAGTTACTAATAATGCACAGGGCCTATCTTACACCTCAGGATATTCACAAAATGTATCCTTCAGCCACTGCACTATGTCCCAGATGCACCCACCAACCTGCTGATTTCACTCATATGTTATGGTCATGCTCTATCCTACGGATGTTTTGGTCGAAGGTTACTCAGGGGCTATCTAAACTCATGGGATGCGCCCCTTGGGACACCATGGAGGTGTGCTTGTTGGGTCTCCTTCCACTCCAGAAGAAGGCGAAAATACTACGTAGATTTACGGGGTTAGCGCTGATGCTCGCAAAACGATTAATAACACAGCGCTGGAAGACTTGTACGGCCCCACGAGGGGGCAAATGGAGGGAGGAGGTCATTAGATGGGCAGTGGAAGAAGGGGAGGCGCTCCGACGCGAGGAATATAGGGGATTGCGGAAAAGACCGATTTCTCTAGAATGGGCCCAAGTAATAGAGCAGTTTAAAGCGGAAGCAGATGACGACGCAGTAGAGTCCCTGGACCCTCTGATGGCTTAGATACCACAGCCAGATCCCTGCCTGGAAGAAGGTTTAGCCAAGGAGGGTTCCCCCTCCCCCCTTTTTCTTCTCCCTTCCCCCCACACACTCTGCTGATTCTTGGGTAGTGTTCAGCTCCCTTCCCCCTCTCTCTCTCCCCCTCCTGCCCCCCTGCTCGGGGGCACATTGGCTTAACATTAGCATGATTGGCCCTCAGGGGCCTGTCCGGTGGAGACGATTGGGATAAAAGCGGCTAAGTTTATAGTTAACAGTTAGTAGGGAGGGAAGAGTTGCGGGTGGGATGTTGAGGGTAGGTGTTGAGGGTAGAAAATGATGATATACAGAGGTATACGATATATTATTCTAAACAAATTACTGTGATTAAGAATGATGGCGTAGATTACTAGTTTACGTACCCAGCGACTGTAATCAACCATGTATTGTCATAAGGACGCTTGACAACATATGCAAAGATTTGAACACTTAACTGTAATCCCAAAAATTAAGTTATATACTGTAATCCGATTTGTGTCTCAAAACCCTAATAAAATTGTGTTTAAAAAAAAAAAAAAAAAACATACTCTTGGAGGGAGCCCGGCAAACCTACATGTGGGCGAATCCATGGTTCCAGTGAATTGGGGGCTGAAGACTACATATGACTAATGCAAAGCCACGGGATACCAGATGCAGGCAACCATCATAGATGTACATGTAATTCTGCATCTGCATTCAGTCCCCCGTGCCCATCAAAATGATGCATTTCCACTCTGACCTTCTCAGAGTCAAGTCTTGATTACTCTCTCTTGGTGCCGTGCTGATGAGTTGAATGCCATAGTAACTCATCTCCGACTTGTTGCCATTGTGATTTTCCTAGATATCTTTGGCCATGATAAATGTAAAATCCCTGATGGAGATAGCTTGGAGATGTTGCAAAATTCATAGTTTCAATTTGTTAACAGTTCTTCCTCCATATTTCTTTCCACATTTGCACACCAGGATATATACCACATATGTTGTCTCAGTTTAACCATTCTTTTATCATCATTGGTTTTCCACAATGAAAGTCAAAGGTCATCCTGTTTTGGCCAGAAGAGAAATCTTTGCACTTGTGCAGCGCCAGAAACCTTTTTGCCTGTTTGTAAACTAGTTGGAATTATCCATTTTGTTGCTTGCCATAAAGCTCTTTGTTAACCAATCTCCCACTGAGGTGGTCATTTTGTAAGTGATTTTAGGATAATCACGCAATATTTGACTCAAAGTGTCATCCATTTTGAGCAGTTTCTGGTTCATTTTTACGAGTTCCCTTACCTCAGGACTTGAGGCATTGAAATCCATCATATACCTGATGTCATTACTTGAGTCTGCAGCTCTCAAAGCTACCTTTTTAGGGATCAGTAGTTCTTCCTTTTTCCTCTTCCAGGCTCTCTTATGTGCATCATCTAGTACTGACTGTGGATACCCTCTGCAGAAGAATCTTTGAAACGTGTCTCTGGCTTGTATAGCAAATTAGTTGTCCTCAAAGCAATTGTGTCTTGCCTGAGGAGTTCGCAGAAAGGTATACTCCATTTGAGTGCCCTGGGATGTCCACTACTGGCATGTAATAAGATATTCCAGCTTATGAGCTACCTATGGATTTTTGTGCACATTTTGCTGTCCCATACATGAATTTCTATGTCCAGCTAAGTTATTTCCGTGGAACAAATGTTGTGGGTACATTTCAGTTTCAGGGAATTATTATTTAATGATTTGATAAACGTAATAATGTCTCTCTCACTCCCTTCCCAGATTAAAAACAAATCATCAATATGTCGTACCCATAAGGTCAAGTGCTCCAAGATTTTTAAGTTCTGTTCTGTCCTGATTGTCTCTGCCTCCCACCATCCCATTGTTAGATTGGCATATGTGGGGGCAGAATACATACCCATGGTAGTTCCTTTCTTTTGTAGATAATAGTTATTATCAAACAAAAAAGACGTTGTGGGTCAGGCAGAACTGTAGCATCTCCATGAGCATTTCTGTATGTTCCAATAGACTAATTGACCTAGATCTCACTAAATTCTTGCACGACCCAAAGGCCATCTGTGTGTTTAATGGATGTGTATATTGCCACAACATTTATTGTGGTCATAAGGTGTCCTTCTTTCCATGAAATAGCAATCATTCTGTTAAGAAAATCCATTGAGTCCCCGAGGTACGAGGGTAAAACTGGTAAATATGGGAATAGATATATGTCTCTGAACCTGGATGTATTTTGTAAGAGGGAACCTATTGATCTAACTATTGGTCGCCCAGGTGGGTTGAGGATAGCTTTATGCACTTTGAACGAAAAGTAAATGGTAGGTCTTATTGGATGATCATTCTTCAGATAGATATAGTCGTCATCGTCCAGTAATTTCCTCTCATGCCAAATGCTGACTTTTTTATGGTAAACTCTTGTATGTTCTTCTGTTGGATCATAGCTCACTCTCTCATAGTTCTCTTTGTCATTCATTTGTCTTTTTGCTTCTTTGATGTACTTAGTTTGGTTTGTCACCACAATGTTTCCCTCTTTGTCTGATGCATTTATTATTACATTTTCGTCTTTGAAAACTTTTAATGCCGTCCACTCGTCCTTTGTCATGGTGTGATAGTTCCCACTCTTCCATTTCTGTTCTCTACAGGATATGCTCTTCAGTCCTTCTAGCACCACTTCCTGAAAGATATCAATTTTGTTCCCAGGTGGCAGCTGGGGGCAAAATTTTGATTGTTGCCTGCATTTACTAGTTGTAGCAGTATCTATGGGGATCCCCATTCGCTCGCAATAATCAGAATCTGACAGATCCCCCATTTATGGGGAATCGGAGACTCCTCCTGATTCTGTTTCTAGATCAGATAATACTTTCAGATGACTCATATCAGCAGTGGTGATGGAGGAAATACGTTGCTGTAGTGTTGTTCTTACTTTCTTTTTCTTTGTGTAAAGTACTTTTTTAACTTGAACTTTCGAGAGAACTTGTATAGATCTATTCTTGTATTCACTAAATCCATTAGAATCATTGGGCAGAATGTCAAGCCCTTATTGAGCAACGTGATATGTTTATTTTCACATTTATTTGAGGAGAGGTTGATTACTAGAGCTTTTTTCTCAATTCCTAATCGTCTGCATTTGGTAGAGGCGTATTTCCCCTGAGAAATCCAATTTGGACTGTCCCAGGGTGGGGCCTTCAACCCCTGAACTCATTTCAGAACATTCAACGCTTGATGGCATTAGGTATTTTTCAAGCACTCTGCCCATGGCTTGTCTATGTAGAGAGAGTTGAATCTTGCAAACGTGTACACCCTGCCTGTTGTGTAATCCAGATTATCACGGTTGAATTTCTTGGCTTGATTGATTGCAGCTATCTGTTTTATGTTTTTCCACTCTTTTTCCATTTCATTTATTGCCTAGATCACTTCTTCTTTAGACCTCAAGGGTTCCAAATATGTTTCTATTTATTTGATCTTGTGTGATGTTGACTCAAGTCTAGGTTCAACATGTATGATCAGTGCGTTTATAAGCTTCATAGAGTGCTCAACCGTGTCCATTTGCAATTGCTTTAGTAAATCTTGGTCCATATCATTTAGCGTGGGCAAGACAAAGATTCTTAGCCCTTTCAGAATGAGTGTGCATTCAATAATTTTTTTAGCGTGGCCATATCTGACCATTTATTGACTTCCATGATACAAGCCTGTTCAAGATCTTTTATTAGATTTCCTGGCATGGGATCCTGATTCCCTTATATCATATGCTGATTCGTTGCTGTGTCACCGCTCTCATCAAACAAGGTTTTCAGGGCATGTTCTTGTTTAGTGAACTATCAGCCATTTTTTCAGTCTAACAAATCTAAAGGGGATATATATCACTCCTTGACATGTACTGTTTGCACAACGTTCGTTATTTGGAGGCAGTAGGAGTGCCTTACCGACCCATATATATGGGTTTTACTCAACTTAAGTATTTAGGTATATTTACCATGCATGCTTAAGGCATCTGTGTGATAAAGGCATGCGTGCTAAAGGCATACATCCTTATTCCATGAATATTTCCACTTTATTCTACTTTTTATATGTTTTTCAACCATTTTAAGAAGGCATCTAAGAGTATGTGAAAAAATAATTTAAGACTACTACTTTACCTGGTCCCGAATATCTGTTTGACATTTTCTGGATGTGTTTTTTCTAAATCTTGTCCTTCTCATTGTAGTATAGGGATTCAGTTTATATGCTGAGAATATACTTTCAGCAGGATTTATCTGTTGAAATGGTGGTGATCTTTTTTTCGAAAAACTGCGCAATCAAGTTTTGTGGTTCATACTTCTCAATAAAAATGTTTCAGAATTAGAGAAACATTATGGGGGCAAAGCCAGTCGGATCCAAAAAAGGTCCCTGTTTTCGCAAGCTCCCGCATGTACTCCCTTTCCTTCTTGCTCTGTGAAATTTAACAGTGCGACACTTGTGCTGAAAAACGCAGCCAAAATTGGGGTTGCTTTGATGCCTCACATAGGCATGCTTTAAAGAACAGAGGACTTTAATTCCACCTCCCAACTCTTGAGAACTAGATGAATGTCTGAGCTCTGTCTGAGGCACTACATCAGAGTCTGTTTGAGGCAGCGGGGATGAGAACCTTGCTTTTCCGCTTGGAGCGCCCAGTACACTGGATTCCATAAAGCATCTTTCCCAGTCTAGAGTCGCCCTTTAAAGTTTGCAGAGTGGGCTGCTGTGAGCAGAGGCAGGATCCAATGAGGAGACTGCAATGTCACCCTTAGCATGGTGGACGGGGAAAGGCAGATGTATTGGATCTCTGAAGTGAATTGTGGTGCGTGGTCCTTCCTTGGCTTTCTGCTTCCCACAGTTGATGGTATTATGCTAGTGGTGTTTTGGACTCTGATTTAGTGTAATCTTGTCTTTGGCTGGGTGGATTGGTAGCTGCAACCATGAGCAAAGATGACAAAGTAAGGTCTAGAAAAGAAAAGGGGAAGTTATTTGGATGTATGCCCCGTGCTAGGAGGGGAAAGGGAGTGGCATAGTTCAAGAGTGGCAGCCAGACCAGAGCACTCATATGGAGAGTCTTTCCTGATGGCAGCCATCACAGAGCTGCAAACCGTTGCCCACAAAATTGATGCAAACTTTACTTCTGTGTAGAACAAACTAGATGCCTTTCAGACTCCGCAAGCGATGAACAATAAAAAATGTGCTTTAGATGGCTTAACAAATGGGAGCGGTTTAGTCTAAGCTGTCTTTTATGGGCAAAGATCAAGAATATTTCGAGGTATTCAAGGACTGTACAGTTAATACCGTGGTAAGGCTTGCGTCTAAGGTTGAGAGGTTGGAGAAACTTTTGGAGGCTTCATAATTGAGAATTCTGGTGATGACAACATTCTCTGAGGGCTGGGATCCCGGAGAAGTAGCACAGAGATTCCTACTTTTAAGGATTCTGGTTGAAGTCCGGGCAGATACATGATGAGCTGTCAAAGTAACGAGACTCTCTAACGAGCCAGAAAGTAGAAGGATTCCTCCTTGGAGAACTCAGAAATGCGTAAGAATACTCATTGGATTTCAGGGCAGCTGTCTTAACAGAAAAGGTGTAATTTCAGTGCAGATCATTCCAGATCACTGTAGGTGTATCCAGCAGAGGAGACAGGAGCTGGGGTGGTGCAAGCTGAATTTATGAAGGCTTGAAGGGAGGCTTTGGTTTAGCGAACAGCCAGGCTGAGTGTGCTTTGATCGAGGAGGAACATTCACATGGTCGCTGACCTGAAATGGCTGGCAGTTATTTGGCGAACAACCAATTCCAGGAATTGGTACTTTGTGAGTTCAGTCAGTTCTATGGTTCTTTGCACAAACTTCTGAATTCATACAACCTGCATGGGATGGTATGTAGCTTGCAGTTACTGTTTTCGGGTAGGTTTTGTATTTACATTACACCTTGCTTGATGATGTTGGCTGTTGGGCTTCAGGGAGGAGCTGCTAACTTGGAGCTGGGGTTCCTGGTTTGAGTCTCAGCGTCGACACAACATCCTGTATTCTGGGCAAATCACTCAATATCCCTGTGCCCCTGGACAGCACCTGGATACCCTCACAAGTGATGAGCCACACTTTAGCCACACTATATAAATCTACAAACTCAACTTTTCCAGTTCCTGTATTTATCAGGTTTTGTTCAGCTGCTTTTTCCAGGACCTTACTGAGAAAGCCTGTGCGTTTGTTGTGTTTTTAGATTCTTGTTGTGATACATTGCCGTGGGTGTTGCCTCTTTGTGTAAACCGTAGAGATTTATTGTAACTGTGAAGGGACATAAGGTGTTGCATTCTCTGTGTGTTTTGGCATCGTAAAGCGTGTTTCAAAAAATATCATGCACATTTCAACAGAAAATCTTAGGGAATGATTCTTACATTTTTAATAATAGTGGTCTTCTCTTAATGCCGTACCCCCTTTTACATATAAAGTATGGCACCACGGTCTTATCTACATAGGTTTTAGTTCTTCAAAAACCCTTCTGTTGTCATAATCACAAGTCTTTTGACATGGAATCTAAGTGACAATACATTGACAATTTGCTCTCATTCAACTCATTTGCTGTTTAATGATACATTCCCATGTTTCACACACTCTGATATAAGCAAATTCCGTGTTGCATTCGCTCCAATAGAGGTTCATAGTGTTATGTGGTCTCTTTTACTGTGGCAGTGAAAGCTCTGTACAAGACAAGAAGCACAGGATTCCACCACCCCACTAATAATCTGTGGGGCTTTACATAAAATATATGCACACTAACTGAGTTCTAAAGAAAGAGTACTTTTGTAGCGATGGTGCCATGGGCCCCAATGCATGCAAGGTATCTAAATCCCCTAATTGAGTAGTAAAAGACACCCACCACTAGGTTCTGCACCATTGGGCCACTTTGCCTCTGCACCTTTTGTACTAATGACAGCTACACCCCTCCTCCAATAATCTATCTCATAGGGAATCCATAACTTTGATGGAACTGCGAGATATGAGTTGTACCTTCGTACATGAGGATCAAGGATGACATAGTTTGTAAGTGCTGGTGGGCACCAGGATTGCTTAATGTGTTTCTCCCTATCCCTGTAGTGACCCTGTCTTTGCACCCTGACCCATCAAGAAAAGAGGAGTCTAATTGAATAATTCAGGGTCAAGAATTATCTGTCGGGGGCAAGAAGGAGTAGGATCAATGTAGGAGCTTCCCTCGGCTGCCACAGCTAGTGTTGAATCAAGACGTAGTCCAAAATGAGGTGATCAATTGTCACCTGAATCTCTTTCCTTCTGCAAAAGAAAATGGAGGAAAGATAAGACCATAGGGTCATAGATGGCAGCTCGTCTTCAACTCTTAAGGTAGAGGATACCTTGAATGGAAACAGAATAGTGAAAGAAATACATCCATTCTGTCTGAGAAGTAGTGCAGCCCTAGAGGGCGAATTTCTATAAATGTAAGAAACCATATCCAATAGGTTGGAAAAATCTTGCGATGACAGTAAAATGCAACTTAGTTTGAGCATTCTTCTGCCCTTAAAACTTGGATCTTTGGAACCACGGATGCAGTTCTTCTCTAATATAACCAGCATGCAGCACATGTCTATCTGTCTCCCCTTTACCCTCTCCGCATAGCGCCAGGATGCTCCCTGCGGAGTGATAGCCGTGCTTAACAAATAACCAAATCAAATCAACCCTCGGATGTAGCTGTACATGTAGGAAATAGACTGATCTCTGCCCATAGAGCTAGTTGGAGAGTCATATACACCAGGGAGCTGCAGGATGTAGAACAGCAGTGTGCATCTCCATTCTTGGCCCTGTAACTAGTCACTAGAACATCTCTGCCTGGTCCCCAAACACTGGAGCTGACTTCTTGAATGTAGTGAAGATTTTGATCTTTTGCTTCCGTATGCTTCATTTTGGAGATCAGCGGCTCAGAAGAATCTTTATCCGTCAACAATGTGACATGCTCACTCCCACTTGCTCTGTATGATTAAAGATCAGTGTGGTGGAGTATCCAGTTTGGCAGTAACCTTTGCAGAGAGCAGAGCATGGATTAAGTGACTATATTTAAGAAGTAAAATGTGCGCCGATATGGATTCCCAGTGAGCAAAGTAATGGTTAATAAGCATTTTCAAGTCTAGCCTGACCCAGGCAACTGTGAAGCCACTTGCCGTTGTTCTCCTACGAAACTGGAGCCAGCAGAAATGATGACTCAATTTACAAACAGAGCTGAGGAAGAAAGACCTCTCCCAAACATATTGGCTTGTGCGAAAGGTTTGAATTTTCAATGTGGGAAATGTTGGGACTGGGAGGCAGACTCCAACCATGAACCAACACAAGATCGTATGCTGTCCTTTACTGCTCCTAGAATGCGACGATCCATGAACTAGCCTTTGCACATGTGCGGCAGAATTCCCGTGCCATGCAGAAAATCAAACAAATAATTTTGTGCACACGTTTGAAAGCACCCTTGGTTGATATTGACCTTCAAGAAAGAAGTTGTTAATGCGCTCGCCTGATACAGGTAAAAGAGGCAGTAACCTTAAAGTCTTACTGCATGCATTACAGCCCCTCAGGATATCATTAGAATAATAATTTATACTGTGTACATCTTGAATGGACGAGTCGCGCAGCAGTGTCGCATACAGAAATGACTTTTAAAAGGGGGGCAAATATTAGGACACAGATAAAAGGGCCATGGTTACCACAACATTTATATATACATATGTATGTATAAATATTTATTTATGTATATATATATATATATATTCCTTTCATCCAAACAGGTTGTTTTGAAACTGAGCCCGTTGTCAGTTGGTGCACTGATGCCGGTAAACCAGAAAACCGGCAATTTTTCATCAAAATCCAATTTCGCCGATAAATGCACACTCGAAGTCACGGGTATTTACAAATCTGGCAGCAGTTTATTCTTCGTTACGCGTTTCAACACAAAAAGTGTCTTGATCACACGAATCACCAAACGTTTGTCATTAGTTTAAATAAAGTTCATTGACGTGATTTCACTCCCACAAAATAACAACAGAAATAGGACTATATCTCTAGCTTGTCTATTTAGATGTTGTATAATGCGGCAGACATATTGGAAATGCAAACCTGCTGTGTCCTTATACATCATGACCTATTTACATTGTACAAATTATACATGTATTTTTGTCCAAAGCAACGTAATAATATAAAACATTTTATGGTAATTAAATGTCGTATTCCTGATGATAGTTCTCGTTATTAGTGTTATTAAGTAATAGGACATTAGACAAGTGTCTATACCAATCGCCTAACAAGACGGCTATCTATCGTATCTTTTTACTAGGTGCAACACAACCCATGATTGTAATGGTAGTCCGAATCATTCTAAGTTGCATTTGTATTTTAGCGTGCGATATAACCATCTATTCGTTGGCAGAATACAAGAACATCAATATTGTGTATCTACGCTCTAGTGGCTTACATATACACATATATACGTTGTTTGATGGAACATTCATTTTTGTCGGTCTAGTGCCTATGAAGGTCTGTATATTATTACTTCGCGCTGGTTGTGCTTATAGTCAAAGTTGTTAGCAGCATCTTTCTAGACAAAGATATAATTACAAACATATAATCGAAATAAAAAAAATCAAACACCAATAGAAATCCCAATATAAAATTCTCTTATCTGTGTTTGAGTGCAGTCCCGAGCCCGGGGAAGAAAAGGTTAGGGAACCCGTGAGACAGTCATGCTTAGAGTGGGCCCCTTCCTTTCCTCCTGTAAAACACAGAATCAGAGATATACAGCCATTAGATTCTCCAAGGGAAGACAAATACTCTATAACCAAGCAATATATTTGAAGATTAATATAATCATACAGTTACTCTATTCAAAGTTCAACATTATCTCCATTTATACTTGTGATAGTTCTCATTCAATATGCAAATGTGAGGCCAGTTCCTCGTCAAGATTATGCCCTCCCGGGAATCTTGTTTCCAGTTCTAAAATCCATTTGGATTCCCGTTGCCTTAGTCTAAGGTCTCTATTGCCCCCTCTTGGGCCCAGGACTATTTGTTCAATAGCAAAGTATCGCAACAGGGAATTATTGGATTGGTGGAATTCCAGGAAATGCCTTGCAATGGGGTACTGTACATTTATGTTAGTAATAGCTCTGATATGTTCCATTACTCTTTTCTTTACCATACAAGTGGTACTACCCACGTATCTACGTTTGCAAGGACATTCCAAAATGTATACTATAAAATTGCTGCTGCAAGTCAGGAATTGGTTAATTCTCCATTTTTTATCTCTTCCTGGGATGCTAAATTCTTTTACAGAGTAGCTGAATTTGCATGCTCTGCAATGTCCACAGGGAAAAAACCCCTTTAGGTCATGAAAGTTTGGGTTCTTTGATTCAGTGATATCTCCTCTTACTAAGATATCCTTCAGGCTTTTGCCTCTCTTATAGGTGATCTGGGGTCTTTCTCCTATTTCCTTCCCTATAATAGCATCGGTTTGGAGAATCTTCCAATTCTTAGTAAGCATTTTGTTTATTTTTGATGATCTATTGTTGTAAGTGGTTATCAATCTAATGCCACTATCTCCATCTTCCTGATCTTTTTGTCCCTGTTGTAAAGCCTTTGCTCTAGTGACACTGTTGATTTTCATCACTGCCTTATTTAGAGATAGTGGCACGCTCACCGCAACACCGATTGCCCTCCCCTTTCACACTAAAGAGAGCGTCAAAGGATGCCTTATTTACAAGGCAGCATTAAGCCAAGTTAAGTGGCTTAACGCTGCCTTGTAAATAAGGCAAGGCCCCTATCGCCATCACAACGTCACTGAAAGTGACGTTGTGGGGGCGACAGGGGCTTGTAAATGGGCACCCTAGTGTGAGAAATTGGGTTGTTGGTTGACTGCGGTGTGAGCCCTGGTCAAGCAGCAACCACAATCCTTGTCAGGGTAAAACACAAGCAAACCCCAAATTAACCTGTTATGAGCCCCTTGGTAACTTGGCACAGAGCAGTCAGGTTTAAATTAGACACAATGTGTAAAGTATTTATGCAACACTTTGATTAGTAAGACCGTAAAAACACCACACAAAAGGGATCCCACACCAGGTTAGAAACATAGAGCAGAATTTAATAAAGAAAACAAGATCAAAATGACAACAATCTAATCAGCAGAACCGGAGTTATGAATTTTTAAAGAATAATAAAGAATAAAGTGTACAATGGCACCTAAAAGCACAAAGCGCCAACCGCTGTTTTCTGGTCGTGCTGGACCAGGTCAAAGTCAAAAGTTCAGAGCTCCGTCCATCATCTCCTTGTGTTTTTTATAAGTTGGCAGAGTATGTTCAGACGGGGGTCCCTTGCTCACTTTGCCACTGGATTCAAGCTAGCTTGGCTGATGAGGGCTGTTAGCCCGAAACTGGTCCCAGGATGCTTGTTTCCGGTCCAGGAAAGACATGGCTTGGCAGTTCGGGCTGGACGGTTCCTTTGACCCAGTCCTGAGGCGGAAGCCGGGAGCTGGAGGTACTCGAAAGTTTTTAAAAACTGTTAACTCTCACTATTCTCTGCTTTATGTGGTGTCACTGTTTTCTGTGTTTTAAAGAGTACAAACACTCACCTAAGCGCCTCATTGCTTCAACGCACAGCTGCCCTTGAGCTGACACGCCCATCTCGCGCTTCTCAGCTGCCGCCAATCTCCCAGGCGTGCGCGCTGACTCCGCCCCCTTCAGGCCACGCCCCCTGCTGGCGATACTTAAACCGCTGACTTCCAGCGGCAACGATCAAACCTTTGACCCAGTCCTGAGGCGGAAGCCGGGAGCTGGAGGTACTCGAAAGTTTTTAAAAACTGTTAACTCTCACTATTCTCTGCTTTGTGTGGTGTCACTGTTTTCTGTGTTTTAAAGAGTACAAACACTCACCTAAGCGCCTCATTGCTTCAACGCACAGCTGCCCTTGAGCTGACACGCCCATCTCGCGCTTCTCAGCTGCCGCCAATCTCCCAGGCGTGCGCGCTGACTCCGCCCCCTTCAGGCCACGCCCCCTGCTGGCGATACTTAAACCGCTGACTTCCAGCGGCAACGATCAAACCTTTGACCCAGTCCTGAGGCGGAAGCCGGGAGCTGGAGGTACTCGAAAGTTTTTAAAAACTGTTAACTCTCACTATTCTCTGCTTTGTGTGGTGTCACTGTTTTCTGTGTTTTAAAGAGTACAAACACTCACCTAAGCGCCTCATTGCTTCAACGCACAGCTGCCCTTGAGCTGACACGCCCATCTCGCGCTTCTCAGCTGCCGCCAATCTCCCAGGCGTGCGCGCTGACTCCGCCCCCTTCAGGCCACGCCCCCTGCTGGCGATACTTAAACCGCTGACTTCCAGCGGCAACGATCAAACCTTTGACCCAGTCCTGAGGCGGAAGCCGGGAGCTGGAGGTACTCGAAAGTTTTTAAAAACTGTTAACTCTCACTATTCTCTGCTTTGTGTGGTGTCACTGTTTTCTGTGTTTTAAAGAGTACAAACACTCACCTAAGCGCCTCATTGCTTCAACGCACAGCTGCCCTTGAGCTGACACGCCCATCTCGCGCTTCTCAGCTGCCGCCAATCTCCCAGGCGTGCGCGCTGACTCCGCCCCCTTCAGGCCACGCCCCCTGCTGGCGATACTTAAACCGCTGACTTCCAGCGGCAACGATCAAACCTTTGACCCAGTCCTGAGGCGGAAGCCGGGAGCTGGAGGTACTCGAAAGTTTTTAAAAACTGTTAACTCTCACTATTCTCTGCTTTGTGTGGTGTCACTGTTTTCTGTGTTTTAAAGAGTACAAACACTCACCTAAGCGCCTCATTGCTTCAACGCACAGCTGCCCTTGAGCTGACACGCCCATCTCGCGCTTCTCAGCTGCCGCCAATCTCCCAGGCGTGCGCGCTGACTCCGCCCCCTTCAGGCCACGCCCCCTGCTGGCGATACTTAAACCGCTGACTTCCAGCGGCAACGATCAAACCTTTGACCCAGTCCTGAGGCGGAAGCCGGGAGCTGGAGGTACTCGAAAGTTTTTAAAAACTGTTAACTCTCACTATTCTCTGCTTTGTGTGGTGTCACTGTTTTCTGTGTTTTAAAGAGTACAAACACTCACCTAAGCGCCTCATTGCTTCAACGCACAGCTGCCCTTGAGCTGACACGCCCATCTCGCGCTTCTCAGCTGCCGCCAATCTCCCAGGCGTGCGCGCTGACTCCGCCCCCTTCAGGCCACGCCCCCTCCCTCCCTTGATATGTGCCTGTATAGGAAGCGCAGCGGACGAGCGCAGCGGGAGCGCCGTTTGCGCGCCGAAGGCGCGCCTAAGGCAAGCCCGTCTGCGCCCGTCCTCGCCAAGTCATCGCCTCTCGCCAGACCCCCTGGCCAAATACCATCACCTTTTCTTGCCTATGAAAGTAAGACGCTCCATAGCTGGAACCCCGGAAGATCCTGTGTAAACATTACGGGTAAGCTTGGTCTTACCTGCCTGCAATGCCATACCTGCAGTTTCTCCACCACCGAACCCCACGCCGTCCGACAGTTTTTAGGTTCGGACAAAATCACCTCCATCACGATACTCCACCTCAATGTCAGATCACTAGTTAAACACCACCTAGAGGTTAACACTCTAATACTGGATGAAAACCCAGATATCCTCTTCCTCTGCGAAACATGGCTTCGCGATGGCACCACCACTATTCCCAATCTTACTCTACCAGACGACTACCGGATGTCGGCCATTAACAGAGAGGATAGAGGAGGCGGTCTCGCTATAATCCACAAAAAAACGCTTTCTTGTTCTTTTGTCAAGGAAAATCTGGTTGATTCTGAATGCGCCAACTTCAAAATTACCATAACTCCCAACTTCACCGTGTCGGGTCTCTACATCTATCGCCCACCTGGCCCCTCTTCAAAATTCATTGAGGCCCTCCTTGACTCAATAACCTCTTTAATCACCAAACACCCCAATTTCACCATTCTGGGAGATCTTAATCTCCACTTTGATCTACTCAATGACTCCACGATCAAAACGCTCCTCGCAGATCTCTCTGCACTGCAACTCAACCCCCTCATCCTCACTTCAACTCACTTAGCCGGCCACATCCTAGACCCAGTCTTCTCCAACTTAGAAGAACTCACCTCAGAGCCACCCCTTCCTATGGGATGGACAGATCATTCCCTTATTAAATTAGCCATTCCGGTCTACAAAAGCAGGCACAACACGGCACCGATCAGCCGTCTAAAAAGACCGTGGCATAAACTGTCTCATGATGACCTACACAAGACATTAGGGGACTTTCACCCTGACTCTAACGCTGACATCAACACTAACTACAGCACGTTTCACGAGTGGATTACGAGCGGACTAGACAGTCTTATCCCTGCTAAATGGACAAAAGGCCGTAACTCGCCATCGAACCCCTGGTACAACGACACACTCAAAAAACTACGAAAAGAGTGTAAAAAGGCAGAACGCCTTTGGCGTAGGGAATACAATAAAGAAGGAAAAAGTAAATACCTTTTGCTACAAAAAACGTACCATAAAGCCATCCGTGCTGCACGGACCGCCTTCTACGCCGACAAAATTGAAACTAGTCCCACCCCCGCGAAAGAAATTTTCAAACTCGTGCAAGAACTACAGAGCAGTAAAACATCCCCCCCTATGATCTCCTCTGAGCAACAGTGCGAAGAACTTGCTAAATTCTTCGTTGACAAAGTGCAGAAAATTTACACCTCCTTCCCCCAGCATGACCCTAATACCATTAGCTACCCCTCCGCTTCTCTTAGCTACTCGACTTTGACCTACATCCCAGAAATCTCCAAAGACACTCTTACTATACTTTGCAATAAAGTCAAGTCTGGCTCCCCCGCAGACCCTATGCGCCCGGCCCAATTCCTTGATTCTATCAACTTCTTTCTACCAGCGCTAACCGCCATCCTGAACCTCTCCTTTACTTCAGCGTGTGTACCATCTGCCTGGAAGCAAGCGTGGGTTTCACCTATCATCAAGAAACCCACCCTAGATCCATCTAAACCGGAGAACTTTCGCCCAATCTCCCTGCTTCCATGGCTTTCCAAACTCGCTGAAGCACATGTTAACAGCGCTCTATCCCAACATATGGTCAAAAACAACATTCTGGACCCTTCACAAAATGGGTTCAGACCAGGCCATAGCACTGAGTCTGCTCTTTTAGCCACCACAGAGCACCTCCGGACGATCTTGGATGCCGGTCAAGGTGCTGCGCTGATCCTCCTGGATCTCAGCGCGGCCTTTGACACGGTATCCCACGTCATCCTTCTTAAACGTCTGGAGACCTTTGGAGTAACGGGCCATGCCTTGGAGTGGTTCAGATCCTTCCTCGAAAACAGGTCCTTCCGAGTCTCTGCCCCCCCTTTCTATCTAAACCCCACCCTATTGAACAGGGTGTCCCACAGGGCTCTGCGCTAAGCCCCTCTCTTTTTAATCTTTATGTTCAGCCTCTAGCGGCAGTAGCCAAAGAATGGGGCTTGACATTGGTATCGTACGCTGACGATACACAACTGGCCATTGCCCTCTCAGACGGACCTTCCAACCTTTCCTCTAATTTTAAAAACGGACTCTCTGCGGTCGCCCAATGGATGACCACAAACTGCTTACAACTCAACGGCGGAAAAACAGAGGTGCTTCTCCTTGGCAAAAACACCAGCCTTTGGAATGAGCAATGGTGGCCATCCTCCCTTGGTACCATCCCTCCCCCCAAAACCCTAGTGAAAAACTTGGGTGTCTGGATGGACGACTCACTCAACTTTCGAGCTCACACCAAGAAAGTTGCCGGCACCTGCATTGGCTTACTGAGAAGCCTTAGCCATATACTAAACTTCTTTGACGCAAAGACCCGCCAACTCATCATCCAAGCCACCATCCTCTCGCGTCTAGACTATGCCAATGTACTCCTTCTTGGCGCCAACAAATGTGAGTTAGCACGACTCCAACGCGTGCAGAACTCGGCCGCTAGAACTCTGGTCGGCCTTCCCCGCAGATGCTCAGCCAGAGCAACCATCAGGAAACTGCATTGGCTTCCGGTTGACTCCAGAATCAAGTTTAAGACCCTCATCACGACCTTCAAAATTCTCAAACTTAACACTCCCCCTCTGCTTCAACCCCTTCTCACTCCCTATGCGCCGTCACGGAACCTAAGATCCTCCAACCAAAACCTTCTCTGCGTCCCACGCATAAAACTCTGCCGCATGGGCGGACGCTCCTTCAGGTTCCTGGGAGCCAAGATGTGGAACGATCTACCACATCATATTCGCGAGATAGACAACCTATCTGCCTTCCGGAAGGCAGTGAAAACTCTTCTATTCCCTTGTCCGTAAACTTTCCTCCGTCCTCGGACCCTCTAGCTCAGGATCGGATCTGGGTTTCAGCGCCGGGACGCCTCATTGCCGGGGCAGCTGTTGCGCTTCACCAAAACAATAAGATAAGATAAGATAAGATGAGGCACAGGGTCAAGACTGATTTGCATATAGCTGTGTCTGAACTGGGTTGGCAAAATGAGCTAAAGAACAATGATGGATTCAACTCAGATCTGTGACCGGGGGTGAGTGTCTGAAAAGTTTCAGCGCTCCGTCCATCATCTCCTTGTGTTTGCCCAGTTCTTCTTCTCCAGGCAAGAGGGCAGCAGGTCAGCACAGCAGGGCAGTAGTTCCTTTAGAGCAATAGCCCAGCAGAGTGGCAGTCCTTGTAGCAGCACAGGAGTCCTTCCTGGCAGAGTATCCACAGGTCCAGAAGTGTACTGAAATGGCAGTTTCTGAGGACCTGTATTTATACACAGTTTTGCCTTTGAAGTAGGGAGAGCCTTCTAGAGGCATGCCTTTGAAGTGCACAGGTGCCCTGCCTTCCTGGCCCTGGCTCAAGACTAAGTACAGGGAGTATGCATCCCTTTGTGTGGAGACAGGACACGGCCTATTTAGGTGTAAGTGGGGCTGGGGCCAGCTCCTTCCACCCATCCTGCCAGTGGTGGCCCATCCAGTCACATCTAAGCATTGCTTGTGGCTCTCTAGAAGGAATACACAAAGCCCAGCTGTCAGCTACACCTAGTCATGTGATCCAGAGACAGCCTAGTGGCACCATATGTCTAAGGCAAGAAAACACTAACTTTCTAAATGTAGCATTTTCAGAATTGCAATTTAAAATCTGACTTCACCATAAGATAGGATTTTAATTCTAGAGACACCAAACATGAACTGGGTACCTATTTGCATTTTGGAAATTACTGTTATAAAATGCGATAAGGTAACTTCAATTTCATCCAATGGGAGAGGTAGGACTTTCAGTAATGAAAAACTAATTTAGAAGTTTTTCACTATTAAGATATGTAAAACTTAAAAGTACATGCTCAACTTTTTAAATTCATTGCACCCTGCACTCTGGGCTGTCTGGAGTCTACCCTAGGGGTGACTTATGTGTATTAAAAAGAAAGGTTTGGGCCTGGCAAAAGGTTTACTTTGGCAGGTTGAAATGGTAGTTTAAAACTGCATACACAGGATTTGCAATGGCAGGCCTGAGACATGTTTAAAGTGCTACTTATGTGGATTGCACAACCAGTGCTGCAGGCCCTCTTGTTGTATTTAATTTATGGGCCCTGGGTACATGTGCCACTTTACTAGGGACTTCCAAGTACATTAAATATGCCATTTGGGTACAAGCTGATATTATCAGGTTTTACAGAAAGAGCACAAACACATTAGCACTGGTTAGCTGTGGTAAAGTGTGCAAAGTCCTAAGGCCAGCAAAAATTAAGTCAGCAAAAACAGGAGGTCTGAAAGCAAAATATTAGGGGAGAACCACACCAAGGATGTCCGGTCTAACACCTAGGAGTAGCTAGTTTCTCCATATCCCTCTGCTGAAGTCAAAAGACCACCAACACATGCTGAAATCAAAAGACTACCTAGGCATCATCTTCATCGTTCATTGGAAATCTGGTCATTGGTGATGTCTGATCTTGATCAAGACTTTCACTCCCTTAGGCGGGTGACTGTGCAGGGCCTTGAAATCCCAAAATTCTCTGATACTGTAGGAAAAACATATCCCGGGCTTCCTTGCAGATATATTTTCACCCTCCAGGGAAGCAGTGTACCAGGACCAGCTGTGTTCTGACAAGAGACCTGGTTTCACCTAGACTGCTGTTGCATTTCACTCTACCTGTTGTTTTAACTGCACTGCTAGGAAAGAGACTGACAAGGTATTTGATGCAGGCTTCAGAGAGCAGAAAAACAGTGGTTGTATTTGTATGTGTACCGAGCCCTCGAGGGCAGACTGGAGATCCCTAATAGAGAACACACATTAAGGGTGGACATGTTCTGCACCCAAGGAGGCCAGAAGGCCAAATATGCTGTCTTTTCCCGAATTGCTATTGCTGCCCTCTTGCCTATCCGGCCCAGTCTCTTTGCATGCAGGCTGACAGTGCCTTAAGCTGGAATCAGTAAGCTTTTGTGGGAGTCATCGAGCGCATGTGCCAGGCATGGTTGGCGTGATGTGTTGTTTACACCTCACCTCATTGGGAAACAAGCCGGGAGGATCCCCTGAGGGTGGGAAGAGCGCTGGGTATGCCCGCTCAGAAGACCCCAATGTGTTTTTTTGCCACCTCATGAACAGAGCGTTGAATGCTCTGCAGTGCACTGTCCCCTCCTTGGCAAGGATGGCTGCAGAGGTTGGCTGAGACGATAGGCATTTCGTGTAAAGGGAGTCACAAAGTTCATATTTTCATTTTTTTCTCTTTTTTGTTTTTATTTTGCAGATTACCCCTTGCGTCTGTTAACAGAGAGTTTCCTCTGTGGGATTACCCGCCCGGGAGTTATTTTCGCCTGAGTAACCGGAGCGGCTGCATTGCATCACAGTATTCGCACCGATTGTGCGTTCCTTCCGTGGATCACTTTTCCTTCCTCCTCGTCTACCAGAGGTTGGTATTTTGTTTGCGCAATAAATAAAACTGCTGACGCGGGCTTTTCTGGTTTCTTTGAACTTTGCTTTTAGAACTCTTGCCTGACGTTTGTACAGAACTGACCGTGAACTGCCGGGGTGAGTTGCATTCGATGCCTTTTAGTTTACCTTTATTTTTCAGCGCTTCGTGTAGGGGGGAGTTATAAGAAAACAGACTAACTAGGTTTATACCAGGAATCCCTGCGAGCTTGTCATTTGCCAACAAATAAGGCAGTGACGTGACAGGAGCGCTGTGGGCCCTAATGGAGGCGAGGGGAACGGGCCTTGTCCCGGGGTTAGTAGTAAAAGGCAGCCATAATTGTGTTGTGCTGGGCCCCTCACACACACGCGGCTCGGTGCTGTTGCATATGCCATTCTGGTGACAGGTGTGCACCGGAAATGACGCATCATGTTTAACATTAGTCAGAGACATTAATCTCTGAGGAAAGCGAGAATCTTTCGTAGAAAATGTGTGGATCGAGAAGTCTGATACTGTGAGTTGACTTCCGATCAGCCACGTGCAGTTACACGTCATTGAGCCCCGCTTTCTTTTTTTTCCTTCTGATGTGAATGACCTTTGGCCCCCGCTTTACTGTTGCCTAATGCTAATGCACTGGACTGCAGTTAGACACTACCACTTTCATTGTTTTATGATTGACCGTCACTCAGCTGGTTTAGCTGTTTAGGTAGAAGTTTCACTTTTAATGGCAGATCCTTCTCTCCGACCATAGCTAGTCTTGCCTTACCAGCGTTTTCTGTCAGTGCACTCTGGATTATTGGTATCGAATTGTAATGTTTTGTTGGACTATTTCTAAACTCCCCCAGCACGAAAACACACAGCACTCTTGTGGCTAACTATTATTAACTTTTGAGTGATGTATTCAGTGTATTCAGTGTGGCACCTATAGACAGCCTGGTCCCAGTCACGCAGCCTGGAACGACCTGCACCTCAACATCAGGGCCCAGGGTTGGATTGGGATTAAAAATCGGCGTGGGCACGCTAAAAAAAAAAGTGGCCCACATTTGCATACTGCCTTTCCACAAAACACTACTTCTGCGAAGTTTTATAAAAAGAAAGTGCGTGTGGGGGGAAGGGGGAATCCCTGACAGAGGCATGTTTTCTTTACTTAGATGAAAAAAAATGCATGGATTAGTTCACACTGGTGAAACACACCTGAAAACAAGTGAGACCACTTGTGCTCAGGCCCCCTGCCCCCACTCAATATGCATACATTAAGAGAGAGAGAGAAAGAGAGTGACACCTCTGCCCGTTGATAAAAGGGAGGTAATGACCGGTTACTCACCGGTAATATTCATTACTCCGAGTCGTAGCCCTCCCCGTCCCAGTCCTAACCAGTTGAGCATAGCTCCTCCCACCAGACACTCCCAAGCAACTTCAAACCCATCCCTTCCCTCCAGGCCACACCCATACCCTGAGGCATATAGCACCGTGACCCGCCACTCCACATCCTGTATCAACCAAGCACAAGAAGCCGAACAGGGAGGGAGGGATGGGAACCTGTACTGGGACGGGGAGGGCTACGACTCGGAGTAATGAATATTACCGGTGAGTAACCGGTCATTACCTCCTCATCAGCCCTCCCCGTCCCAGTCCTAACCAGTTGAGCAGATACCAAAGCAATAATCGGCTTCACTCAGTAGAAAATTAGACTTTAATAAGCATAGAAAAGTCACACCACCGGAGCAGAACGCAACACAGCGTCCCCAAACCCAGCAGACTCAGTCCCCCCAACCACCAAACGATAATGGGACATAAACGTGTGAGGAGAACTCCAGGTAGCAGCTCTGCAGATCTCGGCCATGGAAGCCCCCTGAAAACAAGCCCAGGAAGCCGCCACCCCCGGAGTCGACCTCCCCTGAACAGAACCAGGAGCCAACGCCCCACAGGCCTCATACGCAGCACCCACAGCCCACCGCAGCCAACGACTGAGGGTAGCCCCAGAAGGCTTCAGACCCTGACCAGCCAGCCCAAAGGTCACAAAAAGGGATTCCACCTTACGAAAAGGCGCAGTACGCAACAAATAGACCTCCAGAGCCCTATGAACGTCCAAACAGTGCAGCCGCACCTCCACCTCCGAAAGAGGAGCAGGACAGAAAACAGGCAACACCAGATCCGAAGAGCAGTGAAAAGAGGAAGGGATCTTGGGAACAAAGGAAGGATCAGGCCGAAGAACCACCCGATCAGGAAAAAAACGTAAAAAAGGGGCAGAACAAAGCAAGGAGCCCAACTCCCCAATCCGCCGAGCCGAGGTGATAGCCACAAGGAACAGAACCTTGATAGTCAGAAACCTCAAAGACACCTCATGCAGAGGCTCAAAGGGAGCCATCTGCAAAGCCCCCAAAACCAGAGGCAGATCCCAACTAGGAGCAAAGGTCCGAATGACAGGCTTCTGAAGGAAACAACTCCGCAACAAGCGGGACACCAGGGGAACCACCGGGTCACAGACCGAACCCCGAAAGGCCCGGACAGCAGCCCACTGAGCCCTCAGGGAGGACACAGCGAGACCCAAGTCAAACCCGTCCTTCAAAAACTCCAAGACACGCACCGGATCCACCTCCAACGCGGACCACCCACGCGCCTCACACCAAGACCGAAAAGAAACCCAATGCCGGGCATAGGACTTGAGAGTCGAAGGGCGCCTGGACCTCTGAATAAATTCCGCCACAGAAGGAGAACACCCCAAAGCCACAAGGTTCATCCTCTCAACAGCCAACCCGCCAATCGCAGGCGGACCAGACACTCCCGAGACAGAGGGGGAAATGACAAGGGACAAGGGACCACCGGTAACCTCCAGCAGGGCCCCACCGCCAACTTCAATAACAGAGGGAACCAAGGCCTCCTGGACCAAACCGGAGCCACCAGGATCACAGAAGCCCGATCCCGCTTGACCTTCAGGAGAACACGCGGAAGCAGAGCAATAGGGGGAAAGGCATACAGCAGGCTCCCCTCCCACCGGAAGGACAGGGCATCCACCCTCCAAACCGCCGCAGAGCGAACCAGAGAACAATACTTCTCCCTCAAGGCGTTCCCCGGAGCGGCAAACAGGTCCACCACCGGGATCCCGAACTGAGCCATTAGGCAACCAAACACTTCCTGAGTCAGGCACATGTCCGACAGGGAGGGAAACACCCTGCTCAGGCGATCCGCCTCCGTGTTCAAAATCCCCGGTAGATGCAAAGCCCTCAGAGACAGCAAGTGAGACTCCGCCCACAGGCCGATACTTCGTGCCAACAAATTGAGGGAAGCCACCTTCGCGCTCCCCTGGCGGTTGATATAACACACCACCACCGTGTTGTCCGACCGTACCATCACATCCCTCTGGAGGATCCAAGGCAGAAAATGAGTCAAAGCCAACAGAACCGCCTTCAACTCCCTCCAATTCGAGGACATGCCCGCCTCCGGCACAGACCAGAGACCCTGCACCGGCTCCTGACCCAAGACCGCACCCCAACCCAATTCGCTGGCATCGGTCGTCAGGACCAACCTCTCCTGGGACACAAAGGGCGAGCCCTGTAAGAGGTTCCAATCCACCAGCCACCAGGACAATTCTCGGGCGATGGACACACCCCCCGGAATCAACTGTTCGTAATTCAGAGAGGCCGGATCCCAATGCTCCAGAAGATGATTCACCAGGGGGTACAAGTGTAGACGGGCCCAAGGAACAATCATAACAGTAGCTGACATTAGCCCCTGAACACGCAACCACTGGCGAGCCGTGGAAGACTGCGCCCCCAACACCTTCCTCAGCTCGTGCATAAGAGTCAATCTGCGAGGTTCCGACAGGAAGACCTTTCCCGACCTGGTGTTGAACACCCCCCCAATGAACAGCAGATCCTGAGTGGGGTGAAGATGGGATTTCTCCAAGTTCAGAATCCACCCGAACCGTTGAAGGAGACTGCAAACCTCCATGGACTGAGCCTGAGCCTGAAGGAAAGAAGAGGAAGAAATCAACCAGTCGTCCAAGTAAGGGAACACCTGAATACCCCAAGCATGCAACAAACCCACCAAGGGAGCCAACACCTTAGTAAACACCCTCGGAGAGGCCGACAGCCCAAACGGTAATACCTGGAACTGGAAATGATCCACCCCCACACAGAAACGCAGGAACCTCTGAGAATCCGCGTGCACTGGCACATGAAAATAAGCGTCCCGGAGATCGAGCGAAGTCAGGAAATCCCCCACCGACAGGAAGGGAAGAATCAACTGTAGAGTCACCATTTTGAAGGACCGATGAGGGATACAGAAGTTCACCGCCTTCAGATCTAGCACAGGACGGAAGTCCCCATTTGGCTTCTGGATCAAGAACAGGATTGAGTAAACCCCCGACCCCTTTGACTCACAGGCACCTTCACCACAGCCCCCTTGGACACCAAGTCCCGAACTCCGTCCAACAGAGCACGGCATTTCGCCGGAGACCTGGGAACAGGGGTAGACCTGAACACATCCACCGGAGGAGTTCCGAATTCTATTCTGTAGCCCAGCCGGACCACCTGCAGGACCCACTGGTCCCGAACGAACTCCTCCCAGACAGGAAAAAAAGAAGAGAGGCGACCCCCAACCGGCAACCCCATCATCACATAGTCACGACTTGGAGGGACCTGCCGAAGAGGAAGCACCCTGTTGACCCCGGGACTTGTGGAAGGAAGGGACACCCCGGCCACGTCCCCTACCACGAAAGGGCTGGGTCGCCATTTTAGACTGAAACGCCTGCCCAAAAGCCCGCTTATAACCCGCAAACTTCCCTTTCTGAGAAGAGCAGACCGGAGCCAACAATTTCTTGTCCTCCGCAGTCTTTTTAATCAAAGCCTCCAACGGCTCACCAAACAGTTTAGAGCCCGTGAAGGGGATCTTCATCACGGCCGCCTTCTGAGCAGCCTCCGCCTTCCAAGACTTAAGCCACAACTGCCTCCTAGCAGCAACCGAGGCACCTGCAGCCGCCGCAGCAGCGCTAAGGGAGTCAAAGGACAAATCTGCCAAGAAACGCAACTGCTGTTCCAACATGGATAAAGACTCCGAGGGATCCTCATCCTACATGAGCTGCGCAGAAATACCTTGACAGTCTTTAAGAAGCGACTGCACAAGATAGCTGGTGTAAGCTGCAGACCGAACTGCAAGATTAGAGGCAGCAAAGGACCGCTTCAAGGCCCCTTCCACACGCTTGTCCCCAGGATCAGAAGGAACCGCATCCTCAGACACCACCAGGCTCTGAGACGCCATGCCAGCAAGCAGGGAATCCACCTTCACCACGGCCGGGAATTCCTCCGTGAAACCCTGCAAGGGATACCTCCTATCCAGAAACCGGGGAAAGGCATGTTTGTCCACATCCTTCCATTCCCCCTCCAGCACCCTCCGCACAGAAGCATGAATGGGGAGGCTTTCAGGTTCTCTCTTCAGGTAATTAGCGAAGAAGTCTTCAGACTCTCCACCCGGCACGGGACCAGGGAACCCCAAATTGTCCCGAACATGCTGTAGAACACAACTAAGGTCCGACCCTTGGACAAAACGACCCTTCATCTCCTCATCAGAGTCCATGTCAGGATCTACCTCCGCCGAGGCATCCAATTTCCGTTTCTTAGGCCCAATGGGATCACGAGCCACAAAGGCAGCCGCCACCGCCGCCTCAATCATCTTCTGAATATCTATTAAGGAAGGAGCAGTGGAAGACCCAGCGACCACCTCCTCATCCACACAGCCGAGCTCACGTACGTCCGCACCTCTACCCTCCATGTTGTGAACATGAGAACAGAGAAACAGACCCCATTAAATACCGAGCCTAACCAGAAAAAAAAACCAACATTTTTTCAAAGGCCAACCAGGGAAAGCCCCACCGATCCCCAGCCAATCCCCAACAGGACTGAAGGCCGGCCCAAAACCGGCCAATCAGAGACTTCCACCCATCCCATAAAAGGAAAGGACAGGACAGGGCCCAACCGTAAGGATACCAAGAACCCAGAAGCCCCCGCACCAGGAACCAGTAAACAAGGTAAGAAATACCCCCAAAGCCCACTGAAGAAACCTGCCTTGACAGAATCAAAGGGATTAGAACCTGCAACCTTGAGAGTCAGAGCCCCAGACAGAAACCAGAAGGCCACAGTGACTCTTTAGAGCAGTAGGAGATTAGAGCCACAAAAAACCCCAGACGACCCCCACCGAATAGAGACAGACATGAGGACAGTGGAAACTCCTCCCTAGGGCACCCACAATGCAGCAACCCCCAATCAGCAGGAGAATAACACCCAACTCCAAGATCCGAGGAACCGCGAAGCGGACAGCCTAGCAGCCCAACAGTAATCAGTAAACCAATCTGTATAAACGCTAAACAAACAGGAGACATGCCCCCACTGACGGAAAAAAAAAATATAGAAGCCAAAACCGTCACGCCCTTGGCGCGCAGAAAGGCAAGCCGCGCCTCACACACCTCCTCTCCCCCCCGGGCGATCCTGCTAGAGCAGGGAACAAACTCGGAAGAGAGGAGGCCGCAGCAGGGAGTCACCACCCCACACCAGGTAGTCCTGACCCCCCAACCCCACGGTCCCGCTACAGCAGGGACTCAAAGTAAATGCCTCAATAATTCAAAAACGGCACATAAGGGGTTTAAACGGGCGCTAAACAACCCGTTTCACACTAACCTGACAGGAGGCTTGAAGACAGCACCTCCTATCCCGTCGAAGTCCGCCCGGAAGTGAATCAGCAGAAAAAACAAACAGGATGTGGAGTGGCGGGTCACGGTGCTATATGCCTCAGGGTATGGGTGTGGCCTGGAGGGAAGGGATGGGTTTGAAGTTGCTTGGGAGTGTCTGGTGGGAGGAGCTATGCTCAACTGGTTAGGACTGGGACGGGGAGGGCTGACGAGGAGGTAATGGACGCCCATCTGCCTGCAGAAAGGCCACTCAGGCACCCACTGGGCAGCTGGCGGCATCGAACAACACAGACACCTCCCAAATCGGCCCCCAGGCTGCCCAATTTCCCGAGTGCCCGCCTTATCAATCTGACCCTGTCAGGGCCCCTCCTCAAATCTTGACTTCCCCAAGAAACTGAAGACCTGGCTCTTCACGGAGGCCTGACCCTGGCTCTGCCCATACAGCACCTGCTTCAGCGCCAGGGTACCCTCCCGGATGAGTTGTGCGCTATACAAATATACCTACTATAACAGGTCAAAAAATTACAAATAAAACGATTATAACTCTTGTTTATTATTGTTTTTATTTTTTCTCTCAGAGCTGAGTCTTGGGGGCGGGGCCAGAGTGATAACAGGCTGGTTGGTGGATGAGAGGTGGGCACTGCTATTCAGTGCACATGATGGTCTGGCCGGCCAAACCGTCTTGCGCACTGAAGCTCTCTCAAACCCGAGCTGCGTTGCTGGGTTGTAGAGAGCAGGCACAGGCTTCCAGTCTTACTGGGAGCACAAATCCTCGGCGCTAAAGCCTATCCTGACGCTGCTTTCAGCAGCATGAAAGCAGTGTCGGGATGGGCCGCAGTGCACTCTGGAAGCCTGTGCCTGCAGGAGAGAGGGGCGCGATGCATGTAAGTGTTTTTTTTAAATTTGTCTTGTTCGTCCACGCTCCCTGCCCTGTCCTGCCACTATATCAACACACCGGCCACTACCGGTTAAATTACAGACTGACCACAAGTGAACTGACATCTTGGAGAGAAGGGTAAATGTTCCAACCATTCTGTAACTTCTGGCTGTGATGACTGATACATCATAGTGAGAACACCTAAGAAAAGCCTGAAGAGAGAGTCACACCAGCGCAGTACTTGCTTAAGAAACGCCAATGTCAGAGGCAAGAACACTGCTTAAATGTATCAGATGACCGATGCAGCAACGTCGTTCGCTTCGCTTGATATGTTAAATAACCGTACTTTGTATAGTATAAATGCCAGTACCTTCAGCGACCACAACCCACTGGTATTGTCCATGAGGGACGTCAACCTATCCATACAGCCTGGTAACAGGATTACCAGCGGCTTACTCAAAGCTACTGACCAGGGCAGAAGAATAAGATGGATTAATATAGACGGGGAAGCGTTTTATAGAACGCTTCTCGCTAATTCTGAAAGTCAGACCTGGAGGTGTCTAGATCCAACAGTGGAGGGGAGAGAACTGATTAGCGCATTTGAGGGCACTGCGCAGCATATTGATAGATTATTGAGGGGCAAAAAGAAGACGCAGGCCCACCTATACCCCAGATGGTTTGACCATGACTGCTCCAGGGCACAAAGGGATCTGAAGTTAGCAC
Source organism: Triturus cristatus (assembly GCF_964204655.1). NCBI lineage: Eukaryota > Metazoa > Chordata > Amphibia > Caudata > Salamandridae > Triturus > Triturus cristatus. Next base: position 953,848,090 of record NC_140590.1, on the reverse strand, counting down.
TCAAAATGGTCCCTAAGGATAGGAGTAAGGTTGCTGACTGTAGGGTTCAATATAAATTGGCTACTAAACAGAGAAAAACTTCCTTACAGAATCAGGCATGGGAGACATTGAGAGAGGCTGCCGAGCGTAGGGACACGAATAGCTTCTGGAGGGTAATTAATGACCCCTGTTTTCAGGCACCGAATAACCCGAAGGTGGCTTGTCACATCCTGCCTGAAGCCTGGGTGTCTCACTTTAAAAGCCTGTACAATCATGGTGGCTCGGCTGATCAACCGACCCCAGATATAGGTATTTTATTTAGTACGCGGATGCGCTTCTCGGTGGGTGAGATCAAGGTAGGAATAGACGGTCTGACAAGAAACAAGGCTCCAGGCCCTGATGGGATTCCTCCAGACCTATTTAAAAGCCAGGTAGATCTATGGGCCCCTATACTCACTAGAGTCCTCAACACAGCAGTAGAAGTAGGAATGCCCAGGTCATGGTCCACGGCTATTATCGTACCATTGTTTAAAAAGGGAAATAGGAGTGACCCGCAATGTTATTGCCCGATATCACTAATAGACGTGACAGCAAAAGTCCTAGGGAGGGCCATCCTTAACCGTCTGATGGACTGGGCTGATGAACACGATATTATTACAGATACCCAGTACGGGTTCAGAAATGGCCGCTCCATAACGGACCAGTGTTTTAATCTCTACCATCTGGTGGCCAAGTACACCTTGGCAAGTGAGGGGATGGTGTACTTTGCTTTCATGGACCTGACAGCAGAATTCGACCGTGTAAACCGAAGGAAATTGTGGGAAATTTTAGGGCTTCTGGGCGTTGACCCAGGTCTGATAAACATCTTAAGAATGCTATATCTGAACACAACAGCACAGGTCAGATTTAGCGATGAGGGGAATCTAACTGAACATTTCCCGTGCTCCAGGGGGGTGAGGCAAAGATGCATCCTGGCGCTCTTTCTATTTACATTATATATAAATGGCTTAGATAAGGCGCTGGGAGATTTGAGGGCAGACTGTCCACGCATTGGGAGGAGAAGTATAACCATCCTCCTATATGCGGACGACGCGGTCCTCCTGTCCCGTACAGCAAGGGGACTACAGTCTCTCATTGATGGTTTCGTCAGTTTCATGGCGGATTTAGATTTATCACCCAATCTCACCAAATCATACGTTATGGAAACAGGGAAAAGACCAACAAAGAACTTTATCTTTACAATTGGGGCTCACAAATTAGAAAAAGTAAAGGTTTTTAACTACTTAGGGATTATATTTGATGAGCATCTTAATTTTAAAACTTTGATCTCTGACAAATGCACCCAACAAATTAGTTCAGTGGGTTCAATCATGAACTGTGCTACAAGATTAGGTCGCTGGTCACCAAATGAAATTATGCACTTGTACAGTTCGGTATGTTGCGCCAAGACTCTGTATGGGAGTGAGGTATGGGGCTTCAGAGACACGTCACTGATTCAAACTGAGGAAAATAAGTTCCTCAGAAGGGTCCTGCAAGTACCCCAAAGTACGCTTTCCCACATTGTTCATGAGGAGCTAGGCCTCACCTATATTAGTGAAAGGTTAAGTTTTAAACCTATTACATGCTGGATAAAAATATGGACTAACCCTGAGGCAAGTCTAAGCAGACAAATACTTGGGGACTGTATTGCTCGGGACAAAGGTCATTGGATACCCTGGCTCAAACATGTAAGGGATACCCTGAAATGGTTGGGTTATGCCAATTATTTTGATGAGCCCTCTACACTCACTTCTCGAGACAAGGGTGCTATAAAGACTGAATTTCTACGGCGCTTAGCATGCGAAAGGGAGGACAGAGAACTGTTGAAAGTGTCAGTGAGAGCCCACCTGCTAACAAAATCATTGCCGGGAATGGAATTTTATCTGTCTAATATATACAACAAACATGATAGATTCTTAATGACCAGATTTAGACTGAATCTTTTGCATCATATTTTATCAGTTCCTGCAGGGTTCACAGCAGTCATTGACACAAAGGGACCTTGCGGCTGCGATCAGAGATCTCCGCAAGATACTCTCCATTTTTGTTTTACTTTGTCCCTTTTATGCGTACCCAAGGTCATTGTTTTTAAAAACTATTTTAAGACGTACCAAATTGAGCCAGGTTAAGGTGGCACTTTTGTTCCTGAAACTTTCCTCAGACCCATTTACGCTGTTCAGCACTGTGAATTTCTTAAGATCAGCTGTAAAACTAAGGAATACTAGAAGTAAGGAGTAGCCACCCTCGTTTTCATGGGGTACAGATGTATATGTTGCTTCAACATAGCCTGGGTTTCTTGTTTTTATTAGCTAATTTTATGATGAATGTTTCTTATTCTTTAATTAGTCCCGGTAGCAGTTTTAATGCATACTTTCTGCCTCCTTTTTAACATTGCACCAGCCTAGGATCCGTTTAATATTTTTTAATGGCTGGTCTAATGTTATTAGGGAGTCTTACGTTGTTTACATTGGGCCGGGCCATGATATATTATCCCGCTTCAACTTGTAAAATCCTTGCACTTTATCATAATATGCTGCTATATTCAGAGTCCCACTTCCCTAGTGGTTCTACCTAATTCTCACGTCCATGACGGTTTAGTGACGCTGTTTTCCTTAATTGTAGAAGCCGTGAAGTTTGTATTGCTTTTAATTATGTGTATATTGACTTAAACATGCAATGTTTTATTTGTTTCTTTGTGTTATGCTCTTTTATGGATATTCTTATATCCGAATAAAGATTAATTGATTGATTGACCATACGTTGCATATGAGAAGCTTCAATGAGATATAGCATTTATTGCATTTCCCTTTCACTTTTACAGTTCGTTTTGGTTGTGTAGTATCTTGCTGTGCTCCTCCATCCAGAAATGTGCATGTTTTATGGCTTGCTAAGGCGTGACAAAAAATGAATGTTTACTATTTTTGCGTGGTATATTTTTCAAACCTTCTGAAGTAAGCCGTGCTATTGCGAGATGGTATCGAGCGAGCCGAAAAGCTTGCTCCTTCATGCTTTTCATTTCCATCCCACACTTGCCTATTGCAGTTTTGCTTGGTGTGCTGCAATGCTCTTTTGCACACTTTCTCTGTTAGCATATGAGAAATAATAGTTCTCAAGGCATAATTCCAATGTTAATCGTATGAATTATGCATCTTATTTCCTTGAGAAACCGGTTAAACATGTAAGCTTTAGCATTAGCACCCCTGTATATCCTCTGCTGTGGACCTCACAGAGCTCTAGATTGTTCAAACGGAGCCATAGAAGAGCATGTATCGTCTTGGAAGGATTGTCCCTAAGTTTGTCATATAAAGGAGTTCCTTATTATAAGTTTCAGTAATGTTTATTGAGAAAAGTTTTTTTTACCGTAAAGAACATCCCACAGCTTTCATTTCTACCGGATTGACTATTTCAACTCCCCTCAACCCAGTCAAATCTCCCCCATATTACCCTTTTATCAGTTTACCACATATCGGTTTACCGTATGCTTCACCCACCTGCCTTTAAATGGGTACAGGTACCTAGCGAGGGTCTCCTCATCTAGTAGTTGGAGCACCCTGAATCTTCTTTAGCTGGTCATATTTTATAGTCATGGGCCAGGAGGCAGAGAACCAGTCACTGTATTCTCCAGATTTTTTTTATCATTCTCCACCATTACATATGCTAGTTTCCCCATGCTTAAAAATGTCCAAAGTTTATTAACCACATATTATACGGTGGTGCTTCTGTTTTTCTCCATCACGTTATAAGGCTTGTGTGACAGTGGGTAATGCAAAAAGATATATACTCTCTGAGGGTGCCCCTACAAAAATCACTGAGGGACACCTAGTAAAGTCCATTTCTGCAATAGAACATATTCCCATTAATTTCTCCTGCCAGTTTAGAGCTAGGTTCGGGCATGCCATCAGTATCGGGGTCAATGCTTCTGGTTTTCCATAACCGCTCCAGCACTTTCAACCTTGTATTTTTCAAATCATGCACGCAAACTGGATTATAATTAGGGCTCCCGGTTTTATGGTATTTATTTTTTCAACATTTCCGTCTGTATTTATCCATATTTATTTTTTGCTCATTTTTTCTGTATTTATCCATTTTTATTTTGTGTTTAATGTAGAAATGAAGCGGCAATAGGTATTTTTCCACATTAATTTAAAGTGTAAATGTATACTCGCATTTGAATGTCCTAATGGTTTCAATGGTATACAGTGCAGTCGCGTTGTCTGAAAACACTTGCGTTGTAGAATACCATAAATAACTGTAGAACTGCTCTTAATTAAGAAATCGGTACAACTACTGACCTGGCACTCATGATTGACAGTAGAAAAAACTCATCCAAGAAGGCCTATTTTCCGTATTTATCTGTATTGAAAAATAAATACAGACAGGAATATAAATAGTTTTCTGTCTGTATTTATCTGTAAAAAACAGTAAAAACGGAAAACAGGGAGGCCTAATTATAATGCCATTTATAATGTATTTTAATATATTATTTCTTTCCCTTGTGCATGCTGAGAAAAAATATTTTGCCTTTGTATCACCCGTTCCCATTGTTCCTTTTCATGATGAATTCCATTTCTTTCATCCATGGGTTTTGGAAAAGCAATCACTCCTCGATGCCTGGCTGCGTAAAAATTCTACAGATTCTGGCCGTGACTGCCCTTTTGTGAGTTTTTATCAATTTCCCAAAGGGTGTCAGTGACTGAGCTCTCCTTCTGACTCCGGGATGCATCCACAGTGTCACAATTTTAGGTAACAATATGTCTTGTCGTTCCAGAGACTGAATACTTCCTTGATTTGTGTGAACAATTTAATTGCACCTTTTCTAAAGAGATTACCTACCACCACACATCCACCCGTCTCCAAGCTTGGAAGATTTGGTAGTTCAATCCCTGGAAAAAGTCAGTGTTTCTTAAAAATGGCATGAAGGATGTGGTATTCCATCCCACACTTTCAGAGCTTGTAGTAATCTAATAGTAATCCCAAGGGCCACACTTACCAGTGGCCCGCAATATCAAGTCAATAATAAGCAGTTGGCAACGTAGAAGGTTCAAGCATTTATTGGCCACAACAGAACTCTACATAGAGGAGCCTCATCGACCCTCACCCATCAAGTGCGCCGAGGAAGACTGCCGGCCCCTTGGCAGAGTCACACTTATATACATAACAGATTCAACATACAAAGCCTTACAAATGGAAAAACACCAGCCAGCCCTGGGGCTCCTAAATGAGCTCATACCATATCTAGTTTCAGCTGCACACATAAGGTTACTATCTTCTACAGAGAAGGTCGGCGGGGTGACTCCCTTTCGTCTCGGGCACAGAGGAATTTCGCTTGATACTCCCTACAGCAGATGTGGCCTTGGGCCTCAGTCATAAATACATTTCACCCTGTCTCTAGGCTGGTACAAGCTAAATCATACAGATGCTGTTCAGAGAGAACCACGTGATCTGGGGCACTACTGGTCATAATCCAAGATGGCCGTAGTATGGCTTTTCGGCCCTTTCTATCATACAAGACACAGAGAACGAATGGGCCATCTTCTAAAGCAGTTCTCGCTGTTTATGGAGTAGAGATACAGACCAAGATACGTTATGCTAACTTCACATGGTGACTTGAATCCCACAGAACGGCCCTTTTTAGCATATTGTAGCTATCCATTAAACTACTCTTCGAAAATACCCTCGTCTATCTGCATTATGTCATGTATCTCTTTCTGTACTAGTTGAGCGTTCACCCTAGCAAAGTTTGCTTTAGGTGTAGGTAAAGCAAGACGAACTTGGGTGGCACAATAGGAGCAACAGGCGGGCCCACATTGGATGCAAACACAACAAGTAAAGAGGAAACCCCCTATTCCTAGGAGGACCATGAATATTTTCCAACCCCAGGTGGTAAGGAGACCCCAGCACCACCCCGAAATAGACCAGGTACCTGTCTCCGTATGAATCTCAGATGCTAATCGATGCAACTTCTGAATGGCCAGATGAACCGAAGGGGCGGAGTCAGGTATATATACGCAGCAGGAGCTGCCGATCACTCTATACGCTCCTCCGCGATCAGCTAGGATAACGTCTAAAACAAACCAGTTTTGGAGGGTCACAAGTCTGGTCGCTTGAAGCTCAACCGTTATATTAGTCAATATCCCAGCGGTGGTATTCACCACTCCCTCTACTACCCTGGACAATCTTCTAATTTCTTTACTGGTTAAAATGGGTCCCCATATAGGTAGGACTCCTTTTATAATATCGACAAAGTGTTGGGCAGGGGTATCAGTCTGATCTGTAGCATCTCTATCAGTGTTTCCTGATTCTAAACTCCGTCGGTTCAGTGAGTGGGATCTATGATAGTCGGAAGGTGCTATATAAACGGGAGGGTATAGGAAGGATAAGTAACATTTACCTGACCACCCTCTGGGGAGCCAGGTGTAAGCGTTTTCTCCGCACACAAAATATACATTCGGAGGAGTAAGTATAGGTGGGATGCTAAAGGTTTGTAATCTATAAGTATAGTTACATTTACTAAATCCAACAAATAGATGGCCAGTACCATGTATGCAAAAGGAGGACGAGGTGTTCAACACAGGGACCGGAATGATCCTATCATTCGACACATTTCGTTCCTGGAAATATCTGAAATACTCAGTAAAATTGAAGGACACAAAATCTGACACTTGGTCCCTCAACCAGGTGTCATTTTCATGTTTCGTATACACATTCATGCAAGCGGTAGGATCCAGAGTACCGTCTGTACCTTCGGCATTTGGAGTGAATCCCTGGTGCCTTTCTATATAGGCCAGAATCAAATCATAATCCTTCTTTGAAAATCGGTGCCCATCAACAGCATAATGTTCATACATCATTGACAATAATCTAAACCAGGCTTCACAACTACCTAAATATGACAATGGCATTGAAATGAACAGATCGTGTTTGTGCATTACTGAGGGAAGAAGGCCACATACCCAGCAATTCGTGACATTCGTTGAACTATGGGTTTGATGTACCATTTCAATAAAAGCATTATTCACATAGGTCTGACGATGCCTCTCTTTATGTGGGGCAAAGGTCTGAAAACGGAGCTCCTCGGGGGTGGGGGTGGTAGCTATCAGGGTGTGCACAGGATGGCGGAATTCTAGATAGATGAACATTCCTAAACATAATATTAATGAGACAATTATTATGACGATAAAAACAATCTTGGCACGCAAACTCCAAGTAGAAAACATATAGGGCGGTGTACTATGGGACGTTCCTCTTCAGGGACAAAACGAGCAAAAGGGTACATTCTCACTAAAAGTCCAGGTATAATCTCGGGAAAAAGGGAATCTACAAGCAGTCCAATCTGCCGGAGGGTGCTTCTTTCCTGTGTCCGTGTTAGAGCCTCACAGGCAGACTCCTATTGTTCCATGCAACACAAAAGTAAGAAGGGCACAAAAACTTTTCGCGTCGGAGTTGTACTTGACACAACTCTTGCTGAAAAGAGACTCTACCTGGGCCCCCACCGACTGATCAATGTCTCTATCTTCTCACTGAACAGAGCGTTATCAAAAAGTTCCAAGCTCTCAACGAGTTCAGTCCAGTGTTTTTACTTTTCCCAGAGTTTTACTGAGACCTTCATTCACATTCTCTAGACTGAATCTGGGATCTTTGCTTTCTGTCGGGGCCGCATGTTGTAACGAACATGACCTGGTATTTCGGGATTTATGAACAGAACAGGCACAGTGGGATCAGGTAAAGGACTGGGTGTGTGACTTCCCTTGTTAGGTATTACATTCCCAGGTGTTAGATTACCTGTTGCAGATATCGCCGAACTCACGACACCCTCCACTCGCCCATTCGTTTCTCCTTGGGCTTCTGGGGATGGTGACTTTTCGGTAGGTTTATCACTTTCGTGCCTTAACACTTCGCTCTGATCCTGCTGATCATCCGGCAAAGGAAGGGGAACCCTTTTCAGATGCGATACATGAATCCAATGCTGTTTCCCTTCAACTTTCACAGCCGTTCTCGTAGCCAAAAGCACTTGAAAAGGCTTGGTCCAGCGTGGGTCCAGACTCGATTTCCGTTGGTAGTTCCGAACCAAGACCCACTGTCCAGGGTCCAGGCTGTGTCCAGGACCATCCGGCAGAGGCTGCAATACTGCTGATATCTGTTGATGAATGGAACGAAGATCTTTAGTTAGTGCATAAAGATAATCCGCCAACATAGGGTACTCAATGTCTCGAAGGGATTTTGGTCGTGGCACACCCCATACATTAGCAGGCCTACCAAATATCACCTCATACGGTGATATCCCACTGCGGGAGTGGGGAGTAGTTCTTACAGATAGTAAAGCCAGGGGTAAGAGATCAGGCCATTTTAATCCCGTTGTATCCTGTAGCTTTGCTAATTTCAATTTTAAGATGCCATTATATTTTTCCACCAGCCCTGCTGATTGGGGGTGACGGGCGGCATGGAACTTCTGCTGTATTGACAGGCCCTTGCAAACATGTTCAACAAGGTCAGCATTAAAATGTTTCCCATTGTCACTCCAGATCACCCGTGGTAACCCATAGCGGGGAAAGTACTCCTTTACTAGGGCCTTTGCGGTGGATAGGGCAGTATTTTCCTTGGTGGGGTACGCCTCCATCCACTTGCTGAACGTACAAACCACTACCAAGACGTATTTGAGATTGTTAACCCGCTCAAACTGAATAAAATCCATTTGTAATACCTCAAAAGGTAGGGTGGGGGGCGCGAAGCTACCAGTCAGAACAGGGATACTACCTCCTGGATTATGCTGTAGACAAATCATGCAATTCTGGACTAGTTGCTTTGCAGTCCTATGGATGTTGGTATTATACCACACAGGATCTAGTATTGCGCAAATACCTTGAATCCCCACATGTGCGGGACCGTGTGCCATGGACACGACCGCATTCACAAATGCATTCGGCAGCAGCCATCTACATCTTTCTGATAGGTCAATCCAACATCCATTGTCATCTAGCTTCCCTATCTGTTCTTGCCAGTACTTTAGTTCTTCAGGGGTTGATTCTAATTGCAATTATCTCACACTGTCTATAGTGTTATTGAATGTCTCTGCTTCTACCATCCCTCTATGCAAACTCGTTACAAAAATGGAGGTGGTATTGGATTGGGCAGTTTCTTTAGCGATTCTGTCCGCAAAGGAATTTCCCTTACCTACATCATCAACTACTGCTTTATGAGCACTACATTTAACAACGGCTATGGCTTGGGGCAAGGTCAGGGCGGCCAACAATCTCAAAACCAACTGACCATTCTTTATTTTCTGACCATGGGATGTAAGGAAAACTCTCTCTGCCCACAACCGCCCAAAGCTATGTGCTACGCCAAAAGCATACTGGCTATCGGTGTAGACATCTATCCTTAACCCTTCGCCCAATTCACAAGCCCTTAGTAGTGTGACTAACTTGGCAGCCTGGGCCGATCGATAAGATACCTTGGCCGTCTCAACTACTGTCTGCAATGTGGTGATCGCATAAGCAGCGGTCGTAGTGCCGTTAGGCAACCTAAAACATGAGCCATCAACATACAATTCCCCTTCAGGGTCAGATAAGGGAATGTCTGTCAAATCTATCCACTCCTTTGTTTCTTCTTCTGTCCGAAATATGTAATCATGTATGTCTTGACTGTGGTCTTCCAGAGGAAGAGGTAGTAACATGGCAGGGTTCAAGGTGACACATCTCTTGATAGTGATGTGGGGCACAAACAGGGTCAACTCTTACCCTGTAAGACGCGCACTAGTTAAGTGCTGAGTCTGCGTCCTGTTCAATAATACGTCCACAGCGTGGGGCACCATCACTGTCAGGTCCGTATTTAGCACGAGCCCTTCCGATTGTTGGATCGCCACTGCAACCGCAGCCGTGGCTCTCAGACAACTGGGAAGTGCCCTGGCAACATTATCCAATACCGCCGAAAAGTACGCACACGGTCTTTGCTTACCACCAAATCCTTGTGTTAACACTGAAAGCGAGCAACCGTCCACCTCATGCACGTAGAGTACAAAAGGCTTCCGGTAATCAGGGGTGCCAAGCACGGGAGCAGAGCAAAGAGCAGATTTCAAAGAAACAAAAGGATTCTGACATTCAGCTGTCCAAGGTAAAGGCTCATGCACATCTTTAGTCGTTAGAGGCAAGAAAGGTTTAGTCAGTAGGGAATAGTTAGGGATACATTGGAGGCAGTAAGAAGTTATGCCAAGCAAAGCGCGGACATCACGTTGCGTGCAAGGAACAGGCATGTTAGATATAGTTATGATACGATCTGGAGTCAGCCGTCTTCCCTCCTTCGACAGGAGATTACCTAGATAGGTCACCTCCGGTCGACAATATTGAAATTTAGACAACAAGACTTTATTACCATTGTTTGCCAAGTGCTGTAACAATGCAATCGTCGCCGCTCGGCAACCGTGCTCGGTATCAGAGGCCACAAGGAGGTCATCTACATACTGCACTAGAATGTTACCGGGTGGCAAAGTGAGTTTATCCAATAACGTTTTAAGCGCTTGGCTGTAAATACTCGGACTTTCTGTATAGCCCTGTGGGGCGCGACAAAATCTGAAGCTGCGGCCTCCTAATGAGAAGCCGAAAAGATAACGGCTATCTTGATGAATGGGAATACTAAAGAAAGCATTTTTCAAGTCAATGACAGAGAAAAATCCAGCTGTCGGAGGAATCAGCGTCAAAATAGTAGTGATGTCAGGTACCACGGGATATTGGGGTACTACAATCTTGTTTATTTCACGCAGGTCAATCACAAAACGATATTTGTCAGCATAATCAGGGCTTTGATCTATCGGGGCTCGTTTAAGAATAGGAAGAATAGGGCTATTGCACGTATTGGAAGCTGTCTCCTCCACTACACCGGTGCGGATCAAATCATGAATGATGGACAACAATGCCCGCTCACCCGCAGGAGCAATATTATACTGCGGGACTCTAGGTAACCGGGCATTTTGTTTCAAGGTGTTCGAAATAGGTGGTACGTTCAACAAACCCACATCAGTATCTCCGGTAGCCCAAAGATTCTGGGGAATCTTTGCAAGCTCAGGGGGCAGGGTGTCCGTTTTGGAGAAACATTGCGCTGAAGGAGGAAAGGGTTTCTTAATAGTCAGATAAACACCGTCTGGAGAGCAATAGATGCGGGCATATAGCCTCTTCAGTATATCCATCCCCAAGAGATTCTCACCACACTGTGAAGTCAGAAGGAAGGGTGAATCAATTGAAATTGGTCCCAAAGTAAGAGAAAGAGGTTGGGAGATGGGGCTTACCACGGGAGTTCCAGAGAATCCTACAGACACATTATTCTGGCCAGACAGAGCAGCCCCAGGGACAAGGGCTTGCGAAACAGAACTATTCATAGCCCCTGTGTCAACTAGAAACTTACCTGATGTATTCATCAAATGGGCATGCACATAAGGTCCGTTTTGATCTATTGGAATTGACACATGTCCCCCACTCTGTCCTCGGCTCTCCTATGCCTCAGAATAGCCTGCCGAGTCGTTGCTCACACATCCTTCATTGTAATATTGCTTCCCCTGACCATGATCAAAATAATTCTGACTATTCTCACCTTGCCCGACACCTTCCTGTCTCGTATGTCCACCCCGATGACCACCAGCACGGCCTCTCCCTTGGCCCCTCGGAACGCCGTTCTGCGCTTGCAACAACGGGCACTGAGCTCGCCAATGCCCTTCCTGCTTACAGAATGCGCACTGATTTATTCCCAAATCTGTCCGTCCTACACCCTGCCCAGGACCCGCCCCTCGTGGGGCGAAGTTCTGTGTTCCCCGACCCCTCCCTCGGCCTCTTTCAACTTGCTGTAACAGGACCCGAGTCTTCAAATCCTTCGATCTCTTGTCTGTTTGTTCCTTACTCTCGTTCTCCCGATGCTCATAGTATTGAGCCATACTTCAGATAGTCGAAGGGGTAGATGTAGTCCAGGTACTCTCCGCAGCCTGAAGTCGGGCTGATATCTCGGGTAATAGGTTAGTTACAAACCTATTAACAAACAAGCGTATGCCACCCTCCTTGGACAGATCTTGCCCGCTAAAATCAATGAAAACCCCTTCGAACCTCGTAAAGAAATCAGACACACTCTCATCCTTCTTTTGTTTGCACGCGGTCAATTTATCCCAATCTACTTTCCTGGGAGGAATTAGTGCATGCATGTAAGTGATTATTTTCTCCGGCAAAGTCAATATTTCAGTTCTAGGCTTATCTCCTGGCTTACAATCCCTATCCCAGTCCCTCAATTGCTCCTAGGTTCCCCCAAACTCCGTCACGTGGTCCTGGTCATGCACCTGCCGCCATATGTCCACCGGCACCAATAGAGCGAAAAATAGCTCGATATCAGCCAGTGTCATCACCGCCGAGGAGGCGGCTTCCGTAAGTTCCTTATAGTATGCTGTAGGATTCTTTCTGGGGTCAGGCAACTGGGTTTTCAAAGAAAGTACCTCACTACGTTTCCATGGGGTGTATACCCATTGCTCCTGAAAGCGGGCATCTGCTCTCGGGCGGGTAATTGTCCCATGTGCGTCTACTACCTCAGTTACTTCTGGGTGATAAATGGGGTGGACCTCACGCATTGGGAACTGCTGTACCCCTGCGGGACTAGCAGCTTGTAGGCGCATTCTGTAACTGACCAGAGTTTTCACATTCCCATATACCGCTTCTGGACTTAGCTGAGACTTATGTGCCTGGGTATGAATATCATACAGTATAGTCGGAGCTCTCTCCCCTTTATAAACTTGCTCCCACAATGAGATGAGGCGTTCGGCCATGTGTGCTAACGCGTGCTGCTGCATCACCGGTTCATAATCTTTCATGGTGCTCCATATGTCAGACAGGGTATAAATAGATTGCCGCATCCATTGGGATGCCTGTACTGCAATGACCTCCTTTTCCTCTGTTCCTAGAGCTGATCGAGTGAACAGCTTCTTGCCCTCAAGTGAACCGGCCGGATGTACTGGAGTTGAAACAGATGCAAAAGGAGTTGCACTCGCGGAAGAGGAGGTCAAGGCAGTGGGAGAATGTATGGCCCCTGGTGACAACTGGGGAGCTCCAGCTGTTGTGGCTGACAACAAATTGGGCAATAAAGCCATAACTTCCGAGACAGAGGAAGACAACCGAGAGAGATCGGTGACAGGCGCAGGGAGGGAGGGAGGCTGAGGCGCTGATGCAACCGGAGTTGCGGTGGAGGCAACTAGAGCCGGCGTAGGGGCAACTGTTCCTGCCCCAGCCGATACAATAGCTGCTGGTACCTCCGGATATAACCGTTGCGGGACATAAGGGGGCGGTGGCAGCATGTCCAGCAAGTCTTCTATTTCGTCCTCCGCATTAGGTCGAGCCACATAACTTTTATCGACCTTCAATCTAAACTCACGATTCATACAATCGATTCCTTTTTCTACCCTAGCTCTGTCATAGGCTACAGCTTTTTGAGTTATGGTCTGCCCAGCCTTGGCCCTTGCTAGCTTTTCCCCTCTCATCCGTCGTTTGGCTTCTTTCTGCCAGCTGTTTAAAGCATCAAACATAGATTGCCTACTGCGCCTAGAAAATAGCTGTTCCTGCAAGAAGGCAATTTTCTTTTCGTCAAATGAGCCAGTCTTTGGCCATTGCAACTCTTCATTACCTTTAGTATACTTATGCCACAAGGTGTTGAACAATATGGGGGCAATTCCGTGCTTCACATACATGAAATGGCTAGGGCTGCCCTCCGGAGGGGCGGGCTGACTTTCAGCCAAACGAGAGTCGCTAGTCCGACAACAACAACCAAAACAATTCAATTTGCTGAAACACGACATGTTGGTTAGTAGACAGACACAAATAACATATAACTGACTTTATATCACAGATAACATATATGTCGACATTATTCTCTGCAGTTCAACCTATCCAAACTTGATGCATCCAAACAAACGAACCGAGCCCGTCGACTCCCGTTCGTGGAGAATTATTCAAAAGGATCAACGGAATCACAACAAGCAATCTCCCAACAGACTAGCAAGAGGCTGTCAGACAGGGGTAACCACGAACTGGACTACGGACCATCCCATGACCTCCCTGGTTCACCACTGAGACTGTTCTGATGTGGTCCAAGCTGTACTTCAGATATGTCTCATGGCTACCCAGTTACAGCCACAGGCTCTTTCGAGTGCAATCCGGCCGTGTATTACTCACAGGTAACAACTAGGCATCTGATCAGTGTCTCAAAATCACAAAAGATCCGCGGAGTCTCTACAGTCAGTCCCTACCGGACCACCCTGCAAGACCTCCGTAATTCTCCTAGGGTACTCACGACCCCTCAAATCAAATACAGTTAACTGTTCCAAATGCACCGCTCAACAGCGCGTGCTTCAAACAAATGCACCGCTCAACAGCGCATGCTTCAAACAAACAAATTACTCACCGGGTGCACCCAGGTACGAATGTCCGTTCTCCGCTGCCAACTTCTTACGACCAACACGGCCAGTTCCTGGGTTTAAGCCCGTAGGACCCCGGTGAAGGATGACTAGCAGCAGAGGGCACCCCGATCGGGAGTACGGAGTGGACGTCGAACTCCCCTCCGCCCGCTCGGCCAAGACGCCCTCGATCCTGCCACCCGAATACGGGGGAGGAAAGACCCTATCACAGGGTCCCTTCGTGGCCGCCAACTGTAGTAATCTAATAGTAATCCCAAGGGCCACACTTACCAGTGGCCCGCAATATCAAGTCAATTATAAGCAGTTGGCAACGTAGAAGGTTCAAGCGTTTATTGGCCACAACAGAACTCTACATAGAGGAGCCTCATCGACCCTCACCCATCAGGAGCGCCGAGGAAGACTGCCGGCCCCTTGGCAGAGTCACACTTATATACATAACAGATTCAACATACAAAGCCTTACAAATGGAAAAAAAACAGCCAGCCCTGGGGCTCCTAAATGAGCTCATACCATATCTAGTTTCAGCTGTACACATAAGGTTACTATCTTCTACAGAGTAGGTCCTCGGGGGATGACTCCCTTTCGTCTCGGGCACAGAGGAATTTCGCTTGATACTCCCTATGGCAGATGTGACCTTGGGCCTCAGCCATAAATACAATTCACCCTGTCTCTAGGCTGGTACGAGCTAAATCATACAGATGCTGTTCAGAGAGAACCACGTGATCTGGGGCACGACTGGTCATAATCCAAGATGGCCGTAGTATGGCTTTTCGGCCCTTTCTATCATACAAGACACAGAGAACGAATGGGCCATCTTCTAAAGCAGTTCTCGCTGTTTATGGAGTAGAGATACTGACCAAGATACGTTATGCTAACTTCACATGGTGACTTGAATCCCACAGAACGGCCCTTTTTAGTATAATGTAGCTATCCATTAAACTACTCTTCGAAAATACCCTCGTCTATCTGCATTAGGTCATGTATCTCTTTCTGTACTAGTTGAGCGTTCACCCTAGCAAAGTTTGCTTTAGGTGTAGGTAAAGCAAGACGAACTTGGGTGGCACAATAGGAGCAACAGGCGGGCCCACATTGGATGCAAACACAACAAGTAAAGAGGAAACCCCCTATTCCTAGGAGGACCATGAATATTTTCCAACCCCAGGTGGTAAGGAGACCCCAGAACCACCCCGAAATAGACCAGGTACCTGTCTCCGTATGAATCTCAGATGCTAATCGATGCAACTTCTGAATGGCCAGATGAACCGAAGGGGCGGAGTCAGGTATATATACGCAGCAGGAGCTGCCGATCACTCTATACGCTCCTCCGCGATCAGCTAGGATAACGTCTAAAACAAGGCGGTTTTGGAGGGTCACAAGTCTGGTCGCTTGAAGCTCAACCGTTATACTAGTCAATATCCCAGCGGTGGTATTCACCACTCCCTCTACTACCCTGGACAATCTTCTAATTTCTTTACTGGTTAAAATGGGTCCCCATATAGGCAGGACTCCTTTTATAATATCGACAAAGTGTTGAGCAGGGGTATCAGTCTGATCTGTAGCATCTCTATCAGTGTTTCCTGATTCTAAACTCCGTCGGTTCAGTGAGTGGGATCTATGATAGTCGGAAGGTGCTATATAAACGGGAGGGTATAGGAAGGATAAGTAACATTTACCTGACCACCCTCTGGGGAGCCAGGTGTAAGCGTTTTCTCCGCACACAAAATATACATTCGGAGGAGTAAGTATAGGTGGGATGCTAAAGGTTTGTAATCTATAGGTATAGTTACAATTACTAAATCCAACAAATAGATGGCCAGTACCATGTATGCAAAAGGAGGACGAGGTGTTCAACACTGGGACCGGAATGATCCTATCATTCGACACATTTCGTTCCTGGAAATATCTGAAATGCTCAGTAAAATTGAAGGACACAAAATTTGACACTTCGTCCCTCAACCAGGTGTCATTTTCATGTTTCGTATACACATTCATGCAAGCGGTACGATCCAGAGTACCGTCTGTACCTTCGGCATTTGGAGTGAATCCCTGGTGCCTTTCTATATAGGCCAGAATCAAATCATGATCCTTCTCTGAAAATCGGTGCCCATCAACAGCATAATGTTCATACATCATTGACAATAATCTAAACCAGGCTTCACAACTACCTAAATATGACAATGGCATTGAAATGAACAGATCGTGTTTGTGCATTACTGAGGGAAGAAGGCCACATACCCAGCAATTCGTGACATTCGTTGAACTATGGGTTTGATGTAACATTTCAATAAAAGCATTATTCACGTAGGTCTGACGATGCCTCTCTTTATGTAGGGCAAAGGTCTGAAAACGGAGCTCCTCGGGGGTGGGGGTGGTAGCTATCAGGGTGTGCACAGGATGGCGGAATTCTAGATAGATGAACATTCCTAAACATAATATTAATGAGACAATTATTATGACGATAAAAACAATCTTGACACGCAAACTCCAAGTAGAAAACATTGGCAAATGTGAATATAAAGGGCGGTGTACTATGGGACGTTCCTCTTCAGGGACAAAACGAGCAAAAGGGTACATGCTCACTAAAAGTCCAGGTATAATCTCGGGAAAAAGGGAATCTACAAGCAGTCCAGTCTGCCGGAGGGTGCTTCTTTCCTGTGTCCGTGTTAGAGCCTCACAGGCAGACTCCTATTGTTCCATGCAACACAAAAGTAAGAAGGGCACAAAAACTTTTCGCGTCGGAGTTGTACTTGACACAACTCTTGCTGAAAAGAGACTCTACCTGGGCCCCCACCGACTGATCAATGTCTCGATCTTCTCTCTGAACAGAGCGTTATCAAAAAGTTCCAAGCTCTCAACAAGTTCAGTCCAGTGTTTTTACTTTTCCCAGAGTTTTACTGAGACCTTCATTCACATTCTCTAGACTGAATCTGGGATCTTTGCTTTCTGTCGGGGCCGCAGGTTGTAACGAACATGACCTGGTATTTCGGGATTTATGAACAGAACAGGCACAGTGGGATCAGATAAAGGTCTGGGTGTGTGACTTCCCTTGTTAGGTATTACATTCCCAGGTGTTAGATTACCTGTTGCAGATATCGCCGAACTCACGACACCCTCCACTCGCCCATTCGTTTCTCCTTGGACTTCTGGGGAAGGTGACTTTTCGGTAGGTTTATCACTTTCGGGCCTTAACACTTCGCTCTGATCCTGCTGATCATCCGGCAAAGGAAGGGGAACCCTTTTCAGATGCGATACATGAATCCAATGCCGTTTCCCTTCAACTGTCACAGCCGTTCTCGTAGCCAAAAGCACTTGAAAAGGCTTGGTCCAGCATGGGTCCAGACTCGATTTCCGTTGGTAGTTCTGAACCAAGACCCACTGTCCAGGGTCCAGGCTGTGTCCAGGACCATCCGGCAGAGGCTGCAATACTGCTGATATCTGTTGATGAATGGAACGAAGATCTTTAGTTAGTGCATAAAGATAATCCGCCAACATAGGGTACTCAATGTCTCGAAGGGATTTTGGTCGTAGCACACCTCATACATTAGCGGGCCTACCAAATATCACCTCATACGGTGATATCCCACTGCGGGAGTGGGGAGTAGTTCTTACAGATAGTAAAGCCAGGGGTAAGAGATCAGGCCATTTTAATCCCGTTGTATCCTGTAGCTTTGCTAATTTCAATTTTAAGATGCCATTATATTTTTCCACCATCCCCGCTGATTGGGGGTGACGGGCGGCATGGAACTTCTGCTGTATTGACAGGCCCTTGCAAACATATTCAACAAGGTCAGCATTAAAATGTTTCCCATTGTCACTCCAGATCAATCGTGGTAACCCATAGCGGGGAAAGTACTCCTTTACTAGGGCCTTTGCGGTAGCTAGGGCAGTATTTTCCTTGGTGGGGTACGCCTCCACGCACTTGCTGAACGTACAAACCACTACCAAGACGTATTTGAGATTGTTAACCTGCTCAAACTGAATAAAATCCATTTGTAATACCTCAAAAGGTAGGGTGGGGGGCACGAAGCTACTAGTCAGAACTGGAATACTACCTCCTGGATTATGCTGTAGACAAATCATGCAATTCTGGACTAGTTGCTTTGCAGTCTTATGGATGTTGGTATTATACCACACAGGATCTAGTATTGCGCAAATACCTTGAATCCCCACATGTGCGGGACCGTGTGCCATGGACACGACCGCATTCACAAATGCATTCGGCAGCAGCCATCTACATCTTTCTGATAGGTCAATCCTACATCCATTGTCATCTAGCTTCCCTATCTGTTCTTGCCAGTACTTTAGTTCTTCAGGGGTTGCTTCTAATTGCAATTCTCTCACACTGTCTATAGTGTTATTGAATGTCTTTGTTTCTACCATCCCTCTATGCAAACTCGTTACAAACATGGAGGTGGTATTGGATTGGGCAGTTTCTTTAGCGATTCTGTCCGCAAAGGAATTTCCCTTACCTACATCATCAACTACTGCTTTATGAGCACTACATTTAACAACGGCTATGGCTTGGGCAAGGTCAGGGCGGCCAACAATCTCAAAACCAACTGACCATTCTTTATTTTCTGACCATGGGATGTAAGGAAACCTCTCTCTGCCCACAACCTCCCAAAGCTATGTGCTACGCCAAAAGCATACTGGCTATCGGTGTAGACATTTATCCTTAACCCTTCGCCCAATTCACAAGCCCTTAGTAGTGCGACTAACTTGGCAGCCTGGGCCGATCGATAAGATACCTTGGCCGTCTCAACTACTGTCTGCAATGTGGTGATTGCATAAGCAGCGGTCGTAGTGCCGTTAGGCAACCTAAAACATGAGCCATCAACATACAATTCCCCTTCAGGGTCAGATAAGGGAATGTCTGTCAAATCTATCCGCCCCTTTGTTTCTTCTTCTGTCCGAAATATGCAATCATGTATGTCTTGACTGTGGTCTTCCAGAGGAAGAGGTAGTAACGTGGCAGGGTTCAAGGTGACACATCTCTTGATAGTGATGTGGGGCACAAACAGGGTCAACTCGTACCCTGTAAGACGCGCACTAGTTAAGTGCTGAGTCTGCGTCCTGTTCAATAATACGTCCACAGCGTGGGGCACCATCACTGTCAGGTCCGTATTTAGGATGAGCCCTTCCAATTGTCGGATCGCCACTGCAACCGCAGCCCTGGCTCTCAGACATATGGGAAGTGCCCTGGCGACATTTTCCAATACCGCCGAAAAGTACGCACCAGGTCTTTGCTTACCACCAAATCCTTGTGTTAACACTGAAAGCGAGCAACCGTCCACCTCATGCACGTAGAGTACAAAAGGCTTCCGGTAATCAGGGGTGCCAAGCACGGCAGCAGAGCAAAGAGCAGATTTCAAAGAAACAAAAGCATTCTGACATTCAGCTGTCCAAGGTAAAGGCTCATGCACATCTTTAGTCGTTAGAGGCAAGAAAGGTTTAGTCAGTAGGGAATAGTTAGGGATCCATTGGCGGCAGTAAGAAGTTATGCCAAGCAAAGCGCGGACATCACGTTGCGTGCAAGGAACAGGCATGTTAGATATAGTTATGATACGATCTGGAGTCAGCCGTCTTCCCTCCTTCGACAGGAGATGACCTAGATAGGTCACCTCCGGTCGACAATTTTGAAATTTAGACAACGAGACTTTATTACCATTGTTTGCCAAGTGCTGTAACAATGCAATCGTCGCCGCTCGGCAACCGTGCTCGGTATCAGAGGCCACAAGGAGGTCATCAACATACTGCACTAGAACGTTACCGGGTGGCAAAGTGAGTTTATCCAATAACGTTTTAAGCGCTTGGCTGTAAATACTCGGACCTGTATAGCCCTGTGGGGCGCGACAAAATCTGAAGCTGCGGCCTCCTAATGAGAAGCCGAAAAGATAACGGCTATCTTGATGAATGGGAATACTAAAGAAAGCATTTTTCAAGTCAATGACAGAGAAAAATCCAGCTGTCGAAGGAATCATCGTCAAAATAGTAGTGATGTCAGGTACCACGGGATATTGGGGTACTACAATCTTGTTTATTTCACGCAAGTCAATCACAAAACGATATTTGTCAGCATAATCAGGGCTTTGATCTATCGGGGCTCGTTTAAGAATAGGAAGAATAGGGCTATTGCACGTATTGGAAGCTGTCTCCTCCACTACACCGGTGCGGATCAAATCATGAATGATGGACCACAATGCCCGCTCACCCGCAGGAGCAATCTTATACTGCGGGACTCTAGGTAACCGGGCATTTTGTTTCAAGGTGATCGAAATAGGTGGTACGTTCAACAAACCCACATCAGTATCTCTGGTAGCCCAAAGATTCTGGGGAATCTTTGCAAGCTCAGGGGGCAGGGTGTCCGTTTTGGAGAAACATTGCGCTGAAGGAGGAAAGGGTTTCTTAATAGTCAGATAAACACCGTCTGGAGAGCAATAGATGCGGGCATATAGCCTCTTCAGTATATCCATCCCCAAGAGATTCTCACCACACTGTGAAGTCAGAAGGAAGGGTGAATCAATTGAAATCGGTCCCAAAGAAAGAGAAAAAGGTTGGGAGATGGGGCTTACCACCGGAGTTCCAGAGAATCCTACAGACACATTATTCTGGCCAGACAGAGCAGCCCCAGGGACAAGGGCATGCGAAACAGAACTATTCATAGCCCCTGTGTCAACTAGAAACTTACCTGATGTATTCATCAAACAGGCATGCACATAAGGTCCGTTTTGATCTATTGGAATTGACACATGTCCCCCACTCTGTCCTCGGCTCTCCTATGCCTCAGAATAGCCTGCCGAGTCGTTGCTCACACATCCTTCATTGTAATATTGCTCCCCTGACCATGATCAAAATAATTCTGACTATTCTCACCTTGCCCGACACCTTCCTGTCTCGTATGTCCACCCCGATGACCACCAGCACGGCCTCTCCCTTGGCCCCTCGGAACGCCGTTCTGCGCTTGCAACAACGGGCACTGAGCTCGCCAATGCCCTTCCTGCTTACAGAATGCGCACTGATTTATTCCCAAATCTGTCCGTCCTACACCCTGCCCAGGACCCGCCCCTCGTGGGGCGAAGTTCTGTGTTCCCCGACCCCTCCCTTGGCCTCTTTCAACTTGCTGTAACAGGACCCGAGTCTTCAAATCCTTCGATCTCTTTTCCGTTTGTTCCTTACTCTCGTTCTCCCGATGCTCATAGTATTGAGCCATACTTCAGATAGTCGAAGGGGTAGATGTAGTCCTGGTACTCTCCGCAGCCTGAAGTCGGGCTGATATCTCGGGTAATAGGTTAGTTACAAACCTATTAACAAACGAACGTATGACACCCTCCTTGGACATATCTTGCCCGCTAAAATCAATGAAAACCCCTTCGAACCTCGTAAAGAAATCGGACACACTCTCATCCTTCTTTTGTTTGCACGCGGTCAATTTATCCTAATCTACTTTCCTGGGAGGAATTAGTGCATGCACATGTAAGTGATTATTTTCTCCGGCAAAGTCAATATTTCAGTTCTAGGCTTATCTTCTGGCTTACGATCCCTATCCCAGTCCCTCAATTGCTCCCAGGTTCCCCCAAACTCCGTCACGTGGTCCTGGTCATGCACCTGCCGCCATATGTCCACCGGCACCAATAGAGCGAAAAATAGCTCGATATCAGCCAGTGTCATCACCGCCGGGGAGGCGGCTTCCGTAAGTTCCTTATAGTATGCTGTAGGATTCTTTCTTCGGTCAGGCAACTGGGTTTTCAAGGAAAGTACCTCACTACGTTCCCATGGGGTGTATACCCATTGCTCCTGAAAGTGGGCATCTGCTCTCGGGCGGGTAATTGTCCCATGTGCGTCTACTACCTCAGTTACTTCTGGGTGATAAATGGGGTGGACCTCACGCATTGGGAACTGCTGTACCCCTGCGGGACTAGCAGCTTGTAGGCGCATTCTGTAACTGACCAGAGTTTTCACATTCCCATATACCGCTTCTGGACTTAGCTGAGACTTATGTGCCTGGGTATGAATATCATACAGTATAGTCGGAGCTCTCTCCCCTTTATAAACTTGCTCCCACAATGAGATGAGGCGTTCGGCCATGTGTGCTAACGCGTGCTGCTGCATCACCGGTTCATAATCTTTCATGGTGCTCCATATGTCAGACAGGGTATAAATAGATTGCCGCATCCATTGGGATGCCTGTACTGCAATGACCTCCTTTTCCTCTGTTCCTAGAGCTGATCGAGTGAACAGCTTCTTGCCCTCAAGTGAACCGGCCGGATGTACTGGAGTTGAAACAGATGCAAAAGGAGTTGCACTCGCGGAAGAGGAGGTCAAGGCAGTGGGAGAATGTATGGCCCCTGGTGACAACTGGGGAGCTCCAGCTGTTGTGGCTGACAACAAATTGGGCAATAAAGCCATAACTTCCGAGACAGAGGAAGACAACCGAGAGAGATCGGTGACAGGCGCAGGGAGGGAGGGAGGCTGAGGCGCTGATGCAACCGGAGTTGCGGTGGAGGCAACTAGAGCCGGCGTAGGGGCAACTGTTCCTGCCCCAGCCGATACAATAGCTGCTGGTACCTCCGGATATAACCGTTGCGGGACATAAGGGGGCGGTGGCCGCATGTCCAGCAAGTCTTCTATTTCGTCCTCCGCATTAGGTCGAGCCACATAACTTTTATCGACCTTCAATCTAAACTCACGATTCATACAATCGATTCCTTTTTCTACCCTAGCTCTGTCATAGGCTACAGCTTTTTGAGTTATGGTCTGCCCAGCCTTGGCCCTTGCTAGCTTTTCCCCTCTCATCCGTCGTTGTTTGGCTTCTTTCTGCCAGCTGTTTAAAGCATCAAACATAGATTGCCTACTGCGCCTAGAAAATAGCTGTTCCTGCAAGAAGGCAATTTTCTTTTCGTCAAATGAGCCAGTCTTTGGCCATTGCAACTCTTCATTACCTTTAGTATACTTATGCCACAAGGTGTTGAACAATATGGGGGCAATTCCGTGCTTCACATACATGAAATGGCTAGGGCTGCCCTCCGGAGGGGCGGGCTGACTTTCAGCCAAACGAGAGTCGCTAGTCCGACAACAACAACCAAAACAATTCAATTTGCTGAAACACGACATGTTGGTTAGTAGACAGACACAAATAACATATAACTGACTTTATATCACAGATAACATATATGTCGACATTATTCTCTGCAGTTCAACCTATCCAAACTTGATGCATCCAAACAAACGAACCGAGCCCGTCGACTCCCGTTCGTGGAGAATTATTCAAAAGGATCAACGGAATCACAACAAGCAATCTCCCAACAGACTAACAAGAGGCTGTCAGACAGGGGTAACCACGAACTGGACTACGGACCATCCCATGACCTCCCTGGTTCACCACTGAGACTGTTCTGATGTGGTCCAAGCTGTACTTCAGATATGTCTCATGGCTACCCAGTTACAGCCACAGGCTCTTTCGAGTGCAATCCGGCCGTGTATTACTCACAGGTAACAACTAGGCATCTGATCAGTGTCTCAAAATCACAAAAGATCCGCAGAGTCTCTACAGTCCGTCCCTACCGGACCACCCTGCAAGACCTCCGTAATTCTCCTAGGGTACTCATGACCCCTCAAATCAAATACAGTTAACTGTTCCAAATGCACCGCTCAACAGCGCGTGCTTCAAACAAATGCACCGCTCAACAGCGCATGCTTCAAACAAACAAATTACTCACCGGGTGCACCCAGGTACGAATGTCCGTTCTCCGCTGCCAACTTCTTACGACCAACACGGCCAGTTCCTGGGTTTAAGCCCGTAGGACCCCGGTGAAGGATGACTAGCAGCAGAGGGCACCCCGATCGGGAGTACGGAGTGGACGTCGAACTCCCCTCCGCCCGCTCGGCCAAGACGCCCTCGATCCTGCCACCCGAATACGGGGGAGGAAAGACCCTATCACAGGGTCCCTTCGTGGTCGCCAACTGTAGTAATCTAATAGTAATCCCAAGGGCCACACTTACCAGTGGCCCGCAATATCAAGTCAATTATAAGCAGTTGGCAACGTAGAAGGTTCAAGCGTTTATTGGCCACAACAGAACTCTACATAGAGGAGCCTCATCGACCCTCACCCATCAGGTGCGCCGAGGAAGACTGCCGGCCCCTTGGCAGAGTCACACTTATATACATAACAGATTCAACATACAAAGCCTTACAAATGGAAAAAAAACAGCCAGCCCTGGGGCTCCTAAATGAGCTCATACCATATCTAGTTTCAGCTGCACACATAAGGTTACTATCTTCTACAGAGTAGGTCCTCGGGGGATGACTCCCTTTCGTCTTCGCTTGATACTCCCTATGGCAGATGTGACCTTGGGCCTCAGCCATAAATACAATTCACCCTGTCTCTAGGCTGGTACGAGCTAAATCATACAGATGCTGTTCAGAGAGAACCACGTGATCTGGGGCACGACTGGTCATAATCCAAGATGGCCGTAGTATGGCTTTTCGGCCCTTTCTATCATACAAGACACAGAGAACGAATGGGCCATCTTCTAAAGCAGTTCTCGCTGTTTATGGAGTAGAGATACAGACCAAGACACGTTATGCTAACTTCACATGCTGACTTGAATCCCACAAGCTGTCCTCGTCACAGTAGAGCTGTAGCGACACATTTCTGTCTGAAACCTGGACTGCTAAGCAATCTTGCACAGGGCTCTAACTGAGAGTATGTTTGATCTATGTGGTACTGTTCTTTTTGTGTTTTTTCTGTAGGGGACCATTACAACCAGAACCGAAATTGTGATGGTCGGTAATATCTGAGTAGGACTAGGCCTCCCTCCTGGGGTTTAAGGGTCCTTTGTTTCTAACCAATATTTGCTCTCTTTTCCTGCCACTTATAGTTCGAGCACAGGTCTTGCAACTTCTGGATATCGACCCTTGGGTTGGCAAGTGGTAGCATAGGGAACAGGTAGAGAATTCTAAGTATTACTGCCATTCTCATCTCTGATATTTTTCCAACCCAGGGAATATTATAGCTATGCATATTGAGGAGGTCAATTTTAACTTCATGCATTACTCTTCTCACATTTTTGGTTAAGGTTACCAGTAGATAATTTTTGTCACTACTGTTCCCAAATAACCTAAGTCTCTTTCAGCCCAACGATTTCACCCCTTGTACGTTTGAGTTATTTCTTATTCTTTTTGAATGTGGATTATGGACTAAAGCAAATAATTTGGGGGGCAGTGGGCCACCTCTTTCAATGCAGATCCTATCTGTAAGTCTGCTGATGACAGCCACTTTTGTCTCTGATATCTGATAATTTACAAGCACCCCCGTAATAATATATTTCCAAATCCTGCCTTTCCTACTGAGTGCGCGGGAAGTACCCATTCCACCATGTCAAATGCCTTCTTGGCATCTAAAGAACATGGTTAACTTAGTGCTTCCCTGGGTTATGTTAAACGTGTGTAAAATATTTTTAGTACTATCCCCTGTTTCTCTACCTTTGGTAAACCCCACCTGATATAGGTGTATCAAATCCAGAAGAAGATTATACAACCTGCTATGCGGACTTTGTGCCACTTTTTTTTTGCATTAGACATTTCGCCACCTGCATTGTAGCACCCAATTAAACAGCATTGGAATTGGAGGTGGCATAATGCCCATGGACAGAATGAGAATTGGAGCGGGGGTACCCCTGCAAAAAATAAAATAAAAACGTCGATCACTACTGGGCAAAAACCAGCGTCTGGAGTGTGTTGGCATTTACCCCGTGGTTAAATGTCCTCAAATCTTCCAACCTCAGTGCTAATGTTTTCAGAGTTGAGCGAATAGGCCACGTTACAACACGTGCAATACATTGCATGCCAATACAACGCGGTCATTACAACGACTGGGTTCTTACAGCGCATGCCATTACAATGCAAGTTGTTACAACGACTTGCTGTACGGGGCACACTGGATTTTGGAATAGTATAATTTACTATTCCAACTCCAGTCTGTGCAACATTAGGGAAAGTGATGGATTTTAAATCCAACACCTTCTGCCCCCTACAGCAAGTCTTTGTAATGACTTGCGTTGTAATGGTTTGCAATGTAACAACACAGTCGTTGTAATGACCGCGTTGTAATGGCATGCGATGTATCGCACGCATTGTAAACGATGTTTCCCAAGATGAACATATCATCTTAGGTGAGCAGGAATATAGATTGATGTGTTTGACAAAGTGGGAGGTCTTTTCCTTACATGTATAGGAGAGTTATATAAGCCTCATCCATGGCCAGTGCAAGAACCTCCTCCAAGAGAAATTTATTTATTCGTTTTGTGAGGGTTCCTAAAAACAATGGGCCAGAAATTCCATAGAAATCCTGCAGAGAACGCATCCTGGCCCATGGCCTTTACAATTTAGGGCTCTATATGGCCTGCAAAACTATGGCCAGTCATGGGTATTACCAGTCTCTCTCTGTTCAAGCCTGAAATCTCACGTCACACTCCCCGTCTGAATTATTTGTTCTGTCAGCAGTGTACACCTCTTTAAAGAAGCGGTGGAAGCTGCATAGTCTACCCTCCTGTCTGGTGCCACATTTAAATGTCCCATCTTTGACCTATTCTATATAGCTAACGACGTGTTTGGCTTGTAATTTAGAGGCCAGTAACCTACCTGCTTTAGTGCACATGCAATGGTACCTTGCATTTCAATGGGTCATCAAATAATAAGCTTTAGCCATCTCTTGGCCCCTAAGTCCCAAAATCTTGTGTCATACCCGCTTTGATTGCATTGCTTCTGTATAGTTTCCACTGCCTGCAGCACATGTCTAGGTGATGTAGCTGCATTGTCTCTGAATCATTTTGTTCAGAGTGTCCCACAATATCCCTGTGCTTACTTCACTTCCATTATTTTCCAGTTAATCTTTAATGCTCAGCTGTTTTGACCCATACCGTGGAGTTTGCATACCCACATGCCACAGGAGGACCATGGCCACCGCGTCTGAGTTTGAAGTGAGGATGTATCCTATTTTCTTTTGAGTACTCTCCTCTGAGCGCGACTCCCTTGCAGACTTGGCTAATATTCCAAAATTGACTATTTATCTTTGAACCATAACACTAGTGGAGTCGGATTATCTCCTTGTTTACCTATCAGCTGTTTAGTTTTTAACATCTCGACTGTGTTTTGAGCATCTTTGTCAACCGATTCTTCCTCTGCTGTTGACTATCTCAGATGCCCTCCATTCAGGCACATCTATTGTTTTTCTTGTGTCCCACAACTGATCTGATCGCCCTGACGAAGGTGTGACCCACATTGGGTTTGACACCGAAACGCGCGTTGGCGCCAGAGAACCTTGTGCCTCCGTTTATTTCCACCTTTTATAACAAGAAGACACATGAACAACTATTGATTATTTTATGCCTATCTAGTACCTTATATCATGAATGTGAATCATCTTGAGTTATGGCTTTATTCCAATTTGTAAATTCCTTTTGAGCGTAGAGAGTGTATGAGAATGGCTGTATTAGTGTTTGCTTAGTATGTTTTTCAATTTACATGAATTTTGATAAAATGGTATTAACAATAAAAAATATATATATTTTCTACTCCTTTTGATCGATTCGTGTTGGGGGAACTCTTTCTGTTTGCATGGCAATGTTCTAAAGCATCAGTGACCTCATGAGCACTTTATAATCATTGTCCAGGCAGCTTGGGTTTTTCTAGATTGCTTTCAGTTAATCTTTAATGCCTAATGTTATATTTTGTATACCTCTAGGTCTTTGTTCACTGCCTCATTTAGTCTCCATTGGCCGTGATCCCAGAGTGTGAGAAGGACCTGTTTTACCTACTCAAACAAATGCAGTAATCGCTTGTTTATAAGTATGAAATCCAGCATCGCATAAATGCAGTGGGTTCCCAAATAGTGGTGTAGCCTATCCTGAATAGATTTCAGTGCCTTCAGACCCTGATCTTCGTGCTATTTATCTCCCTCACAAAAGGGCCACAGAGCCACCACAGCAGTCTGTGATTTATCTATAGTTGCACACATAAGCAAACTGTGGCCGGGGTGGCTTGCACCAGAGTGGGCCCACTAGCACATACATAAAGCTGAAGCTGCTCTTTGCACCTTTGAATGAGCGGAAATAATTTGTGGTTTAACTATTTTTTTTTATTGATTATGGAATACGTATTCAATTGCCTTTATCCTTCCGGCAAGCAAGGAGCAGTGAAGGCCAGTCACATGGGTTAATATAAACCTTAAAAACTCCCCAACGGGGGGGAGGAGCCAAGATGGCGACCGGGACGGCAGCGTAGGCTCCCGGCTCCGTGAACCTCCACATCCCGCACAGATATCCTGCATGTGATCCTCAGCCTGCGCTACATGCCCGTGTTGGTGATTGAGAGCGGCAACCGATCGTGTGATCCTGAAGTTTCTGGCGGCGGTACCGCCTGAGAAATGTTCATTTGAAGTTTGCGGCCTGTGCAGCCCTGGAGCCGGGACCTCGGGTGGACAACATGGCCGGGCGGCAGTTCAACAACAGCGGCCATTGGTGACCGGGTGGAGTCGGAATACCGAAGCGGAGCGAATATTGGCCTAAATCTCGCTGTGGTCGCTCCTACCATCGAGCGTGGCGTAGTGGGTGCATACCCGGGGTGACGATTCCAGGGTCTTTCGGCGATTGCCTGGGCCCTCGCCAGTGAACTGATCGGACGCGGCCTGTGGCTCGTCCCGATTTGCGCGGGCTGCTCCCGGTTTTCGCGGGCACTGGCCCAGGAGGAGAACGACTGTTACCTGTGACCACACACTGGATGCATATTTTGCCTGCCTCCGGAACCCTGTTTGCAGTGCCATGGAACTTGATGCGCTTGTGCCTGAGTCCCGGTTCCCATCTGGGGTGGCCCTGCCCTGCGGCCATCTTGATGGGATGGACTCTATCATCCTGTACATTGGGTCACAGCAAGATTGGGAGTGTGTGGCGCAGAGGAGCGTAGCGGAGCGAGCGCAGGGGGCTGTGCTGGGGTACGGTGACCTTCTCGACGCTCTCGGAGCCCTTCATTCCACCCTGGTTCACGGCGCCCGGGTATTGGGGAGGAAGCTGGATGGTATTGCGTCAGCGTCGGAACAGTTGCGGTCTGCCTGTCCCCAGGTACACAAGGATCTGCTTCACCCTACACAGGAGGAAAGTAACGTGACCGCCTCTGTGAATAAGGGACAGCTGGAAATTTCGGACACTGTGGCAGCGGGTGGTCGGCTGGCTGTGGGGTCGGCCTGTTCCGGAGATTTTGGACTTGAGCAGAAGGTGGTGACTTTGTCCCATGCGCGGCCTCCGGCGACCCGGGCGATCTTCCCGCAGCGGTCGCTTGCTCTGGCTGATTCCTCCTTCCTGGACCTTGTGTGCGGCGCAGGCCCTGGGGCAGTACTGGGAAAGGTGATCTTCCATGACGATGACTGTGTTGGTGTTCAGAGACATCCTCCCTACATGTGTGTGTCCCTTCCTGGTCTTCTTTGGACGCTCCTCTTCCTTGTAACTTTGGACATGATAATGGGTCACTGGGTATGCATTGGTGGATTCGCAAAGCGTGGCCAAGGATAAGGCTGATCCTTCAGAGGTTGTCATTTAATAGGCGGGCGGGCTTGGGGGTTGTGTGCTCTCACGGCATAACTAATAGTGTAGTCTGTGAATAATGCTCCCCATTTCTCTTAGACATGGTCGAATTTTGGTTGTTTACTGTTTGTTTTGGGGAGGAATATATTGTGCGGGAGGGAGAAGCCAGGGGCATGATTGAAGGCCCTCCTCCAGTTTATTACTACTCTCTCCCCTTCTCTGTTAGGGGGGGTTTCCTCTCTTTCCCCTTTTTCTCTGTTTCTTCTATATTTCGGGTCTGGTTCTGGGGCGACAGGCACACTGCGGGGGGGGGGGGGCCGTAGTCATCTGCAGAGGTGCAGGGTGGGGGGTTGGGGGAGGGGCTTCTTTAGTCCTTTACTTTGTTCCTATGGCCTCCTTTTTCTTCTCTTATTCTTCTTTGTCTTTCTTTTCTGGGGTCAGTACGGTAGGTTTCCTTCGTTGCCAATCATTGTTTTTTATTTGTGCATCAATTTCCGTGATGTCTTCTGGGTCCTAGGGCAGGGGACTGCAGGCGCAAACGGCTCGTGACATTCCTCCACATCCTGAACCTCCTGTTTCAGCGCCAGTGACTTGATAGATTGCTGTTCATTGTTGACGTTCACTACTCTGCCTGCCATTTTTCGCTGCTGAGAACTTGATTGGCACCTGATCCTTCTATCCCTTATTGTAAAATGAAAACCTTTTATATCCTGGTTTCCCCTTTGGGCTGTTCACTGGACTAGAGTATACTAGCATGGAGAATCTGCTTCCCGAGGTGCTGCGTGTGATTAAGATTTGCTTGCTGTTACTTTAACTGCTTAGCGGCCGGCCCCGAGGGTTGTAGGCCCATACTTGTCTTTGGTTGCAATGTCAATAAAGGTTTTTCAAAAAAAAAAAAAAAACTCCCCAACCGTAGAAACTTGCCCGCCCTCTTACCTCAAGAAGTTTTAGAATTGAGATTATACGGCAGTCATTTGAACTATCCTTGAGCCATTTTTTAATGGAGTAAGTGATCTGATACGTCCTATTGTGACTGCAGGATGAAACACCCAGTGATGGGCTTGCAAGTATGTGAACCTTTCTTTAGAGGTCCTCTATGTGTTTGATTTGCCCAATAGCAAATAGATTACCATCATGGTGTATATTTTGTCCCTCCAGCACTGACAGCTGTGTTTTTCCATTGCTGGTGAAAAAACCTGTATGCAGCTTGAGGTGAATGGCAATTTAAAAGTGGTCAATCCCAGCCGCTCACCCATGATGCCCCAAATTGCTAACATGGACATTGTTGCTGGTACAAATTGCACCGCCGGCCAGTTCAGCTGAATACCGCTTATCTTTGGGATATGCAAAAGGGGAGTGGCCAGTGTAGTACCACTGCTTAGTGGTTTCCACCCTCCTCCACTTCGCCAGGAATTGGAGTTGGGTAGTGCAAAAGTATGTCTGGACATGAGGACTAACTCACCCTCCTTGAACTGTCAGCCTTTACAGTAATTTATTGGCCACTCTCTGTTTCTCAGCTTGCCACATGAAATTGTTAATATTAGCTTGGAGCTGTTTTTATATCCTGCCAGAGGTATAGTTTGAAATAGATAATGAACCTTAGGCAGTAGGTTAATTTTTGGTATGGCCACCCTATTGAGTGAGAGGAAATGTTTTGATCCACACCCCTACAGTTCTTGCTTAGCATCCCCTAAGATCCGGGTGTAGTTGCATTTATTATTTGGGCAGTGGTGTGGCATACCGGGGTGCATCACTGACACAGGGTTCCATTTTAAATGGATTAGGCTGCTCAGTTTGTCTTTATGTTGTGGCTTTTGGTTAAGGAGGAGAGCCTATGGCTTCACTATGTTTATTTGAAAGCCCAACACTTCCTGATATATGTCCAGCTCTTCCAGCAAAGATGGCAGGGATGACACCGGGTCAGCGAAAATGGCAAGTTTTAATTTCATCTTTCACTACTCAATCCCCCTGATTTCTGCTCTGGTCTAGATGGCTTTAGCCAGTCCAATGGGTTCAAGGGTAAGTGCCAATAGGAGTGGAGAGAGTGGCCATCTCTGCCTTGTCCCTCTTTAAATTGTTATCGATGAGGATTTTACGCCATTCACCCTTATGCTAGCTCAGTGGGAGACATAGCTCATGTACAAAAGCATTGAACAAACCCCGCTGCTTGGGACATGAATGTCAAATCTACTTTGTCAATTGCCTTTTTGGTGTTAAATGATCGAAGAAAGGCATTATGTCAGCTTCTCTGGATAGAGATATTTTAGAGATGTTATATTTTTCTTTGCACGTTTTTTATTTATAGCAGAATGACTTAATATCTTGGTCCTGAAGAATGCCCTGAACATTTCAGTCATTTACAGCAGAAACGTGTTGATCTAATATAGGGTAAACATCCATATCCCTGTTTCACTGTGCTTTTAATCTCTATCCTTAAGGGCATAGGAATAAAGTTGTTTGCTCCTATTGAGATAATTTTAAAACCCTCTTTTCTTTAGAACCCTACCCCTCACTCTGCTTCAAAGGTATTAGTACTTTGTGTGCTATAGATTAACCTTGCTCCTTTTCTATGGAAAAGTTGTAGCCCACTCTGGATACCTTGCGGTCCCAGTATGTGGAGGGGACCCTATGATGAAGCATGTCACCCTAGGGTGAGTGAGGGTTCTCGTCCAAACACAAGTAGTGCCTCACTTCTTTCTCCCACATTCTTTCATCCTGTTACCCTGTAGACTGTGTGAGTTGAGCTTCTCTGGACCCACACCACTAAGTGGATTCGTTTTTTTAGTGTTTTCACCTCATTGACGGTCTGGGATAAAGCCTGACTGGTCAGTGGCTGTGATATATGGTAGAAAGGGCCCAATAGCATAACTTGAATGCATGTGAATAGATTAAGTCTAAGTTCAACAAAGAAATGGGCCTATCTGAAGATCATAAGAATGGGTCCTTTCCGGAGTTGGGCAATAGGATAATGTAGCTTCTCTCATTGACGGTGTCACCTCCCGCTCTAGCCAAAGTCATCAAATAGGCTTCTTAACATGGAGCCAGTTTGTTGACAATACATTTTGTATAAGATGGCCGGGTACCCATATGGGCCTAGTGCCCTCCCCATCGTAGGTTTTTTAATCGGTATGATCACCTATTCTATTTTTATGGACTCACACAGGCTATCCACTTGTTCCATCTTTAATAGCAGTCTAAAGTGTGAGCACTGGTATGAGTCCTCATATCAGGAAGATAACTTATCCTTAGAATATAGTGATTGATAAAGTGCTGAAAAGCATGTGCTACCAACAGTAGCGTCCTAGACGTGACGCAGTGAAATCTGATAGATTTCACTGCGCCACTTCTACGAGGCTTTTTGCAGGGGAACGCCCACCCTGCATACATTATACCTGGCGTAGGTATAATGTAGCGCAGGGCTTTACAAAGTGACGCATCTGCTTAGATGCTTCACTTTGTAAATAGGGCGCAAAGTAGCACATTTATTACGCCGCCAGTCCGTCCCAAAAAGTGACGCAACGGCGGCGTAAAAGTGTCACAAGGCCTAATAAAGAAGGCCCTCAATGGTGGTTATCACTTTAACTCTCTCCTGGTAGACTTTGGCCTGTAATTGAAAAGCTGGACATTTGGCAGCTTTATTGCTGGATGAGTAATACTTCTGTTTCATTTTCAGAAGATTATGTTCTGCCTTGTCTAGTTCCGAGGTTTTAACTTGTGCACGTATCACCATAATACCATGCTGCACTTTGCTGGTGGATGTGCGTGGGTGCTCCCATGCTAAGTTTGCTAACGGAGATTCGAGTGATACCCCACTTCCATTCTACTTTTGAGGCTTCCAAGATGAATATGCCCCACATAACTGCCTTAAGTGTGTCCTGAACATTAGTTATTGATGTGTCTGGGTTATCGCTGTAGTGTAGATAGCCATCTATGGCTGTTTGCACCTTGTCTCGTACAGCTGGGTCATGTGACAAGAGGTAATTGAGTCTCCAGGTGCAAACCCTATTGGTTGTACATGGGGTTCGGTGTGAGAGGGAGAGAGGTGCATGATCAGAAAGGGATATTAACCCTACGAACACATGAGTGGTATGGAGGATTCAATTTATGCCCAATAAAAAGGGGGAAATGGCCATATGTTAAATGGGAGTGATAATAGTACGTGTAGACCCTATTACATGTATCCCTCCGCCCATCTGATAGACCTGTATCCCCTAGCCAGTTCCAAAGGTTGACCCTGGCCTCTTCCCCATTGTCATATCTTTGATGAGATCTATCCGTGTGGCTGCCCATGACCAGGTAATTTCTCTCCCTACTAACACTAGCTCATCTATGGCAAGTTCAGGTATCTATGATAAAGTCATTTCGAGGAAGGATTCCTGGCTTAAGTTCGCAACATAGATTATGGCTATGGTGTACATGTTGTTGTCCAGTAGTGTTGCTATCGCCAGTCATCACCCAGCTTTGTCAGATGCTGATTTTATTATCTGTCTCTTAAAACGTCTACTTCAGAAGATGACCACCTCCACTGACTTTATTGTGTGTTTGTAGAAGTTTTGTGTCTGAAAGAACCCACGTCGACGACACGTAACTGATCCTCTCCCTCACCAAGGACTCCCTCACCGCCAAATCCAACCTCCACCAGGGAATGAAGGCTGTCGCCGACAGGATGGAGGATAGCCACCTTAAGCTGAACACAGACAAGACGGAAATCCTCATCCTCGGGCCCAACCCCTCAGTATGGGACGACTCCTGGTGGCCCGCATCGCTGGGGACACCCCCCGCACCTACCAACCACGCACGCAACCTGCGAGTCATCCTCGACTCGAAACTCACCATGACCAAACCAGTCAAGGCTGTCTCCTCCACCTGCTTCACACCCTCCGTATGCTCCGCAAGATCTACAGATGGATCCCGACAGACACAAGGAAAACAGTCACCCAGGCCCTAGTCAGCAGCAGACTCGACTACGGAAACGCCCTCTACGCCGGAGCCCCGACCAAGCTCATCAACAGACTGCAAAGAATCCAGAATGCCTCTGCACGCCTGATCCTCGACATCCCGCGCCGCGACCACATCACCACCAACCTGAGGAACCTGCACTGACTCCCCGTCGACAAAAGAATCTCCTTCAAGCTCCTGATCCACGCACACAATGCACTCCACAAGACCGGCCCAGCCTATCTCAACAGTCGACTCTCCTTCTACGTACCCAACAGGAAACTCCGCTCCGCAGACCTCTCCCTGGCTACCGTCCCACGCATCCGTAGAACCACAGCCAGAGGCAGATCCTTCTCCCACCGCGCCGCCAAGACCTGGAACACCCTCCCCCTCAACCTACGACAAACCGAAGACCTTCTAACCTTCAGGAGACGACTCAAGACCTGGCTGTTCGACCAGTAGCAACAGTCCCCCCCCCCCCCTCAGCGCCTTGAAACCCTTGCGGGTATGTAGTGCGCTTTACAAATTATTTGATTGATTGATTGACTGAATCTGGGGGCGTATTATCAAGCACGGCGTTAACATTATCGATAAAGGGCTTGATAATATGCCCTTGAGAATTCCCATAGAAGCCCTTGTTCTGGTGTCAACATGGGCTTCTATTGGAATTCTCTGCGGCATATTATTAAGCCCATTATCGCCACTTTAGCGGCAGTTTTCTGCCGCTAAAGCGGCGATAATTTTAACGCCGTTCTTGATAATATGCCCCCTGGACTTCATTCAGTACCAGCCCGCCTTTAGGAGATATGCGTCTCCTCTAGAAGACACATCTCTCTCCGGCTCATCTTTTGTAATGATGGCGCACCTCTTTGCTGAGAGATTTCGACTTTTTATGTTCCAGCTAATTAGCTTCACTGTGGTTGTGCTGGGGCCTTGGCTTATGTGGTGACCTCCATGCCTGACTTCCCTCTCTGTTTACCTCTCCCCTTAGTGCTCCGCCCTCCCCTGTGACAGTCTCCTCTTGACAACTTTGAGAGATTCAATAGGGCGTCTTGTGTTTAGAGTACTTGTGCATACTCCGCTTCAGAATTCTCCCACACTGTTGAGATTCATGAGTGTCGCATACCTCCGTGTTATG
The DNA here is from genome assembly GCF_964204655.1 of Triturus cristatus. Classification (NCBI taxonomy): domain Eukaryota; kingdom Metazoa; phylum Chordata; class Amphibia; order Caudata; family Salamandridae; genus Triturus; species Triturus cristatus. Next base: position 953,811,992 of record NC_140590.1, on the reverse strand, counting down.
TGTGTCCCTTAGCCCACCCACCTTGGGAACCTTTCTATTCCCATGTCTAAAAGCAACAAGCAAAGTTGAGAAATGTTATCACAATCATCGTGGGCTCATCTTTAAGTTAGCAGAGTAGTTGAGTCTCTCTCCTGAATCCTATGTACCTCCTGACACACCCTTTGCATTTTTTCTTATGTTACCTTCCTTGGTGCAAGACATCTTCGTCCAGTTCAGTTGCCCTCCCTGGAGTACACTCTGTCACCCTGCCTGGTTCAGCCCCCAAAGCTTCTGCACCTTTTTAGTGCATTGGACTTGGCTTTCTCACTGTCTCTCGCCAAGGGGCTAGATCCCTGTCTGGAGCATTACACCATTCTACGCCGTCTTCTGATGATGCTGCATAGTGGATTAAAGCAGCGGATACCCCTCCCTTGGCTACTCTGTTGTGATAGCTAGGATATGCCCTGCTTCCTTTGGGGTTTTGACACTGTGCTTCGAGCTTCCCCCCAAAACGATTAGGTAAAATGAATGACCCCACTGATGCTGCATTTCTTATTTTTGGAAAAAGGCTGTGTATGTGTCGGAAATCTCTCTGTCTTTCGAATGCTGGGGATGCTCGGTCATGGAACAGTCAGATTTTATGTAAATTGTTTGGTTTGTTCTCTTCTCTCCACCAGAATTTCTTATTTGTTTGGTGTCTGTCCACTTCCTTTTTATTCCACTCTCGTCCATTCACGGCTTCATTCCGAAAAAGTTATATCCTCTCTTTCTTTAGTTGTTTGGTCTTTTTCATGACCCATCCTGGGGGATTATGTTGACCATAGGAAGGTGAGTCTAAATGGGTGGCCACAACTGAACATCACACTTTCCGTTAAAAAAATATGTTAGGGGGTGAAAGACGTTTCTTTCCTGTAAGGTGATCACTGACAAGTCCTGGAAATTGTGCAGTAAGGTTCCATTATAAGATATTGCCTCTCCACCATGCAATAACTCATTCTTTTTCCTCAAAGTGGTTTTAATTGAGCTAATCATCCGGGGGTGGCGTGTTGTTGCTCGCAAAATCTGCCACTCAATGTGCCCTATCTGTTTGGAATGGGGTACCATTCCTGTTCTCCAAGATGGCATGGAACATTTCTTGTACAGAAGTCTTGATATTTCCACCTTATATACCTCTGGGGACCCATCTTATCCAGATATTATTCCAATGAGCCCTTTGTTCCAAATCCTCCTGTTTTTCTAGAAAGGACTCTGAATCCTCTTGATCCATATTACATTAACCCCTTCAGTGCCACGCCCTTTCCCCCTCCTGAGCCGGGCGTTGCACTGGTGGGTGGAGTTCATGACGAGATAGTCTCGTCATGGGCACAGCGCAACCATGCTCCATGACGAGACTATCTCGTCATGGGCACTGAAGAGGTTAATCCTTTGTTTCTTGAAGGGAATGAACCTTAGAGCCAATGTCGAGGTTGATTGTTTCTGTCCTTTAACTGAGCCTTGCACTCTGCTTTATTGATTGATTTTGACTACACTATTCATTTTCCCTATGTCTTATTGTCTGAAAAGAAACCTTTAAGGTATAAGTCTTTCGTGTCTGACGCTGTTGTAGGGCCAAGTGTGTTCTACAAGTCCATATTGAAATTGCCATTTAGAGTGCTTTTAAGAAACAGGTCCAGCAAGGAGTAACAAAATCCGCTAAGGAACAACGCTCCCAGTCCATCAGTCGCACAAGAGAACAAGGTGTAGCGCAGTACCAACTTCCTGGTTCATTTTTCTGTCTCTAGGCTTCTTTGAGAGAGGGCACTCTCTGTATGTTTTCAGGTTACTTCTCCCAGGACTCCATGTGGCCCCAGACTGTTGCCCACCATGATGAGATGAAGTAGGGTGCAGTGATGGTGCTGTTATAAACTAGGGCCAAGCCTGCACTCCAAAGAAATTAGGGACATATTTCCCTTCTTGGGTATCTTTTGTCGCCCCTTTTAAGATCCACACAGAGCAATCATAACTGGGGGTTCAACAGACCACTACTGTCAGCCTTCTGTGAGGAGATTTCACATTACTTTCTTCAGTGTACATCCATAGTCAACTGGATCTGTCTTTTCAACAGTACTTTCATGTTCACAACTGATCTTTCAGAGGGCCTGGTCATCCCAGAATTCTGGCATCTTTATCAGTGCACCAACGCCACCCACCCAATCTCCACCTGTATTGTATATCTCCACTGGACAGACTACTAGGCAGACCAAATGGCATTGAACTCCCCTTTTGTGATGAGATGCCGCCTACTCGCTCTGCAATCTCTGCCGACAGGGCCTTGCTCTTCACCTCTCAATCTTGAAGTGTCACCATCTTGTGTAACTCTGTTTAAAGTGCATTCTTTTTTTTATTTTCTATTTTATTAAAGACAAACTAACACATAAAATAGCACATTGCAGACAATATCATGTACCATGCTGCAATCAGCAACCCTCCATATTAAAGGCGTATCCCCCGCCGGGGTAGAAAATATCACAAAACATCAGGCGGGTAAGCATTACTCAGTGTCCATAATTGGTAGGTCTCTCGGCGGCTCACAGATGTCCCCCCTGTAAGTGTTCCATTTCTGCCATACTTGCGACCATTTGTTAGGGCAGCCTCGTGAAATATATACAGTTTTTTCTGTGAACATACAATGGTCATTTTCCCAAAGCCTCAGGGACGTTTTTTCTCTCGCGCCCCACAGTTGTGCAATATTGCGTTTGTCGTCCATCATTTCCAATGACATCCACACCTTATCTTTAAAGTGCATTCTTCCAGCTAGAAAGCCATACAAATAAAACAGTCCACATAGAACAATTGATTAAATGTGTTACAGTGCAAATGATCGCTCAAATGTTAAGAAGTGTTAAGATACTTTAAAAAGTTACGTTAAGAAGACCCAAGTATGGTTGCGTTCCAAGCCGAGACGAGTTAAGAGGGAACTGCATTGGAAATAGCACCCAAATCTACATGGTATCATATGGACTCATGTTCCAAGCAATCTTACATTTTCAGTGGTCACATTGAAGCCTTTGCGTCAGCAAAAATGCCATTTTTAAATGTACAAAACCCAAATTGCAATTTCGTAACTTACTAAATTACAATCTGGGTTTGAAAGAAAATACTGAATACATATTTGGAAAAGGTTTGTTAAGGGTTTGCGTTCCAAATGCCAATTCCTTAAGTTATATTAATTTTTGCAACCAAAATCCAGCCGGAAAACATTAAACAAACAAAGTGATAATATTTACAAATGAGAAGGGTTCCTCAAGGGACTCACTCCCCTTTAGGAAAGTGGACAAAAACATTTATTAGGAGCAGGCAGTGGTTCACTGGATCATTGCTTACTCCTAAAATATGATTGTAATTTTTTTATTTCAGATTGCGCATGGTTTTTCTTTAAGAAAACGGACTGCATTTAAAAAAAAGATTACTTTATCTAAAGTAGTCATAGACATGTGCCGGTGACTAAAGCCAACCATAGTGAGTTATGATTTGTGACCTACCTCATTCATATTAATGAGGTAGGTTGAATAGCGACCCACTATGATTCAGTGTTTTGTGACCCAACCTATTAATTCAAATCCTGGTTCACATTATGCAAATACATTTGGTAGAAGTAGGTGTGCAAATTGCGACCACTTCTACTAAATACATTTTAGTACATTTCAAATATAAATCACATATTGCAAATCATTATTATTCGCAATTTATGATTTCTTATTTGGAAAATGAGTACATTAGGCCCATAGTACCATGGCCTCGCTGGAAAGTCCTATTTTATGCTTCTGAAAAAGTGGACTGATGTGCTGCCTCCTTGCCAGCAGGGTTTTGGTGCTTAAGAGCACAAAATGCAACTAAGTCTTGTGGGCCGCTATCATACAGTTACAAAGACCTGGGCAGTTCATGTTGCTGGACCACCTTTTTTGTAAGCCAAGACTGGAAGCACGCCTAGTCTGAATTTTATGTAGAGCCTCCTCTTTGTCTCCGGGTATATACGGTCCATGTATGTTTCTCAAAAGCTCGAGCCTTATTGCTTAAGTACTGCGTTAGCTGACTACCTGCACTCTTGTAGACATTTTAGCAGGATCTGCTCCCAGTAAAATCTTTTAATTCTTGCAGAATTTGATCTGGTCATTGATTTTGGATTGTGCCAGAACTAGTCACTCCCTGTTTCTTTTTTAAGGTTTGAGACGTGGTATTTGCTACTCCAAAGCTTGAGAAATATTTGAGGTAGACTTTCTGAGCCAGATTTGTCCATAGCCAAGCCCAGAACAGTACGTATTTTAAGTAGATCACAGAGTATACTGTGCAGGCCCAACTCAGCCATTAGTGCTTCCAATGGTGTACCCAGACAAAGCGATAATAAACGCCGGAGGAAGTAATTCTAGATCTGTTGCTGTCTCTGTACATTTTTGAAACTGCATAGGGCGGCCCCATATGTGCAGGCAGCCTGCAGTTTCATCCTGTAGGCTTGAAGAGCAGGTTGCATCAATCTTCTGCAGCATTTGTTTGAAAATCATAAGACGGCATGTGAATTCTAGCTCATTGCTGACACTTGTTTCAGCTTGTGTTGTCCAGGACAATTTCATGTCAGATTGTATTCTTAAATAATCAAATCAATTGATGCGGTCCAGGGCAGCTCCATAAATTTGAAATGCAAGCAGATCCGGTGCTGCTGTGGGTCAGCCATTGCAACAGCTCACACTGGCTTCACTCACATCACTTAGTGTGAAGCCAGCTCCAAAGATCCACTCTTGAGTGCATCTATAAGACAGGCTCCCAGTTCTTGGTTTCTCAAACTCTGAATACTGCCATCTTGTGCACCAATCCAGAAGTCCATTTCTCACAAGATGCAACTCTGCTCACCAGCATAGCAAAGATAAGCTTTGAGGGCTCCCCAAACTCAGCTGAGGGGCACTCGACATTCCCGTCCGGTGCTGTATTCTAGGGACAAGCCAGGCACTAAATTAGTCGCCTGCAACAAGTGCTGAGAAGCAAAGTCATGTGTCTCTCACCATCTAGTTGCTGGTACTACTGAACTTTGGTATATTTCTACATTACTGTCTCTTACTTGGCTCTTTGTTAGGACAAATTTTCTCTTATTTTTATACACTCAATCAGGCTGCCAGTTCTCTTAGTTTTGCTTAAAATGTATGTTTGGAGTGGAATTTATGTCAGGTGAACGAGACACGTTTTGAGGCATGGGCAAAGTGGTCAATTGCCCATTGCCCCATTTTTTCCGGGGCCCCCTGGGAAAGTAAACTTACTTTCGCCCTTGCTCACCTCTGTCTATTTCTATAACTCAGCCTCTCTCCCTCACTTTCCCTACCACTGTGTTTAAATCAGTCAGTGAAAAGTTAATGATTTTTGTGGTCCCCAGAAAGACATATTTCAGATGTTTTTGTCTAAACCCAGTTTCTGAAAGTTTGTTTGCCATCATGCGAACTTCAGTTAGGAGATAATAGGTAATGAAATTAAAAGTTGTTACCAGCAGGGGACCCCAAAATATGTCTTCCCGGGGTCCCAAAGATCCTTAAGATGACACAGAGGTAACAAATTACAATATATGCGTTCATTGAATCCTTAGTTTAGTGTATTCACTGTACATGTCCAAAAGTGCTTTCTTTTTTTCCAGAATCTTGAGACTGCTTAGTGCCTATGCACCATTAAAAGCTTACCAAATTCACATTGAATAACCTATGTCGAAGAGTCTATGAAGGAACCTTTAGCAGCTGCTCTTTACTTCAGTTCTTGCATGCAGCAATGCACCGCTTGCTTGATGAAGATATCTGACAGTAAAACCTATTATATATTTGTATTCTGATGTTTTCCCTATAATATTCCTTGATTTTGTAACCTATACTTAAATACTGTACCACTTCTTGTTTATTATTGCTGTTCTACCAAAAAGTCTAAGTAGTTGGTACCGATAATAAGTACACCCTCCTTTTTTCACACATCTTAACTTTTCCATTTCAGTTAAAATACTATATGGTGTTTATTGTGGATAGCCCAGTGACCTTCAGCATACATTTACGTCACAAACTGGATTCACCTGTCTCCATCAGCCCTGGCTTTTCACATTGTTCACATTCTTTTGAGGTATTCTGTTTAAAGTAGCTGCTCTTCACCCAGTGAATACCTATCAGCAATGTATAGCAAAATATTCCTTGACAGAAATTTGATGACTTTGTAAATGTTGCAAAACTATGCTTGACTCGCTCACACTTCGCCAGTAGTGTTTTGACTATTCCCCACAGCTAAGTGAAATTGGCAAATACAGAATTTTAACTGTAAGCAAGTGATTCAAACCTTGAAATCTAATATTTTGCACCAACAAATTTTCTCTGTACCAAAATTACAACTGGAGTCTTTACGGCCATCAAGAAGTTAACAGATCTCCCGGTTCTCATGCACTCTGCCAGTTCTGTAGACAGATGCAATCAATTTGTGAGTTATTTTGAGACCAAAAATAAGACTATTGAAACCCAATTAGAAGCATGTAAAGCTGTTTTTTTACGCAGGAGACAATAGCTCTTTAGTGGTAAAACTGTAACTTCCCTTTACACAGTTTGTTTCTTTAGAAAAAGATTATTTTCAAACTTTAGTAAAAATTAGGATTCCTAACTTTACTACTCCTAAATGCCTTTTGCGAATACTGAAAGTCGTAAAGTTAGGATTTTGTCTCAGTTTAGGAGTAGTAAAGTTGGGAATCCTAACTTTACTACTCCTAAATGCATGCCTTTTGTGAATACCGAAAGTCATAAAGTTAGGATTTTGTCTCAGATTACTTTTGTGAATAGGGCCCTATGTCTTCAGTGAGATTGAATGATCAGCCCAACGCGGGTATGTGTTTCGCTGAGTCGTAATGTTCTAATTTCTCAAGGCCATATTCCTGATAAGGTTATTTGTACCCGTGGTTCTCCCTTTCGATCCAATTAAATTTTACATTTAGGATGATTTGATCAATATTTATTTTTGCAAGTTTGTTTCATTCTACTTATCAATTAGTATTTGTTAGTTTTAATTCGAGTGGACCTGCGATATGGCATTTTGAAGACGATCAACATGTTACACTGATTTGTGTGCGTTCCCTTTTAGGGTACCATTTTAAAACAAAAATTGTGGTGCTCAGTTTTTATAAGGTTTCTTCTGTTTTGGTAATTAGCGCCTCCAGGAAAATACTTTGTTGCATTTTATTTAAACATATTCTACTGGGACCTCGATTTCAAAACTATAGATCCTAATAGCACATCTCTTTAAACACAGTTGTTTAGGACATCTTTTTATCCGTAAATATGTAAATCTGAAAAATCTTTATTTCTTTCAGATCCCTATCCATATCTGGAAAAATGTCCTTCATATTTAATTGGATTTACAGTGGTTTTAGTAGTATGCTGCAGTTTTTAGGTAAGTTTGAATCAGTTTTGACTTTATTTTGCTCTGAAGTGACTGGTTTTAAATGTATCACTTGGTTTGTTGCTGTGATATTGCCACCATTAACAGTCTACGAATTTGCACCTGTATGCAGAGCAAGTATGACCTAATGGGCGGGTTCTGTTTGGCCCTGTTATGTGGTTGCACTTGAAAGCAGGGGTTGATTACACTGTGTGTATTTTAGAACTCTGACTGTGATAATGTGTACTTTTTCAACACCCTGGGGAAAACGCTTGCTCCTAACTGTCTATTGAAACCACCCTCACCCCCTCCATTTTTAGGTTGAGCCTATAGCAGCGTTCATGCGCTGCAATTACTAAAACGACCTCTTGGATCTCACCAGCACTTTACGCACGAGAGAGCAAGCTCGTGCTGGATGTCCTGACATTCCATTGGCATTTGCGTGTGTCTTCCTTAAAAGACAGCATGCAAGTGGGTAAAGGCAGGCTCATGTCCCGCCTTTCCCAGCCAATGTAACCAGCCACGGCCTAAGGCTTGCGGATATGCGCACTGGCCACATCTGTTTTCAATTATCCTGCCCAGACACGGGCGCGATAATTGAAAACAAATGGGCTGCTCGCTCTCCAGCGCACGCGCACCACTCGTTTTTAGGGGAGGTAGGGCGTGCTCTCGTAAAGCACAATCCACTGTTTAGTGTTTATAGAGGAGTGTCAAACTTCTGCTGCATGAAAACGGGTACTTTGGACAAGCCGCCTTTACCATGATCTGGGTTGTCTGGAATAAAATAATCTCACACACCGCCTCCCCACCCTCCTCCTTGCCTCGAGCTCATAGCAGCAGACAGATCAAATGCAGAACGCTGCACGTCAGAGTTTTAGAAAAAGTCACCGTGGAAGAGAGGTCCTGAAAGACAGACTTGACGGCAGATAACTGACAGGCCGACCTACGCCGATCCGCTCCAGCCACCCCTGACTGTGCTTTCATGTCCAGTCCATCCCACTTTCATTCCCAGGAGCAGTTTTCTCTGACTAGGCTCAAGGTGTGCAGAGGGTTCTGAACGCCCACCAGGGCATCACTCCTCCTGCCAGGGTGTCTTCCATGCCTTCCAATGAGGGACCACTTGGTTGTTTTTTCATAATAATAATAAAATATTTACATGGCGTTTGTAAGTGTGGACTTGCAGCGTTGTGAACAAGCATTACAAATGGGTTCTCTCATACACTCCGGAAGTTCGGACAGGAAACAGACTGAACAATGCCAAAAAAAAATACAATCGGGTTCTGTAGTAAGAACTGTATAATGTAATTGATCAAAGGAAAAAGTATTTACTTTAAAAGAATAATTATTTATTCCTATACGAAAACTATTCCATGTTTACCTGCTTCATTGTTACCGAGTCAATGGAGGACGCAGCTCTATGTTGGGCCGGGTGGATTCATGCAAAGAATGATGAAAGGGTTAACAGAGTGCCTTGTTCCATGCTATCCAACTTAGTCTACTTACAGTATTAGTAGTAACCTACTTTCCTTCTAAACAATGGGGTGACTTCATAGGTCTACGTTGTAAATAGATGTCAGCTATACGCTACATCAACCCTTCACCCTGTCTCAACCTTCCTGCACGTCATGCTGGGTTAAACCAAGATGACCCCGTCAAAAGGTCTCTGTGCACATCTCCTCTGGGGGCCTCAGCTCCACCCCTAGCTGACATCACTGCCAGGGAATTTCCCACCAAACTTCAAAGGGGAGCTGTAAAGAAATGCCTCTTTTTGCATGATCACTTCCAAGGCTGATGCTTCTGGATTTTGACACAGAGAGTGCACTGAGGCCTTCTAACCAGACCTCAGTGCCAGTGTTCTAACCCCCTACAAAAATATATGTTGAATTGGCTACTTCCAATTGGCATAAGCTGGCTTGCTGTCAGAACCATCCAGAATCCTCAAATCCAAGGTCTTTCCACCTGCTCAATTATATTGAAGGGTAAACTAAGCAGGGTACATGGACATTACTTACATAGTAGGCTATGACGAAGGAGATCCAAGATGGCCACCGTGGAACGGGTCAGCAGTTTAGTGTGCCAGACCTTGAGGACAATCAAGAATGTCCAGGTGAAGTGCCCGCAGAAGTGCGCACTTCACCTGAAGATGTCGTGGAAGAAGGAGAGTCGGCACCTTGTGGTGCGAAAGTCATTCAACTTCCGTTGCGTTCGACGAACCTTCGGTTCGGGAAGCTGTTTCCAGTACCGCGTTGTTGGGCTAGAGGAGCGCAAGTCAGTAAGTAAGGCCAGAGTATTTTGGGAGAGAATAGTTTTAGGAAATTGTCAAGCGCGTTACGCTATTTTCGAGTTCTTGAGTTAATTCAGTTGCAATGTCACATTGTTCCGAGTTGAGGAGATACATTGTCAATACCACACAGTAGTTAATTACAGTTGAGACAGTCTTACTGAGTATAAAATATTATTTGGTTTAGTTTACCCAGGTGGTTAGGTGAATTGATACTGCTTACTTGTATTTAGAGTTAAAGTAAACTCGGTCGCTACACCCTCATTTTCCCCAAAGGAAGTTAGGAAGTGGAGCGTTTATATTTTCTTTCTCAGTACTTAGTACTAGCGGTGAAGGACACGGGTAGCAAGCTTGCTCAGTTCTTATTTTAGTGATAACTACAACACTGTTACTTACACAGACAAAAGAATCTCATTTTGTACGAAAATACTTACCTGCTAAGGATTGTTGATTTCCAATAGGAGCCATCTGTATACCAAATTGGTAAGAGTCTGGAAAAACGAGAGTAAAATTAATAAAGGTAAAAGGCTGCGTAATTAAAACTATACTTCTATTAATAGTTACAGACAAGACTTTCCATTACACAACCATGAAGAAAGGAGAGAGGCACATGTCACCAGAGAATTGGGTAGGTGCAAGAGAAAAAAATTATTAAGACAATTGATTAAAAACAACGTAATTAAAAGAAAAGTATTTGTTACTAATAAAGGGTTTATTACAGTTCCAAAAAGAAAACTACATCTGGCAAGAACCAAAAGATAGCGAGTGAAAAGAAGACCAGAGAAGGAACCGAATTCGAAGTGTGGCAGTCTCTTCTCAATCCCCATCCCCTTTCCCCCCTGTGGATTCCTTGGCAAGTCACGAGCTAGTGAACGTGCTGCTGGGAAGCTGTAGTGGGGCATTGGGAATATACGTCGTTCTGCTCCTGTGCATCTAAGGTTAAGACACCTTCTGACAGAGTGAAGTGCCCACGCTGTAATTGCACCTGAGCAGAATGGCAGAGGGTCTAGATTTAAAGAAGTTAGGAGAAATGTTGGAGGGGATTCAAAAAGAATTGATAGTAGTTAGAGAAGAAAATAGGGAGCTAAAACAGGACCTGATCACATCTCGGAGAGAGACTACAGATTTAACCATTAAGATAAATAGTTTAGTTTCCAGGACCAGTTTCAAGAATCCCTCTTTACAAGGAGAATATACAAGTCATCCCACAGTCTCTACGCCCAAGGTTACGACCCAAGTTATTCATTCCTTGTCCCCAGTAATCCCTTTAGCTCCCCCTGATTGGTTTAAGGGAGACCCTCAGAAGGCACAAGTATTCTTGACCCAATGCACCTTACATTTCATGTGCCATCCAGCAGTCTTTCCTGAAGCACAGTCGCGAGTGGCATTCATCCTTTCATAACTTAGTGGAGACGCAGCGTCCTGGTCTATGCCCTTAGTAACCAGAAATGACCCAATTTTATATGATTTTGATGAATTTAAAAAAGAATTCCTCAGGATTTTTGATAGGTGTAAAGCCTCACAGGCCACAGATAACAAACTGTCAGTAATCAAACAGGGCAATCGGGATTTGATTGCATACTTGGCCCAGTTTAACAAACTAGTCGTGGAGACCGAATGGCCGGAGTATAAACATGCAGCAGTGTTTTACCGTGGGTTAAAGGATTAGTTAAAGGATGCCCTAGCCCAGGTGCCTAATAGACCCACAGAAATATCTGCACTTATTGACTTAGTACTAGAAATTGATTTTTGCCAAAATGAACGGAGAGGAGAGAAAAGGAGGGATTTTCGTTCGAGCACACCTAGGTTTGATCGAGCAAGAATGGTGAATTCTAAAGTAAACGATTCCCAACATGGGGCCGAACCGATGCAAATTGGAACCATACGTGGCCCACTCCCAAAGGAAGAGAAGGAAAGAAGGTGAGCAAATAAACAGTGCTCGTATTGTGGTGGTAGTGGTCATTTTGTCTGTAATTGTACCAAGAAGCCAAAACAGACACTGCCGGAAAACGCCCAGCACTATCAGTAAGGGGAGTTTTTACTGATGGTTGCCGAATTGGAAACAACTCCAAGAGATCATTCCCTGGCCAATACTTTACAGTCCTCTTCACCACATTTCATCATGATTGTGACCCCGCAGTTTCGGGAGATCACCTTAAAACAAATCACCGTGATGGTGGATTCAGGTGCTACGGGCAATTTTTGCGACATAAAGTTTGCAGAAAAGATCGGATTAAAGGCGATAAGAAAAGAAAAGAGTGAAGCAGTGCGGGCTGTTGATGGTACGAACCTCTCTTCGGGTCCTATAGTTAGCCACACTGAATTAATAGAATTAAGAACAGAGGAAGGACATTGTGAAACTCTGCAATTTAATTTAATAGACGCTCCTCAATTCAAACTAATATTGGGCCTACCGTGGCTTACGGAGCATAATCCAACTATTGACTGGAGTTCTCGATCAATCACATTGGATTCAGAATTTTGCAAAGAAAACTGTTATAAGCATGACAGAAGAAGGAGTGTGGAAACTCTGTGCGAAGGAGGAGCCACAATTTGTGTGATCCAAACTACCGAATTGCCTCCAGAATACATTGAATTCCAAGATGTTTTCAGTGAAGCTGAGGAAATAAAGCTCCGACCACATAGAAAATTTGATTGTAAGATTGAGCTAGAACCAGGTTCCAACCTTCCTTGCAGCAGAATATATGCCTTAACTGAAAAGGAAGATCAGCATCTAAAAGAGTATCTACAAAAATATCTCAGTAATGGATTCATCAGACCCTCCCAATCCCCAGTCTCCTCGCCACTTTTCTTCATCCCTAAAAATGATGGCCAACTAAGGGCTTGCATTGATTATAGGACAATTAATCGCATAACAATCAAGAACCGCTACCCTTTGCTCTTGATCTCTGTGCTATTGGATCAAGTGAAGAGTGCAAAAATCTACATCAAGTTAGATCTGAGAGGGGCATACCATCTAGTCCGAATCAAGCAGGGAGACCAATGGAAGACGAGTTTCAGAACTAAAAACGGACTTTATGTATATCAAGTGATGGCCTATGGGCTTTGTAACGCCCCTGCTGCATTTCAATACTTTATCAACGATGTGTTGAAAGAATATATTGATCGAAGCGCAATCATTTACATAGACGATATCTTGATATATTCAAATTCAGTGGAAGAACACCAAGAACATGTGAAAGGAGTCTTGCAAAAGCTACGTGAGAATTGTTTGTATGTAAAATTAGAGAAATGCGCTTTTCACGTGAATACTGTAGAATTCCTAGGATTTGTGCTGTCTCCAAATGGAATTACCATGGATATGAATAAGATCAAGGCAGTGACAGAATGGGAGTCTCCAAAGTCTGTGAAGGAAGTCCAAAGCTTCATAGGCTTTGCAAACGTCTATAGAAGGTTTATTCAAGACTTTTCCAAGAAGTTAATTCCCTTGACCAAGTTGCTAAAGAAAGGAGTTAAATTTGACTGGACCTCCGAAGCTGGAGAAGCCTTTGTGAAATTAAAGAAAGATTTCACCACAGCTTCGATCTTACTGCATCCTGATTCTGCTGAGCCTTTCTATGTAGAAACAGATGCCTCCAATCTAGCGTTGGGTGGAGTCCTGTCTCAAAGGCACAAGGTCACGGGTCAATTACATGCGGTGGCTTTTCGCTCACGGAAGTTAACACCCGCTGAGGTGACCTACACCATAACTGAAAAAGAGCTGTTGGCCATAAAAGACGCATTTAAGGAGTGGAGGCATTACTTGATGGGTGCTCGACATACAGTTACTGTCTACACGGACCACTGGAATCTGAAATTTTTAAAGCCGGCGAGGACATTGACACCAAGACAACTTTGTTGGTCATTATATTTTGCTAACTATGACTTCGTGATAACGTATAGACCAGGAACACAAAGAGGAAAGGCTGACGCGTTATCCAGGCTTGGCACTGAGAATGTTCCAGAGAAGGTTGAAAATCAAAGAATAATTGCTGAAGAGAAGATTGTCAGAACCGTGTTAAGAGAACCCATGGAAGATTCAACACAAGGTTCTATGGGGTCAGAAGAAATTCAGGAATGGACAAACCAGGATACTAGACGAGAAGTTTGCGGAAATCTACCGTACCACAATGGAGCCCTCTATTTACCCACCAAAGAGTTACAAGAAAAAGCTCTAAGAGAGTGTCACGATCCAGAAAACAGAAGACCTAGTAAAACGTTGCTTTTGGTGGCCCAATATGATCAAAGATCTCCGTCAATATGTATCCACTTGTGAAATCTGTGAGAGAGGAAAGTCTAAGAGACAAGCCCCGAAGGGACTATTGCAACCTTTGCCCACACCACCTTACCCTTGACATACTGTGACATTAGATCTAATAGTAGAGTTACTATCCAGTCAAGGGTTTGGCACTATATTAGTGTGTGTGGATGCATTCACCAAGATGGCCCATTTTGTCCCTTTAAAGGGGGTCCTGAGAGCTAGAAAATTAGCACACACCTTTAGCCAGACAGTTATGCGGGCTCATGGGATACCCAAGGTATTAGTGTCTGACAGGGGCTCTCAATTTTATTCTAATTTTTGGAGGGCATTCACTAAGAAGTTAAACATAGAAACTAGGTACACAACTAGTTACCACCCAGAGTCTCATGGCCAAACAGAAAGGGCTAATCAAGAATTAGAACTGTATCTCAGACTATGTCTATTAGATCAAGAAGGAGACTGGCCGGAGTACCTTTGGACTGCAGAGTTCGCACATAACAACGCGAAAAATGTCTCCACTGGGTATTCCCCATTTTATTTAAATTCTGGCAGACATCCAAATCAGTCAATAAATTTCCAAGAAGTGGAGGTTCCTGCAGTGAAAGATCTCATAGAACATATGACTCAAGGTCATAGTCTAGCGACTAGGAATCTCACCAGAGCTAAGGAGAGTTACAAGCAATATGCTGACAAGAAAATAAGGAAGGAACCTGATTTTCAAGTTGGAGAAAAGGTTTGGCTTTTTTTCTTTTTTTTTTTTTTTTAAATATTTTTTATTGGTTTTAACATATTTGTTCCCCCCCCCCCCCGGACAGGTAAGCATTCTGTACATTAATATCATATACTTTATGTATGTCAAACTTAAATAAGCATTAAAGGAAATTTTGCAAGACATATTCAATGCTTCACAGGGAAAGAAAAAAACCCCAATCCAACCAATAACATAAATAACTTGTAGCATTGATAATAAATCAGATTTGTTGCTCTTGCCAGGATGTGAGAGGAGACCAGATGTTCATGCCCCTTTCACGTCGCCTTTTCCCTTTCCGCTTGTATATCGCTATCTCGATGTTATGCACTGCTAATAGTCTAACTAGCCACTGTTGAAAAGTGGGTGGTAACGGGTCTAGCCAAGCCGAGGCTAGGCATAAACGCCAGACGGCCATGGCAACAAAAATAAAATCATAACCGTTTTCAGGTTTATCTGAGTCTTCCACCCCAAGTACCATTACCTCTGGTGACAAGACAACTTTTCTATGAAGAACAGCGGTTAAAAACCTCTCTATATCTTGTACCAGAGGCATTAGCACTGGGCAAGAGGCGAAGATATGGATAGAGTTTGCTTTAAATAGATTGCATCTCGGACAGCAAGTCCCAATACCAGTTCCCCATTTTGCAATCTTGTTAGGTGTATAGTAGAGAAAAAAACAGGTTTTATAAAATTGTGCCAGAAGTTTGGAAGAAATAAGAAGCGTTTGTGCTAATTGGTAAGAGCCAAAAAATCCTTCTTTAGATATATCAAGTTTACTTTGCCACCTTATTGCCATTTTATCTAGATCGTCAGGGAGCTTGTCCAACAATAACTCATAAACTCCACCAATCGAGTGTTTCCTGGAATGTATAACTGTCTCTACTACAGTAGATTCTTCCCATAATGTTTTTAGTCCAGATTTATGAGTTAGGAAGGCCCTAATCTGAAGATATTTAAAAAAGTCCCGCCAATCTAAGCCAAATTCTCCCTTCAAAACTTCTAAAGATTTAATACCCTGGTTAGTATAAAAATCACCTAGTTGTATTATTCCCAAATTAGACCATTTATTAACACAGTTATCTTTAAAGATAGTTGCTGGAAGTATTGGGTTATTTAATACTGGGGTGTAGTATGAAAATCGTCCGATTCCTAATACTTTTTTGACAGCCTTCCATACCGTAAAACAACTGTAGAGAGTCTTAAATTTGACTTTTTTATGGTAGCTGTCATGTATGTATTTCCAAAAATAGCCATAGCAGGAATTCCCCACCAATAGCTGAAAAATTGAAGCAGTATGTTCCTCTGTGTTATTTGGATTTTGTAATAATTCCTTGCTGTTTAATAATACACATGACCAATAGTATCTCCTTAAGTTGGGGAGTGCGAGCCGTCCTCTATCCTTAGAAAGAGTAAGATATTTATATGCTCGTCGGGGTTGAGCATAAGACCATACAAATCTAGAAAAGGTACGTTCCATTACTGTAAACCACTGATTAGAGATTTCTAGGCAAACTGCCCTAAGTAAATACAATATCTTTGGAAAGTACACCATTTTAATTGCATTAGCTCTTCCAATAATAGACAGGTGGAGATTGTCTAACCGTCGTAGATCTTTTTGTATCGTATTTAGTAATGGCTTAAAATTTAAGTCCACAACTTCCTCTAAATTGGAGGAAATTGTAACACCCAGATATGTCGCTCCCTTCAGCACCCTAGGATCATCTAAAGAGATTTTTTGATTCAGAACAATTTGTGTCTTTCCTTGATTTAATGCATAGCCAGAGACCAACCCGAATTTCTTGGCTTCATTGCTACTCCGGGGTCGGCAGTAACTATAGCAATATCGTCAGCATATGCTAATGTTTTTGTTGCATATCCCTGTGATATAATGGGGGTTATACGATTATTTTTCTCCAAATAACGAATGAAGGAATCAATATATATTGCAAAAAGCAATGGCGAACAAGGACATCCCTGCCGAGTTCCCCTGGAAACTGCAATTTCCTTGGTTAAACTTCCATTAACAGATACAACAGCCCTAGGATTATTATACATTTTTTGTAACGCCTGTATGATTTTAGTTTGAAATCCCACCGTCGCCATAGCTTTCCAGAGAAACTGCCAGGAGACCCTATCAAAGGCCTTCTCTGCATCCAGAAGTATCAGGGCCATAGGGTCTCCGGTAGCTTCTGTTCCGTCAAAAAGTGTAATGACCCTCTGAATATGATTTATCGTTGATCTTCCAGGAACAAAACCATGCTGACTTTTAGCGATGACTTTATGTATTATAGGTGCTATTCGATTTGCCAAGATTTTGGAATATATTTTTGAATCAGCATTTATAAGGGTTATTGGACGGTATGATCCTAGCTGTTCTGGTGGTTTCCCCTTTTTGGCAAAGATGACAATTTTGGCTTTAGACCAAGAGCCTGGAGGTTCTCCCCCAGAGAAGATATGTATAATTAAGTCCCTGAGTATATGTTTAATTTCTTCTATAAATATACTATAGAATTCTGATGGAATACAGTCCAATCCTGTTGCCTTTCCTTTAGGGAGACTCTTGACTGCAATCAAAATCTCTTCCATGTTTGGAGTTTCCTCTAGAGCCAGCTGTGTATTTACCTCGAGCTTTACGGTTTCACAATTCTCTAGGTATCTTTCTATTTCTATGATATCTCCATTACCATTATCCGTATATAGTTCTTCATAGAACCGCCAAAATGGTTGTTTAATCTGTTCTGAGTCTTTTAGCTGGCCTTCTACTGGATCTACAATCTCCCTTATTAGATTAACATTGGCCTGTTGTCGTAATCGCATTGCCAATTGATGTCCCACTTGCTCATTAACTTCATAAATTAATTATTTTCGGGCCGTGGCTTTCCGAATTGCCTTATCTGAAAATATATTAGTAATTGCTGCCTTGGCGACTGCTACTTGAGCTAAGGTACTAGAAATATCCCCAGATATGTCTATGTTGCTAGTAGCACTAATCAGTCCTACTTCTGCTAACTTAAGTTCATCCTGTAACCTCCGTAGCTCCTCTTTTTCTCGTCTGTTTACTCTGAATGAATAAGAGATAGTTTCACCCCGGACCCCTGCTTTCAATGTATCCCAAACAACCTCTATTGATGTGCTATTAATGTTTTCTGCTAAGAACTTGGGTATCCAATCTTTCATATGAATACGATACTGAAGGTCGTTCAGTAGTGCTTTTTCGAATGACCACAAAGTAGGCTCTGATTTAGCTAAGCTAATAGTCAATGTGCAGAAAAGAGGGTTGTGATTAGATAATACCCGGGGCAATTTAACAGTTTGGGAGTTCTTGATTAATGAGTTAGAAAGTAAGATATAGTCGATTCTGGTATGCGTGCGATGTGGGTTTGAATAAAATACCAAAAATATTATGCTGAAAGGGAACAGAAAACTACAACCAAGATTTGTAGGTCCTTATGTAATTGAAAAATGGTTGAGCACATTGACTTATCAACTAAACCTACCCAAGTCTCCATAGATACGCCCAGTGTTTCATGTTTCACTACTGAAAAAGACATCACAAGGACTAAGAGTAGATAAACCCTCAAAACCAATTCAAAGTGAGGGACGAGTAGAGTTTGAAGTAAAACAAATCTTAGATTAAATAGGTAAGAGTCTGGAAGAAAGAGAGTAAAATAATAAAGGTAAAAGGCTGCGTGATTAAAACTATACTTCTATTAATAGTTACAGACAAGGCTTACCATTACAAAACCACGAAGAAAGGAGAGGGGCACATGTCACCAGAGAATAGGGTAGGTGCAAGAGAAAAAATGTATTAAGACAATTGATTAAAAACAACGTAATTAAAAGAAAAGTATTTGTTACTAATAAAGGGTTTATTACAGTTCCAAAAAAGAAAAGTACATCTGGCAAGGACCAGATGATAGCGAGTGAAGAGAAGACCAGAGAAGGAACCGAATTCAAAGTGTGGCAGTTTCTTCTCCATCCCCATCCCCCCCCTGTGGATTCCTTGGCAAGTCACGAGCTAGTGAACGTGCTGCTGGGAAGCTATAGTGGAGCATTGGGAATATACGTCGTTCTGCTCCTGTGCATCTGAGGTTAAGACACCTTCTGACATTTAACTTATAAGTCTCTAGTATATGGTGCCAATGGTACCCAGGGCATGTAAGGCGGAGTGTCCCACCAGGGCTGTAGCACTGGCTGTGCCATCCTGTAGATGACAAAGTACAAATTGGCTCATAGCCTGCCACTACATCCAGGAAATGCCATTTCGACTTCGTCATTTAAACCAATGGCAAAGCCCCCACTTCCCTCAACAATATATGTAAGTCTCCCCTAAAGAAGGCCTATCGAGCCCTTAGGCAGGGTGCTGTATATCATTGAGTAGGACATATTTTTAAAATGTCCTGACAGTGAAACTTCCAAATTGTTGTTTTTGCTTTGGAAAAGTTAGTAGCCCCATTGACTAACACAGTGTTACCAGCTGAGATCTCACCCCCGGCTAATTTCTGAATAGGACTACTGAAATGGGTATTTGATGCCCAGGTCATTATCCCAAGTAATGTAGCTTTTAAGGAAAGGCAACTTTTAGAAAGTTGGTACTCTGTTACCTCATTTGTCCAGTGGCCACACACAGCTGTTGACCACCAGGCAGCCTTCTGCCTTCTTGGGGAGTAGTGTGAATGACTCTCAGGTTCATGAACAATAGAAGCCAGCTATAAGGAAAGGTGTTACCTCCCCCTTGCAGGAAGCCACTCAGGATGTTGGCCTAGAAGACAAGCTACAAAGGTGGAGCCATCTTTGGTGGGCAAATGGCGGTCACATTCTTGAAGGGCTGCCTCTTTGTTCAGGTAGACAGGCTGGTGGTGGAAACAGAGAGGGGAGACCAGTGTCCAAGCCAGTTTTTTCGTGGGCATGTAGGCCACAGATAGCCACACCTCTAGTGTGGGCTATTAAGCTCCTAACATCAATGGAAGGCTTCAGACATCTTGGGAGCTGGCAGAATAGTGTACTCTGAGATTGCTAGATGCCGCACATAGCCAGAAGGATTCTGGTAGCCCATTGGCTAGTAACCACACTATCCTCCCATGGCACTTTCTTGGCATAAATATGGCATCCCTGGCACCCTGAACCTCAGATCATGATGGAACTGGAGAAAGGACCGAAAAAGGGCCACCCTGCTGAGCCCTGGACCTGGCAAGAGAGCCTGCACCAAATGCTGGACTGCACCTGCTCCACCTACTCCACCTGGGGCTAGCAAAGAGAGGAATGTGCCTGTGGCTCCTGTCTTGTGGAAAGGTCACTCCCGAGCCCTAAACCAAAGCAATGGTTCCAAGTGTCAATCAACTGACCTTCAGGAGCCAGCACCAGGGCTGAAGTAGCCCATTCCAATTGACAGCCAAAAGTTGCACCTAAGTCTGCTTAATTCGAAGGTGTCATCTAATTCCATATTGGTTGCCAAATAGAGACACCAACCTTCATCAAAGGCTACCACTGGACCCGCTGTGTACATAGCTCGGTTGCCCAGCCAATGCTGGCTCAAAGAGGACTTTGAGGGACACGGACCACTGCAACAAAGTCACCCCACCTTATCAGCGGACTGAAGGATAACCGCAACAACACCCCTTTCGACTTCGCAGCACCCAGGGCATTTTTTGGCATCCTCGGGCAGGAGTAGCTGAAACCAACTCTTTCAAACTTGACAAAAGTTTCTAAAGTTTACTATTACCAATGCTTGTTTGCGCTTTGGACTAAAAAGCTGAGATTTACGTTTTACCTGAAAGTCTATACCTCTGGAACCCTCTAGTGGATTTTGCTCATCTTGGTGTCTAAAAATTCATCAAAATATATTGTAGTTTTTAGGTCTCGCCTGGCGAACGCAGCGCGAAGCGCTGCTGTCGCCAGCGAGATCTATTGTTGCTGACTTGCCTCGGAAGTGGGACAGGAGATGTGCACGCGCAGGCTTTTGGCGGATTTGAGTTGGTGTACGCGCTTACAGCCACGCGGCGTGCACATCTCCTGTCCCCCTTCCCTCACAAGCCAGCATGAAGTTTCACTTTCGATTGCCATTAACCCCATGGTCCCCTCCACAGTCCCGTGATTCCCGCTTCCTCTTTAACACAAGAACGTCTGGATACCTGCCCCCACAAACCAGCCCTCCCGCAGACGGAGCTCAGGCAAGAGCGCAACTTCTGCCCCCCACCCCCATTCCTCGCCACCTCACCTCTGGGGGCAGACTGGTCGCGGTGCTCTGCCGGTTGTTGTTGGTTCTCCGGCCCCGGCCCTTGGGTGCCTTCTTACCCTTGGGCTTCAGAGCGGCGCTGCTCTCCAGGCCCGAGCAGAAGAGCTCGGCTATGCGGACCTCCATGGCGCGGCTCCGACCCCCGGACTCCCCGCCCCCCACCCGGCAGCAGCGGTTCAGTTCCGCAAGCCCTCTGACACCAGGCCGGAGCCGGGCCTGCGAGATACACAAGGGGGCGGGGCCACAGCGAGCGCACTGGAGCATTTAAAGCACTGCTTTGACTGGCACTGATTTCGATGATTGTTGCGGATCACATCAGACTTGCACAAGATCTCTCCCAGGATTCCTTCCAGGTTCCGAGCGCACACAGGTGGGTGGCTGAGCGCTATGCCGTAAGAACGGGCTCGCGCACTGATAAGAAGACGCCGCGCTGCTTTTCATCGCCATCTACCGGTCGCTGCAGGAATAAGGTAGTATACCGCGTCTCTCAACCATGCACTTCAATGAGTAATTAGTAAGTAACCTTTTTTTTTTTTTGGCATATTTCTATAGCGCGAACTCCACCCGAAGGTATTGGAGCACTTTACATAGCACCGTATTTACATTACACATTCGGGCTCGGGGAGATGAAATGATTTGCCCAGAATCACAGGATGTGGACGCGACCTCGAGGCTCAAACCCTGGTTACCTGCACCAGATGCGGCAGCGCAGCCGACGGACCACATCCTCTCCCCAAAACCTTCAAGATCCGAAGCGGGTGCCAAGCCCAAGGGCCACTGACCCTTTTCCGATAGGTAGCTACAATGGTTTTCACTGTCCATATTTAGGCTGCATTTAGGCTGCGTTTACTGCTAGTTCATTTGTACCATTACAAGGTGCAATGTTGCTGTCCGTCATCGTGTGCACAGATAGCTTACCTTTACATACTTGAAATGTATGTCCGCAACAGACAATGAAGAAGTATTGTATTGTAGTTGCATTTATATAGCGCCCACTACCCCCAGCGAGGCATCGAAGTAGGTGCTTTTTTAATGTAAAAGGTATACACTTGAGATATTTGTTGTATTTTTCCCACGTTGCAATAGATAGTATACAACATACTCTACTGATCTACAAATGACTCCACCACCTTCCCTACAATGACATACGCTTTTGTTCACAAGCCATTTCAGACCTGCACGTTACCTTAGTACCTGGTCATTATCTTGTTTTCCTTGCTGACAACTCCTTCATCCAACACAGAAAGAAGTAGCACGGTAACCGTTTTACCGTGCCTAGGACGTCTTTTTTACTGTTCTGTTTTTTCGGTGCTGTGGCCATTGCTGTTAGGGACTGTCCTGTATGTTACGCAATCGAAATACCTCATGTAAACGTAAAATAGCTTTGTTTAATATTCATTACGTACGTTATGTGAGTGTGCACCTGTGGTTTCAATTCGTTAACGAGGATGACTCGGTAGTGAGTCAGCGACGTAAAACAGAACTCCCCTTTTATTGCTTTCCCATCATAATTTTACCTTCTTTGGAACTTTGATTTTTTTTCTGTGAAAGATACGTGTTTTATTAGTAGCACACATAATATGTCATATGGTTGTAACCTTGACCTCTCTGAAGCCAGCTGTTTTTCTGAGTGTAACTTCTGTTGAACATTATAACTGAAAAAGGATAACCTCAAAATGTAAATGTCAGTGTGCTGTATGGAATTCAACTGACTAAATGAGGCATTTTAAGGTTTTTGCAACATAAACTTCTACAACAGATATCCAGGTGCTTTTACAATAGGGCGCCAACAAGTCGACACCTATTGCTTCAATTGTAGGGAAATATTCAAGATTGTGTTATCTTATCTATTGACCAAATATAAATCAAAATAAATAATACAAAGAAGGGGGTTATCTGAGGGAAAAGGACGAAAACAATGTGCACAAAATGTTTCATACACTAACGTGCACATATAAATGTAACATATGAATTCAGTGCATTTAACATCTTCACTCGTGGGAAAGGCAAATATCATAAACAAAATTAGGTTATGTAATGAAATCAGATTATATGTATGATGGTTTTGTAGTTCTACACTTCTTAGCATACAGCTGAAAGTCCCAATATGAGGAAGTGCACAGAACATCTATATAAAAGCATTTGCAGTGCAATAGATCTCGCATTTACACAGGTTTGAGCTATTGACATTGTAAATGACAATGCCTTTTATTTTTGTTTTCATTTTTAAAACATACATAAAAGGCATTGTCATCTACAAAGCCAATAACTCAAACTCTCGCAAATGCGAGACCTATTGCATTGCAAATGCTTGTTTGAATTAGTGTTGGATTTCTTTTGAGTTGGATGACTTTCTTCTTTCGTTGTTTGGTGCTGTTAAATGCTTTACACTAGTTCCTTTGTTTTGTGCTGTTAAATGCTTTACACTAGTTCCTTTGTTTAAGCCTTGCTGCTCGAAGCCACAACTACCCAGGGTTGAGCTTAAGGTGTTTACAAATGAGCCTGATTGGATCTAAGACAGTTTTGCGAGTGAATTACACTGTAAGGTTGCACAACAATACCATATAATACACCACAATCCTCAAAGGAGCCCCTTCCTGTGTTGGCTCCAGATGTCTGGGTTCCCTCCTTTGCTCAGTGGCCTTGGCTATCCCAACCCTGGTACAGTGTGACCACCAATTACCAGATGCAGAATTTCTTCCCCACCCCTTCCTCCTCAGGAGATGAATGAAGCGCTGTTAATTACTCCTTTTGTTTGGTGGGGAATTTGTCCCCATGTGCTGGGGAGAAGAGTAATTAACATGGCCCAGCATGGTGACAAAATGCCTGGAATCTGATTCTGAGCAGAGAGAGAAATATGACAATTCTGGATGACCCTTAAAATGTACATGTATGTTCCTGGGACCTCTGTATTCAAACTTGGTGCACATGTTTCACTCCAGCTTGATACTTTCCTGGACTTTATAGGCCTATGGGAGTTAAAACTGCACTTTAAGGCATATTTCCCACTATCTGTATAATACAGTGATACTTCAGATAAACAGGTAAATCCTACCGACCTTACCTCTGAGTGCCGACGAATATTATAAGGCCTATCGCTGGTCAACATCTAACCTTGCAAAGTCCTCTCTGCACCAGGGTAACGGGCTGGTCACAATGGTGGTCTTACACATGCAGCCTGCACACTGGTGCACACATGTGTACCCAGTGTACTCCTGTGTAACCAATCAAAAGCAAAGTTGCAGCAGCCTTATCTTAAAAGGCAGAGTCTGGCTCACTACAGTCGTCTCACATGCGAAGCCCACACATATGTGCACACCTGTTCATGTGTAACCAGCTAAGTGCCACTACCCAGCTGAGTCACAGCAGCCTTGTCCTAAAAGGGGCGGACACTAGCTGTAAACACGTGCAGTCCATTTAGTGAGACTCACCCCAGTAAAAACTCCAAAATCGGATGATCAAAAAGCAAAAAAATGTTGGCGGATTAAATAGGGGGAACCCATTTGCAGGAGAGGGTTTGATTCATTTTGACTTCCTGACTTACACCATAGGTACAAACTCGTTTGAGTGTACTGTCATAATGATGGATTTATATTACTCAAGTGAATACATCTTACAGCTCTCATGGTATCTAGAAAGTCTTTCCCAACATTTTCATAGGTCTCATATACCCTAGCTTTATAATTGCCTGCACAAGAATATCAAAGGAATCCCAGCGGTCATGCCAACTAAGACACTATAATGAAAAACTATTTCATGCCTACTTTAACTCTCTTACAGCACCTCCAATATTCCCATCTCCATCACTTCTTGTCCCACTTGAGTTCCTCACTTCTCCTATTCAGTCATACCTGCCACATCTCTCCTGCTATTATCGTTTCTCCTTCCACACCCTTCGTTACTTCCACATTGACTTACCACGCCACTCCTTCTCTCACAATCTGTCACAAACGTACTACATCATCATCCTTATTATTTGTGTTTTTTGCACAGTTATTTTAAATAATTGCAATAGCATTTTGGTAAATAAAGCATTAAGAGTAAAGTTTTAAAATCTAGGAAAATAAAGTAAGTCATTCAGATTTGCCGATTAACGACTAAGAGAGTTTATCTTGTTTAATATGATGTCATAAACCTTACACAAACGGTTTGTTAATTCTGCATCACACCCACTTATTCAGGCTATCTCTTCTACTCTACATCTCCTGATATCTAGATGTAGAAACACTGCACTCAAGAGGATTTGCCTAAAGTGTGTAAGGCCCCAAAAAATGCATAAAATATGGATTAAGGTTTCTATATTCAATGTGCAAAAACTGCATAAGGGATCTATTCCATCTGTCGGACGTCCCCTAATGAGAAACTGACCACCCTCCAAAGTTATCCCCTTCAGCTCCATACCCCCACTATTTCTTCCCTTCTTTTCTTCACTCCACCACTCTGAATGTGAGCCTCATACACTGACTCTATCCTTCCTTCTAATTCGTGTTTCCCTTGCTAAAAATGACCTCCCTAATCCTCACACCCATTATCATACTCATATATCTTTGGAAACTAACTCCAAAACGTCCTCTTCCTGCCACACTGACACCAGTCAATTCCTCAATTCCCAATTATGCCAGTGCTCTCCTTCCCTATCCCCTGTTTCTCATTTCTCTTCTCGTCATCTGCTTGTTTTATTCCACCAAAAGTAAACCTGTAACAAAGTATTCCAACAACTTCCTTGAGTCTCTCTTTACCCACATCTACAGAACCTTCTAAAACCTCTACTGAGCACGTTTGAATTAGATAATAACCTGATGTTTCCTCCCCTTGAACCTTACTTTATTATCTAGACGCTCACACAGACTTCTTACATCTAACCATCTCAAAAAAAGCATATTCTTTAATGGAAGATCAGTGAACAATAATCACTTTAATATCTACTAAATACTATCTTATTCTAACCTGGACCTATTAATCACAGAAACCTGGCTAAGTGATAGTTTGGCCCCTATCCTGCATAGAGGATTGTAGGCAGCTAAGCCAATTTCTGTAAAATACTGCTTCTGTTAAAATAGGAATCTCTTCAAGTCCAATACTCTCTATCTCAAGCCATCAAATACACATTGTTTCTGATGTACCACCCTCTCCCACACAACTTGAATTCCTGATTTTACATTTTAGACTTTTTTAAATCGTGGTTGCAATACTTTACTGGTTGAATCTGTTTACTGTTTGAATCTGTTTACTGTTTGAATCTGTTCCACTGGTTCCGTGGGGCTTTCACTTCCTGGTTTTCCTGCCTGACTATGAGAGTTGCCATTTTGAGACCGTACGCTCTCTAGTTGCTGGCAGCATCTTAGCATAAAGATGCGCGCTGTGCGGACGTGCCGTTGGCGTGCCCGTCTGTGCCCGTCAGCGTGCCGGAAGCGGCCAGAGCTAGCCATGCTTCCCGGGACAGGTTGTGCTACACTAGCTACTAACTGCAGGCACTCCATTCGCGCCCTTGCCCTCATTTTAGTAGGTGGGACTTGTCTGTGTTTCATGACCCCATCTGTTTAACATGTGGCTTTGGGTTGGGATTTGGATCTGGGGGCGTAGCTTGCCCCAGGCCCCCGTTCAGGGTGGGCAAGTCGTTGCCTTTAATTCACGCTGCCCTGATCAACTCCCGTTCGCTCAGGAAGCACCATCAAGATGTTTTTGACCTCCTCACGGATAAGCCACTTGATCTCCTGTTTATTACAGAGACATGGCTTGATGAATTCTCTAATCCTGCTCTTGCGATGGCTATCCCTGACGAATATAGGGTCTCCAGAGTGGACCTCTCAGAGGGGAGAGGGGGAGGGGTGGCCATTATTTATAGGGACTTGTGGGTCCTCCAGCGGGGTGAGGCTATGTTATGGGGAGATAGCAAAGCCGTGGATTTCAGTATTAGTTTCTCGGCACACTGTACCCTGGCAGGCTGTTTAATCTATAGACCCCCGGGTCCGACTGGGGCCTTCCTTAAGGCACTGGGAGATATCATTGTTCCCCTGGCCCTTCGCTTCACCCACTATATTGTTCTTGGGGATCTGAACATACACCTTGACCATGTAGCTGCGGGGGACACTCTCGAATTCCTAGACACATTGAATCTTGCCCAACTTACCCAATGGGTGAGCCTCCCAACGCATCTTGGGGGACACATCCTCGACCCAGTTTGTTCAAATTTTCCCATTTTGGTCAAAGATCCACTCCCAGTTTCCTGGGCTGACCATTTCCTGACTTACTTCTCCTGGGCGATAGGTGGCATCATTCCCCTGCCAAGGCCCAACTGCGGACCGGCCTTTGCCAAAATTGACCCGCTTGTGTTTAGCCAGGCCCTGGCGGCGTCCAGACTAGCCCCCCCAATGACCTTGACGGGGAGCTTGCACGTTTCACAAGCCGGATCTCAAAGACAGTGGATTATTTATCCCCTGCCGTCCCCCCATAAGCACTCCAGGGTTTCTCCCTCTAAACCGTGGTTCACAACTAATTTGAAGGTTTTAAAACAGGAGTGCAAGAAACTGGAGCAAGTTTGGCGGAATGATTTTTGCCCTTTGGCAAAGCTCTTCCTCAGGACAAAACAAAACATCTACTATAACACCATAGCCCATGCTAAAAGTCTTTACTATTCGGCTTGTATCGACTTAGCCAGGAACAATACCAAGGAAATATTTTCCATTGTTCAGAGCTTTATGGCGCCCAAAGCCCAACTGTGTACGCTTCCATCCTCAAATGCCTGGTGTGACAATCTCTCAAGTTTTTCTATAGGAAAGATTTGCACGATTCAGGCTTCATTTAGTTCCTGTAAATAGGACACCAACGCGCCCTTGGCGTCAGAGGCCTTAACTCTTCCTGACTCGCAATCTCTGCCTGCCTTTGGTTCTATCGACCTACCTAGTTCACTCACAATTCTGAAGAGCCTGAAATCTGGCTCTCCCTCAGACCCATGCGCTGCCAGACTTTTGGCCAACGTTGCAGAAACTGTCAACCCGGAAGTCAATAGACTCGTTAACATGTCTCTTCAGGAGGCTTATGTACCGGCAGCCTGGAAGAAAGCAAAAATTCTTACTCTATTTAAAAAGCCATCGCTTGATCCTACGAGCCCAGGAAGTTATCATCCCATCTCTCTTTTGCCCAGTGTGGCAAAGGTATGTGAAAAAGTGGTTACTAAACAGCTGACTGAGTTAATCGAAAATGGGAGCCTATTGCATCCTGCCCCGTCCGGGTTTAGGGCCCCGTATAGCACCGAGGTGGAGCTGATGGAAGTGGCGGAGGCCATCCGAGACTGTTTGGATGCTGGCGGGAGGGCAGCCTTGATTTTGCTTGACTTCTCGGCAGCATTCAATACTGTCCCTCATTCGCTGCTGCTTACCCGACTTGCGGAGATTGGCATTTCTGGCATCGCTTGGGGCTGCCTTAAATACATTTTGGAGGGCCGGTCGCAACAGGTATGGCTCCCCCTCTCCTCGTCCTCGCTTCAGTGGGCATCTACGGGGGTCCCAGAGGGGTCCTCCTTGAGCCCCCTCCTTTTTAACATTTATGTCACTCCCTTGGTCCAATAGGCAGAGGACCTGGGGGCTAAAATTATTTCTTATGCGGACGACGCCTAGCTCTTGTTCACTTGCTGGAAAAAGTAGTGCTCCACCTCCTCTGCTAATAACTGTCTGACCAAAGTCTTTCAGTGGCTGGCCTCTGCACAACTTAAATGTAATGAGGAGAAATACAAAATCATCCTGTATGGAAAGTTTTCCCCTATGTTTGGAGAAACACTCTGGCCATCTGATTTTGCCATGCCAGCCTCAACAGGGCAACCTGCCGAAAACCTTGGGGTTTTGTTTGAAGAGAATCTTACGTTCACCACCCAGATCGAGAAGCTAGCTGGGAATTGCTTCGGGCTACTCAAAACCCTTTGGAAATTCCTTCCACTTCTTCCTAGGGCCGCTAAAGAAACAGTCACCCGAGCCCTGATTTTATCCCGCTTAGATTATGCCAATGCCTTGTATGTTGGCATCCCTGGATACCTGCTCAACAAACTGCAGGTTGTTCAGAATGCGGCTGCCAGGCTCCGCTTTAACGCCCCCGTCAGATGCAGTGTGAGACAGCATCTGCGAGCCCTTCATTGGCTGCCCTTTGCTGAACGGGTTAAACTCAAGTCCTTAGTTATTGCTCACCGTGCTCTGCATGCCTTAGGCACAATCTATTTACAAAAGTGTTTCTCTTTTCATACACCTACTAGACATCTGCGCTCCTCCGCACAACTCTTGGCTAATGTTCCTCGCTTATGAAGGCAAAGGTTGGGGGGCAGCTCCTTTGCCTTGAAAGCGGCCTTAGCCTGGAATTCGCTGCCGGTCGATCTGGGGAGCATTCAGGACCCCACTCTGTTTAAGAGAAGCCTGAAAACTTTTCTCTTTGTTTAATTTGATCTCTGCACTCCTCTAAGGTTCGCACCGGGACACTCCACAGAGTATCCATGCGCAATATAAATAAAAATAACATAACATAACATTATGTTTCCGACGTCACCTTTAAACATTTCGGATCTCTGCGTGCTTGGACCCTTGAGTTGCAGAAGCCTGAATGCTCTGATTCAGAAGTGAATTCCTCTCAAGTCCTTTGTGACTCTTAAGCAGAGCTCTTCATCTCAAAAGCCGAAGGCCTTGAAATGTATCAGGACGTGAAAACAAAAAATTGTAAACAAACCTACTTATCCACATTGCTTACATATAAAATTGGTTACCAACTGATGATACTCTTCTTTAAGCACTATCTCTCAATGCTTTTACAAACTCTACTAAAGCTTGTGGATCAGCATGGTCACCATCAGATCGCTGAGCAAATCATGAAGAAAATCCCCCTTAATAGCTCTACAGTCTCGTTGCCAGAGCCCATATCAATCACTTCTTGGAGACAGCACTTTTTCAAAGGGATCTTAAAACCTCCTACATCAAACGTAATCTAAAAAGAAAAAAATAGCAAAATTCGAGCCCGAAAGGCCCTAGTAATAGTTAATTGCCCATTATTCTGCAATCTTATTAAAAAATCTGCCATTTGGCAAATAACAAAATTCATAGAAGTAAATCATGTCCTCTTGGGCTACACAACTCGATTTCACTCAGGAAAAGGCACTGCAACAACACTGATAGCCACATGGGATGACATCAAAGCTACTACTAACGCAGATGAAATGTTGACTTTCCTGTTACTTGTTCTTTCCTCTGGCTTTGATACTATACTATTACTTTCTGATTCTTTGGAAACTTGACAATTTAGGTATCCAAGGAAATCTCTGAAAATGAGTTACCATATCTGATAGATACCACATCATATCACTTATTTGTGCCATTTACCTCCACAGCGAGTATCATTCAAGGTTCGACCATTGCTCCTCTTCAATTCAGTGTATGTCTTAGCACCCCACTTCACCTTTTACCCTCCTTTGACCTTCTGCAGCTACTTTGATGGCACACCAGTCATACTAAAGCTGGAAAATACATCAGATCTTGACAGGTGTTCACTAGTCATTGCCCCAAAAATGTTAACCACCCTAATTTATGGCACAGCTGCATTAAGAAGGTTAGGATTAGCCCTTCACTGATGCACTTGAATGTTTTTATGAATTGGAAGGGGAAGTATAAAGCCCCCTTTATGCCCTTCAGTCTGCATCTTATTTTTGTTATGGGATTGCATATCTTTGGGGAGTAACATTTTATGATTTTGTGTCATCTAAGCAATAGTCGTTTTAGAATTCCAGCAAAATCGATTTTTAATGGTTCTAGCCTAAGCACATTCATAATTTTATGACAGTACACAAAGGCTAACATTATACATGTATCTTCTATTGCTCCTATTCACAGCAGCCACATCTTGGAAGTTAAGTAAGATTCGAAAAACCAATAAAAGTCCAGAACTCGCAGCATTCTTCTTTCTTTTGTTGTCGCTGCTCACAAGATAAATACCCGCACTATATCTCTGGTGATTGAGATAGATGAGTGAGAAATATGTCATCATGTATGTGAAAGTGTAATGAGTTTACACTAATATTGTGATTCTTTAAACATCACCTAGGTCTATTTTTCGTGAGACATTTAAATGATCCACCTTATTTCTTGGTCGAGTAAATGCGATGTATTCATAGTTTGGTTTTTTAGCTTTTAATTCAGTTTATTCATAGATTTTTTGTTCTGGTATGAAAAATCTTGGTTAATGCTTCTTCAGCTTCATACTTATTTGGTAATGGCTTAGTACGAGCAGACCAAGCTGCGATGCACGCTTCAAGGCGAGAACCATTTTGTTTACAGAGTCATCTTTTCATTATGCTTGTACGTTTTATTTAATGTCTGATTAGCTGCATCTCCCATTTAACAGCATTTTAGACAAGCATGTTAATTAGAGAAAGACAGTTTATTCTTACATGCTGGGTCACCATGTCCTAGAAGACATGATGATGCATTTTGTCTTTTAGGACATGATGCACCATTTAAAGGAAAGGCTCCTAGAGGTCATTGGTTCAGCATGCGTGTGACATCACACGTACATGGGGGCCCTTTTTGTTAATTGGAACAGTAGTTTAAAAAGAATGGAACCGCCATTTTAGGTGTTTGGGAAGTCATCAATTATGTAGAAGTGACAGTTGAGCAGGCAATTTGTGATAATTCCAGACAGAATCTCGGAGGACCCAAGAAACTCTGCTATAGCGGGTAACATTTAGAATTATGTGGCCATGGCTTCTGGGAAACTAATGGGGTCTATCACAGAAACTGTAGACAAGAAAATTGAGGATTTGTTGGCCATTTTATGTCAAAACATTGTGGAGGCGACTGTTAAGCAAGGAGTGAGTGGAGGGAGGGAGTTGGGTTGAGTTGGTTGGGTAAAAAGGAAAAGAGTGGCAGAAGAGGCTGCTTCTCACATTCATCTAAGAAAGAAAGACAGGACTCTGCAAAAGACACTGGAACAAATCTGAACGGTGGACAAGGTGCTTTTGGCATCAGGAATGTGCTAGTAAAGATAAAGCCGCAGATGTGGCAGGGATTGCACTTTTATGCTCATCTGAATTTGGTTCAGATCAAGACTTAATTGTTATTGATCAGAGAGGAACTCCTGATGAAGCAGGTAAGACCTCAAATAATCACCTGGCAGGCCCTCTAGGAAATGACACACCTTACCTGATCACTCACCCCCTGTCTCCAGAGTGGACTCCATCAATACATGTAGCACAGTAGGTGGGATATTGGTTGAGAAGGGAGATTCCAAAGGAATTGGGAGCTAGGCTGAGATCACAATGGCTCAGCCCTACAAACCCAAATAGGGTAGATTTGACTCCTGAATTGGATTCAACAATATTAGCCTTTATTAGCAAGAGTGAAAAGGATCCATGCAAAAGTTTGGATAAGGGTTTAAAACCATGTGAAGAAGTATACCGGGTCCATTAACTGACATTTATGTAAGCATCTTCGGCTAAGTAAAAAAAAATGCCTTTGGATGAAGAGGAGCTGCTCCAGCGGGTGCAATGACCTAGTTATATATTAGTCAATGCTAATACTGCACTTTCATCTGAAAGATACAAGGGTATAGTCCTGAAAATAGACCTGAAACTGGTTGACTTAGCAAGCAATGAAAGAGAGCCATTGTCAAAGGTATATCTCTTTGGGGGTGACTTTAATAAAGAGATGGTTAACTTTGAGGGATTGTTCAGCTCAATTAAAAAGTCTCAAAAGGATTTCAACCTTTTATTTAACAATAGAGATTTTTCTAGGAAGAACAAGGGGTTGGTTCCCCGGCCGATTTCAGGACATTGTTGAGAGGTTCTTTGCGCAGGTCATTTTAACACTTATACGGATACCATACTAGGGGATTTGAATCCTATCATGGGTTTTTCTTGCGAAGGGAGAGAGCTCAGGGAAGTAACTTGAGAGGAGAAAGTTGTCAGCACAGAAGCTGTGTTGAGTTTCTTGCTACACCCTGCAGATATTTCTATAAAGCTGGCTGGACTACTATCCCAATATATTTTAACCTAATAACTCAGGACTCTTGGGTCTTAGAAACGGCTGTAGGTTACAGGATAGAATATTTGGGTCAACCAATCCAGGAAAAATGACAAAGCGATATTCAATTTGCCAAAGAGGAAATAGTATTTTTGTTAGAGGAAAGGATAAGGGTATGCATCCTCTCGTAAATCTCAGAGATCTGAGTGATTGGATAGTTTATCATCATTTCAAGATGGAGGGGATTCATCTGTTGGATTATGTGTTATGAAGGGGAGATTGGTTGATAATATTAGGTCTGAAGGATGGTTATTTAACTATTCCTATTTGAGGATCATATCAGACATTTCTGCAGTTTTGTCAGAACAAGAGGATATGGATGTGCAAAAGCGTTCCTTTTGGTTTGTCTTCAGCCCCAAGGTGTTTTACAAAAGTTCTGTGCTCAGTTGTTTCTTGCTAAAATGCAGAGGT
The DNA here is from genome assembly GCF_964204655.1 of Triturus cristatus. Lineage (NCBI taxonomy): Eukaryota > Metazoa > Chordata > Amphibia > Caudata > Salamandridae > Triturus > Triturus cristatus. The sequence continues at coordinate 953,778,611 of NC_140590.1, read as the reverse complement.
ATAAGATTGATACTCTACCTGGACGATATTTTGGTTATGGCTCAGGATGCTGAAGTGTTCAAACAGCATACCCAAGTCTCGGTTATTATAATAGAGTCTCTAGGATAATGAGCAGGAAGAAGTCTTGTTTGGTCTCAAGTCAGGAGACTCAGTTTCTAGGTTTTGTAGTTCATACGGTTCTTGTGAAGTTGAGTCTACCCAAAGGGGAATTAAAGAAATTATGCAGGAAAATCCAGAGAGGTTTGAATCTGAATACTATAGCTTTGCGGATGTTGGCAAGAATTTGGGTTTGCTTTCTTAAACAAGGCAGGCAATGTTTCCTGAGCCACTTCATTATTGTGCATCACAGAGATTAAAGATAGTGCATTTAGGGAGAAAGACAAAGTATTTTGAATAGATAAGACTGATGTAAGAGTCGAGAGAAGAGTTACAATTGTGGTTGCGTAATGTAAATGCCTGGAACGACAGTGTAATTTTTGGAGATACAATTGGATTGAGAGGGATTGCAGTATGTCAGTTATTGATTTCTAAAGACACCCTCATAAACATATGTCTGCCCAAACTCTTGCAGTGTGAGCATAGGAAGTTATGAATGAGGCTAGTGTGAATGTGAATGAATATGGAGTCCATTTTCTGAGGGGAGTATCTGTCTCTAGGGCTTTCATACAAGTCTGCAAGACATATTAAAATTAACTGACTGAGCGAATTAATCTATGTTCAGGAGCTGTTATTTTAAGTTGTGGAAAATGTTATATACAAGTCTAAGCAATGCTTTAAATTTAGATAATTTTAGCCTCTGTGCCTTGTCATAAAATTTAGATTTTCTACGGCCAGATGGGCAGAAAGTCTGGATTTGATTAAAGACATTGAGGCCAAGATTATCCCGCTCTTTTTGCCCACCTTGATTTTTTGTTTTTACAGATTAATAGGTTAGAAAAAATGGATTCTAGTATGGATCTGGACTAGATTACACACGGACTGTTTTGTCTGTTCATCAGCTGTTATGTATTTTTATCTTATTGTGTTAGTAGTATTGGAAGAAGGAAGAGAGCTGCAACATTCTGGATTTTTAAAACATTTTTTTACTACAGTTCCAAATATCTTCCATTTGTTGCTGCTGTGAGTAGGGGCAATACATGATACAAGCATAATCTTAACCTCAGTTTCTTTAATCTAATCAAGATTATCGGCCCATCTGGCTGTGGCAAATCTACATTGTGGTGCACTAAATTGTTTTTATATAGCAGGACCTTCTGGCCCCAGAATCCCTCTAGATAGTCTTGAATGCCCACATCCACCTTCTGAGGCAATTATTTTTTTCATCGCATCAGCCCATAGAGTGAAGCCTGGGCCGAATAGGACTTTAATTCCACCTGCATTGTCCCGGTGGGCTGGAGGAAGGGCAACCCCTGGTGCCTCTATCATTTTTCCCTGGTCCCCGACGTTGATTGCAGCAGGCTTCCAGAAAAAAAGGGAGGGAGGGGCGAGGTAGAGAAAAAACAATTAGGGAGGGTGCAGAGAGAGTGGATGAATGGATGGAAAAATAGAGATTTCACTAGGAAATGAAGGATGCAGAGCTGGTTTGAGCATTGTTGCAAGGACTGCTTTAGTTCCCCAGTCAGACCCTGGTAAGCACTGGTATACCCTGAAAAGAGAAAAAATATCTGGGCAGAATATGCGGTCTGCAGTAAAAATATCAAAAGAAACATAAAACTGAATTCTAAATATGATTTGGTGATGATACGAGCTATCGCGGTCTATCTTTTTTATTTATCTATCATGTTTTCTGTTTATTTCCAGCAAAACATTTATAAAAACAAATACAGTATGAACATACATGGTGTTATAGCATCCCTCTGATACAATCAGGGGTTCCACACAAAGATAATCATGAACGCATATTTCCGCGATCAACAGCTTAAATATTTTGTACAGTAGAAGTTTAAGCAGTGCCATTGGGTAGAAGAAAACTGGTGCAACGCCCCCTGCCACAGTGTGTAGGTAAATTCCTTTGTACTTTATGTGATATCCAGCAATTCCTTTGCAAGCTGTGGTGTGGAACAAACTAAAAGGGGTATATCCTAGGGAAGCAAGTGTCTAAGATGGAAATACCAGTAACAGTGAATAAGAGAAGCCACCAGTGGTAACGGCAAGCATACTCATCACATCACATAGGTTGGGTGAGGGATCAGGCTGGTCGGTTTAAGGGGCTGTGTGAGATCAATGTCGGTCTCGAGGACCAGTAAACCGGTTGCCGTGAGCCCATATCTATCATATGAATCATAAGCAAGTAGGTTGGTTGGCCAGCGCCCTTACCCTTACCCTGGAAGGTTTAGTTTATGAGATGGACTTTATTTTCACTCTTTCGGATATTGTGCTGTAATAGGGAAACAAGAGCCAGAGATTTGAGCACAAATGATTCTGTTAGCTCACAGTTCTTGCTCTCACCCCTGAACATACCGGAACAGAAGCCCTAACTAAATGAGAGCAGCTCTTTAGGGAGCTAGAGTCCAGAGACAGAACTGCTGTATTAATCAGAGACCAAGCTACAACCTTTTTTTTTTGGGGGGGGGGGGAAATTTTATGGAGACATTTTCACTATTATCAATATACAGCAAGTTCACATTTGGCATATACATGTTCACAGGATGGCACACATCTCTCAGCTGTTTACCAAGATCTCCCATTTCCAGCAGCATCTATTTGCTTCTGTTTGGATTAATGGCACTGGGCTCTCATTGGGGATGTCTTCCATCCTCCCCATTGGTGTAAGCATGTTCATGCCAACCTCTTCCTGGGGTATGATTACAATCTGCTACGACCCCCCCTTTGTCTCATTAAGGTCTAGCCCGCAATGCCTATTCCAGGTATGCCAGATCTTGAAAAACAATTTGGGAAAGCCTCTCATTTAAACGTCACTTGCTCCACCCCCATGTACATGTCCATCCGACCCTGCACTCCCGCAAAGTTGGAACCTCCTGTGCTCCCCATTTCTTGGCTATATCTCTCTTGGCCACTGCCATCAACAAATTGCACAGGGTAAGACTACGTCCGGGCAGGTCTATGTCCGATGATATGCCTAGCAACACATATTTAGCGGGGAAACAGCCTTTTCATCGCAAGCGTTACAACATATGCCCTGTAGCAGGGGGTAGAGGATGAAGGATATAACTCCCAATACCTTCCCTACTGTTGCACACACTGGAGTTGGAATAGTAAATCAACCTATTCCAACTTCCAGCGCACCCCAACAGCAAGTCGGGGTAAAGATTTGCGTTACAATGGCAAGCGGGGTAATGGCATGCATTGTAACGTCATACAACCTATTTAGCGTCTTTTGGTAACTGAAACCCCAAAATCTCACTTAACTCTCCCATTAACTTGGCGCAATATCTTTGTATGTGCATGCATTCCCATAGGGTATGTATGAATGTACCGTTTTCTGTCATGCAGAGGAGGCAGCCGGGGGATTATGCCATTTTATGTAGTCGGGACCGCGTCACACATGTCCTGTGAAAGATTGTAAGTTGTATTAAGCGTAGCCTTAATTTGATTGCGACCTCCCTCAGGTACATTAGGGCCGCCTCCCAGTCTATGCCTTCTAGATCACCCAGGATGATCTCCCAGGGTCTCCTCTGGGCCTCTAAGTTATCCGGGTTAATGTTAATGAGGGTCTTTTAAGTCCAGAAAACGGCCTTCTCCGGTATCTTCCTTTGCAGGAGTCTTCCCTCTAACGGGGCAAACTCGGGTGCTTGTGATATCTATTCCCTCTGCGGTCCATGCATGTGTCACTTGCATATGCCTATAACTCTGTCTATCCCCCAGTTGAAATTCTTGCTGTAGGTCTTCAAATGAGATCAAAGTGCCTTCTTTTATCAAATCTCCGACTTTAGAGATTCCAATCATGTCAAAATCTTTGAACCCTTTCAGTTTCCCTATCTCCGGGAGTTTCGTACTTTCCCATAATCGGGTCTGCCTTGTTACCTTCTTGTTCCAGCCCATTTGCTTCTCTGTGCCCTTCCACGCCTCTAATGTCCTCTGGGTTGCCAGTAGCAATTGCTTAAAACCTTTCCCCCGTATATGTAATGTAGATGTGAGTGTATCTCAAATTGGCTATGCTCCAGTGTGTATGTTGGGTGTGATCTCGGCAAGTGTTCTCATTAATTTATTGCTACCAGATGTGCATCCCTAAGTATGACCTGAAATCCGGGAGGGCGAATCCCCTGTTGTTTTGCTTGCCTGTAATGTACAAAGCGTGATCCTTGGCTGTCCCCTATCCCACAGGAGAGTGCGCACCCCATTGTCTATTGCTTCAAAAATGTCCTCCGGGATCTTGTAGTGTGTGTTTTGCAAGCTGTATAAACGTTTGGGAAGCACAATCATCTTATACATCGCCGCTCTACCCAGTAATGTTAGGGGCAGTCGTCTCCACCTTTTCACATCTGCATGACAGTCTGCCACTACCGTTCTGATGTTACGGGTGAGGCAGTGCGGAATGTAGGTAGCTATGTAAACCCCCAAATACTTGAACCCTTCTGTGGTCACTTGCAGGTCTCTGGGAAAATCTTTCGTCTTACCCCACTTAATCTTGTAGGCTGTGTGTTCTCCGTACGTCCCCTAGCACTTGAAAAAGGGTCAGAATCGTGGATGCAGGATTAGTGACATACAAAAGGACATTGTCTGCATAGAGCGAGATGCATTCTTCCTCTCCCTCTGCCGAGAACCCTGAGACCTTCGGTGTGTTCTTATAAGACATGCTAGCAGCTCTAGGGTCAACGCAAAGAGCATCAGGGACAATGGGCACCCCTGTCTAGTGCCTCTTTCTGTTGCATATTCCCTCGACACCTCCCCATTAACTCGAGCCCTCGCCGTCGGTGACCTTAAAGCAGTTTGATCCATGCCCTAAATTTGGGACTGAATCCAAACCTCTCTAGTGTCTGCCACATGTAAGGATAGTGAACAGCGTCAAAGGCATTTTCAGCGTCCAACAATAGCACCATGTGTGACTCCATTCTGTCTTGGACCGTGCTTAACCAATTTGCTAGACGCCGTAAGTTCAACCTTGTAGCCCTGCCAGGCATGAACCCAGACTGGTCTACGTGAATAAGGGAGGTGACCACTGAGGCCAGTCTGGTCGCTAGTATGGAAGTTAGTATCTTCACCACCACGTTAAGGAAGGAGATCGGCCAATATGCCCCACAGTCCATTGCCAGCCTCCAGGGTTCATGAATCACCACTACTGTTGCTTTCCACAAATCGGGGGTAAGATGCCCTCTCTCAAGCCTCCCAGAAGATCTCAAGGAGATGCGGTCCCAGTAATGCTGAATACGCCTTGTAGAGTTCCGCCGGGAAGCCATTGGGTCCTGGGAATTTCCCTGATATTTGTTTGTGTATGGCTCCCGTCACCTACTCAAGCGTAAGCTCCACCTCTAGTGCCTCCTGGTCATCTGGGGACAGGACAGGGAGGTCTATCCCACTAAGGTATTCCTGGATCTGAGCGTCTCCCATCTGTGACTGTCCCTCGTATAAATTAGCATAGCACTCTGCAAAGGCTTTGCAATGTCCCATGCAGTAGTTAGAATGTGCCCGTCCATCTGGATAGTGGCCATCAATCTAGTTTCCGACTCCTTCCTGCCCCGCCATGCCAAGAGCTTCCCAGCCCTATCGCCCGTCTCATAAAGGTGGTGTCTCAAGGCAAGATACATCTGTTTAGCTTCTTGCGGCGCCAGCGATTGGTACCGACACAAGTAACCTCTATCCGACGGAGGACGGACTGGCTAGGGTCTTCACCCGCATCTTGCTCTAATTGCAGGAGCTTGTTCTCCAGAGCTACTATTTCCTGTGTTTCTTATCTTCTCTTATATGCAATTGTGTTTTGGCCTCTACCTCTTAGCACTGCCTTGTATGCCTCCCATAGAACCACTGCTGAAGGCATTGTTCCATTATTTTCTAGACAGTACACCGGTTTAACGCTCACCTCCTTCGCTATCACTGGGTCTCTAAGTTCCCATGCCTTTAGCCTCCATCCGCCCGTCCCGCCACAGGTCTCCCCGTCCACCGTGAGCCACAGGGGAGAATGGTCCGACAATCCTCTCGCTAAGTATTCCACCCCTTTGAATCAAGTCAGTTCCCCTGCTGGGACGAAAAAATAATCTAGTCTGGAGAACACCCGGTGAGCGCCCGAGAAGTAAGAGTATGTCTGCTCAGTGGGGTGATGTTGGCACCAAATATCCTGTAGTCGTAGGGTGAGGGCAAACTCTGCTAGCCTTGTGTTTCCCCTCCCTCCCCCGCACCCACCAGATTGATCCAAGACAGGGCCCGCCACCTCGTTAAAATCTCCACCCACCAGATGCAAACGAGAGTCCACAGCCAACAGAGCCTCCGTCACCCTCTCTAGTGTCTGTCATTGTAGTCGTGGGGGGCGCATAGACACTCACTAGCGTCATATCCCTGTGTCCCCACGTTCGCCGCACTGCCACATATGTACCGTTTGGATCAGACCATGTGTTGGAGAGAGCTACATCCTTTTTTAAACCCTGTGGGTGGCTGCCAATTCCCTGTTGCTGTGTTCCATTTGGCTAAAACAGCCCGGACCCGGAAGTCACTGGACTACCAGGGATAGTTTTTTTGCATGAAACTGAAAATCCTGCCTGTCTTTGTGTACTGTACATATCTTTCCTGGTGTGAAAGCCACACTAAACTAGACTGAAATACCTTACCTGATCATGAAAGAAGGCTTGGATACAACAATGTATTTGCTATATTGTTGCATTTACAAAGGTGCTGCTTCCATGGATACCGGTACAACTATCTGAGTAGGAAATAACCAAAGAGTGATGCTATTTCATTGTGATCAGCCAGGCATGGCATGCGCAGCATCCCAACTAAATGTAATGTATAACACACAAAAAAGAAAGGAAAGAAATATATACTAGTGAGAGGAAGGGCTGAGGTTGCAAATTAAACTGACACAAGCCTGGATAGGATGAGACATGAGCAGGGTGTGAAATTGGCAGGAAGTTAGGATGTTGAGGGAGGCAGAGGATGGGCATGGGTAAAAGAGGTCTAACTTCAGTAAGAGGAAAGGTACACTGAGGCAGAACAGACTGATACAAAAAAGTAACAAGAAAGGACATAGACACTAGGCTAGAAGGGGAGGAATATAAAATGGGAGAAGTGTGGGGACAGAAGCAAAGGAAGATTTGTGGATTCTTCATGGCATGGAGCTCATGTTGGGGTGATGTTTGTGATGTGCTGGTCGCAGTGATTCTCCCACCCCAAACTGCAGATATCAGTCTCAGAGCAGCCAAACTACCTACAACCAGAGTAAATGTAACGATTTCCTATTTGCAGGATTGATTTTATAATTACTCGAACAAAACATTTTTCTCTTCTCTAGGACTGTATAAGAAATCGGGTAAGCTAGTATTTCTTGGATTGGATAATGCTGGAAAAACAACATTATTGCAGATGTTGAGAGATGACAGATTGGGGCAACATGTTCCTACAACACATCCTAGTAAGTGCATTTATAAGGCGTTTGTCTTTATTCTTATGTCTGTGTATTTAATCGTATGTCTGACTTATTATGTATGTTTGATAGAGTTGATGAAGTCCCTCATAATTGTGAAGTGTTTTTAATTTTGTTGCTATGTTACTCAGGTTTATTGTAGAATGTCTCCTACTACAGTGGTCTGAGAGTTACACAGTAGAAAGATAGACATCTAAAACCTTCAGGGATCTTTAGTTTTCCTTGCATGGTGAACGCATGACAGGCAAAGCCATTTTAGAATTGAATTTTCAATACGAACGTTCTCTGCTAATGTGATTTTCTATTTAAAGGATAAACCTATTACCAGTTACTGAACCTTTCAGTTTTTTCATACTGGTCACATGCTCTTACATTTAGCCTACCTTCCTCTATACTAAGTGGAAGGCAGAAGCATCTTTTCACAGCATAGGTTTAAGTTAACAGCCCACTCCTCATGCCTTCCTTTTTTCCGATTTTGGAAAGAGGACATCTTTGCAAAGTGTGTAACCACATTTACCTGCATTAAAACTTTCTGGATACTGCTTTATTTTTCTCTGGTAGACAAGAGTTCCCACTACTGTTCCCATAAGACCTTCTGAGTAATTTGCATCTTCTCCACCTCAGAGGCTCACCTCAACCTTAGATCATATAATCACTGCTAAATTCATGGTGGTCTTCGGTAATGGAGGAAAACCATATCCCACAACTACTTGAATCCTTGAGGGGTTCTCTTTCCATTCCATTTAAACATTATACTGGATTTAATTCTCTACTACTGTCTTCAATCCTAATTTTCAGTATCCTCCCACACCCCTTTCCTCAGCACTGCCAGCAGGCACTTATCAGTCAGCACTTACAGCAGACATCATCAACCCCTATTTCTGCACTAAAATGTTATTGATCAGGTACACCCGCACCACTCTCCTTACTCCCCCATTTATTCCTACTCATTCCTATTCCGACTTTTCCTGTTGACTGTTCCCCCTCTTTCAGTCTTCTTTCTCCTTGGCCCCATTATCCACTCAGTCAACAACTCCTGTGCCTCTGCCTACCTCGCTCCATTCGATCGTCAAAATCCATGTGTCCCTACACACTGACACTGAGCACAATTCTTCAATTAGTCTACATCTTTAAGAAGCCTTAATATCACCACTTAACACCTTCAGCTGACCCTCCTCCATTTGTTCTTTAAGATCCTCTAAAGGATTGTTTTAATTGACCCACTGACTATCTCTCCACCTACAGTTTATGCTGCCCACTTCAGAGTTCCAAACGTTGCACTCCCCCGATACTTCCCTTTACATTTCCTACTTCAAATTACCACCACACATCACTGTCGCCTCTGCTCTGTTCTATTTCTGACTATACTCTCAACTTCCTTTTGCAATATAAACCACAACATTTCCATATCCACATCTCAGTTGGATATCTTTAGCTCTTCCCTCTCCCAACTCTTCTTCTACTTCACTGACCAATTCTTCTGAGTTTAAACGTGATTCTTGTGCAGTTTCTCTTCTCCATTCCTAGCTGGTCAGATCAAACTATTTTCCTCCTTCCTCTTCCTTCTACCTATCATCACAGACTGCTTCACAGCTGTCTGTCGTTAATGACCCTGTACTGTACAAAGCTGCAGTCGGGCAATCAGATGTAGTGTCCTTCCTCAATGGTATGTAAAACCATTACTGACCCTACATCATTCCTCCTTGAAGCCATTACACCTACCCTCTCTACATACAACTTTAGAGTCCTCTTTAGCAGCACACTGCATCTCTCCTGATTTGTAACCAGGACTGCCATAGCTGCTTGCCTGAACCTACTCAACAGCGACAACATTTGACGACCTCATCCCCGGCAGCAAAAACCTTTTCCCTACATTGCTGATTTACAGTCTTGATTACCACTGTGTCTTGCCCCCCACAATGTTCCATCAACCCTGAGAGAACATTATTAACATTGCCACCTACATGCCGTTCAGCCACTGGTGAACCATCCCCCTTTCACTTCTGGTATGAGGCACCATGAATCTATCTTCAAAATGTGGCCACTTCAAAACTCTTAACTTTAATTAGTCAATGTCCATGTCCATGTTATATCCCAGTACATATCTTGCTTCCAGCTTTGCTCCCAGGCCTCTCCCTACTAATCATCCGCAAAGCTTCCTCCACCCTATTCTAAGATCAAGTCATCATACCCTTTTCACCGCTCTGCTGGTTTGTGCAACCATAGATCTTACAGCATCCCTTCTATAATCTCACTCAGAGATACATTCAGAGTCTATGTTCTCTTTTCCTGCAGCCAGACGTGTGTTAAGGAGCATGACTTGGCCACTGCACTTGCCTCCATGTATGAACACACTGTATTGTCAATCTCGAATGCGTCGTGCTTGATGGTTATTTTACAATCACTTTTACTTTGAAGTTTGTGTACTGTCTGGAATTTGGCTATATAATCAAAATACAAATAAATCAAATAAATACCAATGAATATCTTCTTCCTTGCTGCTGGTCCTCCAGCTGTGCTACTAGTCACCATATCTGAGATAACATGTGGTTCTCTTTTTCCCAAAGCTGGTCCTCACAAATAGTATTTTGACTGTCTGGTACCTACCCACTCCATGCACCTATGCTATAGATGTGGTTGTGTTTTTTTTTACCTGTGTCAGTCTGCATCATCGGCACATGTATAAACCATTTTGTGATACAGGCAGTGTGGAGGTCCATGAACATAAGCAAATCATAAGTAGATGGCATCCTGGTTCCATCAATCTTCTGTGTCCACTCATACCATCTGGTATGGTAAAGATTCTCACAGATAGTGGGAGTAGCTGTTGCACATGTTCCGGGGTCTCAGGAAACGCTGCATGACGTGAGTTTCACTCACCTGGGCCTGCCGTCGCTTCTAGGTGCTTTTCATTGCTTGCTCTTCTAGCTCTAAAATGGCATTCACCAGTCTGAGGATTGGCAGATGCCTTTTAAAACTGCTTCACACTAGACCAGTTCAGGTTTTTGTTCCTGCTTCTTACCCTTTTCCATCATAGCTGTTTCTTCCTTGATACCTTTCTGATTTCCTCAATCCATGATGTTTCCTGTTCTTTTACTATATAAAAGCTTCAGTCTGGTTGGAGGGTGCATCGTAACAAAGCTGTGTTTCTTTGCTTGATTCCTCCACTTGCTGATCCTGACTCTTCGCTCTTGAAGAACCTGGTTTTCTTCAACCCTTGAAGTCTTCTTCTAGCAAGGAAGTTTTTTAATTCTGTCACTATTTCCTCCTGAGATTGTGTCAGCTTCTTGAGGGCACTTGTCTACCACATATTCCAGTGGTGACATCAGATGTCCATATAACAGACAGTTGAAGACCTGGATTATGGGTAAGTATCAGGACAGAAACAGGTTGCAATGCCCAAAACCTTGTGTCATGGCTCCTAGGGTAGACCTGGCCTCTGTTGTTAAGCAAGGAACCCTGGATTTGGATCAATTAAGGACTGAGAATGCTGCCCTTTGCCAAGCAATCCATTCCAGGTCTTGCATCATTGCTGCCATTAGTCCTTCATCTTCTACGTTTTTGGGGAAATCTGGGGTATCTTTGTGGTTCTTTAACTGGTGCAGCTCTGGCTTGTGCTTCTCCCCTAGCTGTCAATGAAGACCCATGCCTGAAGAGTTACACCAATTTTTGGCAAACTTCAAGAACATATTGAAAGACCCAGCCATAAAGCTTCCACAGAGGACACCTTATGTGAATTAATAAGGGAAAATCCTATTGTACACAATTTTGTGAGCTTGCTGTGGAAATCACCCGAGTGGAATGCACTAAGGTGACCTTATTCCGAAGAGGGTTAAAATTGGTGCCAAAAAATGAGCGGTCCTTTTCATTCATGCACTGGCAATTTGTAAGTGGGAAAGAACCTGGAAGACTGCTAAAGCTTCTCTACCACCTTAAAGTTTAGGACTAGGCTTCTTAATTTATCAGTTCTAGCCTTCGTAGCAGTTTTAGAATCTTGTAAATTCCAGACAGTTACTTTTATTTCAGAGTCAAGTCTCTCTAGGAAATCAGCTGCATGCAGCAGGCACAAGAGGAATGGACAATGGAAAAGATTGAAATGAACGAGGAGGGAAACCCTGGATAAAACAAAATGGAGAAACATTTGTAGAAGAGTGGAGAGTTCTCATACAAGAACTCTCCTAAGGGTAAGTATTCTGCCTAGTTGTTTTGAGTGGCACTGCAGAAACACCTCAGATTCTGTTCAAGACTCTGGTTGACTTTTCAGTTTGTTCATTCGATTATGGATGGTAACCCGATGACAGAGCTTGATGGATACCTAGGGTAGAACAAATTCAGCACTAGACACCTAGAAAAGTACTGAGAGCCTCTGACTGAGATTTAGGTGTCAGTGATCCCATGCAGACTGAAATATCAGCCAGAACTATGCTTTTCATCATGCTGGCAGATGGAAACCTCAAAAACAAGGGCAAATGAGGCATCATGGGAAAGAGGTCTACTGTGGCCGTTATCACTTGTTTTCTTGTTGAAGGGGTAAGCCCACAATAAAGTCAGTGGAAATCCTGTGCCATGGATGAGGAGGGACAGGCAAAGGTTGAAGAAAGCCAAAAGGCTTTTCGTGGACTGCCTTGGATTGTGCACAGACTGTGCAGGACCTAACATAAAACTCTACATCCATGTGAACAGAAGGCCACCAAAAGAAAGGCAGGACTAGTTCTAAGGTTGAATTAACCCCTCGACGACCTGCTACTGCAACATTGTGACACATTCCCTGAACCTATGTTTGAAGGACCTTAGTAGAGATCAACAAGACCTGCTGGTAAAGATATAGATTCTGGTAGTAGGTCAAGGTACTTGACTCTCAAGGTCTGCTGGAGAGATGTCAGCGTGAGCGTCCCTCATATGCTGTAAAGAGGATCTAACCGTATAGACAACTTTGTCAGGAAGCAAAAGTACTGGTGTCTCAGAATCCTCAACCAAAATGTCTAATTTAGACAAAGCATCAGCAAGAATGTTCTGTGTGTGGCAGGATGTGGTTAACATAGAAATCTTACTGAGGAAAGAAATCGGCCCAGCAAGCTTGTCTGCTGTTGCTATTTTGCATGATCTGCAGAGACTGGAGGTTTCATTGTTCTGCCCAACCCTCAAAAGGTTTGACTGCTCCATTAAAAGATGCTGCACCTCCGTACACACACGCTAGAGGGCCACAAGATCATATTTCAGAACTGAATACCATTGTTCACATGAATTCAAGACATGTGCGAGATAAAAATTGGGATGCTCCAGGTTGTCCTCCTCCTGGAGCTGAAATAGCACTGCTCCAACAACAAAATTTCAAGAATCAGCATCCATAATACATTTCTTGGAAAGATTGGGTGTCTGAGAATAGGAGCTTGGGAGAAAGCCTTCTTGAGATTGGCAAAGGCCTTCTGTGCTTTAGTAGTCCAAGAAAACCCTTTAGTTAGCTTCTCCTTCTTCAAAGTGGCAGATATATGGCTACTCATGTTATCAAAGTTCTGTATGAACTGTCTAAGGGAGTTAGCCAGTCCTAGGAAACTGAGTCTTCTTGCTGGACTTAGGAGTAGGCCAGTCCAAGTTGGCAGAGATCTTAAGAAGGTTCCATAGATTATTCACTCTTGAAGAGGAGAATCCACAAATACTTTACTTCTGTTCTTTGAAACTCACACTTTCCAGCTTTACAGAATAGATGGTTTTCCCTGAGGTATAGGAGGAAGAAACGAACATGGACTCGATGGTCAGGAAGGGATGCATAGAAGATCAGAATGCTGTGCATGCACACCACATGAAACATGTTCAGGACATCCAAGAACATGCTAATAATTAATATGTGGAAAACTGCTGGAGCACTGGTAAGGTTGAAGGGTATGACCCGATATTCATAGTCCCGAAAGGGTGTCTGAAAGGCCATCTTTCACTCATCGATCTTCTTTATCCAGAGACGATGGTAAGCGCCGCACAGATCTACGTTCATGAAATATTCAGCACCCTGAACAGACCTAAGGATGTCTTTGAAGGGTGGAAGTGGTCCTTAATACTACTAATTGAAGCCACAATAATTGAAGCAAGGTTTTAGCTCTTTGGACTTCTTTGGGACGAAGAAGCGACACGCTTCAGTAGGGCGTGCTGACTGGACAATCAAGCCATTCCAGAGATTTTCATCCAACTATTCCCTGGCAAAGAGAATATATCCTGCCATACGGAATTATGCCACCAGGTACGGTTGAATCACACATCTAAATTCTTCTGAGAAGGGAGTGACGCAGAAGTAGGCTATTGATATGCCATAGGAATGGGCAAGTTCTGGGATATAGTAGCATGAGACTGGCCTTTAGAAAGTTCTTCTACCACTGGAGCCCAATAACTCTCATCTGAAAAACAACTATCTCTAGAAAACTGGGAGGAAAGAGAGATGGCCCTGGTCTCCCAAATGGTGTTGAGTTAGGAGACTTGATTAGATCAAAGGAAACCATCTCTTTATGATTATCTAAAGACACTAAGAGGGGAAATGTGATGGAAGTCATGATACCCAATGTCAATGGAGATCCGTTGATAGTTTGTGCATGATCTGGAGAAGACTTCTTCCTGACCGGAATTTGGAGTTTCTTGCCAGAATTCAAGTCCGTAAACATTCCAGAGACACCAGAATCCAAAAGAGCTGGAACGGAGATGGACTGGCCGGGATGGATTTGAATAATTAAATTCAGCATCAATAAGCGTGACCCAGAACAGCCAGACGAATTCTAAACTTTAGGGAAAGTAGAAGCTTCTGCCCCTTTCTTCTTTACACAGGAAGGGATATGGCATTTTCCCAGTGGCCTGGAAGGTCCAACAGCCTTGCAGCAGGTGATTTGGGCTTGCACAATAGAGGCACAAGCCTCCCGTGTTTCTTCGATCCCTTTTGTTATTGGACAGTGGCCTCTAGCAGACGCGTACTGCGTAGGTTCAACAGGCATATCAAGTGAAGGATCGGTAGGTTCAGTAGTAGGCTCAGTCTACCTAAAAACTAGGGAAGGAGAAGAAGAACCTAATCTCTGGTTTCTCCGCCTTTACATTCTCAACTCTTCAAATCTGCATTCAGTCAGGAGAACTTGATTCAGAAGTTAGCAAATGCAAAATGCCTGGGGCTTTGGGAGGGGGTTACACTGTTGCGACCGCTGAGTCTTTGCTGCCTGGTTGCTCGAGAAACGTGGTACCTTGCTTGGTCTTGCTGTTCGCAAGTCTCACTAAATGCTACCTGATGCCCATAGCTACAGGCTGTGGCTTTTACTCACCTTGGAATGCCTTCCCTCATACTTCTGAGCTCATCCAGCCTGTGCTGCAGTACTGAATTTGAGCCAGTGGTTTCCGGTGCTCGGCACCAGTGCTTAATTGTCAACACAGGCACTCATTCGTGTCTGCCACATGATGGTGCTATTTATCTAATTTGAAGATGAGCACAACAACAGTTGTTTATTAGTTATATATACAGAAAAAGGGGCTGATACCTTCTGCCCATGCCATTCTTACAGCTTAGGGGGAATGGAATAGCCTGCATTGTCTCACTTATAGGAATCTGATGGTTAGTAGTTGTGTTGGTGTTGCCATTGGCAATGCCAGCAGGGGCAATGTGTGGTGCAAGCTGCACTGGCCTCCTGACAAGGGCCCTGGCCCTTTTTATTTTACAACTTCAGCACTGGTTTGCTGCTCCCTTTTAAAGCTCCTTCACAGCTTGTCCTATTCAGGTTTTTGTTCCTGTTTCCTTTTTCCATCATGGTTGCTTCTTCCTTGATTTCTTTCTGATTTTCTGAATCTATTATGTTTCCTGTTGAGTCATGTCTGATGTCATTTCCCCCCCCATTATTTTACTACATAAAAGCTTCAGTCTTGTTGGAGGTGTGTCGCAACAAAGCTGTACTCCTTTGCCTTTTTTCTTGCTCCCTCAACTTGCTGATCCTGAATCTTTGCTCCTGAAGAATTCCTCTTTTGGATTCCAGATTCCTTTGAAGTCTTCATCCAGCAAGGAGGTTTTTTACACCTTTGGCTTTATTCTCCTGAGAAAGTGGCAGATTCTTGTCTACCACATATTCCAGTGTTTGATGATATTGTGGCTTCAAAAACAGTCACCTGTACATCGGACGGCGGAAGACCTGGACCCAGATTAAAGGTAAGCTGCCAGACCTGAAAAGCAGCTTGCTTCAGCAAACAGTCTACAGGAGCTTACTTCAAAGTGCCTTAGGGCCTAACACTGGGTTTTGCCTAAAGATGCTTAAAAAGCATAAATCTCTGCCTGACACACTAAGTCTGTCTGTGGGCTGCAGTGTTCTAGCAGTTTCATTCTGAGCAGTTTTAAAGCATTGATTCCAGGAGGTCTAGTACCACAATGTAAGAATACTGACTCAAAAACGGAATAACACTGGAACGCTTCCTCCAAACCAAATAAGGATTCTATTGGACACACAGAATCATAACAGAAAAGGGGAGGATAAGCATTGTCTCCCTCATAGAAAAATAACTCCATCCTGTTGAATGCTTCTTTTTGTACAAATTGATCAACCATAGACCGCACACAAGATACAAATTTATTGGTGGAACTGCATTTTAACACTTCTGGCATCTGGGTACCAACCACTCAGGACATGTGGACTCAGGAAGTCTCAGTCTCACACCAACAAGATGGAGGACATCTGAAATGTTCTTGAAAGATTATATCCTTATAGAAGTTCAGTGACACCTTTCACACTGTCACAGGCACAGGTGAGGGACCTCCATTTAGGACTCTGGTTCATGATAAATAATAATTTTCCATCTTGAACTGTGCTTTCTGAATGGATCTGAATCCATTGACAATCAGTGCCACCTTTCTCTAGTTTGCCACTACTGGGATCCGTGCTAGTTCTCATCTAGCATGCTTACTTCCATATCCTATTCTGTTTACAGTTTGTGGTCATCTCACTATGTCCATAGAGAACCCTTGGCCTCAGAGCACCCTGTTGTGAGCCAGAATATAATATACTTTGTTCATCCCCAAGCCCTTACACAAAATAAGCCTGCAACCCAGTTGCATCCTCCTGCTCTTTCTGAATGCTAGGAAGATATGTCTTTTTTGAACAGTGAAAGCTTCTTGTTGTCTCTTGTAACTACTGTGTTATTAAGATCCTGGTGTCTCAGAAACACTCACCAGTTAATGCAAACTTGGCATGCCTGTTGCACCTCAAGACATAGTCCTTTTTACTGATCCTTGTTTTTTGGAATCCTTAATCTATGTACAGCCGATTAATCCTATCCTGGTGATTATAACCCTCTCTCTTTCTTTGCCTAATTTAGATTGTGCCCTGAAATTGGAGAAGGGTATTGAGTAGTTATCCTAACAAAGGCCATAATCTTCCATCTGCTTATGGATAATACTCTAATGTGTCTGGACTTGGAATCTGGCGAGCCATGCTCCCCAGGACCCAGGTATTACTCCATATTATTCCTTCTAGTACCTGTCAAAGATCTCCCATTCCTATATAGGAAAAAATACTAAAAGTAGTCTCTGTTTTCAACAAACTAAGTCCATTCACTGTGGTTGCAAAGAAGAGGGACAACAAGTTTAGGTTGCTTAACAGCACTTTGTGGTTGTCAGCGTACCTTCCCACACATCTCACATGGTATTGGAACCCCTCATTAGGTGGGAATGCTTTTCCTTCTGCCACAGCCCTTTCCAATGAGGAAACAAAATTGAGGACAGGTTCATGCATCATGTGTGCTTTTCATTATTTAGTTTTCAAATTTTGAAAGACTCGAAAATATATCCAAAAATATTATTTTATTTTATTTCTGATGTGAGACAACATTGATTTTCACGTCGAGCTCTGCATGTGACCATGTCTTTATTTGCCATATGGCTCCATGAATTAACATTTGCTGCTGTCATCTGCAGATCATGTGCTAATTTCTCATCAAGGCCAAATCCACCTTCCATCCGTCTATGGTTGGTAAATTGAGTACCACTGGTAACATGTTAACAAATTTCATGTAATGTGAACCAAGTTATTATATTTATTCCATTATGTTATCTGACATTCCACTTAATGGCAGTAGGCTCAGCGTAAGGCCTGGGGAGATGGAGAGTTTTCCTGCTGTCAGGTTTGTGTCTGTGGTGGCAGGTAGCATGAGGTCTGGAGAGCGTGAAGTTTTCAGTATGCCATCAAAGGGTATTGGTTTTTCATTGGATGCTAGTGGTCCCAGAACTTGCTGGTTGTTATGGAAAGGTTTATTTGATTAAATCATCTTGATGAATGTTGGCAAATATGGGAGACTAGGCAGGGCCAGAGACCAGGGTCCATTCCATTCCGGAGGAGAGCACCCTGCACTCCGATTGGTTTTCCTCCATGTTTCTCATTGCATTCAGCAGGATCTGTCTGGAGTTACCCTACCTGAGGCTTTGCTTGGAAAATGAATGGCCAGCTTTTGCAGATACTCTGGGCCATTCTCTGTGATTGTCTTGTAGCTTGTGCATGGATCTTTGATAATAATAATTTATTACACAGTGAGCTAAGAGCATTCTTTCAGAGCTTAATAGTGTCATTTGGCTTTATCAGGTTGCAGCATTGTCTCCCAGACTCATTCAGAGTTCTCTGTAGTTATCATTTTTTTTCTCTCTGACACATACCATATTGCAATATTTTAACCATAACAGTGTCCAAGTCTTAATACTTCATGTTCTTCAACAGTAGGAACTTACTAATAAATGCTAGTTGGAGATCAGTATCAAGGACGGAAATTCATTGGCGACGCAGATGATAATTCCTTGACTCAAAGAAAAGGCCTACCTCTTTCCAAATGCCTCTTTGGAGTCCATATTGAACAGCGATTCAAAGTTATAGGCGTATACTGAGGAATACTTACGTACCCAGAAGTTAAAAACTGAAATGGAGAAAAAAACCTTCAGTAATTCAAGCAGAGCAGACAACTGGCTAAAATACAGAACTATGAGAAAGGATAACTGTAGAAATGAGAATCACGCCAAAGGAACGATGTTACAAAGCACCCAGCATTTCAGCCAACCCCTCTTTATGAGCTGATTTCTCATGTGACCTGTAAGAAGAAGTAAAAAGGAAACAGGGAGAATTTCTTCCACAATGGTTTGGGAGAAGTTCAACCTAACTGAAAATAATTTTTCTCTAAAAGTAATGTAAAATCAGACATGGAATATTTGAAATATATATATAGTTGGGATCAGGAGACAATATGTTATGTCATGTTATGTTATATCCATTTGTAACGCACTTGGCTACTCGTGAGTATCCCAGCGCGAAACCCAAGGGGTAGAGGAAGGGACCATCATACGAAAAGATGTGTTTTAAGCTTCTTTTTAAACGCTGTTTGGAATGTATATTGTGAAATTGTTTTTAGTAAAAGCTTTTTCATTGTAAATATAAAGAACAATGTTTTTTTTACAAGTTTCTAATGTGTATGGTCAACTTTTCTTTCTGACATAACGTTCAACCCCTTTTTTTTGTCATTGCCATTGGACTTTATATATTATATATTGGGTTATTAATCCATACGAGCCATTGAAATTATTAATAGACAGAGCAGATAAAAGTGATCACAAGCACTAAAAGTGTGATAAGTAGATATAGTTCCACCATGGTGCTAAGACAATGTATATATGCAAGCATATCAAACAAGGCAGAAATCGAATGTACTCCTACTATGCAAACCCTACTCTAAGTGTACCTAGAGTCTGTGTAGGTGTAGAAGCAAGAATCCCCCCAAGGAATGATCCAACCCCATTACCTGGTGGGAGAGAGTAAAGGACCCCGTCTTGGTCACAAAATGGACACCCATCACGAGATGTCAGACCGCTTGGTGATGAAGTCTCAGCATGCAAGGACCCTCCGTATCAACTAAAGTGCCTCCTCTACTAATCTATCGGGATGCTTATCTTTTATAATAGAAAGCTGCCTTGCGATGTGTGTATAGATTAGTGAGATTATGGATATGTAGATAGCCTTGTTCCACCTATGGATGAAGATAGTGACGACATTTGTACATGGTGCTTGAAGAGACCTTGTACACAGGGGCGGTTCCTCCGCTATGGCGGAGTAACGTCGTCCCACTGCTTTTAAGCAGTGGGAAGTAGAAACATAAAATGATAATAACTTTGTGTTATTATCATTTTAGTCTGCTTCCTGCTGCTTTGCGGCTGGACGGGGAAGAGTGGTTTGCCCAGCCCTAAGTGTGCAATGACTGTTTGGTCGGCCTCCTCGGGCTGCCCAAATCAGTCATTTGCAGTTTCCCCGTTCTCCATGCTGCCTGCATTAGAGCCTGAATGGAGAACATGCTCAACCCTACAGCCCATGGCTGAAAGCTGTGTCACGGCGCTTAGACCAATCACAACACTGCATTGCAGTGTTGTGATTGGCTTAGGGGAGGGATCCTGGCTGTCTGCTTCCTGTTCCTGTCAGAGACAGAGGCAGGAGAGCAAGAGCAGAGAAGACTCAGGACCTGGCCTCAAGGTAAGTGTTTTATTTTACTTTTTTTATGCCGATCCCTAACCCCCCCTTGCGTGACACCCCCCCACCCCCTGCCTCACCACCAGCAAGCCATGCCGGTCGCCACTGCTTGTACATGATGTTCAGGGCATTGTGATTATGTTGTGCGAAACTAGATATATAAACAAGTTTAGTTTCAGCGAAACTAATCCATCGTTGTCGTGCACGCAAATACATGCAAGAGGTCACTGCTGAAAAATAGGACAATGTAAGAAACAAGCCCCTTTGCTACATGGGCCTAACTTGGGAAAATAGCACTGTGAAAATCAATTCTGTTCTCAGGCATGAACAAAGGGCCGCTTTCAGCAAAGTCTAGTTTGGCAAGAGCAGTGAGTTTATTGTCAGTCACACCCTAGGGCTCCTCTGATAAATCTAATACAAGATTCATTTGCTCAAGGTGCGGTAACCCAATATGTGGTTGTAAGTAAGGAAAGGGCATATTTACTCAGATTCCCCAATAATGATATACTGTTAGTCTTGCCCGACAGCGGCTTCATTATAAGTCAGTAAAGCATTCTGAAGTATAACAGACTACCTGCCAGCGGTCTGTCGCCAAAAAGAGATAGAATTTTAAAGTTTTGAAAAATACTAATTAGCAAAATGATGACGCAATACAGGATTTTGCTTTTCATAGTACTTATGTTTTATTGTCATACAGAAACCTAGGAAGAGTAATTTTCTGTACCTGAACCTCTGTGATGTATATCCGGCCAGAGTGAAGTTTCCTGCAGAACAAGTTTCAGCAGCGTAGGCGCCTCCTCAGCATTTGTTGGTTTTACTTCAGGCGCCGCTTCTGGCGTTTCAGATTCATGGTCTGTTGGGACATCTTTGCATGTGACATATTGATCTAGTTCAGCGTTCGTAGCCACTATGCATGTTTAGATTAAGTTTTCTTGAATACAACACACTTAATAAGACTATAATCGGGACCGGCAGAAGGTGTAATCTTTGATATTTGGATATTTTGAAGCCGCAGACTTTCCCTCCCTTTATTAGACGTGTTTATGGCTTTTTAAAAAAAATTCTCCAGAAGTCAGTGCACAGTTTGGTCTTTCCAGCTTTTGCCCTGCCTCCATGTCCTGTCACCAGTCTTGCCCTCGCATGTGCTTTGTTCCCCTGCCTCTTTATCTCTGTGCTGTTATTCTTGCTCTCTCTCCCTCCTCCACTCCCTACCCTCGTCCCTGTGTGCTCCTATTTCTTTCCCTCCGTGTCCAGCAGTAAGAGGACAGAGGAGCCTACACACCCGGCGGAAGGGCTCTGGAGCCTGCCCCGCCTTCACTGCCATTCATTTGCTCTGACCACTGAAAGGCTGCTTGCAGTGCTGTCAGCACCAAGCACATGGGCAGGATCCTGCCTTAAAAATCAGTAGAATGAGAGGCTTAAATCTGTGAGCTCAGTCTATAAAGGAACTCACAGGACGCTCCCTGCTTGTTGCCAAATCTTAGTTTTATGCGTTTTAAGCCTTAGTATCCCAATGAATCATACAGTCTGTGATGGATACCAAGCCACCCATAAGCATCCCTAGGGGCAGTTACTATTCGCTGGATAGATAGGGCAAAGATCTCATAAAGGTTTGATAGATTCATCATTTGTCGAACTAAAGTCCTTATTACGAGTTACCCAGATTTTTCCTACCCTCGTAGCTATGGACTAGGGGTATTGGTGACCCCAAGTTGGGGGAAATCTGGGCCATTACAAGTGGGACCCTAAGGGTCCCCATAGAAATGAGGAATTATCAGGAGAATTACTAAATCGTGGACCATTTCAGTCAGTAATTCCTTATTTTCCCACGGTTTTCAGACAAAGATTTGCATTTGAAAGTAAAAACATCTGCAGAAACACTGTGGATTGCATAATTCATATAGGGCCGATAAGGGCTGCTACCAGCTCCATTGGAATTGAGAGGCCACTTGTAGTGACGGCCTTAGTAGGATAATTCAGTCAGCAGCACTAGGAGGAAATATAAAAAATGAAAGTGAGTGACATAACACATGTACAGAATCACTGGTTCTAGAGTAAACTCCTCTAGTGGGTTTCTGCATCTTCACAACATCCAATGAGCAAAAGAAGCGAAATTGACCATCACAGTTCCTGCCACGTTGAGAAGAGACCAATTTTTCTCTCCAGAGTTGGATAATAAGTTCATGGCGTTAATATACATTTTCAGTTGCATCTATTTGAATCACACTCCCTTGTAGTGATGTCACGTAGGGCCTAATTACGAGTCTGATGGTCCTTGGACCGCCAGACTCGTGGTGGGGCGGCGTTCTTCCAACTGCCCCATTATGACCCTGGCGGCTGTGCTGCCCTGGAGCTGCTGACTCCGCCAGGTAACCGCCGTTTCCTGGCGGTGGCGCAGCGGTCTTCTGGCAGTAATATGCTTGGCAGGACCGCAGCGGTCCTGCCAAGCATATCACAACTTTCCTCACCTCCACTAATTTCATGGAGATAAGTCCTCCATGAAAACAGTGGCAGTGAGGGCAGAAAGGGGGCCCTGTGTGCCTCACTCCATGTGGATGCACACAGGGGGCACAACATGTGCCCCCCTGTGTGCATGCACCCCCAATTCCAGCAAGGCATGGACTTCACAATCCATGCCGTACTGAAATCTCCTCTAACGTTCCCATTGCGGTGCACTGATTCATCATTCACTCTCCATCCAACTGTTATATTTGCTGCTTGTCATCAGTGCAGCCTCTGAAAGTCAGGCTGATGTGCTCTGGTGATTTAACCTCAGAATGAAACGGCCCTAGCCGCGGCATTATGAATCCTCTGAGGTCTGCTCATGAGCTTATGGATGCACCCACTGGGAACAGCAGTACTCCAGCCTGGCTGATCTAATATCCCTTGCCAGGATACCTCTGTTATTGTACTGTGTTTTATATGTGGTGTCCTGATGGATGCTTTTTGGCCCTTTAGCGGTTAGTGTTTATAGAAATTCCTAGGGACATTTTTGCTTTAAGATTTGGTTGTCAAATAGCATTTTGTATTAGCACTTCAGCCACTTAACTCCGCTCCAGTATCGTGGCAACTTTCTACTATTCTTAAGACAGGAGTACCAAGGACTGGTAGTGCAAGAGTTACTCCAGTGAGTGACCTTAACTTTTACTTTTTATGTTCTCACTTTTTTGAATACCTCTATGACTTTTTTTTCTCCTTTGCTTCGGTTCCTAATAAATATATATGACTCATTGTATGAAGTCCTATCTTGTATAAAACATTGCATTGTATGATTGTTTTTTCAAATTAATGACTTGAGGCTATTTTGGCAAAAACATCTAAGGAATAAAGCAGGATAAAATGGAGTGGATGTTTTATAAACTGCTGCCAGATAATGACTATTTAATACTTTTATAAATTTATATCACGTTATATTGCTTTCTTATTGTTTACAACCCAAGCACAATGTCTGAATTACCAGTGCACTAGGACCTGAATACATACATGTTAAATAAAGTACGTCTGATGTTTACCTTTTGCATAGACAATTGTGTGTGTCTTTGTGTTTTAGCCTCTGAAGAGCTAACAATTGCTGGCATGACGTTTACCACTTTTGATCTGGGTGGGCACGCTCAAGGTAAGAAACATCATATGTACTATATATGTAAGAGGTGCCTATTTTACGATGAATACTTTGATGTCCACATTTCATGTTATTTCGAATTAATAATCCATTTTTGTGGGGACAGAAACGTTTCATACCACCAGTGTGCTCAAAACCTTTTGTTGGAGAATGGTCTGGTGGAGTGTACGGACCCCGTCCCCATCCTGACTTCCCATTGTGGCACTTGTCCAACTGCATCTTTGTATGGCCCTGCTATCTGGGGAAATATGCTCAAGTGTCCTATTACCTTTTAATCTTGGTGCGCCTTGGCCTTGATGAGTTCGGTTCTGATAATGTTTAATTAAAAAATTAATTCCATAAAACAACATGATTGAAATGATTGAGCTGTTAAAAAGTACATAAATCCTACTATGTACAAAATAACTTATCCAGGACTAGTGCCACCGTACTCTTTTACAATACATTTCATAATATAAAAATGTAGCTCAATTCATAGAATACAATTGATAAAGTGAAATGTACTGGTGTATTAAACAGATCGGTCTAGCACACAACTAGTTTTGCTATTGATCTCACACGAAATTTCCAATACTTACATATGGCCTCTGTAACAGTAATCATGCAGACATACATTTGAAACTTTCTGCTGCCCACTTATAGGAAAAAGCTCCTAATGGCAAAGTTACTAATCTATAATATGGGAATGCCCGCGAGTGTTTGACCATGTCAGTAGTTGTAAGATGCTAAGGGCGCGACCTCTTCATAACAATACACATATTACAGTAAATGTTCAGTTACTTACCAATAATCTAAATTTCTCTGGGTCCATGTGTTCTCCGATAAAATCTTCACTTGCAATTGCAAGATGTAATTTTCACCCTGCAGAACCTCTCTTGCCAACACAAATTAGTTTGTCCAAGATTGCTTCTGTTACCCAGCTAAGATTGCTTCTGTTACCCAGCTATCCATATGAGAAGGAGGAACTACTACGTCATATCTTGTTAATTTTCCCAGCGCTAGACAACCATCAGAATAAGAAACAAAAAATATAATAAATCCCAAACTCTGGGAGGGAAGGTGGAGACTGTATCAAGGAAGGGCTTGACTTGGAGTAGAGAAGATTACTGGGAAGTAACAGGGGCATTTCCTCCTCATCCATCTTCCCCGATCCAGTCCTCAAATCCTCCCGCAACTGAACTTGATTATGAGATAAGAAAGTGTGTGGAGACCTCCATGTAGTAGCACCACAAATATATTTAAGGGAATCCCCTTTGAAGAATGCCCATAACGCCGACATGCCTCTTGTGGATCTACCCTGCACCTGTAGAGGAATAAAAGCATTACACAAATCATAGCTCTTGATAATGGCAGATTTAATCCATCTAGAGATAGTTACCATAGATACTATTACATTAGTTACTGGGGATCCCAAATGTATCAAGTAGGGAGTCCACATGCCAAACACTGGCATAACGAAACTTGAGGGGCCCCTCTGCAAGGATTGTGAAGGGGCCCCCTCCAGAAACAATCAGGAGCTCTACAATCATAGATTTGTGCTGAGGGGGCCCCCTGGAGCCTGGGGGCCCCCCGCACCGCAGAGGCTGCGGTGGCCTGTGTTACGCCACTGCTGGCAAAAGGAAAAGTCATTTCTAAACAAATTGCCACCAAAAAACATTTTCTCTGTGAGGAACTTCAACTCTACAGAACCAATAAGTTCAAAAGGAGGATCAGTCAATGCCTTGAGCACCAAAAGCAAATGCCAAGCAAGCCAACGAATCGCTAGGCACTGTAAAAAGAAGCTATGCAAAAAACCTGAAGCCAAAGGAGTAATGATAGAGACTCCCTCATCCAGAAAAACCTGAACTGCTGCCCATTGGGCTTGACTGGTGGAGACAGCTAAACCCAGGACAAAGCCATCTCACAGAAAATCCCAAATATTCACTGGCTACCAAAGTCTAGGCTGCTGAGTTTTAGAAATACACCAATGCACAAAGTTGCACATATGGCGACTATACACCTCTCAAATGGATGGATGTCTAGAGAGTTAACTAGAATCCTCCTCCTCTTTTCAATTGCCCTGCACCATGAGAATTACCCATTCAGCAACCACACCCCATATTCTTGTGGCTGAGAGAGTCCTGTGATAGACTTGGCTTAATTAAAGTGGAGGAATGAAAAATAAATAACCTGGGTGGGGATATTCCCGACTGAATGATGTGATGAAAGCATGGCTTCCTTAATCACCCCAGCACCACAAACAGAACCCTGGTGTGATCTTTCCGAGTCTTCTGAGGTACTCAGGGAAGTAGATGAAAAAGGGGCGAGGTAATTAAGAAGACCCTGAGTCCAAGTTATCTGACCATGAGCAGATTTCTTGGGCAAGGAGAAAGAGAGAGGGAACCATCCCACTCTGCCGATTTCAGTAGACTCTCACCGCCTGGTTGTCTGTATAAATGATACCCGTCTGATTCCTGGTCATGGGGAGGAAGAATAACAGGTTTGCTCTCACTGCCGCTAACTTCCTTAAAAAATATGATTCATGCGAGCCCCACCTGTCCTGAGCTTTGACTGATCCCAGGACTGCCACCAATCCATCCCCCCTCTCTTGCCGGCATCTGTACAAATGATGACTTTGCGGCATCTGTATAAATGATGACTTGTGGGGGCTGATTAATTTGGTACCCCTCCTCAGGCTAGACGGAGAGCACCACCATTGTAGATCCATCTTTATTACTAGCTTACCGGAACCAACGACTCGTAATTCTCCGAGATAGGATCCCAGTGAACCAGAAGATGATACACCAAAGGGTACAAGTGCAGCCTGCTCTAAGTAGCAAGAGCTGAAACCACCTCCCTTTGGCTCCCGAGCCACATCTTCACTGACACTTCTCCAAAAGCTGTGACAGATGATGTACTAATCTGTCCCGTCTCTTGGGGGAGTGGGAAACTTCTCTTACACTCATGCAGAAGATAGCTCCAATGAACTCTAGTGTATGTGTTGAATGAAGGTGGGATGTTTGGAAATTTAGGAGGCATCTAAAATTCTGAAGGAGACAACACACCTCTTTAACATCTTCCTCTGCCTTAAGAAAAGAAGAGGAGGCAATTAACCAGTCACTTAGATAAGGATACAACTGAATACCTGGACTATGTAAAATACCCACTAGAGGAGTCAAGACCTTTGAGGAAACTTGTGGGGCTGAAGTCAGACTAAAAGGAAGGACTCAAAGCTGGTAGTGGTGGCCTCCCACTGGGAATTGTAGAAACTTCTGATGTGGTGGAAGTATTGGAAAATGAAGATATGCATCCCGCATATGCAGTGATTCCAGGTAGTCTCCTTGCTGCACCATTGGGAATATGCTCTGCAGAGTCGGCATCTTGAAAGTCTAATGTACTAGATAACGGTTGAGACTTTTGAGATCTAGTAATGGTCGAACGTCTTCTGACATTTTTAGACACAAATATTTTGTAATAATATCTATGGCCCTGCTCCTGAGAAGGAACTGGAGCAATTGCTGCTTTGAGGAGGAGCTTTTGAATACAGTCCAAAAGTGCTTGTCACCGTTGGGAACTGCTTGGTAGAGGAGTTGGAAGCAAGAAGGCAGGATTTGTGAAAATTCTAGGCTGCAACCTTCCGTCACCACACAGACTACCCATTAATCTGGGACCAATCTCTTCCAGATCTTCTGAAAGCAAAACAGGCGACCCACAAACAGCATCTCCTGGCAATAGTTATGCTTGGAGGGGTGGGGTTGTTGAAGGCTGATTGGGAGTGGATTTTTTTTAATTCGGAGCCCACCGGCCCCGATCTCTTCATTGAAATGGTTGTGAGGACCCCTTTGTGCCCCCAGCAGAAAAGCTATTCCTTAACCAAAACATCTACCTCTGGAAAAAGTTTTAACTGGGGTGTGGTGCTAGAGGCACTCCCATGTATTGAGACCACGTGATGAACTTTGACTAGCATTATTTTAATTGCCATTTGGTGTTTTACTCTATCCTAGCTTGAATGTACGACATCATGTTTCCTGCATGTGCCTTTTTCCTTGAAGATTTTTTTTGTGTCTCTTTGTAGTTTTAGAGTGGGAGCACTTTCACAGAGTAAAACAGCCTTGCCAGGAACAGGACGTGTGGGATGTGCATTTGAAAGCATGAGAGAGAGAGAGTGGAATGTACTTCTTGGTCTCGGAGTGTAGTGTTATATGCAGTGGTGCTCAAATGTGTATTATGTTCTATATTGGAAGATGGTGTGTGATGCTATAGGCAGTGGTGCACAAATGTGCATTGTGTTGTACATTGGGTAGTATTATGAAGTTCTTACTATTGGCTTTGACATGCCCTCATGCCATCTTCCGTTCTGAATCTGTCTAGCTTGAGCTTTGCGCACAGGCAGGCCCCCTGATTACTCAAGTTGTTTAGGCTATTCACGTTCAAGGTTGGAGACTTTTGTAAGCTTCGTTTAGATAAAGGACTGAAACATGTGAGAGCACAGAAGGAACGTGCCTTTGGAATGCTTGCAGGGAGAGTGGCCAGCTCCAGTAAGTTTCCTTGGCGCAGAGGAGGGCCTCTTGGAAACTTCTAGTGTGCTTTGAGATTATAAAGCTGTGGTTTGTTGACTTGGAAACCGGGATTTTGTTTGGAATCTGAATGGGGACGGACACGTCTACTTCAGTGCAGCAGCAGTTCCTGGCTTGCTGAGTCTCTTGACCCCGGCTGTGAATCCCCCAGTCTGGAGTGGGCCAAGATGCAGTGTTTGCAGCCGGTGATGTTTTCTTTTTGATTATTGACATTGTGATGTGTCTGTGTGCACATTCAAGTCTACAGTGGTTATAATCATCTGAGGTGTTTTCATTGTGATATGTGAGTGTGTCTGTGTGCACATTTAAGTCTTTAGTGGTTATGATCATCTGATGTATTTAGTATATATATCTTTCTTTTTTCTTGCAGTGGATGCCATTATATTATTATCAGCTCATATTCTGTTTCATGTATTGTATTCCATGCATTTAACAGTTGCATTTGCCTACTTATAAGTGTGATATTATTTGGGAGGGAGAAGTAATACACTGGGGTCAAGAGGTTTTTGTTTCCTACTGTTTTCTTTCTCATGAATTTTACCCTGCGTCAGCCTTCATATACCTCACTCAAAGGTGATGGCAGGCCTAAATCTCCACTCCTGAGGCCACAGTAGAGGCACACAAGTTGTCGGACAAGTCAGAGAGAAAATGTACTTGCTATTCCATGATAATTAGGAGAGAAGGACAGTCATGACCCTCAGACATGCGAGCCACAAAGGCCTGAAAATCATAGAAGAGCAACAGCACCATGTATATGGTGTATACGTGTTTGCCCTAAATGAACAATTAGAAGCTTCTTATGTTTGCTTAACTGCACCATCCACTTTCTTGTTAACGGGATCCTGAGGTGGTGCATCTTTTGGAATTACATTCCCCTGTGGAGTAAGACTTG
This sequence comes from Triturus cristatus, assembly GCF_964204655.1. Taxonomy (NCBI): domain Eukaryota; kingdom Metazoa; phylum Chordata; class Amphibia; order Caudata; family Salamandridae; genus Triturus; species Triturus cristatus. The sequence continues at coordinate 953,749,510 of NC_140590.1, read as the reverse complement.
CTATCAGGTTATCTACTTTGACAACCACTGGAAATTGCTCCAAGACCTTGTCCACTGGATATTTATTTGCTTGGAATCTCCAAAAAGCAGTCTTATCAACTTCCTTCCATTCAGGCTACAGATACAATCGGAAAGCCTCATGTAAAGAAAGTGATTCTGGCGCAATGTGCTGATATTGTGTCGAAAAGTAACCTTCTTCAGGAGTGGAATCTAGAGGAGGCAAATTTAGGTTTTCCCATAAAGTTCTGAAGCACCTCTGAAAGTTCAGGACCCTGTACAAAGCGCCCCTTCCTACCCTCCTCCTCCATATCTGTATCAGGATCTGTAAAATCTTCCATCCCGGTAACCTTGACTGGAAATGGTCCTTCGCTGGCTTGGAAAGCAGCTTTCGCTGCCAGCTGAATCAAAAGCTTAATTGCATTAAGTGAAGGAGGCTCATTGGAGTGAGCAGACACATTCCCAGCTGCTTCTTCCATCTCAGCAAAACGTGTGCAATACAGCAGCTTAACTAGAAAACATTCATAGAACCATGTGTCACAAACCAAAACTGGCCAATGCTTCCTGCATCAGCCAGCGTCTAAGCAACCGAACTCTCGCTGTTGCTTCAGCGTGAAGATGGCTTGCGACGCACAATCTTAGATCAGGCACCACTTCTTGATAAACCATTTGCAAATGTTTTGTGCTCTGCACCAAATGTATGCCATCCAATAAAAATGCAGCTTAAATTATGAGGAAACACCACATACAGGACTGAATATCCCACAGATTCAAGCAAAAAAAGTTTTCTATAGCAAATCTTCCACTGTAAAAAGAAAAACAGCATTATATTACAGTCACCTTTCCCACTTACGTGTGTCAGCTAGGGTGTCACGGTGCAGAAATAGAAAAACAGGATATGACATAGTAGTTCCTCCTTGCTACAGAGATGGCTGGGTAGTGGCAACCATCTTGAAGGAACTAGGGAACAGGTTCTGCAGAACGTAGGTTAACATATTGCTTGTGGATCGGGGAATACGGACGAGGAGGTATTGAGAACTACACTCATTGGGGTCAGAAATAGTATGGTTATTAACCGTTGTTAATTATTTCACATTTTATTTTTGGCGTGTCATCTGCATTGTAGATATTGGAAAATAGATGGCCAGGGGACTCTACCTCATACTTCATCGTCATGCTGTAAACTTTACAATGAACCACTGTAACTTGAGGTGTATTGTGATCATTGCTTCTCACAAGCATCAGTTCCGTATCCTCCTTCATGGAGGAAGTTTAAATGCACCCATCAGCATTTCTAGAGTCCGCTTCCAAGTGTCATCTCTGTCACTCACATTCAACATAGTGTTGTGCCATAGCTTTATGAACCACTCACAACACGGACTCTATATTTGCCCTACTTACCCCATCAATGTGATCATCCCAAGACAGGTGACCTTCCAAGACTGTCCTTTGGCCAGAATGCCTAGTAAAATAGTATTCATTATTGTAAACACTTCCATACGGCCCATTCATACAATGCGCACCATAATGTCCCTATCACTGACGGGTGCTAAGGTCAGATACGCCCGCACCTTCATGGCTTCATGTAGGGAATGTAGAAGACCACCTTTGTGTCATTCTGTTTAGTCTATGTCAGTCATACATTGCATTTCCTTTATGATTTTGGGCTCGTTGCTGTTGGGTGCAGTAAGGCCCTACCTGTGATGGTGCTGCCATGCAAAGCCATTCAATGAAAATAGGGGCTAGGACCTGCAACTCATGTAAAAAACATTCAATTGTTTCCAGGTCTCTCACTAAAAGGGATCTCATCAACAGCCGAAGCAGATTTCGAGAGACTGGCACATGGAATCACTTCTGGGTCCCCCCTCGACCCACTGCCCCCTAAAACCTGGGAAGCGTGCGGAACTGAACTATTCCACACCCTCCGCAGGATCTGTAACCAATCTCTGGGCTGTGGATTTGTCCCCACCCCCTGGAAGCAAGCACTCATCACCCCACTGCTAAAAAACCCTCTTTGAACCCCGAGTGTCTATCCAATTTTCGACCTATATCGCTCCTACCCTTTCCAGCCAAAGTGGTGGAACGCTGGGTTAGCTCCTGTCTTTCGACACAACTTGAGCAGAATCACATCTTGGACGACTTCCAATTCGGTTTTCGCCCAGCCCATGGCACCGAAACGGCGGTACTTACAACCATGGAAGAACTTCGGATGCGTGCAGACAGGGGCCACTCAGTAGCCTTGATCCTATTGGACCTGTCTGCCGCATTCGATACGGTTAACCATGTGATTCTGCTGAAGAGACTCAGAGAGGCAGGGGTCGACGGCACCGCCCTGCTATGGTTCCACTCATACTTGAGAGATAGGAAACAGGCTGTATCCCTCCACCCTTTTCAATCCGCTTTTTCCCCAGTACCTCACGGTGTACCCCAGGGCTCGTCCATTAGCCGATCCTTTTTAACGTTTATCTAAAACCACTGATCACGTTAATCAAATCCCACAGATTGAAAACGGTAAACTACGCGGACGACACCCAGCTCATCCTCTCCTGGGAGGGGGAGGATTCAATTCCCATGGATTCGTTCCATGATTGCTTAAGAGACACAGCCGGCTGGCTGCACATGAATTCCCTGCAATTCAATTCTTCCAAGACCGAGGTCCTGTTCTGTTCTGGGAGCCGGATTCCTCGTCTATTCCCTGCAGAATTCTGGCCCCCGGAAAACCCAGAAAAACCACAGCCGGTCACTTGTGTCCACAATCTGGGTGTTATGCTAAACAACAACCTCAGCATGGAAACGCAGGTAACCAAAACAGTCTCTACTTGCTCGGCCCTACTGCGTTCTTTACGTAAAATCATGCCACTACTCCCCGCCCAGGCCCGAGCACTAATAGTCAGGTGCACTATCCTTAGTCGCCTTGACTATTGTAATGCTCTTTTGCTTGAGTCCCCAGCTGTTCTACTGGACAGACTCCAAAGAGTCCAGTCGGCTGCAGCCAAACTGGCCCTTGGTTGGACCAGAAGATCCTCGGCAACAGCAGCCTTAGCCGAATTACATTGGCTCCCTTTGAAGCAGCGAATTGCTTTTAAAGCACTTTGCCTTGTCTTCAAGGCACTACATGGAACGGGCCCCAGATCCCTACAAAAATAGTTTTCCTGGTACACCCCCACCAGAACTCTCCGATCCACCTCAGCCTGCCTTGTGGTGGTACCAAGATTTAACAAGGTAAGGACCGGGGGAAGATCCTTCAAAGTGGCTGCCGCCAAACTTTGGAATAGTTTGCCGGTCGACATTCGCCAAATTCCAAAACTCCTGCCTTTCAGAAAGCGAATCAAAACCTGGCTCTTCCCCAGTCCCGTTCACTGCTAACTCCCTAATTAAGCCTCCCGTCTCTTTCCTTCTTAAGGAGTGAGCTTCAGCGCCAGGATACCTGCCAGGTGACAGCTGCGCTCTACAAATGTTTTAAATAAAATAAATAAAATTTTACCTCTTGCCTTTACTCCTCTTCCGCTTATACAATGCGACTTCCCCGGCGCGACACTCGCCGTCAACAACATGTTTTCCTTTCAATCTTTTTGCCCAGTTTCTAAATTCCTTTATCATTATCACTGAGAGACCTACCTGTTGAATTCCTGCGATAGTCACTGCGTGTTAGCTAAGCTCATTCTGTATTTGCACCCGGCCGCCAGGCCTGCCAATGTAAGCGTTAGCTGTTAGTCTCATGAGCTGCAGCCTTTTGTCAACAATTGGCAGCGCACCATACAGGAGTAAACAGACAGCGATAGGTACTCCTTCCCTGTGGCAGTGCCACGGGGTCGGATATGGAACAAAAAATAGGCCCGGGCACACCAAAAACAGTGGCCCTCGTTCACGGATCGTTGCCTTTCATGAAGCATTCCTAGATGAATAGCAGGGATCTCTATTTTGCAAATATTTGTGGTAAATTAAGCATTGTAAAGTCTATAAGAGCCAGTAACTGTGGCCAAGACTAGAAACACTGCAGCTTTGAAAACGAAATTCTAACGTACTGTGTCAATGCCTTGCACAACAAAGTGCGATACCCCATCCCAATTAACTATATCTGTGACTCTGGTTATTTATCACAGAAAACTAGTCCAAAGCTAAGATGGAAGGGTTGAGGTCAGCCTGCGTTGGTCAGTCCTCGGGGGAGGGGAGTGCGTTTGATAGGGGTATAAGATGGACCTGTCAAGTTGGTTCTCTGCCCTATGATCCTCCTGGCTTGGCAGAGTTACAGAAAACAAAGGGCCGGGTGACCCGGAGTACAAGAATGGACATTCATTTCTCACATGGACCAGATGCTTATATGTTAACCTCAGTGATGGAGGAGCGTCGCCCCACTGCTTTTCACTGTGTAAAAAAGGAAAAACAAAATGATAATAACTTGTTGTTAATATCATTTTATTTGTTCCTGCTACAGCGTCTAGTAGGGGCAGGGCACCTCTGCTCTCAGAGCAGGGGGGAGGAGTGGTCGGCCCTCTGTGAGTGCACAATGACTGATTGACAGTCATGCATACTTTGCATTTTCTCCACCCAGGCTGCATTACGGCCTGGGTGGAGAACATGGCCAGGCTCCCATTCCCTGGCTGAGCACCGAACTACGGCGCTCAGACCAATCACAACGCTGTATTGCAGCAGTGTGATTGGCTATGGTGAGCCTGGGAGCTCGGGTGCTTCCTGTTTGCACAGAAGAAGCCAGGAAGAGGATAGAGGAGTGGCGTCGGCCGGCCTGTGTCATTTTTTTCCCTCCCCGCCTTACTGCTGCTTCCCTGGAGCAGCCGCCACTAGTTAACCTTTAAGAAATGGGAGCACACAAAAACAGCCAAAAGCTGACGTTGTTCAGCATCTTGTGAGCCAAATAGTACCAAAATAAAGTAATAACAAGCATTGATAAGGCCATTTCTTTTTGTGTTTAGAGATAAATATTTTGTCATGCAAAAGCAACATTTTATGTACAAAACAATGTCTAACAAGCAGCTTCCTATCATTGTAGGAAAGACACAGTAAAGATGACTCGATGAATGCTGCTTAGTGGACCAGTGCATAATATTAAAACATATGCACATACTGCTTGAGAGTGTAGCTTTCATAGCTAAACATTTGTAATCACAAATAAATCCCTCTCCGTCTTCACTGGTTCTCTTGCTGTAGTAGTAAAAATGAAAGCACTTCTCTGAGGATTTTAACTGTAATACTGAGTTAAATAAAGTAGTTTGTGCTTAATTCACTTTACATGCCTTGTTACTCCTTTCTGTCGCAGGTTAGATTTTAAGCTCAGCTGATTAAGCAAAATAGAAAGGATGGCGATGTATTGAGTCTGTTCTCAGCTAAATGTAAAGGTGAGGGAGAAGGGAAGTAGAGACAGAGATGATGTAGAGAACTTTGTGAGACAAAGAGACACATAAGGTAGAAAGCGAATGGTGAGGTGGCCAGAAAGATATTCAGAGGAAGGAAGAGGAAAAGGCGCAAAGAAAAAGGGAGGAAGCATGATAGATAAGATTTTGGAAAGAGGTAGAAAGGTAGATATGTAGAGAGGGCTAGAAACAGGTATAATGAAATGTGAAGGGAGTGGTGGGGTACAAAGAGGGGTGAGGTGGACAGAAAGGTAACGTAGAAAGTGGATTTGGCTGTAGAGAACTAGAGATGGAGAGCTGTAGAGATACACAGGCAAAGGGATGAGGTAGAAGTATGGAGAAGTGCAAGCTAGAGACAGCGGTAAGGTAGGAAGTGGGGCAGAATGAGAAGTAAGATAGAGAAAGATAGGTGAGGTTAAGTGGACAGCGAGATAAAGAGAAAAGTCAATTAATGGGCTAAACCTTAGAAAAATATTTGTTTAGAAAAGAGGTGACGTAGAGAGATCGAGGTGAGGTGGAGAAAGAGAGGGGAGATTGATAAAGAGGAAGAATGCAGTGTGAAGAAAAGCCATGTGAAAAGGAAGAGCCAGAGAATGTGTGCTGAAAGGTGGCCAGGAGAGAGATGAAAGACAGAGAGAAAAGGTAATGATAGTCTGAAAAGACGGTAAGAGGTAGAGAAAGAGTTCGTTATAGAGGACTAGGGTTGTGAGAGAAGTGACGTAGAGAGAATAGAGGTAGAATGAAGTGGACAGGTGAGACTGATCATAGTGAGAGAGAGTGAAATGTAGGGGAAGATTGCTGAGGTAGTGTATAAGGTGTGACATAGAGAGAGAGATAATGAAGAGATTGCTGAGGTAGAGAGAGGTGGCGCATAGATATAAAGTCCTGAGGCAAATAAATAGATGTTGAAAGATAGTTAAAGAAGTTGGAGGAGATAGACAGGGCAGTGAGATGAAAGGACTGTGAGGTGCTGAGAAAGGGGTGAGGTAGAGATGGGGTGAGGCGGAAGAGATGTGGAGGTAGACACCGACAGTAGGAGAAATGGAGGTTGAGACAGGTGTTAGATGTATTTGAAAGAAGGAGGTGAGGTGGCCAGAAATGTGGTATAAAAGACTAAAATAGAGATTACGGATTAGGTACACAGAGGTGTAGAGATTAGTGGAAAGAGAAGAAAATGAAAGGGGTGAGGTAGAAGAGCTGGGGTCACATAAAGTTAGATGTCTGCAACAGAAAAATAGGTATGGCAAAGAAATTGCGGTAGAGAATAAAAAAAAAGGTTACCTAAAGGTAGTCAGAGAGAGGGGTAGGTTGATATTTATTTATATGAAGTTTTATATAGCGCAAACATGACCCGTTAGGGTATCAGAGCGCTTTACAAGGAAAGGTACGTTACAAACATGAAGGCATGGGCAAAGTACAGGGATGGGGGATAGGGAAAAGTCAATAGTGGGACAAAGCCGTGGCTATATACAAGAGTCAATACAGTTCCAAAATCAGCGATGACTTGAGTACAATAGGGCACAAGGAGAAGATATATATAATAAATGGTACAGATCCAAGTTAAGGATTGGGTGGGCAGAATACAGGGATGGGGGTTGGGGAAATGACAAAAGTACGGCAAAGCCGTGGTTCTGGGCGAGATATGCCGGGGAGTTTGTGTACAAGACTTTGTGAGTGATGCAGGCCAGCTTGAGATGAATTCTGCCTTCAAGGGGAAGCCAGTTCAAGGCATTCAGGTGGGGAGAGATATGGTCAAATTTTTTTGAACCGGATAAGCGCGTGGCTGCTGCGTTGCGGCAAGCTTTTAGGGGGCAGTCGAAGTCTTAGGCAGGCCAGATAGTGTGGAGCAGCCATATTCGATTCTGGAGATTACTAACGCCTACACAGCGGTTTTTAGGTCGGCAGTTCCAAGGAAGGATTTTAGTTTTCTCAAGTAGCTCAGATGGAATCTGGCAGTTTTGGCCATCGCGTTGATGTGTTCAATCATATTCAGGTTGCGTTCCAAAATAATCCCAAGAGATTTGGCGGAATCCACAATGGTAGGGGTGCAGTTTAGTGCTGTGATGAGTTAGTCCATTCAAGGATGTCTGCAATTTGTTTGGGGGGAGATGAGAAGAAACTCAGTTTTTTGGGCATTCAGTTTGAGCTGGTTGTTGGCAAGCCAATGGACAGTCAGTTTCAGAGCATCATTTAGATGGGTGATCTCCTCAAGAGAGGAGATTTTACTGTTGGTCTGGGTATCGTCTGCATACATGTGGAAGGAGATGTTGGCCGAGTGGAGAATTTCAGCAAAAGGTTCGAGTTAGAGATTGAAGAGGGTAGGGGACAGAGTGGAGCCTTGCGGGAAACTGATGGAGATCAGGGAGGGAGCATATATGTTGTTGTTGACAAGGAATCTCTGTGTGCGGTTATGGAGGAAGGAACCAAACAATTTGATTGACGGTACCTCCTAAGCCCATCCTGTGTTCGAGCCGTTCAAGGAGTTTCTCGTGGTTGACCGTGTTGAATGCCGAAGAGAGATCCAGAAGGATCAGAAAACATGTTTTGCCTTGGTCAAGGGCTAAGAGAGCTTCGTCAACGATGTGAAGAATAGTAGTTTCAGTGCTGTTCCCAGGTCTGAACCCAGATTGGAATTCATCGAGTAGATTGATATTGGCGATGTGGTGGCTTAGTTTTAGCTACACACATTTCTCCAGTACTTTCGCGAGAAGAGGGATATTCAAGATGGGTCTGAATTTCGGGATTCAGAGTGGGTTTTTTTAGGATGGGGATGACTTGCCCAGTTGTCAGAGAGTCGGGTATGGTCCCTTGGAGAAGGGAAGCATTGATAATGGTAGTCCAGATGGGAGCGATGAGTGACGTGGTCACTGCCAAGCAGTTGGCGGGGAGGGGGACGTTAAAGTGGGTTTTCTGTTTTAAGGAGGATAGAATTTTTGAGATGGAATGGTCATCATAAAGATCGAAATTGGACCAGTGAGCCTTGTTTTTGGGTGTTGCTTGGTGGGGACGAGAGGATAGAAAGGTCCCAGACGGAGAAGGAGGGGAGCTCGAAGAGGCCTTGATTTCATTACCCAGCGAGTTGATTTTGGTTGCGAAGAAGGAGGAGAACTCATCGCAGGTGATTGGGGATTTGGTGGTTTCTTTTGATGATTTCGCTAGTTTGTTTGATTGAAGTTTGACTCTTTCAAAAAGTTTGCGTGGTCTGTTCTTGGCATTTTCCAGCTCAGAATTGAAGAACTCTTTTTTGGACAAAAGGATATTCTTGTACGTATTTCTGGCCTGACGGAGGAGTTTAAGGTGGGAGGCTGAGAGGTGCTGTCTACAGTTCCTTTCTTTCAGGCGGAGAGCTCTCCTTTCGTCATTGAGGGGTCTGCTGAACCAAGGGTTTTTGTCTTTGATTTGGGACCTTTTGAACTTAAGCGGGGCCAGATCGTCCAAAATGATAGTCATATTCGAGTTGTAGTGATCTGTGAGGTCGTTGACCTTAGATAGGTTCGGGGGCGGGGGAGAAGCTCATTCTCGCAGCGGGCAGTCAGTTTCTCGAGGTCCAGGCTCTTAGAGTCTCTGAGCCAGCGTTTTGGTTTCACCGTATTCCCAGGTTTTTTCAGGCGGTGGTCAGGTATAGTGAAGGTGATGATGTGGTGGTCTGACCAATCACATGGCTCTATTGAGTTCAGCTTGACCGCCAAAGCCTTAGCGATAATCCAGTCCAAAGTAGCTCCTTTTGTGTGGGTAGGCAAGGTGCAGGCCTGTGTGAGTGATTGATCGGCAAGGAAAACTTTGACAGCGTTGACCTGGGAGTTATTGGGGTCGTTCCAGTGCATATTAAAGTCACAGAGGAAAATGTCATTGGAGTGAGGCGAGACCTTAGCAGTGATGCTTTCCATGAGGAGGTCCGAGGAAGTGTCATTCCTGCCTGGGGGATGGTAGAAGATGTGCAGTTTGCATAGCTGAGAAGTGGTACTACTAATGGAGAGGGCAAGATATTCTCAAGAATCTATAGGCTCAGCGTGGAGTTCTGTGACGAAGAGGTCTGAGCGGTAGATGCAAGCAATGCCTTCCCCCTTCTTAATTTGTTTGTCAAGTCTGGTGATGTTATAGTTGGGCGGGACCAATAGGTCAAGGTGCGGTGATGAGGATTCATTGAGCCATGACTCGGTTAGGATTGCTACATCAGTGTTGTGGTTAAGAATGATGGCGGCGATGTCGAGGCGTGTCTCGCAGCTGACCGGCAGTTAAGAAGGAGGCCGGAGAGTTGGTCATCAGAACAAATGTTGTAAGGAGGGGAAGTTAAGGGAACTTTTGTTAAGTTGTTCATGTTTACCCCTCTGTTACAGAGGGATGATAACCTGGTTGTGTTGATTGCAATAGTAGGAATCAGGCAGTCACCTTCCTTGTCAGGAGGACAGGGGTCGTCAGGGGGGCTCAAGTATGGTGAGAGGAGGGTTAGGGTCTCCTCCTCAGAGAGGTGATTAGGAAGTTTGCGAGGGCGAAGGTGTTGGCTGGCCAGCGGCATGGGCAGGAGAGTGGGTGAGGTGAGAGAGGGGGGACAGAGTTAGGAGAGGGCTTGGAGGTGGCGATAGAGTGTTCAGTGAGGAGAAGGATGTTCTTCAGATCAGATAGGGATTTCTGGATTCTCTGAACTATGATGGATGCTCTGGTGTTCAGGGTTTCAAAGTCCAAGGGTAAGGGTTGAGCTTGCGGGCAGGGGACCCGGGAGTTAGCACAGGGGCTTTTGGCGAGTGCGTGAGGCCAGGCGAGGGAGCTCGACCTCTCTACGGTTGGGTTACCGGGAGGCCGGGAGAGAGGAGGGCTAGGCAATGTCTGAGAGGAGGGGGATCCGTTAATGTTGCGGGGAAGGGTCGGTGAACTGAGGGTGAGGTGATTGTTAGTTGGTGGGCGAGAGGGAAGGAGTGAGGTTGGCTAGCGGGGGTGGAGACGAAAACCTAGTGGCTGATGCTAGAGGTTGGGGGGGGGGGAGGAGGGAAGATCTCTGAACACCGTAGGGGAAAGTCTGTCTCTAGATTTGGGCTGAGTGGGGAGCACGATGGGGGTTTTGTGCCAATCCGACCAGAGGGAGGGAGAGAGAGTGTGGATGAAGAAGAAGCAGCAACATTAGGAGGTCTAGGTGGGAGGCCCTTACTCTTGTGATTGGAGTTGAGTGGACCGGCGGTGCGAAGGGAGTCATGGGGTGACAGGCCCAGGGGGGGCATAAAGGAGTTAAGAACTAGTTTCTTACGGGTGGTGAAAAAGTCAGCGAATTTATTGCGATCGGAGTCTGAAGCTTGGATCAAGATGATGCCGTTTTTATAAGCGGTAATGGGAAGGTCAGCTGTAAGGGTATGGGATGGCACGATCGTGAGTTTGGAACCGTGGGGGATGTTCCTGGCATTGTGTACGTTAAGTACGTTAAATATGGCAGTGCGCCATAGTGCTGTTTTCCTGGAGTAGAAGATGAGGTCGTTGGTGATGATGCCCCTGTCGACGTTGAAGTACAGGTCAGGGATCAGAGTCTCAGGGTGTCTTCTCAGGAGGGAGTGTTTAAGGGATTTTGCAGTGGACTTGGAAAGGTTGGGAGGGTAGGCGATAGTGAAGGAGTTGCACCCAGTAGCAATCAGGTCAGATCCAGCCATAGTGGGAGGATGGGCGGGAAAGATATGGACAGGAATTTGGTAATTGGTGAATTATAGAGCGATGAGGTTCTAAACGATAGGTAGAAAGAGAGCAGAAATAGTAAATGGTGGAGTACAAAGAGAAGGGAGAGGGAGAGAGAGGCAAGATAAACAGAGGGAGATGACTTGAACTGTAAGAGGGAGGTAGACAAAAAACGTGGAGAGATCAGAAAAGAAAGGTGATGTCAGATCGTAAGAGATGCTAGAGCAAGTGATGGGTGTGGAGAGAAAGAGAGATAAACAGAAAGGTAGAAACTGGTGAGATATGAATAGGAAGAGAGACTTATTAAGACATAACAAAGGGAGAGAGAGCTTGTTGTAACGAGTGAGAGGCACAAAAATGGGATAGAGGTCATTTTATCAGGAGGGGGCTTAGAAAGGCGGGGGTCTTTGTAATTGTCCACATTACCCATTACTTAAAACGTCTCTGGCTGTTTTCCTGGTCTGGCAGGCTGGGGAGCGAGGAAGGTGACCCAGCCATGGCGAGATGAGGCAGGAAACTTGAATGTCCCATATTGTGGGGAGGGGATGAGAACCACAAACATCACCCAACATTATTAAGAACCTTATTAGAAATTCATGTATTATTTCCTTAAATTATCACCAATGTGTTTAGAAGTGTCATTACTGTCCTATTGAAGGCACCTTTAAGGTGGCAGCCAGTGGCACCTGCTTCGAAGTGGCAGTTCTCATTGCATGTATTGAGTGCGTTCCAAAGGTTGGGGAAAGGGGATGCTTAGCTTGATTCACTGCTGGGCTCTAGGCAGGAGTGAGAGTAGAGAGCTTGTGAACAGCAAAACAAAATCATCCTCTGAGGCAGGAATGAGTACTTTTAAATTGGATAAATGTGTCACTTGTATAGACTGTACTTAGAAAAATGCAAAGTGAAACGTTATAGGAAAGAAGCACTCAGACATCTTCTACAAATACACACTACAGATAATCAGGTAAACATATAACGTCTACACCCGGCTGCAAAGCTTGCATCACAGAAAATTAATACACACTGCTTGCGTACCCGCCAAGACGCACAGCTAGTGAAGCACATGGCTTCTCTCCTCTTTCCTTTATCGCTCACTTTCCCTCTATTATGCACGTGCACACACTTTTCTCTACTTCTCACAAACTCTTTATCTCTCTAATTAATTGTACTCTGTCAATCCAGTATTTTTTAATCTTCTCTTTTCGTGTCTTTCTATACCTCTCTTATTTGTTTCCATATAGCCCTATCACTGTTTCTTCCCCCTTACTATCCCTATCTAGCCCACAGCTCACCCCCTCTGTCTCTTGCCCATCAGCCTCTCTACTCTTTCTCTGCCTCCTTATTTGTTAACTTGTCTCTCCTCATTCTTCCTCCGTGTCACCTCTGCAAAAAGTCCCATGGTCCTTGGGCTCACATGGCCCCATGCAAGTGCAGAGAGCCAGGCAGGGCAGGGACCAAGGCAGTACACGGCCATTCTCCTACGGGGAGGCGAGGGTGTGAAATGGCCAATCCACCTCCCTGGGCTCCAGCGAGGCTACTTAGGATTGCACCTCACGCCCAACTTGTGCAGGTCGGGTAGCGGAGGGGTCAGATGAAGGACACTACCGGCAGGGCTCATACAGTGAGGGGTGAAATAGCTCTTCGCAGCTGGGCTCCGGCAATGCTGGACCTACGCCACTCCCCTCCCCTGGCTCAATCTGCACACCTTCTTGATATTCTGACATACACCTGAAAAGTGAATCATTACGGAATGACCACCAGACATTAATTCATAGAGATTGTGCTTTCTATCTCAGTAAGTTCCCCCATTGTCAAGTAACTAGGTACTCAACAACCAACCAACTAACACGGTTATCTCCTGAACCCTTTATGTGATTAAGAAGTAAGAGTCATCGCAAGAAACACAGTTCACATCATTAATCTTGAGTGAAACCATTCTGTTTACGATCAAACTATGTACCCGTAGATAACATCTGCATAGACATTCTGCTGATTAGTCAATGCCAGCAAATCCTTCAGAAAAGATAACATATCCTTGCACAGTGTTCACATGTGGATAAATGGGCATCTACTCCTATTTGAAATTACTTCGATTTCAGAACTTTTAACCACAGTTTGGTGCCCCTTACAACTCTAGCAGTAGGAATGAATCTTGTTTAAATTTGATTTGTTGAGACCTGTTGTTAAAAATGGGGTTTCTAGTTGGTAGAGGTATGCACCAGGTCCAAGCAGGAACCACCACTCTGGTCAGGGTAAGCTAGATACACACTAAAAGATAACCTCTGCTCACCCTCTCTTAGCTTCACACAGAGCAGTCAGGCTTATCTAAAGAGGCTATGTGTAAAGAATTTGTGCAAGACACACACACACACACACTATAGCACAATAAATACATCACAGAAATACTCCACACTGGGTTACAAAAATAGATTATATTTCTATGAGTAAAACAAGACCAAAACGACAAAAATCCAATAAATAGAACCGGAGTTATTAATTTGTAAAGAATAAATCAAAAAGTAGTGCTTAGACACAAATAGCGCTTAGAGGTTACTTGGTTTGTGCTGGACCAGGGTCAATCCAAAGTTCAGGCCGATTGCAATGAAGGGCAGGCTTGCTACAGGACTTACCAAGGTCCTGCTGAAAAAGTACCTTGGATGGAGCAAGAGTCGATGTTGAAGACTTGATGTTTCAGTTCCGATCTGCGTAGGCGATGAAGACTTTGTTGACAAACCCCTTTACAATGCAGGCATTGTGTCATAATCGAGCCGCACTGTCCGTTGTTTCAGAGAGCTCTTTCCTCGAAGGTCACCAATCACCTTCCTGTTCTAATAAAGATTGTTGTGCCATGCCATTCAGTATAGGGTTTCCCTTTCCCAGGGTAATTCTGAACTGCTGTTAGCATGTGTACTCAATCATGCAAAGTAGTTGTTTTGTGTTTTATATTATTTGTTGAACATTGAGAAGTTAGACACTCTCCTTATGTACTGATTTATTACTGTGTTACTATAGTGTATGGTTTTTAGTTGGGTTACTTATACAGGCCTCTACACGGCTGTCACTCTGACACCACCCATCTCTACATCAGACATAGTCGTGGACCACCCTATCAAACCTGTAGTTGCTACCCAGACATCCTCCAGGCATTATCTGTGATCCTTAGATTGCTCCCTTGACCACCCCCCTCCTTGTCTTTCATGTGGTGCACCCCTTCTATCGCAGTAGGAGACCTCTCGTTTCCTGCAAATACCTTTTGTAGTTAGGCTACATGACATGACACTCCCCAGCCCAAATTCCTATATATTCTTTTGTTCAATGTCAGTGGCCTAGCCCTACTGCAGGAATCCCATTTATCAGCTCTAGAGTCAGACATGCTCAAGAGAGCTTGGGTGGGTAGGGTTCTTAGCAGAAGCCCAAAGACACTAGCCCATGACTTGCCTGGGTCCTCTTCACCCTTGATGAAGTGCGATGTAGCCATTCTTATACACAAATCATTCCCACACATAATACAAAAAATATTCAAGGACTGGCTTGATCGCGATGGGCCTCATTTACAAGAAACTGACGCATCAGCATTGACGCGTCAGTTTCCTTACACTTGTGCCAAATGTCTTTGTGACACCATAGATGCGCTTTATTTACAACCCAGGTCTTCATGGCGCAAGGATTAACAGTTGCATCAGAAATTCTGACACATCTGTTGGCGCAACTGGGACACATTGCTGAAGTTGGTCGTGAAACTGATGCAACTCCAGCAGTGTGTCAGAACACATAGGCAAGTCCCATTGTAAAAGCCCTGCATCATTCCTTATGCCTGGTCTGAGCAGGCGTAAGGATTTTGACGCAGTGAAGTCAGAGTGACGCAGTGAAAGGTAAATTTCACTGCACCGGTTCTGTGCAGCTTTTTCCTGGCGCAGGTATTATATGACGCAGCGCACTGCAAACTGACATGTTAGATCCAATGCATCAGTTTATAGATATGACGCAGTGTGGCACAGTGATTGCCCACTGCTGTGTAAAAAAAATGGACTCAGTGGCAGCGCAAGGGGCTTGTAAATGAGGCCCTATGTCTTTGTGAAACTAAAGACACTTTTGTGTAGTTCCTACTAATCCATAGGATCTGCGCATTGTGTGGACAACATGAACTAGGGGCTCGGTTCCAAGACTGATTCCGGACACCCCCGCATGATATGTTGGCCTATAGACCAACTAGCTCACAGTGCCACCATATGCCCCTTGGCCTTACCAGGCAGTGAATGATTTCTGGCAACCACCGAACATGACAACTTCGACCCCTCAGGGATCGTGGAAACAGTACAGAACCTTTCGCTCAGTCACTCGTGCTCTCTTATTCTCAGAGATGTATACAGAGAATACTCAGTGGGACATTTTCAATAGATTTTATTGAACCATCGTTATTCTCATATTGAATACATGCGCTGCAATGATTAATAGACAGACGCAGACAAAAAGTGATTACAAGCACCAAAAGCGTGAATAGCAGATATAGTTCTACCATGGTGCTGAAACAATGTATATATGCAGGCAAGAATCCCCCCCAGGGACGATCCAACCCCATTACCTGGTGGGAGAGAATGAAGGACCCATCTTGTTCACGAACTGGACCGCTGCTTGGTGAATTCTCAGCATGCAAGGACCTCTGGTGTCAGCTGGAGTGCCTCGTCTGCTAATCTATCGGGATGCTCATCATTTATAATAGAAAGCAGCCTTGCGATGTGCGTATAGATTAGGGATGTTATGGATATGCAGATAGACCTGTCGCCACGTGGATGAAGATGGAGATGACATTTGTGAATAGTACGAAATGAGACCTTGTGCATGATGTTCAGGGCATTGTGATAATGTTGTGCAAAGCTACATGTGTAAACAAATTTAGTTTCAGGGAAACAAATCCAACATTGTCGCGCACACAATTATGTGCATAAGGTTAGAGCTGAAAAATAGGACAATGTGAGAAATAAGCTGCTTCGCTACATGGGCCTAACTCTGGAATATAACAACACTGGACTGGCAACTAGTACTGAGATCTGTCTATGTCCCCAATTAGGCTAAAGCCGCTTTCTTCTCTTACCTCTCTAGAGTCTTCACGGAGCTTGGTACTGTCAAGACTATAAAAGGTGAGAAGTGAAATTTAGCACTAGACCCATACCTGGATATTTGAGGACCCCTAGATAAGGCCAGCACCCAGGACCTCATTTTGGATATTTTGCAGGTCCATGGTCTGAAAGGTCTTTGGCATCTGACCCACCCGCGTGCCAGGGAATATATGTTCATTACTTGTGTGCATGGGATCTGCTCAGGCATAGATTACTTTCTTATAAACCATTCTTCGATAGCCCTATTGCAGGACTGCAGCGTAAGAGAGGGCGAATCCCAGACCACGCTCCAGTTGTTCTGGAGATGTATCTGGGGAATGTCTCACGCACCAGCAAACGCTGGAGATTAGACGTGTCCTGTTACAGGTCACCTGATAGCAAACAAAAGCTCACGACCCATCTCTGCCAGTACTTAATGGACAATGAACCTACCTCTTCCTCATTTGAAATTCTCTGTTCTGCGGGGAAAGCCACTTTACGGGGGGAATTTATGAGGCACTCAGCAGTGCAAAAACGGGAGGCCCAGGAGAAATCTGGCTCACCTGGAAGAGGAGGTCCGTGACATCACCAGGCAGTATCTGAATCATCTTACACTGTGCCTTCTTCGTAAGCTGGAGACCGCTAAATATGATGTAAATTCCTATTTTCGATCCAGGCAGAAAATGTCCAGCTGCACCTTAAGTGATGCCATTACAAGGAAGAGGAGAAGGCGTGGCAGACTGCTAGGGGCCCAATTGCAACAATGGGAGGTCAGTCAAGCCATACCAGCAGTCCAGGACAAAGCGGGGAGGCTCCTGACCTAGTAGACATAGCGGAAACATTTGCTTGATTCTTCTATGGCCTCTACTGCTCAAGGCGCCGGATAACCAACAACATGGACAGTCTGTCTTTAATGGTATTCCGCTATCCACCCTATCTTTGGACTGCTCCTAGAGAAGGAGAAAACAGAGGATGAAACCTCGGAGACTATCGCAGACTTATCCAAAAACAAAGCACTGGAGAAGATGGTTTCTCCATTGAATTCTATAAAATTAACAAACCCCTGATGGTGCCCCCGTTCACAAAGTCATTAAGGAGACTGAAGACACTGACATGTTGCGTCCAGAGTTTAACCAGGCCCTAATTAGTCTCATACTGACACAGGATAAAACCGCACAATATGTCCGAGCTATCACCCCATATTGCTCATAAATAAGGACGTGAAAGTGGTTGCAAAATGTAACCCAACTCAAGAAGTTCATACTGAGTCTAATACATGCCTCGCAAGTTGGTTTTGTGCCTGGTCGCTTGTCTAGGAACCATATGCATCTCCTAACGAATATCCTATGGTAAGTGCCGAATGACACTGATGATACATTCAACTGTCACTGAACATGGAGAAGGCTTTTGGCCAGGTTGAGTGGGGATACCTTTTTTATGCAAGATGAGCAGGGTATGGATTGGGCCCAACTTCCTGGCGAACGTTTGATGGCACTATACAACTCCTAATGTGTAGATTGACTGTAGAGGGCATATGTTGTAGGCTTTTCCTATTTACAGAGGAATAATACAGGGCTGCCTACTTCCCTCCATTGTTTCTATTGGCTTTGGAACCTTTGGCAGCTGCCATCTGTCAGTCCAACCACATTCAGGGAATTGATACACCAGTGGGCTGCAATAAAATAATGCTAAATGCTGATGATATCCTGTTGAACCTCGGTGACCCAGACAATTCAATACCGCACCTAATCTCCTAGATCAACTCCTTTGCTTTCTTCTTATAAAACTAACTGGACCAAAAGCAAGGCCCTACCATTGACCAGCTATAGGAATAGATCTGTGCAGGATGACTTTGGCTTCAACTGAAAGCCACAGTTAATAAGATCATTCCCTATTTAAGTGTCCTATTATCCCTGAGATATATGTACAGCAGAGATGGAGAGTGGATCGACCGTCTTAAATTCTCTCTTTTATATCTAATTGAGAATCCATTATAAGAGAAAGTTCATAGCCTTAGGCATAAAAAAAACTCTTCTTAAGATCATATAGCATATATGAAGCGTGTCCAGCATACCCTGCTGTAGGGTTTACTGTATTACCCTTTCTTTGATAGCGTGTGACTACAAAGGACACCACCCCCTCTGTGGCCAAGATGCCGGTATCCCCTAAAGCGTAGGGTAAGAAACAAAGGAACTATCTCCAAATAATTTTTGAGAGCTTTTAATGATACAGCCTAACTGACAGGCTCAAGTAGGCCCTTCCGTCTTACCACTATAGTTCACATGCAGTTCTCCATAGTCATGAGACTGTCAATAAAGAGCTATCTATCATTTGTATTTCAGGAAGTGAATGAATCCAGCTTTTGATGAAGGTAGTATGTATGGCAATGAATGTAGCTCACCAGACTAGGATTAGAACTCCATGCTCTCTTTGTTCACTATTCCAGTCTATGATGAGTTTGTTGTTAATGGTGAGCACAAAAGCCATATAGGCATTCACTCAGTATATTATGATCTTAGATCATGCCTGTGATTGCTAACTAGCCATTTATTTGAGGGGGTGGTTGCACAGCATCTATTAAAGAGGGGTCTATAGATGCCTAGAACAGAAGGGAGGTGCCAGAAGCTTCAGGAAAAAAGTAATAATGACGTATTTTAAGGAGAAACGAAATAATGCATGCAAGAAGAATGCAGTTATGATTTTCAGTTGGTAGGGAGACCATGATACCTATAGGTGTTTTGACTAGTTTTGCACGGCATGGGTCAATAGTTGAAATAGATAAGCTTGGGCATGTTAGTGTGTTCAGTCTAAGTATGACTGATAACGCGTTGAAGTGAAATATCATTCTCAGTGGTGTGGACATGGTGTTTAGGAGCTGTCCAATTGGCTTTGTAAGGTCGATAATGTGACTGAACTTTATATTGTTGGTAAAGGTGGCTTTTGACGTGGTTATTGCGCTGTGTTTGTTTATTCAAAGCATCCACTTTCCTTTCTCCCCATCCCTAGATCACCCCTTCCCAAGAATTGCATGATTGATGTACCGCCAGGTATATTTTAAAATATGATAGCTTCATAGGTGCACTAACCACCAAATTACACTGATCGAATCGGAGAAGAACCACACATTGCACACCATTCTGACACTTGGCAATGGAAGGAGGAAGTCGCACAAATTTATGGGCATTGCAAAGGGACTTGAACGCGAACCTAGGCATTTTGAGAGGTGCTTAAATCCTGAATATTTTCTATATTTATCAGATGTTGCCGCAGCCTGCTTTTTTTCTTTTAAATGCTATTCTTTGCTTTACTGTATTCATAACACAGCACTGCAGTTGCGTTCCAAGCAAGCATAGATCTTGTAAATTAAAACAATATTCAGTTGCCCAGTTCTGTAAGATAGTGCCAGTGTCAATGAAGGAAGCAAACGAGTCAAGTAAAATACAAAGAAAAACAAAAAATATAAGGGACATATAACAAAACTTACATCGAACAAGGCATGGTCTGAATCAAAGCAACAACTCTGAGGGACGAATCAGCAGTAAATACAATTAAAAGTAATTTTATATAACGTCTTATAGTAGACTGCCATATTTTACTGGTACATTTTGATAACAACCGTGGCCTAGAGTAGCTAATATCATGTCTGAGCCTAACATACGAACAAGGCCTAGGACATCCCACTTTTAATCGACATAAGTGAGGAGGAGAAAAACATTGCATACAATATCAAATGGCATACAACAACTTCTTATAATTTTACTACTGAAAACGTTACAGAGCGCTCTCCTCTGTTTTGGCCTTTAGAATAACATTCATTGCATCCTATACTATAATCCCCACTCTTCCCCTCAATTGTCTTTTTAAGGAATTGAGGGTAACGCCCTCCGCCACTGTCCATTTCAGCTGTCTTCAAGCCTCAGGAGATGGGACCAGTGCAATTTTCCAAGACGTGGCAATCTGTCGCTTGGCATCCAGCCATGTCAAATCCACAAATCCATTCTGTAGCCATGCAAGCCTAAATCATTGATAGATGCCCAATATGTTTACATTCAGCAAAGGAGAGTAGTATGTTGCCTGCTGTTTATAATATAATATAATCCACATTTGTAAAGCGCAAACAATCACCTGTAAGGGTCTCTAGGCGCAGGGGGCCGTCGGGAAGATTAAGCAAGCTATTGCCCAGAGTCACATGGTGCTGGGCTAATCTGCCGCCGGCGCTGGGGATCGAACCATGATCCCCAGATTCCAGAGTCAGTCGCCCTGGCCGCGGCGCCACACCTCCTCCCCTG
Source organism: Triturus cristatus (assembly GCF_964204655.1). NCBI lineage: Eukaryota > Metazoa > Chordata > Amphibia > Caudata > Salamandridae > Triturus > Triturus cristatus. Next base: position 953,729,104 of record NC_140590.1, on the reverse strand, counting down.
TTTTGAATATGTGGGAATATTAGATTGCTTGGTGACAAAACTGCCTGCAAATCTCACCAAAGGGGTAATAAGTGCATAAGCAAAGCTTAATAGCTTTGCTTATGCACTTATTACCCCTTTGGTGAGATTTGCAGGCAGTTTTGTCACCAAGCAATCTAATTTTCTTAATTTTCTCTCACGAATTTTGCAGTCACTGAGGAAAAGGATATTTAGTTGGAGATCGCTGCTAGATGGTTGCTGCAGATATTACATGTTTTACTAATGTCTTGAAGAACCCGGCAGGTGACAAACAACTTTGGCTACTATAGGGAACAAGCTATTGCCCAGTCAGTTTATGCTCATGTGTGTCAAAGATTAACTGTTAAGGGTTTACCCGTTCGTAGAACAGAGGGATCACTGACATTTTATCGGAATGAACAATATTGTGTAACATAAATATTGTGTAAAAAATATTGTTTACAAAAATATCGATTTCCTATCTTTATAATGGTAAGTACAAAAATATCCCCCAAAAATATCATTTAAAACGAATATTATTGACGACGCACATATAGTAAAAACCTTTTGCGATTACTACCAGACGCTTTGCACAGCGCAGGATTTATGAGGCAGTGCCCACCCTGACAAAGAAACAGGCAGCCGAACTAGATCGACCAATTCAACTCGAAGAAGTGATCTCTAGCATATCTCGCCAACAAGGCGTTCTGTCAAACCCTGGCGTCCCTTCTCACCAGGCTGTTCAACGCTATTGGAGATACCACGACGCTCCCTCCCACTATGCTTAGGGCAGCAATTGTAGTAATTCCTAAGCCCCTAAAGGACAAAACGCAATGCTCTTCATACAGGCCAATTTCTCTCCTGAATACAGACATAAAGCTCTTCACACGCATCTTAGCTGCCTGCCTCAATCCACTACTACTGGGCCTCATTGACTCATCTACATTCTTCATTTTCTCACTCACTTATCTGTGACCATTCTTATTAATAACTTAATAATTGTGAGGTTTTCAGCTAAATACTTTAAATTCCTAGGCATTGTGTACTGAGATCAACTTCTGGAGAGTCTGGAAGGTATGTGGATTGTTGAAGTCAATCCAAATACTTCATTTCCAAAAGTGGGGAGAACACTTATACCCATTTTATTAAAAAACATACTGTCTTTCAGGACTGGAGAAGAAATTGACTCAGATGCACAATGGTCACTTGAAAATCCTGCCCCTCTTTAACATTAGATTTGAACTCAACTAAATCAACATCTTGTGGAGAAATAAGTCTAACTTCATATACACTGTAAAATATATTCAGGATGACCTGATGATTCAAAAATGAGTTCATATTAGATTTGGGAAAGAGCTAAAAAAACTGGGGAAATATGGCATTAAACTCTGAAATCACCAAGCCTCTTCAATTAAAGAAGTATTTGACTGACTGACTACTTGATTCTTCAGTTCCAATGGACTATCAAGTTTGGAATGGGTCACAAACCTGATTTTTTGGAGAACACCATTTTAACTAAGGAAACAGCAATCAATTATGTTCCCCCAAACCTTTCCTAGATGGGCACGAGGATTTGAAGTTGTGAACTGTTACAGTTTTTCCTGCTAAATCATAATCAGTAGATGCAACCCCGGTTTTCTTCAGATTCCTGCTTTCAAGTGAGGAAAAGAAATCTGGAATAGTTCTCCTTTTGGGGGTAGAAATTGTTCTAGGAGCATGTACCACGTGAGTAGCTACATTAAGTTCTAGCGCCTCCTGAGAAGGGGATTGATAAGTGATTGTATGATTTTGAAGCTCTTTAGTATGAAGGGTCAGCCTCAAGGGCCTTACCAACCTTGCTGAGCCCTACTGGTGCTGGTGGGCAAGATGGGCTTCCACCTCAATCCTTTTCAAACTACTAGACCTAATCTTCTAACCCCCTTTCTCTTCTTACAAAGATGAGGTTGAAATTAAAGTTGGAGATATACAAGGGGAGAGGGAAATACTATTTGAAGGTGAAAAGGAAACCTAAAATCTCTAGACCTGAAAACCTTATCAGGTGCCCCCATCACGTAATGACACCGTCTTCTGTGATTCATAACTTGTTGTTATAAATCAAGAGTCAAAATTCGGATTCACACTGTGCAGCCACAAAAGTGCACCATCCAGTTATCTATATGTCCTAAGAGAGTTTTAGGGCCAGGGGCCAAAAATGGCACCGCCTGGAACTACACTAGCCTGCAATGACTTTAGACCGTGAGTTCCACCAAAGACCTGCAAAGCTCCACCGTCTCCAACAACAATTACCCCGTCTACCCCTCGACTCCTCGGCCAGCTGATCAGGAAGCAAACTGAAGCCGGGTTTGTTGCAGTGCCTGGAATCACTGCAGCGCCAACTCATCAGTCAGTACAAGCTGCGCCTTCCTGCTAAAGCTCTCTTCAGCACATCCTCTTGGGTGACGGATTGTCAGGTTTGTCCAAAAACGTGATAGTACAGGAAGTCCTCTCCGTCACCCAGCTTCTCTGCCAGTAAAAAGACCAACAGTTCAGTGGGAGACATTCTGGAAATCTGTTGCTGCCAATCACATGCAGCATAGTACAGCCAGTAACCGCCAGTCCACAGCTTGTTATTCTGAGCCACAAGTCAGACCCAGGTCGGAGTGGTGGCCGCACAATATTGCTAACTATTGGCTGTCGTGAACCAGGTGACCCTGTGCTTGCTGCTTTCTGGCAGCCTCCGCCAGCCCGCACCAGCCTGCTCTGACCTCCTCCCATTCACTGCAGGTGGGCAGCATTAGTGTTGAAGTGGAATGGGGGGTAACACAATGTTGCAGAGTTCAGGCGGCTGTGGCGAACTAGGCTGACCCACTGCCAGGGGCCTCTGGAACCCTCCACTGTTCTCCTTCAACCCATTCCGACCTTCTCCGACCGCTCAGTGCAAGCTCACAGCATCAGCATCTCACATCACTCAGCAGTAATATCTTTGATGAGTTTTTATATTGACCTGCACATACATCGACCCCCACAGAACCCTCTACCAACATATTGTCAAGGAACGAAGAAGAAGGAGTTAAGAATAGTAAATTTGTACTCCCCTATGTACACTTGGGTTGACGATATGTTGGTAGTCAATACAGTGGCATAGACATATGTGTAGGTCAATATAACTGACCTCATTATTTTAACATACAACCTATTGTGTGATGTTATTTGGTGTTGAGATTGTGTGGAATGCTGTGATGTCAACATGTGTTGTAGGAGATAAGTGGAGTACAGTTCCTCACTTCTGAATCATCTTGCTGGATATTCCTCATTGCAGTATGTGATCCTAAATTTGTGTGATGACATAAATGCTTTTGTAGGCTAGACTCACTGAAGCTAAATGCTAAATTATAGTTGCCCTGTTTGACACATTACTGTGTTTTTTAAGCCCGCAGAGTGTGGAAAAACTACCTCCCTGCCATCAATGGTATTGTGTATCTGGTGGACTGTATCGATCACGAGAGGCTCATGGAATCCAAACAAGAAATGGATGTGAGTACATTTATTTGAGTGCAAAGATTTTATTTAATTTTATATATGAATTATATTCCATCACACGTTGTATACAAAAGTTTATTCATAAAGACCAGAACCCATCTTTGTAAATTAAACCAAGAACAACTGTACTTATACCCAGAGTCATATAGAATGAAAAAGACTCTCAAAGGTCAATGTATCCAAGCAGCATTCAAAGCAAGGATCACAGTCTTCTCATTTAACAGGCACTGTGCTTAAAAGAACACTTGCCGGTAACATCCACATGGTCTCACTCCGCTTGGGAATGAAGTAGATGGGATATTTTCCAACTGTAGCTATCTTGTGAATTTAGCAATATTGCCAGTAACTTGGTCTGATCACAGCGCAGTCACTTGGGATATCCTTCTGTGTCATAGTACAGTCCAGGAAAAAGCTCCTAAGAAGCTAATTAATTTCCTTACATGGGACCAGATTAATGGGAAGGAACTTAATTCATTACAGCTTAATCCTCAACCAGCCTTGTCAGAAGACCCCGAAAAGATGGTATCAAATTATTCTTCATGGCTGACTGGAGCTGTCAACAGGCTGGCTCCAGACAAACAGATTATATCAAGGAGAAATACACCTACATCTCTGTGGTTCTGGGAAACACTTTGGGCTGCTAAGAAAGCCTGTCTCAAACAAGAACGTAGTAGGAGGGGAAACTACAGTAATAATGAAAAGGAAAAATATAAATCTCTGCTAGCAGATTATAAAAAGCTTAAAATGAAGGAAAAATCACAGTACTTTATTAATTTCATTGAAAAATCCTGTTCTACCTCCAAAGCCCTTTTTCAAGCCATTTCCAAACTTTCCTCTCTGGTTATTAAGACTATGGATAACACTAATCAGGAATTCTGTGATTCTCTAGCTTCATTCTTTCTAAATAAAGTTGCGGATATCTATAATAAATTAACTTCGAATATAGCAATATCTCTTATTAGGAAGGACATTTGTCTTAGGGATAGCAACAAGGTTTCCTTTGCGTAATTTAATCTTCTCTCAGGGGCCAATTCCGATCTGGGTCGGAGGGGCACCGAACGTGATCCGGCCGGAAAAACTGCGAGCCGTACGCGTGTTTTCTGACTCGTACAGCTGTACGAGCGAGCAAGTACGATGCGAGCTACGTGTAATTCACTGACTGAGTCGTTTCCAGGTCCGAACCGCTCCGTACGTCTCGGTCGTAAGCTATCCACGGCGTGCAATGGATGCGATTCACGACCGAGCCAGTACGATGTACGCGTCGGACAGCCGGTGTGAGCCGGAGTGTCCGGCTCGCAAAACGTCCGGGTGGTTGCCTTTGGGGGTCCGCGTCAGATCCCCTGTCACCCGCAGCCCTACGACTCGGACACAGGGAGAGACCCAAGGGTCCCCCCAACACAGGCATGTACGGTGCGGATGGTACCGACGCGTACCCACTGTACGAGACGTACCCATTCAGTCAATGGGAGCCCATGTACGCTTCGTACGACCAGCTCCCATTGAGTTCTATGGGAGTCCAACCGAACCCAGTCCGGTAGCATGCAGCCGCATCGTACTCGTTCGGTCGGACTGCAGGACTCCGGCTCGGTCGGAAAACACTCCGGATCCGGCTCGGTCGGAATGCTTTCCGACCCGGATCGGAATCGGCACCTCAGTAGATCAGGTTAGACAGCTGGTTCTCTCTACCAAATCTGGCTCACCTCACGACCCCTGCCCTCCTAAAATTGTACAGCTCATACCTCATCTGGTAGCTGCCCAATTGACGTCCATTTTTAACAACGCACTTTGGACCAGTTTCTTTCCAAAAGACTGGAAAGCTGCATCAATTCTCCCGTTGCTTAAGAAAACCAATATGAATGCACTTGATTCCAATAGCTACAGACCGATCTCCAGGCTTCCCTTTCCAGCTAAAATACTGGAGAAAGAAATTAACTGTCAACTATCGGCCTTCCTAGATAGCAATCAGCTACTGGGTGATGGATGGTGGAGGCAATGCTGTCCTCATTCTTCTTCACCTTACCGTGGCCTTTGACATGGTCAATCAGGACCTTTTGTTGAACCGGCTGGAGGATCTGGGTATAGAAGGGGCAGTTTGGGAACTTTTTAGATCCTTTCTTACAGAACGCAGCCAGGCAGTGTCTATAACCGATTTCACAGCTAAACAATTTTCCTTACCGTGCAGAGTTCCCCAGGGCTCCTCAGTAAGTCCAACTCGTTTTAATATATGTAGGTTGTGGAAAGTTGAGAAGGTGTGATTAAACCGAAAAGTAAGCCGACGCGTTTCGACCTTCAAGTGTGAGGACCACAATAATTTTCTAGGAAGGTCTTTCTTAGGGCTGTACTACTTTGTGTAGGACACTGAAAAGATGGAATTTGCAGGTCGCTTTTAGAAGAAACCACTTTATTCTCAATGAAGGCGGCAACCGCTGCCTGTAATTCTAATTTTTTTCTTCAAAGGTAGGCATTCGCCAAATGCCCTCAATCACGTCCTCCGACGATGTCATCTTTTCAGTGTCCTACACAAAGTAGTACAGCCCTGAGGAAGACCTTCCGAGAAAATTATTGTGGTCCTCACACTTGAAGGTCGAAACGCGTCGGCTTACTTTTCGGTTTAATCACACCTTCTCAACTTTCCACAACCCTCTTCTTTCTTAACGCACGAGGTCAAGAGCAGCAACAGGATATAAGTGTTGGAGACTTTTATGTAATATCAAAGTGTACTGAATTAATTGCGGTATAACTTTTCACAATCTATTCCAATGCTATCTCTTACCTCCCACTTTTTGGACCGTTAAAATCAAAATTCAATCGAGGAAACAATGTTGTATGATTTTCCCGATGTATGATACATATCTGGTTTCTCTAAACTTTAGGACCAAAAAGATGTCAAGAATTTGTGTACATTTCACTATTTATGTATCAATTATGAACTAATAATGTTTCTTGTGGCGTTTTAATTTTTGTAATAACGAAAATGATATTTTCTTAAAAAGAAATTACAAAAGTGACATTGGTTATGAATAGTTGAATTAAAAATACCTTTTTGGATAAAATCTTAGTGGTGATGGTAATAAGTTTATGTATACCCAGACTCACAGTTGTAAAAAATGTTTTTCTTGATGCAATGATGTTCTGTAGTGGAACTTAAGTGTCGGCAATGTACAGTGTCTAGACTCGAAGTGAATATTTTTCTATTTATGGTCTCAGGGGCACTCTTGGTTGTGCTTGCTGTATTTTGAATTCCAGCCCCTGTTGTTCCTCAACCGAATTAGTCCCCCCATATTTCTTTCCTTGTATTACATATAAGGTGCTTCAGGGACAAGGTCCTGCCTTCTTAAGAGACAAACTCAGATGGTACGTCCGTGACAGGACTCTTAATTCTTGCTCAGCTAGAAATCTGGCCATGCCACCCCAAAAACTCTCCTCCTGGGGAGGCAGAAGCTTTATGCTCTGCACAACTCAAAACTAGAATTGCCTTCCCTTTGAGATAAAATCTTCTCCCTCTCTTTTGAGTTTACGCAAACTTTTGAAAACATGGCTCTTTACTAAACTCTAACTTTATTCATTTCGTTCCTTGCTCCATAGCACTGAGATGCCTCTGAGTAATTGTTTGGGCCTTTTAAACCCAAATCAAATCAATTACAAGAGCTGTCTTCTTTATTTACATCCCCATCTCTCACCCATCCCTTCAGACATTCTCAGAACCACCTCCTGAGTCCAGATCCTTCTGTGGCACATTCAGGGTTAAGAGGGCATAGCTCAGCACTCTAGTGCTCTACCAGGGGCCAGGATACACACATGCAAAGGCTTTCATTATCCTTTGTACAAGCAAAACACTGCAAAACAAATCCTTAAGATGGGTGACGGCTAAAAGGTACCTAACGAGTGCTGTATTTCCATTAGCTATGGGTTGATCCCAAACAGAGGTAAACTAAGCCACCTCCTTAAACAGCATATTTATTCTTAATAAAGAAGATGAGTTTTTGTTTTGAGAAAATACGCCAGATTCTTTTGAGCCATACAGTCTTTTTTTAACTTGAGTTTTTCCATATGAGGCTAAACTCTACATGTCCCAAGGCAAGACAGCCATAATCCCATGTGGCCTAATAGGCAGGAGCACTGCAAACAGTGAAAAGCTGAGAGGTGGAGTAGGAATGTGAGGGCTGTCAGAGGCCTGAGTTTTGCAATGAAATACAAAATGTTGTGGAAAAATGTAGAAAACAGAATCAGGACTGGAGCAGAGGGTGATGAGGTAGCAGCTGAGCTCTTTGGGATATTTTCAATGAACTAGTCTCAAATCATTTGAACTTGGTGCCCCAGAGCGTACTTCAAATAGCATAAGTGTGGCATGAAAGAAGTGCCTACACCTGAAATATATTTCCAAGAACATCCTGCCCATATTCTTCCCAAGGATGTCTTTCTTGGTCTTTTACTCTTATTTATTCTGCTTCCAAATGCATCCTATTTTCAGAAGGTCTGGCTTTGGTGATAATCTTTTTGAAATCTGTATCCAATTAGGTGAGACAAAGAAAGGAAAGTATAAGCAAAACTTTCAAATCCAATGTTGTGCCCCGGGTTAGTCTGTACCGGAGAAGTTCTCCATGCCTTCCTGGTAAAAAGTCGTACCATCTCCTTGATGTGATATCGCTCTGACAATCGTTCACTGGGGTCCGACTTGCCTATAGGGCAATCAAGCATTGCTCCAAGGGCTGGTGTGACGGATCAGTGTATGTTATTTTTTTGGGCTGTTTGAGGGACGTTTTTTATGGCCCCGCTTGACAGCGCTGATGTTGCCAGACAGTTATGCATCACTAGAGGCAGGCTTTGGCTCTGTCCACATGTTGGGAGACGGGAGTCAATGCTTTGATTGGGCAGAAGTTGTGTGCTTCCACAAAAAGTGCTTGCCCACCAAACAGATGTGATGATTTTCTTTATTTATGCAGCTGACTAAGGTTGGACTTTCAGGGGCACACTCATGCTTCTGCAATGCTGTAAACGTGTCTTAGATAACTAGCTAGTTTATGATGTTTTCCACACAAATACATATCCATTCGTATGCTATCTACCTGTAATGCTTCACATTACCAGATAACATTTGACTAAAGCCAGACAATTGGCATTGCCATTGCTTGTTACTGTTGATTTTCCTGATAATACCACAAACATTGCTTGCAGCAAGCACAAATACATGCAGTCTCCCATAATTTCAGAACACCTATATGGCTTGTCTTTATAAGTTTAAAACTGCCCTGATTTGTAAATGCGGGCAACTTTTTTAGCCACCTGATTCTCTAATGGGGGCCACTTTTATTTTGGTTCCTGGACCTTTTATTGTCTCAGTCTGACCCTGTTGTTCACTTATGAGCATCAGCAGTCTTTTTATCATAACCAGAGTAACATTAATTTGTTAAAAATAGTTGGGCATTTAATCTTAAAGATGTGGTAAAAGTATATCTCACATAAGATGCAGAAATCCCCTATTTAACCATTTGAAGGTTTTTGGTTTCTATGGGGACACCCAAGCTTTATTGGGTCACTTTGCAGTGAATATCTCAAAAACCTCTGAAATTTGAGAACAGATAGCTGAATACAAAATTATATAGGTTTTCAATTTTAATCCCACCTGGTTTACATACTTAAAGTACTTATGACCATAACTAAATAGGTTGCACAAGGAGAAAGCATAAAAGCATAATGAAACATGAGCTTCCAAAATAACAGTTTGATATATACTGTTGCTGTACATTTTAAATCTACACATGCAAAGATTCCAATTAGCCTTAGAGTTTCCTAGGCCCTGAGGAAGACCTTCCTAGAAAATTATTGTGGTCCTCACACTTGAAGGTCGAAACGCGTCGGCTTACTTTTCGGTTTAATCACACCTTCTCAACTTTCCACAACCCTCTTCTTTCTTAACGCACGAGGTCAAGAGCAGCAACAGGATATAAGTGTTGGAGACTTTTATGTAATATCAAAGTGTACTGAATTAATTGCGGTATAACTTTTCACAATCTATTCCAATGCTATCTCTTACCTCCCACTTTTTGGACCGTTAAAATCAAAATTCAATCGAGGAAACAATGTTGTATGATTTTCCCGATGTATGATACATATCTGGTTTCTCTAAACTTTAGGACCAAAAAGATGTCAAGAATTTGTGTACATTTCACTATTTATGTATCAATTATGAACTAATAATGTTTCTTGTGGCGTTTTAATTTTTGTAATAACGAAAATGATATTTTCTTAAAAAGAAATTACAAAAGTGACATTGGTTATGAATAGTTGAATTAAAAATAACTTTTTGGATAAAATCTTAGTGGTGATGATAATAAGTTTATGTATACCCAGACTCACAGTTGTAAAAAATGTTTTTCTTGATGCAATGATGTTCTGTAGTGGAACTTAAGTGTCGGCAATGTACAGTGTCTAGACTCGAAGTGAATATTTTTCTATTTATGGTCTCAGGGGCACTCTTGGTTGTGCTTGCTGTATTTTGAATTCCAGCCCCTGTTGTTCCTCAACCGAATTAGTCCCCCCATATTTCTTTCCTTGTATTACATATAAGGTGCTTCAGGGAAAAGGTCCTGCCTTCTTAAGAGACAAACTCAGATGGTACGTCCGTAACAGGACTCTTAATTCTTGCTCAGCTAGAAATCTGGCCATGCCACCTCAAAAGCTCTCCTCCTGGGGAGGCAGAAGCTTTATGCTCTGCACAACTCAAAACTAGAATTGCCTTCCCTTTGAGATAAAATCTTCTCCCTCTCTTTTGAGTTTACGCAAACTTTTGAAAACATGGCTCTTTACTAAACTCTAACTTTATTCATTTCGTTCCTTGCTCCATAGCACTGAGATGCCTCTGAGTAATTGTTTGGGCCTTTTAAACCCAAATCAAATCAAGTACAAGAGCTGTCTTCTTTATTTACATCCCCATCTCTCACCCATCCCCACAGACATTCTCAGAACCACCTCCTGAGTCCAGATCCTTCTTTGGCACATTCAGGGTTAAGAGGGCATAGCTCAGCACTCTAGTGCTCTACCAGGGGCCAGGGTACACACATGCAAAGGCTTTCATTATCCTTTGTACAAGCAAAACACTGCAAAACAAATCCTTAATATGGGTGACGGCTAAAAGGTACCTAACGAGTGCTGTATTTCCATTAGCTATGGGTTGATCCCAAACAGAGGTAAACTAAGCCACCTCCTTAAACAGCATATTTATTCTTAATAAAGAAGATGAGTTTTTGTTTTGAGAAAATACGCCAGATTCTTTTGAGCCATACAGTCTTTTTTTAACTTGAGTTTTTCCATATGAGGCTAAACTCTACATGTCCCAAGGCAAGACAGCCATAATCCCATGTGGCCTAATAGGCAGGAGCACTGCAAACAGTGAAAAGCTGAGAGGTGGAGTAGGAATGTGAGGGCTGTCAGAGGCCTGAGTTTTGCAATGAAATACAAAATGTTGTGGAAAAATGTAGAAAACAGAATCAGGACTGGAGCAGAGGGTGATGAGGTAGCAGCTGAGCTCTTTGGGATATTTTCAATTAACTAGTCTCAAATCATTTGAACTTGGTGCCCCAGAGCGTACTTCAAATAGCATAAGTGTGGCATGAAAGAAGTGCCTACACCTGAAATATATTTCCAAGAACATCCTGCCCATATTCTTCCCAAGGATGTCTTTCTTGGTCTTTTACTCTTATTTATTGTGCTTCCAAATGCATCCTATTTTCAGAAGGTCTGGCTTTGGTGATAATCTTTTTGAAATCTGTATCCAATTAGGTGAGACAAAGGGAGGAAAGTATAAGCAAAACTTTCAAATCCAATGTTGTGCCCCGGGTTAGTCTGTACCGGAGAAGTTCTCCATGCCTTCCTGGTAAAAAGTCGTACCATCTCCTTGATGTGATATCGCTCTGACAATCGTTCACTGGGGTCCGACTTGCCTATAGGGCAATCAAGCATTGCTCCAAGGGCTGGTGTGACGGATCAGTGTATGTTATTTTTTTGGGCTGTTTGAGGGACGTTTTTTATGGCCCCGCTTGACAGCGCTGATGTTGCCAGACAGTTATGCATCACTAGAGGCAGGCTTTGGCTCTGCCCACATGTTGGGAGACGGGAGTCAATGCTTTGATTGGGCAGAAGTTGTGTGCTTCCACAAAAAGTGCTTGCCCACCAAACAGATGTGATGATTTTCTTTATTTATGCAGCTGACTAAGGTTGGACTTTCAGGGGCACACTCATGCTTCTGCAATGCTGTAAACGTGTCTTAGATAACTAGCTAGTTTATGATGTTTTCCACACAAATACATATCCATTCGTATGCTATCTACCTGTAATGCTTCACATTACCAGATAACATTTGACTAAAGCCAGACAATTGGCATTGCCATTGCTTGTTACTGTTGATTTTCCTGATAATACCACAAACATTGCTTGCAGCAAGCACAAATACATGCAGTCTCCCATAATTTCAGAACACCTATATGGCTTGTCTTTATAAGTTTAAAACTGCCCTGATTTGTAAATGCGGGCAACTTTTTTAGCCACCTGATTCTCTAATGGGGGCCACTTTTATTTTGGTTCCTGGACCTTTTATTGTCTCAGTCTGACCCTGTTGTTCACTTATGAGCATCAGCAGTCTTTTTATCATAACTAGAGTAACATTAATTTGTTTAAAATAGTTGGGCATTTAATCTTAAAGATGTGGTAAAAGTATATCTCACATAAGATGCAAAAATCCCCTATTTAACCATTTGAAGATTTTTGGTTTCTATGGGGACACTCAAGCTTTATTGGGTCACTTTGCAGTGACTATCTCAAAAACCTCTGAAATTTGAGAACAGATAGCTGAATACAAAATTATATAGGTTTTCAATTTTAATCCCACCTGGTTTACATACTTAAAGTACTTATGACCATAACTAAATAGGTTGCACAAGGAGAAAGCATAAAAGCATAATGAAACATGAGCTTCCAAAATAACAGTTTGATATATACTGTTGCTGTACATTTTAAATCTACACATGCAAAGATTCCAATTAGCCTTAGAGTTTCCTAGGTCTTGAACATATGAAAAACACCCACCCAAGGGTGGTAATAGGTTATAAATATATATATATATATATACACATATATATATATATTAAGCAAATATGATAAAATAGATGTAATCCTGCCAGACAAATATACATTGACAGTGAAAAAAGTGTTGAGCCTTTTCATTTCCTTTAAGAGTTCCCAGGTATAGGATCTTGGCTGATTTTCTGGTAATGTTCTAGCACATCAGGGACCTTCTGATTGATAATAAATGAATCACAAATTACACACCTGCCATCTTTATCTGCAAGTTGTATTGTTACTGTTAAGTTGTAGGGTGTAGAGATTCATATTTCCACCTTGGATAGACTACATCTCTGGACGTATTGTCCCCAGGAGGGAAGAGAATGTGGAAGGAAGAAGATTAGTGTTGCTTTCATTGGTTTTATATTCAACATTCCCAAAATACTGCTTCAAGTGAATTTCCAGCAAAACCTGCTGTGACTACATGCAGCCAGACAATAAGGAAGTCAGTTCTCTTAATTGGAACAAAAGAGAGGCACTTGTTTAAAGGAAATTCTGCAATTAGTTATAAATAGCTTTTAGATTCATGTTGATGTGATGAAAGATGGCCACTAACAAGTTAAGTCAGGTTAGATGTGTGCTCCCATGACCCTAGCAAATCACCCCAAATCTCTGCTACCCATTGCTTGATTTGTAACAGAAAGAGTGATGGTGACCAAAGTTAAGATCAGAATCCCACGGCTGGTGCAATTAAACATTGGTGTGACAAATACCAAGGCTGGTAGTATTAAATCCACCTCAGGTCCTTTTAATCCATTGCTAGAGACTCCTTACTCCTTTATCTTTCCCTTGCTGTTGCCTGTTTGCTCCCTTTGTGACGGTTTATTGGTTTTTCTGTCCCTCCTTTGTGATTTGTGTATTTTTTCCTCCTTTTGCTTCTACCAGGGAATCACCACCCTCTTATTTCTATCCATTCAGACACTTTAGTCTCTCCCTACATCCTGCTTATTTGGCAGGGCTGGATCTGACCCCAAAGTGTTGGCCTATGGTAATTGCTCATGTTGATTGGGACTATCACGCAGCCATGCATCTTATGACTAGCAGTTCGCTGATGAGTTGCCACCTGGTTCTGGCCCTATCACCACCTTTTGTGATACTGCTAGGGCTATTTCTACTAAAGGCACACTGTTTGGTTTGATGCACTTGTTGTAGCCAGCTTTCTCTGCTTTTCCCTCACTAGTCTCAGTTACAGACAGCATGGCTACAGTTAGGGTTGATTCTCGCTTGATGGATTTTCCGCTGATGAGCACAGTGGCTTGGTGCACATACTTGCTTTCTTTTACTTTGCGCTCCTCCAGGGCTCAGATAATTTGTTTCCTCATTTGAGGAGCATTTCATCTGAAGATGGTCCATGCCTTCTGTCTCCCAGGCCCCTGGGTGGTACAGAGGCAATCTTCTGTGGGTTGGACCTATCATACATGCTGGGGGGAGGAGTAATAAGAGAGTTTGCTGAGCGCTCTGCAACTAATAGGAGGCACCCCTGTCAAATCCCCCGTCCAACCACCCAGGCCTCAGAAGCTCACCGCCCACCCGAACACGAATGGAGGAGTCAGTATACAAGAGCCGTACCCAAACACAGAATTTGGGTCTGAAACATATACCCTTCAGAGCTGCCATCAGATAACACCATTTAACAGTATCAAAGTCCTCTTCCAGGTCCAGAGATAGCAGCGCCATGTCCTTCACAGCTCCCGAGATCTCATGTAAGACATGAGCAAGTTGACGTAAATGAAGAGTCATACTGCGCGCATAAAGCTGCAATGGTCTTCATGGACCAAGTCACACATAACACCACGCAATCTAGTTGCCAGGATCTTGCAAAATATCTTGATATCTGAGTTGAGCATAGTGAGTGGCCTATATGAAGAGGGATCTGCCAAGTCCCCCCCAGGCTTAAGCATAAGACAGACAATTCCCTGCTGCATAAACTCCAGCAGTACTCCTCTCTCCCGTGCCTCGAGAAGGATCTCCTATAACTTCTCCCTAAGCACTGCAGAGTATGATTGAAAAACTTAACAGAAAAGCCATCCCCACCCGGAGCTTTGGACTTCTTGAGAGCGCTTATTGCATCGCCCATTTCCTCCAAGGATATGTCCTCCTCCAGTTCCTGTACATGATCGGGCCCCAACTGAGGTAGCCCCACTCTCTGTAAAAGTCATTCAACGCCCCCTCTGGGACTACCGAACCAGCCAGATACACTGTTCGGAAGTGATCAACCAAGGCAGACAGGATGTCCTGCCGGTTGGTGACCACCACACCAGCAGCATTCCTGAGGTGTAATGTAGGAGAAGGTTCCACCTCCCACCGGAGAATCCAGGCCAATAACTTTCCCGATGCATCTCCCTTCCTGTGCAATCGCCGACGATATGTCTTAAGAGTCATCTTGTCAAGCACCTCACAACTCCTACAAATCTCTCTATAGTCTCAAGTATTCTCATGCGCATCAGCTGAGTGCGTCTCCGTTTTTTGGATGGCAGCAAAGCATCTTTCCAACTCCTTAAGCTCCATCTTCAGCTGTCTGCTAACTCCACAGACAGTCCCCATGCATTTCCCTCTGATAACTGCTTTCAGCGCCTCACACTTGACGGCCTTAGTATTCATAGTATCCCAATTCACCTCCAGAAAATCAGTGAAAGAGGTAGGCAATACCTCCTGACAGGCTGTGTCAGTGAAGAGGTCAAGAGGCATGCACCAAGATCAAACCCCGCCCCAAGCTACACACCAACGCACGCTAAGAAGTACAGGAGCATGATCAGAGAGGAGCCACCCTATTGAGAGTGTTCTAGACCTCCCAGCAGAAAGTGATCCAGGTGACTATAAGTGCGTTTTAGAGTGGCAAGTGTACTCATGTCCCTCTGGGTGCAGTGCCCCCCGACCATCCAAGAGCACCAGATTGTGCATGACCATGGCGAGGGAACCCACCATTAGGGGCTTATTCCCCCGCCTAGATGGGTGCTGATCCCTCTCCCCATGAATACCACAATTAAAATTACCTACCAAAATAATGGGGGACCAAGCGCCCAATACAACCACGTATGCCTAAACCACACAGCCTAAAGTACGACCGCGTTTTTACCACGCATGCCTTTACTACGCATGACCTTACAACATATTTTGTTGTAAAGGCATGATTGCTAAAGGTATATGCATGGTAAATTGCACACCCCAGCCTCCTGCGCTTCGCCCTAACACCCAATACCCCAGCCCTGCAATCCACCCCGCCCCAGCCTTTAAAACTATCCCAACTCCTCCCCCTGACCCTAACACTCGGCCTGCTCTAAAGACTACCCCAGCCACCTGCCCTGAGCCCTAAAACTGACTCTCAGCCCTGAAAACTGCCACTTACTCTGCCCCCACTTTGGGGCCTAAAACCCTGCCCCCTACCAAAAAACTTCCACGACCCCAGACCCCCGCCCTGAGCCCTATGACTGACCCCCACCCCTGAAAATTGCCCCTTCCCCCCACCCTGACTCTGAAATACCCAACCCCAGCCCTTAAAACTACCCCGACCCCCCTTCCATTAGCCCTAAAACCCTACCCCCTGCCAAAAAACTACCTCAACTCCCCCACCCTGAGCCTTAAAACCAACCTCTACCCATAAAATCTACCCCCCCAGACCTGGTCCCAGCCCCACTTACCAGGCTGTGTCCCGGAGCTTCCTCTCCTGATCATTCCTGTTCCTCTCCCCACTTATTCGCACTTCTAAATTTCCAGTATTTGTAAAGCGCGAACAATTACCCGAAGGTGTCAAGGCGCTGGGGGCCGTCGGGCAGATTAAGCAAGCTATTGCCCAGATCCCCAGCGTCCAGCGTCAGTCGCCCTGGCCGCTGCGCCACACCTCTTCCACTTCTAGACAGCTGACTGCCTTAACCACGCATATACATGGTTAAGGCATATGTGTGGTTAAGGCAGATGCTTGGTTTAGGCAAGCATTGTTACGCTTGCATGGTAACAGCACGCTTGGCTCAGCCTGCATTTTGAAGGGCGTTTCCCCGCATACGTGTTCAGGATTGTAAGAGGCTCCCCATCCAATGAGCCCTGAAGATGGCGATAACGCCCTTCCACATCTGCTTCACTGTAGGTGTGACCCAGATAGCCCCCCCTCGTGTATGACGAGTATGATGCAGAGAAAATTTGTCCCCGTAATTTCTTCCACAATTTCTGGGACTCCCCGTCGACCAAATGCATTTCCTGTAAGCAGGCTATCTGCACTTTTTGTTGCCTAAGAAAAGAGTGTACTCTATAACATTTAGTGTAATTGTGTAGCCCCTTGACATTCCACGTAAAAATTCTTATATGTTCAGCCATGTGTCTTGGTGTCCCCACCCGCAAATGCGAGTATCACCCCGTGTCCCTCAGCACCCACCATGAGGTCCCCCTTAACCTTAGCACTCATACGCACTGTAATAAGAACACTCCCCAGCATAGGAAGCATGTTACCTTCAAACTATCTCAATCCCTCCCACTTCGGATAAGCAGTAAATCAACAAAAATGTGCTCTGCAGATCCAACATTGCTCTTGCTGTCATGACCCCTAACCCCACAACCCCCAACCAGGACCTACCACTATCGTGGAGATCCAGCTCTGAGACCCAACATAATAGATATAGTGCCTTATCGAACGCTAATATCAGAAGTATATAGAACCCTCACCCCACAGTGCACCAAGAGTAGTTCCTTGAAACCAAATTAACAGCCGTGTCTTGCATAATAATCAATCTTCTCCATGCAGAACCCCAAAAAGCCTCATTCAGGGATACACAAAACACATTATCTTGTCACGCAGCCGTATCACTCATCACCAAAGCACTCTTGTTTGTGTGCACTTCACCTTCCAGTTCCAATTCCTGGAGCCAGTGCCATGGTGCCATCCCACTGGATGATAACTCTTATTGGGCCATCATCAGGAAGGGATTGGCCCCTCCTGCAGTCTCCTCGAGCAGCCTCCAGTTGGGAGTACGAGCCCTACCCGAGTCCTGGGCTCCGGACTTCCAGGAACTAGTCTTATCCTTGGGCACCTTGTCCCATACCGCCAACCAACTCCACACATCATCCGAAGAGTCAAAGAAGTGAGACCTGCCACCAGCCAGCACCTGCAGCTTAGCTGGGTACAGAAGCATATAGCGGAAACCCATTGATCGTAGCTTAGCCTTGACCTCCAGGAAGGTTTTTTGAGATCCTTGAACCTTGTTAGTGTAGTCAGGATAGATGGAGATTCTATGATTCTCAAACCGGTAATGAACTACTTCTCTGGCAGCACGCAAAATGCAGTCCCTGTCTTTTTCATAGTTCAATATGCATGCTATTATAGCCTGCGACGGTGTGCCCTGCCTTGGGGGTGCCACCAGAGCCCAATGCACCCTCTCGATGGCAAACAGTGAAGTTAATCTGCATGTTTTCAGGGTGTTGCGGATCCTGAGCTCAACAAAGTGCTCTGTTGAAATCCCCTCAGCACACTCTGGGAACCTCAGGAGTCTCACATTGTTGTGGCAGGATCTCCCTTCTGCATCTTCCACCCAGGCTTCCAAGACCCCAGTTTTGGATGTGAACTTAGCCAATGGTTTCTTTAAAGTGTCCACCTTCGCATGAAGCTCCACAATGGATCCCTCAGCCACCCTCACCTTGTCAGACAATTTACATAAATTTGTGCTAAGGAGGGTTACCTCAATGGCCACTGTTTCAATTTTCCCCTGCAAAGCTTCCCTGTAACCTTAAATGGCCAGAACCAATTCTGGATAAGTAGATTACTCAGTAGGCAAATCCAGTCTCCTGATCACCCCTGTCACATGTTTGTCACGTAGAGCGCTGCAAGGGGGTCGCCTGGGTCATGTATTGTTCCATGGTATTCTGCCCGGCTGTCTTGTTTCTGCTCATCACAGGAGTCTTAAATGGAGGAGGTGCACACTGACCCAACCCGCAGTCACCGGTGCAGCATAGGTTCACAAGGGGCCAAAAAACACTAAACAGGCACTCCCTCAAGAAAAGTGACACCCTCCAGTTTCGGTGATACACCCCTGAAGGATTCAAGTATTTGGGCCCACTCTAATCAATACAGTCTGCCCAAGACACCCCAAACTCTTGCAGGGGCCATCATCGGTGCAGGAATGCCCAGAGTATCACTTGCCTGGCAAGAGGCGCCAGCAGTGGCCATACAGCGAAGGTTAGCGATGTCCACTTGCACGCGCCAGAGCAATGGGAGGAGGAAATGTACAGAGCCCTCCCGTGTGCAATACCCCTAGGTCCAAGGGGTCATGTGCAGAAGTAATCTGGAACTTCTGATGCTGCCCGGGTAGATCAACTAGGAGCGTTCCTCACTATAATGTGGGGGGCTGACCATGAGACCCGACCCCACCCGCACACTCCTCCGCTCTGTTAACAGGCCAAAATCACACCAGCACAGCTCCAAACTCACTTCAAAGGATTCTCCAGCGCCCGCCGTCCTGGCCGGGCGCTGGCTCCATGATATTATCCCCTGTGGGTACGGCACACCAGTCTATTGCAACAAGTCAGCCAATACCGGCGACATAGTCCATAAGCCTCCGCTTCCCAAAGACAATCCGGCTAGCTGTGGAGAAAGCTTCCCGGCACCGCAACACCACAGGCAGCCTCACTGGTCGCGACATGAGTTAGAGCCCAGCCACAAGGAGCCGAACTCTCGAAACCGAGTGCGGGCCACAGCTATCATTGTGCTCTTCCACGCTCCTCCGCGGCGCGAAACTCAATACCTCGGTGCAGGGGGTTCTCAGCAATGCCGCACACCGCGAAAGCAACCCCCAGCTCAGAGCTTAATTTGTAAAAAAAGAAGTGTCAGGGCCCCTTGTCAGGAGTCCACTTCCACTTGCACTACCCATTGCCGCTGTCAGTGCCGCCAATTAAATTACAGTATCAACACAGCTACTAACCATCACACTCCTACAAGTGTGACAATTCTGACTATTCCAGGCCCCCAAATTCATAAGAATGGCTTTGGCAGCAGGTTTTAATCATTTGTAATGTATGTTGAATTATTAAACCACTGCTGTTGTGCTAGTATTCAAACTAGACAAACAGCACTAACATGTGGCAGACTGTCATAAGTGCCGGAGTTGCCAATTAAGTGCCGTTGCCGAGCACCGGAAACCACCGTCTCAAATTAAGCACTGCCCTGGCGGCTGAAGATACAGCAGGATTACACAGGATAATACAGTGGTCGACAGGAGCCTCTTAGGAGCCAGTCCTGTTGACCATCTTGTGCAGGCCATGCCCTGTTCGATATTTTGATTGCAATATTGTGGTACACTGCCTGTGGTAGAGGTGGATCAAGTGCATGAGTAACCACAGACGGGACAGGGCAAGAAATCTCTGATCACAGTGGATCGATGTATCCCTGGCATACACTGCACCTCAGTGGGGCCTGGTAACGGCTATCTCTGCTATGCTGCCCCCTTCCTCAACCCAACTGTGTCAGGTATGACCCACTGCCTTAAGGAGCACCAGCTTACTACTGCTTCAGGAAGATATGTATCTCCTTCAAGAGTTGTGGTAAATTGGCAGAGGAAGCCGACTACCATTATCGGGAACCCCACATCCAATATCAATTTGGAGATCCTGTTTGTGAGAGTGTAAAAGATTTGATTATTAATTGGGATTGGTGATCACTCACTTTTAGGAAAAATCACAACCCTTGTCAGGATGAACCCTCAAAATCACTATGTTAACCCGAGCCCAACACCTGGTAGTTATGGCACAGAGCAGACAGGCTTAACTGTGGGCAATAAGTAAAGTAATTATACAGTACCAAAATAGTAGTAAAGTCAAAATGCAAAACAATTGATATTCCAAATCGAATTAGAAAAGCAGAGTAAAATCTACTAAATAAATTGACACCAAAATGACATCCAGTAAGAGGATCCAGAGATACGAGTTTTCAAAATGTTAAGTAGAACTGGCACCAGAAAGCGCAAAGCTCCAATGATTGTCACTGGTTGCTGTATACATACTTGAGTTCAGGATGCCGCTGTACAAGCACCTCTTATGTTGGATTTAATAGACTATAACGTTGCTCCATCTATAATAAGAATCTAGGCAATATTTTGGGTTTGCATGACTACTGGCTTGCCTCCTGGTTCACTAATGGCAGTGTCATTGCGGTCAGTCATTAATGTTTGTAAGTTCACTTTGAAAAAATATTTATAATAAATGTCTACCTATGCAGTGATTTATTCTGATCTACTAAAGTGAAATGCTTCCGCATGTGAAATTCACTTTTTTAATTTTGAAGAGACTGTATAAAATCTTGACATGTACAATATACATGTCCAACGTTTTCATGGCTAGGCTCGTGCACGGAGGTCTTAGAGCCAAATCTAATCCATGGGTTGTCTCATCCTATTAATTTGACTGTACGCTCTCCTCTATATGCTACTCGGGCTTAGTACATGGGGCTGTCATTCCCTTGATTTGTAAAAGGAGAGAAGGGAATCATGGAGTCCTGCCCACTTGCACCAGCTTGACAACTCTACCAGCAAGGCTTCTCGTAGGTGAGATGAAGAATAGTGTGTACAGTGAAAATACATTTAGGTGACCCCAGGGCAGGTATACCAAGCTGTTGTGTTGTGTGCAACCGTAGTCATGAGTTCCCAGGGAAAACTACCAGGCTCATTTGGGACAGCCAGGGGCAATACTTTCAGGGGGTATTTGGGATGTGACTTCCCCCAAATGCATTGTTGGCTTGGTAATTAGGTCTGGAGGCCTTAAGTTGTGTCTGCTATGTCTGTTTCGCTTTTCTTGTCATTTTCATTTGATTAAGAGCTTTTAACTTGTTCATTGTTTGGAGCGGAAATTTAAATTTATATAGTGACTGCTTTACCCAAAAAATAATAAATCTGCACCCATATAAGTACTCCATGTGTGTGTGCATATTTACTGCTATAAAGCTGTGCATTGTCAGGCTTCAATGCATACTACTGGCAATGAAAAACCCAAACGGTGAAGGGACGAATGCTTGCAAATAGTCTAACCGCTGGCAATCGCTGAGGGTTGCATTCGAAGCCATAGTTTTCTCCCATTGTGCCACTGTAGATCAAGGCCAATTTAATGCAAATCAGTACTGACCCTGTTCCTCGTCGAAATAGTCCATTCCAAACCTCAGTCATCTCATTGCTTCATGCTGTGGCCCACCACTTTTTTGATTGGGAAATTTGAGATCCACACCCACTGAATCTCAATGACTTTGCCCCTTCTACGTACGTAGAAGTACATAGATGTATAGTTACGTAAAGTAACCCTAAACTTATATATGTATATATAATATATTGCCAATATTTTAGTCCTCGATAATTTGACCATGATATTCAGGTTGCACAATATTATTGAGACAACATTCAGACATGCAACTGCGGTTAGGTAGTAAAAGTCATGTTTGGGACCAAATAGAACCCTCATTCCACTAGGTGCCATTGCACTTTCAACACCACTTATGGCTGCCCCCTGGTGATTGCAGGCCTACCCATCTGTATATTCTCTTGGGGAGGAAGAGGTTGCAACAGGTGTCCTTGCCAGTATTTGCCTCTCTCTTCCAATCCAGAGAGGGAGAAAATATTCTCATACCATTGTCATTCATTTGCCCTTTAGCAGCAATTAGGTAGCTGTTCTGGTAATATGGAGTGGTAGGATTTAGTAGCTCTCACTCCTTTTCCCCTTCTACTATTTCCCTCTCAAGGTCTCTGGGTGGACAAGGGATGGGAACTTCAGAATGCGATCTTTGTTACAAAAGTCCATTTTTTACGTCCCCTTCACCAAACCACACACATAAGCAATGCATTAGGCAATGAAGTAGAGCTAATGTAATAGTAGAGTCAGCTGAGAAGCGCCATGCCCCCTCCCCTTCCCTATGGCCTCATCCCCTCCCATGCCAGGGTGTTCCCCGTGGCTTTTCACCCTCTATGACATAGACACATAATTATGCGGTAGACACATGAGGAGGATCCAAACTTGATGTAGACTGGGGGAGAAGAACTATTATGAGCATAAAACACTAGACCGCGCTGAATACATTTGACCCACCACAACACCAGTTGGACTTCACAAAGTTTTAAAGGTTCTCATGTTTGAAACTCAAAGACTGTTGGTGCAACTGACAAGACCAGGATAGCACAGACTCTGCACAAAAATAGACAAGTGATTGTGAGACACCTTACACCAAGGACTCCATTAACTTAGAGGGAATATATGTGAAATTGTAATTACCATAAGAATAAGAACCGTGCCTAAAATATCTATTGTATTGTATCAATATGAAAGTTGAAAACAATAAAGTATCACTTGGAAAACAAAATTCAATTCCTCTCATAGGGGATTGCCATTGATGGTCATAAGCACTGAATAGTCCCAGCCGTGTGCGGGGACCTCAGAGTACTTTTTCAAAATATATCTTCTTAAGTGTAAATGTTCGCCTTTCTTCAGGAAGGTCTGCAGAGTCACTTGAGAAAAAAAAATATGCACCCTATAGGAATAGGCTACACTGGCCCAATTCTTCATCTTGTACTTAAACAAGGGTCCAGGAGAATTGTATATGAGCATAATTTCATGATGTTTTTATGAAATAGCATCAATCTCTTTCACAACACTTTTTAAGATAGAGTATTGAGATTCAGGAGAGCCGGACAGTGTAGCCCCATAGTCTGTCATTATTTGAGTGAAAAATGTAGGCTGTGCCTTTAAGAACCCAGGGATTACCAGTATCTTATCATGCTTAGCAGGTGGCAGTTGCTTCAGTTCTTTTTTCCGGCTCCTGCTGACAGGACCCTGGAGCATTGAGCTCGGCCAGTTTTGACTTTTTCTCCACAAACCTTTCAAGTCAATTTTGTTGACAACTATTTCACTCAACATTTCTGGTCTCACTCTGGCTTTTTCAGTTTTTCCTGACAGAAAATTGAGGTATTTTGACAGAAAAATGCCTTCTTTGTTTTACAAATGCCCATCATTTGGGAGAAAAAAAACGCTAAAACAGATCTTCGTGAGGTTTGTATTATCTGCCTCCCAAAGAGTCATGTTCCTGGGTCTTGTCACCACTGCAGGAACTTCTCAAGACAAGACGCACCCTGAAGTACAGGGAGAAAATTCGCCTCTGTGGTACCGAGTAGCGAAGAAGACAACAGACACAGTCTGAAGAGGGACCTCGGGTGAGGAGAGGGCCAGTCCTCTATTAGGGCTTTGTCATCTGTCTCTGAAGGGTATGCAAAGAAGAAAACTGCAGAAAAACGCCATCGGTCCCAGTCGACGTTGAGAGGTTCGACGTCAAGAAGCGATACAGCACCTACCTGTTCGCTGTCAATACAAGGTTTGATGTAGAAGAAGCAACGTAGATCATCATCGAAGCAAGATGTATCAATGTTGATGACAACACCGTCGCCGTACAGGCCTCGTTCGACATCGAAGAGTCCATCGACTACGAGGCTCCCACAACGCTTGCCATTGAGATCCTGTTAGACATTAGGGCGCCGTCAAAGGTCTCCTTCAAGGTCCACACCGAAGTCCAGGCACCTTCCAAGATCATCATCGACAGGCTGGTCAACGTCGCGGTGTTCAGAGCGGTCGAGAACCCTTTCAACGTCGACAAGGCTGCAGGAGGCAATAGAAAATCCAGATTTGGAGATTCCAGAACATACTCCCCTTTTTAAAGTGTCGAACCATGTTCTCCTCCACCAGTGCCATCTCCTCCTCCTCAACCTCCTTCACCACCTCCTCCAATACCTCAGTGCCTCCTACACTGGCACCAATCACTCCCTTACCATCTTCTAGGCGTCCCCGCCATCATCACTATTCACAACGGTCTTGGTGTAGACATGATACCACAGATACATCTTCCACTTCTACCAGATGATACTCTCCTCACTTTCAGATTCCCCACCTCCCCACCATTGCTATGTCGACTCCAACTCCTACAACGTCAGTAATATTTGAAACACTTCAACACAGTCTGCATCAAGACCATTACTGCCACTAGTGTCAGGTCTTCTAGAACCTGCTATGGATCTTTTCCTAACTCCAGCCTTAATTAAACCAGCTCCATCGAGGCTTCAAAATAAATATCTCCCTCTGAACAAGATCGTGCTTTTCTCCATACTGACCCAACTCCAGACTCAGTGATTGTAGTGGCGGCAAAAAAGCACCATGCCATTACTCCCATTTCTACCTCCCGATAAGGAAAGTAGAAAGTTAGACTTGGTGGGTTGTAGAGTTTCAGCACTGCAGCAACTACAATTAAAGCAGCCAGTGCAACTGCACTTCTCGGCAGGTATGACAGGGCACTATGGGAATCCATCCAGCAGTTTGCGGAACATCTCCCGAGAGATAAACGGGATGACTTCATGGAAATCCTAAATGAAGGATTCATGGTTTCCAATCAAATCATTAGTGCTGCAGCAGACTCTTCTCTATTAGCAGCACATGGGTACTGGCACAGCATCGTTCAGAGGAGGCATTCTTGTCTTGGCCTCACATCCCTCAAGCCAGAGTCTCAACAGAGGATATTGAATCTCCCATTTTCCAGTACTACCCTCTTCCGAAGCCACAGGAATGATGAGATGGCACAAAAAGCTCACACGTCTCTATCAGCTAAACCTAAAGCACACTCCAGTAGAGGTAAGGCAGCTACTACTGCTTTATTGAGGAATGTCTACATACTGGAAACTTGCAAAGCAGCCATGTGGAGATCTGTTCATACATTCACCAAGCACTATTGCCTAGATTCTGATGTTAGAGCAGATGCTCAAGTAGGACAGGCCTCCCTCAGAAATCTATTTGCTTAAATGGCTACCTTAGTTGATCCTCTGTCCTCTATACCACTCTTAGTAGGGATGGGTTATTCAGTGCTTATGACTATCAATTGAAATCTCCTACGAGAGAAGGATAGTTTCTTACCTGTAATTCCTGTTCTCTTGTAGGGGAATTTCCATTATAGTCATAAGCAACCACCCCTCCTTCCTGGTGTAGTGGACAGAGGTAACCATGAGACCTAAATATTATCATGCATCACCTCAAAAAGAACTGAAGCAACTGCCACCTGCTGAGCATTATGGGATACTCACTGGCGGTCCCTGGGTTCTTAAAGGCACAGCCTCTATTTTTAACTCATATAATGACATACTATGGGCTACACTGTCCTGCTCCCCTTCATATCTATACTCTATCAACAAAGAAAGGGTGTGTGTGAAAAAGCTTTATGCTGTTTTATAAAAACATCATGAAATTATACTCATATACAATTCTCCTGGCCCCCTTTTTTTAAGTACAAGATGAAGAATTGGGCCATTGTAGCCTATTCCTATAATAATTTGTTTCACTCTGCAGACTTCCCAAAGAAAGACGAACACCTACACTTAAGAATATTAATTGTGAAAAAGTGCTCCGGGGTCCCCACACGTGGGCAGGACTATTCAGTGCTTATGACTATAATGGAAAATCCCCTACAAGAGAACAGGAGTTACAGGTAAGAAACTATTTATTTCTTCACGTCCCTACCACTGCACTTACGATCTCTGACTTGGGTTACAATGTCAGTGCCAGGTTTCGTAAAAGCAACCAGGGGTAGCAACTGACACCCATAACGACCCCTAATTCACGGGGTCCATAACATGTACAGAAAAAAACTGTGTGCAATCTGAGGCCATCCCTGGGCTGCCCTAGATCTGAAGCCTCCAAGTTGCCCTGCTAGTCTCACCTCAAACAAACGTGATTAGTGCAGTCATTGATCACAGTCACCAAAGCTCACCTCCTTCACGCAGTGGCGGGTCGCATTGGGCGTGCTGCGGGACGGGGCAGGGGAGGAGCAAGGGGGTTAGTAAACTCGGACATACGACGGAATGGAGGAAAGTAATTAAATAAATTAAAAAAACTATTTACCTTGCGCACGCTGCATCGCCGATATCCAGGTGAAATTATTACAGCCTAAGATAGCAGAATGTTAAATGGTAAACCTCCCTACATATTCAAAGTGAGTCTATTCCTACGAATTGTTGTAAGATTGGAACTAAGCTATTTTCTTTGTGCAGGCACTACTGACTGATGAAACAATTTCCAATGTACCCATTCTAATACTTGGCAACAAGATAGACAAACCAGAAGCCATCAGTGAAGAGCGGCTACGAGAGCTATTTGGCCTCTATGGCCACACAACTGGCAAGGTATTTTATGTTTGATGTTCTCTTTTCTTGTACACTTCCTGCATAACCAGTGAATGAATGACATGTTTATTTTATTTTTTTACAACATTGGTATTGGTATTTTATCCTGCACTCATTTATCATTGAGTTGAATTGTACTGTGGTACTTGTAAAGCGCGCGGTTACTCCCAGGCTTGTCCCGGCGCTAGAGAACAAGCAAAAGCAGAAGAAAAAGGGAACAATCAAAGAGTAAAAAGCCAAGTCTTCTCAGCAGTTTAAAAGACCCTTCACTCACTTCTAACCGTAGCTTGGCCCGCAAGCTATTCCAATCTTGCGGGCAAAGGATCTGCCTCCTGGTTTTGCTCGCCTATCCCTGGGGACCTACCTTAACAAGATGACCTGAAGATGACCGTGGTATTCTAAGGGGAGAATAAAATTGAACCCTATTGGACAAGTATTCTGGCCCAGACTGATGGAGAGCTCTGTGCATCAGTGTCAATGTTTGATACAGGATCCTTTTCCCAACAGGTAACCAATGTAAATTGATAAGATGGGTCGTCATCGACGCACGTCTGGTATGATGGAGTATCAGACAGGCTGCTGCATTCTGGACTATTTGCAATTTCTGCAACAAATACTTGAAATATGGCTTGAATTTGAACTGTACATTATTTTGGTTTTAATTTGATCATCTACAAGGACCATTTTTGCTTTTCCCTAAAGATAGTGATTGATCGGAGTTGATAACAGTAGATTGGCGATGCTTTATCATAAGTTCAAACGTTTTACTGTGTAAAAAGGGTTAATCACAATCCTCTGCTATAGTTTTTAGAGTTGTCTTGATTAATTCTCGCACCGAATGAAAAACACGTCTAGCCAAATACGGCTGACACGTAACATAGCCGTTGCCTGTTGGCGACAGGCAAAACAGTGTACACAACTTGACCTGGCATTCAGTTCTTATAGCGGGGACCGCTGGGACAGTGGTCACTCTATGGCGTTCTAGGGCAGTAAATGGCACTATATACGATGTTGAACACAAGCCAGTGTAACCTGAGTCATTTTCCTTAACACGAGTGGCACCCTTGCAAACACTCAATCCTGAATGTGACATTTCCTTGTCTCTAGTGTCCTTCTTGAAGTTTGGTAACCCCAAAGCAGTAGCTTTTGGGGCATATATGTCCCTGATATGTTGTAGTCACCGCTGGGCTCATCCTTAATGACTAAGAAAGGGGAGGGATTTGAAAACGAAATTTAAGGTGAATACGCGTTCAGTTTGGTTGGTTTCTAGTGCCACATCTTCTTACAATTCCCTGTTTATTCATCTGTGAACCATCCCCCAGTAAACTGCAGCCGTGCGGTCAGAATATAGCATTATTAGTCTGGTAATTGTGTACTGCTTTCCTCCTGTGTAAGTTTCAGCTTGTCCAATTGACCCTACATC
Organism: Triturus cristatus; assembly: GCF_964204655.1. Lineage (NCBI taxonomy): Eukaryota > Metazoa > Chordata > Amphibia > Caudata > Salamandridae > Triturus > Triturus cristatus. The sequence goes on along the minus strand of NC_140590.1, from coordinate 953,700,883 downwards.
TCCTCCATGCCAATTAATTCAGTATCTCTGGAAATAGTTTGAATGTTGGCACTCTTGTGAAACTTCTGCGACATTCACAGGCATATTGTAAGGGATCCTCTTCATGGTGTTGGCCGTGTGCTGTTTGCGATGTTGTTATGGGGTACTTGCATATCACCATGCCCAGTACAGAAGTGCAGTCTCCAACCAGCAGCATAAATATGTGTGCATGTGGTGTACACAGTTCACTCAGATTTGAGACTTGAAAAAAGGACATATCATCTGTGTTGTGTGTGTTCATTTAATAGGCAAGTGCTACTCCATTCATGGAAAGAATCAACAATGCTCTCCTGATTTATTTCAACATGCACCACCGCTAGTGCTGTTCCCCGTGGCACCTGAATTCTCACTCCACTGGATTTGGGTGCTCACTCAGTGAACTCTAAACGACGCCTCCGTGTTTTAGGGATTTTCCTAGTTTTTCCTATATTAGACGTTTCCTGTAGAAACACATTTTGGACAGCATGTTGCCTCAGGTATGACCCAACTGAGCTAATTTTTATCTAAGTGTTCAGTCCACTGATGTTCCTGGTCATCATATGTATTCTGTAACCCATTATTGTCATCAGTCTGAGAGTTCAGTTAACCAAACATGCTCCCCTGCGAATCAGTCCTTTCCATCTGCCCCACAGCAAGCACCTGATAACGCCTGAATCAGGTGTCAAACTTTGCACCCATCTGATCTTGTGGCATGGTACCGCAGATCTGGGTCCTAGCTCCCCATAAGCTGCACGCTAACCAGACAGGCAGGCTAGGCATGTCCTACAACTAAGAACTACAACTTTCATGTCCATTGTCAAAGTGAGTTCAGCACTATCCACCCCTCTGGTTCTGCTTATAGAGAAGCTAAATAGTTCCCCTGTTGTGCCTAGACCGGATTGGGAGCAATTCAGGAGTTGGGTTGCACTCACACAGTGCATCTGTACAAAGATGCACGCTTAGTATAAATAACGCACCTATGCACTTCCCCATGACAGCCGAACCAATTTGATTCTATGGTATATCCTTGCCTGAGATCTCTCTCCAAACTCATGATCCTGATTCAGGCCTCTCTTTGGGCAGTAGTCAACAATCTGCTCCCTTCGGTGTTTTATGTGACAAAATAGGACCCTAAGGAAGTGCTTTCTGCCTCTAGCCTAGGTTGTGGGAAACCTATGCAGGGACTTTTGTTGGTCTGCCGTCTTCTAGCATGTTTGTATGACATCAGTATCAAGGTCAGGGATATCGACCAGCACATATATCGACTCCACAGTTTTTACAAAAAACTTAACATCAAGGAAAGCATACAGACAAAAGTATAGATTTACTACTCTCAACTCCCCATGTTAGTGGTAAATATCGTGGAGTCACTATAAGTGCAGGTCTATATTTAACCTTCAATATTGTTGTAGAGCACCCTATTTCCTGATGCTGTCTGAGGGCCCCTAGCGACTCTGCCTGTGATGTTGATGGCAGTGGCCCATTTTAGTCCACCACCCTATTCGATGAGCCGCTGCAATAGAATTTTATTCGGAATTTTATATTGCACAAATCAGAGCACTTTACATGAGCACCAGTTGCGTTACAGACAGACAAATTCATTTGATTTTTTTGTTAGGCGCGGGGAGATTAAGTGATTTGCCCAGAATTACAGGATGTTTAGCGTTGTTGCCGAGACTCGAACCCAGTTCCCCAGCTTTGAAGTCGACCTCCCTAGCCGTTAGGCCACATCCTCTCCCAGAATTCGATCTGTACATGATGCCACCTTTATGGTGTTTGCCCTAATAGTTCCATGCTAGTTAAGGTGTTTGAAAGAATCCTCGTATAATCTTCATTGGGATCGAAATAGCAACATATTTTCAGTTCTTAATCTCCTTTTTTCAGGACATCAAACCATGTCTTTTTATTTGCACACTTCAGTGAATTCATGGAAAAACTTTGCTTGTGTTCTCAAAGCGAAGTGACCCTCAGTGGCTGTTGGCTGCAGCGTGAAGTCCTAGTAGTTCAGAATGCAAAATATGACAGCTCTAGAGTAAGCCCTTGGCGGAGAAAGAGCCCCAAGACTCTTTGTGTTCTTGCAACAAAAAAAGTGAGAACACCCTTTGGACTCAGCCCTCTTTTATCTTCTCCTACTTGAAAATGTCCATGCTCGATCCCCACACTTGTTCTGGCAATCCCACCATATAGAAATTGCTGCTCCTTGACCTCACGTCTGCCTCTTATACACCAGGCTTCCGCAATTTGGTGACTTGATTTGGGCCATTTCCAATGAGATGTGTTTTGTTATGTTTTCTGCCAGAGTCACTCAGCCCACTACCTTCCACAGGGCCCTGTGGGCCATTTAAGACCCACTGCTATGGCCTCAGTTAGGATCTGGTCTCTCGTACACCGACAGGACATCTTCTATCAAGAGTACAGGTGTCACTAGTTGCTTAAACTGTGAGGCATTTGGAAATTGTGGGGATAATCACTTGTCGGGAGCAAGAATATTGTTCCTATCCATTTTTTTTGTTTGACTTATTTTGTTTGCCTTGTCTCTACGCACAGTGGGCTCGGGAATATGTCACATTTGCAGGGACACACACAAGGTGTGCTGTCTATCTATCAATTCAATTCTTGTCTCTTGGCAGGAGAATACTAGATGCCAGTGTCTATGCACCTAACTCCAGGATTACAGGTTGAACTTTGCTGCATCTCCCTCCCGCAGGGATATATGTCACAAAGGTAGATCAGCAGCCTGTCACTCTCACTTTCAGGCTGGAGGATGAGCAAGGACCAAAGACTCTAAAGCGCTGCTGGTATTGTCCTTTATGAGGAGAAGCTCCTGCCTGTTGAAGAAGATGCTGGTCTTTCCAAAAGTGCCTTCAATATATCTACAACCACTAATCTTACGATAGATTGAGATATTGTTTTACAATACAAGACCGTTCAGGGAGGAAGAGGCGGGGATCGTGAAGAAAGTGTTTGTGTATTTGCCTGAAGCACAAAAAGTACACTTTCAAATGGTAACATGACAAGTGATCTAAGAAGGAGATAGTTAAAAATAATTGGACTCTTTATAAAAATAAATAAATAAAATATTCAGTATAATGTACTATGACTGTGTTCCTTCAAATGTATAAATATAGTTACCAAGAGGTAATTTTTATTATATGTATATATTCTAAGTGAGTAAAACAAACTTTGGCAGAAGCCAAACCCAAAACCCAATAGCTCTAGCTTTGTGTGGTAATAGCTGGATGACTTTGTGTGTGTTGCGCCCAGCTCTCCTAGCAAGCCAATCTTGTGATGAAGCAACATCTTGGGCTACACCAATGTGAAAGCTGAGTGTAGGGCCCATCTATTGAACAGACTGCATTAGCGTAGATAAGCCATACGTTCACAAAAGTATGTTACAGAAATAAGTCAGAGGATGGAATTTCCATTGTACGTGATGAACTTAATAGGCATACACAACAAATATTACAAAGCAGACATTTTTGACAAAGGGACAGCATTTGCATTGTATCTTTAAGAACGTATGAGTACATGAACAGTTTTACTTTGTAAACAAAAAGCTGTCAATCCAACAACATGTTATCATGACAGCAGAGTAAAACAAATTAACGTGTGTGATTAGTAAATAGCACTATGAAAAATTCACTTCCCAAACGAAAATCCATAAATTAGCAAATAAAATGTTGCTGTGTCAGTCAAGTAAATCCATGAAAGAACACACATTGGCTACACTTTATATCGAATGGGCAGTCTGAAAACAGGATGCTCCATCCCCAAAACCTAACGTGAAAACACATGGGACAATGCAACCATCCAGGAAAAGCCAGCTTCTGACTGGGACCTACCCTTGTCTGAAGGATTTGTGAAAAGATGTTGACATGGGGTGTTCCAGACAATTAAGCTGTGTATAGCCGTACCTAAAAAGAGTGATTCAAAGTTTTAATTTAGATAGTTATGACTTTTTCAGGAAGCATTGCTGAATTAAACTCTTAATTGAGCTGAATGGCTCTGGCCTGCTACCAACTCGCAGAACACTAAAAGTAGTATTTAAATTTCTTTATTAATGAAGCCAGGTATCCAACTCTGTTTTTCCCGATCCCTCCTGGTCCTACCCCTGGAAGGAATGGACAGTCGTGTATCCTGCGCTGCTACCAAATGTTTTTGCGCATCATTACCTGAAGCCTATTTATCTGATCTATGTGTCTCTCACGCAGGAATATCCTTTAGTTAGTTATGTCTTGCATGTAGCCAGGATCATGAAATTATTAGTAAGGCTCAAGTTACATGACCTAATTTTGAATGTAAATTGGCAAGAATTGTAGGATAATAGTGTGATAGGCTTATCAACTTCAGAAATGTAAGCAATTGTATCCGTTTTAGGAGGAGGCAATGCGAGTAAGCTCATTGCCCATTCTCTGCCCTTACTCCCCCCGCATACACACTCCCCCATCTTCTCATACTCACCAGTAGTACTTGACTTGTGATCGTTGACAGTCACGGGCCTAAAACTTTCCCCGAATTACAGCAAATGAGTGAAGTGAGCGAGCCAGACTACTTCTAGGAGCATTTAAGGGATTCTCCCCTGAGAAAAGTTTGAAAACAAATGGGGCACATAATACATTTTAAAGCACAATTTTCACACAAATTGGCTAAAAAGCCATAGGACCTGAGAGGGCAGTCGTGAAATATTTCATAACTTTCAGGATATTCCAAGGAAGCCTGACACTCCCTGGAAATTGCCCCCATTTTTTCAAAATTTGCATGGTTTAACCCCATATGTCAGAAATTATCCTTAGTATTCTAGGGCCAGAATTTTGCCCTAGGTGTCCTAATTTGTCAAAAAGTACCTCCAATTATGCCATGGTCAACAATCTGTCATATGACATGGATTCCAACATTATGCCAAGAAACACACACAATACCCCAGTGCCAAAATTTGACCACAAATAACCCTTATGGTCTGTGGGCACCCACAAATGGCAAACCTTAGCTTTAGTGTGCGAAGATCCGCATTTTGTCATGTGTGACCGCATACCAATTACTTCCAGTATATCAGCACCAGCATTTTGTCACGGGTGCACCCATATGCCAAGAATTACCTCCAGTATGCTAGAGCCTGTGTTTTGACGTGAGTAATACCCCCACCTATATTCCATGGGTGAAATGGACATAAGCCAAGAGTAATCTCAAGAATGCCAGGGTCAGTGATGTGTATGCCTATATTGTATATGAACAGTTGGCTCACTGCCTATATTTTTTCTGTTTCAAAACTGCATAAATATATATCTTTTTTTAAGTATGCCAAAAGCACACTCACTAGGGTAACATAGACACAAACTCCCACACTAGCACTTTCACATACTCGGACACACACACACACACATACATACATTTTCTCTTGCACGTTCTCTCTCACAGTCACATTCATCTTCCCATTTTTGCAATCCATGATACTGTCTTGCCTGTTAGTGAAGCTTGGAAAACATTTTCTTTCTTCAGTATTCAAAAGTCAAAACAGATGCCATTGCCAAAGCTTGTTGTAGTACATTACGTGGATGAAGTAGTTCACTTCAAAATAGCTGAACAGGGTTAATATTCAGATTTAGATGCGGTCCAATCAGTAACAGCATTAGAAATGGACTAGGCCACTTTGCAAACTTTACAACAGTGTAGAAGTGTGCTTATATTATGCATGACTCCTTCAAGCCAGCAGCGCTTTGCATGTCGGGATGTTTAGCTCTTACTTACAATGTTTAAAAAAGCCCCAGAAAGCAGCATTGTAGTTGCTCAAGATGGTGGCACGCAAGAAAATGGACCCACTTGCCAACTCCGTAAAAAGTTTTTTAAAAAAAGGTTTCTAATTTTGTTATCCACACCCTCCTTGCATTTGAGGCTCACTAAAGACAGACAGGCATTTTAGGAGACAAAAATGCTAGTTGCAACATTGTCAGCCCACTGTCTCATCATCATCACTTCTATTGTCACCAGATAAAAGCTTGGAAAATAAAAGCTGTTATTGTAACAGAAATAAAATGGCAGGCATTTTTAACACAGGGTATGAATGTTTTATTTTTTTTGCAGTTTTATATAGCATAAACTCGACCAGAAGGAATTGGAGCGCTTTACAGGAGCACCAGTGACATTACACAAGGGCCCATTCTTTTTAAAATTTTATTTTTTTAGGCAGTTTAAAAACAATTTAAATTAGGAAGCTGCGCAGTCATTGTCGAGTTCACCTTCTAACCCTGTTAAAACAACTTCTCCCACAGAGAGAAGTAAAGGCATCCTAGAGAAAGAAAAGGTTATGTGATTCATTCGTAAATAACAAGCGTACTGAAAGCTGCTTTTATGATTTGCAACATAACAACTGTATAGTGACTTTGAGCTGCCTTGAAAAGCTCTTGGCACATTTTGCCCAGGCGAATTGTGCAGACTGGAAAAACTGGAGATTGTTTATTCATCTAAATTAAACAGAAGCTTTATAATCCCTGCAGTCGATCCGGATCCATTTTTTTCATTCTGTTTTTTACAACACCTTTTATTGTTTACATATTAAACAATGTAAACCCAGATACATACATGACAAAGAAAATGAACATCAAACCCAGCACTGTCACATTATGCATGTCATATACAGCAAGCAGGGCATCTTGCTCTCTTCTCATATGCCGTAGGGCTGCTCCCACCTGGGGACCACAACTTCTATGTTTATTTGACTTATTTGCCTCTTGAATCATGTCTTCTGCTTTGGAGCAATAATTCATGCCTCCTGTCAACTTTCCAAATGTAGGAGATTTTTCACTTCTCCGGTGGCGTGCAATGTCCCTTTTTGGCCACCAACAGCGATTGTGTCACCTTGACCTCCTCCCACAGCCCTCCATTATGCCGAGTACGGCTACTGGGTCCAAGTCAGCTGGGTAGCCAAGCACCATCCCCAATGCCTGGTGTGTCGACTTCTGGTATTAGACGATCACAGAGCATTCCCAAACAGCGTGCAGAAAGGAGCCCCTGGGTGTGGCACAGCGTGAGCAGTTGGGTGTGGCCTTGCCTAAGTGCCAGACTCTCATAGAACGAAAGTAAGTTCTATGGAAGTAATTCAGTTGTCACGCTCCGTCTTCCGGTGTTCCTCGGGGTTGTACTGATGCTGAATGGGGTCCACCTCTCGACCTCCCCAAGTCCGGAATTATAGAATAACAGAGACTGGTGAGGTGGTCGAGCGAGGGAAGGAAAGGGTAGGGACAGCAGGGAAGGAGATCTGTAACGAGAAAACACACAATCAACCTGCGTGGTGGAACACTGTCTCACGAACATGTAATAACTAGTGCAGCGTGGTTCTACCCAGGGACAACCCCCTACCTGTAACGGAAGAGAACAATGCAGTTTTGTCAGGAGAGAGGGTCCAGGGGAAGACACAGGTACAGCCCAAAATTCTACTCAGAGCTCTTCGACCCCCTCGCTTGAACCTTCTTCTGAACAGAATGAAAGGAGAATAAACCATACAGTGGGTACTGTTTTCAGTCACAGTGGTGGGTCCGTTATGCCAGATAATGCAAACAAAACGTATCTAAACTTTGGCGAGAAGTAATTAAACAATATCTCCCGTTAAGGAGTCTTACGGTTTCGTAGTACTGAGGTGCTGGTAGTATGCCCTTGCCTTCGGGTGTGTAGCAGTCGTGGGGAACACTGCCACGGTATTGAGATGCCTACAAACCGCACCACAAGAGGCTTTAGCGCTCCTCTGCACGAGGCTCCGCCAAGGAGTCTCTCCAACAGAGGAGCGAACAAGGAAGGTGCCTTCCAACAGCACCACAAGAGGCTTTAGCGCTCCTCTGCACGAGGCTCCGCCAAGGAGTCTCTCCAACAGAGGAGTGAACAAGGAAGGTGCCTTCAAACAGCATCACAAGAGGCTTTAGCGCTCCTCTGCACGAGGCTCCGCCAAGGAGTCTCTCCAACAGAGGAGCGAACATGGAAGGTGCCTTCCAACAGCACCACAAGAGGCTTTAGCGCTCCTCTGCACGAGGCTCCGCCAAGGAGTCTCTCCAACAGAGGAGCGAACAAGGAAGGTGCCTTCCAACAGCACCACAAGAGGCTTTAGCGCTCCTCTGCACGAGGCTCCGCCAAGGAGTCTCTCCAACAGAGGAGCGAACAAGGAAAGTGCCGGTTCGGATCGAGGGCTGCTCTGCGACTTCTACTCACGTCCAGCGTCAAGAAGCGCTGAAGCCGGTCTTCGGGTCGGAGCGTTTCAACGGCTCGCCAGGACTGGACGCCGAGGAGGAATAACCAGCGTCTGTTTGCGCTTCCGGCTCACAGATAAGGGATTCGGCGCACAGCATATGCGTCACATTCAGACGCGTCGCGCGCTGCGCCTCATGGGAATTGTAGTCTTTTCCAAATCGGGGCAGTCAGTGACTACCGGGTGCTCGGCCTGACATCAGTTGACTCAGTCTAAAGCAGATTAAATGGCCAGGGACCTCAAGGCTATTTTTGCCACCACACAATCAATGTCATCCAGTCCGGCGCCCCCAGTCCGGCCCTAATATTTCCTGTAGTTTTCTAAGGAGGTCAGGTTTGTTAATCATTTATGACTTTGTGTATACTAAATATGCATTTCTTACCTCTCTGTTCCATAGTCAACTTGGACTCTAGGGGGCTGATAATATGGGAATTCCTTCAATTTGTCTTGATATGGTTCAAAGACATGTTGCAACTGCAGGTGTTTAAAGAACTGCGTTTTCTGTAGGTAACAGTCTGCGGAGAGCTGCTCAAATGATTTCATATGATCGAGAACCCACACATCACCTAGCATCAATATGATTATCAAGTCCCAAGTGCGAAAGCAATATTGCCTGGGCGTATGGGTGAGCCCTGTCCCCTGCCACAAGGGAGTTCCTTGTCTCAGGCCTCCTTCCGTTTAATGTGTTTAGAGCTTCATGCCAGCAGAGCAGAGGCATTCGGGTGATGGGTGCAGCCCATGGAGGACGATGGTCCCATGGATGGAGTGCAAGCTTGGTGTTTCCAGGAGATCCAGCTCCAGCCTGAGCGCCGGGTCCCCTCTGTCACAGAAGAGCCAGCCATTCATTGAGACGACCTAAGAGGGGTCTGTACACACTTAATAAAGAAACCCATTCTTTTAGTTGTTTATCACGTTTGGAATGCAGATTCCACCTTAGCAATGTTTCCAGTGCCTTGGTGTGATTCAGCACTCGGAGGAAACGTATCCAGCACCTACATCACAATACTACCCATACAGCAATTAACAGGGAATGCTCCACTGTGGGATTTCAGCCGTGTGCCCTGTTTTATTTGCTTTGCCAAGAAAAGTGCCTGTGATTTAGAGTTTGATTCTGCCCGATCTATTCAGAACCTCTGTTGCTTGATAGAAAATGGACAAAAGTGGTGTACTTTTATAGCGAACGTCTCTGAAGACGTAACTATCGGGCTTCTGGGTGGCAGAGTGAATGCAAGTGGCCTGCTCAGGAATCCAGCCTCCTGGACCACATTTGTTTTAAACAGGACCATATCGAGTACAAGCGAAGTCTTTTAATTCTAAAAGGCTTACCTGTTTCGCTGTAGGCTAGAGGGCAGTCGTTCTCCATGTAGTTTCAAACTTGTCTAGCTGTGCAGTGCCCACTAGTTTTTAATAAAAACATCCTTATGATCTAGTCCTTCCATTAAGTGCATCGCCGAAGATGCCTTTAAACTCGGAGCATTAATGTTAGTTGCTTTTTTTCTGTGTCCCTTCATACAGGTCTGGATATCTGCACCTCAGATATCTGTTTGATTACAAACAATTTCTATTCAAAATCAAAAACTGACAGTGTAGCAGGGATGTTACCAGAGGAGACTACAGGGTTCAGCCATTTCATATGTGCTGCAAACACATGTCACATGGTGTCTGCCTGTGGTATTTTGGGCTAAGCGCAACTCCAAATGCTCCCTTACACACCGAAAAGGCAATCAGGGAGCAGGAGGCCAAACTTTACACAGCAGAACACAAGAAGAAAGGCCATTTTCGTTTGTTACCACCTTCAGGTAAGTCAAAATCAAAGTTGAAGTTAAAGGCCAAAGCTTTCAACAAGAAGCAAATGAAGCACCATAAAAGACACTCCTCAACTACCGGATGTTCCTGTTGATGGGAAAGGTCAGGTAGTGGCCATCCTTGGGATCTGACTCTGGCTTTACCCTTCTCCTCCAAACTCATCCTCATCCTTGAAAACAATTGCCCGGGTTACCCTGGCCACCTTAAGATCCACAGCAGGTTGCAGCCTTCAAAGAGACCATGCTGCCAATGTTCAGTATTATTGTGTGTCCCTCTGGTACACCTTCCAGCCCCATGGCCAGTACTGACTGACCCCGCTCAGCATCTGCCCGATCCCCCATCAGCAGCAGGCCTCGCCTCTTCTTCCTTGCTGAGGGACTCGCCTGCTGTCAGCTCACCAGAGATGACAGAGGGTCTGGCAATACTGCTGTTGAATCGACTGACACCACCACTGGAGTCAGACTCGTCTTCTGAGGGATTCTGCCTGTGTTACACTTTACAACCACAAAGGCGCAGCCCTGTTGTGTAAATGAACCCCTGGCGCCACCACGACTACATCGTCGGAGACTTGCCAGAATTTAACCTTTATTCAGATCGGACTCTGATACAGCTCAGCTGAGGATGATGATACTGAGGTGCATACATTTCTCTCCCCACACTACCCTGATGCTGGCCTTTAGTCACACTTACAAAACTCCTGTGGCCTTCATGTTTTACGTGAGTCCTCTATGGCCTCTCCAGGTGGTCTTCCCACTGAGGAGAGCGTTTCCTTTGCAGTGGTATTTTGCAGAAATGTTGGAACATTATTTGCCATCAGAAGAAACTAACGCCATTTTGCTTACAGTGTTCCTTCAGCATGGCCTCTTTACTTCTGATTTGCTTTAGTCTTTTAACGAGGCACTAAGATTCTATTATGATACTTAGTCTAAGCAATTTTTGGTCCCAGTTGTTAGCCCTCCCCCTACAAGATGACCTAGACGGGCACCTGTGGACTCTCTGTGGAATTTCTGATATAACACCAATTACCTGAGAGTATGATGGTGTAGGCATCGATTTGCAAGGTTAATCCTAACTCATTCCCTTCTATTCACCCAGAAACAGGTTTGAAAGAAGTTGATGCCATTGGCGAAAAGATGTTTTCATCGATCAGATTAACATTGGTTCCCTGATAGCTCACTACTGCCTTACCTTTTGGGATATACCTTGATAGATCCCGCCTGCATTTCCAAATAATCTCCATGCATCCTCTCTGCAAACTGTAAAAGTCAGACTATGTTATCTTCAGCAGAAATACCTGGATATGCTTTACTGGATTTTCCAGGGACGTTTAGGCCTCCTTTAATGGACATGCCTTTTGATAGTGATTGGCTTTTTGGTGATCAGACTGATTCTGCCTTGGAAACGTTTGAGACAAGTGGTATGAGGGTGTCCTTTTTGAGTTAAGCAGTAACAACATGGCAGTTTCACCAGCAGGACTGCAAGTTTCAAATGTACTCAAAGGGCCTTGCCTTTTATCGGCGTCAACCCCCTCAGCCAGTCTAACAGGCCACGCGTTCAGGCCTTCAGAGGTAGAGGCAGGGCGAAGGGGAAACGAGAGCAGCATTAATCGCCTTCCTCCTCCTTGCCCAGTTCCACACAGAAACCTCTTTAGTACATGTTTGGATGAATTTCAGTGCGAGGCCAAATCAGACACTTGTCTCACTTGTGTTCAATAAGTTCAGACCAATTGGTCCTTCACTTCATCCAAGTTGGTTATGCCCTACCCTTTCAGGAGGCTCCTGCCCACATTCAACCTGTCTTTACACCACAGATCATGCGCAACTCCTCTCCATGGTGGTGTTATTGTATATCATCAAGTGCATGTTCAAGTTTGTGCCCAAAGTAGAATGGAAACTTGGATGTTACTCCTACTTCCTCGTCCCCTAAAAGGACGGAAACATGTGGCCCGTACTGGTCCTCAGACTTTTGAACTTGGTCTCCCGAATGAGATATTCATAATTTTGACCCTTGCCCAATTCTTGTCAGCCTTCGACCCCCAGGACTGGATTATATCTTTGGACTTGTACTATGCACTTTTCTTGTAGTCTTACAGTTCTACTGTAAATGCCTGCATTTTGTGGTGAGTTTCACTTACTTTCAGTTTTTCTGTGCTTCCTTTTGGCCTTAATTTGATCCATCAGGTCTTTACAAAGGTTATGTTAGTGGGTGCGGCCCATCTTCGCAGGACAGGCATACACATATTCCTGCACCTCAATGACTGGCTTTGGAAGACAAGTTTACCTCGGAGCACCTACAGAACAAGATGTCCCTACTGCTCCAGTGGGGGTTCTCCATCAATAAGCCTGAATTTTAGCTCCAGCCCATGCATAGATTGTCCTTCTTGAAGCTATCTGACAGTCATTTTGAAGACTCCTCCATCCTTGTAACAAGTCTGGGTTGTTTCGGTTATGATCCCAAAGTTTCAGACAAAAGCTGTTCTCGTAGCGGTTTTGAGGATGCTAGGCATTCTGCTAGTGCCCTTTACTTAGTGGCACATGTGTGTACTTCAGTGAGACTTGGAACTGCAGCGGGTCCAACATTAAGGGTGTTTTTCAGACAAGATCTGTACTTCTGAGGGGGCCTCTCTGGACCAACACTGGTAAATGACAGGCGCCAATCTGATGTTTAGTTCTGCGATGGGTTTTGAATAGGCAGGAAGAATGACGCTTAAGCTGGTTAACAGTGGAGTGTGAGAAAAAAAAATGAATGGTTACGGTGCTGCCAGGTCAGAGGAAAACCCGGATAACCCCTGCAATTATGTGGGTGCGGACCCACACAGAAAATTTAGACAAAGTCCTGGGCACACGTTCAAGGCCAATCTGATGTTTGGCAGACTATTTAGCCTTTACCTTACCAGTGGCCAGTGTAGCAACAGATGTGTCATTCCTCTACTTGGAAGGTCACTTCAATGAAATGGAAATATGGGATTTTGGGGTCCCCATCAGAGCAACGCTTTCCCATAAATTTGTTGGAGCTGCGTGTCATACGCTTTGCCCTGAAGGCATTTCTAGCATCGATCATAGACAAGTTGATTCAGGTGCCGTGACACTTTAACAGGCAGGGCGGCATGGGATCACCCGCTCTCTCTCTGGTTGCATTAGCTAGCATTTAGCAACATTTTGGTTCAGTAAGCCATTCAGCGGGACCCCTCAACATCAAGTTAGGTGTGATCTTGAAAACCACAAATGTGTACACCCGGAGGTTAAGCAAGAGATCTTCTCCCAATGGGGCCCATCGTTGGCAGACCTTTATACCTTCCTCCGAAAACATTTATTTTCATACCTTTTGTGCCCTTCAGTTTATTCATCAGGAATTCTAGGAGCCATATTTTGCTTTTGGTGGAGCTTACGTCTTCTATACATGCTTCCATCCTGAACATTCTAAAATAGGTGATGTGTGACCAAGAGCAGGTTATGCTGATGGCCCTGGATTGGGCTTTGAAGGGCTGGTACTTCCATGTGCTTTCCCTGAGCATTTGCCTTCCACTTTGGCTTCCTTTCTGGGGTGGACCTTATATCTCAGCAACAAGGCAGGGTGTTTCATCTGAACCTGTACAGTTTAAACATTTGTGCAACATTGAGTGGTACCAGCTGAGAGAATCACATTGATGATGAGCTTTGTGTTGGCTTCCCCAGTGCGAAGGGAAAGGCAGGTAAGGAGAGATCATTAGCACACTGAATTTTCCTTTGCATTACGTTGTGTGGTTGCCCTGGCCATAAAGATCCTCCAACAGGCCTCAGGGCTCCTTCCACCAGAGTGTGGGCTGAAAGTGGAGCCCTTGGTCGGGGTGCTCTCAGGTACGCAGGGAGGACCATACTGCCTTTTTGGTCATCTAGGATTTCCTTGTGTAAGTCCAGTCCTCATACCCACCTCCTTTGCAGGCGATGCCTTTGTTATTGATCAAAGATAAGGAATCTGTGGATCGGAGTATCCATCAGATGAAAAATTTAGATTCGCTCACAAACTTCTCTCATCAGTTTTGTCAATCATGTTTCTGCATCTCAGAACATGTAAAAAAAGGAGGAAAATGTACTTCAACAAAGCTTGCACCCCTATGACACCCTTATGTGGCTCAGTGTTGTCATGTCGGAGGAGGAATAAAGGCAGATTGTGCCACTTACCAGTCCATAGGAGCTATTGAAACATTCTGCATCTGGTCTGATCCATTTGAGAGGACTCACAAGCATATGTGGGGAGATAGAGTATCTACCAGAAAGAGCATTATCGAAGGTAAGTGACTTATTCATCGGGAAGGAACTATTAGCGTAATAGGAATAAGATAAGTATTTAATGGAATTAAAAGGTAGATTAACTTCTATGTTGACTGCCAAGCAAAGAAATGATCACAGAAAACTTGCTTTTTGTCTGCCTTGTTATGATACAGAAGCAAGAGGCATGCAGAAGGTGACTCTAAGGGCCCTCAGAATATGCAGAAAAAAGTCATGTCACCTACATGTCAATTATCAATCGAAAAAACATTGCAACAAGTCTAAACGTTTTATAAAGTCACAACTATTGTTGACTAATTGGAATAGTTTGCAGCAAACAATGATAAAATAAAATAGAATTGCAAATATGCTTCTTTTTTGTTCGGAGATCTACAGCTGATTAGACTTGTCATGAGGCTCTATGGGAGTTGAATTAAGATTGTAGATGTTCAACTTCGTTTTAACGGTGCCAATACATAGATATCAATATCTAGTAAGATGAACATGTTACGCTTCTGCTATAATGGACATCACGAATAGTAATTATCCCTGGTTGTAGTTTAAATACTGGCACAACCCCTTCCAATGAGAGAGAGATGCCACCTTAATTCCAAGCCATAAAGAATGCTCAAGGTAAGTCTTGATCCACAATCGTTTGTTGACCTTGTTAAGCCTACGGGCCGAAATTTAACCACACTAGCACCCAAAATGCTGCTACACTGGATATTTCATAATATGTTTGCACAGAATGGCAACAGAAAAGAAGGTTCAGCAATACACATTGTAGTGGCATGAACCTTCATAGCAAAGCAGCTTACAGAAGAGGTGTCCTTCCGCTGCAATGTTCTTTCATTGACTTCACTCACTGGCGTTTGAGGTTTTTTTTTTTAATATACTTTATTGATTTTACATTGAAAAGTAAACCAGGAGACATTAGCTGGTAATTGTACATGTCATCATATAAAATCCCACAAGAAACATGATTGCAAGCAAATAGAGAAGTATTGCCCCAAGTATGTAACAAATCAGCAGTTGTCATAGAACAAGATAAGGTAGCCCCATCACTACACTGCTTTTCAGATGTTGTTCAATATGATCACATCTCAATTGACCATGCAGTGTTATATATCTGACCAGAGAAACAATTCCAGGGAACCGTGTCTCTCCCATTGATAAAAACTAAACTAATCTCTATACCCACCCCCCCCCTTCAGACTCAGCCTGATTCCTACACATCCTATTGACCCACACCAGTACAGTATAATTATGTAAATCCACTGCTTCACATAGGAGCATTAATTACCTTTGTACAATAAAGACGTACTTCAGCCCAGACTGTTCCAGCATTCTGTCAGAAGGTTCGAGGGGATGTATAAGGAAACAATCAGTACGGTGGCACATCAACAGCAATAAACTCTTCCAATAACATATTCCAGTCCATAGAAATGGGTTTTTTGCGCAATCCCCTGTGTTCTTTTCTCTTCAGCTCAGCACCCTCTGCTTTGCCCCATCTAATCATTTCACTGTGCCATTCCTGTAGTGATGGCGGTTTAGCAGTCTTCCACCTCATGGAAGTAGCTAGTATTAAGGCAAGATTAGCAAATTTGTTAACAGGGTTTCCCTTCTTCCCTTTTGGGCCCAACCCCAGTAGACAGTACTCCAGCAAGTCATTATTTCGCACCGGGGCGATATCCTTCATTATATTACATTCGGGCGCCCAATAGTGCTTTAATCGTGGGCAGCTCCACAGCATATGTATTAGTTCTGCATCCGATGCATGACAGCGTGGGCAACTAACCACTGCGTCTGGAAACATGGAACTTATTCTGCGTGCAGTCAAGTAGGCCCTATGTAGGAGCATGAGTTTTATAAACTTAAATTTCGGGTTTCTGGATACCTTCTTAGGCTTTCCAATATAGTGACCCATTCTTTGTCAGTGAGCGCGCAACCCACGTCTATATCCCACCTGCTACGGAGGGGTTGGAGCAACACTGCTGTTATCGTGCGGATCCCTCTGTAGAGACACTTCGTCAAATGGCGTCCATTTCCCATCAAATATTGCATAGTGAGTAGCGCGTGTGTCGCTGGTTCTATCCCCTCCAGAGCCCAATTGGTGCATATGTATCTACTCACTGGCGTATGATAATCAAAATAATTGATTGAGGGGATCCTCTTACTTTGATACTCATCACCGGCGAAATGTTTGGCAACGGCTGCGCTGGGAAGCATACATTGCTTGCGGGATCTGTGACAGGCAAGATTCCACTCAATATACATTAGACAGGGATGTGCATTGCCACCATGGCATCTTATTGATTTGGAAGATTTCTCACATGCTGCATGTCTTCAATATGTTGCTTCGGAGCCCTGAGTGTCTTGTCTTCAGAGCTCAGACCCAACTGTTGAATAGTGTTAGTTTGATATACAGGATCTCAATAGCAATCCTTTTTTGTGAGAAATTCACAGAGGGTCCTCAGTAGGAGTGCTTTATTTATTGGTAATTGCGTGAGAGTTAAGTTCAAAGGGCTCAGTTATCAATAGTTCTCTGAAGTGCTTGTAGTTTGATTATGCTTTTAGGCTTCGGTTCAAAGCGCCCCTTATTTTAAAACTCCCAAGGATCTGTCTCTACAGAGTAGCCCGAATGTGCCGGAACCTTTGCAAATATTAACACTATAAACCACCTCTAAAAGGGTTACTGTGGCTCCCTGTGGATGCAAGGATCAATTTCAAAGTACATTGAAGAATTATGGAAACCACTTTCCTCCCAACTCCAGGAAATGTAAGGATGTTGTTTTCTCTTTCACATTATAAACAAGCATTGGCATAGCCAATAGGTCTCGCCTTTGGGACCTTATAAGTGTTTAGCTATGCAGCAGTTGCATAACTAAATACTTATAAGGTCCCAAAAGCGAGACCTATTGGCTATGGAAAGCGGCCATGCAGCCGCGAAAGTGAAAGTGATTGCGATCACGATCAAACATCAAAGCGGTCGCGAAAGTGAAAGTAATCGCAGTAAAGCGCGGCGCGCGCGCCCGTGCCCATGCACTGTAGCTGTAGGCTAGCCTGGTAGCACTTTTTGGAGCCCTCTCAATAAGTCTCGCCAGACCAGCGCATGCGCTGGGTCAGGCGAGACCTAAAAAGGGACTCCTGGTTTAGGAGACGTAGTTTAATTTCAGATTCCAGTGTGGGACACAGCCTAAAAAACGTTTTTGTGCGATGTGTTCCACTTAGACGTGCAATAAGCTTTGTTGATCGTGCCATACATAGGACCAAGTGCTTCCTTGAATCATTTTTACAAAAATGCATTGTCAGTCAGTGCAAGGGCATTATAAAGCCTGGTTCTCTTGGAAAAAATGGACATCTTGTCAATTACTTCTTATTGGTTTATTTTGGAATCTTTCATATAATAAATGGCTGGAACTGATGCATACAGAATAAACAAGAATTGCATAAAAATGAAAAGCAGAAGCCAAGCATTGTCTGAGAGCACACCTGGCCCAGGCAGCTGAAAGGAAATCTCCTTCCCCTACTCTTTATTTTATGAGAGCTCAGGTCAGTGAAAAGAAATCTCTGCCCCCCACTCTCTAGTCAATGCAGGTCCTACTCCTCAATGCTCCGTGGTACCGACGGACAGAGCGGGGCCACTTTTATCTGAGCAGGATGCCAGGTGAGGTGAGGCGGTCTCACGTACTATAGATAGGATTAAAATAAAGACGCTCCCCTAACAAATCGTAAGGAGAGGTTTGAAATTTGCAATAATCTAATTGGTTTGCACTGGGGTTAAATTTAGTTTAAATTTGATTTCACACTATCATACAGCAGTAGCAAGGGTTCTGTTTGGTCCTGGCGAAAGCCGGATTAATAGTCCCCATCGGCTGAAACATGTTGACCTAATTTTTGGACTTATGCAGTTATTTTGTCAAAACTGCGTCAACACTGTTTTTAACTGTTGCCACATGGATAGACATTAATAAATAGTTTTTCTTTCCATTGGGCATTTTTAACATCACTTTCTTCAAAAATGTATTGTTTTTTTGCACTGCTTTTGTCACCATTATGTATGTTTGTCAGCCACACTATCACTTGATAGACACCTCATCTCAAGATGTATAGAGAGGTGCCCGTACTGTTTGCAGCCTTGTTCTTTCTGATGGCTCAGACAGGGCTATCGGATCCCAAATGATGTGGGCTGCTATTTTGGTGGCTGATGGGATTCACGTTTCATGTGTAGACAATTTACATGTTTGAATTGCTTGATCTTTTTTGATTTGACCCTAGATTTCTGTGCTGTGGTATAAGTGGGTGCACTTGCCAAGTCGACATTGCAGTCACAGACTGCACACGGGCTCTGCAATGGCAGGCCTGATACACACTTTACAAGCTGCTTCTGTGGGTGGCACAACCAGTGCTGCAAGCCCACTAGCAGCATTTGATTACAGGCCCTGTGTACACATGGTGCACTGTACTAGGGTCTGACACGTAAATCAAATAAGCCAATCATGGAGTCACTAATCCATTACAACAATTGACAATAAGGAGCACTTGCACTGTGGCACTGAATAGCAGTGACACAGTGCCCAAAGCATCTAAACCAGCAAACATATCAAAAATACAGGAGGCAACAGCAAAAAATGGAAGGGAGACTCACGCCAATGGTGCCAGGTCTAACAAAGGGGTTTTAGGTAAACAAATCCTTGCAACAGAGAAAAAAACATGTTTCTAATTGTTTAACCCGTTGTATGCTCATGACGAGCCCAGCTCGTCATGAGGCACAGTGGAGCTGTGCTCATGACGAGTTGGGCTCGTCATAACCGTCATGCCACTCCCACACGTAATTGATTCCCCGCCTGTGCGGAAGAATCAATTAGTGGGCGGAGTCGTGACGAGCTGGGCTCGTCACGAGCACAGCACCGCCGCCGCCCCCCACCGCGCTTCGGGGGAATTACCCCCGCAGCGAAGGGGTTAATGTATTGCAGCAATTTTTGTCTTTGTCAGATAGTTCAGCTTAATGCCAGGCATTCTCATTGACTGGTTGTGAATATTGAAGCTGACTAGCCTGCGTCTTGATTCTGAAATGAATAATTTAACACAGGGGTGAGTTTGCAGGTGGGTAGAACGAGACGCCGGAGAGATGAGGTCTAGATGGACAAAGGAGATGTTTCTTTTCTTCTGGTCTCCACTTTGGTTAAAGTGTTAGAAGGAGTGTGAGCAAGGTCCAGGGTCCTCTGAAGGAGCAGAGCAGGCACAGTGTATGTCAGAACAGACTCAGATTTATTGTCAGATTGTTGCTGTTTTTTGGCTTGAGCTTTGCATGTTGATACCTTCAATACTCTATGTAATCAATTCAGTGCTTTAAATGGAAATACAGAAGCTCAGGTACTCACTATCTCAGATTGCTTGTTTGTTACTGAGAAGAGCCGGTATTCTCCCACCAACGGTATTCCTCCCTTGCTCACCAGTTGTAGTACTCAAATTACTTTCATATTTCACCATACTAATTACTTAAAATGTACTTGCATGTTTCACTATACTAATTCAACACTAATCCTCTATGGGTCCCGGAGTGGCGTGCTACTCACTGAAAAAAGCGATTCAACGCCTCGTCAGGGGTAGTAAGCGCTATACAAATGTTACAATACAATACAATACTCTTTCTTTCAAATTAAAAAGTACATCTATGTAGCACCAATTGCCTAACTTATCTGTTCTTTCAGATATTTGTTTTATGATGTATGCTTATAATACTGAGCTCACCTTTCAGTTGAACAGCTCACATGATCAGACTTGTACCTCATTCGAACAATGGATGACAGACACTTGGGTACATAATAATGTGCAAATTAAATTCAGATAAGACGTAGGTCCTTGATTATTGGCCAAATTAGCATAGTCTGTTTTGATACTGAATGTTTCATGAGTCTGGGTCCTCCACCGTCACTATGAATGTGGCAAATAGTCTTGGATTCTGTCTGGATAACAAGCTATCTTTGTCTTATCAGATCATTACGTTATTAGGCCAGATTTAGAATTTGGTGGACAGGGTACTCCGTCGCAAAAGCTACACAGTACACTCTGGCCAAACTCTTGGTCCACCTACCACATTCAAAGACGGATGGACTATAAGCTTTCCTTGGATGGATCGCCCATTGGTTCTGTCAATGGATAGCTTTCTCCAATGACCCAATAGAGTAGGGGCCATCGGAGAAAGGGCATTACACTATCCGCCACATTTAGGGTGAATGGTGTAATGTCCTTATTTTGTGTCTGTTACTGACAGATAACACCTGGTGGTGAGGGACAGAAAAGAACAAATAAATATCCTCACACATCCAGAGTGTGGAGGTCATTCGTTTTTTGTTTATTTTTTAGAAACAAACTCCTGGTGAAAGCCTGTCAAAGCTGACAGTGGTTGTCCACCAAATATTTTGTGTCTTTACGAGAACAACGGTTATGGTGGTTCCTTTCAAGGTACACAGATGACCGCTTTGCCGGCAGTCATCTCTAAATTTGGCAAGGAGTAGTACCAAATTTGAGTGGCAGAAACAGAGCCTCTAGCCTGTCCCATTCGGCAGTTACATGGACATAGAGGGATCGCTTTTTCAATGTGTATTGTATATTGTATCCTTTATACGCTAATGACATTATACTATACCTCTGCAACACCTGCGTAACCTCACCTCCGTTATACAAGAATTTACCCTGTTTCGAATACTTTCAGGAATTGTGATAAACTGGAATAAGTTCGCCATATTTCCACTGACACCGGCAACAAAGGAACAGTAGCTTGACTACCCTATTCTCTGGTGCTGTGCATGGCTCAGATACCCTGGCATTTGGGAGAGCCAAAACAGGAAGACCATAATCACTGAAAACTACTGCACTACCATAGCAAACATAGGGAGCAGGTGGCGAAGTGGATCAGATTCCCCCTGTCCTTGCATGGTAGAATTGCCCTGATGAAGATGATCATCCTGCTAAAGCTTCTGTACTTATTCAATAACATACTGATCCCCTTGAATAAGCAAGTTTTAACACCCTAAAGTCCCTCATGATTAAACTTATATGGGCCTCTAAACAGCCTCGGGTCAATTGGGAGACTCACTTTACCAAACGAGCAGGGAGGGCTAGCAAAGTCAGACTTTGAGCTATATTATCACTATGTGCAGGCCCAATATGCTTATTATTGGTTGCACCCTCCACACTATATGGTATATCTCACCTTTAAGCATAACGTAGCCTTCGCCATCCCGCTCTCCCCACTCACAGGGAAGGTGCCAAAACGTAAGCCCTCTGAATTCCCAACAGTGGCTCACACGCAGATGGCATGGGTGGGCCTGCCTAGGCGTTATGGGGGTTCTATTTTATATTCACCACATCAGGCCCTTACACACGTTCCCCTATTGTTAAGCACCCATGGCTTGAACATACTGGCCAGACTGGGGGGGGGGTGATGAAGTCCATGGGAGACTTATTCCCAGATGGAGAATGTCTGCCTACCTCTGCTGTGGCGGAACGGGAAGGGTCCTCAGCCCTAGACATATTTCTATATTTATGGATTCACTCACTAAGCAAAGAACACTACCACACCCTCCCGCAGGCACCCCCTGAATGCCAGGCATTGACCACCTTGCTGACAGAGGAGTCTAGTAAGCATATGGCCACTAGATTGTATTTGACAATGCTGGCTACGGCCCCACTGGTAACACTGGGCGCTAGGGACGTCTGAGAGGAGAAACGGTGACCCCCCAAGAAGTGGGCTTACTGCTGCACACACACTGGGGCTTTTGCCCTCAATGGCCGGTTTCGGTTTACTTTAAATTCTTGCACTGGATGTACCCTATTCCACTTAAATTATACGCCTGGGGCCTACAATTGGATTCCAGATGTGCCTGCTGTGGTGCAGCCGAGGCCGACTTTATCCATTGTGCCCATTTCCAACTATTGGATCCAGATATTCTGGGCCCTCTCTGCAATAATTAGCCTGAGAGTGTTGCCCTCGCCCAAACTGGCCTTAATAGGATGCATACTAAATATACCGCGGGAGTTGCACCGATATGCATCGATCGCACTTCTGATGGCAAAGAGGCGGGTGGCCTGCCATTGGTGGAGGGTACACTTACTTGCCTGCTGGTTTCACGACTTATCATTCAATCAGGAAAAATCGGACACCCTCTGTCTTCTACTGCCTCCTAAGAGCAGACCTTGAGACATATAGGACCCCCTGTGTGAATATCTGCTTACACAGAGCGTCCCTTAACCGGTCGGATGCCTCGATCAACAGCAGGATTGGTACTATTTCATCATAACTGCTGCACCACCGACTGGGAAGGAGCTGGATCTCTGGCTGGAATTGCCATACCGTGGATGTTGTTAATGGGTGCATACCTGCTGTATCATGGGGGTGAGAGGTCCTCCCCGATGTAGCCCACTCAGATTGAAGACACCACTACCTAGCTAGCCTGATTGCCTGCCTGTGCCCTGTCTAGACTAGATTCTACATTATAGTGCAACGCATTCTCCTGGACAATGTCTAAGGCATTGATTTTTTTTGTTGCTTTTTCTTTTGTAATCAATAAATAAATAAGTGTAAAAAATATTGGGTGGCAGAAGTAATGTCCGAGGTAATGTCCTCCCCACACTGACGGAGAGAGTACCGTCCGCTAAACTCTAAATCATGCCCAGTGACTCCTTTTCTATGGCTTACAATGTTTTAAAAAAGTATTTCCATTCTTACTCTAGAAAGGTTGTAAACTTGTTTCTCAAGCTTTAATAAATCCAGGATTGATCACTTGTAATAGCCTCTATTTTGGTGCGCCCAAGTTTTTATTTGCTAAGTTTCATAAATTTACAAAACCTGGCCATTAGTTTGATCGTTGGGACGTCATACAGCTCTGCATTGGCTTTCCATAAAAAAGAGAACTCTTTTTAAATCTTATAGTATGGTGCACCATGCAGTTAATGAGGTAGGCCCTCTGTATTTACAAGAGAAATGTCAGAAATATTTTCCTAAGAGGCTCCTTGTTCAGCTCAGGATAATACCCTGATACTGCTTCATTTCAGCTTCTCTGCCGTCAAATGTTGGAATGGCCTCCCCGTGATCTATTGACCGTCATTAATCTCGTAGGAAATGGTTAAAGCCTTTCATTTTTTAGATAATTTTGCTTTTATGTGTGGCTGTTAACCTCAGTTCGAGCTAGCGCCAGGATGCCCTCTTTGCCACAGTTTGCGGTTTAAAAGTTCAATTACTATAACAGAATCGGTACTCTGTGCCTGGGAGCGCACAAATACAGCACTGAACCAAATGGTTGCGTGGTGAAGTAGCTTCACTTTATTATTTTCTGCACTTGTCCTCTCTACCTCTGACATTTCGCATGTCAACCACAATAAACCAAGCGTGATACGCTATGACGGAGGTAGAGTTTCCGCTTTGCAGTTCCCTTCCACCATCCCCAGTGAAGATAGTCCCCTGTTCTTATGAGTTGCCACCAGACTTACCCTGTGCCATTTTCTTTGCTTAAAGTGGTGGTTGGCCACCTTGATTGGTTCATTGTTCCAGCTAAGTAGGGAGAGTTAGACTGGGTAGGACCATATTTTTGACCTGTGTAGACATAACTAAAGAAAACGTCAAATGAGGTGCAGTGGTCCATTTAGTACTTAAAACTTTGTAAAGTAATGCCCTGTGTTGGTGACTTGTGCCCTTTATTATAGTTTGTAGGAAACTTAAAACCCTCCAACCTCTGGAAAACACTGTATGTGGAGTAAAATATATTTAGTGAGTTTTCCTCCACAATCGCATCCATAAAGAGGGGGACATTCAGCTGATGAATGTAGTCTGTATGTTGAGAATTTCCTCCTGAAATTGGAGGACTTTCAGTTTCCTCCTGCCTCTAAACGAGGCCCTCAGTAAGTTATGATATGAGGTGTAAAATGTACCTGCGGTCTGCTAGTCGTAGTTTCCTGGTTCACCAGCCCAGCGCACCTCCTTACCCTCATGACACTAAGACCTCACGTGCTTTATCATTGATGGGCTCGATCACTATCATATCTCGGGTAGGCTGCTGCTACAGCTTCCATAGCCCAGCATTATTCTGCAACTATGTGCTGTGGGATCGAAAGACATCTGGTGGTGCCTTCTCCTGCCATTATGAACAAAGTGTCTAAGAAAATCAGTCGAAGTCTGAAAGGGTGTATTGATAAAAGAAAAATAATTATTTGTTGAATGACATATTCGCTCGACCGCAGGTCCTCGCAGACTGTATCAGAGCAAACGGTGCAAGCAAAGGCAAAGCGCACATTTATAGCACTTTACATACAGGCTTCCGCATAGGATCATATGAGGTTGTGAGTACCCAGGTACCGAAGTCTGAGAACATGAGATAGGAAGAAGACAAACTTCAGCTGCAACAAGAAGCTAAAATGTTTCGGCTGAGGAAGCTAATCGAGACTTTCTCGTCTCTGAAGCAAAGATATGAAAGAGAGGCTTAAAACGCCAGAGACGGGCACTATGTGTTTTTAGGCATCAACAAGAAAACGGGGCTGCAGCCGTTGCAGTTACGCTAAAGCAATTACTGACACAATTTACAATTATTCCCTCTTGCACTACTTATTAGCGCAAATTATGAAAGATCTCTGATCATTAAATGATTGATATTTGTAGACATTAATCAACTGTTTTTTTACATTAATTACAATTTAAACCCCACTGCCCCTTTTTTTTAAAAAAACCAAAGAGGTAGATTGTTGACAAGAGATTTTAGATTTCATGGGTAGAGAACAGGAACCAAGAAAAGAAAAGAAAACTTGTGTGAGGTTATTTATTGTAACCACCTAGTTAAACTGTGTGATCTTTGACAAATATGCATGGGTTACTGGCCATTCCACAGCTATGTAATATATATTTAGCTTTGAATGCAACTCAAATGCTCTACAGTACTCCAAATCATCTGTATTTCCTAAAGCTCGGTTCACCATCTTTTGGAGTAGTTGTTTCTTATTTCTGCCGTAGGGATACATATTCATAAATTTCCAGAAGTAAAATGCTCACAGTTGTGGAAAAGAGATTTGTGACTTGGGCCTATCTGACCCTATGTAGACCTGGGTGGAGGGAACGCCTTCGCCCATTGGTTTCCCACTACGACTGAGGGCAGTAATTGCTTTGATCATAAGGCATTGCACTGTGGTGGGAGAATGGTGGAGCAGTGACAAGCACTA
Source organism: Triturus cristatus (assembly GCF_964204655.1). Taxonomy (NCBI): domain Eukaryota; kingdom Metazoa; phylum Chordata; class Amphibia; order Caudata; family Salamandridae; genus Triturus; species Triturus cristatus. Next base: position 953,675,371 of record NC_140590.1, on the reverse strand, counting down.
CCATGCTGATGTCCCTGCAGGGCAGCTTGGCAGAACTCAGCTTCCCAGAATCCCCCACCTGGCAAGACAAGCCTGGGGATTCACCAGGGCCCATTTGTCCCCAACCCAAAACACCCTGGTGATTGCAGGATTACCTTGAATGAAAACACTCCCACCATCTAAAGGGAATGCTGGTATTTCCTGTGCTTTGGCCTGCTGCCTCCAGCCAAACAGTAGAAAAATCTTGCTGCAAATGCATCCACCCGTTTCTCATGTGGTCAGGATTTGGTGGGCTGCTGGTGGTAGGGTGACCAACTGGCATTGGTGCAAATTCAGGACGGTGAGTGTAAAAATTCAGGACAAAGGGTCAAAATTTAGGACACAAATTCAGGACAGGAGGTCAAAATTCAGGACAAATCTTCAGGACAATAGGTAAGTTTTACAGACACATCAGAGGAGGTCGCGCAATAGTATATAAGTAAGCCCAGCCATATCCAAACATATTCAACCATTTGCAAACCTATCCATCATGTATCCTTCCATCTATCATTTCACTCATCCATCCCTTCATCCATTCTTTCACTCATCAATCCATTATCCATCCATCCACCCTATCACCCTATCCATCGGTACACTCATCCATCCACTCTTCTACCCATCCATCCATTCAATCACCCATCCAGCCATTTACCCTTTCACCCATCCAGCCATCCTTTCACTTACTCATCCATCCACCCAGTCACTCATCCTTCCACCCATCCACCCTTTCAGTCATCCATCCATCCTCCTTTTCTCTCTCTATCGACCCTTTCACTTAGCCATCCTTCCTTCCATCTACTCATCCACTCATGAATCCATCCATTGACCCTATCACTCATCCATCCTTTCTCATCCATCTATCCTTTCACTCCTTCACTCATCTATTCATCCTTTTGTCCATCTACCCTCCACCCATACATTCAGCTATTTACCTTTTCTACCCTTTCACTCACTCATCCATCCTTACACCCACCCTTTCACTCATCCGTCCATCCATTCACCCTTGCACTTATCAATTCATTAATCCGTCAATCATTTCACTCATCCATCCACCCACTCACTCATCATCCACCTTTTCACTCATCCATCCACCCTTTTACCCATCCAGCTACCCTTCCACCCATACATTCAGCTATTTACCTTTTCTCTCATCCATCCTTCCACTCACTCATCAATCCATCCATCCTCTCTCATTATCCATCTATTCAATCTTTCATTCGTCCATTCCCCCTTTCACTAATTCATCCAGCCATCCCTTCACTTACTCACTCGCCCAACTTTTCATATTAATTTTGAGCTGAGCCTTTTTGAGAAGAGGCCCATCAAGAACTTCACCCTCGCTGAAGGAGCCATTCCAGGACTGGGACAGAAGCCACCCAGGGCGGAGACGGGATCCACCACAGGGGGGACAAGAGCCATCACAGGCGGGGGGGGGGGACAGGGGTCATCACGGGGGGGAAGGGGGGTAGGAGCCATCACAGGAGGGGGAACAGGATCTACCAGGGTGGGCACAGGGGTGGGCATGCAGTATTCTAGTATCATCTTGGTCTCTTCCAGGGTGGGGTAGGGATCCTCACCCCCTCCTGGACAGGACAACGAGGATACAGGCTCTCTTTCCAAAATGTTAGCTTTGCCACCCCCCACTGTAATGTACAGTACTTAAAGGAGATACTCCAAGAGAACTGATTCAACTGATTGTCCTCCATACTTTGTTAATCAGTGTGGGTGCGATTGCGCCATTTCTTTTTTATTTATTTATTACATTATAGATTGCATGTTTGAAGAACCGAGGTTTGCTTACAATTTAGTGACAGTAATTAAGCTCTGTGAAGAGAACCACGTGCTGCCTCGGTGTAATCAGGGCCCGGTTCTAGGATGTTTGGGGCCCTGGGCAGAAAGGGAATGTGTGAGGCCCCTCTAAATTGCAGACATGACACATTCAGGACTGTTTGCATCTGAATAGATGCCCCTGCTCCTGAAGCTGCAGCCCCTCCCTCTCAGTCACCTTCAAGCACCTCTTAACAGCTCATCAAGGGCTGAAGGTGTCAGGGTGGCCATCCCGCTGTGTCTCTCCAATGCTGCTGAGTATCTAAGCTCTGGTACTGCATCGGAGTCAAGAAGGGAGGTGGGTGGAAGCTGTGCCAGCTTAGGGTGTTGCGACCAGTGCCTGGTTAAAATTACGGACAAATGGCATCCGTTAAAGAATCCTTCACGGTACAACGGACAGACGGCCGAAATTACGGACTGTCCGTGAAATTTATGGACGGTTGGTCACCCTAGCTGGTGGTTTCAAAGACAGGGGTACTGCCTTCCAGCCGCGGCCCGTGGAGGGAGTTCCGTGGGGCGGAAAGGCGGGGCGGGGGGTACTAAAAACCAGAATATGGATAATTGGAGGTAAGTAAACAATTAAATAAATAAAACGAATTTCGTAGCGCGCTGCATCGCATTTTGCGATGCAGGTCGCGCAATGAAATTCGTTTTACTTACCTCCAATTATCCATATTTCGGTTTTTAGTACCCCCCACCCTGCCCCTCCCCCGCCCCGCCTTTCCACCCCACGGAACTCCCTCCACGGGCCGCGGCTGCTGCCTTCTAATTGGCAGCATCCTTGCCACGGTCTTTCAATTGGCAGCTAGGTTGAGGCACCCAGGCGGATGAAGGCTGCAGCCTCCCTATATCAAGGTTACAACATCTTATTGCAAAATAAAGATAACTCTAATGTATGCTCTTTTAATAAAATCGCCGATGCTCCAAATACTAGAGCTGGAGAATACAGATAAAGAAAATGTTGTCCTATTATTGTGTGTAATTTTATATGATTTTGGGGTAAGCTTCCTTTTTACGAATGTTCTCATTTTGTCTCCACCTCCAGGGGAAGGTTGCATCCAAAGACCTCAGCTCCAGACCCTTGGAAGTTTTCATGTGCAGTGTACTAAAGAGACAGGGCTATGGGGAAGGTTTCCGCTGGCTGTCGCAATACATCGACTGATGCCAAAACGTTTTGCTTAATTTTTCATATCTTTGGACATGATGTCTGGTCGTTCAGAATACTTAACTTGAATTCAGGAAGCTATTAATGGTTACACATATGTTTTTTCAGAACAGTAATAATGAACTATAAAATTTTAAGTGTGACTGTTGAAAACTGATTTTGAGTTTATATGTTTATAGTATGTCTGTTTTCTCATTTATCTAGTCACATAATTTATATATTTTTTTGAGATATATAACTTGCCTGTCAAATCTGCCACTGATAATGTGTGAGAGTACCTTTCCATTACAAGACGAATAAATGCACTTTTAAGATAAGGAAAACTACCACATACTTGCAAATGCTGTTTCGAGATTGTGTTAAAGTTTTGAAATGTATATTTTTGTGTACTGTTTGAAAAGTTTAAAGCGTATGTGCGCGCATACATGTGCGAGCACAAACACGCACACATATCACATGTACAACAAATGATGGGTTAATTGATAACTAATTCTTAGTTTTCTGTTTTGAAGATTTTTCATGCAATATAGTGCAATAAATCAACCATATTTTACTCATAAATGAGAGCAGATCCAATTCAATATGTTTTACTTTTAACTACGCCGATCTAAAATAAGCAATTGTTTTGATGTATTCTAAGAGAATAACAATGTTTAACTTTTATAACAGCACAAACAGCTGTTCTTTCTTTGCGACTATCTTGTTCCAATTTGTTTATTTCTAATAATCTTAAACAGCTTTAAATTCAGACATCTAAATGTATCAGCTTATCTTTAAGCCAAAACTTTCTCCTACAATGTAAACACATTATCCTGTTCCCTGAAGGTATTTCACTAGTCTTCGATCAAAACATCACTTTTTGTGGTTTGAGGTGGAAATAGTTTGATGTACACATAGGCATGCTGGCACTTTTTGGAGCTAACTGCAAATGCCGGATGAAGCTAATGACCAAAGGTAGCTTGCATCATCCCTCAACAGGGGAGCTCTTCAGAGGGGCATGACTTGTGGAGGATGAGTGTGTGAGTTTATTGAACCTTGAAGAGTGTTGAATGTGCTTTGGTACCTCAACTATTGAAGTTCAGGAATTTTTAGGCTTTAGAACAGAAATGTCCTTCTGTAATTTTAATACTGGTGTTAAAATGTTGTGTAACATAATATCTTTGATTTTCCTGCATATAGTGTTGTCACCAGCTTATGGTAACAATTTTACGGGTGGCGGATAATTGTTGATAAAGGTGTCTGTTAGGGTCATAATTTATCCTCAATATCATTCAAACTGCTGGAAGAATTTCACAAGAATTGGCAAAGCCAATGGATCTGGCCTTGAGAGGCTGGTGTGATGGTTGTTTTTTCATATTTTTTTATTACAAGTACATGCCACAAAAATGAAGGAAGCAATAAAAAGGACAAAAAAATACATGCCTTTTCCTAAATGTGGCAGTTACATGTTTACAGTAAAAAGATCAAATAAAAAATTGACTCTCAAATATTTTTTTAGTAGGGCAGGGTGCTTCCTAAAAGGCAGGTGTACTTACACAAACTCTTTTTAGTTACTATGTAAATTACAGGAAATTTGATTTTTATTGGAGCAAAAATACTATTGTGAATTATTGTAACCAGAACACATAGTACACTGCAAGAGAGCCAGTGTCCAGTAGGATGACCCATTGTCCCACGCAGAATGCTGTGGTCGTTGGAAGCAAACTGTGAATGACAGTTGAACAGATCAGTGGCTGACGCAAACCCTTTTATTGTGTATGTATATATCTTAAATGTTTTGTTTATGACATAAGGTAGGCAAGACAGCAAAGGTGCTCTTGGCCAGACTTTTAAAAGGGGCAGATTGAAACAAAGGACAATCCACCTTTAACATTTGGTTAACCATTATTCAGGTACATAGTGACAAAACATCCTGTAGGTTAGCCTAAAAAAAGTTTTCGGATACCTTGTTGCAAATTGGCTCAGAGGGGCAATTGTTACAAGCCACAAAAAAGAGAGCGTTTCAGCCTCTCTGCGTTTTGATTGAATGAGTAGTAACCGTCCTCTGCTGCTCCCGCGACCATGCAGTGCGTAAGGGATTATTTGCTTTTCCTCTCTCCTTTCTTTTCCTTCTCTGAATATCCTTTCCCTGTGTCTTTATTTAGTTATTTCACTTTCACTAGTGCCTGTTTGTGCCCCCTCAGTTCATCCTTTGCTCTCCCTTTTCACCCCCTCCTTTTCCTGTCCCACCTCTCTTTCCTGTTCCCATGCTCCTCTTTATATCTGCAGGCGTACCCACGCTGTGTTTGCTTGCCTCATGAAAACTGTCCCCCAAACAGCCCTCCAATATGGCCACCGTGCTAGCGCATGCATGCACATGCACGATGACCCTCTTTGAATATTGTTTTTTGCTTGTAAAAAAAATGTCTGCCATTCACATCATCTTACTATGTTTTTGCCATAAACTGTGGCAAATCCCACAACAAACAACGAAAAAAACCTTGGCAAAATTGCTCTGTGTCTTGGTATGAAAGGCAATGCCAGTGTATGCAACATGTGATTGGAAATAAGGTATTTCTTTTATTGCGAGCTGACACCATGGCATACCCCCTTCAACAATGGCGCTGAAAGTAGATGTGGGGGTTGCTGCCACACATCCTTGTATCCTTGATGGAGTATTGACATTAGAGGTCTTTATTTATTAGTCTTGAAGCATTTACTCTGCGTACAAGCGCAAACGTTGTCATGATAGGCAACAATTCGTGTGACAAAGTGCTGCTAATTCCTTTATCATTGAGAGCTGTGTTTACCATTCCTTTCTCTGACTACATATTTCAGGTAATTTTAAATTTCAAGTAGTGACACTCTTGCAGGGGTGTAGGTGAAAGGAGAAGGCCACAGTATTCCAACCGATTTCTAACACTTTTCTAGATAAAGATGTCATTGATTTGCAAAGAAAAACACCACTTTTTCTAAATATATAGCACCAGTATGGATAGTATCACCAAGGCACCTGGGTTAGGTGCTGTTGATGAGCAGCACCCTCCACTCTGAAAAGTGTTGCGAACCACTGCCCTGGCCTTTTCAATGTTTGGTGCCCTGCGTCTTCAGGTGCAAGAGATTTTCCAGGTGCAGGTTTCTCGACCCTTTTGTAGTTCATACTTAGGAAATAAATGAGAGGAGCTAATATGCTTCCCATCATTTGTGGCAAAACAAAAGTTTTTATTAGATTGTTATAAGTTACTAGAAGCCGGCCTCCCTTATGTGTGCAATTTGTGCCATTGTAACTTGCAGGTAAACTCCAGGCGTCCTGTTCCAAGCTTAAGAAAGGCGCTATACACATAAAGGTTCATAAACATATCCTTGTCACTTGAAAATGAGGTATTCCTCAAACAACGTGGAACAGGAGTAATTTTTATATTTAAAAAAAACGGGAAACAAGCAGCAGGGATGCAAAGTGCGGCTTCAGCGCACTGATTTTCAGAAAGGAGGCAAAATGTCAATTTTTCATTTGGCCTCCCCTAGCAACACACTCTGTTTTTAGATCTCGCCCTGCAATGTGGTGTCCACTTGTGGGGTCATTGCTAGGCAACTGCCTACAGTGACTTTAATGAGGCAACAACCCTGGTCAAGTGACATGTTCCGAGTCAGCGAACCTGTGAGGTTACAGTCGTAAAGCACCTAGAAGCTTCTGGGGTCAATGACGGAGCAGTAAAGGATGGTGGCTGTTAGGCTGAGGTGAGAATCGATGCGTTTTGAGAGTGCTTGAAACTGTAGTGGTATTTGCATGTTGCGGATAGGGCTCATGTGACATCCGGGTGTGATGGAGAACAAGCATCTATCACCTCTTCCTTTGTATCTGGTTTTGGGCATATGTATGAGGGGGAGAACTGAGAGCAGGTTGATCATTTTCTGGGACAGCGCCTTTGATGCATTTGAAGGTCAGGTAGAACGCTTTTAATTTTATTGTTGGCTTGATATAGAGCCAGCGTGGGTTTCTGGCTTGAGTTAGAGCCAACGTGGATTTCTGGCTTGAGTTAGAGCCACCGTGGGTTTCTGGCTTGAGTTAGAGCCAGCGTGGGTTTCTGGTTTGATTTAGAGCCAGCGTGGGTTTCAGGCTTGAGTTAGAGCCAGCATTGTTTTGTGACTTGAGTTAGAGCCAGCGTCGGAATGTGGCTTGAGTTAGAGCCAGCGTGGGTTTCTGGCTTGAGGTAGACCCAGTGTAGGTTTCTGGCTTGAGTTAGAACCGGAGTGGATGTTGGGCTTCAGGTAGAGCCAGCTTCGGTTTCTGACTTGAGTTAGAGCCAGCTTCGGTTTCTGGCTTGAGTTAAAGCCAGCGTAGGTTTCTGGCTTAAATTAGAGCCAACGTGGATTTCTGGCTTGAGGTAGACCCAGCGTGGGTTTCTGGCTTGAGTTAGAGCCGGTGTGGATTTCTGGCTTCAGGTACAGCCAGGATGGGTTTCTGGCTTGAGTTAGAGCCAGCGTGGGTTTATGGCTTGCGTTAGAGCTAGCGTTGGTTTCTGGCTTGAGTTAGAGCCAGCGTGTGTTTCTGGTTTGATTTAGAGCCAGCGTGGGTTTCTGGCTTGAGGTAGAGCCAGCATGGGTTTCTGGCTTGAGTTAGAGCCGGTGTGGATTTCTGGCTTGAGGTAGACCCAGCGTGGGTTTCTGGCTTGAGTTAGAGCCGGTGTGGATTTCTGGCTTCAGGTACAGCCAGGATGGGTTTCTGGCTTGAGTTAGAGCCAGCGTGGGTTTCTGGCTTGAGTTAGAGCTAGCGTCGGTTTCTGGCTTGAGCTAGAGCCAGCGTGTGTTTCTGGTTTGATTTAGAGCCAGCGTGGGTTTCTGGCTTGAGGTAGAGCCAGCATGGGTTTCTGAGGCTTAAGATCAGATGAGCTGCAACACTTTTTACGTTTTGAACTCTTTGGTTTTGGTAGTTGGGGTCATCAGTGTGAATAGCATTTCCTTGGTAGTTCTTGGTGAGGAGGAATGTCAGGATATGCTTCAGGGGTTTGAGCTGATCCAAGCACTGCTCTGTTGTGGGCATTGAAGATGAAGATGGCTTACCACTGATCTGTTTTTTTTATTATGACTTTTATGGGTGCCTGTCCACTATAAAATGTAGGAGGAAAGACTCCATCTTTTCAGGAATAGGTATGCGCCTTAGGAGGCATTTTGCTAGTGGTTGTTTTGTCCCATCCATGCCTCAATGGCTTTCCGCCTTTCTTATGTACACTTGAATCATCCTTTCCCTATCAAAGTTGTACACATGGGCACACTAGGGTTGACAGTGCCTTGCACTCTACCCTGGGAACACTACCAACCACAATGTGTTGCCTCCTAGAGACACTAATTAGCCATGCAGCATCCAAGCACACTACACAGCCTTGCAGTGACACTGACCCCGCACACTGCTGTGCGTTCCAGTGACCTTCACCTGTCCCCTGGAAAAGTGTAAGTTCAATCACACAGCCATCTTTCCCCGGTCCCAGACAACTTGTTTCAGCAAGATGCAAAACTAAGGGTGTAGGAAAAAGATGACTTTCTTCTGCTTAGAGGATTCCTTGGCTCTACAAGGTTGGGCCGAGTTCCCGATATGTGTGCAAAAATCCCAGCTGCCGCTCATTTTAAGACTGATCCAATTATATCTTACTTGTCTGGTGCAGCACGTCTGGTAAACTAGATGGGCAAACTAGTATCCTCCCTAGGGACAGGTCAAGGGACCAAATGCCAACTTAGTCCAGTGCCTACAGACTTGTACTGGGGTGTAATGCTCAACTCCTCCTGAGAGTGGTCTCTAGTTTAGTCCTAGCATGATTAGACACGTTCATCTCTTGACTACTCCTCCACCCCTGTGGGAGCCCCCAGCCGCCATGCAGTGCAGTGCAGGTGGTAGCTGAGGACGGAGATAACTCAGTTTGTGAGTGAAAACCTTGCCACAAGAAAATACCCAGAAAGCCCACCTGTCCTATTGCTCAGCACCTCACCTCTCTACCTAGACACAGGAGGCACAAGAATAAGTGAAGACCACAAAAAGCACTGGACACCTTCAAGCCGGAATCTCAAGGCAGCCAACTACAGTAGGCATATTGAGGTCATCCTACACCAGCAACTCACTGACCTCAAAGTAGGTAGCCCTGCCAAACCCACTACCCCACCCACCTGTGGAAATGTGGATTTTCCTGATCAGTTATGTCCCCTATCTTGGACCCCAACGGTTCTATATGCATGTTACAAGTACATGTATGTTCCCTCCAGTTCCAGTTTCTAAGACGCAAACATATGTGTGTCTACCGTCGACATGTTCTCTGTCAGATCCGCCATCGATGGGCTGGATATTCGATTCCTAAGTATGAAAGGCCACCGACTTTATATGGCTAAGTTACTACATTTTTACAGTTCAGGCAAGTAGGCCCGATTCTGTCCTCAAAGCCTTTCCCTGCTCTCTGTCTCTGACAGCTTCAGCTTGAGCTCGCATCTGTATCCATGAACTTTGTCCTACTCCCTGTGCAGCTAACGGTGCCTGCCTCGGCCAGTTTTCGCCTGCCTGCCAAGAAGCTGTATTTCACCTTCGAATTATCTATTTTGCTCTCCAGCCGATGCATTCCTGTCTAGTGATTTAGGTAAACATTTCCTTTAGCTCACAAGCAAAGGACTCAGCCTTTCCGTCCTCCTGCAAATGATTCATAGCCCTGTTGCCATGGAAAGTTTTCTGCCTCTCGCTTCTCATATAGACACTTAGGCGTTTGTGCACGCACACAGTCAGTATAGACTAGATTTTGTCCGAGAGTCCTTCCTTGTGGATAACATAGTTCTCTAAACATAGGATGTTAGATATGATTTGGGATTAGGTTGACTTGACCCCCCAGACTTCTCGTCTCCACATGTAGAGCTAAATGTCAAGTCCCCTTCACCCCCTAGTTGCACGTCAATCACACGTCATGCTGCTGCGCGCGCATCTATGCCAAGTATCATCTTATAGATCCACCTATGTCTGATAATCCTAACCAATCATGTTTCTTTTATTCCTTATTACGCCTAGTTTCGATTACGTACCTGTTATGTTACTTTTCTTATCAAATGTTACGCCTTCTACATTCGTTTCATTGTAATGTACTTATTATAAAAATGCATGTCTGTCAATAAAGTATTGTACTTCACTTCCTGAACCCTCGTGGTGACGGAACCTGAAGGCCGCGACTCGAGTCGGCCATTTTTGATGGAATAAAGCCCATTTAGAAAACCTCTTATACCACGGATTCTGCCTCTTGTTATTTTGAGCTATTTTATTTTATTTTAAGATTCCGTATGAAATTCAGTCCGGTAAAGAAGATTTTATTTACCACATAATGGCGCCCGAATAGGGACACTTTCTCATCTCACGCGCCGGCGGTGCGTTGCAGGCCCGGTCTCCTGCCACAACTGGACGGACCATAAACGCGTACCAGCAGGATTTCCTGTAAGCTCCCTCCGGTCAAGCGGGGGCGACTGAGGCTGCGATCAACCCAGACGAGGCGGTGAGAAGTGCGAAGTATCCCGACCAGAGCCTAGCTGAGAGAGCAAGATCCGAGGTATACAGAGGCCCACCAGATATTTCGAAATCCCGATGTCCAGAGGGTCCGCTGTCCGCAGTCATCGAGTCCTGTCCATTCTCTGAGGCCTTCCGTTTCAAGGAGCTACTCGGTGAGTACCATCGCCGGGGAGGCGTGTTGACGCGCACATAGGTTGTGCCGGTCAAGACGGATTTGGGTACACAAATCCGGTCTGCACTGTTTAGCAGTGTATATGTACTGTTTAGCAGTATATCAAGTATTCCGAAGTATGCAGTTATTGTCAAGAATTCAGCGTGGTGATTAGTTAGGCAGACTGTCATCATTGTCGGTCATTGTTTAATGTTCAATATTTAAAGTGTTTAAATGTCTTGCATATTGTGGTATGAATGATTGTTCATTGTTCACTGTTCATTATTGTGTTTTTCGTATTAAGTAAGTTCAAGAGTAAGTATCAGATCAGTTGTCAATATGCCGCTTTTCTCGAAGTTAAGACAGATTACTACCAGAAAAGGGGTGCTTGAAGAAGCAGTTCCTATTCCTCCTAGGGACACTCCAGGGCATTTTATGTACCATAAGCATGGCTTAGATGCCATATTGTTTCTTGATCTATGGGTAGATTATACCAAGGGATTGCCGGAAAGTCAAAGGTGGCCCGCAGCGGGAACCTGGGATGCAGAGTGCATCATGAAAGTAGAGGAAGAGTTATGGAAAAGAAAGGTCAGACAGTCACAGAAAGACGCTGTTGAGTTATGGCGTAAAGAATCTCATAGACGTACAGAAAAAGCACGTAGACAAGAAGAGAGGAGTAAAGAAAGTTCAAATAAAGTTCAAGAAAATCTATTAATTGAGGAAGGTATCCGAGTGAAATCAGAACAAGTAAATAGACAAAGAAATGCTCTTATGAATGGTATGTATCCCCTTCTAGCCAAAGGACTACCTAAGGCTGTTACAGAGATGCCAAAAGACTTGCCACCCCCATTATTTCCAATTAAGGTACATCAAAAAGGGCATCCCAGAACCGCAGAAGATGTTTTTCTTTCCTCATATCTAGACGATGCAGCTCCCGAGTATGCTAACGCCACACCACATAGACCGTCTGGCGGAGGGGTTCAACGTCAGGATCAGGTATCTGTACCCGTGCAACAGCAAGTCCCGACGCAAGCATCGGCAAGCACATCTGTTTCCGCATCTGTCTCCGCAGTCGATTCTACAGGGGTGTCGACGCCCATAGTTGCTGTGTCACGTTCAACGAACCCATTCACACCCGACGCCCCAGATGGGGCCACGGGAGGTGCTAGCAGTACCTTTACACCACCCAGAATAAATAAACTTGTTTTTCAAGAGTCAGCGCATTCTCGTACACCTAAATTCGTAAGTGAACGTACGCTTAAAGAACTCCTTGTAAATTGTAGATATGACCCGGTGGTTGGTAAAGAGGATGAAATGGTCCTGGCATCATTACGTATCAGGCGAGCCGCAGAGTATTTAGCGAGGTTACCAGGGATGATTACGCATCTAGATAACATATATCATTTTGTTCAAACAGGACGAGATCCAGGATGTATTAACAGAGCTATGGAATTCCAGAAAGTAGAAATACAGGGGGAACTGTTACGTTTCCTCATAAACTGTGTGATCAGAAATCAAGACCGTCCGGGGGTAGACCCGAATGCAATGCTTATTCTTACAAGATGGAGTCAGAATATATCAGAAGGGAGACACGATAAGCAAAATTGTATAATAGCCATGTGCCGAAAAATCCGTAAAGAAATAGAGCGTATTCATGAAGAGAGATTGGGAACAGACGAGTTTGAGCAAGATGAAGTGTCCGAATCAGGGAATTCCGCAAGACAGTCAGAGACCATAGCCTATGTAGGCAGAGGAGGATCCTGTGATAATGCTAGATGTTTTTCTGATCCCATACACTCAGTATGCCCAAATAATAGCAGAACGTATCCGACGCCTATAATAAATCTGAAGTCTCCTGAACATTCGTTTCAAGCCGCAGATAAAATACTACGAGAACGAAGGGGTTACCACCTCCTCGATTCCATGGATGAGCAAGAATTAGCCAGATCAGCTGTTCACTGGATTGACAGTCCTGAAAAATACGGTGATGAGACCGTAGCACACACGTTTTTTAATCTCAGTACAGATGAACAACGTTTAGCTGGAATCTATATGATTCAGCAACTCCTCATATTATATAAGAGCCAACATGCTGACCCTGGTCCTTTACCTGATATATTAACGGAACTACTCACAAACAGATGGGGAGGTTCTAGTAACAAGCTAATTAAAGAGATATTAGTGTCACGTAAGCAGTATGTCCTTTTTGTAAGTCCGGATTCTCTCTCGCTGCCCCGCAGAGAAAGAGCGCCGTACTATATGGATAGACAAAATCCCCTACGAGAAGTGCACCCAATAAAAGGCGAAGACAATGAGTTTCACCGTGTATTTGTTTACACACCCATATCAAAAATGGAATTATTAGAAATGAAAAAAGTAGTACCTAGTCATGACAAAGACCCAGCGGGTTTCCACCGAGAAATTAAAGACATGTTACTGATGGGAGAGTACACCTTTCCTGATATTATGACGATATTAAAGGTGCTTTTGCCTGCTGGCATTTATGAAAAACTGAAAGAAAAAGAGTGGGAAGTGGGTGACCAAAAGATAGACTGGACAGCATTAGCAGAGGAAGAAAGGGGCCGAACTGCAGGTTCAGGGCTCGGGGATAAAGTTAAACTGTTACCAGGTTTACTAGTACAGGTACTGCCACGTTTATTAACTACAAAAAAGGAAGATTGGGGTGCAATCACAGCCTGCAAACAAAAGCAAGATGAAGACACAAGCGATTATTATGCTCGATTTGAAAAATGTTTTGGTATAAATAGTGGTATAAAAGCAAGTAGTGACTCATATCCACATCTATTTGTGACAAAATTAGTGGAAAATGCATTGCCCCCAGTGAAGAATAGAATATTGAAATTCGAGAGTACCTGGCAAAGTAACACTCCGTCGCAAATGCTACAAATGTTACAGTATCATCACAATAGAATTAGGGATGAACAAGAACACGAGCATAGACGCATGAAGGATACAAAAATGAAAATGCTAGTTTCTCAGACAGTACCAGCAGATGGTCACAAAAAGGGTGTGACACATTCTGGTGATTCTGCAGTTCCTGTAAAGGGAACCTGCAATTACTGTAAACAACTAGGCCATTATGTACACGATTGCCCAGTCCTGAAACGTAATATAGCTACAGGCATTGCAAAGGAGAGACCACGATTAGTTAGACAAGATCAGAATGAACAAGGAGCTATGCAGCATGGACAGTCCATGCCAGTTCAGCAACAGTCCATGCCAGCCTCACAGCAACCCATACAGTTTGTGCCAGCTGCACCACCGTTGCCTGCTACTGCCACACAAACCACAACACGACAAATGTATCAGACTGCACAGTATGAATATCCTGAGTATCAGCGTTACGCATGAACAAGCCTAGAGAGGGAAGTTGACTTACCGCTTATCGAGATTCCTGTAGATCAAGAAGGACCTTATGTACATAGTGAATTATTAGGTCAAGATAGAAAATTCTTACTCGATACAGGGGCAAGTCGAACAACTATAAAACGTAGTGAAGTTCCAGGGGCACCCCTCTCAGGCTCTCAAAATGTTTCCCTTGGTTTTTCGGGAAAACCTATTGTTAATGAAGTATCACAGCCTCTACCACTTACGATAGGACCTTTGACACGAACTACAGATTTATTGCTTACTAAATCATGCCCAGAAAATCTGTTAGGAATTAAAACTCTGAAAGCACTAGGAGCCATAATATGTTGTTCTCCGGAAGGAGTAAGGTTGTTTTTGCGTGATTTTAAAGGTCACTATGTGTCTAGAGACATGGATCCCCGACTACAGACTTTACCAGTACATCTATGGGCACAAGGCCCTACGGATGTTGGCTGCATGAACATTACACCCTATCGAGTCACACTGAAAGCAGGAGTGGTACTACCACGAATGCGACAATACAAGTTACCGCATGATGCTGTAGTGGCTTTGCTGAAAATCATTGATGAGCTGATTGCCCAGGGAGTAGTTGTAGAAACAGACTCCAATGTATGTAATTCACCGATAATTCCGATTCTTAAACGAACTGATCCTACTGCCCCACCAGTGTACCGATTGGTTATTGATTTGCGTGAACTAAACAAGTGCATTGTACCACAATTCCCTGTGGTCCCTGATATATCATCATTGTTGACAGCAATTGATTCCGAAGCAACATTCTTTACTGTAATCGATCTCAAGAATGCCTTTTTCAGCGTCCCAATTGATCCGGAAAGCCAATACTTGTTCGGATTCAGTTTAAATGGGCGCAGCTTTAAATTCTCACGCGCTCCCCAAGGATTCACAGAAAGCCCCAGCATCTACAGCCAAGCACTGAAACGAGAACTTGACAGTATCCACATGCCAGTCAATACTGCACTGCTTCAATATGTCGATGATCTGCTGATCACAGCGAGAAGCGAGCCAGAATGTGAAAAAGCTTCTCTGACAGTTTTACATTTCCTAGCCGACAAGGGGCACAAGGTGTCTCCTTCTAAGCTGCAATTCTGTGTCCAGCGAGTTATTTATCTTGGTCACTCGCTGTCCAAGGAGGGAAGGCAGCTTACACCAGATCGCATCCAGTTAATTGCTAACATGTCAATACCCCAGACACAAAAGGAGGTGCGGGCTTTCATAGGCCTCACTTCATATTGTAGGCAGTGGATCCCTCAGTACGCATTTCTAGCAAAACCACTCATTCAGTTAACCACACAGGAGGCAGCCACATCGACTGTTCTCCCTTGGACTCAGGAACATACACAAGCTTTTGAAAGCCTAAAGGAAGCTTTATGTCAAGCACCTGTTTTAGCAACACCATGTTATAGCAAACATTTTACACTCTTTGTCACAGAACGCGAAGGTACTGCCTTGTCAGTACTCACTCAGGATCAAGCAGGATCACGCAAGCCATGTGCTTATTTTTCCAGTACATTAGATCCCGTAGCTCAGGCTTTGCCTGCATGCCTGAAATCAGTGGCAGCGACAGCTTTAGCAATCAGACAAAGCGATGCCATAGTGTTAGGACATCCATTGACAGTACAAGTACCACATGCAGTAGAGGTTCTTGTGAACCGAACACAAACACAACACTTGACCATAGCAAGACTTACCGGTTATGAACTGACATTGTTTCAACCACACATAGAGATCCGACGGTGTAATACATTGAATCCTGCTACACTATTACCTGTAATTGGAACAGACCCACTAGCTCATGATTGTGTTGAAATCATTGAAATAAAGACGAAACCTAGACAAGACTTGACAGACGTTCCATTGTTAGATCCAGACCTGACGTTGTATGTAGACGGATCGTGCATGAGAACAAGTACAGGAGATTTAGTGGCCGCGTATGCAGTCACAACAGACACTAAAGTTATTGAGACAAATTGTATAGATACTTTGTCAGCCCAAGCAGCAGAACTTATTGCTCTAACGCAAGCCTGTATTCAAGCCACAAATAAGAAAGTTAATGTATACACTGACTCACGTTATGCATTCGGAGTTGTACACGACTTCGGCGTGCTGTGGCGAGAGAGAGGTTATTTAACCTCCCATGGTGCCCACATTCAGCACGGACCCCTCATTCATGCCTTGTTAGACGCAATACATCTACCCACTGCTATATCGATTATGAAATGTAAAGCACACACGAAGGTTACTGATATCATTTCTCAAGGCAATGATTTAGCTGACAGAACAGCTAAACAGACTGCTCAGAATCGCATATTAGACATGACAAAGCCAATAGTTCAGACACCAACACAGTGTATGACAATTAAGGATCCCGCACTTGACGTAATTGACATACAGACACATGCCACAGCAGAAGAAATAAAGAAGTGGACTGAACTAGGAGGGATCCAGACAGATCAAGGATGGATGACGAAGGAGAAATCTGTATGGTTTCTCCCTGATTCCATGGTTCAAGCCATTATAGCTACAGTTCACAGTCCAGCACATTTAGGAGAGAAGGCTATGCTAGACAGCATTCAGCACATTTGGTTCAACAAACATTTACGAGCAGCAGCTAAACAAAAAGTTCGTACCTGTATGATATGTTGTCAGTTTAATCCAGGAAAGAGTGTTCCCGTAGAGCAGGGTGGATTTCAGCCTCCTGACCATCCTTTTGAAGTTCTCCAGATGGATTATATTCAGATGGAACGTTGTCGAGGATTCAAATATGTTCTCGTAGTTGTCTGCGCTCTCTCCCGTTGGACAGAGGCGTATCCCGTATCAGATTACACTGCCCCGACTACTGCCAAGCAGCTAGTTCGAGAATTCTTCCCACGGTACGGTTTACCACGTGTTGTATATTCAGATAACGGCCAGCCTTTCTCATCCGAATTAATGAAACATGTCTCACTTTTGTTGGGATATCAGTGGAAATTCCACTGTGTCCGACACCCCGAGGCAGCAGGTCTCGTGGAACGACATAATCAACTTTTAAAAATCAGATTGTCTAAAATATGTCAGGAAAAAGGTGTGGACTGGATAGTAGCCTTACCAGTTGCGCTATTTTACATGAGAATGGTAGCACACTCTCGAACAGGGCTATCCCCTTATGAGGTGATCTTTGGTAGACCACCGAATATGTGGGGGACGCCTATACCCCGTAAAATAACTGATGTTGACTGTAATATGCTGACAGATTACCTGGCTTCCTTGATGTCTGCACTACAATCTTGTCGTTCACAGGTAGTCGCAGCTTTTCCCGACAACACCGAGGTGAAACCTCATGATGTAATTCCCGGCGATTATGTTCTCGTCAGGAATTTCGATCGGAAAACCCAACTGGAGCCAAGGTGGAGGCTTCCTAAGTTGGTCCTGCTGACGACCAGAACAGCTGTGAAGATCGAAGGGAGAAAAGGCTGGGTGCATTCCAGCCATATCAAGAAATTTCATGGACTTCCTCCTGACACAAACAGTACTCCCCGTGTGTCTTCCCCCATTGACTCAAAGCTACCTTTGGCTGAGGCCAGTAGCACTGAATTCTATAAGCAGAAACTCAGGTCCAGATCCAAACTGTCGGACGATTTGATTGTTTAAGTCCTCTCCAAGGTGAAGCGGTTGAATCTGTCCCGACATGTATCCCTTAGGTCTGAATGATGTAGAGTCCAGAATCATAATGAAACGACATGCTTATTGTAAATTACTGCGTAGCCACTGTATTGTGACTTTATTAATTTTGTTTTCCTTGAGTTTTTTAATAGTTACTGCAAGTATATTGTTGCATATGTATTATCCTGTTTCTAAACGTGCTTTCAATATAACTGATGAACATTCTTTTAGTGACCTACCCCCACATGAGTTGTCCTATAGACTTGCGCTGCGCAATAACACATTCATTAGTATGTTACATCATTCCCATCAGACTAGTAATGCCACCAATTGTTGGGTGTGTGGCCGACTCCCTCCCTATCAGAATAACAAAGGAGTTCTGCCTTTCTTTCCACATCCGTTCACACACAATGGCTCCTGTGGAGCATGGTTTAGTTTATTAAATTCCATAGACCCAGACACAGCAGTTTATCAACAACATTGGATATGGGGAAATCTGAATCTAGTTTTATTCAAAGTCTGTCACCCTAATAAGGAGGGTCACCCCAGTAGAACAGGAACTGATTTAGAAAATGAAGTGTATAAATTAGGTAATTTTACGCCTAATCTTATGATTTTGAATGTCAAATCCGAAGTTGAACTAATTCTGCCCACTATGTCAGTATTTCCAGTTAAGGGTGAATTATGTGTAAGAAAAGTTGGTTCCATACACATGGGCCATAGCCAATGCGTTACTACAGTAGAATATAGTGATCAAGGTAAATCTTCATTTAGAGCTTCTCGCCATTCTTACTTTATATGTGGTCAGACTGCATATATGCGTCTGCCTCTAGATTGGGATGGTACCTGTTACATAGCATTCCTTTTGCCACCTGTTTTTCTAGCTCCCCCTGATTATTATCGAAATGTTCATTTAGTACACAATAGAGAGCGTAGAGATCTCCCAGTTGTCGATTATACTGAGACGGCATGGGACAAGTATGTAGATTTCAATAAAGGTATCTTTCCCTATATAGGTACCATATCAAATAGTAAGCTGATTCGCAGACTCACCAAGACTCTTGAAGCTGTAGTAAACGAGACTATAGCCGCCCTAGGCAATCTGACAGAGGAACAATCAGTGATGAGAATTGTTGTTCTCCAGAATCGTCTTGTCCTTGACGTCATCCTGGCCGATAGGGGCGGAGCTTGCAGGGTCATCGGATCCAGCTGCTGCATATTCATACCAGAAAATTCGCCATCTGTATATAAAGCTATAACACGCCTTCATAAGATTGTAAGCCAGATACACGAAAATCCAGGCACTTGGACGTGGTCCGGGTGGTTTTGGAGTGTGATATCAGCCTGGGGATGGAGAGTTCTATCCTTCCTAGGTATTGGCCTTCTTATGCTCTTCAGTTGTTGTTTATGCCTGCAATGTGGACCAGCGATTTGTGGTCTGTGTGCCACATCATGCATTCCATATCACAGTTCTCGTTCAAAATACCGGAAGAAGAAGGAAGAAGAAATGATGCTCCATGAGCAAATCGATGGAATGATGAAGATTGATATCTCTTGAAGGGCAAGTAGGGGACAAGGAGGGAATGTGGAAATGTGGATTTTCCTGATCAGTTATGTCCCCTATCTCGGACCCCAACGGTTCTATATGCATGTTACAAGTACATGTATGTTCCCTCCAGTTCCAGTTTCTAAGACGCAAACATATGTGTGTCTACCGTCGACATGTTCTCTGTCAGATCCGCCATCGATGGGCTGGATATTCGATTCCTAAGTATGAAAGGCCACCGACTTTATATGGCTAAGTTACTACATTTTTACAGTTCAGGCAAGTAGGCCCGATTCTGTCCTCAAAGCCTTTCCCTGCTCTCTGTCTCTGACAGCTTCAGCTTGAGCTCGCATCTGTATCCATGAACTTTGTCCTACTCCCTGTGCAGCTAACGGTGCCTGCCTCGGCCAGTTTTCGCCTGCCTGCCAAGAAGCTGTATTTCACCTTCGAATTATCTATTTTGCTCTCCAGCCGATGCATTCCTGTCTAGTGATTTAGGTAAACATTTCCTTTAGCTCACAAGCAAAGGACTCAGCCTTTCCGTCCTCCTGCAAATGATTCATAGCCCTGTTGCCATGGAAAGTTTTCTGCCTCTCGCTTCTCATATAGACACTTAGGCGTTTGTGCACGCACACAGTCAGTATAGACTAGATTTTGTCCGAGAGTCCTTCCTTGTGGATAACATAGTTCTCTAAACATAGGATGTTAGATATGATTTGGGATTAGGTTGACTTGACCCCCCAGACTTCTCGTCTCCACATGTAGAGCTAAATGTCAAGTCCCCTTCACCCCCTAGTTGCACGTCAATCACACGTCATGCTGCTGCGCGCGCATCTATGCCAAGTATCATCTTATAGATCCACCTATGTCTGATAATCCTAACCAATCATGTTTCTTTTATTCCTTATTACGCCTAGTTTCGATTACGTACCTGTTATGTTACTTTTCTTATCAAATGTTACGCCTTCTACATTCGTTTCATTGTAATGTACTTATTATAAAAATGCATGTCTGTCAATAAAGTATTGTACTTCACTTCCTGAACCCTCGTGGTGACGGAACCTGAAGGCCGCGACTCGAGTCGGCCATTTTTGATGGAATAAAGCCCATTTAGAAAACCTCTTATACCACGGATTCTGCCTCTTGTTATTTTGAGCTATTTTATTTTATTTTAAGATTCCGTATGAAATTCAGTCCGGTAAAGAAGATTTTATTTACCACACACCTGATCCAGATGTTGGCTAATTAGGACTTTGAATTGGTCTTCATAGTACAACCATAGCTTCAGCAATCCATCCGTTTAGCACTTACTCTCTGCTCCTTCTCATGTGTTTCTGAAGTTTGTTCCTCTTCCATCAATCCTGGTGTTAGTACAGCGTCCAGGGACAGATGTCAGCTCCCCCTTTCCTTTGCTGCTGCTGCTGGTGTTGACCCAGTTGCCAGTTTAGGCGTCACTCCTGGACACTCCATTAGGACCCTTGGGGATGAGTGATACTGCTGTCCATCTTTCTACCAGAGGCCGTGGTTTGAGGATCTGGACATCAAGATGGCCACTAGTGCCAGAGACCACAAGAGTTTGCACTCACCCAGGTGCTACCAATTGGTCAAGGCTAAGACTATGGAGTAGCTTCAATGGAGATTCTGCTCCCATGAGAAAATAGAAGTATTTACGCTTTGATGGCAGCCACAGCTTCCCTACAGAAAACCACAGAACCTCAGATTGACACATAGTTGTGGAGGAAGCCATTTTTGCAAGTCAATAGTTTAAGTCTGAGACACACAAGTCCTTGTTTAGTAATACACCCCACTCTTGACACCAAGAATCCACCAGCTCAACCTATGGTGGTGATGTCTGCATCAGTGATGATCAAAGACAGGGAGACCAAATGTCTCAAAACATGGAAATAAACTGTATGAGTACAAAGGATTCCTCTGCTCCAGACAGTCCAATGTCAATGCTGTACGGGCCACCTATGGGCTGCATCTTTGGCACAAGTTCGACTGGTAGACCTTGCTCCTAGACTGTTCCTAAATGAATTATACTGTTATTATTAAACTAGCCTATTAGACCACAAAGTCCTTACAACCATTACATGTAATCCACAATACACAAACTAGATTAATTAAAATACAAAACAGCATGTTTTATACTATGCAAAAAAATTCTTATTAACTTTTATTGACCATGGGGTTCGAGAGAGAGGCTTCTTTGAAAACAGGTTAATTGTAACCATGTGTTGTTGTGGAGGTGGGAAATATATCTCATGTCTAAATCTTGTAAACATTGTCACATGTGAAGCACTCTGATGCCTTCGGGTCTAGCTAGCGCTATAATAAAGGTCTACTATACTTGTTATCTATTTTGTGAACATTTAGGGGCAGATTTACAAGCCCCTTGCACTGCCAGTACGTCACTTTTTGTGACGCACTGGCAGCGCATTTCTCTGCCCTATATTTACAAGTACAGGAAAAACCACCCTGCGTGGCTTTTCCGGTTCTCGTAAATACGGTCCCATTACACGCAGCACTTTGCGTGAAAGGGGCATTCCATGGATGTTGCTGTGGGTGTTAACACCCATGGAACCAGACACATTTCCAGATTTATGAGGAATCGTAAACCTGGAAATGCATCAGTATGCTACACCACCCGTGTAGGGAGGTGCAACGAGGAGAAATGTTTTAATTTCTCCTCATTTTTTTCCTCTTTTAATGCGTGCTGCATTCTACAGCATGCATTGAAAGGGGAAAATGCCTGTAGTGATTGTTTTCATGCAGGAAGGTGCCCCTTCCTGCACAAAAACAATCTCTCCATGACGCAGACATCCTTGCACCATGGAGCAAGGGTGCCAGCGCATGGCAGCTGTTTGGGTGCCAGCGCAGGGTAGAGCACAGGAATGCAACATATCATTGTAAATATGTTGCATTCCTGGGCTCTGAAAGTGCCGCAGCATGGCGCTGCCAAAGGGCTTGCGGTGCTGCGCTGCGGCACTTTCTTGTAAATCTGCCACTTACTGTTGTAAAGCGCTCTGACTCAGATGCTCTATATCGGCTTGTTATCTTTGATGTGAACATTTACTGTTGTAAAGCGCTTTGATCCCTATAGGTCTAGCTAGCGCTATATAAAACTCAAATAATAATAATCATTGTAAATAGCAACAAAACCATCTGTAGTACTTGTTACAGTGTTTAACATACATTACACTTCATTTTGACAGCACCACACATCAAGCATTTGCAATGCAATCGGTCTCGCCTTTGGGACCTTATATGTATTTAGCTATGCAGCACATTAGCCCGGGTGCTGAAACATCTACTGTTCTTTTACATGGAGGGAAAGTAAGCCCCAAACTGCGTGACATGCCAGGTATGGGAACACATGGAGAGAAATATTGCCTTTCAGCAGGAAATGTTATAGTCCAAAGCTCTGTTTTTAATATAAAATCAGGGCCTTCGGTGGTCATATCGCTGAAAATACAAGATTTGAAAAAAATATTATTGTCTACAGGTGCTCGTGGAAGACAATTTCTATGGACTGGAAGCTAGAGAATCCTAAAGTGATTCTGGTATTTTACTGACCTCTGCCGGTCGTTTTCTATCAAGAAAGTAGAAATTGGGCAGTTGCGAGAAGAAAAAAAAGAAAGTCCCTCAGCAGAAAGCAATTCTGGTATTTTACTGACCTCTACTCATCGTTTTCTATCAAGACAGTTAAATAGAGGCAGTTGAACAGAAAAAAGTCCCTAAGCGGAAGCAGACAAGTCCTAGGGCTGATCTCTAGAGCCCACAAAGTATATACACATAAGTATATACTAATCTATATACAAGAGATCTCGAATGCTCGACCTAAACCATTCAACTGTCAAAGCTACTGAGGAACATTCTAGAAAGATAAAACGTTTTATCTTTCTCAGTATACAGATATATTACTGTGCTGCACTTGCCTTGTATCAAACTTGGTTTACATTGCCTAAGTCGGACCATTATTTTGATACTAATTTGTTAAAAATAATTTTAGATATCGACTTTCAAAATGACCACCATGCATTTATCTCTAGTCCTAGGAATCACCAATTGGATAGATATAAGATCACAAGAGAGACAAAAGAAAAAAAAAATTCTATACCACACAAATAATTCCATTAGTTCATGCTGACTTGATACTATCTGAGTGTGTAACTGTTTTCCCATGTATGTCCCAATCTTGGGGGGTGAAAGCAAAGGCTAAGGGGCATATTCTCAAGGATCTATCGCCGAGTTATCAGCACTTTATTGCAGCCAAAGTCTAACTAAATGTATCGCCCCATTCACAAGCTGGTGCTAACAGCCGATACCACCAGTTTACCTGCGATAGCAGCCGCAAAAAACATCGCCACAGATGAGGCCGGCAACTATCACTAATGAGATGCAGAGTAGGCGATCCCGAGCAAAAAGCTGCAACAACACCACACCGCAACATTCTCAACGACCAGCCAGAACTGCGATAAGACCACAAAACAGGCGATAAGGCGCGTTAGCAGCAGAAAATGAACACCTGCTCTAACCTGGTGCAAAGTCAGACAACAACCTGCACCAGAAAATGGAGCCCAGCCCACAGCCACACCTGAAGAACAACAGATGCCATGGAGCCACTCATCATGTAGCTCGGAGCCCCAACAGGGCCACAGCACCGACCGCAACCACCTGCAGCTCGCCCTCCCCCCGCCCCCTCCCGACCACCACAGAAGCGGCGCAGACAAAGACAGCAGACCTTCAGGAAACGCACCAGACTCACAGACTTAACACCAGAGAATGTCATTACACACAACAGACTCAAAAGGACAACCATCCTCCGCATCCTGAACATCATTGCCCACAGGCTGACCGTACCAACACAGCGGGCAACCAACATCCCACCTCAGACAAAGCTGCTGGCTGTGCTGCACCTGTTGGCCTCTTGGACATTCCAACCAACAACCGCCAGAGTCGGAGGAGTCTCACTGCCAGCCCTATCCAAGTTCCTCACACCTGTCCTGGATGCCATCATCAGCTTGGTACCCCAGTACCTATACTTCCCCCACACTGCGCAGGAACAGCTGGAGACCAAGCAAGGCTTCTACGCCATAGCTGGATTCCTGCACATGTTGGGGGCAATTGACAGCACACATGTCCTACTTGTGCCCCCTGCTGACACTACACACAATTACTGCAACAGAAAGCACAAACATTCCATCAATGTGCAGTCAATAGTGGACCACCGGGGACTCTTCACCAATGTCGTCGCCAACTACCCAGGCAGTGTGCATGATTCATACATCTTCCGACAGTCCATCATCAACCGGCGCTTCCAGTAAATGCACTGCTCGTTGGTAAGTACCAAATGAACACACCGCACACCTCAAATCCACAATCATACAACTCACAACTCTGGGAATGCACATGTTACAACCTCACATACAACATGCCAAACAACATGCTCACCTACCATACACGACAGCACAACGTACTGCGGTAAACTGGGCTAGCCTTGTACATAAGCCATCAACGGCATGGCACCTCAGCCACACAATAGCAGAATGTGGGGAGAGTTGGGAACCAGGCATGTGCAAAGGAGGTAAGTGACCCATGAATGAGAATACACACAATGCCAAGTGTGGTGTGGAAGTGCTGGACAGACTGCAGTATGCAGACCACAGACATATCCATGTCGACACGTCCCCCCTGTAAGCGTTTGCAGAGTGGGCTGGCCCGGCTTACGCCAGGCAAGCATAGGGGTGAATAACAAGCATGTAGCCCTGGGACTGGTTCTCTTCCGGAATGGCCAACGTGTCTGCCAGGGCGGCTCCTCTAACCCCGCCACGAGGCCGACGACCTGTGCGGCGGTGCCTGCGATCCTTTGCGCCTGTTGCAGCCTGGGCTGCTGGTCCCCGACCAGTCTTGTCCACCCTGAGCATCTAGGCCTCACTGCTCATCTGCCTACACCGACGTGTCTCCAAGAGGGCCCACCATGTGCCGGTGCAAGCTCCTTAGCTTGAGGCACACGACCTTGACAGCCTCCTCAGACCATCACGGCCTCCGCGACACAGGCCTGCTGTACTCCTTACTCGTTGACGTACTCTACTGCTGCCTCCGGCCTACACTACGGTCAAGTAGGTCACACATTTGGAACTGATTCTTGATTATGCAATGGCAGAGTACACACTTTATGGTAGATTTTATGTCACTGTACTCCCTTTGATGTGGTGCCACCAACTCTGTGCCTAGCATCCGAACGACACCTGTCTGTGGTCCCTTGCTGACTTTGGCCTACACTGAGGTCGAGTAGGTCACACACTTGGAACTGAGTCTTTATTTGTGTATGGCAGAGTTCATATCATTGCACACAAGGAGAGGAGTGAGAAGAAGACGTGGTTCAGTCCGGAGGAAAAAAGGATCATCGTTACGGAGGTGATCGAACACTGCCAACAACTGCTCTGGTGTCACTAACTCTGTGCATCGCGAGCCAACGACACGTGGCTGTGGGCCCCTGCTGACCACTGCCTCAGGTCTACACTGCGGTCGAGTAGGTCACACATTGGGAACTCAGTCTTGATTTATTTATGGCAGATTTGATAGCATTGTACTGGCCTCATCGCAGACTGCATCCCCTTTAACTCTGGTGCCACTAAGTCTGTTCCCCGACATCCATGGACACTTTCTGGTTGAACTTTGGTGGCAACTGAGTCTATGGACTGGGGGTTGTCTTCATCATAATGTCTGTGATATTGACTTTGTGGCAAAAACTAGGCTGTAGCATTCCACTCCTCCATTTGCCGTTTCCGGCCAGCTTCTGCCCTCTGCATCATGCCCTGGAGGACACCTTCAACTGTCCCCCGCAACCCTCTGCTACATTCCCCTTCGACATCGACAAGTACCCGCTCAGCTCGCGTGTCCCTATCTCACTGCACTGCAAGTCACTGCCCCATGGCGGTGTGCCTGTGCCGGCCGCAGTGCATCCGGGGCCACTAACTGTGCAGCTCAAGTCATGGACCCTGTCTGATAGCATATTGGATGGCCTCTGGGTCGATGGACTGGGGGTCATCAAGGCCATGTGTCTGCGGCCCAGCGCTGTCCGCTGCCTCCGGCCTCAACTGCGGTCCACCAGGGCTCACACATCAAATATCAAATCAAGTCCTGACCTGCCCGGACATCGTATCACCGCAGGATGCACACGCCACCACCGCCAGGACCAACTCCAAACAACAGGTGCCAGAGTCTGAGGTGTCTTACTGCCAGACTATCAGAGTTGCTCACACCTGTTGTGGGTGCCATCATCAGCTTGATACCCTGCTCAGCTCTTCAGGTGCCACTATCTCAGTGCAGCACAACTCATGGACCATTCTGGTTGCATATTGGGTGAACACTGTACTTTCTCCGGCTACCACCATGATGCTTCACAGTTGTTTCTGTTTTGCTGGTGTTTTCTGTTTCCACTTTAATTGTGATCACTGTTCAAGTTGTTGCCAGCACCAACAACTCCATTAGGGCTGGCTTACACTCACCCCACACACATCCAGTACAGGCGTCACTGTACATGTGAACTGGCAATAAAGGTTTTGAGCGCACGTGCCCGTAGACAGTTCAACGAACTATCTGAGTGTGTCCGTGTGCTCATGATGTATGCATTAGGGCCCCGGGCCCTATAACATTACATTGTGCCGTGTACAGCGGACGCAGCCATGTCACCGCAGGCAGCAGGGGAGACCTTGCACATGTAGCTTTGTCGTCCCCCACTCAATACGTAAGAGGAGTGAACTGGGCCGGCGTACGCCAGTCCAGCGTGGGGGTGTGGATGATTGTCCCGTGGCTTTGGGTGTGGTTCAGTACTGGAAATGTGCAAAGGCATGTGTCTCTGTCGCAGTGTGGGTCTCCGTTGGGGAGTGTAGGTGGTCTCTGATGGGACTTAGACACCCAAGTATGTGATCTAGTTCAGCTTACATGTGGTAGAACCCCACCCGCACCTGTTCGGCTACCCCCTTCTGGCAGTCTGACACCTGGCCTTGGAATGCGATGTGTGCTTCGGTGGGCTGCTGGGAGCCGGCCATGGTGGTGGGTGTGTACAGCTGTGTGGTCTGTGCAGGGGGTGGGGTATCCTCGATGCAGCTGGGCTGCCCTGCTCCTGGAGGTTGATTGCCTAAGATTTCCATGAACTGTTGTAGAGCGTCGGTGTCGAAAGTGTGGAGGTCCTCTTCAGCATCACTGTAGAGTTGTCTGGTCTGCTCTGCTGGAGGTGTTGTTTGTCCCTCTGCAATGTGAAGGGGAGATTCTTGTTGACATTGTGTTGGCATGTATGTTGACGCATTGTTAAAGTTTACATACAGACTGCATGACAATGTACATTGTGACTGTTTGGGAGGAGCGGACTATTTGATGCGGGACAGTGGACATTTGGACTACATGACGTGGGTGAGGTTGTACATGTACATTTTCATCTCAGTTTCCTGCTATGACAGATGTGATTGGCCATTTTCTACGCACAAGCAGACCCAGGTGTGTCCTCTGTTCTGCAGTGTAAGTGTTGCACTGTGTACGACATTGTCGTCCATTTGGATGTGCTGTCATTGCTATGTGTATGGGCTGCACTGTGGGAGAGTGCTGTGATGTTGGCGACTTAGGTCATTTGTGCTCTTGGACTTTTTTTTACTCATGTGCATTATTTGTCTGGAAATGTATTGTTGATGTCAGTAGTTGTTTGTGCACATGGATGTGTCAGAGTGTGACCTGCTCCTTTAAGGATGTGGTCCACACTCAGCCACCTCAGTGTCGTGGCGTGCACTATGTCATGGTGATTGTACTCCAGCCATGCTGCTCATCATATAGTGTCACTTTCATTGTCGGTGTGGCTCACAAATACCCATATTTGCTGTGTTTGGCATGGGTGCATGTGTGTGTTGTGGAATTGGTGATGTGTGGGGTGGGACCCCTTTGGGAACATGGTGGACGGGGGCCTACTTGTTGTTGGTATGTGTGCTGCTGTGTGCCACAGGGATGAGGGACATGACCCAGGGTCATTGTGGGTGTGCGGTGTGCTACACGTCGTTGTGCATGTGTGCCATTGTGCCCATCACCTTCCGTTCCCCCAGTGTCAGGTCATGTCGAGCAGTGTCCGGACTCCCGACTAATTGCACTGTCTCCAAACTGATGACTGCGGCCACCATTTGCTCCAGCTCCTCCTGTGGCACAGGACTCCCACCTCCATTCGTTTTTCACATCTTGGCCTCCTCGATACTACGATGGAATGTCATTTTTCCGTCTGTGTTGCCAATGACACGGTGGAGGTGACAGACATTTGTTGGTGGTGTTCTGTTGCCTCCGAGACGACGATCCGGTTGTTATGCGGACTGAACCGCGTCTTCCTCTTCTCCTTGGCCTTCCCCGACCCTGAGGTTCCTTGCTGGTGGTCTGTGGGGCTTGTGGGGTTCGCGTTGACCTGGGCACTTGGTCCGGGAGCATCCATGTTGCTACGCAGTTTGTTTTGTTTTTTGGTGTGTTTTTCTTGTACTGCTTTTATGGTGCATTTTCCCGCATGACGCGTGGGAATTGCAGGCCTGTCGCTGGTTATCATTGATTTTTGTATCGTGATTGGCCTCATCTCAACTTTTTTCGCGTCGGTGTTTCGCTTTTTTCTGCATCGCGTTGATTTTAGTGTGGTCATTTGACGCGTTATCGTGGGACTATCGCATGGTGCTGTCGGGTTGAGAATACAACGTTAACACAGTGTTATTTTCCCGTGATAGACTGCGATATGCAAAGTTGCGTTAAGTTAATTTTGTGATGATTATCACACGTTCTTGAGAATATCCCCCTAAGTGTAGTATAATCGATTTCAAAGAGGTAGTTTCTGAAGGTCAGTTGATCCCATGGGATGTTATTGGCAGGGAATTGACAAAGCAAACTTATAGTACACTCCCACATACAGCAGGCCCTTTCAAGATTTTATCTTTTGGCAAAATGTAATTAGCAGATTTTACAGGTAAACTGATTCCTAAAAATAAGCAGTTTAAAGGGATTGATGAATTACATAAGTATTTAATTAAACAATTATCTATAATATGTAATTCAATATTCAAAAATTAGCAAAAAAACACCCATTAATATTATGTCCAAAATGTGGCTTGAACTGTGGAAGTTCATTGTTTCATGCAGCAGAGTAGTAAATTTGCAAAGAATGCAGCTAGATAGATGCTTTACCATAAGCTTGAATTACTCCATACATTCAATGATCACATGTCATTCAATTCCATGAGGTGCTAAAATGACAAAAGGGTTGAATGGATTCATGTGGCTTGGGCTTTCCCACAATTAGTCATACTAGCATGATATAGTTTCCTTTATCAGCCCATGTATCGAAATAGACAGAGCCCTGCTGTGTGATCTCTATCGCTTCCAGGGGCGGCTGGTGGATTTTGAAAGTGGTAGGGCGAAAAATGTTGTGCGAGGGCATATACAGCTTAGCGTACTTACTGAACCGCCTTCACCAACAATGTGAACTGAATGCTGAACCGAACCCAAAAAGCATTACACTGAAACCCTACTAGATCAACCAATCAGCCACAGGTTACTTGGCAGATGCTATGCAGGAAAGCACCACTAAACCTTAGACTGAGGGCTTGCCTTTCCTCTGTTGGTAGTGCGACATTCGCACGCGTATTCACCTATAAAACATTGCACTACCTTCTCCGCATTAAATGCAAAAGTACTTTTTTGGCTTTTGTGTATTCTAGACCTGTTGTGTGGTCGTGTTTCTCAGGGCCCCTTCTGATGGCTTCAGCATTAAGTTTCCGTCAGCTTGTAACATAACGGGCCTCGTTTAACAATATTTATACCCACCCATGTAACACTGGGTGGGCTTTCACTGAGCCCTACTGTTGCCACATTAGTCAAGCGCTCTGATAGGGAGAGGGGTGGAGGGTGGTCTCAACCTGTACTGCAGATAGATATTGGCCGCTATTAATCAGAGTGCAGTGCCTATAATAATCTCGGTAAAATACATCTCAATCTCCATAAACTTGCATTCTCATCTGAAGGCACAGCGTAGTAACTGCGCATGCAAGGGCATAAACTGCATCCCTGCCAGATTGCATTGCTTGTTAGTACCCGCAGGCTATTAATAATTCTTCAATATGTTGGCGCACGTGCCCACAGACAGATTGCAGCTTGTTCTGCGGCTGCGATTGTGGCTAGCAAACAGTAAGTGAAACGCTAACAAGGCACTGCCGTAATTAACACTGGTGCACTTGCCCAACAAAATTCTAAATAGTCTTCAGTCTGTTATCCGTACGAATTTAAGGAATAGTCCCAGGCCTCGTCTTCTACTGACTGTACCCTTGCTCGCATTTGACTGGTGATCTCGTTCCGAATAAAGCTGACACAAAAAAAGCACAATGAACACTCGACTCGACCGGAAGAGAGTAGATTATGTTCCACATTAAATTAACTTGTTCACTTACCTCAAAAGCTTGTGCCGCCTGGTTATGTCCCATCTCGTCTGGTCGGTGTCCCTCCTGGATAATAAACCGCCAAGGCGCCAACAACACAATACACGACGCACGCACACCTGCTGCATTCTGATTATTATCCCGACCCCGAAATGAAATCGGAGCTGCCTAGACAAAATCTTCCACAGCCAGCCCACTCCCCCAGCCTCCAACATCCAATCAGGAGGCTTAAACAGAAGTACAAACATGAAGGGAGTCCTTCAGTTGTTGCCACCCACTTCACTTCCTCGATGTAGGCCAGCCCTGCCCCTTACCATTTATTTCAATGGCGCTCTGCTGAAAACTCCTGGGCCACAGCATAAGCGCCCCATATACAAGTTAACCATTACCGCTTCTACTGGCCACTCCTACCATGCTGACATCACTCTCCTCGTGTGTGTGCCTCAAGGGCGAGCGATAGCCGTCGCCCCAGCTAGCTGCCTAGCACATGCGCACGAGGACTTCCGACTTGTCTCGCTCCTCAACTCTTCATTAAGAGGCAACCGAAAGAATCTGTGTTAGCACGAAGCAGAGAGCACTTTATTTAAAGCTGCTTCGTGTTGTACGTTCATTCTCTCTTTCCTCTCGGATGCTTTGTAGGGCAACGCCCCTTTCGCCCGTTATAACCAGCCGCCACTGATCGCTTCCTGTTGCATGTCCTAAACTTGGTTATGAAAATGTACAAATTTATTTTTGTCTCAGTTGTTTTTGCACATTCATTAACCATGTATCATTGGAAATAGGGTGACCACCTTCAATTTTGGAATGGTTGAGTAAAGTGGGCAAGATTTGCAAGCGCAAATATTTGTATGCAAGAAGGAATGGATTATAATAGTGAAGGGGTTACAAGTATTTATACAATAAGCTATCAAATGTTGAATACTTGGTCCAAAAAGAGATATCATGTATTGAAAAAATATTTAATTAACTGTTTCAATATTTATCAATAATTATTGAAGTTGTTGGTACCGAATAATTTAATAATGTTTTCTTAATTTTTGTTAAAATACTATTAAATCCCAAAGAATACAAACATGTCACTCTCACAATTCCTAAACCATTTCCCCTCAGAAACGGACACAGATAGAGAATTGTCTAATCATGGAGAAGTTACAGCCACTGAACACGCTCCGGAGGATGGGTTCATGAGATTACTATGGGGTATGCTAAATTGTCCAGGGCCCGGAGAAGTATATGTTTGTGGCTAATGTGGTAAATAGACTGCGGAGCAGAAACTGCTAATGTACTAGGGCCTCATGATTCAGCAGCCACGAATATGAACTCTAGCCTATCCAGTGCTTGAAATGGAAAATTAGTAGTGCAGGTACTCCGGACCAGAGTGCCTGCTTGTTTCTGAGAAGTGCCGGTACTCTCCAATTCAAAGTATTGCTTTTCTCTTGAGAAGTGCCGGGACTCTCCCTCACAAAATACAAAAGTGCCGGTACTCCGTCCTGGACAGTACCATGTAAAGCACTGAGCTTATCTATAAAGCAGCAAAGCACTTCTTTTTTTTTTTTTTTTTTTGGGAAAACCTTTATTACAGTTTCAGAGACATACAAATATGGGCCTACAACCAACAGGCCAGCCGCAAATGCACACTATAAGCATAGACACATCTTAACAACCACATCGGTGAAGCAATAAGAGAGCTACTGGAGTGCTAATCAACTAGCAAAGCACTTCTTAAATCTTCACACATCCACCCAGAAGCCCAAGAAAAAGACACTGACCCGATCGCTCGCTTGAAGACGATCCCTCAAATGACGAGGTAGCAGTACAAAATATTCCCATGTAGATCGAGGAGAAACAGCCAAGCTGACTGCTACCTCCCTTCCAGCCAGTTAAAAGCCTTCCAGGCTTTCAAGGCTATGGAATCCTTTCAATCTAAGCCCAAGGAGAGGTCTTCTCCTCCTTGGTTGCAACGAGAGCATCATTGAGGCGATGCTTCAATGAAAAGCAGAAGACCACTCCCCCAACCTAAACACAGAATAGGAACTCCTAATGATTTCCCTGGAGATCCACTAACCTTCTCAACACCAACTCTGGAGGCCCACTCCATTCCAGTGGGGAGATGGTTATCTCTTCCCTACCGTCACTGTACCCAGTTTTCCACTGGTACACGGGTTTTCTCGTGCTCTGGAATAACCCTGCTGTTCAGCTGTCCATATCCTCTCTAACCCTTCAGAAGTCCCAATGACCTCTGTAGGAGGTGAAGAGGCTCTTCCTTTTACGAGGCAAAAGAGTCTGTTCCATCCTCCAATAAGAATCTTGTATGCACTATTTCCTCGTAAGGAAGAATGGGGGAGGATGCCAACCTTTTCAAGATGTTTACTTTCTAAACGAGTTCCACGCCCTGCAGTTCATGATACTAAATATTGCTTGTGGTCTGACAGCCATCCAGAACAATGACCGTGTTCAGACATCCTAGAAGACGCTGTGCTCACATACCCTTTCTATAGGAACACAAAAGTATCTCAGATTCAAGGTAGGAAACTAACATTACCAATCCCGAATCATGCCTTTTGCTCTCATTATGGTCCCTAATTATTTACTAAGTTCTGGTTCAACTGGCTGCTTTTCAGCAGCTTCTGAAGGTAAAAGGCTTGTAGTTGTACAAGTGCCTCATCAAAATAGCACCGAGTAAGGAGACATCCGGTTTTACACTGATCTTCAGAACATGGTCCACTTTAGAACATGTTTATGCTATTCCCAAACCTCCTTGATGGCCCTCCACAAGAGAACTGATAACAGCCGTTGTTAGCTCCAGCCTGTTGAAAGACTTCATGCCTTCTGGAAAAGTAACTATGGAAGGGCTTTATTACCCAGCGCAGCACGGTGCAGTATACACTACAAAATAAACACATTGGGCCATATTCTCAAGGAGCTATCGCTGAGTTAACGCCACCTTATCATAGCCAAAGTTGCAATACATTTATCTCCCCATTCACAAGCTTGTGCTAAGAGCCGATACCACCAGTTTTCCTGCGAAAGCATCCGCAAAAAACATCGGCACAGATGACCCCGGCAACTATCGCTAATGAGATGCAGAGTAGGGGTTCCCGAGCAAAAAGCCGCGAAAACACCACACCTCAACATTCTCAATGACCAGCCAGATCGGCGATAAGAGCACAAAACATGTGATAAGGCACCAGGAAACTAACCCCTGCTCCGACCTGCTGCAAAGTCGGACTACAACCTGCACCACAAAAGGGAGCCCAGCCCAAAGCCACACCTGAAGAACAACAGATGTCATGGAGCCACTGAACATGTGTGCTGGACACCCAAGAGGGCCACAACACCCACCGCCACCAGCCCCAGGACCCCCCCCCCAGGCCCCACCCCCGGCACCCCCCACCTCCCCCGGACCAAGACACTGCACATCAACGGCACAAAAACATGAACAAAAGCACCCGCCTGATCTCGCACAATTGCAACAATCAACATACATGTGAGTACTGAAATCCTGATTCATACATTCACCATTGAAAGACCAAACAAAATGTCACATCCTAATTTGTAACCAAGCAACTATTCTGAAGAGTCATGGCGGGGCATCCCTGGACAATCTGTGACTCACAGCCTGCAAGACAATATCCAAGATAAGAAGGTGTGTTGGGCACTTATCAAAGGACAGGGAGAGAGAAAGAGAGAGAGAAAGAAAGAGAGAGACTGAACAAGGAGCGCAAGGCCAATCGGGCCAATGACTAATGCAAACATGCCAACAGCTGCGTGTGTCTCGAAATCTGTGCACCCCAAATCACAGGCCTGGCCTCAAAGTCAGCACGAAGTCCACATCACATTCAAGTAATGCAAGCAGTAGTCAGACTGATATCTGGAATGAAAGCCCCTTTGTCCCAACACACAAGGCTGAAGGTCGAACCAAACCCCGACCTTGGTCCTGAATGCGGCTGGCACACCCTGCGTGAGATACCATACCAGCCTCCGATGACTCCCACACCACGAACTGTGCTAATGAAACACCAACATGCCCACACCCCACACACACACTCGTCCTTGCACGACCTACACCTGCAGGGGATGCCCTTGACACATAAGTCAAAAACTACCCATATGTCCAAACTTCACACACACATACTACTCATTGCCCAGAGCAGTGGCATATCACCCAACGAACTTCCGCCGGTCTGAGGAGTGCCGGTGCCATGAGCCCAACAAACACAATGGCAGGCATTCCCGGGCGCATGCACAACCCCTGTCACGTGAAACTGTACCATGCACGAATGCTGCATCTGTTGGGATCCCTGCCAATGGCAGTGTTGTGAATCAGTTACCGTCTGAGTTTCCGTCTTGCCTACGTCACCTGCGTCCAGCCCTGGTTCCACTGTCAATCATGCACATTCGAGTGGCCTATGGAGGTCTGCCTATCCAACGCAACGGTAGCTGAATTGGATTATGACTTAACAGTGCACCCCCTGTTGGCCCACGAACAGGAGAGTCACCGGGATAGCTGTGCATGGGATGCACTGATCTTTGGTTTATGTGCTGGCAGTTGCGCATAAGAGATTGCACAACTCCTCGTGTGCAGTGACCACATCGAGGCGCTCCCCTATTGGGCTGTGTTGCGGATTGGGGAAACGGCATGGACTGAGCACATCTGCCCGGACCAGTTAATGGATTGGCTCACACTGGTGTTCCTTGAACCCGACAACAACGTACTATTGGAAAACATTGCACATGAGGCTGCGCTGGCATTCATGGACAAGTAACTACGTTCCTGCAGCCACATCGAATTGTCACCCACAGCACAGGTCCCAAAACCTTGTTGCATCGTGGGGAATTCTCACATATCCCACCACAACAGAGGACATGTCTGCCTTCACTTGGACTCTGAATGCATGTGCGTGGAACTACGCGTGTGTACACACACCTGTGCAAGGTGATGCAGTTCCATGGTCAGAGCAGCCCAGCGTCGTTTGGCAACATTACCAATTCGGACACACTGCTGGGAGAGAGCAAACACATGGCAATGTAGCACGACATGTGACCTAGTTGAGACCCTTTCACCTGATCACTGTCAGATGAGCAGGCAGTCGGCGCAGTGGCAGGGCACTATGCAGACCCCATGGGCTGTAAGTCGTGTCCCCTCACACAGAGCAATGGGCAGACGCCAAACAACACATGACTCGTCCAGTAAGGCAAGGTGGGCTGAGACCGTTGCCATCCATAATGATTGGTGTTCATCTCTGCCTTCCCATTTCCTGCACCTCGAAAGGTTCCCATGCTGCGTGCAAGTGTCTTAAGCATGTCCCTGCCTATTGGCCCTTGCCTTGTCCGTACTGACACGCACATGCCAATAAAGTCTACGCAACTTCACTGGTGTCTAACAGTGTTGATGAGAATGACCACTCGTGTGCCACAATGAGCATCGTCCCTACACAGGGAGGGTCTGACTGACGCATGTACAAGGGGGGTGGGTCCCTTTTGACAGCTCCAACTCTGTGAGCCAGACATTGTTTTGAGATAGTTGCTGGCAGACCAGTGCACTTTTGTGTCTTCAGCAATGTGAGTATGGTGTCCAACCTCTGACCATGTGGCGCAATGTCATTAATCAGAACAGAATGTGTCAACACAGATGTGTGTGAGTAGGTATGCGATTTGATGTTCTGTTGTCACATGTGATGTAGGACACCACTCCTGGTCTGCTACCGATTTGGTAATTCCTACACACTGCTCTATTCAATACATGGACGTGTGCCTTCGTTGGGGGGTTGGGAGATTGTGCAATGGGGACACAGCTAGTATTCACCTTCAAAGTCATCCAAATGCCCATGTGTCTCAGGGATAAACATGCGCATTGATGTCATTCACCAGGGTGTACCTTCTTGTGCAATCATTGTCCCTACATCCAGCCATTCTTCCATACATGAGTGAACATATTCATGACACATCTGTGTGATTTAGAATGTTTTATTCAGATTCTGGTGAATGATGGAGCTGGAGCTGTACCTGACCATCCAAGCCCACATAACATGGAAGCCCAGTGGTGGGCCAACCAGAGTCCTTTGGGGATTGTAAAGAGATTGGGAAGAGGAAGAGTGCAGTCGGCAGCAGGATTGCTGTGTAATTGTCAAGCAGTGAAGATGTGACAGTCCATGTCGGGGTCCGAGTGGATGTTGCAGAGTATTCCGGGGGACAGTGGGAGGTTTTGTCCCAGGGCATGATGCATAGGGCTGAACCAGGCAGGAACAGGCCATCTGGCGGTGATGGATGCTACTTCCTCCTTACTCGCACAGTAATTACCATCCACATCTTACTCCTCTGATACTTCTTCTTTGTCCGGTGTGTGGTGGTGTAATGGCTGCATCACTGGGTGCCACTGACACATCAGGGTGCGAAGGTGATGGGGCTGCATCACTGTGTGCCAATGATGCATCAGGGGTTGGCGATGTGTGTGTCGAAGTTCCCGCTGAAGTTATCTGGGACTGGCTCACTGGCAGCAATGGCAAGAGGATGAACTGCAGGGCCTGGAAGCTACCAGCTACATCTCACTGGTGTTCAGCCGTGGCAGCCCCACTTCGAGCCCGCATCTGCTCCATGGTCTCCCTTGTCCTCCGCATCTGTGCCAATTCTGTGCTGGCGCCTGTCTGACTAGACAGTTCCTGTATCCGAGTAATGGCCCCAGCGAGGTCAGTCAAGGATTGTCGGTGAGCATGGTGCAGACAGGGGGTGTGCGTAAGGGACTGTACGTGGTCCCTGATGGGACTCAGACACCCACGTATGGCCTCGAGTTTGGCTGCCACGAGTTCGAAACCCACCCGCAGCTGATCCACCAACTCCACCTGGCAACCCAAAACACGGCGTTGAAATTCCATGTATTGTTCGTGGGGGTCCTGGGAGAGAGCAGTGGTGGTGTGTTTCCTGCTGTGTGGCCTGTGCAGGTGGTGGAGTCACCTCGAGGCAGCTGGCTTGCCCTGCGCCTGGCGGTGGGCTGTGGAGGCTGTCCATTATCAGTTGGAGGGTGTCTTGACATATGTGCAGGTTGTCCTCGTCATCATCACTGATGGGGTTTGTGGTCTGCTCTGCAGTTAGTGTTGATTGTCCCTCTGCAACGTTAAGGGGAGATGCAGGTTAACAGAGGTTCCCTGTATGTTGACGCTTTGCAGATGTTTACATACAGACTGCATGACAATACACATTGGGACTGTTTTGGTGGAGCTGGCTATTTGATGGCAGACAGTGGGATTTTCGACTACATGATGGATGTGTGGTAGTACCCGTACATTATCATCACACAGTGTCAGTCAATGCCAGATGTGAGTGGCCAGTTACTATGCACAAGCGGAACTTGTTGTGTCCTCTGTCCTGTGGTGTAGGTGTTGCACTTTAAACCACATTGCCGTCATTGCTGATGTTCAGTGATTGCTATGTGTGTGTGCTACATCTTCAACAAAGCATGCTCCACCATTGCACCCCATCTCCGCAAGATCATCAACAGCTCCTTCGAGACCGCCACCTTCCCGGAGAGCCGGAAGCATGCCGAGATCAACACCTTACTCAAGAAACCCAAGGCAGACCCCAAGGACATCAAGAACTTCCTGCCCATCTCCCTACACCCGTTCCCGGTGAAAGTCATCGAGAAGATTGTCAACAGGCAACTGACCTCCTTCCTCAAAGAGAACAACATCCTGGAC
This sequence comes from Triturus cristatus, assembly GCF_964204655.1. NCBI lineage: Eukaryota > Metazoa > Chordata > Amphibia > Caudata > Salamandridae > Triturus > Triturus cristatus. Next base: position 953,636,969 of record NC_140590.1, on the reverse strand, counting down.
CCGTCCCAGCAACCACAGCACCGAAACAGCCCTCATCGCCGCCAGCGACGACATCAGGGCCATGCTGGACAACGGAGAAACCGCGGCCCTCATCCTCCTGGACCTTTCGGCCACCATTTGACACCGTCTGCCACCACACCCTGCACACGCCTCCACAACGCAGGGATCCGCAGCAAAGCCCTGGACTGGAACACCTCCTTCCTCACCGGCAGAACCCAGAGTGTCCCCCTCCCCCCATTCCATTCTAAAGACACCAAGATCATCTGCGGCGTACCCCAAGGATCGTCTCTCAACCCGACACTCTTCAACGTCTACATGGCACCGCTCACCAACATCGTCTGAGCGCACGACCTCAACATCATCTCATACGGCGACGACACCCAGCTGATCCTCTCCCTCACCAAGGCCCCCACCACCGCCAATTCCAACCTCCACGTAGGAATGACGGCCATCGCCGAATGGATGATGAACAGCCGCCTGAAACTGAACTCGGAGAAGATGGAGGTCCTCATCAACGGATCCACCCCCTCCGCCTGGGACGACTCATGGTGGCCGGCCGCATTGGGAGCTGCACCGACGCCCAATGACCACGCACACAACCTGGGGGTCATCCTGGACTCAGCGTTGTCAATGACCCAGCAAGTAAACGCCGTCTCCTCCTCCTGCATCAACACCCTCCGCATACTCCGCAAGATCTACAGATGGGTCCCCACCAGAACCAGAAGGACGGTCACCCAGGCCCTCGTCAGCAGCAGGCTGGACTACGGCAACGCTCTCTACGCAGGAACTTCAGCCAAACTCCAGAAACGACTACAACGCATACAGAGCGCCTCTGCACGCCTCATCCTCAACATCCCCCGCCACAGCCACATCACAGCCCACCTGAAAGACCTACACTGGCTCCCCGTCAACAAGAGGATCACCTTCAAGCTCCTCACCCACGCTCACAAAGCACACCACAACACCGGACCAGCGTATCTCAACGAACGACTCACCTTCTAACACCCCGAACCGCCAGCTTTGCTCCGCTGACCTCGCCCTCACCACTGTCCCCCGCATCCGACGAGCGACCGCCAGCGGCAGATCATTCTCCCACCTCGCCACAAAAACCTAGAACACCCTCCCCATCCGCCTGCGACAGACCCCGGACCTGCTGGCCTTCAGGAAACTCCTCAAGACCTGGCTGTTCGAGCAGTAGCAGCATCCCCCGCCCCCACCCCCCAGCGCCTTGAGACCCTCATGGGTAAGTAGTGCGCTCTACAAATGAACTGATTGATTAATTGATTGGGGAGTTGCCCTGCAGCTCTGATTTCGTGTACCCTTATCCCTTTGAGGCAGTGTGCCTTTGATTTGTGTGCTTTTCGGGGGCTGAAATGTTTGCTACCTGGGTCATATGTACTCTTGGACTGAATGGTGCAAGGGTGTGTGCATTGGCACAAGGCAACCTTAGGTACACCAGCACCAGAGGAGAGCGCAGCAGCACCTTGTCTTAGGAGATATAGTGCGCTCTTTTTTTTCATGCAGCACAGTGCAACAACTTTGGTTACTGCACATCATAAAACACAGTTAATCTGCGCCTTCGTTTCTTCTGACTAAGGACTCTTAACATATAATGCCTACCAGTTTGGATGAAATGCGACTCCTACACCTTGCAGTCCTCATTATCTTAGGTAACATTTCCTATTCATTGAATTACACTTGTATGACTCAATGCAGTGGTCAAAGTGGGTGGGATGAGCAGGGCACGGCGTGCCCCTACTCCATTAATTTCATTGAGTCCGTTCCCCTACTTTCTTATTTTAAACATTCCTCCCGGACGGCAGAAATCCCCAAGGACGATAGTTAAGGCTCGGCTTTTGGGGACGGGCAGAGAAGGAAAAGGACTCTGCCATTTCCTTCGTGCCCACAGAAGACAGTGCCTCCCCTCTCTTTGTCCCCCCTCTTCCCTCTCTTTCTGTCTCGCTCCTCCTCATTTAGTGAAAGCCGAGACTTCAAGAAACAGGTATTACCTTCTCTTTCCTCCTTTTGATTATTTGCTCCCCTGTGAAAGGGATCCAAAAAAGAAAAACACTTTTGCTGGAAACGTCATCTTTTTCTGACACTTTTCAATTTCTAAGTGCAGCCTCGGGGTGGAGAGAAATAAAACATTCAAAATATGGAATATAACTAACTCATTTACTAAGACAGAGTGGTTGAAAGGTGGCCAGATTAATTTATTCACACCTAATAAACACATTAGCGCCAATTTACAGTGTTTGCCAGTGAAGTGCTACTCCCCCCCCCCCCCACATCTCTCTTTGAACAACATTGATTTCCCTGGGTGGGAAAGTGCACTATTCCTGGAGATACTGAAATACCTGCTTGACGTGTACAGCGGCTGTGTGTTCAGGGATGAGGTCTTTTTCCCTTACTGCTTACGTTTTGTAAGGATATAAGCAATGGACATTGAAATGGGTCCCTTCCAGGTCCTGTAGTCATGTCCTTAACTTTGCAGGTAAAAGCACTCACTAATTTCTGAATAATGAGTGTTAAAAGAAAAAGGTATGTTTTTCCTGCTTATATTTCACATACTTTACTTAATCTTGCATTCCCTATGGTTGCTTGCTTTTTCTAGGATGTTGTTATTTTTTTTAGGCAACATATTGCTCTTGTCTAGTGCATAATTTGAATTGAGTCACATCCAGGTGTTTATAGTGGGGCACAACTGGGTTGTAGTTGAAGGCAGTGCGAGTTTCTTTCAGTGGGGCAGTGTGGTGTTTAGTGGGGGAGAGGATGTGGTACTATGGTCCTAGCTGCTGAATTTGGAACTGGGTAACCAGGTTCAGCGTTCATGACCAGTCCACCAGACCACTCTCCCTGAGGGAGCACATTCCCATGCTAGACCTTAGAAGGCCCGCAAGATCTTAAAAGCCCTGGTGTCTTAGCACCAGCAGGTGGACCATAGCAGTGGCAAGTGTGAGTTAACCTTGAATGCCTGTCTGCCAAAATCCATATTGAAGTTAACCTCCAGTCTTGCAGGCAGGTCTATGAAGAAGCACACCACAGAGTGACAGTGACTCTGTCACTGAGGTCACAGGATCCTTTAGCAGGGTGGCTCTAGGGCAGTGCGACCGCACCAGGCACTGACCAGCCGTGGTCAGTGCAGGTAACAGCGGTGAGGCAGAGGAACCGGGTAAGGGGGGATTTCGAGGGACAATGTCGAGGGAAAATTAAATAAATAATTAATTTTCCCTTGGCTTTGTCCCTCAAAATTCCTCTTACCCAGCCTCATCGCTGTTACCTGCATAGATCACAGCTGGTGTTGATGTCAGGTGGGGGCGTCGTGTTTGCAAGTATAATATGGTTTTAAAAGCCACATGCTGCCTCCTTCCTGGCCTCCAACAATTTTCGATAACAATAAAAATGTTATAATAACGCCAGTGATTAATGTTCTTAGTAGAACGAGATGGTGTTTTGTCTAGTGAACGTTTTGACTCATGGAAAGGAAGCGCAAAGGATTAATGTGCCTGCTGCAAAGAACATGTACCATGCAGATCACAAAGTGCACATAATATAAATAAGACAATGGTATAAGTCCATGCTTGTTACACTGGTTTCCCCACACTTCAAAGACTAAAATAACCAGTAAATTTATAGATCTAAGGCTGGTACTGGCCAAGCGGGAAATTACTGCTAATTGGAAGGCGCAGAGTAGGGCGAGATTGCAGAAGTGGAAGGCGGAATTTATTCGGTGGGCAGACTGTGAAGCGGTTATTCGGCTGCAAACGGCTAGCGATAGGGCATTGGACTCAGCCCGTGCCTGGGGGGCATTGGCAGACCTTTTGAAATCCGCAGACTCTGATATGGATGCGGACTCGGAGATTAGAGAAACGCAAAGCCTGCCCTCCCCTGAATCTGGTTAGAAGGGCGTTGAGGGAAAAGACACTATCTCACTTGGGTTGTCAGTGGTCCTGTGTTGGGAAAGTCTAAGGTGTACCTTACAAAGAATTGAGTGCCTTATTATGTATCCAGCCAATAAGTCATGCCGGAGGAGTTGTGGGACGGGGGTGGAGTGAGGGGAGAGGGGATGTAACATGGTACAGGTTCTAGATTTTGTGTTAGTTAACTTGATTATGCAATGGAGCTTTTGGGTAAGGTTCTTGCTATTCATATGCTTACAGTATGACTTAATACGGAAATATGATGGTGGAATTTCTAGGTAGTACCCTGCAAGGTTTGCATGGGGAGTGGTAATTCAGCTAGTATACCATCAGGTAACAGTGGACATGATTCTATAAGGAATGCTGTGCATTAGGATGTTTTACGTAAGTGAAAGCTCCTGCTTGCATTACTATTGAGAGATATATAATGTTAATCAATAAACATATTTTGCATAATATAAATAAGGCAGTGGGTTACTGTATAATATGTTTGTGATGTGAAGTGCTCCGACAGTCTTCATTGTGTTGAGTTGCACTATAAAATAAGTAGATGTGAGAAAGGGGCTATGGAGAGGTTAGGGGAGGCATTGGAGGGTATTAGAGAGGGAATTCATGAAGAAAGAGGTCATGATGAGGTTGGGGAGGCACCAATAAAGATGGTTGCACCGGGCGCCAGCAACTCTAAAGCCGACCCTGATAGTGTGTGCTAAATTAGGTTTGCATTTTCGTTAATTTTGCATTGCCTGAGATTCGTTTCACCTTTCACGTGCATTTATTTATTTGCTCTGTTGCAATGCTTTATTGGTGGCGCAGCTTTGTTTTCGTGCCTCGTCACTATTTTCCCAAGCGGTCACCTCTCCTTCCTTTAAGCGTCGGAGCATCCTAGTGCCGTAAGATTGGGGCGACAGCCGCGACAACATTGTGGCAGTCTCATCTGTCACGAACATCCTACCTTTTCAGCTCTCACTCAACAGTGCCTCATTTTCAGTCTTCATGCCGACACTTGCTCTTCTCTATTAAAAGTTCTATTTATTTAACACTGGGTTTATGGTGCTGCAGTCCCTCTAGTGGCGTTTTCAGGTATTACGGTCATTGTTGCCGATAACCATAGATTCATTACATTGCTTTTAAATGACTTCATTTCCTCTTCTAACCATATTAAGAGGCTGAAGTGCTGGAGGAAAGTTATGCAGTTTACATTTCTTCACCATGCTGCACTGCATATTTAGCCATGCGTGCCATGTCCTCATCTATGAAAAAGTTCACAATAGAGATTGAGCCACCTGTCTCACAAGTTCTTGCATGGTGTACAATGGTCCAACATACATGATAAATCCAGAAATGCTTCTCTAAGTGATACAGTTAAAAATACTTTTGTTATTTCCAGTGGGTTGACTGATGTTGATCTGAAATCTGAAAAGGGCTGGTGACTACCTCAATAAAAGGCCTAGCAATCGATCAATTGGAGCCAACCAACAGTCAGGACAAAAGGCAGAACCTTCAGAAATAATATTTTAATGTATGACATTAAGTAACTGACCCGGATGACGACCATGAGACAGTGATGTCTCTGAATCAGGTTTCTTGAGATTCGATCAAGAGCAGTCTAAACCACAGTCTAAGAGAGAGAGAGGGGCTGAGACTTGTTTGGGGGCTTTTGTTTGACCCACCATGGATTAATCAATCCAATTTTACAGAACAGGTTCCCTTAGACAAATGGTGTAAAGATATCAGTGCAAACCGTGCTTATTTGATAAAGGTACACAGTAGACGGACTCAGAATGCCCACAACCTTCCCTTGAGCACAAATTGACTTCCACTCCATAAGTAGACCCTAACATGGAGCTGTTCTATTCAAAGTACAGAGGAGCCCCCCAGAAGAGTATCCATTCCTGCTCTTCCTACAAGGGCAATGCTATTGATTTAATACGACAGTTATCTAAAATTCTAGATATCAGTGAGGGTCTTCTCAGGTAGACCCAAAATCCTTTTCAAACTGGAATTTATGAGCAGTCTGTTTCGTGAGGGAACCACAGCGAAACCTGATCTATCACAAGGAAGTCTTCTACGATTCAGGGGCGGAGGAGCATATCCCCACTGCTTCTCGCAGCGCGAGAAGCAGAAACATAAAATGGTAACAACTTTTGTTATTACCATTTTTTGTTTGGTTGCGGGCGGGTGGGGCTGCTTTGAGAGCCCACTCCCGGGTGCGCAATGACTGTTTGGTCAGCCTCCCATTAGCCCCTGGCTGGTCGGCGTCCCGACCAATCACAACGCTGCTTGAACAGCATTGTAATTGGCTTAGGGGAGGGAGCGAGCCTGGCTGCCTGCTTCTGCTTCTGCTTCCTGTTCCTGGAGAGCAGGAGAGCAGAGAAGACGCAGGATCCGGGACCCAGCCAGGTATGTTTAATTATCTTTATTTTATGTTTTTAATTAAATTAACCCCCACCCCTCCCCCCACACTCCCCCTTGCGACCCCCCTCCCCCCACGAGTTGTACCAGCCATCCGTAACTGCTAAGATTGTTCGTCATGCTACATCCAGGGACAAATCAGTTTTGATCGGGGTGTATAATGTTAGGTAGTATCTGGAGGTAGCAGCGTGCAAGTATTTTCTCTGGTATTTTGTAGTCACCGCCCAGATTTGCTGTGGGCCAACAAGAGCAAGATGGGTAGGATTCCTATCGGGTTTGATTGGAGAGATGAGGCAGGACTCTTGAAGGGATGTGGGGAGTGTACCAGTATTGAGAGCCTCATTGTATACATTGGTCAACTTAGAGACTAGGTGAGTGGTGAAACAGTCACAGCATTCCAGAGGAAGTCCCTCCATCAGTGGTGTTTTATTTCTAGCCAAGGTATGGATAGCTTCTTTCTCCTCTGTTACTAATATTAGTGCCATTGAGATATTTGCATTCAATAGGTGAAATGTTGGGTAGAGTTAGGTTCGCCAGGAATTCCCCGGCAGTGTCTAGCATTGTAGCAGGGGGCGCCGATAAAGGGGTAGTTCGAAAAAGATTGCAGTATAGCTTGTTGCGAGCATGGATGGGGCATTAGTGGTGACTATTTCGGTGATGGAAGGTGCGCTGGTTTCCTGACTTGCCAACTTTGCCAGGAGACGGCCTGGTTTGTCCCCAGTCTATTGTATCCTAGTTGTGTAGACTGTGAGGTTAAAACAGCACAGGCGCTCTATTAGGGTTGCGTGGGTATGTTTGGCTGTCGCTAGAGCTAGGTTCTGAGCAGCGTCAAGGGGCGCTTGTCGCTCGCAATCCGCCAATGTCGCCTTGGCATCCACAAGGTCTCTTTCTTGTGTGTGTCATACTGCCAGGGGCACAACTAGACTCAAACTTCAGGGGGGTGGGGGGGCTAACACATGAATTAGTGGAGAAAGAGACAAAGGAAGAGCTGAATCAAAATTACTTGTGGGGGGCTCCCTTCACTTTTTTGATGTAGTTTGTAAAACACCGAGTCAGTCTTTGAGACTACATGTGGCAAATAGTGCATTTTAAAGCACACAGGGTCAGCAACATTATTCTCGGCATAACATGATTTTGGGTCTCTCAAGGAATTTCAGCACAGTGAATGACAAATGTTCTATTTTAATGCACATTAGGCCAGTAAACCTGGTGCAATGTTAAACACCAGATTCTATTTTACTTCACAATCTCTGGCAAATTGTACACTCCAAATACTAGGCCAGTTGTGTCAACCTAACTAGTCTTAAAAAAAATCTTTTACAAGATATTTCACCATCCTTCCACCAAAAGAAGATTTTGAAAATTGGAAGCAAATAATGCAGTTTAAGCACATTTATTTAGTTACTGCTCTGTTTATGTGTCGTTTACCTGCGCACAACACTTTTATGTTATTTTCTGAATATGATGTTTGTATAGTAAACAGCTTTGCAGCTGTTTGGGGGAAAGCTGCATATCCTAGCTCTTAGCACAAAGAATGTTGAATATATATAATTTGGTACTTTGTGACAACTCCCTCCAAATATATATTTTTTTCATTTCAAGAGAATTTTATTAAGCAGAAAGTTTTTAAACGAATGAACAGAGAGAAAGCAACAAACAGAGAATACAAGGGTCCAGTTTAAAATATACAGATCAAATGCATAGAGTCCTGGAGGATCGATCGAGGCCCGAGGGTCTAGAATTACAAAGCAAAATCCAGGAAACAGATGCTAGATAAGAGAAAAACAGCAAATGGAGATTCGATAAACCCAAAGATGTGTGTTATGGAGTGAAAATAAGAGATAGAAGTAAAGTAAGCTGAGTAATATGAAAGGGGGGAAGATGCTTGGGTAGTCATTTAGCAAGAAACAACCCATGTTTGAGAAGATTTGCTCTAATAACATACATTAAGGATAGAAACTGAGCACACAACCTTGATTATAGATGATACCCCCACATCACAGATGGGTGTCAATCTGGGATTACCAAGGGTAAGAGATGTTGACCTGGTTTTCCATTTGGCACTTATCTCAATGCACTCACTACCCCTTTTCTAAGTGAAAGGATCAGAAAATAAATAGAGCTTTAAAAGCCTTATGTACTTTTTTTTACATTCAAGTCCCTCTATATAGCCACTGGGCAGCAAATAAGAAGCTGTTGTGGAGCTAAGCATGGGTAAAGGGATCAACCTTTGATGCCACTACAGCTATTGCTGCCATTTTAGTGAATACATGCCATGGCAGCTCAGGGCTGACATTCAAACCTGCAACGTTCCCCTGAACACAAATGGGAGCAGATTATTAAATAGCAATAACATTTGTGAAAATAATTTGCAACAGTACTCGAAGAATGAGAATGTATTTACTGATAACAATGTTTGCAGATTTCTATTGAATTATTTTGTGAAACAAATGATGTATGAAATCAGACTTCTTGAGGTGGAAGCTTAGTAGCAGTATGACAAAGTAATCCCAGAAAGAACTTTGTATGCATTAGTCTGTCTAATAAGAATGATGGGGCTAAATTAGAACAATTGCATAACATTTTGGAATAATCATAGTGTGAGAAAAAGACTGGGCTGCAGACAAACTAGTCTCTGCTTTGTTGTGGCAGGCAGGAATCAGGCACAATCTCTAGGCCCTGCAAACCTAATCGCAACCTCATTTGAGTGAATATATTGGTTCATCTGAGCAGGAAGCAATAACCGCAGAGAGAGAAAATACCTCCACGAAGTATTATCCATTTTAAGCACTGCCCCTCCTGCTAACATAACCTTCTGCTCTATAAACTATTTCAGAAGACAAGACAACCATGCTGACCTCTGTCCTCAAAGAAGTCATCTCTCCCTTCCACATTCCCTCCTCAGCTAAATGTAACTATTATAGCGAGGATCATGAGAGGTCTGCCTTGAGGCCCTAAGTAGAAGGGGGGGAGCTCCTGCTTCTAAGTGGTTCTTCTTGGCCTGCCCTAGTATGTCCTGCTCTCAAAATACTTGGTCAGATGTTCCTCTTTCAAATCACATTTCATTACCAACAGGGGAATCTAAACAAAGCTTCAATGATACACACAGACTAGAACTCTGGTCTCAACACTGGCATCCCAGCCCTCATTCATTTACTTCAGGAAGCTACACACTGATGGAACTCCTTTCTCTGTCCACAAAGCAACATTTTAAAATTCCCTCCCTGAAAAGATAAGAAACATCCATAACCCCCTCAGATTCAGAGATGCAGTACAGACCTGGCTATTCCGTAAAAGGTGACACCCCTACTGCAAAGCAGTCCCAAATCCTAACAACCCCACAAAGTCAGTCACCTATGTACTGGTGGTCGGTATTTACATCTTTCACTCCTCTTGGCTCCATTCCAAGCTTAAGTGTATCTAACAATATTGCATGCATATATATTTTTCCCCAAAACACATTGAAAATTAATGCTCATTAGGACTGCACAATTTTGTACTGTGCACTACGTAATTCTAATTAGGCCCTGATTACAAATGCCTTGGAGGAGAGTGTGATATCTATTGCACATGTTAAGTTAGATACTAAGAGGGGCTCCAATGTATCCAGTGTGATAAATAGCATCAATTGTGAGTTTGGTCTGAAAATGGGACATAAGATACAGATTTTAGTGTTCTCTGCACCAAAACCTGCATGCTTTGTTATTTACAAGGCACTTATCCCCAGCAAAGTTTTTCCAAGGTACATTTTCGCAAGGGAAACCTGTTGACATTTTCCTGGGAAAAATCTTGTGGTTGTGGGGCTTGTGATGTGGATTTGTGCTGTACCAGGAGCTACCATACATTTAGAAATTAACTAGGCCAAACAGAATCGGTGGCTTTCACCACTTAAGTTTATATAACACAAAGTTTTCAGCATAGTACAAAGGTGGGTACTACAAACTACAACACTTAAAAAATACATCTCAAACGTTTTTGAAAAGCATAATTGATGGTGCTTTTAAAGCTGGACTTAATTCTGAATGACTAACCATTACTCCATTGCACACAATATAATAAAGATATCTGCAAGTGCTGTGTCTTTAAAAAAGCAACATAACTGATGCCCTTCTGTACTTTTGAGACTTTTATTTATAGGGGCTCTAGTATACAATACATTGTAAACTTAGCATTGCTTGAAAACTGTTTAAGTTAAATATATACATTTGTGTTCTACATTAGACAGGCTACAGGATATTTGATAGTTTTGTAAGATTGGGTTAGCTATTTTATCGATCCCAGAAGGATGAAAAGGTAAGATGCCTTTGTTGGAATTCAAATTCAAATCCATGTCTGGCAGGCTTTAGAGTTGGTTGAGTGACTGAAGGTTCAAGCCAGGCTCGAGACAGATGCCTTCCTCTGGCTCACCTTGAGGTCTTCTTAGATCCTTACGACCAAAAAGAGCCAAGTTGGCTTGAGGCCTTTCACTCACTCACACTCTAACCTTATGCAGCAAGAATTAAAAACAAAGCATTGGCCTGTGATGTAAAACGGGAGAAAGTAGTAGCCATCTAGTGTCTGAAATTCACAATAAGAAACCAGAAAAACTGAGCTCAATCCCAGCTTCCTTGCTTGACTAAATGGTGTGATCCTAGGCAATATTTAATTTTGCCATACCTCATTTAATTAATGCACATGGCAGCCCTTAAAATAAGTGAGCACTGTATAAAAATGTCTTGCATTTGATTTAATAGTCTATAATGCTTCTACATGTATAATAAGAATCTAAGCCACATATAGGGTGCACATGACAACTGTCTTGCCCCTTAGTGGCTTATTTACTGGAATTTGCCATAGGGCAGTGTAACAACACAATTTTCTGTGCTGCACTATGCCAAAGTGAATGTGCAGAAATGCATCATATTTTTGCAATATGGTGCATTCCTGTCCTTTCGCCCTGCGCTGGTGCCGTTTCTGCAGCCTAGCGCCAACACAGGTACCCTTGCACAATGGTGCAAGGGTGCCTCCATTACATGCAGGATTGTTTTTGTGCCGGAAGGTTCACTATGCCCCTTCACATAGGCAATCTGAGAACTTGGAAGTCATGAGCCATGCATGATGCCCAGTGCTGGGACCCGAGGTGGCTGTGACATGGTGTTGTTTCTAGGGCTTTAAGTGGGTTGAAAAAACGTGGTGGTCTCTCCAAAAGGCAAGTCCGATGTAATTAAGGGCATGGCTTAAAACACATTAGCTAAAAAGCTGTGCTTAGCATAGTGTGCTGCCTGACTGGTATTCTGCTACTTCTGTTATTACATCCAGATATATAATACATCACATCTACAACAAGCCAGGACTATTGACTTTGTCAATGGTTATTAGTCGCCTAAAATAAAAAAGCTGCAACTATGGCTTTGTTGTATATAATATTGAAAATGCTTAATTTCTAAAATGACGAGACTGTGAAAGGACTATAACCCCATCTTTTTAACTTCTTTTCATGAACTGGATTCTGTACATTTCTTTCATTTCGTGAGGTGCAACATTTTTCTTTATGTACGGTTAAAACAGAATGCCCTGCCCTAGACCGAGGCAGGAGGAGGCCCACCACATGCTTTAACAGCCCAGACTGGTACATTGTCATTCTGTATGATACAATCAGCCGGCAGACAGAATAACAACGGGCAGGGTAGGGCTGCTCTTTTGCTCAGAGGAAGAGTGTGATGCGGCCCCATCAGTGAGTTCAGGCTTCTCGCAGGGGAACAGTGCTGTTCCCCTATGCCCAAATTTATGGACAAAAGGCATTCGTAAAAGCGTTCATCACGGACAATGGACGTGAGATCCAAATCAGGGGGTCTGTGAAATTTACGGATGGTTGGTCACCCTACTTGAAGGTCAGGCTGGCAGGCACCAAATCCAGCTTGGACAGCCGAGCTGACGGCAGCTGACGGGTCTGAAGCCTGTTCTGTCCAATGGGTGTTGTGTGCCTGCGTAATCCTATTATTCTTTTAATACATATGCCCCGGGTGACCACTTTAAAGCAATCCCACTCAACTGCACAAGTATTAGTCGTTGCATGGTTCTCAGCAAAAAAGTGACCTACGTGTTCAAGTTGGGTGTCTCAGAAGACTGGGTTATCTGAAACTTCGTTGTAGATGCCAGGTAAGAATTGGCGAGAGGGGTGCCTTTGTGGGTTGTGTGGTCATAGATGATATGACCGAGGGTAGTCTGAGTGTTTTAATGAGGGTAGTATGGAAGTAGAGCAAAGAAAATGGTCAAGGCAGACATATAAGACATGGGGAGCAGAGTAATGAGCATATAATTTGACTTTTGGGTTTTGTGATCGCCAGGCATCTAACAGTGATCACTGTAAAACCCAGCGGGTGACTTGCGGGTGTGTGGGGGAGCGATGTGTGTGACCTGTCCAGGTGGATTTAGAGGACCCTGTTGTAGCCCCCGCCTACTATCCACTATATGTCCACCCATTGGTTCAGGATCTGATAGTGAGGACCAGAAGTTGGATTGATATGAATTACGGGCATAAATACATCTCAGGAGTACTTGTGTGCTATTCAGCAGGCCCACTATGAAGACATATGTGCCTTTGTTGTTGATTGTCCTGTTGAGTGTCTGAAAGAGTGTGCCAGGGTGAAGTCAAATCAGTGCACACGCAAAATATGTTGTGCAGTATATGGAGCCTCTCCAGCGCTTTTGCAGCTGCTGGAGCAACTCACGAGGTGAGTTTCCCGGAGGACGCTTATATGTCCATTTTGTCTTTTCATGTAGGAGTAGACCGAGTAACAGGGGCGGGCTGCATGCATGCCCCTGACATTGGTGTTTAACACCCCTGTCTGGAGGCGGTGTGCCATGTAGTGGGGGGTGCAATGGGACAAGCCCTGATAATGCACTACTGTGCGGCCTGTCTATCCCCGTCCCTTCCCGTCCTGTGCATTCGGATGTGGATTATGTGATTCTCATGCTGCAATTGGAGTAACTGTGTTTACATATAAATAATCGTGAACAGTTTCAAGAGCCTGTAACAAATAGCTGCACGTCCAAACAGCAGCCAAGAAAACATCCAGTAGGTGGGGGGAAGGAGGGGCTTGTGCTGAACAATAATCTGGGAGAAGTAGGGGGTGTCTTGGGCAAATAGCAGGGAATCAGTATTCATGGTGTCTCTGGCTCGATGTGAGCGGTAAGGGGAGTCATGCAGCAGGATACTGCAGATCAAATGTCTTGTGTGGCCGCAAGGGGGTTGTGTGACCGGGGGTAGAGTGGCCTCTAGCTTCTGGCAATAAGGGTGCCTAGGCCGACGCTGGTTGCAATGGGGGGGGCAGAGTTTATGAACGGACATAGTGGGCAGGGACGGTGTCACAGTAGCTCGTCAGCTGTCTGGAGTGATTTGTGGGTAGAAAGGAGATCCTGAGTGATGGGAAGGGCTGGAGGCACTGTCATCCCCACTGACGGTGGAGTGAGTGTTGGAGTCTGATAGGGGTGAGGACTGGCGAAACACCAGTACCATGGCTATGAGCGACTGCTGCTCCCTTCGCAGTTCCTGTTGGGGTGGCATCCGAGGGTCTCCAAGAGGTCTGTCAGTGGGGAAAACACTATGGGTGCACCTCTACCTATGGTGTTGTGTACCGCATTTATCCCTCGGAAGATGGGTGCTCGATCCAGTCCCAGGCGTATGAGAGCTTTGTGAAGAAATAGAAACACAAGTCTTTGATGATCTCCAATTTCGCCAGATATAGCAGTGAGTATTGAAGGTGGAGGTCTTGGAGCCTACATTTCACGCCTAGGAAGGTAGATCGCTGCTGTTGCACCACTACTATATGATCTGGGAACACTGAGACCCTACAATTCTCACCTTCACATGGGACTGCTCGTCAGATGCTTGCAGGATGGCATATATCTTTGTAGTATAGGATCCTTGCAGTGAAGGGGCAAGGCAAAGAGCCCGGCAGTGGGCGGCTGGCCGGCACTTTGTGTGCTCACTTGAATGAGAAGTACAGGGATATTTCCTGTGCCGGGGTGAAGGATCTCATTCAGTTTTCCAAAAAGATTATCACTGTGTGGAAGCCCTCTGGTCCCTCAGACTCCTCCAGGAGACCCACCACTGTTATGTTGTTCCGATCTGCCCTTATCTCCACGTCTTCCACCAGGTCCTCAGGGCATCTAATCCTTTCGACAAGGTCACACATGCATTTCCCTTGGTCTTCCAGTTGGGGCTTTATATCGGTCAATTTGCATTCTGTCTCTGTCACTCCGGTGGCCAGCTTCAGTTGTTCATGACAGAGTAGGTCAAATTCTGTGCGCAGTTCTTCAATCTTTGTTTCCACTGATGACCTGGCGGTTTCTATGGCCTGTATTATGGTGTACAGTTTGTCACTTGATTATAGCGGGCGGGCAGGTTCTGCGTGGCCAGGTTCTGTCTGTTCCAAAGACATGGAAGAAGGGAATGATGGCCAGTATGCTCCCCTTACCGATCTCTGATGGCCCATCCTGGCAAAGAGGGTGACCGGAGAACTGTGTTGAATGAATGTGTAGTTAGGGGTCCAGCAGTTACCCTCCATTACATAGGTGAGCACCCTGGGGGTCAGGGGACCAGCAGACCAATAGGCCAGAGCAGAAAGTGTCCAGCTTGTCCCTGTAGTCGGGGCTATTGAAGGAGGTGCGTTGTGCTGGTACTGCACCGCAAACTGGGCTCAGGTCCACATCCAGCCCCAGCACACTTAGCCAATGTAGGTGGCAGGGGACTTTCTTTTATTTATTTTCTGTTCTGCCTTACTCTGGTTCTTGCCTCCGCAGTAGTGCCCTCAGGTCAGCTGTGGCGGGGCAGTGTCATTCGCGACTGTCACTTGGTGTGCTCCCGGAGGCCCTCCCCATGGCTGGGCTTCAGCAGGCCCCAGAGGGGGCACAGTGATCGAGAACTCACCTGGCCCTTAGTCTTCACTTCCAGCTTTCTCTTTCCGGCCCCTCCACCCACATGGTTGTCAGCCCAGCTCACCGCCTGGTGGGATGTGAAGACTGCTCCTCCTCCGGCCGCCGTTTTCCGGCTCAGTTGGTTAGCCTTATAGTGGCTGGGAGGCTCTGCTGCCTGGCACTTGCCGCAGTGGAGGCCTCCCCAAGTGCAGTGGCAAAAATGCTCACAGCTCACGTCTAGGTCCCCGTGGAGACTTGAGGGCTATCAGTCCAGGCCCGGTGGTGATGGGAGGGAAAGGAAGGTGAGTGTTAGGGAGACGGCCTTGGCCAACTCTCGTTCAGTGCAGCTCATGAGGGTCACGGGGCACCAGCATACTACAATTCTTTCTTGTTTAAATAGTTATTCCAGTCTCCCTTAACTAGGATCTCATACTCCAACCTTTGTGGGTTATGAGTGAAACGTACAAGTAATTTGTGTGAGCGGTCCTGGAAGTGTGTTCAGCCTGTGTGCATGTTTGGTTGGGTGCAATAAGGGATCGATGTTGGCTTCCGTGTATGTGTTTGTCAATATAAAGTGGAATAAGGCATTGAGGAAGGCTTTTCAGCTCTGTGCTGGCCTGGAAATCTGCACCTTTACACTCCAACCCTTCTCTTTAATGTACTGAATTCTAGTGCCTTGTAGGTAGCTAGTTTGTTGTTGGTCAGCAGATCCACGCCAAAGCACTATAAGCTCCACATGTGTGTGACAAAGGATTTGCCCTGGATCTCGGAGCACAATACACATAGACACTTGAGCCAAATGGACCTAGCTCAAGAAGAGCTCCTGGAGACTATCACCCAGAGATGCATGATAATGTAGTGTGCATGCAAGAACTAATTGGAAGAGCTCCCTAAAATAAAAACAGAGCACAAGAGCTGACTGGTCAGCTTCAGAGACATGAACTGATCTCCTTGGGCTATTCAGTGTTCCGAGAATTTTCAGTGACCAAGGAGGAACTGCACACTGGTGTAGTTGAGAAGATATTGTGATCAAGAGGTAGACTCTGCCTGTCTACTGCTTCCTACCCTTCTGAGGACTCGTCCTGGGTCAAGATTTCAGCTCGCGCCTCAGCTGGCCTACCTGGAGCAAGGAGAGGTGCTATGCCTGCTGGAAGTTGTGGTTGCTGGACTGCACTCCACAGAGGACAGTCTGTCTGAAAGAGGTGTATTAGCTCAGTTACCTGAGCATCTTGGGGAGCTGCACTGCCAACCACAGCATAGAGCAAGGGGCAATGGGTCAGCCCACTTCCGCCCACTGAGTAGTTTTCACTGTGAGTGACCACATTTTGCCTGTTGGCATGTGCAAAACTACTTGTAAAATAGCACACTACAGTACAAATGCTTCACTTTACCAATGTGCTATTTCCTTCTTATTCCTCATGCTTTTGTACTTTAGTCATTATTATAACTCCATGCTAGGAAGCACCCGTGCTTTTCTATTACAATTATATATAATGGTTATTTTTTTCAATGTAACGTTTTTTATTGCATGAATATGGCTGCACGTTTAAGAAGCAGCATGGTTTATTTTTCTTTCTTCTTCGTACATGTGGTATACACTTGCAAATAAAATAAAATATATAAGCATTTCACCAGCTTATTGAGGCCAGACCTCAATCAATCAATCAAGAGTTTATATAGCGTGGCTGCTCACCCGTGTGGGGTTCAAGGCACAGGGGGGCTGCTGGTCCATCTGGGAGTGGAGGGTTCAGTTGAAGAGCTAGATCTTGAGGTCCTTCCTGAATTTGGTCAGCGACGCGGAATGCATGAGGTGGAGGGGCAGGGTGAGGTATGAGAAGGATCTTCCTCCGGTTCTGGTCTTGTGGATCCGTGGGACTGAGGCCAGGGCGAGTTGGGCGAAGCGGAGTTGTCTGGCTGGTGTGTTATGTTATGTTAGCGCCATTTTTAGCGCTCATGGATACTCAGAAGTGTCCCGACGCAAAAGCCAGTTCAAAGGAGACCGGGAGGTGAGGGTGTGTGGAATGCGAGGCAGTGGTTCAGATATTCTGGTCCTGCATTGTCGAGAGCTTTGTAGGCATGTCTGAGGAGCTTAAAGGTTATTCCCTTGTTGATTGGAAGCCAGTGGGGTTTTCGGAGGTGTTGTGTTATGTGGCTGCAGCAGCGGATGTCAAGGACCAGTCTGGCTGCGGCAATTTGGACGTTCTGTAGTTTCCTGAGATGGTTGTGACATTGGCGTAGAGTGCATTGCGTAGTCAATTCAGCTGGTATGAGTGCATGGGTGATGATCTTTCTGGATTCTGTGGGGATCCATCTGAATGTCTTTCGAAGCAGGCGGAGAATGTGGAAGCGGGATGAGGATACTGCGTTGATTTGGCAGTTTATTGTAGACCTATTTTTGTCTTTGTAAAAGCTTGTTAAAATTGTTGTCCAGTAGCCCCTGATTGCCTAGCTAAATTAAGTTTTACTAAGTTATATTCAAATTCATACCTCATAAAAAAAAAATTGAGTGTCAACCCTGGCTCCAAGAAATAGTAAAACATGCACAGTGAAAGTATAGGATGAAAACAAGTTGGACCATGCATTACTTCCAGTTCCCAAGTCAATTTGGTTCCTTCCCAAAGCTGATGCTGCTTCTTTTTGGTCCTATTGTGCAGTTGTATTTTTAACAAAAACAAAAATGGCTCTGGTGGATGTGTGCTGGTGACCTAGGGAGAGGAGATTAGAATATTGAGTCTAGGGGCTGAGAGTGAGCAGGGTCAAATCCATTCAGAGACAAGATTGTTAAGTCTTCCTCCCACCTCTGTGAAGACCTGTGGCTACCCAGGTAATGCCCACAACTGGAGAGCTCTCTTTTGAATTCTGAAATTTTTTAGGAGTGAGAATTAATTCGCATATTTGATGACGTCACAAGAAATTATGTCACCCGATCAGTGAAGTCAATGACCAGTCAGGATTCAAAATCAATAAAATGTTTGAAAATATCAAAATAAATGTGAAATGAATAGATCAGCACTAAGACCTCACTGTAGTCGACTCATGGGTATCAGTCAGCCCTACGCTTTTCAACATAGACATGACTCCTCTGACAACATCATCAGATCCCTCGGGATCAACATCATCGCCTATGCCGATGACACTCAGTTAATTTTTTCCCCCTCAGACGACACTGTCGCCACCAAGACAAACTTCAAACAATGCATGATAAGCATGGCCAATTGGATGAAAGAAAACTGCCTCAAGCTCAACACCGACAAAACTGAAGTGCTAATCTCTGAAATAAGAGCTCACCTTGGGACTCCACCTGGTGGCCCACCGATCTTGGACCTGCACCCACTCCAACGGCCCACGCTAGGAACCTAGGCCTCATCCTGGACACCAACCTCACCATGAAGTCCCAAGTCAACTCTGTCACCTCCTCATGCTTCCACATCCTTTGCATTTTATGTAAAATATTCAATTGGCTCCCACTGGACATCAGACGTACCATCCCGCAGGCCCTAATCACAAGCAAACTGGACTACAGCAACGCCTCTATGCCGGCATCTCAACCTATCTCCTTCTCAGACTTCAATCCATCCAAAATGCTGCTGCCATACTCCTCCTCAACCTTCCGTAGAGCTCCACTGGCTCCTCATCAAGAAGCGCTGCCAGTTCAAACTTCTCACACACGCATTCAAGTCACTACACAACTTGGGATCTGCATATCTCAATTACCGGCTTCACTTCCACCAACCTACCACACAACTTCACTCAGCATCACTCTCACTTGCACCCCACCACCCGCCCTCATCTACAGAACGGGAGGTTGATCATTCTCCTACCAAGCCGCCAGATCCTGGAGTGACCTCTCCCAACACATCAGTGCCTCCTCCTCACTTCTTGAATTCCACAAGAAGCTGAAGACCAGACTATTCAACTAGTCTTTTTGCGGGACCATCGAAACTGCTTGTATTCAGGCCCAGCCTCACCCCACGCCTACACTCACCTACTCAGAGCCTGAATACCCTCTTGGACACTGTTATTTTGGTAAGAAATAGTATAGGGTTACGGCATACACTAAAGGGTCTGGAAAAATACTGTGACCTTTTGCCTTTGGCAGTGCTTTTTTGTTTGTGAATGTTTTTGTTTGAAGACAGACATTATATGAAGACAAGCATTGCATAAAAGCCAAAACATGTATTTTTAAGCACCAGTTGCTCTTAGCACTGAAGGGAACTACTTATTGAGCATAAATGCACATTGTGCAAGAGTAGAACCGTGTCACTCATAGCAAGTTAAGCCATGGCTGCAGTGGGTAGCCCCATATTGTATGCTGGGGTGTGCGGAAGCAAAATGTGAAGGGCACTACAGCACACCAATGGATGGGATGGAGCATACGGACTCAGTCACTTTACAGTAAGCTTGTATAACACATACATATTTATTAAGAACAAAAGGTAATGGCTAAGCCAGATCTATAAATGAAATCTTCAAGCTGCAGAGAGGCATGTTCAGCTGAAATATCTTAACAGCACTGATATAATTAAGAAGCGGAAAGAAACTATATTTAGGGTTAAGGGAAAGTCTCCCCTTATCTACCCAAAATAAAAAAGGGAGAGGTCCAGGCAGTTTGGTGGAAAAGGTGGATCGCCCCTTCAACCCCCAAATTGACCAAGAAAGAGGCAAGCTAAAAAGCAAAGAGAACAGAAAGAACCAGTGTAAGTGAGGCATGGCTATACAGGCGGGATATTTCAATCTGCCATCCTCCTGGAGGTGCTAAGAGGCTAAAATGAAACCATGCTATACAAATCCAATTAAATGAAATCATTGATGTGTTTAGGAAATTATACCATTTTGTATTTCATTTTCATTTCTGCACAGGATTACTCTGAGAGCGAAGGTGGCAGCAGTGAAGTTTAAAAAAAAGAGCATCAAAAAGTATCTTTTCCCTCCCTGAAATTATAGAGCTATTGTTCGACCCGGCACTCTCTGCAGTTCACCCCCAAACGTTTTGCCTTTTACCCTCCACTTTGTGCTGAATTCATTTTTGTTGGCCTTATGGCTGCACTTTACCACTGCTAATCAGTGCTAAGTGCTTGTGCTCTTTCCTTAAAACATGGTAGAATTGGCTTATACCCAATTGGTTTATTTAATTGACCTATAAGCCCTTACTAAAGTGGTACTACCTATGCCCAGGGCCTGCAAATAAAATGCTACCAGTGGGCCTGCAGCACTGACTGTGCCACCCACTTAAGTAGTCTTTTAAATGTGTCTCAAGCCTGCCATTCCAGAGCCTGTGTGCGCAGATTTAAACTGCATGTCGACTTGGCAAAATAAACCCTTTGCCAGGCTCAAACCTTCCTTTTTAATTCATATAGGTCACCCCTAGGGTAGACCCTGGACAGCCAAGAGGGCAGGGTCCAATGTTTTTAAAAGTTGAACATGTACGTTTTAAGTTTTACATGTCCTGGTAGTGAAAAACACTTACATTTGTATTTCACTACTGCAAGGTATATCTCTGCCATACAACAACATTAGAGTTTCCTTATTACATTTTATAAGTGTAATTTCCTAATGGGAAGAAATAACCAGTTCCTGTTTAGTATCTTAGGAATTGGAGTGAAAATCCCTATTTAGTGGTGAAGTTGAGTTTTTGATCACAATTTTAAATATGCCACTTTTAGAAGTTGGCATTTTTCTGCCCTTAGCCCTCTAGTCCCTATGGCCTGGCCTGGGCCACATGACTGTCTGTAACTGACAGACTTTGTGAATTACTCCCAGAAAGTCACACAATAGATGGATTTGGCGTTACTGAATAGGCCAACTGCTGGCAGGATTGGAGGGGGCGGAGCTGAGCACAGCCCCACTTACAACTGAATAGCCTACGCTCTGCCTTCACGCAAAGGGCCTACCAACCCTGCATTGTCACTTCAGCCAGCTTGGAGGCAGGGAATTCCATGCACTTCAAAGACACTGTCTGGAAGCTTCTCCCACCTTCCAGAGCCAGGGCACCAGGATATAATAGGAAGGCCTCAGATACCAACTCTTCAGTACACTTCTGGACCTGTGGATACTCTGCCAGGAAGGACTGCTGTGCTGCTACATGAACTGCCATTCTGCTAGACTGCTGCTTTAAAGGAAGTACTGCCCTATTGTGCTGACCTGCTGCCCTCTTGCCTGGGGAAGAACTGGAGCGCAAACCCATCTTGAACCCAGGACTCCAGAGTGACTCAAAAGGCTAGTCTGCTGGCCTCCTGATCTGAGCCTCACAGACATAAAAGGCTCCCCAACAGCTACTGGACCTGTCTTCTGCGAGTTCCTGACCCCCAAGTGGTGCCCCTCAGGCCCTGGACCCTTGGTGTGGCTAAGTGGGCTCTTAAATCAAGCTTTTGGGCTCTCTGCGATGGCGTTGTGTCCATTTGCATTGGAATTGCTTCATTGGCACCAAAATCCAGCGCAAGCTGCCACCAGTCCGTCTCTTCGCACAGCAGCATCAACAGCCTGTGAGGAACAGCCAACATGAAGCTCCAGTCCACCCATCCGTGATGGCAGGCCTACTCTTCGCACCACACCGACTGCCACCTTTGAGGTAAATCTGGGACTGCATCCAACCCGCACTCTATCGTGGGTGGCCTAAGCGTTTGACTTTGAGCCGGTCCATTGCAACCAGATGTCCCCAGTTGGGGCTTTATTCTTTTAGGCACTCATTTTCACTTTATTCTTTACAAATTCATAACTCCAGTTCTACTGAGTGCAATTTTGTCGTTTTGGTGTCAAATAATTTATTAAGATGTACTCTATTTTTCTAAATTGGTTTGGAATATTTCATGTGCTGTGTTGTCACTTTATGACTGTTTGTGTGTTGCATAAATACTTTACACATTGCCTCTAAGTTAAGCCTGACTGGTTTTTGTGCCATGCTACCTAGTGTTAAGTACAGGTTAATTTAGTGACTTCTTGTGGCTCACCCTGCAAGGGATTGTGGATGTTGCTTGACCAGGGTTCACTCCCCAGTCAACCAACAATGCAACTTTGCACATCTGCCAGCATTGGAGCAGTCGGGCACAGGCTGTAAATAATTATGAAATGTACATAAAAAGAAAAACCTTTCTAGCAGGGAATCGCCTAGAAGTTATCCAAAATGCATCTCAGTGCACCGTGCAACACTTATGGACTGCTGTGGTTGCACAGGGTGCTTGAGAGGTATAACTAGGCTCGTAACAGAAAGCGCAGTGGAAATGCAATATATAAATGTGCTGGGTAAAAACAATGTGTTCTACGAACTTGCATTAGTAAAAGGACCTGTCGGTGACCCGCTCACTCCCCCAACAAGTCCGTCATAACTAGTACAGAATCCCATCACAATCTATCTATTAGGGTGCAGTATTATTCTGAAGCCTGGACTGGCCATCTCACTGTTTTCCTTTTCTGTTCAAACTGTTTATTTTGCAAAAAAAGACAGGAGGGGACTGCTCGTGGATACAGCATTTCGCCTACAACCCTATGTTCAGGGCCAGCCGCGTAGGATAGATAGGCAGTCGATAGGCAGCAGTAAGAAGCACAACTGAACAATATGGCATGCGAGTTACACAGCAAGTCGCCTACAACCCAATGTGGGCTGGCCGCGTCAGAGAGCAATTGCCAATACGTGTCATAAATATGGAAAGAGCAGATGGCAAGTCAAAAGAAGAAGGGAAAGATGGAGAAGAAGAGAAAAAGTAGGAGAGACAAAGAGGGGAGGTGAGCGAGGTGGAAGCACTAAGCCCCAAGGGGTAGCGAACGGCATGGAGTGGGGGTCTATTCTGAATCCGGGGGGTAGACTGCATCCTCAAAGAGGCGTAGGGCTCGGAGTTTTGGGGGCTGGAAGCGGGCATGTTCCAGTTTGCAGAGATGAGTAACAAGTGGTTGCCACAGTTTAGTAAAATGGGAATCACGGGACTGCAGGCGAGCAGTGAGCGATTCCATAGAGACAGTGTGCCATAGGCGCGTGAACCAAACATTGATTGGGGGGGGGGGGGTCTCCGTTTTTTTCCAGTACAGGGCAATGAGCTGTTTGGCAGCGCCTAGCATGTGAAGATAAATGTGCCAGTCTTTGCATGTGAGTGCGCGCAAATTGTCAGGTTTGAGGCCTAGAACAGCTGTGGCAGGGGTGGCAGGCAGGGAAAGCCAAGCGCCTCTTTGATATTGGCTAAGGATCTCCTTCCAGTATGAGGTCAAGAAAGAACAGGACCACCAAATATATAGGAAGTCGCCAGCGGCGCTCGAGCACCTCCAACATAAAAGGGATGTCGCAGGGAACATCTTGTGCAATCTGAGAGGCGTATAGTACCATTGGGTCATGGTCTTGTAGGCGGTCTCCCGCTGGGAGATACAGCGGTAGACCTTCAGGATATCACGCCACAGACGAGTCCACTGGGCGGGGGTTATGGTCGATTAGATAGAGGTGGGGAGTAGTGAGTGGGGGATGTTGCAATATGTGGTATGAGCCCTTTAGAGTCATCAAAGGCGCGCACTAGGCGCTCAAAAGGCGAAGTGGTCGAGTGGCTGCCTGCGCCCAGGAGAAGGTATGTATCCAATGTCGCAGTTGGATATATTGCAATTGAGCTCCCTCCGAGAGTTGGAAGTCTGCCTTGCACTGATTGAAAGTTTTAAAGGTGTCACCCAGGAAGAGGTCCCTAATGGTCCGACACCCACCGTCAAGTCAACCAGAGAACGCTAGGGGACGCACTGCCGGTGGAAATTGGAGATTCCCACGATAGGGGAGAAGGGGGACGGGAATGTGGTGAGACCCTTAGGGATTGCAATTTTATCCCAAATATCTAGTACTGTCGAAGTGGGGGGGGGCCAAGTAGGCACTGCGCAACCGCGAGGCCCGGTGCTGCCACGGAAGGTCCCAGATGGATCTCCCAGTCACCGCCCTATCCATGTGGAACCATACCTTTTCGCTTTGCCAAGCCATCCACTCCGAAATAAAGCGGAGGTGAGAAGCCCAATAGTACCCCAAAAGGTTGGGGCAAGCCAGCCCGCCCCTATCGCGAGGAGACATGAGAATTTTGTTGGACGAACCTGGTGATATCTTGTTGGAGGCTGCTGATCTGGTGGAGTGGGATGGGAGCCGGAAGAGATTGAAAAAGATACAAAAAATTTGGGAGCACCGACATTTTAATTGCATGTAGTCGCACCACCCAGGAGAGAGTGAGTGATTTCCATGTTCGTAGGTCCCCGAGGACCGACTTCCGGCATTCCTGCCAGTTAATTTGGGAACAAGAAGCGAGAGTGGGGGTTAACTGGAGACCAAGTATCGAATGGAGTGGGAGGCCCATTGATAGGGAACTAAGGCCTAGAGCTCAGAGATCTCGTTCTGAGGGATCGTAAGGTTGAGAGCCCAGGATTTCTCGTGATTTATTTTAAGACCGGACGCCAACTCAAATGATCGAAGAAGAGCCAGGAGGGCCGGGAGGGAGACGCGGGTCTGTGAGAGTGTAAGCAGGAGATCGTCCGCAAAAAGGGGCACTTTATGCTGGTGGCCGCCAAGGGGGATGCTGTGGATGTCAGGGGCCTGGTGGATTAAAATGGCGAGGGGTTCCACTACAAGAGCAAATAATAAGGGCGACAAGGGACACCCCTGCTGGCTACCTCTGCCTATGGAGATCGGAGAGGAAAGCCGGCCATTGACCTGTACCTGGGCCGTCGGGGATGAATAAGGAGCCATCATCCGAGCTGTCATTAACGGGCCGAGCCCGATTTTATGTAGAACTGCCAGAAGGAAGGTCCATTCCACCCTGTCGAACGCCTTCTCTGCATCAAGCGACAGAAGGCAAGCCGGGATGCTTCAATGGTGGGCCTTACTCACCAGGTGTGCAATGCGCTGCATATTATCCGCGCCTTGGCGATGGCGGATGAAGCCAACTTGGTCCGGTTCTATGAGGCTGGGGAGAAGTGGATTGAGTCGTTTAGCTAGTATTTTCGTGTAGATCTTCAGATCTATATTAAGCAGTGCTATGGTACGGTAGGACGAGCAGAGTGCAGGGTCCTTGCCCGGTTTAGGAATAAGAGTAATTTCCGCCAGCCCCATAGATTGGGATGGACCAGCGTCGGTGGCGAAGGAATTAACGAGATGGATGAGGTGCTTCTGAAGCTGCGGCAGGAACATGCAGTAAAAAGATAGGGGAAGACCGCCCGGGCCCCGGAGACATCCAGATGGGAAGGCCCTTCAGGGCCCCAGCAAGCTCTTCACAAGTAATTGGGTCCTCCAGTTGCTGGGCATGGTAGTTACTGAGTGGGGTCCAGGGGGAGGCCTCGAGCAGAGTCCGTATCAGGTCTGGGGAGGGCGAGGCTGGGGCATATAGGGAGGAGTAATATGTTTGGAAGGCGGCGTATTTAGAAGCTTCCGCGGTCACGCGAGTGCCGTCTCCAAGTTGAATGTTAGCGATGTGGGCCTTAGTTGCACGTTTCCGCAGGCGCCGAGCCAAGACCATGCCCACCTTGTCGCCCCCCTCGTAATGGCGCTATTTCAGCGCTAACAGAGCGGCCTCAGCCTTGTTAGTTCGATTGGCCCGCAGCTGACCATGGAGGGTAGCCAGTCTTCGTTTATGAGTAAGTGAAGGGCGTTCCTGGTCGAGCTTTTCAAGGGCCTTCATGTCCCTAGTGAAATTAACTTCGAAAAGGCGCGCTTCCCGTACTTGCGCAATCGCGATGGAGGTGATATGGTCGCGGATGGTGGCTTGGAATGTGTCCCACACAACAGGGAAGGGGGTTTCAGGGATATCGGTAAGTTCAAAGTAGGAATCAATGGCCGTTCGCAATTCTGCCACGTCCACAGAGTCCCGGAGGACGTGTAGAGGGAGGCGCCAGCAAGGCGGAAGTGGGGTGCGTGCAGAACTATGGCGCAGAAGAAGTTCCACGTGAGCGTGGTCAGAGACCGAGATGTCGGACATAGAAGCAGAAACCGTCTCACCGATAACGGCATGCGAGATAAGGATATGGTCAATGCGTGAGAACGAGCGATGCATGTGTGAGTAATATGAGTAGTCACGAGCTTCAGGGGAGTGATACCGCCAAGAGTCAAGTAGCATGAGATCCGCCAGTTGCCCCTTTAAGGCGGAGAACATAGCCCCGGCTCCCTGAAAGGAGCCGTCGCTACGATCCAGGGCGGGGTCGCAAACCAGGTTGAAGTCGCCCCCTATAATAAGTGAAGGGTCATCTTGCGGCACTTGTTCCCTCAAGAGGGCTCGGAGGTAAGAATCCTGTGCCTGGTTAGGGGCATAAATATTGCACAATGTGAGAGACCGGTGTCCGATCAAGACCTCAACTTTAAGGAAGCGGCCATCTGGGCTGCGGAAGATTTTAGATTTCCCCTGCCGAATGCCTGCCACACCAGCTGTTTTGGAGGAGGCCGAAGCCCAGAATTGGAGGGGGTACCGGGGATGGGCCATGCGAGGGACATCGACTTTCATCAGGTGAGTCTCCAGTAAAAGAATTATATCAGGGAGCTGCTGAAGGAGATATCGCCATATCTGGTGCCGCTTAATGGGAGAGTTGAGCCCCTTGACATTAAAGGAGAGGATTTTCAAGCAGGGGTAGTGGTTATGACCTATGGGGAGTGCGATCTGGCCTAAGTATCTCATAGGGGAGCAAGGCAGGACGATGGCAAGGAGAAGGGGGAGAACCGCTGTCTTCCGGAGAGCAGAAGAAAAACCGCAAGAGGAGAGAGAAAGGGACAGAGGAAAGGTGAGAGAAGGAGAAAGAGAAAGAAGAGGGACAGGTTTTCAAAACGAAAACGATCAACATTGGCCAACAGGGCCACAGTGTCCTGTTCCAGTCTAGGGACAGTCGAGGCCCAGGGGTGCAGGCGGTCCCGGAGAAGTCACTCTCCCAGGAACAGACGGGGGGCGAGTCGCCGGACACAGGAGATATCATCTGGGCAGGTGTTTCGGTGCCGCCAACACTGCTTTCAGGGGGCTGGGATGCTGTTGAGTCATGGAGCTATGCGACACCGCGTCAGGCACAGGAGGCGAGTACATAGTCCGGAGTGGTCCACCACCAGTGTGTGTGAGAGCCTAGCCAACTTAGGGAGTTAGGCACGGAGGGATAGGCGAGGGGCGATCCCCCTCCATGGAGCGAATGTGCTGTATAATGTCGTCTTTGGCTTGCGAGGACGATTGCTCCCCAGAATGCAGAGAGTGCCGGTTGCGGCTAACCTGGGACCAGGAAGGTTTGGCAGGAGCCCAGGCATGGGGCGGCGGATGTGCAGGACTCGAGGGCAGCGTGAGAGAGAGATGAAGAAGATTTGCCGCTTCCTGGAGGGATCGTACCATCCGACGCTTGGATTCCCACTGGAAGATTATCGCAAAGGGGTGGCCCCGCTGGTATTGGATGTTCAGGCTTCGCAGTTTGTCGGTCACAGGCCTGAAGTCTCGGCGTCTCCGAAGCGTCGTGGGCGCGAGGTCCTGAAAGATCTGGATGTTGGCACCCTTATAGGTAAGTCCCTGCTTGGAACGCGCATCCTTTAGGATTGCCTCCTTTTCTGTAAAAAAGTGAGCCTGTGTCAGGATGTCAGGGAGGAGGCCCGGTCGTACAGGGGGGCCAGAGACCCGGTGTGCACGATCCAGCGCCGGTGGAGAGGCGTCATTGTCACCCCAGACCTCATGGAGGAGCTGTGCCACATAGGTCATGATGTCCGACCCCTCGGCCCCAATTGGAACCCCCTGGATGCGGAGGTTGTTGCGGCGGTTTGATTTTCCAAGTCCTCCTGCTTTAATTGTAATTCAATGTGTTGTTCCTCGAGGGTAGCCAGGCGTTACCAGAGTTGCTCTTGGTCCTCCGTTCGCTCAAGACCGTCCACTTGTTCCCCAAGTTCAGTGATCTCCCTCCGGAGTTCCCAGACACATGAATGGACCTCTGTGCGCAGGGAACCCTTCAGTTCTGCCATGAAGCCGGCCATGAAGGACTGGGTGACCGGTGGCGAGTCTCCTCCATTTTGCGAGGCCATTGCTCCGGGGGCCGCAGCGCCCGACTTGCCCCAGAGCGCAGCTACAGGGTTGTCCTTTGGGGGTGCCGCTGCGTCCTTCACCGCCTTGGTGCGCGTCATCTCCCAGCAGAGTCCAGCACTTTCCAAAGCCAGGCTAGACGGTGAAAGGAGGTCATAAGGCCATGGGGGGGCAATTAAGGGGTACAGCCGTATCTACCCCAATCCTAGGCAGCAGGACACGAGACACGGTAAGAGAGGCCTCCCAGTGAGTATGAGTGGGGGAGGGTAGATGGAGCCACGGCGTGCAGGGGTAGGCTAGAGTGTCGTCGCCAACGCGGGCAGGGTCCCACAGTCTAACAATGCAGGCCAAAATATTACCTTGATCAGGTGTCCGGAGCAGGGCCGGCAGGCCGGCCGGGTCCCCGTGGTGAGGCAGCGCAGGGCCCAGCCAGTGGCCAAGGGGCGGGCAAAGCCCATCAAGGTGCAGCTGCACCAAGGATCTTCTCCAGGGGCCCCAGCCAGCAGGGCATAAAAAAAAAAACAGTGCTCTGGCGCAGAGGCGAGGTACCCCCGCAGGGCGAGCGCGCCCAGGCTAGTCCGGTCTCATAGGCCGCGGCCACGCAGTCCAGCGCAGCAAGGCCCAATGCAGCCTACGCAGTCAGGGAAGGCCTCCGGTGTATCCCGCGCCGGAATGTGGCAGGGGAGTCCGCAAGCAGGCAGGCAAGAAATAAGGTTGCTGCGGGGGGCGTGCAGCGGGGTCACAGTCCAATACCCAGCATCCACGCACCCCTAGGCACTGTATTCCCTGTCCTGGGGCCGGGTAGCTGCAGGGCCTAGGGGTCACCAGAAGAGAGCACAGGGACAGAGGCCCACAGGGGTAAAAGCGGTGCAGAGAAGTTGTCGCAGCGCCCCAGTCCCACTAGTCCACAACGGTCCAGGCAGTGTCTGGGTCGGTCCGTTCTGAGGGACGAGCGCAGCAACATCAAGCCGGACCCCCGCGGGCCCCAGCTGTATGGCTGAGTGCGTCGGTGTCCGGTGGGACGGTGCAGGCCTGGAAGGCTGTGTGTGAGGCCCCCTCAGCAGCGATTCCAAGATGTGGTCTAATGCTCAGGCCGGGGTAATTCATGCAGGGTGCGTGGTCACTGCTGGGGTCTACAATCCGGGGCAACGTCCCGACACCACCTCTCCACCTTCAGCAGGGCCCCAGCGCGCCAAGTCCAATGTACCGTCCCAGTAGGGTCAGGTCGGGGCCCCTCCCAGGTCCGGGGGCCTCTACCCCAGCTTACTGTCAGCCACACAGCAGTGCCACTCACCGCCACCGGGTTCTCTCCTAAGGGGCTCGCCTTGATGGCGGCCCTCTCCAGGCAATCCCGGCCGCCACCAGGCCCACGCCCGACCTCAAAATGGCGGGCAGCCGGAGCGACAGAGAGGAGCCCCCGGCTAGATCATGAGGCGCCGACGGCCACCGCAGCCCGTCTCCGGCGTGTTCCAGCGCCTCTGCTGGTGGGACGCAGCACCATGGAAGTCCAGGGGTGCCCGGGAGATAGTTTGCAGGCCTCAGGGGAGACCCGGATCAGGAGGCCAAAAGATGGCGGCCGCAGCACCCAGAGCCAGGAGGCAGGCGCTAGGCTACAATCCCACCGCTGCTAGCGAGCCCCCGCTGTCGTCTGCTCGTCGGTGGAGGCCTCTCACTCTCCGCAATCAGTGTGCCCCGAAAAGTGGCGCCGATTGAGCCCCAGCTCCGCGATAATGGCTCAAAAGTGTGGCAGCCAGCCGGAGCTCCTCAACCTGCGTCTCACGCCATTGACAGCGAGACCACGCCCCCACTGTTTTCCTTTTAAAGCAGCTCATGCTTGCAGGGAGTCTGACTGTTGGATGTAGATGGACAAGCCACTGTTCATCGCCCAAGATTTCCAGAGTTTTACAATTTAACAGCAATAAAGAGCACACAAGAAGTATAAATAAAAGCAATTTTCACTTCCTCACAATCTGCTTTCATTGCAGTCTTATGTAGAGGCGAAACATAAACTTGTAAAACTTCCCCTTAATTCGAAGGCAAGCTGGAGCTCATGTTCCTGAACTCGACAGCATTTCACAGTATGAGGAAATAGCATTGTCCGTCTGCAAACAGTGCCCGCAAAGTGTGTCGGTCAATAGATGTCTGGGATCAAGTCAACAGATTAGGACATCATTAAAAACACAAGCATTGACAAAACCAATAGGTTTTGCCTATGTTAGATATTCTGGCTTTGCTAATGTTTGTTTTGCTATGATGGATGGGGGCAGGGCGAGATGGACAGAGGGTGGACAATGGGGTGCAAGCTACGCGAGTGAGGAGTGTGAAGCGATACAACACAGAAAGGCTGGAGAAGGAGCGGGAATATCTTGCTAGAAAAAAAATATTGCATAAAAAGGGGTTTTGTTTGTAAAGACTAGCTCCGTTACCAATTGAGCTAGTGATAATGTTTGCTGCATGCAGGAAAAACAAGAATAAAAAGAGATATGGAGGGATCAGCAGGCAGTGGGAGGGGAGAAATAATAGTACCTGAATCACGTCGGGAGCAGCAGACGGATACTGTTTAAGTTGAATCAAACTGTGCTTTGTCCCAACTCCACAGCGTGAAGTGATGTTTCGGCTTCACTGTCCAATTACGTAGGATGCAAAGAAGTGAGACACATGCGCTACAGCATGTTCTCACAGGCTCAACCCTAAACAAGCATTGGCATAGCCAATAGGTCTCGCCTTTGGGACCTTATAAGTGTTTAGCCATGTAACAGTTAATGTTGTTGCACCAAGGATATTGTGCTGCATAACTAAATACTTACAAGGTCCCAAAAGCGAGACCTATTGGCTATGCCAATGCTTGTTTTTAATGTGAACTAAGTGACAAACCTGCTGGAGTACATTAAGTATAAAAGAAAAAGCTGCAGGATGTCAAATGTTTTCGAATACACAAAACAAAGTAAATACTTGCAAATTAAGTTTACATATATTTCAAAATTTGTCAGCAGCAAGAAAAGTTAAAAAGACATTTCGTTTTTAATTTATTCTGAAGTGTGAGTGAAACAAAGATTTTCATAAGATCAAAACAAAGACACTTTACTTGTGCGATGCACAAATGATAAATATGCAAACATTTTCAATTTCACATTATTGTTTATACCTATAAGCCACATAGGTTTATCAATCAAGCTGCATGACTGATGGAAATTGAGTGCCCGTTTCAAGAGTCCATTTAAATTTAGTGCCTGTTTCAAGAGTCCATTTAAATGAAAAATGTGCTCTCTGTAAAAGGCAGTATTGTAGCACACCATACTTTAGTCACATGCTTGGGATAAAAAGCACCACTGGACAACACTCGCCCACCATTCACCTGCTGAATAGGTGCGGCTCATTTGC
Organism: Triturus cristatus; assembly: GCF_964204655.1. NCBI lineage: Eukaryota > Metazoa > Chordata > Amphibia > Caudata > Salamandridae > Triturus > Triturus cristatus. The sequence continues at coordinate 953,605,390 of NC_140590.1, read as the reverse complement.
TGTACATCTGTGTAACACTTGGGTTTTTCATACCCCTATGACTTAACCAATACCACATTGGTGGCAGTTCCCGCACTTTGAAAATTGTTCCAGTGCCTCTTTACTAACTGCTGCATTTAATAGATCCCCACTCTGGCAAGGAGTTTAGCGGGAGAGAAGGGATAAAATGTGTGTGTGTGTGGGGGGGGGCATTTTTTCCTATCCCTTCGTAAGTCGTTTTAAAGGGTTATTTAACTTATGAAATGTCACATGTGCAAGCATGTAAGCTGAACGACTCAATGAATTGGAGCTTGAGGGACTTAACGTCAGTCTTTATCATGACTGTAGTGCAGTGGTTCTTAACCTGTGGTCAGCAGATCCCTGGGGTCCGCAACGCATTCTCAGAGTGTCCGCGACAGTTTAAAAAATAAAATATTAGATTAATTACCTGTACATAAAAACGCAAAATTGCATCGAATGCTTTAAATTCTCTCTAAAATGTAAAAATATTAGTTTAGAAGCCAAAAATTAAGTTGGAATCCTTATGATTAGTGGGAGCAGCGCTAGAACAGCAGACGTAATCTAACATGGATGATTGGTGGCCTCAAATGAAGCAGCAGCTGCATGCACCGACAAAAAAAGAGAGCAGGTATGGGGAGCAAAGAAGACCACGTGATGTGCATAATCATGCACATAAATTCAGTTTTTAGAAATAAAGCTAAATGTTGAAAAAGCTCAAACCTCCCCATTAAAATGTCTGCGTTTTTGGTTTGTGAATTAAATAAAATACTTCCCAATGTATTTGTTTGATGTATACTCGTTTCTGTATTATTGTGAATTCTTTTGGGGTTCAAATCGTAAAAATAATCGGTTAGGCAAAGATCCGTGGCTACTAAAACTGTTTCATTGGAGGTCCCCAGAAGTAAAAAAGTTAACACTCAAATAAGGCTTCGTCTTTTAAAAATAAAAGTACTGAAAAGCTAAATCTTCCCATTAAAATGTCAACATCATTTGTTTCTGAATTCAATAAAATAGACCCTAATATGTGCATTTGTCTAACGTATTCTTGTGTCTGGGTGTTTGCACATTCTTTTGCGATTCAGATAGTAGGCATTGCTTAGGCAGGGGTTTGTAATTCAGTGGGGACCCTCAGAGTTCAAACGGGTAAGAAACAGGGCTGTAGAGCAATCGGATTGTATGAATGTGCCTTTAAATAGCGTGGACCTTGATACAAAGCAATTAAGGGCGATCCAATCAATTTCTATGAAAATAAAGTGCCAGTTATTTGGTTAGATTAGTCTTACTTTATTTCCAGATGTTTCTTACAATCTGGAGGGGAATTGTCGAGCTCCAGTCTAAAACCGCTGCCCTGGTATTTGGGGAGGTATACGAGGATCCTCTGTGTTCTTTGGCAAAGTTAGTTTTTCATGACACTCACTAAGAACATCAAAGCGGCCGCGAATGTGATCAGCAGGCTGACAAATGGTGCGCGTGCCCGCCGCACATGCACTGTAGTTGGCGGACTCAAAAGCACTAGTTTGCACTTCCAAATCCCGCTTTCTATAGCTCTCGCCAGAGCAGCGCTAAAGCGCTGGCTCGGGCGAGACCTAAAAACAGGACTATGCTAGGTTACGAGTCAGGCTGATTGATGTAGACAACATTCAGAAACACTGGGGTAAATAGGGGCTGCAGATTCTCTTAACACAAATTGGAAATTTTTCTACACTTCTTATGTTGCTGCCCAAGTAGATCAGAATGTTTTACTAAAACCATCATTTTTGTGTCTGGTAGTTAAAAAAGTATATTAATGCCGTAAATCATAGTTTAATAGCACAGCCATGCAACCAGCCCATACTCTAGTAAAAAAATGTAAAGCAGTTAAGAGCATCGGTTTTACAGCTGGTAATTCATTTAAATAGCATAAATGTAGCTCAATTAATTTACATTATTTATATTTATAGCATAGTTGTGTGTCTGATTAAAGTTTATACATTCAGTACCCAAGATCAGCACTCTCTATTTTATTGTTGGACTACATTAATTAGCTTACTACTGCAGATGTGTTCATGACTAACATGATTTAATTTCAGAATTTAGGGTCGGCACACCAGGTCTATTTAATTGTTGGCTAATAAAATCTGTATTATTTTCAGCTTAGACAGTTGAACACTCGAGACACACTGTAACATCAGGAAATTACTGACAGTTACGGCGTTTTGGCAGATCAGCTGTTACAGTCGGAGCTAAGCACGGAACAGGTTTTTTAATACGGTAATAGCTTAATTTTAAAACAATTCACCCAAAAAAAAGGAGAAATGAGGATTTAAGTTATTACACATGTAAGCCCTCTGACAAAATATTGAAATTATTATGTCTGATATAGAGTCTGATGCCCCTGATGCCCCTACCCCTAACCTAAATGGGGAACGGATTAAAAAACATAATACAGCAAGAAATGCGCTCTTGTATGCACGAAACTCTGGGTTATTCCCACCAAAAAGGCCTTTACTGATATGGAAACCCCCTTAGTGGGAGAAGCTGACCATAATAAGAAAAGAGGCAAAAGATTTTAAAAAGTTAACAACATGGAAGGGGTAACTTCCTAGAGCACATTGGGAGGTCCAAGCACCTAAACGTACATGGGAGGTCTAAGCACCTCAACTTATAATGGAGGTATAAGCACCTCAAAAAAGCCAGGAAGTCTAAGCGCCTCGAAAGTATCAGGTGTCATATGCGGCACAACTTATAAGGGTGTCCGGAGCAGGACACATATACTTAGTGCTCCCGAGTGAAACACAAGATTTTGCCATGGTAGAGGAAGGGGATCAAAGTGAAGATATATATTTGATTAATACATACTTGACCTTGATCAGGATGATACAGACATAGAAGGCATCTTATCAGAAGAAGAGCGACCATCATCCTCCAAAGGAATTATAACAAACCTCCTAGGTCAGGAGATGTTCTCCCCGTATAACATCAGACACCCATGGAGTGTCGAATGCTGGCCTCAAGACCATGTGAGTAAATTTGTCAAAGTGTGGATATGAAACACCATAGAAAAAGAAACCTGTAACATCCTGAGAGCAGAGTGCTCCAGACCAGTAATCCAGGAGAAAGTTTGCCTAACCACTAACCTAGACCCCGAACTGGTCACATTTTTATCTAAGCTGGAAAGAGACCCCAGAAAAGGCATGGAAAGGTCACTTAAGGCTTGTCAAGACCGCCTCCTTGATATATTAGGCCCCTTGGCAATCGACATGGCAGAGGAAGCTCATGTTAATGGAACACCATTGGATATCTATTTACTTAGGGATTGGAGCGAGAGAGCCCTGATTCTTCTAGGGAACACCAATGGAGGCATTAATGCTAAATGAAGTAGAGATGCTCTGTGCAAGATTAACCCCAAATCAGGTGATATGGCCGATAAAGAGCCTTCGGCAACCCCCAGAGGCCTCTTATTCGGGGAGGACATGATCAAAACAATAGCAAAATAGCCACGTTTACGGCCCTTGACAAAGAACAGAACAACATGAGAAGAGTCTTCAAGCCTAGTATTTTGGGCCGGGCCGGGAGAAGGGTCCTGTCTACCGACCGGCCTACCCAAAGGCCCAACTTCAGGCAAAGAGGCTTCGGTAGAGGTTACCAGCCGGGTAGCTCAACATCATTCTACCACCAAAGAGGAAGATACTTCCATACCAGAGGATTCAGATCCCGTGGACAAGGGACAAACAACCTACAGAGTGAGTACAAATATCCCTCATGTTTCCTCTTCCCTGGAAAAGGTGGTAGGTGAACTCAGATTTTTTTCTCAAGTATGGAAATCAATTACACAAGACCCTTGGGTCTTAGAAACAATTCAAGGCTTCAAAATAGATTTTTTGAGCTCTCAGTAAAACTTGTCACCCAAGAGATTTAATACTTACCCTAGAACAACAGAAAGTGGTAGAAAAAGAGGTAGTCTCTATTTTACACAAGGGCGCAATTTTAGAGGTCTCATGGGCATGCATGAACTTTGTAAGGACACACTTCCTTGTAGAGAAAAAAGACAAGGGATGGAGATCGGTTATACATTCAGAGAACTGAACAGGTTCCTGATCTACAGACATTTCAAGATGGAGGGAATCCCTCTCCTGAGAGATATGCTATTAGAGAAAGACTGGTTAGTGAAGTTGGACATGAAGGATGCCTACTTCACCATCCCCATGGCTATAGAGTGCCAACCTTACCTCCAGTTCATATAGAACCAACGTTTCTTTCAGTTTCGGGCCCTTCCTTTGGCCTAACCTCAGCCCCCTGGTGCTTCACCATGGTAATGAGAACTATTGCATCCTTCTTTAAGTAAAGAGGCATACGACTGATTGTTTATCTCGACGATATTGTCATTATGTTCCAACATCACTCTCAGATTTTACAATCTGAATATAGTGGTAAATCTCCTAGAAGGCTTTGGCTTCATAAAAAACAAAGAAAAGTCTGTTCTGATTCCCTCCAGATCCCTATAATTCTTGGTTTTCACTGTAGATAAGATATGGTCCCTTCTCCTACTATCCAAGAAACAAAATTACCAAAATCCAAAAAGAAGTAAGATGTGCTGAGACAGGATTTCATAACCTTGAGGGAGCTGGCCAGACTCCTAGACACCGAGAGCTTTCACTAGGATTAGAACTAATGACTCGCAGGTTACGTAGAGATCTTAAAAGTAGCTACTGGGCCCAACCGTGGTGGCTGAGTCCTCTTACTCCTGATGCCCCAGGGCCCGACCTACTATGGACCTTGAGCAACTGAGCCAAGTACCCCTTCTGCAGTTGACTCTCAGTGGTAGCAATGGACAGGCAGTCGAAGGCTACCTCTGCGGGAAAGTGTAGATACAGGGGGGGGGATGAACACGACCCATAACTCAAAGAGCGCACAGGACTGGCAACATATCCATATCCAGTCAAATACTTGCTTTTGTAAGAATAAGAAGTATTTTATGTATAACTCTACACATGTATAGGAATAACTGCATTCATGAGCAATAACACAATCCCTTGAGGTTAGGGTGCTAGTCATTGACAGGAAAATCCCTGTCCCACCCTCTTTCTTATAACGTGCTCAGTGTTATTCCCCATTCCTTGTGGCTGCTTCCAGGGAATACTTACAAGTAGGCCTAACAAAGAGTTCCCTTATGGCTCCTTAGGGTTTAGTCAAAAGTGTCTATGGCGCTGCATCACTGTTAACAGTGAATCCCCCGGTGCCCCGAAGGCCCAGTTGCTGTCTTACCGGCTCCAGCAGTATTGAAGTGTTCAATGGTGCAGCAAGTGTCCTCTCTGCAAACTCTTTCAAGACCTGATCCTGCTTGTCTAAGTCTGGCTATTCACATGACATGTGCTCGCACCTGGCAGGCACAGACTCTCTATCGAGCAGCGCTGCAGGTACGTTACAGCGAGATCAGAGATGTTCCCACTCGGCAAACACAAGGTAAGTCATTTTTCCCCTAACTAGGGGGGAGGCTGTGAGGGGGGAAGATGGCTAGGGGTAGAGGGGATGATTCGATTATCCGGCTCCTGACTGGAGCACCAGTGAGGGTAAGATGTCTTTGCGCGACGTCCTTGTGATCCTTGGAGAATGCACCCGGTGCAGATCACATAGTGTGGCGTGACCTGCTGTTCACAGCAGTAATCGTACCATCTGGGCAGTTACCTGAACTAGGCTCCTTGCACGGCTCAGATCACGGCAGCCTTCTCCGTGCATACGGGAGTAGCCGGACCATTCCTACACATGTGAAATGATCCAATTGGTGCTCAGTGGTTTTCGTCACACCTCGCTCAGGGAGTCCTCTTCGTAGGGTCCTCACTGGACCTCGCTCCCTCCAACCCTCTCCTCTTCCATACAGGTCACGCTGGTCTTGGCAAGTAGGCGGTGGTGCTCCAGGGCAGGTGATGTCCCCTCTCACAGCAGGGAGGCTAGCAGGTCTTGGCCCCCAGTCCTGGACACAAACAAAAGTCTTGCAGAGCTTCCCCTTTTTACACAGCCCATCTGAAAGCTTGGGGTCTCAACCTCCCCTACTTATAGTACTTTTCCAGACACCAAATGTGATGTAGGGTCTGGGTTTTTGAAATTTTATGTTGTGGTTCTGCTTCTTTTGAAGTGTAAGTTTCTCCTTTTCTTCTTTCCTCATGAAAAGGTGTCTGTCCAGCAGGCAAGACTCTGAAGAAGATTGTCCTACAACACAGTTCATGGGAGTGCCAGAGTTCAGACATGGATGCTAGCCGTAGTGATATATACATCAAAAAGGTAACCCTGGCCTCCCAACCCCACGACTACCTTATTAGTCCCATTTCCCTTCCTGAGATGACTCCAGATCCTTTCCTTGTGATCTATCACTGAATCAAACCTATTGAAGTGTAAAGGGAGAGTCCATTCACCCCTTCCTCCAGTGTGTCACACCCAGCTCACAGGAATGCAGCAATACACAAATCTTTCTGGGGATTCCTCTACTCCTCATGCCTTCAGGCATGACCTCCACAAAATGGAACCCAGAGTCCTCTATGCACTGTACCATTGCAGGCACACATGCACTCAGTGTACTTTCCCAGCACACATATTGTCTAGTACTGTTATCTCTATGCATTACAGGCACACAAATTCAGCACACACATTCAGTTTGCATGCACTGTTCAGTAATATAGCTTTTCTGTATTGTACGAAGGAGTGCTATTTGCAAACACTCAGTCAATAAACACATTCACCATGTGCGCGCTGCACAACACTTAACCCTTCATGTATTGTACCTCCCACAAGCACACATACATCTAGCACATTCTTTCATTGCACGCACACTGCACAGCACCACATCTCTCAAGTAATGTTTTCCCAACAGGCATACACACACTCTGTACATTCACTAACCACACATATATAGCACAATACTGCTCTATCCCTGTATTGTATCCTTCTCCCAGGCACACATACTTCCAGTGCAGTCTCACTACTTCTGCGCTGTGCAGCACTCCACATCTACCTGATGTAGGCCAAGGGTGAGTTAAGTGCACAGCAGCAGAACTTTTAAAAAAGGTGAGTGAGTCTGTAAGCCAAACTCCAGTGGGACAGGGTAAAAAGGACCTGTTCACTACTGCTGATCATTACACGGTATGCTGCCACCACCACACTTCTACTGCTTAACTGTTGGTGAAAGCGGTTGCCTTCCAACACTATGAGACTAGCAGTTTGGACGCACCACCCAGTCCAACACGACGGCAATCCGCGAGACAGGCCTATGTCATGGTGCACACCCATGATCTGTGTTTCCCTATGATGAAAAATCAGCATTAGGGATCCAGACAACAATACAGTTAGGCACTCAGGGGAGGGATACACGTCTTTAACCATGCAAATGACTTTTCTGTCCCAACAAGGTGCATTAGCACCGATGCATGTTACTGATATTTAAAATTGTCATATTAAGAAGTGAAATTTCAGAGCAGAATTTTAGAAATGCCTTCAAGCCAGTATTCCTATTGCCCATTGCATTATGGATTTGTATGTGTGTTTTAACACAGACGTTTTTAACAAATCAAAAGGGTAAAGGATAAATGTACCTTTATGGCATCTTTATCACTCACTGTATATTTTCTCCCATATTACCTGATGGTACCACCCTGCCGTGTTGCGTAAACAGCAATTGAGCGGGCAGCTGTTAAAACAGAGCTTAGGATACCATGTACTAAACATCCATGCATATTTGATATGTAACTTTCTTATCTGTATGCACATTCTTGCCAATTCCCTTAAAAAAAATCAATTGTGTACTTTCGGCCAATGACGTAAGGGTCTGTGGAAGGAACCGATAATGGAAAAGAGCTTACAGAATGAGTGTATCTAAGTCACCATAAAGAAAACGGTACGCTGCTCCTGTGATGTGGTTCTTTCCAACTCCCAGCATCTTAGTAGATACCACAACAATGAGAACAGAGAAGAAACAAATGGGAAGCTGAGGTGAACTTCCTTGCCAAAGTGAAGCCACCAAGATGACTGAGTAGCCAAGTCTGTCTCCAAATTTCTGCAGGAATTTCAGAATCATAGGAGAAAAAGAAAAACCAATATCATCGAACTGGACCACCTGCTGATGGTGTACTGGCCTTATCTGGCGATCAAGTAAGTATTGCAGGCTTCAATAGCTGGCTATCAAAACGTGAGCAATCCAGTTAGGGTGACTACCTTGGGGCTTTTGTTTGCCATCATGCAGGACCCCAGATGCAACATGCCGTGATCATTTAGACACTTCCCAGATCCAGTGCCAGTTAGTAAAGTTGTTGGCCTTGTGCCCTTCCTTCTGTTTTTTGGACATATAAGGAGACAACAATGTTGTCAATGTTCAATATTGGTACATAGGAAGATGACTTTTAGCTCCAACACTTTGATATGGAGTAAACATCTGATCTGATGCACATACCAGAGATCTTCTCACTGAGCTCCTCATACTCGTGAGAGTTTCATTCTGAACTTGAGTTGCAGATGAGAGGGGAAGAATGGGCAAGTCACCATATGTTTGGGAGCATGTGCTCAACATGTCAAGGCTGGAAACAGTGATGGGTAGACGGAGTCCTGCTCTCAAGAGTTTACGATTAGGTGAGTACCAAAAGTGATGATTTTCTTCACAGGTGTTTCAGCCACTTCATAATTCTTTCCGTCATTGCCATTCTGTTGACAGGCTTGGCAACGCTGCTCTGGGTGGTGCATCTCCTCACACAGCCCAAGTGAGATTTCACTGTCTCTGACCCTGGTCAACATGATAGTTCAGAATTCTACATCTGGCGCACATGCCCACGCTCTTGTTAGATGATCATGGGCAGTGCTAGCACCGTGAAGAGTCTGCGTTCAGGCCTCATTGCTCACGATCCAGTGGATCTTTACTAATTAATTTTCCTCTGACCAAAACACAAACCCACCTCTCAAACAAAGCAAAACGTCCACGTGGTTGTGTAGGTTACCACCCCTTCCGATTGTGCGGTGATCTCATATTGGTGCAGCACCTCTCCTGACAATGCAGTACTTCAGGTAATACTGCGGAGTGTGGTCACACTTTCTCACCACTAAGCAGTCACAAGCGCTGTGTCTTCTTTGGCAGGACAATCTGGTTGGTACACCTGCAGTTTCTGTGAGTATTTGGGCAATCAGAGGCAATTTCTCTTCTGAGCACACTGCCAGCATCCCTGGTTTCAAGGCCCTACCCTACGATCTAGGAATGCGAGGCCTTCACCTGAGCCAAAGTGGGCTTATCTTGCCTCAGATCCTTGTAGTCACCCTCTTTCTCAGCCCCTTGCGGTCCCCCTCGTCTAGGCAGTGTGCAGTGGTGGCTCCAACGCAATGGTGGAGGAGCGTCCCCCCACTGCCTGGCTCAGAGCTAACAAATGTAAAATAAAACTATGCTCTTGTATCGTTTTATTTTGCATTTGCCGGCTCTTAGCCAGCGCTGTTGGGAGGAGCGGGCCGAGACATGGGAGGGAAGAGAAGTGCTACGTGCACTCCACTCCCTAAGTGCTCATGTGCTTTCGGCCTGCCATCTCAGGCCGACCAAAACACACATGCGCACTTAGGTTTTCTCCAGCCCAGCTGCATTGAGCAGGCTTGAGAAACCCCACAGACTCCCTGGTCTGAGCAGGGTGTGTTTCCTGCCTGCTCAGACCAATCCAAGGATTGGGCAGGGAGTCTGCCCCTGGGGCGAAAGAATAGAGACGGTGCGACGAGATGTGGCAGTGGAGGTGGCCGGCTGCAAAAGGTAAGTTTTTTTAATATTGTATTTCTAAACCTCTTGATCTTGAAGGCCTCTCATTATGGCCCTTCACAGTGAGATTAAGCTTAAACTCATCTTAACATAGTATATTTATGGACGTTCCTTGAAATAGAAGGGGGGTAGTTTGGTCGTTCCTTTAAAAAGTTCCTATAAGGACCCAAGGCCAGAGTTCTTGGATGAACAAGGCGGGCAAAGGCTCATCTCTCCCAGGGACGATGCGAGCTGGCAGAGCTAGTAGACTGCACAAACTAACACCTTGCAACCAAGACATTTCCAGTAAAAGATAATGGTGTGTAAAGATACTAGTTGGCAGGGCTCTGTAGCACCATCAACCTTAAAATGAAGAAAACAAGTTGCAGGTGACATCTCTGCAATGATAAGGCGCGGGAGGATGGGATTATGTGTCTAGAAATCAAGCTAGACCACAACATTGTGACCAGCCTTGAAGTTGTTCGGGGAGGTTGTTTTGTTTATCCAAGACCAAAGTTCTTGGATAAACAAGACAGGCACAGACTCTTTCCTCCCAGGGTAGAGTTGTGCTGCAGAGTTCAGAAGTTTCACTCCACACATTTTGCTGGCTGCAGCCAGCATTCAAACAAGCTGAATATCTAGTGGTCTAGAACAGGAAATTGCATATTTGCCTACTACTGTTAGAATCAAAAGTTTCTCACTAGAGGTGAGAGTAAGTGGTGTGAGGCCGTAGTGGGAAGGGACTGAGCACAGGTGATCGAAATTAAAGTTCACTTGTGATGACCTTGCCGGTAAGAGAGAAGCAGAGGTAGGACTGAACAAACTGAAATCTACCAATTCTATGCCAATCAGCTTGATTAGCCATAACAATCGAAGTAGGACACGTCTCCCTTCACCACATTGCCTTTTACTAAATATAATTTCCTACTAATAATGAGTTGAAATAGTCTAGGAGAAAATTATACAAAGGCAGTCGGATGCCTCTTATGCAGTGGGAAAAGCAAGAGTTACTATTATCTAAGAAAAGTATTGGGCTATTATGGAGGAGGGAGGACAGAACGGTAACACTGGACAAGCCAATTCAGTCTTGTTGTTCTGTAGGGTAGTAAGCTACCAAGTGCTTAGTTTCTCACCTTCAGTCATTAGCACTTTTATTTCAGGTAATAAAAACCATAAAACATAGTGCTCTTACCAAGAACTACATGTGTGTGTCAGGGGGCGTTTGGATTAATGCAGTGAGCACCAGGCGAGGCCATGCCCCCAGACATACCCACACACAGTCTAGAAATGCTCCCCGATATGCCGCGATGAGGAGCCACCGAATTGGTGGTTCCCTGGTCGCACAAGCTGTGGCAGTCTCGGCGGCCATCTTAGGGCTGTGCACGGAGCTGCACCTCGCTTGACAATCCGCTCCAGCTCTCGAACCGGCAGCATCTCCTTTTTAGGTCGAGCCTAGCGTTGCAGTGCATGCGCTGCACGCTTTGCGAGGCATGCTGTAGTAGGGTATGTTTTAGAAGTGGTGTGGAAGACCGGCCTATATTGTTCATTGGCTGCCGTCATCATCCATGGTAAATGCTGGTTTCCGATTGATAATGAGGCTTCTTAGTCCCTCCTTGTCTCCTTTTGTGACCGCCCATCAGGACTGGATGTTTTACTTGCGGCGTTACACTGCGTCTCCTTTATTAGTCAGTAAGCACTTTTTTTTCATTCAGCCACGAAGCGCGATGCAAATATAAACAAGCATTTGCAATGCAATAAGTCTCGCATTAATGAACACTACCAAGTGTTTTTTTTATGTATGAGAGGGGAAAACTGTGAATTGAGCTGGCGGGTTCACGTGGTGATTAGCTGCGATGCAGCCCGCCCAGGCGAGCCCTACGCTCCTATTGGCTCAGGCGTCCTGCACAGGGGTTTCCATTCACAAAGTCCGTTCAGACAAAGGGCGGGAGGCAGAGGGGGGAAAGAGACACAAACAGACCAATCCCAGCAGGCTCCTGGGCCAAGAAGTGGCTGAAGGATCGAGAAAAAAAAGTCCAGCCGCCAAGAGCTCTTCCAGCCTGCAGAGGGATCCAGGTGAGGTAGGGGACAGAGCGGGAGCTTCGTGTGCACTACAGACGTTAGGGAGCAAGAGGGTACCCCGCATGGTGAATGTTGCTTCTACGTGGCCATCCCCGTCCGACCCACGTCTTCTCCCCCTTCCTTAGCTGCACTGGAAGTTGGTGCGACTGTGCTGGGCTCACACAAGCCCAGGGGAGTGCAGGCTGCAGCAGTGGGGAGAGAATTCGAGGGGTGCTCGCATGGCTCAGATATCGGGAACGGAGCACAGTGCATTGCAAATTAAGCACAGCTGCAACATTCCCAGGAGATGGTGGGTTTAAAATTGGAGGCGTGGGGGGGTGCGAGAGACTTTGGAATTGATGCAATATGGGGTATCAGAGGATCGGGGGTACTTTAGCATGAGTGGAGCATGTAATTCGTAATGTAAAGAAAGCAGTCTAAAAGCTTAAAAAGCAGCCCAGAATACACATAAGGTGGTGGCGCTTATAAACTTTAGAAGGACGCTTTACGTAGGAAATGGAAGCGAGTAATCCAAGTTTTGTGCACGTTGGAGCCAAGGGGCCCAATGCAGTTTGAGGACGTAGTGGGGCTACACCCGGGCTCAGTGCAATTTTATAAACAAAATAAGGGCACTCTACAGACAAAATCAAAGGTGGCGTCGAGTTTGGCGCACACCAAGAACATTAAGAAAGTGCATAAAATGTGCCCCCAATCCACCCAAAAACAAGCATTTACAATGCAATAGGTCTAGAATTACTGAAAGATTGAGCTATTGGTGTTGCATTATTATTTGCTACTCCAATAGCTCAAACATTCATTAATGAGAGACCTATTGCATTGCAAATGCGTGTTCCAATGCCTACTCAGTCCTCACATCATGGCAATACCGGCTTCCTTCAAGTCCCCGCATCGTGGCAGGGGCTGCTTCAAGACGCTGAGCCTTATCCTGCAAAATGATGGAAAAGCTAAGTAGAATGTATCAACAAGCGTGCATGCGCATCAGGGGCATGTATCCAACGGCAAGCAAGAAGGCTTGCATGTAAAGTACATCAACAAGATCTTCAGCTACAAGGCTAGCCCATGGGAAATCTTTTGTAAACTGCGCAGTTCTGCATTTGGGATTGCTACCTGTGGTTGTGGGTGTGTGAGAGAAAGCACCTTATTACCAAGAGCTTATTATTTTTATGTTTACCAGACCTCAATAGTCCTTTAAGCAGAGGTCTTCAAACTGGGCAGCGGGTCCTCCTGGGGAGTGGGGTCCTTAATTGATCCCGAGGGGGTGGGCATCAGGCTCTGGCCAAGAAGAGTATCATGCTGATAACAGTGATTTGTTTTAAGTGAAAAAAAAATGAATGGCAGTAAGCTACTCTGTAATGAGCCATCACAAACATCTTTTATCACTTATATCCTGGCTGGGAAGAGGTGTCGAAGGGGAAGGGATTCTAAATATTCTGCAAACGTTTCTCCCCACATTTCTGATAATCAAACTGTGGATACTTTAATGAGGCATGGCTGACAAGAACAGTACATTTCAGTAATCATGTATTTGATTACATTTTTAAAAGGGCTAACACAATTTAAGTGCAATGTATGTTTAGACATATCTAAACATTGCAAATTTAACAGAATAATTGTGGAAAATTGTGGGGGAAGGGGATGACGATTTTTTTTTTTAAGCGGTCACATCATTAAAAAGTTTGAAGACCACTGCCTAAAAGCCATACAATACCAAGCAGTTCCTTTGTATGCCTTGCATTTATATTTCTTTTGATATGCGTGCAGTAGTGTGTGGGGAAAGAGCATTAGTGTGAGTGAGTGTTCCCCCAGCATACCCAGAGTTCTACCTACCTTGTGCCGGGCTCTGACTTTAAGAGTTCCAGACCCCTTCTTCATGCTCCGATTCCAAGAGCTTCCCACTAAATCCTGAGTCCTACCTACCTTTCTACAACCCTGGTTTAGCTGGACCCTGGTCTGAGCCTGGACAAGGAGTCACAAATCAGCACATGCCATTAAGTTGCAGAACCCTGCTCAATTTACACAGTTCCAGGTATAGAATTTACATGTTTATAGGTCATTATATAAAACACCATTAATAGCATGGGTCATGTTCCTACACTTTTCTCTTTTCCAGGATCACACAAGTCCCATGAGTATTGATTCTTCCATTGGTACATGAGATAGCAGTCCGTGAGCCAGCATTCCAGAGGGCGGCCGGTGTCAGATCCCGGACACTTGAGCAGTTTCTCTTCCCTGACTTACCTTGTTTTCTTCCCCTGTTTCCCATCGGTGCTTCCTCCTTTTGGGGCATTTTTACACTTAACAGGGTTAGCGCAGTGCAGCAGTGAAGGACTGCACTTAAGAACATCACTCCTGCTGGGTACGACATACTAGTCAGTGCTGCTGTGGTTTCCTACACAGCAATGAGTTGTCTGACAAAATGTCAAACCCACATATTTTTCCCAGCCCAGAGAGGAATACGGGCAAGGTTCTGGAGAATATTTTAGACACCATCACAGCGTTATGGGGGGAGGTTAAAGATACAAGACTAGAAAACGAGGAACTCTGAATGGAACTGGGGACAGTATGTTGGGAAGTGGTAGGGTTAGCCAGACAGGGGAAAGGAGAAACAAGGAAGAATGCCTATCCCCTGCGACTATGGACCCTGCCTCCACCTGGCTTATGATCAGGTAGTTCCACTAATCATTCTTCTATGTCCGGGGCTTCTTCGGCCATAGGGTGAAACATCCCAGCCTGCCCCTTCCACAATTTAGGATTTTCAACCTCCGACTATTGCCTTATCTCTGCCAGAGCGGTTTTACAAAGAGATACCAAAGGGGATGATGGACGGAGCATTTGAGCAAATCAAACACTCACCCCCAGTCAACTGATCTGGGTTTAATCCATCATCGTTCTTTCGCTCACTCCACCACCCCAGTTCAGACATGGCCATATGCAAATCAGTCTGACCCTGTGCCTCATGGGAACAGTCCAGCCAGAACTGCCAAGACATGTCTTCCCTGGACCGGAAACAAGCCTCCTGAGACCGGTTTCGGGTTCATAACCCTCGTCAGCCAGGCTATCTTGAATCCAGTGGCAAATTGAGCAAGGGACCCACGTCTGGGCATACCCTGCCAATTTAGGGCGAACAAAGCGATACCAAAGGGGATGATGGACGGAGCACCCAAAGAAATGTGAAGTCTTTATGAGTCAGTGTAAGTTGCACTTTTTGCCTTTTTGGTTTAAATCTTTTTATTGACTTTTTAAGAACCGAGAACGACAGCAACCATCTACATCCATAGGCGGATGGAGAATGATAACTGTTTCAAAGGTGAGAGAAGGGATCTATAGAAGAGGGACAAATCATAAGACAGAAACAGGGAAAGAAAGAGCTTGACAGCCAAAGATAGGGGTGGCTACACTTGGGTGCATTTCATCTGCAACTGTATCCTGCACAACATAGTTAAGCAAATCACTTAACCGCCTGAGTGAGGCGAAGCACGCATAGGTATGTTGTACAAGTCAGTTCGACAAACTCGCTCACTAATAATCTAATGGTTGAGCCCCATTTTCTATCAAAGCGTGGTAGCATGCACATGACTCCTGCCATCAACTTTTCTATACACAGAAGGTCCCACATTTTATGCAGCCAGTCCAGAGTGTGTCGGAACTGCACTTTGTTGCTCCAGGGCCAGAGTGATAGCTCTTCTATGACAGGACCGTAGGCGGAAGGTCAGAGCGTTGGGTAAGCCCAACAATATGTATCTTGGAAATCTAGGCAGCTCCATTTCATAAAAATGATCGTTGTGAAATAGGACATCTGACCAAAACTGCTGGATTTTGGGGCAGCCCCACAATAAATGTGCTAAAGTGCCTTCCTGCCCACATTGTGTCCAGCATTTTGTATCCCCGCCGACCCTCCACCGCGCAACCCTCACCGGAGTGTGATACCAATAATGGGCAATTTTGAGAAACATTTCTTTACCAGCAGTACTACATGAGGATGCCCTTGCTCGATGTATAATGTCCTGCCATTACTTGATAGAGAATTCACGCTCACATTCATTCTCCCACCTATGCTGAGCTGGTGATTTAGCATGGTGTGAGGGTGCAGTGAGAAAGGCGTATATATCTGAAAGCAGTCGTTTATCGGAGTGGCGGGTGACAAACCATTTTTCAAACTCTGTCTGTGAGCGGCTAGCATGGGGTGTATGTGGGATTGTGTGACCCAACGTCTCAGGGCAATCTATTGCCAGTGGGCATCTGGGGATAGTCCATACCCGGAGCAAAGCTCTGTAAAGCCCATCATTCACTTCTCATCAAATAGGTCTGCTAGTCTCTTGCAGTTGGCTTCTTGCCACTTGACATAGCTGTCCCCAGTCACCTCCAGGTGACTTATAAAAGGGGTCCGAGGGATGTCGGTGTAGAGAGGCATCTCTTTCCTTGCACCCTATCCCAAGCTCCCACTGTCGCCCTAGTTATGGGTGAGATGTATACTCCAATAGGTCAGAATTTCTTTAGAAGCCACGGCACCTTCCACACATGAATCCCGGCGAACGAGCGATCAACAAAAGACCAGTGTTTCTCGGATGCCGTTCGATACCATTCTATCATGTAGTGAAGCTGGGCCGCCTGATAATATCTTTCCAACCCTCCATCTTTTTGTTTTAGATACATCTGGCTACGGGCCATGCAAGCTTTCTTCACACCCTATATGAAATTGCTTATAAAATGATGTAATTTGGATAACACTGAGGGTGGGAGGGTGGGGGGGGGGGAACAGCAGCATCTGCAGGACATATAAGATCCGGGGGAGTAAGGTCATTTTAACAGCCATCAATCTACCGAGCCAGGACAATGTGTATGCTTTCCAGTTTGAGAGTTCTGATCTTGTCATGGTAAGAAGGGTGGCATAGTTTTCTTGTGCCGTACGCTCAGGAGTGGAGAAGATCTGGAGGCC
Organism: Triturus cristatus; assembly: GCF_964204655.1. NCBI lineage: Eukaryota > Metazoa > Chordata > Amphibia > Caudata > Salamandridae > Triturus > Triturus cristatus. Next base: position 953,588,648 of record NC_140590.1, on the reverse strand, counting down.
CAGGTATGTCACCCCACTGGGGGCCCTATCAAACGGGTGCATGCCCGACAGTCGTAACTGGTCTGTCCTGGAGATCGTCAGGCTAAGGGCCTTTGTATTCTGCAGGTTGGCTTTGAAGCCTGACACCTTGCCAAATTCCGCCATTCGCTGTAAAAGGAGGGGGGGGGGGGGGGGGCAGGGAAGTGAATGGTTGCGCCAGAATCAATAGTATGTCGTATGTGTAAAGCGATATTTTGTGTCCCCGGTCTCCCATGTGCAGCCCAGTGATACCAGTGTGTTGGTGAATACTCTGCAAATGGCTCCATGTAGAGTGCAAATAATAAAGGGGACAGGGGACACCCTTGACAAGTTCCCCGGGCGATACTAAAGGGACGGGACATGGTTCCGTTCACCCTGACCTTGCCCTCCGGGAGAACACAGTTGCAGTTAACCCAGCGTTGAAATCTCTCCCCAAGCCCAAATCTAGCAAGCACTGCCTGCAAATAGGGCCAGTGTACCCAATCAAAGGCTTTTATGGCGTCCACCGACAGGAGCAAGGCTGGCACCTGGAGCGCTGATTTATCGAGGATGTGGCAAAGTCTCTTGGTTCCATCATTACAACTCCTCTCAGGGATGAACCCTGACTGATCCGGGTCAATGAGGCCTTGCATATAAGGTGGCAAGCGTGCAGCCAGCACACTGGTAAAAAATTTAAGTTGACGTTTAGTAGGGAAATAAGCCTGTACGAGGCACATCTCCCCGATCCTTAACCGGCTTTGGGAGAACAACAATTGAGGACATCTGCATAGACGGCGAAAGACACCTTGTCTTGCTGAATGAGTTGTAGAGGTGAGCAAGGTTGGGGGCAAGGGCAAGCACAAAAATTTTATAAAATTCAGAGGTAAAGCCATCGTCTCTGGGATCTTTGCCCATAGTAAGTTTCCGGATGGCTCGGTGTATCTCTTCTGGGCTAATATTGACGTTCAATTAAATCGCTTCAAGGTCTGAGAGTTGAGCCACCAGGACCCCCGTGACATAGTTCAAGGCCGCCACCTAGTCCAGTGTCTCCGCAGTGTAAAGCGTGGAGTAGAATCGTTCAAATTCACCTGCTATAAGGTCATCAGTCAGCAATCCCCTCCCGTCCAACCCTTGGCCTCCACCACCAGACGTTGAGCCACTTGTGCTCGCAGTTTGAGTGTTAGCTATCTACCTGCCTTATTTCCCCCTCGTAGTGCTTTTACCTAGTGTTCAGGAGAGTAAATTCCACCCGGTCAACGTCCAGTGCCCTCAGTTGTTTCCGTGCCACCGTAAGCGGACATCTGGCTTGAGTAGAGCCTTTGCATTGATGAACCCCTACTAGTTCTTTAACCGTACCTTCTAATTGTTCCCGCTTGGCCCTCCTTTCTTTGTTTAGTCTAGCTGCGATAGCCAGGAACTGCCCCCAGAGGACTGCCTTTAGTGTATCCCACAATAGTGTAACTGGTGTAGAGCCATCATCATTTATTTCCAGGTAATCCGGAATGGATTTCCGAATCTCCACAACATTGGGGTCATATGTGAGTAGCCTGTGGTTCAGTCGCCACCCCCTTTGAGGAGCCGGACCCCTTGGCAATTTCAATGAGAGCGTGAGAGGGGAGTGGTCTGACCACTCCTATTTCTGCTGCTGCCTAGGACATGCGAGTGGAAGTCAGAAAGAGATCTAAGCAAGCGTAAGTCACTGGTGTATTGCTGAGAAAAAAGTGTATTATACGGCAGAAGGATTACGCAAGCACCATATATCCATCAGTCCCACTTCCGTCAACCATTTCTGCATGGATTCTGAGAACGCCCCAGTCCTTCCCACTCTTGAGGCCAAGACCTCACCCAGAGCATTCCTAAGTAAGGCTTCCTGTGAGTCGTTAGGTGCATATATGGAAGCCATAGTATAAGTGCGATTCACAACTTCCACTCGGAAGGATAGCAGCCGGCCTGGAACTTCAGCTTGAGTCAAAAGAACCCTCCCTGGAAAATGTGTTGCAAGCAGAATGGTCATCCCCGCCCATTTCCACAGGGTGGATGAAAAGTATTGACGATCGAACCACCTTGAACTAAGGCACTTCCAGTCAGAGCGCAATAGATGCCCTTCTTGCAAGAGGCATACATCACATTTAGTTTCCCTGAGAAATGAAAGCAAGGTCAATCGCTTCGCCAGGGCATTAATGCCTCGAACATTGAGGCTAAATGTCTTAAGAAGGTGTTCGTGCATGTCTATAGTAAGAGTAGCTAATCTGTGTGTAGCTCACTAACCGCTCCCAGAGCAGAGAGCATGAATGTGTGGCTGGAAGAGCACCTTGATGAGAGAAGAACCCAATTAACACTACAATACACAGCGGGTGCAGTTGAAAAAGAAAAAAGCAAGGGCCTCCCATAAACACTTTTTATGAGGGAGTCCACCAAGCTCCAATCCTGCTAATGAACACTACCATCCCATAGAGGTGCAAGTCAGTGAAGAAAGAGAGTGAACCTGGATTTGGGAGATTACTCCCAAAGAGTGTACTGCTGCTTCCTCCATTGTATACAGTGGGAGGCCTGTATGGCAGCATCGTATCATACCCACCAGGCATACAGCAACAGTTTTTCAGATGGGTTGGGCAGGGAAGAAGTAGGAAACCCATTAAAATAGAACACTAACAAATAAACCACTTTTCTAACCACTATCCCATAGCTGGGAAAAGGTATCACCAGATAAGGAGAGTCCGTCGGCCTGGCATCCAGCCCTCTCCATGTTTCGGGCTCAAGGTAAAGATGGAGGCCCCGCCAGGCAAAGCCAATGCAGATGGAGACCTCCAGCCTCCCTTCCCGGTGCAGTGATGAAAGTCACCAGGCCAGCCCTAACATGGGCCTACGATCCGCCAACCTCTGACACTTCCTCACCTTGGTGGAGTTGCCACAGGAGCACTTCCCTTTCCTTGGTACTTTCAGACTCCGATGGTTTCGTCATACGGTCCTTCCTTGTCCATCGCTGGCATCGTGATCGCCCTGCGTCTTTGGAAGGTAAGTGAAGAGAGGTCCTGGAAGATTACAACCTGCATCCCTTAAAAGGATATAACAGAAATGTCTCATGTCGCCGCCATGATGTTCTCCTTTTGCGTGTAGGAGTGGAGACAGGTGAGAATGTCCTGTTGCCTACCCGGCGGCTGGACGCCCAGCCCTGTGGGTGCGGTCTAGAGGGATGTCTTTATCTCGTAGCTCTGGTGCCACCTGTTTAAAGAGCTGCACCACTAGGTCCTCCAGTCTCCCTTCATCTGCCTGACATTGAACCCCCTTGATTGGGATGTTGGAGCGTTTTATTCTGTTTTCATAACCCTCCAGACGGCAGCATAGCTCCTCGTGCCTGTCCCTCAGCTCCAGTAGTTCACATGCGTGAACTACTGGGCATTCACCCTGTCCCCAACCTCAGACATATCTGTTTTGAGGGTTCTAATGTCTGTGGCTACTTCCCGACACAGGGCAGCGAAGTCGTCCTGCAGGGTGCCAAACATTTGCTCCAATAACTGGTGAGTGACTGGTTCCTCTGCATTAGCGACGCTCGCAGTTAGGGTCACAACACTGGCAGATGCTCTAGGTAGAGAGTTAGTGCGCATTTCATTTTTCTTGGTGCTGGATTTACCCAAGAGCTCCTTTATGAGGCGTCCTTCACCTGGCCATTATGTCGGGGTTCGAAAAGTATAGGGGCAGTCGCTGGCACCTGTCCTGGACACTCCCTATGCGCAACTGATTCAAAGGCAACTGCCGCTGATGGTTTGCAGCTGCAGCCAGGCCCGGGGGGGAAATGCTAGCCTGCACGCTTCAGGCCTCTACATGGATCCCCACCTCAGCACACAACACACAGGAGGTGCTCAGTGCTTGCAAGGTGAGATCCCCACCAGCGCAACCCTTTCACCTGCTCAGGGTGGCGAATGTTGTCCCCATATGAGGCAGGCTCATGGGATGGCCTCCGCAATTCACCACCGCTGCCCGGGCCACCGCACACCAGAGCAGGCCTTTCCTGTTCTGTGTGGGTACGCTGCTACCGCTTGCCGGGACGACTCCCCCAGGCTAGGTCTCACAAATGGGCACAGGAGGCCCAGACAGCTCCGAGAAACACTGCCTTCTTGCGTCCGTGCCACCCCGGGAGCCCTGGGTGAGCCAGAGTATCTTCCAGTCCCCTCACCTCCTCATAGTGCCAATATCGGCAACACTCCCCATCCCTCCCACAGCAATCACTTAGAGAAATAATCAGACAAGACACATTCTTAGTGGAGAAAATTGTTGCAGGTTTATTTGCATAACAGATATGCCAACATGGTGGGTTATCTTATGAGCGATCCCAGGGCAGGCAGCCCCGCGCCGCCTGCCCACCTGATGAGCCAAAATACACCGTGGCCCTAGCCAACCGGTGTTTGTTAGATTTTGGGAGGGGATAGCCCCTCCCACCGGTGGACAACCAGTCCACCCCCTTACTCACGCCCCCCCAGCTAAGGGGGGGCGGAGCGTTGCAGGCAACCCCCGGTTGCTCAGGTCCGCAAACGCCCGTAGGACTAATGGGGCACCATCGCTCCTCCAAGGTCCAACGTGAGGACCTCCCTGGGGATATTTGGCTTTAGCACCCTTACTGTGCTCCTGCAGAGGGTACCCTTCTGTACCTTACAGCCTCTGGATCGCCCTGTGGGTAGCCCTGCAGGAGATTGACTGCTGATCCCAGCGGGAGCCGGCCCCCTTGCTCCCGTTCATCTGCTGCTCCGAGGGTTCCGCACTCCACCCACAGTCCCTCGCCTAATCAGGAGTCTATTCAGCAACTCCAGCCGCCACCTTCCCCTTCAGGCCAGGTCACGATCCGCCATCTTGCGCCCTCAAGTCAGGACCGTGGCGATCGCTGCAACAGCCTCACGCCACAACAATCATGCCCCCCGAAATCAACCACGGTAGTCAAACCACCTCGCAGGTTCTGCCAGAGCAGCTACGGCACTGAGGGAGCTGGATGCATCACCGATAAGGGCCTCGCCCAGCAGAGCTCCAGAATCGAGCTACTACGCCGCCGCCATCTTGGACACGCCCCCTGTCCAAAACCACCTTTGTGTTGTCTTACTTAAGAGGAAATACAGCAACATGGTCTAGTCCTTAAATAGAAAAGATAGATCCTATAGTATATCATGTTGGTAACTTTCAAATAGAAATGCTAAAGTTATTTGATAGAAAGGCACATACCTTGTCGTTGGACAAGGACCTTCTGGCTCACACTGGGTTCTCAAGACCTCTTAACCTATATTACCACATTCAAAAGGTAAGTAGCAGAAACCAAGTGGTCAGAAAAAAAGAGATGTTCTACCAAGGTCTTCGGGAGGGACTTAAAAGTGTTTTGGCGCAGGTAAAACATCTCCCTACTGATTGTAGCGAATTTATACATGAGACCCAATAAACCATCTATGGATGATTTCTTGAAGTCATTTGTTGTGGAACTGATGCAAGTAGGAGGCCTATGAGGGTCGCTGTCCACAGAGGAGAGAAATAGACGAAGAAAATTAAAACTGGGCCTTTATTGTGGTCATAGCGGCCATTTTATCAAAGAATGCAGGACACGGGCAATGGCCCCTGAATCAAGAGAACCCAGGACGCTGGTAACCAATCAGACGGTGATCGGGGCAAACAACCTAGAGCAGCATTCCCAGGTGGTGGGAAACTGAAGCTCCAGAGCATGTTCGAGGTTCCATACTCGAGAGTGAAGGCCACAGAAACCTCAGCACGGCTGGCTAATACTTTACAGAACACCGTGGCTCACCTAAATGTATTAGTGGAGCTTGTGGTAGTGAATGGTAGGCAAATGCAAGTTTCAGCTCTGCCTGACTCTGGAGCAACTGGAAACTTTGTTGACCAGATATCTGCCCAAAAAATGGAGCTACCAGTAAATAAGAACAAGCATTTGCAATGCAACAGGTCTCGCATTTACACAAGTTTGCGCTATTGACATTGTAAATGACAATGCCCTTTATTTATGTTTTGGTTTTTGGAACATAAATAAAACGCATTGTCATTTACAATGCCAATAGCTCCAACTCGCGTAAATGCGAGACCTATTGCATTGCAAATGTTTGTTTCATACTGGTTTGCTAAGAGAAAGCTATGTAAGCATGCAGGCATACAAGGAGGAGTGAAAAAGAAAGGCAGTGCATGAAGGAAAACCAATGCGAACCACATAGTTGCTTAATGAATTGCGCGCCTGTCTCATGCCTCTGTGGGTTTGAAATGGATGTCAAGAAGGCAGAGCAAGCATTGAGGCAGAGGGTGAGCGGGGTGGATAGCGCGTCGCGAGGGGCTGGCTGATGAATGGCAGACAAGAGCTGACAACAGGGTGCAAGAGGAAGAGGCCTTGACAGGGATACATTCAGCGAGCGGTACAAAGAGGGCGGGCACGTGTGGGACAGTGCAAGGACAAAGATGTTGAGGGAAAGAGGAGCATTGAGAGAAGGGAGCTGCAGAGAGGAAAGTAGTAAAGCCAGGTCGTGAGAGAGAAATGGAGAAGACCAATCTAGCGTACAGGAAACAGCAGTTGAGGCGCGTAGTCTTTTATGTTTCTTTATTTGATAAGTTCCAAATAAGCGAACCCGCAGGAAGCGGCAAGCTCAACAGCATAACCAGTTAAAAAGAACATTCACTAACATTCTAGAATACAGAATGAAAGAAATCATTGAAAGGAAAGAAAGACCTAATAGAATGTTACACATCTTCCTCTTATAGAAAGAACAAATAATATCTATATTTATATTCACTTAAAAAACCATAGGTTTCACACATATTATAGTTAGCTGGACATTTCACTCGTGAAAAACCATTGAAATTCCCCCGTTATAGTTAGTGCAGGCAACTATAACTCACGCGACCGCAATCCTCTGCTAAGGACGTCAGATATTACATAACTGTATTTAGACACTTATTTACCCATGTCTTCTTCCATTAATTTTTAGCTATACATATATTACAAATATTTTTTTTTCAGAAAGACACATATGTCATCAGTGATGTAATATCTGACGTCATCAGCAGAGGATTGCGGTCGCGTGAGTTATAGTTGCCTGCACTAACTATAACGGGGGAATTTCAATGGTTTTTCACGAGTGAAATGTCCAGCTAACTATAACATGTGTGAAACCTATGGTTTTTTAAGTGAATTTGCAAGGTTTTTTAAATGCTAATTCCTAACTATAACGTGTGTGAAACCTATGGTTTTTTCAGTGAATTTGTACGGTTCTTTAAATGCTAAGTTATGTATTTTTTTTTTTTTTTAAGGTTTTTCACTGTGCGCGTACCGTACGCGCACGGTGCGCTTCTTCGCGGAATTTTTCCGTTTCTACCGTACGCGCACGCTACGCGTACTCCGTGATTTTTCGCCAAAAAATGTAAGCAAATTTTGGCCTTTGGGGGTCCTTCTGGGACCCCCTGACAAAGGCTAGGGGGTCAGGAACTGTCCACCCTGCCCCCTTTTCACGTTCTCCACCTTTGTTTTTCACCCCCTCAGACAGCGAGAGACAAAATGGCGGCCGACACTTCCTGGTTTCAACCGATTCGAATGTTTACAAAGATCTAACAACCAATCAGAATCGCGCTGCCGTGCGCGTACGGTAAGTTTTACCGTACGCGCACGGTGCGCGCTTACAGATATATATATTGATTTAAATGCTATTTTCTCAGGAAATACTGAACAGATTTACACCAGACCTGCAAAAGGCACATCCCTGACCTGAGGACTACCTCTCTGCCAAATGTCAAGTAATTCTGTTCAGCCGTTCGGGCTGTAGCTTGGACTAAAGGTCCTATGGAAAAATGCATGGGGAAAACGCGTTTTGGGACCCCCCCCCTTTTCTCAGCCCCCGCTTGACGAATCCCCCCGAGACTTTCAGGGAAGGAGCGGAGCGGAGCACCCCACCTATTTTGAAAATTTCGCGAGGATTCGTCAATCGGCTCCAAAGTTATTCCAAATAGAATGTTACGGATTTCCTATGGAAACACGGTCCTAACTATAACTATCTACTGGCGACCGCCAGTAGATAATATATATATATATATATATATATATATATATATATATATATATATATATATATATATATGTATGTATATATATATTTTTTTAAATCAACACAAAGAATTTACAATAACATAGTATATTAAACATATGAGCACAGTACAGGTTTTTTTTTCTTTTTTTTTTTAATCAAGATATGACAAAATCCTTAAAGTGAGCAGGTAGCTTACAAATTCTCCTAGAAGCTAACACAGGAATACATCAAGGAGAACTATATGAAGAACAGGTGTTGCTAGTACCATTCTGAGAAAGAGAAGTAGACATGTTATTATTTTCATGTTAAGAAGGAGCAGTGGGTGTGTTATTAGTTTCATGTTGAGAAGGGAAAACTGGATATTCAAACAAAATGTATTCATCAGAATCAGAATTTACAATAGTTTTAGCATGAATCATGGCTTGTTCTTCTGAAATGGGAACAAGTCTGCTTTTGTTCCACCATCTTCCATCCTCAAGAAGACAAGAACTTAAACCCACCTTCCGAATTTTGTAAGGAGATGTAAAGGAAGATTCTCTTTTTTTGATACTACACCCGAAGAGCAGCCACATATTCTTCAACAGATTCGTCGCTGGCTTGTTTCCTTTTAAAGAAGCTATGTCTTTCCAAAAGAACATTTGGTTCATCTGAAAACTGTTTCTTGAGCTTGCTTATTGCTTCAATGTACATATTCCAGGTGCCATCACTGGAAGGTCTAGGAAAAGGAGGTAAATTGTCAAAAATATTCTGGGCAGCAACGCCAAATGGTTATAAAGAAGAGCGGGTTTTCTTTCTGGAGAAAACTCTTTTCCATCAATAGCCACCAGATAATTTTCAAAAATATGAATCCATTGTTTCCAATCAATTTTTGGTTTGCCAGGTCTTTGTAAAAACGGAGGAGGATGTAAGGCGCTATCTGAAGCAGACATGGTGATTCCCAGTAAAATGATACTGTATTATGAAAAGATTTTGTTATATTGTTGAGTATATTTGTGCTGCTGCTTTGAAATAAATCTCCTTTTATATATATATTTTTTAAAACTCAAGACTAATACAGCAGAGAAAACAAATCCTTTGTATAAAATTCTCAAAATATTTCTTAGACAGAATGCTCAGAAGTAAAATTTCCAAGGAAAAGAATATTGGTATACTTATGTTGTCAAAAGGTCTTTGTTAACAATAAAGCTGGTTAGAAAATAAGCCTTTGTTATTAAGAATGCTGGTTGGAACGTTGGAACAAACACTTGAGAATGTTAATTTTTCACAATGTTCAATACAAAGAGCAACTCGTGGAACACTTCTGTTGCAAAACTCCAAACTTGCAGCTCTTTAGAACGTTATTGTAAGCACACGTATTCACTAAGGAATTCCAAAGCGCGTGAGAAATCTACCATTCTATCAGCTGGAATGTAGGAGACAGCTTTGTTGCTAAGCAGCATGCAAGAAGCGTGTAAACGAAGCGTATTCAGAGAAAGGCAGCTCGCGTTGCTTGCTAGGGAGCGCGTCTGACACAGCGCGTGAAGATTAACACGTGATAGATCGTGCCTCGCGCTACAGTAACCGTTAGCCTCACGCTACAATTTATCAAGTAAAGAAAGTTAGCGCATAAAATAAAGCAATCCAACCTGAAGGGGCGTGTCCTCCTGCGGGTCCGTAGAGGAAACAAAGTAACACAAGTAGAAATTCCAAACGAAGAGGCTCTTTATGGATTAACGAAGCTTCCGAGTGAAAGGTGCGAAGGCGAGAAATCTCTCTTCAACCCCACTCCTGGTACCATTATGTAGCGTACAGGAAACAGCAGTTGAGGCGCAAAGTCTTTTATGTTTCTTTATTTGATAAGTTCCAAATAAGCGAACCCGCAGGAAGCGGCAAGCTCAACAGCATAACCAGTTAAAAATAACATTCACTAACATTCTAGAATACAGAATGAAAGAAAAAATTGAAAGGAAAGAAAGACCTAATAGAATGTTACAACTAATTGAGGAAGAGAGGTGAACATTAGTAGACTCCAGGGATAGAATTAAATGTAGGGCTGGGAAATTACCGTTTGGCGATTCTGGGAGCAGGAGACATGAAATGTCATCCGGGGACTCCCCCGACTCAATGGCGTCACCCTAGGTGATCCACTCGATCAGCCTGTGACTCAGTTTCTGTACGTGCAAACATTGGCAGCTTCTTGTAACAGGTGAATCTCTGCTATTAAAGAACATTATCTAGGCATTCCAGAAAACAAAGAGAAACAGGAAATACTCTAAGAAAATGACGTTTTGCATTTTAATGACGCTTAATAATCATCTTAATGAGAGTTGTACAAGCAATTGAAGTCTTTGTTGAGCTGGTCTCCGTTTTTATTGTCGTTCCCTTCGTGGATTTTAACTACGGTGGCAAACTTTACTCGTCAAATGGAGGCACAAAATACGAACAAGGCGCAGCTGATATTTGAAACATTCCAGCACTGCACTGGCTCATCCTAGAAACCAAAAGGTTTTGTGGAGTGAAACACGAAGGTCCGTTACAAGTAGGTTAAAGGTCAGTTAGCAGCAGTCTCCACAGATTTCAAACGTGGCTCAGCAGAGGGGAAAGGCCAGTGCCAGCGACCTCCTGCATAATGACATCTGTCAGTGAAACCAGACAAAAGAGTCGGTGCCCACACTGAATGCACATGAACGGAGGGTGTTGTGCCAAAATAAAAAAGTCATTCAAGCACAGTATACGACTGCCTGCACTTTTAATAACACTGGGCGTTTACGCAGTGTCTGCCACAACTCGACTGTTTTGCATTTGCTTATTAAAAACAGCTGTTATTGCTCAACACTACTTTCTCTGTAGGCCTCAGAATGACGAATTAAAGGTGGTTCTGTTAAGATTCCCAATCAATGACATGCAGGGCGTGCAACGCCCTCTGCAGTAATCTTCCTACCCACCGAGTTATCCCGCGAGTTAGCAATAAAATGACACCAAGTATTCAAAATCAGGGGCGTAAAGCGGGCCCTGCAGCGCATGGGAGGGGGCATTCAGCCCAAGTTCTAGTACCTGTCTATGAGATATTCAATACTTTGGGCCTCTCCACACTCTGCGCCCCCCTATCATCACCCCCACCTCACCCCGATCATCTTGTGTTACTCCATTGTTTAGAATCGGTGGCACGTCACCCAGCTACGAAATCTCGAATAGGAAGTGTGCTTTGTAAATAGCTGTTGCGAATTGGATGGAAAACAGGTTTTGACCAATTCATGTTTCTCTTGTACCACGAGGGATGAACACTTTTTCCGACCTGGGCCAGAGGACCACCAGCACTGAAAAGGGCTCCCTGCCACCGGCAGTGCCTCCGGAAGCCGGGCGCGCTGAGCCTTTGTCAACATGCATCTGTCACCCCTCTATGACAGATGCATACAGAAGAGACCGGCCCCAAAGGCATGTCCCCCTCATTCAGAGCAGCCTCGCCTCCTGCTGCACACGCCACCAGAGCAAGGCGGGAAGGCGCCATGAGCACATGGCACAGAAGCATGTGTTCTCCATGGTTCAGCGCACACACACTGTACGTACCATTCTGTACTTCCAAAACAATACCCCGCAGGCATTTTTTTCATGGACCAAGTGCCCAAACTACGCACCGAGCAGAGTTCAACACAATGAAAATATTGGGTCACAAAGCACCACAATCCCCTGGCTATCGATGTACTGTAATGCACTTTACGCACAAACTGATATAATGAACCCTAACAACGAGCGGTGACACGATGCCAACTATCGCTGGAGCATCCTTCATCGACCAGGATTTGGAAATAAAGTTGGCATATTTTAGAAAGACCTGGGACTATCCAAATGTAAACTGTAAATAATATCCGCCTTTGCACGGGCATCTCTGACTAGACTCCAGAGCCTCATTACACCCCAACCCTTTTCTTAAACCACATACTGCGCTACAGGGTTAATGTGACAACTTGCAGGCGCCCTTAGTGTTTGCATGGAGATCACAGCTGGACCCCACACAGGGAGAGTGCACAACTCTTAAGGCTTGGTATAAAACTTTGCAAGCCCGTTCGCTACCTTGCTCCCAGGGAACGCAGCGTCCCGCACTCTCTCACCTGTGCAACTTCGTAGTGCAGCCGCTTGTAGTGTTCTTCTCGCTTCTGAAAAGTACACAGGTTGCAGCCCATTCTAGCAAGCGGTGGTCGCCATTCCCGCTGTTTATTTTTGCATCGCGCTTTCAGTAAGTGAAAGCGCGATGCAAAAATAAACACGCTGCGCCCTGTCTCCTTTTGGGACGGCCCATCCGGACTGGATCTCATGCCTCCTTGAGATAAGAAATTGCTTCACGACAGCCGTGAAGCAGGTGATCCAGTCCGGATGGGCCGGACCAAAAGGCGAATGGAGGCATTTCCAATGGCAGGCCACCGTTTAGCATACACGGTGACGCCAGCCAATGGAAATGAGGGGTGGGGCTTAAAGCCCCCTTCTGAAATGTCCTTCATTACAAGAGTTCTCAACACGCGAGACCTAAAAAGGTGCCAGAACCAGGGAATGCAGTGGATGGCTCTGCCTTGACTTCAGGGCTGATATGCTTTCACACTCAAGAGTTACTCATGATTATAGGTACGACATGTTAAAACAATTCAGTTTGAAAGAGGCCCAGCAGTTCAACTTGATTCTAGGTATGCCATGGCTCACTATAGAGGGATGGGTGAAAATATGGCTTCGGAGGCTTTTCTGTACATTTACTTTTATTAAGTACACAGCGAGAAATGAGAGAAAACAAATAAAAAAATTAATAGAGACACCAATGTAAAGTCACAGTCTATCTTATTATATAACTAGTTCTTCTAGGTGGTATGTACTCTTTTAACCTAGTCTTTTCCTCTGTCTTCTCTTCCTAGGTCTCTCTGGGTGGCCACCACCAACACCGTTGGAATAAGCAGGGAAAACATAGTGGTAAGTCAAAACAAGCACTAGCATAGCCAATAGGCCTCGCTTTTGGGACCTTATAAGTATTTAGTTATGCAACTGTTGCATGGCTTAAACACTTATAAGGTCCCAAAGGCGAGACCTATTGGCTATGCCAGTGCTTGTTTTCTTTCTAATCGCGGCACCGGTGCTTTACTTTTAACATTAAAAGTAAAGCGCTGGTGCCGCGATTATAGCAAAAGTAAAGAAACAGATGTTTGTTTCTATTTCTTTACTTTTGCTATAGTCGCGGCACCGGCACTTTACTTTTAACATTAAAAGTAACGCGCGGGTGTCGCGATTATAGCAAAAGTAAAAAAATAGATGTTTGTTTCTATTTCTTTACTTTTGCTATAATTGCGGTACCGGCGCTAAAACGACGAGACTTTAATATATTGGGACAATCGACTTTTTTCTCGAATTCGCATTTATTTACTTCCCTATTTTTGCTTTCAACTATATTAGACTGATGTCACTGTTTTCTCTATTCATTCCTTTGCGCCTTACTTTTCTTTATGGGTTTGCTGGTACACATACACATAAGTGCATTGAGAAAAAAATGATGATTCCTATGTTCATATTTACCAATTATAATATTAATTGTTTAAAATATTTAACTTAATATACCAGTAAAAGAATGTAATATTAATTAATACATTTCAAGAATAATCAACATAGACCCCAAAATATTTAATCTGTCTAACCAAATGAAAATTGAATAATTGTGTTTCGAACTTCTTTCCGTGACATCTACATAGCTATTAGTTTTGCTGATCGGGTGAGTTAAAAATCATAAGTGCAGCAGACAGAATTTCATAGATAGCCATGAAATGCTTTAATGGTTTTATGGGTGTTTTGAAGCAGTTGGCTGACAGAAGGGGGTATCTCTGCCTTGCTCCGGTTAATGCCGCCTCAGAGGTTGTGCTGCTAAGTTCTGCCGATGATTTACAGCCGTGGAAGTCACATTCTTTCCAGATCACTTTAACTAGGTGAAATTCGATCTTAGCCGATAGGGAAAGGACTCTGCAACTATATCAGTCGTCAGGCCGGGTCTGCAAGCCATCAGGGGCCTCAAGAGAGAGCTGGGATTAGTGGGCGATTACTCTGCTGTCTCCTGGGAAGCGGTGTGGAGGAGGGGTCAAAGAGGAGGGGGCTGCGAGATGATGGACCAGAGAGGGCAGGCAGCGGCCTTCATTTCAAGGATGGCTTTCTCCAAAAACCTGCAGATGCAAAATAAGCGCGTGTTGTGCCGTGTTTATGCCTCCCTGTGCCGGCTGCAGCGGAGATGTGTCTCAGAATTGTCGTTGGAGCTCCGGCAGTGCACTCTGGAGTAACTAAATAAAGATTTACAAAAATCTGTGGTGTAATGAACAGAGCTGCCGACTTGTGAAGTGGGGTCCCGGGTTCGAGTCTCCGGTTCCGAGGCTTGCATTGGCTTAACATCCTGTGATTCTGGGCAAATCAATTAATCTCCCAGGCCTACACAAATGAATGTGTCCTTGTGTAATGCACTGGTGCTCATGTAAAGGCTCCAATATATTTGGGTCGAATTAGCGACATACAAGAATGCAACAAAAAAAAATGCTACCACAGCCTATTGTGAACCTCATCTCGTGACAACACTCAACAAGCGGCCGTGCGGCCGCGAAAGTGATAGCGATCTAACATCAAAGCGGCCGTGAAAATGAAAGTAATCGCGTGTCAAGCGCGGCGCGCGCGCCCGCCCACATGCACTGTAGCTTTAGGCTGGCCTGGTAGCACTTTTTGGAGCCCTCTCAATAAGTCTCGCCAGACCAGCGCATGCGCTGGGTCAGGCGAGACCTAAAGATGGGCAGGATATCTTCTCTAATCTGTCATCAGTCCTCCTGCTCCAAAAGTTTACTTGTAAGTGCTGGAAGTACGTCACCAGTCAACCACGAGGAGGGAAGGGGGGAAAACATCCTACTAATGTAAATAACTGCTTGCCTTTTAGGGTCATGCAAGTCTGGTGCCAACACCAGGGTTGATTGTGTGCATGGGATGGCGAAGGATACAGAAAATATACGAACTCAGGATTTGGGAAACCAGATAAGCCCTTTCACTTTTATCTATCAGGTTTCTTTGCATAATATCAACAGAAAGCATTTACCCTTTAACTTACTGGTAATTTCTCTCTTTTTTTCCACCCCTCGAATAGATGTGAACTAGATGATTGGTTCACTGAAAAGGGAAAATGAAAAGAAGAAAAAAATGACACTATAACAACTTGAACAATAGCACAATGGCTTCAGGGATGTGTATTCCCAAGTCACTCACCTGAATAGCCACAACTCTCCTGAATTGTGGCGGGCTGTAATGCGAAGGCTGGGGGTGCCCACCAATACTCACTGCACTCTTCTGGCCCCTCGTTCGTTTCTTCATTCTCACCTGAATGCGTCTCACCTGTTTCTGTTCGCTCTCACACCCATTCTGGGCCCTCTATTGTTGTTGCACGTTTTCTTCAGTTATCCTCTCCTCGCCCCCAAAGTCGGCATCTTTTGTGTATTCAGGGACCACCTCCTTTTTGTCCCTCTTCTCTTGTATTTACTCACCTACTTCTACCAGCTCCTGGAAAATAGAGTAATTTCTTACTTTCTGGGATCGGGTAGATGACGTCAGCCCCTCGACCCACCAACGCTTTGTTTTCTTTCATCTTTCAGATAAGCTGGTATTGATCAAGGATCTCTGAGGGAGTCACATTCACAAGTCCAGGGGAAAAATTGGCCCCTTTCCACACTCACCCTTCATGGCTCAGTGGTATGTTGGTCTACACTTTCCAGAGAGTTGACTTCTAGCTTTTGTAAGCAACACTTGTCCTTCTAAGTCCTGTCGGAACCCAGACCTGCCAGGCTATCGTCACATGGCAGTATGAGTACGTTTGTTGCTTAACCACCGTCTCAGATCGCTACACCACTGACAATGCAGGAACGAGTCCGCTTCATTCTCACATCGCAACTATGACTGTCGCATTGACTTTGTTCCAGGGACATCTATTCCAAGTAGTTGCATTTATGAAACAGAACATCTGAAACTCTATATCAAGGAACACTTCACATCAGGGATCATTCGGCCTTCTCGATCCCTGGCTTACTCTCCTCTCTTTTTTGTCCCCAAGAAGGGCGTGGAGTTGCATGCTTTTCTCGATTACAGGGCCATACACAAGATGACCGTAAAGAACCGGTATCCTCTACAGTTAATTCCTGTTAGATTGATTGAAGATGACAGTGATTTTTTATTAAACTTGATCTCTGGAATGTGTACCATCTAGTCAGGGTCTGTAGGGATGAGGAGTGGAAGACCATGTTTAGAAACAAATTTGTTCTGTAGGAGTACCAGTTCATGCCCTTCGAACTCTAACACACCGGCCACCTTTCAGTACTACATGGACTATGTTTTGACAGGTTATCTCGATGTTTTTTGTATCATCTTTATAGATGGTCTACTCATTTATTCCAACCTAGCCAAGGAGCAGTGGAACATGTAAGGTAAGTCCTGGCTCGGCTCCACCAGCACCACTTATTTGCCAAGTTGGAAAAGTTCATATTCCATGTATCCACAAAAGAGTTCTCGGGTTATATCAGAAGCACAGCAGGTATCCAACTCGATGACAATAAGGTTAAGGTGATTCTCCAATGGCCAGCACCAATGACTGTAAAGAGTCTGCAGAGTTCTAGGATTTGCACACTTTTACAGGCGATCTTCTCTGCTATCGTATACTCTCTGACCAGACTCCTATGGAAAGGGGTTCTTTTTCAATGGCCATCAGACACCAATTAGGCCTTTTCTGATTTGAAGAAACATGTTGTGCAGATACCTATTCTGAGTCACCCAGATATCACATTAATATTTATTTGGGAAGCAGATGCGTTCAAACTAGCGTTAGGTGCATTTTTGTCTCAACAACTCCCTGAAATGGGTCAGATACATCAGGTGGCATACTAACACAAATTGACTCAGTGCAAGGTAAATTACAAAATAGCATACAAACAGTTATTGGTGATAAAAAGAGCTTTTGAGGACTGGCACCATTCCTTTATGAGGGCTAGGCATACCATTGAAATCTACATGGATTATAGGAATTTCACTTCCTAAAATCAGCTTGGGCCCTTATACCTCCCCAATTACGTTAGTCCTTATCCTTCTCAGATTTTGATTTCACTCTAGCTTACAGACCTGGGGTCCAAAACGGTAAGGTTAGTGGCTTGTCACAATACCTATGAGACACAAGAGAAACAACCTGAAAAAGGCCCACCTCTTATCCTCCAAGACCGAATCATGATCTCTAACACTGAAAACCCTAGCTTTGCTATTATTAGCAGGTATTTCTTACAGTGACTCAGTAACCATTTGTAAACTCTACATATCATTGATTGGCTACAGGCTGATGAAACCCATTCAGAATGTAAAGGATTATAGTTCCATTGTCACATTATCTATGCACACTTTACTGAACTTCAAATCCAATTAATACAGTGGGCACACTGCTCGGACCTAGTAGGGCATTTGGGCTCACTTAAGACTACGGGCCAGATGTTGTAAAAAATGTTTTGCGACCGCATTCACGGTCACAAAACCTTCATACATACCGTTGAGATTCAGTATTTGGAAAGGGACTCCTTAAACACGTCCCTTCCAAATACCGAAACGCAAACCCATTTTGCAATTCGGTAGCAGGATACCGAATTGCAAAATAGGGTTTGATACATGGGAAAAGCATTTTGGTGCGTTCGCAAACGGGCCGATTCTGCAAATCAGCCAGTTTGCAAATGCAAAATTGCATGATACATGTGGCCCTATGTCCTTAATCTTCTGGTATTTCTGGAGGCCAACGCTGTGGGCTGATGTCGAAAAGTGATACACATTTTCTCCATTTGTGCACAACTCAAGACAAGTCATACTAAACCAGCTGGTCTGCTACAACCCATTCCAATCCCAGCAGCATAATGTCTATGGACTTCGTGGTACAATGCCACGCAGTCAGGGGCACAATTTTGGTGGTACAAAATGGGACACTTTATCGCCTTACTCAAGTTACCCACTGCCCTACAGTTGCTACAGACCTTTGCCCATCATTTGTAGAATGCTTGGGATTCTTAATGTACTCATTACTGACTGGGGCTCTCAATTTACCTAGTAATTTTGGTACCAGCTATGCAAAACACTACACATAGATGCCCGTTCATCAACTAGCTATCATCCAGAAACAGATGAATCAGACTTAGGCCAATACCTACGCAGTGTAGCCTTACTACGTGGCGACTACTATGGATGGCAGAATGTTTGTACAACACAGAATACATTACGTTAGGATGCTATTGTCTACTAGGTTTTCATCCCAAAATGTTGCCTTTTACTCTAACCGAACAATCACATGTACCCTCAGTTGGGGAACATCACACACATTTGCATAGAGTATTAAAGAATGGAAAACAAAGTTCAGAAGAAGCCCAGATACTCACTAAGGAATACGCTGATAGAAAATGCACGGTCGAGTCGTATTATCAAGTGGGAGACCAAGTGCGGCTTGCAACCAAACATCTTGCATTATAAGGCAATCGTAAATTGAAACCCCAGTTTGAAGGGTCCTTTTGCCATAGCCAAGATTTTGAATCCAGTCACAGTTAGGTTAGACCTTGCACTCTCCATGCAGATCCATCCTGTTTTTCACCTTTCCTTTCTAAAAGATGTTGCCCCATTACACAACTGATGACCCCTCCTAATCCCATCATAGTTGATGGAGAACAAGATTTCCAAGTTAAACAAATCCTAAACTCATAAAGTACCCAAGGGTGTATTTACTACCTGGCTGACTGGAAGGGGTATGGTCCAGAGATGAGATCACGGGACCAGATGACATTTTTTTTTATATGCATCAAAGATCTATCACTATATTCCATCACACACACCCTCCTGAAGGTTCCAGAGCCCTTCTTTGCACTCTCATCCCAAATGCTTCCCACTATATCTTGAGTTCTACCTACCTATCTACAACCCCAATTTTGCTGGGCCTGGTCTTGAATACTACGACAGTGTCACGAATCAGCATGTGCCATTAAGTTTCAGAACACTGCTCAATTTACACAGTTTTGTGTATAGAATTTACATGTTTATAGGTCATTATATAGAACATCATCAGTAGCATTGTTCATGTTCTTACACCTCTCTTTTCCAGACAACACGAGTAGCAGGGGTATTGATCCTTCCATTGGTACATGACACAGAAGTCCGCGAGCTAGCATTCCAGAGGGTGGCCAGTGGCAGAACCAGGACGGATACTCGAGCAGTTTCTTTCCCCCCACTTTTTATCTTGTTTTCTTCCTCAGTTTCACCTTGGTGCTTTCTCCTGCTGCGGCGTTTTTACACCCATACAGGTTAGCGCAGTGGGGCAGCAGAGGGCTGCACTTCGGAAAATCGCATCTGCTGGGTACAACATATACAGGTCAGTGCTGCTTTGGGTTCCTAACTAGCACTGAGCTGACTGACAGTATGACAAAAAATCATGGCATAATAAAAGTTCTCTAAAAACAAAAATAAGTAATAACTAGATATAATGAGCCCAAGACAAAACAAGCAATTGCAATACAATAGGTCTCGCATTTACGTGAGTTTAAGCTATTGGCATTGTCAATGACAAAGCATTTTATTTATGTTTTCAAAGCCAAAACATAAATAAAAGGCATTGTAATTTTCAATGCCAATAGCTCAAACTCACGTACATGCGTCTCGAGACCTATTGCATTGCAAATGCTTTTTTGGCTGTTTGTGGCCCTGATTTATAGTCTGCTGGGACAGTTTATACTGCTGATTTTCCCGATAATAAAACAAACATTGACTGCAACAAGCTCAAACCCATGCAGTCTACCATACCGCGCTAAATATATATACAGCGTGTCTTTGCAGGTAAAAACTGCCACAATTTGCAAACGTGGGCCACTTTTTAAGCGTTTTCACTATTTTGGTGCCAGGGTCCCAGTCCAACCCTGCTGGAGGTCAAGGGAAAACAGACGGATGCAGGCCTCTCACCCTATTCAGCCCCAAAGACAGCTGAGCGCACACACATTTCCAGAAGTCCCATGCATAATATGTTGTAGCATAAACATAAAGCTCCCCTATGCGCATGCTTACATTTGAAAATATTTCACGAGTTTATTTTCAGAACTGTCTGTGAAATCCGAGGCTTTTTAGTTATTATGTATTTAGAAACTGAGCACCAATAGGCTTCAGCCTTTTTCCCAGAAATCTTGTTAGAATTACCTGTGTATCCATCACTCCCATGCACACTGCAGAAACGTTTGGGCTATCTCTGATAGTTTCTCACAGAACAGTGATGATAGCACAGCACAGAGTTTAGAAGGGATCCCTTAGGGTGCCAGCCCAAATGGATCTAGCGCCCATCTGCAGCAGTCGCCCCAAAGGCTGTTGTGATTAAAATACCATTTTAAGTCATGAAGGTGCAGTTTGTGGTGCGCCTTAGTTGTCAAATGGCTCCATGCAACTGGGGCAGCACGTTCTAAACAAGACTTTCATAAAAAAAACAAAGGGCATTCTGGGATTTGTAGTACCCATTTGTATTTAAGATATATGGGCACCGTGCTCCGATGTAAACTCGCGCTCTGATTTAGGGTCTGCTGAATGGCATTATGCCAGTGCACCAATGCAAACAAAAAAGTGCGTCGGGAGCAATAAAAAGATCAAATACAGGGATTCTCCCCCCCCTCCCCCACACACACACACACAAATGTAGCTCGCTCCAGACAAGAGCTTTTAGTGTCTGGCCTTCTGCCTGCCTCAATACGGTAGTATATTCAACGAGGGTTGCTTTCTGAGCGAGTTGTTTGTCCACTAGCCTAAACTCCAGCCTTAGTTGTACCAATGAGGCACCCTTACATCTGCAGGGTGGAAGTTAGCTAGGATTTGAGCAATGACCTGATTAGGGCTTGTCTGACTGGTGCTCTTTTGAGCCTCCAGGAGCATGAGAGGTACTCAGGTTGTGAGCCGCTATTCAAAATGTTGGCCTCCTTCAATATAGCAGGAGTAGGGGAAATCTGGGCCTTTAATGATTGTGTAGGCTCTTCCCAAGTTTGCAACCTTGATTGCTCTTCGTCAAAGATAAGGCATTTATTTTGTACAGCATTAAGCAGTATCCCTGCTATATAAACCTGCATGCCTGCCGCTCATGTCACCAACTTAAATTGTTTGCTATGTGGCATATTTTTACTCATTTGCCAGCATCTGTGCCTTGCCCAAGTTGCCATATAAATTACCAGGTCTTCTCAGATTGTGCCTTTCTTGTTGGAAATACAGAAAGCACTCCGATAACCTTGTGACTAGGCTGGTGCTATGTACCAGCATATATGTTTTAGTCAGCTACTACCACTCCCCTACCCCTTTCATCTTTCTACTTTCTCCTCCAAGACTCATTGACCATTAAAGAGTAGGAGACACAACTACTCCAGTCAGCAAGGGATATGAACTAAAGCATAATAGAAACTATGAAATGTAACAAAGAACCTGCACAGTAAAGTATAAATACCACTTAGTTATAGCTTATGTAGGCTCCTATCTCTCATACCTCCTCCTACATTGCACTGCTAGGTGCTGCTCCCCAAGGCAAGAGAACCTCTAATCTGACTCGCACACCACACTAAAATACTTCCCACACAGGATCACATCAAATAATAGACTGCATGCCACACACTACCCCAGGTGTAGTCTGCCCCCTGTTACGGCTCCCCACAAGACCATGAGGAGCAATGTAAATGTAAAAAATATTCAGTACCACACATTTGTGAACGGCATTGCAAAAACTGTATACACAGAGTAATATTTGTTTTATTACCATTGTTGAGGGATGGAAGTGAAAGCATTACCCTCTCCAGGCTTCACCTTTAATGACTCAAGGTCCCTGTGCACACAACAATCGTGCACTACCCTCTTCAGAAAGTATTACAAGTTGTATGCTTGGATGAGACTTTTCCTTTAAAAATTACACCCTTTAGGATCCAAAAACACTAAGTCACACAAAACACTGCTTTATTGACTGCATTTGCAAACACATTGAGGAATGCAAAGGTTTTACATAAGCAACGGGCCATGGTCCCCAAATGTATTAAAGAATACATTGAGTCTAAACAAGAAACAAAGGCAGACGTCTAATTCAAGGCAACACAAATAGCATGCATATACAGTCACATTGAACACACTGGTTACTTTATATTGCTTCAAGGATTGCCTAACACAGAAAATGTACAAAAGGAGAAATAGTTTTTTTTCTTGCATTAATGAAAA
The DNA here is from genome assembly GCF_964204655.1 of Triturus cristatus. Classification (NCBI taxonomy): domain Eukaryota; kingdom Metazoa; phylum Chordata; class Amphibia; order Caudata; family Salamandridae; genus Triturus; species Triturus cristatus. Next base: position 953,566,347 of record NC_140590.1, on the reverse strand, counting down.
ATACATTTTCTTCTCTACAAAGGAATTCCTAATACAAGAAAATAAATATTGCAACATAAGCCAAAAATAATTTAAAATTGCTCTCTTCAATATATTTTTCTCTTTTATATTAACAAATGGCACATCACTTTCGTTGAAACAAAGACAGAAGGCTTTTCCAACTGTGACATTCATACTATTCCATGTACAGTGACTGATGTGAAGAATCACTGTTTCAAATGCTTCCTAAATCACGTTATGCAAGGATTACCTTAAAGAACAACCAAAACTTAACATGAAACTGGAAAAACACAGCAATTTGATTAACATCTGATACTGCTAGGCCACATATCATTTGTCTGAATACAAAAGTAAAATATGTTCCTTACAAAAATTTGTATATTGAGACTATTTTTTGCTGCCGTGTTCTATGTGTGAACAATCAAGTGCATTTTTTCCTGTACTTCTGTTTGAAACTGTCAAAAAGTAAATGTGAATAGATGCAAGAACTCAGTATTTTGACCTTGTGGACCATACTTGCAAAATATCCTGCAAGCATGGCTAGACAACCATTTTTGTACAGCCTCTTGTAAATGTTTATGCCAAAGGTATTGTTCATTTTCCTACTTGTCCTTGTTGGTTTAAGTTATCTGTACAAAGATGTATTAAAAATAGATACATATGTCCTACACAGCACAGAGTCAATAGGCACCCTAGACACCCAGGAATATAACATTGTAGTTAAGAAGTATCACAGAGGATACAACAGCGACTGGGGAAGAATGGAGAATAAATTATCATGATAGCTGTGGGTGGTTTAATTAAGCTGGAACTTCACTATTCAACTAATGCAATAAGCGCTAGATTTGTGGCAAATTGTTGATTAACCTTGCTGTATTAGTAACAGAACACCTGAAATGAATGGGTGAGGCACAAAGTAGGGCGGCCTACTTGGGTCAGCAGATCCATTATACATTTTGCTGAATTTCCACACAGAATAAATGTATAATTTATTTCAATGGGACTTATTTACACACTAAGTAGCTATCACAAAAATCTTACCTATAACCAGCTATCCTGGACCAAAAGTGGACCCACCTGTTATTCAAGAGTAAAGTTGCCATAAATTGGAACTTTTGTGGATTATCTTAAAAATGATGGGACAACGAGTTTTGTTGTATACTGGAACTCCAGGTTATGAAAAGGTTGTTAGATTTCCATTAAAGGTTAGCGAATGAGATCCATTGTTTCAAGGCACACTACAATACGGGCACATAAAACACAAGGTCCCTAATATAAAAAGCAGAACCCGAAGAACAAACAAAAATAGAACAAGATAGCCACAGTACGAACTGTCCTAGATTTAATCAGTACATTCTTTCACATTGTGTGTTACCAGCTTTTCAATGACCAGCAAGCTGGTTCCAATGTCTTCATAGCATAGCCCGGAATAAAATGCTACTGTGTAGAAAAAGAGGTTTTATATTTGTTACTTCACTACTGCTATGTAACCTATATGCCCCTTTAGCAAAGCTATTCATTTTGGGCCCGCTCTTTTTAAAAGAACTACAACACATGCCGGAGTCTGAAATGGCAGTCAGGCAATGGTACGATGAAGGAATATCTAGTCTCATGACTGTAGTTGGTAACTAACACAGCAAACCCAGCATTACTAGTTATTTCTTTGGTTTCCTCGTTTTGTCACAGTCTTAAAAAGACATTTTTCAAAAGGCAAAATTAAATTTAATTTAATTTTGGGTTGCTGTTAAGGAAATTAAGAATCTTAACAGGATGTGAAACTGAACAACCTATAGTTATGGGTTTTGGATGATTGTGACAACACACATGGCAAGTTCTCTGTGTTACCATAGCATGAACAAATTTTCGGAATGCACTGTATTATTTCATGTACTTTCATCAACTGGGCTCTCACTCGTTGGAAGGAAAGGCAGTTTTGCTCCTCAAATACTTGACTAATGAACACCAAAGATTTATATAGAAATGGAGGATTTCTTCCATTTGAGGCTCTAGTCCATAGAAGGAAAAAAGCTTATTTGTATCAAGAGCCAACTCTAGCGTGTCTGTAAAAAGGCAATCAGCCTGTGTCATTAAGGTTAATTTTGAAACAGAATCAGGGACTTCATTCCCCAAGTGAAAAACCTACGTAGATTTTTTATGGACAAATATAATGTTTAGAGGTTCTGGGCGCTGGATATTGTTTTAGGTAAGTAATATTTTCTTTTCCAGCACTGGGTCTTTTATGATTTTGCTTGGTTTGAATTAAGTACCAAGCCCAGGAGAAATGCAACGAAAAAATGAGACTTACATAGGATATGTTTTTGAAGACAGGCAGACCAAATTGCACATATGCATCACAGCCAATACCCAAGAAAACACACATGCAGAACCTATGGAAAGGTTGGCAACTAGGCTGGACACAGCAATAAGGATGATAACACCAAACGTACTGTTGCATCATTTTTACCATGTGTAGCATTGAAATATAGAATCTAAAGGTAGAGGGTGATTAGTCACAATATTACACAATATAGCATAGATTGGGGAAGAATTTGATGTACAGTCATAAGCTACAAAGAGGTGTTTTATCTCGCTGCACTTGTTCTAGCAAAAGAATTGCATAACATCAGTTTATTGTATGCTTGGCCAAGTGAAAAGCTATAAGAAAGGAAAATATACTGATTTACATGAAAATAAGCTAACAGCAATTGAGAGAAAAAAAATATCAGATGATATTTAAAAATTCCATTGTCTTTACTCGTTCTCTTTCACGGACCTACTCCTCCGATGGCCAGATGGAAGTAAGGAATGTCATAGGTTGGCCATTTGACCACTGCCTGATTTAGAGTGGGTGGTAGAATGGCCAGTTTTGACTATCCCTTATTGCTGTGAAAAACGTGGCAGTAAGGGACAGTACAATTTTTTTAATGACCCAGACTCCTGTGGTCTGTGGAGTCATACTTTATTGTTGTTTACCTCCCTTTTTTCATTTACAAAAACAAGTTTGACAAGGGGCTATCATGTTAGACATAGCCATACGTCAAACATTTACCTTATTGACAGGAACAGTCCTCACGGTGGTTCCTGTAATTAATTAGAGTTGTCCGCTTGGCCGGCAAACAACTCTAAATTCTGAATATGAGGACTCAGTCAGGGCTGTCATAAGCATTGTATAGAAGATTTTACTGTCTATGGGTGTGGATAGAAGGATGGTGGTCCGAGGGTAGTCTGTAATGACTGAAACAGAATTAAGACCCCAAAGTCGTCTAAGGTAGTCAGTTTAGAAATAAGAAACTCATAAGAGAAACAGAAAAAGTAGACTAAGGTTCTTCTCATAGTGAAATTCATTGCTGTAATATTTGTGGTATTCAGTAGTAGTTGGATATAATCATTCTGTGTTTGTTGTTACTGTTCAAATACCGATTTGTTTACAATGTCAGGGCTACCATTTACCAAAATATTGTAAGGAGAACAAACTGGTCATTAATAACAAGAAGCCCTAAATGCTTGTTTTTGATAAGAGACTAGAGAAATCAACTTGGTCCCTTGTTAAAGACCTCTTAAGGCATTTCGCAATACAAGTACTTGGTAATTATTTTTGAGAATGCTCACAATGAGCGTATAAATATGCCTGCATCAAGCATCATGAGTGGAGATGGATTCATTACCCAAGTATGCTGACACAGGAGCAATCAAGATTCCTCTCTGATGCTAGAGTAATCTAGAAGCCTCTAGATTTGAAAGAACATGACTGAGAATCCAAGAAAATACTTGTGGAGTAGGTTTTCAGTAAGTAATTACAAGTATTGCTGCGGGGGCAAAACATAATAGTGACATGGAGGAACAAGCCTCCGAGACTCGGAATGTCTTTTCTTTCCCAAAATCCTTAGATATGCGAACAGCATCTTTGGGAGGAGAAATGGTTAGCTTTGGAAACTCGCGAAATCATACAGTGTTAATGTGTGGTGCACTGGAAATGAACTACGGAGGGAACCAGATTTAAATCTGTTTCCGTGATTGATTTGGATGATTTAATGTTGTTCTACTTATTTTTCATTTTATCATAGCAATTCATTTTCAGCTATTTAACAGAAACGAGTAATTATTCAGGTTTTATTTGTATTGCGTATGCAGCAGCATTCATCTGCAGGCCCAGAGACCTCAGAACAATTTAGGAGTCCGTCAGGAGAACAATGTAATGGCATTGCAGTTTGGTCCCTTTAAGCAGTTTTTCTTATTACTGCTGGAAATGCTTAAATATTGCAATGCAAACACAATGTCAGCATAATGAACAGTTTCCATACTGCCAATGAAAAAAATATGGTTATGCCAAATAATTAAAGAAAACATCTTTGCGAATAGGAGTGCTGAACTTGTTCATTTTATTTGCAACAACTCTGGAGGAGTAAGCACAGCTTGGCATGGTCTCTTGCTAAGATGGTTATCCTTAGCACTCTTACTCAAAATCGTTACCCATGTTAACTCTGTTCCTATCAGGGAGTGAAGGAGGGTTGTTGAAAGCCTGGATAAGGAGCCAAATGAAACTCCAAAACATCAAAGGGGAGCTCAAAAATACAAATGTGATGCTGGTAAAGGACACTCATTCTTTAGATAGCAGGCTTCTAGATATGTCAATTCTCTCATTCTGCAGGGGTTAAGATTGCTGAATATATCAGTTTTCTAACTATGCCATGGTGCTCCCCTGTACTTTGATTTCTGAACTACGGCTCCTAAAAGTGCTCGGGGTATTTAATGTAAATCATTCAGTTTAATTTACAAAATATTTACTACAAATTATTCCAGAAAATACATGCTGACCAGTGCCTATGCTGTCAATGGAGGGTAAGAGACCAGTCACAGCCTGATATTCTGTTAATGACTACATTGATTAATCTTGGGCAAATCATTTCATCTCACAGTGCCTCAGTTCCCCATTTTGAGAACCTCTACTAACATCTATATCAATGACTTAATATTTACTTTTCTTCCAACTAGAAGAGCCCTGCAAAGTCTTGTAAGAGTTAAAATGTAGCATGTATCAAACACAATTGTATTAAATGATGCTTCACAGAAATAGTATTTACAGTTGTATTTTTAATTTTCACTATAGCTAGAAAAACTGTTGTCAACTTTTCTGACGCAATTAAATTTAACACAACAAATCACGTATCTTGAATATTTTAAACCTATTACCTGCATCTGAGATGAGTTCTTTAAAAATCGAGTTTGCAAGCGGAGGTTGAATGAGAGGCAAGAGTTGCCCATGACCCTGTCAAACCTGTAGAGTTTTCTGGACAATCTGATGTGCTGAAACAGTGTTTGTCCAACAATAAGTAATTGAAGATCACTTTGCTAAGTAAAGTACACCTGAAAGCCAACCTCCGTTTTAATTCCCAGACAGATGAAAAAAATATTGAATTGGCAGTCTGCTTTATTATGGATATTGACTCTGCAGGCCTTGGGATTTTCATCTGGACAAAGAGGCAGAGTCATTTGGATATTTAGGGACTTAATTGGGGAATGGAAGATTACTTCTGAATCACCATAAGCACTGCAGATAATAATGAAAAGGCTTACTGGAATCAGTACCTACAGCCACAAACTTAGATTTTGTAAACAAAAATACACCTTTTTTACTGCTTTGTTAACAGATTTGTTTCTCTAACAGCATTTACTCTAACAGTAATATGTTTGGATTAATAAATCATATACAGCTTTGAATATCTACTACATATGTGTCTTGCCTTGGGATCAGATGACTCCTTTTTGACAAACATACTGAGGCTCTGTGATCTGGCAGCTACGAGGTTGTGCTGCAAGAGAGTTTGGTAGAAAGTAATAGAGACTACTTACCCTGTCGAGCAAATATACATGGAGATACTCTCCTTCCATCCTTGATGCCTATAGCAAACCGTAATAGGCCTTAAAGGGCCAATGTACATGTCCAAGGATGCAGGTGCAAGTTGGTCTTATTGGGGCCAAAATTCATAATCCTAATTTCAGGAATGAACTAATGAATCCTAAACTTTGTTCATCAACAAAGTCTTTAGGCCATCATGAGCAAGCCATAGGCTCCTGGAAATAAACTTAAATGAAATTGACTCTTCTGTGTTATTTAGGGTACTTCTCGGCACAGGAAATTGTGGCTAGTAGTGTCCCTCTTCCACAACATTGGTATATCCATGCCATCAGTGCCCATCATTGGGCCACTAGGGACGTATACATTCCTAATTTTCAGGTTATCCACATAGGGTACACTTTCATACGGTCATAAAAATAGAAAACATTCAAAAAGTCAATGTTTTTTTGTTTTGTTTTTTAAATCAATAAAAAAGAAATACTTCAGAACCTTGGAACCAAGACTAATCTCTCCAGTTCCATGCGGCACCAAAGACTTCTTGTGTGAGTCTCTCAGTACATAAAACAAGGAGACAGAAACCATAAATGCAACAAACCATGGAAGGGACCATGAAGAATAAGAAAGGTGAGATCACGATGCAATACCAGAGCAAGCCCATTGAGTGCTGCAGCATCTGGGGTAGAGCACAGGTCGTAGGCTACGAAGGAACATCTAGCGGCACCTCAGTAGTAAGCAGCACAAGCACTATGTTGAAGAGGACAGTATGCACCAAATTAAAGCCCTAGTGAGGAAGATGCCGGAGCAAGCTTCCTTCCAATTCCAAGAGTCCTTCTTCTGTTGGGTAACTGTGGCTGGAAAGAGGTGCCCAACAGGGGCCTGTGAAAATAAGAGGATTCACTTTCGGTTTCCATGTGACAAATTTTAGATGTGCATCCCTGAAGAGCAATCAACTTTATAAAGGTATTGCTGACAAGGAATCACACTGGAACATAGGATGATGAGGAGTCTAGCTCCTTGAACCAAGTTAACTGTATCAGACAACATAACATAAAAGGGGGATTTCCAGAGTGCGTTAATCCCAATGAGTATCTTGGTGCTATGGAAGATAACGGATATATGTGTTCACAGAACTCAATAACACCCAATTAATAAATCTCAGTAAATGACAGCCTTAGTCACTGGCCAAGATTTAAACCTGTCACCGTGCGGTCTGATACATATTCATCCAATAGATGCATTAGTCAAATGAATCACCAGACACTGCAGGATCCCCAAACTAATTGGAATGAGACACTTAAAAGTGCCAAGAGAGAACGCAGAAATGGATTCTAAAGCATTTTATACAAAAAGCCTTTGAAGTGGAGAGAAAATTTCACATGACTGGATGAATCCAGTGGGATAGTGGCTATGTTTCCAAATAGATTTTTAGTTTTGCACTGTGCTGTATATAAGCTCCTGGATCTTCTGTACATGGAGTGAATCCCATTAGGATTAAGAGCGTTTGGCTGTGACAGAGCAAGTGGCATTAGGAATGAGGCCCTTACAAATGGCACTGACAAAGTAGCCAATAGTCAGGTCATTATAAGAGCAGAATTCATGTTTTTGTCCTCTCTGAAATTGAGAACAAACATATGAGCTACATGTCTGCCAGTCTATGGTAATGCCACCCTATTCCAGAGGAGTAAATTTAATTAAGTCAGCTTTACTCATGCACAATTCAGCTGCCTTTGGAAACGGCTTCCGCCTGCACCCATGGCTCATTAACGAGTTTTGGTTGGTGCCACGGTTACTTCGAAGACAGACCTTGAAAATCTTCTATTCGATGTATCTGAGAAATCTTTTTACATGTGCGGAAAAAAATAATACACAAGGATTCAGCATACTACTATATAACTATACACTTATTAAAAAGGATATGACAGGCATATTATCTCCCAGAGGGAGTCTGAAGGCTGGGCCTACTATATATCAAAGTTCTCTATAACATGATAAGCCTGGAAAAGACACAAAAGTTGAATAATTAACACTATGCTCCATGATGCCAATCAAGTAAATGTTTTAAACTACAGCAGTGCATACATGCTCACTATCTGAACCGATGGTTTCAAACGTTTCAGGAGTGCATTCAAGTAGGCCACTATACTGGCTCATTACAAACAGTTGAGACTCTAGCAAGCAGTTAATTTGGTAAACAACAACATTCTTAATTTATGGCAATTCCAGATCGTAGTTTGGGAGCATTTGGATAATTCACAGACATTTATACCTGCCATTGTAAGGTGTTCACATATACAGATGACATCCGTCTACTTTGCTAACCCTACCGGTTCATGCGTAACCACTTACAGTCAGACAGTTCAGGTGCAAGGAAAACTAGCAGATAAGTGATGTGAAATGCATTTCAAAATGTATGGGAATTCCCACAAAATTGTGAACGCAGTGTAAGATCAACGAAACCTGTCTTAGTGAACAAAATAAAACAAATGGAACTACTAAACAAGGTCAATGTCTATTTAAAAATAAACTAATAAAACTTTGCGGATACATTCAATGTCTATTTAAAAATAAACTAATAAAACTTTGCGGATTCATTAAATAACTCAGTACATCTTCAGAAGATCACAGTGCACTGAAGATGTACTAAATTTTAGTCCTTGAACTTCCACAATAGTTTACATAGTTAATATCTAAAAGAACTGTGCCTTCATTAAGGATATTGCCATTTCAAAATAATAGTTTTATAAATAGCAGACATTTTCTGCAAAATTAAACATTTTATTAAAATCTAAGGGACTGATTTGGTTTAGTAGACATGTACTTCATCACAATTGTTTATTGTTACACTGTACTAGTCTTCTCATGGGGGTATGGCATGAATAATACCCCTTTCTCTCCCTTAAAAAAACTAAAGCTCGCTGAAGTAAAACGATGCATTGAATCAAATTTATGGTCATATTCAGATCTATTTCAACAGACAACACACAGTCGAATCGAGATGTGTTTGAGCAAAGAGGTAACAGTTTCTGGATTTTTACGCACTTCCCAGACAAGCACTGTAATTATCGGTATTCCCTAATTGGAAGAAGGAAATCAATGATACACCTTGGCAATCTAATGTCAAGAGCGTGGGTAGAGTGGTGGTTTGAAGATGGTTCAAAATGATCCACAGCAATCTGTTTGCCAAGACTCATAAACGTATACATTACTAGTGAGGGGCTTCCTAAAAGGTATATTGCTTCACCACAAGATATTTAAAACTTGCATTCTTTTTGGTCAGACAGACCTAAAAATTAGCAGATCAGTTATTCAGCAGGCCGATAACTGAGATGCTCAAACTGTCAGAAGACTACATTACATATGGTAACTAACAACTGCAGCAGTGCGGTTTTAAGTTATAAAGGAAATTCAAACACTCGATTTTGACAACTGAAAAAACTATAACAAGGAAGTAGAGATCTGCCTGTAAACAAATGCATGTATATCCCAAGGTTACTGTAACATGAGTGGTAAATGTGTTAGTTGGTTTCACAATGATTTATGATCATCCAAATATTAACATCTTTTTTATTTTCCTCGATGTAAAAACCACAATTTTTTTTTATTTTCAATTGAATCTATAACTGCAAAATACTGCACTGTAAAAAACTACAAGGGGGGATTTCAAATGGGGTAAACTACATGATACGCTATGAAAACCTAGAATATATAGTCTCATTTCCTAAAATAAATGTAATTACTCAAGCACAATATAAAAAAATGAAGCTAACGCTCACACAACCAACCGCATTGGTATTTTTCTAAAATTCCCAAAAGACATTGATAAGTCTTTAAACGTATATAATGCTGCACTGCAGCACCATCTCTGCTCACAACCCATCAGAACTTTACTATTTGTCAAGGAACCGAGGGACAAACAAAATGGCAATATTAGAAGGTTTCTACCTCTCTCTCCTATACTGTGTTCTGTAGTCTAATAGCTCTCTGAGCTCAGAAAATAAATTAACAAAACCGTGCTTCTTGGGGAAAAAACACGCGTTTCTGCAAGGCAGCAACTCCCAAACTAGTTAGCAATATGCCCTTGCTGATACACTTCATCAACAGCAAAGATACAATAAATAGTGTAGGGACGTAGCATAGCACAGGCCCCTGTAGCACCTGCAATGCAGGAGGGCATCCATCCTTCATTAAGCCCCACCATTCAACTTGAAGCAAAAATTATCTAGGAGTTACAGAGTCTCACGGGTCCCATAGCAAGATTCTGTAAGGGCAGCTCATCACCCTGCGTTACACCACAAGAATAGTGTCCATCAGAAGGGTTCAGCCTCTACTAACCTGCTAGAACATTCTACTAATGCTCCGTACTATGATCTACATCATATTTTCCTAACTTAATTAATCATGTAAACAATTCACTGAGTCATTTCTATTCAGTTACTATGTTCTTCCTATGGAAGACTGTGTATGAACTAATGCAGTACTGAAATGGGAGCTATTCTTTGTTGTAGACAATAGTCAAATCACTGAAACAGGATAGTAAGTACAAGGTGTGAAAGAAGATGTTGTTTAATTATAAATCAGGTAATCCCATCCTTATCTGTATAGGACAACTGTGAAATGCATCACCCAGTAACACAATAAAAACTCAACATCTGTTAAGATTGGTTGTTCATTAAGGCAATCTCAAGATTTTAAATTTTGCTTCCTGTTTCGGTCAAGCAGATTGCATGGAAGCAAATACTTGAAGCAGTGTACAGTCATTTGCGGTTTTATGTTTTTGTTTATCATAGTTGAACTGAAGAACATTGAAGAAAAATCCAGTAAAAGACGGCATATTGGTTATTGTCATGATTACTATTCTAGTAACTGTAACTAAAATCTACCAAGCACATTAATGGTTAAATTGAACGTTGTCCTATTTGTAGTATTTCAAATTAACCATAGCTTCAACCTTCCTTAGGAGCTTAGTTTAGTTACTTAATTCAATGGATTAAACTTTGGTAAACCAAGGAATCTAGTAGCTTTAAAAATCTTATACAAATGAAGAAACACCTCTACATGCTTAGAATTATGTATTTGGCATTGGTTTGCCCTTCGCAATCATCTATCACACTGTTTTGTTTTGAGCTATAATTTGGATACAATATTCTTCCTTCAAACCTTAACTTGAAAGTCCAGACTAATACGCTTTCCAAAATTTGTTTGAAAAACAGCTATTGAAGGAAACTCAGGAGACAAGAACTGCCTCAAAAACACACTAAATCAAAACCGTAGAGGTGCTCTTCATGTGACAGAAGCATCCTGCTCAGAAAGCACGAAATCTAAATGGGTTCCGTTCGGTGCGTGGTTTGTGCTGTCGATGATCTTGATCCTTATTTTCTTAAATATCTCATTCTTTTTTTCGTCCTCAGAGAAATAAGATTTAAGGTTCAGTGTCTGTTTTGTTTTACTGCGACATTATTCTTTGGCATCTGCAAAATGACCCGATTCATCTCATATTTTGCAGGGATTCGTATTCTCTTGTTCTGAAATGTTCTTAGTTCTGCGGTTGCAGGAGTGTCCCAGGCACAAAGAGACGCGCTCCATTGAAATTCCTTTTTGTCAGAGTATTTGTTGGTTCTGGATTCCCTGAGCTCGCACTGGGGTCACTTCAACTGAACATGAAGTGAGACTTAAACTGTGACCTTTGAAAAATGAACTGGATATACCGTTAGGTATATTAAGTGCAAACATGAAAACTGGCCTGACATCAGTAAAATGTACTCTGTTTAAGGCTTACAACGGACTTTTTCAATTTTCGAAATCTCCGAACTTAGAAATCAGCAAATAAATCTCCTGCAACATTTCAAAAGGACATAAATGCATGTGCCTGATGATCTCTCACCTCCGAGAGAGACTCATTTTCACATAAGGGCTAATGTGTTTACCACATGATAAAGGCAAAAGGTAGAATTCCTCTGAAGACATTGTTCCTCTAGTGCCAAATTCAAATTAAGGGACAATGAAGCATAGGTTCCTGTTTGAAGGTCCATCAAAAATAAGAGCATAGATTTGCATGAGGCAAATTTGTCCCCTGAATGCTCTCAAGGTTTGTGAACTCAAACTCACTAAATTAGGTTGCACCACCCATATCTTTTGTTTGGTTATGTAATCTCATTTAGGGGTTTCACTAGTAGGTCGCTTTATTTGATAAAATCATTCAAGCATTTATGTATTTGTACTTGATTATCCCAAAAATTACTGAACCTAATTCTGAAATAATACAGCCTACTTCGATAACCTGAGCAAAGTCGTGGAAGAGACATCTTGTAGGGAACTCGAGTTTCATTCTAAATATAAATTCACAATCACTGCTCCATCCAATGATATAGCAGGTGTGTTGGTACCCAGAGGCCTGATGGCTCTTTATAATGATTTTAAACTCTGACTTTCAAACCTGTGAGCATGACCTGCACTAGGTCACTTAGGGTAAACTGCTGAGCAGCTTAAATATAAATATACCGCCGTTTTCCTCCGTCAGTAAGTGCTTTCTTCAAATAAGCATGTTTGTGCTTTTTTTTTTAGTTTTGCTTATTTTACTAGTTCTTCTAGTCTTAATATCTTCACTAAGTGCTGCAAGTGTAGCTGGTTACTGGAGTACATTTGAGTCACCTTGGCTTTGCAAGCTCGTCTCAGGAAAAGAACAATATCCACTTTTCACTTTGAAATAATGCCCATAAACAGACACTTGCACACTCACAGATACTAGCAGACCCCGATAGCAACATAACATTCAATGACATCCTGCTTACTAACTGGAAGTCCTGTAATGTGCATGCATGCAAAGCATCATTACCCAGGATATGTATGCTAAATAAAAGGGATCACCAGAGTAATCCATTTTGGTGAAGCTTAGGATCTATTCTGTACGGAGCGAAAGACAACAGTATTGAATTTCATACTAGATGGAAACAACTTTTTCATGAATTTAAGCAGAAAGAGAACATGGCAGATATATCCGGGTTTAGGTCTCAGAGAACTATCGCAGTCAGTACATCATGAAGCTTTAGGATGCTAAAATGCCCATTCGCACAATATCCCCATTTCCTGAATCCAACGGGTTGAGATGCACTTCACCACAGCCAGATTCTTTGTCAGAGTCACTCATTTCAGCATCAGAAAAGTAACCCTCAGTCTCATTGTCAAAGTGCAGACTGGCCTTAGATCTTTCATTGATCCTTGCAGGTTCGTCAGTTGCTTGTGGGTTTTTGATGTGAGATTCCCTGCTTACTCTGCTTTCCTTTGGTAATTTTATCTTCACTGACGTTTTTGAACTATCCACTGAGCCAGGAACATTTCTCAAAATGTGAGACTCGGAATGAGAAAATGTGATAGGCTTTCCATTGCTTACCGAACTTCTTAGATGAAATGAAGGCTGAGGTCCATTTGCTGCAAAGAGAGGACAATATGCTGACACCTTTCTTGTCTTTTTCATTTCACTACTCCCTTTACGATCCATTTGGAGTTTGACTGACCCCTTACCTGTCTTATTAGTTCTAGAATCGTGATTGAATGTCTGAATGGAATGATCTGGCAAATATTTTGTGTCATAATAATTTGAATCATCTTGGCAACTTTTAAAGTTTGTGGCAGTGCCATTTTTTGATTGCTTTCTTTTATTGATAGATTTTGCCTTGCTTTTAATTCTCTTTGCAGTTTCAGTTTGCCTGAATGCAGGCTTAATGGGGTGATCCATCATGAAGCTCAATAAGGTCTCTTCATCTTGCAAAAGCTCCTTGGAAAGAAGTCGAGGAGTGCTATCTTCATGATGCCCATTATTCAGAGGCCACTGGCTCATTGTCATATTCTCTGAAGTTATCTGGACTGACTGAGCCAACCAGCTGTTGAAGAAAGTGCCATCTATCGGGAAGGATGCTGACAAATCTGGAAAAAAAACACAAAGAGTTGTCTAAGAAAGCTTAATTATCGTGGCTTCTGCATGTCCAGTGCAAATGCAGTAAATGTGGAAATTGAACAGAAAACTTTAGTAAACGATTTAGTAGAAATGATTTTAAAAGGCCCAAAAAGTGGCATTACCACATGTTAATTGCAAATACAGTGTCACAGCTGCTGGGAAAAACACTGGTGTCAACAGATTTGTTCATCATAGTAAAACCGGATACATGTACCCAATATGGGAACTCAACACAAATAATAAAAGGCTTCTCAATAAAATAGTTATGTTGACAATGGTAATGTATTATTTGACTTCCAACACAAGTGTCAGATTTTTTTTAAAGAACAAGTTACTTACCTTCGGTAACGATGTATCTGTAAGAAACATTAGTTAGTTAGATTCCTCACCTTAGAATATCCCCAGGCGTCAGACTGGATCCGGAAGATTTTTCGTCAGCAATACCACTTGCGCGTCGCTAGGCGTCGTCTGCGGCTCCGCGTCCGTCGTCAGCGTCGTGCGCCGGAATGACGTCGGAGTACTTAGATGCCTCCCTCGCGCGCTGACGTCAGTTCTTGTACATAGCCTTCCGCGCCAGGAACGCAGAGCCATGCAAGATACCGACACTGGTGCCAAAAAGGTCTAGGGCCCTGAAAGGGATAGCCTTAACCCTAGATGTCAGTTCGCAGAACGGGGAGGGTGGGTGGGTCGGTGAGGAATCTAACTAACTAATGTTTCTTACAGATACATCGTTACCGAAGGGAAGTAACTTGTTCATCTGAAAGAAACACGTTAGTTAGATTCCTCACCTTAGAATAGATACCCAAGCAATACCAACCCCGGTGGTGGGTCTGCGAACCAAGATCACACCAGAAAGTCCTGGAGGACAGAACGGCCAAAGAAGCCATCCCTCCGGACTTGGCTGTCCAGGCAATAATGCCTGGCAAACGTGTGCAGCGAAGCCCACGTTGCCGCCTGACAGATGTCCTGCAAAGGGACCCCCGTCCCAAAGCAGTAGTAGCCGCCCGGAGCAGGGCGGTGGCGCCTGGCAACGTTCCTATCCACAGGAGGGACTGTGGAGGGCTTGGACCAGGTGCCCTGCAGAACGTCAGTGAGGGCCTCATTGAATGGCAGCAGAGGCTCAGTGGAGCATGCGGCAGACTGAAGCACCTCAGTGAGGATGTTAGTCCTCACAGCCACGGCAGGCAGCTTGAGCCCGAGGGCTTCGGCCGCCTTGCGCAGCACCACAGAAAAGGCTGCACCCTCCTCCGAAGCCACAGTCGGAGGAGAGATGAATCCAGTGTCCGGTGAGGTATCCAACCCACTGGCCTCCCCCAGTTCATCTGCCCAGTCCTGTGCAAGTTGGCTCTGAAGGGCCATAGGGTCATCAGACCCCTCCCAGTCGCCCCCGTCATCCGATTCCTGGTAAACAGGAGGAATGATCGGAGCCGGTCGATAGACAATATGTGTCTCTAGAGGCGTCGGATGCGGCGTCGGGCGGCGCCGCATCGGCGTCGGGACCGGACAGGGGCTGAACCGGGGATCGACGTCGACCGGAGCCGGCGTCGGGGGTGATATCGGTGTCGGCGGAGGAGGCGTAACGAGGTCGCCCAGGCTCGGGCCCCTGCAGCGTCAGGGCCGGAGCCTCCAACGGCGCCGGGGCCGGAGCCGCCGGCATGCGAGGTCGCCCAGTCAAGTCCGCGGGGCCCGAAGGCGCACCAGCGGGGCCAGGTTCCTCATGGCCGAGAGGAAGGCACTGACCTCCGCCGGCGTCGCGTCAGTCCCAGGGACCGTCAGGTATGGGGACTTGCGCGGCGCCTGCGGCTCCTGCGGAGCCGCGGGTGTGGAACCACCCGGACCCTCGGCCGAGTCGCGCGACCGGCGAGGGGAGTCCGAAGAGCGGTGCCGCTTCTTGGACTTCTTGGAGTGCCTCGACTTACCCGAAGACTTCGAGCCAGACGAGTGACGATATCGAGTGTGGCTCCGCGACCGATCCTTGGACCTCCTCCTGGACCGGGATCGAGAGCGACGCGGAGCCGAGTGGCGAAGCTCGAGAAGCTTGCGGGACCGCTCCCGCCTAGCTTTCGAGGTCAGGGCCATACAGTCGGAGCACGACGCCGCGTCGTGGTCGAGGCCCAAGCAGTACACGCACCGGCGGTGATGATCGGTCACCGACATCAGTCGGTGACAGTCGTCGCAGGCCTTGAAACCAGGCATCCTACCGGCACCAGAGTCGAGAATTGACCAAAAAGAGTCAAAAAAAGTTAGTCAAAAATTGACTAAAGGGGTAGCTCTCCCGGATCTGCGCTTACTGGCGCGGAAAAAAGAAGAACTGACGTCAGCGCGCGAGGGCGGCGTCTAAGTATTCCGACGACGTCATTCCGGCGCACGACGCCAACGACGGACGCGGAGCCGCAGACGACGCCTAGCGACACGCAAGGGGTATTGCTGACGAAAAATCTTCCGGATCCAGTCTGACGCCTGGGGATATTCTAAGGTGAGGAATCTAACTAACTTGTTTCTTTCAGATATTATTTTTATCGCCATGTGCTCAGTAAACAGTTTATCAGAAACAATCATAACGACGTATGTCCTGTCCATTCAGTCTACTGACAGTTTGGCGTTTAACGATTATTGACCAAGTCATCAATACAGTGCAGCAACAGTTCAGCTCTTAGTTCTCCCTCCCTACAGTCCCTGATCAGCTTGCCTAGGCTCCCAAATCTTTGCCACTGTAGCCAACGTTAACCACAGTTTGGTGTGTCTTGCCCAAGCCTCCCCACCTAGAATCATTAACAAGAACCACTTGTACTCAATAGGGACCATCGCTCCCACCACCATGACCATAATCCTCCCCACTTAATGCCAGTATGATTGTATCTTTGGACAATCCCAGTGTAGGTGATAGAAGGTCCCCTCTAGCCCGCATCCTCTCTGACACGGTGTGCCCTCTACACGTCCCATGTGGTGCAGTGCTGACTTAGAGTAATATACCCGATGTAGCACCTTTAACTGTATCAATCAAAATCAGTCTTCATCATCAAGCGGGCCCAGATAACCCTCCTATGTCATCCTCAATGGTCCCAATGGGTCTGGCGAGTTATTCACTATTTTATTATATATTATTGATATTGCTTTCTCAGTTAATGGGTCTGTCAATAAGCAGTCCTTTAAGGGTGATGCTTCCTCTAGTTCTTACCCCTCACAGATGTGGCCCCGAAGGGCATGGCCCAGCTGAAAATATTTTAACCACTCTCCTTGTCCCATACTGCATTCCATTCGTAGAGTGGCAAAAGTGATGTAAGCCTGCCCTCTCAAGACATCGCCTAGGTTTTTCAAGCCCAGAAATTCCAATTTACCAAAAGAACAAGTTACTTACCTTCGGTAACGATGTATCTGTAAGAAACATTAGTTAGTTAGATTCCTCACCTTAGAATATCCCCAGGCGTCAGGCTGGATCCTGAAAGATTTTTGCAGCAATACCCCTTGCGCGTCGCTAGGCGTCGTCTGCGGCTCCGCGTCCTTCATCGGCGTCGTACGCCGGAGTGACGTCGGAGTACTTAGACGCCGCCCCCGTGCGCTGACGTCAGTTCTTATACATAGCTTTCCGCCAGGGACGCTGAGCCATGCAAGAGACAGACACTGGTGCCAAAAAATCTAGGGCCCTGAAAGGGAGAACCTTAACCCTAGATGTCGGTTCGCAGAACGGAGAGGCTGGGTGGGTCGGTGAGGAATCTAACTAACTAATGTTTCTTACAGATACATCGTTACCGAAGGTAAGTAACTTGTTCATCTGAAAGAAACATGTTAGTTAGATTCCTCACCTTAGAATAGATACCCCAGCAATACCAACCCCGGAGGTGGGCCTGCGAACCAAGATCACACCAGAAAGTCCTGGAGAACAGAACGGCCAAAGTGGCCATCTCTCCGGACTTGGCTGTCCAGGCAATAGTGCTTGGCGAACGTGTGCAATGAAGCCCACGTCGCCGCCTGACAGATGTCCTGCAAGGGGACTCCCCGTCAAAGGGCAGTTGTCGCCGCTGTGGCCCGGGTGGAATGGGCTCGCAGCCCAACAGGAGGGACCTTTTTCGCCAAGGAATAGCAGAGTTTAATACACAACACGACCCATCGCGAGATGGTCCGCTTGTGCACAGCTTTACCCTTCTTCGCACCTACATATCCCACAAAAAGTTGGTCGTCCACCCGGAACTGTTTTGTGCGGTCCAAATAAAAGGACAGCGCACGTTTTGGGTCCAGACAGTGGAGCCTCTCTTCATCTTTTGAAGGATGCGGAGGCGGAGAGAAGGTGGGCAGCGTGACAGATTGCCCGATGTGAAAGGGAGTCATGACTTTAGGAAGGAAAGAAGGACGGGTCCGGAGGACAACCTTATCCGGATGAACCGAAAGGAAGGGAGGCTTAGCTGACAGAGCCTGGAGCTCACTCACCGGCCTAGCGGAGGTGATAGCCACCAGGAAGGCAGTTTTCAGAGTCAGTAGACAAAGCGGACAGTTGTGAAGGGGCTCAAAGGGAGCGCACATCAGAAAAGTAAGAACAAGGTTCAAGTCCCACTGAGGCATTACGAATGGAACAGGAGGGAACATATGAGTAATGCCCTTGAGAAAACGGGAGACAACAGGGGACTTGAAAAGAGAAGGCTGATCAGGAAGCCTTAAGAAAGCAGAGATTGCAGCAAGATAACCTTTCAAGGTGCCCAGAGCAGAGCCCTGCTGGGCCAAAGAAAGAAGAAAGAGTAGAACCTCAGAAAGGGGATCCACAGCCTTTGCTGTGCACCATGCCACAAATTTGTTCCATCGGCAGGCGTATACTGTCTTTGTGGAGGGACGCCTGGCTGCCAGAATGACATCACAGACTTCAGGAGGCAAGTCAAATGGCATCAACTGCCGCCGCTCAATCTCCACGTATGGAGGTGGTGGCTGGACAGGTTCGGGTGGAGGACCGTCCCCTGCTGCTGCGACAGAAGGTCCTCCTGAAGAGGCAGTCGTATCGGGGGATCGATGGACATACTGAGTAGCTCGGGATACCAGTACCTTTGTGCCCAATCCGGAGCCACCAAGATGACTTGGGCCCGGTCGCGCCTGATCTTCTTCAGCACTCTGGGCAGAAGTGGTATAGGCGGAAAGGCGTACAACAGACCGCAACTCCACTCGCGACGAAAAGCGTCTCCGAGCGAGTGCCGCCTTGGATATTCCAACGCGCAGAACTGCTGACATTGCGCGTTCTCTTCGGTGGCGAATAGATCCAACCAAGGCTCTCCCCACTGCAGAAAGAGACCTTGCGCCACGTCCGAGTGCAGACGCCATTCGTGATCCATCATGCACCGGCGGCTGAGTTCGTCTGCTCTGGCGTTCAGAGAGCCCGCCAGATGTTGAACCACCAGGATGATGCCCTGGTGTTCCAGCCATGTCCAGAGGCACAGAGCCTCCTGACAAAGGGTCCGCGACCCCTCCCCGCCCTGTTTGTTGCAATACCACATGGCGGTGGTGTTGTCCGTGAACCCCTGCAAGACACTTCCCCGGACCGAGGGAAGGAAGGCTTTCAGTGCAAGCCAGTTCGCTCTCAGCTCCAACAAGTTGATATGGAGTCGAGACTCCGCCGGAGACCAGAGGCCTCTGATCTCCGCCTCTCCCATATGGCCCCCCCATCCCAGGAGGGACGCATCCGTCACTACTACGTGCTCCGTATGGGGTAGGAAGAGGCATATGCCCCTGAACCCAATCGCGGTCCGTGAGCCACCACTGCAACTGTTTCGCAGTGCCCTCCGAGATCAAGACATGGTCGGACAGGTTGCCTCGATGCTGGGCCCACTGAAACTTCAGGTCCCAATGCAGAGCCCGCATTCGCCACCTGGCGTAATGCACCAACAGGATGCAGGAGGCCATCAGCCACAGAAGCCGCAGCACCAACCTGACCGAAACCCAGGATAGAGGCTGAAAGATGGGAATCAGAGCCTGAATATCCTGGACCCGCTGTTCCGGAGGATAGGCCCGGAACTGTGCCGAATCGAGAACCGCTCCGATGAAGAGGAGCTTCTGGGAGGGCCTCAGGTGTGTCTTCGGCACATTGATGGAGAACCCCAGCAAATGCAGGAGGTCGGCCGTAGTCTGGAGGTGGGAGACGACTTGCTGGGACGAGCCCGCCTTCAACAGCCAGTCGTCGAGATAGGGGAAGACTGGAACCCCCGATCTGGGCAGATGAGCTGCGACCACCGCCATCACTTTCGTGAGCACCCAAGGGGCACTGGTGAGGCCGAAGGGAAGCACGGTGAACTGAAAGTGCTCCTGACCCACCGTGAACCGCAGGTAACGCTGGTGGGCCGGCAGGACGGGGATGTGAAAATAGGCGTCCTGCAAGTCCAACGCTACCATCCAGTCTCCAGGGTCGAGGGCAGCCAGAACCTGAGCTAAAGTGAGCATCTTGAACCGTTCCCTCCGGAGGAAGGCGTTGACGCTCCTGAGGTCCAAGATAGGGCGTAGGCCCCCTTTGCCCTTCTTGGGAACCAGAAAGTAGTGGGAATAGCAAACACGACCTACTTCTGGACCAGGAACGCGTTCGACGGCCCCTTTGGCCAAGAGGGCCGTAACTTCCTCCCGCAGAAGATTCAAGTGATCCTCCGACATACGGTGGCACTGCGGTGGCATGGCTGGAGGGGTCGTCTCGAAGGGGAGGGAGTAGCCCCTTCGGACGATTTGCAGCAACCACCTGTCCGATGTGATGGATCGCCAGTGGAGCAGGTGATGGCGAACTCTGCCGCCCACTGGCGTGGAATGGGCCTGAAAGCTCGGACTAGGAGGGCTTTGAGGCGGATGCTGCCGGGGTGGATGTGGACTGACCGGCACGTTGTCCTCCCGTACCGCCACGGCGGAATCCACGTCCGCGACCGCGTGCAGGTTGGTTCTGCGGCCGGTGGCTAGGCGGACGTGAGGAGGCACCCCTTCCTTGGCCGCGAAAGGCGGAAGTTTGCGGCCGCGGGGCCGAGAGACCCAAGGACTTGGCCGTAGCCCGGGAGTCCTTAAAACGAGCCAGCGCACTATCCGCCTTCTCACCAAAAAGGCGAGTGCCATATCCATGAGGGTACTCTGGACATCCCCCGAGAAAGACATGGACCGCAGCCAGGCGTGGCGCCGGAGCGCCACCGTGGTGGAAATCGCCCTACCCAGCGAGTCCGTGGTGTCTAGTCCACACCGTATGGCATGTTGTGCTGCATTTCGCTCGTCAGCAAGCGCCTGGGAGAGACGTGTCCGGGCTTCCTCCGGACACAGGGGCAGCACGTCCTCCACCGTATCCCACAGAGTGGGAGAAACGGTCCAAGAGGCAAGCGGTGTTCAAAGACCGCAGGCCCAAACTCAGGGAAGAGAACAGCTTCTTTCCGAACTGTTCCAGCCTCTTGGATTCCCGATCCGGAGGAGCGGACGGTAAGCAGGATTGGGAAGTCGAGGCCTGGATAACCAGACTCTCGGGGGTGGGGTGTTGGGACAGGAAACTGGGGTCGCCCGGAGCAGGGCGGTGGCGCCGGGCCACGTTCCGATCCACAGGAGGAACTGTGGAGGGCTTGGACCAAGTGCCCTGCAGAACGTCTATGAGGGCCTGTTGGACTTGGCCCTTTTGGCAGGTTCACCCCTGAAACTTTTTGCTTTTATTGGTGACTTGGTGATAGTGCTTTTTGGTTTCTGCGCACTTTCCCTGTGTCCCAGGGTAAAGTGCGTGTGCACTCTGGGTGCATTTGGTGAGATAGGCCTGCCCTCCCATAGGAATGCATGGGGAATGTATGTGTCCCTGGTAGTTCCTGATGCGTGGGGTGTGCAGGCTCGAGTTTGGTATGTGCGGACTCGTGTGATTGAATGCTTCGCAATGATGTATGATGCGTGGTTATGTCATGTGCGGAAGTGCCACTTCTAGGAGTTGGCATATTAGTGTAAAATGTGCAGTGACTGCCTGTCGCGTGATTGGCTGGCTGAGGTCATGTGACGGGCTAGGGAATCCCCGGAGTCAGGAGGAGTCACCCAGTGGTGAATAGGGAGATCAGCACCTAGATGGGTGGGAGGAGTACACCTGGGTCCTGAATAGGGCTGGGTTTTCCCCACACAATGCTGGCTCCGCCCCCTGTGGTGCGACTGATGACCCTGGCCTGCACTCTGAATAGGGAGAGGGGCTGAGCAAAACAAAGTGCTCAGGAACCAGTTGTAACTGGTTCGCCCCTTCCCTGCACCTTGAGACAAAGGGTTTTACTGTATAAAAATGGGGCTGTGTCCCCACAGAAACTGTTCTGCTTTTGGATCCTGACAGGAGGGGGCTGCTGCTGCTGGTGGCCAGGAGGAACCGCCACTTAGGATTGCCTTCCTGCCCTGGAGGGCCCAGTGAGCTGGCCCCTGGCCCAGCCTTGCCCCCCTGTCTACCTTCATAAAACTTTGCTGGACTTTGTGCTTATTCTCCCCTAAGCGCTGGGAGCGCTTTATTTGTGGGACCTAGCGCCTGGGAGCGCTTTTTGGCGAACTTTGAGGGGCATCGCTTCTGTTTCACTGCAGCCTGGGGCTGCGCGCATTTTGAAAAGGGGATTCCCCCGCTTTTGGTGCTCGCGGGTGCCCACCCCGCTAATTTGTTTATTTTACGGCGGGTGCCCACCCCGCCGTATATCGCATCTACAGAGGGAGCCTACCCCTCGTTGCCGCTGTGAAAATCACCGCCGCAGCCGGGCTTCACCCGGAAGTCAGGCAGGCCGAGGGCGGGCCTCCGGGACAACCGGAACTTGAACTAGGAGGGCGGGAGCCTACCCCTCCTCCCATCGAAGCATCGCGACTGCTCTGAGCCCCGGAGCAGGCAGGAGCCTACCCTGCGCCCCGGGGCACTCTGCCCGGAAGAGAAGCCGACGGGAGCCTACCCCGCGCTTCTAAGAACGAGAGAAGACTGCAGGAAACGGCGGGGGCCGAGGCACATTGCCGGTGCCTGCCCCTGCCGCCGAGAAAGCCGTATTGCCGCCAGAGCCTCCCGAAGAGAAGACCCGAGGAGAGTCTCCCCCCTCCAGCAAGAAGGCCGGTGAGTGGAGTTCGCGGTAGGCTGGGGTTGGGGGAGGCAGAGTCTGAGCGGTCCCGCAAGGCAGCGGACCGCTCCAGCGTTGGGGCATTTGCTTTCCGAGTCCCCCGAGCGGGACTCCAACGTAAGGGCATTTTTCTGCTATCAGTAGAGCGGCCCCGGAAGGCAGCGGGCCGCTCCAACGTTGCCCCACATTCATTTCAGAGCCCACGAGGCTCCAACGACGGGGGCAGCATTTCGTGGAGTACAGAGGGACTCCCATGAGGCGCATTTGCGTAGAGCTCAGTGTAGCTCCAAGGTTGGGGGCAAATTATTTGTTTAGGCTCCAGCGTTACGGGGGCATTCGTGTTTCAGAGCCCACGAGGCTCCAACGAAGGGTCGCATTATTGTTTAGAGCCTGCGAGGCTCAGGGGGCATTTCTTGTTTTAGAGCCTAGAGGGGCTCAGGAGGCCATAATTGTTCTAAGGGCCCAGAGGTGCCCAGGCCTCAGTCCCCACAGCTGCCCAGCACTTAGTGGGCAGCTGCCACGTTTAGGCCCCCCTGACATTGGGACACAGGGCGTCCTAGCCCCTACAAGGCCAGTTGGCCTAGGGACTGCCACAGGTGGTGGCTCATGTGAGTTCTTGCGCTATTGTTCCTTTCCTGCACCTCTGAATGTGTTTTTATGCGTCATGTGCCTTGTTTTACACCGCTGAATGTTTTTATGCATCATGTGTTTTCCTTCCCTACACCTCTGAATGTGATGCATCATGTGTAACGTGCTATTACCCCTACAGGTATTGTGATACTTAGGTGGTTGTTTGTTTACTCCTAGTACAGGTGGTGCTAGTGAGGTCCTAGTTCCCTGCGTGACATTTTCCTAAGGTGGTTAGGGTTGCGTAGGTGGTACTTACCTGTTACCAGTAGTTACTGGTTGTGTGCTACATGTTCTATTTTAGTGCTACAGTGATTGTATGTGCTATGTTCTAAAGTATTATTCCTATGTTCTAAGTGCTAATTTCTACAAAGTGCTAATTCCTGACAGTGGTCCATGTGGCCCTGTCCCCTGTACATATAATCCCTTGTAAACTCTGCCTGTGCCTGTTGGCACATTGTAAAGTGTGTGTTCTTATCTAATGTGTTTTGGTAATACAAAGGCTATTTTTATATAATACCTTGTGTGGAGTTTCTTTTGTGGTGGGCCTTGGGTGTTGTCGCTGGGTGCGCGCGCAAACACTTTACACATCGCCTCCGGGATAAGCCTGACTGCTCGTGCCAAGCTACCAAGGGGGTGAGCAGGGGTTATCTTTGGCGTGTAACTCCCCAGCCCTGACTAGAGTGGTGGTTTCTGCCTGGCTTTGGCGCAAGCCCTAGCCAGCCAGAAATCCCATTTCTAAGAGGGCCTCATTGAACTGCAGCAGAGGCTCTGTGGAGCTTGCCGACAGTTGAAGCACCTCTGTGAGGATGTTAGTCCTCACCGCCACAGCAGGCAACTCGAGCCCCAGGGCTTCGGCCGCCTTGTGCAGCACCACTGAGAAAGCTGCACTTTCCTCCGAGGCCACAGTCGGAGGAGAGATGAAACCAGCATCCGGGGAGGTTTCCAGACTACTGGCATCCCCCAGTTCGTCTGCCCATCCTGTGAAAGTTGGCCCTGTCTAGCCATAGGGTCCTCAGACCCCTCCCAGTCGCCCCCGTCATCCGATTCCTGATAATCAGGAGGAATGATCGGCGTCGGAAGCGGCGTCGAGTGGCGCCGCGCCCGGACAGGGGCTAAACCGGGCAACGGCGTCATCCGGAGACGCCGCCGGAGGCGGAACCGGTGTCGGCACCGGAGGCGTCGCGAGGTCGACCGGCGCCGGCAGAGATCCAGGCCTGGATCCCTCAGGGACCTGCGGCGTCGGGACCAAAGTCGTCGACGGCGCCAGAGCTGCCGGCACACGAGGTCGCCCAGTCGAGCCTGCGGGGCCCGAAGGCACGCCAGCAGGCATCGACGGCGGAGCCAGGCCCCTCATGGCCGAGAGGAAAGCACTGACCTCCGCCGGAGTCGCGTCAGTCCCAGGGACCGGCGGGTATGGGGACGGAGCTGTGGGGGTGGGACCACCCTGACCCTCGGCCGAGTCGCGCGACCGGCGAGGGGAGTCCGAAGGGCAGTGTCGCCTCTTGGACTTCTTTGAACGCTTCGACTTACCCGAAGACTTCGAGCCCGACGAGCGATGATGGTGGCTGCGGCTCCGCGACCGGTCCTTGGACCTCCTCCTGGACTGGGACCGTGAGCGGCGCGGAGCCGAGTGCCGAAGCTCGAGAAGCTTACGGGACCGCTCCCGCCTAGCCTTCGAGGTCAAACCTGACAATCGGGGCACGACTCCACGTCGTGGTCGGCCCCCAGGCAGTAAAGGCACCGGCGATGGTGGTCCGTCACCAACATCAGTCAATAACAGGAGTCACAGGTTTTAAACCCAGGCATCCTACCGGCACCAGAGTCGAGTCGACAGAAGACCAAAAAGAGTCAAAAAAAGTTTAGTCAAAAATGGACTAAGGGGTAAAGCTCTTCCCGGATCGGTGCTGTCTGGCGTGGAAAAAAGAATAACTGACGTCAGGGCCCGAGGGCGGCGTCCAAGTACTCAGACGACGTCATTCCAGCGCACGACGCCAACGACGGACGCGGAGCCGCAGACGACGCCTAGTGGCGTGCAAGGGGTATTGCTACAAACATCTTTCCGGATCCAGCCTGACGCCTGGGGATATTCTAAGGTGAGGAATCTAACTAACGTGTTTCTTTCAGATATAAAGAATCCTTACTACCACCACTAAACTGCTTCCTCGCTCCTCCCCCTTGGAACTATAAAACATTAGAGTGATGCAACATATAAACATCTTTCCAAGAACAAACCTAGGGAGCATTCTAATCCCATCCCCACCCAAACCTGGTGAGCATCCATTTGGCATCCATTGAAGATCCACTCCGACAGCACCCTCGTCCTTTCTTAGAAAAACAGGTGTTCTCAGAAAGCACTAGCTTTAAACCACAATTATACTTTTTCAGGGATGCAGTCATAGATGTGGGCGATTGAATGACAACATGGACACTCAAAATGCGTTGTAGATACAGATATAGAGGTTGATTGTAAAGTGTCAATTGACCATCTGTGGTCACCTCAGAGCACTATAGAGTACAGGGTATTTAGTAATGTAAAGAATTTATAATCGTCAGCAGTGTTAAAGGACAGCAAATAAATGTGTGAAGGGAATGTTGTGGAGAGTTTTCCTTTTTCCCTATAATAGTAAGACTCTATTTCTCATTATCCATGGAACACCTTCTTATGGAATGCAGAATGGCACTATGGCTCTTTTCATCATGTTCGCAGTACGGACCATTGTCAACAAACAATGTACGTCTTTTCACCAAGATGAAGGTGTTATTGAAGTTGTTTGGGAACGTGATGCCACTAATGTTGACAATTAATTACTTTCTTTTCAGAGTCCAGCATTGTTACAGTCTGGGCTGGATCATTCCTGAGCTCTCCAAGTCTGCATAGGTCAAAGACAATTCCTTTCTAGATTTTGCTTGCCCTGTGTTTGCAAAATCTCTTGTAAAGGAAAAAATAAAATCTTAAAAGGGGCTTAGTGCCTGCCCATCACATACAACTGACTAGCTCCCACGTCACTCATGTTTCCTTGCTTCCTATTGGTCAGCGCCTCCTCAGTCTTCCTCTTGTACTTCAAGTCTTCATCCTTGCCATGAGGAATGGACCAAGTACAGCTTCTTGTGACCAGCGTCTTTCCACTGGCTGCAGACTCCGGCAAGTGCTTTTTTTTTTTTTTTTTTACTTTTCTGCATGCTCTTCAAAAGAGTGCATGCATTTGCAGTCCCTCTCATTCATCCACGTCCTGCTCTGGCTCCCCGTGGTGTCAACCTTCCAACTCCCTATTGTGTTGCCCTTCACCCGCTCCCCATGTTGTCACCCCCATCCTCCTCCTGATCCCTGTGGGTTCACCTAAACCCCCTCCCCACCCTCCTCGTGCTCTCTGATGTCTTTAAACCCTCCTCTTGTGTTGCTTAAACCCGGTAACTCCTGTGCTGTATTTTTAACATGTTCCACAGCAGTGCGGTATGCTGTGCAACTTGGCTTAAAGGACAACAAAAAAAAGATAGGATAGAACGCGGTCACTTCTGGAAGCGTCACTGCTTTTTTTTTTTTTTTTAATATACTTTAAGCCGTTGATAGCAGCTCATGCTGCTGTGCAACATTTTATTTGTTGTATTCATATTTATTTATGTGTATTTATGCCCTGTGTGGAAGTGTGGTGCGAGAGTAATGGCATTAATATCTACAATAGCAACTATTTCTCCTAATACATTTATTTTCTAGTAAATAATTGGGTACAGGTTCTCTCAGTCGAGTATGATGACATATCGGTCGGATTTCGCCTTGGATTTTTAGGCACACACTCACTCACCCCTCGGTTTTGAAAGTCTTCAAACATTTTGGTTAGTCAGCAAATTATTCTGTTTCCTCCATTTTAGCAGATTGGAAAATCTGGAACTCACTGACCAAGATACGCCTCTGTTTCCCAGTGCAACACGTAACAAATAAAAGCCTTTAATTCCTTTCCAACCCTGTCATCAAGATAAGGAAACCAGACACTGTCTCGGAGAGCTCGTTGATGTCCTTAATGGGCCACTTCAATTATTGTCTGTCTCAGACTCTCTGGAATCAGAATTCTCTAACCTGGTTAGATAACTTGTTGCTGAGTTATAGAGTCATCCTTGACATTTCTATATTTTTGATATTCACCATCACTGATGAGCTGTCAAGGGTGTTGGTTCCACGAATGACGTATAATTATATCCTTCAGCTTTAACATGTCACTATTGTGGCAATGATAATCTGGGCTAATAAAATAGCAGCTGGTGTGTTTGATTGTAGAATGAAATTGATCTAGGCCTCAGCCGTCTTGGAAGGAGTACCGTGACCTTGTATAGGTGCTTTGGAAAAGTAGTCAGCTGGTTCTGATCTTTCCATGGACGATGCACAATGGCGTAATTATACTCTTGTAACTGGATTGCCAAATACAGTCAGTAAAGCTTGGTGATCCATTACTAGCGAAAAAAGGCTTCCGTACTGGAAAAAATGTTAATGTTCACAAGCCCATACCATAGCTAAGTTTTTTTTTTCAGGTTGCGAGTAAGCATGTTCTGTTTGAGACAAACTTCTACTTGCATATGCCACAATATGCCTTTGAAAAAATAATTAACTACCACAAGGGCAGCCCTAACCACCTGAACCAGGGGCAATCAATAATGTATCCTAACAATGGTTCACAGTGTTTACAAAATAATCAACATATAAAAAATATATATGATCAACACATAACCATACAAATTATACCGTATTCCTAAAAATAATGAAAAACCAAACAAATTATAAAAATGGATAGAAAAATGGAAAATAAAGCCCTTATACAAAAAACAACTTTAATCATCAGCATAAAATATTCTTAAATAAAATATAATGCTCAGACATACAAGCTGGTACAAATAATCAATTCAATAAACATATAAAACCAGACAAAAATGGCGTACACAAACAGAGATTTACATAAAAGTCGGAGTTCCAAAACAACACTGGAACTTCAACACACAGAACAATGTGTCCTCTATGAATTGTGTATCCAAAAAATGAACAGGGGGGGCGTAAGGGTGCTTTTTGAAAAAGGTCCAGCTATGTGTGCCCTCAGAAAGTACAACAATAATAACAGAGCTGTTCCTATATGTGAGGGAAGAAAAGGGGAGGAAAGTGTTCACGGACACTTAAAATATTGGATATTGAGGCCCTCACACAAACTCAAGGGTATCGTAATTCACGTTACCCCTTCGAATGTATTGCATCATCATCGGGCTGCTCCTGCGTCGAGTCGGCTGGTGCAATACCGGACGGGCTCTTGTTTAAGGAGCACTTTTATGGAGATCTTTTTAATCCAATGAAGCCGGTGGATGCATGCGTGTGTGGGGCTCTAAAGTGATGTAGATGAAAATGCGTTGGTAGTTAAAAATAGGGGTCGAAGTACTTGCTCAACTAATTTATTGGGAAGTCTTCTCCCCTAGTTAAAAAATGCTGAGGTCAAGTGTTATTAACCTAGAGTTATCAAATAAGTTTATTTGATAACTCTAGGTTAATAACACTTGACCTCAGCATTTTTTAACTAGGGGAGAAGACTTCCCAATAAATTAGTTGAGCAAGTACTTCGACCCCTATTTTTAACTACCAACGCATTTTCATCTACATCACTTTAGAGCCCCACACACGCATGCATCCACCGGCTTCATTGGATTAAAAAGATCTCCATAAAAGTGCTCCTTAAACAAGAGCCCGTCGGGTATTGCACCAGCCGACTCGACGCAGGAGCAGCCCGATGATGATGCAATACATTCGAAGGGGTAACGTGAATTACGATACCCTTGAGTTTGTGTGAGGGCCTCAATATCCAATATTTTAAGTGTCCGTGAACACTTTCCTCCCCTTTTCTTCCCTCACATATAGGAACAGCTCTGTTATTATTGTTGTACTCTATGAATTGTGGCCACAAATGCGTCGACGGCGTTTCGACCTTTGTCACAAGTACACGGTCATCATCAGGACAATTAGATAGCTGAGAATCTCACCAAATAATTAAATCCTTGATACAATCTAGGGTACAGTTTACATCCGTGCTAGTGTATCGGTTGAATTCTAGAGTTATATAGATAAGAAATGTGAGCTCTTAAAATTCAGCTTCCATTTGCTTAAGAATTCAATAACTTAGTGCAGTATAATTATACACATCCTGCTTGGTCTGACAAAAGTCCCAGTCGTATCTATCTTCAGGGGGGTTCCCAGACGTTACTGGTTCAATTCACGCAACTTAATTTGCCGAATATGTTCTAGGTGGATAATATGCCTTTGAGCATTCGAGTGCCCACTGTGCTGTGCAAGGATAGCTTCTAACCCGAATGGGCTAGCGTCAACAACAACCTCTGTATGAAACTTAGGATTGAAGTAAGCCATTCCCATAGAATTCTCAATGGCTTGTCTAACTCTTTTAAAGATTTTCTAAAATTCATGTGACCAACGGAATTTAACAATTTTCGTCAAGTCTCTCAACAGAGCACTTACAGTGGCATAGTCTTGTAGGTATCGGGAACAGTAACTGGCCATGCCAAGAAATGAATGTGCCATACCTCTTCTGGGGGGGATCAGCATTTGACAAAGCTTGTACTTTAGCAGGCACTGGTGTCATTCCCGATCAGAAAAGATATGGCCAAAGAATTTTAGCTTTGTCTCATGGAACTCACACTTGTCTGCCTTCAAAGTCAAACCTGCTTCAGCAAGCAAACGACATACCTTTGTAAGAGCTTTATCACGTTCTTTGTAGGTAGCTCTGAAAACCAATATTTCAACGCTGTAATTGAACGCATTCATGACTGGCTGTATGATATGTCACATGACGCCTTCAAAACTGTTGTGAATGACACACCAAAACGTAGACTTTTATAACGAAAAAGACTAACATGTGTAGAAAAGGCAGTACTATACCTGCAATCCCCCCTGGTGGAATGGGCACGTAAGCCCTCAGGCGGTAGGTTCCCAGCCAGGGAATAGCAGATTTTAATGCAGTTAACGGCCCAGCACAAAAAGGTTTGTTTCGGCACTGCCTGACCTTTTTTTTAGCTAACATGTAACCCACAAAGAGTTGATCGTCCAACTGGAACTCTTTTGTATAGTCAGAGTAGAACAACCCTCTTTTTGTGTCCAGATGGTGGAGACACTCCTCTTTCTTAGAGGGATGAGGAGGAGCAAAAAAGGTGGGCAGTGTGACCGATTATCCCAGATGGAATGGGGTCACCACTTTATGTAGGAATAAGGCACAGGTGTGAAGAACCACCTTATCCAGGAATGTCATAAGGTAGAGAGGCTTGGATAACAAAGCCTACAGCTCGCTCACCCTCCTGGTAGATGTTATCGCAATTTGAAAAGCTGTCTCGATGGTCAACAGCAGGAAAGAACAATTGCGTAATGGCTCAAAGGGAGCACACATAAGATACGTGAGAACAGACTGAGATCCCACTGCGGCATGATAAAGTGTGTAGGGGGAAACGTGTGTACAAACCCTTTCAAGAACCTATTTACAACAGAGGACTTGCATAAAGAGGTTTGGTCCGGCAGCAGCAAGAAAGAGGACCGAGCAGTAAGATAACCCTTGAGTACCCAAAGCGGAGCCCTGCTGGGCAAGGGTAAGAATAAAAAGAATAATATTAGATAGAGAAGTAGAAAGAGGGTTAATAGACCTTTCTGTACAATTTCTTACACATTTTTGCCAATGGCAGGTGTATACCGTCTTAGTGGAGGGCTGCGTGGCCGCCAAGATAACATTACATACTTCGGGAGGAAGGTCGAAAGCTCTATCTCCACGCAAGGAGGCAGAGGGTTGACAGGTTTGGGTGGAGGATTCTCCCCTGCTGCTGCAGCAGAAGATCCTCCTGAAGGGGCAGCCTGAGGCTCATTCGAAGAAGCTCTGGATATCAGATTCTCCTTGCCCAATGCGGAGCCACAAAGAGGACTTGGGCCCAGTCGTTCTTGATCTTCTGAGCAGAAGTGATATGGGTGGAAAGGCATACAGGAGGCCAGAGCTCCACTCGAACAAAAAAGCGTTGTGATAGCCGCCATGGAAACTCCAGTGTGCAATACTGCTGACATTGCACGTTCTCTTCGGAGCCGAACTGATCTAACCAGGGCTCTCCCTACGGTTGAAAGAAACCTTGCGCCACCACCAACTCGAGACAGCATTCGTGATCCGCTAGACATCGACGGCTGAGTTTGTCCGCCCTGGTTTTCAAAGAACCTGCTGGATGTTGAACCACCAGGTTCATACCTTGCTGTTCCAGCCATGTCCAGAGACGCAGGGCCTCTTGAAAAAGGGTCAACGACTCCACCCTGCTTGTTGCAGCACCACATGGCAGCGGTGTGGTCTGTGACTACTTGCATCAACTTACACTTGACAAAGGGAAGAAATGCTTTCAATACTAGCTAGATCGCCCAAAGCTCCAACAAATTGATGTGGAGCCCAGACTCAACCCGAGATCAGTGTCCACTGATCTCCACCTCTCCCAGATGTCCGCCCTATCCCAGGAGTGATGCATCTGTCACTACTGTGAGATATGGTTGGGGAAGGGAGAAGGGTCTGCCTCTGACCCAATTGCGGTTTGGTAACCGCTACTGCAGGTCCTTTGCAATTCCCTCTGTGATCGGAACCATGTCAGAGAGAATTCCCCGATGCTGCGCCAAGTGTAACTTCAGGTTCCACCGTAGAGCCCAGAAACGCCATCTGGCATGAATTACCAACAAGATGCAGGAGGCCATGAGTCCCAGCAGCCTCAGTCATTCTCACTGAAATCCAGTATGGAGACTTAAACATTTGTATCAAAACCTGAATATAATAGATTCGCTGTTCAGGAGGATAAGCCCAAAACTGCACTGTGTCCAGAACAGCTTCAATGAATGAAAGGGAGTGTCTGAGAAGGAGTCAAGTACAACTTTGGCACGTTTATAGAGAACTCCAGCGAATGCAGGAGGTCCACTATAGTCTAGAGGTGGGAGACGACAGCCTGGGAAGACGGATACCCCTAACTTGTGCAGAGGAGCTAAAACCACTGCAATCACCTTGGTGACCACCCGAGGGGTGCTGGTAAGGCCAAAACGTAGCACAGTGAACTGAAAGTGCTAGTGGCCTACCTTGAACTACAGGTAATGCCTGTGGGCCGGCAGGATGGGGATGTGAAAATACGCATCCTGCAAGTCCAACACTATCAGCCAGTCTCCTTGGTCTAGGACAGACAAGACCTGAGCATCTTGAATTTCTCTTTTTGAGGAAGAGATTGACATTCCAGAGGGCCGGAATAGGATGAAGACCTTTGTTCTTTTTTGGTATCAGAAAGCAGCAGGCGTAACAACCCCTGCCTAATTCTCAAACTGGAACCTTCTCTATAGCTCCCCTTGGCCAGGAGAGATGTAACTTATTCTCGGAGTAATAATAGATGATCCTCTGCCAGCTGTTCTTGGGTTGGCGGTAAAATGTGAGGAAAAGACAGAAAAGGAAGAAAATAGCCACCCCAAATGATCTGCAAGACCCATTTATCCGATGTTAGGGACTGCCAGGGGAGCAGATGATGTTGAATTATCCCTCCAACTGGACTGGCATGGTCTTGCAGAACCAAACTAGGAATGCTTGGAGGCTGCAGCTGGTTGGGGCTGGGTGGCAGACGACTTCTGACTACCATTCCCATGAGGTTGGAATGTACCATGCCCTCGCACAACTTGGGGAGTCTGGGCAGGATGGTGGCTGGGGTATGGCTGATGTGGCTTAACACCTCTTCCATTGTCACGAAATGGGCGAAAGGCAGACTGAGTGCAAGGTGTTACTGAGAGGCCCAAGGATCTGGCCATAGCTCGAGATTCCTTGAAGTGCTCCAATGCCGATTCGGCCTTCTCTCCAAAAAGACGAGTCGCATCAAAGCGCATTCACATGAGGTTGGCCTGGACATCACCATAGAAGGCAGATGTTCTCAGCCAGGTGTGGCACCGTAAGGCCACTGTTGATGAAACTGCTTTACCCAGCAAGTCAGTCGTATCTAAGCCACAACTAATGGTGAACTTTGCTACATATCTCCCATCATTCATTGCCTAGGAGAGCACGGCTTGGGCCTCCTCCGTGACCTGTTGCAGCACTTGAGCAACCATTTCCCAAAGGGTGTATGAGAGACAGCCCAATAAACATGCGGTGTTCAACAACCGCCAACGCAAGGCTGGTGGAAGAAAACGTCTTCTTCCCACGTGCATCCAGCCTCATGGATTCCTTGTATGGGGGAGCAGAAAGGAAAGCGCCATGTGACGTGGAAGCCTGAACTACAAAGCTCTCAGGAGTTGGTTGAGGAAACTTGGATCACCTGGAGCTGGGCAATGTCGGCATGCTATTGTCCGGTTCACGGTAGCCCCTGTGCTAGGCTTGGAGCATGCCCATAGAAGGACAACTGTCAGTGCTTCATTAAAGGGCTAAAGGGATCCAGATGAGGAAGCCCCATGCTGCACTATTTTCTTCCCTGTCTTCCCCCAGCCCCCTCCAGCAGTCTGTAACTTCTCAGACCCCCCCCGCCCTGTCTGCTTGCCACTTGTACTCTAGGGAGAGAGGTGCCCAGGAGCAGCGTTGCACCTTTGCCAATGCTTGTTTTCGGCGCACCGTGCGCGCTTTTACTTTCATTGTTGTTTCACAATGGCGGCCGCCGCACACACCACTCGCGGGACCCTGCCTGTCTCTGAGCTCCCGCACAGCCGGTGACATCCATGAACCTGCTTTTTGTTCACTGCCGCCTGCCTGCAATAATTTTCCTGTGATAATGGGTGACTGAATCCATGATCAACCAGACCCAGCCGGGCCCACCGGGGCTAACTGATTATTCCCTGCGCCTGCCGGAGGGGTGGTATGTCGGCAGCTCAGCTGGGCTGCTCAGAGCAGTACGTCCCCAGGCACAAGGAGAGAGGCGAGTCAGGCAGCCGTGTACCTGCTCTCACTGGCTGCCGCTTCAAAAGTAAGTGTGTCTAGAGTGAGGGACAATAAATCATTTGCCAGCGCATCGTGGGATAATGCTTTAAATTCCAAATGTGCTTCCACGCACACACTACCCGCACTTGCAGCCACACACACTTGACGTGCACATTTAGCTTAACACGCAAAGACTGCCCGGGCCGGCTGAGGGTCGAGAAATGGAATCAGAGCCCACTTGCACCATTCAGCCATAGTAGCACCACGAGCCAGTGTTACAGTAGAGGCAGAGCAGGGGCCAGTCGCAGTGAGGGTGAGTGCAGCAAGCTGATGCTTTGGTTGCAGTATGTTTAGCGGCACAGCGGGGGTGGTAATATCTTACACGACAGGGACTCAGCCCACTGGACTGCGGCGCCACCAGCCGGGATCAGCTGCCCAGTGATATGATGAATAATCCGTGCCTGAGAAAGCAGGTAATGTATTAACTAAAAATCATCACTTGCATCTCTTTAAAAATACTTCTCCGTAACTGCCATATATAAGTTGCTGTTCCAGTCCTGAGCTATGTGCACTTTCATTTCTGGTGCTTTCCGATGTTTATTTCCTCCCTCAGCCCGTGCACCAGCCCGCCTCCAATAATTGTTTTAGTCGCCTGGCAACACTAAAACTTTCCTTCAACACATGCTCCAAGTCCGGGAGAGGCTGAGCAGGTGATATTTAGGGTAGGCACGCCTCTCTCAAACTCGGCTAGCAAGGGACTGCAAATCTAATTGAGCAATTTTTAACAGAATCCATGCAGGTTTGAAGCTCGCTAATTCAGAGAAAAGGTTCTCGTGAAAACACAAAATACAAATATGCATTCCACTGACCAGTTTTGCATTCAGAGGTCACGACTAGGGAGAGACTGACTTTTGTACTGTACAGCAGCTGAGAGTGCATGCTGCCGGCTGAGCCAATGAGTGTAACACACATAAAGACACTTCTCAACGACAGCGGCAGCTACATTATTTTAATTTTATTTTCCTTACCTAGGTTGTGCAGTGTAGTGTTATGACTTTAATAGAAAAAAGGTAAGTCCTTATTAAATGAATGCTACCGCTGGGATTTATCACAGCGAAGGTGTTCGATAACCCTGTTGAAAGCACTTGACTGTACCAATGATACATTGCATATTTCAAAAATTACGATCAGTTTACAAGGGCACTAGCTTAGATCCCTTCTATTTCTGTGACTTGCAGCAGTTTTAAGATTTTCTTTGTTTTTTCTTGCTCAATTGGGTGTCATTTCTGAAATGTACATGTTTCCCTTATCTTTACTGCCTGATTTTGCTCGGGAGAAAGTGTCACTCATAGTGGTAAAAATGTCCCTCATAATTACACTGAAATTATAGAAATGTCACACGTAGCAATCTGAAAGCTTGGCAGCTATGCGAGCAAAACGTTACCTTCATTTAAAGTGGACCACCTGTGTCTGAAGCCAGCACCAGCCACATGTCTGCAGACAGTGTGGCTTTTATCACATAAAATAACAGGCAGACTTTGACCAAAGTGTCAGGGAAACAGTGCTATTTGAGTATTATTCTACAAATGTGCTTTTTAGTTCGTAGCGTGTGACGGACTCACTGGCATTGGACATGACATCGGGGAAGGAAGAGGTCTTTTGTAATTTCTTAAATACTGTGTGATCCCCGGCCTCCCATGCTGAGGCACTGGCAATCGTCCGAACCTGCCGGATGGAAGCAAATGTCACATGCCCAGCTCTCCACGTGTTGGAGGGAGTAAACTTCACAGTCCCCCCGCCGGCTCAAGAAAACACCATCTGCCCATTTGTGAAGGTGCCAGGGGGCCAAGACATACGTGCCTGGTCCTGCCAGCGTCACTGAGCGCACAGTGACTGGACTCCACTTTGCCAGCAGTCTGAATCCTCTACCTCAGCCCACCAGAGATCCACTG
Organism: Triturus cristatus; assembly: GCF_964204655.1. Classification (NCBI taxonomy): domain Eukaryota; kingdom Metazoa; phylum Chordata; class Amphibia; order Caudata; family Salamandridae; genus Triturus; species Triturus cristatus. Next base: position 953,530,006 of record NC_140590.1, on the reverse strand, counting down.
CCTGAAGCAGCTCATCAGCAACATTGACTGAGGCCAGTAAACTTTGAACTGGACTGATGCATGATTTGCGGGGATTCAGAACTGTCCTGAGCTCCAAGACAGTGAGAGACAGCCTCCAATAGTGCCCCGGTCTACCGCACGACCAACGCCCAAGCAGCGTAGTTAACGACTGGTAAGTAGGGTTGCCACCTTTTATAAAGAAATACCTGCCATTTGTTCACTTTGTTTCAAGATATGTAAAGTGTCAAATAAGATATACAGCGCTATAAAAATTGTCTTTATAAAGTGTATTAATTTTTATAGATCGCCTTTCTGTCTGTTTAATTTAATTAGCAGCCAGTGATCATTAAGTTGGCAGCTACAGAACACTGCACAGTGCTTTTTTGTTCTCGTTTTTGCTGTCTTAAGTATGTACTACTGAGGGGAAAATACAGGCTTTAGGTGCTTTTCACAACTTTTGCAAAAGCAATAGAACATTCCTCATGCCAATGAAAAGACAACCAGGTGTAGCCCTACTGGTGAGTGGTCAGTTCAGGAGGACATACCTGTGAACTGCTGCAGTTAATAAAAGCAATAATACACAGAGGCCAGTCCAGACCCGGTCAGACACAGGTGCTTATTACTGGGAGGAGTGTCAATGTTCAGAGTGAGGAGAATGTGCGGCCTGTTTGTCACTTCTTATTAAGGCCCTAACCTACTTATAAGGTGACATTTGTGTCAGAAGGTAGCTTTGAGGGTCTCATGGTACAGGAATTTGTGTCGGTTCGTGCTGGGGTTTCTCAGCACAGTTTGATCAGTCCATGCAGAGGGAGGATGAGGCATGTGGTTCTATCCTGTTTTTGTGGGAAGTGAGGTGGATGGAGCGTTATGGAACATGAGCCTCATTTGCAGGCAGTATGACCTCTAACATCCTGTTTGGTACAGTCGGGTCCAACAGTGCCCTTTATTTCTGGCGCTTTGAAGCAGTTTTAAGATCTTTTTAGAATTTCTCGTTGCTCAAATGGGTTTAATTTCTGATATTTATGTATTTCCCTCGTCTTCAATGATTGATTTTGCTCGCAAGAATGTGTCACTCATAGTCGATGAAATGTCACTCGTAATTACACTGAAATTATGAAATTGTCACACATGGCAATCTGACACCTTGGCAGCTATGGGCAGCAAAGCCATTATTCTTAAATTCAACTGCTGCGTGCTCGCGCAACGGGCGGGCGGCAGCCCACGGACTTGTCGCACTCGCCTAAATCTGTGAGTCTGATGACAACTCACACTCCTAACCTCACTGCCTAAATGACTCAGTACGAACCACTGCCATGCAGTGACTTGACCTCAGTAAAATGCATCCTATAAATTATTGCCACCTGCGCAGGAAGCAGCACACTCTGACTCTCAGACTCACTGAGAGGGACCTATTCCGTGCCGACTAACGAGCACAACTTCTCGAGTGCTCGGCCCACTGCTTCTGACCGGTACCTCACTTTCTTCCTGTTCCGGACATGAGGTCACACCTCCCCCCCCGGCGCCACAACGGCCTGTACGCAACGAGGGCAGGCCTCGCCGGGTCTCTCGTATTGGGCCGTCAGTGTGACTAGTGTGTGTGACAGCCGCAGCCTTGCGCAGCGGGCAGGAATTTCTATCCCGGCAGAAGGGCAGATTGATTCATTGTAGCAGAGCTGAGCACGATCTTTGTAACTGTTACTAAGCCTGCTGGCAGCCGCAAGTGAAGTCTGCTGCGGCCCGGGCCCGGCGCACGGCACACAGGTGCAGAGGCGCCGGCGCGCGTGCTAGCACCAGGCAGGCAGGCGTTGGCAGCCTGGTCAGTGGCAAAATGCGTGACAATGCTGGGAAGGGAGGAGTTGCTGCCTTCTGCTGCACTATCGTGGGTGGAGGCATCACTGAAAGGGATCGCTAATAGCTTTTAGATTAAGTATTTTTTATAACACAACTTAAACACATTGGCAGTGCCAATTGCTCTGGCTAAACACTTACAAGGTCCCAAAGGCGAGACCGATTGCATTGCAAATGCTTGTTTTCTCAGCCCCTACTCGACAGACCACCTCAAAACTTTCCATGAAAGAGCTGAGGCAAATGTACTTTTTTTGGGAAAGTTTCATGATGATTAGTTAAAAGGCACCAAAGTTATAAGCAAAACAAAAAACGTTCTTTCTATAGAAACTGACTTACTTATAACTATACAGTGGCAATGACCACCGTGCAATATATATATTAGGAACATTGAAACAGTTTGCTTGGATGAAACAGGAAAGAAATTGAACACAAGACTTTGTTTGAGAACCCTGTTAGGTATGTGTGACAGTTTCTCAAACAAGTAGTAGTGTGAAACAATTCCCACTGTATTCTTTTCTCTCAACAGATAATGGACTCCAGGACATTCTTAGAGATAGGGCCGAGAAGAGAAATGTTGTAGACATCTATAGGGCGATCTATACAGATTCAAACACACACAGAAACAATTACAACAATGGATATATAGTTAGCGGCAGAAGTCTCGGATCACTCCTTCGAAACGAGATTCCATGTTCATGTTGGCATCAGAATACTGGCTTCAATTTTCAAAGGTAACGTTCATTTGTCTGCTGGTTAATGTTCTTGTTAAGGCAGACACTTGGTGCGTGCCAGATATGAATGTTCCCTTATGGATCTTATTTTTTTCAGCTCTCCCTTTACTTTCATTTTCTTCCTCGGGTTAGTGATTTGGATAATCTTGCGAAAATAATTCGTTATTATTGCAATTTTTACAGTCATTATTGCAGCTTTACTGGTATGACTGCATTTGCAGTCGTGCCTTTTAAAATAAAAGGATGAATATAAAAATTATGAAGTTTAGGGTACGAAAGGCTTTACCGAAAATAACGGAGGAGGTCACCATGCCTTTATCAGGTACTAAGATTTAGTTTTTACCTGTTTGAACGAGAACTTACCAAGATGTCCCAGCACAGACTCATTTGCTGACTTTGTCTTTTCTTTATTTCGGCTGCTTTTCCTGATATCGATTCCTCTTCTTTTGAGCTCACTTTTCTTTCCCTTAATGCTTTTCTCCAATTGTCCTATTTTCGATCACGCATAAGAAAAGTTAAAAGCAGTAAAGGTCATATAAAAAAAATATTTTAAGCAAATGAAAAAATACAGATATGAAAATCCATTAAACAAACAAATCCTCACTCTCCCTACTTGCTTGTATGCTATGATTACACAAACATGCATGTAGTGAAATAGGCAGTGCCAAATGATCTGGCTTATGACAAAGTTCATTTTGTGTAAATAATGGACTTAGGCACTCAATAAATAATCATACATGCACTCTTGTAATTCATCTTTGCACTCATGTATCCATTTAACAATCCACTGACTCACACTTGCATTCACCGTCTGATACAAGTAGAAAAAGAAACATGCTGCGGTCTACACACGGTGGGCATATGCTTGCAATAACAAAACTAAATATAGCAGAGGGTGACCATAGTGCAAAGGTATTGTAAATAGTCAAGCATTTTTTTTTTTAAGTCCCAGCACTGCCACCATATTTAGGACCGTTTTAGCCATCTTTGAATGGTAAAACAGTAATACATTATGTACAACGCAGCATTTGATAATGTTCTCCTGGTTTAGAGGAAGTGGCCACGAGGGATGCGGGTCAGGAGAGCTGTAGTATTATCTTAAGAAATATTTAAAGAAAAATGGGAGCGCACTCAGTTTCTGGTGGATGTACACACATCTTCAGAAAGTTCGGTCATTCACAGAGCAAGAGACAATGACTCATGTGGATTGAATGCACCAATACCCCATGCATTTCGCTGTTATGGGTGGAAGCAGAGTGTAAATGATAGACAAATGGCAGAACAGAGCTAACCCAATGTCCCTCTATGTAGCTTTATGAATATATATTTATGCATGCGGAGGTTTGTATTATTTAAAGATTGTTTTTATTATTATAAGCCCCTGGCAGATAGTGGATATTCTAGCAAGAAGTATTACAGTACAAATCATCTTCACTTGGGATTTGTCAGAGGCAGTGATCAACACCAAAATCACTCCCTACAAAGTTAATCTCTGACATTCCATGTAACAAAATACATATTAGTAGGCTTTAATACAAAGTAATAATCTACCTGTAAATACATACTGACTTGAACATATGCTGTTCACAATCAATATATTAAGCCTACTTTCTGTTTATAACATTTCATCATAAACAATCCGGCCTATAACTTCATCACTGGCATGTCACTATAACCAACTAAGACCGACTGCGTCGGTTCATAATCCTTTCCACAAGGAAACCAACCAAACTACAAATATATACAACATATAGTTGTGAAAGCAGTATAAAATACCTACCAATAGAGCAGCATTAGGATTACCATAGTGCAAATAGTGTATTCTCAAAGTCTGTTAAGGTGGATCACACAATACCAAAACCCTTGCAGATTTTACTAATCTGCAAGATTCTTAATAACAAAATACCTGGCTACAGGCTTTAGCACAATGTAATAACAGTCCATCCTTAAAAACCAACTGCCTTTAAAACATGCTTTTCACAATAAGCAAATAAGACCTACTGCCCATGCCACAACTTTTCATTATAAACAGATCACACCTAAGGAATCTGACACAACGTTTCCCAGTGAACCAATAAGGCCTCTTACTCTTTACCAGTGGCTTGACACTATATACCCAGGCCTACTGAAGTGCACACAACCTGGCAACCATAGGCTTACATTTATAAAATTACAAATAAGTACAAAATTACACTTGGCAAAACAACTTACTACCCTTCTCAATAGGGTCTAACAAAATTAATCACAGTAAAATTCTACTCCAAGGGTTTCTCTGAATGTGAGGCCAGCACCAAAATCCCAGCCTAGTATGGTAATATGCGAGTTTACATGTAACCAACGACCTTTCTATGGCTTGTAACAATCTGATAATAATCCACTATTATAGGCCTATTGGCTTTACCATATGCCTTTCACAACAAATGGAGATAAGCCAAGCCTACTACCTTTGTAATAATATTTTCATAATAAACAGGGCAGACCCAAGGCATTAGGCAGGTATTGCTTGTTACCATAACAAACTCAGGTCGACTGTACTGAGCGTAAGCTTTGCCACGAGGAAACCATCAGGCATACAGAGATGCAATTGCAAATGTATGCAAAATACTATCTCTCCTAACAGAAGTTAACATGGATTCTCAGAGTGCAAATATATCCATCATTGCCCATTAACTTTTAATGTGTTTTTCACGATAAATATACCAGGCCTACTGCCTTTATCATAACTTTTCATAATAAACATTCAGGCAACCATCCAGCATCCAGTTATAAATGTACAAATCTATACAAAAGTATAGTTGATAAAGAAAAATTCTCTCCTAAGAGACCCCTGACAGGGATTCTTGTAGTCCGTATATTCTATATCCACGGTTTGTTTCGGAAGATAACCAACACCAAAATCCTGGTCTACTACTGTAAGCTGTGAAATTCCATGTAACAAAATAACTGCTACAGGCTTTAGCATGGTGTAAGAAAAATCCACCCTTAAAGCCCCTATGTTATGTTATGTTATAGGGTTCTTATATAGCGCCTATCACCACCAGTCTCTAAGCGCTCCACAGAACAACCACACACATACTGACGCCTCAGTGCTCTCTGCCTGCTCCAATTAGACTGAAGATATTGCCTTTCCAAAAAGGTATGTCTTCAGTTTTTTCCTAAAAGAGAGTAACTGTGAGTCTTCCTTCAGACTGGCCGGAAGGTCATTCCAAAGTTGGGGAATGAGTACTGAGAAAGCACAGCCTCCTTTAGTTTTTAGATTAAATCTGGGTTGAACCAGATTGGAGACAAAACCAGAGCGTAGGGATCTGCCAGGAACATACTTCCTCAGGCGTTGCTTGATATACTCTGGGGCGTTGCCAAAGAGAACCTTGTGAGCCATGCAGAGACATTTAAATTGGATCCTAAACTTCACGGGCAGCCAATGCAGCTTACGAAGAAGTATGGTTGCATGTGAGCTTCTCGGGAGAGAGAAGATCAGCCTGGCTGCGTCATTCTGCACAACCTGCAGTTTCCTCAGCAACTTCTGCGATAAGCCCAGATACAAAGCATTACCATAATCAAGCCTCGAAATAACAGTCGCTGAGACGATGGTTTGCAGCGTAGAAGCTGAAAGAATGGTGGTAAGCTTACGTAGCTGCCGCATCACGGCTGTGCAGGAACCCACCACAGCCGACACTTGAGGGGCCATGGTAAGATACGCATCGATCTTTAGGCCGAGACTCTTCACTACTGTGCCAGGAATGGGAGTTTTACCGAGTTCTGGGGGCCAGTACAGATCATCCCAAGGGTTGGCCTTGTTGGTAAGCACCAGCACCTCCGTTTTCTCGGCGTTCACCTTGAGGAAATTATTGGTCATCCAGTTGACCGTAAATCTAAGCAAGCTCCTTACTGATTCCTGGGCTTTTTTTGTTTCTTCCAGCTGCACCAGTAGCTGCGTGTCATCCGCATAATTAAAGATCTCACAATTTCTACGCGTGAGTTCTTCCATCAGAGGTTGCAGGTAGATGTTGAATATTAAAGGAGATAGTGCGGACCCCTGAGGCACCCCCCATGTCACATCCTTGATCCCAGACAACTGATCCCCCATCTGAACCCTCTGAGTGCGGCCTGTTAGGAAGGATTCTAGCCACTTGAACGCCTGGCCAGCTATCCCCAGCTTCGCGATGCGATCCAGCAAGATGGTATGGCTGACCGTATTGAAGGCTGCCGACAGGTCTAGCAGAATCAGAGCAGATGGTTGTTTGTTGTCTGCTCTGATTCGTAACTCATCGGTGACCGTAGCCATAACCAGTTCTGTACTGTGCTGTGGCCGGAAACCCGCCTGCCTGGCATGAAGTAGGTGGTGTTCTTCCAGATAGCTGGCCAAGGCGTTCAAGACATGTTTTTCCAAGATCTTACTAAGAAAAGGCAGTTGGGAGATGGGCCTGTAATTTTTCAATGCCTTAGTGTCAGCACCCGCTTTTTTCAGAAGTGGGGAAACTCTGGCTTCCTTCAGAGATACTGGAAGGTAGCCCGCTTCTAGAGAGGCATTCAATAGGTGCAGCAGTTGGGGCTGAATACCTGGCAGAGCCAGTTTAAAGATTTTCGGGGGACAAGGATCTATAGTGGATCCCGATTTGATGTAACTGACAAGTTCTGTCAGATGCTTACCATCAATATCAGGGAAGCTATTCAAAGCCCCAGCTGGCTGCTGGGTGTCTAGGCACGGTGGTAGTGGCGTACTGTCTGAAGGCGTGGCAATGTCCATCAGGATATCCTGTACCTTCTGAAGGAAGAAGCCTTGAAAGGTGTCACAGTCGGGTTGGTCCAACCCGAGACTTTTATCACTTAGCTGCGTGAGTTCCCTTAGAATCACAAAGGTTTCTCTTTGTTTGTTTGTGGCCTCCCTGATTCTACTCTCATAGAAGGCGGATTTCCTTGCCAGGATAGCCAATTTATAGCTGGCCAGAAGTGATTTGAACGTAAGTGACTCTGCTGGCCCATAATTCAGTCTCCACCTACGCTCCGCCTTACGGAGAGCTTGCTTCTTTTCTCCAAGTGATGCATCAAACCAGGGAGCACCCTTTCCTCTTTTCCGAGTGAGCTCCAGTCGTTCTGGGACAAGCTTGTCTAAAGCAGATCGGATCCAGGTCGTAAGGGCCATAGTATATGAGTCCAGATTCACCTGCTTCATCTTAGGAGGGGGGGAAGAGAGTAGAGTCGACACTAAGGAATCAGCCTCAATCTTCTTCCAAGAGCGGACTTTCCTCATAATTTGTAGAGGGGCCGCTAATAAGGGGTCTCCCGGAACCCAGCACTTGATCAGGTAATGATCTGACCAGATGCAAGGGCTAACTTCCAGAATTGTCATCAGTGACAGAGAGGACCAAACAAGATCAAGGGTGTGGCCCTTCACATGGGTGGGGCCCTTTACAAGTTGGTTTAGATGGAGAGCGGAGAGGTTGGTTTCGAACTCAGTCGCAATGGGCCCCCCCCCTAGGGACCTTGTCCCAGTGATAGTTAAAATCCCCAACCACTATAAGGGACTTATATCTGGAGGCCAGATCCGTCAGTAGTTCGAAAAAAGAATCATTAAATTCTGGTGAACTCTGAGGTGGACGATATACTAGCAGTAGCAGGATGCATGAGGATTTTAATGATATTTTTATCCCTAATAATTCTGCGCAATCACAGTTTTCTTCAATAATCTGTGTCACCTTAAGGCTCTTCTTCAACACAATTGCTACCCCTCCCCCTCTGCTGTCCTTGGGGCGGTTATACCACAGAGCATCAAAGTTTGGAGGTAGGGCTGCTAAAATATCCGGTGTTGACGAGGTACCTAGCCATGTTTCTGAGAGTGCAAGGATGTCTATCTCGCCCTCACCCAGAAGTGTAAATACCTCCAGATGGTGTTTATGCAAAGAGCGTGTGTTAAGCGTGGCGATTATCAGACCTTGTGTGCTAATGTAGTTAGGTGTGTCCTCTCCTTGTAGCAAAGCCTCCGACCGAAGACTGGCATAAGTTATCCCATCCAATGCGGCTGTACCTGTTCGGAGAGATCTGAGGGTAGCAGGTGAGTAAACCCGTGGTCGGCCAGGGGAGGTGGCCCTTTGGCCTGTCCTGGCCCGGATGGGCACAGACGGGCTTTCCTCTGGCGCTCCTCCGGCGCGACGCTGCGCGCGACCATAATGGCCTTTAAATAGCGTGTGGCAGGCGGTGCACGTTCCAACTAGAGCGCAACCCCGGAACCGTCTTGGGGGCGTCTCAGCCCTACTCTCAAGATGGCGGTCGGGATCTTGGTGGAATACAAACACCCAAATGGTGAGTGGTGCAGTCAAAATTTTTATGTGCAGGCAATGCGGGCAGTTGAGGGACTGGCAAAAGAGTTTTGTAACAACAGAACGGCAAATACACAATTTTAAAAATAAACTTGACAATAATTGCAGCAGCAGCGATAATTAAAAAACACAGCGTGGCGTTAGCGTAGCAGTCAATCAATATGTTTAACAGATGCTTTTCACAATAAGTAGGTCAGGCATAATGGCTTTATCATAACATTTCATAATAAAACAAATCAAACTTATTAAATCTGGTATATCCTTTTCCAATGAACCGATAAAGCCTTTACCCTTGAACACTGGCTTCAGACTTATTAAAAACCAGCTCATTTAGGAGCACATAAGCTGGCAACCATCATCCATACAGCGATACAATCACAATTATGTAGAAAAATACACCTTGCAAACTAATACACAAGCCCTCTTGACAGAGTCTTACAAGAATCAACGTATCTTTAAAAGTAAATAGGAGAAGAGGGCTGTTCCCAAGGAGAGGTCAGAAATCCAGAGCACCCATAAAATGTCTGGGTGTTTACCTTAAGCAGATGGAATTTCTGACATTGAAATGCACGGCACAGCTCAGTTAGATTTAGAAAATGTGTGCACCTGAGAGAGTATTTTGCTAAAGAACTACATTACTGACCATACCCCAGCTAGTCAATGAACCTTGCAATACAAGCCGTATATCCACTGGCACAGAATATTTTAAATTCAAGCTACCAATGATACCCTAGATAATTTACCAATCTACATCCAAGAGAAAACCGTATTTAGCTACAAGGCAAAATTTCTGATAAGCAATTTGCCAAAATGTCTGACGCTGTACATCAGTAACAAAATACTGACCACTGACGCAATTCAGTGTGACATTACAGGCAAAACCGAATTGCACCACTTCTGGGTCTTTAAAGTGTTAGTCTTAGGTTAGTCCATTAATCGGTCCAACTAAACTGCAAACATTATCAGCCATATTGCAGTTATTTAGCATCATTCACAACGTGAGACAGTAATTTGTCATGGAATCATTATCTACACAAATTTTATGATCCGCCGTTCATGGACACTGGCACACAGGGAGGACACTTGCCACAAATCCCTCTCTGTGAGTAGCGGTGCCTTAACTCTATCTTAGGTGTGAATTAGACCTGAATTACCATGCCTGGTTCACATAACATTTTTTCTGAGAAGCTGTATCAGATTTACTCATAAGTCATGCTTACTAACTGAATGCTCTGTACTGATCAGGGCCATGTCCAGTGACAAATGAACCTGGGTAACGGACTGAAAAAAACAAGCATTGGCAAAGCAAATAAGTCTCAGCAATGCGCGCGCAATTGGTCTTGTCAAATGTGAATGTCTTTTAGCCATGCTATCTAGCAGCACATCTGTTGTTCGGCATGGCTGAAAGTCACTAAAAGCCCAGAATCACAGTAAGTTGAGCAGACGCAGTCTCCCCCCCCCCCCCCCCCCCCCAACCATGTTGAGTTTATTGTCCTGCCCCTTTGAACATCAGTTGTTTCCCTGATGTAGTGTCAGGGCTGAAGAGGGAGTTGTATGATCTGCATTTGAGGACGTTTTTTCCATTTCTCGCTCTGTGATAAATGCCTTATGAAGACTCATGGAAAGTCTTTTTTATTGCTTTTTTGCGCACCTTCTGGAGACCCATGGAGTGAACTCTCTCTTTGACCTTTCCTGTGAGCTCAAGGAATCCTAACTGTTCTATCAGAAATGACAGATTTAAGTTTGTGCAGTCCCAATAATAACCTTGTCTCTCAGAACGTGAGTTTTTCAGGAAAACGTTAGATATATGTTGTAGTCCTTTACTTTGTTTTCTGCTACTCTGACATACTAGTGCCAGGGTAAGAGAGAAAATAAATATGAAATATAATTTCGATTGATCCAAAAAGAAGTAATAGCTGAAGAAACTGAGCAAAGCTCAGGGAGTCGGCCTTCACATGATGTGCAGTAGACAATCTGAAGGACTCCGCCTCTGTTGGGAGTGTTATAGAGGGTGCTGTGGCATGATTGGTTATAGTTCAAGTTTGGTCCTTTTTAAAAAGGACATAGATAAGCTATTAAACTGACTTTTTCTTTGCCATCATAGCCTATGACAGCGATAAATACTGCTTTATTATGGTACCGTGGGACTCCCACTTCGACAACGGGGAATGATTCAAGCCTGTGAATCTATGAAAGATACAATACTGGAGAAACCAGGTTAGAGTTTCAGCGTCGGCTTAAAACTGGTGCTACTCTAAAGGGCTTCAATACCTTCAGTGGTGTTGGTGCTATATAAATATACACATAAAATATGTGAAAAGCAAAGTCGGGGGAGCAGGGTTTATGTGCAAAAGAGTTCAGCTGGGCAAGCAGCGACAGGAGGGAGGTGGACGGGCAACCAACAGCAAATGTGTGCTGTCATGGGGATATTAAGTGCTTTGGCCATAATCACAAAATGTGGAACTGAGGCAGGGGCTAGAAAGATGATGTGGCATCCTCTTGGGGGAAGATGTGGCGTAAGGGCCACAGCTGCTAACCAGGGAGCTGGGGAACCAGAGTTTTGGCATCTGCTTAACGCACAAGTTACTTACCTTCGGTACCGATATATCTGTAAGAGACATTAGTTAGTGATAGATTCCTTACCTTAGAATTACCCCCAGGTGTCAGACTGGATCCGGAAAGTTTTCGTCAGCAGTACTCCTGCGCGTTGGAAGGAGGCGTCGTGTGGCTCCGCGTCACTCATAGGCATCATGATCACCGGGATGAAAGTCGTGTACAGAACTGACGTGCGCGGACGTCAGTTCTGTACACGACTTTCCGTGCCAGGAACGCAGAGCCATGCAAAATACTGGCCACTGGTGCATTGAAAATAGGGCCCTGAAAGGGATGACCTTAACCCTAGAAATTAGTTCGCAGAACGGAGAGGATGGGGGGGGGGGGGGGTGGTAAGGAATCTATCACTAACTAATGTCTCTTACAAATTATATAGTTACCGAAGGTAAGTAACTTGTGCATCTGAAAGAGACACATTAGTGATAGATTCCTTACCTTAGAATAGATACCCCAGCAATACCAACCCCGGTGGTGGGTCTGAGAACCAAGATCACACCAGAAAGTCAGGGAGGACAGAACGGCCAAAGAAGCCGTCTCTCCGGACTCGACTGTCAAGGCAATAATGCTTTGTAAAAGTGTGCAGCAAGGCCCACGTGGCTGCCTGACAGATGTCTTGCAGGGGGACACCACGTCCCAATGCAGTAGTAGCTGCTGTCACCCTGGTAGAATGGGCGCGCAACCCTACCGGAGGTTCTTTCTTAGCCAAAGAATAACAGGCTTTTATACACAAGACGACCCAGCGGGAGATAGTCCTCTTGTGTACAGCTCGGCCTTTCTTGGCGCCTACGTAGCCAACAAAGAGCTGGTCATGCACCCGGAACTGTTGTGTGTGATTCAGGTAAAATGAAAGCGCATGTTTTGGGTCCAGACGGTGGAGCCTCTCTTCCTCTCTGGAAGGGTGCAAAGGCGAAAAGAAAGTGGGCAAGGTGATGGTTTGCCTGATGTGGAAGGCAGTAACAACCTTTGGCAAGAAGGAAGGACGAGTGCGAAGCACAACCTTGTCCAGATGAACAGACAGAAAAGGAGGTTTACAGGAAAGAGCCTGGAGCTCACTCACGCGCCTAGCGGAGGTGATGGCAACCAGGAAAGCAGTCTTCAAAGTTAGTAAATGTAGAGGACAGTTGTGCAGAGGGTCAAAGGGAGAGCACTTCAAATATGTAAGAACCAGGATCAAGTCTCACTGTGGCATCACAAAAGGAATAGGAGGGAAAAGGTGAGTAATGCCTTTGAGAAATCTATTTACAACAGGGGACTTGAAAAGAGAGGGCTGATCAGGGAACCTGAGAAAGGCCGAAATTGCAGAAAGATAGCCCTTAATAGTGCCCAGAGCAGAGCCTTGCCGGGCCAAAGAAAGAAGGAACATAAGGACTTCTGAATGAGGGGCAGAAAGGGGATCCACAGCCTTTGCTGTGCACCATGCCACAAATTTGTTCCACCTGCAGGCGTATACCGATTTAATGGAGGGACGTCTGGCTGCCAGAATGATATCACAGACTTCAGGAGGCAAGTCAAATGGAATCAACTGTTGCCGCTAATCTCCATGCAAGGAGGTGGAGGCTGGACAGGTTCGGGTGGAGGACCGTACCCTGCTGCTGCGACAGAAGATCCTCCAGAAGAAGCAGTCGGATCGGGGGATCAACGCTCATACTGAGTAGCCCAGGATACCAAACTCTTCGAGCTCAGTCCGGGGCCACAAGAATGACTTGTGCACAGTCGCCCCTGATCTTCTTCAGCACTCTGGGTAGAAGTGGTATAGGCAGAAAGGCGTACAATAGGCCACAACTCCACTCGTGACGAAAGGTGTCGCCGAGTGAGTGCCGCCTTGGAAATTCCAACATGCAGAACTGCTGACATTGCGCGTTCTCTTTGGTGGCGAATAGATCTAACCAAGGCTCTCCCCACTATCGTAAGAGACCTTGCGCCACCTCCGAGTGAAGACGCCATTCGTGATCCATTATGCCCCTACGGCTGAGTTCGTCTGCCCTGGCATTCCAAGAACCTGCCAAGTGTTGAACCACCAAGGAAATGCCATGACATTCCAGCCATGTCCAGCGACGCAGTGCCTCCTGACATAGGGTCCACGACCCCCACCCTGCCTTGCTTTTTGCAGTACCACATGGCGGTGGTGTTGTCTGTGAACACCTGCACTTGACAGAGGGAAGGAATGTCTTCAGTGCAAGTAGGATCGCCCGGAGCTCCAGAAGGTTGATATGGAGCCTGGATTCCGCCGGAGACCAGAGTCCTCTGATCTCCGCCTCTCCCATGTGGCCGCCCCATCCCAGGTGGGATGCATCTGTCACCACAGTGTACTCCAGTTGGGGAAGGGAGAGTGATATGCCACTGACCCAATGCTAGTTCGTGAGCCACCACTGCAACTGTTGTGCAGTGCCCTCCAAGATCTGGACGTACTCGGACAGGTCCCCTTGATACTGGTACTTCAGGTCCCACTGCAGATCCCGCATATGCCATCTGGCATGATTGGTCAGCAGGATGCAGGAGGCCATGAGGCCCAGCAGCCTCAAGGTAATCTCGACCGAAACCCAGGACAAGGGCCGAAAGATCGGAATCATAGCCCGAATGTCCCGGACTCGTTGTTTGGGAGGATAAACCCGAAACCGCGCCGTGTCCAGAACCGCTCCGATAGAGAGGAGCTTCTGAAAGGGAATCAGGTGCGACTTCGGCACTTTGATGGAGAGCCCCAGCAAATGCAGGAGGTCAGCCGTAGTCTGGAGCTGGGAGACGACTGCTTGGGGCGAGCCCGCCTTCAACAGCCAGTTGTCGAGATAGGGGAAGACTGAAACCCCTGATCTACGCAGATGAGCTGCGACCACCGCCATCACTTTCGAGAACACCCAAGGGGCGCTGGTAAGGCCAAAAGGAAGCACGGTGAACTGAAAGTGCTCATGGCCTACCGTGAACCGCAGGTAACGCCGGTGGGCCGGCAGGACGGGGATATGAAAATAAGCGTCCTGCAAGTCCAATGCTACCATCCAGTCTTGCGGGTCTAGGGCAGACAAGACCTGAGCAAGTGTGAGCATCTTGAACTTCTCATTCCAGAGGAAGCTTTTGATGTTCCAAAGGTCTAAGATAGGACGCAGGCCCTTGTCCTTCTTTGGAACCAAAAAGTAGTGGGAGTACCAACCACGATCTACTTCTGGCGTCGGAACGTGCTCGATGGGCCCCTTGGCCAAGAGGGCTGCAACTTTGTGCTGGAGAAGTGTAAAGTGATCCCCCGACATGCGGTGGTACTGAGGTGGCATGGCTGGAGGAGGGGAGTAGCCCCTTCGGACAATCTGTAAAACCCACCTGTGCACCAGTGGGGGAGGTGATGGCGAATCCTGCCGCCCACTGGCATTTGGTGGGCCTGAAACACTGGACTAGGAAGGTTTGGAGGCAGTGGTGGCAGGGGAGGTGGAGGACTGACCCGCCCGCTGGCCCCGTGACCCACCTCGGAGGGTCCCACGTCAGCAGCTGTGCTGAGACTGTTGCTGCGCAGGCCTGTGGCTTTGAAACAAACGTGTTTGGACGCCCCTTCCTTGGCCATGAAAGGAGCGAAAAGCAGAAGCCGAAGTAGTGTGTGTGGCCGAAAGGCCCAAGGACTTGGCCGTAGCCCGCGAGTCCTTAAAACGCTCCAATGCACTGTCTGTCTTGTCGTTAAAAAGGCGAGTGTCATCAAAAGGCATGTCCATCAGAGTGTTCTGGACATCCCCAGAAAAGCCACTTGTCCTCAGCCAGGCATGACGGCGCAGCGCCACTGTTGTGGAAATCGCTCTGCCCAGCGAGTCGGCGGTGTCAAGGCCACAAGGAATCATGGATTTGGCTGCATCTCTCCCCTCAGCAATAGCTTGGGAGAGCACCGTCCGGGCCTCCTTCGGACACTGAGGCAGCACCTGCGCCACCATATCCCACAAAGAGTGGGAATAACGGCCCAAGTGGCATGCGGTGTTCACAGACCGCAACCCTGAACTGGCGGAAGAGAAAATCTTCTTCCCAAACTGCTCCAGTTTCTTGAATTCCTTGTCCGGAGGTGCAGAAGGGAATGCGCTCGGGGACGCAGAGGCTTGGACAACCAAGCTCTCAGGGATAGGGTGTTGGGAGAGGAATATGGGGTCGCTCGGGGCCGGGCGATGGCGTCGGGCCACATTCCTATCCACAGGAGCCCCTGTGTTGGGCCTGGACCAGGTGCCCAAAAGAACGTCTGAAAGTGCGTCATTGAAGGGCAGCAGCGGCTCCGCAGAGGAAGCCGCCGGCCGAAGCACTTCGTGCAGGAGGTTAGTCTTGACGGCCACTGTAGGGAGTTCGAGGTGGAGAGCCTCGGCTGCCCTACGCAACACCACTGAATAAGTACCACCCTCTTCCATAGCCACGGTAGAAGGAGACAGTGCGCCAGGTTCTGGAGAAAAATCCAGTCTACCTGCGTCCCCCAAATCCTCTTCCCAGTCCAGGTCAAACTCGCATTGGGCTGCAAGAGGGTCTTCAGACCCCTCCCAGTCCTCCCCGTCCTCTGGAACCTGCTGGGCAGGCGGAAAAGAAGGAGGAGGATGCAGAAAGGGATAGAAATTCCTCATCGGCGTCTGAATCGGCATAGATCGACACCAGTCCGGCACCGTCTCCATGTCAGGGTGGAAGCCGGGGAACCGGCGACGTCGATATCGGTAGAGGTCATACAAGGCCAACCGACATCGGCTGCGATCCATGCATGGATCCATGGGGGTCTTGCGGAGCCGGGACCGGCAACGAAGAAGGGCGAGGACCCCCAGTCGGACCCGCGGGGCATGAAGGTGCGCCGGCGGTGCCCGACGGGACAAAGATGCGGGCAATGGCTGACAGAAATTCCTGCAGCTGGGCATGGTCGCCGACAGACCCAGGAAGGGCGGGTAGGCCGTCGGCAACTGCGTAGGCCCCGTCGGAGCCACGGGGGTGGCACCAACTGCACCCTCAGCCATGTCGCGCGACAGGCTAGGTAGGGGAAGGCGAAGAGCGATGCCGCTTCTTCGAATTCTTGTGCTTCGCCTTACCTGACACCGAGTGAGAAAACTTCGTCGAACTATGGTGGCAGCTCAGCAACCGGTCCCTTGACCTCCCACGGGACCGGGACCTTGAATGGCACGGAGCCGACTCCCGGGCCTCAAGCAATTTTTGGGACCGCTCCCGTAAAGTTTTCGGAGCCATTGCCTGGCAGTCTGGGCACGACGCGGGGTCATGGTCGCGCCCCAGGCAGTAGAGACACTCGTGGTGCGGGTCCGTCACCGACATCATGCGGGGACAAGCCTCGCAAGACTTGAAACCGGGCATCCCTATACACCAGGAGTCAAAGACTCAAAAGAACAAGACAAGCGACCCAAAAAACTCAAGTCAAAAATTGACTGGGGGTACCGCTCTCTCCGGATCTGCGCTTGCTGGCATGGAAAAAGAAAGAACTGACGTCAGCGTGCGAGGGCGGCGTCTAAGTAGCTGCCACGACATCATCCCGGCAATCATGACGCCTGCGACGGACGCAGAGCCGCACAACGCCACCTTCTGACGCGTAGGGGTACTGCTGATGAAAACTTTCCGGATCCAGTCTGACGCCTAGGGGTAATTCTAAGGTAAGGGATCTATCACTAACATGTCTCTAAGATATACTTGATTCTGGGCAAATTACTCAATCTCCCCGTGCCTACAATAAATGAATGAGTCCTTTTGTAAAGTAGCTGGTGCTACTGTAAATCGCTCCAATACCTTCAGGTGAGTTTTGGCACTATATAAAACTGCACCAAAAAACCGAAAGAATCCTTGTGTTATGCTGGTTTACAGTAGTGAACATGAGGAAATACATCACATCAGCAACCACATTAAAAGGACTACATTTAGCATTGAAACGGAGGGGCAGGCAGACCTTGATGACATCAAGACCCAGCCCGGCTCCTTTGAAGAGAATTCAAGTTAAACAACAATGGTGCACGGAAAACTTCACCAGTGAATGTAGAAAAGGTAGGAAAGAGTCCGGAAGGGAGACATTTCAAGAAATAGAGTCCCACCTTATGAAATGAGAAGCATCAAGATGACACGAACAGTTCAATCATTTCACACAGTAGAAACGTGGCTATGCAATTACATCAGAAGACAGAGGTACTTTAGAAGCTTTGACATGTTCTGTGATAACGCGTACCTGATTCACTTGAGGTCTGATTTTCCAGCTATAAACACCAATGCCGAACGACCACATATGGTGTAAACACGTACGCAAAAACAGACTACATGTTTGCCAAGTAGTAGCAGCTGTGCACACATGCTCCAATCAGCACGTGAGCTGTACACTAACAGGATATTAAAAGGCAGAACACCACTACTCACTAGAACAAAAGAGACTACAATGGGGTTTAAAGCAGGGTCGCGGGAGGGGGTGATTTGCGGTTGGGGCAAGCACCAGGGGGGTGAGAGGAAGAAAGCAGTGATGGAAGGGAGGAGGTGGGAGAAACAAAAAGCAGCAACAATAGGAATAGGAGTGTTGGCGGAGGTGGGTGATCTGTGGATGCGTCAAGGATCGAGACGTGCAAGGGAGCAAGCACAGGCGGGAGGGAGGAGGTGGTGAAATGAAAAGCAGCACCAAAGGCAAAAGCAGTGATGGGGGAGCGTGTGATTTGTGGATACGTCAAGCAGCGGGAGGTGTGAGGGAGCAAGCAGGTAGAAGGTGGGGGAAACGTAAAACAGCAACGAATGGAAAAGCAGTGATGGGGTGATCTGTGGACAAGGCAAGCACTGGGAGGAGCAAGGGAGCAAGCAGCGACAGAAGGAAAGAGGGGGGAAACTGAAAGCAGCAATGAAGGGAAAAGCAGTGACAGGGAAGGGGTGATCTTTGGATGGGGCATGAGGGCGAGTGGGAGACGACGGAGCCAGTAAAAGCACACGCATTGTGCAGAGTACTAAAACAGAAAAAATAAAGTAGGTCCTAAACGTGGTTTGTTATTCAGGGCTGGAAATTCAGGTAGTATTTCATACTTAATACGGGAATAAAAGCAAATACATAAAACACCTTGTGAAATGAAGTGCCCAAGCGAGTGGGCCAGACCCAGAGACTTGTTTAACCATTAGCACCACACATTTTATATGGAACGTTTAATTAATGCTATTTTATAAGTTAAATACCTAGCAGGACTCTGATACTCAACATTCATGAAATGTTTCACTTTTCTGTTATTTGTAATAGTAAACGTTATTGCAATGCTTTCACAACACCTTTCACTCAATAGTAGACAAAGTCCTTTAACAAAGGTTATTAAATTTCACTGTGGCAAATTCTTGACAAGGTCCGGCTACTCCTCTCCAGTACTGTCAGGAACAGTGGGCAGAATATATGAGTGAAATATGGATAGAAAGAGGCTGCTTACTACCATGCAGAATTGTTTTATCTGTGCCTACCTTGACAAAGATCCTTTTCAATTAGTTTCATCTGTAATTTAAAAATTTGTTCTTGAAATTTGCAGATTGAGTGTTTCATTTTTTCCCGCCTCGTCACCATGTAGCACAGATTTCGAACCTGCAAAGTTAAACAAAAATTATCAGATTTGGCTGTGCTCACTTGCCGATTACAGTCAACTTGGATTTGCATTTGTTTCTATCAGCATATCTTCCAGAAAGTCTTCAAAAGTGATTTTACAAAAAAAAATGTATTTTTCTTGCATAGAAAAATAACTTAACGCCATCAAAAATTGCCATATTCTTAAATCGATTAAAAAAAGACCACAAAGGTTAATCAGAGCAATAACGAAAATAAATGTTGTGTATCAGAAATGGATAAATACAATTGAGAATATTTAAATAAATAAAATATCAGAGCACAGTAACAATCCATGAGGAAAGAAATTCAAAACAAGTATTATTCCAGATCAACTGATCATGTCCACATAATCAAACTCAGATGCAAGTGTGTAAGATCAATAAGTCAGACATTGTTCTACGAGAGTTAACTATCCAGAGACAAGTGCGAAAAGCATCAAGCAACACTGGGCTGCTGCTTACTTTTCAGAGAACATTCTGAAAGATGTTAAACAAGCATTGGCAAAGCCAATAGGTCTCAGCGATGCCAGAGCCTTGCCAATGTGAATGTCTTTTATCCATGTAATCTAGCAGCACATCTGCTGTTCATGGCTAAAAATCACCAAAAAGCCAGAATCACAGGATGTTTAGCCAACGTCGAGTCTCTTCACCCCCACGTTGAGTTTATTGTCCTGCCCCTCCTAACACTAAAAAGTGCTGTTCGCGGTTTAACAACTTTTTAAGCAATTCATTTGTTTATGTACACGTGCATGCATTTTAGTAGAATGTGTATGTTGTACAAGGAAGGCGGCCTGAAAAAACAAGTACTCCTATGGAGTGCTTGGAAACAAAGAAAAAATAGTTGCGCAAACCGGAAGCAGTGTAAGGAGACATGTACTTGGTCCATGCAATAAGCGAAGGCCAAACACAAAAAGAGGGCATGACATCCGCATGCCATGACAAATGGCATCAAAGAAAATTAGATCGACACTGAAGTTTACCTATGGTAGGCGATGGGGGGCCTGTAAGCCCACAGATAGAACACGCATGTCTCTTCGAGACAGCACATGCGCTGTCTAGCTGAGACTCGCATGCCTGTCAATCCGAGACCTCAAAACAATTAATTTTGCACAGCTTTTCCAATCTTGTGTTTAGAAACAAGGAGATTAAGTGATTGATCAGTAATCAAAGAATGTAGAAATGAAGCCGAAGCTAGGGAGATGGTATGGCGTCCTTCTGGGAGAAAATGTGATGTAAGGGCCAAAACTGCCGACTATGGAGCTGGTAAACCGGGTCTGAGTTTTGGCATCGGCTTAACATCCTTGATTTTAGACAAATAACTTACACTCGCTGTGCCTACAAAAATGTGTCCTTGTGCAAAATAACTGGTGCTAATGTGAAGCACTCCAATAACTTCGGTGGTGTTGCCGCCATATAAAACTTCACAAAATGTGCAAATGTGAAAAACAGTCGGTGGAGGAGTTTAGTGGAGGAAACCAGCGACGGGCAGGAAGTTGGACAAGCAAACAACAGCAAATATGGGCAGCCATGGGAGATTGAGCGATTTGCCAGTAATCACACAATGTGAAACTGAGGCAGAGGCTAGTTTCGGCGTCTACTTAACATTCGTGATTCTGGGAAAATCATTTAATCTCCCCATGCCAACAAAAATGAACGTGCCCTTGTGTAAAGTAACTGGTACTAATGTAAAGCACTCCAATACC
This sequence comes from Triturus cristatus, assembly GCF_964204655.1. Lineage (NCBI taxonomy): Eukaryota > Metazoa > Chordata > Amphibia > Caudata > Salamandridae > Triturus > Triturus cristatus. The sequence continues at coordinate 953,509,255 of NC_140590.1, read as the reverse complement.
TTTGGAGTGTGTTTGCTAGAATCCCCTACAATTTCTCCAACAGTTTAGCCAAGCACCATAGCGCAGTATGGATCTTTGTCCAGTGGGTGACTGCAGAGACCTTCTTCCCAGCTGTGAGCTTTTGCTTTTCTGTGTCCCTGTGGGTGCTGCTAGCCCGACACAGATTCTCTAATTTCCTCCTGACTTCATTCCCTCTCAAAGATAGCAGCCTTACTGCAAAATTTCAATTACTGCTGAGATTTGCCAAGATTCAGGTTGTGAGGACCATAATCCTTAAAGTCTCTTGTGTTGACTGCATTCAAAATGTAAAGCCCCTGCAGACGATGACTAGCTTCATGTACTAGTAATGCAATTTCCCTTCCCACATTCTTCCTTGTCGCTGCTCTCAGACTCCTCCTAGTGCTGGCTCATGCAGTTGAACTCAAGCCTCTTTCTCCATGTGCCAGGAGGAGCACAGTATTCCGATTTCCATATCTAAGAAGCCCTCATGTGTGCACATTTGGGCAAGCCTCTGAATATCCTGCATTTCTGCTTCAGTTTTCGGCTTTATGAAATTCACTCCAAAGGAGAATGCTAGAAGTAGACTCTGTACAGAACTCTAGGGGATACATTTTCTATAAGTCTTTTTGTATACCATGCATTGTGATGACATTTTGGGCTTTGAGCCCAATATAAAACAACAACTATCTATAATAACAAAAATAGTGGACATCACCCAAAAACAAAGTTGTATCACAGCAGTGCCCAAGAACTTTTAGCGTTGGTTTAACTGAAGATATATAAACAACATATATGAAAGAAAATCAAAAGTATAAAAGAGGTGACAAAGAGGAAAACCAATAGACATGTCAATATCTCGTTATGTTTTCACTAAAACATTAACCACTTTCTTTTCTTGCTATTAACGTTGCCCATGGTTTAACTAGAGCTCTACTGAAGATCTCTACATGATCTGGGAGTCATAAAAAGAGTGAGTTAGGACCTAGCAGTTTGTGTGTTGTGCAACATAAGAGTTAACACTTTGCCAAAAGATGGAGAGTGGAAGCAACATTGTATGGAAGTTGACTCCTGCATTTGAAGTACTTGCAGCAGGAGTCATTATCCAACAGCCCTAATTTGACCAGTCTTGATTCCACTCATGCCTGGACTTCAGAATGCAGTTTCCATCGGGTACTTGGTGGTTGGTTGCATATTTGAGAATATAAATAAGGTTTCTCTGTAACAATCACCATCCCAGGCACTACAACTGCTTCCTAACTTCCACCAGAATTCAGGGTTATGGATATCATGTCTTTCTACAAAATGACCAAGTGTCTTCTTGTGATTTAGACACCAATGTGCTGCCAGCTAAATAGGAGCTAAATCACTTAGATAAACCTAAAATTTGTCGGGTATATCAAAAGGGTCAAAGGGAAAAATATTTATTGACCACTAGGTTTCTCATCCCCTTATTCTCTATGTCAAACAACAGAATACAAAAACCTAGGGTCAGGGCTACGAGCTCGTGACAAAGCTTGTGACTACTTCAGCAAATAAAATATAGTAAATATGAAAATGAATCCCATCAGCTACCTAGATGGTAACCATCATCATTTGGGATTGGGTGTCCTTTGCTATAAACCCCATAGCAATCGGGGCAATAGCACCAATGAACAACATCAGTATAAGATATACTATCAACCAAAGTTTTCAATGATGTGATTTAGTTAATGCGGATGGTGAAAAGCAGTGCAATGAAAAAGTGAAAAGCATTAAAATCATCTACTAGAACAGTTCTAGTGCTTTATTATTACTGTTCTAGTGACGAGATAAAATAAAAACAGTGCGGGAGCTGTTTTGAAAAAATAACTGCTCAAGTTCAGTTAGAAAAAAGGAGGTCTACATGTTTCAGCCTATCGATCAAACGGTGATCAGGCTTTCGCCAGGACCTTTGAACTTAGCTACTGCTCTTTATTAATGTGCAATCCCCAAAGTGAAAACACAGTAAATATGGAAATAATACAACCTACTTTGGTTGCGTATTTCTTCCCAAGACACTCTAAATAGATTCTTCAAGAGTGTCGATCCATTTCCTACAAGTGAAAAGAAACAAATGCCAATCGTAGTCTAACATTAAGGCTTTATCAATAATGACTAGTATGCTCAATCATTTCAAGACTCCTAGTACAATCAAATGTTCTAACAGTGTTGACTGCGTAGATCAAAAAAACGAAAAAAAACGCTTACCCGTTCATGTACGGGAGCTCTCCTCACCTCACCTGGCATCCGCTCAGAGAAATGAGGCCCCGCTCTATATAAAAGTAAACGGGTGTGTCACGTGTTGGAAAAGTCAACCGATGTATCAACAATGATCAACAAATAAAACAAACGAAACAAACGCACATCTCTCATACCAAGTGGTAAAGAAAAAGGAAGAGAACCCAGAAAAACATCTGTGTCTCTCTCATTTTAATAGCCAGGCAATCTAACAGCCACCTATCTAAGTGGATATCCAAAATTAGCGCTCAACTAGGTAGATGCTTCTAGGGAAAACTTCTTATGAGTTCTGACAAATCCAAGATTTTTCCTCATGTCTATATCGTTGAAGTAACAACCAATATAAATTCAAACCAAAATGTGGATGCTGTCCGTGACCCGAGCCATTCTAATTTAAAAACAAGTGTAGTCGAATAGCTTATGTAAAGAACACTCTTTATAACAATTTATGGCTATCCCTACACGGATTAATTGTAGATTGCTTCGTGCAGCATTTTAAAAGAAAAGTTTAGTAACAAGACCCAAATGTCTGCTCATTCACGAGTACACAAAGGCAACACTGACTGTATTGCAAGTTCGCAACATGATTTAAGGAGACTGACCTGTCCGTCGGTACCTCAGTTGTTTACAGAGCAGGAAGGGGAGGCACCGGCCTGAGTAGGACGCCGGTTTAAATACACCCGCTAACTCAAGCAAGGGAAGCGCGCGTCGACAAAACGCGCGTCAAGACCGCACCCACTCAAGCATCCTGGGAGTTGTAGTTCATAAGACCGCAATTGGGTGTATTGCCCAAGTATACATTAAGAGGCCTAAAGAAACCACCTGGCATTCTGGTGGGGTACTGAACAGTGTATGGAATACGTTTAAAAACATTTTAGAAACAGCAATGTAATTGAAACCGTAGAGTCGGCTTTTTAAGTTGTTCTAAGCCGGGTCGCCATGGATAAAGTAATAACTAAATATCCTGATGCTGGCTTATGACAAACTACGGATATCGCAATGTTCCAAAAAAGGGGAGGGCTCTTTTCCTTCTGTCGAGTCGTCCACATGTCTTGATAATATACCAAAACATTTATGAAGTGATAGAGGTAATTGTTCAAGTATGGATAGGAAATTTCCCAGAGGAGTTCCCACTCCAGCCTTTTAAGTTTTATTCAAAATGGGACAAAAAAACGGGGCAAAAAAACCTGCATTGGTCGAATTGGATAAACCAAGGATATTTAACATCATTTAATAGTCATTGGTAGTAAACTTTCTAAATAGTATGGTACCATTAATTGTTTACTAATTCAATATAACTTATCATATGGTCCTGAACCTCGCGTTTTTTTACTCAATTAGAGACCTTGCATGTCTAGCTCATATTTATGAGGAATCGATGGACACACTGGTGTTGCAAAAAAGGGGTGTAACAATGGAACCAGGCAACAGATCGTTCCAAGAAACCTTTAAAGAAAGCAACTAATACTTGCTTGTAACCTGCAAATCATTGTAGAATATGTGCAGATCTAAAGTGCAGTCCACGGTATTTCATCGTTCAATCCCTGTATGTCACTCTTAAGTTTGTAAATCCATTTTTGTTCCCTATAAAAAAAGAGAAAACGAGTGATGTCACTTATATGAGAAGGGATATAGGGTTGTTCAAGCACTAGCCATTTCAGGTCTTCGACCGTATGTTTGTAAAGAAGAAAATGATCAGTTAGTCTTGTAGACTGTTTCTTACAGCGAATAGTGCTTTTATGCTCATTGATCCGAAGTTTAATTTTACGCGTGGTCATTCCTACATACTTAAGATGGCAAGGACCACGGTCTGGTGGTGCCTATGTCTACTTGTTTAGTCTGCTGAGTTTGGGCACACACTGAACAAGAACAACAGGGACAAGAACAACACACTGTGGAATCTACCCGCAGTGCAAGGTCATTTTCCCTGTGGTTCTTGTTCAGTGTGTGCCCAAACTCAGCAGACTAAACAAGTAGACATAGGCACCACCAGACCGTGGATCCTACACAAACATACGAATTGTAATTCAGAAAGGGTTATCTATTTGATTACATGTCCTTGCCATCTTAAGTATGTAGGAATGACCACGCGTAAAATTAAACTTTAGATCAATGAGCATAAAAGCACTATTCGCTGTAAGAAACAGTCTACAAGACTAACTGATCATTTTCTTGTTTACAAACATAAGGTCGAAGACCTGAAGTGGCTAGTGCTTTAACAACCCTATATCTCTTCTCATATAAGTGACATCACTCGCTTTCTCTTTCATAGGGAACAAAAATGGATTTACAAACTTAAGAGTGACATACAGGGATTGAACGATGTAATACCGTGGACTGCACTTTAGATCTGCACATATTCTACAATGATTTGCAGGTTACAAGCAAGTATTAGTTGCTTTCTTTATAGGTTTCTTGGAACGATCTGTTGCCTGGTTCCATTGTTACACCCCTTTTTTGCAACACCAGTGTGTCCATCGATTCCTCATAAATATGAGCTAGACATGCAAGGTCTCTAATTGAGTAAAAAAACGCGAGGTTCAGGACCATATGATAAGTTATATTGAATTAGTAAACAATTAATGGTACCATACTATTTAGAAAGTTTACTACCAATGACTTTTAAATGATGTTAAATATCCTTGGTTTATCCAATTCGACCAATGCGGGTTTTTTTGCCCCGTTTTTTTGTCCCATTTTGAATAAAACTTAAAAGGCTGGAGTGGGAACTCCTCTGGGAAATTTCCTATCCATACTTGAACGATTACCTCTATCACTTCATAAATGTTTTGGTATATTATCAAGACATGTGGACGACTCGACAGAAGGAAAAGAGCCCTCCCCTTTTTTGGAACATTGCGATATCCGTAGTTTGTCATAAGCCAGCATCAGGATATTTAGTTATTACTTTATCCATGGTGACCCGGCTTAGAACAACTTAAAAAGCCGACTCTGCGGTTTCAATTACATTGCTGTTTCTAAAATGTTTTTAAACGTATTCCATACACTGTTCAGTACCCCACCAGGATGCCAGGTGGTTTCTTTAGGCCTCTTGATGTATACTTGGGCAATACACCCAATTGCGGTCTTATGAACTACAACTCCCAGGATGCTTGAGTGGGTGCGGTCTTGACGCGCGTTTTGTCGACGTGCGCTTCCCTTGCTTGAGTTAGCGGGTGTATTTAAACCGGCGTCCTACTCAGGCCGGTGCCTCCCCTTCCTGCTCTGTAAACAACTGAGATACCGACGGACAGGTCAGTCTCCTTAAATCATGTTGCGAACTTGCAATACAGTCAGTGTTGCCTTTGTGTACTCGTGAATGAGCAGACATTTGGGTCTTGTTACTAAACTTTTCTTTTAAAATGCTGCACGAAGCAATCTACAATGAATCAGTGTAGGGATAGCCATAAATTGTTATAAAGAGTGTTCTTTACATAAGCTATTCGACTACACTTGTTTTTAAATTAGAATGGCTCGGGTCACGGACAGCATCCACATTTTGGTTTGAATTTATATTGGTTGTTACTTCAACGATATAGACATGAGGAAAAATCTTGGATTTGTCAGAACTCATAAGAAGTTTTCCCTAGAAGCATCTACCTAGTTGAGCGCTAATTTTGGATATCCACTTAGATAGGTGGCTGTTAGATTGCCTGGCTATTAAAATGAGAGAGACACAGATGTTTTTCTGGGTTCTCTTCCTTTTTCTTTACCACTTGGTATGAGAGATGTGCGTTTGTTTCGTTTGTTTTATTTGTTGGTCATTGTCGATACATCGGTTGACTTTTCCAACACGTGACACACCCGTTTACTTTTATATAGAGCGGGGCCTCAGTTCTCTGAGCGGATGCCAGGTGAGGTGAGGAGAGCTCCCGTACATGAACGGGTAAGCGTTTTTTTTCGTTTTTTTGATCTACGCAGTCAACACTGTTAGAACATTTGATTGTACTAGGAGTCTTAAAATGATTGAGCATACTAGTCATTATTGATAAAGCCTTAATGTTAGACTACGATTGGCATTTAATGTTTTTTTTCACTTGTAGGAAATGGATCGACACTCTTGAAGAATCTATTTAGAGTGACTTGGGAAGAAATACGCAACCAAAGTAGATTGTATTATTTCCATATTTACTGTGTTTTCACTTTGAGGATTGCACATTAATAAAGAGCAGTAGCTAAGTTCAAAGGTCCTGACGAAAGCCTGATCACCGTATGATCGATAGGCTGAAACATGTAGACCTCCTTTTTTCTAACTGAACTTGAGCAGTTATTTTTTCAAAACAGCTCCCGCACTGTTTTTATTTTATCTCGTCACTTGAACAGTAATAATAAAGCACTAGAACTGTTCTAGTAGATGATTTTAATGCTTTTCACTTTTTCATTGCACTGCTTTTTACCATCAGCATTAACCTAATCACATCATTGAAAACTTTGGTTGATAGTATACCTTATACTGATGTTGTCCATTGGTGCTATTGCCCCGATTGCTATGGGGTTTATAGCAAAGGACACCCAATCCCAAATGATGATGGTTACCATCTAGGTAGCTGATGGGATTCATTTTCATATTTACTATATTTTATTTGCTGAAGTAGTCACAAGCTTTGTCACGAGCTCGTAGCCCTGACCCTAGGTTTTTGCATTTTGTTGTTTGAGCTAAATAGGAGCACCACATTTGAACTACTTGATTTGACAACTGGTCTCACCAAGTAGGAAGATGAGTACTAAAGAACAAAATCTCTCTCGACTATACATATTGTCCGAATCTGCCAATACGTTAGCTGCATTAACAATGTCCCATCTTCTGATATATCCCAATCCACCTTCAGGAGGGGCAATTAATTTCAAGAGTAATATCAACTATGTTATACTGGATCTCCGAATCTGGCATAAAATGTTGGTTATGGTCATCTGCCCAAGCCCAGAGAGTGACCATGAACCCTTGTTACTATTCCTAAAAGGTGATATATTTGGGGTCTTTGCTTCCAGTAATGGGTCCACAGAAGTCAAAAGATTGAGAACCGCTGCTCTAAACAATGTTGGGAGAATGAGGTCTGGAAAAATTTGCTGGAATTAGCCCAGACCCATGATACTAATACATTTCAGCAAATCCCATCACAAGAGGGGAGAAACAAAGCCATAAATACATATCCAATCCTAAGAATGGGAGATGTATTTCACAGAATTATATGCAGCCCATTTGCAACATTTTCAAACACTTGCTTCAAAGTACTTCAAAGTATGTGCCAATTAATTTAGGTGCTATCTCCCCAGTCCATTTTTCGTTAAATAATACTTTGAAAACCATCCATGTTTAGTATCCAGGGAAGGCTTTGGGGTTAGATACAATTCCGTGTGATTTGTTTCGTTCAGACCCGGTCTCAGATACCTGGAAGAGTGCTGAAATTATTCCAATCCACAAAAAATGCTTTTGAAACCTTCCAGGGAGCTACCAGCCAGCTCGCTAGTCTTATAGATAACCTGCAAAAGGTTTTTAGTAAACAAGTACTAGATATTCTATCTTTGGGAATGGAGAAAAATCCAATAGTATTTTATTTTCAAGCAGGTTTTAGGTCAAAGGTTAGCACCGTAAACCAGGTTTTCCGATTCTGTTAATTAAGTGAAAAACTGCTGTCACAGAACAAGCCCACTTGTCTATGGCTTTTGTAGATTTAGGGACTGCCTTTGCCCTAGTTCTTAAGCCTAAACTCTGAGTGGTCTTCAAAAAAATCAGGGAGTGCCATCAAATTTACTTCATATGACAATCTAACTTTACACAGATAATTTTACCCTGGTGAGATGGGGAGCATATGGTGAATTAACCAAACGAATAAATCTTAAAAGTGGAGCTCGACAAGGGTGTGTCGTTACTCCAACCTTATTCATACTTTTCATCAATGACTGTATTAACCAAGAGGAACTGTGTCGATGACTCACTTAATTTCTAATCGTAAAGACCCGGCTCCTTTATTTGCGCATTGCCATTATCTAAAAACCAAATAGGTCTTAGGATTTTCTTGCAAAGGTTTACTCAATTCTGAGTCCACATCTTAGAAATAAACGATGCAAAATTAAAATTGATGGTGTTCAATACCAAAAGGTCTTTTAGGGGGCTGTTTAGAAAAACTGGTTATTCCTTAGAGAGAATCAATAAATGCATTTGATTATCTAGTTATTAGACTGTATGATTCACATATCTGGTCATTCAAATTAGCTAAATGTGAGCTTCTCTTAAAAAGCGGCGCTGTTACAATATTGAAGCTTGCTAATCACTCAACTATCCGCCCTTTACCTCCTGCACTGGAAATTTTCAGGGCTAGTGCAGGTTTTTATGGGCTTGAATTACAGGGCCACCACAAGACAAAAGAGGCTTTAAAGATTGAAAATAAGTGTATTAAATCGCTTCTGCAGATCCCAGCGAGTTCACTGACCCTCCCCTTTTTTGCATGATTCTGCACAAAGACCTATTGATTTAATGGCCAGCCTGAAACCACTTCTTTACTGGGTGCGAATCTGGTCAGTCAATGAGTTGAGCCATTATAGAAAAGCTTTGTGATGTTTTGAGCAAGTCAGCTGCATCTAAGATAGGTTGGGTGGCCTATGTAAAAACTTCTTTAGCTACATTTGGACTGGGTACTTTTTGGGAGGAACCTACTTCGATTTCTCTTCTCTAGTGTTGAATTAGTAAAACTAGATATTGGGAACTTGCTTTGGCGAGTGGTTAGCATCTTACCTGCCCCCTAGCCTTTCATATTTTTTTATGTTTCAAGAGTGACTGGTTATACAAAGAATTTTTAAATTATATTAGTCCTTCTGTAATCAGCACTTTATATATTAAACTCAGGCTTGGAATTCTCCTTTTGGCTTCTTTCACTTCAAAATGGTCTTCTACAAATCAAAGTCATTCTGTCTGTCCTGTTTGCAATAATACGAAAGTGCGAGGAACATTGGTTTTTTTTCTGCGAGATACAGTAAAGCTAGACAAAAATGGATGGTTCCTTTATGCAAATAACAATTTATGTGGAATGACAACTAACACATTTAGAAATATGCGTGCAGTAGAAAGTTAAACTGTGAATCTGGATTAATTAGCCACAAGTATGGAAATCTCCATTCATGAAAATATACTTCTCAGATGCATACCTGGGCATGGACACGGTGAAGGACCCCAAACATAGGATATACATAACAACATGATGGGATATAAAGGAGATCAATGCAAGACTGACCTAAGCATCCATAAAAGCCCAAGTCATTTCCAGTTCCACTAAAGGTATAGCCAAAACTGCACATAAGAAGCCAACCTGGCTCAAATTTATTTCAACCCAGCCTTAAATTACATCATGCACCACATCAGCATAATCACTGGAACTACATTGGATTTAAACAGGTAAGAATGGACGCATAGGATAACATTACATGAACAAATGGAGAAAAAACATCTTATAGAATAGGTCAAACATCCACAGCTGGCTCCATTTCAGCATCCACTCTGAGAAAGAGGTGGCAGTGATATATTGCTACCTAACACATGATGCAGAATGAGACTAAGAGTTCACTTCACCAACAGCCCGCTCCCATGCTTCTATGCGGATGTCAAGGCTGAATCATTCCACTGGACTAGAGATGACATGGCTGGCATCACATACGGAAGTCCGTCCTGGCACCAGGTAAAGATATACATTACCAGCTGAGTGTAGTAGTCAATTACCCTGCCACAGTCACCGAAGGACAGTCAATGGATCACATGCAGTTTCTAAGCCATTGTCCATTCCCATGTTCTACAGAGGCACCAACAGCACGTGTGGCATAATAGCCAGCCGATTATTAACACAATCAACGCTGCTGGCACTCCATCAAAGATCAAGCTGAGTACAATGCCAGGGCCCACTTTGCTTATGTGTTAACTGTCTTTCCTTGTGCAATAGATGACAGTTTCATCCTCCATCAGACATCGATTGCACATCAACTGAGTGCTGTGCATTATGGTGACAAGTTGCGTTTACGTGAGTACAGCAAAAAACACATTCATTCACAATGACTGGGCCACCCTATAGCAATCTTTCCAACCTGATGTAAGATAATGCATATATAGGTGAAACATGGAAAAGTGACTGGAGAACAACTGCACTTCATGCACACAGACGTTTGGCAGCCAATACAATACAGATCCATGACACAATTGATCCAGGGAGTAGCTTCACTTGGTATATTCCAGGACTCTCCTGGGCCAGCAGACAAAGGCATTTCTGAAAGACTGATGACATACTCTGCTCCAAAGGAAACATTTTTACTTGGTTTGTTATCAGTCGCTTCTAGGTGCGATAGAAATTAAACTGGTCATGCTGTGGATATCATAAAGTTGACTTAAAGCCCCAGACACTGTAGGAGTGCAATGTCAAGTGAAAAGGCTACTATATCTTCCTCAGAGAGCTGGCCTTAATGTCAGTGTTTATTGGCAATTGGAATTCTGAAGTACACATTTCACAGGTCTACTGCACACATCCCAGTGCTCTTGTCTGAGTTGGGGATAATTTGATGGAGAACAACGAAGCAGACAGTTTTTTTCCGGGTTCAGCTATTGGTGACTTTCAGATACAGTAATGTTCTGATTCCCTCTTTTTTTCCCAGATGAGGAGGTATCCTGAATAATACCTTTTTCTCCTTCAGATGTGGGAATTGGTTCTATGGCCTCATTTTTTTCAACTATGTTGTTAACTCCATTTGGAACCGGTATAGATGGTACAAGGTGCAGCTTTTGGTGGAACTGGTTATAGCATTTTTCTGAAACAATGGTAATCGCTAACATGTTTTGTGACACATTCCCGCATCAGTGACTGGAAGAGGAGTCTCTTCTTACGGATAGTGGTTGAATAGCAGTTGATGCAGGCTGCTGTTAAGTCCTTTTAACATTTGAAGACCTTCTCTTTTGGAATTTGGAATGTGGCTGCTTCTGATGTGAGAAAAAACAGGAAAAATTGGAGCTGGCACTTTTTATGCCATAGAAGAATGTGCCTAAAGTACAGTAGGAAGTCTGAAAAGAAAAAGTTACTTACCTCTAGTGGCAATATTTGGAGGCGGGGGGCAGGGGGTGGGGGTGCTGACAGTCCGAAAGACTTCTCACCTTATGAATACTTGTTTTACTCTTCATAATGGTGGAGAATATTTTTCCCCATCAATTAATCTTCAGAGCTGCCGCTTACAAACGTGTTATCACCAGAGTCTATAATATGCACACCATCATGCTGATGTCAGTTGCTGATATTTTATGCAATCCTCATGAGGCATAAAGAGAGGAACCATTAGGGTTACAATAAGCAACAAATACAGTACACAATAAATTTGTATACTATGCGACCTTACTAATCACTGCACTAACTCCTTGGGGAGAAGAGGGAGCAGTGGGGAGTCTGTGAGAAGATTATGCACATTCCAGATATTATATTATCAAAGGTTAGTTTTTCATGTCATAAAAATGGATCTTCCCACAGATGAATGGGACCAAAAGTAGTAGCACCCAATGAGGAGAGACAGAGTGTTGCTAATTAATTAAGGAAATCATGCCATGTAGCTTGGCAACGTACACATCACTGAATGCCTGAGGCAGTAGTGTTTTGAAAAAGTATGAGAAGATGACAGCTTGGCTGCTCAGTAAATGTCAGCAAAAGGGATACCTCTGGGAAAAGCCACGGATGCAGCCATGGATCTAGGAGAATGGGCATGAATGCCCTCCAGAGGGTCTTTCTTAGCCAGGGCATCTAATCATCCACCAAGCTCTAATCATCCACTCTGTTTTGTCAAATGCAGTGAATAGAGTAGAACACAGCAAACTGGGATCCAGTCAATGCAGTTGTTCCCACTCCTTGATAGGATCTGAGAGCTGGAAGTTGAAAGGATGGTCATATGAAATACCGAAACTACCTCTGGTAAGGATGGGTTGGTCATTAGAAATAACTTGTCTTGAGGGAGCAATATGAACCATCCTTAACTATTCTGTCCCTGTGAGCAGAAGTAATGAACATCAACAGCACTATTTTTATAGGAAGAAGTTGAACCGGGTTATGGGAGGGAATGGCCCCTGCATGGTGCGTACTCCTGCATGTGAAACTGCTATCCTGCTTTTTGTTGATCCAGCCAGCAGGCTAATGTAGCATGTGCACTGAAACCCAGGCAGGTCCACACCAATTCTGAAGTCCAGATGCTGTTTTGTGACCTGGAGGGGTGCTCTGAGCATGCCCACTTTAGGCCGAGCCTAGGCAGCAAGCATGCGCTGTCTGAAAGCCCTGCTGTATTCGATAAAGGACTTTGCTCCCGCCTGCTGCCTTCCCGTTGGTTTAGTGCAGTGTCGCTTTTCTTTGCTACTTCCTAACTGGTACATGCAGCAAAATGTCACTTCGGTTTTTCACAGAACAGCACTGCCTAACTTCAGTTTCCTTCCACTTTCATTCTTCATCTGTTGTTTCGGAGAACCCTGTTTTTTGTAATTGATGCAGCTAGGCATGCCTAGGTTTATTTTGAAGTATGGCTGTCGTGCGGCAGAGTGCCGAGCACAAAATACGGGAGCTGCTTGCCTTATTTTCTACTTCGTGCGGTCAGTGTTTTACATACTGTGACATTGCTCTGTTTCCCTGAGTAGCAGTTTGTGTATGACATGCAGCTCTCCTTTGCCACTGGATTCAAGCTAGCCTGGCTGATGAAGGGTGTTACCCAGAAACGGGTCCCAGGATGCTTGTTTCCGGTTCAGCGAAGACCTGGCTTGGCAGTTCAGGCTGGACTGTTCCCATGAGGAACAGGGTCAAGACTGATTTGCATATAGCTGGGTCTGAACTGAGGTGGCAAAGTGAGCTAAAGAACGATGATGCACTCTGTCCATCATCTCATTGTGTTTGCTCTAATCCAGGAATGTGCTTTACTTCACACTGACTGATTCACGAATGCCATGGTTTACCTTTAATCAAGTTGACTGAGCGCCTTTCTTTAGTTTTGCACGGTGCAGCATTTCCAACTTGATGTACTTTAACTAGCGCTATCGGAGTTAATATGCGTTTCAGTATCAAAGCCCTGATCAAGAGCGGCAATCCATGCTTTATCTTTAAGCATGGGGGCCGCACGTATTTGTTTTGTTCTGCACGGTGTGATACTCCTGCACTTTAAAAGCGGGATGACCACCTCTCTGCCCGGGACAAATGTGAGTGAATCAGCAGAGCACAACAACCGGGAGCTGCTCTCCTTACTTTCTATTTTGTGCGATCAGTGCTTTACATTCTGTGCCTTTTCTCAGTTTCCCCAATTAGCAGCTACAGTTTGTGTATGACATGCAGCACTCCTTGCCATAATCAAGTAATATGCTGTACTTCATACTGTACATTCAGACCAATTCATGGCCGCCACGGTTTATCTTTAATCAAGGTGACCGCCCGCCTTTGTTTCGTATTGCACAGCCTGCATTCTTACGCTTTAAAATCAGGATGACCACCTCACTGCCAAGGCATCTAGAACTAATGAGAGTTTCAACCCCCTGCCACCCCACCCCCCAATGAATCGGACACCTAGATGTAAGAACCCCACCACCCCCTCTCCTTAGCACAGGGGGGTTCCAAGAACATCTGTGAATGCCAGACACTCCATTACCAACTCCGTCTCCAACCTCCAGTAGAATAGCTGTTCTAAGTCATCCCTACTTCCTATCTTCTTCCTGCTCTTGTGTTTATTTTAGTACTGCTCTCTGGCATAAGTGAGGCTCGTCGTTGTAACCTGCCAGTGCATGCAAAAGAAGGTGAAACTTATAAACCATAAATACAGTTCATATTATTTTCCATGGATTACGCCACATATGTGTAATTTGTCAAGTGCGGATGCGCTGTTCTGTTTGGTCGTTCTATGATTGCCTTATAATATTGTTCAGCAACCCATAGAATAAGAGTATGGTATATCATGTGAAAAGTAAAGCAGATACCATAGATTAAGTCACCGTCTGGTGCAGTAAACAACACCATATTGCAGTTTGAAATAGTACAACAGAGTTTAGCACACTCTGTGCCAGCAGGACCAGCTGCGTACATCATAGAACAGGACAATGTAGGCCAGCACAGCACATTGCAATGCTGCATAGTACAGAACTGTTTAGCCCAGGATTGGACAACAAGGTTCAGCACCAATACCACTTAGTTTAATATCCACATAATTCCATTGCACACCAAGCCACATAATTTCCACACAAATACACTACACACCACACAATTGTGCAACTAACAAATCTAATTCAACCCACATAGTTCCACTCCACACCAAACCAAAACACATAGATGAAGAACAGTCAGTTACAATCCCAATAGCTCTAACTCTCACAAATGCGAGACCTATTGCAGTGCAAATGCTTGATAATAACATGAGACAACTGTTCATGTCTTGGGTTGTTGGCATGGAGTGGAGGTGGCTTCACACAGATTTTTGTGGCTTAATGATACTGAACAGACATTTTTCCTTCCTCAAGAAGGGTAATAGCTCTACTCATGTAAAGTTCAGCTTAGATGTGATACCTAGATCCTTGTACCGATATGCTGGTGTGTGCTGAGAGAGCGTGTAGTTGACATCAGGATGGTATCAAAACTCCGTGTTCTAGGGAGAGTCTGATTGCTGGGGTCAATGGGATTCATTTTGAATAGCCCCTAGTTTAATAAGACACAAAATGCCGGATGGGATATAACTTTCACAGTGGAAGTGTATTGCCTGCACTCCTGGTGCTGAAGGAGGAGATCCAGATACTGAAGTTTTGGAGGGTTGAGACAGGACTACCTTTAGAGAGAAATTATGTGAGGAATTCTTAGCGGGGGAATGCTGATCAGACTTCCTGAACAGCACCATTTGATCAACGGCAGGAAGAAGGGGTGAGTCAGAGGTTTTTTGTTGTTAAGTGTGAGGAAGTTTTAAGGCAGGGTCTGCTCCTTTATCTTTCCCCGATTGCTACTTCAAGAAGCCTGATGGCAGACAGGTGATGAGTCTTTTCAGTTGAATTAATGACATAACCACACATGCCTTTATAAGGTACGTAAAAAATTTACACACATATATGTAGTTTTAATTTAATAATTTCCTTTTTGACGGAAACCCCCAATTATCTGGTTTTTAATTTACTCCCAACCTCCCTTTACCATCCGCCCCATAAACATGAAGTACTCCTTACCTCCTTTTACCACTACCCACCCCTGAACCTTAAAATGACCCTCACCTCTCTTTACCACAGCCCACTCCTAAACCGTTCAATTACCCTTACCTTCCTTTACCACTGTCACCTCATAGCCCTAAAATGATCCTTACCTCCCTTTACTTATACCAATCCCTAAACCTTAAAATTAGCCGTATCTCCCTTTATCACTACCCACCCATAAAGATTAAAATTAACCTTACTTCTATTTAAAACTGACTACTTCATACCCCTAAAATTACATATACCTTATTTTACCACTACGTACCCTAGAACCCTAAAATTACCTTTAGCACTACCTGCCCCCTGAACACTAAAATTAGTTTCCTTTACAAATTGTTGTGTGGTAAAGGCATCTGCATGGTTTGAAAAGACTGCATGATAAAGG
This sequence comes from Triturus cristatus, assembly GCF_964204655.1. Taxonomy (NCBI): domain Eukaryota; kingdom Metazoa; phylum Chordata; class Amphibia; order Caudata; family Salamandridae; genus Triturus; species Triturus cristatus. The sequence continues at coordinate 953,493,407 of NC_140590.1, read as the reverse complement.
ATGTTTCTCTTCGCAGTTCATTGTGCCATGTTTTTTTAAGACTCCTGCTTGGAGCTAGCATCCTCACTACATGCTGTGAGAGCAATCACCATACGCAAAAGCTTTATCTGCACTGCAGGCAGTAAGTGACATTTGAAACAGAACCAACCCAAACAAGTTGTGAAACCTTAGGCAGTAGATTCACACCAACCTTAGACAGTGGATGCATACTCCCCGTCCCACAACGAGTATAAAGATAGGATTCAACCAAACCCACTTTGTTCAAGTTCTTCTTGACCAAGGAGGAGAGTGCTCCGTAGGGTACTTGAGTACTCTTTGAAGAGCTGATGTGACCTAGGGCTGGTGTCCGTTTAACAGAAAGTCTTCCAGAGGTGAGGGTACATTACAGAAGATTGCACAACTTGCTGAAGAAGATGCTGTCCTGCTTTACTCCTAGAAGACTTGCAGAGGGAGAGACTGTCCAACAGGAAAAACCCACCATGTAGAGCACCCAGCATATTCTGACATGCCCTGGGAGTGAATGGGGTGGACCTAGCTGTGAGGTGTCATCCAACCTCGCTGTGTGGTTCTTGTGTTGAACTGCGTAGGTAAGTACCAAACCAAGCAACAACTATGTAACTAAAACATAAATGGCCTCCTACTTTAGATGCAGGTACTGGTTCTGTGCTCCATTTTTTTAAATTATGTTGTGGACTTTATTTGGAGCCGATGTAGATGATACGCAGTGGAGCCGTTTTGGTGGAATGGGTGTGAGCACTTTATTTGAAATACTGATAGTCGCTTAGAGGTTTTTTGAGACTTCCCTGCATCAGAGTTACGCACATGAGTGGAAGTGGAGGGGCCACTGCCTAGGGTTGGTGGGTGGATGGAAGCTAAGGGAGAGACTACTGTAAATTCCTCCTTACTCTTGAAGGCCGCTGATGGAATGAGGAATGTGGCTGCAACTGATGTAACCCAAGAAATGTGAAAAAGGAGTTGGCCCTTTTAATGCCATAGAGGGATGTGTCTAAAATACAGAAGGTGGTTGAATTAGCCCCATATTGGTCCCCAGGCCTGTTTTAGATTTCACATGCTAACTCAACTGTCTGCACCATGGCCTTTTGAGATCCCATACTTTGTACGCAAACATACAAATGCTTCTCGTAATGGTAATAGTTTTTGGACAGTAACATAAAACCTGCTGATGGTTGAATACAAAAAAGTGTAGTCTTTCCGAGCCCTGTCGACGACTTCGCTTGGGAAAATGACTTAATGAGGTGGCACAATGTAACCGGGGCTTGAGCAGGGTTTTTAGAAGTAGAACAGGGTGAGGAGATGTGGCCTAACGGCCAACGCTGCCGACTTTGGAACTAGGAATCCAGGTTCGAGTACCGGCATCAATCAACAGTCTGTGATTCAAATCACATAATTGTGTCTGTGCCTTTAAAAATGAATCTGACCTTCTGTAAAATAATCTGTCGTTTATGTAAAACGCTCTCATGACCGTGGTCCAAGTTTGCCCTATATTAAAGACACACAAAAAAACAACACCTAGGTTATAGGCATGGTCGCGCTTCAAGCTGAATTCAGATCTGAAAAATCTCACACCTCCTTCTGTAACAGCGTCCGGCTAGAAGTGTATCTGCTCCTCGGCAAAGTTGTTGTTGAATTCCTGCCCCCCTGGCCCGTGCTTCAGTGGCCCATGGGCCCAGCTGGACACCTCCATTGACTTCGTCAAAGCAGAGCGGCAGCGTGTCGATTGCATCACTGCACAATGTCACTTGTGGGGTTTCGTCATTTCCTTGGGGGCGGGAGGGGGCAGATGGGAGAAACCTCGAATGACGCGAACCTGGAATCAGAGTTAAGCCTCAGAAGGGTCCCGAGTAGCCCGAGAGGTGTCAGCCACCAAGTCTTTCGGCTTAGTCCGCTGCTGGGCTCTGCAACCACCGTGCCCCCTCCCTACCAGACACTCCAACCCGTTAAATCTAATTAAGCTCTCCCACCACCACGGCCTGGTCCCTGTTGGTCTCCTGTCGGACACTCTAGTCACCAGAGCGAGGCATTCCGGAAGATTCCAGAGGCACAGGCAAACGTATTCAAACGTTTATATGGTTAGAGATGCTTGCCCTATATTAAACGGTACTGTAGGGAGCTTATTTACAAGCCGCCGGTGCCTCACTTTTTATATGGGATAAAGTTATGTAACAGGCGGCGCAAGGGGCTTGTACATAAGCCCCCTACCTAGGTATATTTAATTTTAGGCGGGGCCGGGGTCTTAGTAATGAAACAAATGTCAAAGGAACTGTTGCAATATCAAATGACGAGATTCCGTCAAAGTCTTTAAACTTTGAACAAGCATTGTACCCAGTGGTCGAAGTGGGGAAAAAAAAGTAGGGGAACTGTGGGCGGAGAATCAGAGGCCGGGAATAACCTGAGGATTGGATCAGTGGGCGGAGTTAGAGGTGTGGCCAGGATTGGCAAAACACCCCAATTTTTAGTATTTGTTTGGCATTTCACTGACCAGTGACAGCTTATTATGTTATGTAATACAACCAATGGATACACATGAATATTTAACGATTAATATGAGTTATTGACATTAAAATAAATTCACAAAGTGGGATATGTTTCTAATCACAGAATGTCCCAAAAATGCTTAAAAGTGGAAGCACAAGCCATTTGTTTCCGAGCCATGGAGTTTCTGCCGTCAGCAATATACACAGAGACAATCAATTTTACGTGTGTAAACCACTGTATAGGAAATGTTACATAAGACAAAGGACTACAGGTGTAGGAGTCACATGATAACCATATTAGTAGGCAGTATAGTTTAATAGTGATTGATCTGGAGAAACACAAACTCAGAATTTACAACTTAATACCATGATTGGGGTTCTCTTTAATAATCATTATTGATTTCTATCCAAATGCACACTTTTTGCAACATTAGGAAAATCAAAGGCTTAGGGAAAAAAACAAAGCTCTAGTTTATACCTTGCAGTTTGTATGCAGCTCTTAGATGAAAGTTAATAGCTCACTGTTATTTGTTAGGATTTTAACTTATAAACTGCAAGTAGCAAAAGGATCTTACTGACAAAAGCAGTAACCCACTGACCTATTTTAAATATGTGCTCTTTGTGATGGGCATGGTACATTTTCTTTGCAGCAGGCACATTAACCCTCTGCTCTATCTTTCCATGAGTCAAAACTTCCACTAGACAAAACTCCGATCTCGCTCTAGGAAGAAGTTTATTCACCGGAGTGATCATGACATTTTTATTATTGCCGAAAATTGCTGTAGGCCAGGAAGGAGGCAGCAAGTGCTTTTAAACCCAAAATTTACAACACCCCCCCCCCCTCAAAGTCAGCACCCGTTGCAGTCACACCAGTCGCACCGCCCTAGAGCCGGCTCTTCTCAGGGGTCCTGTGACCTCAGTGACAGAGTCACTGTTGGTCTAGGGTCTGCTACTTCGTAGGCCTGCCCGCAAGACTGGAGGTGAACTTCAGTATGGATTGTTGTGGGCAAGCCTTCAAGGTGAACCCACACTTGCCACTGCTAGGGTCCACCTGCTGGTGCTAAGACACCAGGGCTTTTCCGGGGCCTTGTAAGGTCTAGCATGGGAATGTGCTCCCTCAGGGGGAGTGGTCTGGGGGACTGTTCATGAAGGGTGAACCTGGTTCCCCAGTTCTAAATTAGGCAACTGTGCCCACACTACTACATCCGCTCCCTCACTGAACACCATACTGCCCCACTGAGAGAAATTCACACTACCTTCATCTACAATCCAATTTGACCTGCTATAAACAACTGGATGCGACTCAATTCAAATTACACACTAGGCAAGAACAATATGCTGCCTAAAGGAAATAGTAACAACACCCTGGAAAAAGCAAACACTCATTGGGAATGAAAGATTAAATAAAGCATGTGAAATGTAAGCAGGAACAACATGGTGAACTTAACGCTTTTACATTTATGCAGAAATCAACGAGTATTTTTGCCTGAAAACTACAGGGCCCAGAAAGGACACATTTCAATGTCCACTGCTTATATGCTTACAAAACGTAAGTAGTATGGTTTAAAAGACCACATTCGTGAACACAAAGCCGCCGTACACATTTTGTTTTCCAATCCACCCATCAACCAGGTATGGCAAACTCGGTAAAGTGACGCTAATGTTTTTGAGGGTTTGAATAAAACCAATCTGGCCACTTTAAGAACACTGCATCTTGCTTTATTTAGTTATTGATTTTTCATATTATGAACCCTTTTATTTCAGAGGCTGCACTTTGGAATATAAAAATGTCAAAACGGCATTTCCAGCAAAAGTTGTTTTATTTTAAGCATCCATTTCACAGGGGAACAAATGAACGACAGGAAGAAAGAGAGGGTGAGAACCATTTCTTGAGTCACGTTAAGTGAGGAGGAGTTAGACAGACAGAGAGGGAATAGGGGTAAGAAAAAGGGTGGGTGACAGGGCAGCTGCCAGCGGCAGAGCAGAAGCGGACACCTTCCTTGTCTTGTCTGGGCAGGAAGCAAGAGAAGGAGACCTAACCCCCTCCAGGCGGCGAGTCTCCCTTCCTCGCTCCCCCCATCATTCAAGACATCTGCGCTCTTCTACCTTAAATCACCACTGACAACTTTCTTGGGTGCCTGAAAAGGTCGCAGTTTATTCGTATAACAACAATTTTATATATTTATATCACATTGTTCATGGTTATGTACACGTTGCATTGCTAGCCATGTCATATCTTCTGCTCATTTCGCATTGCCTTGCATTATAGACCCAGCCTTCTCAATCACCTGGGAGGGGAGGGACCCCTTTTTTGTGCTTCTGATTTCGGGTCTAGGCTTCAGCTTGCTACCGATTTGGCGGGTTTCCGTTTGGACCTGTCCGGGCCACAAGTGCCATCCCGCTCGCCCTGTACCCTTTCGTGGGCCCTCCCTTATCCCAGAGGTCCCTGCCATGTGGCATCCCAAGGACCGTTCTTGAGCATCTACTCTACTTTCTTGCGACTGGGTCCCTTCTCCCACTGAACCCCTGCCGTGAGGCATCCCAAGGGTCATGGGAGAGCATTACCTCTAATCTTTGATGGCGGCATGCCGCCCTCTGGCTCCCTCAGTGCCCCTGCCGTGCGGCATCCCAAGGACACTGTGAGAGCCTCCCATCTATCTTCTAGTGAGTTCTTCACTTTTTTGATAATTTAGTTAGGTTAGCTCCGCTAACCCTCCACCATGCGGCTACGACGCCCGTCTCTTAGGTGTGGGTGGGTGGAATTCTTCTTCCTTTGTCCAAATGCGGGGGGTGGGGGATGTGTGACTCCAATAGGGCCGTATGTCCCCTTTTATCCCCCCCCCTGGCTCCTACGCTCGGCCCCTGATGGGGGGGGGGGGCTTGTTTACGCCAAAGGGGGGCCAAACCTGGCCCCCGTCGGTCTAGCCTATATGTTAATGTGGGGGGGCGGGGGGAGGGCCTCCGCCCCCGGATGGCGTTTTGCCCGGGCCTCTACTGGGTCCGGCTTTGCCTACCCGGCCCGGGTCCTTTTCCTTCTCTGCTCCCCGCCCATCCCCGGACAGCCACTAATGCCGAGCCTTCTCTGCAGGCCTTGGATATTTCTTACGTCCCCGGACGCACGTTCAAAATAAAAAAGTAGGGGAACGGAATCTTTAGAATTTAAGAAGTAGGGGCACGCCGTGCCCTGCCGTTCCCGCCCACTTCGACCACTGATTGTACCTTGAAAATACGATTCAGGAGTCAAGAATGTTTCTTGACTTCGTTCTCTCCTAAGAACCTGCAGCTGTTTTTTTTTATGTTCTTGACAGGCCTGGCAATTTCTTGTAAAATTATATACGGGCAGTTTTTCCATTTCTTGGTACAAAAAAATGAAATATACAATAGATAGCTTACTGGGGCCACGAATGTGTGTGTATGCCAGCAATAGTAAAGGGGAGCAGCGAGGTAGGAACAGCCGGAGAGAGCAGACCGAAGGACCCCCTTGATGAAATAAAAAGCTGATGGATGAGAGGGCAGCCGCGAGTCGTGCTGAAAGGAGACGTGAATCGGGATTAAAGGAGACGTGAATTGGGAAAAGATGTGAAAGAAACAAAAGCACAGAGAGAAAAGAAGAACAAGCACTGAAACACAAGCGCGCCCCCGAAAGTTAATTGTTGTGAGAGGGGGAGGGGGGGAGCAGGAGGTGAGCCCGCGAGTGGTGCGTGCGCAGTCTGCTCATTTTCAAGCACTGCTCTCGTGCTTGTGGCGCGCCCCCGCTCGCTCCCGCAAGGTGGATGCCGCCACAAGCACGAGTGTGTGCTTGAAAATGAGCAGAGCGACGGCTAAAGGCCCTCCTATGCAACGCATGCACGCTGCGTAGGCGAGATCTAATAAAAATCAGACCTACTCTTCATTGAGTAAACTCAGTTCCAAAGTATGCAGTCCACATAAAACGTATATCAAAACAAATTCCTCATTTTTACTTCCTCTCTGAAGAGACAGCCACAATTTAGCTAACACGTTTTGTTACCAACCGAAGGATCTTCTTAAGGTCCATTTGGTCTTGATTTTTTTTTTTAGATACACATTTTTCAAGTATTTCAAACAAGAGAGTTCATGTAGTATAATAAGGGTCCAATGACAATTATTTTTACCCACTTTTTCAAATGCATGCATCCAACTTGGTCCCATGCACTAAATGTTCTGGATAAACTCATTGTGGGCTCCAGTAAGCCCCATCTCTCCGATTACAGCATTTGTTCACAATATTCCGGATACCCTGTTCATTCTCAGCAGTTAGAGTGAGAAGTGAGGTCACTGCCTACTATCCTGCGCTGCTGACGAAGTGACTGCAAAGAGCGCATCACTAATCTTCATACTGAGCTGCATCCCAGCAAAAAGGCAACACAAAGCCTATCAAAAGACTGAGAGCCTGTATCTTCAATTTGTAAAGATAAGCCTGCTGTTAAGATTAACGATTGCAAACATGAATTCTTTGAACTCATTTGTCCAAAACTGAAATTAACTGACCTACGGGTTACCAAACATGGTACTTGCTCAGCCTGATAAGTAAGCTTTCACATATGCCCAATACCTTTTATTTCTGCAAAGACACAGTGTAGATATTAGGGACATCATAAGGCTGGAGTTAGACCATTGCATATGCTGTGAAGCTGGACCGAAACAGTAGATGAGATTGCAAAACCCTGTACCTGAATCACCATTTATGTGCGTAGTTGGAAGGTAATGCATCTGTTTGCATGATCACCTCCAGAGTTTCAGACTGATGCTGCTGGGTTTTTGACTCGGAGTGCACCGAGACCGGCTAACTAGACCTCAGTGCCAGCGTGCTAACCCTCCAAAGTGGATGTTCTACTGGCTTCTACTCTATTGGCATAAGTTAACTTACTGACAAGTCCCTAGTATATTGTACCATGTGTCCCTCATGGACAGCAGCACTTGTTGTGCCACCATGAGCATGACAACGTAAAAGCATGTCTACCAGCCTGCCACTGCAGATCGGAAGAGCAGTTTTGAACTGCTAACTCTACTTTGTCATTTAAAGCAATGACAAAGCCCAAACCTTCCTTTTTAATATATATAAGTCACCACTAATGGAGGCCTATCGAGCCCTAAAGCAGGGTGCTTTATATTTAAAAGTGGGACATGTGTTCTTGTGTGTCCTGACTATAAAAATAAAACAAGCATTGGCATAGCCAATAGGTCTCGCCTTTGGGAACTTGTAAGTGTTTAGCCATGCACCACTTGATGTTGTTGCACCCAGGATATGGTGCTGGATAACTAAACACTTATAGGGTCTCAAAGGCGAGACCTATTGGCTATGCCAATGCTTTGTTAAACATAGTTGCCTTGCTGTTCAGTGTCAGTTGTTTTAAATGAGACTAGCATTGTGCTGGACAGTATGTTATTGTGTCTGTGTATTGAGGTCAGAGTCCCTGCCCCCACACTACTTCCATGAGACGCTTCGGACTAGTGGTGCCCACTACTACTGAGAGTCATGTGCAGAAAAGATTGTACTTGGCCCAGGTGGCAAAGCTATAGTAAGACTGACCCCAGTTGCAAATGACATCAAACCCCATGAGTGTGTCCAGTTGCTCTTCCTTGATGGCCCCATGGCCACGCCTGATCCCCAACCACCCCTCCCACCCCCTCAAATGTTGTCTGATACGTGCAGGTTGCTTACTATTCACTTAGGACCAAAGCTGATTTGCATAGGTCTGCTCCAGGTCTGGAGTGGTGCAGTAGGCAAAAAAGATGGCTTGGAATGCAGCCCGCGAGATGTAGTGCCTGAAACGTTTCCCTCGGGACAGGACTGATATTTCCCTGGTAGGCTTCAGAATAGGGCTGGGCTGCGTCCACCGCAGTACGGCTGCCATGACCCAACAAAGGAAGACCTGGGTGGCCTTGTTGTAGTTGCAGCGTCCTGTAGTATTTTGCTGACTTGGATATTTTTGTTAGGGTTTATTTTAGTTTCCAGTCTGGCTTGAAATGTCCATTCTCCTGAATATGTACGTGCACTTCTAGGGTTCAGGTCGCCAAGTTAGCATTAACCAGGCTGCATGAACCCTAGAAGTGTACCCGTCTCGCAGAGGGGGGGCATGACAAAAGGTTTCTGCATTGCTTAGATTTTGATTAAAGTGACAGGAGGGGAGAGCAGATTAAACTGTGGCAACTTGTGTTAATAAATTAGATTTTTTGGCATTTCTTGTAAACGATGATTTATGTTCACAGTCGTTGGATCTTACCAAAATAATTTAAAATCAAAATACAAAGAAATCTGGTAAGAAAATGTCAACCCAAAGAGAGGAAATCAGAAATATCTGAGAAACATGGAAACTGCTAGAAAGAGTCAGGAATGAGGGGAGGAGGAGGGAATGGAGGCATGAAGACAGGGAATGAGGGAGTGAGCAAGCTGTTACATGAGGCAGGGGGTGGGGAGAAAGGAGTGAACTAGGAGGCAAGTGATGAGGAGAAATGAGTAATACACGAGGAAGGTGGTGAGGAGAAAGGAGTGATACACGAGGCAGGTGGTGAGGAACAATGAGAGATACCCAAGGAAGGCGGTGAGGAGAAATGAGTGATACACGAGGCAGGTGGTGAGGAGAAAGGAGTGATACACAAGGCAGGTGGTGAGGAGTAATGAGTGATACACAAGGAAGATGGTGAGGAGAAAAGTGATACACGGGGCAGGTGGTGAGGAAAAAGGAGTGATACAAGAGGCAGGTGGTGAGGAGAAAGGAATGATACACGAGGCAGGTGGTGAGGAGCAATGAGTGATACACAAGGAAGGTGGTGAGGAGAAAAGTGATACACGGGGCAGGTGGCGAGGAGAAAGGAGTGATACAGGTGGGCAGGTGGTGAGGATAAAGGAGTGATACACGAATCAGGTGGTGAGGAGAAAGGAGTGATACACTGGGCAGGTGGTGAGGAGAAAGGAGTGATACACGAGGCAGGTGGTGAGGAGAAAAGAGTGATACACGAGGCAGGTGGCGAGGAGAAAGGAGTGATACACCGCGCGGCAGGTGGTGAGGAGAAAGGAGTGATACACGAGGCAGATGGTAAGTATGAAGGAGTGATGTAAGAGACAGTTGTGAGGGGAAAGAAGTGACAGGCGGTGAGGAGAAATGAAGGGAAAAGGACACATGAATGAGGGAGAGATTAAATCTGAACTGAGGGATTTCGCTCAGGGGGAACTTTGGAACTCTGAGAGTTAACGCTCTCTTCTTCGTAGTAATTTCATTTTCTCGTATTTAATAAAAAGTGTGGAAAGCTGTTGTGTTTGGAGACAGAAGGACTGGGATAACGTGGAGAATGAGCGAACAGAGTGAGGGAGGCAGTGAGCATGAGGGGCAGAGAGAAAGGAGGGGAAGAGAAGTAAGTAGTCAAGTCACAACTCCCCCTGCATCAAAAACATATGAACGTGTGCTTGTTTTATGCAACTGGTGCTCATGCACAGCGCCCCGATGCAGAGTTGGCGCTGTACATACCTGCAAGCGCAGGAAGCCGGAGAGGGCGCCGCACAGACTCGTGCGGAGAAGGGAGGTGCGCAAGCTATGCTGAGCACGTCAGGGAGGAATGCAGCCCGGGAGTGACGTCAGCGCCGGCCACGCACCCCAGGCAACAGCATCCTCTGTGACCAAGTTAACCGCGAAGTGATCACGGGGGAAAAATGCTACTGCCGGCCACAGCTTGCAGTGTATGTGTGCGAGTGGTGCGCGCACAGCAGTAATCACACCATATGGCGCCTCTGCTCAAGCGCGCGCCCGCGCACATGCACTGCAAACTGTGGCCAGCGGTAGCATTTTTTGAAGCCCTTACTTAACGTCTCGCCAGACCAGCGCAAGCGCTGGGTCAGGCGAGACCTAAAACGGATGTTTTTAGGTTAGAAAGGCTAGTAGCCCCATTGGAGAGTGCAGAGCTACACGCTGACAGCTCAGCTGTGCTAACTTCTGAATAGGACTTCTAAAGTAGATGCTTCAAGGTATCAAAAGAACAGTTACATTAAATCTAACTTTATGGCCAAGTCAAAGTTGAATGTAACATTTGAGTAAAAGGCAATTTTAGAATGTTGTCACTCTGCTGCCCAAGCTTTCCAGTGGACATTAGCAGATGCTTGCCACAAAGACAGCCTTCTGCCCTCCTGGGTTGAGGTGTGAATAGCTCACAGGAAAAGACACAATAATGGCCTGCCGTTGGAAGCAGTGTTACCTCTCTCTGGCAGGAAGCCACACAGGGTGTGAACCTGAAAGGCAAACTTCAAAGGGTGAGCCGCCTTTGAAGTGCAAATGATGGACATACACAAGAGGGAAAGCTGTTTTGTACTAGAAGATAAGTTGGGGTCGGGGACAAAGAGGGAAAAACAATTGGCAAACTGGTTTTCCAGTGGGCGTTTAGCCCTCAGGTAGACACACACATACGGTGGGCTACTAACCTCCACACAGCAAAAGAAGGGTCCTGCCAGCTTGGGAATGGGCAGAATACTGTACTCTGGGTTGCCAGATGCCACACTTCCACTTGAGTCCACTGGCAAGAGTGCAGTTTGGTCGGCCAGATGGACACTAGGCGCAGTGTCCACTAGTGAACCACTAGTTTTGATATCCAGAGACAGTGGCAACTGTTTTTTTGCCGGACTTAAAATGGCACTGATATCTGTGACCTATGTCGCTCCAGCATGTTCGTGGGCTGAGGGGTGGCCCCGGGAAGACCCGTTGACTAGATCAGCATCTTCAGAATCTTGCATCAGGCGCACTCTATTGATGCCTATGGTTATTCACCCATAGAGCCTGGAACTGGACTGAAGACTTCTTTAACTGCAAGGTAAAAGACCTGCTAGGCCTTACTGACCTGTGACTTGCTCTCTTGCAGACATGAATGCCCAAAGTGGGCTGGAGTACCCGAACACAACTTTATAAAAAGTTTTCAAACGTTTCCAAAGTAATCTTTAACAGTGGTAGTTGCCAATGCTCGTTTACATTTGTTGTGAAAAGCTGTGATTTTCGATTTGCCTAAAAATTCAAATCTCTGGAACCATCTGCTGGATTTTGTTTGTGTCTAAAAATTCATCAAAATAAAATCTATTTTTATAAATTGGTGTCAGATTTCCTTTGTGCCATGCTTATTTCTTATTATTTTGGTACTTCTACATGCTTTACACATGGGATTTTTAAAAAGCCCGACTGCTCGAAACCACAGTTACCTAGAGTTCAGCTAAGGGTTTGCAATGAGCCTGACTGGTTTGTGATTTTATTATATGGTGAGGTCGCACAATCAGGCCATATAATAAACTGAGTTTCCCCCACAGTAGTATTCCATACTGCTGTGACATTCAAGTACATTCTGTTTTAATTACGACAAGCACTGGAGTGAACAGGGAGTTATTGAGACTGTTTGGGGTATGAGTCGCTCTCCCACCCTCCCCTCCTCCCTGACAAGCCTTTGACTGCTTGCTCTTGCTATCCTTGGAATCAAGTGCAGACAGGGTATATTCAGCCCAGTATGCAGAGCCGTAGTTGTACATACCCCAGGACACGAGCGGCAAATTATCCCAGTCGCCATGAATGGTTCTGACACACAGAAACTGTGCATTAGCTCGAATAGAGAGGTCATCGAGGAAGTCAAAACAAGGTTCAAAACCCACTGGAACTACTCACCTTTTTTCTATCCAATCGAGAGCAAGTTGTAGTCTTGAAAAATTTCACCCCAGCCCCTTTTACACTTTATTGCGGGGTCCCTCAGGGGTCCTCGCTTAGTCCTACCCTTTTTAATGTGTACATCAGCCCTCTAATTGAACTTATTAGATCTCATGGCTTCTGAGTACTTTCTTATGCCGACGACACCCAGATAGTGGTGTCTGTCTCTTCTAATCCAGAAAAAGAATTTCACATCTGTATGCAGAAAATTGTTAAGTGGACGTACAAAAATTGTTTGAAATTAAAATCTGAGAACACCGAGGTGTTGTTGTTTGGCAAGAACACTTCCTTCTGAAATGCTGCTTGGTGGCCTTCCATTTTAGGAACACTTCTGTCTCCAGTTGAAAAAGCTAAGAACTTGGGGATTATTTTTTATGTCAAACTTGTATTTACCAATCCCATTAATCAGGAGATAACATCTTCTTCCTCCTTGACACTACAAATCCTGAAGAAGATTCTTCTGTTTCTTCCCATAGGGATGCAGAAAACAGTAATATGTGCTTCGGTAATCTCGAAATTGGATAACTGCAATGAATTGTATGGAGGTGTCCAGCAGCGCGTACAGAACTACAGACTTCAAAATGCAGTAGCCTGAGTGTTGATGAAACTTCGCAAATGTTGCTCAGTTTCACAAACTATCTCTGATTTACACAGGCAACCAATCAGGGAACGGATAAAAATCAAAGCCTTGTGTCCACAAAGCCGTATACAAGATTGGTCCTCTAAAAAAAAAAAAACGTTCCAATGGTACGTACCCACTCGTAACTTGCAATCTCCCATGGCAAAAAAGGTAGTTGTCCCCAGAATAAAGAACGCTGACTGCGGAGGAAGAAGATTCTCTCATACCACATGAAAATGGTGGAAATCACTACCTGACCATCTCAGATGTCAGACAAGTCTTTTAACATATTTAGGAAACCACTCAAAACCTGGCTTTTTCCTTCCTTTACTAAACATGAGGGCTATCCTCTTTTCTAGTACCCTGTGTGGACATATAGCACCAAGATGACAACTGGCATTCGCGCACTCTATTAAAAATAAATTAAGGAAAAAAACTGAGTCGGTGGTAACAAGTAAAGCGAACTTTTTTAAAATAGCACCACTAGTGACGACTTAAACATGATCTGTAAGGCTCAAAAATGTAAACATAGCTGCTAGATAGCCTTTACCTGTCAGCCACTATCAAGTCCTGTTTTGCAAGGGACAATGACATCCTCAAAATGACAGGCAATTTGTAAACTGATTAATGCGTTCCGAATCAAGCCACGGCGTAAACTTGTTCCAGCAGCTTGTATACAGATAGATTTAGTAGCAAGCTTTCTGACTGCCAATATGTTTGCAACCTCATCAGAAAGGCAAAAGGACTCTAGTTTGCACTGCTCAGTCTCCATGATTGCAGCCACAGCACTCCGATATTGGGGTGGAGGACCTGACCATTTTGCTCTGATGGCTACTGTAGAGGTGAACTCATTGGAGCATGTTCTTTTATCTGCAAGGATGCAGAGGTAGCATGCATCAAACAATCCTCGTGACCATTCAACCACCACTTAAATAGAAACATTCCGGAGCAGAGCAGGTGATCCCACTGAAAGGTAGTTGTGGGGAAAAAAACTAAAATAAAAACCACAAAATAAGCACACACAAAAAACCAAGATACACATTCAACTCTGGAAAGGAAGAGAAACGCGACCATTCATCTATTCTACTTGATGACCACTAACTCCCCCACCTTTGTTGTTTATGCTTGCATACATATTTATACATGAACCCCTACCTACAGCTGTCAGGTAGTGTGATGGTGAGCCTTTGATATAATAACTCCCTGCATCTTATAAAAGCAATCGTGCAAAGGTTAAAACAAAAAGGATTTCCCTTACCAATAGGTGCTAAAAAATCAAGAGGGACCCTGTAAAGGTACCTGGAGACCATCTCCAGGATCCTCAACTTCTCTATGATGATTGCACTTAACAGTTTGTGTTCACATAGAATTGAAATAAGTCCACAACGCTGCATCATGCTAGAATATTACATAAGATTGTTTTCACCATGCAACCATAAATCCTACGCTCGACAGTTTTCAAATGAATAATAATGAGTACGCATAACAAGTAAATTACGGTCAAATAACTAGGCTTGCCAAATTCGTACTGTAGTAATGTCATGAATCACAATGGTTCTCTGGATGTTTGTGGGTATGGGCCACCAAAGGACTGCCTGAATCCTGACTCCTCCATAGTTTACCCATTAGTGGATATGAATAACCTCGAACACTCTACTTTGGAAACATGGCAAACATTTATTTAGCATTGCATACAGGCTGTTTTCACGTGAGGCCTGAAACAACTACTTTCAATTTAATTTTAACTACATGGTCAGATTCGGAAAAATAAGGACTATGACGTCTAAGGAGACTACAACAAGTATATCAATAATTTCCCTAAAGACACTTCACAAAATGCTGTCATGCAGGTGGGGCATTGCATAAACCAAAAAGTATGTCCTGGCATTCAAATTGGCTGAATTTAGTACCAAACGCCATTATCCACCTAACTTTTCTTTCTTTCAATGTTCACTCAATATCCAACTTGGTTAAAATAATGGACAAGTGTAATTGGTATAGCCGTACCAGAATACGAGGAAGTAAATTACAATTTCTAATGATCACTTGACTTAATACCCTGAAATCTATGCAAATCCTCTGCTCCCCCCCTTTCCAAAGATGAGGATAATAGTGAAGCAACCAGTGATTAGGAATATCTAATGAAGCTGTTCGCTAACTACATATTTAAATTCTACCAGAGAGGCTTAGTTTCTTGTTCATTCAATGCATAAATTCTGATGCACTGTAGCTTAGCCCCGACGCCTGATCAATCTGGCAATCAAATTAATCTTTGTATAAGCCATCTTTTATTGGTAAAGATGTCCAGACATCTTTGATACGGTTGAGGAAAACCAAGCGTTACCACTGCCACAAGTGGGGGGAGTAGGATTACCTTTCGATGGCACATCTGTTGTTTGCACTTGAGCGTATCATCACGGTCAGGTAGCTCAATGGGGAGTATTGTCTTTAGCTAGAATAACTCTCTGCATTCTATGAACAGAATGTTACACATTTGAACACAAATGAACCTCCCTTACTAAGGGTGGGGGGAGGATCATGAAAACAGCGGTTTTTTGCTACCATTCTTGTGACATCTGGTTTACAAGTTGGTTTCTCTACCTCTAAATTAAGAACTTGGAGTTCCTTATGTAATTAATGTGAAGTAACATAGACAAAGGACACTTTAGGGGACACTCGTTTTGATACCACTAATTCTTCACACTCACACTTTAGAATAGAAGCCAAATAGACCGAAATGCGGACAGCAGGCTTTGAGATCAGATGAAACTGAAGGCATGAATCATAGAACCATTCGGAGGGTAATATACGTCACAAAACTGAGAACACTTCCTGCTCCTGGCTGTGGTAATCAGGACCACAAATGAAATCCTCAGCCTGGATAAGATGACCTCTGTTACCTTGGATTGAAGTTTCCACTCGTAATTCTCAAAGTCAGAGCTGACTGCAAGACAGACCGCCTGCACCTCAAGCACATTTATGTGTAGGTGCGGATCCCACATGGATTTAAGGCCCCATGTCAACATGTTTTATAGATTACAATCCCAGCCTAGTGAGAAAGCATCCGTGACCGCAATAATTGGATTTTATGGGTTTAAGACAGACACATCAGAGTTATTACCTGAATATCCGTGATTCGCTGAAAAGGATGGAAGGAGTTCATAAGAGTTGTGTCGAGCACTGACCCAATAGACCTCCGCTTCTATGTGGGGCGAGGTGGGTTTTCTGAACATTGACGGAAAAGCCAAGATCATGCATAAGAATAATTGTCTGCTGAAGATATTCCTTAATCTGATTTGGGGACTCTGCCTTCACCAGAAAGGTGTCCAAGTCTGGAAAAAGTCCTAATCTCTGCAGTGAATGCTGCCACGAGTGCCAGCACCTTCATAAAGACACCAGGGCCTATCAGTGCGAACAGGAAGATTGTAAACTGAAATTGTTGGGACCCCACTGTGAACCTCAACTAACGCCTGTGGTTGGAGAATAATGGCAGATGAAAAAAGGTGCCTGGAGATCCGGAGACCAGAACCAAACACCCAAATTCAAGGTCAAAAGGACTTGTCTTACTGCATACAGAGGTTCAGAAGGAGGGGACACATTATAGGTATTACGCTTATTTCATTTTTGGAGACCAGGAAGCCAAGGGAAAAAAATGTCCAACCCTATCTTCCGGGAGGTACAACTTTTTGGTAATCTTTTCCAGTAAAACAAGGATTTCTGCTTCCAAGATTGAGGTGTGAATCGGTGAGCATGCTCATAAAGAGGGGGGAGGTCCAGTAGAAAGGAAAAAGAAGTAAGGGCGTAGCCTAGGCTGATCAGCTGCTTGACCAAAAAGTCCTTAGTGGTGGACTCCCAAATAGTGAAGACCTTCCCCAACACAGAAAGATGGATATTCAAGGGGAGTAGTTAGAGGGGTTTTGAGGCAGCAAAGTTTGCAGTGGAAGGAGGGGAATAGAGCTACTGCTGTGGCTGATGCCTTCTTGATCCACCCCGCCTCAACGGGGTGGATCACAACTGTTGAGGCATTTGACCAAGATGAGATAGTTGCCACTGTCAGGAGGACCGCATGTCCCTAAAGTAACCATGGAACTTCCAAAATAGATGATTGAGGACTTATGAAACACCAAACTCGCTAGAGAAGTATGGGGAAAACAAAAAGTGCAGGTCACCCGAGTTGATTTATGGTATCTGGCTATGGACTGCTGGGTATGGAATACGTTGTTCCTATGCAGCCATTATAGTGTCTATGAGAGTCCCTTTAAATGGGAGCTAGGGCTTTGCGGAAACTGTTGCGGATTGCAAGATTTAAATCACAATGTTAACTTCACTTCCATATAAGGCAAAATCAGTTCCCAGGCTTTTGCCACCATCAGAAAAACTGTTTGGAAATGTGAGAAGGGCCAGAGAGAAAGAACAAGTTACTTACCTTTGGAAACTTTCTTTCTAAGGGAAACTCTATCTAACTGCAAATTCCTTACCTTTAGACTATACCAGGTGCCAGATTGGATCGGAAAAGTCTCCTAGCAAGGAACTTCAGCAGCCAACAGATGGCGAGATCATACCACCCCACAAGTGATGGAGCAAGGCCACATATATGCACCATCCTTGCGTGCTAAGGTCAGTTTCTTAATCTTTCTTCTTCCATGCCCTCGGCCAAAGGTCATTATTAGCATGTAAATAATTTAAATAACTTGTTCTTCTGATTGATAATTCTAACTGCAGATTCCTCACATTATGATACCATATCAGTACCTCTCACAGGCGCAGGGTATGAGGAGTAGGCTCAAACTAAGAAGTCTTGCAGGACTGAAAGGGCAAAAAGGGCATCTGTATGGACTTGTCTGCCAATGAAGTAACGCTTCCTAAAGGTAAGCACAGACAACCACATCGCAGCCTGGCAGATGCCCAGTACAGGCACCCCCATAACCAGTGCAGTTATTGCAGATTAGGCTCAGGTGAAATCTGCACGTGGGCAGTCACAAGACTCTTTTAAAACCAATGAATAACCTCGTGCAGTCACAAGACTCTTTTAAAACCAATGAATAACCTATCTTGAAACACAGGTCTAGACATCCAGACAAAGTCCTCTTTTGCACTGCTCAGTCTTGTTTGGTCCCAGCGAAACCAACAAAGAGCTGATCGGCCAGGCTATGGTCCTTTGTTTAGTCAATTTAAAAGCGCTAGACTCTTTAGGTCAAACCGATTTTAAGGGGTATGGCAGAGTGAAGAAGGCAGGTAGAGTAATTAACTGTCCAAAATGAAAACACAACAAACATTATTTTGGCAGCCATGTGGCCCCACTCCTTAGCATCAATTTATCTGTAAAGAAAGTGGTGTAGGCATGTTGTACATCTGTTATTCAGCATCAAGATACCCTTCTGGGTGAATGTGCGCTTTACAAATACACGTTATGTTATTGTACCAACACCACCTGCAGTTCACTCAAATGGTGTGCAAATATAAAGACTATTTGACTGACTAGGGCAGTAGTAAGCAACTATGCACCAGCTCAACAGGGGTGCACAAGGAATGTGAGGACCAAATTGAGGCCCCACTAAGGCATGACAAAATGTTTCGGAGGAAGCATGTCAAAAAGAACAGGTCACTTGAAAAGGGAAGAATGATTTTGCAAACAAAAGCAAAATCACCAACATGTAACCCTTAACTGTGCCCACTGGCTGACAAGTAACTCGTAACTGTGCCCACTGCAAGACCTTGCTGGGCATATGTCAAAACTAACAGCACTTCTAAATGTTTGGCCTGCAGAGGATCAAGATGATGGGTCCCACACCAGCCCATAAACTTCTCCCAAAGTCCAACGTAAAAGGATTTTCTGCACACAGAAGTATAGGCTGTAGAAGGTCAGGTGTACGACCCTCGCCTTCCAAAAAGGTAGTTGGATTGGAGGAAAAATGCTCAGATCTCTTTTTCTGGGTACCACACCCTCCTGACCAAAGTTTATTTAGAAATTGAGGCAGGTGAGGTAATGGTAGAAATGCACATAGGAGGAATAAAAAGTAGGGCATACAGGAATAAATGCAAAACCCATCTGTCTAACATGATGTATTTCCAGCAGAGAAGGAAATGTCAGATTCAGTCCCCTTCCAGCTGACTTTGTGTTTGCGAGGGCAAATCAAAGCAGCTCTGGTGCTTCTGCAGCAGGAGAGGAGGAAATATATGAATGCTGCCCCTGCTGGAGTGAAAAGGTTTAACTGCCTACACGTTCTGTGCCTCAAAAAGGCTGGACCGGTTGCTGCACCAGTCGAAGTTGCAGGTAACTTAAGCTTCTAGAGTAACTTTTACATTTTCTGTACTGCTGGTGTAATTGGCAGGCTGGGAACAATAACTCCAAGAATTATGCCATGGCACTGCCATCTTAAAAATCGCACAAGTCAGCCTTTTTTCCACAAAGTCTAGAACTGTCAAAGGGGATGTCGATAAGGGACGCCCGGATGTCCCCAGAAAATCCAGCTGCCAGCATCCAGGCATGTCATCTAAGACCTATGTTGGTGTTGACAGCTTGGCCTATGCAATCTGTGGCATTCAGGCCAGTCATGGTACATATTTTGCTGCATCCTGTATCTTCAAGCAAGTAATGCACTGAGTTCTTCTAGGACAGCTGGCAAGATCTCGCTGGCAATGTTCCACAGAGAGTCGGTGTACCTGCTCAGAATGCAGCACTGGGGCTGGCTAGCAGCCGAAAACTTGTTTTTGCCAAATGTGTCAATTTGCTTTGACTACCTGCCTGGGGGCTCTGGGGGAAGCCTTTGGGTTTCACCTAATGAACAAGTGACTTACCTTCGGTACCGATGTATCTGTAGGAGACATACGTTAGTTATAGATTCCTTACCTTAGAATTACCCCCAGGCATCAGAATGGATCCAGAGAATTGTTTCTCTTAGCAGTACCCCTGAATGTCGGTAGGTGGCTTTGGTCGACTCTGCCACCGTCGTTCGTGGTCACCAGGATGATATCGCAGTGTCTACTTAAGATGCTTCCCCTGCTCACTGACGTCAGTTCTGACACGACTTTCCATGCCAGAAGTGCAGAGCCATGAAAGACACTGACCACTAGTGCACCAAAACTAGGGCCCTGTAAGGGTGTCCCTATCCCTAGAAATCAGTTCGCAGAGCGGGGAGGATAGGTGGCGCGGTAAGGAATCTGTAACTAACCTACGTCTCTTACAGATACATTGTTACTGAAGGTAAATAACTTGTTAATCTGAAAGAGACATTTAGCTATAGATTCCTTACCTTAGAATAGATTCCCCAGCAATACCATCCCCGAAGGAGGGTCTGCGAACCAAGTTCATACCAGAAAGTCCTGGAGGACAAAACGGGGAAAGTAGCCATCCCTCCAGACTTGACTATCCAGGCAGTAATGTCTGGTGAACTTGTGTATAGATGCCCACGTGGCCGCCTGGCAGATGTCAATAAGTGGGGCTCAAAGTGACAAAGGAGTAGTTGCTGCCATAGCTTTAGTGGAATGAGCTTGCAGCCCCACTGGAGGTTCCTTTTTCGCTAAAGTGTAACAAATCTTGAGATGGTACGCTTTTGGACAGCCCGACCTTTCTTGGCACACACATAGCCAACGAAGAGTTGATCGTCCATTCGAAAATCTTTAGTGCGGTCAAGGTAGAAGGGCAGCGCACATTTTGGGTCCAGACGGTGGAGTCTCTCCTCCTCCTTGGAAGAGGTAGGAAAAAGGTTGGCAGTGATTGTTTGTCCTATGCGAAAAGGAGTAACTACTTTAGGAAGGAACAAGGGTCTCATCCAAAGCACCATTTTGTCCAGACGCACAGAGAAGAAAGAGCCCGAAGCTCACTCACTCTGCGAGCAGAGGTGATGGCAACAAGAAAAGCAGTCTTCAGAGTAAGGAGCCTGAGAGGACAGTTGTGAAGAGGCTCAAAGGGAGCACACAAACAAGGTTCAAGTCCCACTGAGGCATTATGAAAGGAGAATGAGAAAAGAGGTGAATAATGCCCTTAAAGAACCTATTAACAATAGGGGACTTGCACAAAGAGGGCTGATCAGGTAGCCGAAGAAAAGCAGAAACGGCTGCCAGATAGCCTTTAAGAGTGCCCAGAGCAGAGCCCTGCTGGGCCAAAGAAAGAAGGAACAAAGAGCCTCAGCAAGAGGGCGGAAAGGGGATCCACAGCCTGTGCTGTGCACCATGCCACACACTTGTTCCATCGACAGGCGTATACCGTGTTAGTGGAGGGACACCTGGCTGCCAAGATGACATTACATGTCAACTGTCACCGCTCAATCTCCATGCAAGGAGGTGGAGGCTAGACAGGTTCGGGTGGAGGACTGTCCCCTGCTGCTGCGACGGAAGATCCTCCCGAAGGGGCAGTCTGATCGGAGGATCGATGGCCATGCTCGGGAGCTTGGGGTACCAGACTCTTTGTGCCCAGTCCAGGGTCACAAAAATGACTTGAGCCCGGTCAGGGTTGATCTTCTTCAGCTCTCGGGGCAGAAGGGTTACAGGCAGAAAGGCGTAAAGGAGGCCACTGTTCTAATCGCAGCAAAAAGCGTCACTGAGCGAGTGTCGCATTAGAAACTCCAACGTGCAAAACTGCTGACATTGCGTGTTCTCTTCGGTGGCGAACAGATTTAAACTAGTCTCTCCCCACTGCTGAAAGAGACCTTGCACCACCTTGGAGAGAAGATGTCATTTGTGATCCATCAGGCACCCACGGCTGGGTTAATCTGCTCTGGCATTCAGAGAACCTGCCAGGTGTTGAACCACCAGGGTTATGCCCTGATGTTCCAGCCATGTTCAAAAAGCCTCCTGACAAAGGTTCCACGACCCCACCACACCCTGTTTGTTGCAGTACCACATGGCAGTTGTGTTGTCTGTGAACACCTGCACTGCCTCCCCCTTGAGGGAGACAAGAAATACCTCCAATGCCAAGCGAATGGCCCGGAGCTCCAACAAGTTGATATGGAGTCCGAACTCCGCCGGAGACCAGACTCCTCTGATCTCTGCCTCTCCCAGGTGGTGCCCTATTCCAGGAGTGATGCATCGGTCACCACCGTGAGGTCTGGTTGGGGAAGGGAGAGGGATCTGCCTCTGACCCAATCCTGGCTCGTTAACCACCATTGCAGTTGTTGCGCAGTTCCCTCCGAGATCTGGACGTAGTCGGAAAGATTCCCCTCATGCTGCGCCCACTGGAACTTCAGTTCCCACTGCAGAGCCCGCAACTGCCATCTGGCATGATCCACCAGCAGGATGCAGGAGGCCATGAGGCCCAGCAGCCTCAGGGTCATTCTCACCGAAATCCGGGATAGAGGCTGAAACATCGGTATCATAACCTTAATATCCCAGACTCGCTGTTTGGGAGGATAGGCCCGAAACTTCACTGTGTCCAGAACAGACCCGATTAAAAGGAGCGACTGAGAGGGTGTCAGGTGTGACTTTGGTACATTGATAGTGAAACCCAGCGAATGCAGGAGGTCCGTTGTAGTCTGGAGGTGAGAGACGACAGCCTGGAGCGAGCCCGCCTATAACAGCCAGTGGTCGAGATAGGGAAAGACTGGAACCCCTGATCAGCGCAGATTAGTTGCGACCACCGCCATCGCTTTCATTAACACCCGAGGGACGCTGGTAAGGGAGAGGGGAGCACGTAGAACTGAAAATGTTTGTGGCCTACAGTGAACCGTAGGTAGCGTCTGTGGGCTGGCAGGATGGAAATATTGATGTTGGTCATCCTGCAAGTCCAACGCCACCACCCAGTCTTCAGGGTCGAGGGCAGATAGAACCTGAGCCAACTCAAGCATTTTGAACTTCTCATTGCGGAGGAAGCGGTGGAGAGCCCTGAGGTCTAGGAAAGGACGCAGGCCCTTGTCCTTCTTCGGCACCAGAAAGTAGCGGGAATAGCAACCACGACCTACTTCTGGCGCAGGAACCATTTTGTTGGCTCCCTTGGCCAAGAGAGCTGAAACTTCCTGTTGGGGAAGCGCCAAATGATCCTCCGACATACGATCGAAAGACGGTGGCATGGAGGGAGAGGTAGTCTTGAAGGGGAGGGAGTAGCCCCTTCGGACTACCTGCAAAACCCATCTGTCTGACGTGATGGTTTGCTACTAGCCGCTGATGGGCCTGAAAGGTCAGACTAGGAGGGTTTGGAGGCTGCTGGGGTAGACTGGCCCGCCCACTGACTCCCAGTCCTACAAGGTCACTGGGTCCCACGTCCGCAGCTACTCATAGGCTAGGCAGCTTCATGGACTGCTGGCTAGACTGGGCCGGACGTGGTGGTGTTCCCCTTCCGTAGCCATGATAGGGGGCGTAAAGCAGACTGTGGTGGATGGGAGGCCGCCGCGAGGCCTTAGGATCAGCACGTAGATCGAGAATTGTTAAAGAGCTCCAGCGCTTGCCTTGTCACCAAAAGGCAACGGCCATCGAAGAGCATGTCCAGCAGAGTTGCCTGAACATCCCCCGAAAAGCCATACAGCCTCAACCAGGTGTAGCGCTGAAGGGCTACCGACGTGGCAATCGTTCTGCCCAGTGAGTTGGTGGTATCCAGTCAATAGCGAATCATGAATTTTGCTGCATCTCTCTGATCTGCCACGGCTTGGGAGAGAACGGCCACGGGCTTGGGAGAGAACGGCCCGGGCCTCCTTCTGGCACTGAGGCAGCACTTGCGCAACCGTATCCCTGATTGTATGCGAGTATTGGCCCAAGAGACACGCGGTATTCACGGACTGCAGTGCCACACTGGAGGAATAGAATGTGCGTTTCCCAAGATGATGCAGCTTCTTGGATTCCCTGTCTGGAGGAGAAGGGTCCTTGGAAGAAGATTGACACACCAAGCTCTTGGGGGAAGGGTGTTGTGTGAAGAAAATGGGATTGATGGGAGCCATCGTCCGTTCTACAGGAGCCCCTGTGTTGGGGCTTGGACCACGTGCCCAGAAGGACATCCACGAGGGCTTCGTTGAAGGGCAAGAGGGGTTTTGAGGAAGGTGCCGCAGGTTGAAGCACCTCCGTCAGGAGATTAGTCCTGACTGCCACTGTTGGGAGCTCCAGGCCCAAGACCTGGGCAGCACTATGCACCACCACAGCATAGGACGCTCCCTCCTCCGTAGCCATGGTAGGGGGAGAAAGCATGCCAAGGTATGGGGAAGTGTCCAGACCACTGGCATCACCCAATTCCTCTCTCCAGTCCGGTTCTTTCAGCTGGTCTGCCAAAGGGTCCAGCGACCCCTCCCAGTCCTCATCACCACCCTCAGGGTGATAGGGAACATCCGGGATGAACAAGGGAACAAAAGTATCCTCCAGCGTTGGATCAGACGTCGGTCCAGGTCCATCTCAGGGGTGAAGATGAGGAGGGCGTCGGCTGCGGGCACGGCCAACGCCAGGGGTGTCGTTGCCGTGATCGTCGCCAGGGAAGGTTGAATAAGGTCGACCGGTGTCGATCCGGATCCAGACCTGGATCCATGGGGGCCCTCTGGCGCTGGAGCCGTCGGTATTAAAGGCCCAGGGCCCCCGACGGGCTCCGCAGGGCCCGAAGGTGCCCCAGAGGAGTTGGGCTGCCCAAAATACGGTGAAGGGCTTCGTAGAACATATGAAGCTGGGCAGGGGATGCCCCGGCTCCTGGAAACAGAGGTAGACAAAGCGTCGCCCCTAAATCAGGCAACGGAGACTTAGGGCGACGACGCTCCGGATCCCACGTTGCGTCGGCCGACGGGGAGAAGGCGAAGAGCGACAGTGCTTCTTCGCCTTCTTCTTGTGCTTCGACTTACCCAAGGAGTGCGAAGACTTGGACGAGGTGTGGTGGCTCCGCTAACGGTCGAGACCTTCCTCTCGAACGAGACTGGGAGCGACGCAGTTGGAGCACAACTTCGGGTCATGGTCGCGCTCCACACACCAAAGGCACACGAGGTGCGAGTCCATCACAGACATCAGCTTGTGACAGACTTCCCAGGGATTGAAGCTGTTATGACGATGGGACATCCTTCGTGCACCAGGAGTCGATGACTCGAAAAAAGAAATAAACAAAAGTTAAAAAGCGACTAAAGGGGTAAGCTCTCTCCAGATCTGTGCTAGGCTGGCGCGGAAAAAGAAAGAACTGACGTCAGAGCGCAGGGGCGGCGTCTGAGTAGACAAAGCAATGTCATCCTGGCGATTAGGACGCAGACGACGGACACGGAGTCGACGACGCCACCTACCATCGCACAGGGGTACTGCCAAGAGAAAATATTCTTCGGATCCAGTCTGACGCCTGGGAGTAATTCTAAGGTAAGGAATCTATAACTGTCTTTCAGATTTGTTAATGCCTGCACACAAGGCTTTCAGGTGAAGGGTGTTTTGTTAAAAAACTCAGGGTCACCATGGGCCAGTCTGTCTCACCTGGCCACATGTTGACTGACCAGAGGTCATGAGGGTGCCTAGAAGTGCCTCTTTATATGGCAATGAAGGCACTGACAGACTGCCCTGGATGGATTATTTCAGTGATCAAATTGGCTATGGTCCAACTCTAGCCAGCTGTGACTCGAACACCTCTGCTACTCGGCGGACTACTACTGTAAAGGAGACACTTTCTTCCATTGGTGGAGCAGGTGGGGAGCCCAGTTCAGTCTCAGGGATGATGTTAGGCCCACTGACACTGCAGTTCCAGATAAAGTCCTTCATCAGTATAACTAGGGAGGAACAGGTTGTCCACCTCCTCGTCATTCTCAGTGTTGTGGAAATGTTCTGTTGGCATTATACTACGTCATAATCAGAGCTGAATACTGCCTCCAGACCAGTGCTTAATTTGTGAAAAATAGGTGCTGAGACTCTTGTCAGGAGGCCACTGCAGCTTGCACCACCCATTACCCCTGCCAGCGCCACCAATGACAGTACCAACACAGCTATCAAGTATCATACACCTCCAAATGTGACAATTCAGACTATTCGTGGCACCCACAGCTATAAGAATGACTTGGGAGGCAGGTATTAGTAATTTTAAGGTATAATGAATTAACAAAAATCTGTTGTTGTGCCCTCTCAAAATTAGACAAAGAGCACCCCCATGTGGCAGACTATCATAAGTGCCAGTGTTGACAATTAGGTGCTGATGCCGAACACCAGAAACCATCGGCTCAAATTAATCACTGTTCCAGACTGTGGGTCTGTAGCTGATATCTGTTTCCTGCAGGCCAGTCATGATTTTAACCCAGTTATCTTCTGGGAGACATTGCCTGTGGCACAGTGGGTGAAAATTGATCTACTTTCTTTTGGAGTCGTCAGAGAACCAACAAAGCTGGTAGCGGAGTTTCACATTCAGGTTCAAAGGCATGAAAAGTAATAAATGGAAGTCCGTGCACAGAGGTAGCTTGTATAAGTGGTCCGCAGGTCAATTCTTGGACAGCATCAGATTGGAGCAGAACCAAATGGTTCCACCAGTGGCGGCTCCTCCGCAATGGCGATGGAGCTTCACTCCACTGGCTCAGAGCCAGCACCTAAACATTAAACGATCTACTATAATCGTTTTATTTCTCATTTGCCGGCTCTGAGCCAGTGTGTGCAAGGAGGGGTGGAGCTGGGGAAATGGAAAGGGGTGGAGGACTGACCGGCCGGCCTAACACACATGCGCACTTAGGTTTCTCCAACCTGGCTGTATTGAACAGCCAGGTTGGAGAAACAGCACAGACTCCCTGTCCTGAGTGGAGAGTCAAAGGAGCCTGCTCAGGCCAATCCCGCGCTGCTCTCATAGCATGAGAGCAGCGCCGGGATTTCACTGCATCTCTGTGACGCGACCAGGAAGAAGAATACTGAGATGCAACGACGAAGATGGCCGGCAGCTTCAGGTTAGTGCTCCTTTTTGTAAAATTATTATTAAACTCCGCACGTTCCCCCCTTCTCCCACTTTTTGTTTGTGGTGGCCACCACTGGTTTCCACTTATCGGCACACAAATCACTGAAAGGAGAATTTTACCGATCCAATCTTTGCACCTGACAAAGTCTAAAGGCGAAGAATATGCGGTTAGAAGTATCCCCTTCTGGCTACAAATCTAGATCATTCTGGCATTTTCTAAATCCAAATATAGGCAGCATCACTAAGGAGGCAAGAGGTGATCAGCTTCTGATTACTTTGTCTCTGTACATCCTTTCCTGCTGCTAAGCGAACATTTGGGCCCTGCAAGGTTCATTATTGAAATGATCATCGACTTTCTCCTTTCCCACATGGATGGGATTTCCTCCTATCAACTCTATTACTGGCACCAGAGCCAGATTCAAGGCCAGCACCACCACTGACTTCAGAGTGGGCACCAAGGAGGCCGCCAAACAAATAATGGACAGTGCCTTACTTGGTTTGAATTTGTCCCAGGAACCAGAACCAAAGCCCCTCAAGGCACAGAGTCTATGCTGCTGTAATCACCAAACCTGCAAAAACAGACATCCTACCCTCTTTAAGAGTGGCTCAAAGGTTTGGAGGGCTGTACGAAAGAGATCCAGCATTGCTAGCCAAAAGGCCTTGACTTGCATGCGCTTGGCCAAAGAACTGGGGAACCCTCAACTTCTTAGGTACTGAGGTTGGCTTGATATCAAGGGAGAATTTGCAGGTGGCGAATAATGCCAAGACACTGAATGTTCATGGGAACCTATTCTTTTTTAAAACAAGGCTTATCCTTCCTATGGTGCTTTTTCGGTATTTTGAGGTAAGAACTCTTATGAGAACGTTCCCTGGAAGGGGACTTTCCTTTGGGAAAGGAAGTTCACTTGTGGGTCTCACTTCAGGTTCTAGCCAAAAAAGAACTTGGCCTCCCGCTCCCTAAGGGACTTGGGGTTCAAGGAGGTAGAAGAGTTACAAACTGCAGTATCGTATCACAAACCCACAAACACAGACAACACATACAGTCATGGCAAGGATCCAAAAGGGAGATCATCTTACAGCACAGTCTGTAAGGTTTGAAACCCGAGGCCCTTTGAGACATTTGATCTAGTTCTTGAAAGCTGAGATTTTCACTGGTGAGACACAGGGAGATAATTCCAGACCACATCAATGAGACACGGAAAAACAGGAACTGATGTCATTGCTCTAGTCAGCATCTAAAATACTCTGGTGATATCACGTCCAGAAGAAAAGACACAGCTAGCGCAGCATGGAGCCACCTGGCAATGCTGGAGAGTCTTTGCTTCTTACATGCATAAGTTGTCATCTTCCTACCTTAAAATGTAGTGTCTCATATGGGGAACTCCCCAGGGCAAGAAGAAATTGCAGCACTGATAGATCTTTTCAAAAGGAGAAGGAAAGGATGTGAAAAAAGAGAAAAAAAGGATTTGAAAGAATATGGATATCTTTTGAAAGTCTTCTAGACTGAAGTAGAGAAGGTCTAGTGCCAAGTGAGGGAGTGCTCTCTGATTACACCAAAGAAAGACATACAAACACAGGATAAGAAACAAAACATCAGATTTATTACAATATATACAAAAATAACAACAAATTAGAATTCAACAAAAACATTGAGATAGTAGTGGGGATCGAAGTGATATTTGGACCTTTAATAAATGTTATAGGGCTAGATCATTGAGAGATTATTTGGTGAACAGTCATTTAATAAACATAGAACAAGGCTAAAAAAAGCTAGGCCTTTACACATGTAGCACTTGTAAAGCATGTAAACATGGTATACACTGCAGAATGTATGACCAACCTCATAATTTAGGCACATTCAAGATAAAGAAGGTTGAATTATAGAACATATGCTTTGATTTCTCTTTGTTTCAAAAAATATGTGGCAGTACCATTTTCCCTTTACGTTAAAGAATTCTGGGTTACCTCTGGGCAATTTGCAGTGTTGGTAAGAACCATCTAGTGGCAAGGCACAAATGGGATGTGCATGCATCAAATGAAAATAGACTGACGTTCTCTGGAATAGCCATAACTCTTAACCCCTTCAGTGCCACGCCCTTTCCCCCTCCTGTGCCGGGCGTTGCACTAGTGGGTGGGGTTCATGACGAGATAGTCTCGTCATGGGCACAGCGCAACCGCGCCCCATGACGAGACCATCTCGTCATGGGCACTGAAGAGGTTAAGCAGGAACCACCTGCTAAGATAGGTCGCACACTTGGACTAAACTGTCATGGACTTCTATGAGACTGTAACATGAATTATCCATTGTTTTTGTTGCTCACTTACTAATCTGTAATGTACTATTATATATATGAAAAATAAGTTAGAAGGAATGCCAACTTTAAAATGTCATAATTATGTTATTTCAATATGAAAGTATTATAAAAAAACTTTAATAACGGTTTACAAAACTTTGTATGTACATGAATGTGTTTTAGTTTCTTGAACAAAGGTCATTTTCAAATCTGTTGATTGAAGCAAATTATGTATGTTGTCTATGTTATGTGACCCCTTTGTCAAGGGAAGCCCAGGAATAATGTAAGGGATACAAATAAAAGACCACACAAAATATCAACAAACTAAAATTTGAATAGAATAAAAAGTATATATGATGGTCCAGTTCAAGGCATAGCGCCGAAACGCATAGACCGTCCTCTCTGCACAAAATGGTAAAATAAAATACAAATATTGAAAAAAAAAAAACTGTCCAGACCGGATTGTCTTCATGGAACTCGTGCTTCTATTGTTTATTTTTTCCGGCAGAAGTAGTTTTTAAAAAACAATTTGGGTGGGACTCGGCTCAAGTTGATTCCCAAGATGGCTGCCAACCCTTCTTGGTTGAAGTGTTGGCAGCCAATCACATTTTAGTACGAGGACTGTCAGATACTCAGAGGATCCGCATCGCTATATATACAAAGTTGGATTTTTCTTAATATTTCAAAAACTACTTCATGGATTTACACCAAATTAGAAAACAGACCCTTCTCTGGACCAATACCTACCTGTCTGTTAAATTTGGTGTAATTCCATTGAGCAGATCGGGCTGTAGCTGTGTATAAAGTCCCTATGGAAAACTGAGTGGTGAAAACACGTTTTGGGACACCCCCTTTTTCTCAGCCTCCGCTTGATCTATCACCCTGAAACTTTCAAGACAGCAGCTGAAGTGAGTAGCAAACTAGTTCTGAAAAGTTCATGAGGATTTGTCAAATGGCTCCAAAGTTATTGGCAAAACAAAAAACACTCTTCCAGTGGAAACTGGGTCCTAACTAGAACTACCTACTGGCGACAGTAGGTAATATATTTAAAAAATATATATATACACACACACATATATATATATATATATATATATATGTATTTATCACAAGAGGAGTTCCCAGACTCCAGTAGATAGCTGGAACAGGTACAGACCACCACACGCTGAAGATTGTCGTATGAAAAGGTTTATTCTTTAGAGTCAGTAGGCATGACGCGTTTCGGCCGTGTTGCCACGGCCTTGATCACATGATATATATATATATATATATATACACACACACACACACACACACACATACATAGATCTCTATATATTTTTTTCTAATTCCAATCAGTGCCTATTTGACAAGTTGCTTCCCTCTGGTAACTCCTTATCTGATATCTGGTAGAGACCACCTAGCCACAGATTCTTTACCTTAGAATTACACCCAGGTGCCAGACTGGATCTGGAATTTGTGATAAGTACCCGTGTGCGCCGTTAGGTGGCATCATTCGGCTCTGCTTGCCATCTTCAGCACAGTCGGAGTAAGAAGAGACGTGCCAATATAGGCCCCACCCCAGCATGCTGATGTCAGTTTCTGTTCACGACTTTCCACGCCAAGAGCACGAAGCCCCGAAAAACACTGACCACTGGTGTGGAAAACTAAGGCCCTGAAAGGTGAAAGCCCTGTCCCAAGAAATCTGTTCGCAGAGCCGAGAGGATGGGTGGGTCAGTAAGGAGTCTGCGGCTAGATAGAGTCTCTACCAGATAAGGCGTTACGGAAGGTAAGTAACTTGTTCATCTTATAGACTTCTAGCTGCAGATTCCTTACCTTAGAATAGATACCCAAGCAATACCTCCCTGGAGGTAGGTCTGCGAAACAATTTCACACTAAAAAGTCCTGCAGGACCGAACAGGCAAAGTGTCCGTTCCGACAGAGGTGACTGTCCAGGCAGTAGTGTTTTGTGAACGTGTGCAGAGGGGCCCAGGTTGCTGCCTGGCAGATGTCTGGGACCGTGACACCGCAGTGGTTGCAGCCTTGACTCTTGTGGAATGAGCACACAAGCCCTCAGGGGGTTGCTTCTTGGCCAATCTGTGGCAGATTTTAATGCAGAGTATTATCCATCGGGAGATCGCCTGTTTTTGCACAGCCTTTCCCTTCTTTGCTTCAACATACCCCACAAAGAGTTGGTCATCTACCCAGAACTCTTGTGCGGTCAAGGTAGAACAACATTCTTTTTGTGGAGTTGCTCCTTTT
The DNA here is from genome assembly GCF_964204655.1 of Triturus cristatus. Classification (NCBI taxonomy): domain Eukaryota; kingdom Metazoa; phylum Chordata; class Amphibia; order Caudata; family Salamandridae; genus Triturus; species Triturus cristatus. Next base: position 953,462,268 of record NC_140590.1, on the reverse strand, counting down.
CCTTGGACAGATGTGGCAGAGCATAAAAAGAAGGAAGGGCGATAGACTGGCCTACATGAAAGGGAGTGACAACGTTCAGCAGAAAGGAAGCTCTAGTGCAAAGAAGCAGCTGGTCTGGGTAGATGTTCAGGTGCAGAGGCTGGGATGACAAAGCCTGAAGCTCACTAACCCTCCGGGCATATGTTATTCCCACTAGGAAGGCAGTCTTCATGGTAAGTAGCCTGAGAGAACAGTTGTGTAACTGATGAAAGGGAAAACACATCAGAAACATTAAGACCAGATTAAGGTCCCACTGAGGCATGATACAGGACGAAGGTAAAAACGTGCTGCAAACCATTCAAGAATCTATTTAAAACAGGGGATTCGAAGATGGATGGCTGATCAGGTAACCACAGATAGGCTGAGATGACAGCAAGATGGCCCTTTAAGGTGCACAGATCAGAGACCTGCTGGGCAAGAGAAAGAATAAAGAGAAGGACCTGAGAAAGGGGAGCAGAAAGAGCGTCAACCTGTTTCTTTGCACACCATGATACAAAATTTACCCAATGGCAGGCATATTCAGTCTTGGTGACAGGACGCCTGGCTGCCAAAATAACAGTGCAGAATCTGGGCAGAAGGCCAACAGCCGTCAACTGTCACCGCTCAATCTCCACACATAAAAGCGGAGCTTTGACAGGTTCGGTGGAGAACTCTAACCTGCTGCTGATAAAGAAGTTCCTCCCAAAGAGGCTGCCTGATTGGAGGACCGATAGCCATGCTTAACAGTTTGGGATACCAAACTCTCCAGGCCCAGTCCAGAGCCACAAAGATGACTTGCGCCCGGTCGTTCCCGATCTTCTTGAAAACTCTGGCCAGGAGTGGTATGGGCGGAAAGGCATACAGGAGGCCTGAACTAAACTCGAAACGAAAGGCGATTCAGAGCGAGAGCCATCTTGGAAATTCCAATACACAGAACTGCGGACGTGCACTTTCTCGGCGGTGGTGAACAGGGTTAACCAAGGTTCTCCCCATTTGTGATCCACTAAACATCTACGGCGGAGTTTGTCTGGCCTAGCATTCATAGCGCCCTCTAAGTGTTGAAGCACCAGGGAAATGCCCTGATGTTCCAGCTATGACCAGTGATGAAGAGCCTCTTGACCGAGTTCCATCCCCACCCAGGCTAGTTTGTAGCAGGACCACATGGCGGTGGTGTTGTCCATAAACACCTACACTAGCCTTCCTTGGATGGAGGGCAGAAGGGAGAGGGGTCTGCTGCTGATCCAATCACGGTTCGTTAACCACCACTGCAGATCTTTTGCAGTCTCCTCCGAAATCTGGACCACATTGGAGAAATTCTCCTGATGCTGCGCCCAATGGTCCTACTGCAGAACCCACATATGCATGCGGGCATGCCTCACAGCAGGGTGCAGGAGGCCATAAGGCTCAGCAGCCTCAGAGTCAGTCTCACCAAAATCTATAATAAAGGCTGAAACATCAGTATCATAGCCTGAATATCCTGGAATAGCAGTTTGGGACGATAAGCCGAAACTGCACTGTGTCCAGAACAGCTCAGATGAAAGGGAGCGTCTGAGAAGGAGTTAGGTGTGATTTCGGCACGTTGATAGTGAAACCCAGGAAGTGCAGGAGATCTGCTGTAGTCTAGAGGTGGGAGATGACATGCTGGGGCAAGCCTGGCACCCTTGATCTCCGCACATGAACTGCAACCACTGCCATCACCTTAGTGAACACTCGAGGGGCGCTGGTAAGGCTGAAAGGAAGCACAGAGAGCTGAAAGAGTTAATGGCCCAATGAAAACCACAGGTAATGCTTGTAGGCACGCAAGACGTGAATGTGAAAGTATGCCTCTTGCAAATCTAATGCTACCATCCAGTCTCATGGGTCCAGGGCAGACAGGACTTGAGTGAGTGTGATCACTTTAAACTTCTTGAGGAAGAAACTGCATAGGTCTAGGATAGGACGAAGGTCTCTGTCCCACTTGTGCACCAGAAAGTAATGGGAATAACAATTACTTCTGGTGTTGGCATCTTATCTATGGCTCCCTTGGTCAAGAGACCGGTCACTTCCTGGCAGAGCAAAGAGACATGGGCCTCCATCAGACTGTCACAAGAGGGTGGCATGGGTGAAGGGGTAGTCACGACGGGAAGGGAGTAGCTCCTTTGGACAATCAGAAGAACAAAGCGGTCTGATATTCTAGACCTCCAACGGGGCAGTTGATGGCTTATACTGCCTCCCACTGGGTGCCCATGATGGTAAGAGGGCAAACTACAAGGACTTGGATGTCTGCGACTGCCAGGGGAGCGGTGGACTGGCCTGACCTCTAGATGCCTGACCCATGGGGTCTGTGGGTACCGCGTTCTCGGCCACAAAGAGGCTGGGAAGCTTGTGTGTTGTGGTGGCTCGGCTAGAAAAGACACGGTTGGAAGCCCCTTCTGTGGCCAACGAAAGGAGGACTGTGGTTGAAGAGTGGCCATGGAAAGGCCAAAAGACCTAGTCATAGCTCTGCTATCCTTGAAGTGCTCCAGCGCGGAGTAATAAGCAATACTTGGACACTCTCGGAAAAGCCAGTTCTCAGTCAGGCATGGCGCTGTAAGGCCATCAACAAAGATACCACTCAGCCCGGCGAGTCGATTGTTTCCAGACCATATTGAATCATGAACTTGGCTGCATCTCTTCCATCAGCCATAGCTAGAGAGAATATGGCCTGGGCCTCCTCCGGGACAATAGGCAGTACCTGCGCAACCAAATCACACAAGAAATAGGAGTAATGGTCCAAAAGGCACCTGGTGTTCACAGACCGCAGTGCCAGGCTGGTGGTCGAAATTATTTCTTTCCTTGGGTGTTCATCTATTCGAGGGTGTGGGGAGATGAAGACTTGGACCACTAAGCTCTCCGGGATAGAGTGTTGTGTGAAACTTTGGGGTGCCCTGGGGCAGGCGGTGGCGCCAAGCAATCAGCCTGTTCACAGGACCTCCTTTGCAGAATTTGGACCAATTCCCCCACAGGACATCTGTGAGGGCTTCATTGAATGGGAAAAGAGGTTCTCAGGTGGTCACTCCCAGCTGAAGCACCTATGTCAAGAGGCTAGCCTTGACTGCCACTGAGAGTAAGCTAAGGTCCTGGATCTCGACCGCCCTTCTCACCACCATAGCAATAGAAGCCTCCTCCGCCAAAGCCACAGTGGTGGGAGAAAGCAGGTCAGTATCTAGAGAGGTGATATGAAAAAAATGGTCCGTGACTGACTTTAGAAAATCAAAATACAATTTGTCATATATGTGTCGCCATACCAGTCAACCACTAGTAGTCAATACAATTAGAATGCAACTTCATACCATGGAGGTGGAAAACGGAATAACTCAAAACATACAATATATGTGAAACCAGGGATGCGCCAATACAGGGCCTGTACCGCGTTTCATCCCTACCGTCTGATGTTGCATTTATGCACTTACAAAAAACTGCAAAATATGTTGTAAATAATTTGCTTTGGACAGGCCGCTTTGTACTGCTCTATTTAAGCAGTTTGTTGTTAAAATATTGAAGAGTGTGTAGATTCTGAACCTAGTGACTTTCATTTCTCTTTATCCATCACAAGCACACCCCTCCTCCACCCTCTTTTCTTGAGCAATTCTTCAATTACCTTGATGATAAAGGATTCCTGTTTTTCAATTAACCTTGACTAAACTCATATATATAAAATGAATATACTGAACTAAAGTTGGCGCATCCTTTTTTTCACATATATTGTATGTTATGAGTTATTCCGTTCTCCCCTTCCAGGGTATGAAGTTGCATTCTAATTGTTTTGATTACTAGTGGTTGACTGGTATGGCGACAAATATGACAAATTGTATTTTGATTTTCTAAAGTCAGTCACGGACCATTTTTTTCATATCGCATTGTACCCAGGTCTTGTGGCGATTATTGGGTTACCCCATTATTTTGCAATGAGTATCTAGAGAGGTGTCCAGTTCGCTTGGATCCTCCAATTCCTCACACCAGTCCAATGTTGGGGTCTAGGGGCTGGTATTCTTTAGGGTCAGCGACCTCTCTCAATCCTCGCTGAGTCCCAGCCAATAGGAATAGGGCTCAGGCTCCAGCCTGGAAGGCATGGCTTCAGTCGACGCCAGAGTCAGATTCGGACTATGCCTTCTGGGCTCCGTGTTAGAGCTTGGGATGAGAATGGTGACGGCGATGCAGCGCCGATCTAAATCCATCCGTGGATCCAAGGGGCCCAACTGGAGCAGTTGGTGGAGACGCTGGCGGGGAACCAGTGGGGGTTCCTCCCAAACACGTAGGGCCGGAAGGCAAGCCAGCCAGAACGGGCTGCCCAAATACAAGGTTCATGGCCTCATATAACTCACAGGCTCAACTGTGGAGCCAAGCCTCGAATGACTATGCTCCCTTGTCTCGTCGGATGACTTCGATGGACTGGGCGAAGTCCAACACATTTTCAACGCCTTACTCTTATGGGACTTACACGATGACTTGCGAGTGCGATGAGGTTCTTGGGCTCCACAACCGATCCTAGGACCTTCAGCTCGATCAGGATTGAGACCGTCGCAAAGTCGCATGGAACAGCGTAACGTTTGACAGCAAGAGTTTCAGGGAGAACTCCCTCAAGGCCTTGGGGTGCATGGCGTGGCAGTCGGTGGAGGCTGTCGCGTCGTGGTCGCGCTTAAAGCAGCAGAGGCAAACAACATGCGGGTCCATCACTGACATCTGTCGATGACAGGTGCCACAGGGCTTGAAGCTGGCGTTCCTAGTGGACATCCTGCCACACCAGGAGAAAAATCTCAAAAAGACTTTGACAAGAAGTTGAAAACGGACTGAGGGTAGGTCTCTCTGGATCTGCGGTGACTGGCGTGGAAAGAAAAGAACTGACATCAGCGCACTGAGGTAGCGCCTATATAGGCATTGCGCACGCTACTGCCGGCGCAGACGACACGCACAGCAGAACACCACCACATACCAGCACTCAGGGGAACTGCTCACGAAAAAGTTCTGAATCCAGTTCGATGTCTATGGATAATTCTAAGGTAAGAAATCTGCAGCTATAAGTCTCTATTAGATGTTAGGGTCACATTGAAGAGAACAGTTTCAACAACTTCAATCTCTTAGAAGCGGAATGTGCTTTTTTAACAATGCAAAATGTGTATTTTTTCTAATATTTGACATCCTTAACTACTTAATTCAGTATTGTTCTCTTTCTACTGCAGACAACCAAACAGTCCAGCATTTCACTTACAATATTCCAGGTGTATCCCTAATTAAGGGTGAATGGTAACGCCATGCCCTCCGACCCTACCCTTTTGCAAAGCATGAAGAGTGTCTGTCACGGCTGAGCAAAGGTCAGACTGACACTCTTCATGGTCGGGTCAGGCAGCCAGGGACTGTACATGTGTAAATGTGGTGGTGCCTGGCAGCCTGAGCCAGCTTTGCTGGACTTAAGATTTCACAGCCTGTAAGCATGGCCTCAGCTCAGCAGAGCTCTGCAAGGTCATCACCGTCATGACAATGGGAAGCGTCACTGCTAGCCTCGGATAGAGACGCTTCAGTTCTAAACCCTGAAGTGCCCAGGACTGAGTGTTTATCATGACACCCAGTCAAAGATTGGGGTGAGGTCTGCAACTGTCACTGATATCATCCCACTATGTGAGGAGATAGGGAAGGCCCTCCTATCATTGGTGGACTCATGACAAGGTCAGCCAATGAAAGGAGGCAGCAGTATCATCCTGCTTTCCCTTCCCACCTCAAAGCATCCAGTTCCTTTGTGTGTCTTCTGCTTCCCCAACAAAATGTATTCAACCCTCTGGACCTGCTGACATCCGGTAAGTACTTTTTATAATTTTTGGGTACATGTGCGCATGTATGTGGGGTGCATGTGTGCGCACTTGCAAATGGGTGGGTGTGAGTGAGTGTGCATGTGGATGAGTAAGAACATGTGTGTGCGTGTTTGTGTCTGTCTCACCACTACCTCCAATTATGGGCCGCTACTGCTATTTTCAGTAACATTACCTCCTTTAATAACTTCCACTAAAATAAACATGTAATTTAAAAGATACGTAATAAGTAATGTGTAATATGGTTCTATATATTCCATCTCAGGGTTCTATACGTACAATCACACACAATAAAAAAGTTAAGACTAATAAAAAATGAAAAACAGAATATATAACAAAATAAAGTGATAAAGCACAAAAAAAATTAAGAAATAAACTAAACAAACATAACTTAAGTTAAAACAATAGGTATGATGTAAAGAACAATGTATTTGTATAAATGCTTACCTACGCAGCATTGTGTTAGATGATATAGTGCGTTTGATGCAATTGCATGGCAATATAAAGGGAATATATGATGTTACAGCGCGATCAAATACCACGCGGTAGGTTACAACGCGGACGTTACATCGTCCGCGTTATTACCACACATGACATTACATCGCAAGTCGTTTCTACAACTTGCACTAGGTGGCGCGCTGGAATTAGGAATAGTATAAATTACTATTCCTACTCCAGTTAGCGCAACAGCACGGAATGTGTTGGACTTAAAATCCAACACATTCACCGGTGTTGCACGCCATCTAGTGACTTGCGATGTAATGCCATGCATGTATCGTCCGCGTTGTTACCAACACGCGTGGTACTGACAGCGTTGTAAACGCTGTCTCCCATATTAAGGTGGTGTTATTTTGACATACAATTGTCTGGGAACAGATAAAGAAAGTACAGTGAAAAACCAAGTGCCTCTTGGGTTTGTAAATGGAAAGGGACTCTTTATACTTTCTGGACACCCAGTTCTTTAAGTAGGAGAAGGGCACCGTTAATCAGTAAAACAAAAAGGGATCATATTAAGTATCAACATGCTGCCAAAAGTTGATGTTAGTTTTTTAGCACATTGTGCAGTTTATTGTACATCATGTCTTCTCCCAAAGGATTGGAATGTAACCTCTGCAAGACCCTTTAGGAGACGGGTGTCAGTTATAGACCCTCATTTGTTGTGTTTCTATTGCTTGGGTTGATTATTCCTCGTGACTTAGGTCAGAGACAGCACCCCAAGGCACGGGGGGAAAGGAAGTCAAACTCTATGTTAGCATCAGTAAAGGTGGGGTTTCATTCCCCTTCGAGCTAAAACCAGATTGCAGACGAGATTAAAATCTAGATCTAGTTCTCGACAAGAGAAGCACCGTAAGACACACCAGAAGGAACACAAACATTAAAGCAATAAAAAACAGAAAGTGAAGGAGTAATCATCATCTCATGAGTCGTTTTTTTTCTTGCAATCAGCCCCACAGGTTCTCAATGTGAGCTTTCCTATGGTAGAGCTTTAGTTGGGCAGATACAGGGATTGTAGCCATACATACAATTTCTGTGACTCTTCCATCTGGGGTGCCTGTTTTTGGCTCCCTGTGAGGTTGGTGAGTCTACTTCTTAATCCTGGCTGAAGGTTACAAAGCCATGAACCTCAGTCTATCTCAACTGCTGACTTGGGGCAACAAATCCTCCCTAATAACTGGACTGAAGTAGTTTTGAAACCAAAGATGCGGACTTCAGCATCCTGAATTGCCACATTTTGGGGCCTTGATCAGAAGGTCTTCTGTTTCTCTGCTATCTGAAGAGGCTTTACTGTTTGTGAAAGACGCAGTTCAAGACAAATTGATGGAGAAGAAATTCCTTTATATTCCTAAGTTCACTGAAAAGTTGTCATACATGATACAGTGTGACTTAGGAGTACAGTAATGCACATTGTTCCTAACTTTAATCCTGAATGCTGGTTTCATGGTGCTTGCAAAGGCCCATTGATTTTAGACAGTAACAAGTGCTTCCTACCATTTCCAAGGGTGCTCTATATATGGATGGACCCCATGATGTCAGCTACTGTCCAACAGTGCAGGTTGACACATGAGAACTTGGTAAAAACATCTGTTACATGAAAAAAAGGAGAAGAAAAGGAGTTTGAAGGTGCACAGCAGTAGGTTAACTAGGACACATTGGATCTTGCTGAGTGTACCATAATATGACATAATGGGTGGATGGTAGTGTTGGATCAGAGGATGTTGAGTGACTGCCACTATGAACAGTCCTGTATTGGGACATGTAATTAGTATCAGAGCTTAATTTGTAAAAAAAAAAAATGATAATAAGTGCCAGGGCCCTTGTCAGGATGCCACTGCAGCCTGCACTACCTAACACACACCTATGAGTGAGCCAATTCGGAATAATTCAGCCCCAACCCGCTCGAAACATGGCTTTGGCGGCAGTTATTAGCCATTTCTTTTATTGTACATTGAATTACAAAGAAACTGCTTTCGTACTCATTTCAAAATTAAACACACAGTGTCGCCATGTGGCAAAGCATAATAAGTGCTGACAAGTAAGTGTCGGTGCTGAACATGTATAAAGCGGTAGACAATTTAGCTTTACTATGTGGAATCCTGTCCTAAGGATACTGGCCCAACATTTTGGTGAAGTGGCATATCATGGAGGTACTTTAGATAACATGACACTGTTGGGTTCAACAACAGTGACATTTAAAGGCATGACAGGAGTTGTAGATCATGAATACTATTCAGACAAAATATTATTAGGAAATTAGTGGCGTTTGAGATCTTGCGGTTGGCTAGGACTGCAATAGGCCTCACGTTGGACTTTACTGTGGAAAATTACAGATATGGGAAATTTTGCGACACAAACATTTGTTGAGTGCACACCTTTGCGACACCAATGGTGGTTATGACAAGGGTGTTTGTTGTGTGTAGACAATATAGACGAGAGACCTGTGAGGACACCAACAACACAGACTGCAATAACTAATGCGTTTGCAATTAAAATCTTTGTATATGTTTAAATAAAAATGTCAAAAACTAAACATACAGCAACCTTTATCTGCATATGTTGAAGTTGACTTACCAGACTGTTATCAGTCTGGTACAAGTGGCCAATCTAAAGGCACAACAGGGAGGTGGTGGCAGGTGAATGAGGGGAGTTGCCAAACTCTGGTAGAGACAGTGGAGATATTTTATGGCACCCTAGAGATGCTATTAAACCTACCTGGCTAGGCGCTGGGAATAACAGTCGAACCAGCTCTGATTGAGCCCGTCATTTTTTTCTTTCCAGTAGCTGTTCAGGAAATTAAAACTGATACACATACTTGGAATGCACTGCAAAGTCGAGGGAGCTGGTTTTGCAGGCAAACACAAGCAAGAGATGTGTTTTCACGAAATAGCACATCAAATGCTGATAGTGGCCTTCCCAATGCATGGAAGTAGTTGTGATAATGGTATTGATATTAGTGGTTGTGGTATTAGTGGTGTTATATTAAGGTTATTGATATTAATTGTGATGTTGACTGGTGGTTTTGTTTCATTAGTGGCGGTGCAGTATAGCTGTTTGCCAGACCCTGCTTGGGAGGGTTTCACAGGGACGCAGGAGCTACCATGCCTCACACAGTGGCTAAGATCCTCTGAAGTACTGAGGTACGCCCTATTATGGCTCTTCAAATTAGGCCAAGTACAACTCAAATTCAAAGAACACAAAAAGGGAAAGGATTATTTAAAGACCAGCAAGTATTGACTTCTCTTATATATCTAAACACGAGGAATACTCAGGTCTATCCACTAGTATGGCAGGGTGTTGCCAACTAGAGAGTAGTGTGCAGTCTGTGTTGCTTTACACACATGTGTCTGGTAGAACAAAAACCCTTGCCCACCCTAAGGTGACATGCTTCATCATAGGGTTCCTCCTCAAACCACAACTAGGTGGTGTAGGGTACAACTCCTACCACTGGGAGGAGCTATTTTGAATGAATGTGCCACAAGTGTGGGGTGGTGTTGCAGAGTGCTCAAAGAGAAGCAGTGTGAACTAAAACTATTTGTTGGTGCAATACAACTAGTTTATTAAAGATAGGATTAAAAACGGAGTATTGGGGGGACCTTCGCCCCCAAAATGAGAGTAGTGAACATGTTTCTGCCCTTCTCTTGCCCATTATTAGGTGTGGAGTCATTTGTCAGGACCTAAGCTTGTCACACTGCTTACAAATTCCTTGTAGAAAGATAAATCATAAAAAACATGAAGAAAAAAGAGGACCCAGCAGGCACAGTGAGAATGAGTGAACTGCAAAGTCACAGCCCTGGTTTATTCCTGCCAGGAATGCTAGAGTAGAGGCCTCAACCTGACAATTGCAGTTGCAGACAACAGTGGATTGTACTAGTCTTCCCCTAAGACACAGAGTGTGAACAATTGTTGAAACCAGTTTGATTGCTAATTAGGGACCTTTTTAGATGTTAAGAAGATACCACTCTACATAACGCAGAAGAGCGAGAGCAGTGAGTAATCTGAGGTTAGATAGAGCATTACCAAACGTAACTGTTCTTCCTATTAAAACTTCTAACTGCACATTTAAAATTTTAGAAGGAGATACTAATACAGTAACTGCCAGATAAAGGGTCTGTGGAATGGACTCGTACGAAAATATCATGCAGGACTAAGGGGGAAAAACATTCTTCCTATTGGACCGGTCTATCAAGGCAATAGTGCTTCATAAATGTATGCAACGTGGGCCACTTCGCCCGGGTTATGTCGAGGACATGCACTTCATGTGCCAACGCAGTGGTAACAGCCTTAGCCATGTTGGACTGGGCTCTCAAACCGTCTGGCAGCTGCTTCTTGACAAGTGCAAAGCAGATCTCAATACAAAAGGTATCCCCTCAACAGGGTCCCTTTCTGGAAAGCCTTCCCTGTTTACACCCCAGAGACCAACTCAAAAAGCTGATAATTCACACAGTGGTCTTTGGTACGATCAAGGGAAAAGCCAAATACCTATTGGAGGCCAATTGATGAAGCCTCTACTCCTATTTCAAGGGGGAGGAAGGGCTGAAAAGATGCTGGCAGGGTGGGTCGATTGCCCCATGTAGACAGGAGTTATGATTTAAGGCAAAAAGGTCGCCCGAGTCCTCAGCACCTGTTTGGCCGGGAAAAAGACAGTGTAGGTTGGTTATACTGATATTGCCTGAAACTCACTCATGCAATGCACTGAAGTAATCGCAACAAAGAACACAGTCTATAAAGGCCAGAGAAGCCAACTGTGCATCAGCTCGAATGGTACACACATGAGATGCGTCAAGACCAAATTAAGGTCCCACTATGGTACCACAAACAGTCTGGGAGCAACCGCGTGTCAAACCTTTACTAAACCTCATCACAAGAGATGATTTAAACAAAGATGGTTGGTTCTGTAAAAGTAAAAAAGCCAAAAGGGCTGATCAATAACCTTTACTAGTGTCCACTTCAAGGCCTTGCTCGCCAAAGTCAATATGAACAAAAGAACATCCAACAGCTTGGCATGTAAAGGGTCATTCTAGCAGATACCACACCAGACGACAAATTTGTCCCAGCAGCCAGCAAAAATGGATCTCGCGGAAGGATGCCTAGGCGGCGAGGGTGACATCCACAATTTCAGGCGGCAGATCAAATGTAGTCAACTGCCGCTGCTCAATATCCACAAATCGGAGGTGTAGATTGCACAGGTTTGGCTGAAATGCCCTGCTGCGGAGACGGATCTGGGTATCACACTCTCCTGGCTCCATTTAGAGCCACTAGGATGAGTTGGGTCCAGTCATTCTTGATCTTTTTTCAGAGCTCATTAAAAGAGGGTAGCTGGGTATGTGGGAAGGCTTACAATAGTCCAGTGATTCATTCCAACCAGAATGCATTTCCTAGAGAGTGTGCAGGAAGGCAATCAAAGTTTGAAACCCAAAATTAGACTGAAGGCCTATGTCCTTTTGCGCTTTACGGAAAAAACAAGAGCAGCAAGCCACTCCTCTTTTTGAATGTGTGGAACCCTCTCAATAGCACCTTTGGAAAGTAACTTTTGCATCGCCTGTAACAGAAGGGCAGATGCTTCATTGAAAGTAACTCTGATGTGGGGAGGTGAAGATTTGACAGGCAAAAATAAAGGGTAGGGTATATCCATGGTCAGCAATTTATAGGACCTATCTTTCAGAAATAATGGATCGCCACTCTGGGAGGAAGATCTTCTTCCTATCTCACCGCCAAAACCTGGAAACACCCTGGCTCTCCACCTCAGAATATCCTCGTTGCTGACTCAATGCAAGAAGGATCTCAAGACCTGGCTCTTCGACTGAACCTCTGCGCCCAGTCGGATTCGCTGCCCCCGCACCTCCCCCCACCCCCCTGCCAGTGCCTTGAGACCCTCACAGGCATGTAGTCTCGTTTAACAAGCATTGATTGATTGATTGATGATGAATTCTGCCCCTTCGCAGGATGGATGTGCGCCACTAAGGGCAAACTAAAGTGGCTTTGTGGCTGTCGCTGCAGGAGAACGGGACTTGAAGGACTGGTGTTCCTGCTGGACTGCATAATATCTGCAAGACCCATGTCCTCTGCATTGAAAGGACTGGGGTAACTGCTCTATTGGTTGTTGCCATTGTCTATACTCCAGCCCCTTCGAGTAGCCTCTACATTTTTTGAACATATGTGGAAACTGCTTGGTAGAGATCAACATGGACAGTGCGTTGGGCTTCTGTCTTTATTATTTCACCAAAAAGGCTTGAGTCATTAAAACATATCCATAAGAAAAGCTTGACCATATCCAGACAATCCAATGGAACGCATCTATGTATGTTGGTGGAGTAAAAACTGCTACAAACCCCCCTCTCTGGCAATAGGTAGTATCTAGACCAGCGCGAATTACATATTTGGGAGTGCCTTGTCCATTATGAATTTTCGTACTGAGAGAAAACCCTGAGATCTTCCGGAACTGCCAGCAAAATCTCGCTGACCATGTCCTATAGAGTACACACATAGTAAACCAATAAACAGACAGCACTAATTGTATCTCAATGCAAGGCTTGTAGAGAAGAACATACATTTTCTAAATGCCTCAGTCCTCTTGGACTCCATATCCTGAGTGGTGGTGAGGAATGTCCTAGGGTCCAACTTGCAGGTTTAAATCAGAACCACAAGGCTCTTTGAAGTAGGATATGTAGTGAGAAAATCAGGATCACCCGGAGCCGGCCTGTGATGCCTGGCTACCTGCCTACTCATCAGTGGGAAGAAACACTTCTTTGACTAAGTGCACAACAAGATACTGGTGAGAACCTTGTAAAGTTTCTGCAAGGATGTTCGTTTTGGTCTCGAAAGGCAGCAGCTGAAAATCCAGGATCCTAGCTCTCTTACCATGGTAGTCCAAGTGGCCACTCAAACTCTGTTTCAGGGGTGGTGTCAAGCACCCTGGACTCTTGTAAGTCTATGTAAATGTTGTTAGGGAGAAGAAAACCATGCTCCTCTCCACCAAGATGTCCATCTGGGGGTGTACCCTGTTCAGAGACAAAGCCAAAAAGAAAATGGAGGCTCTGCTAGCACTTCCGTCCCGATAGAGGCACTGGTTCAGAGCTGAATGACAACCATGGGCTCTTTTGTAATCTTGTAATGTGACATCAGTCAAGATTGGGCTGAAGTCGGTTCTACGTCTTCAGCTCTTCCAGTGCTGGTGTTGACGAGGAAAGGCCCAGAGCAGGTCTTGGAGCTGGATAGATGTCAGTACTGGAGCCCATAGGCTGTTTTCATATATACAGGACCTGCCGCCTGAAAAAGGTATGCTTCTGGACTGCCTTCCCCTTCCTACCACCAGCAAAGCCAATACACAGATGTTTATCTACCCGATGCTCATTTGTGCACTCAATGTAGAAGTTAAGAGCACTTCTAGGGTACAACTTTCAATTGCCACGGTAAGGCAAAGAAAGCAGGGAGGGTGATGCACTGTCCCACATGGAATGGTGACACCACTTTTGGCAAAAAAGAGGCGTAGGATTGTAGCACCAATTGTTTTGAAAGAAGGTGGTATATAGGTGTTGCACGGACAGTGCCTGCAGCTTTCTAACACGAAGTGAAGAAGTAACTGTGCAATGGAATATTGTCTTAATTGCCTGCAATATTTGTGAGCAACTGTGCATAGGCTCAAAGGGCGTGCTCTTCAAAACCGTAAAGTGTAGGTTAAGATCCCACTGAGGCATATTAAACATTCCACACAGTAGCATATATGAGAGCCACTTTAAAAACGCATCACACCTTGCGGCTTGAATAACATAGGTTGCTCAGGAAAACGTAGAAAGGCCGAAAGAGCCGACAAGTAATCTTTAACAGTGCCCATCGCAAAAGCTGGCTGGACCAGAGATAAAAAGAATATCAAATCATTGGTCAGTTTTGATTTGAGAGGATCAACTTTAAGGTCTCTGGACCAATCAAATAACTTGGTCTAATAAACAGAATGAACAGGTTTGATGGATAGACAACTAGTCACTAGAATAACATTCACTGCTTCTGCAGACAAACTGAACCCATTCAATTGGTGCTGCTCAATCTCAACGCAATAAAGTGTAGGATGTAAGGAGTTAGGTTTCTCAACCCATCCTACTGTTAGTCCAAGTGGCCACTCAAACTCTGTTTCAGGGGTGGTGTCAAGCACCCTGGACTCTTGTAAGTCTATGTAAATGTTGTGAGGGAGAAGAAAACCATGCTCCTCTCCACCAAGATGTCCATCTGGGGGTGTACCCTGTTCAGAGACAAAGCCAAAAAGAAAATGGAGGCTCTGCTAGCACTTCCGTCCCGATAGAGGCACTGGTTCAGAGCTGAATGACAACCATGGGCTCTTTTGTAATCTTGTAATGTGACATCAGTCAAGATTGGGCTGAAGTCAGTTCTACGTCTTCAGCTCTTCCAGTGCTGGTGTTGACGAGGAAAGGCCCAGAGCAGGTCTTGGAGCTGGATAGATGTCAGTACTGGAGCCCATAGGCTGTTTTCATTTATACAGGACCTGCCGCCTGAAAAAGGTATGCTTCTGGACTGCCTTCCCCTTCCTACCACCAGCAAAGCCAATACACAGATGTTTATCTACCCGATGCTCATTTGTGCACTCAATGTAGAAGTTAAGAGCACTTCTAGGGTACAACTTTCAATTGCCACGGTAAGGCAAAGAAAGCAGGGAGGGTGATGCACTGTCCCACATGGAATGGTGACACCACTTTTGGCAAAAAAGAGGCGTAAGATTGTAGCACCAATTGTTTTGAAAGAAGGTGGTATATAGGTGTTGCACGGACAGTGCCTGCAGCTTTCTAACACGAAGTGAAGAAGTAACTGTGCAATGGAATATTGTCTTAATTGCCTGCAATATTTGTGAGCAACTGTGCATAGGCTCAAAGGGCGTGCTCTTCAAAACCGTAAAGTGTAGGTTAAGATCCCACTGAGGCATATTAAACATTCCACACAGTAGCATATATGAGAGCCACTTTAAAAACGCATCACACCTTGCGGCTTGAATAACATAGGTTGCTCAGGAAAACGTAGAAAGGCCTAAAGAGCCGACAAGTAATCTTTAACAGTGCCCATCGCAAAAGCTGGCTGGACCAGAGATAAAATGAATATCAAATCATTGGTCAGTTTTGATTTGAGAGGATCAACTTTAAGGTCTCTGGACCAATCAAATAACTTGGTCTAATAAACAGAATGAACAGGTTTGATGGATAGACAACTAGTCACTAGAATAACATTCACTGCTTCTGCAGACAAACTGAACCCATTCAATTGGTGCTGCTCAATCTCAACGCAATAAAGTGTAGGATGTAAGGAGTTGGGTTGAGAAACCTATCCTACTGTTGAGACAAGAGGTCAATTCGAAGAGCCACCAGGCTTAGGGAGCAGATGCTCAGGCTGAGAAGAGAGTGGTACCACACTCTTTTGATCCAATCCAGGGCTATCAGAATGATCTGAGCCCATTCAAGTCTGACATACTGTAGACAGGAAGCAGGAGAGAAAATGCCAGGAAAGCATACATGCGACCAGAGTCCCATTTCAGGAGCAAAGCGTTCTCAGGAAGACATCATGGTGGAAACTCCAACGTGCAGTAGTTGGGATACTGCATTCACAGCAGTAAGAAAATAAGCTACTTACCTGTAACTGAAGTTATCCCGTATAGGTATCTATCATATACTGATACAAATACATCCCGTCCCCTTTTTCTTTGTATTGGGGTGACTCCATAAGTTTTGGTGTATAATGGCACTAGGCCATCAGTTTAATAGCCTATCTATGTCGTTTATAAAACAGTCCCTCGGATTTTCAAGCACAAGTGGAACAAACATCCCTAGTCATAAGGGAAGCCTCCCAGGGGAGGAGGGTGTGTAGCATGTGAATCTATGAAACATACCAATACTGGATAACTGCAATTACAGGTAGGTAACATATTTTCTTATCCAGTATTGGATCTTTCATAGATTCACATGCTTGAATCAGAATAGCAAGCAGTACTGCAGGTAATTTAAATACCCTTAGAGGTTGATGGGCCACAAAGCAATACACCTTTATATTAGTCCATATATAAATGAAATAAATATATATTAAAAAATAGACCATATTGAGATTGTAAGCATTCAGATCTAACTTTTAGCTAAATAAATGTTAACAAAACCATCAAGTAGCAAATATATTAGCAGTGTTTGGGATGAATGGGGATATGGGAATATGCATATTCCAGGTCCAGAGATGTCATGAAGTCTCCGCTGTTCAGGAGGGAAAGGATGGCAGAAAGCAAAATCATCTGAAAGGATTGCTTGTGGAGGAATTTGTTTAGCTTCCTGAGATCTAGGATGGGTCTCTAGTCCCTTGATTTCTTGCGTATTAGAAAAAGAACAGGAGCGGAATACTCTTCCCTTTTGTGAAACCAGAGCCTTCTCTATTGCTTCCTTAGCATTGTGAGGGCCTCCTTTCTCAATAAGTGAAGATGAGGGGGTGCGCTCCCCTTTTTGGAGTGTTTGGTGGTCTTTCTGTAAGCTCCAGGGTATGGCCATAGGTGACTATGTCCAAAACCCATCTGTCTGAGGTGATGCTTTCCCAATGATGGAGGTAATAGGAGACAGACAGACAGACAGACAGACAGAGAGACAGAGAGACAGAGACACACACACACACACACACACACACACACACACACACACACAATGAATAATCACCTCTATTTAAAGAAGCTCACCTAATTAGAATAGATGGTGTAACACTGCCTGGTCTACAGCTGCTTCGCTGCATAGATTTTAGGCAGTAGTGCTGCGTAAACGTGTGGGTGGTCTTCCATGTTGCAGCACAGCATGTTTTCTCCAGCGGACTACCTGAAAACAGAGCAGCCGAAGTGGACACTGCTACTGTAGAATGTGCTTAAGTTTTCACCGTTAGGGTTTTGCCCGTCTTGGAGTGGCAAAACTTAATTGTTGCTGAAATCCATCGTGCTATTGATGCTTTAGTTACTGCAGTCCCTTGATGACCTTGTCCATAAGATACTAGTAGCTGATCTGTTTTGCAGACATGATTAGATCGGTGGAGACATCGTTTAATGTCCAATGTATGGGGAGCACTTTTCAGCAGGTGTAGCTGGATTGGGGGGAAAAAGTTCAAAGTATGATAGGCTCATTGAGATGAAATTGAGAAGGAACCTTTGGAATTAATGTTGGGTTTGTTCTGAGAAGTACAAACTCTTCTGTGAAACGTATTAAAGGCTCTTGTGTCATAAAAGCCTGTAATGCGCTAACCCTTCTGGTAGATGTGAGAGCGAGTTATAGAGCAACTTTCCATGTGAAAAGCTTTAGGCCAGACTTGTGAATGGGTTTGATAACTGTTTCATTCATTGCGAGAGGACCACATTGATATGCCATTCTGGGGGGAGGAGCTCACACAAATGGGAAAGCTCCGATTAGCCCCTTAATGCTTTGCGTTATGAATCTTGTTTGACAGAGATAGAGTCTGTGTAGAGCGTATGTACCTTGAAATGGTTGAAGGGTGAATTTTGACAGATGCATGAACATGCCTGACTTGGCAAGCGAGAGAAGATAAGGCAAAATATGTTTAGGAGATGCTTCAAATGGGTGTAAGTGATTCTGCTGACACCATGAATAGAATCCTTTCCATTTTAACTTGCACGTTTTATTTGAGCCTTCATCCCTTGCTTTGGATATGACGTTTCTGCATTCTTGATTGATCTTAAAGTCTCTGAACTCCGAGAACTCAGGAGCCAAGCGAGCAAGTGGCGAGAGGCTGGATTCGGATGCAAAATCTTACCCTGGTGCATAGTCAGGAGCATTTGTGTTGTTGTAAGGCATATGGAACCAGTCTCTGACAGGATGAGCTCTGTAAACCAGTGCTGCCTGGGTCACCTGGGAGCGATCAAAATGAGGCAACAGTGTTCTGCTTTCATTTTGATGAGAACCTTGGTAATTAGCGGGAGGAGGGAAAAACATATGCATAAATTTCGGACCATCTCATCGAAAGTGCATTCCCACACGAATCTGGGAGGGGATATCGAATGGCGTAGAACTGGCATTTGGTGTTGCTGTTTGTCGCAAAGAGATCCAATGCGGTTTCCCCCACAGCGAGAAGATCTTGTCTAGCTGTAATTAGCAGAAAAATGGCATTCAGCTCCAGGCTGCTGATGTGCATAGCCTTTTGACGAGTCAAGCACTTTCCTTGGATCTGTAGGTCTTGCAAGAGGCCTCCCCAGCCTTTTAGCGAAGCATTCGTGGTGACGACAATATCGAGTACCAAAGGCAGAAACGTGAGGCCTTGCGATGGATGAGATCTGTGAGCCCACCACGCTAGCGTGTCTAACATCCTTGGGGTTATGGTTATCAAGTCCTCAAAGTACTCTTCTGATTGAATCCATTATAGCTGTAGCTCTCCCTGCAATGCCTAAAATGGTCTCATTTTGAGGGTTATGCCAGCTGAACTAGGTTGATTGCGGAGGAAAACATGCCCAGTAGAGACTTGAACAGCCTCACTGAAATGTACTTTTTTCTTGAGATTTTGTGAGCCAAGTCTGCTAGTCTCATTTGTCTCTCCTCAGAAAGCAAGGCTTTGTTCAGAGTTATATCTAGGACTACTCCTAAAAAATGCATTGTTTGACTGAATTAAGGAATTAATTTATTTCATGTGCATAGTTACTAAAAATCATTGCAAAACAGAAACTTCAATTAAAACCGTAAGAACATGATAAAAGATAAGGTGCACATTTATAGTATCCATAAGCATTAAAAATGTTAAATAAGTTGGATCACTAACAGTAACATTGTTGCTGGTGTAAGGAATGCAGTCAGTGTTGCCAAATCAACCGCTGCAATCAGTGAAAAAAGGTACTTTACGGTGTTTCTATGCTGCTAACCACAATTGGGGCTTCACAGTTCTCCCTTAGCTGGAGCGGCCTCTGTTCTTTAGTTGGGTAGATGGTGCTAGGATCGCCAGTGTATAAAGCTGCCGGCAATTCTTAATGACTAGGCCTTCGTAGAGTGATTACTGGTAGGTTTGCTCTGAATCCCAGGTAAGGCATGATCTTATGGTTACATTTTTTGCTTGACTAATGTAAGAAATCTTACTAGTCTGCAATTTAGTTGTGGTGTTCCTGGTTCAAAGCATGTCTGAACTGCTTGCCTCCTTGAGTAATTCCCCTGTGGTTGAAGGGGATGTTTAGCAGCGGTCTCCTTTTCTGCCCCATCTCCGTACAGGAGCATAGTAGATCGATGATATCTCCCTGGCCATTTTTGAACAGGCTGTAATAAGTTGGGGATGATGCCCGCAGCCAAGGTGGAAGGTTCTGAGTGCATGGGAGCATGCCAAGGCGAAGTTTTAAGAATTTTATTTTCCTTGATTTTGAATATCCCATGTTGAAGTATTTTTGAGGGGCTAAAATCTTATAGTTATTCAAAGTCATCCATGCATGAGATCTGGCCTAAAAGGCGGCTTTATCCTCCATAAATGAAAGTTGATTTAGGGATTTCCAGACCAGCGTTTTAAAGCATGGGTGATGGATCTGCGTGTTCCAGAGGACAGAGAGCCAAGTGCTTGCCAGAGCCTGCTAAAGGTAGCTTCTTGCAGGGGAATTTTCCCTCTAATTGGATGTCTTGCCATAAGAGCTGGATTAGAGTGTTTGGGGCCGATAATCTGATCTTAGTCCAGCAGATGATGTATGCGCCGTACCTGGCCCATGAATACTTCCATAGGCCAAATTTGAGCCTTAGTTGCACCGGGAAGGTGTAGTTTGGGTTGGTTCTGTATGCTTTGGCTAGAGTTTTGTCCAGTAACTTGGCATCTCTGCCTCGCATTATTTCGCAGCGATAGGTTATAGTGGGTAGAATTCTTTGCCTGTGCTACCTTCAGGAGGGGCTTAGAGTTGGACCAGTTCGTTTTAGATTTTTTAATGTTCGTGCTAGCACCTGCCCTTTTCTTTTAATCTCTTCTTGATGTCGTGCTAAGGATCCTTGTTTATCTATGTAAACGCCTGGGTACTTATAAACCGACGCTGATTCTATTTGTGTGCCTCCCAGGTGCCAGGACCTTGCTAGTTTCCTCGTTATTAATGGTCATTGTCCATGTTTGTTTAAGATTGTCAATATGTTTCCTCTGGCATAGACCTGCATTTCATTAAGAAGGTGTTGCATGCCGACTGCAGTGTGGCTAAGCAGAATTACGTTATCGGCGTACAGGAGATTGGACAAAGTTGTGCCCCCCAGCCTGAGCGTGTGAGAATGGTTTGAGTTGAGAGTTTGTGGGAGATCTGCCATAAATAGATTGAATAAGGTAGGCGCCAACACACAGCCCCGTTTCAGGCCTTTGGTTTTTGTTACTCTTCTCGAAAGGTGGGTCCCTGTTCCCAGTTTCACCTGTACCCAGGTGTCTGTATGAAAGAGTGTTACATTTTTTTTTAGGAGGGCTTGTGTAATGCCCCAATGGCTAGCTTCCCCCACAGTCTCACCCTATCAACATTATCGAAAGCGGCGCTGAAGTCAATAAAACAAAGGTGCAGCAGCATTGTCTTGGATATTGCTGCATCAATAAGCAGAGAGATTGATAGGATTTTGGTTGTTGTACCTGTCTTTTTGTGGAAGCCTGTCTGGTTTAGTGGTATTATGTTGTTGGCATCAGCCCAGGCTGCGATTTCCTCCAACTCAGTTCACGCAAAGTATTTGGCCTCATTGTCCATCAGTTCCACCAGTCGGTAATGACCAGGCAAGGCCTTGTCACCGCTTTTGTGGATCGGGACAATCGTGGAGCATTTCCAAGAGTCTGGTATTATTCCCAGTGATCTCACTTCCAAGAATAGTGGTTGAAGAATACTTGCCCACTCTGCCGCCCTCTGTTTGAACAGGACATGTGGAATTCCGTTCGGGCCCAGGGCCCCTTCCTTTCTACCCTTTGCGATCTGCCGTCTAATTAGGAGCAGTTCTGCCGCATTCGTCTCCTCCTCCGGCAGTTGATCTATGTCGGAAGATGTTTGTAGGACTTCCTCCTAAATTGGAGTGCCTTCCGAAAGGATACCCAATAAGGCCCTGATTTGGGAAATTGTTTGATGAGCAGGGGAAGATTTTCGTTGATTTACAGTGAGACCCATCTTGAGAAATAGTGACAGGCAGGATTTCATAGCTGTGACAGCTTGCGTTACAGTTGAATCTTCAGCAGCCAGTCATCTAGATAGGGGAATACCTGATGACCTTGTTTCCTGAGAGCGGCTGCTACTGGGGCCAAACACTAGGGTGAATATGTGAGGAGCTGACTTGCGGCCGAATGGGAAGACTCTGAACTGGTAATGGGTACCAGCTACAGTGAACCGGAGGTATTAGCGGTGTTTGGGATGAATGGTCTGAGGTGATGCTTTCCCAATGATGGAGGCAATAGGAGATATTCGTACCTACAGGGTGATAAGAAGGTGGTGTATCTGGTACCAGGATGGGGTCATTTTTTGGGTCCTGTGTCCTGGCTTTGAAGTGGTGGCTTTCTGCAGAGACCTTGCTTAGAGAAACCCGCTATGGATGGTTGATGGTATGTTTGCTGTTGGTATGCAGACCTGTATTAGGGCTGGTAGCCACCCTTTTAGGTTGAGAAACCTCACCCATGTGCCCCCGAAAGGGCAATTTCCTGTACTGGAGGGTGCCGAGGGATCTGGCTGTGTACGTGTCGATCTTAATGGCAAGAAGTGTGTCATCTATGTGCTTACCAAACAGTGTGTCCCCCATCATACGCCATGTCAAGTATTTTAGATTGGACTTCGGGCATAAAAATAGTCACTTTTAGCCATCCCTGGTGCCTTAAAACAGCTGCGCCTGCCAGTTAACAAAATCCTGTGGAGATGATGTACATGACACAATCTATATTCTCAGAGGAGGTGTGTTAGCCCTCCTGTAAGATCTTCTTGGCTTCAAGTCTTCTGTCTTCCAGAATGAGGTCATTGATGGAACTGATATTGGACCACATCTGCTGGTCATAGCAGCCCAGAATACCAGGGAGTTGGCTGCATGAACTGTGATGGCAGACATGGTGGAGAACCTCTTGCCGATGTTGGCTAAACTGCACCCTTTTTTGTCCAGCGGCGCAGATATAGGAGCGGACAGGTTTTTGGATCTACATTGTGCTGCTTGAGAAATGACAGAATTAGGTGTGGGGTGTCCTGTTAGGCATGTAGGGGAATCCTCGGGGCTCTGTACTTCTTGTCAATATGAGGCAGGATAGCCGCAGCAGTGGCAGAATTCTCCATTATCCTGACTTCCTCTTGGCAGATGTAGTCAATGATGGGTATAGCCTGGACTAACTTTCTTTTCTTTTCCTTGAAATTATAAAGGAAACAGTCCACCTGCTTAACCAAAATAGGGATGGTGGAACCCGTTTGCCGCTCTTTCCATGAGGTTATGAAAACCCTCTGATGTCCTCTGCGGGCGAATCAACTGGATAATGGGGAGCTGGGGATGGTGTGGGTATGACGTAGTCATCCCAGTCATCTAGTGAAGGCGGAGGCTCAGAAATCTTCCCTTCTCTTTCATCATCAGATGACGATGGATCGTCCCTTGGTGGTGCCGCTATATGGGAAGCAGACGTCATTCTAGGAGTGGTGGGTGGAGGGATACATGCTGGATTAACAGGAGACACAGGTTGTGATGGTGTCACTGGTTGCTCCTCGGAAAGTTGCGGAAAACGTTTCCTGTAGTCAGCGAGCACAGCCTGAAGATCCAGAACCAAGGATATAGGCATTAGTACGTCATACTGTTTAGGTAGTATCTGAAGAGCTTATAACGTCTTTGATCAGAAGGATGATAAGAGTCTTGATAATACTGTCCCTTCCTCATCAAAGTCATCATCTTCCTGGCATTTTACGTGCAGCTCTGAAGGGCTGTGAGCTGGACCATCATCATTGGACTCTTCAAGGTCCAGTAAATGGCCTGGAGGCAGAAGTGGCACTTTGCTGGACGAAGTAACCTCAGAACGTAATGAGGTCTTGCTTATCTTTGTAATCTTGAACCTCATCGACAGTGACGTCGTCAGAACAATGCAAGTATTGTCTTGATACCTTTGCTCATGTTGTGCCTCTTGTAGACAATCGTTTTCGGAGTCATCACCGACTGAGTCTTCGCCAACATGATCATTGTCAGCTGGGTGGTTGTCAACTGGCTCATCAATGGGGCCATCATCCGTGGTGGTAGCATCAACGAGGTTGTCGACGACAGGATCTTAGTTGATGCCGCATTTTTGTTGACGAGTTGGGAACATCTATGGATGCGGTCGGCATAGATTTAGCCGTGGTCAGGCTTCACGACGAGGTAGTTGTAACGGTTGACGATCTTGCTATCAACGGTAATCATGTTGCCAACGGGTCCTTGACAGAGGATTCATGCCTTGTTGTCGATGGGTCTGAGGAGGTACGAGGATGATCATTATCCCTGTTAGAAGGTATCGATGGCGCAGATTGGGGTGTGCCTGAGGAGAATAGTTTTTGGTTCTTCTTTTTCTTCCAGCCCTTAGCCTGATTAGAAGTCTTCAGGGATTTCCTGCTCTCCTCAGAAGTCCCTTCATGAGACCTAGCTCTCTTGTGAGACCTAGGAGAGATAACACTGTCATCGTCAGAAGATGTTTTCTGAGTTTTGGCTTTTTGAAGCCACAAGCAACCTCCTTTCCTGGTCCTATAACATTTTTGAGGAGAACGTATGACACATTTTGTACTCCTTACCTTGTGCGGGGGGTAGAGGTAGTAAAGGCAATCCTTATGTGGGTCATCCACATGTACCCTTTTCTTCCCACAGGTCTTGCAGGGATGAAAAAGGCCTTTACTGTCAGACATTGTAGTAGCAGAGAAGCTTTCAATATTGTTCTTGAAGAAAAAACTGAGCACAGGTCAGGGAGACTCCTTTCAAACACGACGTGCGGTGAAAGTCTGAGGGACTCAGCCTCTCTTGGGCGTGTTCTAGAGGGTGCTAGCATCTGATTGGACCTGAGTGCCTATGTATGTTCAGCGACAGTGATCGGCATTGTCCACCGAGCTGGCGCGGACGGAGATTAGGATCCAGGCATTCAGAATCGCGAACTGCCGTAAGTAACTACTACGGTCCGGGGGTGAACTTATGGCTCTGCTGAGTCTCCCACTAACAAGTATAGAGGTAATACTTACTCACTTCCTTTATGAGAATTTGAAGATTATATTGATGTCTCTTTCGTGATCTCATGATTTTGTTGGCATCATCCGGAGACATACGTCCCCAGCGGGCGTTTTTAAATGACACTGCTATGTTGATAGATTCTGAGAGGACTGTGACACGCAATAAGTGACTTTCAGTCATTTTACTTGATTGCTTTATTTACACTCCTTTTTCTGGGGGGTGTTTTATGTTAACAGAACACTGCACTATTCAGTGTTTTTCCAGCGCCTTCTCGCTGACGCCAGAGGCCCGGTATACCAGGGTGAGTGAGATCCATGTCTGAGTATTGACTTAGGTTCATCCTGTGTTTGTCCCAACATTGAGATATATATATTTTTTAACACACTATCTCTGCAGCTACAATTATCACACTTGACTATTGCATTCCTTAAACTATTGAGAATTGTGGCTAACACATCACAGCATGTTATGTACTAGCACATCACCAAATACTGCATGACACCTCGTGGGTGCAGTTCACGAGGCGAGTTTATCTTATGATTGTTTACAGCAAATATGCTTGTTTGATTTGTATGTTTGTTCCCTTATTTTCTCTTTTACAGGCGTAATAATTCTATATTTCTAAGTAACCACTTATTAGGGTGCTGTAACAGTGGTAAGTATTAGTTGCTACCACTACCAATAAGTGTGTGAACTTTCTGGTCCTGAAGAATTGCGGCCAACTTGACCGATGCAAGAAACATGTTGACCACTATTCACTAGAGCGTAAATCAGACACCCTCACTGGAAGATTACGCATGCTACTGTTTTTAATTAAGAGTGGGACCTTCCTTATTAAAATTTGCTATTTAGGATCTCCACTACTTATTTTTAATACACTTAGTCTCACACGCACATCACAATAGGGCCCTCCCTTGCACTCACCAACCGGCAAAGAATGGAATAAAGATCTCCACTAAAAGGCGCCTCTGAGGTCGCTGATCGGGGATTGCAGCGCCGCCCCGATTCGGAGCAGACCTGATGATGATACCTGACATCTGGGCCACCTGCTGACGATATATGACAGCTAGTCTGCCGGATGTGTGAGGGTCTCTTTCCTAAAGGAGGAATCTCCTCCTGACTCATACTTTTCTACAATCTTTGACAGCCTTTATAGGAACAGCATACCTCTGTACGTTTAGATTCATGCCTGGGCTAAGTATGCTGGACCTGTCCTAAATAGTCCCCTGTTCCTCCTTTTTTCACATATAGCATCTGATTGGTCACAGTTGAAGTTTGGTCCTTTTTTTAAATAATAGCTTATGATAGTTATACATACTGCTTGATTATAGTACTGTGGACTCCCACCTTGACAGAAAATGATTCTAGCATGTGAATCTATGAATGATCCAATACTGGATAATGAAAGGATCCAGTCAGGGTATCCCCAACCAGGCAAAGATGTCTTGAACCACCTTTGGGTGAAGATGCCATTAGTGTTCTGCCAAACGTGGTCTGCTGAGCTCTTCTGTTGATCTCGACTGCCCTAGCATTCAGTGAACCTGCCAAATGGTTGACCATCAAAGGGATCCATCTGTGTCCTGCCAGTTCCAGAGACACACCACCCCCTGGCACAGAACCTGCAATCCCACACTGCCCTTCTCTTTGCTGTCCAACATGGCGTTTGTGCTATCTTTCAGGACCTGAACCAGCTTTCCTTTGATGGGTGGAAGAAAAGACCTCTAGAGCCAACCAAATGGCGATAAGATAAAGCAAGCTGCTGTGGTGCCTCTGATCTGCCAGAGACCAAAGGCCCCAGATCTCCTCTCCCAGCTGACCACCTCAGATTATGCATCCCTCACTACTATAAACTATGGGTAGGGTAGAAACAACAGTATACTGCAGGTCCAGATGGTAATTGACAGCCAACTGGAGGTCCTAAGCAGCATCCTCTGAAATACAGATGTTACCTGACTAGGAGTCCCAGTGTTAACTCTACTGCAAGCGTAGGCTTCACTGCAGAATCCAAGGGACCATCAGGGGTCAAGAGGCCAGCAAACCTCAGAGGAGTCCACACCGGAACTCAGGAATCTGTATGAAACATTAGGATCATAACCTACAAGTCTTGGGCTCAATGTGGGGATAGAGGAGTGACAGTTGTCAGCAGGTGGTCTACAAATGACTACGGCAACCCTACGTTCAGCAGCCAAATGTCGAGGAACAGAAATATATGCATCCCTGTCCGCCTCTATCACCTTTGTAAACAACAGAGGGGCTGAGGTGAGGCCAAAGAGCAGGACAATGAGTGGATTGTTTCTACCCCACTTCGAATCAAAGGATGTATGTGTGACTGCACAACGGGCATATGAAAGTATGCATCCTGCAAGTATAAGGGGACTATCCAGTGTTGTGGTTGCACGGTCAAAATCTTGAACTTCCGAAGGAATGTGTTCCGAAGTCAAAGGTCAAACACTGGCCCAAATCCTCCATTCTTTTAGATACAAAGAAACGGTGGGAGTAACACCCGTAAATCTCCACCTCCAAGAACCTGTCATTGACCCCTTTGACCAGCAGAGACTGAACTATCTGGGGCAAAATGGAGGCATAATGTGCTGAAGTCTGAACAGAAACAGGTGGAACCTGAGAGGAAGGCAGATGTGTAGAGAAGGGCATAACTATGCCTGACGATCTACAGCACTCACTGGTCTGCAGTTCTACCATGTCAGCTGAGCAGTAAAAAACAAACTGCCCCCCATTGGCTGGGGAATGAAAGCAGTTGACCACAGTTGCGACATGGAAAGAGGAAGATAATTCATGTGCATGGAGGTGCCCAAGACCTCTGCTGCCGCCTGGTCCTCTTGAGCCGTAAAAGGGCCGTGGTGATTGATGTATGGGTTTTGAGGGCTGCCCCCGGTTGTAGGCAAGACCCTGAGCACATCCTCTAAATTTCAGGGATAGTTGATGAAACTGACAGACTGGAGTAAGCATTTCTCAAGAGAGGAAATGCTTTAGAATTATATTTTCTGATGGCAGCGGAAATTGCCAAGGCCTTTGGAATCAGCTGCTAGGTCAGGAAACCTGTGATACAGACAAACAATGGTCTGACCCGATCGAAAAAAGCAACAAGAGGCATATAAGAAATGAATATATCAAAACAGCTCCTACCACTAATTGGAAAAGAAGAACAATCTCATAGATTCAATCCACAGTTACAAGTTTAGGATAGTAGAAAAGATTTAAAAAACAGAAGAGTAGAAAATGGAAAAGAAAAAGGAGTGATCTTTTAGACCTTTTCACAAATCATATTATTGTACATAGAAGCCTCTCCGGTATACAATTTCTATATAACATATGTCACATCTGGAAGTGGTCCAGTTGTTAAGTTACTATAGCCACTCTGCACAGATATCCAAACGATCCAGGCTTAATGAAAGAGCATCAACGTTTCAATTCGACACCTGGGGAGGGAAAGGGGCCACTGAATGCATCAAGCGTGGGTCTTCATCAAGACTAGGGAAGTGAAGGAGCAACCTATAGAGAAAGCTGGAGTCATCTCTTAGAGTATAGAAAAGTATTGTGTCAATTAAACACCCTATAGCTGGTTAAAACCAGATAACAAAACCAAGCTGCCCATACCTGGATGCCGGAGTCATCCAACTGATAAAATAGACCTGGATAATTCCATGAAGCAGAAGGGCCAAAGGATTCACTCTGATGGGTGAACAATCTCCCCTTTAATGCATAGTCGTTATTGTGACTATAATGGGGAGAACACAAGCCTTCAAATTGAGCTTAGCCGCATGGTCCAGCCTAGAAAAAAGAAATCACACAATCTGGAGCACACTGGTGCAGGTCTATGGAGCCTAGCCATCTTACAGGGGAAGTTGAACACTGTTTATACCAGGATGCCATTTATGTTTTCTGTCAATGTCTCATTAAAAGGTAGCAAGGGCTCTGAATTAGCAGGCCCAGGCTGTAATATTTCTATTATTAATGCATTTGCATTTGTCTCTATTGTAGGCAACTGGAGATCTAAAACCTCTGGGAACTACTGCCACAATGGAAGCGTGCTCCTCAGTAGGGGCCCCAGTGGGGAGTCTAATTCAGTCTCAGGGAAGGTATCGAGGCCACTGGCATGCTGAAGGCCTAAGTAGAGGCCAGCATCTATATAGTAATGAGAGAAGAGCAAACTGTCTGCCTCCTCATTAGCCTGATCACATGGAGCATCTGTAAGCCTTTGAACAGCGTCAGTATTAGACTCTAGTCTATGAAAATACTGGCATCAGGAAAGTGGCTGGGGTTCTTACAAAGCTGGAGGCTACGCCTTAGTAATCTCATAACAAGAAATAGGCCTGGCCCAGGCCAACACTGGCTCTCGATTAAGATGGGCATCTGGGTCGGGTCTGGGTAGGTGGTGCTGGGGTCAAAGCTAGTCCTGGGGCAGTCACAAATGACAAGGCTTCAGGTACAGGAGTGGAAGTACAGGCTGACGCTGGTAAACGACCCCATGGACTTCTAATGCAGTCACGTGGCACCAGGGCGGGTCCTGAAAGCAGATGTCTGACTATGGGGCTCTGAGGCTCCACAGGGCCCAAAGACACTCTAGAGTGAGCTTGCATCATCTTATAAAGCAGCAGCAGGGCCTTAATCTTCGAGGTAGACAATGGCCCGGGGAAGTGAGGCATCCCCGGAAGTCAGACGCACCGGGACCAGCTTCAGGATGGGTTTGTAATCTAGCAATCGAAGCTGGATCAAGTCCTTTGAGTGCCAGCTATGCATCATCACCCTGGAGCAGGAGTGACAGGACCTCTTGTACTTCTTGCGTTTGTGGTGAGTTTTGTATCTTGACTTAGTATTCGACTTACCCGAAGATGGCAAATTTGAGTGAGATCAAGACCCGGATCCGAAACAAAAACAACACGCATTGGCATAGCCAATAGGTCTCGCCTTTGGGACCTTAGAAGTATTTAATTATGCAGCACAATATCCTTGGTGCAACATCAACTGTTGCATGGCTAAACACTTATAATGTCCAAAAGGCGAGACCTATTGGCTATGCCAATGCTTGTTTGTTTTGTTTTGGGTGAGCGACCGACTGGTGTGGAACACAGCCGCAGAATTTCTGTGCAAGCGCGAGGCCTGCCATCGCCTTGTCTTGGATTCACCAGCAGCCTTCACGATGGCCTGTTATTGTCTTTGCTGCCAGCTCTGAAAAGGGATGTTCTTGAG
This sequence comes from Triturus cristatus, assembly GCF_964204655.1. NCBI lineage: Eukaryota > Metazoa > Chordata > Amphibia > Caudata > Salamandridae > Triturus > Triturus cristatus. The sequence goes on along the minus strand of NC_140590.1, from coordinate 953,432,591 downwards.
AAATGTTCCTTTTTTTTAAGTTGATTAGTAAAGTAATCCGAAGACCAGTTTCAGACTGTCCTACTTATTAACCAATTAGCCAAACGCCGTCAGTAATTTGCACCATCTGTTGACATGGAACAGCTGGATAAGGGACTGGTTACAGAACTCACGCGGTGACCTCGATTTGCCTAATTATCCCAGAATGAAGAGTGCCACGTGAGTAGTTTCTTTCTACAAAGTGCTTTTGTCTGTTTCTGCAAGTTCCTTGTGGGGGAGCCTCATAAAGCATGGTTAAAAGGCTGTCCATGGATTGTGAAAATTCTGAATAAAAAAAGCCAGGGTCTTTAATCTGATATCAAAGAGTAAATACTGAATGCATATCACCTCTGGGATCGCACCGCGTTCGGAAAATTATAAAGTGCCTGACTATCTCCTCGCAAACCGCGTCCTCATCAAAGCGGACAGGACTATTGAATGTTATCCGCCCTTTTAAATAAAATATACCTTTAAGCAGGGGACAGAGAGAGAGAAATAAGGGGGGAGAGAGTGAATGAAGGGGAGAGAGAAATGAGGGGAGAGAGAGTGAATGAAGCGGGGAGAGAGAGAGAAAGCGGGGAGAGAGAGAGAAAGGGGGGAGAGAGTGAATGAAGCGGGGAGAGAGAGAGAAAGGGGGGAGAGAGAGAATGAAGGGGGAAAGAGAGAGAGAGAGAGAGAGAGAGAGAGAGAAAGAGAGTGGGGCAGAGAGAGAGGGAAGAAGTAAAAGAAAAATACACTGCTGGCACTGCAATCGGGTGTTTGCTGGCCCGGCAGTGGTGTGTGCGTGCACGCGCAGTCTGCTCTTTTTGGAAGCACATACTCGTACTTGTGGCGTGCCCCTGCGCGCTCCCGTAAGGTGGATGACGCCACGAGTATGTGCTTCGAAAAAGAGCAAAGCAACGGCTAAAGGTCCTCCTATGCAGCGCATGCGCAATGCGCAGGCGAGACCTAAAAACGGCCCACAGGAGCGGGTCTGCTGCTTGGAGTGTGCGCTGTCACATTAATTATGTTCTAGGTCTGTAACAAGGACATACCAGTATGCCCACAGGACATAGGAAAAACATAAATTAATATATAGAGAAAGTCCCAGACACGAGCTATTACTTTGCATGGAGGAATACGAATGTCTCCCACTGCTAAAGACGGCGACTCGTACGCCCCGGTGGAAGTTGTTCAAATCCCGTAACTTCATTTGTGAACACATAGGAGACCCCCTCAAAGATATTGGGCTTAAAATGTCGACAAAAAGCCCCCAACCAGTTAAGCGCTGTAATTGACTGGCTAATTTCATAAAAGCTACCTCAGATACATAAACCCGTTAAAGTGTTCATAACCCTTGGGGATTGTAAAGTGTGTTGTAAATATTGTCTTCTTTGTATCATGCAAGTACTACATCGTCTGCACTATATTGATTCACTTTTTCACACTACACCTTTATTTGTTCTCATACGTATGACTATATATCTGTTTATCAGTATTGAGCAATTGACAATGAAGAATGGTTGCGGTTGAAATTAACTGCATATTGTAAGTGAAGAAGTAGAATTCAGAGCCTTCACACCGCTGAATCATTACTCCGAGTTAGAATAAGTCCCAAAAGACAGTTCTTATGTTCAACATTTTAGCCTAGACCCTATACACCAAATGCAGACGACATGTAGATCTGCAACTGATGTGCTTCCTGCATACACAGCACAGTTTGAAGTCTGCTGTCCTTGGGTGGAACATATTCCTCAGCATACTGTCTAGAAAATTAGTTTTTTAGAGTTAGTAAATACCGATAAAAAGTTGGAAGCCCAGCTCCAGTTGAATGTCAAAGGACAAGAGAAAAAAAAAGAACAGACTTCAGCACTCAGGGGTTGCACCTTCATACACCTCTGTGTCGATGCTGCAATATCGCTATGGAGCCAATAGGCCAAGAGCAGTTGCTTTGACAAGTCCCAGGTGAAGTAGTGCACCTGGGGGTAATTGAGGAATCTGAGAAAAGTGAAAAGCCGAATTCTCAGAGGATTCCTTGTAATTCCTATTTGAACTAGGATGTTGTACTTCATGCACTATGATGTATTATTTGGTGCACTATCAGACTGCACATCATTATTTGGTGTACTGTCCCAATGCACCTTGCTCCATTAAACTGTAAACCCCACACACATCAAAGGCAGAGGCGACTAAATTGTCCATGATCATAATCAACCGAGTAAGGAAAAGAAATTCACTTGTAATTCTTGCTTTTTATTGGAGGAATCTTCCTTGAAATCATGAACGTTTAGTCTTTCAACCGGAGATTCCAGAACTTTCTTAATATATCCAAACACCATTTACAAAAAACCTGACATTTTAAAATTAAATAAACATTTTACCCTCACATTTCTTGACTACATTGTACCCTGTTTTCAGAAACCATTGTGTATCATTTCAGTGGACCAACACCTAAAACTACACTGCAACATAAATCCTAACCTTGCTAACCAGGGAGAGAAACTAGAACAAACATGAGGAAAAATAAAAGAAGATACAGACCATTAGGGAGCATGAATAGTAAAGCTAAAACACATGGCTGCCCCTATAAGAGATAAGCAGCTTCCGTTTCCCATCATGCCCTTTAATAGCCGAGCTAGTTCTTTTTGACTAAGTTTGATGTATTGCAACCATACAGTATTTTGTTATATAGAAAAAGGAGACACCAGGGAGGTGGCGGTGGGGAGGGTGGAGAATCTTTTTTAACTTCAATGTAGATTCCTACAATGGAGACCAGGATTTTAAATAACTTTTCCTTCATAATAGAGAATCAAAATTGTTGGTCATTAGCTTATCCTTCACAATCAGCTACCTAATTTCATAAAGACAAACACCCAAAAGGCTAAGCCACTGAGAGCAAACTACAGTAAACCAAAGAAGATTTACAGATCAGCTTGTCAACAAACGTATCGCCTTAGACTAGCATTAATGTTTCAGATTTAGATGTTAAAGTATGAACCGACCTTCATGTCGCAAGCTTACATATGTGAATCAAAGGACTATTTCTCATGCATGCAGCCATATCAGCTTTGCCCTTACTAAATGGAGCTGGTCTTACTTGAAAAACTCTCATCAGATAACTCTGACCATACATAGTATAACACATGACACTATCCACCTAGAAAACTGTATTTTGAAGTGGCCACACTTGTATTAACCCCTTCAGCGCGGCGCGGATTTCCGCGCCACGCTGAAGGTTCTGAGCGCGGGCGGGGCCATGACGGAACGGTTCCGTCATAAGCACAGCCCAACCGACGTGCATGACGGAACCGTTCCGTTATGCGCGTCGAAGGGGTTAAGGGGGTTGTAGTTTAAACAAATGAATGGGTGTCCTTAAATCATGTTCAAAAGAAGCTATAAGACTTTTCATATCTGGAAATCCATAGACCGCTCTGCCTTTGTGAAAGTGTTACTAAAGAATACCAGAAAAGACATGGACTGATTAATGTGAAACTCCGAAACCAATTAGGGAAGAAAAGAAAGAAAGGTTCTCATGACCAACCTGTTGAAGAAAAAGATTGTATAAGGCTGAACTGTAAAATGAGCTAGATTCTCACTCACTCTACTGGCAGACGTAATTGCAGCTAGGAAGCCGGTCTTTCGAGTCATACTGCACTGAAGCGTTGTGTACAAGATCGAACGGAGGAGCCATTAATTTAGTCAGAAGCAGGGTAAGCTTCCATGGAGCGAATGGCTTACGGTAGACCCTTTTCACCCCTTCCAAAAAATTTGAAGCGACTGATCTAAAACAGTAATAATGGTGATAAGTGAAACAATAAAAGCCCCAAAATGAATTAGGAATGAAGGGTCAAATTTAATTAAATATCACCAACATTACCTACATAAAATGAACCTGAGATATGAATTTTTACAGTGTTAAGTTGAAATGGTGCCAAGAAGCAAAAAGTGCCAATGATAGTCAACAGTTGCAGTAGAACAGGGCCTAGGCACACTTTGGCACTGACCGTAATGGAGTGTGGGTCGGATATGCTAACCAGGTTCATCTTGGTCAAAGTTTTTACCTTCTGACTTTAGTCCTTCAAGTCCCAATTCACCACAGGGGTACACTTATAAAGCCACCCAGGAGGGGAGGCACTTCGAGACTCACACGGTGACAGGCAGAGTTCATTCACTCCAGGTCCAGTTGCCACTGATCAGCAGGGCCAGTGCAGGAAAGGTCTCTTGGAGCTTGTTGTATTGCTGTAGTTTGAACAGAAAGTCAGCCTTATAATCCTTGGAGTCAACTTCTTTGCCCTGGGTACAAGAGAGAGAGGAGGTCCAGAACTTCAGGGCTCTTTTCAGGTTTCAGACAGCATGTTCATTCCTCATCTGATATTCCACAGGCCCAGGAGTGTTCTGAAGTAGGGGCATGTAGAAGCCACATTTACGCCTGGCACGAGCTAGCGGGTGAGAATATCACTTGGGGATGGCCTAACCAATGGGGCAAAGGTTCCCGGGGCTAACCCTACCTGCTTTGCCATTTTCAAGATGGCTGAAGTCTTCGGCCATACTAACCTTGGGCTTTGAGGGCTGGGGATCTCGGTTGGTAGTATACTATGGTAATCCTAGTGCCCTCCCACAACTAACACCAAAATCCAGGCTGAAGCGGTTCTTGTACCTACAACCACCTCAGAGACAGAAGTCAAAGCTGTTTTTAGCAACCAGATGGTGATGCACACAAACTTTTTTTGGCATTCTGTTTCACTTCTTTGAAGTGCCCCCTAAATGTTATATGTAAACCCAGCGGACCTGTCAAACAGGCTTTGATACTGCAACGTGAAATAAATCATGCTATGACTGAGGCTGGTCTGGCTGAGGAAGGGGGTAGGGTGGGGGGGGGGGGGGGGGGCAGGGAGAGGGTGGACAAAAAAATGGCCCTGCTCAACTGTCCGCTAACATTTGCTTGAGACTGAGGAGGCCACTTTCAAACGTGCCCCATGTGTCATACGAAAAACCCCAGCACTGCCATACTTTTGGTGCAAGTTTGCAGAGCAGACTTCAGGCTGAAGAGTAGGACTGGGTACTATCAGTGTGATTTCTCTATTATTGTCAGAAACCTTGTATTTCGTCGTGATAGGAATGTGGACGTAAGTGTCCTATAAATCCACATCACAAATCTAATCTCTCTTCTTGAGGTGAGGGCATATTTTATGGGCAGTCGGCATGCAAAAACCTTCTCTTTTGAAGCTTTTTTTGGCAATCTTGGGATGAAGTACTGGCCTGAACTCTCTTTGGATCGTTCTTCAAAACAGGGCATAAACTTAACTGTGAAATTTTACACAAGTGGGGCCTGTTGACCACACTAAATAACACAGTTCATAAGGTCTAGCCACGTTATCAATCTAAAAAAAAAAAAATGGTATCCTGCTCTCACTGTTTTATGTGCTATATCCAGGAAAGTTACACAAGTCCTTCATCAAGCATAGACCTCTGCAGGTCACATCAAAAGCCCCAGGACCTCTTATAGGAACATGCCTAGTCCTCTACACTACTGCTAGATTAGAATGATGCTAGGGTAAAAATAAAAGTCAGGGTACCAGACACATGGAGTTGGAGAATTGGTGCAGGGGAGCTGGCTACTACACATTGCATGTATATTCACTTTCCAATAGTAATACAATGAATAACCTATGTCAATTAAAAAAAACCTTCTTGAGATGGAACAGTGCTGTAAACTCTAAAATATTATCAGTCCACAGAGGTAATACAATAAAAGAAACAGCTTGAGATTGTTGCTTTAAAATCCCTTTAAAAGACATGGACTGGGCACTTTTGTTGTGGCTGGATACTCAACTGCACATTCCTCACCTTTTGAATATCCCCGAGAGCATGATTCAATCCTGATTTTTAACAGCAATTGATCCCATGGGGCAAGAGATCAGAGTCCACAACGGCCTTGCACCGTCCCGGAAGTGACGATGCAGACCCTCATATAGGTGCCAACCCTGAATTTGGACATCCACTTCTTCTTGCACGTGTCTTCATTCTACGAAGCGGATGAAACAAAACAGACTGGAGGTAACAATGTTCCAAATCTAACTTGGCACCTATTTCACAGAATGAGGAGGAGGGAAGGTGTGTTAAGCATCGACCAATAATAGCGTTACCAAAGTCAAGTAATTTGTTCTGATGAGTACCTCCAACTGCAGATTCCTCAGCTACTGGACAGATAATCAAGCAGTATCTCTCATAAGATTGATGGGCTGGGAAAAATGACAAAGTCCTTCTGACTGAGTAGGCAAAATGGCCAACCCTGCAGACCTGACTGTCGATGCAGTTGTGCTTGGTGGACAAATGCACGAACACCTGTGTTGAAGAGAGAGCAGATGTCCACCACCCTCACCAATGCAGTCCAAACCTCCTTATCCTTTTAAGCAACAGCAAGGACCACAAAAGATGCAGAATTGGACAGCCTTCTTTGAGTCTAGCCAGCTAAGCCTCTCCTTTAGAGGGATATGGCAAGAGAACAAGGAGGGAAGAGTGATGGATTGACTTATGTGGAAAGGCGATACAACCTTTGGCAGAAAAGAAGCCTGTGTTCTCAGCACCAGTTTGTCTGGATGGAAAGTGGCATTCAGAGGCTGCCCTTGCAGCGCCTGCAGCTTACTGACAGCACAGAGACTGAGACTAGAGACCAGACACTGCTGTCAGGGAACATTTGAAACGTGAGGAACCTTAGAGAACAGTTATGCATGTGTTAGAACAGCATACATATCAGAAATATTAATGTTCCATTGAGGCATAATGAAAAGAGTCAGAGTAAACATGTATCAGCCAGTTTAGAAGTCTCATCGCAATGGATGACTTGAACAAAGAAGGCTCACCAGGTGAACACAAACCATAACCTTTAACTGTGCTCATTACTAAGCCTTGCTGGGCAAAATATAAATCTAGAAATAAAACAACAAATAGCTTAACTTGTTGAGGATCAAGAGAATGGTCCACACACCAAGCCGTAATTTAATCAAATGTCCTGAATAGATTTAGTTGAATGGTATCTAGCCACAAGAATCACATCCACCACTTCAGCAGGCAAGTTGAAACAGCTCCGTTGTAGTTGCTCAGTCTCCTCGCACGGAGGTACAGGCTGTGGAGATTCAGTTGCAGGACCCTGCTCTGCTGCTGAGAAAGGTCTGCCCAAAGAGGCAGGCTGATAACAGAGCAAATGGTTAGACTCAATAGGTAGAGGTAACTGACCTTCCGGTCTCAATCTAGAGCTATCAAGATGACAGAGCGGAGTTTGTCCTCATGTTCCACAACACTCGAAGCAAAAGGGGTAGGGGTGTGAAAATATCCAGGAGCCCAGCACCCTGTAGAAGTGAGATTCTTATCAGTCTCACTGGTGCAGGGACACCTTTCTGTCTACGGGTTCAATAAATGAGGATTGACACTGGAATGGGAATAAACATACATTTATTATATCTCATGAGATGGCTCTGTCATAAAGACACTACAAGTGCCTGTGAGGGAACAAACTTAAAACAGCTTGTGGTCAGCCTTTTATACAGTCTGGGTACCATAGGAGTTCATTAGAAAACACCTTAGTGATGGTTACATAACGCTTTACATAACCCTCTTGTGGCATTTTTACATAACACTTACACAACCCCCTTACACAATGCCTACATGCTGCACTGTAGAATCCTGATAAACCCCTACCCACGTCACTTTCATAGATAAGCAAGGGAGGTTACAGGCGTTGGTGGACTAACAGTTTAGACATCTGTGCACGTAGGCCCTTCGGCAGGGCTGCTTACTCTGACACGCAAACGTTATCAGCATAACCAGCTTTCAGTGAACACGCAATTTCTAACTTAGAAAGTCCCCGTAGAAACACAAAACAGGGCTGGCAGGCAAAATGGCTGAAAGCAGAGGCTAAGTTAACAGAATACATTTGTTTACCGTTTAACAACCCCACTGCAGATGACATGCATTTCCTATAGATCCTCCAGGCAGTTGGGTGTAATAATCATCAAAATATGCATTCTTGGTGGTGAGAAAAATATACAGTCAAGACATACACCACTAGGCCAAGATGTCCTGAGACATCCTGGGGTGAAGGCGCAGCTCGTGGTTTGCCAGTTGACATCTGCTGAGCTTCTGGGCCCTGGTGTTGAGTGGCACACCAGATAACAAATCTCCAGGTAGATTCCCTGGTAGTAAAGCCATTTCCCAAGGTGTAGTTCCTACTGGCACAATATCAAAGACCTGAAACCACGCTACTCATTGCAGGCACACATGGCGATCAGGTTATCAGTCAGGAACTACACTTGTGGCCCCTTGATAGATGGGAGAAAAGGTTTTAGAACCAGATGGATGGTGGAAGCTCCAGAAGACTGATGTGGAGCTTTCGTTCCACTGGGGACCAGAGACCCCTGATATCTGCCTTTTCCATGTGATTGCCCCAAGCCAGAGACAATACAGCTTTTAATACACTGAGCTCTGGTTGGAGTAGGGAGAATGTCACATGGACAACCTGATTATCACCTGCCACCACTGAAGGTCTTGGGCTGTCTCATTTGAGATACAGAATTTGTTCATTAGGCAACCCCGGTTCTGTGCCCATAGGAAACATGGGTTATATTGCATCACCTGCATGTGCCAGCGAGCATGAGAAACCAGGAAAATGCATGAGGCTAGGACTTCATGAAGGCTCTGAACTATTCTAACCAAGACCCAGGATTCAGCTAAATGTACTGGAATCACATCCTGAATGTCTCATACTCATTGCAGGAGAAGAAAGGGCCAGAAAGCTTTAGAGTCGAACATGGCGCTCAGCTGAAGGGAACCCTCCATGAAGGCGTTCGATGCAATATTGGTTCACTGATGGAAAACCCCAGGTGTGAAGGAAGGGTGACTGCCATCCTAAGGTGCTCTGCGAATGACTGCTGGCACGCCCACCTTGAGTAGTTATTTGTTGAGGTATGGGAACATATTTATCCCTGACCTCCATAGGTTCGCTCTGAACACCACCATGATCCTAGTGCACACTTGAAGGGGCAAGGTGAGGCCAAAATGTAGAAGGGTACATTGGAAATGCTTCAGTCCCATAACAAACCGAAGGTAGAGTCCATGGAACTGCAGGACAGGCACATGAAAGCATCCATCCTGTAAGTGCGAGGATATCATCCAGGCTTTTAGTGGAAATGGGTGGGATGCAAACAGAGGATATGTGAAGGGCAGGGATTAACTCCTCTGAACAATTTTGAGCACTTACTGATCTTATGTTATAGCTTTGAATCCGTGAAGCAAAAAATCAGACCCTGCTCCCTTACCAGCTAAGCATGCCTGTGGAAGAAGTAATCAAAGAGTCCTGGAAGCCATTGTTGGGTGGGTGAAGATGGATGAAAATTAGTTATTAGTGGCATCTGTAAGTCGGACACCACCTCGTCCTCTGGAGCAGCAAAAGTTCTGGGCTGGCTATTGCAAGGGCTGTAAGGTTTGTGTTGGCGATACACTATGCTGAGGAAGTACCCTCTAAATTTGCTATTACGTTTGTGGAACTGAAAGCCAGCGAAAATAAAGCTGAAGAGTGGCCTGCATTCAGAATTCAAGAACTGAGTCAGCCTTTTCTCCAAAGAGTCTTAAGTCATTAAAGTCCATTAGTGATGCCTGCACATCACTGGTAAAAAATATGGGGTACCTCTCAAGGCATGATGTCGAATCACAACATTGGTGCCCATGGGGGAAGTCCAAGGTCGTATCACAGCCTGCCCTCAAAATATAAATTAATGCAGTGTCCTGTCCATTCTGAATTGTTAAGCAAAGGAAATTCCGGAATTCTGCCAGCAAGATCTCACTAGTCATATCGCAAAGGGCATGTGTCTATCATCTCAGGAGACAGACAGCCTTTAGGGCCACAAGGCAGAGGAAAACACTCTTTAACCAAACATATCAATTCACCCAGACTCCTTATCATTTGGTGCTGAAGGGAAAATATATGAGTTACCCTTGCTGGTGGACACAAGGACCACTATAATCTCAGGGGTCAGATAGGAAGTAAGGAAGGCCAGGTCTCCCGGGGCTGGCCTGCACTGCCTAGCTACTGGACGACTAACTGGGAGAGTCGAGCATAGCTTCACCAATGAGGTCATCAAGATGTCTTTTAGGGTCTCATATGGTAGCCAGGTCTCCACTGTGGCCCAAGCTGCAAGATTTCCATCAATAAGTTGTGTTTCTTCTCAATGGTTGGGTGTTGTCAATCAATTACTTCTGCTGTGAGAGGACAATAACTGCAGACAAGACACTTCTCTTAGTAGGTTGTCCTGGAGAATATTCTAATTTAGGCTCTGGAAAAGTGCCTAGACCACTAACATTGTAATTACAGATACAATTCAGCACCAGTATATTGATGATTTCATATTGTGCCAACCTCAGCATTGGGTCTGCGGTTAGATTCAGAGTGAGCACTGCTGAAATATGTGTCCATATGATGACGACCAACGAATCCCCCAGAGCAAGAGTGGAAGCAGGGGCAAGTGCCGGCAACAAGCCAGGAAAAGGCCCAATGAGGTCAGTTCACACAGCGCAAGGGCATGTCAGCAGAAGTGCAAGTGGGGCCCTCCATGACTCCACAGGGCCCAAAATTGCTGCAAAGGGAACAGACAACACCTTGAAAATCTGAAGAATTGTCTCTTAGAAGATCTCCATCTTTTGCGTTTCGGTGCCAGTACAGGAGACTGAGCATATATATTGGGACGAGCATTGGAATGGGCTAAAGGTCACATGACACATGCAGAGTCTGCACCTAGAAGTGTCAACTGCACTGTTTCTCCCCCACATGGGAGTGGTAGAAGGAAGACTAATAACACTTGGCCTTTTTTTTTTGCTTATGGTGCAACTTGAATTTCAACTCACCTGATGACTTGGAACGATATTGAGATTGGATGTGGGAACGGTCTTATGACTTTGAGCAGGATTGGGATCGCTATCTTAATCATAGATTTTTCTTGTGTTCTGCGAAGCCAAGTTCCAGTTTGCGCTCCTTGATCCCCTTGGATGCATCAAAGAGTATTTGTCACAATACATTGCATCGTGAGCAGAACCTAGGAACCACAGGAAAGTGTCATGTAGATCATGACTGCCATCTGCTTCCTGCAGTCGCAGCATGGTTTAAAGCCTGTGGTCTTGAGGGTAGACAACTCCCTTGGAACATGGTCGGACTCTCAATATGGAGTCCATAAAACCAACAAAGTTGGGAGAGGAGATCCAGATCAATGTAGAAGGGTGCTGAAAGAAAAACTGACATCAGCACAAAGGGGTTGTGCCTAAATGAGGCTTCTCACAGTCAGTTTCAGGGCAGCACAAGTCTGTCCGGAGCCTGATGGCATCACCTATTGGTACATAGGTGCAATTGCTGTTAAAAATCCGGATCTAGGATGGACCTTGAGGATATTTCAAAGTTGAGGAATTTGTGGTTAGAAGTATCCATCAAAATAAAGGACAGCAATGGTCTTGGAGAAAAACATGGCCAAAGGATTTCCATAATGATTAAAACTGCAGTTTGAAGTACTTCCAGTTAGAATACTTAGTTTCAAGGACCCTTTCAATAAGATATGCAGGATGGGTATATAAAGCAGGTAAATTATTAGTCTGTAGCTGCAGTTTTCTTTCTTTTGTATGTGCATGGATGTGGGAACACATGCTGCTGTTCGCTAGGTGTGGTGGCTGGCTGAATCATGGTGCATGGATGAAAATAGGAGCCTCTGTAGGTAAGGTAGACAAAGGTGGTGGAGGATGATGATGGACGGAACTCGTACTGCCTCCAATGGAAGAATCGGAGGTTTCGATATTTTCTTACAAAATTCAGTAGATTATACATATACATGAGTGGCACGCACCTAAAACAGCTTTCTTTCTGCCAGAGGAAGGACACAAACAGTGTAGCTCATTCTAGGAAAAGCATTGCGCATAATATTTTTAAAAAGGATGAAAAGGGCTCTTTGATTTTAAAAAATTCGAGTGCAACAAGAATTCGAAGAGTTTTGAGTAAATTTCTTATAAGAAAGAGTGATAAAATCCTCTGAGTTCAGAGACCTTTCGAAAATGAGTAAAAATCACACAGACTCCTGTAGGCTACTGCTAGTACAAGGCTTGATGAGATAAGGAAGAGGCTGGCTTCTTAAAGGAACAACGACGTTTTAGCTTTAGTGTTTTCTAACAGTTAATCTTGTTTGGCAGCTGTAAGCTGCAATTTAGTTTAATAAGTTGGTTCACTGAATTGTTTAAAAAAAAAAAAAGCAGTTAAAAATATAATATGCTACAAAGAGTATTTTTTCATTTCAATGTGTCAGATTCACATTTTTAAAGTGTTTAGGAGTATTTTGGGTAGATTAAGAGAGTAACGAGATTGACACGGCAGACAAGAATATTCTAAAATGTATGACTGAAAGATTCTAAGATGCAGAAAACGGAGTTACATTTTCTACTCCAGCAAGGAATATATACCTCCAAAATGTCACAAAATCAGTGGGTGCCATATCAAAATTATCTTCATAATAGTATCATTGTGGCACGAAGTGATAAGAGACCAGGGTCCAAGTGAGGAAATTACCGTCAATGTTGGATTTTTTCAGTGTAACAGATTTTCTGTAAGGAAAAATAGCATACAAATACTGGTTCTAGAGAAAATAAATTGACTTTCTAAACTAGATTTTAAACTCTATGAACTGTTTCACACAATGACCTCCCTCTTCATCCACATCCTGACAAATGTTTTGGCTTGTTCTTAGGATTGTCGTGTTTATTGATATACTTATTCTCTTTAAATACTAATTAAAGATTAAATGAACAAAAAGGCGATGGAAGGGCAGTCAGTGTACACTGTTGAAATACTGGAGACCACAGCAGAAACTGACGAAAATATTTGATAGAAGGGTCCCTAATGTAGGGCTAGAAAGATACACAGGTCTGAGGGAGAAAACAGAGAACAAGGAACATTGCCATATTTTAAAAGAAGCCCCGTGTAGCCCCACCCGATGGAATCTTTAAAAACAGAAGGACTAAATTAATCTCCAGTGCTGTAAGTTTTATTAGAATCTATATGATTAATTTTCTCTTGGAGGCTTGGTGATGGAAGTTGAAAAAACTCCTCTGGCACTGGTTCTAAATAGTTTGGTCTCTCTTGAGACGATGGAGCCAAGCATGGCCACAGAAAATCACGTTCGCTCTTTTGTGCATCTTGCTATTGAAAAGTGTGTCCAATTAACTGAAATCAGGAAGGCCTAGTTAGCGGTATAGAAATCTTAAGATGATCTCCAATCCATCTCATCTAAACTAATCTTTTCAAGACAGCCGTAAGGAAGGATTGCTTATTCTGAGGAATTGGACTATATCAATTTCAAGATTCACCAGCACAGAATATGTGATAACAAGGCAGAGGTTGCCCTAGTCACAATATCAGAATTAAAGTTGGATTGTTTGATTGACACATTTTCTAAATGCGGTAATAGACAGATTTTGATGCACCTTAGAAATCCAGTTAGGCTGAAACCCAGGATAGCCAACATTTGTGCTTATCAATATACAAACAGACGTCACTCTGCAGTATTGTAACTGAAGTATCCCAGATCAGTAGGGTCCTCAGCACCACAGGAATCACTGTTTTGCCACTAGAGGCTTTTACATCTAGCCCTGTCTCCCTGCACACCTGTCGAGCTATGTGCTAGGGTGCAGTACATAATCTGCTCCACTGACCAGTGGAGTTGCTCTGTGCTCAGAGTACAGAACTACAGAGATGGTCAACCCCCGAGTGAAGGACCAAAACATACATGTCACCTATTTCCAGGGTAGACCAGAATCCCAAACAATCTTCTTCTAGCCCTGAAGTTTAAAGAGGTCCTGCCCATTCCAGAAGGAGCTGAAGGAGCATAGTGAAGATGAGAAAAAGGTTCACAGTGCAGAGGTTAGAGCAGCTATGTCAAGGAGGACCACAAGATCAGGGAAGGGGAAGAGCAGTAAGTGGAAGAGCAGAGGAGTCGCACACCATAAGCATGTAGAACAGGCTAGAGGGAGATAGTGTGGAAAAGTCGAGGAAAAGTGATCTCAGAGCCTGAAAAAGAGGTAAGGCTGCTAAGAGCATGGTAAAATAGAGGAGCAGGAGAAGAGGTGGAGGAAGTGTAGTGGAAAGACAGTGACCCAGAGAAATGTCCAACAAGGGAGGCTGGCACTACACCCTTGCGACCCAGTGACTATTGATAGACAGGCCCGTGGAAGCCAAAACTGTCTGCAAGAGTTGTGGCCTAAGTACTAGGAATATTGTAGAAAGGGGAGCAGGAAAGAGAATCATCACATACATGGAACACAGGAGGAAGGAGGACTGAAACACTAAGTAAAATAAAACACGAAATCACTTCATATCTAAAGATACACATCTTGGGAACCACCTTACTTAGGAAATACACTGAGATAGGATGGGAAGCCTATGTTTCCCTGTAAGTCAATTGGGTGTGTTTTTCACTATGTAAGGGGGACATGATGGTGAATAAAAGGGGGTCTGATTGCATTGTTCAACTGGGAATTATCAAATGAGGCATCCTGATAATTGGCACAAGTGATACAATAGGGACAAGTCTCCAAAATATATCTGTGAATGACACCATAAAAGCCTTATATCTTATATTTTCCTTCTATACTGTTACAAGGTAGCAGCAAGTGCACACTATTAGGCCTTGTGCTATACCATTTATAATGTCCACATCTTCTCCTATGTTATGCTGAGTTTGCCATTCGCATTCCTCTCACTCGTGTTCTTGTTTAACTTGTGCCTGTTGCTCATGCATCAAGCATTGTCCATCTCATGTTCTGTGCTTCCTTATGTTTAGGATTCCATATTGTGGGCCATCGGCAAGCCTCCTGGTTAATTATTGATGTAGCCTGTTACTCTTGCTCCCTAACTGTGGGCTGAATAAAGGATTTAAAAAAAATGTTCCACTGATTTTTTTCACGTTTATCAACACCTGTCCTTCTAAATGATCTCCGAGTGGGTCAGAAGCAGCAAAGCGGCATTGAAAGACTTTGCAGCTCGTACAAGACCCCTCTTATCCATGTTCACAACTCGGGTCAACTACTAGTTAATTGTAACCTGTAGTACCAGTCCCTGGTAAGCACACCTTACAGCAATACAAGTACAAAGAGGGCAGGAACTCGCGATGCAGAAGGTTATACGGCAGGTGTCGCAGACAGGGTACCAGAAAGTTGCAGATAATTTTCTTTTAAAACCGATGCATGGCTTGAGGTCTTTAGTATTTAACATACTTCATACAAATGGAGTGACGTTTTAGGATTATTCTAATTTATTTTATCAATCAAAACGGAGGCAAAGAAATGCTACTGCCGCTTCAAAATGGCTCCCGGAGGTATCCAGTGGTGATCAACATAACTGATATGGGTGGTCAAAGAGTGCGCTTCTCTATATTGTTAATGCTTAACCTGGCCCTGCCTCTGAAAATGCATCTTCCTTGCCTGAACATTTGATATTTTGGGATTGCCTCTGCTGCTTCTTCCTCCAAACCATTATCTGAATCCCCTTCTCACCTATACGTCTTGAATATAAGTTATTGCGAATTTACCATGAAAAATTGCAAGCAGCGACAGTGCGTCCTTTTTCGTGTTATCGCAGACCTGCTTTGCTGTCTCAAGTTGGTTTCTTCCTACTCCTAGATTCCCTAGTGGGATAGAGTGTGGTGGTCTTATGCACTTTAGACTGTGTAGTGTCATGTGATAATATGTTTCTACAGCATGGGTATGTAAAACATGATCAACTTCTTTCCCACTGAACAGGGCGCAGTTTGTCCCATTTGGAGATCTGTCAGAGAGCTGATCCATGAGTCGTGTTTTATGGCTCCACTCAGCAACACATCAGGTCTAAAAGGCTTAGACCAACTTAATTGATATGTCTAATCAGAATAGTTGAAACTGTCTGTTCTTACCCTCACCAAAAGATGAATAAGTACAGAATGAAACCTTGTTTTCTCTGTAATAGTGGGCAGTGTGTAATCTCACAGATTATGAATCCTACAATTTTCACCCAAAAATATCCCCAACTGATAACACTGCTCAGGGTTGCTTGTGGTTACTGGTACTTTAACCTACTGTTTCCATCTCTGCACTCGTGGTTGCCATCTAGAGCAACAGTTGTTAATCAGTAGGTCCTAGTCCCCTGCAGGTCAGTGACGCCTACTCGGGAGCTCTGTGACTATTTAGAAAATTAAATAATACCTGCAAGTTAAAAAGTATACATACATAAAAAGCAAAACAGAAAATTTGACAACACTCTGTAAGTGGATGGAATTTGAAATTGGAGCATAAAAAATAAGTTGGTATTACTTGCTTGATTAGTAGAACAAGTAAATCAATGAATACAATGGGCGATTAGTGGCCTCAATTGAAGACTCTTAATGCGATGAAACAAAAAAATGCACGCATGCATGAGGAGCAAAAATTACTTATTAATAAGCTGCAGTCCAGCGTATCTGTCTTTCAGAAATAAAATCAAAGTTTGAAAAGTTCTAACCTGCTATTAAAATTAACATTTAGATTTCTGTATACTCTTTGTTTATGAATTATAACAAAGCATTTCCTGAAGTGCTTTTCGCTACCAGCTAAATCCACCAAGTTTAGTTGGCCAGCTCGCAGTGAGTCCTTTCCTTTGTCATCAATGGAGCAGATTTCAATGTGGATGGTGAATTTATTTGTCAGTGTGTAGCCCACAGAATGGTTTTTTCAACCAGCTTCCATAATCTGCTCACACTCTGCACCGTGTGCTTGGACAGTGAATTTACGTAAACCCTGCGATTTCGGGTGCTCCTTCAACTTTAGTTTTTGTTTGGTGTCTTCGCCCAACAGATCCCAAATTTCCGTATTGTAGATCTCTAAGTATGAAGCTCTGACCAAGAACTTTGTGCTCTCTGCACACTAAATCAGGTCTTACAACGGATAGATGTCGGAACCGTGCCACCATTGAGTTTCACGGTACATGCCTCAACTGGATTCACTTAAGGGCCTGACCTACTCAAACAGGCCTGAGATTAACATTTCATAAATTGTGTATTTGTTTGACGTATACTTGTTTATTTAGTTTTGTATTGTTTCAAGGTTCAAATTGTAGTAACTGCTTAGGCTGGTGTTACCAGTTCTACCACAGATTCAGAGGGGCCCACAGAAGTCAAAAGACTGAGACCCATAGATCTAGAGATCGAATAACTAATTGTTGCAGTCACAGAAACAGAAGCATCACTCATAGCATCAGTTCTTGAGCACGATATGATCGAAAGCTGAAGCAGCAGTCACTGTAAAACCAACAGCTAAACCTACACCAGCAGTATCCATTGAACCCTGAGGGCATTTCGGTTCAGCCAGACCTAGCCCGGGATCGACAAAGGAACATGATTGTCTTAAATTGGCTCAGGCCATGATATAGAATTCTTTGTCAGGACCAGAGGGGAGGATTATGCTTAAACGTTCTTCTTTATTGTTCCTACAGCAGCCAACAGAACTTCATAGACTGCGCTTCCCATTAGAACTTGGGAAAACTGCACCAAGCACTCATAGTCCAGCAGGGTATATAACGCTCCCAAATCAGCCTCAATGATCCTCTTTCTTCACTGCTCCAGTAGCAGCAATTAAATTGCTCTTGTTTGTCTCCCTTTGTGGGCCTGTCTGTCTCTGATATCTCATATTCATGGATTTTCTTATTGTTAAGGCTATTACGCTACAGTACTTGTAGATTGCCTTGATTGCGGTTACTTGCTGCGGGGGCGCTCTGTGCATCCCTCTAGTGACACACTTGGCGGAGCAGGTGGTGTGTATGCAATGTGGCCCTCCGACCGCTAAAGGGTACTCTGGTCCTCTGCTGGAGTAACGCTTTCTTTCACGGTCAGGTTCAAATAGATTGTAGCGTGCCATCTGCAGAGTTCCCATTCTTGCTAGCTGGCCACAGAGTAGAACGCCCCTCAAGAAGACAATTACATGTTCTTCATGCTGGGAACTGACAAATTCTATGAGGCTGTGAACACCTTTATTCTTAAAGCTGATCTATATAGGGGGCGGAGCCAAGATGGCGGAGTGAGCAGTCGTCCTGCTCCGGAGCTCCCGCCGAGGATCTGTTCAAGCACCGGCCGGCGGGCCGTCATTAGCACCAACGGTACCTGTTTTGCGGCTGCCAGAGTCCCTGGACCCAGAAGGCTCGACGTGGTGGCGAGAGCGGCGGCCGAGAGCTGTTTTCGGCGCCGGTGCGAAGAGACGGCGCGCAGAGGCGCCGCGCAGGAGTGGCCGGAGCCTGCAGTAGCGGCGGAGATCTGCGGGGCCAGGACTGGGGCCTCTCGCGTCTAGAGCTGGCGGCGTCCGGTGGAGACCCCCAGGTGCTGCGGCAGTGAAGGTGAGAGGCAGCGGGCGAGCACAGCGCGGTGCCGCGTCCCGGTCCGGCCGCCATTTTGAAGGAAAGTGATCGGCGCTGGAGCAGAGGCGGTGTAGCCTGGGGGCCTGTTGCATACCGCATGACCATGTCCTGGGACTGAAGCACCAGCGAGAGCCTGCGGGGCTGCGCACCCCCCCCCATCCGGTGACACTGGGCGCGACAGTGAGGAGCACAGAAGAGTGCGAAGAAGAGCAGCGCTGGGGAGTGGCCCATTGTTTGAGAGAACGGAGCTGGGGCAGGGGCGGCGGAGACTGGGGGCTTGTTGCGTGCTCTCCCCCCCAGCAGCTGTGCCATCGTCTAGGGCCTCATCGCGGCCAATGCGGGGACTGTGGACATTTGGGGCCCGGAATCCAGCGGCCCCCTGGGATCGGAGCGCCGCACCTGGCCATCGCCGCACAACGGAGAACGTGGCCTGGTGTGCCATGGACACGACGGGCGGGCAGCACACCTGTTATTAATAAAAGTGAAGACACCGGCTTGTTGGGTAAGACGAGGAGATCGGTGCCCAGACTAGTGGTACAGAGGCTGCCAGAGGGCAACAGTGATACCCCCGCGGGTGTGGAGGTTAGCTCGAGTTATACAGCATGCCTACGGAGTCAAGGTGTAGTAGCGCTACAGGTGTGCAGAGTGCGCTGGAGAAGCCTGTTGCGGGGTCGGAGACGCTGGATCTTGCGCCCCCTGTCTGGGATTCCTCTGGGTCCTATCCCCTGACGGAGGTCTGGTGAGGAGGGAGTGGATCCTTGCATGACGTTCTTCAGGCCCCTTGGGAAGCGCTATGTCCACCTCCAGGAAGCGGCAGGACAAAACTCTTAAAGACCTGTTCTCCCGGACCCCAGTCGGACAGATTACCTCTGCTGCGGATGTGGGGGGCTCGGGACGGGGGACGTCGGGGGCTGGTGGATCGGAGCCCATCACCAAGGCCTTCCTGTGTGTTGCGTTACGGGACGACATTCACACTCTCAAGCAGGAGTTCACATCCGAGCTCAAAGAGGTCCGCCGCGACATGGATGGCATCGGAGAGCGGGTTCCAGACCTGGAGGGCAAGAGCGACGGAAGGGACGTGGAGATAGCGACCTTACAGCAGGAGATCATTAGACTTCACGATCACAGGTGGATCTTCAGGTTCACCTTGAGGACTTGGAAAACCGTTCCCGCCGCCACAACATTCGGATTAGAGGGGTGAAGGTGGATGATACCTCGAGGGATCTTTTCACCTACGCGAGGGAGCTCATCAATCACATCCTGGGCCGTCCTCTGGATACGGATCTGTGTATAGATCGGGCGCATAGGGTGGGTCCCCCCAGAGGGCCGTCAGTTCCCCCGTCGGACATTCTAGTGTGCGTGCAGGACTACCGCACTAAGGAATCGATAATGCAAAAAGTGCGTCACATGCATCCCCTGCAGTTTCGTGATCACAGACCGGTGTTGTACCAGGACTTATCCACCCTCACGCTGCAAAAACGATGCCTCTTCAAGCCCATTACGGCGCACATTCAGCAACACAACATTCCCTACAGCTGGGGCCATCCCTTCCGTTTGGTATTCCGTAAGGATGACAAGCTGTACCAGTTGCGCTCTCTGTCCAAGGCCAGCAAATTATTAGGTGTGGACCTCTCGGAGGAAGAAGGCGGAGAGGGGGAATCCAAGACAGGACCAGAGAACAGTGGGCCTCGTTGGCACCAGCAGGGTTGTTAACGCCGTTCTAGGAAACCACCAGCTGCAGAGATTACGAAGGACTGACAATCGGCGTTGGAGGCTGTGTCCGCGGACCTTTCTGGTTCTACTCTTGGCTGACTGGATTGATACGCTGTACCCAAGGGATTTCCTTCCTTTTATCCAGATCGTTGGCGGGAGGGGGGCTTTCTTTCCCTGTTGGTGGACACACCCCAATGACTTTTCACCAATCACTGACGAGTGATGGACTATATGTTCTCAGTTATTATGGTAGTTTGTCCCTGTTGTTAGGGTTTTTTGGGGAGGGCTCGGGAGGGAACTTAGTGCTCCGCGTCCACCTTTCCTTTAGGGTTAATACGACCCACGCGTCCCTGACCCGTTTGTGCACCGGACATTCCGGGACCACATTACACGAGGCCTCACTGCTGCAGTGTCTTCTACCCGATCCATATCATGCCACCCACCACACTTAAGATATTGACCCTGAACGGTCGGGGTCTTAACAACCCAGTTAAACGTAGGGCTGTCCTGTCACGTTTAGAGAATTCACAAGCAGATCTCTGCCTTTTGCAAGAAACCCACCTCCTGCTGCGCGATTGCCACCGTCTTAGATCCCGGAAACTCCCCACCCAGTTCTTCTCCTCTGGGCCTACTAAAACAGCGGGAGTGGCGATTCTGGTGGCTCAGAGGTTTCGGGGGGAGGTTCTACATAAGGTGGCTGAGATTAAAGGGCGCCTATTGACATATCGCTTTGCCCTAGGGGAAGTGCCGTTCACGATTAATTCCTTGTAATTCCTTGTACGCTCCGAATGAGGGGTCCGAGCGGTTCCTACATTCCGCTCTTACAGAGGTCATGGCTACACCTGATCGCAATGTCATCCTGGGAGGGGACCTCAACCTGTTTTTCGATAATGTTCAGGATAGATCCAGCCAGCGCACTCATCAGGCCGGGGCTCTTTCTGCAGAGGGGCTTGCGCGATTGCATGGCTTGGGGCTATGTGACCTCTGGCGCAGCATTCATCCTCGAGACAGGGAATACTCCTTTTACTCCAAAGCGCATAAGATCTATGCCAGACTAGACCATTTCTTAATATCCCTCCTCAACATAGACTTTAAATTGTACACAGGGATATTGGCCGCCCGCCTTAGCCCCCATATGCCAAGCCTCATTGACCCCGGATCAAGCGGGTTTCATCCCTGAACGCCAAACAGCGGATAATACAAAACGGATTTTGCATCTTATTGAGAAGGCTACCCGGGTCCCGGGGGAATTTATGCTGCTGGCCATCGATGCCGAAAAGGCGTTTGACCGCGTACACTGGCCCTTTCTGGAACAGGTGTTGGAGAGGGCTGGAATGGGTGACCGGTTCCGCGCACACGTCCTTAATGGTTACCGATTCCCCACAGCCACGGTCCGGGTGAACGGCTGCACATCCTCTCGATTTCACATTGAGAGGGGTACGAGGCAGGGGTGTCCGCTGTCGCCCCTCCTCTTTGCCCTTTACATGGAACCTTTAGCTCAGAGGATGCGGCAAAACCCGGAGATCACGGGGATACAATTCGGGGGCTTTGTCCATACAACCAGTCTATACGCAGACGAAGTGTTAATAACGTTGTCTGACCCGATGTCCGCTCTTCCGGCTTGCTGGGCAGAATTGGATACTTTTGCTCAGGCTGCCGGGTTCAAGGTGAATGCAGGGAAATCCTTAGCTCTGGATTTATCGTTATCACGTCCCACCCGAAACTATTTGCAAACCCGGCTTCCCATTCGTTGGGCGACAGACACGATACCTTATCTAGGGATTCAATTAGCCCCATCTCTTCCTAAGGTGGTTCATACGAACTATACACTGCTGCGCGACAGAGTTCGACGTGAGCTCGACCGGTGGCGGCACTACCCCCTCTCCTGTTAGGTAGGGTTGCAGCGGTCAAGATGACCATTCTCCGACAGATCCTCTACCTCTTTCGCACTATACCTCTCCGTCCGCCTGTCGGATGGATTCGAACGATGCAAACTGACTTGGCCCGGTTTATTTGGAACGGTCGGAAGCCACGAATGCGTCGAACACTGGTGTCGTTAGCGCCGGAAGCTGGGGGACTTGGGGCTCCGGATCTTGGGCTCTACTTTCAGGCTGCTCAACTGAGATACCTAGTGGAATGGAGCAGATGGGAATCGGAGAAACACTGGTTGTTTCAAGACCAGGGGGTGGCGGCGCGACCCTTGAAAGAGATTCCTTTCTTGCGCAAACCCCACAGGCCTCCTAATCTGTATGCCTCTTATATTACACGAGTCCCTTTGAAAGTGTGGGATGCCACTAACCTCACTCACGAGCTCACATCTTTCCCGTCTCCACTCACCCCGTTGATTGGCAATCCTGACTTCACTCCCGGAATGGAGGACGCCGCCTTCGCGGGCTGGAGAGCGGCTGGTTGTCGGTTTCTGTATCATGTTTATGGGGAAGCGGGGGTACATTCGTTCGCCCAGATAAGGAGAGACTTCGGGCTGCCGGAGACGGAGAGGTTGCGGTTTCTGCAGGTGAGGCACTGGGCGCTCCAGCCACAGGTCCGCTCCCCCTATGAACGATGACTCATCACACGCACGTCAGACAAAAAACTCATATCCGATCTCTATAAACAACTGCAAATTAAACACAAGCACTCATATAACCCTAGCAGGGAACGGTGGGAACGGGAACTGGGAAGAACACTGAGTCATAAAGAATGGGAAGGCATCTATTATAGGGCTCGGCATTCTGCATACCACATGGGGCTTACGGAGACATTTACGAAGATTGTGACATACTGGTACTACACTCCGGAGCGCTTACACGCGATGGATCGCTCTCGGGAGGCGACGTGCTGGAGGGGTTGCGGTCAGGTGGAAAGTCTAGTCCATGTGCTTTGGGAATGCACACATCTCCAATCCTACTGGACTCAGGTATTGGATGAAGTGGACAAACACTTCGAGACGGAGATACCGCGCTTCCCAGCCTATGTAATCTTGGGGCTTCCCAATCCTCTGACCTATCCATTGCAATCTCGTAGGGGCAGACAGATGGCCATCGCGCTAGGGTCAGCTACACAAAACATACTCACTCACTGGCGTACACCTCAACTACCGACCTTCACAGGCTGGTTGCATCGTCTGTGGTATGTCCTGGGTATGGAAAAATTTGCACGGACTATGGCAGTAGAGGGGGACAAATATGGGGAGTTGTGGCAGCCCTTCTTGTCGCTCTTGGCCTCTGAATTTAGGGAAGTCACGTGCCCCCGATATCTCCGGCTGTTGGGTATTGCAGAGGTCCGGGGGGAGGGAGGGCGATAGGGGTTTGGCAAGGCTTTGGGGAGGGCGCGGAGCACGGGAGGGGGGAGGGATGGGGGCAGGGGATGGGTCTTTTTAAAAAAAAAAATTTGGGGGTTTTTGTTTTTCCTTCTCACTCAGGAGTTCCTCTTGGCCAAGGTTATTATTCAGCTATGCGCACACTGTTCATATGAACCTTAACAATGACCCGATTTATGGTTATATCTCTATTGTATATGCGAATAGCTATGTGACCGTAATTTTATTCGATAATTGCAAACCAATAAAAACAATTAAGCCATAAAGCTGATCTATATATAGCTGTGTTACATATGGTGGCGCCTTTAGAGCGCAGGTTGATATGCCTGGAACAAAAAAGGCATCTTGGAAAAGAGGAAGCCCACTCAACTCTCCCTCTAACCACAGACCCTTCTGCTGAGGGGTTCTGCCAACTTTAACGCCTCCCCACCCGGTACCCTAGATTCTCCTGATGTGCAATAGTAAAAGGCAACATTATAGGTCTTTGAAAACTAGCTAACTGATAAATATATTGTCTTTGGAGGTGAGCCTTGAGTTGCCTTAAAGAATGAGATTAAAACTCAGGGTGGCCGAGAGTTCCGAGAGGTGGCAGCCACACCGTAGTACTGTTTCAGAGCTGCTAAGGTTTTAAATTTGAGAATTACAAGTAGGAGAGGTTTTTTTGCTTTAATGATTTCATGAGCCAACTGATCCTTCATTTAGGTCGGACAGATATAGAGCAGGAGGAAATCTGTCATGAACAGCTTTATGGGGAAGACAGTAAATGTTAAACTGAATTCTGGCAGAGATGGGAAGTCAGTGGGGGTACAAGCGAAATGAGGGTGATGAGATCAACATTTTTTTAGCAAAATCAATGAGTATAGCAGCAGAATGTAGTACAGCTTTAAAAAGAATCAGTGATGATTAGTAAGCCCCTGCAAGTACTGAATTTCTGAGGAAGAGTCCCAAAATGAGCAGTAAATGAACAGATTTTTCCAGATAATCTAGAGAGATGGTGGCAAATGTTCTTCATGGAGTGTAGATGAAAGATTGCAGCTTTTGCCGCCTTGTTTACATGAAGGGTGAGTGTTAGTGGTCTTGGTAGAGGAAAGAAGCCATCCCGTTTTAGCAATTCCAAGAAATTTGGGTTGAATTTACTCAGTGTTGGTGTCAGTAGAGAGACTTGGGGGATTCCATATGTTATTTTTGCTGTGGTATTAGTGTGGTAACCAATCTTCACCAATTTAGATTTATTTGTTTAGAAAGACTAAAATCAGGTTAGGATCCTGTCACTAGAATCCATGTGGTGCTACTGCATCAGCAGTAGCCTTTAATGATTAATTGCTTCAAAGAATGGCAACAGGTGAAGCAGAACAATAAGTCATGAACCCCTTTGACTAGGAAGTGAAGAACATCAACCCCGACTTTCAGGCTTGCTGTTTCGGTGGTGAAGTTGGGTCTGCAACATGATTTTTCTTTCACTTTTTCAAGCCTGGGGAAGTTGGATACTGGTAAAAGTCAGTGTAAAATAAAGAGTAGCCTTTTTTGGTATCGCCTAGGCAGTGCATGCGCTGTCTCTTGAGACATGCTGTATCTAGGGTATGGGCATTCAGCATGTCTGTTGCTTATGATTGGTTCCTTCATGTGCTTTTCCAAATCCTTTTGTTTTTATTGGTGAATAGTTTACATTTTACCCCTTTTGTTGTTTTGGTCACGCCCTGGAGACTGCCCTGGGTGCATGGATAATTTCATGATTGGCCATGTACTGCAGTGTTGCTCACTACTTTCTTTTGCCTCGGCTTGTTTTTTACACTTCATGTTCATATTGCCTCCTCTAGCTCTAAGCGCACCCATGCGTCCTGCTTTCAATTCACCCATAGTTTGTGTTGTCTTTAGCCCCTCCCTCCCTATGCTGTCCAAGATGAAAGTTCCACGCTTCCGCTCCCCTCCCCGTTGTCACCGTGAAGCATATCAGTGCCTCAGGTAAGCTAAAAACAAGGCGACATCGCGGCACGCACTCCTTGCCTCCCGCTTTCCCCTCCCCTTGTCACAATGAAGCGCGTCATCATGGCTATAGGGAAAGAAGGGCGCTTTTACTGGACGGCGTCAAACTTGTCGATACACGAGTGCCACACTTCATTTTAAAACTCACCTTCTGCTTCTTTTGTTGTTACTTACTCATCCCCACCCCTCCCAACGTTGTTTCAACGTCCCATCCGCCCTTCCCCTCATTTCTGCTTGTTTAACTTCCTTCCATCTGGGACATAGAGACCCTCTTCGGTAAAGCTCAACTAAATGGAAAAATCATGGAAGTCGACTACTCAGTTCCCAGAAAGTTCAGGTAAATGCAAGCCTCTTTAGTCCATTAAAGCAACATATTTTATTGATTGAACATAGATGTGTGCTTGCCTCGGTGTGTTGTATGGCTCGTGTTCGTGCGTTTGTAAGGTATCTAAAGCGCATGCATGCTCACGATGTACATGCACAATTGAGTGAACACAGGGGCTTCCTACTTTCTACCCGCCTCTCCCTTCCAGCCGTGCAATATACACATTGCAGGTCGCCGCGTCTTTTGTTGCAGGTCTGACAGTTAACTTGTCGGAGTGTAATAAGACATGCTGTTTCGGAGTGTCACAGGCTCCTCAGGTTTTTAATAGTATTGCATGCATCAAGCTAATCTTTCAAAATGCAACTTCAAATAAATGCCATTTAAAGTTGCTTAGTAATTGTATTTTAGAAAACCTTTTTTCAAGTTGCAGTTTTTAGTGTGTACGTTTATTATTCAAACCAGACAATAACCAATTTTGCTATTGTGCTTATACATTCATTTTCATATAAAGTAGACGCATTCCGGTAACATCATGACTAGCATGCATGTGTTCAATTTTGCAAACATGTATAAAGCTTTAATGCTGTAGCCACGGTCTGAAATACAAGTGGACTTACAGTTCTTCGCATAAAAGCCCATCAGAAGTTAAGATTTTCACACAAAGCAAAGTTGTGTTGAGCTTTGAAATCTTCACAATGTTAGCACTTTTGCAAGAAATGCATTGCGTTTGCGAGAATTTTTTTTTTGCCCATGCCTTGTCTCTGATGACTTACTGCTTCAGCGTCATTGCTTTTGCACAATTCCCTACCTCTCTTAATGGCCCCCCATTCTTGAGTTGCTGTGCCCACCTGGCATTGTTGCACTCTCATGTTGCACCGCTCTAAAATGATTGGATCATGGTTTAATAATATTTACAGCATCTAGGATTGATGAATTCTGAACAAGAACGTACCGTAAACAATCCCACAATTAACAAATCCAAATCAAACCACATAATTCCACTACAAAAAATACATCCACTCCACTACAAAAAAATAATCATAAATAACAAAAAATCATTTACAATGCAAAAAACCCAAACTTCCACAAATGCAAGACCGATTGCTTTACAAATGCTTGATAATAATAGTGATGATTTTGGCACGTCTTCAGAGTAGTAGGGAATACGCCTTTATCAGAGGCATTGGTGGTATCACACCACGTGTCTTGGAAGATGTGAGTGTTAGCCTCGATAATTTAGGCAGCTTTATGATCCCAGAAGTGATTTTAGCTTTTCCACTTAGGTGATAGGGATGAAGATGATCCATGCGCAAGTGAATTTGGGGAGGAGCAGTTAGAGCAGTGGTTCTGTTGAGGATATCTCTTAGGAGTTGTATTTTCTCTGTGAAATGGCTTAGGAATTCTTAACATTTTTTCCGTATGTGGATGAAGGTGTCTTCAACCGGTGCTAATGGACTTTTAAGGTGCTAGAGCAGCAATAGTGTGGGGTTTGGGGAGGTGATAATTTCTTTTAGAATGTAAATGGCTTTCGGTGTTGGTATGAATGGGTTTACATTCATTCTGTAGCATTCTAAGCCTAAAAAGTAGTTAGACGGTCTTTCATTTTCTCCATCTTTTTTCGCTTTTCCAAAAGCGGCCTCATGCTGGGATTATTAATTTGGAGAACAAAGTCTTTCATCTTGTGAAAGTTATTTTGTGTTGAAAAAGAGTCAAATGATCCACTGTTGCTCTAAAAATGTTGTTGTATCCTTGTGTTATTTCTTCTGTACTTTTGGAACGATTGCGTTGTTTGAGTTTGGGAGCAATGTGCTCTTCAGAGCTGCTGGAGCGAGATTCGCAAATAGACTGAGTAGTTTGGTTCTGGTGAGTTCAGAGGTGAATGGGTTATAGTGTGGGTGAGAATATGAAATGGTATAGGGAAATCAACAGAACAGTCTATGGTCAAGAGACGAAGGAAGCTTACTCGATTGGAGCCATCAAACAGGAGTTGGGATGTGACCATTTGATGGATTGTTTAATGTTATCAGGTACTTTAGTACCAATAAGTATTTGAAGTGTTACCCCCTTTAATGTGAGTTACACACAAATATGCTGTTAAGGCAGAATATGCAGCTTTCTGCTACACACTGTGTCATATGGTCTACACATCTGGTGTTTTTTCGAGCATGGTAAATTGTGTGTAGTGATAAAGTTACAGTCTATAGATAGTTTGAGGCACTAGATGTTTGCAGTACCTCCACCTCCTTTGCTGTTTATCTGCCCTGAATATTTTGTAGCCTTGTGGTACCAAGAGATTTAATATGGAGTTGGAATGTTCATTTAGGTATGACTAAGTGGCAATTTACTGACCTTACATTTGGAAGCAAGCAAGAGAGACACATGCTTGGTATGGATCCGGCAGTGATCCGAGATTCTGAGAGTGCATTTTTTATTCCTGTTTGTTGGATCGGACGATGGGAATGAAGAAGCATTGAAAGTGCATATGTCAAGCAGCCTATCAACAAGTAGGGTGACGTGGTGAGGGGTGTGCTGTAGAGGGTGTATGTAGTGGTGAGTAAACGGACAAGTCAGTTATGAAAGGGGTAAGTCCACCCAGGGTTGTGTCATTGGAGGAAAATGCAATGAAGGTGGATCATGCTAGAAATGGAGGTTGCAGTGATGGCCGACTGCCTCAATGTATTCATGGTCAGCATGCAACAGTGTTCTCTTTTAATGAATAGGGTAGCAATGTCAAAGAATAAGGCAACAAAAGGCAGAGGCCGGGGTCGTGAAGCTTCAAGGCAGTGACATCTCCAGGCAAATAAAGTGAGTCAGTCCCAAAAAACATGATGATCAGGCTACATAAAAACTACCGCAGGATTGTAAGGCTCCCACAGCTGTGTGTGCTGACTTTTCTCTTAAGGACTACTTTAATATGTGTTCTATACTTACAGGTGAGAAACTAGGAAGTTAGGTTTGCTTCTAATTCACCAGTAGGTGTCCGACCTGAATGTTTCACCTGCTCTGTTTATTTTGTAGTAAAGATTATCTTCATTTGGTTATGAACAGCCGCAGGATCAAACTTAGCAGAGAAAATGTTTGATTTAATGAGGCTGTGTCACTGTGTAAAGTGGCCTTCAGATGTGATGATCAGGCCAGACAGGTTCGCAATTTACTGGTGTGTAGGTATTCCTTGGTTCCTGCCTTTGGCCTGTTCTCCTGATGCAAGGTAAGGCTGTATAAATAATGAATGCATAGATGCTGCAGTTTATAATAGTCCGCTACCACTGTGGGTTATTTTCAACCTCAGTTAACTTAGAGCAAACTTGCAGCACAATATAGGGAAATTAGGTTCAGTCTCAATCTTAGAAGTGGTCTATTTACTGATTTCCAATGTCAATTGAGTTTGATAGCAATAGGTCTCTCTGTCGAGTTAGAAGCCTTCCAAGCTGGGTATTGCCTCAAACCTACCATCGGCCAACAAATCCTCAACTATGCAGAATACCACAGCAGAACTAAGAAAGACTGGGCTGCACATGCTAGAACAGAACAGGCTACTTACTTTTGGTAATGCTCATTCTGGTGGATACTCTAATCGCAGATTCCTCACTTAGTGAATATCTCCGGGTGCCAGACTGGATTATGAAGATTTTTTAGCATACCCCCTGCTGTTGATAGGTGGCATTGTGTGGCTCTGCGTCTACTCTGCACCACCCATGACTGGAGCCATATATAAGCACCACCCAAGCTCGTTGACGTCCGTTTCTTTCTGAAGATTGTCTGTACCCTCAGATGCAGAGCTGAGTAGTAATCAATTGCGACCATTAGTAGATCTCTACAATTGGGAGCTTTAGAGATCAAGAGTCCATCCCACAGAAGAGGGCAGTGGGAGGGCGGTGGGGAATCCAAGATGAGATAGAGAATCCACAGGAAAGAACATTACCAAGGTAAGTAACTTGTTCTTCTGATGGATACTTCTAACCCCAGATTACTCACCTTGTGAATAAATACCAAAGCAATACTTCCCAAGGTGGGGGGACCGTGGAATGGCACAGACTAAAAAGTATTTCTAGACCTAATGGCCAAAATGTCTTCCCGTCGGGCCAGTTGTCGAGGCAGTAGTGCTAGGTGAACATGTGAACTGAAGCCCATAGTGCACCCTGACCGATGACCAGGACAGGTACTCCATGTGACAGCACAGTGGTAGCCACCTTGGACTGGTGGAAGGCCCCCCCCCAACCCCTCTGGAGGCTGCTTCTCCAACATCAAGTAGCAGATCTTAACATAGAGAACTATCCATCTGAATAAGTTCTGCATATGTACTGCTCTGCAATTATTTGCCCTGGAGAACTCCAAAAAGAGCTGCTTGTTCACTCTGTGGTCTTTGGGACCAATAGGTGGTAGAACTGACAGAGTTTGACACTCACTCAGGCCACATGCTGAGGTTATCGCAACGAGAAATACAGTCTTCAGGGTCAGCAGACAAAGGTGAGAACTGCATAGCAACTCAAAAGGGGTGCACATCAGGAAAGTAAGGACCAAGGTACGGTCCCGCTGTGGCATCACAAAATGATTCAGGGAAAACAAATGGAGAAAAACTTTAAGGAAACATCACGATTTGAAGAAGGATGGCTGGTCTGGCAACTGGAAGAAAGCCAACTGGGCTGACAAATAATCTTGAACAATGCCTACTGCAAGTCTTTGCTGGACCAAAGACAAAACAGAAAGTAGCACATCTGACAATTTGGCCTGTAATAGTTCCATGTAAAGCATACTACACCACAAACTTGACACCGCATCCTACGTAAACTGATTTCGTGGAAGAACGCATAGCTGCCAGGGTGACATTCACAACCTCAGGAAACAGTCAACTGATGCCACTCAATCAACACACATGGGGGTGTAGATTGCGCAAGCCTAGGTGCAAGACCCTACCCTGCTGCTACAAAACACGATCCCCTAAAGCAGCAGCTTGATTGGAGGACAGATGCTTCTGTCCAGAGGTTAAGGGACAACATTCTCCCGACCCAATCTGAAGCCATTTCATTGAATTTGGCCAGTCATTTCTGACCTTTTTTCAAAATTCTGAGAAGGGGAGAAAAACAATATAGAAATAGCTTGCTCCATTCAAGGAGAAATTAATCTCTGAGTGACAGCCTTCTTGGCAATTCCAACATACAAACGTTTTGACACTGCACATTTTTAGCGGTAGCGATCTAGACAGGGCTCTTCCCTTTGATGAAAGACGTCCTGCACAACCTCTGGATGTAGTTACCAGTAAGTCGAACCACTTTATGCCGTCAATCGACCATAAAAGCACATAATATCACAACAACAGGGTCAGAAAAGCATCTTATCGCAGTAAAACTATAATACATCAAAAACTAAATTTCTATGCTCTCTCATTACAAGACTCGGGAGAATAAAGAGTTGGTCAATAAATAAATAAATAACATTTCATAAAAATCCTAAAAAGAGCAATCACCAAGTATACTTCAATATTAAAACACGAACATCATTCAAATTACACAGCATATTTTCTTCACTTTCAGCGATTGCGTGATAAAATTCGGAATTGAATAACATATGGCCAGAGATTCAAGACGCTGAGGGAAAAGTAAGCCCCCTGATGATTATTAAAAGATCTCCCACTTAATATGGTGCAGAGAAACGTGACCTAAAAGCAGAATATGGAGAGGGAAACAGAAAAAATGCTTGGTAGACTGATGGAATCACCCATCACAAGGACAACATGGTAAACTTGGAGACCAAGGTACCAGGCACCAGAAAGTGGATCTTATTCATTTGGAGCCAAGTGAGATGAAACCTGAGCCCTGAATCCTTCACCCATGTGAGGTAAGGCTACACACCTTTGTTAGTTAACAATGGAACATATGATTTAACCATAACAGAGTCTAGCATATTTACAAGCCTAGCCTCCTTCTTGTGTGCCATAAACTTCTCCTTTACTTGTTTTTTCGAAAGAGGGTAGACATTGCAGGGTCCATTAAGTAATCAGACAATCCTGTGTCACATAGGGTATTTTTAATATGGAGGGTTGGCAGGCTTGGCTCAGGATTTGTTCCAAGAGTTATCGCCTCCTTCTCCAGCAAGACTGCTGTTACCTCAGGATACAGGCTGGACTCCGCTCTCACTGGGGGGCTGGAGAATTCAGCTCCTGAAGCACATCCTGTCAATGAGCTGATCGAGGCCTTTGTTTCGCACGTAGTGGACCTCGTATGCAGCGGGGACATAATTGACCCACCCAAGAAAAGGGAGAAGAACTTGTCCTTTAGTCCTGTTAAACCTGCTTTTCTTATTTCAGCCACAAACACAGCACCAGTTGGAGTGGGCTGTGAAATGGCTGGATGAGGAAGTGGAGGCATATACACCGTAAATGCTAAATGTCTGGGAAGGATAAATTAATTATATGACTGATATAGGTAGCGCCCCTACGGAGTAGCTCTGAGTGGTACCACTAGTCACTTACCCCCTCTCCTTGTCTGTTTAGAAGCCGCTGCCTCCACCCACAACTGTGCCATTCCTCTATGTGATCTGCATTCTGGTTGGGCTCCAAGCACACTCAGTACCCGGTGGTCTGCTTCATGTTGAAAGGTCTTGATGTGGGGTCCGTGGTAAAGTAATAATGAAAAGTTCTGCTCCGGGCTTTTTTAGGTCGAGCATTCGAGACCGCTTGTATATACTTTAATACATACTTATATGTGTATATACTTTGTGGGCTCTGGAGATCAGCCCTAGGACTTGCTTGCTTCCGCTTAGGGACTTTTAACTGCCTCAATTTAACGGTCTTGATAGAGAACGACCAGCAGAGGTCAGTAAAATACAAGAATTGCTTTCTGCTGAAGGACTTTCTTTTTTAATTTTTCTGGCAACTGTCCCTATTTAACTTTGATAGAAAAAGACCAGCAGAGATCAGTAAAATACCAGAATCACTTTAGCATTCTCTAGAACCCAGTCAATAGAAAAGGTCTTCCACGAGCACCCGTAAACGATAATATTTTTTTCAAATCTTCAATTTTCAGTGATATGACGACCAAAGGCCCTCATTTTATGTTAAAAACAGAGCTTTGGACTATACCATTTCCTGCTGAAAGGCAATGTTTCTCTCCAAGTGTTTCCCATACCTGGCATGTCAAACAGTATGGTGCTTACTTTCCCGCCATGTTAAAGAACAGTAGATGTTTCAGCACCCAGGCTAATGTGCTGCATAGCTAAATACATATAAGGTCCCAAAGGCAAGACCGATTGCATTGCAAATGCTTGTTTTTTCCAGGTACCGACAGTCGCAGCACTGCAACACTGCCTGCTACCCGTTCATGCCCGTCTCCACGAGCAGACCGGCACAGTGGTGGCAGACAAAAACAGCAGCAACAGTGGGGCGAGAACAGGAGCGGCTTTAATTGAGAGCAGGAACTCCGCCACAATTTACCACCTGTTGTCTGCCACCTCGAAGAAACGGTGGACCGTTTTAAGGTGGTTGGTGCCATGAGTGAGGTCACTGAGGTTTTCCCAGCCTTTTCCAGAACATAGGCAGGCCCTGCAAGATCCCCCGGTAAAATCCCAGCAGACTCCTCAGCTGGCGTGACGGGTAAGCGCATGTGGGCAGCACGGCCACAGGAGAGTAGTTTCTTAACATCAGGTTTCATTTGTGGTTTCCTAGGCATCGCCGCCTAGGTTAATCTGTTGTACCATTTAAATATCTTGCCCGGTTTCACAACCAGGGAAATGCTGTGATGATTCAGCTAGCTCCAGAGGTCAATGCCACCTGTAACAGAATCTGGGACCCCACACCACTCTGTTACAGTACCATATACTAGTGGTGTTGTCTGTGAGAACCTGAACAAGCCTCCTTGTCATGGATAGTTTAACACAAAGGAAACCCTGTATTCGCCAGGGATCGGGGGCAATTGGTAGAGCAAGGAACAGAGGTCTCTAGATAAAGGAATACGTGAAAACTACATGCAGTCAAATGACAATTTCAATCAATGAAACAATTAAAGTTACGAAATCTGCACACAGAGTGCCAGTGGAGAACGTTGTGCTCTATGCTTCTTCATAGGTGACACACGCATGTGATAAATGTGAACATCTTGTGTGTGAAAATAACAGGAACACAGTCCTTCATAACAAATTATATATGCAAAATTGGGTTTGCGTTCGAATCAGTTGACAGTGATTCTATCCTCAAGGAATAAAAGGATCATCATCAGGACTTTAACATCCATCATGAGCCTAATACCATATTAGCAGTCACTGAGAAGCGTAATAACGCCCCATCAGAAATCAGTGGAAAAATAATTAATTAGAATCGCCTTGCGTTCCAAAATAGGCGGCAGAAGCAAGGGGCCAGTCGCATGGGACTGCTTGTGAGTACATGTGTGTAGAATCACCATTGAAGCAGGCAGAGGCCAGGGCAGACTGAAACAGGATACAAGAGCTAGAACCATGAAGTCTCTTTAGCCACACTGCTCTGCAATGTTCGATGACTATAACCATAAAAAAATAAAAAAAATATTCACCTGCACCTTGGTCACCCTTTTAATAACCATGGCGAAGGGCGAACACTCATCAGTAGAGGGACTGGGTCCCAGCCCAGTGTCAAAGAAGATGTCTATCCCCCTGGCCTCTCGTCTGTCCATTTAAAGATATCATCCTCATAGTGTGGGGGGAAAAAAATCATCCCAACCTTCATCACCTAGTACAGATTGAGTTAGACCCCAAAAATTGTTTAAATGGGCTACTTCTTGTTAGAGGAATTCTCTTATCTGAATCAGAAGGGACTGGTGCCAAGCTAGGAGGCACTGAGCTTTCATGCTGCGATATATATATATATATATATATATATATATATATATATATATATATATATATATATATATATATATATATATATATATATCTCCAAACCAAAGCTTCCTCCCATGAAGAAAAAGCGCAATACAGCTCCGGGGTAAAATTGACAAAGGCTTTATTTTCAAAGGCGCGTAGTGCTCAAAGTTCCTGAAACGCTCAGGCAGACGCGTTTCAAGCCTCCAATGGCTCTCTTCAGTGCCGGTTTCACGAACTTCTGTGCTCTGTAAGGGGGTCCAACAAGATGCAGCTGTGAAATAGACCGCTCCCTCTGTGATGTCATCACTCCTCCTCCAATGGAAGGTGTGCTAGCCCCTTGAGCTCACACCTTGCTGAGCAGATGCATGCTGGTTAGTGTAGTTCACATGGAGTGTCTGTGTAGTAACAGCGTTTCTCCTAACAACAAGTGATGCCCCAACGAAGTTGGTTGTGTTCCACACGTTAGCTTCAGATGCCCAGCGGTATGGGACAAAGTCTATTGCCAGCCCCTTATCAGGCGAATCGTTTCGCCTACTCTCTCCCCTTGCCGCTTGTCAAACCATGTGGCTGTCTGGGCAGCTGGGGGGGCGCCGTGTTGATGCAGTCCATGCAAGAAATCCACAACGTGCTGGTCTCTTCACGGTGCTCCAGAACGAGAGGGTGTATCGCTAGTCAGCGACCTGCTTGCTGACTTTAACATCCAAACCAAAGCTTCCTCCCATGAAGAAAAAGCGCAATACAGCTCCGGGGTAAAATTGACAAAGGCTTTATTTTCAAAGGCGCGTAGTGCTCAAAGTTCCTGAAACGCTCAGGCAGACGCGTTTCAAGCCTCCAATGGCTCTCTTCAGTGCCGGTTTCACGAACTTCTGTGCTCTGTAAGGGGGTCCAACAAGATGCAGCTGTGAAATAGACCGCTCCCTCTGTGATGTCATCACTCCTCCTCCAATGGAAGGTGTGCTAGCCCCTTGAGCTCACACCTTGCTGAGCAGATGCATGCTGGTTAGTGTAGTTCACATGGAGTGTCTGTGTAGTAACAGCGTTTCTCCTAACAACAAGTGATGCCCCAACGAAGTTGGTTGTGTTCCACACGTTAGCTTCAGATGCCCAGCGGTATGGGACAAAGTCTATTGCCAGCCCCTTATCAGGCGAATTGTTTCGCCTACTCTCTCCCCTTGCCGCTTGTCAAACCATGTGGCTGTCTGGGCAGCTGGGGGGGTGCCGTGTTGATGCAGTCCATGCAAGAAATCCACAACGTGCTGGTCTCTTCACGGTGCTCCAGAACGAGAGGGTGTATCGCTAGTCAGCGACCTGCTTGCTGACTTTAACATCCAAACCAAAGCTTCCTCCCATGAAGAAAAAGCGCAATACAGCTCTGGGGTAAAATTGACAAAGGCTTTATTTTCAAAGGCGCGTAGTGCTCAAAGTTCCTGAAACGCTCAGGCAGACGCGTTTCAAGCCTCCAATGGCTCTCTTCAGTGCCGGTTTCACGAACTTCTGTGCTCTGTAAGGGGGTCCAACAAGATGCAGCTGTGAAATAGACCGCTCCCTCTGTGATGTCATCACTCCTCCTCCAATGGAAGGTGTGCTAGCCCCTTGAGCTCACACCTTGCTGAGCAGATGCATGCTGGTTAGTGTAGTTCACATGGAGTGTCTGTGTAGTAACAGCGTTTCTCCTAACAACAAGTGATGCCCCAACGAAGTTGGTTGTGTTCCACACGTTAGCTTCAGATGCCCAGCGGTATGGGACAAAGTCTATTGCCAGCCCCTTATCAGGCGAATCGTTTCGCCTACTCTCTCCCCTTGCCGCTTGTCAAACCATGTGGCTGTCTGGGCAGCTGGGGGGCGCCGTGTTGATGCAGTCCATGCAAGAAATCCACAACGTGCTGGTCTCTTCACGGTGCTCCAGAACGAGAGGGTGTATCGCTAGTCAGCGACCTGCTTGCTGACTTTAACATCCAAACCAAAGCTTCCTCCCATGAAGAAAAAGCGCAATACAGCTCCGGGGTAAAATTGACAAAGGCTTTATTTTCAAAGGCGCGTAGTGCTCAAAGTTCCTGAAACGCTCAGGCAGACGCGTTTCAAGCCTCCAATGGCTCTCTTCAGTGCCGGTTTCACGAACTTCTGTGCTCTGTAAGGGGGTCCAATAAAATCATCCCAACCTTCATCACCTAGTACAGATTGAGTTAGACCCCAAAAATTGTTTAAATGGGCTACTTCTTGTTAGAGGAATTCTCTTATCTGAATCAGAAGGGACTGGTGCCAAGCTAGGAGGCACTGAGCTTTCATGCTGCGATATATATATATATATATATATATATACATACATACATATATATATATATATATATATAGTGGCCGGCACCGGGTGTGGAACTGGGGTCAGAAGTCGTATCTGGTGCCGACGCTGGACCCAAAGGCACGGTGAGGAAATCGGTAAGGTGCGAAAGATGAGAAGCATGACATCTTTAAATGCAGCGATCTGTTGGGCATCACCAATGGACAATGAAACTCTGATTGCATTCGGAATCAGTTACAGAATTGGTTCCTCGGTTGGGAAATAGGACAGAGACCGCAGAGCTCCTTGACACCTTTGCAAAGTGTCTGACATAGAGTGGGGAAGCAGGCGAGGCCTGTTTGGACTTCTTGTGCTTCTTCTTCGACTTGGCTTACCCAAAAGCAGGCAGTGCGATTAAGATCTGTTGAGGAACTGACCCCAGTAATGGGAGCAGGTCCGAGTCCTAGACTAAGTGGGAACACTCATTGTGTGATTTCTGGTGATGTTCGGCGGCATACAGCTTAATTTTGCGGTCCCGGATTGCCTTCAAATTCTTCAGTAGTTTTAATGACACAAGTCACTAGTGACCTGTGGTATTTTTGCTAATGCAGTGTAAAAGCAGTGGTCCCTAATGTACCAATAAATCATAAAATAAAAAACGCAGATGACGCAGTGGATGCCAGTGTCTATAACGTGCTCAGTGCTCTCTTAAATGTGACACACAAGTATATTAAAAGTGCTGATCAAATATACAAGAACAGCACGGCCTGCCAATATAGGATACAAAATATTTTTAAGGGTACCCGCCACAGCTAGCGACTTGCGATCCAGTCAGAGATATGAGATCATCATCAGGACTAAATGGTGGAGCCTGAGGCTACAGCTGAAATTAGTAGAAAAAAAGAAGGTAAGAAAAGAGAGGCCAATATATAAGGCTAAAGAACCTTATACATAACTTGCATGTATTTAAAGGTCACAAAATGCTCCCTAGACATCATGCCTGTGTCAATGCAGGGGAATGGAGAGAGTGAAAGCAAGGAAAATGGATTACCTTATTAGGGAGTCAAAAAAAACGTCCCATGATAATGCCATGTGCAAAATGCATTCGGGATGTATGCACTCCATGGCGGTGCCAGTAAAGTTACAGTGCACACCATTCGAGGAGCGCATGGGTGGAACGCTATGGGCCGTTAC
Organism: Triturus cristatus; assembly: GCF_964204655.1. Lineage (NCBI taxonomy): Eukaryota > Metazoa > Chordata > Amphibia > Caudata > Salamandridae > Triturus > Triturus cristatus. The sequence goes on along the minus strand of NC_140590.1, from coordinate 953,394,520 downwards.
TAGAATAGGTTCCTGTAGATGGCCTTATAAAGAAGCCACAGTGAAAGGTCGTTTGTCTAGTTCAAATTCTGCTCAATTGGAGTGGATGACTGCAATTCGGAGGAAGCAATCTCTGCCTAGAGGTTGGTGCGCAAAAATATGAAGGCTGGGGCAAAAAAATCGAGAAAAGACTAATCTGTTAAGAGTCAGAGCAGTAGCCATCTTTAAGTGGATAGTCAAAATGGAGAGTAAATAGAATGTGAGAGGAAAACAAGTAGGACCTACGAGAGCGGTCTGTCTACTTCAAAATCTCCTTAATAGGCGCGGATGGCTGCAATCCGGAGGAAGCAAATTCGGCCTAGAAGTGATTGTGCAAAAAAGTGGAGCACGAAGGGTAAACGGAACCTCGATATATTTTAAGGCTGGTGAAAAGGCCTTTAAAAAAAAGGATGAAGCGAAAAAACTACTCCTAAAACAGTGGGCAGGTAGATTGGAGAAGATGGAAAAATAAAGGAGAAAGGCTTGGAATAACGATTCCTAATCAACGCAATCATACTGAACAATCAAAAACAATCAATGTAAAAAAAACCTGAATAAAGCACACATTTCTTGAACATTGCAAAGTCATTGAGGAGGACACATTAGGGCTGATCAGGATGTCACCACAACCCAAAATGTCTGATATCGTAATTCCGTGGGGCAATGCCGGAAGCTAATTTTCAACACAAGTCTTTGTGGATACTGCACGTGAAGAGCTATGAACGCTTGGAGTTCTCACTGCAATGAGCATATCAGTGATGTCCGGTACTCTTGTCTGTTTAATCTCGATTTCATAGGGCCTCATTACAGTAACGGTCAGACAGACCGTCCAACCTCCGAGGCCGGGAAGCGTCCCCCTGCCGTATTGCAATGCACATATCCCCTAATATGTCACTGCAAATGTGTACAAAACTCAAGAAAAATATGATATGTACACACATGCATAACATATGTGGGGATATGCCTTGTGCACCCTGTACCCAATGAGTGAAGGAATGTGGCAGAATCACAGTCCAGTCAATGGGCATGCATACCGCAGAGGGACGTACCTTGATTCTGGCGCCCACAGGATCGTTATCATTGGGGTTCAGCTTTGGAGGGGGGGATCTGGAGAAAGGGATCCACTGGAGACTGCTGGAGAGAAGCGGATTGGGGTGTGTACCCCAAATCCTTTGTTTCTGATGACTCGAGGCAGCGGGTCGAACCACCACAGTTGGGTCATCGGAAACACACATATCTGTAGTCGTAGATCCCCGTACAGCTCTATGGAAGCAGTTTGTCTCCAATCGCCATCTCTGCGGTCAGAGAAAGCTGTCTGAGTCGGCATTCTTTTAGCGGTCGGTCTAAAAACAAACCATGCATCGTAATCCGGCGGGCGGATCGACACTTCCGAAGAAACCTTTGACGGTCCGACAGGACCGCGGAAACCAGTCTGACAGGCATCCTAATCAACCCCATCATGTCCATTTACAGAAGCTCTCTCAATTTTTCCCTGTTAAGGAGATGAACCCCAAAAATGTACCACCTCTTCCAGGGATAGAAACAGTCTGAATCACCTGCCGGCTATGTTCAATATAATGTGAGACCAATGGTGCAGTTAGGGTTTTGCATCTGATCTTGCTTTTCTGTTTACAAATGTGGATTTTGATTTTTGTGTAGTCCGACTGATATAAAGCAAATTACAAGGGCAACAATTAATTTGCCATTAGCAACATTACATGAGTTGCAACTGGAGAATCTCGAGAGCGCAGTCATATTATTGTGGTAAACACCTACGTCTCGATAGTTAGGAAACATACAATACTATTTTCACATTTATAATGTCCCATTACAGGAGGAATGCCCCAGTGGTCAGTGATAGGGGTTCTCATCCGCGACAGAGCCTCACACACAAGGTGGGTCTGTCACATTTTTACCTTTTTTGTATGCAAACTTTCGAAGCTCAAATGCAAGGTCTCCAGCTGCCAGTACTTTCCAGTGTTTCCTAATACATTTAGAGACAACATTCAAGGCTGAGGAAACTGTGTTGGCACATACCAGTCTCTCTGAGTTTTCATTAGTCTTTCAGGCAAATTAAGTGTCCCTAGGTGAACACCAAGCTCTTTTTGCTGAGTGTTTTAGAAAGCCAACAGGGTAGCCTCACACCAGGAGTTTATCAGTTAGAATCTCGGCCTCCCAAAAGAAATCCACCTATTTCTTACAATTGTGACAGTTTCTCAGAAACTGGCTGTAAGATAATGAGTCCCAAAGCGAGCGTGGATGATAACTTTTATAGGAATGGAAAGTCTTACTTTCTGTAGGTTTTCAATATAGAGCAGTGTAAAGTTGATTGTCTTCCACTTTTAAAGTTAAGTCAAGAAATGGAATTTTAACATTACTATAGTGGTACAGAGTGAATTTAAGGGCACTGACGTTTTGGTTCAGAGGAATATGTCCCTTCCCATAGGAGAACAATATCGGCAATATGTCTTTTCCAAAAGAGGACCTGGTTTCTAAACAGATTAGCAGGGGCCAAGATGGTAGTGGTTCTCCATATATAAAATAGCAGAGTTAGGCGTGAATCCGCTACCACAGATGTGCCCTTGGTCAGAAAAAAGAACTCCTTGTCAAAACGGAAGTAGTTCCAAGTTAATGTCAATTCAAGTATGGAAATAAGGAATGGTGTGGGTACCTGGTGTGGCCTAGTTCGTGTGTAGATGAGATTCTTTAAGACATTGATACCCTCGTCCTGAGGTGTGTTTGGATAAAGTCATTCAATGTCAAGCGTGGTGAGTAAACTGAGAAGCGCATTTTCTTTATCAGGTTGATAAAACACATGCTGTCAAAGATGTAACAGTCAGTCAGGGAGGAGAAAGGTTTAATAAAGAAATCAATGTATTCGCCAATGCTTTCCAGAACAGAGCTGCAACCGGAGATAATGGGCTTCCCGGAGTTTTGCTGCCATCCTTGGGGACTTTTGGGAGGGTTTAGATGAACAGTGTTTCAGAGTTGTTTACATGTAAATACTTATATTTATTGGCATTTATGCTACAGTTGTGGTTTTAAGAATTTGCAATTGTATGCCAGGAGTGGGCTCTCTTGTGAGTCATTGAAAAGGATTTCATATTGGACAGATGGTGGTGCATCTCGGATTTTTGAGCCATTTAATCCTGCAAAACGATTCCTCCACCCTTGTAGCACAAGTTCCTACTTGTGTAACGATATAGCTGTAAGAGACATTAGCTAGTGATAGATTCATTACCTTAGAATATCCCCAGGCATCAGACTGGATCCGAGAAAGTTTTCTGTAGCAGTACCCCTGCACGTTAGTAGGTGGCGTCGCGCGGCTCCGCGTCCGTCACTGGCGTCGTAAGCGCCGAGATGACGTCACGGAGACTACTTAGGCACGACCCATGCGCGCTGACGTCAGTTCTGTACATGACTTTCCGCGTCAGGAACGCAGAGCCATGCAAGAAACTGACCACTGGTGCCATGGAACTAGGGCCCTAAAAGGGGGATGACTTTAACCCTAGAATCAGTTCGCAGAACGGGGAGGATGGTTCGGGCGGTAAGGAATCTATCACTAACTAATGTCTCTTACAGACATTACTAGTAGTAACTTGTGCATCTGAAATAGACACATTAGTGATAGATTCCTTACCTTAGAATAGATACCCTAGCAATACCAACCCCGGTGGTGGGTCTGCGAATAGATCACACCAGAAAGTCACGGAGAACAGAACGGCCAAGGAAGCCGTCTCTCCGGACCATCAAGGCAGTAATGCTTGGTAAACGTGTGCAGCGAGGCCCACGTAGCTGCCTGACAAATGTCATGCAAGGGGACGCCACGTCCCAAGGCAGTAGTGGCTGCAGTGGCCCTGGTAGAATGGGCACGCAGCCCCACAGGAGGCTCCTCCTTAACCAAGGAGTAACATGCTTTGATGCACGGAACGACCCACCGAGAGATGGTCAGTTTGTGCACAGCCCGACCTTTTTTTGGCGCCCACGTAGCCAACAAAAAGCTGGTCATCCACCCGGAACTGCTGTGTACGCTTTAGATAGAATGCAAGCGCACCTTTTGGGTCCAGGCGGTGGAGCCTCTCTTCCTCCCTTGAAGGATGCGGAGGCGGAAAGAAGGTAGGCAAAGTGATGGTCTGCCCGATGTGGAAGGGCTGTGACCACCTTTGACAAAAAAGAAGGACGGGTCCTTAACACCACCTTGCCAGGATGAACAGGAAGGAAAGGAGGTTTGGAAGAAAGAGCCTGGAGCTCACTCACTCTTCTGGCAGAGGTGATAGCGACCAGGAAAGCAGTCTTAAGAGTAAAAAGACGCAAAGGACAGGTATGAAGGGGCTCGAAAGGAGCGCACATCAGATAGGTCAAAACGAGATTCAAGTCCCATTGAGGCATGATGAACGGCACGTGAGGAAACGTGTGCGTAATGCCTTTAAGAAAACAGTTAATAACCAGGGACTTAAAAAGAGAAGGCTGATCTGGAAGCCTTCCAGATCAGGCGGAGATGGCCGAAAGATAACCTTTGATAGTGCCCAGAGCAGAGCCCTGCTGGGCCAAAGAAAGAAGGAACAGAAGAACTTCAGAAAGAGGGGCAGAAAGGGGATCCACAGCCTTTGCTGTGCACCATGCCACAAACTTTTTCCACCTGCAGGCGTATACCGTTTTAGTGGAGGGACGCCTGGCTGCCAGAATGACATCACAGACTTCGGAAGGAAGATCGAAGGCTGTCAACTGTCGCCGCTCAATCTCCACGCATCGAGGTGGAGGCTGGACAGGTTCGGGTGAAGGACCTTCCCCCACTGCTGCGACAGAAGATCCTCCGGAAGAGGCAGACTGATCAGGGGATCGATCGCCATAATGAGTAGTTCGGGATACCAGTATCTTCGTGCCCAATCCTGAGCCACAAGGATGAATTGGGCCCGGTCGCGCCGGATCTTCTTCAGCACTCTGGGCAGAAGTGGTATAGGCGGAAAGGCATTCAATAGACCGCAACTTCACTCGCGACGAAAAGCGTTGCCGAGCGAGTGTCGCCTTGGAAATTCCAACGCGCAGAACTGATGACATTGCGCGTTCTCTTCGGTGGCGAATAGATTTAACCAAGGCTCTCCCCACTGCAGAAAGAGACCTTGCACCACGTCCGAGTTCAGACGCCATTCGTGATCCATCAAGCACCCGCGGCTGAGTTCGTCCGCCCTGGCGTTCAGAGAACCTGCCAGGTGTTGAACCACCAAGGTGATGCCTTGATGTTCCAGACATGTCCAGAGGAGCAGAGCCTCTGGACATAGGGTCCAGGACCCCACCCGCCCCGTTTGCTGCAGTACCACATGGCGGGGGTGTTGTCTGTGAACACCTGCACCACACTTCCCTGGACAGATAGAAGGAATGCCTTCAGTGCAAGTCGGATCGTCCGAAGCTCCAACAGATTGATATGGAGCCGGGTCTCCACCAGAGACCAGAGGCCTCTGATCTCCAACTCTCCCAAGTGGCCTCCCTATCCCAGGAGGGACGCATCCGTCACCACTGTGTGCTCCGGTTGGGGAAGGGAGAGGGATCTGCCATGGACCCCATCGCGATTCGTGAGCCACCACTGAAACTGCTGTGCAGTGCCCTCCGAGATCTGGACATGATCGGACAGGTTGCCCTGATGTTGCGCCCACTGGAGCTTCAGGTCGCACTGCAGAGCCCGCATATGCCATCTGGCATGTGTCACCAGCAGGATGCAGGAAGCCATCAGGCCCAGAAGCCGGAGGGTCATCCCGACCGAAACCCGGGACGGAGGCTGAATGATCGGAATCATAGCCGGAATATCCCGGACTCGCTGCTCGGGAGGATAAACCCGAAACAGCGAGAAATCCAGAACCGCTCCAATGAAGGAGAGCCTCTGAGAGGGACTCAGGTGCGACTTCGGCACGTTGACGGAGAACCCCAGCAAATGCAGGAGGTCGGCCGTAGTCTGAAGGTGGTGGACGACTGCCTGGGGCGAGCCCGCCTTCAACAACCAGTCGTCGAGGTAGGGGAAGACTGACACCCCTGACCTGCGCAGATGAGCTGCGACCACCGCCATCACTTTCGTAAACACCCGAGGGGCGCTGGTTAGGCCAAAGGGAAGCACAGCAAACTGAAAAAGCTCGGGGCCTACCATGAACCGCAGGTAACCCCGGGGATGTGAAAATATGCGTCCTGCAAGTCCAACGCTACCATCCAGTCTCCAGGGTGGAGGGCCACCAGGACCTGAGCCAGAGTCAGCATTTTGAAGTTCTCCTTCCAGAGGAAGCGATTGACGTTCCGGAGGTCCAAGATGGGGCACAGGCCCCCTTTGTCCTTCTTGGGGACCAGAAATTAGTGGGAATAACAACCACTCCCTCCTTCCGGCCCAGGAACACACTCAATGGCCCCCTTGGTCAAGAGGGCCGTGACTTCCTGCTGGAGAAGTACCAAGTGATTCCCCGACATGCAGTGGCACCGAGGTGGCATGGCTGGAGGGGAGGACTGAAAGGGAAGGGAGTAACCCCTGCGGATGATCTGCAACACCAACTTGTCCGATGTGATATCGCACCAGTCGGGGAGGTGGTGGCGGATCCTGCCACCCACCGGCGTGGGGTGCTCCACAAAGCTTGGATTAGGAAGGTTTGGAGGTAGAAGCAGAGGGGGCGGATGTGGACTCACCCCCACGTTGAATATCAGAGCCGCCCCTGCGGAAACCGCATCCGCGCTGAGGCTGGTTCTGACAGGCTTACTGAAGGAACATGCCTGGGCGCCCCTGCCTTGGCCAACAACGGAAAGAGAACCAGGCGTGGCTGGGCTCTTCGTGGAAAGACCCAAGGACTTGGCCGTGGCTCGGGAGTCCTTAAAACGCTCCAGTGCACTGTCAGCCTTATCGCCAAACAGGCGAGTGCCATCAAAGGGCATATCCATGAGTGAGCTCTGGACATCAGGCGAGAACCCAGTTGATCGCAACCAGGCGTTGCGACCCAGCGCCACAGTCGTCGAAATCGCCCTGCCCAACGAGTCAGTGGTGTTCAAACCACACCGAATGGCGAACTTAGCCGCATCCTTACCCTCAGCAACCACATGGGAAAGTACAGCTTGGACCTCCTCAGGACACTGAGGCAACACCTGAGCAACGGTATCCCACACCGCATGGGAATAGCGGCCCAACAAGCAGGCGGTGTTCACTGACCGCTGCCCCAATCTGGCCGAAGAGAACAACCGCTTACCGAACTGTTCCAGCTTCTTAGAGTCCTTATCCGGCGGAGCCATAGGTAAAGCACTCTGCGACGTCGAGGCCTGGATGACCAGACTCTCAGGCGTAGGATGAGTGGTTGGAAACGCGGGTTCACCAGGCGCTGGGCGGTGATGCTTGGCGACATTCTTATCTACAGGGGCCCCCGTGGCCGGTCGCGACCAAGTGCCCAACAGGACGTCGGTGAGGGCGTCATTGAAGGGAAGCAGTGGCTCCGACGAAGTAGACACCGTCTGGAGCACCTCGGTGAGGTTAGTTTTGAGGACCACCGTAGGAAGATCGAGGTTGAGGACCTCAGCAGCCCGACGGAGCACCAACGTGTAGGAAGCGCCCTCCTCCATTGTAGGTGGGAGAGAGGCAAACCCCGTGTCAGAAGAGACATCAAGTTCGCCGGCGTCCTCCAGATCGTCCACCCAGTCCTGCTCGGAGTCACATTGACGGGCAAGAGGGTCCTCGGACCCATACCCGTCATCCTCCATCTCCGTTGCTGAAGCAACCGGTCGCGGCGGCAGAGCCGGAGCAGGGACATACGGCGTCGGAAACGGCGCCAGCCCCGGCGTCTCCCAATGCGGATCCCAGGTAGGAATGAAATGGTCCTGGAACCGGGGCAAGGGTGGAACGAACGGCACCCACTGCGGCGCCAGAGGAGGAGCCGAAGGCGGCGCTGGGGCTGGAGCCGGCAGTGCCAGACCTCGGGGCACCGGGACCAACAGCGAGGGATCCTGTGGTGCTGAAGCTGGATCCGCCGGCGTCGCTGACAGGCCAACAGGATCTGGACACGGGACTGCGGGGCCTGAAGGCGCGACAGCGGGAGCCCGTGGCCTAAAAAGGCGGTCCATGGTGGCAAGAAACTCTTGCACCTGTTCGGGAGTCGCCGACGGACACGGGTAAGGCGGGTAGGCCGCGAGACTCCGAGACTCCAAGGGAGCCGCAGGGGCAGAAGCCCTGTCCCCCTTGTCCGCATCCGAGGACCGACTGGGGGGGGGGGGGATGTCAGAGAGCAACACGCTTCTTAGACTTCTTTTGTTGACGTTGCTTACCAGAATCCGAGGGCGAAGACTTGGAGCACGAGGACGGACGACTGCGGGAACAGTCCCTAGACCTGGAGCGACGTTGGGACGAGTGCCGGACCTCCAACAGCTTCCGGCGTCGCTCCCTCAAGGCCTTCGGGGCCATTGGCTCGACAGTCCCTGCAGGACCGGGAGTCATGGTCGGTCTCCAGGCAGTAGAGGCAAACATCATGGTCCGCCACCGACATGTTGCGATGGCAGGCCCCACAAGACTTAAAGCCAGGCATCCCTACGTGCACCAGGAGAGAAAAGGGGAGACAAAAAGTCCCAAAAGAGTAGTCAAAAAGTGTCTAAGGTACGTGCTCTATCCGGATCTGCGCTTGCTGGCGCGTAAAAAGAAAGAACTGACGTCAGTGCGCATGGGTAGCCCCTAAGTAGTCACCGTGACGTCATCTTGGCGCTTACAACGCCAGTGACTGACGCGGAGCCGCACGACGCCACCTACTGACGTGCAGGGGTACTGCTACAGAAAACTTTCCGGATCCAGTCTGACGTCTGGGGATATTCTAAGGTAAGGAATCTATCACTAACGTGTCTCGTTCAGATAGCAGGTTTTATAATCAGTGAAGTATCTGTTTTGATTTTAGTGAATGCTGAGTGTTCTAGAAAAATATGTACGGAGTAAAAATACTCTTGTGCTGTAAATGTGCAATGTTTTAACTCTAATCTTTCAAATGGAAGCATCTCTGCGGGGGGCTGCTCGAAGGAGACCTTAAAAGTGATATATTCAATTTGGAAGTGCATGGCCTCCCCTCCATAAAAGTCCTTAAGGTGTACTATGCAAAAGAATCTAAAATTATTGGGCCTGCAATTGAAAAAATTGATTCCTTGGGTGGGAACAGATGATCAACCTTTACTCAGAGAAATTTCACTAGAAGATAAAATATGTGAGGCCAAATAAAAAATGGGCACTGATCGATTGTCTTGTGGAAGTGGTCCCCACTGGTAATATTTCTGTTATGTTTGTCTGTCACTTTAGTGTTGCAGAGCCATCTTTGACCCTTTGTTCTCCCCCAGCCTAAGTTGAGTGGACATAAAGCACAAGTTACTTACCTTCGGTAACGATAATAGTGAGTTCGTCCGCCCTGGCTTTCATAGAACCTGCTAGGTGTTGAACCACCAGGAAAATGCCCGGATGTTTCAGCCATGCCCAGAGACGCAGAGCCTCCTGACATAGGGTCCACGACCCCAACCAGCTTGTTGCAGTACCACATGGCGGTGGTGTTTTCCGTGAACACCTGCACTATTCTCCCCTTGACAGAAGGAAGGAATGCTTTCAGTGCAAGTCGGATCGCCCGAAGCTCCAGAAGGTTGATATGGAGCCGGGACTCTGCCGGAGACCAGAGCCCTCTGATTTCCACCTCCCCCATGTGGCCGCCCCATCCCAGAAGGGACGCGTCCGTCACCACTGTGTGTTCCAGATGGGGAAGGGAGAGGGATCTGCCACTGACCCAATCGCGATTCGTGAGCAACCACTGCAATTGTTGTGCAGTGCCCTCCGAGATCGGGACATGATCAGACAGGTTGCCCTGATGTTGTGCCCACTGGAACTTTAGATCCCACTGCAGAGCCCACATATGCCATCTGGCATGATCTACCAACAGGATGCAGGAGGCCATCAGGCCCAGTAGCCGGAGGGTCATCCTGACCGAAACCCCGGATAAAGGCTGAAAGATCGGAATCATAGCCTGAATATCCCAGTCTCGCTGCTCGGGAGGGTAAACCCTAAACTGCGCCGAATCCAGAACCGCTCCGATGAAGAGGAGCTTCTGAGAGGGAATCAGGTGCGACTTCGGCACATTGATGGAGAACCCCAGCAAATACAGGAGGTCGGCCGTAGTCTGGAGGTGGAAGACGACTGCCTGGGGCGAGCCCGCCTTCAACAACCAGTCGTCGAGATAGGGGAAGACTGGGACCCCTGATCTGCGCAGATGAGCTGCGACCACTGCCATCACTTTCGTGAACACCCGAGGGGCACTGGTAGGGCCAAAAGGGAGCACGGTGAACTGAAAATGCTCGTGGCCTACCGTGAACCGCAGGTAACGCTGGTGGGACGGGAATATGAAAGCAAGAGTCCTGCAAGTCCAATGCTACCACCCAATCTTGCGGGTCTAGGTCAGACAAGACCTGAGCAAGTGTTAGAATCTTGAACTTCTCCTTCCGGAGGATGCGATTGACGTTCCGAAGGTCTAAGATAGGACGCAGACCCTTGTCCTTCTTGGGGACTAGAAAGTAGTGGAAATAACAACCACAACCTACTTCTGGCCCAGGAACGAGCTTGATGGCCCCCTTGGCCAAGAGGGCCGTGACATCCTGCTGAAGAAACGCAAGATGGTCCCCCGACATGCGGTGGTATTGAGGTGGCATGCCTGGAGGGGAAGTCTCGAAAGGGAGGGAGTAGCCCCTTCGGACAACTTGCAGCACCCGCTTGTCTGAAGTGATGTTGCACCAGTGGGGGAGATGATGGCGAATTCTGCCGCCCACTGGTGTTTGATGGGCCTGAAAGGTCGGACTAGGAAGGCTTTGCAGTGAATGCTGCGAGGGTGGAGGTGGACTGACCTGCCCACTGGCCACCTGCACCGCTTCGACGGTTCCCACGTCCACGCTGTTGTTGTTGCTGTGCTGGCCTGTGGCCCTGCGAACGTAGTGGGGCACCCCTTCCGTCACCACGAAAGGAACGAAAGGCAGAAGGTGGAGAGGGCCGAGTGGTCAACAGGCCCAAGGACTTGGCCGTAGCCCGCGAGTCCTTAAAGCGATCCAGCGCACTATCTGCCTTATTGCCAAAAGGCGAATGCCATCAAAGGGCATGTCCATCAGAGTGTTCTGGACATCCCCCGAGAAGCCAACTGTTCTCAGCCAGGCGTGGCGCCTAAGCGCCACCGTCGTGGAAATCGCCCTGCCCAGCGAGTCGGCGGTGTCAAGCCCACAATGGATGGTGAACTTAGCTGCGTCTCTCCCAGCAGCAATAGCTTGGGTGAGTACTGTCTGGGCCTCCTACGGACAGCTAGGCAGCACCTGCGCAACCGCGTCCCACACAGAGTGGGAATAACAGCCCAAGAGGCATACGATGTTCACCGACAGCAGCACTAAGCTGGCAGATGAAAACAGCTTCTTGCCAAGCTGCTCCAACTTCTTGGATTCCCTATCTGGAGGTGCGGAAGGGAACACGCTCTGGGATGCAAAGGCTTGGACAACCAAGCTCTCAGGAATGGGGTGTTTGGAGAGGAAGAGGGGGTTGCCCGGAGCCGGGCGAAGGGCCACGTTCCTGTCCACAGGAGCCCCTGTGTCGGGCCTGGACCAGGTGCCCAAAAGAACGTCAGACAGTGCTTCATTAAAGGGCAGCAAGGGCTCCGAAGAGGTCGCTGCCGGCTGGAGCACTTCTGTCAGGAGGTTAGTCCTGACTGCCACTGTAGGGAATTCGAGGTGGAGGGTCTCGGCCACCCTACGCAACACCACTGCGTAACTGGCTCCCTCCTTCGTGGCCACGATAGGTGGAGACAGCATGCCAAGGTCAGGTGAGGTGTCAAGAACACTGGCATCCCCCAAATCCTCTGCCCAGTCCGGGTCATAAGCAGAGTCTTGTGTGAGAGGGTCCTCAGACCCCTCCCAGTCTTCCCCTTCCTCCGAAGTCTGTGGAACAGGCTGAAAATACGGAGGACGGACATAGAGAAATAATTGCCCCATCGGCATCTGAATCGGCGCCGAGTGGCGCTGATCCGGCACCGTGTCCAGTTCAGGGCTGAAACTGTGGACGACGTCGTCCTGAGGAGCGGGCGAAGTCGGAGGTGGTGCCGGTAGGGTCGACGTCGGTGGAGGTGTTATAAGGTCAACCGGCGTTGACCGGGGTCCGATCCCGGATCCCTGGGGGTCCTGCGGCACCAGAGCCACCGGCGACGCCATAGCCGCCGGCGATGGAAGGTCAGTAACCCCAGTCGGGCTCACGGGGCTCGTAGGCGCCCCGGCAGGGCCAGACGGCCCAAAGAGTCGCGCCATGGCCGCAAGAAACTCTTGCACCTCGGCAGGCGTCGCCGTTGGACCCGGGAAGGGCGGGTAGACCAGCGGCAACATCGCAGGCTCCACCGGAGCCGCGGGGGTGGCACCACCCGCACCCATGTCGCGCGACGGGAAGTCGAGGAGCGACGACGCTTCTTCGACTTCTTTTTGGAATGCTTCAACTTACCTGACCCCGAGTGGAAAGACTTCGATCCAGAAGAATGATGGTGACGGCTCTGCAACAGTTCCCTTGACCTCCCACGGGACCTGGAGCGGCGCAGAGCCGACTGCCGGACTTCCAGCAACTTTCGGGACCGCTCCCGCAAAGTCTTCGGCGCCATGGCCCGGCAGTCGGCGTACGACGGAGTCGTGGTTGCGCCCCAGGCAGTAAGAGACACACGCGGTGTGGGTCCGTCACCGACATCATGCGGTGACAGTCCCCACAGAAAAAAAGAGGCAAAAGGCCTACAAAACCCCCCCCCCAAAAAATGACTAGGGGTACAAGCTCTTCCCGGATCTGCGCTTACTGGAGCGGAAAAAGAACTGATGTCTGCGTGCTTCTAAGTAGCTTCAGTGACGCCATGCCGGCACCAACGACGCACGCGGAGCCGCACGACGACGCCTACCGACGAGCAGGGGTACTGCTGATGAAAACTTTCCGGATCCAGTCTGACGCCTGGGGGTAATTATAAGGTAAGGAATCCATCACTACATGTTTCTTTCAGATTGGTCCTTTTGTTTAAAAAAATAATAACCTTCACGTTTCCCTATGTGGTTTGAAGACCCACTCATCCCCTCAGCAGTGTCGGAACCATCGGCTGAGTCTTCTGAGGTCTCTTTGAAAAACTGACTGTAACTGGTATTTCTATAGGTTCTATTGACATAGTAGTCGATACCGGAATATGGATATGCGTTTTCGAATTTGTAATTTTCTATATTTTCTGTAACTTTGGTGACTTTCTTGGCTTGCTCTATGTGATTGAATTCCTGTATCGTTGACTCAAGAATGGATTTTGCATCATAGACTGTTTAAGAGTCCCTTATGTTTCTCTAGCACTTAAATTTCCTCTAGGAGTTTTATTTATGTTTTAGTGCTGAATCAATACCAATCACCATCCAGTGTCTGGAACAAGTAGTGCCAATATGGCTGAACCTGTGTTTATACTTCTTATTCTCAGTAAATACACCTCGTACGCTCTTGACTTGTAGTCCAACAGTATTGCCTGTGCTATGTGTGAACAAAGACAAGCCCTTAAGAATTGTTTTGCTATAGTCCTCTGAGTAAGTTGGTGTGAAATCAGACATAATAACTACATCTGACAGGAAAAAGGAGAAAGGGTTACTGAACTCAATTTCAGAATCAAAGAAACCTTGCAATCCTACGATTGCACAAAGGTCGTTTGATTGACACATGGGTAAACCCATAAATCAATGGGGACATAGGGTATTATAGCTCGAATAAAGAAGTGGTCTCTAATATACAAATAAAGAACAACTGATAACGCATCCAAAAGGAATTTAATCAAAAAACGGAAACCAGAGAATGTATTACTGCGAGGATCAGTTTGTGCCAGTGACTATAACGTGCTCGGTAAAAGTGATACACTTGTGTGATAAAAGTGTGTATCAAATATACAGGAACGAAAAAGCCAGTCAGAGCATGAAACTAAATATTTTTAAGGGGCCACGCCACGCCACAGTCAATGATGTTTCAATCCCATCAGAGATATGGGATCATCATCAGGACTCTGAATGGTGGAGCCACAGGGTAGAGCTGAAATTTGTACAAGAAAAAGATAGACAAGAGAAGTCAATAGGTTGGGCTAGAGAACCCAATACACGCACATATTTAAAGTCAGAGGAATTATATGGAAAAAAGAAATGAAAAGCTATGAAAACAGGGTCAGAAGTGACTAAAAATTGTCCCAAAGGAAAGAACAGCAGATAAATTAAACAATGGGGTAAAGGCTCACCAGATTTCAGGTTGTCAGTTGGCCATAGGTTCAAATGAATGGTGCCACGAATAATAGTCAAGCCATGATAGGTTAGAAAATGCTCCTTAGTTACCATGCCTGAATCAATGCGGTGGGATTGAGAGAGTGAAACAACGGAAAAAGATTAACTTAGTAGGGAGTAATAAAACACTGTCCCATGAGAATGCCACCGTATGCAGAATGCCTCTCGGATGTGTGCGCTCAGTGGTGGTTTCAGTAAGGTTACAGGATGCACCATTCGAGGAGCACATGGGCAGTAAGCCGAGTGCAGTTACCAGAATAGGTTCCTGTACGTGGTATTATGTAGGTGTTGCAGAGAGTGGTCATCTTTCTAGTTTACTATCTCCTAAGTAGGAGTGGATGGCTGAAATCTGGGGGAGCAAACGCAGCCTAGAGGATGCTATCAATTGTTCTTTATTTATATTTATTTATATTTTAGGGACCACTATTTTTGTACTAGTTCAATTATATCAGGGTACACTCCCCGCATGACGTGGAGACATGGCCCGACTTTCAGATACCAAAGGAATACCTCAGGGAGATCTATACATTTGTTTGTGACAGTTCCTAGAAGGCCTAAAGCATGTAGTCTTTGGAGGTGACATTTGCCTTACACACTAAAAAAAATTATTCAAAAGAAAATCTTAGTCAACTGATGAGAAAAAAAGAGGAACTAACTACAGATCTATATATGAAGGTGCAGAAAGAAAGCAATTGACATCAGTGTGAATGGGTGGCACCTATGTTGACCAAAGGGATCAATTCTGGTGTGCAGCAGAGTAGACATAAAGCTGCATAGCACCACCTTCCAGTACTCAGGGGCTATGCTGAAAAAACTTGTGGATCCAGTCTAGTGCCTGCATATATTCACGAGGAATCTGTGATTGGAAGTATCCATCAGAGTCAACTTTAGAACATTAAAGGAACACCCAGTCCAGATTGGATTTAAACCCAACTGAAGTATGATGTTTATATGGTCGTATGAATAAAAAAAAAAAATTTTTTTTAGAGCATACGGTGGTTCTTGAACTGAATGCAGCTAAAGGCTTTAACACAGTCAAATGGACATGTCAGCCATTCTACTAATTGTTTGGGACCGGCTCCTATTTTTCCTCATCAGATATTGACTACGAGAGAAAAACTCACTAACAGGAAAGGAGGAGGAAGAGAAAGACAGAAAAGCAGGCACAAAGCGTGAAAGCAGGGACCAGCCAACAGTGAGATAAAGGGGTAGTGGGTGTCTGGTACTGGATTGAAGAGGCCTGAGATGAATTCAACACTACGCAGCCTTGGCAGTCGGTGGACAGATTTTTAATAGCAGAGCTTAAGGCAACAGCAATCATCCTTTTACAATTAAGCAATGGAGAAGGCTATATATATGTATATATCTCCTACGGGTCAGGAGAGATGCTTCAGTCAGAGGTGTTAGATAGTATTATCATGAGAAGACGGAATGCTGTTTTATCCAGATGACATCCTGTGTTTTTTATGGTGTTAATGATGGTGGCATTGCATACCCTCATATACGCAGGTACTACTATAGATTGGACTTGAAGGTAGTAAACCAACACCGTCACAAGAAGAACTGTCACTTAGGTTTGATATATATGCTCTGGGAGACCAGTGGTACCCAGCTGTGCTATGTTGGGCAGCTCAGATTAACCAATTACCACAACACAATCAATTAGTAGTAGGGTCATAGAAAGTAGCTATCAGAAAATTACATTAGGATGGTAGGGTAGATGGGCCTGAAGCCATAATCGACAAATACTGGATTGAAGGCACTGAGGCACCTGCAAGGATGTGAAAAATGGGAAGTGTTGAGCATCCTGGGAGATGTAAGGGGTGTCAATTACCTGAAAAATATTTAACTACTACAATAGGAGTATAATCTAAAACAAGTAGAGGTATTCTGATACTTGCAATTTAGGCGTGTGTTAAAGATACACACCTTGATCACATTTGGAACATCTTTGAAACATGAAATGTTCTTTGAAGTCCAAACCAGGAGTCTGCAAGTCCAAAAACTCTGATTGCCACCACCCAAGGACATCGAAACAAACTGACATCTCAGCTGGTGTCAGAGCCAGGGGATCATGATGATACCTAACAGCAGGAAACCTTACACTATCCCGACGCAGTAACCAATATGCGAGGATTCACACTAACTAAACAAACGTTTTTACATTGGGTGCACACTGATATGTGCCTCAGAGGCTGTGGGGGCAGGGTGGATTTTTTCCATACTATCAAACTCTGTCCCAATTTAAGAATCTTCTGGGAACAAGTAGGTATTTTTTTGTCATAAGAAGCAGAAAAAGTGTGGATTGAAGGGCCAAAGTCCATGGTGTTGGGAGAAGGGAGTAAAAATGTGCACATTATATCAAAATGTTTCTCACTTCACTTAATAGCTCCCTACTCATCCATCACAGCACGGAGTTAAAATATGAACTGGTGAACGCTTTCCCCAAAATAAGTGTATAAAGGGAGGGGGCCTAAAAAAATATATACAATAAAATCTGGTGATGCCGGGTTACAAACACAGGTATAAGTCTTTGAGGGAAATTGAAAATGTTGGCTTTAAAAGGGAGACAAGAAATCTATGTAGTATCAGATGTAGGGTTAAATTTAATTTATATCCAGATTTGTTATATGCGATTTGATTTGCCTGGAACCATGTGGTACTACTGTTGTGTCTTTTGTGTATTTATTCTTCATAAATTCTGCGTCTTGGAATCTGCTGCTACATAAATTGCTTATTAACAAGAGTTATGAACAAAGGTAGTAGGGAAACCGATCTTCGCTGAGTATTCAAAGTCTATTCTACTGGAAATATCACTGCAAGAACAGTACTTTCAATCCCTTAACAGCTGAGACTCCCCCATCCCACAAGTACTGAGCCTTTGTTTGATTTTTGAGGAAGTTCAAGCTTAATCCTTCATTAGCATTATTTATTTTTCTACATAAAAGGTATCAAGGCCAAATACACACCCCCTTCCCCACATGTTGGGGATTCTGAAGCTACTCAGTTTGTTGGTTCCCATGTAGGAAAGCAAGAAAAGACCAAAATGTAATAACATTTTGTTTTACTAGATACAGACGAGTGTCTAAGTTGCATGGATCCCACAGCATTTTATTACCCAGAATGCCCTGTAAACCTCAACCTTTGGCTAAAACCACACAATTTGCCTCAGATTTATGTGAAGGAAAGTCCAGGAATCTGAGGCGATCAACAAAATTGCTGCCACTCAGAGTTTCCACACTTCTCCAGATAAAAACGGTATACACACTCTTCCACAGGGAACAAAGACTGTTGGGGCCGTCAGGTCGTGGTGTCATGGACCTATGAAAGGGCAGGTTGCCCCACTCCATTCTTTTTTCCCCAGATAATCCCTGGTTTTAGTGTGTTAACTAAACACTTTTCCTCAAAATCCCTCAACCCGACCTTTCTGTACTTCATGGCTGCTCTGGAAGAGGGAAAGTTATTTATAAGGCTATTTGTACTGTAACTTCCTCAAAACATTATTGTACTGTACTATTCAAATCCAATTTTAAAATGAACTGTTAAGGCTCCAGTCCAACAAATCATTGTGAAATTAGGCTCTGGC
Source organism: Triturus cristatus (assembly GCF_964204655.1). NCBI lineage: Eukaryota > Metazoa > Chordata > Amphibia > Caudata > Salamandridae > Triturus > Triturus cristatus. The sequence goes on along the minus strand of NC_140590.1, from coordinate 953,376,600 downwards.
TCTGCTTGGAGTTTGAGAGACATGCCAATTGTTCACAGCTGCAGAACTCATTATCCCGCAGATCCTCAGCCCATAAGGTAAAGGGTAAAGAAGAAAAACTTTGAAAGTGCACACAACGAAATAACCCAACAAGCCTACTGCATATTTCTCAATCTGTAAATCATTAGAGCCAGTTAAAGTCAGATTTTGTTGGCGTGTGATACTACTGAACCAACAGAGAGAAATGTTTTCAAAAGTGGAGAGGGCCTTTAGGGCAAGTGACCACCACTAAAGTCTAACAGAGACATCTGTTAGGTAACAGGGCCCCAATGAACCCAAGACAAATGACACCCTCCAAATGAGTGTGAGTTATGCATGTACAATTGTCTATTAGAATGACATACTTCAGAGAATTAAGGCATACCAATATGCAGAAAACAAAAGTTCATTCAATAAGCAAATTCAAACAGTTGATGAAGAATATGGCAGTCACCTAACTGCTATTAGAATCTGCGCAGAAGGTACATTTAATTTATGGAAGATTTAAAAAGTTGCAAGCAGAGATTTAACAATAACCTTGGTTGAAATCAAACATAATGTTGGACTTACTCTTTCTAGATCTTGCCTAAGGTGTGTAAAGAGTTTCAGACGTCGGTAGAGCACATCCTGCTCTTGTTGAGCTAAGTTGTCCACCTCATCTGTCTTAGGTGACATAAGTGGTTTGTTAAAGTTAGCTTTCCTTTTAAGCTTCCAGTACTGGTAGATGAAATCAATTAGCGACTCCTTTAAGTCAAGATTCTCAGCCACCTCCGAAGGTTTGACAAGTTCGTAGAATTCCTCCTCTAACTGCTGGAGCTTTTGTTTCCTCAATGTTACTTTTTCCAAGTCCACTTTAGTTTGTTGATCAGTTTCTAGCAACGAGGCATGAGCAGCCGGTTTTGGGAGACGACAGTCCTCTGGTTTTGTTGTTCCACTACTGTGATCGACGCAGAAGGACTTGAACTTCACCTCATCATTCTCTGCTAAAATAGTTCGCATTTCAAGATTGTTGTCAAATGCACATGTTACATGAAATGCAGTGATACAGAAAGGCATGGAACACTAAGGGGGAAAAGAGACAAAGCATAATATGAGTAACTCTGCATGGTGGTGTAAACAATCACAGGCCAAGCAATAAGCATGGAGAAGGTCAATTATCAGATTACTTCCCCTTGCATTGTTAGGAATAGACAACCTTATTGGGTAAACTACACACCAAGTATTTTAATAAGAGAAATCCCCTGTGAAAAAGTCTCATCTCATCTCTCCTCCTCGATTGGAAAAATAAGAATCAATGCAACAGTATTAGCAAGGTTGATAAGTGAAAGAATGTCCTTGTTCCCCTCCTACATAAATGGTTGGGACCTGGCTAGACTGAAGCCAGGATCAGAAAAACCTGCTGAAAAACTTGAAAAGGGGAGACCTTGGTTTCTGCCCATGCACCACTAACTCCCAAGTCATGACTTTCCATACACATAAGACTGGAGTATGATATGAGCTGTATAAGGAGATGGCTGAGAATCACCACAAAAGTAAACATTTGTTATCCTTTCAACCAGCTCTGGCTCCTTTACAAATGGTCAGGAACTTGATTTCACAATTAAAAAAGGCTGATTCAAGCCTTTGGGAAAAGATACGGTCTACACCTTGACAATTTTTAAAGAAAGCATGAGTACCCCTTGTTGTTGGTCCAGAAATACATGTGATGCCCAAGTGCCTTTGAAAAGCCGTCAATGCTAAAGCGGAATGCTCATGAAGTCTCAGAGGTTTCTGAAGTCCCCGTAGCATTGCAATTGCAGCTTTCCAAGCCTTGTTATTTGGGGTTCGCCCACTCTTGATAAATTATCTGAAACCTTAAAGGAAAGTGTTCTCTTAAAGTAGAATATCGTGGCTCTGGACACATTCAAACGTTGAACAGTTTCCAAAACCAATTAAGTACATCACAGTGGAATTCAGTTACAACTTTAAGATTCAAAGAAGCTACCTGAATGACCACTGTCATATTGAAGACAACGTAATGTCCATCAGAACAAGAAGCCTGAAGATAATCTTCTATTAATGCGGACTGCAATCAATACACCCCCAGAGAAAACAATCATCATATTTCAGCAGCGAGGAGGTCCTTTCTCTAAGAAACATTTCACCAATGAAGAATCTCCAGTTCCCTCACTTATGAATGTCACTTCCACCTTGCCCACGCTGGTGCATTTTGGATCATAGTGCCTGAATGTCTTAAGCTTCTTTCAAATTAAGGGAACCCTATGGAAGGTGCTTAACTTGGCAAAATTCCCATTCATAATCGGTTTCCCAGCGGTCCTCAAAGGGTGAACTTCTTTAACAAGAATTAATCCATTGTACTAATCATAGGTCCTTGAGATCACTTAGACATCTCTTCTCTGTAGATAGAACAATTAATATCCAGCTCCATCCTAACAATTTACTAATCCTGACCAGAAATCCAAATGTTTAGTCAAATTATTCTCAAATTAAATCATTTTGGATCTTTATCAAAATATAGGAAAAATCAATCAAAAGCAAAGGTAATTACTTGGCATAACCCTCAAGAAAGTCTGGTTTGGTCTTACCATCTTGAAACAGGCAAACAAACTTCATTGACATATCTATATATCAATTACAATTTCAGTTCTTAGTAAAAAAAGCCCCATTTTGCGAATAGGACTGTTTGATATTTATGTCTGCATATTCATCTCTGATAAACAATCAATATATGGGTAAATTCAAGAACGAGCTCCAACAGCTAAGTGAACAATAACAATTTTGGCAATGGCACAGGTTGGGTGGTGAAATATACAGTGTCTGATGCAAAACCACCATCTTAGATACTACAACCCTCCCAGTTAGTGGCAACGACTTATAAAAATGCTGCAATGCCCCTTAGTGTCACTATTTCTGCTCTTACATTTCAGTCTATGACATCTGAATCTTCACAATATACTCTTACCCCCAAGTAGCAGAATGTAACCAACTTCCATCCTATTACTTTGCAGGATGGTGGGAGCACTTGTTAAATGTAGGGTGCAATATGAATAAGTGTGATTTTGTTCAACTCAACTTTAGCTGAGAGAGCTTTGGTGTTTAACATTAATAGTGGCTGGGATGTCTTATTTACTGGGTCTCTTCTTGGGTCCAGGAAGAACACTATTTCTCCTCATACGTTATATGTGCAAAATATCTTGCTGAAAGGCAGTTAAGTACATCTCAGAGATTTGGGGTCAAGAAATCTGAACAGGCTGCGTACAATTATACAGGTAGGCCTCCGGGACCAGGTGCTTTCCCTCTGGTCATCTCTTTTACTGCTTTCCTGAATTGGGCTGCAGTTAGGGACTTGTTGAGGCAGCAATTTCATCTAGCCTGACCTCTGTAGGATTACATCTCTTAATTGATCACCTTCTGCTGCGCTAGGTTGAGTTCTATATAATAGTTGGCAAACATCTGATTAATTTCGCTTTGAGTATGGACTAGGCCACCATGCGGTAACAGAACAATGACAATGGTGGTTCTCAGCTATAGCCTAGCAAGAGAAAGCTAGCATCAGGCTCATATCTCGGTGTGAAAATTTCTAAAGATCCAAATTATATTTTTAAATCAACCTACTTAGCTAAATGAAGACAAGTCAATAAGATACTTGCCATGCAGCAAAATCTACCATTTACAATGACAAGCCATATAAAGTATATTAAAGATGGTGATCATGCCTAAAGCTTTATTCTAGTTTCAGGGCTTATTATTATATATCCTAATAATTTCTCTAGGAAACAAAAGTCAATAATTGACTCTTATATGGGCTAATGAGAAATCCTGCATATCGCAGAAAAACCGGTCTTGTAGACTGGAGATGGTTGGTATGTCCTGACGGGATATTAAGTGGTATAATTGGTTAGCTCGACCACATTATGCATTTGAGAAGCATCGATTACTCCCTTTCCACCTGTTCTTTATGTGGTTAAATGCAATCATCCCATATTGCTCTAGGTGTAAGCAAGAGAGAGCAGAACATCTCTATACATTTAAGTAATGCTCTGAATTGACAGAATTCTGAAGAGAGATTGATAGGAAAACCCTCTAGGGTTACAGTATGTAAGGTTCAAACTGCCGACTTCAACAAGACTCTAGATTAACCCAGGTCATTGGCAAGGATTACGATTGGGATGCGCTTTTATTAGTCAGACACTGGAAGGCAGTTCATTGCCGCCCGTTTTGTTATTTGGTTAAGAGAGGCTGGTCAAGTCTCTATTATGGAAGGAGCAATAGCCCACAATAAAAAAATTTAAAAAAGAGATGAGTTATGTAGTAGGATTAGAGATGTATTAAAGCACAAATGCACTAATTATATAAAGTGAATCTATGTTGGAGTCCAGAGAGAGAATATAGGCGGTCGTATGTACACCTGCATGATATTGAAAGGGAACTGTTTTCTACACAACCCTTGGGCTATTACTTTAAGATACCTGTCTAACAGGGGCTCTAAGGGGTCCTTTTTCTTTTTATCTTGTATGTATTTTTTTCTCTGGCATTCAGGGCAACCAGTTAGACATTTTTATTCTCCCAAAGAAATCACAGGATTACTAAGATTAGTAAGAATGGGTCAATGGTAAATAGCAGGCATAACCTGCTTGAAGTATGGGCGTTTTTTCAGTCTTCTGGATCTTTGTCTTTAAAAAATATAACAGTTCCGGGCATCACCTGCTCCTCTGACACATGGAAGATCGATCTCCCTAAGGGATTTGTCTCCTCATTAAGACTGCCTGCACTACCCTCTGGATGAGCTTTCACTAGCTCCTGAAGGCATCTGCCAAAGTTTTCTGCTAGCACTCCAGATAAGCAAGGTTCACTGAGATGAGGTTTGCTCCACAACTGGTTCAATCCACTAATATTCTCTCCTCTAGGTAATATATTGCAGTACGATTGCCTGAGGATCAGCACCAAGGACCAATGTCCAAGGAGATGAGGAATCCTACAATGACTAAGCTGATCACTCAATTTTACAATGTTGACATATCTCAAGAAACCTTGTGCATCTCAAATTTGGTCAGTAATTGCAATAAGGTACTCCCACCGAAAGATTCTCCTTCATACACAATTAAATACTCAAATCAAATCCGAGTGACTCACTGAGCAGGTTTCGGGAGGTGCAGACTACCCGCAGCAGCTAACACATCCGAGACAGGCCAGTTATATCATAAATATACAGAAAACGTTCACGCTAAAAATTCAAAGGAACAACCCTGTTAGAAATTAAATATGTGAGTAAAAGATCCAATAAATCTGCAAAGTACTTTGCTCTCTGGTGATGGGGCATCCCAACTAGTGTGTGTGTCTAGAAGTGTACCTATAGGCTGTTTTATCAGATGGAATCAAGAAAGATTTCATCAATACAAAAATAATCATAGAGAATGTGGATATGTTCTCGTTCTCCTTAGGTGAGCAACTACTACTACAATAACCTATGTGATAATGACCAAACAGAAGTAGGGTGAAAAAAAAAGGGCAGTAAGCTGAAACACAAAGCACAAACAACTTTTTTGGCATTTGGATGTAAACTAGAAGCTATGCACCCGGGGGATCAATATTAAGTACAGCAACTGCTGCAGAAGGATCTGCCTTGATCTCTGCTGGAAAGCCCCCCCCCCCCCCCCCCCCCCAACCATTCCCCCATCCCTCCGATAGCCTGAATTTCTTGAACGTTTGGGAAAACTGTTTCTTGGGAGACGTGTGTGAACAATTGTCTTGCTGTCATTAAGTGATGTGTAGGCCTAGGTGACAGATATGTGGAATATATCAAAAGATATTTTGAGGAACTATCTAGTCACAGTGCATGAGAACTCAGACATCCTCATCCATGAATGCAATCAAAGGATCACTCTGGTGTATACAGAGCAAGCAACTGCGTACACTGGATCAAGTATGTTATGCAAAGTGTGCCTTGCCACACCACTTCCCATTCTAAAACTAACTTGGTGCTGAAAAATAGGGTAGGCTTTGTGGGCATAAGAGCAGCCAAGGCCATGACGTTTTCCCATAAGCAATAGGTATCTTTTGACGCAGTGTAGCCAACAGTGGGACCTTAGAAGAAACTGTCCATGCCAATGGTTACAATTTTTGTTTTCAACTAAGACGCAGCAGGGCTTGGGAAGAAGTAAGGGTGTGACTAGCACTTGCTGGATTAAAAGTATTCATGGCAGAGACGGAATTTCTATAATTAGCCTGGAGAGAAAGAGGGAAGTAGGTGCTATGAAAGACAGAAAACCCTCATTGGACGCTTGCTTGCCTTTCTAGAGCTCAAAATGAACAATGCATGCAGGAGGACGAGGAACCAGGAGATTTAAACTGTTGTTTTTTCTTTTTTATATATCTTCTCATCCTCTTTTGACAGCAGCTGCATTCAGTTCAGCGGAGTAAGTGAAGACTATCAACACGCTTTCCTAGACCAATGTACGAACCACCGACTGATACAATGCACTGGCATGGGTGATGTAACCAAAGTTTACTTCTGCGATCTGCATGATCAAACATCCAGTGTTTTCTGAAGTAACATTAAAATACATTATTTTAAAAAGAACTAGGTAGCCAAACAGCAAAAATAAAAATTGTGTGTGTTTGTGTGTAGTGGGGGGGGGGGCGGGATGGGCATAAACGCTTTCATTTATACAGTTCAAAACATCTCTTCTGCCGTCAGACAGCAAAGTCAACATGGTGAGAGATATGATAAAGGTACTGTCAGACTTAGAAGTCTCTGTCTTCTATGCGTTTAGGACTAGTTCATAAAATTAAGCGTCTGTAGGAGGAATGTGTCCGTTAAATGGACGGGTACTTAAGGATGGAGTCAAATCTGAGGAGATAGAGACAATAACACAAGTTTGGCAGCTCTGGTACAGCTATGCCAACTGAGTCCATTACAGTGTAGGCAACTCCCCTACCCCCTACCCGCCCCCCCTCATTTTCATTTTCCTGGACTCTATGTGACAGTAACATTTAGGTTTCCATCAAGCACTCATTTGTCAACAGTTTTCTTCGAAATGTATTGCCCTGTGCTAGGGAGATCGAGATTAGCTCAGATGTAAATGATTTACTCAAACCTTAATTACCCAGGGGTTTGGATTTAGAAGCTTGATTCACCAAAGTGTGTTTCGAGCCTGAAGACTGGTACTGCTGCAGGAGCACTTCTCGGTTAATCATTTACTTCTGGGGTGAATGAGCCATCCATTACCAAGTTCAGCTTCCATTTCCCCTCCCCGGAGGTACCCACAAATGCATACATCTGAGAATGCTAATTTTGAAATGGACAGGTAAAGGCCCTAGAAGGTGGAATACATACAGATGACTGTTGGCTCAGCTACTAAGAATATACAACTTATGTCTGACGACGAAGTGAACCTCCTCTAGTTCCAACACCTAGGCATACATTGTCAGGAGACGATTCCTCAGTCAAACTCTAAAGCACCAGCCACAAGAAAGCACAAGGTGGCAGCTTCCAGGGCGTGATGCAGATGCGCTTAATGGCCTGCTTGAAAACTGTTGTAAATCTTAAGTAGGAAAAACAGAGAACCGTCTCTAGTTTAGCCAACTGGAACTAAAAAACTGCAGAAATAATCAACAAAGGAGAATATCGAAAATAAGATGCATGATTCAAAAAAGTTAAAGTGCCCAGGCAGCCAAGTCAAACCCTGTGCTCTACTGTAAGGCAGAAAAATGAGAACTGGGCTAGACTGCTTTGTGAGGCAAAAAACACCAATAACAGGGATCCCAGTCAAGTTTTAAATTGACGACTTTGTTTTTGGGAAGTGTTTGCCAGTGGATCCTGTTTAGAACAAGCTAAGTGAACAGAGTAAAAAAAAAAAAAAAAAAAAAGTACAAAAGTTAATCACACGTGTATTTAAAAAGTGTAAACTGTTCACACGGTGAGTCCTGACACTGGCTGCCCCTATTAACTCCACATCCATAATCCTGAACTGTCTGGACACAAGACCAGAGAACCAGAGCAATTACTTGCACCCAAGTACAGACTCCTTAGTATTTTGATAATCACAGCAGCATAGCCTCGACCATGTATGACCCAAGGCATCGAATATCCCAGCTTCTACTTACTTTGAAAATCTTGAACAAAAACGGAGCAGGATTGGCTAGTGGATCATATGGAGGAAGTAGGACTAAGGAATATCAGTACAATAGCAGTCTCTGCTACACTTAATCTCTTTTTTTATTAGTAACTTGTGGGCACCCCCCACCTAGCAGTGGGAACGTAAACTGCTGTGTAATTTTTTTAAAGAATACTTTTGCATGCTCACATAAGTACGTCATAAAATACAGCCCAAAATATCTCTGCACGAATGGGTGCCCTGTAATACCCTTCAAATTTAAAAGGGAGCCCATCAGTGTTTATATTTTTCTGATTACAGTAGAAAGAAACGTTGCCCCGTGGTATCACTTTATTCCTACATCCAAATAGAACAAGCATTGGCATAGCCAATAGGTCGCGCCTTTGGGACCTTGTAAGTGTTTAGCCATGCAAGTTGTTGTTGCACCAAAGAAATTGTGCTGCATAAATAAATACTTATAAAGGTCCCAAAAGCGAGACCTATTGGCTATGCCAATGCTTGTTCTTTGTAAAGAGATAGATGCTTGTTTCTATTTCTTTAGCTATAATCGCAGCACCGGCGCTTTATTTTTAACATTAAAAGTAAAGCGCCGGTGCCGCGATTATACCAAAGGTAAAGAAATGGAAACAAGCATCTATTTCTTTACTTTTGCTATAATCGCGGCACCGGCGCTTTATTTTTAACATTAAAAGTAAAGCACCGGTGCCCGATTATAGCAAAAGTAAAGAAATAGAAACAAGCATCTATTTCTTTACAAAGAAAAAAGCTGGGGGGGAAAAATGGTACCGCCGGCCACAGCCTGCAGTGCAAGCGCACACCCGCGCACTTGCACTGCATGCTGTAGCTGGCGGTAGCATTTTTTGAAGCCCTCCTTACATAAGGTCTCCGCCAGACCAGTGCAAGCGCTGGGTCAGGCTCGACCTAAAAACCGCCTTTCCTGGGACTCGTTACACCATTATTTTATTTATGCTCCTTAAAAAAGACTTTCTTTACGGAAACATTTCCAAGAGTTTTACCCTGCTATGTGCCTGTAATTTCCACTCTAACTACAGATCTATTGTAACCCATGCCTGGATACAATTTTTTTTTTTATCAAAAACAATACTGTTGTCAATGTTTTTTTCTCATTAATCATCTCAGTACCTATATGATTGGTATAAATCTGTGCCCCATATATTAAACAAAAAAACTTCGAATAAGGATCAAACATATAGAAAATCTGCCCCAAAACAAGTATTTATAAATGCAGCACATTCATAGGCAAAACAACATGCGTATTATGGACCAAGTATAACTAGTTTGAACTTAGCAAAGGTAACATGGATAAACCGGTCTGTGTTTTATTTGGCCATCCAATGCCATAATTCAAAAAACCTAAAGTTAATCTCTAGGATTGCTTGTATGTGAAGTTACCCAAATATCTCACTTTCATTAAGAATTAATTAGTTGGTATGTCACAGAATCTTTAAAGTGGCTTTTATACTTTAATAGGGTTAACGCCACCGTTGGCGTGTCAGCAGGTATGCTTCAGGAAATAGTGGTATTGTCTTCATCAGGACCAAAGAGGACCATACGAATGAAATAATATCGAAAAGACTTTAAAAATACCATTTGTGGAAATCCCAGAGTGAAAAAAAAAAACGGAATACTACACCAAAGACACCTCGGGCCTTATTTGGAATTCGGTGAATTCCCTGCCAAACTCTAAACTAGCAACGTAAAGCCAATAGGTCGCCTATGGCATGGCTCAAGCCATTACTAGCTGTCCCTCTAGAATCAGAATCAACAGCATGACATTATTAACCTGACAACAGCCCCTCAATATGTTATTAGACGGACTTTTAAGTCCGATCTAACTAATTAAAGACTTCACAAAGCTGTAGAAATGCAAAGTCATTACCAACCAAGTTTCCCTGATCAGGAGCAGTTGCTCAAAATATCACTCCTCATAAAGCTCTGGGGGTGTGCCTTCAACCAAGAAATTTACATATACATTACCACTCTAATAATTTGAGCTTGTTTTCTACACAAATAAATATACCAAAGCTGAATTATGATGTTTAGTTAAAATTGCTACTTTCAATAAATGTCTTTATTATTATGCAGCCTTTGTGATGGCACCCTCACATAAACAGGTACCAGCACCATCTGCTATGATCAAGTTGCTTCAAATATATTCTTAACAAATTGTCTTTTGAATGGGAATATACATGCGTGCTAGTAAATTGAAGTAACTTATTAAAACTAGACTGTGTTCTGTTATAAAACCTCAGTCATTTCATCAAAGCAATGCACGGAAACTATAAGAAATTCATATTTTTATGTGCGAGTGTGTGTGAGCAAGAGAGAGAACATGAGTTTGGCTTCTCGTGAGTCAGGAGTGGAAGTCTGAAGTTTTTCAAAAAGCTGCACTACTTAAATTGGTTACTAGGTGTCCTTCTCGCGTCAGGTACTCACAAAGCTGTAGTACTACACACTCTTACTAGGCGTCTCTTCAGTCACAAGGTAACTGCTTCAAGAATTTACAAAGCTAGGATACCACAAGTCCCTTGATAGATGTCCTTGTAGCACCAGATACAATAGCTTGAAAGGTTTTTCATACTGCTCAGTGGGTTGTGACTTCAACCTAGAAATTTGCATATACACTATTGCAACTCCAATGACTGTGCTTGTTTTCTACACAGTAAATTAATATGCTAAAGCTGATTTATGATAATTAGTCAATATTGCTAATTTAAGTAAACATCTTGACTACTATAAATATAGCATTTGTGATGATAGCCTATTATAAAGAGCTATTAACTGTCACCGGTATGATCAAGTGCCTTAAAATGTATTATTTATGCACTTTTTGTTTTAAAGTGGAACTATACGCGTATGCAGGTAAACAGTAGTTGCTTTTAGTGGAACTTGGCAGTGTTCTGTTATAAACGTTAAAGGTGAGTTGAGGAAAGAAATAAATAAAAATAAAAACAACAAACATTTATTATCTATATATACCTATATACATTTCTATCATATATATATTCCTTCATAAAAACCACCACTTTCAGGTGATTCGGCTGCACTTCCCCCATAACTCCAACAGAGGTGCTACTCGATATTCAACTATATGTATGTATGTATATATATGAGATATACAAGCATGATCAAGACGAAAGCCGAAACGCGTTGTTTGTGGAGCCATTATACCCTCTATTTTCACCTTGCACGAGTGTCCGGACATTTTTCTGTGACGAGCGGGAGAGGAGTATATATATTTTCCACAGCAGGATCCCAGGGGTACCACCATCCAAAGAAAGGCGCAACACCAGGAAACAGATTCCAAAGGCAAAGTTGAGAGTTAAATTATATATATATATATTCAAATACAGTTGCGGTAATACTGGCGTGCTGCCAAATCGCTGGTGGAGCACAGGAAGTAACGCTACTGCTAGCGCTCGAAATGTAGAAAAATTCTCCCAAACCTTCTTCTGATTAAGGAGCCTGCACTCATTGTTATGGTTGTTTCTCCCGTTTATTGCATCATTTGCATCAGACACATGTTAGAGCATACGAGGGACGCGTTTCGGCAGTCACGCTGCCTTCCTCGACCTAAAATGCGCCATATTGGTGCTTCTTTTAAAGCCCTTAAACAAATCAAAATAGAAGATGCACTCTACTTAACAGCACTCCCCTGGGGTTTTAATTTGATTTAATTTGGGTGCAGACTCACTCGAGGAAAACTTAATGCCACTACAAGGACCACAAGGCTGCGGGAGCAGCAACGCCCACTGGTCGAGGGTCCAGGTGTATGAATAGCAGCATTTCTGGCTTGAACTTTGCCTGCAAGACACACCACTGAAGAAAGGTGTAACCTGAAACGCATCTGGCGTTAAGAAAATGAAGATGCTTTTCCGCCATTGCTGTCAACCATTAAAATGCGTGCAATATGAACCTACCTGGCGGCTCTTCCTTGGGGGCAACTCAATTTGAATATATATATGATATACACATACATATATATGATATACACATACATATATATATATATATATATATGATATACATATATATATATGATACCCACATACATATATATATATGATACACACACACATATATATAATACACACACACATATATATATGATACACACACACATACATATATATATATACACACACACATACATATATATACACACACATGCATATATATATATATATATATACACACACATACATATATATACACACACACATGCATATATTATCTACTGGCGGTCGCCAGTAGATAGTTATAGTTAGGACCGTGTTTCCATAGGAAATCCGCAACATTCTATTTGGAATAACTTTGGCGCCGGTCGACGAATCCTCGCGAAATTTTCAAAACTAATGGGGCGCTACGCTCCGCTCCTACCCTGAAAGTCTCGGGGGGATTCGTCAAGCGGGGGCTGAGAAAAAAGGGGGGTCCCAAAACGCGTTTTCCCCATGCATTTTCCCATAGGACCTTTAGTCCGAGCTACAGCCCGAACGGCTGAACAGAATTACTTGAAATTTGGCAGAGAGGTAGTCCTCAGGTCAAGGATGTGCCTTTTGTTGGTCTGGTGTAAATCTGTTCAGTAGGTCCTGAGAAAATAGCATGTAAATCATATATATATCTGTAAGCGCGCTCCGTGCGCTTACCGTAAACTTACCGTACGCGTACGGTGCCGTGCGCGAGCTCAATTCTGATTGGTGGTTACATGACTGTAAACATTCGAATCGGTCGAAATCAGGAAGTGTCGGCCGCCATTTTCTGTCTCTCGCACTGAGAAACAAAGGTGGGGAACGTGAAAAGGGGTCAACGAAGAGATTTGCAGACCCCCCTAGTGTTTGTCAGGGGGTCCAAGAAGGACCCAAAAGTACGAAAAAAACATTTAATAATTTTTAAAAAAAATCGCGGAGTGCGCGTATGGTAAGCTTACCATACGCGCACGGCAAAAAATTTTTTTTAAAAAATAAAGTAGTAACAATCACATTTATTAAATAAATTAAAGGACCCACAAGGGAGAAAAAAAACAAATGTTACTGTGTAAAAAAAGGCGAGGCGCGCACGGCATGGACTGCGCACCGTGCGCGCAGGGTGTGCGCATAGTGAAAAACCAGAAAAAAAATAAAAAATAAATACATAACTTAGCATTTAAAAAACCGTACAAATTCACTGAAAAAACCATAGGTTTCACACACGTTATAGTTAGGAATTATCATTTACAAAACCTTGCAAATTCACTTAAAAAACCATAGGTTTCACACATGTTATAGTTAGCTGTACATTTCACTCGTAAAAAACCAATGAAATTCCACGTTATAGTTAGATCAGGTAACTATAACTTGCGCGACCGCAATCCACAATGTGTAATTTCAGATGTCATCATTGATGTCATGAGTGATGTCACTGACCATGTCATGAGTGATGTAATATGTGACGTCATCAGCAGTTTATTGTGGGCGCGCAAGTTATAGTTACCTGATCTAACTATAACGTGGAATTTCATTGGTTTTTTACGAGTGAAATGTACAGCTAACTATAACATGTGTGAAACCTATGGTTTTTTAAGTGAATATATATATACACACATACATATATATACACACATACATATATATACACACATACATATATATAATATACATATACATATATATATAGAATATACATATCCCACGTGGGTCCTTAAAAAGCAATTGACAGAGTAGCAGGCATTGAAAGGAAGGATACTCTGATGGAAAAAACATCCAACTCAGAAGACACTATGGATGTAGACACTAGGATGATCCTTACTTTCAACTCTGAATCAGATAGCATCAAACGGATTTTAGCACAAAATTGGAATACACTAAAAAATGATGGGAGTATAGGTAATACCATCAAGGATAGACCCAATATCACCTATAGAAGGGGTAGGAACCTTAGAGATCAGCTTGTACACAGTGACATCACTCAGATACATGACAGAAGTATACAGAATCTCAGAGGATTCTTCCGGTGTGGGCATTGTAAAGTGTGTTCGGCTAGCACTTTCCGCAAAGAATATACTAGTGGTCCTAATTAGAGAGAAATCACTCAATTTTTTAACATGCAGCACCACGTTTGTTATATATGCCATAGAATGTCCCTGTGGACTGTACTACATTGGCAGTACCACTCTTATGGCTAAAAAGAGAATTCTTGAACACAAGCGAGCAATCACTAATAAAGATCCCAAGTATCCGGTGGCTCGCCATTTTCAAGAAAGACATTTTTCCAACTCCTCGTTACTTAAATATTTTATTTTTGAACAGATCCGGACGGATCATAGAGGAGGAAATAGAACACTTAGACTCAGGCAAAAAGAGTCTAGGTACATCATAGATTTACAGACTAGAGCCCCAGGTGGCATGAATCAGGATGAAGAACTTTCGATACACCTCAAAAAAGAGTAGACCGTATCTCGCATCATGTGACTCTGTAATTTCTCTTGTTCTGTTCCATGCTTCTCTTCTCCAGTTTCTTGCATTCTATACTGTCTTTCAGGACGTTGGATTTCATGCTATAGCATAATGATCATAGGCGATGTTATGTATTGAAGAGCCTCCTCCATCCATGTAATGAGTGCATTAGGAACTGTGTTTTTAACAATTTTGTCATTTCAATTTGTAACGTTATTTTATTTTGTTTCTTTTGCAGGAGAGAAGGAAGGTACCTAACCACTACACGGGTTGCCTAACCTTTTCTTCGACTTCACTTTTTGATATCACTATTTTGGTTACATCTTGTGAATCTGATGTACATGATGTTATCACGGACAGTTCGTAGTGATTACACTTGCGGAGGGTAACAAGTATATACTCTCTCTTCTTTAAGTGCGAAGATCCTCTGGGTTGACAAATTGGTATCGTATTTACAATTTTACCACTTGGACCATTGGATTAATCTAAGATAACAGATAGAAGATTATGGTGCACGAAGCACAATATTGTTTGATGAATTTTCACATGCATTGTCTGATATTCTTTGAAAGTTTTACCTAGAAGAGGTTTGCGAACATGCCCAATGCATAGTATTGCCTTTATTTTGAGATGGTGTTGATTACTTACTGTCACTACAAGGCTGAGAGACGCAATGATCTGGCATTTGCTTAGTCAATATATGTTTCATAATGAACTTTTTTTCTCTCAGCACTTTCGAATACTTTCAGAGTGAATAGCACCATAATGCTCTTTGTTATTTATACGAAGACGAGCACTGTGCCTCTCTACACTTTTATCTCTTACTGCATGAAACGCTTTACTTGTGCTTTTCTTTTCATTTAACACGCACTAGGCGGAGTTAAATACGGCGAGTAGAGAGTCATAATTAATGAGTCCAATATGGCTGTGTCACTTTTTTTTTCCCTCCTGGCTTTTCCGTGTGAAGTTAACATTCAGTTACCTTATTTTGTCATGAGAATGTAATCACGCATACTTTGTGATTTTTTGCATTATTATTATGCGAGGGCACAATATACGTAACACTGTATATGATTTATGTACTGACATTGATTTGACGTTTTGTACAATAGTAACGAACGGTTTTGGCACTTCCAACATGGCTGCCAAGATGTTTACAGATAGTGTCCTTTCTTTATGTCTTATGACTATGACGCGATGTCCGTGATTACTTAATGTATGTTTTGAGTCAGCGCACCATATTCACGTGAGCAAGGCTGCGGAAGCAGTTGAAACGCGTCGTGTGGAATAAAGCCTAGTCGCATTTATTCGTGAGAGCTTGTTTCATTGACTGAGAGCGTACCTATTTTGGATTTTTGCATTGAGGATTGCCAGCACGCTCCGCTGGCGTGTACGTCACTTTCCATGGGGGCCAGCTGTCCAGAAGGAGCTTCGCTTTAAAGGATATATATATATATATAATACATATATATATATATATATATATATATATATATATATATATATATATATAATATACATTTTTTTTTTAAATCACTGAAAAAACAAAGGTTAATAAAGTAACAGTATAGTTAGGTGGATTTCTCAGTTACAACGTTTTAAAACTAAAAAAGAAAACCACAAATGTTCATCAGTTATAGTTAGCAGCACTAACTATAACTTGCGCCCCTGCCATGTACTGCTAATTACCACGCATATGACAACATTGTATGACATCACTGATGACATCATCCAATGAGTGTGCAAGTTTCTTTTGCCGTTTACATAGTGGCGGGTAACTATTGTTTTACATTTCTACATACTTTTGTACAGTTTGGGTCCAGCTAAGGGATGTAAGTGTTTACCAAACGCATGTACTCCTATTGCACTATAGCTGTGTAGATGCATTGAAGATGTTCTGTTTGCATCAAAAAGTAATTTGGTGTGCAAGAGAGAGTTGACTTTTATTCATTGTGCTCAACACAACTTTTTGGTTGTGCACAAATAGATTCCAAGAGGAGAAAGACTAAACAAAGTAGATACTAACTTTTGTAAGGAGCTTTGAGTTATCAGAGAGAATCTTGCCAATTTATACTTAATATAGAAGTCTGTGCGCACCAAGTACTAAGATATGTAATTGTCCTAATTTTGCTAGAAAATATGAGCTATTTGTAAAGTTTTCACCAACGTACGAAGGGTGCAGGGAGTATGTTATTTAGCACATTCAGATCGTGGTACTTTTTTTTTTTTTTTTTTTAAACATAATGCTTTTTTTTTTTTACAACTGTTCTCAGTATTTTTTTTTTTAATACTCTTGTGTATTTAGCATGAGGGTTTCAGTCTGCAAACTATTTGATAGGGTAAACTCTTTCCATAGGGAAGAAATGTTTACAGTACCCACTTTTCTGCTCATATCAACTTTTTTTTATTAATATAGGTTCAGTGAGTGTCACAGGTATAATACAGAATAAAGCTGTACATAGTAGGCTACTTTTATTTTGAACTGGCATTCACTATTTTGGTATTCGCTCAGAGATTGTAGTGAATGAGGGTTTTGCATTTATTGTGTGGTCGATTCTTAATCTGATATATGCTAACTGTAAAATGTATGCTATGTGCTTAATGTTGAGCATTATGCTTGTTTTCAAACGCCTAAGTGAGTTGTATCTGTTGATGTGGTAGTAGGAATGGCTAATATTCACCAGAGCTATTGTATAGTTACTAATGGCATAGATATTTATGGAGCAATATGTAGAAAGTGAAGTTTGAGTGATGTCATCAGTGATGTCATTTGAAATGTAAGTCATAGAACAGGAGTGATAATTGTGAGGTCCTAAGCAGCGCATGGCGGGGCACAAGTTATAGTTAGTGCTGCTAACTATAACTGCTGAGATTCTGTGATTCGTTTTGTTCAAAACGTTAATGTTGTCACTGAGAAATTCACCTAATTATAATGTTACTTTAACCTTTGGTTCCTCAGTAAATTTATAAGTTCTTTTTTTTAAAGAAAATCTATGTATTTTGCGGAGGAATGTATGGTACAATGACTTTTCAAAATAATGTCTGCACCCAACATATTTTATATAGGAATGCTTTTTCAATTGTAACATAACAGGAAAGGATTCACAGTTCACAAACTGTTTCTACAAAAATGTGTGAGTTGTAAACAGATTAATATAGCAATATTTGATTTGAGATTGTGTATTTCCTTAGTTGTTCTAATTCTCATATTGAGACATGTTACCAGAAATCTTTTTTTGAGTTGTGAACACTCATGTGAGAGGCTTGCAAGCAGCACGCAGGATACTCGCGAGATCGTAGTGTTCTAAATTCCATATTAATCTATTGAATACTTTTTTTTATCATGGTTTCAGTGATTAATTAAAGCTTATCTATAATAAAATAGTGAATAAAAGATGGCTGGAGATATATATATATTTTTTGTAAGCGATAGCTCGCAGGAATCGGATGCACAATCTCCTGCGTGGACTCGGAGGGGATGGATTTCCTGTTGGCACTCGCGAAGAACTCGCAAGATCCTACATTTAGAATTTAATTGTAGTATTTTTCTTCAATTATAAAGGAAGTAAAACATTAGACATGTTGATTAAGTCGAAAAATTGATAATGTATTGTTCATTGAAGATATAAAGCAATGACTTTTTTTTACATTTGCGTAAGACGCCCGCGAGCCTCTCGCGAGAGGTCCGGAAGAGGAAGGATTGTTATTGGTTTATATGGATGTCTTTATTTAGAAGAAGAATATTCCATCCTTGTTGCTTTATTTCAGTATTGGATTTTGGGGAGAGTGGACATATTTGACTTGCTCTCCTTTACTCTGTGCCATTCATCTCAAAGATGTCTCCATCAGATTCTGATTAATAGCCGGGGGCACCTGCACTAACTCAGCCATCTCAGCCTCCTAAAGAATCCTTGGTGTGGCAATTCTTTGATATGAGACCAGGCAGTAAGAAAGCTTCTGCAAAGTATGTCATCTGTAAACTTTGCAAGAAGGAGTTCAGCGGGGGAGCAGAAATAAACAATATAGCAGGTTTACCACAGGCATGTAGAGACACCTCAGATCTATGTATTCACAAAGGCCTCCACGGCCAGAGTTGGCTCATCCGTCGGAGCTAGACACTGCAGAGGCTTCCACATAATGTTCTCTGGGACTTTGCTGCCTGTGTAAGCAAATCATTTTCTTCATCTGAGACAAGCCGGTCTGACGAAGACAAGCTTGTCCAAGATCACAAGTTTACCCCTAGGCAGTTTTTCCCCAAATTTTTCTCCTTTTTGTTTTTACGGAGATGTTGCTTTAACACCGCAAGTTGTATGTTTTTGTCCTACAATACAAAAATAAAATAGTTAAAATATTTCAAAACACAATTCTTTTTATAGTTGTTGAACACTGGTAACAACCGGTTCGTTTCAGAGGTACCCTCTACTTTCATGATCCATGTTGTTTGTACTAGGTTTCCCTTTTATGCCGGTTCCTAAAATCTCTTGTTGGACTCTTACGAGAGCCAGGCAGGCAATTCCTACTGTGCAGTCCAAGGGGGCAGTGCTTCCTGGTTTGCTCTTGTGAGGCTCTCGCAAGATTGTGCTGTTTAAAATGGACTTTGCATTCCCCCTAATATATCCTGATGTAGTATCTATCATTTATATACACCAGAACAGTAACAGTGTGTTTAAGCTCAACGAAATGTAATCCATTATATAATTGTGAGGAAAAATAAATCACTTAGATTTAGGAAAAACACCCACATGTTTTGTGTGTATGAGACCAACATTGGTACATAGCGCACAATGATACTCATTTATTTTCTTTAAGTCCATGTATTATTATTAGAAAAAGCTCAATCACTACTTTTTGCTACCATCCCGCAAGAGATCGTAAATCTTTTTTAGAGGAAGAACTTATACTGACCTTTATTACAGTACTTATGCCTACTACACCCATTAGTAGGATGGGGGAAAAAAGACTCAAAAATTTGATATTTTCTCAGTATAACAGTGCACACTAGAGTGTAAGGAGACACTGGGGTCTCACTGACAATGTTCACAGCCTAACAACTGTGTATAGTAGACTATAAGAAAAGACTGGCCTCTCCAGTGAGACCTTTCATGAAGGTAACCAGTGTGTAGAGCAAGGTGTAAAGAGACACCACCTCTCCACTCACATCTTTACTCAGGCACAGTAGTATGCATAGTAGGGTAGGGAAGAAACGCGTTACTTACCTGTAACAGCAGTTATCCAGTATTGGTGTCTTTCATAGATTCACATGCCTGAATCATTCCCCGTCGTCGAGACGGGAGCCTCCGGTACATAAAAAAGTAATGTCCTATAGACATACATAGAGAAAAAATAGGCCTAAGGGCCTCCCCTTAGCAGCCTATCCTAGTCCTTATGTAAAAAGGACCAAACTCTTAGAGTCAGCCAATCAGCTATCACCTCCCTCTAGAACCTTCCTGGCAGGAGCCTCAGTCCCTCAGATTTTCGTACGCACCAAGCTAGGTAGGCGTAATACAGTTAGAGAGAGACGTGAGTCCTTCCAGGGGAGGTGGGAGGGTTGCATGTGAATCTATGAAAGACACCAATACTGGATAACTGCTGTTACAGGTAAGTAACGCGTTTCTTATCCAGTATTAGGGGTGTCTTTCATAGATTCACATGCCTGAATCAGAGTAGTTAGCAATACATTATGCACATTTCTGATGTAACATGCCATAAAGATATTTGAGATAATACACTATTATCATAACAGTTTGAAACATTGGCATACATCAAAACAGTAAATCAGTAAAGAATGTGCATACCAGGATGGCGGGATGTTGGAAGGCTCACCTCACTGGAATAGATGGCGAAGCACCGCCTGGCCCACTGCCGCATCCTTCGTAAGTTCGGCATCCAGGCAGTAGTGTCTGGAGAAGGTGTGCGGTGACTTCCACGTCGCCGCTCTACAGATGTCCAAAATCGGCACTCCAGCGAACAGCGCTGCTGATGTGGACATCGCTCTGGTGGAGTGTGCTTCCACCCTGTCTCGCAAAGGCCGTCCGGCCCCTTCATGGCAGAATGCTATTGCTGAAGAGATCCACCTTGAAATGCTCTGTTTTGTTAGAGGCATACCCAACCTTGGCCTGCTGTAGGCCACGAACAGCTGCGATGACTTTCTGAAAGTTTTCGTCTTGTCTATATAAAACTTAAGACACCGTTTGAGATCCAGAGAGTGGAGCGTCCTTTCTGCTGCCGTGGTAGGGTTTGCGAAGAAGGAACGCAGGACCACCGGCTCGTTGAGGTGAAAGTCTGAAGGCACTTTCGGTATGAACTTGGGATTTGTCCTCAGCACCACCCTTTCCTGTTTGAACTGCATGAAGGGCTCCTGAATGGAGAGAGCTTGCAACTCGCTGACTCTCCTGGCAGACGTTAGAGCGAGCAACAGAGCCGTTTTCCATGAGATGTACTTGATGGAAGCTCGATGAATGGGCTCGAAAGGGTGCTTCATGAGTTGGTTAAGGACCAAGTTGAGGTGCCATGTCGGTGGGACCCGTCGAGGTCTTGGAAAGGACCTATATAGACCCTTAAGGAACTGTTTGATAAGTCTACTGGACCAGAGAGACGGGCCTTTGGAAGTCCTGGTAAAACGTGAAATTGCCGCCAGATGCACCTTTATGGATGCATGCGCTAATCCGGACTGCGCCAAGAGCAGGAGATATGGCAATATCTGTTCAGGCATGATATGAAGTGGTCTCAGGCCCTTCTCCGAGCACCATACGCAGAAGCGTTTCCATTTGAGAGAGTAGGTCTTGTTGGTACTGTCCGCCCTTGCTTTTGCTAGCACGTCCCTGCATTCCTGCGGGATGTTCAAATGACAGAACTCTCTGTGCTCAGGAGCCAGGCCGATAACCTGAGCGATTGCAGGTTCGGGAATTGCACCTGCCCATTGGACATTGTCAGCAGGTTGGGGTGCTGTGGTAGACGAATCGGTGTCCTGATGGAGAGGCGATGAAGGTCCGAGAACCAGTGCTGCCTCGGCCAGTACGGGGCAATCAGGATCAGGGTACAGGGCTCCGCCTTCATCTTCCTGAGGACCCTGGGAATCATCGGGAACGGTGGAAAAGCGTACGCAAATACGCTGAACCAGCCTTTGGAAAAGGCATTCCCGAGCGACTCTGGCTGGGGATGCCAGCTTGCGTAGCTTGGGCATTTGGCGTTCTCCCTGGTGGCGAACAGATCGATTCCTGGGACTCCCCATTCTGAGAATACCTGTGTCAGTGCACTCTCGTCGAGCTCCCATTCGTGGGAGAGGGATTTCTGCCTGCTTAGGGCGTCCGCAATGGTGTTGTCCTTTCCCGGGACATAGTCCGCCCTGAGGGTGATCCCATGGAGAACAAGCCAGTTCCAGATCTTTTGCGACTCGCGCGATAGAGTGAGCGAACGCGTTCCTCCCTGTTTGTTTAGATAGTGCATCGTCGTGGTGTTGTCCGTTCTGACGAGCACCTGGGAGTTCTGGATGCGTGGGAAAAAGGCTTGCAGCGCTATGTACACAGCCCTCAACTCCAGCAGATTGATATGGAGGCGTTGCTCCTGATCTGTCCATTTGCCACTTACTCTGAGGTCCTGAAGGACAGCTCCCCAGCCTGCTAGAGATGCATCGGTGGTGATCACAAGTGGCGCCGCTGGAAGCAGGAACGGCAGTCCCCTCGACAGGTTTCTGTAATCCTTCCACCACTCGAGGCTCTTGGATATTTGTGGTGTTATCCTCACAATGTCCTCGAACGAACCTGTACTCTGAGTCCACTGGTTCGTGAGAGCTTCCTGCAATGGACGCATCCGAAGCCTGCAGTGAGGGATGAGTAGTATACAAGAAGACATCATTCCCAGGAGTGATTTGAAAGTGCGAACTCTTAGGGATTTCCTTGATGCCACCGCCTTGGCCAGCGATATGATCTTGTTTTTTCTTTCGTCTGAAGGAAATGCCCTCGCGCATTCCGTTATCAAGGTCGCCCCTAGGAAGGTGATGCTTCTTGTTGGGGACATATGTGATTTCTGAAGATTGAGAGTCAATCCTAGATGTTGGAAAAGATTGGTACAGGCGTTGGAGGATTTGGTTGCGCCTACAGCCGTGGGCGCCTTGACCAGCCAGTCGTCGAGGTAGGGGAAAACTTGGTGACCCATTTGACGTAGGAAAGCTGCCACAGGAGAAAGGCACTTGGTGAAAATCCGCGGAGCGGATTTGAGGCCAAACGGTAGGACCTTGAATTGGTAGTGCTGACCTGCCACCTCGAAACGTAGAAACTTCCTGTGCCCCCTGAGTATCGGGATGTGATAGTAGGCATCCTGAAGATCCAAGGATGTCATGAAATCTCCTTCCTCTAGAATGCCTAGGATTTCTTGGAGCGTCACCATCCTGAACGACTGACTCTTCAGGAAAGCGTTGAGTGCCCTGAGATATAGAATGGGCCTCCACTTCTTTTCTTTCTTGCGTATCAGAAAGAACCGGGAGTAGAATCCTTTCTCCCTCTGAGCCGATGGAACCCGCTCGATCGCTCCTTTCCTCAACATCTCCGATATTTCCCGGAGCAGCAGCCGTAGGTGCTTGTGTGGGAACCTGCGTGGTGGGGTTGCAGGCGGGATGGTGGTAAATTCTAGGGAATGGCCGAATCTGAGGAGTTGGAGCACCCAACGATCTGAGGTGATGATGCGCCAATTTTCCAGGAAATGGGTCAATTTCCCTCCAATTTGTGAAGAGGGAGATGGTAGCAGGACTGGCTGGAGTAACTGGTCACTGGCGTCCGCCGGTGCCCCTCTTCTGGTTCTTACCCCTGAAGGTAGATCTTCCATAAGACGACTGCCGACCTTGTTGCTGTTTCTGCTGGTACTGGGTCTTATTCTGGAAGGAATACGAGGACCTATTCTGGAAGGATCCTCTGTAGGAGGACTGGCCTCTAGATTTGTTGCCCCGAAAGGACTGGTTCCTTGCCTGCAAGGTTCCAAGCGCTCTAGCTGTGTCAGTGTCCTTCTTAATAGCTTGGAGCGCCTCATCAATTTTATCCCCAAATAGATGTTGTCCGTCGAAGGGCATATCCAGCACCTTCGTCTGCACTTCCTGCCTGAACGATGTTGCCTTCAGCCATCCTTGGCGGCGCAGGACCGCAGCCCCAGCCAGTTGACGAAAGCCTGTCATGGCCACGTCTATGGCGCAATCGATGATCTCGGCTGCAGAGGTCTGGCCCTCAGAAAGTAGTGCCTTTACCTCTTCCTGAACTGCTCTCGGAAGTTCTGCTAAATATGGGGCAATATCCTCCCAAAGTTGGCGGTTATAATGCCCCAAGAGGGCTATGGAATTGGCCACCTTGATGGTCATTGCCGAAGTGGTCGAAAACCTTTTGCCAATCGTGTCCAATTTTCTGCCCTCCTTGTCCGGTGGTGCTGACAGAGGAGAGGAGGGATTACGAGAGTTTTTCTCGGCCGCTTGGGTCACAACCGAATCCGGTTTCGGGTGGCCAGTCAGGCAAGCTGGTGCCGTGGACGGAGCCTTATACTTCTTATCCAGGCGTGGAACAACCGCAGGAACGGAAGCCGGCGTCAGCATTAGATTCTTTCCCTGGTCCCAGAGAAAGTCGATGATCGGGATCGATTTCGTCGTCTTCGTCTGCTCCTTAAAGTCATGCAGGAAGCACTCAGTCTCCGTCGACTCCATGACCATATGGAACCGCGTCGCGGCCCGTTCAATTACCTTATGAAAACCACCAATATCCACTGGCGGTGAATCAGATTGGCGCGGTTGTGGGGAAGGTGGTGAGGATGCCACATACTCCTCCTCCTCATCCTGGTCCGTCTGGTCACCCTGGACCTCTCCTTCTTCCATCCCCTCAGCCTCCTCATCCGATGACTATCACCTGCGGAGGCGGTTTCTCGTGGCAGACCTGCGTAACCGGCCGTGATTGCCTTGGGGCTGTCGTTGGCGGGTTTGTAGTTGGCACTGGGACCCCTGCGTCCAACGTCGTCGATTCCGGGAAACGTTGCTTGTAGTCCCGGATAAGGAATTTGAGGTCCTGAACTATTGACAGAGGAAGGCAAACCATCGGAGTGACCTCCGTGCGAACCTGTTCCTGGACGGGGCGCTCCTGCGCGCTCATGTCTTCCTGCTCCTCGTCCGTGCTTTGACATTTGACATAAAGTTCAGAGGGGGAAGTAGCCTGTTCAAAGAGCTCCTCTTCAGACTCTTCACTCTGAAGAATCTCCATAGGCAAACTGGTTTGTACCTTGCTTGGAGATGTCGTTTCCGGTGTAATCTGTGGTTTGGCTAGTTTGCCAGAAGCAGAACCTTGTACAGAAATCCCTGCTGTCTTCTGTCCCATGGACGACGACGACGGGGTCGTCGACGGTATGGCTGTCAGCAACGGTGTCCCCGTCGACGATATTTTCCTCGTCGACGACGCCTTCGTCGTCGACGCCTTCGTCGTCGACATCTTCGTCGACGATGCCTTCGTCGTCGACGCACTCGTCGTCGACATCCTCGTCGTCGACTCTTCCGTCGACGGTGGGCTCCTCATCGACGAGGTCGTCGTCGACGGGACAATCTTCGACGTCGACGATGACTTAGACGTCGACGACGGTTTTAACAGTATAATAGACGAGATAGGAGTACCTGCTGACGATGAAGAAGGGGTAGTCGTCGTCGACGAGAAAACAGACGACGCTGTCGATGTGGACACGGTCGTCGTTGGTGTGGAGACATGTCCTGATGGCCTTTTCTGCGCCGAGGAAGGTGTCGCAATTCTTGTGGCCGACAGAGTAGGTTTCTTGAAAGTGAGAGAGTCCTTGTCAGACGCTGAAGATTTTGAAGATCTTGCCTCTGAAGACTTCTTGTGTGTCTTCATAGGAGGAGCGTCTGAGGGGCCAGGAGATGTCACTCTCGGCCTCTTCAGGAAGACTTCAGAGGTTCCAGAAAAGCTCGCCTCTGAGGACACCACACTCTCTCTGTCCTTGAGCCTGTCCAGCCAGATAAGCAGGCGACCCTCTCTGTCTCTCAAGGTCTTATGAGGGAAAGACCTACATATTTTACAGTCCTAAGGGACGTGGTCCGGATAAAGGCAATACAAGCACAAGTCATGCTTGTCGTCCACATGAAGCCTCTTCTTCCCACATGAAGAGCAAGCCCTGAAAAGGGCTTTCTTCTGGGAGTCAGACATGCCAGGAGCTGTAGATGAAATAAACACTCACACTCACTGCAGCAAAAAGAGGCCTGAAGTAGTCAGCGTTGAAATCCTTGAAGAAGAAAGTCACCAAAAAAGTGAACAATCTGGTTTGAAGAAATCCTGAGGAGAACTCAGGTTGGAGACTCCCTAGCACAACGTGCGGTAGAAAATCTGAGGGACTGAGGCTCCTGCCAGGAAGGTTCTAGAGGGAGGTGATAGCTGATTGGCTGACTCTAAGAGTTTGGTCCTTTTTACATAAGGACTAGGATAGGCTGCTAAGGGGAGGCCCTTAGGCCTATTTTTTCTCTATGTATGTCTATAGGACATTACTTTTTTATGTACCGGAGGCTCCCGTCTCGACGACGGGGAATGATTCAGGCATGTGAATCTATGAAAGACACCCCTAATACTGGATAAAGTATTCACCTCATAAGTGACCTCACTATTCCTTTTTTCTTAAATATTAAGAATAATAAAAACAGTCAAATACAAATAATGCCATTTGGTCATCAGTTTTCGGAAAATTTCATATATATACATCCTGTAGGACATACGGACAGACGAGGAGAAGCAATGAAAGAGGTGAAAGAATGGGTAGAATTTAACACGGTACAATATGACTAATACATAAAGAGGCGAAAAGGGATAGTAATACAGAACGACCCCAGTGGGAGGGAAAAGTAAGTGCTCAATTTCTCCTACACTGGAATACCTAGGTCTTTCTATAAACCCATCCGTTCTTTTCTCCTCCATCCTAGGCCAGCCAGTCTCTCCCATCCTTATGCTTTGTGAGCCATTTTCTCATTGGTACCCAGATTTTAAAGCCTCTCCTGCTTTGGCACAGACCCTTACAATTATATAAAGTTCTTTCTAGATTATATATGGCCAACAAACGTCCCAATCAGGCATGATACATGGGAGGATCAGCATCCTTCCATTGTGTAGCAATAAGAAGCCGAGCTACGGCCACCACAATAAAAACAAAATTGATCTGTGATGCATCAAGTTGCATCAAGTTGTTGCTTGTTGTCATAGGCCAATAGCATCAATGATGGAGTTATACGAACCCTAACCCCCAGTGCCACATACAAAAATTCCTCTATCCCTTCCTTTAGCAGCACCAGTTTCCCACTTCTGAAAAACATATGTATTGTATCCGCCGGTCCTTGATCACACGAGGACATTTATCATCCCCTCTTTGGCCCCAGCAGAAGATTTCAGCCGGAGTAAAACAGGGTTAAAAATGGTTTGATAATGCAGGGCTTTTAAATTGGCTGAGAGAAATATTCCCCTCCCTAGTGTGATCGATTGATATAAATCCATATCAAGGATTCCCAATTTCCTGTTTCTACCTTGTCCAAGTCATCAGGAACTGTGACATAATATATATATATATATATATATATATATATATATATATATATATATATATATATATATATATATATATATATATATATATATATATATATATATATATATATATATATATATAAACGGACACCAACTTGTGCTTAATTACTTTTATTACCCGCAGTAGATGCCGCCATATATATATATATATATTTGATCCTAGTCTGGGGATAAGTTATAACTGCCACTAATGGAATTTTATTTCTGGAAATCTTTTCAGTCCCTAATTGAGTTAAGAAACTAGAGAACTGCATGTACTTGAAATGAGTCCCTGCCGTTATTCCATATCTCTGTTGCAGATCTATAAATTAGCACCTTTGATTAGTGGAGTACAAATCCCCTACCTTCATTATACCCCCTTCCTGCCCATAGTATTGTACAATGTTTCAGGAAATAAGGGAGATCGCCACAGAGGTGTGTACCTATTATATTTGTGTATCTGCAGGAGTTCGACCACTTTACTCCAAATTTTCCAGATCGCTATTATAACCTTAAACCACGTCGTCTTAAAATAACTGGCCTCTACTTGCCGAGGAGTATGCCACGAGCCGATGTGCCTATAGCCAGCTCGTATGTAGAGGGGATATCCCTGCTGACCTTCTGATCCCTGGTAGTCACAATACCGTTTCCTGGTGATAATAGTACCGCCATCTGCTGCAAGAAAGCTGCATAGTAATAAAATCCTAGATTAGGAACCACCCATCCCCCCCGTTCTTGTGGCAGAGTAAACAATTCAAGGGATCGCCAAATTATCTTATATGTCCAGATGAGGTTGCTGAAAATCGAGTCCAGTTTCTTTAAGAGTTGGCCTTCGATTTCAAGAGGGAAAGATCGGAATAAATATAATGTCTAGGGAAAAATTCCCATTTTGAGTATGTTGCACCTTCCAATTATTGAGAGATGGAGCTTATCCGTGTACCTTAAGTCTGTGCTGATCTTATTTAACATGGGGCTAAAATGTATTCCTCAAGTGGAACTAACCCTGCTGCTAACCCTGATCCCAAGATAAACTGCTGCATCCCGTCTTCGAGGATACTCACAGGGAGTTTTGGAATTATAAACTATCGGCGTTTTCCCTGTATTCAATAAGTAGTCTGACTTACGACCATACTCCCCACCCAGCCTTTGTATTTGCATTATCGCCGTTTCAGGGTCTGTGGTCACTATGGCGATATCATCGCCGTATGCCATTATCTTGGTTTCAAAGCCGTTGCTGCAGACTGGTTTAATTGTCTGATCTTGGAGGATTTGCTGGATAAATAAAATTGGAGAGCAGGGATAGCCCTGTCTTGTCCCCCTTGCTACCTCGATACAGCCTGATTCCTGGCCCATAATTAGTAGTCTTGCATAGGGTATAAAATACATTGCATGTATGGCCTTATGAAGCCTGGGTCTAACCCTTTTTGCGCCAAGATACTCCACAAATAATGCCAAGAAACTCAGTCAAAGGCCTTCTCTGCATCCAGGAGGATCATAGCCATCTTCTCTCCTGTTACCTCTGCTATGTCGAATAGCGCAATAGCGTGCCTCTTCTAGGTATAAACCCATGTTGCCATGGTGAAACAAGATGGGCTATGATCCTCCCTCATCGAGTAGCTAAGATTTTAGAATATAGCTTGGCGTCCACATTCATGAGATATGGGCCGATAGAATGCAGGGTTGTCTGAAGGATTCTCCTTTTTTTTTAAATAGCTATATCTGCTCCCTGCCAAGATTCTGGGGGGACCCCACTATATTGTACTCCTAGAAACAAATCCAGATATAGGGGTGCAATCTCTACCCGACTTGCCTTGTAAAGTTCCGGAGGAATTCTATCAGAACCTGCCGCTTTCCCTGAGGCCATAGAGTGTAGGGCATGTAAAACCTCTTCGATTATTATATCCCTTTCCAACTCCTGCCTGGTCTCCTCGTCGACCCTCCGTTGAGCCCCCATAATTCTTTCAATCTCATTTGGAGTTATAGGGTCAAGATTATCATGCCGATATAGGTCCTGATAGAAACACCCTAATAATATCTTATTAATTTGTGACATGCCGTCCATCCTGTTCTTTGACCCTAGTGATGTTATTCATGGTGGCCCTCTGTTTAATACGAAGCGTCAACAGCTTGCCCACGGACTCCCCATATTCATAGCTCATGTTTTTATGTTTGAAATCCTGCAGCACTCTTCCTACTATAGTAGCTGCTGATTTCTGCTTTCGTGACCACTGTTTTCTGCCGTGATATTAACTCAGCCGCTTCTTGCTTTTGCCTAATGGCTAGGGTGTGCTCCTTTTCTAATGTCCCCAGCCTTTCAATCAAAACATTAATTTCCTCTTTCTTGTTTCTTGGCCTTTCCTACAAAACTGATTGATTCTCCCCATAGGCCCGCTTTGAAACTATCCCAAACCATACCTCGCAATGAGCTATACCAGTTTACCTCAAAATACTGTACCACCCACTGCCTAATATGTTGAATATACAGCTTATTAGTAAGTAGTTTTCTATCAAATGTCCATTCAGATCGGGCCTGACCCCTCACTTGAGATACCAGATCCATAATTAGCGGGTTATGATCGGACCATAATTTATGCAATTTAATGATTCCTGCCGCCATGCGCATGGAGGAGGAGACCAAAAAGTAGTCCAGCCTGACATACTTTTTATGAGCGCAAATATGTATACCCTGGGTCAGCAGGATACTTAGCGGCCCATACATCAACCAGGTCATGAATAGCCGTTAAGGCAGACAGAGCCTTATACACTTGTGGCTCCCTTCCAAAGTATTTTTGGGTTTGGTCTTTGCTCACCTCAAGATTTACATTCAAATCCCCAGAGACTACTAATGGGCCTGGCCATGATGCCAACTCAATTTCTAGGTTGTTAAATGTCTTTGGATCATCCTGGTTTGACCCATATATTGTACAGACTGTCAGCCCTATGGGTAGCGACACAATAGCCCATCTTCCCCATTTATCCTCCAGAACACGTTTTACAGGGCCAATGCCATTCCTCACATGAATAGCTACCCCCCTTACGGTGGAGGTTTGTGGGGAACATGCAACAAGAGGATACCCTTTAATCGTTAGGATGCTCCGTCTCCCCATGAAATATGCGTTTCCTGCTGGCATATTACGTCGACTCTGCATTCATAAAGCTTCCGCGACCCTTATACCAAGTGTAGGAGGTTGGTCGCTTGTAAAAAAGATACGATGTCCGGGTCCTGCAAAAGTAAGTAACACCATACCTGGCATCTTTTATTGGGGGCTTAAAAGCCCTTTACATTAAGGGAAAGAGTTTTAACATAATAGGTGGTGCCCAGTTTAAAAGTCAGGAGAGATTGCTATGGACGCCTTTTTGGTCTGTGTACAGAGCGTTCCTCCAGGCCCGCCGCCGCCACCCCCCAGTGTTGTCGACTGTGAACATGGCTCAATGTCACCCGTTTGTCTACAGAACGAGAAGGGCAAAGTAAACTTGTGGAAGCATAGGCTACAATTAGTAACCAAGGGTAGGAATCGCCATAATCCCAGTATGATGCCCCTCTATAGAAGGAGCGCCGAAAGGAACCTCGCGTGGATGGAGACTGTAATGCTCCCATGGATTTAGCAGTCTGTGTCCTTTTTCATTTTTCGAAGGCTGTATCCACAGCTGGGCCAAAAAGTTGTTCATAATTGAACGGGTGATTGAGGGTAGTTGTCTGTACCTCCTGTTTGAAGCCAGAGATGCGCAACCAGGCACGTCTTCTCAGTAACACACTAGTATTAATGGACCTGGATGCGGTGTCTGCTGTATCAAGGGCACACTTGATTGATGCATTAGTTTTTAATTTGCCCTCTTGAATTAAATCATTGGCCTGGGTCTTATATTGATGAGGCAAATGCTGCAATGGAGTTTCTAGTTGGTCGTAATGAGCCCCATCATACCTGGCAAATAATGCCTGCGCATTGGCTATCCTCCAGTGATTAGCTGATTGGGCAGCAACTTGTTTGCCAGAAGAATCTAATAATTTAGACTCCTTGTCCGGAGGTGGAGCATCACCGGAGGTTTGAGAGTTGGCACGTTTTCTAGCGTTGGTGACCACTAGAGAATCCAAAGGTAGTTGACCCTTGATGTAGGTAGGATCATTGGGAGCGGGTTTATATTTTTTGTCAATTCTGGGGTTGAGAATTCTAGCCCTTACAGGGTCTTTGAATATGGCTGGAGCGTGTTAAATTACGCCTTTTAGCATTGGTAAAGTTTGTACAATTTTTTGTGACTGTGCAAACGTGTCTATTAGGAACATTAACCACATGCCCTGTTTTGGGGTCCACTTGGAATGTTTTTTGCTTCGGATCGATGAAATCCGGTCGAAAAAATTCTTCCTCTTCAGTAGTTGCTTTCGGCGCTGATTTTTTCGGGTCCGAGTGAGGTTTGGATTTGTGCTCTAGAACCTTCAAAGGGGTTTTTGGATTCTTCGGCTTTGATGTCGAAATCTTTTTTGGCTCCAAATTTTTGGGTTTCGGATCCGAGGCCTCTTCCTTCAGCGCCGAGGTACTCGGTGCCGATTGTTTTCTGGGGAATGCGGGAGTACTCGGTGCCGATGGTGTCTGCAGGGCACTGATATGCTGTTTGGTCTATGCCGAGTCACCGGAAGGCTTCTCCTTTATCTTCGGAGCCGGGCCCGGGGCTACCGAAGCTTGCTTTCGGTCGCGACTGGGGCCAGCAGGTGAAGTCTTGACGGGAGCCTTCTTTTTTTCAGGTGGGGTTGGGGTAGGGGCGGTTGTACTCACTCGTTGACCTGGAGTGATGTGGTCATTTGAGTCGGAGTCGTCTGCCTCAGAAACGTTTTTCAGATCCTCCGAATCCTCCTCCGGGACATCGGGCCTTTGCTGAAGATGTCCTCCGGCACCGGAGCTGCTTGTTGCGCCATAACGTGTCGTCGGACCCGGCCATCACGAATAGTTTTCTTGGATCGAAAAGAGGCGCAGGCCTGGCAATTACTCTCCTCGTGCTCGGGCGAGAGACAGAGGTTACAAACCTTGTGTTGGTCGCTGTGTGGGAATTTAGCTCCACACTGGGGGCATTTTTTTAAATGGAGTCCTTTCCATTAGCCCTAGGCCCGAAAGGCGTCGATAGGCCCAGCGGTCCGCGTCGACGACTGGAATCGGGTATTTGAAGAGCGCATCAAAGAACACGCGAACAAAACAATATCGTTGAGTTTCTTTGATGATTTGCGCGGCGAAAAAATTTGGAAAACACGGTACTGAACCGGAGCGTTGAAGATTACATCCGAACCCGATGGCGGAAAAAAACTGAGGATGGAGTCGATGCCCATGCGCACTAGCGTACAAGGGAGGAGTCGCCTATCTCGTGACTACAAAAGACTTCTTCCAAGACAACAAGGCGCAAGCATCCGAGCCCAACACCAGATGGCGATCTATGCACAAAGTGTGAATTCTGCAGCTCATATGCCTCGAACATATTTGTATTTACTTTTATTAGTTTTAAACTGGTGGTAAAGTATTACTGTTTTGCAACCAGAATTCTGTATCAAAACAGTAATACATACCATACCGATTCGGTATTTGGGAAGGGACACCCTAAACACGCCCCTTCCAAATATCAAATCGTAAATGCAAAATGTGATTCGGTAACAAATTACCTTATTGCATTTTGTACATTTGAAAAAAAAAATGTTCTGGTTGCAAACAGCGAATCAGGCAGTTTGCGACCATTAAAATGCTTTGTACTTCTGGCCCTAAATTATTTGACCAAAACTGCAAGATTTCTGGAAAAAGAGCTGTGCCCAGCCGGGAGCAGTCAATCATTTAGGTTATGGGAGACAAAGATCTTGTGACAAATAACGCTACTACACCCATCATGCACTTTGAAAAAAACCCCGAGGAGCTGACTTAAGCCTGATGGTTAGAACCATGCACTGGACTAGCCTTGATCAAATTTATACTGTGTCCACTACCCCATGGGGTTTCTTGGCACTAGGCTTATTCACTGCGTAATCGAAAAACCATGTTTTCCTAAAGTGAGCAATAACATTTTAGGGTGGGAGGTAAGGTAGTTCACAAACAGGGCCCTTGCAATGAGACAGACAGAACTCACATCAATAAGGTCAAAGACCGTAATACCCTGAACAATAGAGTTCTCGATTTCAAGAATGACCTCCGCTTGAAAGGGAGCATCTAAAGTGGCCTTGATGTTGAAAGATGAGTGGCATCTCATTCAACATGAGTGACTGCGACATCTAGTATCGACAGTAAACTCTAGGGGGGGGGGGGGGGGTTAGATGTGGCTTTTCCAAGGCAGAGAAGTAGGAAAAGACACCTCTTCCCTCGGAAAAAGCACCCAAGAGTTTTTTTTTATTTCACTAGACAGGCTCTCATTGAGTCTGTGTCCTTCAGCTTTCTATAGCACATTTAACCTGCTGTGCATTATAGGGCAGCCTCACTTCTAAAAATCCTTAAATGGTAGTTCTCATTCAACAGACTATACATGGGAGAACTATTTACTGTTACTTTCTTCTGTTTTAAAACACATTGATGGTGTGGCAGAATCAGTGAAATGTGCTTTGTTAAGATTGATTCAGTTTAATTGGCTGCTTTAAATGAGACAGACTATTCTCTCATGCATATATGTGAGCTTGATTAATTTATTTTCAAAATTGAAAATATACCTTTAAAAACGGGTCCTCGGACCCATATGTTATAAAGAAATATAGTCCAAATGCCACATTTTGTCCCAAGTATTGTTTACAAAGTTATCCTTTCAGAGGTTGTGGCTTTTCTATTATTAACTCCAACGAGTTGATAGTTTTGCATTCGGGCAACAATGTTCTGGTATCACCCCTCCAGCGAATGCACAAAGATATTCTAAGGTTATAAACACCAGAAAGAATTCCATGATGGAAAACTTTAACTGCTATGCACTGTGAGGCCATCCGAAGCAATGTATGTCCCTGTTTCTTTTGGAGAGGGTATAGCAAGTACAAGTACTAAATCAGCTCTGTTCTATGCCTCCATTTTAGTTTTTAGGTCGAGCATTAGCAATGACCTGTAGTATTTCTCTGTGGGGCTCTGGCAAACTCACCCATTGCCACTAGCTGTTAGCTGCAGCAATCAGAAATGCTGGCTTCTTATTGGTCCATTTCTGACAATGGCTCTCCTTTGTTCAGTTCTCTTCCGGCGATTTCACTCTGAGAACATTTTAGTAGGCCATCACACACAGCGCCGCTGATGCGCTTTCCATGTAAAGAACACCCCTCCCATCTCCCAAACATCTCCAGCAGGGATGCCGTGGCCATTTCTTTTTTTGTTGCAGTTAGTTGAAGCACCTCCCCTCCCTCAGAGCGCACACCACCCCTCCAGTAGTAGTCTGCCTTAGTCCATCGTCACCCACTTTTCCGATACCGTACTTTGGTTATAACAGCACGGTGCTAACAATGCTTGTGTTTGTTAACGCCCCACCCTTGCCTTGCTAACAAGATGCTTTATCTCCAGCAGAGTTACTTACATTGTGTCTACGTAGTGCAACTCGGAGTGCGCTTACATGAAACATTTGGCAAATTTGTTAGCATTTTTAACAGCAGATTCATGCGCTTATGTTACTTTATTTTGTTGTATTTATTGTCAATATGACAGACTCATGTGTCTTACGAAGTTAGGCCACCTATCTGACATAAGCGTCTTTTTCTGAAAGCACCGAGTTGACTTTCTTTACACACAGTTAAATAAACAACTAACTTTAAATATTGCCACATTAATTCCAGACGCCAGGTGCGGTTCATGAACTCTCTGGATGACGTGTCAAGCAAAGGACGTGATGTTGAGACTTCCTGTCAGTCGAAACCTGGAAGCAGGTGCCTGACGCTGATACAGTCTTAGAGAGTGACACCTTCGCTGTGGGAGCCGCAAGCTCCCTGGTTCGGGAAGCACCGGGTCACCCTTTCAGCCACAGCTCTGACCGGCCTGTGTGGCATAAGGTCCCAAATCCTTCTCAGTTAGCAATGACGGCAGGATGAACACTGAGGTGGAGTTCCACATCCACCACAATTATCCACGGAGCAAACTGCTGGCCAACTTCAAACAGGTACACGCTCTGTATAGTCCCCTGCTGTTAGATGTCGTCGACTTTATTACACTGGAACTATAACATCTCTTTCATTGGGTGTTTTCCCCCCAGTAAGTTTCTGTTTTTTTGTTGTTGTTTTCTTTACACAGATAAAAAATAGATTATAAAATATGCTAACCGAGCCTTTACCAAACAGAATATTTAATATGTCCACTCCATACAGTTAAAAGCACTGTACGCTGCCTTCACCCATGTTCAGAGGAGGTTGCCTGCAGTGCCTGACAAGCGGCCATGGCCTGAACCAGCCCTCCAGGTCTCCATGCCTTCCACCGAGCTGTGTGCAAACTGCATTGTAGTCTCAGAGTGCAAACCAGACTGGCAGCAGCCTCCATGCCACTTGCCCCCTTGTGGCCTCCAAACCTGCTGTGCTCAGTAAGTGGGTTTGTTTTCAGCAGCCCGCATGCCACTGAAGCAGCTTTACATAGCCTTCGACTCTGTCCTGGTCTTGTGGCCTGGCCCTGTGCCTCCAAGCCCGCTGTCAATGGCCTTCGTCAATTGGCTGTGGGCCAGGTCCTGCACCAGTGCACGTGATTTGAGCTTCAGTTGTGCTAAGCTGGCGTGGGATACGAGGCTTAGTGGTGTGCCAGTTCCATGCAGGAACGCTGCCTGTGCAATCAAGCCTGAAGTGCATAACCTTTAGTTATACTCACTGAGTAGCGGGCCCGGCCTCTGGTCAAGCCTTGTAACAGCCCCTAAGAAGTTTGGCCATGCACAGCAGGCTCTTGGTGCAGGGCCAGGCTGCAGAGAGGTCATGGAATTAGAAACAAAATAAAATTAAATTGCATAATGATGCTTTTCACAAATTTGCATACCCAGAAAAAACGGACCCTTTTTTGGGAGTGCCAGTATTTATTTCTCCGAGACTCCCCATACCCTCCCAACAATTCTACTTACAGTTAGTGCATTCTTCCCTTGCAACCTTAGGCCCCACCATTTTTTTTCAGGGTACAGAATTCGGGAAAAAACCTGTTCAATTGCCACCAGCCAGTGAGAATTCTTGGGTTCACTCAACCTCCCAGCAAGATAAACACAAGAACTAACCCTTTGATGCCTTCCGGAGACTTTTTGGTAAGTCTAGATTCTTAAAAACTGCTGGGTACATTTACACAGAACAGTAAAAACAGTCTTCCTAAATAAGGATTTACTTTTATGCCATGCTTCAAGTAATTGCTTTTAGTGTTTTTTTTATTTAACAGAGCTTAAAAGTTCATTTTGGAGCCAAATAGCCAACTCTTCATTTTGACCTGCTAAAAACGTTTTCCACATGAGCTTGACATGCTGATATTTAACTGGATGAGCCACGTGAATGCTGAATTTTGTGCATATTCTTCAAATCAAATGACACCAATGTTCTTACCAAACTAGAAAAGGCTGAATAAGCAGACAGTGCATCTGAACCATAATTACGCAGTCACCGTGGCTGATGATTCATAACATGTATCAATTTGCTTAATGTTGGCTTTTTAGCTGAATGCAGATGGTTTTTCAATGGAATAACGAGGAAGCGATCATGGACAATGTTGTATATGACTCCTACTTAGACTGGATTACTTCTAAACTCCTACATTTGATAGTTATAGATAATACTCTGTTAATCAAAGTTAGTTGCCTAGGATCACACAGTTTGGTTAAGCAGAGAAGATTGTTTTTGGCCAGACGTTTACTAGTCACACTGTCTGCAGTTCAGTCACTGGATGATATCCATTTTCCCTCCAGTTCAACACTAAAAATTCAACAGTTGATGCATTCTTTTCAGGAGCCAAATTGATACACTGCGATCAGTATTGCTGGTGAACAAAATACTCATTATATTAGGTAAATTTTACATTTTATGAAGGATATCTAGCTTATTCCTATAATTACCTCTCAAAACCCCAAAGTGCACAATGCATTAATGTTTGGAACATACAAGACCGTTAAAAAAATACACTGCCTAAAAATGGGTGTGTGCTGCTCTCTAGTACCAAGAATTAGGAATGCAGATTATTTTATTTTTATATTGGACATTGCACACACACATGACCATAATTGTTTCATGACAAGTACTTCTCAATGCAGTGCTATAATGTGTCTATTAGTGCTAAAGATTCCATGTTAAAGAACAGTAGATGTTGCAGCACCCAGGATAATGTGCTGCATGGCGAAATACTTATAAGGTCCCAAAGGCGAGACTGATTGAATTGCAAATGCTTGTTAAATTTTGAGCGAGTTGATTCAGGAGTTTAAGGGTACAACTCATCCAATCAAACGTGATTTTATGGAAGAAATGCTCCAGGACGAAAATAACACAATAGGAAAGAAAGCAATTAAAGCAGAGCATGGAACTGGGATAGCTCAATCATGAGGAAGAGGCTGACCCAAAAGCAACTCTATGCAATATC
Source organism: Triturus cristatus (assembly GCF_964204655.1). Taxonomy (NCBI): domain Eukaryota; kingdom Metazoa; phylum Chordata; class Amphibia; order Caudata; family Salamandridae; genus Triturus; species Triturus cristatus. Next base: position 953,338,939 of record NC_140590.1, on the reverse strand, counting down.
AAATGTAATTCTGTCTATCACCGACAGCTGAAGCAGTCCGGATCGTAGCGAGGCTGCAAATCCTCATCTTTTAAATTATATTACACTCTGTAAAAGTGCTAAGGTATTCAACACGCTGGTCCAGTTTATCAGTTCAGTTCTGCTGCTGTGGACACTGCATTCAGAAAGGGAGCATGCAAGTCCTCTTCCTTCAAAGAAATGGTATGTCAACATATGCTCCTGGAACAAGACACTTAAACACCTCCGACATTTTCTGAATCTAGTTTAAGTGAATAGTCTGAACTTATAGAAATCTTACGTTGCTGAATGGCAAGCCAGAGGTAGGAAATATGCTCAAAATGTGCCACCTAGGCATCTGAAAAGTTTAGTCCTTACATCCAAATTATTGGCACAAGCTAAGTTTTACTAGAGTGTGAGGATACAAATTGCCAGCTGACAGCAACAAAACCAAATGAAGCGGTGACCATACAGTTTGTAGGGGTGGGAGAAACAACCGATATAAGGCATGGTTCATGCATGAGGAACGTGGTTCCTAAAAGGGATACAGGCACGTGACATTCGAAATCTAAAACTTCTAGCCCTATAAAGCACACAAGAACAGGGCCTGCGCTATATCAAAGCCTTTACACGTAGACGAGAGTGAAGATTGATCAGTTACCTCAATACTGTGCAGTTGTGGCACATGCCCCCGTGCAGCCCATAGGGACATTAATCACACTTGCTGAATATGTCCTATGGGCATAGTTCAGATTGTTTTCTGGCAGCCTCAATTGGGGCTCCAGGAGTGCGAAGTTGGACCAGGATTGACAATCGTGCCCTGTAAACCTACTTTTTGACAAAGTTTATAAAAAATAAACCCACCTGAAATAAAAAGTTGGATACCTTTCCCTCATACGGCATATATAAAATACTTCCACATGTATTTACGGACATACCTGGATACAAGTCCCTGTACACTCCTTGCAGAGGCTGCACGACAGAGCCCATCTGCTTGCTGGAATATGTGAGATCTTTGTGATGGGTTCCATCTTTTCGGGACATCCGATGCTAACCTGAGTAGAAGATAAATGTTTTAGAAATGGCAGAACGTACTACAGGAAACAAAGCTAACATTTATTTCAACAAGCTGCAGTTAGTGGGTAAAAGGGGCGTGTGTGGGTAGGGTGTGTGTAATTCAACACTAACCTGCCTCTTAAAATACAATACAGTTTTTCGAAAGGTCTTCAAACAACAGTTATCTGAATATAATGCCGGCGATTACAAATCTAATTTATCTTGTATTGCAGGAACTTCAATAGCATTTCTAACTGGAAAAACGTTTACCCATTCAAAAGGTACAGTGGAGATGAACGTCAGACAAATGTATGAGATTGTCAGCTGAGGACATTAAACAGGTTCTGTGGGTGGTGGTGTCTTCTGATTCTGGAAAGTGCATGCATGGTTCAAGCCTCAGGCTGCTAGCCCACATATTGTTACTTTACAATTAACTCTCGGACCTCGCCTGCTCCCAGTCAGTGGTATAGAGACCTGAGAAGACTTTGGGCAGCATGTCCAGCACCCCCAGAAGAATGTGTAGCTCTACTCAAGGACAACTATCCTGAAACACGTGTCTAGAGATGCATAGCACTGGTGACACCAACAAGAATGAAAATCTAAAGACTGTCACTGAAGTAAGCGCTATGCACTCAGGGGAAGGACCATGATGGTGCACAACCACCTGAAGACTAACAGGCTAACAGCACATGCAGAAGCTGGTATACCTCTAAGCCACTAACATCAGGTCCCTCAAGGCACTGTAGAAGATCAACAAGAGTTCAGAGGCACTGGAGGTAAGCTGGAGAATCTTTGTGTGGAGATTTGATTTTACTTCTTCCACCGACATGGGCAGGTGAAGAACTTCGGCAACCTTCCATAGGAGTGCAGTAAAAAAGCCACTTACTCCGTAAAAACTCACCATGGGCACTCCAAATCGACATCAGTTGAAGTCGAAGGGGAGCCGCTGCGCCTTCGGCTTTTGCCTGTGAGGGGAAGACAGGACTTCATTGCCCAGGAGGCTGTGTGCTGCTCAATCTCCCTCACCTGTGCAGCTCGTCTGGGGCTACAAAACATCTTGCCGCTCCCGCTTCGCGGGAGCCGCTGAACCATCGGCTTTTGCCTGTGAGGGAAAGACAGGACTTCATTGCCCAGGAGGCTGTGTGCTGCTCAATCTTCCTCACCTGTGCAGCTCGTCTGGGGCTACAAAACATCTTGCCGCTCCCGCTTCTTGTGAGCCGCTGCGCCTTCGGCTTTTGCCTGTGAGGGGAAGACAGGACTTCATTGCCCAGGAGGCTGTGTACTGCTCAATCTCCCTCACCTGTGCAGCTCGTCTGGGGCTACAAAACATCTTGCCGCTCCCGCTTCGTGGGAGCCGCTGCGCCTTCGGCTTTTGCCTGTGAGGGGAAGACAGGACTTCATTGCCCAGGAGACTGTGTGCTGCTCAATCTCCCTCACCTGTGCAGCTCGTCTGGGGCTACAAAACATCTTGCCGCTCCCGCTTCGCGGGAGCCGCTGCGCCTTCGGCTTTTGCCTGTGAGGGGAAGACAGGACTTCATTGCCCAGGAGGCTGTGTACTGCTCAATCTCCCTCACCTGTGCAGCTCGTCTGGGGCTACAAAACATCTTGCCGCTCCCGCTTCGCGGGACGCGCGTAGGCGCGCGCCGGGCAAAGCCCGGGCCAAGGGCAGGCCCGTTTGAGCCCGTTCGAGTCTGGAGTAGGCTGGGCTGGGCCCACTCTCTTTCGTGTGCTTCAGCACATGTTCCCTGGACCTGCTGCCGTAAGATCTACCACTTTTATTTTGAATCCGGTAGCTGCACTTGTTTGACTGTGTAATGCCTCCAGCGGGCAGCAAGGATAAAAAATGGACTAAAAGTGGGAGCGTAATGGGAACTCTGGATCAATTTATCACGCGAGTCTCCAGTGTTCTAGCGCGTGAAATAGAGGATACAGAACGACGGCTGTCCACTGAGCCAATATTTACAAAACGTTCCTCCTTGGGTCCCATTATGAACGCACGTACGCCAATCCCTTGTTTTGACGATGAAAGGACCGCTTGTACATCTGATGCGGATCCCTGTGTGGTAGTATCACCAACCGCCACAACTTTGGGGGACGGTCCCAATAGCCATGCCCAAGATGAATGTGGGCTGGATGGGATAACTCAAGAAAAAGCGATGAACACCGCAACTAGGTCGAAGTCGAATCCGATACCTACCACCTCCACGAGAAGTAAAATATATAAAAAAATGTGGGTGCTGCCAAGAAGAAAAACTGTAAAGGTGGCCAGCTTAAGAAAAACAACTCTAAAAACTCTAAAACACCAAGGTGTGATGGGGGAGGAATGACATCTCGGGAATGGACTATGGAGACCGCAGGGTTTGTGGAGAGTGTGGGGACCCAGACTGAGCCTATTGCAGTATGTTCGGTGAATCTCATGGAGCCAGAGGCTCCAGTTCCAACATTTAATGATGTACTCTTGGAAAAACTAGGGGGCTTAATTACTGGCTGCTTGTCACCACTTATTAAGAGATTGGCAAATATTGAAGAACAATTGGAAATTATTGCTAACACTGCTGCTCAAAACTGTGGGGGTGTGGGTAGGAAGAGTCATTCCAATGCTGAATCAACGCCCCAAATACCATCTCCTCTAACTGTTGATTGTCCTTCTACTTCAAATGACGCAATCAATCCGGAGAGATTGCGGCCATCGGCTATGGTCCGAACTAATTATCCAGCCGGGGGGGGGGTACCATTAAAGAATGCAGGCTCAGCTACGATAAACACTAGCGGTGGCAGTGATCAGCACTGCCAACTTCCATCTCGCCCTGAAACTACCCGTTACCCTGCTGTATCACCCCGCAGCAATAATAAAATACCGCTTGCAAGAGTCGATTTACCCCCTGAATCTAATCCGTATGTAGTTGTTTTGACTGGTGTACCACATTTGGGGAATGATACGGAGGAGTCTTACCCATCACTTAAGAACAAGGTTACGTTCTGGCTCAATAAGTATAGACCATTGCCATCACACGTAACCAGTGAAGTATTGTTTGTCAGGAGGGTAGCAAGGGTGGGCCATAAGATAAAGGACACTAGGGGGGATTGTATTTTGATTAATTTTAGGAATACTTGGCTGGTGAACTATGTTTGTGGATGGAGCCAGTCTAGGTCTGTGGAAGGCATTGAGTCCCACCCATTGTCCTATTTCTATCCCACCACTCAATTGCAACCTAATCCGGGTTCTGATCGGGCCATTGATGCTGCAGGGACAGTGACAGGTGGTATATATAGCAGAGGGAGACACTGCGAACCACCCCCTAATACAGCTTTTAGTCAGAACAATAGATACAGTCCTCTGGATTTAGTTGACTGACTGTATTTTGAGAGCTCGCAACTACCAATTGCAGCTGAAAATATAGTCGGGTATGAAAAGAAGGGTGGCTTAGGGAGTATTGGCATATGCAACCAGAATATTGTAGGGAGTGGTAGAATTACCACTAGGGGTAGCCTAGCAAGTGGAACTTTGACTACTACTACCAGTGGCCGACCTCTGATTGTCAAATCGAGAAAAGGGACAACTGATGTAACTCTGGCACCGCTTTTTCCGGTGCCGCAAACAAATAGCGAGCCCAAAAGTGGGGAGATAGCCGGTGGGGCAACTATGAGTCCATACCACGCGTGTAGTATTAGTCAGGAACCAGGCATCAGGGCCTCAGTTCACAGTGAAGGGACAAGAAACGTTGCGGAGTGTTTGGAACGCGTCCACCCAGAGGTTCTTAGTGTTCTAGCCACCAGCCCTAATAACAACAGTAATACCCACACTACCATCCATGCCGCAGATACTAGTTTCCATACCAATGAGTCGGTAGCATCCTGCCCAGTGGATGGGGCACAGTCAACCGCATTGCAGTAGGCTCGCCTCAGCGCAGGTGTTGCGAAGGAGTGTGGGTGGAAACACTTAGAATTCTCTCATGGAATGTTGCAGGCTTAACCAGTAAGATGATGAGTGTTGAATGAGGTTCCTTTGTGGATGACTGTGATGTTTGTCTGTTCCAAGAGACCTGGGCACGCACGGAGCAGCATCGGGTGGGTTTCGCTTCATTTTCTGTTCCAGCAGTGTGGGGTGGGCGAGGTCGCCCCTCGGGGGGTTTAACCATCTGGATTGGTTCCCACTTGGGATGCACGTGCAAAATACTAAATCCAGGCTCTGTGGATATTCATGGTCGAGAATTCTAGATTTTGCGGTTGTTTCTAGAATTGATAGTGACCACAATGCCCTGATTCTGGACATGGCATTACCTAATGTCAGCAAGATTGGTGCATTGCCTTCTGAATATAATTCAGGTGATTTAACTCTAACAAACGATAGGCGCAGAGTTAAATGGCAGCTATTGCTGGAAAACCCTGGTAAAATTGAAAAACTCTACAGCTTGGCTATTCCAATTTTAGAAGATCTTGCAGCTCTTGTTGATTCATCTCTGCCTGCAGATTTTTATGGTCAGCTGGAGGTTTTCCACAAGCGATTAGTTACCAATATGGCTGAAATAGTCAATCCCTTGGTTCCCAAGAAGGGGAAGAGGTCCCTTCCTAGTTTGTGGTATAACACTGCATGTAGGAAGGCTAAAAAGGAACTACTGTCGGCTGTAAAAGCAAACAACCGGGATGAAATTAAAGTTAGAAGGACAGACTATAAAGTATTAACCAAGGCTGCGAGGGAAGAATGGGAGCACGAAAAGTGGTCTTCGTTAACAGTGGCGCTAGACACTAAAGACTTTCGCTAATTTTGGTCCATAATTAACACCGGCAGTAGTGAACCAAACCCGGCCAATGACTAACTTAGCGGCAGATGTCTGGGATAATCACTTCCAGGCTCTGTATTCTCCTGAGGTTTTGCCAGGTCACCCGGAATTATTTATGATTCCATCTATTGCAAATATGCAGTGCGAGGTGACCGAGTTTACGGTTGAGGAGGTTTGCAATGTTATTGCTAAACTCCCCTCGGGAAAGGCTCCTGGTCTCGATAAATTACCGGGCGATCTTTTTAAGCATGAACCCAAAGTCTGGGGTCCTTACCGTCAGATTTTGTTTAACGCGGTCCTAGGTGGTATGCCGGTACCATACACATGGATGGGTGCAGAGATAGTGCCTATATACAAAAAGGGTTCTCCTCTCCTACCCTCTAATTATAGACCTACAAGTCTAATTGATGTCTCACAGAAATTATTTGCAAAACTCATCCTGGATCGTCTTCAATTGTGGATGGAGGAGTTTGCAATTTTAAGTCCTTACCAGGCCGGGTTTCGGGCGAACACCTCCACCGTGGACCAGATTTTCCGATTACTACTATTATATTGGAAAACGGTGAAAATAGAGGGTGGCAGCCTCTATATGGTGTTCGTGGATGTCCGAGCAGCCTTTGATCTTGTGCCACGGGGTAAGCTCTGGTCTGTACTCCTCGAGATGGGCATCCCCATTGACTTATTAGAGGTCCTGATGAGATTACATGAGGCAAATTATGCCCAGGTTAGATGCGGGAAGAATGGTTCTCTGTCGTCACAGTTCCCAGTTGGCAGGGGGGTAAGACAGGGATGTGTGCTTGCACCGACCCTGTTCTGCCTCTTTGTCAACGGGGTTATTGCACATCTTAATGCAGTGCAGGACAATGACGCTCCCAAGTTGGCTGGCAATAGAGTGCCTGCTATCATGTTCGCTGATGATACCCTTTTACTATCTAAGACACCTATGGGTATCCAGCGAACACTTGATAGCTTTGAAGAATTCTGCACTCTTCGGGGTCTTGAGATAAATATTCTCAAGACTAAATATATGATTTTTAATCCGTCCCGTTCTACACGCCCGAACCCTAAACTGGGGGACACAAGACTTGAAAGGGTAGCTGTTTTTGATTATCTGGGAGTCACTGTTAATGAAAATTTGACGTGGGGACACCAGATAACTAAGACACAACTTAAACTGGCTCAACTCTCTGGGGGAATCATCAAATTGTTAAGCAAGTCTTCTAGTAAACTAATTGGTCCTCCGTTGGAAGTCTACAAGGCACAAGCCAGGGGGTCTTGTATGTATGGGGCTGAGCTTTGGGGACATTCTAATAGGCTTGCTATTACAAAGGTTGAGAATAAATTTCTGCGGCAGCTGATCGGACTTCCATCGAGCACCCCGCTTTTACCGTTGAGGCTTGACCTAGGGATTAGGTCAATCGACGACGAGCTTGCATTAAAACCCCTTAGGTTTTGGCGCAGGCTCTGGGTGACCCGAGAGCTGACCAGCTACAGACAGGAACTAAAAGAAATATTGTCCTTCTCTGGAGCTCAAAAAATCCCTTGGCTCATTTACATTAAGAATGAACTGACGAGAATTGGTGTTCCTGCCTTGTGGGCTGATCCAGAAAGTCAATGTAAATTAATTTCACGCCAAATGCTAGTAGCTATTTTTCGCTCTAAAAAAATGGCCGCTCAATCTAATCCCTCCTCTGGTTCGGCCATTTGTTCTTTTTTATCTGCGAAGGATTGTTATCTTTTTGAGCCTTTTCTGGACGTTATATACCCCATCCTAGCCACAAAATTGTATGTCCAGTATAGGCATGGTGTTCTCCCTCTCTGGGCCTCTACTTGTAAGTGGGCACTTATAGCACCAATGAATTGCCCAGCCTGTGAGTATGAGAAAGAAACGGAGACGCACGTCTTTTTTTTCTGCCCGGCTTATGTTAAATCTAGGAGATATTGGCTGCTGCCCCTATGCAAAAATATGGGGTTTCGTTATTGTATGCAAGCGCTAAGAATACTGAAGTCTGACACATCCGAATGTATTGTATTTGCTGTCTCCCAATTTTTAACAGCTATGTGGCACAAGCGTAGAAATTTTGTTTAATTAACTATATTGCTGGTTATTAATATCGATTGGACTATTACTGTGTATTAATAGTGGTGGTAACTCAATGCTAGTTTTTAATCTCTTTTACTTTTTTATTTACTGTTTTAACTTTTCTTGATTTTATGATCTATTTTTAATGTTCTGTCTCCCTGTGCTATCTAGGTATTCAATGTATGAATTCCAGAATGCACTGATTGAATTAATTAAGTTGATTGTGATTTTTCACATGTGTTCTTTATGCTATGTGCACACTTTTTATGGTCATTGTGTACCGAAATAAAAGTATTTTTGATGATGATGAAGTCTCTAGGCCATGTTCAGATGTCTTGTTGTGTCTGAATAATGTCAGAAGAGCGCAGAAAGCAGACACACACAATGGATCAAGATTTATGGTCTGTCACCCTGCAGTCCACAGTGGTTGCTATTGCGGCGACACCTACCAGCATTGCCGGTTCTGTCCTCATGTAAAGTCTCCTGTGTTGCTCAGATACTGCTGTTGCAACACGTTGCATATTTTTGCGTTTGAATCGTGGGCTCCCCTTGCCCAGAATTGGTTCCTGTGGCCCTAAACCCACTACTACTCAGGGTGTTTTAAGTAATTTGACCTGATGACTCTTCCATCAAATGGGAAAAGTTATCAACATTTTGCCATATGACTTGTACAAAACATGCCAGGTGTATAGATGGCTAGATGTCCTTGTCACACTTTCTGATCTCTCATGTTATGTGAAGCACACTGAGCACCTCCACACCGTCCACTTTTTGTCTTCGATTTTTGTGATTAAGTAAATAAGGGCTAGATGTACAAATTCTGGATTTGCTAAAAGTGTTCGCAACTAGCTCACCGATTTTCAAGAATCCAGTGGTATTCTGTGATATGGTGGGCTGGCAAAATATGGAACCATAATGGGTTGCAATTCAACCTACCTCATGAATATTTAAGAGGCAAATTGTGATCCACTAAGATTCATTACCATTGCAAGGATAGTGCTGTTCTGGCGTCAGCAGACCACTATGTCTGGTATTGCTTTCAAATAAAGCAACCTTTTTATTTTTTATAATTATTAAATGCAGCCTGTTTTTTTTTTTTTTTTAAGAAAAACGGGATACGTTTATTTAACTTAAATTCTTTTTAGTACTTTTACACAGGACCACTGTATTTTCCTAAGAAAATGTTTGTCAACGTTCACAAGGGAGAGGGGGTCCCTTGGTAACCTTTTCCCATTTTTGAATCGGTTACCACTACCTATATGTAGGGGTAAAATAAGAGTTTCGGTCACAAAACATTAATACATCCCATTGCACATCAAAATTTGAAACACAGTTCTTCCAAAAATCGATTTGGTATCCACTTGCAAACTCACATTGCAATAATGTAATATGTTACCAACTCGTAATTTGTCTTTTGTACATATTGAAAGGCCATTTTGCAGTTGGAATCAGAGCCTTTCGGATGCAAAATTTCTTCGCACTCCTGGCCCCAAATGCATTAAATAAGTATACTAGATTATAAGGACTGTGTATGAATTCGGAAAACATAGTTTTTGCACTAATTCAATACTTTGCATATTCTGCAACTTGGCCTCTCAAATTATCAATTAATTTTTCTGTGTTTAACATTAACTTGCTATATAAAGGTGTGTTAGAATTTATCCACATGAACCATTCTTTCATTAAATGTTTAATTGTACCAGGTACCTGCTTATCTTTCTTGGTCAACCCTTGTTACCAGAGTACTGGTATCTACTGCCGCAGAGGTAGCAGACATCCGTCTATTTAAAATGCAACATCGCCAACTTCTAGTGTCTTGAGGAAAAGAGAGTGCCCATTGGGTTCCTGATGCAAAGGAATGAATATGCTACTTACGAGTATGCATCTGTTCTTGGCATGTAGGGCTGCTGACATTCATATCTGTGCATAGATCGCCGCCTAGTGTTGGGTCCGGATGTTTGCACGTTGTTGTCCTGGAAGAGTTTTCGAAGTATCACAAGATAGGTGACTCCTCCCCTGGACCACAGTGCACATGGGCATCCTCTCCATCCTTAGATAGTTTTTCGCCATTGTGGCAGTGATGGAGTAGATACAGTAAGAGATGACCATGCTATACAGTAATTCTGAGAGCTGCAGCTGCTACAGGCGCCGGGGAGGAGGGTGGGCGATATGAATTTCAGCAGCCCTACATGCCAAGAACAGATGCATACTGGTAAGTAGCATATTCAGTTCGAGGCATGTGGGCTGCTGAATTCATATCTGTGCATAGAATACATAGCAGTACCTCCTATTAGCGGCGGCTACCTGTGCCAGCTGCAGCAGTCTGAAAAAGAGTTTTGAGAACAGCCTGTCCTACAGCTGCCTGCTGTTTTGAGTGTACATCTACACAGTAGTGTTTGGTAAATGTATGGATAGTGGACCATGTGGCTGCTCTACATATTTCCTGTAAAGGAATGTTTCCCAGGAAAGCCATGGACGCCCCTAACTTCCGTGTTGAGTGGGCTCTTGGGGGAATCGTTAATGTGCGTTTAGCTTTTAGGTAGCAAATCTGAATACATTTAACTATCCATCTGGCTATACCTGCTTTGGAAATGGCGTTGCCCTTGTGTTGTGGAGAAAAGGCAACAAAAAGTTGTTTTGTCTTCCTAAAGTCCTTAGTTCTGTCTATATAGTACATGAGGGCCCTCTTTACATCTAGTGTATGGAGCATTCTCTCAGCGACATTCTGTGGATTTTGAAAGAAAACAGGCAGTTCAATAGTTTGATTCATGTGGAACTGCGATATTACTTTAGGCATGAATTTGGGGTTGGTACGTAGTACGACCCTGTTTGCGTGAACCTGTATGAATGGCTCTTGAATGGTCAGTGCCTGGAGTTCACTAACTCTTCTTAACAAAGTGATTGCCACTAGGAAAGCTACTTTCCAGGTGAGGAATTGAATCTCACATGAATGGAGAGGTTCGAAGGGTGGACCCATCAGTCTGGTGAGGACCAAATTGAGGTTCCACACCGGTGCTGGTGGGTGTCTTGGGGGAATTACTCGTTTAAGTCCCTCCAAGAAAGCTTTGATGGCAGGCACTCTGAATAAAGAGAGGTGCTGCCTGTTTTGGAGATAGGCTGCTATTGCGGTTAAATGGATACGTATTGAGGTGTATGCCAGATTGCATCGGTATAGGTGTAAGAGGTAACAGATGATGTTTTGAATGGATGCGTCTAGCGGGTTAATGTCATTGTTGTTACAATAAATGACAAACCTCTTCCATTTAGCCGCATAGCAAGCTCTGGTAGTGGGTCTCCTGGCCTCCTTGATGATATTCATACAGTCAGGTGGCAGGTTCAGGTAGCCAAACTCTAAGACTTCAGGAGCCAGATTGCCAGGTTCAGCTGTTGCGGATCTGGGTGCTGAATTTCGCCATGGTTCTGCATTAAAAGTGCGGGTTTGATCCGCAGCCTCTGATGCGGCACCACGGAAAGTTCTAGAAAGGTGGTGTACCATGGTTGGCGCGCCCATGTTGGAGCAACTAGGATGAGTGTCAGTGAGTGTTGTCGCAGTTTGCGTGCCACTAGCGGAATCAATGGCGCTGGGGGAAAAGTGTACGCAAATCTGCCGGACCAGTTCATCCATATCGCATTGCCCTGTGACTGAGGATGTGGGAACCTGGCGGCAAAGCTTTGGCATTTTGCGTTTTCGATTGTGGCGAATAGGTCTATCTCTGGATGACCCCACTGTTGGAAGTACGGTTGGAGTACTGATGGGTGTAGCTCCCACTCGTGCATCTGGTGGCTGTGTCTGCTGAGCAGATCCGCCATCTGGTTGTCCTTGCCGGGGAGGTGTTCTGCCATGAGGAATATGTTCCTCTGAATGGCCCATTTCCACATGCTCTGAGCCAGATGAGACAACTGTGGAGAGTGTGTTCCTCCCTGCTTCTGTATGTAGTACATGGCAGTCATGTTGTCCGTCCGGATCAACACGACTTTGTTGCACAAGTGTACTTTGAATGCCTTCATGGCTAGGAAGATTGCCATCAGTTCCAGAACGTTGATGTGCATCTTCTTTTGTTGCGTTGTCCATAGTCCCTGCACTGTGTAAGTGAGTACATGAGCTCCCCAACCCTGGAGAGAGGCGTCCGCTGTCAGTATTATTTGTGGAACAGGCTCCTGGAACGGTCGGCCCTTGCAAAGGTTTTGCGGATTCCACCAATGCAGAGAGTTGTATGCCCGACCGCTCACCAACACTAGGTCTTTTAATTGCCCGTGAGCCTGATTCCATTGACCTGCCAAGCACTCCTGAAGCGGGCGCATATGTAGTCTTGCGTGCGGGACTATGAAAATGCAGGAGGCCATCATGCCTATCAACTGCATGAACACTCGCGCAGGAAGGGAGTGTTGAGGTTTGAACTTTGAGATCAGCAGTTGTATGCTGTTGATCCTCACTAAATTTGGCTGAGCTGTGGCTGCCAGAGTGTTTATGGCCGCGCCCAGGTACTGTCGTACGTGTGCGGGTTGGAGATGTGATTTTGGGTAATTTAGTGAGAATCCCAGACTGTGAAGAAGGTGAATGGTGAGGGACATGTGGCTGGCACATTGCTGGGCTGACTTTGCCTGAACAAGCCAGTCGTCGAGGTAAGGGTAGACGTGAATGTGTTGTCTCCGTAGATGTGCAGCCACCGTAGCTAGGCACTTGGTGAAAACCCTGGGTGCTGTTGTCACTCCGAAGGGGAGAACTTTGAATTGATAGTGCTGTTCCTGAATAGTGAACCTGAGATATTTCCTGTGTGATGGGTGTATGGGTATGTGGAAATACGCATCTTTGAGGTCTAGTGTGGCTAGGGACTCTCCCTGACTGAGCAGCGGGAGAACCTGCTGTAGGGTGAGCATATGGAAATGCTCTGAGAGAATGTAGTGGTTGAGGGGTCTCAGGTCTAGTATCGGTCTGAGTGACCCGTCCTTTTTTGGGATTAAGAAGTACAGAGAGTACACCCCTGTCCCCTGCTGGTTGACGGGCACAACCTCTATTGCACCTTTTTGCAGCATACTTAGCACTTCCTGCTGCAATAATGCTAAGTGCTCTACGGACATAGGACGGTGCTTTGGCGGTATGTTGGGTGGAGTGGAGGTTAATTCAAGACAGTAACCGTGCTGGATAATGTCCCTGACCAACCTGTCTGTGGTGATGGTTTTCCACGTGGACAGGAACCGCTGGAGTCTCCCCCCGACAGGTGTTATGTGGTCGGGGGGAAGGGAGAGGGCGTCACTGTTTGTTTTTGGGGGAGGACCTGGTGTTGCCGTAACCACGTCCTCTGCCCTTGGTGCTGGAGCCACGATATCCACCTCGGTTGGTTTTATCGTAGGTACTCTGTGTGCCCCCTTTAGTGTATTGCTGCTGTGACCCCTGGCCTCTAGCTGCTCCTCTATTCCCGGGGCGACGAAAGGAGCCACTACGAAACTGCTGCGTCTGCAGAGCCCCCATTGATTTCGCAGTGTCACTGTCTTTTTTAATTTTCTCGAGGGTAGTGTCAACTTCAGGCCCGAATAAGTCGTCGGGGTTGACTGGCTGATTTAGGATGTTGTTTTGAATCTCCGGCTTGAATCCTGAGATTCTCAACCATGCGTGTCGTCTCAACATGACGCTGGTGTTGATTGCCCTTGCTGCTGTGTCGGCAGCATCCAGGGCGCACTTGATGGATGCATTGGTAAGGAGTTGTCCCTCTCTGATGAGGAGCTCCGCTGCCTCTTTGTATTCATCTGGCAAATGTTGGAGTAGTGATTCTAGCGTGTCGTAGTGTGAACGATCATAATGGGCCAGGAGTGCCTGTGTGTTGGCAATGCGCCAGATGTTTGCTGCTTGCGCTGCAATCCTTTTGCCTGATGTCTCCAGCACTTTGGACTCCTTGTCTGGGGGAGGAGCATCACCTGTTGTCTGCGAATGGGCTCGTTTGCGAGCGTTAGCAACTACCATGGAGTCCAGAGGTAACTGACCCCTAATGTACATAGGGTCTCCGGGTGCAGGCTTGTATTTTTTTTCAATCCTGGGGTTTAGCAACCGTGCCCTGGTTGTTTCCTTGAAAATGTCCTTTGCAGGTTTGAGAACTCCTTTTAACATGGGCAGAGTCTTGACAGTTCTTTCGGAAGAGGTGAAAGTGTCCACTAAGAAGTCTTCTTCGACAGTGTCAGAATGGAGTTCTACTCCATGATTGGCGGCAGCCCGTTCTATGAGGGCATTGAAGGCAGCAGTGTCCTCTGTGGGAGATGTCTTGGTGCTGTAAAGCTGCGTGTCCTGGGTATCTGGCGTGGTACACTGGTCTGTAGGGTCATCCCATGCCTGATCTGGGTCCTGCAGATGCTCATCAGGATCGACTGTCAAGTACCTTAGCAGCTTCAACGGATTCCACAGGAGCAGATGCTGGATCTCCACTCCTCCACTCCGCTACCGCCAGCTAATAGCTCACGAGCAGCAGAGCGGGGGAAAGGGGAATTGGACAGAAAAGAGAGACTGCACCGTGTCTTCTTTCTTGGACTGGATTCGGAGCTTCGTCCTCACAACTCCTGCAAAGAGAGTTACTCAACAACTGTTCTACAGTTAATTACACTATTAGTTGTGGTACTATTACTCACTATACCTGTCCTGACACAGTGGGTTGCTACTCTCTGGTTTAGTTTGACAGATGTCTTCTAAGGAGCAGTGGAGTCGAACAGGTGGTGTGTGAAACCCTGCAAATAGAATCACATGTAAACCCAATTACCTACTACCTTGCTCCCCTCCCTTCACCTTGTCTTCTTATACCTGTCTTTCCCTTAGAAGAACCTTGTCCATTTACAGAATGCTCTATAGTTCCAACTTGCAGCCTACTCCTCTTGCTGGATCCAGAACCAAGCAGGTGAAGTCCGTTGGTAGAACCCTTATATATATATATATATATATATATATAATTGCAACTACATGGAGATACAGGAAAGTCTTTAAACTCTTCAATCTTTATTCAGTACTCAGTCTTGCTGATGAAAGCCTTTACTGCTGCTACTTCTTAAAATGAAAATCCTATTCATGAGACTCTCACTCTCTCAATTTTTCTGTTCAAGTCTGTGAATTGAAATCCTTGTCCTTCTATAATACTGTCTCTGGAAGCTTTTGCTGAGCGCTGGCAATTCCACGAAAATATAGATATAATTGAACTTACTTCTCAAGAAGAATGTTCGCCAGCCTTACTTCTTGTTTACCTCTCAACTGGGGCGCTGTGAGGCAAGGTGAGTCCTTAGTTCTTCCACACTCTTGAGGACTCCGCCAAACTTGCAGAATGAACAGGAACTCTGAAGAACCCTGGAAACTCTGGACTAAATGGGAACCCAAGGAACCCTAAACCTCCTTGAAGACACTCTGACTGGAACCTTAACTGAAGGAAGCGCGGAGCTCAGAGAGAACACCGCCTTCACAGAAAATTCGACGGTTGAAGTGCGCCACGCTCAGAACGAGCGCGCGCCACATCAACCCAGGATGCCTGCACCGCTGCCAGAGTGAGACTGAGGAGTAAGACTGACATCGCAGCGGCCATCTTGGGAGAGGGAAAAAGACTACGATCGTAAAGAACGGAGGAAGGCAGAGAGCGATCTCACTGAAACCACTCTTCGCCTCCCCCCCAGGCGCCAAGCCCGACTCCTGGGTTGTATACTCAACCTGGGAAATCTAAACCTAGACTCTCCAGTCCTGACAGTACCCCCCACCAAAACCCCCCTCCTCTCCTCTTTGGGCTTGGTGGGGTGAGTGCGATGAAACTCTCGGAGCAAACGTGGAGCATGGATATTGGATTGTGGCTCCCAGGACCTTTCCTCTGGCCCACAACCCTTCCAATCAACCAGATAGAAGATCTGCCCTCCTTGTGGCCTAGAATCAAGAATTCTCTTTATCTCAAATTCCTCCCTTCCTTGCACCAAAACTGGGGAGGGGGAATTACCAGCCCTCAAACCCTCTGGACTACGCTGAAGTAGTGAAACATGGAAAACTGGATGTATCTTTAGCCGGGGAGGAAGCCTAACCCTTACACTGACTGGGTTTACCATTCGCTCTACCTGAAAGGGACCCACAAACCTTGGCTGAAACTTCCGATTTCCCTTCAGTCGTAAATTTTTAGTAGAAACCCAGACCTGATCTCCCCTTTTATAGACTGGATTTGGGCGTCTCTTTTTGTCAGCCTGCCTCTTATAGGAAAACTTAGCCTTAGACAAATTCCTAGCAGCTAACCGAAAGGCCTCATGTAGATCTTGTACTATCGTTTCCACTGCAGGTACATCGCTGTTTTCTTTATCTACAAGAGTGTTGGGATGTCGACCAGAATTTAAATAGAATGGGGAGTAACCAGTAGAAGCATGCTGAGCATTATTATAGGCAAATTCTGCTGCCCAAATCAAGTCTGGCCACTCTCCCTCCTGATCCATCAAGAATAGACGCAAGTATTGCTCCAAATCCTGATTAACTCTTTCCGTCTGTCCATCTGTCTCTGGATGGAAGCTAGTGGACAGACGGGAGTCTACACCCAACCTCTTCAAGAAGGATCTCCAAAAACGAGAGACAAACTGTGGGCCTCTATCTGAGATGACAATCTTTGGAATACCATGAGCCCTTACTATGTGCTGAGTGAATAGTTTGGACAACTGTGTAGCGTTAGGGAGAGCCTTTAGAGGGATAAAATGGCTCATCTTGGAGAAATGGTCCACTACCACCCAAATGACCGAATAACCACTACTGGACGGGAGTTCCACAATGAAATCCATGGAAATGGTATGCCATGGGTATGGGGCTAAAGGCAGGGGCTGTAATAGACCTTGTGGAGCCCTTCTGGGAGTCTTCCCCTTGATACACACCTCGCAAGTGGCTACATACTGCCGCACCTGAGCTTCCATCGCCGGCCACCAGAACACTCTTCGAATCAGCTCCAAAGTCTTCTTCACCCCTTTATGCCCAGCCAATGGCTCGTCATGGAAATGTTCAATGATTTGTCTTTGCAGTTCCAGATCGGACACAAACAACTTGTCTTGGTAGACGGGTCTCCCTTTCTTGACTTGGAATTCTTTCCCTTTAGCCGTCCACTCCCTCTCCTCTTCAGGGGACAACAAACTTGGGAGCTTCTTTTCAATGTCTGTGGAAGTGAGTGTTCCGATTATTCGATCCACTGGAATAATTACACCTTTCTCTGCCGTTGGGACATCGGTGCTCACATGTAGACGAGATAAGGCATCCGCCTTTCCATTTGCCGAGCCAGGTTTGTACGTTAAGACAAAGTCATAATCTGCAAAAAATAGGGACCATCTCAATTGACGAGGGGTAAGAGTTCGGGCAGATTTCAAAAACTGGAGATTCCGATGATCTGTAAAAACAGTGACCACATGCTTGGCCCCCAGTAAGTAATGCCTCCATTCTGAGAACGCATCCTTGACTGCCAATAGTTCCTTATCCGCAATTGGGTAATTTATTTCTGCCGCAGTTAATTTCCTTGAACGAAACGCTACTGGATGTAACTGGCCCGTCTGCTTATGGCGCTGAGACAAAATCCCACCAATGGCCAAGTTGGAAGCGTCTGCTTCCACAAAGAATGGGTCATCCGGATCTGGATGGAGCAGCACAGGAGATGACACAAAAATTCTCTTGAGCTCATTAAACGCTGCTTCAGTTTCCGCGTTCCACTCAAACTTGATCTTCTTTCTCAGTAGTCTGGTGAGTGGACCCACTCGCTCTGAAAAGTTGATGATGAAACGTCTATAAAAATTGGCGAAGCCAAGAAAACTCTGAACTTCTTTCACTGAACGTGGAGAGGGCCACTCCTTGATAGCCTGCACCTTAGATTCATCCATCGAGACACCATTTGGAGACAGAACAAATCCCAAAAACTCTACTTGCGTGGAATGGAACACACACTTCTCTAATTTTACGAAAAGTTGATTCTCCAACAACCTCTTCAAGATGGATCTGACGTGCTGGATATGTTCCTCTAAACTGGCCGAGAAAATGAGGATGTCATCAATGTAAACCACTGCAAATCGGTCCAGAAATTCTCTCAAAACATCATTGACAAAATGTTGGAAGGCTGCCGGAGCGTTGCATAAACCAAATGGCATGACCTGATATTCGAATAATCCAAAACGTGTACGAAAGGCCGTCTTCCACTCTTCTCCCTCGGCCATGCGTACCAAATGATACGCGCCTCTCAAATCCAGTTTCGTGTATACCTTCGCTCCCTTGACTTGGTCCAAAAGTTCCGAAATCAAGGGTAGCGGATATCGATTCTTCTTGGTTACCAGATTGAGGGCGCGGTAGTCGATACAAGTCCTCAGTTGGCCATCTTTTTTAGGAATAAAAAAGAGTGGAGACGAGACTGGTGACTGTGACGGGCGGATGAAACCATTGGCCATATATTTGCTCAGGTATTCTTTGAGATGGACATTCTCAGCTTCCGACAGCGCGTAAATTCGGCTACAAGGCAGGGAGGCGCCAGGCTCCAGCTCGATTCGGCAATCATACTCTCGATGGGGAGGTAGACGTTCTGCCTCTTTTTCATCAAACACCGAGGCGAGATCTTCATACTCTGGTGGAATCTCTTGGGTGTCTACGGCACAAATGGTCTTTGGAAAGCTTGCTAAGAGTTGGGATTGCGAAGCTTCCGATGGTTCTGGATTTGAATGAAAGCAATGATGCATACAGTAATCTGAATTCATACGAATTGATCGTTTTGCCCAATCAATTTGAGGATTATGCTCCGTGAGCCAAGGCAGACCCAAGATTAATTGAAATTGTGGAGCATCAATTAAGCTGAATTGCAAAGAACTAAGATGTTGTCCGGGTCCACACAATAAAATCTCCTCGGAATCAAAAACAATCGGCCCAGAGGACAAACTAGTTCCGTCCACAGCTCGTACTGGCTCTGGCCGCTCTTTCCTCAAAAAGGTAATTCCAAGTGACTTGGCAAAACCAATGTCACAAAAATTCCCCGTGGCCCCTGAATCAATCATGACCGAAATTCCTTCCTTGACCTTCCCTCCAAACCTTATTTGGACAGATAAAATTAAATGTGGAGCCGATGATTGCAGGGTGTTAGCCACTAATTTCGGATCTGGAGTTGACTGTTCCTTCGCTTCCACCAGGGCAACCCCTTCTACTGGTGGAGCCGATCTTTTACCCAGGAAGGGTTCTTTGGCTTCTTAGGACATTCCTTCACGAAATGACCGGAGTTCCCACAGTACATGCACAACTTGCCCAAACGTCTCTTCTCTCTTTCTTCCTTCGACAACGGTCCTCTGACCGAACCAATCTGCATAGGCTCATCCTCTGTACACGAATCCTTAGACTTGGATCCCTCTGATTTCATTCTGTCGAAACGGGGTGGTATATATCTAGTTTCCTTTCTCCTCTCGTTCTTCCTCTCACTTTGACGCTGATCGATCTGAAGAACCAAGTCAATTAATTCTGAGACCTCAGTGGGACGTTTAGGGATCTGTGATAACCCATCCTTCAACTCATCCTTTAATCCACGATAAAATATAGCAGCTCGTTTCTCCTCTGGCCAACTTGTTTCCACAATTAACTTGTTAAATTGAGCCAGGTAGGCCACTAGTTCACGATTCCCCTGCTTAAGATCTAATAACTCATTATCTGTGGATTGAGAGATGGACCGTCTGTCAAATATCTGTAGAAATTCTCTCTTGAACCCTTCGAATTCATACAAAATGGGATCGTTGTTGTTCACCAAAGGCATGGACCAAGCGGCGGCATCTCCACTCAGGTACGACAGCATGAACGCCACCTTTGACTGGTCTTCCTTAAAAATGATTGGCCGACAAAGATAATGTAAAGAACATTGCGTGAGGAAAATTTGGGCCTTGTGTGGGTCCCCACTATACCTTTCTGGAGCGGCCAGTGGAATTGTAGGAGAGATTGCGTGAATCACCTGCGTAGTGAGTTCTGCCGCAGAGGGGGCAGGGGCAAAAGAGGGCGTCTTTTCTTCCTTTACTGCTGAACGGGAACCCCCAGAAAACTCTTCAAACTGTTGACGCAAATAACTAGCATCTTGGGCAGACTTCCTGACCTCCTCTCTAAGGGACTTGTTTTCCTCCATAGTATCACTTAACTGCTTTTGTATGCTATCTAAAACTGTGGCCAAGGCCTTTACATCAATTCCTTCAGCCATCGTGCTCAGGTGGAATTTAATTGCGGGCACTTCAATCTGTCAAGTACCTTAGCAGCTTCAACGGATTCCACAGGAGCAGATGCTGGATCTCCACTCCTCCACTCCGCTACCGCCAGCTAATAGCTCACGAGCAGCAGAGCGGGGGAAAGGGGAATTGGACAGAAAAGAGAGACTGCACCGTGTCTTCTTTCTTGGACTGGATTCGGAGCTTCTTCCTCACAACTCCTGCAAAGAGAGTTACTCAACAACTGTTCTACAGTTAATTACACTATTAGTTGTGGTACTATTACTCACTATACCTGTCCTGACACAGTGGGTTGCTACTCTCTGGTTTAGTTTGACAGATGTCTTCTAAGGAGCAGTGGAGTCGAACAGGTGGTGTGTGAAACCCTGCAAATAGAATCACATGTAAACCCAATTACCTACTACCTTGCTCCCCTCCCTTCACCTTGTCTTCTTATACCTGTCTTTCCCTTAGAAGAACCTTGTCCATTTACAGAATGCTCTATAGTTCCAACTTGCAGCCTACTCCTCTTGCTGGATCCAGAACCAAGCAGGTGAAGTCCGTTGGTAGAACCCTTATATATATATATATATATATAATTGCAACTACATGGAGATACAGGAAAGTCTTTAAACTCTTCAATCTTTATTCAGTACTCAGTCTTGCTGATGAAAGCCTTTACTGCTGCTACTTCTTAAAATGAAAATCCTATTCATGAGACTCTCACTCTCTCAATTTTTCTGTTCAAGTCTGTGAATTGAAATCCTTGTCCTTCTATAATACTGTCTCTGGAAGCTTTTGCTGAGCGCTGGCAATTCCACGAAAATATAGATATAATTGAACTTACTTCTCAAGAAGAATGTTCGCCAGCCTTACTTCTTGTTTACCTCTCAACTGGGGCGCTGTGAGGCAAGGTGAGTCCTTAGTTCTTCCACACTCTTGAGGACTCCGCCAAACTTGCAGAATGAACAGGAACTCTGAAGAACCCTGGAAACTCTGGACTAAATGGGAACCCAAGGAACCCTAAACCTCCTTGAAGACACTCTGACTGGAACCTTAACTGAAGGAAGCGCGGAGCTCAGAGAGAACACCGCCTTCACAGAAAATTCGACGGTTGAAGTGCGCCACGCTCAGAACGAGCGCGCGCCACATCAACCCAGGATGCCTGCACCGCTGCCAGAGTGAGACTGAGGAGTAAGACTGACATCGCAGCGGCCATCTTGGGAGAGGGAAAAAGACTACGATCGTAAAGAACGGAGGAAGGCAGAGAGCGATCTCACTGAAACCACTCTTCGCCTCCCCCCCAGGCGCCAAGCCCGACTCCTGGGTTGTATACTCAACCTGGGAAATCTAAACCTAGACTCTCCAGTCCTGACATCGACATCCCCAGGGTAGGTGGTATCATCTCCCATGTAGTCCTCTACTGCGTCTGTCTCTGAAGGCGTAGGAGAAAAGGACTGGGGATCCTGATAGGAGGGTTGTAAGCGTTCATGAAGAACTGGTTCCGACCCCGCTGGCAATTTGTGCTTGAGAGGTATTCTGTAGGAGTCCAATCCCCTCTCTGGTGATTTTCCGCTTGCGGAGCATCAGTTTACCAGTGTCGGCGTCGATGAATTGTGGCTGTGAAGGCTCAGAATCTGTGTGTTCAGTAGACGGGGACTGTGTCTGGCGGACACGTGTTCGGATCTCGAACATCTTCGGCGCCGTGGACGGTGGCAAGCCAAAAGTGATGTTGGTCGGCGCCGAGGGTGCTTTTGGAGCCTTGTGCGTGTCGGGGCCCGACGTGGATCTGAGGGCTGCCCGTTCCCTGATGCGTTGCAACGACGCCGCGACTTGTTGCACGGAGAACGCGGAAGGCTCTTTGGAACCGGTCGGCACCGTGGAGGTAGGCGTCGACTGCTTTGGATCCATGGGGTCATCGATCCGACATCGACGCAGATGGAGCGGCCATTTTGACTTTGGTGGTCGGGGCCGACGGCTTCGGTGCCAAAGGCCGAGGCGCTTTGGGGGGACCGAGGGCCTTTTTCTTCGGGTCGG
The DNA here is from genome assembly GCF_964204655.1 of Triturus cristatus. Taxonomy (NCBI): domain Eukaryota; kingdom Metazoa; phylum Chordata; class Amphibia; order Caudata; family Salamandridae; genus Triturus; species Triturus cristatus. Next base: position 953,316,808 of record NC_140590.1, on the reverse strand, counting down.
TACCGATATCCGCTGCAGTGAGTTCGGCGCCGAAATCCCTTTTACTGCGTTCGGGGCCGACGGCCTTTGCTGGCGTCAAAGGAGTGGAGGGCTTCGAGGCCTTCGAGCCGATTACAGCCAGTTTCACTTTTAGTTTCGGTGGAACTGGTGCGACGATTGGTTTCGGTTTCGTTGAAGGGAATCCAGCCGTCTTCGTTAATAATGGCTCGTGCGGGATGTTCGAGGCCGGGCCTGAAGGCGGGGCCGAAGAACTTTGAGACTGATCTCGGGTAAGGCCCAAAGGCGATCCCTCGACCTGAGCCTTAGAGTGACGCACTTTAACGGCCTCCGTATCGACGGGTGGGCCTGGCTCCTCGCTAGAGCTATCTTCTTCGGCCCCAAAGGCCTCATCGTAGTCTCCTACCTCGTCGATGACTTCTTCCCTTTGAAAAAGCAGCTCATCGTCATCTTCCGATCGGGAATCGTGTTCGGAAGCGGGGCTGGAGTTTGCTTCTTCCACGCTCGCTGTGTCCTCGTCTTCGGTGCTGAAGATGTTGGCCGGGGCAGGCGCCGATTGCTGCGCTTCTAATCTCGCCACCCGTCGATTCCGGAGAGTCTTCTTCGATCGGAATCGGGCACAGGCCATACATTTTGACTCATCGTGATCCGGTGAGAGACATTTGTTGCATACCGGGTGGACGTCGATGTGTGGGTATTTTGCGTGGCATAAAGGACACCGTTTGAATGGAGTCCTCGATTCCATCGTTGATGTAAGTTCGATGTTCGGACCAAACGGATCCGAAAGGCTGGAAGAAGGTTCTAAAGTAGTAAAGAAAGTAGTCGATACCGAATGGGAACAGTACCGACGAAAACTAAAGGCCTTTTGGCCTTAAACTGAATTTTCCTAACTTGAGCTAAGATAAGCACATCCGAACCCAATGGCGGAAAAAAACAATCTAAGGATGGAGAGGATGCCCATGCGCACTGTGGTCCAGGGGAGGAGTCACCTATCTCGTGATACTTCGAAGACTCTTCCAGGACAACAACGTGCAAACATCCGTACCCAACACTAGGCGGCGATCTATGCACAGATATGAATTCAGCAGCCCACATGCCTCGAACCAGAGTGGCCTTGAAGAACTTGAAGGCATTACATGGCTGGAAGAGAGTGGTGTCTTGGTGGCATTCGCTGATGAGGCAACATCTATTCCTTTAGGACCTCATCCATCGAGGGATCAAACAGGTTCTTTCTGTTGCAGAAGATGTGGGTGACTTATTCTGGGCTACAGGCTGAGGAGCCAAGAACTTAGACACGTCTGCCAGCCCATAAACAAGCTAGTGTTCATGGTTCTGGCAGCAGTACTAATGAGTTATTTTAGCTATTGCTCTGCAGCTTGCTCGAGTAGGCTAAGCATGAGCCTAAACTAATTCTCACCATAGTCTGAGAGCAAAGGAATGCGTTATTTCCCTGTAACTGCAGTTATCCAGTATTGGTATCTTTCATAGATTCACATGCCTGAATCATTCCCCGTCGTCGGGATGGGAGTCCCCGGTACATAAATAAAGTAATGTCCCATTAGACATATATAGTAATAGGCCAAAGGCCTCACATAAGTAACAACTCCATGTCCTTTTGTAAAAAGGACCAAACTTTCGAGAAGAGCCAATCAGCTATCACCACCCTCTGGAACGAGCTCTAGTCCCTCAGATTTTCGGAAGCACAGTGCTAAGAAGGTGTATCACTGAGAGAACTAGGTGAGTCCTTCCAGGGAAGGCAGGCGGGTTGCATGTGAATCTATGAAAGATACCAATACTGGATAACTGCAGTTACACGTAAGTAACGCATTCCTCATCCAGTATTAGGGTATCTTTCATAGATTCGCATGCCTGAGTCAGAGTAGTAAGCAATGATAAGCACATTTCGGATGGCACAGCATATAAAAAATCCATCAGATAATAACATATCAATGTAAAACATAGAAAGTACTAAAGGTCAATCAAAGAAACCATTATGGAACATAATATAGAAATGTGCGTATAAAAAAAGGATGGTGGGATGAAAAAAGGGCTCACATCTAGCGAAATAGATGTCGCAACACCGCCTGTCCCACCGCAGCATCCTTCATGAGTTCCGTATTCAAGCAGTAATGCTTGGTAAATGTATGCAGCATCTTCCATGTTGCCGCTCTGCAAATGTCTGTGATAGGGACACCCGTAACGAGTGCCATGGAAGTAGACATTGCTCTAGTGGAATGGGCTCGAACCGTGGAAAGCAAGGGGTGGCCCGCTTGCTGATGACAGAAAGTAATAGCTCCAGAGATCCAACGAGAGTTACTTTGTTTAGTCAGAGGAAGACCTTTCCTAGGTCGACTGTAAGCCACGAAGAGTTGGTTGGATTTGCGGAACGATTTTGTCCTGTGAAGATAGAATTTAAGGCAGCGTCTAAGGTCTAGAGAGTGTAGAGCTCTTTCTGCCGCCGTTTGAGGATTCGGAAAAAAGGTCAGTAAGACTATAGGTTCATTGAGGTGAAAGTCTGACAGGACTTTGGGCACGAACTTAGGATGAGTCCGCAGTATGACCCGGTCATGTTTGAACTGAGAATGCATGGAGCACACTTACGCGCCTGGCAGAGGTAAGGGCTAGAAGGAGTGCCGTCTTCCAAGAAAGATATTTAAGATCAGCTCTGTGTATCGGCTTGAAAGGGTAAGCTGAGCTGAGCAAGAAGTGTGTTGAGCTGCCAAGTGGGAGGCAGAGACTTCACTGGAGGAAAAGTCCAGAATAGGCCTTTGAGAAATTGTTTAATCAGCCTACTAGACCAAAGAGAAGGGCCTGCAGAAGATCTTCTGAAACGGGATATTGCTGCTAGATGATCTTTAATAGAGGCGTGAGCAAGACCTGAAGTTGCCAGATGGAGAAGGTAAGGTAGTATTTGTTCTTGGGAAGACGAAAGAGGGTGTATTTTCGCTGACCAGATGCAGAACCTATTCCATTTTATGGAGTATGTCCTGTTAGTACTGTCGGCTCGAGCCCGAGCCAGAACCGCCCTGCAGTCTGGAGGAATGTCTAGGCCATGAAACTCTCGGAACTCAGGAGCCAAGCCGATAACTTGAGAGAAGCTGGATCCGGATGTAGGACTTGTTCCCGGTTCATTTTGGAGAGGAGAGTGGGAAACGGTTTCAAAGAGATCGGCGGCTCAAGAGAGAAGATGGAGCTCTGCGAACCAATGCTGACGCGGCCACGCCGGAGCTATTAGGATTAGCGTGCAGGGTTCTGTCTTCATTTTCCTGAGGACCCTGGGAATCAGGGGAATCTGTGGAAAAGCGTATGCAAAGACGTTGAACCATGCGATCGAAAATGCATTCCCTAGAGATCCTCGCTGGGGATACCAGCTTGCGTAGTTTTGGCATTTGGCGTTCTGTTAGGTAGCAAATAGGTCCAGGAGAGGAGTGCCCCATTGGGAGAATATGCGGTCGAGAATCCGCTGGTTCAACTCCCATTCGTGGCATGTTGTTTGTTGCCTGCTTACAGAAGAGGCCAGTACGTTGTCTGTACCTGGAACATATTCCACTCGAAGGGAAATGTGATGGAGCAACCAGTTCCAGATTTTTTTGAGATTCGTGAGATAGTGTCAAGGAACGAGTCCCTCCCTGCTTGTTCAGGTAGTGCATCGTTGTAGTGTTGTCCGTACGGACGAGCACTAGAGAACCTTTGATCCTGGGAAGAAATGCCAGGAGAGCCAGATGATTCGAAGTTCTTGGAGGAAAGCTCCCCAACCCTCTAGGGACACATCTGTTGTGATGACCTGTGGAGAAGCCTGAAGCAAGAAAGGCAGACCTTGAGAAAGATTCCGTGGACTAGTCCACCACTGCAGAGCAGTGACCATCTGAGGGGTCACTTGAATGACATCGTCGAAGGATCCTTCGGATTGAATCCATTGAGCCGACAGTGCTTCCTGGAGAGGGCGCATGTGGAGGCGACAGTAAGGAACAAGCAGAATACAGGATGACATCATTCCGAGAAGGGATTTGAAGAGGCGTACTGAGAGAGACTTCTTGGATTTTATGTGAGTTGCCAAATGAAGAAGTTTGTTCTGCCACTCTTGTGATGGGAAAGCCTTTTTCTGTGTTGTGTCGAGAGTAGCACCCAGAAAGGTTATCCGCTGAGAAGGCTGGAGAACGGACTTGTCCTGATTCAGTGTGAGTCCTAGGCGACTGAAAAGCTGCAGACAGGCGTCGAAGACCTGGTCGCGCCGTCCAGAGAAGGTGCCTTGACAAGCCAGTCGTTGAGATAGGGAAAGACCTGATGGTGTTGCTGTCTGAGATATGCAGCCACTGGAGAGAGGCATTTTGTAAAAATGTCTGGAGCCGACTTGAGTCCGAAGGGCAGGACTCGGAATTGGTAATGTCTGCCTGCCACGGCGAACCTCAGGAACTTCTTGTGGTTTCTGTGGATAGGGATATGGAAATAGGCATCCTGAAGATCTAAAGACACCATGTAGTTGTTTGCGTTGAGAAGTTGCAGCACTTCTTAGATGGTAACCATGCAAAACAACCGTTTCTTAAAAAATGTGTTGAGACTTCTCAAGTCCAGGATTGGTCTCCATTTCTTCTCCTTTTTGCGCACCAGGAAAAAACGGGAGTAAAACCCTTTTCCCCGCTGACAAAGAGGAACTCTTTCTATAGCTCCCTTCTGGAGCATGAGTGAAAGTTCCCAGAGCAACGGGCCGAGATTTTTGTGAAGCATAGGTGAGGAGGGGTCTGGGGAGGAGTGTGAATGAACTCCAGTGAACGTCCAAACTATCATTTGAAGAACCCAGCGGTCCGTTGTTATTTGTTTCCAATTGCTTAGGAAGTGGGAAACCCTTCCTCCAACTTGGAAGGGTGGAGAGGAGATGGAGACCAGCGGTAGAGAAAAGTCATTGCCGCTGAGCAGCGTCCTTCTGTCGTCCTCCTTTTCCTCGAAAGGAGGTTTTAGTGTAAGAAGATTGCTGTGGTTGACATTGTTGGTACTGTGGCCGCTATTGTTGGTTAGAGGAGGAATAGGTAGGCCGATCGTGTTTGTAGCCTCCTCTAATGGAAGATTGACCTCTACCCCTTGAGCCACGAAAAAAGTTTTTTTTAAACTGAAAGGTACCCAAAGCCCTAGCCGTGTCGGTATCCTATTTTATACCCTGAAGAGCCTCATCAATATGCGGGCCAAAGAGAAGCTGACCATCGTATGGCATGTCCAGAATTTTTGTCTGGACTTCCGGCCGGAATGAAGTTGCCCTCGGCCAACCTTGGCGTCGTAGTACAGCAGCGCCAGCTAGTTGACGAAAACCAGCAGAGGCGATATCCATCGCACAATCGATGATCTCGGCAGCCGAACGTTCGCCCTCCAGCAAGATCTTCTTCGCTTCTTCCCTCGAGTCATCCAGCAAGGCACCCAAGTATGGAGCAATGTCCGCCCACATCTGCCTGTTATAGCACCCTAATAACGCTAAAGAATTTGAGGCACGTACTGTCAATGCAGACATAGAAGAAAATCGTTTTCCAATATTATCAAGATGTCTGCCTTCTTTATCAGGAGGAGCGGACAGTGGGGCAGCAGGGTTTCTAGATTTTCTCTGAGCAGCCTGAGTGATGACGGAATCAGGCTTTGGATGTCCGGTAAGGTAGGCTGGAGCAGTGTCCGGAGCTCTGTATTTTTTGCCCATCCAAGATGGATTGTGTATTATTTTTACACCCTGATCCCAGATGTAGTCAATAATAGGGACTGATCGTACAGATGTTTTGAAAGGTTCTTTAAAGTCATACAGGAAACAATCCTGTTGGTGAGAAGGCATAGGGATCTGGAAACGCTGTGCGGCTCTTTCTAAGACATTATGAAAACCTCCGATATCTTCCAGAGGCGAATCAGCTTGAGGAGGCACCAGAGACGCTGGACAAGGGATAACAATCATCCCACTCATCATGAGTCGACTGAGAATCATGGAGTTCTCCTTCCTCTTGCTGCTAGTCATCCTCATCATCTGTGGAATCTGGAGGCGGTAGCAGGACAGGTACAGACTGTTGAGGAAGAGGTGGAGGATGCAGCCATGACGGCAGAGAGACAACCGGAACAGAAGACGTAGCAGAAGTAGAAAATCTCTGCTTGTAGTCAGTAATCAGAAATTGGAGGTCAGAAACCAAAGACGCGGGCAGACAAACCATAGGAGGCTGGGAAGGATGGCTGTCATCAAGATAATATGGCTGGTCTTCTGGTTCTTGTTCATCATAGTCCGAACTCTCTTGGTACTTGACATGAAGTTCGGAAGGACTTGTGGCAGCTCCGAACATACCACCATCGTCTCAATCTTCCTGCTCTTCCAAAAGTTGAGTCGGAGGTAACTGCGGGACCCTGCTAGCAGAAGTCAGGGCAGGTGTCAACGTGCGTGTTGTGATTTTGAAATGGACATACGCACTCTCCACTTTGGACTCTAGAGCCGTCAACGAGCCTGTCGTCTGTGTAGTCGTCGGCGGTGAAGTAGCAACTGGCACAATTGAAGGAAACGTCGACAAAGGTCCCGTCACCGGAGCAGTCGTCGACGGTGTCGTCGGCATCAGAACCGCCGTCGACTGTGTCGTTGTCGACGGAGCCCTTGTCGACGGGGTCGTCTTCGTCGTCGACTGAATAGACTTCGACGAAACACTCTTCGTCGTCGAGGGCGTCAACGCGCTCGTCGGCGATCGTAGCGTCGACGCGGACATGGACGTCGACAATGACTTTAATTTTTATCGTCGACGATACAGGTTTAGCAGCCGTCGACGAGGAAGTCGTCGACGTGGACGAGGCAGAAGATGCCAAAGAGATGGAGAAGGTCACTGTCGACGAAGTTATCCCCACAGCTGTAGACGGGGATTTTCTCACCGTCGACGAAGCAGTCATTCACGAGGTGGAACCAGGCTTTTAAAAGGTATGACTGACCTCCTGTGGAGAAACCTTTGATGGGAAAGCTTTAAGGGGAGCCTCTGAAGACTTTTTGTGCACCTTCTTTTGAGGGGGCTGCGACGAAGGTCCTGGAGTAGCAACTCTGGGCCTTTTCTGAGAGGATTTTGAAGACGTAGAGCAGCCTTCACTCTCCTCAGAAGACAGGACTTGGTCTTTATCCTTAAGTCTCTGCAGCCAAATTAGAAGGCGTCCCTCCCAATCTTTAAGGTTCTTTGAAGAAAAGGTACGACATACCTTATAGTCCTTTGAGGAGTGGTCCGGGTAAAGAAAATAGAGGCAGTTTTTGTGCTGGTCATCAAAAAGGCCTTTCTTAGGAGTATCTGCCATGAAGAGAGTGGGAGCTCCACACAGAAGAAGGAATCCTGAAGACGAAAAATCACTGGAAATCCAGAAATGAAGGGAAACTGAGCAGAGCTCAGGAGAGACTCCCTTAGCACGACGTGCGGAAGAAAATCTGAGGGACTAGACCTCCTTCCAGGTGGGTTCCAGAGGGTTGTGATAGCTGATTGGCTCTACTCTAGAGTTTGGTCCTTTTTACAAAAGGACATGGAGTCGTTACTTATGTGAGGCCTTTGGCCTATTACTATATATGTCTAATGGGACATTACTTTATTTATGTACCGGGGACTCCCATCCCGACGACGGGGAACGATTCAGGCATGTGAATCTATGAAAGATACCCTAATACTGGATTAACAGTTTAACAGTCAATTCACATGGCTTCGATGTGGCCCTTAATAAACCATTAGGCCAATGACGTTCTTCTGTCTCAGGGAGAGAACAATGGACTGGGATATCCTCATTTTGTATGTCCCCTGGCAAATGGCTTTATGTCCATGAGAGCAGATATTGCTTCAATCTTAGGAAAGCTGATCAATGTTGAGCTGAGGCATGGCCAAAGACTGGACTCTCTTTGGGAGACTGGTACTTGTCCAAGAACTTCGAGACTGCACGGTTAGTTAAATGCTTCATTTCGATCTCCACTGTCATCAGCATATAGATGCCTAGTTCTGCTGCAGAGAGTGAGCGCCTTAACGGAAAGTGCTTCCAAAGTGATAAAAGCTTGTTGGATATTGTTATTTTGGTCACCAGCACTTGTAAGTGACAGGCTCCAGCAAGCAATCCCTTTTGCATGAAGGTGGCCTGGGTGATTGAGCCATTGAGAAATTGTCCATCCTTGAAGGTCCTACTGGAATATAAGGATGGAAATGAATACCAGCAGCAGAACAAGGTTGAGCAGAACAGTTTGGGAAGGGGGTGTGGGGAATGGTACATGAGACTGATCTCTGGTTTCACTAGCTGAATTAAAGTTAGCAGAAAATGCACTAGGATAGGAGGCTGAGAGTTCAGGGTGACTACTTAGCCATCAGTTGCAAACTCAGTACACCAAAAGAATCTGAGCTCCGGTGGGGAACAGCATGGTCAGAAAAGCGCTGGGAGTGGTTTCATAAGTACTGGTTCAGCACCTCCTGGTCCAAAGGAGCAGATTTAACAATTCTGCTAGACGTAGAGACACACTGGCCCAGAGAAGGTATGTAGAACATAGAGGTCATGCCTGTCCTGGTGAGAAAAGATGCCCCGCCAATATGTAGTAAATCACCTGTAAGCCACATGTTCATGCAGTGTTGAACTTCCTTTAGGCTCCTAAGACCTTTGGTGGACAGTTCCTACAAGTAAGCATACCAAATTTCAATAATGCATCTGTAGCATGATGAACCTTACACTGGTGCTTGGAACCAGAAGCCCTTTGAAACCTGCCATCTCTGGGCCAACCAAGCTAACGAGTCCCTCAGTAGGGTCACAATCTGACACCTTGTCGCATTTGAAAATGTTGTTCTGGTTCTGAATTTTCAAACTGTTGCCAACAGCCTGTAGGTCTGACCTGCTTACAGTGAGTCATGAGCAATTTATGTATCCAGTACTGGTCCTAGAAACTGGATCCAAAAGCAAGGTCGCCATGATAATTCCTCCTTATTTAAGGTTAAGCTCCATCTGTGGAAAATACAAATGCAAGCATCTGTTGATCATTCTGCTGTGTTCCAGGATGTGCCCTTGAACAACCAATCATCAAAGTTTTGAAATATCTGTTGCCTCTTCCTTCACTGCCACCAGTGCTTGCTTGTTATTTTGTGTAAATCCAAGGGCCAAGAACTCCACGGCTGGAACAGCTGCAGAAACTCGTGGCGTGCCACAATTTGGAACAACTGTGTTTACAGGTACTTGCTGGAATGGCATAGGTCGGAAAAGGACGCTAATTTCATGTTTTCAGAAATAATATGGAGTAAAAGTGTTTGTTTAGCTGTGATATGCAATTGGCTCTATGGCTCCCTGTTGATGAAGTTGAGAGTACTGATGGTGCTGAATACTTTGAATCCACTTTTGGAACCACTACTAGGCAAGTGGTGGTATTCTGAATAATATTCTTCTTTCCAAATCAGATCAATAATCAAGATAGAGCAAACTACTTTCTTCAGGGGATACAAGAAAAAAATCTCATATGTGGCTGCAGGAACCTCAAACCTTCTTGGGGCCCTTTGTCAAGACTGGAATCTCAATAGGTCAACTGAAGGGAAGTCTGCTGGCGGAGGTAAAGAAGCCTCCCTTTCCAGTGCAACATAAATGCTTCATTCATTGTCCTCCAGAGTAGATTCTTCACTTCATACTCTTCTTTTGCTTCAGTATCTTTGGTGTATTTGCTCTGAGAGCCGGTGTAATGGACCCAGTGGCAATTGTTGCAGTGGTGGAGGTGGAGGTGGTAGAACTACCAATTGAGCTGGCTGTTGTGGAGGCGGGGGCCTTGCAGATGTTGACTCAAAAAATGTGAGTAAAAATCTTTCATCATCGTATGTAGGTCCCTAATGAAGTACATCGCAACTAGGTACACAGGCTGCTCTGAACAGCCAGACATACCATAGTAGGGTTAACCACTGGATCCAGCTGATCAGCTAGGTCATGGTAATTTGTGTCATTTTGATACTTAACATTTTCATGATCATCCTGCTTGTCAGCGTCTTGACCATCATTTTCATCCAGGGATTTTATATGCAGCTAGCCAGGGGGCTGTAAGCTGGCCCAAATGGGCGGTCATCCTTTTCCTGTTCTTCAGCCTCTAGAGAAGGGACAGTTTCAGCGTTGACATCTGTGAAGGCAGTGTTGAGGAACTTCTCGTCAATGGTGGCTGTGCCAATGGAAAATATAAGGTTGTCAACCTTCTAGCCAGAGACAGGAGTGGCACAAAGGTCACTGACAGGGGGAAGCCGAGTGGTGGAGGGCATTGGTAGGGCAAACATGGTAGGTGCTGCTGACACACAAAGCTGAGGTGAGGTCATCAACTATTTGAACAGTAAATTAAGGTGTTTCTCTTTCCCTTCAGCACATAATTTAAGATGTGTGTCAGACTTCATACTGCAGCACACAACACATCATCTTCAGAACCACATCTGAAAGTATCGCAAGTTTAGACATGTCCAATTGGCCCTATTTATTTGTCTTTTCGGCGGAAGCAGCAAGAAGTAGAAGATACCAGAGGGTTAGAATATTCAAGAGAAGGAAAAACAGGTTTGTTTTGCCACTTATCAAAATAAGGGCAGAGATGAGTGAGGGAAGCATCTCAGACACAATGGGTGGTCGAATATAAAGTATTGTCACATCTGGGAGGAGTGGGGTTCAGTTGGCTTTCGCCTCACAGGTTGGAGTTATTTTCAATGAAGTGAATAAATGGGCACTATTATGAAAACAGGTTACTGAATTTTATTGCTGTTGGACTATTGCTATGGGACTCTTAGCCCAACAATGGTGAATCATTCAAGGATGTGAACCGAACAAAGATATAGGAATATGCTACTTACCAGTATGCATCTGTTCTTGGCATGTAGAGCTGCAGATCTACACACTTTTGCATAGATCGCCATCTGGTGTTGGGCCCGGATGTTTGCAGTTTGTTTTTCCTCTTGGAAAGTCTTTGGAAGTCACGAGGTCGGTGACTCCTCCCTTGGATCGTATTGCGTATGGGCTTCGGCTCCATCCTCAGATTGTTTTTCGCCAATAGGGAAAGATGGAGCATAGTAATAATAGTGAAGAAACCCATGTGTGTTGTATCTAAATAAGATAGACTGGAACAGATACAGGTAGCCGGGGAGGCGGGTGGGCGTGTGTAGATCTGCAGCTCTACATGCCAAGAACAGATGCATACTGGTAAGTAGCATATTCCGTTCGAGGTATATGAGCTGCAGATTACACACTTTTGCATAGACTATATAGCAGTTCCCAACCTTAGCGGCGACCACCAGTATCTGCTGCAGTGGTTTGAAATATTGTTTTTAGTACAGCCTGGCCCACACTAGCTTGTTGCTTGGTTTGCACATCTACACAGTAATGTTTAGTGAAAGTGTGCGGTGTTGACCATGTAGCTGCTTTGCAGATATCATCTAATGGGATGTTCCCTAGAAAAGCCATAGAAGCCCCTATCTTTCGTGTAGAGTGGGCTTTAGGGGGAACAGATAGCGTTAGTTTTGCTTTGTGGTAGCAAATCTGTATGCATTTTACATTCCACCTAGCTATCCCTGATTTCGAGATGGGGTTGCCCTTGTGTGGTGGAGAGAAAGAGACAAACAGTTGTTTGGTCTTTCTGAAAGGTTGTGTTCTCTGGATATAGTAAAGTAAGGCCCGTTTAACATCTAGCGTGTGTAGAGCCCTTTCTGCAACAGTTTGAGGTTGCGAGAAAAATACCGGTAATTCTACCGATTGGTTTAGATGGAAGGGGGAAATGACTTTGGGTAGGAATTTTGGGTTGGTACAGGGAACAACCTTGTTCTGGTGCATTTGAAGAAAAGGTTCTTGTATAGTAAGTGCTTGTATCTCACTGACCCTTCTAAGGGAAGCGATGGCTACAAGAAAAGCTGTTTTCCATGTGAGAAATTGCAGTTCGCATTTATGCAAAGGTTCGAAGGGAGGTCCCATTAGCCTTGTGAGAACTATATTTAAGTTCCACACAGGTGAGGGTGGTACTCTGGGGGGAATTATTCGTTTGAGGCCTTCCATGAAGGCTTTAATGGCAGGCACTCTGAAAAGTGATAGGTGCTGTCTGTTCTGTAGGTAAGCGGCAATTGCTGCGAGGTGTAGCCGAATGGATGTATATGCTAGGTTACACCTTTGTAGATGGAGCAAGTAGCATATGATGTGCTGTATAGATGCGTCTAGAGGATTGATTGTGTTATTATGGCAATAAACAACAAATCTTTTCCACTTTGCAGCGTAGCAGGCTCTAGTGGTAGGGCGTCTAGCTTCTCTGATGACGTTCATACAGTCATGGTGAAGGTTAAGGTATCCGAATTCTAGGATCTCAGGAGCCAGATAGCAAGGTTGAGCTGAGCTGGGTCCGGGTGTCTGATCTCTCCATGGTTCTGGGTTAGGAGGCATGGTGAGAGGTGTAGCTTTTGGTGTGGTACTACCGAGAGTTCCAGCAGCGTGGTGTACCACGGTTGTCTGGCCCACGTTGGAGCTACTAGGATCAGTGTGAGGGAATGCTGCTGTAGCTTTCGCACCACTAATGGAATTAGTGGGAGAGGTGGAAAGGCGTACGCAAATTTGTTTGACCAGTTCATCCATATCACATTGCCTTTGGACAATGGGTGTGGGTATCTGGCGGCGAAGCTTGGGCATTTTTTGTTTTCGTGGGTGGCGAAGAGGTCTATCTGTGGATGCCCCCACATCTGAAAGAACGGGTGAAGAACCAGTGGGTGAAGTTCCCACTCGTGGATCTGCTGCGTCTGTCTGCTGAGCAGATCTGCCATGGTGTTTTGGACTCCTGGGACATGTTGGGCTAGGAGAAAGATTTTGTGTGGAATTGCCCATCTACATATGCTCTGTGCTAGCTGAGAGAGCTGTGGAGAGTGTGTGCCGCCTTGTTTTTGAATGTAGTACATGGCCGTCATGTTGTCTGTGCGAATGAGGACTGCCTTGCCTAAAATCTGTGTTTGAAAGGATTTTAGGGCTAGGAAGATTGCCAGTAACTCCAGATGGTTGATATGGAGTAACTTTTGTTGCGGCGTCCATGTGCCCTGCACTGTGAGGTGTAATAGGTGAGCTCCCCAGCCGGAGAGCGATGCATCTGTTGTTAGTATTATTTGTGGAACCGGGTCCAGGAACGGTCGACCTCTGGAAAGATTTGTGGTGTTACACCACTGCAGAGAGCGATGGGTGTGACCGTCTACCAACACCAGATCTGTCAGTTGCCCCTGGGCCTGGTTCCATTGGCGCGCTAAGCACTCTTGGAGTGGACGCACATGGAGTCTTGCGTGAGGCACTATGAAAATGCAAGAGGCCATCATCCCTATTAGTTGCATAAACACTCTTGCTGGAAGAGAGTGTTGAGGTATGAATCTTTGACGCAAAGCCTGAATGCTTGCAATCCTGGCCGGATTGGGGTAGGCTATGGCTTTTGAGGTGTCTATGGTGGCACCGAGGTATTGCTTTATGTGGGATGGTGTTAGCTGGGACTTTTGGTGGTTGACCGTGAAGCCTAGCTGGTGAAGTAGTTGGATTGTAGTGGCGGTGTGGTGTACACATTGGTTGTAGGACGTGGCTTTTATCAGCCAGTCGTCCAAATATGGGAAGACGTGAATGTGCTGTCTTCTGAGGTGTGCCGCCACTACCGCTAGGCACTTGGTGAATACCCTTGGTGCTGTTGTGACCCCGAATGGGAGCACCTTGAACTGGTAGTGTTGCCCGTCCACTACAAATCTGAGGTACTCTCTGTGAGCATGGTGTACCGGAATGTGAAAGTATGAGTCTTTCAAGTCCAGTGTGGTGAGAAAGTCGTTCTGGGAGAGGAGCGGAAGTACCTGCTGAAGTGTTACCATGTGAAAATGGTCCGAATGTATGTATGTGTTTAGAGGCCGGCGATCTAGAATAGGTCGTAGAGTCTCGTCTCTTTTTGGTATTAGAAAATATAGGGAGTAGACCCCTAAATTTTGCTGATTGGCGGGAACTTGTTCTACTGCCTGTTTTTGTAGGAGGGAGATTACCTCCTGTTTTAGTAATGTGGAATGTTCTTGTGACATTGGGCGTTGCCTGGGTGGAATGTTTGGGGGGGTAGATGTTAATTCCAGGCAGTACCCTGAGCGTATAATTTGGGTCACCCATTTGTCTGAGGTGATGGTCTCCCAGACTTGAAGGAAATTTTGTAGTCTGCCCCCGACCGGAGCGGGATGGTCTGGAGGGAGCTGGGGGGGGGGGGGGAGTCATTTGGTAGGCGGTGTGGCAGAGCGGGCGGTATTTGTTTTGCCTCTGCCTCTATTGTTATTGCCTCTATATGCCGCCTCTTTGATAACCCCTTGTGAAGGTGGACTGGGCAGGGGATTTGTAGGAAGTGGACGCGCTATCTGAGGAGTAGCCTCTAGCCGTACCCCGAAAGGAAGAGCGGCGAAAGGAGCGCCTAGGAGGGTGTGACTGCAGGGCTCCCATAGATTTCGCCGTATCCGTGTCCTTCATTTTCTCGAGGGCCTCATCTACCTTTGGACCGAATAGATGTTCTTGGTCAAAGGGATGATTTAGAATGGAGGCCTGTACCTCAGGTTTGAAACCGGATACCCTCAGCCAAGCATGGCGACGGAGGAGGACGCTAGTGTTAATGGCCCTGGAGGCTGTGTCTGCTGCGTCTAGGGCACAGCGTATGGAGGTGTTAGTTATAGTCTTACCCTCTTGAATTAATTCATTGGCCCTATTTTTGTATCTTTCTGGGAGGTGGTGCATTATGGTTTCTAATTCATCATAATGCGCTCTATCGTATCTGGCATATAGCGCTTGAGTGTTGGCGATACGCCATATATTAGCTGCCTGTGACGCAGTGCGCTTTCCTGACTCTTTGTCAGGTGGTGGTGCTTCAGCTGACGCCTGGGAGTTTGACCTCTTCCGTGCAGTGGAAACCACTAGGGAATCTAGTGGCGCTGGCCCTTGGATATAGGCAGGATCTGTGGGGGCAGATTTGTACTTTTTCTCTATGCGTGGGTTAATGACCCTAGCCCTGACTGGGTCCTTAAAAACCTCTGGCGCATGTTTTATCACCCCCTTGAGCATAGGTAGTATGGAGGTAGACCTATGTGCGGTATCGAAGGTGTCTGAGGAGGAAATCCTCCTCTACTGGGTCAGTGTGTAGCTCTACCCCGTGATAATGTGCCGCCCTCTGAAGTAGGTGGTGGAAACCTAATGAGTCTTCCGGTGGAGATGGCCTGGAAGTGTAAAGGTCATCTTGTGGGACGTCTGGAATGTCTGGATTATTTTACTTGTCCCATGGGTCTGGGGATCATGTAGGGGTGGGGTCTTGGGGCACATCCCCTGGATCGTAATATGGGTCCCCTGATCATCATCGTCTGGAGACGGGGTCGGGGAGCAATGAGGTGGGGGTGGAGAAGGCGGAGGGGGTGGAGGTGGAGAGGGTGGAGGAGGTGGGGAAGGCATTCTGAAAGGGGAGGTAGCAGAGTCCTTCCTCTTTGGAGGTGGAGGCAGAGCCGGTTTGTCCAAATGTCTCTTTTTAGAAGAGAGTGCCAAATGTCCAGTTTTTGGATCCTTGGTAAGAGTCTTTTGCAATGGATCCGGTGTAAACAGTTCCTGTGACAGGGTTTGTTCTGTCGGCGCCGAAGGTTTCAGGGCCGATGACTTTTTAGGCTTGTCCGTGCCGTGCTTAGCACTGGGTTTGGGAACCTCAGATTTCTTGGTCGGCGCCGAGGTGGGCTTCGGCGTAGAAGTGTCGGTGCCGAGGGCCTTATGGGGTTTGGTCGGTACCGAAAGGCTGGGTTTCGACACCGAGGACTTTGGTGCGGAGCTCAGTGCCGAGGTAGAGGCCGGTCTCTTTTTCGGTGCCGAAATGTGTTTCTCGGCACCGCTGGAGGGCTGGCTCGAGCCGGGCCCGAAGGTGGGGTGTTTGAAGCAGAGTCTCTGGTTTTGCCTAGGCCCGGAGGCGAAGGCGTGACCCAAGCCTTTTTGGGTGTCGGCGCGGGTGCGGGAGGGGGTATAGTACTCACGACCCTCTGCGCCGGGGTGATGTCCTCCACATCTGAGTCGTCGGCTTCGGAAGCGCTGACTAGGTCCTCTTCGGTGTGCTGCTGTCCCGGATCTTCGACGTCGTCCCCGAAGATGTCGACTGGAACGGAGGTCGAGGAGTGCGCCATGTTTCGTCTGGCCCTTCGATCTCGAATAGTCTTTTTCGATCTGAAAGACTTGCAGGTCGGACAGTCTCGAGCCTCGTGTTCCGGGGAGAGGCAGAGGTTGCACACCTCATGAAGATCAGTGTGGGGGAATTTGGACCCACATCGAGGGCACTTCTTGAATGGAGTTCTTTCCATCAGCCGGGACCGGAGCTTGGGTAGGCCCGAAGGCTGCCGTGGACGACTGGAATCGAAGATGTGTCGAAGAGAAGGTGATTGAGGAGATCTGGATCTAAACAATACCGCGATGAGCGAGGATTCCGCTTCGATCGTCGAACTGGAAATGTTCGGAACCGGAGCGCGAAGTATTACGTCCGAGCCCGATGGCGGAAAAAAACAATCTGAGGATGGAGCCGAAGCCCATGCGCAATACGATCCAAGGGAGGAGTCACCGACCTCGTGACTTCCAAAGACTTTCCAAGAGGAAAAACAAACTGCAAACATCCGGGCCCAACACCAGATGGCGATCTATGCAAAAGTGTGTAATCTGCAGCTTATATGCCTCGAACATATAGTTCTGAACAATTAGGTATCTACAAATACGTCCTGCTCGGAAGACCGCCATCCCGCAAGAAGAAGTCTTGCCGGAAGCCTCCCCACTGGAGGATAGGCTCTTATCTGAACATATAGACCGGCAAGAAATCTCCATTACATACCCAAAAATTGTCAACAATATGCCAGACCCTCTCTTGTGTCTTCGAGAACCTTGGCAGAGGGGATCTAGGAAACATAGAAGATGAAGACTGGCAGGAAGCACTGGCTTTCCCGCGTGAGGTAGCCATCACACTGAAACTTAAACCAATCCGGCTTAACATACAACATAGAACTTATCTCTCTGTGGCACTCTGACCAAAATAGGAGAGACGACGCTAAGCGCACATGGCTCTGTACACAAGAGGGCAAGTTCTATCACATTCTCTGGGAGTGCCCTGCCTTCAAAACATATTGGGAATCTATAATTTCCCAGCTGCAGAGTGTGTGTGGAAGGGAGTTTCACCCAACGCCCCAACTATGTCTGCTCAATATACGGGAGGCCACCAACCCGACCCACATAAAGCAAACATGGGTTACCCTTGGTATGATCATAGCTAAACGAAACATTGCCTAAAAATAGGGAGCCAGAGAAGGGGAAGACTTGGGGGGGGGGGGGGGGGGGACATGGACCAGTGTATGAAAGCAGAAAAAGACTTCTATAGAAATAGAAGATGTCCTGGTAAGTGGGACCAGCTGTGGGATAGATGGAATGCCCATAGGGATAATATTTGTGCCTCCCCCATCCGTCTGTTGGACAGAGCTGAGTTTGGCAGAACTGCTGGGGAGAGAAATGAAGAAGATCTGTGACAGTTTGTATCTGATCAGGTTCATGCTCAACATGATACATTGCACGCTACTAATATGTACTGGTTTCTAATTTTGTTGACCTTCTTTTCAAATTAGATGAACTGAACTACTAAAGGTTTCTGTGAAAGGATAGCAATGGTAGGTATGGAGGGGGTGTTAAGAAAGTTCTTTAATATTGGTAAGCCTTTCTTTTTGTCTACTAATTACATTTTTCATTCTGTTACAGGAGTGCTTATGGAAAAAGTCCTCAGTTCTGCATTATAGGAAAAAAGCCTGGGCCTGTAATAGATTTGAACTGCCTGAATATCCCTGCACTCTATTTAGACGGACATTTACATGTACAAAGTGAGTCTATGTTCTGGGATTGTAAACTGAGCCCTTGAATCATGAATGCATGATTATGCATCTTCAATGGATGCTAAAGAAAATGGCATGTTGGCTTATCTCTCTGCAACAGAAAAGCTTAAAGGTGCTAATCAATGTGCTGTTGTTCTACAGTGTTGCATTAATGTCTGTACTCTAAATAACTGAGCAAAGCATTTCAAGCATTGTCCCTCCTCACACCATTGAACTGTTGGCTTATTAATACCCATAAACCCCAGCAAAATTTCAGCATTTGGAACAGCTGAAAGATTATGCACCTGCACTGCTCAAACTATCTGCCAACATGAGCAGCCCCCCTCCATTTTATTATGCCACTACAACACCCTTCAGTAGAAGATTTCACTAACACAGTGAGCTAATGCTGACCCAGCTAGTTTTTCCAAACAAGGACTAATTAGTGACATAATTAACTAAAACAGTGTATGCCATAAGTATGGATCATGGAGTATAGTTCAGTACCATCTCACACATGTAGAAAAATCTTACTTCAGGTATCCATAAGGCACAGCTCACATGGACCCACTTTGTTCCACTTCTTGTGGGTTTCAGAGCACCTCCTCTTTTGGGGCAGAGTAAACATTTTGGCTGAACTCCCAGGGCACAAGTGCGACATAGCCAACTACCAATGGGAACTTTCAGGATTCCGTAGCAAGCCTACAAACAAAAAGGCAATATTTCAGGCATATTGGCTGCAGATTTTTTTTTTTTTAAGCAATGTATTATTGCATAATAAATCAAAAAGGGTTTTCTTTTTGCTCACTAATAGCAATGTAATTATAAGTAGTTGAAATATGTTTGATATCTGCATACACAACGTTTAAACTATTCCACTTTAAACAGTAGTAAAGTAATGTTCAAATACATGTTCTTTGTAAAAGGCTGGCCAGGAAGGGTGAATTTTAAATTAAAAAAGTAATTTGCCATATGCAAGGTTATGGACAAGCCTTAACTATACCAAAGATTTACTTACCTTTGGTAACGCTCTTTTGGGTGGATATTTTATCCAACTGCAGATTCCTCACCTCAGAATATCTCCAGGCAACAGATCAGATCTGGAGATTTTTCAAAGCCTCCAGATTTTTCAAAGCAATGCTCCTGCATGGCGCTAGGTTGTTTTTTGCAGCTCCTCGCTGGTTCCACAGAGCCCCGGAAATGATAAAGCAGTACCACATGTAAGTGCTATCCCTGCACGCGGACATCAATAACTTGTTATTTCCTTTTCTGCACCCTTAGGCGTGCATGATTCGGTCGGTGTGATGGGGAGGCGTAGCTAGCCAGGCCAAAAAGGCAGACATGCTTGGGGCAGCTCTGCATGGCTGCCCCTTATCCGTGTTTTCTCCTGTCCGCCACTGAGCATGGACATTGCCTGAAAGCTGTAGCCTGCTCCAGGACCTGTCCTGCGGCTGCAGGGGTTATTGACAAGCCGCTAGACAGTGGAGAGCTCGCCATTGCTGGGATCACGGTCGGGGCCTTCTGCCATGAGGGGCTAGTCGAACACAACCCCTGAGCCCAGGCTGATGTGCCACGAAACAGGCTCTGCCAGGCCACCAGTCTCATCTTTGGAGTAGACCTCTGTGTGGGAAACGAGGCAGTGAGTAGTGCACACGGCAGGACCCTGAGGAAGCCTGACCCCACTGTGCGGCGGTTGGGTGGTGCCGCAAAACCTGCTGCTGCTCATCTAACCCCGCACCCCACCCCCCCCCACCGCATGCCACCTGTGAAAAACACTCCAGGCGCTGCGGGCGGATGGGTGCAATAATACAGAAAACAACTGGCAGCCAACCCTGCAGAGCGAGCAGGGGGCTAGAAAACGCAATCACAACATTGGTTACCCTCCTGAGGACCCTCAGGGCCTACTTCAGTCCTATGTAATACCGCTCTCAGGTCCAGGACCAGCTGGCATTAGAGAATCGGGGTGGCCTTGATTAAGAATAGCTGGGTACACACACGCCGCGGACCCTAGCAGTGCTGCAGATAGTTTGCTCCTGCTATACCTGCAGCCTGTGAAGACTGGGGGGACCTCCCTAGATGTTGATGTGGGCCCTTTAACTGCCTGGCAGAGTCTGGATGGTTGCAGGGCCCAGATATTGTGAACCCGTAGGGTCCATGGCTTGCCCGGCGGAGGAGATAGCCCGGTAGGGCTGAGTCGTTGATGACCCGTGGGGTACTGGGGCCTACTGCAGGGCATCACTGGCCACCCATCCATGGACTAAACAACGTTGGGGATCACAGAGAAAGCAAACAAGCCAGCCCAAGATTACTCAAACCAGTCTGGGTGACGTAGTGGGGGGAGGCAGCTGGTGTGTCTGTCCGGCACAGATACAGTCCCCAAGACACTAGAATCACGGGACGCCCCATCAGAGGAGCAGTGCTGCTCTTCCTGTGATGCCATTGACTGGTCTAATGTTTACAAGCTGGCCCTAAAATCTATAACTCCTCCACACGACCTCAGGTGAAACAATTCTTTTGTAACACTTCTGGGCTGCTCGTGCGGCGACACCTGCTACTCTCTGAGGCGCACTCAAACAGGCCTAATCCGGTGACGCAGCCCCCACCACTTCACATCCCAATGGATAGAATGGAGGATCTTTAGCCGACACTGGGCTCGTCCTAGTGTAGTTGGCATGCAATCCTTGCTGATACACTTGTACAGGTTGAGGTGACAACTTCCCAGGTGGGCGTTGTCGTGTTGGGACCTCCAGACGCTCAACATGCATCACTTCAGCATGGAGCGCCTATGCTCGGGAGCCCAGCAGGGATCACCGCGACAATTTTCAGCCATAGTGCGACAAGTGGGAGAAAATGCAGCAACAGGACATCCTGAGTACCTAAGCACTAAACTCGAGTCAGTGCTACAAGGCGTGGAAAAGATTGGAGCAGCACTTGAAAAGACACGCACGTCACTAGGAAGCAGAATAGACAAAGTTACAATGGACTTTAATCTGATACACGCTGACTACCGCAAACTAACAGATAATGTACAAACCGTTGAACAAATGCTGGCTGAACAGCAACCGGTAACAAGCGAAACAGTGTTCTTGGTGCAGGCCCTGGTAGACCACATGCACAAACTAGAATGCAAGGCAGAGGGTGCGGAGGACTGTTTAAGAAGAAACAAAATACGTGTGGTGGGCCTCCCAGAAGGTGTGGTGGGCCTCCCAGAAGGTATGGAGGGCTCGGATACCATGACATACACTGAGTCCTGAAGCCGCGTTCTGCTCTCTGACACAACGCCCTCCCCTTTCTTTGCCATTGAGCAGGCCGGCTCGGGAACGCCGCCGGGGGTGTCGGTAACAGGGGTGTCGTTCCCCGGGGCCTGGCTCCTCGCCGAATCTGGAACAAGTAATCAAGGAGACGTGTGAAGCCCTACAGATGGCATCCACCATGCGTACCCATAACCACAGCAAAGACGCTGACAACCTCCATGAAGTCCTTTAGTTACAATGATTATTGTCATTCACATGCCTTTAACTGGTCTTCCTCCCTTAATTCTGACTGTATTGTTCATGCATGTAATAACCTCTTAACCCACAGCTGTAACTGGCCTTGCCCCCGCCACCCCCCCCCACCCCACCCGGAGCACGCTACCCGGTCTGGGACACTGGTAGTTAATGCAGTGCTCAGCTTTGCTAATTCACAAAAATTGATCTCTATAATTGGCATCTCCATACCTTGACACATGGGGCGCTGAAGCCCCCTCTCTCCCAATTTCTCCCACCCCATGACTTTTGCAACTAGCCCTTGCAGCCAGTAACTGCCGTTCACAGTTTGGGCAGATACCCATTGTTCCTCCGCTCTCATAATGTTTCCAGTTCGGATTTCCCTTTTCTACCCAGTTTACATGAACTGCCTTCAAAGTACTCTCCTCCTCTCCCCCTGCCTTCCTTACTCACCACCACCACTTTTGCACATAATAAAGGCCTCTGAATTGCGCAACACGGTCATGGGCGGAAGCCCAACCCAATCATCTCATGTCACGTACTAACATTATTACCTGGAAAGTGAGGCTAAGGCACACACCCTCGCGACGCTATGCTGTACACTCCTACCTTAAACACAGGTCTGCTCTCATTGCGCTAATACAGGAGACACATTTGATACTGGCTGAAGCTCTCATACTCCAGTAGCAGAGGAGGGGACAGGTATACGCCACTGACTACTAATACTACGCCAGAGGGGTATTGGTTTGTGTGAGACCTGGGATCCCTTTTGCAGCAGATGAGGTAAAGATTGATGCAGACTGGCGATATGTATTAATTCACAGCTGACTAGATAGCCACCACCTTTTGCTGGGAACAATATATGCCCAAAATACTGACCAGACCTTGTTCTTACGCACACTGTCGAGCAAGCTGTCGAGGTGGAGTGATATCCCGTGGCTCTTAGGGTAAGACTTCATCTCTGTACTACACACAGCCTTGGACTGCATATTCTCTCCTCTACCCCGCACAATAGCTATCTTCAATGCCCAAGCACTAGGCAACTGGCTGCTTCACTGGCAGCATGTAGATATCTGGCCTGCCTGTAAACCCCACGCATGCATATATTTATTCTACTCCTCACCACACACCCTGCATGTCCGACTAGATCAAATTGTGGGATCGATGTGCCTCCTCTTCACAGTTCAACACACGGACTACCTGGGGCACACGCAATGATCAAAACCCCCAACCCCTACAACTGGCATGGGACAATAGCACGTCTGTCATACCCACCTGGTGTCTACAACCTGCTGCGTTAGAAGACCCACCCTTCCATACCTCTCTGGGCATTGTCTTAGAGGACTACTTTGAACACCACGCCAATACCGCCACTGACAAGCTGACTGAATGGAACGCTTTTAAGGTAACCATCAGGGGGGCACTGCCTCAGGCTCAATTGGAACATTCGCAAGCAACTAGACGGTGACATTACGCGTATTGAGAACACACTCCTGCAATTCCTTCCTTCTTCCGAGTCTCTACAGACGCTGTGCAGCGCTGGCCTCACTCTGGGTGCCGGATACTCTACCTTGAGAAGGCCTTTGATTTGCTCGAGTGTGGTTTCTTGTTGTGACATAATATAGTATTGGGGCCCGAATCATTCGGCTGATTAAGCTGCTCTATACCACCCACTCCGCTAGAGTTAAGACCGGCTCCTATGTCTCGGGCCCTATTCCATTAAGCAGGGGTACCCAACAGGGTTGCCTGCTTTCTCCACTGCTCTTTTCCCAAGATATTGAGCCACTTGCCATGGCTAATCGAGCAGCTGGACCAGACTGAGGAATCCAAATGGGGAACAGAACGCATATGATTTCCTTATACACGACAGCCTTCCATTGTTTATTCGGGACACAAGGGTGGCACCTGGCACACCAGCTCGGACTCTCACTGACTTTGCTAAAGACTAGTGCCCCTGTTGGCCCACATTTTGCCTGCAGAATCCATATCCCTGAAAGGACTGGGCGGTCTGTTGCATCACTGGCAGGTAGAGTTGTCTAAACATCTGCCCTCTGCAGTGGGCCCTAAAATTCCAAAACTGGAGAGGGAATTTATTGGCAAAGGTCAGCAGACCATAGGTATGTGCTGTAGCATCACTGTTTTTAGAGTGTTACAACATGGAATCCATCTTCACACTGAAGAGGTTTGCCTCATCAAAGAGCATGTTCATCATCTAAGCAGCACATCGCCAAAGAACCCAGTGAATCTCATACAGGCATGTCGACAAAGGACTACAATTGTACCAACTGCTCTGCCAAGGAAATCTTTAGTAGCCAAACCTGCCTGGTAACATAATTTGCCACATCTTGCCCATTCAGTTTCATCTGGGCTTTAAAGGCCCTCAGATCCTCCAGGACTGCAAGAAAGATTTCCCTGGCCATGTCTCATAGGGCATCAGTTTGTCAGCACATAACACAGACTGCGTTTATAGACTGCAATGCCAGACTTACTAAATAAAACATATGTTTGCCAAAGGCATCTATCCTTTTAGATTCTCTACCGGCTCAGCCATGGGAAATTAACTATGATTGTGTTTACTTGTCGAGGCTACACAATAAGGATCTGAGGAGTGGTGTGCTTAGGGAGAAAATTCATGTCACCAGGCGCTGGTCAAAGAATCCATGAGGGTAGCATTAAACTGAAGTAGAGGCTCAGATGTTGCTGCCTCCAACTGTAGAATTGCAGTCAAACCATTTGTTTTAGTCTATAAGTAGGGCAGCTGCACTTCTAGCACCTCGGTTGCCCTGTGAACCACCACTTGGAATGGTTGCCCATGTGGCGAGTCACGTTCTGTGCCAGGAGAGGTGTCAGACCCACTGGTGTTCTGTAAAGAAAGGTATAAGACATCATAAGGGTAGGGAGGAAGAAGAAAGCCATCATCATTCCAGGGTGCATCTTGCTCCAGCAGGGAGTCAGAGACGGAACCAAATAGATAATAGAGCTTCTGCAGATAGCTGCAACGTGGTTGAAGCAGAGTTAAAAGTCAAGCAGTATGACAACCGGTTGTACTTTTGTCATTTCGTACATCGGCTGAGATTGGGCTGACATCGGTTCAGGGTGCAACATGGGCATCTATACTGGCCCAGGGTGGCGGGAACAGGTGTTGATCATGGGGCTGAAATAGAAGCCATACCATTGGCAGTACAGGCCTGGTATTTGGGCTCAAGGAGACAGATGGCACTGGTGTGGGATCTGCCCGTGGTAACTCAAGTGAATGCAAGTGCAATTCCTGCTGGACCAAAAGCGCTACAAAGTAGCCAGAAGCGCACTGATTATTTGCAACATGGCCGCTTTGAAGACCTCAACCTGCTGCGTGGTCAACGACGGCCCGAGAAACTCAATGTTGAGACCAGATGAGGAATCACCTCAGTGACCTCAACGGAGTTAGACTTGCCTCTAATTGACACCCTTGCACCTTCTCCTTGGAATTGGCAGGATGAGATTGAGTCTTGGTTTGCTTTTTTATTCTTGCTTAAATTTCCAGAAGACTGAGTGTGAAGTGAAACAGTCACAGGATCGGACCCGTGACCGGTATAGAGTACAAGCCCATAACGTGGAGAGGGAAAAGGACCGAAGCCAAGGCCACAGCTTTTTATACTCAGCAGTTCACAGTTTCACCTCCCGGTCTCAAATCACCTTCGAGTGCATGAGGGCACACTTATCAAATGACTTAAGATTCTTATCCTGAGCCCAGGCACCACAGACATACCTCGTGAAGATTTATGACTGACATCTGCTTTCTGCAGTTCTGTCATTGCTTGAATCAATGTTTTCGGTGGGGGCATCGCACTCTAGCATACTATAAAAAGCTTGGAAGTCGTTGAAAAGCCAGACAAATTCATAAGCAGAGTACTGGATCCATGTCGAAATATGCAAAAAGAAAGGAAATGACATCACTGTGCTGCATTCATGCAGCTCCACTACATCACTTTCGGAGAAGTATGGAGCCAATGCAGAGTTGTGCGATGCCGCCTACCAGCAGGCAGGAGCACTGCTACGAAAAATTCTAAGGTGATGAATCTGCAGTTATAAGTATCCATCAGAAATACAATTTTTTGCCAACCTGGGTGTCACCGGTTTGAATCCCAGATTTCCTCAACTTTTCACATTTCCGAGGTAGAAATGATAAAATATGCAATTGCAGCTGCTAATACTAAAACTACTTTTTTTACAAGCTTTTCTTTTGGTCATATATGGGAAAGCATACAGGTATCCCATTATAAACAAATTATGTCAGACACATTCTTTTAGTTACTATGGAAAATTAGACCCTTGGAAAGTAACTTCAGTCAGTATTCACACCACCAAAGGAGAAACTACAGAAATGCTGTAGACTGATGAATATGTTACTTACCTTATGTAACAATATTTCTGTTGGATACACAACCTTTTTGAAGATTTCTCATCTTATGACTATCCTCCAGGTGCCAATTTGGATACAGAAACATTTTCTCCAGTGGCACCAATTCAGAGTCGCCAAACGGCCCAAACGGCTTAATCCGTGACTCTGCCCACCAGAAGTGATGAAATCAGAGCATATTAGGAGACAATCAGCACACTAGCGTCAGCTATCCTTGCTTTTTGCATGGCCCATTGAGGCCTGAAGAGAGACAAATACAGTACACAACTTTGCTGCTGCATACCTTGGGTTCCTATTAACAATGGTACTGTCTGACATGGGAGGAAGGACAGTGATGAGGAATCTGCCAGACAATTATGTATATAACAGAAATATTGTAACTAGAAGAAGTAACTTTTTCTTCTGATGGATACCTTTTCTCGTAGATTTCTCGCTTTATGAGTTAGTTCCAAAGCAATACTCTCCAGAAGGTGGGAGTGAGTAGGTCTGATTATGACAGGAAATTATGCAACACAGCCTGGGCAAAGTACGGGCCACTGTATCCTTGAACCCTGAGGCAGTAGAGGATTGCGACAGAATACAATGATAGCTGTCTTGCAGATGTAAGGTACAGGAATGTTGGTAAAAGAGCAGTAGAAGCCACCATGGACCGAATGTACACACATGCCCTCTGGAAGCTCTTTCTTGGACATGTCATAGCAGATCATTTCAACGCCTTGCTTTCCTTGGCTTCGGCAAAGCCCACAAAATGCTGATCCCCCACTGTACGTGTTGAGTGCTGTTCAGATTATGTAGCCACTTATGTAGCCTCCTCATTGCTGGGAAAAGGAGGGGGGAAGAAAGATGGGAATGTGATGCACTGACAAAATTTAAAAGCAGACACAACTTTGGGAAGAAAAGACGGGCAGGGACAAAGATCTATCTTGCCTAGGTAGAATATAACGAATAGCGGCCTGGTCAAAACAGTTCACAGACCCTACGAGCTGAAGTCACTGGCACTAAAAAGACAGTTTCAAATTGAGAAGTCAAAGTGGACAACTGCACGTAGGCTTAAGTGGAAATGCCATTAGAAAAGCTAACACAAAACTTAGATCCAACAGAGGAACAAAAAAAGGAGTCAGAGGAAACAAGTAGTACATCATTTCCATTAGTGGAGACTTAAACAAAGGAGACACAGGGTGGTGAATAGTACCACTAAATAACAGTACACACACTCTAAACATAGCTGGAAAACTGACAGTACAAAGAATAGAACATCATAAAGATGAGACTGAAACATGTACAATATTTCCAACTTGCCGCATTGATCGGTTTTCTTACAGTCAAGATAATATTCACAACTTCAGATGGCTACCATGTGTGAGAGAGGGAGAGGAGGCTGAAGAAAATAAGTAACTTACTTGTAACTATAGTTCTACAGTATTGGAATCTTTCATAGATTCACATGCTTGAATCATTCTCTGTCATCGAAATGGGAGTCCCCAGTATATCAAAATAGCAATGCAAAGTTAACAAAATAGAAAAAAGTCCTAGGCCCATTTCAGGTTTGTAACATAGCTTAGCTGTTTTGTATAACCTCGGACCTTCAGATTTTCACGGCACTAGTGCAAGATATACACCTACAAAGGTCCGAAAGATAAGATTCTCAGGGGAGGAGGGTGGTTCACATGTGAATCTATGAAAGAGTCCTATACTGGAGAACTATAGTTACAGGTAACTTAATTTCTTACTCCAATATTGGAACTGTCATATATTCACATGCTTGAATCCGAGGAGCCAGCAGTTAGTAGCACATTTTTGGTTAATAGACTAGCTTAAAGTATCAATCTTCTGAATATTAAAACCAAGACATGCCTTAAATATGATCTTTAAATTGGCAATAAATAGCATATAACTTATAATAGCATTGTCTTAAAGTAAAAAGAAAGGAGGAGTGAAGGAGAAAGCTCACAGTTAATGAAAAAGATTTCTCAGCACCGCTTAGCCCACTGCTGTGTCACTGCAAACTGTGGAGTCCAAGCAGGAGTACTTGGTAAAACTGTGGGTACTCTTCAAGGTAGCAGCTCGGCAGATGTCCTGGATCAGTACTCAAGCAAATAGATCGACTGAGACCATAGAATGGGCACGACAGGCGCGAGGAGAGGTTTTCCTGCCGATTGATGGCAGAATTGAATAGCACTGGAGATCCAACGTGCAATACTCTGTTTGGATAAGGGATAGCTTTTATGAGGGGCACTATAGGGCACAAAGAGCTGAGGGATTTCCGAAAGGCTTTAGTTCTTTGAAGATGGAATTTAAGACAGTGTTGTATATCCAGCAAATGACGAGCTCCTTCCGCTGGTGTTGTAGGTTGTGTAAAGAAGGTTTTGAGGATAAGAGGTTCATGCAAGTGAAAGTCTGAAGGAACTTTGGGAATTAATCTAGGGTTGGTACGCAGAACTACTCTATCATCCCTAAATTGAAGAAATGGTTCCTGGATTGTAAGAGCCTAAATTTCACGGACCCTTCTAGCAGATGCCAATGCTAGAAGCAGGTCAATCTTCTATAAAACAAACTTGAGACTTTATGGATAAGTAAGGTTGCCTCTCAAGTTGCGAAAGGACTACTTTAAGATGCCAGAGCGGTGGAGGAGGTCTGACTGGTGGAAAGACTCTAAATATCTCTTTCATGAACTGCTTAATGATCCTAGCTGACCATAAAAAGGGCCCTGAAGAGGTCCTTCTAAAACGAGATATTGCAACAAGATGAAAATAATGGAGGCATGAGCTAATCCAGATTTTGCCGAAAAGAAGGCTGTAAGGAAGTATATCATGAGGTGAGGAAGAAAAAGGATGTACTTTTGATTCTTGACACCAAAGGCAAAGTCGCTTCCACTCCATTCTATATGTTTTGTTAGTGTTCTGTGTCCGGGCATTGGTGATAATCTCCTTGCATTCAGATGGGAGATTCAGATGGTCAAACTCAAGGTGTTCAGGAGCTATGCTGCTAATCAAAGCGATTTGGGATCCGGATTAAACATTGTCACTGAGACATAATAAGAGGAGATGGAATAGGATCCAAGAGATGAGCTGTCTCTCTGAAAGTAGGAGGAGATCCGCATTCTGACGGAGCCATGATGGTGCTATGAGGATGATTCAGCAGGGTTCTGCCTTCATCTGCAGCATTGACAGGATGGGAATCGGCAGAAAAGCGTAGGCAAAGGTGTAATCAAAAAACGCATTCCCCCAATAAGCTGGATGGTGATGCCAACTTGCGAAGTACCGGCATTTCTTGTTCTCTGGAGTCGCAAAAAGACCTACGGTTGGTTTGCCCCACCGGAGAAAGATCTTGTTGAGTATCCCCTGATCTAATTCCCATTCATGGTATGATGACTTGAGCCTGCTTAACATGTCTGCCATAGCGTTATGAATGCGCAGACAGTGTTCCGCTCTACTCCATTTTGGATAGCCCATTCCCAGGAGCACTGTGCCTCCTAAGAGAGGAGGTGAGATTTGGTGCCCCCCCCTGCTTGTTGACATAATGCATCACGGTCGTGTTGTTTGTTTGGACTAAAACCCGCAGAGATCTTTATTTTTGGCAGGAATGCTTGCAAGGGTAAACGCACTGCTCTGAGCTCAAGTAAGTTGATGCAGAGATGCCGATGTTGCTGCTGCCAACTGCAGCTGACCTGCAGATCCTGTAGAAAAGTTCCCTATCCATCTAGGGAGGCATTGGTGGTGATTATGAGGGAAGAGAGGGAGTGGCGACAAAAGAGATAGAATTTTTTTTTTGCTGGGTCCACCAAGAGATGGCTTGGTGTAATTGTAATCACATCCTCAAAAGTTCCTTCTGCTTGTTGCCATCGCAAGTCCAGCTCTTCCCAAAGAGGAAGCATTCGTAGACGACAGAAGGGAATAAGAGGGATGCAAGATGACATTGTTACCAGGAGAAACTTGTAACGGCAAACTGAAAGTGACTTTTTTCTTAGGATTACGTGAGCCAGCGATATCAATTTTGGCTGCCTTTCGAGTGATGTAAAGGCCTTGTTGAGAGTTGTGTTCAGAAT
This sequence comes from Triturus cristatus, assembly GCF_964204655.1. Taxonomy (NCBI): domain Eukaryota; kingdom Metazoa; phylum Chordata; class Amphibia; order Caudata; family Salamandridae; genus Triturus; species Triturus cristatus. The sequence continues at coordinate 953,287,048 of NC_140590.1, read as the reverse complement.
AGCCCGCAAAAAGGTGATGTTGGTGGAAGGGTGTAAGACTGACTTTTCTTTGTTTAAGGTAAGGCCTAAACTGGTGAACACTCGTGCAAACAGCCGTGGATAACAGAGCTGCAGATATTGATGGTGATTTGATCAGCCAGTTGTCCAAGTAGGCAAATACCTGATGTTCTTGCCTCCTCAAAAAGACTGCCACCGGAGGCAAACACTTGGTGAATATTCTTGGCGCCGACTTCAGGCCGAATGGCAGGACCTTAAATTGATAGTGGCTCCTGGCTATAGTAAATCGTAGATACTTCCTGTGGGAGAGATGGATGGGGATGTGGAAGTGTAAGTGAGAGTCCTGTATGTCGATAGTGGCCATGCATTCTCCTGGGTTTAGAAGTAATAAAATGTCCTGCAACATGACTATGCAGAGGGACTGTTTTTGGAGGTAGGTGTTAAGAGCTCTCAAGTATTGAATAGGTCGCCTTTGCCTGAAATATTTCTGAACTGTAAATAGAACCCCTTCCCACTTTGGGACGCAAGAACGTGTTCTATTGCTCCTTTTTGGAGCATCAAAAGGACTTCCAAATGCAGGAGATGTAGATGTTTCACCACTTGTAGGTGGGCGGGTGTATGGTGGAATCTGAAGAAATTCCAGAATATCAAACTGAATTAGGTTGAGGCCCCACTGGTCCACTGTTATTTTTTGACAATGTTGGAGTTGCGTAGACATTTTTTCCCCTAAGGTCATATGTGAAGAAAGGGAGGAAGAGATAGTCGGAGCCTAAAAATTGTCATTGGCAACACGAGGAATCCTTTCCCTGTGACCCTGCTCTACCTCTAGGGGCAGATCTGTAGTATGCCGCAAATGGTGGATGGCGTTGGGTGTATTGTGGTTGATATGGCTGAAAAGGGGCAGTGTAAAAGGGATACAGATAGTTGGTATCCACCTCTATATGATGAAAGACCTCTTCCTCGTGTTACCCTAAAGGGTACCTTACTGTACGGAAGCATCTCTAAAGACTAGGCAGTGTCAGAGTCTTTCTTGGTGTCCTGAAGCGCCTCATCAATAAGGTTCCTGAACAGGGCCTCTCCACCAAAGGGAAGATCAAGGATTTTATTTTGCACTTCAGGTTGGAAAGATGTAGTCCTGAGCCAGCCCTGACGGTGCAAGTCTGCTGCGCCGCCCAGCGATCGAAAAGCTGTGGTAGCTATGTCCATGGCACAGTCTGTACCCTCCAAGAATGCCTGTTCCCCTTGCTGGAGGACCTTTTTTGCTTCCATCTTACTGATCTATGTATGTACTTATCTATATATCTTACTGATCTATGTATGGAGCTAGATTGCACCACATCTGATGATCATAACATCCTAAGATCGCAAAAGCATTGGCTGCCCTATCTTTGAAACCTGACATTGAGGAGAATCGTTAGCCAGCATTATCAAGGCATCTGCCTTCTTTATCTGGAGGTGTTGTAATTGGAGCAGACGGGTTGATAGTAGATTTTCTCTGTGCCGCCTGAGAGATCACAGAGTCAGGCTTTGGATGGTACACAAGACAGGCGTTCGTATCCTCTGGCGCGTTATATTTTTTCTCATGGGGTCTTCATGACTTTGAGGCCTTCCTCTCATATCTAGCTGATAATTGGAATGGCCCATACATAGGCGCAAAGTGCTACGATTGAGAATTGGGATAAACCCTTGTTACATGAACAAAGGGGTAAAAAAAACGTATGATAAACAGCAATGGAAAATGCACTTGCACTTTAGGTACTACGTGTGATATATTACACATATTGGTAGATTGCTGGAGGATGTTAGATATACGAAGAGAGATTTTAGGGCCGATTTTTAAAAAATATGATATTAAAAATAGGATGCAAGCTGTAAATCTTTTAGTGGGAATTATGAATTTAGATATAGCCTGTGCCGTTGGTAAATATTTAAATATTTAATTTAATTTAATCTTTATTTCGGCCGATTTGGCCATAAAAGATGTACAAAAGAAGCACAATGAACATGTAAAACCATCAGAAAGTAAACAGGAAACACATCAGATAAAAGACCATACAATTAAAATTAGAACTTAAAATTAGGTGGGAGCCTGCGACTTTAAAATACGGGTGCGAATATGCCAGACATTAGTAAGAAATTTGGCTAGTGCAAACACAATTGGACCTGAAACGTCAGTTTTTAAAATTCTATACACCGGGAGGTACTCCCTAAAACCAAGGTTTCTAATGAGTGGTAGGAGCCAATATTTCCTGGCGGCCTTGTAAGTTGGACAAAACAAGACCACATGCAGATCGCTTTCCTCTGCTCCCGCACATGCCGGACATAGCTTGGTAGATGGCAGTGTTGACCAGGAGCAGGTGTAAGATCGCAGAGGCAATGTGCCATATCTCCATTGGAGGAATAGCTTCCTGGCCAACACAGGAGACATAGCGTCCAGAACCCTCTCCAGCCGGTATGAGTCCTTGCTTTGCGCGAATACAAATGTTAGTGACCCCTCATCCTTGCTGTCTAAGGCCATAGATAATTTGTGCTCGTGGTAAGCACTGACCAAATATTTAAACAATGTTAGAGTTTCTTAAAGGTAAAGAGTATTGATGAAATATAGACCTTTTAAGTGATAGGGAGTATGAGGTATATATGGATAGAAGTATGGTGTAAGACATACTTGAAGGTTGATGAGACCCAAGAAAGGACAGCTTGTTTTAAAAAAGAATTTTTAAAGATATTATTTTAAGGATATGTTAATTATAAGTTTAAGAAATGTATTGTGTATTTTATGGTTCTATTTGCTTATACTTTTATGGTTGTAAAAAACCGAATAAAGTTTTATTGACTTGACTTGAATGGCCCATACAGACTTCCTAAACAGTTCTTTAAAGTCATAAAGAAAGCTTTCCGTTTGAGATGTTGGCTTTGGCAAGTCAAAATGTTTGGCAGCCCTTTCCCGCAAATTATGGAATCCACCGATGTCTTCGGGTGGTAAATCGATGGGAACTGGAGAGGGGGAAGAGGGTGTGGGTATGAGAATCATCCCATTCCTGGTACAGATCTCTAAGCTCTCCCTCCTCATGGTCATCATCAGTAGTTACCGGAACCTGTGAGCAGCAGGCAGTGGTGACCATGGAGTAACTGTTAGTTGTAAAATGGACTTTTGGAGTGGAAGGGACAGACAGAGGTGCTGAGGTGGTAATGTAAAGTGTTTAGCAGGAGCAGACGCTGACAGAAACCTTTTCTTTTAGTCCGATAACATGAACTGTAAGTCCGTGAGCAATGAAGATGGCATGCAGATTATCTCTTCGTACTGATGGCGATACTGCTCTTGAGGAACATAATAGTGTTGTTCCTCATACTCCTCCTCATAGTCATCATCCTGACACGTCTCATGCAACTGTGATGGGTTACGTGCATAGCTGAAAGGCCCATCAACATCATTGAAATCCTGTTCTTCCAGCAGATGTGAGGGAACTAAAGGTGTCACTTTGCTAGGTGTCTAATTCAGAATTTTTTAGGCGATTTTCCCCTCATCAACGAGATCGGCAATGGCGTCGTCGACAGAGTCACTTGGTGTTGTCGATACAGGCGGCAACATAGACCCCGTTGTCAATGTTGTCGTTGTCATCACCATTGTTACCGCCAACGATGAGGACGTCGTGGGATAAGGGTCAGCGATGATGGTGCCATCGATGATGGTGTCAACGGTGCAGCAGACATCGTCCATGAAAGCACCTTGGCTTTGGAGGCTGGACATCACTCTGCATTGATGACGATATTTTCGCCAACGGTGACTTCTACGATGAAGCCGTCGTCAACGGTAGAGTTTTCCTCACCGGTTTATCCATTGGGGGTACAAAGGAAGGCTTTTTAAAAGCATACCTGCCCTGAGGAGGTGATTTAGGCGGCTCAGAACTTGCCTTTTTAGCATAATGACCCCTGAGTAATGTCCCTTTTTCTACTTCTCTATTCTGTGAGGAGATTTAGATGGACTTCGCCTGCAAGACCCATAAGTGGCCATTTTGGAGGCTTTTTTAGGGCATTCGCTGGGTGAATAAGTGTGAGGTGATCTCTCCCTCTTGTGAGATCTTCTAGATGACGAAGAAAACGCCTCATCACTGTCGTCACAGGAAAGTAGTTCTTTCCTGGCGTTCAACTTTTGAAGCAAATGTCTTGGTGGAAAAGGTACAACATACCTTGCAATCTTTAGCCTTGTAGTTGGGATATAGGCAATAGATGCAGTCGCTGTGAGGGTCATCAGTATGAAGCCTTTTGTAGCAGCAGGTGGCAAAGGCTCTGAAGAGACTCAGAACTTCGGACTGAATAAAGTGGTACAATCAGTAGTAAATTGTTAAAGAAGAAGGAAAAAACGGTTTAAAAAAACCATGAAGTAGTTGAAATGAAAATTGAGCAGAGCTCAGTGGAGACTCCCTAGCACAACATGTGGTAGAAAATCTGAAGATCTGAGGATTCTCTCAGGAGTGTTCTAGAGGGTAGGGTGTTTTGATTGGCCGAAGCCTATGTTTTGTCTCTTTTACAAAACAACTAAGATACATTACAAAACTGAAATGGGCCTAGGCCTTTATTCTAGTTTATGTTAACTTTGCATTGATATTTTCATATACCTGGGACTCCCATCTCGAAGACGAGGAATGATTCAAGCATGTGAATCAATGAAAGCTCCCATACTGGAGTAATATTGAGTGCAAACAGATTAGCATACCAGAGATTAGAGTCCGGTGTGATTGATCTTTTGGCAACTTCAACAGGCACTTCACCAGAAGAAGAATTTGATGTAAACGGGTATACCAGGTCTCGGGACCAACTAACCCCGGTAGTGTCCAAAGGAAACCATTCAGAGGGAAGTGTATCACACAAAACTGAGGAAGCTTCAGATTCTAGCCTTGGAGGAGTTATTTAGGTATAGACACCCCAATCTGGAGACGATCATGCCATAATTTGGGGGGTATTACCATCTCATGGTCTTCCAAGGAGGTGAATCTTATCTCAACATAGGATGCGTGAACCCAAATTGCTCTTTATGTTGATAGATGGGACAGTTTAGGTGCTGTCAGACAGGAACTGACTGGCATTCCCCGAGAATAAATGGAGGAAGGCCTTCATGGCACGTCAGAGTCCCAGGAGCTCCAGTACATTTATGTTCAGTTGTTATTCTGGTGCTGACTAAAAACCCTGTACCAGCATGTCACTCAGGTAGGCAACCCAACCCAGTGAGGAGGCATCTGTGACTACCAATGCTAGCACCTAGGAGGGCTGAAGGAACAACTCCCATCAGGTTGGTGGGAAACAACCACCATTGTACATTTGGATGGACCAAGTTGAAAATATGGACCCGAGCCAAGAGCACTCGGTGGCATATAAAGGATGACCACACAGTAAACCTTCCCACACAAGTGGGGAGAATTAGAAGATGAAAATAGGCATCCTGGAGATCTAAAGATGTCAGCCAATAGACTGCATTGAGGGTCAGTAGGACCTAGAATAAGAACTACACCTTAAAAACTATCTTGCCAAGTAAAAAGATTGTGGAGGAAAAGGTCTAGAATGGGTTTCAAGCATCTGCTTTTCTTGAGAACCCAGAAGTAAAGGGTGTAAAATCATATGTCCTTTTCCTCTCTGGTACTACCTCTGTAGCCCAATGCTCAGTGGCCCAGAGGACTGCAGACAGCCAGCATTGCAAGGTCCTATAAGGCGTGTACACAGCTCCACAGGACCCATGTGCCATTCACTGTGTTGAGGGTGAGGCTGCCGGAAATTCACCGTGTTGAGGGTGAGGCTGCTGGAAACAAAGAATTCACATCATATAGAGTTTTGTTTTTTAAAACTCGGACTGGAGGGACCGTGGGATAGACATTTGGGTTCAGTCTCAAGATAGAGACTTGGCCCATCAAACTTTCTGGCAAAGGATGTAAAGATATGAACTTCGGGTCACATGGAGCAGGTATGTGTCATATAGCTTTTGGTCTCTGGAATGCTTGGGACTAAAAACATTAATTTTTTAAAGAAGCTAAACAGGCTTATGGAGTGCCTCATTGGAGTGAGGTAACGGCTCAGAAACTGAACAGGAGGGCTGCACAATCTCTAAAAATATTAGATTTAGCTTTTGTGGAGACTAAAGTCAATTTCAATGCTTCTGTTGCTGGTTGTACCACCGTAGTGAATGAAGAGACAACTGCTATAAGAAAATTTACTCATACTAGTGTGTTTGGATGCTCAAGACATACTCTTCAAACGTTAATGCAACATCTACAGACTAAATGAAATGTTATATGCGCTGAATCTAGACAAACTATTATGTAGAGTTTCGCACCACGGTTCCAGATGTCCTTCAAATTCACTGACGCCCAGTTGCTGCAGGCTTTCAAGTCATGCTTCGACCCCAGTCACCCCTGATGAGGATCTTTCACAGACATCTGACTGCAACAGTAGCTATTGGGATTGAAACCTGTTTTTGGGGCTGTCTTTCCCTAGCACACTGTTGAAATTTGATCAAAATTGTTTTTTTGATAGGTAAATGTCTCAGAGAGGAGAAAAGAGTTATGGATCAGCATCTGGTGGCGTGGAAAAGGTAAGGAACTGACAGCATGCAGGAGTGGCACCTATGTAGGCTCCACTATGCCATTTCCATAGTGAAACGGTTTCTGTGTGAAGGTTCGGGGCAGCACCTATTGGCGTACAGAGGTACTGCTGAAAAGTTTCCAGATCCAGTCTAAAGGTGAGGAATCTGTGACTAGAAGTCTCTACCAGAAAAGGGTTAGGGTTAGGGCTGAGAAAAGGACTGTGATTGATTTTAGGGGTAAATGTGTGGGTAGGGTTTGACTCGAAAGTGAAACAAGGGAGTGGTAAGGGATGGGTTAACATAGGTAAGGGATGTAGTACAGTGGGCATAAAAGTATGGGGTAAGTGCACAGATTTGCAATTGTTTACAGTGATTGAGTTAAAACAGAGTTTATGGTTAGAATATTATTTTTTTATAAGCAATTTTATTGTTTTAATAATAAACAACACCAGCAAATCAGCATTGGACATTGAATCTGACAGATCACAGTCAAATACATGAGCCTTCCATGATTTCGGATCCCCTAATGTGCAAACAGATATGTAACTTACAGATACAGCTTGACTATCCCATAGCACCCAACCATTTGACCCATACCCTGCGATACTTTTTGGGAGAACCTTGCACTTCATACATGGATTTTTCTTGTGTAGCACACCAATCCACCCCCCTTTGCCAGCTCCCAGAACAAGGCGGATCTGGACGCTTCCAAGATGCAGCTATATGTCGCTTAGCCACTACCATTGCCGTGTTGAAAAACTATTTTTCATTTCTAGACCCATCCAGCCCCTCTGTAACCCCCAGGAGAGAGTGTCGTGGGTCATGAGGGACTTCTCACCCCAATATTTCTGTGAGTTCTTCCTCGATGTCACCCCAGAACCGTGCCAAATGGGGGCATGTGGCAAAAATTGGCCAGGTTATGGCCACACCTCGTACAGGAAGCGCTCGGGTAAAAACCGGCCCAATGGAGGCGTACTGGGGTCAGGTAGGCAGCGTGCAAATAGTATAGCTGGACCAATCGGAGTTTGGCTGATGCAGTAACCGTCTTGGGTGCCATGAAGGCATCGCGCCAGTCCTCCTCATCCAGAGTACCCACCCATTCCTCCCACTGGCTTCTAAGCCGGTCTAGTGAGGTCAGGGTGTTGTTAACCAGTGTCCAGTAAATGTGGGAGATACCCCCATTCCCCAGGTCACCCAGCATAGTCTGCGCTTAGGGACAGCTGTACTCCGAGATCCGTGTGTCATCCGATATGTGTACGTGGAGGGCATGTCGCAGCTGCAAATGTTTGTAGCATTGGGTTGGGTGCAGGGAATATCGGGTTCGGAGGTCTTGGAAGGAGCACATATGGCTGCTCGCCCACACATCCCCCAATTGCGAGATCCCTATAAGGTCTCATGAACTAAAGCCCTGCAGCCCTTTGACCTCTCGGAGCCAAGTGCCATGCCAGAGAGGCCCGCCAGGCCAACAGCGCAGAGCGCGTTATATCTGGTAAGCTGGATGGAATGGACTCCCCATACATCAGAGATTGGATTTTGGACAGACCTAGTTTGCTCAATTCCAGCCTGTAGGCTGAGTCGGACCAACCCCCATTAAACCAGTCATGTATGGACAGTAAGCGCGTAGCCAAGTAGTACAAGTATAAATGTGTCATCCCCATGCCCCCATCGAATGGAGGAATCCGGCATACGGTCAGGGCCAAGCGTGCCCTCCCCCTCCCCTATAGGAACTTGGTGGCCATGCTGTCTAGCTCTTGAAACCAAGCCCTCGGAAAGCAAAAGGGGATGTTTTGGAGGACAGAGGAACCTGGGGAGAATCATCATTTTAAACAGGCGACTCTCCCCAGGGGATTTAGAGGAAACGTCTGCCACTTCTGAAGGTCTGCCTTGGCTTTCTTCACCAGCGGGGTAATACTTAAAGGACCAGCCCAGTTCGGGGAGAAGAGCCACCCATATACCTAGGTATTTGAAGGACTGTCGCTGAATCTGTATGGTGGAATGCCAATCGTAGCAGTGTCTAGACAATTGCAAAGGGACCAGGACCGACTTGTCGGGATTCGTCCGGAGGCCTGCCCAAAGGATCGCATGATCTGGAGGCATTGAGGGCCGGACTGATCGGGATCAGCTAAAAAAAAAATTAGGACTTCGTCCGCGTAGAGAGATCTTGTCAACCTCCGTGTTGGGCCATTCCCATCCTTGAACGCGATCCTCAGACCGTATCAGGGACGCCAGGGGCTCCATTGACAGGGCAAAGAGCAGGGGCGAAAGGGGGCATCCCTGTCTCGTTCCCCTTTGAATAGGAAAGGCCTCCGACAAGATTCCATTGACTAGGACTCGCGCCCGGGCATACAGGACACGTACCAGATCCCGAAAGTGCGGACCGAAACCCATCTCTGCCAGCACCTCCTTGAGATACCTCCAATCCACCGAATCAAAGGCCTCAAAATCCACGAGAAGGATAGCCATATAGGGGGTGAGCCAAGGCCAGATACAGCCTCTGGAGACAGTGCTGAGTACCACGTGTGGGCATGAAGCCGCACTGGTCAGGGTGAACCAATATGGATAGGTAGGGCTTCAGCAGCTGTGCGAGATCTGTGGCATATAGTTTCACCTCAGTGTTGATAAGAGAGATGGGATGGTAGTCCGCACAGCTAGGAGATGGCGGTTGAGATTGTGGGAGGACCACGATGGTGGCCATGTCCTTCTCGGGAAGGAAGGAACCCTTCTCCAAAGCCATGTCGGACAGGTCAGCAAGGTGTGGGACGAGAGTCTTGCGCTAGAGGGCATAGTACTCCTGGGGGGGAGGCCGTCAGGACCCGGGGTCTTACCCGACGAAGTAAGGGTTATTGCAGCGCTTATCTCTTCTCGGGAGATCGAGCGGTCTAAATCCGCCTGGGCGGCCGAATCCAGCTAAGAAAGGCGAGCGCCTCCTGTATTTAGAAGAGCAGTGAGCGACATTACCGGGGTCCTTTCAGCATAGAGCTGGCAATAATAGGAGGCAAAGGTGTGAGCAATCGCCACCGGGGATCGGTGTGACGACCCGTCCATGTTTATTATTTCAGGAATAATGTGATTCGCCCTAGATAAGTGGCTAGTCTGTGGAGAATCAAGCCGTTCTTGTCACCCCAGCCGTATACCCTAGCTCCTGACGATCTCCAAAGGAGCTTGGCGGCATCTAATGAGAGCTGCCGGATCTCTGAAGATGAGCGAGTTGTCGTTCTCGGGAACTGTTATCGGCAGCAGGCGGGGATTGCTCGGGGCGTAAAGCCTGCGCCTCCCGCAAGGTGATCTGTTGCAGCTGCGCCTGTCGCTGACACTTGACCTGGCCCTTAGCGAAGCCCCGGATGGTGGCTTTGCTCGCCTCCCACAGGGTGCCTGGAGAGTACACCGACCCATCATTGGTCTTAAAGTACTGCTTAAGCTCCAACCCCACCACCTTTTTTAATTCTTTATCCTGAAGGAACCAGGCGTTCATTCTCATCATCGGGGGTGCCGATAGGGGGAGGCGTGCTAAGAAGCACTGGAGAATGGTCGGAGATACCCCTGGGAAGGATACGGACATCTTGAATCATGATGCAAACAGTCGAAGGGACAAAAATCGCATCTATGCGCGCCTGCGTGTGGTGAGCTGCAGAGGTATGAGAACTGTTTGGTGTGAGGGTGCCAGGTAAGCCATACATCGCTGAGGCGAAGAGACTCGGATCAGTTCGTTAATTGCTTCGCTTGCGCAAGTCTAGTGGTGGATGGGGGGCATGTTGTGTCAAGGGCCGGCGAGGAGACCGCGTTGAAGTCGCCCCCGATGATAGTGGAGCCCAAGGGCAAGGAAGTCAGCAAGGCAATGGAATGTTTCAGGGTCGTCCCGAGCATCGAGGGGGTGAGTACATGGATACGAGATTAAGGGCATTACCACCCAGCGAGCCACAGAGGGCCACTGACATTCCCTGAGAATCGTGAATAAACGGTGTAAGCACAAAGGGAAGGGTGCGTTTTAACAGGATAGCCACCCCACGGGAGCCCTGGGCGAAGCCAGTGCGCTACACTCTGTCATATCCATAGCGGGACAGGAAGGGGCAGTGATTACGCAGCAAGTGCGTCTCTTGAAGCAGGAGGACCTCTATACCGAGGCGTTGCGCATCGCGTAGGACAGCCATAAGTTTAAGTCGATCTAGGAGACCGTTAACGTTCCAGGACAGAACGTGAAGGGAGGCCCTTGGAACAGGTATGTCAGTCATGGTTGTTGGTGGTTGTGGTGGGGGTGTGTAGCTTCACAAAAAGTCGTGGGTACACGCGGGGGTTCACATCTATGTGGAGGGGCGCTTGTGAAGGGGCCTTGTATACCTGGTGAGGGATTATCAGAGAATGTCTTGTGATGGCTGGTACAACAAAACAATAAGAAACAGCAACATTGGGAAACATAATCCCAGTCCCTCCCCTCAGCCCCTCCAACCACCCTATACTTTGAGAACAGAAGCATCTGTCGGACCCCCTAGTGGAACAAGAACCAAACTAGAATGCTCGGGTTGAGTTGCGTGGAGGACCCCTCCATGTACACGGATGTGCAATGTCTCGGCAGGAAGACGGTGAAATAGAGCAGAAAGTCTGCCGCTGCTCCGCGCCCCCTTGGGGGTCGGAGCATGTTCCCAGAGAGACCGCACCTCAGGCAGCGCTCCTTGGATTCTCAGAGAGCTGGGCTGCGGGCAATGTCCGAATCCGCCCTCGGTGAGCCCCGTTGACCCGGTGATGAAGGAGCCATGGATGGTGCACCGGATGAGTGGTGCCTAAGGCGGGGAGGAGAGCCTGATGGGCTTGTAGAGTCTCAGATTCTGTAGGCAGCCAGGCTTGATTATCTGGAAGACGCTGCTTGGGATTGGCGCCTCCTGCGAGATTGCGTGCGCCTCCGGCGCTGGAGCCCTGGCGACCGAGGCCTCATGGACTGAGAGCCCGATGGCATGGGGACAGGTTTGGCCGCTGTCGGAGGGGACGTTCCTCCGTCAGACAGGTCCAGGCCGCCTGGGGCGAGTCAAAGAACTGCACTTTTCCTTGGAAAATGACACGGGGGCGTGCGGGGAACTGTAGTTGGTACTGCAGACCCAAGGATCGCATTTTCTTTTTAACGTCCATATAGGAGCGGCGTTGGTCTTGCACTTCCTTGGTGTAATCAGGAAATACCATGATAGTGTGGTTCTGGAACTTGAGAGGTTCCTGGGAGCGTGCCTCGCGCAGGATAGCGTCTCGGTCCTTGAAGTTAAGAATTTTTAGTAAGATAGGGCAAGGGGATATCCCGATCGGCGGTTTCGGTGTGAGGAACCGATGCGCTCTCTCCACCACCAACCACGCGGAGAGGGCGTCCTTGGTCATCCATGACATGAACCAGGTCTCTATGAAGGCGGGTACCTGGTTCGTCTCGACCCTTCGGGAAACCCTACTAGGCGGAGGATGTTGCGGCGTGCCCGGTTCTCCGCATCCTCGGCACGTCGATGCAGTTCCTTGGTGTATGAGCGTAGAGTGGACACCTGGTCTTTCAATTGAAGGATATCATCCTCCAACGTTGAGATGCGAGATTCGGCCTCTGCTATTCGGGCCGTGGCATTGCAGAGGTCCTGCCGAAGGAGGGACACGTCCACCTTGACCTCCCTGATCTTCCCTTTCACCGAAGCCTGGGAGGCGCTGATCGCCTGTAGGATGGTTGCTAAGTCTTTGCCCGGAAGGGAAGGGGGGGTCTCCATCAGTCTGTGCGAGGGGTCATGTTCGGAAGTGGTGAACCGATCCATCTTCGTTTGAGTAGGGGCGGTCGCGGATTTAGAGGCCTTCTCTCCCCATGGTGGGTGTCGGCACACGCTTCAGTACGAGCTCCAGGAGCCAGAAGGAGGAGACCAAATACAGTCAAATGCCCCAATGAAGAGTGTGCGACCTCACCCGGATTGAGGACCGCAAGGCAGGGTTGGAGGCCACTGTACGAGAGGCAGACGGGGGTGGTTTCACTCACTCAGGTTGCTGGGGAAGCCCTCCAGTGGGGGAGGTAAAGTTTGGGGCCGTAGACAAGGGCGACAGGCGCCCACCGTGATCCCAGAGCTGGGTAGAGGCACGATGTGGCCTTCTTGAAGGCCAAGGTTAGGAGGCCCTGACTGCCTGTGGGCGACGTCTCAAAGGCGCAGGGGTGGAGGGGGGGGCCCGATCCCGGGATCCACCGCTGCCCGGCCAATGCTGCCGATCCCACTCTCCGCCCGAGCAGCTAATGTCTGGCACCGTGTGCCTCCACCGATTGTACGTGGGGACCTGCAGCTTCAGCCCTTCCTGTCGGATGCAACGGGAGTTAACCCACGCCGAGAGAGCACCCTCGGAGGGATGTGTTGGTCGCCTTAAAGAATGCGCCCAGGAGAGGCGGCTGCAGGAAATGGGGAGGGACCGGGGTGCACCACCCGGACCCCGCGCTGCTGCCCAAAATGGCGGTCGAAGGAGGGAGAATGGGCGCTCTGCACCCACGAATACCAGAACAGGGTCCAGGGAGTTAGGTCTTCCCGGCCTCGATGTTGCTTGCAGGCCCTGGCAGGGTCCGTCGCTCCTCAGTCGCAGGCCTCCCAGCCCCTCACACACCCAGCGCAGGGGACAGAAGGAGCACAGGTCGGGGGCGAAAGGAGGTCAGTGGTAGTCACCCACCGGGGGCCATGCTGCCCGAAGTGTGCAGCCGAATGGCACCCACACCACCTCGCTAGGCGAGCCCACCACACCTGACTTGGCTGGGCCCCAGACACAGGGAAGACTCAGGTGCCACAGTTCAGACAGGCCTAGGGACACGCAGCACTGGAGATAACAAAGAGAGGGGGCGAGAGGCCTTAGCGCGACATGCCGCACCCCTGCCCGACTCGGCAGCCGATCCCCGGTCCCGTCCCCACTCACCGGGTGATCCCTCTTTCTTAGGCTCCGCGCCAGTCTCAGTTGTTAGGAGTCGGCGCGGCGATTCAGCTCCAGGCTTGTAGCTATTCAGCACACCACCGCCCACACCTCAGCCGCTTCCCCACGCGCCAGGTCATTGCGTGCAGAGAACCAAGGCGGATATCAGGTCCCTCAGGTCACCAGCCACGGGTGCCGGAGGCCTCCATCTTGCATGCACGGGAGAGCCGGAGCAGCAAACAGGCCGGCAGATGGCCAGGGCAGATCTCGGATACCAGGTAATGCGTCTTGTGGATCCTTATGGATCAAGAGGTGCAGCGCTGACCGGCGCCTCCCAGTATAATGCGCTGCAGTCACCTGCAGATCTTGCCATATTGCGGCCCCAGAGCCTTGTGAAATCCGGAACCCAATCAGGCTCCTGTCGCCCAGAATCCACAGTCCGGACGCACCGGTTCAGCGTGTGCCCTCCGGGGGATCCCTACGAGCAGGTATGGAGTGCAGATGACAGCCGTAGACAACGGGATCCGAGGCGGAGGACGGAGGGGTCCGGAGCACTCTTAGAGTGCGACCGCCATCTTGACGCCTCAGGCCACGCCTCTCATGGTTAGAATATTTTACAGTATATGCTCAAGTATCTTTATAAACAAAATGACTTAGGGAACTGTAAAATCTGCTGCAAGGAAATGCCTCTTATTGGATGGTCATCCACAAAGTTTTGGACTGATGCTGCTGCTTTTTCGACTCTGAAGGTGCAGAGTCTTGCCAAACAGGCCTCAGTGCCAGTAGGCTGACCCTTAAAACATGTATGCCTGATTGGTTCACCCACAAATGTCATAAGTTAACTAGATTATGGTACAAGGGGTACCCAGGGCCTCTAATTTAAAGTGTCCTTCGTGGACTGCAGCAATTATTGTGCGACCACGAGGTATACTAAGCAAAGCATGGTGCCTAGCCTGCCAGTGCTGGCTGGCAAAGCAGTTCCTGATCTGTTAACTCAACTTTGCAATATAAAACAATGACAAAATCTAGACCTTCCTTTGTAATATATATGCCACCCTAAGGCAGGCCTATCGAGCCCTAAGGCAGAGCGCTGTATATTACAAACAATAAAAACACCATATTGTCGATTGTACTCTAGAAAGGCTAGAAGCTGTATTGGCTAATACAGGATTTCACGCTGACCACTCAGCTGTGCTAACTTCTGAATGGGACAACTAAAGTTGGTACTTCAAGGTATCAAAACAATTGTTACATTAAACCGGACCTGATACTCTAATCAAATTTAATGTGACTTTTTTTTTTTTTTGTCCTCATCCGCCAAGCAAGTTTCAATATGCAATCTTGTAGGTTTACACACATTGTGCTGCCTCAGTAGCCAAGACTGGTTGGGGCAGTAATAGAACGGAAAGCTCACCCCTCAGCAACATGTTTCAACCTACAATGATCACTAATTTGCTACCAGACAGGCAATTGCTAAAGTCCAGCCAAGGTACTAAACTTAGCACCATGAAACAAGTAACCCCCGGAATGGGGTTGATGGCATAATCATTGGACCTGGGGGGGGGGGGGAAAAAAAAAAAAAAAAAAAAAAAAAACCCAGATGTTCAATGAACCCAATTCAGGAGGTACCAGAAAGATCTTGTATCTGGCTTACCAGATCTAGCCAGGTCTAGCTTAGAGACCAGCAAAGTAGAAGCATACCAGTCATTAATGGAAGGAGGTGAAGAATCCTTCCATTTTCGGCATATCTCCCTCCTGGCTAGCAGGATAGCATAAAAAATAAGCTTTTTTGCCGAGGAGGGGACCCCTTGGTAGCAACCAAAGATTACTGATGTTAAATCTAGGGTAATGTTAACTCCAACAGAAAGTGAAAGAGTCTTACTAATGGCATCCCAAAATGAGGACAAATGTGGGCAATCAAAGAACATATGAATGTCAGAAGCAGCCACCAAACCACACCTCGCACAGGCCACACTACTCCCCTCAGAGAATTTAGAAAGACGAAGGGGTGAGTAGTATGCTCGATGAATGGTGAAAAGATGGTTCCTGCGTAACCATGCAGGCTTGACAATATCCCACAACATCTTACAAGACGAATTCCAAAGATGTTGTAAATCGGAATTGATGACGTGTTGAGACCAAAGATCCTCCGGCAATGAAAAAGTTCCGTCCATTTCCTCCAAAATTAAATTATACCACAGTGAAATTTCCTTTTTGGCAGGTGGCTTATCTGCCAAAAGCGTGATAAGATAGCTATATGCGCCCAAGGAATATTTAACACCGTGTGGAGGTTGAGCAGAGTATGCACGAGACCAGCTCAACATCTGAAGATATTTAAGCCTGGAGAAGTGTGGACCAATTTTTGTACAAAGATAATCCCAGGGTAACAAGTCCCCGTCCACAAATAGGTTACCCCACTCCTCCAGCCCCGCCTCTCTCATAGGTGTGGCTAGTGCATCCCTTAACCATGCTGGACCATCAGGAAGGCCCCACAAAGGTGTCCTACTTCCATAGTAGCCAACTTTAATTGCTTTAGACACCTGGGCCCACATTCTTGCCATACCCCTTAAAATTTTCAATTAAATTTTTTTGAAAAACTTGGGGTTTCCAAATTTAAAAAGAAACCCTGACTGACTTACACCTTCTACATCCAATAATATTGAATAGAGGGAACCCACTCCAACCCCTACTGGTCTTTTTAATAGAATCCTAGCATGTGAAAGCTGGAAAGCCCAGGCATAGGCCTGGAGGTCGGGAGCAGCAAGCCCTCCTTTTTCCCTACGTCTCCTAATTTTTTTCCAGGAGATTCTTGGCAGATGTTTATTCCAAATAAAGGTGCTAATATCCGACTGTAATTTCCTGATAGAGGCGGGATCAAAACATAAAGGTATCGCATTAAACAAAAAAGAAACCTTAGGCAGGATGGACATTTTGACAAGGTTGGCCCTGCCCAGTAGGGAGAGTGGAAGATGGGCCCAGGACTGGAGCAACCTACGACAATCCTTTGCAATTTAAAAAAAATTAATAATAGTAATCTGATCGAGGTCAGATACAATATCCAAACCTAAGTATCTCATCCGACTCGCCGGCCGGATTTCAGAATCGAAGATACTTTGATCGATGTTCCAGGTCATCATCTCAGTCTTTAGAGCATTAATCTCATATCCAGAGACCCTCCCAAACTCCGATGCCAGCCTGAATATTACTGGGAGGGCCTCGTGCGGGTCAGAGGTGAAAATGAGAATATCGTCGGCGTAAAGTGCCACCTTTCTCTCCCAACCCCTGTACGAAAATGCCTTGATGTTAACACTATCCCTCAGAATCTGGGCAAAGGGTTCAGCATATAATTCGAACAGGAGTGGGGAGAGAGGACATCCCTGCCTAGTACCCCTCGAGATGTCAAATGAGTCAGAGAGTATACCATTAACCAAGATACGGGCACTAGGGTTACTATAAAGAAGACTAATCGCCTGACGAAATCTACCCCCCACGCCAAACTTTGCCAAGGCCTCCGACAGATACAACCAATTAACTCTGTCGAAGGCCTTGGTGGCGTCCAGCGTGAGAACCGCCAAGGGCAGAGACTTCAAACATGCCATATCTATTGAACCAATCAAATCAAAAGTTAGTTCAAAAAGCTGTCGCCCCTTAATGATCGACATGTAAAATGGAAGGAGCAACCAAGGCCAATCTATTTGCAAGAATGGAGGCAAAGATCTTATAGTCACCATTCAAAACAGAGATCGGCCTGTAGGAGCCACAGGCGGTTGGAGACTTCCCTGGTTTCAAAATAACAGTTATGGATGCGTTATCCCATGACACAGGTGGTCGTACTCCATCTAGCAGTATCTGATTAAACAATATAACTAGGAAAGGAACAAGTTCCTGCTCCAAAGATTTATATATTTCAGCAGGCAGCTCGTCGGGCCCAGAGGCCTTGCCTTTCCTGGCATCCCGAATGGCTTCCCTTACCTCCTCTTCCGAGATTTTACTATCTAGCATTGCTGACTGATCAACAGAGAGTTTTGGTAGATCTATTTTCCCAAGCCATTCATTAACATATCAGTATCCAATATCTTGTCTTCATGATAAATATCTTGATAGAAATCTTTAAATGCTGCTCTGATATCTGCATCCGAAGAAAGAGGGACATTATTGACATAGATCTGGTTGATGTTGTTACGAACCTGATCAGTTTTTACTTTCCATGCCAATAATTTACCAGCACACTCCCCATACTGAAAATGTGCGATTTTACTGGCCTCCCATCTTTCCTGAAGCCGTCGGTTAAGGATCGAGGTCAGTTGGCCTCTTAGGGTCAATAGTTTAACCCGCAAAGTTTAAATTTAATGTGACTTTTGTATATGACAACTTTAGAGAGTTGCTACTCTATTGCTCAAAGTTTTCCAGCGACAGTTTATGGTTACTGGTCACAAGATAGCCTTCTGCTTCCTGGGGGAAGTGTGAACGACTCTCATTAAAGAACACAAAGGGCCTGCAGTTGGAAGAGGTGTTACCTCTCCCTGCCAGCAAGGCCAACAAAAGTGTGAAACCAAAAGACAAGCTTCAAAGGAGAAGCTGCCTTGAAGGGCAAATGGTGGACACACACAAGAAGGGCTGCTCTTTTTTCTGATAGACAGGTTGTTGTCGGGGCAGAGTGGGAAACAGCTGCAAACCAAGTTTTCCCTTGGGCTTGTAGCCCTTACGTTGCCACACCTCTACGGTGGGCTACCATGCCCCACACACGAGGAGGGGTGCTGCTATCTTGGGAGTGGACAGAATATTGCATTCTGGGATAGCCAGATGCCACACTTTGCAAGAAGTCGCCATCAGCCAGAAGGGAATCTGGTAGCCCCTTCGCTAGTAGTCACAACATCCCAAGGGCATGCTCTGGGCATAAGAAAACAAGTTACTTACCTGTAACTACTGTTATCCAGTATAGGTATCTTTCATAGATTCACATGCCTGAATCATTCCCCGTCGCCGAGATGGGAGTCCCGCGGTAAAATACAAAAGTAGTGCCATAAGTAATAAATAGGCCAAAGGCTACATCTTAGTAGCCTATCTACGTCCTTATATGAAAAGGACTAAAAGTCAACTCCAACCAATCAGCACCCTCTAGAACACTCCCAACAGAAGCAGTTCTCCTCAGATTTTCCAAGCACAAGTGGTAAGTAAATAGCCCTAAAATCACTGAGAACTGGTTCCACGGGGAGGAGGGTGGGTGCATGTGAATCTATGAAAGATACCAATACTGGATAACTGTAGTTACAGGTAAGTAACTTGTTTTCTTATCCAGTATTGGGGTATCTTTCATAGATTCACATGCCTGAATCAGAATAGCAAGCAGTTTCCCAATTGTACTGTTGTTTGCGGATGGTGGGAGACATGTAGTTTAAAACTCCCAATATACATCCACAATCTTGAAACATTGCATAAAAGCAATAATCATACAGTGAATATCAGCATAAGAAACGTATAAGCTGATAAACATAGGAGCACGAACACTGTAAGCAATGCAACAGTAAAGAAAGCTACTAAAAGACAAGCATTAAAGAAATAAGAATCTGACCTTAGTGAAAGAGATGACGTAACACAGCTTGTCGAACCGCTGCATCCTCCTATTGTGCAGACTGGAGGCAGCAGTGTGTTGTAAACATGTGGACATTCTTCCATGTCGCAGCATGGCATATCTTGCACAACGTAACTCCAGCGAACAAAGCTATGGATTCAGCGACAGTTCTGGTGGAGTGCGCTTTAGCTTTCAACTTGAGAGGTTTGTTGGCTTTTTCGTGGCAGAATTGAATGGCAGATGCGACCCATCTGGCTATTGTGGCTTTGTAACAGCTGTTCCCTGTTTTCCTTGACCGTAGGTCACTAACAGTTGATCCGTCTTTCTAATATCCTTAGTCCTTTGAAGATAAAACTTCAAACCCCTTTTTACATCCAATGCATTACCGGTTTGTTCAAGCGAAATTGCGTGGCAACCTTTGGAATGAACTTGGGATTCAGCCGCAGAATTACATAGTTCTGAGTAAAACTCAAGAATGACAGGTTTGTTTAAATGGAATTGTGAAGGAACCTTAGGGATGAATCTGGGATTCGATTCGTCTAGAGGATAACCATTTATTTAAAAAAGGAAGGAATATGCTACTTACCAGTATGCATCTGTTCTTGGCATGTAGAGCTGCAGAGTTGTACACTTAGCATAGGTCGCCATCTGGTGTTGGGCCCGGATGTTTGCAGTTTGTTTTTCTTCTTGGACAGTCTTTGGAAGTCACGAGTTTGGTGACTCCTCCTTCGGTCCGTACCGCGCATGGGCTTCGGCTCCATCCTCAGATTGTTTTTCGCCAACAGGGAAATGATGGAGCGTAGTAATAACAGTGATAAACCCATGTGTTGTATCTAAATAAGATGTACTGGAACGGATACAGGTAGCCGGGGAGGCGGGTGGGCGTGTACAACTCTGCAGCTCTACATGCCAAGAACAGATGCATACTGGTAAGTAGCATATTCCGTTCGAGGCATATGAGCTGCAGATTGTACACTTAGCATAGATTATATAGCAGTACCCAACCTTAGCGGCGACCACCGGTATCCGTTGCAGCTGTTTGAAAAAGTGTCTTTAGTACAGCCTGGCCCACCCTAGCTTGCTGCTTGGAATGCACATCTACACAGTAGTGTTTTGTGAAGGTGTGCGGTGTAGACCATGTGGCTGCCTTGCAGATGTCATCTAAGGGTATATTCCCTAGAAAAGCCATAGAAGCCCCTAACTTTCTTGTAGAGTGGGCTTTAGGGGGAACAGATAATGTTCTCTTTGCCTTTTGATAGCAAATTTGTATGCATTTTACAATCCACCTAGCTATCCCTGATTTTGAAATGGGGTTGCCTTTATGTGGTGGAGAGAAGGAAACGAACAATTGTTTAGTCTTCCTGAAGGGTTGCGTTCTTTGTATGTAGTATAGTAACGCCCTTTTTACATCAAGTGTGTGTAAGGCCCTTTCTGCAACAGATTGGGGTTGCGAAAAGAAGACAGGTAATTCCACTGATTGATTGAGGTGGAAGGGGGAAATGACTTTGGGCAGAAACTTCGGATTTGTGCGAAGTATGACCTTGCTGTGATGCATTTGTATGTAGGGTTCCTGTATGGTGAACGCTTGTATTTCACCAACCCTTCTAAGGGAAGTGATAGCTACAAGGAAAGCTGTTTTCCAGGTGAGAAACTGTAGCTCACATTTGTGCATTGGTTCGAAGGGCGGACCCATTAGTCGTGTAAGAACTAAATTTAGATTCCATACAGGGGAAGGTGGTGCCCTGGGAGGAATTACTCGTTTAAGGCCTTCCATGAAGGCTTTAATAGCGGGCACTCTGAAGAGTGATAAATGCTGCCTGTTTTGTAGATAAGCAGCGATCGCTGCTAGGTGTAGGCGTATGGATGAATATGCCAGGTTACACCTGTGAAGATGGAGCAGATAGCATATGATGTGCTGTATGGATGCATCTAGGGGGTTGATTGTATTGTTACGGCAGTAAATTACAAATCTTTTCCACTTTGCGGCATAGCATGCTCTAGTGGTAGGACGTCTGGCTTCCATGATGATGTTCATGCAATCAGGGGGAAGATTAAGGTATCCGAATTCTAAGATTTCAGGAGCCAGATCGCCAGGTTGAGCTGAGCTGGGTCCGGGTGCCTGATTTCTCCATGGTTCTGGGTTAGGAGGCATGGGGAAAGGTGCAGTTTTTGATGTGGTACCACTGATAGTTGTAGTAGCGTGGTGTACCACGGCTGCCTGGCCCATGTTGGAGCTACCAGAATGAGTGTGAGGGAGTGCTGTTGTAGCTTCCTGACCACTAATGGAATTAGTGGGAGAGGTGGAAAGGCGTATGCAAATCTGCCTGACCAGTTCATCCATATCGCATTGCCCTTGGACAATGGGTGTGGGTATCTGGCGGCGAAGCTTGGGCATTTTTTGTTTTCGTGGGTGGCGAAGAGGTCTATTTGAGGATGCCCCCACTGTTTGAAGAATGGGTGAAGAACTTGTGGATGCAGTTCCCATTCGTGTAGTTGTTGCGTTTGTCTGCTGAGCAGATCTGCTATGGTGTTTTGTACTCCTGGAACGTGCTGTGCCAGGAGAAAGATGTTTTGGGGAATTGCCCATCTCCATATGCTCTGGGCTAAGCGGGAGAGCTGGGGAGAGTGTGTCCCCCCCTGTTTTTGTATATAATACATCGCAGTCATGTTGTCTGTGCGAATGAGGACTGCTTTGCCCGAAATTTGTTTTTGGAAAGATTTTAGGGCTAGAAAGATCGCCAAGAGCTCCAGATGGTTGATGTGGAGCGATTTTTGCTGTGGCGTCCATAGACCTTGCATTGTGTGGTGTAGGAGGTGCGCTCCCCAGCCGGAGAGCGATGCGTCCGCTGTTAGAATCACCTGAGGAACCGGGTCCAGGAACGGCCGTCCTTTGGAAAGGTTTGTGGTGTTCCACCACTGCAGAGAGTGATGTGTGCGGCCGTCCACCAACACCAGATCCGTCAGCTGACCCTGGGCCTGGTTCCACTGTTGTGCTAGGCACTCTTGAAGTGGACGCATCTGGAGTCTTGCATGGGGCACTATAAATATGCAAGACGCCATCATTCCTATGAGCTTCATGAACACTCTTGCTGGAAGAGAGTGTTGGGGAAGGAATGTTTTGCGTAAGGCTTGAATGCTTGTGATTCTGGCTGAGTTTGGATAGGCAATACCTTTGGAGGTGTCTATAGTGGCCCCGAGATATTGCTTTGTGTGAGATGGTATGAGGTGGGACTTTTGGTAGTTCACCGTGAAGCCTAGCTGGTGGAGCAGTTGGATGGTGCTGTTTGTATGTTGCACACATTGGTGGTAGGACGTGGCTTTTATCAGCCAGTCGTCTAAGTAAGGGAAGACGTGAATGTGTTGACGTCTGAGGTGTGCTGCTACTACTGCTAGGCATTTGGTAAACACTCGTGGTGCAGTGGTGACCCCGAAGGGGAGAACCGTGAATTGGTAATGTTGCCCGTCCACCACGAACCTGAGGTATTTCCTGTGAGAGGGGTGTATTGGAATGTGAAAGTATGCGTCTTTCAGATCCAAGGTTGTGAGAAAGTCTCCCTGGCAGAGGAGTGGGAGGACTTGTTGTAGAGTGACCATGTGAAAATGGTCTGAGTGTATGTAGGCATTTAGAGGCCGGAGGTCCAGAATGGGTCTGAGGGTCTCGTCTCTCTTTGGTATTAAGAAATATAGAGAGTAGACCCCTAGATTTCGTTGGTTGACGGGGACCTGCTCTATAGCATGTTTTTGCAGGAGTGAAAGTACCTCTTGTTTGAGCAGTGTGGAATGTTCTTGAGACATTGGACGGTGCCTTGGTGGGATATTGGGTGGGGTAGATGTTAGCTCTAGACAGTACCCTGACCGAATGATTTGGGTCACCCATTTGTCCGATGTTATGGACTCCCATACGTGGATAAAGTTTTGTAGTCTGCCCCCGACCGGAGTGGAATGGTCTGGGGGGAGCGGAGGGGAGTCATTGTGCGGGGGGGTGGCAGAACGGGTGTTGTTGGTTTTGCCCCTGCCCTTATTGTTGTTACCCCTGTAACCACCTCTCTGATTGCCCTTTGAAAAGGTATTTTGAGGAGGGGACTTGTAGGAGGTAGAGGTGTTATCGGTGGAGGAGCCTCTGCCTGTGCCACGAAAGGACGAGCGTCGAAAGGAACGTTTGGAGGCTTGTGTTTGGAGTGCCCCCATAGACTTTGCTGTGTCTGTGTCTTTCTTCATCTTTTCGAGCGCTTCGTCTACCTTTGGCCCAAAGAGTGTTTCCTGGTCAAAGGGGTGATTGAGTATGGATGCCTGGACTTCAGGCTTGAACCCTGAGATCCTGAGCCAGGCGTGGCGGCGAAGCAGGACACTGGTATTTATGGCCCTAGAAGCAGTGTCGGCTGCATCGAGGGCACACTTAATGGAGGTGTTTGTAATTAGTTTACCCTCCTGTATGAGGTCATGAGCCTTGTGCTTGTATTTTTCTGGAAGGTGCTGCATAAGAGCCTCTAGTTCGTCATAGTGTGCTCTATCATATCGCGCAAGCAGTGCTTGTGTGTTTGCAATGCGCCACATGTTTGCAGCTTGGGAGGCGGTGCGTTTACCAGACGCGTCCAGAAGTTTAGATTCCTTGTCTGGCGGTGGGGCATCTCCTGAGGATTGGGAGTTAGCCCGCTTTCTAGCTGTGGAGACAACTAGGGAATCTAGGGGAGCAGGGCCCTTGATGTAAGCAGGGTCTGTGGGTGCCGCCTTGTACTTCTTCTCTATTCTAGGGTTCAGTACTCTGGCTCTGACAGGGTCTTTGAACACCTCTGTAGCGTGCTTGGTGACACCCTTAAGCATGGGTAAAATGGAAGTAGATTTGTCTTGTATATCAAATGTATCCAGTAGGAAGTCTTCTTCTACTGGTTCACTGTGCATGTCCACCCCATGGTAGTGTGCTGCTCTCTGCACTAAATGATGAAACCCTAAGGAGTCCTCTGGAGGAGACGGCCTTGATGGGTATAGGTCGTCCTGAGGTACATTGGGTATATCAGGGTTATTGTAATCCTCCCATGGATCTGGGGTCCCTGGTGGAGTGGGATCCATTGGGGCGTCCGCCGGGTAATTGTCCGGATCCCCATCATCCGGATCTGGGGATGGGGCCGGATCGTAGTGAGGTAAAGGTGGCGGAGACCTGTGAGGTGGAGGCGGTGGAGGAGGTGGAGGGGGTAGGGGAGGCGGTGGTGGGGAGGGCACTCTGACGGGAGAAGTAGCAGAGTCCTTCCTTTTGGGTGGAGGAGGAGGAGCCGGAGCATCAAGGCGTCTTTTCTTGGTAGTTAAAGTCAAAAGCCCAGTCTTTGGATCTTTGGACAAAGTCTTTTGTAAAGGGTCTGGTGTAAACAGAGCCAACGGTGTCGAGTCGTCTGTCGGCACCGGTGATTTCGGAACCGGGGGTTTCGATGGTCTGTGTGCGCCATGCTTTTTTGAGGTCTCCGGTTGTTTCGGCGTCGAATGATGTTTCGGCGCCGGAGCGTCGGTGCCGACAGATTTGTGTTTGTGTTTGGTCGGCACCGAGTGTCCAGGCTTCGGCACTGGTGGTTTCGGAGTCGAGCTGGATTTTGCAGTCTTCGGTGCCGGATGCTGTTTTTCGGCACCGGGTGTCGGCTGGCTCGATCCCGAGCTGCCATGAGACTTTGGGTGCTTCGACACCGGGCCCGAAGGTGGGGTGATCGAAGTTTTGGTTTTGGTTTTGCCCAGGCCGGCAGGCGAGGGAGTAACCTGAGTCTCTTTGGTTTTCGGCGCGGGGGTGGGAGGGGGCATAGTACTCACGGCCCGCTGCGCTGGTGTAACGTCCTCCACGTCGGAGTCGTCGGCCTCGGAAGCGCTGACGACGTCTTCCTCCTGCTCGGTGTGTGTTTGCCCCGAAGCTTCGGCGTCGTCTCCGAAGATGTCCGGTGGAGCTGCAGAGGATGAGTGCGCCATGGTGCGTCGAGCTCTTCGATCTCGGATGGTCTTCTTCGATCGAAAAGACTTGCAGGCGGGGCAGTCTCTAGCCTCGTGTTCCGGAGAGAGGCAAAGGTTACACACCTGATGGAGGTCGGTGTGGGGAAATTTAGACCCACATTTTGGGCACTTTTTGAACGGAGTCCTTTCCATCGGCCGGGACCGGAGTCGCGGAGGGCCCGAAGGCCGGTGTCGATGTACGGGATGGAGAAAGTGCCGCTTCGAGAGATGAAGATGATGAAGGAACTCGAAGAATCGAGGATTTTCCGTCGAGGCTGGAACCGTAGAAGTTCGAAGCCGGAGCACGAAGTATCACATCCGAGCCCGATGGCGGAAAAAAACAATCTGAGGATGGAGCCGAAGCCCATGCGCGGTACGGACCGAAGGAGGAGTCACCAAACTCGTGACTTCCAAAGACTGTCCAAGAAGAAAAACAAACTGCAAACATCCGGGCCCAACACCAGATGGCGACCTATGCTAAGTGTACAATCTGCAGCTCATATGCCTCGAACAGGATGTTTTATTGTTAACGCTTGAATTTCACTAACCCTCCTGTTTGATGTTTGGGAGAGTAGAAGAGCCACTTTACTTGCCAGGTTTTAGAAGTCAGCCCTATAGATTCGTTCAAAGGGTTGCTTCATCAATTTAGAAAGGACTATAGTTAAGTGCCACTTAGGAGGTGAAGCCTTAACAGGTGGATAAATGCGAAACAAGCTTTTCATGAATTGCTGTACAATTCTGGTAGAGCCAAGAGACAGACGTTTAGGGGAGCATCTATATCGAGAGATAGCTGCTAGATGAACTCTAATTGAAGAATATACTAGTCCTGATTTTGCCAAGGTATGGTTAGATTTGCTCTGAAGCAGAGCTACACGGATGCACGTTGTTTTAATGGTACCAGAGACAGAATTGCTTACATCTCAGTCTGCAAGTCTTGTAGGTGCCATCCGCACAAGACCTGGCAATAATTTCTTTATTCTCCTGTGTAATAGTCAAATCCTTAAATTGAAAGAATTCAGGAGCCACGCATGAAAATAGTGGGGGCTGACGTCATTACTAGGCCCTACTCGCAAGGAGGGTTTGGGGTGCCAAACTTTGAATTATATTATCTCAGTGCGCAGGCCCATTATGCTTGGTACTGGGTGAAGCAGCCCCGGTATATGCCTCAGGTGGCGGCGAAGCACTGGCTAGCACACCAGAT
The DNA here is from genome assembly GCF_964204655.1 of Triturus cristatus. Taxonomy (NCBI): domain Eukaryota; kingdom Metazoa; phylum Chordata; class Amphibia; order Caudata; family Salamandridae; genus Triturus; species Triturus cristatus. The sequence goes on along the minus strand of NC_140590.1, from coordinate 953,260,855 downwards.
ACCGATAGACGGAGTACTGTTTGAGCCGGTGGCACCTCGAGATAAGGCGCCAACTACGGTCACTTGTACGGTTGATGCCTGGTGCCGGATCAGGCGCATCTTACAGACACCCATGCAGTACGCAGCTTCATTGCCGCTCACGTATCACCCGAATTTACCTCTACTGCAGGAGACATTGTTCCACAAGTTTAGGGAAAGAATGAAGATTCAGAGGTGGGGGGGACTTGTATCAAGAGGGAAGGTTCCGCTCCGCGGAGCAGATGTTACAGGGCTTGCAACAAACCCCACTTGATCTTTTTTTATATGTCCGGTTGAGGCAGGGGATTCGTGCTGTTACTCCGGATTTACCGCATGAACCTACGGCGTGTGCCCCACTGCAGGTAATGTTGCAATGTAAGACAGCAACACGGCTGGTCTCATTACTCTACAAAGTAGTACACACTCAAAGGGAACTGCCCGACCCACTCTCCCTAGCGCGATGGGATACGGAGCTTAACATGACGCTTTCGGACGAGCAATGGGAGTATTGTTGCCTCCAGACAGAGAGAGTAAATGCCAGCAGTAGACTCCGAATGATACACTATAAGTACTTGCATAGATTATAATATACACTGGTCAAAATGTATAAATACAGGTTGAGGGAGACGGACTGCTGTAGGGCCCCTGGAGCGGATTTTCTGCATCTGGCGTGGGAGTGCCTGGAGGTGACTGAATATTGGCGACTGGTATTTGAGGCGCTGACTACTATGGTACACACGCACATTGACCCCGACCCATTAATGGCGTTGCTTGGATATGTCAGGCCAATACAGGCAACACACAGGAAATATGTGGCACTGGGGCTTTTGATGGCAAAGCGGAGAGTGGCCTGTCGCTGGGGTAGTGCCCCGAATTTCAAGGACTGGATTAATGACCTGGTGACTTGCCGGGAGCAGCTTGACACATACGCGGAGTTGTTGCCTAGCGCCTCTAGGCCGCAGAATATATGGGCCCCCTTGACCTGCTATCTGCTTGAACACCCGCAGGAGGCAACGGGACAGGAGGCCGGAGGGGCAGCACACTAGTAGGTTGAGGGCAGTGGCTATGAGATTGAGGGATGGGGACAGCGCAAAACTAGTAGGGTGTTATGCATGCGGATAACAGATGTTCTCCTGCGGTTGCGGAGCGGCTGGATTGTGTATCATGTGGAGTGTCGAGTGGCTGACCTGCACGGTACTCATTTAGGAGGGTTGTGATGATGTTGAACTGTACCACAAAAGCTATCCTAACTGGCCCTTGAGAGAATCAGGTAATTTATGCCATGTGTTGATGATGTAAATGTATCTGAAGATTATGCTTTAGATGACGCTGTAGATGTATGACCACTGCATTGTGTACCACGGTGACGTTTCTGATAATGCTCATGTTTGTTACAACAAAACACCAATAAAATAAAATAAAAAAAGTGACGGTGGGCGTGACGTGAGAGGTGAGGGGGATGTTGGAGTGGAGACATCGCATTGACAACAATAGTTTTAACAGAGTGAAAGGAGTTCCTGTTGTCCTAGTTTCAAAAAGTTCCTTCTGTTGTTGTCAAGGTGATGTCTTTGTTTTGATGTCGCCCTCACTTTTCACATCGCACTTATTGTCACTTACTTGTGTAAGCACATGAATACTATTGTTTTTAAAATAAATAACAGTCAAACTGAAAAGAAAAAAAAAAAATGAAAATAGTGGGGGCTATCAAGATGAGAGGACCCTGCTCCGCTTTTCTGTTGCTGAGAACCTTATGAATTAAAGGTATCAGGGGAAAAATTAAACCGAGATTCTAGACTATGTGTCGAAAAGTTTCTCATGATCTTGGATATGAATGACAAGTTGCATAGAATTGGCATTTGCGGGTTTCGTTTGTTGCAAAGAAATCTAGAGCCAGTTTGTCCCAGAACGATTTGGTGCCGACCGATCAAACTTTATTCGTGGAGGCCGCTTCATTGCATACTGGTGGTATTGCCTGTGCGAACTAACACCAAAGACTCTGCTATCATTGGCAGGATAACTTGGAGACAGAGTTGGATGGATTTGAGCTGCAGGCGATTGATATGCATGATCTTTTAGAGTGGAGACCATTTTCCTCGAATTTGTAGGGTCTGTAGATGACTACCCCAGCTCTCCAGGGTGGCATCTATAGTCATTACGAAGTGAGGAATTTAGGGTAAGAACGTGAGGCCCTCTAATAGGTGGAAGATCTGGGACCACCAGTCTAGAGTTTTTATCATATATGTGCAAAGAGCACCAGACCCCTGAACGATTTTTTAGATTGCATCTATTGTTTTGTAGCTGTACCTGTAAGAGTCTAATTTCCAGGTGCGCAAGAAGGGATATTTATAGCTGAGGACATGATGTCCAGAAGCTAATTGATCCAACGCACTGTTTATTTATGTATTTATTTATTCATTTTTGAGAGCCAGTTCCTACAACTTTAGTTCCTTGGTTTAGGATAGAAAGTCTTTTGTCTTGGATAGTATCACGTGTTGCGGCCTAGGAACAGAATATTCTGGAATGAGGGAGTTGATGATCTTAGATATTTCACAAGGGGACCTAGTTTGTGAAACAACTTTAAGCAAGCATCTGTGGCTGTGGACAATTAAAATGTCTTTGGTACTTTAATCAACCAGTTGCAGAGGTAGGGGAATACCTACTGACCCTCTGTCCTGAAAGAAACTGCCACAGGGCTATGCAGTAGGTAAAATGCAGGAAGTTGAACTGAAGCCAAATGTGAGGGCTTTATGCGTGAGAGAAAAGTGGAAGTATGAATCCTGTAAATTCAGAGCTGCCATGTGGTGTCGGAGAGGGTGATCACGTAACAGTATTGGTTTCAGAAATAATGGTTTGATTTCCAGAGGTCTACGATGGACATCCAATCCTTTATTTTCGTGTCTATGAAGAAAAAACGAGACTAGAAGCCAGTTTGCTTAAAATGTACACCTTTCTCTATGGAACCTCCGGGTAGCGTAGCCATCACTCCTTTTCGAAGCAGATGCAGATGCAGACTCCTTTTGGGGGGAGTAGATGACCCCATTTTGGAATTGATTCTCCCAGAGGATGGCGTAAGCAGCACTAGAACGTTGTCACTGTAGGTAAGCTAGCCTAAAGGCTACTGATAGCATCATTAAGTCTTTTACCTTTGGCATAATTCTTGATACAGATGAGCATCTCTTTCACAAGTGCCTCAAAAAGGGTGTTTCTTCTGAAATTGAATGTGACAAAAAAATATTGCAGTGTCAGTCATCCTTGACTGCTTGCAAGGTGTCGGCAACGTGCTTGCCAAACAGAACATTGCAATGGTATGGTAAAAATATTAGATATATTTGCACCTCAGGTTCTATATTCAGTTGTATATATATATTTTTTTATATTTATTTATTTCTTGTAATTTTTGCCCTATCTGTCTTCCGGCAGAAATTCTATGTATGTGGCAATGTTGAACTACATCTCGTAATTAAACCAGCCCCATATTGCCAGTGATTGGGCAGCCCACACAGTAGCACCAGGCATAGTTGAGAATGTCTCCTTGCTGGTAAGGCTGGCTTATATGCGACAGGGTTTTTCATGATTGCAATTCCTCCCGGATAAATCAACAATTGGAATAGGTCTCACAGCTTTTCTATTTAAAATCAGAAGGAGAACAGACCATTTCTTATTTGCTTTTGGAAGTTAGAAGCGTTTGGCTGCACTTTCCTAAGGGTCTGGAAACCATCAAAAATTATCTGGTGGGGAATCCCTATCAAGACCAGATATGAATGGGTCGTTCCCAGGAAAGGAAAGGAAATATTTTCTTTCCTTTTTTGTTTTTGTTTTTTGACCTTGGGGTAACTCTATTGTGGCAGGAGCATCGGAGTATGCGGACATATCGGGAACAATGTGGCTTTGCAGTCTCGGGACAGTGCTAGTAGTAGTCCCGTAACACGCCCTATAGGTTTAGTACTAGAGCGACATAGATCTGACCTATGCTGTAAAGTTGGAAGCGGAGCGAAGTAGTGAGTTTGCTCCACATATTGCCTCTCCATTTATTGGGAGCTGTTATAGACTTACTCATATTAGTTCCCTTAATTTGTGTCATTAAGTTATTCTGGACTAAATGTCTTTTGTACCTATGGTGTATTGCCATTGAGATCATAGTTGCCGAGGTAAATGCAGACAACTATGCGGATGTTGACAAACTTTTGTCATCGATGAGGCCATTGTACAGGATGTAGTCATAGATGAGGCCATCGAAGACGATCTCATCATAGACTAGGCCGTCGTAGACATGGTTATGTAGGCGAGGTTATCACAGACTAGGTCGTCATCATAGATGACCTTCATAAACAACCATCATAGATGACCTTCATAAACAACCATCATAGATGAGGCTGTCGTAGACGACCGTCATAGACAATGCCATCGTAGATGGGGCCATGCGTAGGTGGGGCCATACGTAGGTGGGGCCATACGTAGGTGGGGCCATACGTAGGTGGGGCCATACGTAGATGAGGCCATACGTAGATGAGGCCATACGTAGATGAGGCCTCATTGATAAGGCTGTCATAGACTACCGTTGTGGATGACCATTGTAGATGAGGTTGTCATCGAGATGAGGCCATCGTAGATGAGGCCGAGACCATCATAAACTAGGTCATGTAGACTGACATCGTTGATGAAGCCGTCGTCGACGGCCGTCTTAGATGAGGCAGTCGTCGACGACCGTCGTAGATGAGGCCGCGACGACCGTCGAAGATGAGGCCGTCGTCGACGACCGTCGTAGATGAGGCCGTCGACGACGAACGTTGTAGATGAGCCCGTCGTTGACGACTGTCGTAGACGAGCCCGTTGTTGACGACCGTCGTAGATGAGGTCATCATTGACGACCGTCATAGATGAGGCTGTCGCAGACGATCGTCGTCGGAGGCCATCTTAGACAAGGCCATCGTAGATGAGGTCAATATTGGTGAGGCAGTAATAACAGGCATGGAGTTTTGTTATAGACTCCTTATTGTCAGGTTATGAGGATTTCCATGATGTAGTGTCAGGGATGAATAGGGAGTTGTAGGATCTGCCTCTGATCAGGTTTTTTTTTATTTTTATTGCCTCTCTGTGAGAAATGGCTTATCAAGACTCAAAGTAAGTCTTCTTTATGGCTTTCTTGCGCGCGCTCTGGAGACTCTTGGCGCGACCTCTCCCTTTGACCTCTCCTATGAGGTGAAAGAATCCTCATTGACCTCATCAGAAGTGACAGATTTAAGTTTCTGTAGTCCCAATATAAGCCTCATCTCTCAGAACATGAGAGTTTTTAAGGAAAAGGTTAGACATATTTCATAGTCTATTACCTTGTTTTCTGCCACTCTGCCATAATACTGCCATATTAGCGCCAGGGTCAGAGAAATTAAACATGAAGTATAATCTTGGATAAGTAATAGCTGAAGAAACTGAGCAGAGCTCAGGGAGACTCCCTTCACACACGACGTGCGGTGAAAATCTGAGGAGAACTGCTTCTGTTGGGAGTGTTCTAGAGGGTGCCGATAGCTGATTGGTTGGAGCGGACTTTTAGTCCTTTTCATATAAGGACGTAGATAGGCTACAAAGAAATAGCCTTTGGCCTATTTATTACTTATGGCACAACTTTTGTATTTTACTGCGGGACTCCCATCTCGGCGACGGGGAATGATTCAGGCATGTGAATCTATGAAAGATACCCCAATACTGGATAAAAGTGGCACTCCTGACATCCAGACCTCAGATCATTTCTACACAGGAGAGAGGACCGAAGTAGGACTGTCCTGTTGTTTCTTGGATCTGGCAAAGAAAGACTGCACTAAAGACTGGACTGCACTTGCTGATCCTTGGTCTAGAAAAGAGGACGAAAAGCCACCCCAGACAGGAGTGCCTCCAAGAGTTAGTTGGCTGTCTTCCTGTTACAGCTACAGCGCCATAAAAGCTGAAGTAGCCTGCCTTGTAAAGTTGGTAGCTACAATTGCTTGACCACCAAAGTACAGCATCAAACGTTGCACCAGAGTCTGCTGGTCCTGGGAGAGTCGTCAGAGTGCATGTCAGGAGTTACCACCAGTTAAAGGGAAATGCTGGTTTCGCTGTAACCAGAGATCTGTAGACCAGTGGGCACTTCTTTTTGGCTGGATACAATCAGACATCCATGGACATCGACCTCTGTGGCTAAAGTCGCCCCACTGTGACCGTGAACAGAGGAGTAGTCCCAGGAAAACCCCAGTCACTGGATCAGCATCCTGTATCCCTTGCATCAGGACCCCTCCATTGAAGTCTACAGATGTTTACCCACAGAACCTGGAACTTGATTGAAGATTGCTCTGACTAAGAGGTAACTGCTCAAGCAAACCTCATTGGCCTTTGTCACTTGCGCCCTGCTGGAGTTGGTTGCCCAAAGAGGGCCGGAGTAGCAAGTTACAACTTTACAAACTTTTTCAAAGTATCCGCAGTAGTTGACAATGCTTGTTTGTGATTTGAATGAAAAGCAGTGATTTATGATTTGCTTAATAATTTATATCTCGGGAACAATCTGGATGATTTTGTTTGTATTGGTCTCTAAAAAATATAAAAATAGGAGATGTATTTTTTAATTGGAATCAGATTGTCCTTGTGTTGTGTTCTTTATTCAACTGTTTTGGACACATACAAGTGCTTTACACCAGTTATTTTGATAAAGCGTGACTGCTCGAAGACACAGCTACCCAGGGTTGAGTCAAGGTTTTACAAACAAACCTGACTGTACCCAAAATGGGTTTTTATTTCACGGTAAGGTCGCACAATCACACCATCTAATAAAACGTTTTCCTCACAACTACATTCCAAACTAACAGCCAATGACATAAGTGTCAGCTGAAGCATTTATTATTATCAATTACACACAAGCATGTCCATGTTCACCACTTCTATAAAATCCTGCCTCTGATGTCTGTATAGTTCTTTGGCAATCTCTGTATTGTCTCATACAGAGACTGGTCTTATATTTTCAATAGGCATATTTAGTTTGATGATTTTTTGGTTGTACCTGATCTTCCAGTCTAATGCGACAAGTTTCCAGCTTCCCTTGTCCAGACACACCTTGGATGTTTGAGGCTGTGCAGAACCTTCTTATTGAGGGGCTGGGGGGAGATGCTCGGTCTGACAGGAAATACTTGATGTAGTTTCAACGGACTGAATTTTTAAGCAACTTTAGAAGAGAAACTTTCAGGTGGTTGGCAAGAGAAGAACAAGTTACTTACCTTCGGTAACGCTTTTTCTGGTGGATACAGTATCTGCCTGTGGATTCCTCACCTTGTGAATATCCCCTGTGCCAGCATTCCACGGAACTTTTCTTTCCCAGCACTCCACGTCGACGTGGGCGACGTCATAATGCATCGGCTCCGCTCGCGACTCCGTACGACGTCACCGCAGCCATAAGAAGCCCACGTCGGCGTGATGACGTCAGTTCCACCCATTTTTTCCGAGCCTTCGAGGCGAACAGGTGAACCAACGACAACTCCAAGTATACACAGTATACAGTATACCAACACATATACATATCATACAAAGAAAAGGAATGCTAAACAAACAAGCATTTCCTACAAATGTACAAGAAAGTATCAAAACATTCCAACAAGACCACTTTCATGGTATACAAAGGTGGACAACGGGGAGGCGGGTGGGTCAGTGAGGAATCCACAGGCAGATACTGTATCCACCAGAAAAAGCGTTACCGAAGGTAAGTAACTTGTTCTTCTAATACATCTGCCAGTGGATTCCTCACCTTGTGAATAGATTCCCACAGCAGTCCCCACTCCCAGAGGAGGGTGTCCACCTTCCTATACCAGAAAGTTTTGTAATACAGAGCGCGCAAAGTGGCCCTCCCTCCTCATCTCAGAGTCCAAGCAATAATGCTTTGCGAAAGGATGGAGGGAGGCCCAAGTCGCGGCCTTACAAATATCTGCCACAGGAACACCCCGGGCCAAAGCAGATGTAGATGACTTTGCTCTAGTCGAATGAGCCCTAATGCCCTCAGGAGGAGTCTTACCAGCCAGGGCGTAGCAGATCTTGATGGCAAGGATGATCCATCTCGATAGCGTGCGCTTGTGCACCGCTTTACCCTTTGAACGACCAACGTAGCCAATGAAGAGTTGGTCATCAAGACGAAAGTCTTTAGTCCTGTCCAAATAAAAACTCACAGCCCTCTTCGGGTCCAGGCGATGGAGTCTTTCCTCCTCTTTGGAAGGATGAGGAGGCGGATAGACAACAGGGAGAGTAATGGACTGCCCCAAATGAAACGGAGTGACAACTTTTGGCATGAAAGCAGCCCTGTTCCTGAGAACCATCCTTTCAGCATGCAAGGTTAAAAACGGGGGTTTAGAACTAAGAGCTTGAAGCTCACTCACCCTCCTTGCCGAGGTTATGGCTACAAGAAAGACCACCTTAAAGGACAACAGCCTCAAAGGACAGCTATGTAGAGGCTCAAATGGGGACCCCATCAGAAAGGTTAAAACAAGATTAAGGTCCCACTGAGGCATTACAAAGGGAGTGGGAGGAAACATGTTTGTAAGGCCCTTTATAAACCTCAGAACAACCGGAGATTTAAAAAGTGACGGTTGATCTGGAAGGCATAGAAAATCCGATAAGGCCGAAAGATAGCCCTTAACCGTGGCCACAGCACAGCCCTGCTGATCCAAGGAAAGAGCAAACTGGAGAACATTAGAAAGATGGGCTTTTAAAGGGTCAATGGACCTCTCTCCACACCATTTAACAAACTTAGACCACCTGTAGGAGTAAATGGACTTGGTGGAGTGTCGCCTGGCCGATAAAATAACGTCCACCACATCAGGCGGGAGAGAGAATGAACTCAGGTTGCCCCGTTCAATCTCCAGGCATGAAGGTGTAAGCTCTGGAGGTGGGGGTGTAGAACCTGCCCCTCCGACTGCGAGAGGAGGTCTGCCCTCAGAGGGAGACGGAGCGGAGGGCACGAGGAGAGGTGGAGAAGATCTGTGTACCACACCCTTCTTGGCCAATCCAGGGCGATCAATATAACTTGGGCCCGGTCTTGGCGAACCTTCCTCAGAACCCGAGGAATCAATGGTATGGGAGGAAACGCGTAAAGGAGTTGTGAGCCCCAACTAAACTGAAACGCATCCCCTAACGCCCCCTGCATCGGATCCTGGAGACTGCAAAACAACAGGCAGTGCGCGTTCTCGCAAGTGGCGAACAGGTCCACCCAAGGGGCTCCCCACGTCCGAAAAACGTGACGAACCACCTCCGGATGGAGCCTCCATTCGTGGTCGGCGGAGAACTGTCGACTGAGACTGTCCGCACGCACGTTCAGCACCCCAGCCAGATGATTTGCCACCAGACAAATCTGATGGTCCTGAGCCCAGGACCAGAGACGCAGAGCCTCTCTGCAGAGACAATGCGACCCCACTCCTCCCTGCTTGTTGACATACCACATCGCTGTAGTGTTGTCCGTCAGGACTTGAACAGACCGACCGCGAAGGGAAGGGAGGAAGGCCTTGAGTGCCAAACGAATCGCCCGCAATTCCAGAAGGTTGATGTGAAGCAACCTCTCCTCTGGAGACCAAAGACCCTTGATCTCCAGATCCCCCAGATGAGCACCCCACCCTAGGGTGGATGCATCCGTAATCACTGTGGCCACCGATGGAGGAAGATGGAAGGCCTTTCCTTGGGACAGATTGCCCTCCACGCTCCACCAAGATAGATCCGCTGCAGCTTCTCCAGAGATCCTGATTGACTCCCTGAGATCTCCATTGTGCGGATACCACTGCCTGCGGAGGCACCACTGGAGCGCCCTCATGTGCCAGCGTGCATGGTTGACCAACAGTATGCAGGAGGCGAACAGACCGAGCCTGCGAAGGACCTTCAGAACTGGAACAACCGCTCCATTGTGGAATAAAGGGACCATTTCCTGAATGTCGAGAATCCTTTGAGGAGGAGGGAATGCCCGACACACAGTAGTGTCCAGTACCGCCCCTATGAACAGGCCGCGTTGTGAGGGCACCAGGTGAGATTTGGGCACATTGATCGAGAAACCCAAGTTGTATAACAGCTGAGATGTCACCCGCAGATGACGCTGCACCATCTCTGGGGACTCTGCCTTCAGAAGCCAGTCATCCAGGTAGGGGAAAACTGGAATCCCCGACCTCCTGAGATGAGCAGCCACCACTGCCATCACCTTTGTGAAGACTCGAGGTGCGGTAGTAAGACCAAACGGGAGGGCCGCAAACTGGTAGTGTTGCGACCCAACCATAAAACGGAGATACTTCCTGTGCGACTTCAGGATTGGGACGCGTCCTGCAAGTCGAGCAACACCATCCAGTCTCCTTGCTGCAATGCTTGAAGAACCTGCGCAAGGGTCAGCATCTTGAATTTCTCCTGTTTCAGGTAAAAGTTCAAGATTCTGAGGTCCAGAATCGGACGCAATCTGCCGTCCTTTTTGGGAATCAAGAAATACCGGGAGTAGCATCCCTGACCCCTTTCCTGCTCCGGAACCACCTCTATTGCACCCTTCTGAAGCAAGGCTAGAACCTCTTTCTGTAGGAGAAGCAGATGGTCTTCTGAGCAATAACCTTGGCAAGGAGGGTAAGGAAGAGGAAACTCCCGAAAGGGAAGGGCGTACCCAGTCTCTACGAGGTTCAAAACCCAAAGGTCTGTTGTAATAGATTTCCAACCCCGTAGAAAGTAGGACACCTGACCCCCCACAGGACTTACATGATCCGGGATGGGGGATCTAGGGCTGCTTCCCTGAAGCCTCATTGGGAGCAGAAGAGGAGGAGGAAGAATAGGGGTTGCGACCAGAACCTCTCCGACCCCTTTGCTTCCCTCTATAGGACCTATAGAGGGGATTCTGTTGTTGCTGCTGCTGCTGCTGCTGCTGTTGGGGCTGTCAGAAGGAGCGAAAGGATGTTCTTCCGAAACCCATAAACTTCCGAAAAGCTGAACCCCTAGCAGGAGCCTGCAGACCCAAGGACTTTGCCGTCAATCTGCTGTCCTTAAAACGTTGAAGGGCAGAGTCTGCTTTCTCCCCAAACAGTTTCTGTCCGTCGAATGGCAGACCAACCAACGTGGCCTGAACATCTGCCGAGAAACCAGAGGAACGGAGCCACGCCTGCCTTCTTGCGGCTATAGACGACCCCATAATCCTCGCCACCGAGTCCGCCGTATCCAGCCCTGACTGGATCACTTGTCTGGCAGCTGCCTGAGTGTCCGCAACAACCTCCAAGAAGGACGACTTATCCCCCTCAGGCAACGTAGGGGCCAAAGATTTAATAGAGTCCATCAAGGCATGAACATAACGCCCCAGAAGGCATGTGGCATTAGATGATTTCAGCGCCATACTTCCTGAGGAGAAGGACTTCTTGGCCGCCTGATCAATTTTCTTTGACTCCCTATCAGCTGGAGACTGAGGGAAAGCACCCGAAGCATGTTTTGAACAAGAAGCCTGCACAACTAGGCTCTCTGGGGATGGATGTGTAGACAAAAAATCAGGATCCCCTGGTGCAAACCGGTACCTTCTTGCCACCTGCCTGGAAACCGCCTGAGATGAGAGAGGTTTCTTCCACACCTCCAAGACCGGCTCCAAGATGGCCTCATTGAAAGGCAACAAAGGTTCCGAAGTAGATGATGGAGAATGCAACACCTCAGTAAGTAAGTTCGATTTGTACTCCACAGAGGGCAGCTGCAAATCTAAGAGATCTGCGGCCTTCTTGATCACCACATGATAGGGCGCCAATTCCTGAGGCGGAGAAGATCTAGCTGACGTATGCTCCCACTCAGGGGTGATATCCAACCCACTTGCTTCTTCAATCCCCTCAAACTCATCTGAAGAAGAGTCGACTTCACCTTCTTCCATATATCTTCCTTCCTCCAAAACCCTCTGGGCCTCCCTCCTTGATCGAATCCGGGGAGCCGGCGTCGTCGACGTCGTACGCGGCGTCGGTGGAGCCAGAGGTACCGAGTCGGCGGCGCCACAGGTGGAGTCGGCGGCGCCGGACGCGGCGCCGATGGAGTCGGACGCGGCGTCGAAGAAGGTTCCGAAGTCTGATGGTCCATCCGAAGTCGTGTCGGATCCCCAGACGGCGCCGGAAACTGCCACGAAGGCGCCATCGGCATAAAGGGCAAAAAGGGGGCCTGAGCATAATGCTGCGGCACCCCTAGCGTATACGCCATCGGACCCACAGGACCAGTTGGTGCTTCGGATGGGAAGGCCGCCCTGTTAAATATACCATACATGGCATTTAGAAAATTTGATGAATCAGTACCTGGAGCAGGAAATTGCGGATAAGGAACAGACCCTGTATCCCTTTGTGGAGTCTCCGGCGTCGGCTCCGCAGTATCTTCCACCGGAGTCGCAGATTTAACAGGCACCGGAGCAGGCTCTTCCTGTTCTTGTTCATCCATGGAGACATCAGACTCCACTCCAACCGGAGTCGACGCCTTAGACGGAGCCGGTGACTGCGTCGGGGACTGAGCTGGAGCCCGCTTCAACGAAGGAGAACCTCTTGGAGACTTCGAAGGAGAAGGAGAAGGTGACAAGTCCTTGCTCCGACGCCGACGGGGCGAAGTCGACCTCGACTTCCTGGACTTCGAGGACCGACATCGAGAAGAATGCTTTCTCTTTTTGTGATGCTTCTTTGACCTCGACGACCTCGAAGTCGACGACTCCCGCCTCGACCTCTCTTTTTTTCTCCCTCTCTTCTCCTCACCGATCTTCTTCATGAAGAGCTTAGTCTTCCTCAGCTTCAGTGCCTTAGGATTCATACTCCTACAGCACCCGCATTCCTCCATATCGTGGTCCGAAGAAAGACACCATAAGCAGTCTTGATGCGGATCAGTCATGGACATCAGACCTCCGCATTCCCTACAGGGCTTAAAGCCCGAGTTCCTCGTCGAAGACATACCGAATTTTAAACAGTAACACAGCTATATACTACAAAGTAGCTAGAGAGCACTGGAAAAAACCGTTGCACGTCGACGGCGCGGAAGAAAGGGAACTGACGTCATCACGCCGACGTGGGCTTCTTATGGCTCCGGTGACGTCGTACGGAGTCGCGAGCGGAGCCGATGCATTAGGACGTCACCCACGTCAACGTGGAGTGCTGGGAAAGAAAAGTTCAGTGGAATGCTGGCGCAGGGGATATTCACAAGGTGAGGAATCCACTGGCAGATGTATCCATCAGAAATATGTTTATCTTCAGCTCAAGGATGAAGGCGCCACTGGTTTCAGGAACATTGATGATGCCATGTGTTTAGGCATCTAAAACTTCAAAGAGGAGCTATTGTGAGCAATCATGCACTGTATGTTTAGTATTGTTACTTTCCCGATTATTGTCGGTTAACAAAGTGACATTCTAGATACAGAGTCCTTGAGAGATTTAGAAGTATATATTGTCAACAGCTCCAATATGGAATTAGCCCTCTTAGTTTGAATCTTCGAGAGATTACTCATGCCGGAGTACATCAATTTGATGTGCAAATTCTGGAAATTAAGGAACGCCATTCCCTTCACGATTCTTGCAACAATGGCACCAGTGTACACCCACTTGTAGTAAAAGCCATTGTACATGCTGAACAGTTTTTCTTCTCGGCTATGGTCTTCCTAGTAGGAACTCACTACAAATTAATTTTTATCGAAAGGACTTAGTGAAGAGTGATAAGATGAACGCAACATCAATATTCTCAGAAGTCTGACGATGACTCAGTGACATCATATCTCAACATTAATTGTCTTTAAGTCACACAGGTGCTTATCAAAATCAATATCAATATGGCACTAGAGGTTGAACACCTGGATGTTAAACACAGACACTGGTTTTTTTCAACATTAATGTTCGATCTGCTACCTCTCAATGTATATCAAGAAAGGTGCAATCAGATGTGGCTCCTTTTTTAAAAAATGTTTTCAAACTTTTTTCTAGTTGCTCAAGAAGCACTTCAAAGGTAGTTATGGCATGATGTTTCTTTGTTGTGATAATACTTGCAAAAAAAGTTCATAAAAAAAACCCTGAAGGATACCTGTGAAATATATTAAACGATGTTGAATATGAATATCTGACAATCAGACAACTATGAATCATAAAAATGAGCACCCGAGCCCAGCGGTGAGTGCGAAACCTGCAGACCGGGAGGGGAGACCCCGAGCGGCAAGAGCCTGGCTAGGCCTGTATCCCAGAGGACACCTGTGAGGTGGTGCTGCGCGTTCGAGGAGGACCTGGGGTGTCCCGTCCCTGCCACGGCCCTCAGCATTGCCCAGAACCCCAGCGACTCGCGCCCCCTTGGCCTCAGAGACCCAGAGCTGTGGATAGAAGACCCGGGCGGGGAGGCGGCCGGGGGCGCAGGACGCTGGCGGCACCCTTATGCCAAAAAAAGTGGGGCCGTGGGGGTCCTGAGACAGCGGGCCTTTGCTGCAGTCCGTGATGATACACACGGGGGTTGGACATCCCCCCCCCACCTCTCATCCACCACCTGCGGTTCCCCGGAGGGCGGTACGTGGGGACCACGTCCACTCCTGCCAGAAGACTCCGGGCCCCCTACACCACCCCACAGCCATCTCCTATCCACCACATGCGGCCCCAGGGAAGGCAAAACGTGGGGGCAGCCCGTGGCCTGCCATTCATTCCAACGCTGCCAGAAGACTCTGGGTCCCCTGCGCCACCCCACGGTCTCAGCCAAAGCAACAACGCTGGGGAGTGGTGCACTGGAAGAGTGGGCCTGGACTACCTCACATCCTTTCTCCAACCCGCTAGCTCCAAGACAGCATTCAACTAAGTACTTGCAGGGGCCTGGAGGCATCGGGTCGTGGCCCAATACCAGAGCCTCACAGACAACTCACACGCCGGACTGGCCAAGGAAATACACGCATAGGCCCTGACATGACACACGGCGGAGGGCCGCTCGGCACAGGAAAGTGAGTTCTTCCTTCCCCGACCCACAGTGCACTGACAAACAGATCCGGCGACGGTGAAGCCCCGGAACCCCCATCAAGTTACTGACATCCGGCGGCATGGGAGCAGAGGCGCCTGAGGCGTGGAGCAGGGTAGTCCTGCAGGCCCACCAAGCAACCATACGGGCCAACCTACTGCACCACTCCTGGAGGTGTAGAGTAACCCCCCGCCACCAGGGAAACCTCCAACAATCTCCCCTACCCCTGACGTGGACCACGTTGGGGGCCGGTCACCAACCCCACCGCAGCGATCGGAGCAGCGTTCAAACCCCAAGCACTAAAATGGTGATTGTACCAAGCAGACTGTTTGCCGTTTGCTCGTAGTAGCGCCAGACGACATAACGTCTTTGGGAGAGTATATCGTAACTCCTGATACCAGCGATATTAAGAACGCGGTTGACATACTATGGCTATATCCCTTAGCCTTTTCGTTACCAGACCGACTCGCTTGCGCTAAAAAGTATTTGTTGGGCATATGTGAGACGAATACCGATTGTGGAATTGATTCCTCCCGTTCTAACCCTCACAGGGCACCCGGCCGGGTACTCTGAGAGTTATTTTGCTTCACTCCTAGCACCGTGACACTCTTTTGACGTGTTGGTCAATACTATTATTGTTCAGGTGTCCCTATATTAAATTGTCCTGAAGAGACCCTCCATTGCAAATAGGTTCGAAACGTCGTTGACGAGATTTAAGAGGCGAACCACTATCCAACACTTATGAGAAATAAGTGGTGGTATATTACATCTCACTAATTCCCTTTCTTTGGTCGCCCATACAATGAATAATTGAAACCTTTTATGTTGCACTTTGTTGTTAATTTTTTTGTTTAGGTTTATTCACTGTCTTTCACTGGGACACTTTTCAGAATTGTCTAAAGAAACTGTCATTTTGTTTGGAATGTATATTGTGAAATAGTTTTTAGTAAAGACTTTTTCATTGTAAATATAAAGAACAATGTTTTTTACCAGGTTTCTAATGTGTGTGGTCAACTTTCCTTTCTGACATCACGTTAACCCTTTGTTGTTATTGCCATTGGGCTTTATATATTACATATTTGGTTATTAAGCCATACGAGCCATTGTTTCTGTCCAACAAGGACGTTGATCAGCATGGGGAAGGACCGTGGCCCAAAGCCGACCTCGACGCAAACTAAAATGGACCAATTTACAAAGAATGGATCTGGGCCCCCAGAAGACGCCAGAGAGAAACCCTCACCCCCGAAGGTGGCCTCACCACAATCCTTCAAGCCCTTAGCTCTTCACAAGCTTCAGTGGAGAACAAAATTGGCGAAGTCCAGGTGGATATGGCCATGATAAGGCAAGTTCTCCGTAACGCCATGGCTCACACCTCCGAAGCAGAATCTCATCTCCCCACAGTCGAAGACGATGTCCACCAGTTGAAGGAACAGGTGGCCCACCTAAAAACCCACACGAAAGAGCTACACAGAAGAGCGTACAACACCGAAAACCGTTCGTGCTGCAACAACCTCCGATGGGTCTGAGCAAGGACAAGCAGCGACCCTTATCGAGAAGTGGATTAAATCATGCATGCCCGAAGGTACGTTATCCGCATGGTTGTCAGTGGAGCCGGCGCACAGATCCTTGGCACCAAGATCGCCGCCGGGCACCTGGCATCGCCCCATCATTGCTCGGATCCTAAACTTCAAAGACAGGGACGCAATCCTACGGGAATCTCGCTCTCTGAACAACCTCACCTACCACGGCCACAACATCATGGTTTTCCCGGACTACACAAGGGAGGTTCAGGCGCAGCAGCGTTCGTACAAGGACGTTAAACAGAAGTTGCGCAGCCTTAACCTCCAATACAGGCAGCTCTTCCCTGCCCACCTCCGGGTCGTCGTACAGTACAAAGCCCACTTCTTTGAGTCCCTGGAATTGGCATGGACATGCCTGACGGAAGAACGTCACCTCAGGCTTCGGGCCACGACCTCGCCTCCAGGGCACCGGGCCAACGCTTCCCCATCTGCACCTCCTGGAGCATGGAGGTCACGTAGAGGGCATGGAGGTCGCAGAGTTTAATCAGCATCACCGACCCTAGCTACCCAGGGCCTGAGGTCCCAACATGTGTCGTCCAGCCTTTATCCCCAACAGCGGAACCGATCCTCGAGGCGACCGACCACCGGGGGTAGCCCCCCCCCCAGACTCTTGACACTGAATCCATTGACAAAGACCTTTCCAGGAGCCCAGCGATCTGAATCAGGAGCGGACTAACTATGGCATCCCGTGGGGCCGTCAGAAGCCCGCTTAAGGGGTTGGGATAGACTGTCCCTTTCAAATGACCTATTCATCAGATTCCATCTGCCGATGCAAAGGACATATCCTGGTTCAATGAGGGGTCCGCCATGCATCTCACACCCTAGACGCAACAGTTTATCGTATTGGTTTTGAAGTTCTTAGGGCGACAGATGCTTCAGTTCTAGAAGTATAGGGTGGGGGGTTGAGGAGGGGGTGTTAGGACAGTTGTCCTTAGTTTTAGTTTACCGTTCTTCTATGTTTACAGCACTCTCCCGTTTCACCAACCAGCACACGCCAAATACCAAAAGCGCTTCTACCTGTGGCCCTAGTTGACCCCTTGGGGAACTGGACCCACACATTTGTTGGACCCACACACACAAGTCATGACACAAACGTCAAATAGGGATGAGCCCCTCCGAATCATGTCATGGAATGTTAATGGCCTGCTCGATGGAGTCAAGCGCACAGCGACCCTGAGAAACGCTCACAGACACCCCCCTGATGTACTTCTGATCAAGGAGACTCACCTTGTGGGTAACCACTGCCCCTTCTTTGCACAACACCGGTTCGACAGGGTATGGCATTCCGGATTTGAGCGGGACTCACGTGGGGTGGCAATCCTCTTAAGATGCACCCTCCTCTTCGTACCCGTTCACGCCTTCAAGGACCCTCATGGCCGCTTCGTAGCCCTCTCAGGGATATTGGGTGGGAACACTATTAATCTTGTATCTGTATACGCGCCACCAGCTATCCTCACTGCTACCCTGGGGTAAGTTAGCGAGGTTGTCTCCTATCTGCCCCTAGGCGAGACAGTAATTGGGGGCAACTTCAAAGTGGTTATGAACCAAAACCTTGACACCACAGGTACACCCTCATCTAGTAGGACACCACGCAAAACGACTGGCAGACTGGGCAAAACCCTTGGGTCTTTGTGACGTTTGGAGAAAGTGGCATCCCAGACGAACTCAATATACCCACACTTCCGCGCCGCACTACACGCATGCAGGCATCAACATGGTCTTCATGCCAGCCCCGAAAAGCCGGAGAGCAACAAACATCAATATCCTACCCCGAGGCATCTCAGATCACTCGCCGCTCCTT
Organism: Triturus cristatus; assembly: GCF_964204655.1. Classification (NCBI taxonomy): domain Eukaryota; kingdom Metazoa; phylum Chordata; class Amphibia; order Caudata; family Salamandridae; genus Triturus; species Triturus cristatus. The sequence continues at coordinate 953,242,528 of NC_140590.1, read as the reverse complement.
TTGCACCTGGGGGACACCACAGGCACGTTGCGCCCATATGGAGAATGAACGCCTGGTTCCTCCAGAACAAAAACCTCAAAAAAGAAATTGGGGAGGAACTCCGACAATACTATCTCCTCACCCAGAGCTCAGTATCTTCTTCAAGCACCCTCTGGGAGGCAGGCAAGGCCACTATTTGTGGTTTCGCCAAAGGCCAACTTAGGGCTAGGCGGTTGGCCCAGGACAACCGTCTGACCCTCCTCGAGGCCCGAGCGACTCACCTGGAGGGTTGCATGACTGGGGCGGGGGAGGAGGGCAACATGAGGCAGCTAGCATTACCAAGAGACGAGATAAAGCAAATCTCACTAGACTCAGCTAAACTGCTTTGGAGGTCCTCAGTTGCCCGGGTGTATGGCTGGGGTGACAAAAATGGAAAGATACTGCACAGACTGGCCTTATACCCCTTTGCTAACCGTATAGTCCCAGAGATCCAGGACTCATCCGGTGTCACACACCGCACATCATCCGCTATAGCCCAAACATTCTCTGGCTTCTACTCCCGGCTTTACACAGCCCAGAAGACTGAGGCCTCGCTACCAGAGCTGGCTAGCCTGGAAGGTTTGCACCTTCCCCAGCTCTGCGCGGCTGAAGCAGCCAGCTTGGACCTTCCCATCACCCGGGAGGAAATAGGTGAAGCCATCTCGCGGCTCGCAATTGGGAAAATACTGGGTACTGACTGCTTCCCACAAGAGTATTACGCTGCCTATCATGATGTCTTGGTCCCACACCTCCACGATCTGTTCGCTGAGGCTGTGGAGTCAGGGGCACTCGCCCCTGAAACGGATACAGCAATTTTGGTCATCATCCCTAAAACGCAACCCCCTTCACCCTTTTGTGCGGACTACCACCTGATCTCACTCATCAACATGGAGGTTAAAATATATGCCACAATACTGGCCCAACGGCTGCGACCATTCCTCTGTAAACTTGTCCACCCGGACCAATGCAGTTTCATGCCGACATAAGGTACAAGGCAATGCCCTTGGCGCCTCCACCTAGCCCTAGCAGACCGTCACCCACTCACCGACTATCTGGCACTACTGCTAGTCGATTTTGAAAAAGCATTCTATACAGTCAACTGGCAGTATCTAGATAGCGTGCTGACTGCAGCCGGTCTGGCCATCATTTCCGCCGCCTTGTTCAGGTCCTATACTCCAAACCCAGGGTGCGAGTCCTTATAAACGGGGCACTTTCAGAGTTGTTCTTGGTCGGAAGGGGGACGAGGCAAGGATGCCTCCTCTCGCCCCTCTTCGCTCTGGCAATGGAGCCGTTGGCATGCCTCATTCAGTCATTTGAGCAGGTCCAAGGTTAGAGACAGAGGGGTTCCTACGCAGACAAGACCGCACTCTAAGCGGACGATGTCTTGCTCTTCCTAGCAGACCCAGGAGAATCTGGACTCAGATGCCTCCAGCTCCTCCGCGCTTTTGAGCGGGTATCGGGATTACGCCTAATTCCCGCCAATTCGGCCTTGGTGCCCCTTCACATCTCAAGAGAATGCTTTGACTGACAGTCAAACATCCCCATATGGCGACAATCATTCAAATAACGCGGGATCTGGACCCAGACTTGGCATGGTCACTCAACATCACCAAGTTGGTTAAGAAAGCCAAAAAGAACCTCAGAAGCTGGCAAAACCTCCAACTTAACCCTCTCAGGAGAATAGCCTTATTTAAAATGATGATACTACTACTTTTTTTGTATTTCGTCCAAAACACCCTGTTCCACCTTCCATGAAGCTGGGTGACATGTGGCTTGGGGATCACTTACCCTCATACCAAGACTTATAGGCTCGCTACACTCTCCATCCCTCTCAGTTCTACAGATATTTACAGCTACGCCATGCTCTGAACTTACATATACCAGCAGACACATCGCTCTCCGAATTTAGCCCAATGGAAGCACAGATTATGATGGGAAATCTGGGGAAAGGGGGGGTCTCAAGGATATACCCCTCCTTAACCAATAATATCCAACAACACTCGACCCGCTCAGACACCGATGGGAAGCCTGGTTGGGACCCCTGGAGGATGAAGACTGGCGGGGCGCCTTGATGGCACCAAAAACCATCACTACCTCAGCCAGCTTCGCCTGGTCCAGCTATACTATCATCACGGCATATATCTCAGCCCCAGTCGACTTCACAGGGCGGGCCTAAGAGCCACTCCAGCATGTGTGGGTTGGAACCGGCTGACTTCTACCATATGATGTGGACATGTCCGCATCTCACCCCAAACATTGGAATCTGAGCTCACTAACGTCCTGGTTTGGGAGGTACCACACAAGCCCCTAAACCTACTCCGGGGGGTAATGGACGGACTGGACGGATCCAGGGCAGACAAAATCCTCCTACGTACTGCATCATGGTAGCTAAGTGAGACATCGCAGCATTCTGGATAAACCCCACCGAGTATAGTAAAAGGGAGCAAAGGCGTACATTGGTGTGCAGCGCAGGAAAAACCACTATATGAGGCCAGGGGATGTCAGGCCAAACACTGGGGCTGGGGCAAATTGTTGGGCCAAATGAAATAAAGAAGGTTTCTCCCTCCAGAACTGTAAAGGGATTTGGGTCACTTCTCATATTTGTGTCTAGCTGGTGATAATGGTTCATCAATGTATCAAGCTGGAATTGCGTATCAGTGCTGTGTTGTTACTTTTGTTTTGTTTACTCAAAATCAATAAAAATTGGTTATAAACAAAAATGAGAATGTTCACATGTTGCTCCCTTATTTTTGTCCGTTTTAAAACGGGAGGGAGAAAAAGGAGGGAGAGGGGCATAGTGCAAAGTGCAGTGTAGGACCTTCTCAGAGCAGCTTTGAGATTTTTGGGGCAGCCTGGAGAGGTAAGAACTTAGATTTCAGGTTGAACTGCACAAGGGACTGAGGCAGGGTGGGCTCCCTTCCCTTTGAAAGGGAGACCCGGTTTCATATGAAATATTCATTGCTGGTGAGCTAAACAAAATCACCTAGGAATAGACAAGCAGTGAATGTACATGGTACAAGGCCCAGGCCGCAGTGCTTAATTTGTAATGCAGTGACTGCCAGTGTTGAAGCTCTACTCAGATTGAAGCCGGAGGTGGATGCGCCAAATACGGTGGCTGATGATTTTAAAGCACCTCATGATCTCTTTAATCCACTACCAGGCACTCCCTGCCCCTTAATCTCGCTCTTGCTGCTCACTTTGTGAAGTACACGCACCTTTTGATCCGTTTGTCTAACAGACTCTTACATATAAGACATTTAGGGCCAAATCTATCAAAATTGGAAAATGCGTTTACCTAATTGCGATTTTCTGAGAATCGCAATTAGGTAATCGCAATTTCCAATGTATGAAACTCCAAGAGTTTCATATACCGATTCCTAGAGGGTCACAAACCGACCTACCTCATTAATATTAATGAGGTAGATCGCTATTTGCGACCCCCTAGGAATAGCTAAAATCACAGGGATGGTGGCCTGCTAGGGTTAGCAGACCACCATGTCCATGATTGCTTTTACATAAAGCAATCCTTTTTTAGGTCTCGCCTGACCCAGCGCATGCGCTGGTCTGGTGAGACTTATTGAGAGGGCTTCAAAAAGTGCTACCAGGCCAGCCTAGAGCTACAGTGCATGTGCGTGGGGGCGCGCGCCGCTTTTACCGCAATCACTTTCACTTTCGCGGCCGCACGGCCGCTTGGCATAGCCAATAGGTCTCGCTTTTGGGACCTTATAAGTATTTAGTTATGCAACTGTTCCATGGCTAAACACTTATATGGTCCCAAAGGCGAGACCTATTGGCTATGCCAATGCTTGTTTTAAATGCAGCTCCTTTTCTTTAAAAGAAAACTGATTGCGTTTAAAAAAAGAAAAGTTTTATCATTTTTTAAGAGCAGGTAGTGGTCCATGGAACCACTGCCAGCTCTTAAACGTTTTTACAATCATTTCCAAAGGGGAAGGGGTCCGTGGGGACCCTTTCCCATTTGCGAATGGGTTACCACCTACTTGAAGGAGGTGGTAAAATGCTAATGTTTTGCGACCTCATTAACAGTCGCAATACATTCATACATACCATTAGGATTCGCTTTTTGGAAGGGACTCCCTAAACACGCCGCTTCCAAATACCTAATCGCAAACCCATTGTGCGATTCACAACAAGTTCGCGAATCGCAAAATGGGTTTTGATATATGCAAAAAGCCTTTTTTGCATTGGCAAACGGGCCCGATTTTTGCGAACGCAAATTTGGTTGATACATGTGGCCCTTTAAGAATGATTTATCCCTGTACAGTCTGCCTGTGCAAAAACTAAAACTTGAAGGCTATCAGGCTAGTTCCATTTCAAAACCATGAAAAGACTCAATCATTGCTCACTGCACAGTCTTCTGATCTCATACTTATTCAGATCCTTCTGTTTGGGTTTAGGGGAGGGGCGCTATTCTGTTTCTACCACCTCCCTGGAATGCTATACACCTGTTCCTGCGCATGTAAACAAATCTACTGTAATTAAAAGGCTTAAAAATGGGGATTTATCAGTACTAGCGTATTTACTTAACGGCAAATATACCTTGCATGGAGTGTTTAAGTTTTTCTATAGTGCTTTGATAACCTTGAGCAACCGCGGCCCAAGCAGGTAAGAGCTGTGGTACAGTGGGGCTGATTGGGGAGAGGGGGAAATTAGACGGATGACAATGAAAGTTAAATAAATAATTAATGTTCCCTCGTCATCATCCTTTGAAATCCCCCCCACCCGGCCCCACCGCTCTTACCTGCACGGGCCGTGGCTGACCTCCCTCAAGTGTTTTGTCAACCCCTTATCAATAACAAAAATAAATACAAATAGCTCTAGTTTACAGTTTTGAACACTCCGGGTTATCTAGGGAGCTACGTTTCATTAATTATGCTTTTACTTCAGTGGTGTACCCATCATCAATATATAATTGAGTGCTGCTGTCCCGCGTTTTGTCATATGTGAAGTACATTCTACCATTCTTGAAAATGTAAGCTGCTACAATGCTGCATTATGTAAAGATAAAGAGCATATCGCCAATTTACCTGGTGCACACAGACATTGCATTTGTCACAAAAAACCATTTCATTTCCATCTTCTCCTTCTGGTGATCGACACACATCGCAAACTACATCCTCATCATATTCAATTCCAAGACCCTCTTCCGTCTCAATTGCAATGTTCATATTCTGATAGCACGTCATCTCAAGCTCTTCCATAACCTTCTCCATGGTAGATTCATCTAAGTTTGGAATGTCTGCAGAATAAGGCAGAAACAAATATTTCATTTTAATAAAACAAGCATAAATATGAATATTGCAAGACAAAGGTGGAAAAATTCACCTTATACAAGGTGAGCTTAAAACCTGTTGGGATGGAAAAGTTCTCTGCATGGTAAAGAAGTGTACCCTGCCCTAAGTGCTCTACTGTACTGTTGCCTGGATCCCTATGGCAGACTTTTTTTGGTCATGGGTCATGTGTGTGTGCCATGGCATAGGCCTGTCTCATGGATTACGGTCTTGTTGGACAAGGGAGAGGCACCCAATGCTCTACTCTCATTAGTGGAAGGCTACCACCTTCACCAGCAGTTAGGCAACACGAGTGCATTAGTAGCAGCATACGGTAAAGTGTTAGTAATAGTGAACAGGAACATTCACCCTGTCTCACTGGAGTGATGCCCACAGGCTCACTCATATTTTAAAATGTTATACTGCTGTGTGCTTATCTCACCCTTGACCTACATGAAGTAGATGTGAAGTGCTGCACAGCATAGGAGTACTGACTCCACATAGGTTATGTGTGTGCCTGGGAAGGGTTCAGGGATGGAGCAGTACTGAGGAGTGCATATGTGGCTAGTACATGTACAGGGTATATGTATGCCTGAGAGGAATACATTACATGAGATGGTCAGGGCTGTGGAGTGCATGCGCAGGGAAAGCATGTGCTGGGTGTACCTTTGCGTGCGTGATATACAATACATTAAGAGTGAAATGTTGTGAAGCGCACATAGTGAGTGTGTGCTAGTAGAGTGTTTCTTTTAAAACAAGCACACCCTGGTTGAATACAGGAATGCTTCACCTCTGAACAGTGCTTTCTGACTGTGTGTGCTCACTGCAAGTGAACATGCAAGGGAACAAGGCATAGAGATATCAGTGCTGGACAGTAAGTGTGCTGTGAGTATACACTGAGTAAATGTCCCTGTAAGAGTGCAATATATGGAGGAACCTGGGTTCCATTTTGGGAAGCCCAAGCCTGCCTGGTGAAGACATGAGGAGGAGAGTAATCCCCCTGGACAGATTTGTGGATTGCTGCATTCCTGTGAGTTGGGAGGGACACACACTGGAGGAAGGGGTGAGACTCCTTTGCTCTTTGGTTCAGTGATAGATCACAAGGAAGGTGCCTAGAAAAATATCAGGAAGGTAGATGAGGCTGATAAGGGAATCATAAAAAGTAGAGTTGGGAGCCTGGGATTAACCTTCTGATGCATATATCACTGTGGCTGAAATCCAGGTGTGAACTCTAGCCACGCCCATGAATTGTGTAGTGGGTCAATCAGCTTCAGAGTCATGCCTGTTGTGAGACATCTTTCATGAGGAAAGAAGAAAGAGAAGAAACAAAAGAAACAGAACCCCAACATAAAACATCAAAGACTCATACCCTAAATCACATTTGGTCCCTGGAAAAGGACTATAAGAAGGGAAGGCTGAGTCCCCAAAAAGTTGTTATCTGCCATGCAGACAGGCGGGCTATGTGGGTAGGGGGAAGCTCTGCAAGACTTTTGCCTGTGACCAGGACTTCAGGCCATGCTGGGCGGGAAGCACCAACCGCACTGTGGTGACAACCTATGCCAGAGGGGAGGTCGTCGACGAACTGAGTCTGGCCCAGGTGTGCACCACTTGTGACTACCAAAATCGTCGACACCGTATGCCAGAAGGGGTCACCATAGTGAGGGTGATCACTTAAGGATAGTTTGCAAACGTATTGCGATTACCGGGGAAACCCCGTATGCCAGGAGGGGCTGCCGGGACTACTTTGACCTAGGGTTCGGGTCGTTGCCTGGACCGAAGGAGAACTGCTGTGGCCAGCAGGCCGAGCCTGGCATGCTGTGATCTGCACCTGACGAAGCCACTGAGATGCCATCGTGGACGTCACACCCTCGTTGGAGCTCCAGTCGGGAGCCGGAGGATCACAATAGCATCCCCTTACCTCTGCTGGGGGTAGGGGAAGCAACTTACCTTTTGTGCCTACTGAACAGCAGCGGCTCCGATCACTGGAAAACGCACAGAAGCACTACTCAACAGAAAGAGCCTGAGCCGCTGGGTAATGCTGTGTCCATAGCGGGTGGCTCAACTTTGCTATACATGATCCAGACTTGGGAGCGCCCAAGGAGAAGGCACTCGCTGAACACTGCCATACCACCAGAGTGGGCAAAACTGAAATTGGGCCTTTAGGCCCCGGGGGACTTGCTGCTAATGGTGCTGCGACACCAAAGACACATTCCTAAAGAATCAAAGGGCGAACTCTAGAGTATGGCCTAATAGTCAGAAATACCAGGATGTGGCCAGCAGTGAATGGGGAATAACCCCCAACGTGTTACAAGGAGGATGGTGGGACAAGAATTTGCCTGATAACTACTACTGGCCTGACCTCAAGGGGGATTGTTTTATTGCTTCTGATTGTTGTATACCTTTGCATATGAAGAGTTAGAAACAAATTACTCCCTTTTTTTAGTTTCTTAGATCAACGAGTTCTGGACTGGAGACTGATTTATTGCGTGTACTGTTTGCATTTTGAGTTAAGAGTCATGTTCACTGACTTATCTACATTCCCCACCCCCTGAGAGGGAGCCTTGACTGCTCAACCACAGCTACCAAGGAGAGTCAAGTGCAGAAGGGGTACTTGGCCGAGTTGCTCAGGACCCATAAGCAGGCCGGGATCCGGGATACCAGGAGTAAAAGGCATCAACCACCACGGTTGGGCCCAGTAGCCCCTGTATGCCCTGTGGCCCTCTAAAAGGGGTTATCAATAAACCTTATTAGCATTACACTAACTAGAAAAATACACTTTAAAAAAGTCTAAAGAATGCCTCATTTTCATCATCAATATAGAGTGGCTTTGAGGAAGCCCCAGGTACAAAGGCTCTTAGATTTATGGTTATGTTTGAGAGGCACAGATAGAAAAAGGGGCTGCTTAACCGGGTCTGTTGGCTGAGTGAACACATGCGTCCACTCTAGGGGCGTGTGTTTAACGCTCATGGTCACAGGTTCAAATCCTGGCGGGTCCACTCAGCCCTGCATCCTTCTGAGGTCGATAAAATGAGCACCACTGAGTTGCGTAACAATAAACATCTGTTATTCAGTGTCAAGATACCCTTCTGGTTGAAGGTGCGCTTTACAAATACACGTTATGTTACCTTCAAGTGCCTTAAGTTCACCTGAATTTCATTTTTTTTCATTTTGATCCATGTTAAAAGTTGCAATACTCATTTTGCTCACCTCTGGGATGTCAAGCTAATGCTACTTTCCTCTTCTTCCTTCCATGACAGAAGCTACAAGGTAATCTTCGTTTACAGCTTGGGTTACAACACCGGCCCCAGAAAATGTCATTCTCCGTCTTGAACAGTGCAGAAAATATGCAACAGTGGAAATGCTAGTGTTCCCAAGCGATGATACGAGCAACTGCAGAGGAGTTCATCCTCCTATCTCCATAGAGAATAATTAGAGTAGAAGATGTAAAGAGATGTAAGCATTTGGGAGCAGCAGCTAGGACTGACTGCTAAGGAGGACATGCTGAAGTACTGATATCCGACGGCAGACTGGAAGGATGTAGACGGTATGTGGGAATCTTTACACAACTTGGCATCGAAATAATCAGGGAATTTTCATTACAATTTAGTCAATATAACCATCATGAGGCTGAGAACATGTAATATCGGGTAGGGATAAGTCTAATTGAATAGGGAATGTAGGGATAAGCAATTAAATATGCTTGGAGTTTTCCTAATGTCCATTTTGTTGGATATTACTGTGCTGTGATTACCATAAAAATTACAATCATTCAGATACACAAGACTTGCAGTACATAAATGTAGGTATGTTTGTGTGTGTGTTTCTAGGAACCAGGGCATGGAGCTGCATCTATAAACAATACTCCCCCTAGAGAGGAGTCTCTCTGACAGGGTGATCTAACTCTTAACACCTTTTTTGAATGAACATAGGAAGTAGCAAGGATTGAGACACCACCCGGTTCTCCTTTGCGCCAAAGAGGTATGCGGAGTATTCTTCTTGGGGCTTCGATCTACCTCCGTGTCCTTCCCAAGATATTGGGTGCATGACAAGGGTTTATAGTATCATTCTACTAAAGGACCTCCCAGAGATGTTACTGGACATTCCAGTGGAGTACGTACGTCCGCTTTATTCTGGGAGAGGGAAGAAGGAACTTGCTGCTCAACAGGGGATGTATCCCAGGTGGAAGCAGGAGGAACGCGTCATGAGAGCAGGTCTGTCTACAAAGAATACAACACCTCTTGGCCATCAAATAATTGACAATGGAAATTGTAGGAAAATTAGAGTATTTTGAGTAGATTGGGATCCCAAGTTTCAATATGTGTCTTTGGAATTTTGTGAAGTGACTAGCCCAACAATCTGAAGAGAGTGTGTATTGTATTGTACCCCTCGAAGTGAGTCAAAAATTGGTGCGCTAACTTGTAGAAACATACATCATGGAATAACAATTTGGGGGTAAGCTGGAGGTAGGGCTGTAAGAAAGTGCCCTTTTTTTACATGGTTGCCTCCACTTTTTGCTAAACTGCTGATGTACGTTGACTGTGTATGCCCTGGGCTCCTGCCAAACAGGTACCCAGGGCCTATGATCTTTCCCTACAACTGCATTAAAATGAAAAATAAAACAATTGGCACTCTCTGGCCACAAGTCAGCCCCTTGTAAATGGTACCACAGGTACTGGGGGCACTGTGGCCAGGGAAGGCCTCTAAGGGCTGCAGCACTTATTGTGCCACCCTTAGAGGCCCTGTACCTTTACACATACACACATACACAGACACACACACACTGCCTTTGCAGGCCGCATGCTTTGGTGCAGAATAAAGTGAAGAGTCGACATGGCACACATCCCTGTGTGCCATGCATACAACCCACTGCCCTGGCATGGATCAGCCACCCCTCTAGCTGGGTGCCCTATACCAGTGGTGAGGGTACTGGTTCATGAGCCCTGTACCTCTACAGTGTCTAAGTCACTTCTTAGACATTGTAAGTGCAGTAATGCCATTAAGAGTATATGGTGCTGGAAGTTTGTCATTACAAACTCAACAGTACCATAATGGCTTTACTGAAAACTGGGAAGTTTGGTATCAAACTTCTCAGCACATTAAACCCTCACTGATGTCAGTGTGGGTTTTAATGGAAAATGCACACAGAGGGCATCTTAGAGATGCCCCCTGAAAAATGACCTAACACTAGTGTCCAGGCGGAGTGGCTGCTCACCAGCTGCCACCACCAGACATGTTTCTGGACCCCTGGGTCGAGAGCCTGCTGCTCTCGGAGGTCTGAAATAATGCACATCCTGGGATGAGGTGCCAAGCCTCCTCCCCCAGGATGGGCAGGGTCCACTAAGGGGAAGCTTCAAAGGCTTGCAGCCTTTGTGAGCTTCCCCAGGCCTTTTGCTGCTTCTAGCAACTGGCCCCCACCGGTTCTGACCCCCACTTTGGAGCAGGAGAATCAGCTGGAAAACAAAGTGAGGAAGGTAGGTGTGCCCACCTTTGCCAACAGCACCCCTCAGGTAGGGGAGGCAAGGTGAAGCACAACTCCAAGGCCCCGCCATCTTAAAAAACCAGAGAGGCATATTCTCCCCTCCCACAAAAGGGTGGCATAATAGGTGGTGTACCCACCCCATGGAGGGACCCATTGGTCCCAACCTTTACTTACCTGTAACACCCCTAAATCTAGTATTTAGGGGCACCCCTGAACCTTGGCTCCTCAGACAAGAAACAACCAAGAAGAAAATAAGGAAGAACGAACAGCCGTGTGGAAGCTAAGAAGAGGAGGGCCCCCACTGACTTGGCCCTAGCCCTACCGGCCTGTCCCCACCTCGAACCCGCAGAAGCAAAACTCCAGTGTGCCCAGCAGCCAGCAACCTCAAGAATCCCAAGGACCTGCCCTGCCTTCCACAGAAAAGTCTGTCTCCTGTGAACACCGGATTTGTTCACCCACAGACTCTGGCTTCAGCCAAATCCACGAGTCTGCACCACTCTGCACCCGTCAGTCACAGCCCGAGTTAGAGTGGCCCAACACCACGAGGACGTCTCCCTGGCAACCCTGACCTCATATCTGGTGATCTCTGACCTGCCTTGAATCTCCCAGAGAAGACTGCAGCCTCTTTCTGGAGGATGCCCACCAACTGCGACCAGAGCTTGCAGATAAACCAGACTCCTAAAGAAACCCCTGCACCCGAAGTCCCACGGCCTTGGGTAGCCCAACTGACGGTGTCCCATCATCCCCAGGCATCCCAACTTACCTCTCCAACCAGTGGTCACCTCCAGAAGATCTCCGTCCCCGAGCCTGCAGTCTTTTTTTGAAACCGGAGAAACCCATTGAAACCAACAGGGTACCTGACGCCAAAACAGCACCCTGCACACAGCCGCCCCTGCGCCGCTGTACTTTGGGCGCTAACTCGGATCCCCATTTGCCCTGAGCCTAACACCAGTAGCTTTGCTCCCTCAACACAGTGGCCTGCTTGTAAGCCATTGGATAATATTGGGCCTCACCACTCTGCACCCAGCCACCCTAGTGCAGCTGAGGGTGCGTTGAGAGTGCATCATTTACCCTGGGGGCACCCTTGTTCTAACCCCAGAAACTCAACCCCAAAGACCAAGTATTTACCTGTTAACCGATACCTTCATTTCTCTCCATAGGAATACACTGACTGTTTTTCTTGTCGTGTTTGGAGTTAAATTGTATGAAAACCTGAAAAACTACAACTGTGCAAAACTGATTTTACTTACCTTTTCTCTAGGAAATGTCCCAGTGTGATATCTAGGCATGTCACACAGAGTAGAAAAAGTTACTTAAAAAATAATCTGAAAAGTAACTAAAAAGTAATGTGAACAGTTATTTCGATATTTTGACTTACCCGTACTGCAATCAAACTGCATTTGAACCTGCATTCAATTGTAAACACTGCATAAGATTTTGCAAAGCATTTATTTCACTTACCTGTGTCAGGCTTGGCTTGGCTCTAGAAATAAAATAACTTAACAATATTTTTATACAAACACAATTGGTCTGGGTTCAGTCTTTGAGTGTGTGACATAATTTGCTGATTGAGTGTGTGCAACAAATGCTTAATACTACACTCTGATAAAGCCTTACTGCTTGCCCGCACTACCACAAATAAAGAGTAAGGTGCTATCTACTTTTACCTCTGCCTACCTCTGGGGTTCCACTGGACTCTGTGCATACCATACCTCCTTTTGGTGTAGTATATACAGAGCCAGCTTCCTACAAGGGGCTAGACATATAGCCCAACACCACTTCAATTCAGATATTTTTTCTGTATCGTTTCCCAAAATTTCCTATGGGAAAACAACATTTTGAGGCCTGTCTTTCTTCAGCCTCAATCTCCCCCCCTCGCTCCCCGACAGACGCCACTAAAACCTTCCAGGAAGGAGCTAAGTTTAATGAACTTTTTGATTTGTCACTCGCACCAAAGTTATTAGTACAAAAACTCTTCCTATGATAGACCTAAGTAGAACTACACACACTGTGGCAATATGAATGTATGTTTTTCCGCATCATTTTTTTTTTTAAAGTGATTGGACGCGATCCATTTATTAGATCCTAAGTTTAGGAATTTGCACACTGGTCTCGCCAATTTACTTTTAGGGTTCTGCGTCTGGGGACATGCACAGTCTTTAAAACAACTGTCATCAGCATGTGGGAGTGGCCCCTAGTTAGACTCTGCATGTCATTTCTAGAGTGCAGATGCACGGCGCCACCTACTGGCACACAGAGGTACTGTCGAAAAGTTTCCTGATCCAGTTTGAGGCCTGAGGAATATTTAAAAGGTGAGGACTCTGCGGGCAGAAGTCTCCATCAGAAAGGTATGATAAAAATATTTTGATGACGTTAAGAAGAAAAGTAATAAAACAATTTATCAAAAAAACCTACGGTTTAAGTGACCATTAGGTGACGGAATACTTAAGGTCAATGTGCAAAAGGGGTTGTTTGCAGGGCCTGGCTCCTGCCTAATGCCCAGGGGCGGCCAACCCCCGCTGTGCATGTGCCCAACCAGATGCGATGCAGCAAACCCTTTTTCTCCAAATAATTTTTGTGTATTACGTTACTTCGGTACCACAACAAACAAAAAATGTAAATCACTGGTGATCTCTATGGACCCCCACAACGTGGACCTGGGGAGAAGGTTTTCACCCTGCACCCTTATTTGCACTTTTTGACTGTTTTCTAGGACTCAGAGACAGAGTCTTGGACTCCTGTAATGACAGCCGCAACATTGGTTCTGATGTGTGCGGGCAGCCAATCAGAAGAAACCACAGCACTAAACTGGCCATCTGGAGAAAAAAAAAAATCCTCAACCAATTAGGTTTGAGTATTAATTGTTTTTGTTTTTAATTTCAGCATTGCCAAAGTCCCAGTGCGCTGATACTATATTACTTCACCCTATTACTCCAGTGAGTTAGCGGTGCAAGTTACAGTTTCAGTGGCGGCTGCGAGAAGGCAGAAACAAATGGTAAAAACTAACATTTATGTTTCTGTTTCTCGCACTGCGAGAAAGCAGAAGTGCCTGGCCTGTGTGCCTGGTTGGGGGCGGGCGGGTGGGCTGTCTTGCTCGAGGGCAGGGGGGAGTGACTTACCCACTGTTGTGGATACTGACTGTTTGGTTGGCCCCAGGGCCGAACAAAGCAGTCATGCATACTTCCCCTTTTTCTCTATGTAGGCTGCTGCATGCAGTCTACATAGAGAAAATGGCCTGCCTGGGGCGCTCTCCGCTGCGCCTCACCGATCACAATGCTGCCATTGCAGTGTTGTGATTGGCTTGGGTAGGGGAGGGAAGCTGCCTGCTGGCTGCTTCCTGTTCCTGCAGCAACAACACGCGGACCCAGCTGCCGCTGCACCGCTACAGGGTGACCAGCCAGGAGCGGAGGCGGTGCGGTATCCGGAACTCCCGAGTCCCGGTAGTAAGGTACGTTTTATTTTAATTTTTTTATTCCCCACCTGCGAGCCCGCCCCTCCCTACCGTGAGCATGGCGGTCGCCGCTAAAAATCACAGCATTTCTGCCTCTTGAAGCGATGGGATCATCTGAAGCAGGGAATGATCAATAATGTCTGCTGCACACTCCTGAATACCCTACCCTGTGCTGTGTCCTGCTTAAAGTGCTGTGCACTGTCATGGGGACAGACAGTCACTTTAGATGGAATGACAGAAGTAAGTGGCTTTAGGGACTCAGAGGCACCCATGAATCCACCAATGAGCACACTGCCAGGAAAGCGTTAGTCTTTAGATTAGGAAAGAATATTCACACCATTGTTCTTTAATTATGGGGAACAGATTTCTCTGGTTGCTGTCAGCATAGGCAGAGTATGGGCTCTCTGAAGAGGAGTGCCAGTAGGAAGCGACAGCATAAGCACGGTATAATCTCTCTGAAGGGGAGCACCAGGAAGCAGCGACAGCACTGGCACAGCATGGGTTCTCCGAAGGAAGCAGTGACAGCACAGGCAGAGAGAGCAAAGGCTCTCTGAAGGGATTAGATGGATTTGGCTCGATTTTGGGCCAAGAGACCCCAGGTAACCTCGTGCCGAGCCAGAGCCACCCATGTGGCCCGACCCTTCAGTGGTTCAGCTGCTTTTATTTCTATACATTATTGTAGTGCTACGTTACACTCTGGGCTTGTGCTGGAGATGACATTTCTTTTTTTAGGTGATAACTGATACTGGGGCCGGTCTGTGTCTGTAGAGGAGCTACGAGGCATGAGCTTAGACGACAGGAAACCTGTTGAAGTGCCCCCTTTCTTTGCTGACCTTCAGAAGGCCTGTTTGTTTTTGACCTGTGGGAAGTAGGTATGCTAGTCATATTTGACATTTGTAAAGCTGTTTACACCAGTTTAAGGTCATCCCAGCGTGCTGAAGGGGACTCGAATTTTAGAAAAACGTATGTCTTTGTTCCTAGTTTCCGAGAAAGTTGGGGGGAGGGGCCGCTCGCCTCGCAGGAACTTTGCATGCTCTTTTGTGTACATCAGGGCCCAGGGTAAAAGTATGTGCATCATACATCGTCCGCGTGCCCCTCAGATTCCACCTACTCGATCCCCCTGGGCCTGGCCTCGATTGATAAACTGTTTTAAAGGAAGCACAATCACTCTTGCTTCCAAAACGGGATCTAATTTACATTCCGTTTTGGAAGCAAGAGTGATTGTGCTTCTTAAACAGTGTATTATGTTCATCACCAAAATTGCAGTTTATCTCACACTGCAAGGCCTTGTACGAAATTGTTTGTTGTTGGTAGTTCTTTGCTGTGATTTGTGCTTGTCCGATAGCGGTGCTGAGCCCCAGTGATGCGGTTATTATAAGGGGGTGCTTCTCACACTTCCCTGCCCTTCTGAGGATGACAAAAGGCTGGTGGTGGTGCAGCGATGCCAATGTGCCCACTGTACGTATAGACAGATGGCGAGTTCAGGATGGAAACACAGAGCATGATAGATGGCACAGACAGACAGCAGCCGGATATAAAGATGGGAAGGCAGGCTGCTACAGAAACCAATTGAGGCACAGAGAGGACAACCACGTGAAAGGGACCCCGTTCTAGTCACAGCCCCCCGAACTGAGGTGCTGGATTGGGCGGCAGTGTCAGATTCTCTCATTTCTCGCCAGTGGGCGGCCTAAGCGGCCATCTGACAAGCTCAATGAGGGTGCACACCAATGTGTCTTTTGTGACTTTCTCTTTGATGCAACTATATTGCATTTGCACATAATGAAGGACATAGCTGAGATGGTCGCAATCATTTATTTTTAAAAATAGAACACCAGAAATAAAGAATGCAAAAGGAAAATAAATGTTTTAATCAAGTCCCAAATGTTTATAGTGAGAGGAAATTTGCATTAGGGTGACATGCATGGCAGAGGTTGGTTCTCCTGTCCGCGATCTGTATTTCAATGGGCAGTAAAACTTCATGCAGACCGACTGAATGTTTTAATTTGAATGAAATGTATTTTTTTTGTTGAAGAAGAGTCTTGCAAAGCCGTATTGCTAGTTGATTTCTTCCAGCTACATTTCAAAATTTGGTGTGGGCCTCCCAGTGCATTTGTTTTGGGGAGGATGGCAATAAAAATCGGATTTGGGGTTATAGATTAAGGGAGAACTTAGAGTTAGAAGTCTGGACTCCGCAGTCACAGCGGGAAAGGCACCTAGGAGTTACTGATGGGGCAAAAATAGAAGGGGCATCTAAGCACAAGGGAGTGCAAACAGGATAACCATAAAAGGTGCTTACTGGGGCACAGATAGAAGCCGTATAAGGGGGTGGTTAATTGGAGTGGAAGGACGGAGAGATGTGGCATCAGAAACTGAAGGATGGTTTATCAGGGTGCACTTAAAGGAAATGTTTGGTGTGCAGGTTGGAGATATTACACAGCATCTGCATCAGCATCTGAATACTGATGGCCGTGGTTAGCTGAGCTCTGGTGATTGCCAGAGGGATTTAAAACATGGTGAGGAGGACCACCGAGCTCCCCTTTTGGCGGTCAGGCTCGCTCACTAGGCTCACTCACAACTGGGCACTCACCCTGAACTTTTACGCCTCACCACTTTCAAATGTCACCAGCTGCCACTGACCCCTTTAAACCCACCGAGCACCTTTGTAAATGCTAATGTCTCAAAAACAGCTAAACATATTTACAACAAATCACAAAAAAACACGCTTTATGAGTAAAGTTATAATTTTGTGCCATATTTGGTGTAATTCCATTCAGCTATTTTTTCCTGTATTGGAAAATTAAAATGGGAAACCGCACTATTGGGTCCTCACCTTTCTTGGGGCTCGGCTTGATGAAGCACTGCAAAAATTTCCACGAAGGAGCCACAGTGGATGAACTTTGTTTGGAAAGTTTAGTGCAGATTCGGCAAATGGTGCCAAAGTTACTAAAAAACAAAAAATGCCTTTCCTATGGAAATAGTGTATACCTTGGAGGGAAGTGTGGTTGTGCATTTTGAAAATTGTATGGTGCCCATGTTAAATAGCTGTAATAGAGTGGTATAGAGAAATTCTATGTAACAAGAACTTTTATAAGATGTGGATGTTTATTTCAAGAACTTCACTGATGATTTTGAGGCACTGCATATTGTTGAATAATGTAGTCTGTAGGGGTAACCCACTTAGAGGGGGGTTAACTCTTTTGGGACTGTAAACATGGTTCTAAGGCTGTATGCCATTGTTCTCATCTCAGGAATGTGTGTGGTGTATTTTACAGTTACAGGCGGTTGTCCATAGTGCCTGACAGAAGGTGTCTTATCAGTGGCAAATGCCTACTTGTCCACTACTTGATTTAACATTGGGGGTCATGTAAAGTCTTTCTGAGGGTGATCCCGTTAAGGTGAATAGAGTACAACCTCTTTTTGGAGGGTGCTCAAGGTTTAACAAGCATTTGCAATGCAATCGGTCTCGCCTTTGGCACCTTATAAGCATTTATCCATGCAGCACATTATCCTGGGTGCTGCAACCGTTGGCTCAAATTAAGCAAAGGGAGAGTGTAGCAACAAGGGAGGAACGAGAAGCCTGGAGGGAGAGTGTAGCAACAAGGGAGGGACGAGAAACATGGAGGGAGAGGAGAGCAGCAGTGGAAGGACGAGGGGCCTGGAGGGAGAAGAGACCAGCATAGAAGGAAGAGAAGCCTGGAGGGAGAGGGGAGCAACGAAGGAGAGACGAGAAGACCACTCTAGTGCAAGAACTTAAAATGGATTCCTGTGCAGCTACAGGCATTCTGACACACAAACTCCATGCACATCCTACTGCATATACGTAAGTTACACACACAAGCATCACCCATGCCGCACGTGGATGGATCAAAGGACCCTGTTATAGAAAAATGACAGAACAATTTAAAAACACAGAAAACAACTCTTTCTGTAAAAAGGCGTGCCCTGCCACTATCATCTGTTCCTACCACCACCGTCCAGTAAACTAACAGTAATCGCACTCAGAAAAGGAGAAGGCACTGATGTGCCCCTCCAGGGGAGCCCCCTCTACCGAGCCATGCAGGGGACCTTTTCTGTCCACCCTCCTCGTAAATGCATCGACGCTCCTCGCATATGCTGTTCTCCCACTATTCCGACATGTGAACTAACCTCACTAACATACCCAAATCGGTCTCTGGACTTTGCAGCTCTATGGTTAAGTATGTTGTACTCGTAGGGTTTCATGTCCCACCCGTATTTTTAAGTAGTGTCGCACAAACAAAACACGAGCACATAAAATGAAAACTAACACTGTGAGCAGTTCACAAGTAGCAGAGAAGTGGAAAAATACAAAAACATGGGACATTGGAAACAAGGGTTGATTTAAAGTATAATAACATTAACCACTCCAGATATATTGTATACGTTCTCATACCACTAACGAAAGTAAACTTGCATTTGCTTTAAACAAATTAAGGCCTTTATAATTAATTACAGCAAAGTATACTCTGCTTTTGGTCGTTGCAACATCAATTCAAAATCATTGTTTATTTAAGCACACCCAGAGTTGGACTGATCTGCGGTTTACTGTGAAAGTGTTAAGAAGCCGATAATCGACACTGGTTCCATATTTTTGAAGCAGTGCATTATCGAAGATGTCCCTCAGCCCGGAAAGGCAGCAGGCGCACGCCGTACCTTACCGTTGCAGAAGGTGTTCAGCGCGTTTGAGTTGCATACTTGGGGGAGGTCGGGCAAGCTGTGTTCCATGGCCCCTTGCGCCGCGGCCAGCAATTCCTGCTGCTCCCTGGCTCTCTCAAACAAGGGCTCGGCGAGCCCAATCCGCCATGATACTTTAAATTGTAAGCCGAAGCTTCAAGTCCAGATGTCCCAGCCGCAAAATACTTCTGTGCTGGCAGAATTGGAAGCCCTGCGAGATACGGCGGCCCCGGCCAGCCTGTCTCTGCGATCTGACTCTGAGCACAGGAAAGGCGGGCGGCCTGCTGGGGAGGCAAGGGGGTGGGAGACGGACACCAGCTCCAGACTTCCGGGAGGGGCCTGAGAGCTCGTGCAGCAACAGCCCCGCAACCATATGTGTTTTGGGTAATTTATTTGTCACGCATGCGCAAGACAAAAAACAAGTGCAAATTAACCCAGCAAATCACACAACAAACAAGCATTTAAAATGCAATAGGACTCATTTACGCGAGACCTATTGCATTCAAAACGGAACTGCAGGCGTCCAAGAAGGCACGATTTGGAGTGGGGGGGGGGGGGGGGGTGAGGGTTTGGGCCTGATAAGTCACGGACTGCGGGAGGAACTAAATAGTTTTTAAAGTAAAGGGGCTGATAGCCATGGAAGGATACAAATCAGAACATGGCCGTCAGGAGGAGGGACTAACAAGCCAAAAACCAGAAGGCAGCATTTACGATCTAAGCCAATCCAAAAGAAAAATCCTACCTAATCCTGTGCAGAGACTGCCATCATTACTGAAAAAGCAAGTGCCCAAGACCCAGGGAGCTACCCAGAGACCTGAAAGAGGTGCTTGAGGCACCCCACGATGGTGGTGCTCTGCAAATGCACTGCAGAGAAGACCAGGAGCGTCGGTGGCCGATAGGCATGGAGTGAAACCCGGGCTGACGTCCCTGAAAAGCAGAAGGTAGCCCACACGTCTGTGGGAGGCAGCAGCCCTGACGAACGTGCGGTGTAGTATGGCGCAGTGGATCGGCACAAAGGCCTGGAGCATTGGGGACAGTGTCTATAACTCATGAGCCAACAGATCTAGGCAAGATGCAGTGCAGGGGAGCAACTCTGGCCTTCCGGCTGTGTCTGGGAGAAAAGACTTTGTGCTTGAGGTGGCCCTCTGTCTGCTGAGGTGAGGAGACGGAGGCTGGCACCAGAAGGACAACTACAGTGTTTGAAGCCCTTGGAGGACGATCACCAGGCCCATGTGAAGTCTACGAGGTGAAAATGCCTGGAGCACACTGGGAAGAATCGCAATTGAGGCAGTCTATACTGTGGAGCACCCTGGCCTTCAGTACCCCATCAATATCTTCCCAACCAAATGTACACAGATCTTTCGCTACATATGCATGATAAAAAACACGTACACATATTCTGTCAAGTAGAATGCTCTTAATTTGCCCATGCACAGAATAGGATGTCGGTGTAAGGTCACTTAGCGGGACTGATCTCTTGAACTCACTGTACCAAAGATCGTCAAATGTGTGAGTCAGAACTCTTTTTCCACACATGCACAATGTATTTTTCTACGTCTTTAAAGTCACATTCTTCTCCTGTCTCTGCAAATCCCTTTTAGAAACTTAACAGGTTCAGCAGTTAAATGTCCAAGCTTTGTTACAATTTTGCTCAGTGTTATTACCCGTAAGAATATGTGCCTTGATTTGATAAGAACACTGGGTATCTCTGGGTCAAGTTTCTTGTACAAAATATGAAATGGGATTAAGTGTCTTTTCTCGCCTGTTCCAGAACGTATCCATAACTCTGACCATCCTTGACTTATGAACATTGCAACAAATCTAAGTAGCACAATAATAACATCTGTGTCATTTGACAGTACAATAACTCGTTAGTAAACATTTCGAACAGCCCACTCAACATGTGACACAACACGAAGGTCAGCTTCCTCCAATTTGCTGTTAAGTTCTTGAACAATATGGCACATACCTTTTGAATATATCTCTGCAGGCACCAACTCCTCATTGACAATCATTCCACTTGCAATAATTGGAAATTGAGTGTTCACTGAAGCATCAGCAATGTTTTGGAGAGTTAATATCTCCAAGTTAATCTTGTTCAATGTTGATGACCCGAATTTATCAAGCTGCACAGGTATAGGTGTCGAAATTTTGATACAGGCAAGGTCAATTGTTCTACTTGTAGAAATTCGTCTGACTCCTTCACATTCTCTGACAGATAGTTCAAGATAACGGTCAAAGAAAATGTGCAGTTCTTGCAAGGTGCACACTGACTTTGATATTTGTAGAGCAGTCTGAACCACCTCTTCCAAGTTTTGCACGGATGAAATCTTGACTATTCGGAAATGTGACATATAGTCCACAACAGCAGTTTTCAATGAGGACACCTTTGCGAACTGAAATTCTTCAGGTGAAACATCACTTCGAACTCTTGTACGAGTTTGTACTTCACTGGTTTGGATGCAGCATCTCCATCAAATAATGCGTTTGTTGGTAGAAGATCATGCAACAGGTAGTCCTTGATAAATTCAGCCCTTTCTTTTTCTACATCCATCGCTCTATGTGCTTGTGAAAGCTGGTTTTTTGTAACCTATTTTGCAGTGGCCGGTTGGACGAAACTCTTACGATGGCAATTAAAGTGTGTAAGTTTAGCTTCAGTGATTATGTCAAACAGCATTTTTTTCTTTCAATACAAATTTCTCCTGCTTACGTTTTACGTACAGTTTTGATCCATGTTCCAGTAGACGTGTCTTTATATCACTATCCACATATTGTTTGGTCACAAAGCTGTGTAGCCGCACAGGCTCAGTCATTTCAAATTCAACTGCTGTAGCATGAAATGAAGGCTGTCAAAATGTTTATTAAAACGTTCCCCTCTCTTTCCCACAGGTTCGTGGTGAGGAAAAGTTTCACGATGGTCCATTAATTTTCAATTGGTCATCTCTCTGAAAACATTACCATGAAGTCCTTTCTATTTGCAAACTAGCTGCTGTTGAGCAACATATTCACTTGTATGTGTCTGACTAAATTCCCTTGGAGCTTTTCTGTGATCTCTGGATCATCTGTTCCAGTTTTATATCTGGAGCCACAGCATTGAACCTTCCTTCTTCGTCTTTCACCCAATGTCTTTTGATCAATTTTTTGTAGAGGTACAGTTTTCCCACCTCTAGCTTCTTCACTCTCTCCAAATACCAGGACCCATATCTCAGAAGGCTTATGTAATCGAATTTGCAAAACACAGTAATTAGTGACTCCCCAGTCTTCACACAAGCACAATGTGGATTTCTTTTTTTAGCGCTGTGTATACTGTTGCATAGTGTCACTTGAGATGGTATTACTGGTAAAAACCCCACCTTCTTCAGTGGGACGGTATTCTGGGAGATCAGAGAATGAAATCCAGCCCATGGAGGAACTGGCTTTTCTTCATCATTCGGTCCACACTGAATACGCAATATAAAAAATTCAATTAAATGAGCTTTACAGACTGCAGCACCAGGCAGAAGAAGATCTATGTCCTCGTCCTCAGCGACTTTGAAACTTTCTGGTAGACTGGAACGGGTTGATGGCTTGTAGTGATTTTGCCTACATTGGCAAGGCAGTTGGGTTATAAGTTTACAGCTTCGTTTGTTTATGCCTTCAGCGGACACAGCTTGTTTTCCAGCAGATACTTCATTGGTACAGTGTTGAAAAAGCACCATGGTAGTATCAAGTGTGCTGAATGTTCCGGACAAAGAAGAGCTGTCTTCAAAATCAAAATTATCAAGAGCAACAATTGTAAATCCTTTCCTGGTAAAGTAACTTGGAAGTGGTGTGCTGTTGGATTCACAAGACTTTATAGCATGAGCTGCTAACAAGTTCCTGCTCCGTACTATGTTATTATAACTTGTTAATACACCAATCCTATTCATTGAAGTGATTAGCTCTCTACGTATAGATTGCGTGGGCAGTCCTCATGTGTAGCAGAGTTTTCTTTTTGACGTGATGTAATTAATAAAACATGATTTGGAAAAGACAATACATTTGTCTAGCATGGTTTTACCTTCTTCTGCTTCACTTATATCTTCAAACCCATCATCAATGTTGTCGGCTTCTGTTCCGAACTCAAGAACTTTAGTATGCAACAGTTTTGCTTTGCTGATATTAAACAATGATTTACACATCAGGCATTCTTGTTGACGCCCATGATTTGCAGAGCTAGAGTATCACAAAATGGGTCATTAAGCCCAAATCTAAACTTTTCAGGACGTTTCTTAAAACTGTTCCTGCTAATTTTACTGCATCCTGTGATCTTATTTTAGCAGCAAGAACTTCACGGATCAAATCAGCTGAGAACACCATAGTGGCTCATTCTTTTTGTTACACCGACAGAAACGAATTCTGTCATTGTAAATTCTCACAAGAAAAATCATAATTTCATTACTATGGATCAATACAGTTTCATCAAGGTTGACTATTATTTCTCTGATCTCACTGAGTGTGAACCCACAGCCAGCACTAAAGAGTGGCTTTAAAACTTAATTTGCTTTTTCAAAGACAGCAAACTTAACTGAAGGCTGGGGGTTACGTTGCTGCTGGGAGCTCATCATACATTCATATTTTCAAATGTATGCATGCATGCAGTTTGGGTGGGCAAACAAATCTGCTGCAAATACATTCACCTCGCTGTTTAGATCAGCTACTCGGCTGAAAACTTAATCTTGGAAGAAACTAGCTGCAGATAAAAACTTGATTTTCCCGGCATATGCACTGCTGGCCCTCTCTAATCCATTGACCTTTCCCCTTAAAGCTTGGAGAGGAAGAGACCTTGCGCAGGCGCTGGGGGCGACTCATCAAACAATCCTAGCCCTCTAGGGCACTGAGAGGCTCCCAACGAAACTAGGGTGGCTCCTCCTGGGGATGGAAAAAATTACAATGACTTTGAAATGACAAGAGGATGCATTGGGGGAGGTCTGGCAGACGTTTATCTCACTTTTGTCGAAGGAATTCACAGTACTCACCTGTCCTAGGTATCTAAATGTGCTACGCTTGACTCATCCATAACCATGTTTCTATGAAGGAGACCCGCTGAAATCCAAGAACCACAGATACACAGATGCATAGGACTCTATGAACACCCATGGAGGGAGGGTTTAAGGTGGACAGGAATGAAGGGTGTTGAGTTCCTTTTTGTATATTAAAATAAACATTGCTAACAGTACTGACTGGCCGAACGTTGACGCTACGTCTGAGATTTTACTGATTGCAGATTTGTTTATGTTGCAACGAATAAACAAATATAAACCTGAAAAAACATGTTTGCCCTTTGAGACACAAATACTCTATTCTTTGCTCTTTCGGCAACCCCTTTGGCCCTTGTTCTGGCTAAGCCACAGATAACCCATTGAAGATCCTCTCCTTTCTGATCAGTTGCTGGTGGTGGACAAGGGGTAGTCATCGATCTTCTAAGTGGATAGGCATTGGGTTTGGTTGTCAACGCCTTCTCTGAAGAGTCGGATTCTTATTGTGATTCATTGATTCTGCTATTTATTCTTTTAAACTATTTTTCCCAGGCTTTTTTTCCATTTTATATGACTTGTAGCACTTGTTACAATGATAAAATATTTGATCCTTTTCACCCATTAGTTTCAATCTTTTATGAACTTCGTCTTGCGGTGTTTCTGCAGCATCTCACACTCTCTTCTGTCCAGCTGCAGTTGATGTTAGATTTTCTTTCCAATTAGTTTGGCATAGGACACATTTTTCTTTGTTGAAGTAGTCCCCAGATTTTGTAGTTAGCAACGCTCTGCCAGGAGGTAAAGATACTCTGCCACCACCTACTTCACTCATGTTTACAAATGTTAATCAACAAAAAACCTGAAACAAGAACAATATTAAAATAAATTACCAATATGATGGATAAAACACATTCTAGAGTCGCCATTTTGGAAAATGGCTAAAGGGTTGCTTTAAGGAGTTATTTGCTGTCTCTATAAGACTACTCGACCCCCAAAACATATTTTGACACAAAAATGAAGTATATAGGTATTATGGCTCCTGAAATATTACATCATCACTGCAACAAATCCGCCGGTTTTAAAATGTTGTCCAGAAAAATTCGTCCCTGATCAGCAATGTCTACCCAAGCTAAATTACTTCTCAAATGATACAAAAACACAAATCAAAAATATATATATATATATCTCAAGGGGCCAGGACTATTGATGACACTATGAGAATCTTCGCCCCGTGACAAAATACTAACACAGGGAAGGACAGACCCAGCTCCTCCACAGAAATGTATAAAAACTCAGGACAGCCAGTCGTCAAAGAGAACATCGAAAGTTCTCCTGTTTCACAGGTTAACACCAAACAAGATAAGCAGGCACCAGCTTAGATTATCAGAGGTACTGTAGAATTTGCTTTCTTCTCCAGCCTAAAAAAAAAAAAAAAAAACACAAGACAAAAGGAACCCTGCTACTGAACCAAATACACAGATATTGTATTATTGTGTTTGTATAACCTAACATGCTTCACCCACATAAGATAGAACCATGCATCCCCTGGACTGATAGAGCAGAGTCCGTTCCCCTTGAGCTGTTAAGCAGTATAGTGATTTTATATTTTCTTTTTAAATGAGAATTGAGTGGAGTACAAAAACTGTAATGGTGAAATTATGACAATAGAACTAGCGGACTTGGAAATGTATGTTAAAAACATACCCCAAACTGCCTGGACAAAAGCCCTTTTGAAATCTGATTAATTCAAACAGGACTCATTTGAATAATATGTGTAACCTAACATATTAGTATGATGCATTAGATAACATTCATAGTAATAAAGAAATTCTTCTTGGTACTTGGAAAGCATACCCCAGAACTGAAGACAGAATTACCCTTGCAAGAACTAAGGATCATTTACTAGAATGTTATCGAAGGTGAGATGACTAAAATGTAAAATTAAATCACGTCTTAGTGAGTCGAGATTCCACCTACAAGTCTGCACAGACCGGGGGCGGAACGGGGGATGAGTTAAAAGTTATTGTTATTCGCAGTTGAAAAACATGACAGTGATATATGCAATTTGTATGATAATGTTGGAACAGAGGAAGAGATGTAAATAATAGCCTATGATAAGTGAAATTTGTATCTCCACTGTGCGGAGGTAGGGATTATGTAAATTGATGTGATACACCAGTATGAAGATGTACTGTTATTACGCGAATGCCAATAAAAACAAATAAAAAGAAAAGTTTGCACAGAAAAGTCTGCACAGACATGAATTCCCAAAAGAACAGAGGGAGATGTAGGAATGCAATGACTTGGCAAACAGAGATGTGATAATGGCGAATGCTTTTTGATTTTGCACCAACCTTACACTACGTAAAATACAGTGTATTAAAATCAACCTGCCCAGAAATCAAAAGGTCAATACTTTTTGGCATAATTTTTAAACTTAATGACAGAGCCTAAAGCTATATAGGTCTGTGAAAAAAGTTACGGCACTGTTACATTGCCAGAGTCTGCCACGTCTTTTAATCATGGGCAGCAAAATAAAGTCATGTCATTGTTCTTTTTGTGGGGGGTTAGCAGAGCTGTGTCAATGAAGATTTTACTGCATAGGGCCAAGGCTGCCAGATGGTATAATTCTTCTTATACTTATTAACTGCAAGGTGGTCTGTAGTCCTCCCTGATGACAGACACATCTAGAGAGTAGCATTATAAGAGATTAAACCTTCAAAAGAAAAAGGCTTTTTACACAGCGGCTTTACTTTTTCCATGAGATACTAAAAACTGTCAGAGTATTGTTTGCATTACTTTGTAATCATATTATAAACTCCTACCCATTTCCTTGAGCTCCATGTTAACAAGTTCCATCCAACAGGCATCAATCTCATCCAGATCATAGCGGCAGGATCCTACAGCATATGTCCTTAAGAAATCTGGACTCTCGGAAGAAGGTGCCACGCGTTTCGAAATCAAAAGAGGATATTCTTCAAGTGCATATAAAACCCTAAGGGAGAAAACATAATTTAACATGCAGTGCACAATATTTAAAGAAATGCTAAATGAAAAACAGATATTTTTGTCTTTCACAAAGGTAGAGTACTGCAGAAAGCTACTAAAATGAAAAACACAAAACGGGGAAAAAATAGACAAATGGAGATATGCTTTTTGTTTTGGAGATATGCTTGAATAAATTCTATCCTTGAGAAGTTTTGGTTTTTAGAAGCTATACGCCATTCCAATTTTTTTTGCCACTCATTAGCTATTTCAACTGCATCATAAAAGCCTCTTCCTCAGTAAATTGAGTTATTCACCTTAGGTAACATGGTTTCTCATGGATACAAAATCTTCCTCGAAATCCCTTATTGTGAAACTTATTCCAAGGTTACTGACTGGACTTTTGAGGCCACATCAATTACAATATGTATCTTGAGTCCCATCTATAGTTCTAAAGCATGCTAGGGTTATATATCACCTTGTTAGAACTTGATATGCATTTTCTCTATCTTTTGTGCATACAGCAGCCTTTAGCTGCTCTAGTTCAATAGATAGATCATGCACTTTTGGAATCGGATGCCAACATTTTTCCTTCCGTTAGTCTTTATATTTACATAATCTCAATGGTCTTAGCAAAGATTCCCCTGTACAATAAAGCACAGTGGAATAATTCCTCTCTATATGAAAAGTCCCTGGAGTCTCTCTCACTTTATTCAGGTAGTCTCACCCCAGTGCTGTAATTGTAGCAAAAGCAAGTTATCTTTGGCAGTGAGGTGGAACAGATCTATGCATTAATTAGTCTCTCAATTCCCCCCCGCCAAATTAGTGTCTTAACTTTAAAGGTGTATCCTGTTTCCGGGCTTGAAAGCTCCAGTTTCAGAGCTCTGCAAAAGTCCGGTTTAAATGTTAAGAGTCATTGGAGACAGGTAAGTTTTAAGGGTGTTCATTGTAGAGACCTTGCCCAAATCCCAATGATGTAACAATGTTTAGGGAGTTGCCTATATTTTTACTATAACTTTAGGGTAACCATAGCACATAGGTAAAGGTAATGTTGGAGTGTTATTGCTCTAGTAGAACTCATATTTTTGTTGAGTTTAGGTGAGTCCAATCTAAAGCAGGCTGCAATTGAGCAGGTTGAGTGTAATTTTCTGTGTGGGAATGGCAAGAGCTCAATCACTTGCAGGTTGGTGTAATGTAGATATTTTGACCCATGCTCTTTTACCATTCCACAAAAAAAGCTTCTAGTTTGTTTTAATATTGTGTTGGATGTGGATCATTAAGGAAAGTGGTTGTACAAATAGGTCAAGGGAGAAAGTTAATTTTTGTGCAAGCTATTCTGCCAAACCAGGAGATTTAAATATATACTGACCTATATATCTATATAGGTCATTGAAAAGGATGTCTAACAGGCCTGGGAAAATTGCAGCTTAACATTCGTTGTGTTTTTTTAGGGAGGTTGATATCCATGTATTTTAAAAGACTCTTCATCTATTGCACCCCTTCTCTCTCTATGACTTAGTGGAAGATGATGACAGCCTGCTCGACAGCTAGAACCATAACCCATCCAATAAGCTTGCAACAATTTCTTCACTCACTCCCTGCAGAAATAAGCCATCTACAGACAGTCTTAGGAATGAGAAGAAACACTGTTAAAGTTTACAGAGACAATGATGGAAAAAATATAATGCTAATGATAAAGTCATTAATAAGAAAGCTCTAAAAAACTATTATACAAAAGTAAGAACTTCTAAGAAAGAACATTTTGAGAATAGGATAGAGGAGGCAGGCAAGAAATCAAGGGACATTTTCAGAGTTGAAAAAACTCGGAGGCGAGCGCCAGAGTCCATCAACCTACAGCAGAATGGCTTCGGATTTCCTAAATAAGATAACCATTCAAGCCTTTCGTCGGACACTCAGTTGGAGGAGAGGCTGATGGATATAGTACGCTCCAGTACGGCTACTACCACTATGGCTATACTTTCAAACTTCCAGCCTATCCCTTTGGGGAGATCACTGGCAGCTATACGATGCTTCAAATCAGGATCTCCATCAGATACTTGTCCTCCGAAACTGCTAGCATTGGGGACAATCACCATTAACCCATTGGTTCACCGGGTGCTCAATGCATCGTTGGCTACAGCAATAATCCCAGACTCATGGAAGCCAGCAAAAATTCTGCCCCTGTTAAAGAAAAACCCTCGGCTGACCCTAGTGTGCAATCAAACTATAGGCCAATATCCTTACTGCCGGCCCTTTCCAGTGTACTGGAAACATTTGTAAATCAGCAGCTCTCTCAGTATCTTGAAATTAATGTTCTGCTTTGTGTTGGCCAATCAAGCTTCAGACCAAATTTCAGTATTGAGATGGAAGTCGCCAAACATATTACATATTGGATGCTGGGGGGGGGATGGCCGTTCTGATTATGTTAGACTTGTCAGCAACCTTCGATATGGTCCCTCACTCCAGGCCTTTAGCATGCCTCCAATCTATCCGAATAGGTCAATTGGCCCCGACCTTGCTAGCCTCCCTTTTTGCAAGAAAGAGGACAGAAAGCATGGGTCCGTCCTTTTTTCCTCAAGAGCATGTGTGCTGACAGTGGGAGTGCCTTAGGGCTGTGCTCTGAGCCCCACATTATTTAATGCGTACCTCACTGCTTTCACCCAGCTGGCAGAGGCCTTGGGGGCAAGGGTGAATAAATACGCCAGTGATACTCAACTGCTGTTCACCTGTGGGAGAGGAGATTAGAGCAGCATCCATTAACATCTGCCTTACATCTGTTTTTCACTGAATGACCACACATCAACTAAAATGTAAAGCAGACATGACCGAAATATTATTCTTCGGTTCCAACGCCCCAATACATGGCAGACCTTGTGGCCTAAAGACTCCCCACACTCAGGCCCTCAAGGGGCAATAGTTAAGAATTTGAGCGTTAAATGTTATAATTCTTTCTCCTTTCAAACACAAATCAGGTCAGTAGTATGCACATGTTTCGGGCTTCTGTGTATATTAAAAAAGTTCTTACATTTCCTCTCTTTGTCTGCAAGTAAGGCGGTCATCCAGGCACTCAACCTTCAGGCCGGATTATGAAAATGCCCTATATCTGGGACTCCCTGACTATCTGTTCAATAGGTTTCAATTGGTCAGAATACGGCAGCCCAAATTCTCCTTAACCTGCTTCCTAGAACACGTGTTCCTGCACTTTCGTGCCCTTCACTGGCTCCTGATAAAGAAGAGAATTCTCTTTAAACGTTAGTTTTGGTCCATAAAGTTCTTCACCGTACAGGTTATCTTGGGGCCAGAATCCGTTTCTCTGCCCCTCTAGAAACCTGCGGTCAGCCACAGCCTTCTAGTAAGGATCAAGAAGATTTGCCGCATCAGAACTGGTGGACGGACCTTTTCTTATCTTTAGACCAGTGGCATGGAACAAGCTTACTCTTTAGCTATGCTCAGTGGATGTTATCTCTTTTCAGGAAAAGGCTGAAAGCCTGGCCTTTACAACAAGAATAGATGATCGGACTGCACTCTGTAGGTGGCCGATGAAGGCAGTGCCGGGACACTCTATGGAAAAGTAGTGTGCTTTACAAGTCGAATTTCATTCATTCATTGTAGGCCATGTCTCTGTAGTCGGCCTGAATGAGCAGTTGTGATTAATTTTATTTTCATATACATTGCATGAGAAAGAAAACGTGTCTGTTCTGCCTCAGTCTTTATTCTAGAGGTTTGCTGTAGCGGTTGAATAGTATAAATGACTATGGGCACTCTCCTTTTTTAGGTCGAGCCTAGGCTTACAGCCCACCCATTGTACTTTTATTGGTAACTTGGATTGTCTTTCAAAAAGGCTTCTTCATTAGTGGTTAAGCCTTCTTCTTTGTCCAGTCCTGTTGTCATTTGTAAACTCCCACTTAAGCAGTGCCTAATATCCGATATATTTACTCTTTCTTTTATATGGGTGTTTTTCAGGGACTCTTTTTTTCCCTTTAATTTGCTCCGCTTGGAGTTCCATTGTGTGTAGTATGTTCCTTCCCCAGCACAGAGCATGACTCAGGTTTCTCTTTTGGCAGCTGTCAGGGACCTGCAGCACATGTCTCTTCTCTTTTGATTCTGGAGGAGATTCACCTCAGCCGGTGATCCAGGTGGGCCACAGTGCAATACAGTAGCAGGGACCACCACCCTACCTGCTTGCAGACCGACGCAGGCACTGTAATTCAGCAGAGGCTCGCGGCAGGAGTTGGACTGCTTCTAGGCATTTGCAGTCTTTAAATGCAGGGCAGTGTCCGCCTTGGGCACAGTTCTTGGTTAAGGTGGCAGTCTTTCTGGGTACCGCTATTAATTGCAGCAGTACAGTCCACTTCAGCAAAACTCGGTCAAGCTGCCTCTGGCAATCTCTGGATACTCTCTACTACAGCAGGAATGTCAGGCTCATTCCCTCCCTCCGTAGGCAGGATACGTCTAGGTGCTCCGGTCAGAGGAACAGCTTCTTCTAGCAAGGCAAGACTTCAGGTGATGTTCTCTCACCTCTGGGAAGCTGGATGTCAGGCAGACATAAGCTCTGGTTGTACAGAAGCCCTTTGAGTACTCTGGAGCACTCTCTTCCTTTGTCCCAAAGGGACTTGGAACTGGAAGAAGTGGGTCAGTGACTCCCACTTTTATATAGTCAAGGCAGATGGGAGATGTGGCTCCCCTGAACTGGTTTGGTTCTACTTTCAGGTGTTCTTTCCAGCCTGCTCTCTAGACACAGCCTCTGTTTATGAGTAATGCGCCTCGCCCCGGCATAGAACTCAGAATTATTTTAAAGAAAGTTAAAGGGAAGTTGCGATTTCTTAACAAAATCGAAAATACCCTGAAATTGGCCAGTTACAGTTATATGAACGAAGTACTACTGTAACAAGACCATTTCTTGAGAAGAGGTGCAGAGAAATCCAGATTCTGAGTACAGATATCATTGTGACTTAAAATTGGAATGGGATATACAAAGCAAGGGGAAAAGCATTGTTGTAACAGAAGGCGTGGCTTTCTGTAAAGGGAAGTGCTGGATAAGAATTGGGTGATTTTGCTTGTGTTGTCCCCAGCATTTCCAGAAAACAAAATCACAAAATGAAGCACATCTTTGGCTACTACAAAATGCAAGTTGGGAGTTAGCCACTTTCCTAAGCAGAGTGCTTTAGCAGAGTCAGAATATGAAGTTTACATTTAAGTGGCGAATGGAAAAGGCAAACTCAGCAAAATATTGTATTGTAGAGAAGAGTACTTTTGACAAAAGCCCAGTATTTGTGTTGCATCCTTTAGAAAGCCTATGTATTCATGCGTCTTTACTTTGTGAACAAAAAAACTAATTCCATCATGTTCTTATGACAGTTAAGTAAAATACATTATCCTCCAAGGGTTAGTTGAGAATGACTGGCTAACATATCCAAATAGCGCACACTTCCTAATCAAAAAGCTTAACAAGTATTAAAAATGTTGTGTCCACAAAATAAATACAACCAAAAACACACACTGACTTAAATTCAGGCTACATGCCATGTTGCCTCTGTAGTTTAAAAAGGACTACTTGATGCACTATCACCATAAGTGAATGAAAATTCAAATGGGACAATGTAACTGTCAATGAAATACTTTAGCCTTGATGGATAGCTCATTCGAGCAATGGCAAACCATGAAAAACCCATAAAAGCCATACGTTGAAGGAGGCTGACCCAAAGCACTCTCTCTTTCTCCTACTTCTTTTTTACAGAATTGATGACCTGGGGTTCTTCAGCCAGCTAGAGCTGTTGATAGCCAGGTCTTTTAAGTAAGGAGAGTAAACAATGCCAGAAACCGCTGCATATAACTATAGATGTGTATATAAAATAATACGATGGGTGGAAAACGGATATCCAATTACCAGGAAAATGTGGATGGAAGATCCATTAAATAGAGATGAAAGAAAAGCAAAAGAATCCATGGAAGTCTTGAAATAAGGAAGGCCAAGATGAATGGGGTGAGGGAGAAGTCAATACTGAATGGGCTGGGGGAGGTGAGGAAGAAATGAGACAGTGAAGTGGAGGGTAAAACTTTGAAACTCTTCTCAGCTGTGAAGATTTCCTTGCAAAGAAAGCTGAAAATGCTGGAAACATAGAAAGCAATCCATTACCTGAACACCACAAACAACAAAAATTATGACCACGGCACTTGAACAATCCAGAAACCCTAATTCTGATATTCTTAAGTAACATAATGATAAGCATAAAAACACTGTTTTATACAGGAAACCAAATGACCCTATTAGAGATCTTCATCCTACACCACACAATACATTAGCGATATGCCCATATCTTGAAACCTCAAAATTGTGTAGTTCTCTCAGACCTGTGTGATGCAGAATAAATATCTCAGAAAAGGTGTGCTCATGAAGCACACTCCAGTGCTTAGATTGACACTTTCAAGCACAGCTTCAAGTGTCCATAAAGGCAGGACCTAAAGATTTCTGGGTCAATAGTGACCCATTGCCCCACGTTAGCCTTTGTCTAGAGTTTGCTGGCAAAGGAGGTTTGCTGTTCTCTGCTAAACCATAGTTGATCATCAGCCTATGAGTATTCCTACTTCCTGAGATCAGTCTGTCCGCATGGAAGGCAGACATGCCAGCTCGTCTGCAAGCACAGTCTACTGCTCTTTTATTCTTTTCACATTTCAGACTAAACTCTTCTTTGTATTCTGTGCAATTGATTCCAGCTCAGGTAGTATTGACTCGCACAGATTTATGGAGTTAATCAGAGGCATGTTGCAGTCACTTCAGAAACACACCTATGAATATCACAGTCCGTTATATTAATGCCCATTACCTAGTCATCTACCTATGTTTGTGGGGAGAGTACTTTGCTGGACCATAATGAGTGTGTCATTGGAAATACAAACTGTTTATGCAGTTACGAAGAATGTTGTACAGAGCAGTGCAGTACTCCCAGGAACTTATTGTTCTTCTGAGTGCATTTTATCTTCCTCTGTGTTTGTCCGACATGGAGAAGACCAAGGACAGGAGGCGTACAAAATCATAAGCAAACAAGGGATACATATTCTGTGTCCACCAGACTTCAGGACATGTGCCCTTTGCACCAATAATGAGCTTCTCTGTCGCTGCAACGCTGTAGTGTACTCAGGGAATAGCATGACGGAAGAATTTCTGCTTTTATCTCTGGCAGCTTACGTGCTTTGCGTAGAATGGAATCACCATCTCTGTAGTTGAGCAACCAGAGTAGGAAAGGCCCTGGGTTAGCCCTAGGTGGTGAGCAGCGAGCCGGCCCGCTCGATGACAAAGAAAGCCTGTGTACTGAAGAGGAACATGTTCACGACATTGTTGAAACTGAGCTGCCAACAGTACACACAGTAACTAAAAAAATCAACGAGTGTATATATTTCGGAGAGTACACAGACCTGTCCTGAACCAGTGTACTGAAGTGGAACATGTTCGCGACATTGCTGAAGGATTACCAGGTTCAATTTTCAAGTTACAGTGACATGTTTAATGGAATCATATTGAGCTGCTCTCACTCTTTTGCCCAGCACAGGAAATGCACTGGAACACTAAATGCTGCATTCAACACAATGATAAAATGTTTTGCCAACTCTCATTCAAGCCTGAAAGGACCATAGTCCCCTAACTTTTCAAATAAACAAAAGCCACATGCTTTATACAAATAAATTCCAGCAGTCCTTGTGCTGGCTTTAAAATAAATACACATTTCTACAGGAATGGCCCAACTATGTAAAGTAAGCAGACAACCAAAGGCAATCTACAGGTGATGATGTTTCTTTACTACCTCAGCTGCACAGCAGACGTTTGCTCTCAAAGACTGTATAGCTAACTGTATGCATATTAATTCCTTAGCAGACATCTCACCTAAGAACAGGTAGGACAGGGTCAGGCTTACATCGGACAGCTGTACCACATTTATTAACCCAATCCTTTCTTATTATCTCGAGACAAAGTAATTAGCAATTTTGGAGTACTGAGTATCCAAAAACATATCTCATGTCCCAAGTAGAAATCTTCATTCAGTCAAACTTTGTATGTGTCTGAGGAATGGAACAGAAGAAACGTGTATTAAATGCTCACCATTAACCTTTTATCTACTGCAATAAAATGTTAATGGATGCAACCATATCCCCATCTGTGTGCATCCCGAGCATAGGGTGGGGCTGGACTGCTTGAAATAGGAGTTTAAGAGCAGGCTAAGCGGACAGACAAGGGAGGTGAGAGAAATATTGAAAGGTTACTTGGGAAAGCAAATACAAGGAAAAGGTAGACAGAAGAGAATTAGGAGCAGGAATGAATAAGGGAAGAAAGCAAATAAAAAAGCCAAATTCTTTATAAGCACCAGAAAAACACTATCCCTGTGATCTTTTAAGGAACAAAAAAGAGCAAACACTGATAACCACAGATCTCTACAATTATTTAAAACTTTGGAAATCGCACCAGAATTCATGACAAACAAACTGAAAATAGATAAGCCTAAATAGAACTATAATTGTAACCCTATACGACTGAATAAATTAAATGATTTAATAAGGGTCCATTTCTTAAAAACATTCCATCCCTTATCCCTTTTTCTTTTCAATGCCTACTTTGTTTGATAATTATGTTCTTTTCTCCCACAAATGAAAATAAAAAGTATTAAAAAAATGAGTCTCTATACAACTGATTCTATCATAAGAACTTTCAATCCTAACTAGACAGTACAACAACTTAGGAACTTGATTGAAGAACATGGAGGTCCATCAAGGTTTCTGGTGCAAACTAACTGGTCAGATACCTTCATTTGGAACATCGAGTACAGCTCACCCACATAGGAAATTTTATATCAGACTAACCTACACAGTACTACTGAAGAATTTGTGGCAATTTCCCCTTTTGTGACATTAGACATTATCAATCTAGCCAAAAATATTACCCTATCCAACTATAATATCCAGCTGCATGCTACTGCCCTCGTCGTCGGTAAGACAACTACAGCTTGAAATCAGGGCATAATTATCTATGTTATTTGAGCTTTGCCAGGTACATGGTTAGATTGACAAATGCCGAGGAGCCCACTGAAGAACCTTAAAGTGCTAACTGGCTTGGTAAATCTCTCAGGTTAAGGTGATTTTTTTTTCTAGCCATGCTTTTACTATTTTCTGAAGCAGTGTTTTTATACAAATACTATACTAGTTCCAATATTATTCAACGAGATCTGCCTGAAATCCTACTTTCCGTGGTAAGGAATTTGTATGATATTAAGATGGTGGCTAGGATCCCATACCATGGGTTCCTTCAACCTCATTTAATTCAATGGACTCACCAGACTGTTTAAACACTTCGCTCAGCTTACCTCTAAAAGCTCCAGGCTCAAGTATTAAGAGATTTCCTGGCTGATTGTGCTCTCAGCTTTCAGTACAGACCTTCTTTAATAGGTCAGGAAGGAGTTGAAACTTAATGTTAGAGGATCTGAATCCTCAGTCCTAGAGTTGGAATTGGACGTATGAAAACAGCAGACCTTATTTGGTACTGAATTAATCTTTACCCACTGGAAAAGGAAAGGGGTTGGGGCGACAAACTGATTCAGTGGATTATACCCACACACAGTTTTCTTTCATTGCT
This sequence comes from Triturus cristatus, assembly GCF_964204655.1. NCBI lineage: Eukaryota > Metazoa > Chordata > Amphibia > Caudata > Salamandridae > Triturus > Triturus cristatus. The sequence goes on along the minus strand of NC_140590.1, from coordinate 953,206,002 downwards.
TTTTTTTTTTCAAAAACAGATAATTAATAAGGGGGTTGTGATACAGTACAGCATGCTTCAGAAGATTACAAAACAGAAGATGAAGCCAGTGCATAAGGTGTGACTGGGTAGCTTGCCACTGTCTGAGTTCCACAATAAATGAGAACTATCTAAGGATAAGGGATACAAGATCTTCAATGTTGCTCCACTGAAGAACCAGCATTTATTCAGGCTTTACAGCTTGCACTTGATTTTAAAAAGCTAAAACAATCCAGAAGGACAAGGTTGCAGTCTGTCCAAAATATTGTACTTCTGACGTGAATTCTATGTCCGGACCGAAGGCGAGGATTATGCTTCACTTTCTTCACTTTATTCATACAGCAGTCATATTTAACACTTCTATAAAAGAGAACTTCGAATCCCATTGACCATAGGGAAATAGGAAAATATCAGTCAATCCAATCAGATTGTAAGGGCCCCTTCATAGTCCCTTGTTGACTCTCCTTACACTTCTTTCTTCGCTGCCCAAGCAGCCTGCAGATAAGTGCTTGGTGCCTTCGGGTCTCATTTTCACTGATAAGTCACTGTATTTAATCAAGTAGTCTTTACTTATTTTTTCTATGCTTCTGTACAGCGCGACAGCGTAAACACTTCTGCACTCCTTACATGGCAGCCCAGGCACTTTACAGGCCTGTGCCTCATTTGAGGTGTCTCGGGGCTTTTGCAGTGCGGTCTTCCGACCATTAGGGGCACCTGCTCGCCTCACACTGCGTCCTTGCTCTGAGCCATGTCTTGGGCTGCACGACCGGCATGCCTGGTCCGATCGATTTCCCCGACCCTTCGAAGCAGCGTGACCATCCATGTCAGCTCCGCTACTGCCCTGCTTGCCTGGAGTCGCACACCCTAATACGGGGGGATCGCATTGGAGGCCTTCACCTCAATTCCGTGCTTGCAATCACCTGAATGCTTCCAGAGTGTGTCATCCAGTTGGAGGGACACTGACCCAAGATCTCACATGATTATATATACACATAAAAGCTGCGCAGAATTGCCCTATTGAAATAAAAGGGTGTGCTGTGTCCCAGGGCTCTGACCCTTATTTAACCTTTTGGGCTTACCTATACTTCCTGAATTTGCCTGGAAACTTCCCAGCTACGATCGCCCCTAACATGTAGGAGTTCTAGGACTCATAAATGGAGGAGGAATGTGTCTCCTACTTATCCATTGCCAACAATTTTTGTGAGGTGAATATTATTGTTATTACAACACTTGTGAAGCGCATAGCTACCCATGGGCATCCTAGCGCTGACAGTGTGACGCAGTCGTTAGGGGATCTAGAAGGGCCATCTTAAAAAGGCCAGGTTTTCAATGATTTCCGAACGTCAAGTTCCTTTCCTATTAGTCTTAGGGTGGGGTGAGGCGGTTCCACAATTTGGCCACATTGTAAGCAAAAGATCACCCTCCATAGTTTGCCCATAGAATGATGGGAATTTTGGTCAGATGGGCATTAGAAGAGGGCAGAGATTTCCTGGGGGAGTAGGGAGATGGGAGAGGGCTTTTACTGAGAAGTGCCCTATGGGCCATACAGAGCGATTTAAATGTTATCCTCTCGGTCACAGGAAGCCAGTTAAGAGAGCACAAGGATTGTCATCTAATTTTCTGGCTAGTATCCGTGGGGGTACCAGGAGCCAGATTTAATTTTACTTGTAATATACTTGTATTTACCTGTAATATTTGTGAGATTATCCAGTGTCATGGAAGGGATCACATTCAGCGAGTATGGATTCAAGCAAGCCAGACTATGCTTAGATCTATTATTGCCAGTTTCGGGGGACTGATGGAGCATGTTATAAATGTTCGGATTGTTTTTCAGAAAATAATTTGCTAAATTTGTACACTGTGATGACACGGGTTCCAAAGTGGGCCCGATGAGGAAGGGAGGGTTTTTACTATATAGAATATTGCCAGTGAACAGTTAGCCTTGCCATAAATGTTTCCTTCAAAGTATGTTACTTGAGCTTTTTTTATTTCAGTGTAATATACTCCGATACTATCACTGTATTTCTGCTTGGTTATCTTCCCATAATCTCTTCTCCAAATTCTTACTGCTTTTTTACATGCTTGTTTAAGCTTTTGGAGATTGTGAGTATACCACGTGCGGATTTGTCTTTCGCTCGTCTAGTATGGGTCTTGAAGGGAATAACTTGATCAAGCGTGGATTCAAGCCACTCCGAGATCTTGTCATTTGCATGCTTCGCATCTGACCCTAGGGTTGGTCTTGATTTCCTCAATACCTGTTTCCATACTTCTATTGGCATTTTAGACCAAGATCGGTCTTTCATGCTGATGGGTTGGAGTTTGCAGGTGCAGAAGAGTATTCCAAGGCCAGTGGGATCAAAAAATGATCAGGCCAAGTGACTGGAGAAGGATTGGAAACTTTTAACATATCATTAAAAAAAATAGGAGCTAAAAAGATGGCCTTTCTGATGGGTAGGAAAAACAGCCTTTCTCATGGGTAGGACCCTTTGGAGTAGTTGGATGGCAAGTAAGTCCCAAGGAAGGCATGTGACTTGAGAGTTTGCGGATTGTTCCAGGTGAAGATTAAATTTCCCCAAGAGGGCGAAATCAACTGTGGTACTGGCAAAATTTGCCACTACTGCAGAGTCAGTGGAGGAATTTTACACTAGGGACAGGTGGTCTACAGAGTAACATTCCAGAGAATGAAGAGGTAGGGGAGAAGGTGATAGCAAAGGTAGCACTTTCACAGTTAAAATGTTGGTTCGCTATGACAGCTATAATCTTTAAGTATAATCGCTATCCATCCACCCTTCTTGTTCTTGCGGTCTATCCGCAGAATATAAAATTCTGGAGTGAGGGCTTGTACCAGGTCTGGATCTGAATCAGCATGGAGCCAGGTCTCAGTTAAAAATTTCACATCTGGTATTCTCCCCTCAATCAGGACAAGGAGATCCAACTTATGTGCAGGCAGCAATCTGCAATTAATTTAGAACGTATGCCACCTATCTTTCTTGTTCGGGTGTTTCACGGGGTAAGTAATTTTGGGGAGGAAACACAGTTTGCATGAAATGTCTCCCTTACTTAGATCTATGGAATGGCGTCATCCATCATTAGTGTTTCCCCGTATCGCCAGTAATTGGCAGGGGTCATAGGTACGATGGCTTACATGTGGGAGGCCAAGGCTCCTGGCCCCGTTGGACACGTATGTGCTTGCCTTTGCCGTGGCAGCGGCTCGTCCACTGCACTCGTCCGCAAACCTGTTCTCATTTTATAGTGAGTCCAAGAAAGCTGGAGAGCTAACAAAAATGTCAGCTCCAATCGTTTCCAGGGTGCAACAGTGCAATTTCAGCTGTAAAACATATCCGGTTAAAAGAGTTATAAAAATTCCCTAACAGTTAAAAACAGTTCCCTCAAGTTAGCAGCATCAACGGAAAGATCCCCCTTATGATCAACGCCTCTATTCACAAGGTTGTCTCTGACGCAGTTGCACCATTAGAGCAGAAACTCCTTAGGATGGCAGAAAAGTGCTTTCAACTCCTCAATAAGAGAGAAGAATCCCAAGGGCCTTTGACCATTCTACCACTAGGGTATCCAAACACAGGACCCCCTAAGTTGAAATGGAAGCGGGCCAGCGACCCAGGAGTTTACTTAGATGCCTTTGATTGGCTCAAATGGGCATTTCTGGACCATGCTACCCTGTTAGGGATAGAACTGTGTCCTCCCCCTCCCGTAGGAGACCCTGACAAATCTGCCTTGAACCCAGCATACTCACCCGTCTCTCCATAGCCATTAGACAGTCGCAACGCTGCCACTGGTTCCGATGTGAATACTTAGCCGAACAGACCCTAGTGTCCATACTCTGACCCAAAGTCATCAGATTACAGCAAAGACAACCGCGATCAAGGATCGAATGTGCTGACTCCAGGTGAGCTGGTACACCCACGCTCATTAGACTGGGCGCCCAAAGAGAAGGTGGCCACCTTCATGGCCGAAAGACTCCACAAGCCTCTTGATTAAGAGGTAAGCAACCGCCTCAGAGCAGAGTGCCCCTGTCTGTCCCTGGGGGGCAAAGTGGCCTTCAACCCAGAGACTGATCCCCGGATGGCAACCTTCCTAGCCAGATATATCCAGGATCCCAAAAAAGAGATTGACTGCTTGTGGCGGTCTTTATAAGATAAACTGCTTAACCTTGCCGGCCCTCTGACAAAAATCCTTGACATGGCCAAGAACGCTAAAGTCTCAGGGTCCCTTATCTCCCATGACATCTTATCAGGGTAGGCCCAACGTGTCATCATCGTCTTGGGAAATGCAAACTGCTCCCTCTCCATGGAGCGGCGCCGGTCACTCCTGATTATGACTGACCCCAAAATTGGGGGATCTTGCCACTTCAGAGGCCAGACAAGTAGCATAATGGGGCCTCTTTGGGGATCCTTTCACAGAAGAAATGAGTAAGTTTGTGACTACACTCAAGTCCCTGGACAAGGCCCAATGATCTATTAAAAAGATCTTCAACCCTCTAGTTTTCACCGGAGCCGGTCGTGGTAGGAGGCACTCGGACAGCCGCTTCCAGCACCAAGCTTCTTCCTGAGGCCAAACCTCCAAGCAAGAACTGTGTAAGGACCAGAACAGATTTAAGGGCTTCTACCCCACTAGAGGATACCCCAGCCACAGAGGCGGACCCCAGAGGAGGCCACTCCCAAAGCTCCTTGAACTGTGAGCTTACTCCTCTTCTCCTACGTAAGCTTGAGGAGCTGGTTGGCAGATTTTGCCCACAACTGGAGGACAGTGAAATCCGCCGCTTAGGTCCTTCAAACAATTCAGGGATTTAGAATAAAGTTTTATGGGTCCCCGGTCCTCCTCCCATAAGGTTCTCCGATAAGGAGCCAGCCCTGGTCAACGCAGATGTGACGAACCTCCATTCCAAGGGAGTCATCACTCCTATGACCCCTCACCCAAGGGGTTTTATCAGGGGTTTTATCAGCAACCTATTTTTGGTGGAGAAACAACATGGCAGTCATAAACTTCAGAGAATTCAGTGAGTGACTAGTTTTCCACTACTTCAAGATGGACGGCATCCATCTCCTGCGAAATCTAATACAACCCAACGATTGGTTGCTGCATCTGGATCTCCAAGACGCATCAAAGCGATTTCCACGCCACTCCAGCGACTCCTGCCGTTTTTCTGGCACCATTAGACATTACAATTCACAGCACTTCCTTTTGGGGCTGTCCTCTGCTCCTTGGTGCTTTAACAAAGTCCTAAAACCTGTGGTGGAACTCCTCCATTCAAAGTGTGTACATCTTATAGTATACCTGGACGATTTCCTCCTCATGGATCAATGTCCAAGGACCTTGACAGGTCATCTCCAGTCAACACTCGACCTGTTCCAATACCTGGGCCTCATCATAATTGGGGAGTAATCAGTTCAATCCGCGACTCAGTCCCTAACCTTCTTGGGTTCTGTAGCGGACTCAGGCTGAGCCAATCTGAGTCTTTCCTCTCGGAAGCTAGCCAAAATCAGACACTAGCTAAGAAGGATATTGGCCAGAATGCTACTTCTCTGCAGGAAAATGCAAGGGTGGTGGGCCTCCTCTTGTCGTTACAGGACTATTTTCCCAGGCCCCCTTCATTATCGGGCCCCTCAATGACTGAAAATCTTCGATTTCCGGAAAGGTCTCACGTACTCTGAGTTCCACTGTCCAATGAGTAAAAAGCAGAAATTCGTTGGTGGTTGGCTCACATGGGAGGCTTGGAACGGCCAGGCCATCTTTGGGCCCCAACCAGACCTCGTGGACAGTCCAACACCAGCAGCACAGGCTGAGGAGCAAAGTGTGGGGAATTCTCCACCGGTGGAAAATAGTCCAATCAAGAACTTGCTCTTCACTTCAACTGCCTGGAGTTACTGGTGGCCTCCTTCGCAGTGAAATGCTGGACCGAGGAGAAGACTCAATGTTGCGCTCGCCTCAAAATAGACAATGTAGCAGTGGTCTGTTACATCAACCATTTAGGGGGTACCAAGTCCAAACCCCTATCGGACTTAGCCCAGAGTTCCTGGGAATATGCCTCGAGCATCAGATCTCGGTCACGGCGGAACACCTCCCAGGTTCGGCCAACCTAGTAGCAGGCTGGCAGTCAAGATATCACCAGGATCTCAGCTTGTAGAGGATGGATTGTTTCGTGTTCTAGGCGCTTACATCCAAATGGTGTCCGTTCATGGTGGATCTGTTTGCATCCAGGTTGGATCACCACATAGACAGGTACTTCAGTTGCAGCTGGCTCCCAATGCTGCAGCGACAGATATCTTCCTGCATGACTTTACAACAGAGGTGGTATATGTCCTCCACGATAAAGAGACTCTCGGCGCAGGTCCAGAGACAGTAAGCAGACATAGTGGTAGTGACCCCCTTCTAAAGATCTCAAGTCTAGTATCCCGGTATGATGGGACTTCCTTAGGATTTTCCAATCATTCTACCCCTCTTTCCGGGTCTCCCTCAGGTAATCCCCATCATCTGGTTCTGAAAGGTTCTCTGCAGTTTATGGCGTAGAGGATTACCGGAGACGATGTAGAGTTCCAGTACTTTCGAGCCAGACTGCATATTTACTCTCAAAGAAATGGGCTGACAGTACTGTCAAACGTTATCGATCGGTCTTGTCCAGTTGGATAGGTTATCATCATCAGAGGCACCTGGATCCCGTGGGGACAGGAATTGTCCATATCTTGAACTTCCTGGCTTCCCTCGCCTCTGAGGGACTGGCTTATAAGTCAGCGAACAGCTTCTATTCAGCTCTTTCAGCAGGGCTTTCTCAGATTGAAGGCCACCCTATGGGTCAACATTCGTTGGTTTGAAAATTACTCAGAAGCATCCTACTATCGCTGCCACCTGAACCACAGTACTCAGTACTGTGGGATGTCAATACAGTGCTCAACCAAATTTTCTCCTGGACTCAGAATTTGTCCCAAAAGGAATTTTCTGCCAAATTGGCAACCTGCCATGTTTGGAGCTCTGGACATCACAGGCAGAACCTTTATCCCGGATGGGATTATTTTTCAAATTTTCCCACGAACAAAGACCAATTCTCGGATTGCCTCATACCCGGCTTTAGCAGGCTCTTCCAAATTATGTGTAGTTCGTTGTATAAAGGCGTATGAGGCAATGAAAGAGGAGCTTCGTCCCTCAGGAGAACAACCCCACATAGCCATTCGAAAGCTCCACATGGGTGTTTCCTCCCCTACGATTGCTAGATGGGTCCGATGGGCCATGCGGGAAGGCAGCATCGACGCAAAGATATTTGGGGAACACTCCACCAGGTGAGCAATGGCATCTAAAGCATTCATCTTGGGGGCATGCTTGCAAGACATTCTAAATGCAACTAATTGGTCCTCTGACTCCATGTTCAAACACCTCTATTTTAAGTCACTCCCCAGTGTTGTGGCTTTCGTGGTGGATAAGCTTTGAACTAGCATAATCATCGCCTCTGTCGCTGACATGGAATGTTAAGTATCCTAGCTTCCATAATGGAAAGTTTCAATTCTATTAAGGACACAGAGGTGAGGATTATCTTGCCCATGGATCAAATATCAGCTGACCTGCCCTGTATGAATGCATATGATCATAGAGGGAGAAGGTTGGCTGGGTTCAGAGTAAGTCATCAATGTTTGATAACAGTTAGGGATTATAAGATTATGTAGTAACACATGATATAACATAAAAACATATTATACATACTTAATTGGTAAAGGTTACCTGCGATATTTAAGGATCTTGACTTAACGATCGCCATTGGTCCACAGGAACTGAGTCGATAAAACAAGATTAGACCAGATGAACTCTGGCTGATGTCGCACTTAGAAAGAGGTGGAACGAAAGTCAACAAATGACTATGAAAGGGCACTCATATACTGTTCGGATGGATTGATAGTTTCCTATTTCCATTAAATATGGCTGCTGTATGAATACTTTAAACCCCAATACGCCTGTAATTCCCTGTTTAATTTTGCTTGGGTCCCAAATTATGTTCCCTTCCCCCTAGATCCCTTTTGTATACAAGATGCCTTGAAGGCTCTGGGCTCTGTCACTAGTGGCCGTGCCTCTGGGCCAGATAGGGTTTCTCCCGATGTCTTCCTTCATGATAAAGACAGCTGGAGCATGTATATTACTCTCTTGGCCAATGCTGTGGCCAAGGGTGCTCCTGTCCCCAAATCATGGAGAGGGGCTGTCATAATCCCTGTATTTAAGAAGGGCGATAAGGCACTTCCATGCAACTACAGGCCGATCAGCTTGATAGACTCCATACAGAAGGTGATTGGGAGGATGGTCCTGAACCAGATCCAGGAGTGGATTGATGACAATAACATTTTGTCACCCTTCCAAGCAGGTTTCCGAAAATCAACCAGCACAGTTGATCAGGTCTTCCGCTTTGTCCAACTCCACTGGCGGGTGGTGACACTGGGCAAAGGCAGCCTCTACGCAGCTTTTGTGGATTTGAGAGCTGCCTTTGACCTCGTGCCTCGTATCCGGCTGTGGGCAGTTTTGGAAGAGCTAGGTCTCCCTAACGAAATTCTGACTTTGGTTATGCGATTGCATGAGTCCAACTACGCTAGGATTCAATGGGGCGGGCCAGGTCAGGTTACCCCTGAGTTCCCGGTCGAGCGTGGTGTGCGCCAAGGTTGCACCATGGCACCCACGCTCTTCTCATTATATATTAATGGAATAGTTGATCTCATGCTTTCTGCAAACATAGACGCCCCAAGGTTGGCTGGAGTTCCCATCCCTATACTAATGTTTGCAGACGACACGCTTATCGTGTCCAAAACGTTGAGTGGTCTGCAAAAAGCCCTGCGCTTGTTTGACAACTTTTGCCTTGACTACGGTCTGGAGGTTAACGTGACAAAAACAAAATTCATGGCCTTTAACCCCCACGTGAGTTCTCGAAGAAAAAAGCTATTTATGAATGGGCAACCCTTGGAGACGGTAACTAATTTTACGTACCTTGGTATCCAAATATCAAATGACAACAAATGGCGTAAACACATTGAACTGGCCACCCTGCGTTTCAAACAACTGACCGGTGCTCTATGTAGGGAATTCAGTAAGTCATTTACAAAACCAATAAGCCCAGTACTGCAAGTCTACGAAGCCAAGGCTTTAAGTTCTGCGCTATATGGGGCGGAGCTTTGGGGTTTTGACCAGTTATCCCTTTTATCTAGTGTTGAAAACAAATTCCTTCGGAGTATAACTGGTCTCCCCCAGAGTACTCCACTGATTCCACTTAGACACGATTTAGGCAGGAGGTCCATTTTGGACATCGCAAAGCTTCGGCCGGTTTTATATTGGCGGAGACTCTGGACTACTCCCGAGCTCTCCCATTACACCAACGGTCTCATGGACATTATAAAAACTGATGAATTCCATAAAATTGTATGGTTAAAGAATTTACATGAGACTCTGAAAGGAATGGGTATGGAGGTGCTATGGTATGACCCGTCGACAGCCCTGTTTCCATCAAAGAACTCCCTCAAAAAGGCATACTGGGATAGGGTAGACCTTCAGGTATTGAATAGAGCCTCAGGGATGTCTGCTAACTTTCTAGAGGCCAAAATTGTCCCTGCTCTAGAGTCATACTGGAACCTGGTTACTAATACGGGGGACAGGAAACTCTATTTACAGTTTAGAGCTGGGTCTCTACCCCTTAGATCCCTGACAGGGAGATGGGATAGGAAACAGGAGGAATCGTGCCCTGTATGTGGGGCTAAATCAGAATCAATTGCTCATTTCCTGTTTGCTTGCCCGATACTTATTACTCCAAGACGTGTCTGGCTTTCCCCTTTGTGTAAGGCACTTGGTACCAGGAGCAGTGCTGTGGCATTTCGAATTCTGCGCACTAGTTCTCTAACAATTGTCTCAGTGGCCCTAGCAAAATATTTGGGTTGGGCATGGTCTCTACGAAGAAAAGCGATCAGGAACCCCCCAGGAGCTCTCCTAGAGAACATGGAAAATGGGCTATTAACGTGTGTCTAGCCTGGTCTTTCTGCCTAGTGATTTAGTACGTGTAACTGATAGTGTGTTTTTTTCCTTTTTCTTTTTTTAATATTCCAAGATCTATTCATCAGCATACTACTTATTTAATGTTTTTCTTAACATTCTTTTAATGTATTTATTGCTGTTTTGTACCATTGTGGGCACAATAATTGTGCTCTTGTTTTTATGTTTGTGTCTTTTATGATTCATTTTAACCCCTTCAGTGCCCGCCCCTTTCCCCGCCCAGTGCCGGCCGTTGCATTAGCGGGCGGGGTCTATGACGAGCTGGACTCGTCATGGGCACAGCGCCACCGCGGCCCATGACGAGTCCAGCTCGTCATGGGCACTGAAGGGGTTAAATCGAATAAAGACTGATGATGATGATGAATAAACGAAGAAAGTGAAGCATAATCCTCGCCTCCGTGTCCTCAATAGAATTGAAACTTTCCATTATGGAAGCTAGGAAACTTTACATTACCTACAGGTTTTATAGTTGCGGTTGCCGGTCTGATTTCTGACATTATATATATGTACAATGCTCTAAAAAATTATGGACCAACACACTGACGTCAGCTAGAGTCTGGTGATTTTCAGTATCTTCACAATCAGTATGTTTTTAATGTCGTAAGAAAGACTGTTTTTTGTACTGATCACAAGAACATTAAAGTGTAAACACAGGAATACGCAAATCCCAGCCAGTGAAGGCCAATGGAAATGCATTTTGCGAACGATTTTTAGGGTGGAATTAAATAATCCCAATATATTGTACCAGAGTTCTGGATTCCTTTAAATACGTTTCTGGAAAGAACCTCTTGAGCAACAGTAGATTCTTTATATTTTCCAATAGGAACTGACAATCTATTATGCCTTAGAAATTTTCCAATATGGTTGCATTAAAAACCTGATTGAGTTTGATGTCTTAAATGTCAAATTTCACTCAGAAAAAAACCACTTTTACATGCAACCCATCTTACACTGAAACACATGATGAGTAACTGCATGATAATGACTAATACAGATAGTTAACGATTAGTATGTGCAGGACAGCAAATAGAGCACATATACATACCTAACCTCTGCATTAGGTACTGCCTCCACATTTGCTGGAACTTGAACTCCTTTTTCCCATTCCTGTCTCCATGAATCAGCTAATATATAGTACTCATCTGGTCCAAGCTGATACGAGTCGGGAATTTTCATGGCAGTTATCAGGTCAGTACGAAAAACCTTTAACAAAAAAAAAAAAGTTTCATTTTCCATTCCTGAACTAGAGCCATGATTCAAATCCATCATTACCTCACTGACATTGCTAGCAAAGTAATATGGAAAAGTGATCCTAATTCGCCTCCACAATAATCCTCACTAAATGCATTAACATTGATTAGTTCCACATATCTGCATGACCTTGGACCCCTCTACAAAGGAAATCAAGATCGTTTTATTAGGACATCACTCTGAACGTTACCATTTTTATAAAAAAAAAAAAACAACATTTAAGAAACTGTGGAGACAGGCAACATAAAAGGACCAGGAGAAAAATGGATGTTCCTTTAAACCTATTCTGCAATGCACAGCTGTAGAAGGTGACTTTCAGTTTATGTTGAAGCTCGGAAGACATTTGGAGCACACAGAAGACTGGTCACCTGAATATTTACTCATTGCTTCAAGAAGTGAAAGGTGAATTATTTATGCTGAAGATTACCAGGATTGTGAATAATAAAGTTATCTTTGTGCTATATGTATTTTTAGCAGTGCTCCTTCTTCCTCTTCTCTTACAAACAAAGCTCCCTGCCATTATCCCCTAGTGCATGTCTGCACCTTAGGCTACAACTTTCTATTTAATGCATTAAAGATGATGTCTAAGCTGGAAAGCGAAGTCCAAAAACTATCACTGTCTGTGGTCAACAGTCCGCAATGTCAATAGGTGTTAATGCACAAGATCTTTTAAAATCAGAAAAAGGGGATGACCGGAGTGTATACTTGCACCTTCCTTTTTTCACTGTATATTAATGATCTGGATATTCAAAAAAAAAAAAAATTAAGTCTCAGTGGAGGAAAGCACATTCTATCCATACAAAGAATTTGTGTTGCAAAAGCTATGTATTGGGCTGATCTACGTTGATATACCAGAATGAAATCTCCCAATATAGACGAAAATAGATTATCCTATGCATCGAGAAAATGGGTGTGGGCGTCGGCGCTTTGGGATTCCAGCCTGCCTGGCGGCCCCCTCCCCGGCCTGCTGCTTCCTGCGCGCGCCGCGCAGTCCCGCTGTGCCCCACTCGACAGCTGCTAGCCCTCCGGCTCAAAAGCAAGATGATCTCCTCCCCCCCCCCCCTTCCCCTCGATCCAGTTTGAGTTTCTGACCCCAACCTCGACTCCCCCTACCGCCACATACACACAGGGAGCAGTTTGTTTACTGGTTAAGCTCCCTGACCGGATTACTACCTAATCACAGGTGACAGACGGCGGATGCGCCGTCGGGCGTCCCCGAAGCGCTACCATACCTAGCGTGCCCCGCTCACTGGCAGCGACGCGATGATGACACACACACACCCTACCAGGGACGGGTACGCCCAGAGAACACGGAAAGATCTTGCCCAGGGCACACTGTATTGACTACCAGATGTACCCCGACAATCAGCTGCTTGAGGGGTGTAGCGCTGGAGGGACGGACGCGCGCCACATAGCTCACGCATGGACTCGAATTGCGAAGCTGCTGACTGGATTTGCCGGATCTACACGTTAGCATCTATGTCTCAGTGAGCTATACCAACACATCCTTGCCGCGCTACGGCCCGCATTGCGAGCGCGATACTGACACTGAGCTGACCGGAGGCCTTTAAACTTGGGGTCAACCACGGTATCCTACACGACTCCAGATAGGGGCCTGGGTGGCGACCGAGATAGCCGCGGTGTGGGCTGGAATTCAGCGCCATCCATTGTCGCTGATAACACGCATAAGGAACACCACAACAAAACACCAAAAAAGTAACATAGACCTACCGTTTCACAAAGTACACAAATAATTCCTGTAACAATGCCAACCTGCACAACGCCGCCGGACCCCCGGGTTGCCGGCTGAATGGCTGTGTCCTACTGTCTGGAAGCATGGGTTTATTGTCTAACTGCTTTGACACCTTGGATGGTGAGTGTACATTGTGGGATGATGAAACTGTGCACAATAAAGGTTTTTCAAAAAAAAAAATAGACGAAAATAGATTATTGTGTCAGACTCTTGGCCTCTACACAATAAAATGTGCTTTTGAGGGTGTCAATGGGGTCAAATTGTTGGTTAACAAGATTAGTTCTGACAGATACTCTTGTCATGGATAAAACTCTTAATGCTATCCCATGGCTAGATTATATTCAGATCAAATTGGAGAAAATATGAGTGAATACTTTACTAGGCATCATTAATTTTTTTTGATCTATTACTAAGTTGCTTCATTGTTCCATCCTGTAGCTTCACTAAAGTAGACAGCTGAGCAAATCACTGAAGGTTTATGAGCTAGTTAGGATTTTTTCAGTGGTGGAGCCGTACTTATGATGGGTTCCGTATCACAAAAAAAGAAGAAAAAGACTTTAAATGCACTTCCGGTTTAGTCTCCTTTCAGAATTGCTTAGCCTCCTTAAGACTAGAGCTGCAGAAGAGAACATGTGGACAGCATATCCTTCAAAAGGAATATGCTACTTACCAGTATGCATCTGTTCTTGGCATGTAGAGCTGCAGAGCCACACACTGAGGATAAGATCGCCATCTGGTGTTGGGCTCGGATGATTGCAGGTTGTTGTTGTCTTCGGAAGAAGCCTTTGGTCACAAGATAGGTGACTCCTCCCCTGGACAACAGTGCGCATGGGCATCCACTCCATCGTCAGATTGTTTTTCGCCATGATGGGAAAAGATGGAGTCTATAGGAATGAAAAGAAAGGATGTCCATGTGCAATGTCTAAGTAAGACAAATGCTGGAACAGGTACAGGTCCCGGGGAGGCGGGTGGGCGTGTGTGGCTCTGCAGCTCTACATGCCAAGAACAGATGCATACTGGTAAGTAGCATATTCCGTTCGAGGCATATGAGCTGCAGATCACACACTGAGGATAGACTATATAGCAGTGTCTCCCCTTAGCGGTGGTCACCTGTATCTGTTGCAGCAGTTTGAAATAAAGGTTTTAGGACAGCCTGGCCCACCGAGGCCTGTTGTTTGGCTTGCACATCAACACAGTAGTGTTTAGTGAAGGTATGCGTGGTAGACAATGTGGCTGCCTTGCAAATGTCTTCTAAGGGAATGTTACCTAAGAAGGCCATAGAAGCCCCTATTTTACGCGTGGAGTGCGCCCTAGGGGGAACTGTAAGAGTACGTTTAGCCTTTTGGTAGCAAATTTGGATACACTTAACTATCCACCGGGCTATACCTGATTTGGAGATAGGATTGCCTTTATGTGGTGGCGCGAAAGCAACAAAGAGTTGTTTTGTCTTTCGAAAAGGTTTTGTCCTGTCGATGTAATAAAGCAAGGCTCTTTTAACATCTAAGGTATGTAGGGCCCTTTCAGCTACAGAGTCTGGGTTAGGGAAAAAGACTGGTAGCTCTACTGATTGGTTAAGGTGGAAAGGGGAAATCACTTTTGGAAGAAATTTAGGGTTTGTCCTAAGAACTACTTTGTTACGGTGTAGTTGTAAGAAAGGTTCCTCCAGAGTTAGGGCTTGTATTTCACTTACTCTTCGTAGGGAAGTGATTGCGATAAGGAAAGCTACTTTCCATGTCAGGAACTGTAATTCACATTTGTGCATTGGTTCAAATGGGGGACCCATAAGTCTTGTTAGAACAACATTGAGATTCCACACTGGGGAAGGTGGTAATCTTGGAGGAAGAATTGTTTTAAGACCTTCCATAAACGCTTTGATGGCTGGTACCTTGAAGAGGGACAGGTGTTGCCTATTTTGCAAGTAGGCTGCCAAGGCTGCTAGGTGTAAACGTATAGAGGAATACGCTAGGTTGCATCTTTGCAAGTGTAGTAGATAGCAAATGATGTTTTGGATGGAAGCATGCAATGGATGTATGTCATTATTAGCGCAGTAAATGGCAAATCGTTTCCATTTTGCGGCATCACATGCTCTAGTAGTAGGTCGTCTGGCTTCCTTTATGATATTCATACAGTCTGGAGGGAGGTTGAGGTACCCGAACTCTAAGACTTCAGGAGCCAGATTGCCAGGTTCAGTGTTTGAGGATCTGGGTGTCTGATTTCTCCACGGTTCTGGGTTAATAGATCCGGGGAGAGGTGTAGTTTTTGATGTGGGACTAGAGATAGTTCCAGAAGTGTGGTGAACCACGGTTGACGTGCCCAAGTGGGAGCTACTAGAATTAGTGTTAGCGACTGTTGTTTCAGTTTGCGTACCACAAATGGAATGAGTGGGAGAGGGGGAAAAGCGTATGCAAATCTGCCGGACCAGTTCATCCATAGGGCATTGCCCTTCGACTGTGGGTGTGGAAACCTGGCGGCGAAGGTTGGGCATTTTGTGTTTTCGGGAGTGGCGAACAGGTCTATGTCTGGTTGCCCCCATTTTTGGAAGAATGGGAGTAGAACCTTGGGGTGTAATTCCCATTCGTGGATCTGCTGTTTGTGGCGACTTAGGAGGTCGGCCACCTGGTTGTGAAATCCTGGGAGATGTTCTACTAGCAGGTAGATGTTTTGGGGAATTGCCCATCTCCAGATTTGCTGTGCCAGTTGGAGAGAATGTGTCCCCCCTTGCTTTTGTATATAATACATTGTCGTCATGTTGTCTGTGCATATGAGGACAGTTTTGTTCTTTAGGTGTACCTGAAAGGATTTTAGTGCCAGGAACACCACTAAAAGTTCTAGGTGATTGATGTGGAGCAGTTTTTGTTGACTGGTCCATCTGCCCTGAGTGGTATGTTGAAGGAGGTGGGCTCCCCACCCCGTGAGAGATGCGTCGGTAGTCAGCACAACTTGTGGAAGAGGCTCTAAGAACGGCCGCCCTTTGGACAGGTTGATGGTGTTCCACCATTTCAGTGAGCGAAGTGAGCGACTGTCCACCAACACCAGATCGGTAAGTTGTCCGTGAGCTTGGTTCCACTGTTGTGCTAGACATTCCTGTAAGGGACGCATTTGAAGTCGTGAGTGTGGGACTATGGAGATGCATGACGCCATCATGCCTAAGAGCTGCATGAACACTCTTGCTGGAAGAGATTGATGAGTTTGAAATTGAGAGATGAGATTTTGTATACTGGTTATCCTGGCGGTGCTGGGATAAGCTATGGCTTTGGATGTATCTATGGTTGCCCCTAGATACTGGTGTACGTGGGAGGGCTGTAGATGGGATTTGGGGTAGTTGATAGTGAATCCCAAGTTGTGGAGGGTTGAATAGTGCGATGAGTGTGGAGAACGCATTTTTGGTGAGTATTGGCTTTCATGAGCCAATCGTCCAGATAGGGGAAGACATGGATCTGTTGTCTTCTGAGGTGCGCTGCCACGACTGCTAAGCACTTGGTGAACACCCTGGGTGCTGTTGTTACTCCGAATGGGAGAACTGTAAATTGGTAGTGTTGCCCGTCTACCACAAATCGTAGATATTTTCTGTGAGCAGGATGCATAGGGATGTGAAAGTATGCGTCCTTGAGGTCCAATGTGGCGAGGAAGTCTCCCTGTTGTAATAGTGGGAGGACTTGTTGGAGGGTGGTCATATGAAAATGATCTGATTGTATATACTGGTTTAGTAGTCTGAGATCCAGTATGGGCCTTAACGTTTTGTCCTTTTTGGGAATGAGGAAGTATAGGGAATATACTCCTGTTCCCCGATGTTGAAGAGGGACTGGTTCTATGGCATGTTTTTGTAACAGGGATTGAACTTCTTGTTTGAGGAGAGAGAGATGATGTGAGGACATTGGACGGTGTTTGGGCGGTATGTTGGGGGGGGATTGTATCAGTTCGAGGCAGTAGCCAGACTGGATAATTTGTCTTACCCACCTGTCTGTGGTGATGGAAGTCCAGACAGGCAGGAATTGTTGGAGCCGCCCCCCGACCGGAGTGGAATGGTCTGGGGGGAGTGGTGGCAAGTCACTGTTTAGTGGCTGGGGAGGTGCGGGTAGTGGTGTTGCCCCGCCCTCGACCTTTGGTGTTCTTCCCCCTATAACCCCCTCGAAAATATCCTCTGTTAGGGGATGTTTGTCCAGAATTTTTAAAGGTGGACGTGGTCTCAGTTCCCAGATTTTTGGAGGCTCCTCTATAAAAGGAGTGACGAAAGGAACCCCGGGTTTGAGGAGACTGCAGTGCTCCCATAGATTTGGCAGTCTCATTATCTTTCTTCATTTTTTCTAATGCAGTGTCCACTGCAGGGCCAAATAACTGCTCCTGGTTAAAAGGTTGAGCTAGAATTGTGGTTTGTACCTCCGGTTTAAAACCGGAAATACGGAGCCAGGCATGTCGTCTGAGTAAGACGCTGGTATTGACCGTCCTAGATGCAGTATCTGCTGCATCCAAGGCGCATTTAATGGAGGCATTAGATATTAATTTGCCTTCTTGAATGAGGTCATTAGCCTGGGATTTAAATGGCTCAGGCAGATGTTGCATAAGGTCCTCAAGTTGGTCATAATGCGCTCTATCATACCGGGCTAAGAGGACTTGGGTATTGGCAATACGCCAGTGGTTTGCCGCTTGTGCGGCGACTAGTTTGCCTGAGGCCTCTAAAAGCTTAGACTCCTTGTCCAGGGGAGGCGTTTCTCCAGTTGTCTGTGAGTTAACACGCTTCCTGGCATTTGACACGACCAAGGAGTCTAAAGGGAGCTGAGGTTTGATGTATGCGGGGTCCTGCGGGGCTGGTCTGTATTTTTTTTCAATGCGGGGGTTGAGAACCCTAGCTCTAACAGGGTCCTTAAAGACTTCAGTGGCATGCTTTATAACCCCTTTAATCATGGGCAGTATGTGAACAGTTTTCTGTGACTGCTCAAAAGTATCGAGGAGAAAGTCCTCTTCAAGGGCGTCTGTGTGCATTGTGACGCCATGGAATGTTGCTGCCCTATTTATGAGTTGGCCAAACCCCAAATGGTCATCAGGAGGGGAGGGCTTGGAAGGGTAGGTAGTGGGGTCAGGCATGTCAGGTACCGGGTAAGACCAGTCATCTACTGGTGCTGTGTCTGGAAATGTAAAAGGGTCGTTTGGATCGAGAAGATCATTAAACAAATCAGGGTCCGCCCCTCCCCCTAAATCATCATCATCATCCTGTGGAGGTGGTGAATGAAAAGGAGATGGTAAAGGTAAAGGAAAAGGAGGAGGAGGAGGGGGGGATGGGTTAGGAGGTAACACAGGAGAGGAAGGACGAAGTGGTGAAGTAGCACAGTCCTTCTTCCGTATGGGAGCTGGAGGTGGTGTGATGTCCAGCTTCCGTTTTTTGTATGGGACTGCAGTCACATGTCCGGTTTTGGGATTAATGTAGATCCGCTTTTGAGTAGGATCTGGGCGAAAAAGTTCATCTGGCTCCGAAAGTGGTTGTGGCGATGGCCGTTTCGGGTCTTTATGAACTTTTTTCGGTGCCGATGGAATCTTCGGTGCCCATGGATTTTTCGGTGCCGATGGATTTTTCGGTGCCGAGGGACTTTTTGGCATCGGTGCTGAGGAACGTTTCGGTGCCGGTGGAGACTTCGGTGCCGAGGAACGTTTTGGTGCCGAAGGAGATTTCGGTCTTGAAGCCTGTTTCGGTGCCGACAGTGGGGTTTTCGGTGCCGAAGGTGTTATAGGTACAATAACATGAGGTTTGCTCGAGCCCGAGCCACCTACAGGCTTAGATGTCTTTGGAGCCGGGCCCGAGGGCGGGGCTTCTGAAGAGGAGTTTCGGTCGCGACTGGGCCCAGCTGGCGGAGTCTTGACCAATGTCTTTTTGGATGGGGTAGGGGCAGGGGGGATGGTACTCACACGCTGCCCTGGAGTGATGAGGTCATCGCAATCGTCGGCCTCGGACACGATCGAGATCTTCGGTGTCATCTTCGGGAACATCCTGAGCAAAGATGTCGTCCGGTTCTGGAGCTGGTTTGGCCATAATATGGCGTCGAGCTCTTCGGTCCCGGATGGTCTTCTTGGAACGGAAAGCGGCACAAGCTGGACAGTTCGATTCGTTGTGTTCCGGCGACAGGCAGAGGTTGCAAACCTCGTGGTGATCACTGTGGGGGAACTTCGCTCCACACTGGGGGCATTTTTTAAAAGGTGTCCTGTCCATCAGCCGCTTCCGGAACCGGTCCGAGTTGATTTCGATGGAATGAAAATTGAAGGGTTATTTCGATTGCTGGAAGTTTTCTGCTGGAGCGGAAAAAAGTTCATCCGAACCCAATGGCGGAAAAAAACAATCTGACGATGGAGTGGATGCCCATGCGCACTGTTGTCCAGGGGAGGAGTCACCTATCTCGTGACCAAAGGCTTCTTCCGAAGACAACAACCTGCAATCATCCGAGCCCAACACCAGATGGCGATCTTATCCTCAGTGTGTGATCTGCAGCTCATATGCCTCGAACATAAGCTTTATAAACCCCACATTTAGAAGCTATATGATTAAATCCCGGATATCGCGCCTGTAGAGTTTTCAATTGGCTTGTGAGGAATCTTTCCATGATTAGGTTCGCAGTTTCCAAATTGATTATAGCAGTACTTAAGATTAGAACAAAGTTGGGCAAATAAATAAGCATTTATTAATCACTCTGAGCTGTATAAGGATGTCAAATGTTTTAATATCTTGAGTTTTTAAGGTTTGTTAACCAAATTAAGCTATTATGACTGACTGTAACAATGTTTTTCAAAACGCTTTCATTGAAATAGACGTATTGGTGAAACATCCTCGTAAGTGGGAATATTGGGGCTGTAGATGGTTTAATGATGATCTGAGAAACAACTAAAATATATAGAAAAAAGATCTATCTCTAAATAGGATTTTTTTTAAAGAAAATAGTCTATTTACAGTGTAAATGAAGACTGAATATTAGTGTAACTGTTACCACCGCAGCCATATTTTTCTTGCTCTTGCTAACAGTGCCCAAGGCAGAAGTACAGGTCCATTATGATTTTGAGCTTCCTTTCACATCTTTGTCCTCAAAACAAGTAACAATTAGCTTGCTAAGCCAAGAATGTAAGTTCTTGTTACATTAGAAAGACATCACTTCCTTTTTCATGGTCTAAGAGTTCTGAATACTCTGTTTTATGAGTTCACGTGTGCATCATTGAAAGCGTATATTCAAACCACTGTATATTTGTGTACTGCCTTTGCTTAAATACCGCACTCTTTTTCATGGCTCAAGGGACGCTATATATGATAAATTATGAGATTAACAAATTTAAATGTTTCTTTAATTGATAAACCTTCCCAGACTTCGACTAGTGTGCAGGTTTTCCTTAACCATCCTGGTGTGTTGGTGCCAGGGAGTGCCTGCACTTTAGTGGAGACAAAAAGTGGTGCTGGGTGGAATCTGTATTACAATCCCACGTTCCAAAGGTCCAAAGCTGGACCATTGTTTGGGGGGACATGGGTGGAGGACATCCCGTGTTCAACTTACTGAGTACGCTTAGAAATTTATGAAATATTAAGTTTGATTGTGTTTATTAACTGTATAAATTTAATGAACTGAGATGTTGAAATTGTCTTCAGTGTAGGTAAAGCCAAAATAAACCTGTCTGGGTAGGTGCGTGGGGAATGCTAGAATAACTGCAGTTAAACGTGTGCGAGCAATCAACCATATAGAGCAGGGGGCTCTATGGAGGGGAGAGGAAGAGGAGGACAACGGTGTGCTTAGATCCCTTAGTACAGACCCTAGTCAATGAATGAGTGAATCAATGAGGTTCACCACTCTATCAGCTCAGAACCTTGGCAAGCACAAAAAGACGGCAACCTGAAATTTCCAAAAGCAAAGTGGTCAGTGCACATACTTTCCTACCCACTAAACAAGAAAAGACAGGAAAGAGCTGTTGGACTCACCCTTAGCCTTTTACTCTTGTAACTAACACCCTCCACAGGATAAACTGCAGAACAAAGTCGAAAGACCCTTTAGAGTGTACCTTGTTGTGAGAGGATACAGTCAGGAAAAGGGGGCAGAAAACAGTAAAGCTGGAAAAGCTCCAGCAAAAGAGACCCATTCCCATGTGATGTACTACCAGTAGGGAACAAGCTTTGGCACAGCCAATAGGTGCTGTATTTTCGAGATCTATTGACTTTGTCAATGTTGATTTTTTTTCTAGACTTGTTGCACAGCATTGCGGGCTGCTTTGTAACACGGCCTAAAGTACAGAAAAAAGTGCTATGATGCAGCGGGTGTTGGCCACATCATAGTGCTTTTTTTCTTTAACTCTTGTTGCACAGCACGTTGCGCAAGGGGGTGGCAAGAAACAATAGGGAGGTGCGTGGGAGTAGGGATGGATCAGCAACGGACAGAGGGAGGGGGGTGGGTGGGGAAGCAACACAAGGGAGCTGCATGGGAAAACAGAGTGCATGGCAAAAAGTAAAACATTTTGTTATTAAAAGAACATGGAGGAATGGGCGGCCAGTGGAGAGGCATTGGCGGCAAACAGGATGCAGTGCTAGGTTCTTGCTCCATGGTAGGGACAGAAGCGGGGAGAAAACAAGGAGGAGAGCAGCTGGGTGGAAGCAGAACGCATGACCAATAAGAAGCAAGTAAATGTGAGTGACGTCGTAAAAGCCAACCAATGGTAAGTACTGGTAAGTATTGGGTGGACTAACTCAGTTTAAAGGTTTTTTTTGTGTGGTTTTTTTTAAACAAAAGATTACACTGTCAGTGCATGTCATGGTTTCATGCAAAACCTAAAAAACACGAGCAGGTATATTAATGACTGGGTCAGGTGAATAGCCACATGCAAGTATGAAAGGCTGGGGATCACCACAAGGTGTGCTTGGCAATGGTGCAGTGCAGGCCTATGGGATGGCATGTGGGGTAAAATCTAGACCAAGTAAAAGCGTCGATTGCATCAAGCAAAAACATACCTGGCACAATGACTACACAGGAAACTCTACAAATAACATACAAACCAGTACATTTAGAAATAATCTGATGTCTTGTAACTGATGAAACACATTAAAATGTATGGAAACACTAACCTCAGAAGGCTTTTTGTCTTTTTGTCTTGCCCAGCTGCTTTTCGTAGTGGCCATTTTAGAACATCTTGACCAGGAGGTTGCATGACCTTAATAAGATAAGAAAACATTGCTGTAAATGATCATCCTAAAATGCAATATGAAACTTCTTGATTTAGGCTTTTTCTGGTATGTTTATATAAATGTAAAAAGTTAAAGCATACTTCTTGAAACACAATGGAGACATAAGCTGTTCAAAAATAAAACGTGCTATCCTTACTATTGCTAGGTTTTGAATAAAAACGTTGACTTTGTAACTTTTTTGTTAACATTTTTCTTACTTGGCCATGATCCATTTTGGAGATTATATTCAAACCCTGACAAAGAAAGCAATATCAAGGGAACATAAAATATTCTTGTCATGGAGTGCCCGGACAGGGACTGAGTACCGCAAAGGATTAGTTACTTACCTGTAATCCTAGTTCTCTTCCAGGGGTATCCTCATCAAAGTCATAAGCACTAGAATATTCCCGCCCATGTGCGGGACCCCGGAAACACAATCATATATGCGACAAACATATATGTATCTCCACACACATATATATATATATATATTCACTTAAAAAACCATAGGTTTCACACATGTTATAGTTAGCTGGACATTTCCCTCGTAAAAAACCAATGAAATTCCCCCGTTATAGTTAGTGCAGGCAACTATAACTCACGCGACCGCAATCCTCTGCTGATGACGTCAGATATTACATCACTGTACTTAGACACCTATTTACCCATGTCTTCTTCCATTAATCTTTAGCTATACATATATTACAAATATTTATTTTTTCAGAAAGACACATATTTAATCAGTGATGTAATATCAAATGCTGCAACGTGGCTTTATGGATGGGCTCAAAGGGAGGACTCATCAATCTAGAGAGGACTAGATTCAACTCCCAAGGAGGAGGAGGCCGAACAGGGGGATACACTTTCTTCAACCCCTGTAGGAAATCCTTGACCACCTGTAGTTGAAAGAAGGAAGGCTCGTTTGGAGACTTTCTGTAAGCCGTAATGGCCGCTAAATGTACTCTGATCGAGGAATACTTTAAACCTGATTTAGCCAAGTACAGGAGATAAGGAAGAATTACCTTCTCCTGCCCTGTGGTAGGATTAAAAGGATTACGAGTGCACCATAAGTATAATCTTTTCCACTTAAAGGAGTATGATGCCCTTGTGGAAGGTCTCTTTGCCTCCTTTAGTATATGCATACAGTCCTGCAGTAAATTCAAATGTCCATATTGCAGGACCTCAGGTGCCATGCTGCCAAGTTCAGTGAGGGAAAGATGGGATGTAGAATCTTCCCTTCCATCTTGGTCAGTAGGTCCGATCTGTAAGGAAGCCTCCTGTGGGGGTGCACCAACAGCTGTAAGAGATCCAGGTACCACCACTGACGAGGCCAGTCTGGGGCTATCAGGATCATAGACATGTTGGATCGGATGAGCTTGGGTACCAACTTCGGGATCAGAGGCAGAGGAGGACAGGCGTATGCAAATACTCTGGATCAATCCGTCAAAAGAGCATTCCCCCTCGTCCCTGGACGGTGGAACCTGGACGTGAAGGCCTGGCATTTTTTGTTTTGATCGTCTGCAAACAAGTCTATGGAAAGTTGCCCCCACTGATGGAAAATGTCTGCCTCTACCTCGTCATTTAGCACCCAGTCTGGCTGATCTTCGAAGTGCCGACTGAGTGCGTCTGCTCGCACGTTTCGCTCCCTTGGAAGATGCACCGCTGTGATGGAGAGGCCTCGGGCTAGAAGCCAGTGCCATATCGTTTGAGCTATCAGGGAGAGCAGGCAAGAGCGCGTACCACCCTGTTTGTTGAGGTAATACATGGTGGTCGTGTTGTCTGTTTGGATCAGGATCGAGTTGGACGTGATTGAGGGCTGAAAAACTTTCAGAGCTAGATGGACTGCTCGCAGCTCCAACATGTTTATGTGGTAGGATTGCTCCTTGAAGGACCACCGTCCCTGCATCTGTAGGCAATCCATGTGCTCTCCCCACCCTTGTAGAGATGCATCGGTTACCAAGGACTGGGTCGGAACAGGTTGATGGAAAGGGACTCCCACTAAGAGGTTCTTTGGTCGAGTCCACCATAGAAAGGACGACTTTGCTGCTTGTGAAAGCACAATACGGTCTTCCCAGAGACCCGATGCTTGGTCCCACTTTTCCTCTAGGTCCTGTTGCAAAGGTCTCATTCTCAGCCTGGCGTTGGGACTGAGAAATATGCAAGAAGCAATCAATCCTAGTAGAGACGCCACTTGTCGAACCGTTGGACGAGTTGTCTGGAGAAGAGTTTTGCACTTCTGTTGAATTGATGAAAGTCTCTGTTCCGAAGGAAACACTCTTCCTAGGCTTGTATCCAGAGTGGAGCCCAGATAATGGATCACCTGAGAAGGCCGGTGAACCGATTTCTCCATATTCACGTGCATACTTAGCCTTCGGAGTAGAGATAGACACATTTGGAAGTCGCTCTGTACTTGCTGAGGGGATGGCCCTTTCAGGAGCCAATCGTCCAAGTACGGATACACGAACAGACCTCTTCTGTGTAGAGCCGCCGCGACCACCGCCATGCACTTGTTAAAGACTCGTGGGGCAGATTTTAGTCCAAAGGGCAACACCCTGAACTGGTAGTGATTGCTGCCAACCACGAATCGCAGATTTCTGCGATGACGGGGAATTATAGGAATGTGGAAAAACGCATCCTGGAGATCCACTGAACACATCCAATCTCCTGCTTGCAGATGTGGACATATTTGATGAAGTGCCAGCATGCGAAATTTCTCTTTCAAGATGACTTTGTTCAGCGATCGAAGGTCCAGGATAGGTCTGAATTTGTGCTCTTGATCTCTTTTTGGTACAAGAAAGTACCTGGAGTACACTCCCTTTTCCCCGCTGAGAGGGAGGAACCTTCTCTATGGCCTTTTTTTGCAGAAGGGCCACCACTTCTTGTCGTAGTAACTTTAGCTGGTGAGGACGAGATCTTTTTGGAGGGATGTCTTTCGGAGACTCACGGAAACTTAGTGCGTATCCATTGCGCAGTGTACTGAGCATCCAGCGATCTTTTGTTATGTTGCACCACTCTTTCAGATGATGTGAAACACTTCCTCCCACTGGAGTGGGCAACGGCGCCAGAGGAAGCTCTTGCTCAGTGCTTCCCTGCTGATCTAGCTGTGGAAGAGGACTGCTGCTGATTACCTCCTCTACCTCTGTTTGACTTTCGGCATTGGAACTGTGATCTTCCTAGATTTTTGTTTTGGGACCACTGAGGGGTTTGAACCCTCTGTTGGTAGCCCTTGCGCTGGTTGGGTCTGTATCTCCGCCTGAATTCTTTCTTCTTCTCTTATCTCACCACCTTCAGAGTGTCTAATTCGGCTTTCATTCTACCCATCTCCTCATCTGTATGGGTGCCAAACAATGAGAAGCCAGAAAAAGGCAGGTTAAGGATCCTCTGTTGAGCATCTGGTTGGAGAGCTGTAAGCCTTAACAAGGCAGACCTCCTAGCGCAAATGCCATGCGCATAAGAATGCGCCGATAGTGTGGCACCATCTGCTGCCATGCTAATCATTTGGTTAGCTACCAGGGATCCTTCTGTAATGACCTCCTCAAAGTCCTTTTGATCCTCCTTTGGTAGCTTCTCTTTGAAACGATCCAAAGAGTCCCATAAGGCTCTGTCAAAGCGACCTAATAAGGCTGCTGCGCTGGAGACTTTTAGTGATGACGCTGCAGATCCACAAACCTTCCGTCCCCAAGAATCCTGAGATTTACTCTCTTTGTCCGGAGGGACCAACGAATGTGCAGAGACTGCGTGCGTTTTTCGTGCCGCTGCGACGATAACCGAATCTGCAGGCGGATCGTTTTTTTTTTTAAACGGGTCTGTATCAGCCGGTTTGTATTTTTTCTGTATTCTGGCAGGTGTAGCCTTAATAGCAGAGGGGGTTAGGAAAATGTCCATCACTGGTTCCAGAAGCCCAGGAATCAGAGGCAGCAACGGACGAGAAGCAGATCTTTGGTGCAGCGTCTCAAAGATTACCGTAGTTGCGACCTGAGGAGTAGACATCTCAATGTTCAGCTTCTGAGCCCCTCTTTGTAGCACATCATGATACGTGTTAATATCATCTATCGGAGACACTCTCGACTGTGGGCTGTCCAATAGGGTAGGTGAATAATCTTTTAGAGGAGCGGGTGGAGGAAGATGACCATGTAGGAGACCTCCTTCTTTGGTGATGGGAAGTAGAAGGCCTGCGCTCTCGCGATCTTCCCGCACGGCGCTGACGTGCAGGTGAAGGTGATCTATCCACCTCTTGTACTAATCTTTGTAGAGGAGATCTGTGGATTGGGCTAGTATATTGTTCCTCCCTTCTTGATACTCCCACCGGATCCTTACTCCAGTGATGGATTGGTAAAAGCCATCCTGGAGATAGGTGAACCGAAGGGGAAGCCGTTTGACGTGACAGATCTCTGTCGTGACCTCCTCGAATGACGTTCTGGGGACGCAGATGGTGAATGCATTGAAGGACGTCTCGAGGAATGAGAGGATGAGTGCCGTGACACTGACTCAGTAACCAAAACCACTGAACCTTCTTCAGATCTCACTGATGTGGGTCTCGACGTCTGGCGTATAACCTGCTCTGACGGAGCCCTTCTCGACGTCAATCTAGATCTTCTTCTAGCCATCGAAATTCGACCAGGTGTTGGGATCGATTTCGGCGTCGATTCCGTGTGTTTCGACGGCGAATGTCTCAACGTCGAATGTCTCGCCGACGATGCCTGGGTACTTCTGCGTCTCGACGTCGATCGTCGGTGGGATGACGACGGCGGAGGGCTTCTGGTCCTCGACGCCGATCGTCACCGGGTTGACGACGGCGGAGGGCTTCTTGTTCTCGACGCCGATCGTCGTCGGGTTGACTACGGCGGAGGACTCTCTCCCCTCGACGTTGATCGTCGTTGGATTGACGACGACGGAGGGTTGCCAGCTTTTGACACCGAACGTCGAGACGACGCCTGCAGAGGGACGCTGATCCTAGACGCCGATCGCCACCGGGTTGACGACGGCGGAGGCTCACGATTCGTCGACCTTGAATGTAGGGACGTACCTGTATGTCTGCGTTCTCTCGACGGCGAGCCCGCCGAAGGTCTTTTCTTGGACATATGCCCCACCGATGGATGTTTTCTCAGCGCCGAGCCCGACGCTGATGAATTCCTGCTTCTAGAAGAGGATCCGGGCCTCTTAGAGCCCTTTCTCACCAGAGACCTGCCTCTGGAAGCCTTTTCTGCCAGCCCATAAAGACGTATACGCTCCCTGTCTTTTAAAGTTCTTTTAGAGAGAGACTGGCAATGAGGACAAGTCTTGGGAACATGATCTTTTGGCAGACAGAGAATACAGACTGCATGAGTATCTGACCTGGCCTTCTTTTTTCCACAAGAAGGGCAGGGATCAAAAAGGGATGGCATTTTTGAGTGGTAAAAAATGCCCAAATTAGTCAGAAAAAGTGAGCACCTTACTTGACTAGATGTAAAACGTCGAAGTAAGATACATTTTTCCTGAAAATTGAAGAATATTTCTGAGTAAAACCAGAAAAAAGTGGAGCGGTGTAATCAGGGTCCTGACTGAAGGCGCCGGAAAGAACAACTGACTTAACTGTCACCCCTGAGGCATGATGGCAAGCTAGGGGTCATGGCTGCCTTAAAGGCACGGTGCCAGTTTATTTCTATGTTGCTATGAGTTAGCTTTCCAGGCTGTCGTTTTCTGCAATGCAGCCTGTGAGCTGTCAATGCTTTCAGTCCTATCTGAGGGATTGTGCTAAATGCTAAGCATTAAAACCTGCTTTGCTGTTGTTTATCCCTATATATATATATATATATATATAATATATATATATATATATATATATATATATATATATATATATATATATATATATATATATATCCAAATGCCTTCGCCTGACCTGCAGGCTTGATCACCAACGATCGTTACAACATAGAACCAACCATTTTACACGTTTGTGCTCGTGAAATGTCACGTGATGTGACTACAGAGTTAGTGTGTTGGAAGAAAGACTTGTAGTTTCTTTTAATACATTGCAGCTACACTCTAAAAAATTAATCAACAAAAAATGCAAAATTGAAAAATACTGTCACATAATAGTGTAGAGTGTAGCGCTAAACAGATGCTTGATATTTAGAACAATTATTAAAGATTGATATCTTTATTCAAAACTCCCAAGTTTCTCAATAACCGCACTCCTATTAGAATGCAGTATTGAAACGGCCACGTAAATTATTGAGCCGATCAATCTCATAAATACAGAATCTCATTAGATAATGTGAGCTGGAATGCGTAATCCTATTGGCGCTCAGTCAGCTATAACCGAAACAGCGTAATAAAACCCCAGTGGGTATAATTAACGAGCGGAAGATTGTATACATGAATCTCTATACATCTGATATATACTGTCCTTACGCCCTAATGGGCATTATTAAATCCTTCGAACAAGTCTTATATCTCCAACAAAAGCATAGTGCACAAAATAAAATAAATACTAATAATTTATTAAAAAACAGTTCGAGGAGGATGACTACTAATATTATGTTCCATTTACATTAACTATGCTAATCCTCACAGATGTGTAATTAAATCTTCTTCCATGTTCAGTCCTGTTGGGGTACGAGTATTGAGTGTCAGAATATAACATGACTCAATTTTTTCTCACGATTGCCCCCCCTGGCATTTGGCGGTATGCAATCGATTACATAGTACAATAAACCCTGCTCATTTTTCTCATGATGTGACTCAAAGTGACGTGCCGCAGGGTATGTTTTGTCACCATTCCGAATTGCCCTTAGGTGTTGCAACACCCTTTTGTGAACTGGATGGATTGTGCTGCCTACGTACCTCATGCCACAAGGGCATTGCAGCACATAGACAGCATAATCTGTTTTGCAGGAATAGAAACCTTTGATCTTCTTTATTCTCTTTGAAAGACCCAATGCATAGGAAGCAGTGTTTTTACCATAGCTACAGGCCTTACATTTGGTACACTTCACAAAGCCTTCTTTTCTTTTTAACCAAGAGCTTCCCTGAGTGTTCTGTCGATTTTTTGTGTTGCTAACTAACATTTGTTTAAAGGAACGTGCTTTCCTGAATGAAATCGCCGTTTTTTTCTGGACTTGTTGGCCTAGAAGAGGATCATTTCGAATTAAATGCCAGTGCTTAGAGAGTATACTCCTTACTTGCCCATGGCATTTATTAAAGGAAGTAATCATTCTTTTGATTGTTTTCTCGCTGTTGTCGATTACTTTTACTGCGACTATCCTTAAAAAGAAAATCCTCTCTAGTTCTTTTTTTGGCCCTTGCTATGGCACTGTCGATAACCTCCTCTGTGTAACCTCTTGCTTTAAAGCGATTTTGTAAACTTTTGAGTTCTTGCTTGGATACTGCATCTTCACTGCAGTTGTGTATTGTTCTTATGCTCTCCCCATACGGGATGCTTCTAATAAGGCTATAGGGATGGAAGCACGTTGCATGTATCAATGTATTCCTGGATGTAGGTTTCCTATATAGCTTGGTAT
Organism: Triturus cristatus; assembly: GCF_964204655.1. Classification (NCBI taxonomy): domain Eukaryota; kingdom Metazoa; phylum Chordata; class Amphibia; order Caudata; family Salamandridae; genus Triturus; species Triturus cristatus. The sequence goes on along the minus strand of NC_140590.1, from coordinate 953,176,277 downwards.
GGACTTTTGACTCTTTGATATAAATCGTTAAGTCCAAGAAGTTCACCGAAGTGTTGCTGACTGTAATGGTAAATTTTAAATTAAGATCATTGACTTGAAGTTTATCAATGAAATTGTGGGCTGCCAATTCAGTCCCTTTCCATATAATGAAAAGGTCGTCGATGTAACGACTCCAAAGCAACACATTTGCCTCCCATTCTGCCTGGTAGTTGACCCTGACCACCTGCTCCTCCCACCAGCCCATATGCAAATTAGCATAGCTGGGGGCGAAGCAGGTGCCCATAGCTGTACCGCAGATCTGGTGATACAGCTCGTCATTAAAGAGGAAAAAGTTATTTTTTAGACCGGTAGAAATCATGGATAGCAACATCTGAGTGTGCGACCATAATTTAATTGAGTGATTGCCCAAGAAATGTTTAGTAGCCTTTAAACCATCTTCGTGCCTAATGCTGGTATATAAGGTGGAAACATCAATTGTAACCAGCAAAAGGTCTTCTTCCCAGGGAAGGTCATAGACCATTTTTAGGAAGTCTCCCGTGTCTTGGATGTAAACGGGGAGTGCTTGTACTAGGGGACATAAAAAAGAGTCAATGAATTTGGATGTATTTTCGAAAGCCCCCCCAATTGCAGAGATGATCAGACGGCCTGGGGGGTTATCAGCGCTTTTGTGGACCTTTGGAATTAAGTAAAATACTGGAACAACGGGTTTTTCAATTTTTAGGAATGCTAATTCATCTCGCGTAATCAGACATTGATTATACCATGCATACAATTGTTCATTAAACAACTTAAGGTTGCTATGCATCGTTTTTTCGGTAATCTTGACATAGTTACTCCCATTATTCAATTGTTTATAAGCTTCTGCGAGGTAGCTAGTCTTATCCCACAAAACCACATTGCCACCTTTGTCCGCATTGCGGACTATACAGTTATCATCCATTGCTAATTTAGAGATCAACGCAGAATATTCTTTTTCATGCTTAGACAGAATTTTATGTTTCACACTTGTGCATTTCTCTAAGTTCTTTAAATCATTAATGTCTAACTCATTGTAGACATCAACTGAATCTCTCGAGGTTAACGGTATAAATCTGGAGGTAAGTTTAAAGTTAGTAGGGGCACTGCCACCAATATCGACTTCCTGCTGTCTTGCTACATCCTGTGCCTGGCTGGCAGAAAGTTGGGTCATTACAGGTTCCTGAAGTACATCTGTTATTCTGGCATCATTGTCAATGGAATCAGTTTCATTATCCATTGATCTTAAATTGAATAAAAGATCCATGTCACTCACAGATAGACTTCCTGGCTGTGTCTCTTCCGATATCACCTTTCTAGATGTCAATATTCCTTTGTTCTGATTTGAAGCAAAGTGTTTTTTCAGCTTTAATGTTCAATATATCATATATGATTGTGTTTCCGGGGTCCCGCACATGGGTGGGAATATTCTAGTGCTTATGACTTTGATGAGGATTCCCCTGGAAGAGAACCAGGTGTCTCTGCACTTGCAGGAAGAAGGAAAAGGGTTCAGTCATGAAGGGGTTAACAGACTCCTCGCGCCTTCTCCTCTACAGAATGACCTCGACAAGGACAACCAATCCCTGCTGAGAGAGGCGGAGAAAAGAAGCCTCTCGCGAAAAGACGGGGCGAACGCGTTAGCTGAAGGAGGAGGAGCCGGTGCAGCCGAAGACGCCGCGGGAGCCGAGCAAGAAGACGTCGGGCCGTGGAAAAGTCCTGCCGAACCAGGGGAAGGAACACCGCGAACCGAATACGCAGTCAACGCAGCCCCGGAGGAAGAATCCGAGACGTGGAGCGAAGACTGGTGGACGCCCCCAGGAGACACGAGCTGGCCGCAGTAACTTAGGGAGAGTTACGGCTTTGGCGGTGAGTACACCGTGACCTGGGGACTCTGAATGGAAAAGAAGGGGGGGGTTTGGGGGACGAGGAACGTCCATTGAATGGAGGGCCAACACCGGTTGGTTGGGAAAACAACCTAGAGCACATACTGGCAAAACCAGCCATTCAAATAGACCAGTTTATTCGTTTTCTTTTTGTCCTAAGTTCCTTGTAGGAACTCTTACTCGATTAGCCAAAGCCTGTCCGGTTAGATCTTTCGGTTTCGTTTAGGCATACGGGAAGGGAGGGGTATCTAATTTGGACTGGAAAAGGGGTGCAGTCTGTACCTTCACTCTAACGCACGATTTCCTTCGCATTTTCCTGGCACGCCCTTCCCTCACCGTTGTGGCCTTTGTACAGCACGATTGTCACAAGGATAGGTGAAGGGTAGTGTAGATATCAACAAGTATACTCACCGCGCTTTATTTCTGTTCCCTCTGAGTATCCTGGGAAACCACCACCAGCCAGAAGAGCCTCGCACCCTGGAAGTAGAAGTCATCCAACCCCTGCAACTCAACCATCCTGCCTCTGCTGCACCATATTCGGATTTTGGGATTTGCTCTGGACAATACTTGTCTCCCAACAACTAAACACTTGCAAACACTTCTTGTCAAAGACGCCAATAAAACCACTTGCCACCATTCTCCGGCCTCCTAGCTTTCATTTCCGACCCTCCCTCCGACAATTCTGTATGTGGACCCAACACAGCAGCAAAGAATCAGTTTTTGTTGGAGGAAAGTAAAAGAAATAAAAATACTAACGGTGGTCCTGGCAAAGTGACAGACAATGTTCTCTACAAAATACTCCATTATGCTGGAGTTTGGTCTAAAATATGTCAAACATTTACAATAGAATATTAAAAAATGGTCTAGGAATAGGGAAATGGTGTAGGGTTTTAGTGATGATGATAATGGATGGTCACAAACGCTCATCAAGTAAGATTTATATAAAACTCGACCTAAACCGCTAATCCATATGCATGAAATGTCCACTGCAGGCAGATCTCTGACTGGAGCACATTCTCCGGGTTGCAGAACTAGCTAGGATGAAATTCCCTTTATGCCATGATGAATGAAAGCTAGATGATGCTTTCTATGTCAAGACTGTGCCACGTAGTTTCTGTATTTGAAGCATGTTGCCCAAAATGCACATCTGTACATTGGAGACTGAGGAATGGAAGCCTTCCAAAGACGGGAAAAGGGATTGGTTAGGAGGGTTTAATAGTCTAGGTGCAATGTAGCAAAGGTAAGTGAGTGAAAATTCGACAATTTAAATAAGGAGCTCCTGCATTTTAGGTCAGCAAAAACGGATCTTGAAGCTTTCTGATTAGCTCTCTAACGTTGAGATTACCACTACAGAACTACACATAGTAATTTGTTTAAATACTTAATTTATTTTAGTAATCTTCATCAGTATAAAATTCAAGGTCTTACTGTCAGCTGTGTCCGAGTCATCGCTGCTGAATGAGTACTTTCTCTGGTTTACTTCCATCTGCAACACAATAAATCAATTTTAGAGCAGTACCAAAGATACTAAACCATAAAATGGGAGGATTGCATTTTAGGTAACAGCTTCTCCTGATCTAATAGGCTTTGTTCAAGTCCTAGACAGCCAGAAAAGCCCTATGTTCTTAGTCAAGTCATGTGCAAAAGCATTCAAATTCCCCTGCCGCCTGAATATATATATATAAATAATGGTTTGGCCAATGTGAGATGGCACACATCATTGCCTGGGGCTTGATTTTCATTGATAAGTATTACAACAGGCCTCGAAAATTCATAATATACACCTGAAGGACTACTGGCTTGAATAATCTATTTGACCTAACTGTTGTGCACTTGACCCACAAACCAGTCTCAAATTGTGCAATCCTAGGCAAATATTTTATTTCACCTTCAAATATCAGAGTTCAGCATATCTGCTGTACAAAAATAGTTTTGCTCGATTTAATACACTAAACTTTGCTTTATTGTTTATGGATAATAAGGACATAGCCCACTTCTTTTGGCTTGCCTCTTATTTCACCAATAGCATTGTCATCAGGGCTGGGCCACAATGTTTCTCAGTTCATATTTAAAAACTCACTTTTAATAAATATATTACTAAAGCAATGATTTAAATACAGCTCATTTTCCATTGAAATGACCACAAAATTTCCCACTGACATGCAGTTTTACTGATAAAACTTTATAGTGTAAAAACAATAATGTGCGGAAATTTGTTTCAACAAATATTTAGAATCTGCACATCACAAAGTAGAGTGTTATGATTTGTTTTTATCGTATTGAAATCATGGTTTCCATCACACTTCAGAATTACAAAAAATATGTTTTCCTAACAGCAGATATATCATTAACCATTTGTACAGTTAATTTACAAGCTAATTAAATGATAAATGTTAGAAAAACTGAAAGGCTACAGCCTTTCATTTCATTCTCCCTCTACCTCAACATACGTGTCTGAAAAGTTCAGTTTACAAAATACTCTAACTTTGCAGTCAGAGAAAGAAAAGTAATCACCAATATCCAGGATAAAATCCAATCCAATCCTATCATTTGTATAGCGCACTACTCACCCGGTAGGGTCTCAAGGCGCTGGGGGGAGGGGTCCGCTACTGCTCGAATAGCCAGGTCTTGAGTTGCTTCCTGAAGGAGAGATGGTCCTGGGTCAGCCGAAGGCAGATGGGGAGGGAGTTCCATGTCTTGGCTGCCAGGTAGGAGAAGGATCTTCCTCCGGTGGTGGCTCTGCGAATGCGTGGTACGGCGGCGAGGGCGAGGCTGGTCGATCGTAGCTGGCGGGTGGGCGTGTAGAAAGTCAGGCGGTTGTTGAGGTACTTGGGGCCCAGGTCGTGGAGAGCCTTGTGTGCGTGGGTGAGGAGTCTGAACGTGATCCTCTTGCTGACGGGGAGCCAGTGCAGGTCTCTCAGGTGGCCGGAGATGTGATTGTGTCGGGAGATGTCCAGAACGAGTCGTGCGGAGGCGTTCTGTATGCGCTGGAGTCTTTTCTGTAGTTTGGCTGTGGTTCCGGCTAGAGGGTGTTTCCGTAGTCCAGTCGGCTGGTGACGAGTGCCTGGGTGACCATCTTCCTGGTTTCGGTGGGAATCCGTCGGAAGATCTTACGGAGCATGCGCAGGGTGTTAAAGCACGATGAAGAGACGGCGTTGACTTGTCTGGTCATCGAGCGGGAGGAGTCCAGGATGAAGCCCAGGTTGCGTGCGTGGTCCGTTGGCTTGGGAGTGGTGCCCAGGGCAGGGGGTCACCAGGAGTCGTCCCAGGCGGAGGGGGCTGATCCCAAGATGAGGACTTCCGTCTTGTCTGAGTTCAGTTTCAGGCGGCTGTTCTTCATCCACTCAGCGACGTCTTTCATCCCTTCGTGTAGGCTGGCTCTGGCGGGGTCGTTGGTGAGGGAGAGGATCAGCTGGGTATCGTCGGCGTAGGAGATGATGTTGAGGTTGTGTTGGCGTGCGATGGCTGCGAGAGGGCTCATGTAGACGTTGAAGAGGGTCGGGCTGAGTGATGATCCTTGTGGTACGCCGCAGATGACTTCGGTGGCCTCGGATCTGAACGGGGGGAAGCGGACTCTCTGGGTTCTGCCGGCGAGGAACGAGATGATCCACTCCAGTGCCTTCTCTTGGATTCCGATGTTGCTGAGGCGCTGTACTAGGGTGCGGTGGTAGACAGTGTCAAAGGCCGCAGAGAGGTCCAGGAGGATGAGGGCCGCTGTTTCCCCGTTGTCAAGCAGGGATCTGATGTCATCAGTGGCTGCGATCAGGGCGGTCTCAGTGCTGTGGTTGGCTCGGAAACTGGACTGCGAGGGGTCGAGGGATCCGTTCGTCTCGAGGAAGGCGGCGAGCTGTCTGTTGACTGTCTTCTCGAAGACTTTGGCAGGAAAAGGGAGGAGCGAGATGGGGCGGAAGTTCTTGAGGTCGGTGGGGTCCGCTGTTGGTTTCTTCAGTAGGGCGCTGAGCTCTGCATGCTTCCAGCTCTCCGTGAAGGTGGCGGTGGTGAAGGAGACGTTGTTGATGTCCCGGAGTTGGGGTGCGATGATGGAGTCGGCCTTGTTGAAGACGTGGTGGGGGCAGGGGTCGGTTGGTGATCCAGAGTGGATGGTGTTCATCGTGCGGGTGGTGTCTTCGGTGCTGACCGGGGTCCAGTTGCAGATGGTGGTGGTGGGGGGGCGTTGGTTCGGTGGTTGTGTGCGTGGTTGGTGCGCCGAAGCGGTTGTGTTTGTCGGCGATCTTGCGGTGGAAGAATGAGGCGAGTGAGTCGCAGAGGTCTTGCGAGGGGGGTGATGTCGTTGTTTCCGGCGCTGGGGTTGGAGAACTCTTTGACGATACTGAAGAGTTCGTTGCTGTTGTGGGTGTTGTTTTCCAGTCGCTCTTTGAATGTTGACCTTTTGGTGGTGCGGATCAGCTGGTGGTGTATGCGGGTGGCGTTCTTGAGGGCAGTCATGTTTTCTGTGGTCTGGTCGTGGCGCGAGGCTTTCTCGAGGGTGCGGCAGTTCTTCTTGGAGTTTTTGAGTTAATCGGTGAACCAAGAGGCTTTCTTGCTGCCGGATCTGCTGGGAGGGGTCTTCAGTGGTGCGAGGTCATCTGCGCAGTCGGTGAGCCACTGTGTGAAGATGCGGGCTGCTACGTTGGGGTCCGTTGCGCTGGCGGGAGGGTTCCGTCTGAGGGAGGTGGTGAGCTGGTCGGCGGTGATCTTGCTCCAGCTCCTGCGGGGAACCTGTTGCGGGTGGTGGTGGGTCGTGGTTCTCCTGAAGCTGAAGTGGACGCAGCTGTGGTCAGTCCAATGGAGTCCGGTGGAGTGGCTGAAGGAGATGTACTTGCTGGAGGAGAAGACTGGGTCAAGCGTGTGGCCGGCGTAGTGGGTGGGGGTGTTAACCAGTTGCTGGAGTCCGAGGTTGGCGAGGTTGTCCAGCAGGGTGGTGGTGTTGCTGTCATTGTTGTTCTCCAGGTGGAAGTTGAGGTCCCCTAGGAGGATGTAGTCTGAGGAGGCGAGGGCGTGCGGGCTGATGAAGTCTGCGATATCTCCGCTGAATTGTGTGCGTGGTCCCGGGGGTCTGTAGATGAGGGTGCCTCTGAGGGTGGTCTTTGGGTCGGTGTGTATCTGGAAGTGGAGGTGCTCGGCGGCGGTGAATGTGTCGTCGGGTTTTGTCGTGATGCGGATGGTGCTCTTGTGGACGATGGTGATGCCTCCTCCGGTCTGGTTTACGCGGTCCTTCCGGGTGATCTTGTATCCGTCCGGAATGGCTATGGCGATGTCGGGCGCTGAGGAGGCGTTCATCCAGGTTTCCGTAAGGAAGGCGACGTCTGGTGATGTTGTGTCGAGCAGGTTCCAGAGTTCGACGGCGTGTCTGTGAATGCACTTGAGGTGGTTGTTGCTGGTGCTCGTCGGTTTGGCAGGTGCGGTGCAGGTCCGGAGGCAGGTGAAATTGCAGGCTTTGCAGGTGAAGGGTCCGTGGGTGCGTTTCGGGGTGGCCCAGTAGCTGGCGGGGTTCCGGCCGGGTTTGAGTGCGTTGAGGGTGGCGGCGTCGTAAGTCCATCGTGTGGGCTGGCATCTTCGGGGGCCAGGGGTCCTGGCGCTGGGCGCGGACGGGCGTAGACGGGCTTGCCTTTGGCGCGCCTTCGGCGCACAATCGGCACGCCCCCTGCGCGTGCTCGCTGCGCGTGCGCGTGGACTCCGCCATAAATGGCGAAGAGGGAGGAGCAGCTGGGAGGCGGGAGCGGGGCGGCGAATGGGGGTACAGAAAGAAAAAGGGGGCGGGGCCGCAGGGGAGCAGCGGCGGGGGGAAAGGAGAGCGGGAAAAACGGGCGAGGTAGGCAGGTACACAGGACAAAAACGGGCAGTACAATGAGCACAGAGACAAGGCAAAATACAAAATACAAGAACAGAATACAATACGTAGCAATAAAATACAATACTTAGCGGTAGCGGCGACAAAACACGAGCGGAAAAACCGGCGAAGGAAAAATCAAAAGCTCAGCTCGAGGCAGCAGCGGTGGAGCCTGGCACACAGTGTGTGGAGCAACCGGCCCTGAAGCAGACAAAATAAGCAGCAAATTGTATGAAGACAAACTTACATTTGACTTAGGCCTTTGAATACACAGCAAATGTTACAAGATAATAACAAGATTTAAAGTATTGCTCCTCGACTTTCTGAAAGAACAGAACACCTGTTTTTTTTGCCAGCTGGAGCTCTCTCGCCACAACAGGCCAGTAGGCCCTAAAAATAGTTTGCCCCGTTACATTGCGAACTCATAATGAGTGGCAAGTTGGTTCTGTAAGGCCTGTGCAAGTATATGACAAAAAATATAAAAAGTACGGGGCTTACTATAAATTAACAGTGCGTGTACTACCTAGCAGGTAGGTGTAGTTATAGCAGCTATAGAGCCGCTTTTCAGTTATTAATGCACATCGCAAGAAAATAGGATTCTTATTGTTGCAAATAAAAGGTACGAATATTAGCTTAGAATTATTGGAACATGAGGTAGCACAACTAAAGCAGTCACAGGGCAAGATCGTTAAAAAGGGTAACCCTAGGTTAAGTGCCTTACTTTGAGGCTAAAGGATTATTGATCCCCAAAATAATCAGGACTTTCTTTTGCTCCCAATCTCCTTCCAACTTGGCGGATTCAGACTGTATTGGAATTGAACCAATGCACAGCGATACCTGTGGTTGACTGTTCTCGTCAATAAATAACCCGTAGTTGATACCAGAACCATTTTAGACTATACTTTCCCAGTACATTGAAGCTTCTGGACATGACAACTGTTTTTCCAGTGGCTATCACATCAGCTTGGTAGGTGAGACAATGCCAAGCTTTCTCTTTAGATAAATAACTACCGGTTAGACTGTTTAAGTGGTGCAAGACTAGATTTTCCCCCAGCATACTCTCATGTTTTACTCCCTACCATGTTTACTCTCCAGCCATGACTGAAGGGAATATTCTATGGGCTTCACCTGAAAAAGACCCAAGATTTTATGACTCCAGAACAAAAGATTGAATTGCTGATGGTCATCTTTTTGTTTTGGAGTTCTAAGAAAGGGAAACCTATTCCTTAGCAAACCACTTCCAGGATAAGTATAATGTGCATCAAACTGTGCTACGTGTTCCTTGGCAGGGACATTTCTTCAAGGTATATGGGCAGATTCCAGGAGAGGTCATTACATTAATCCCACCTTAATACTCTTCATTTCTTAAAGCAAGACCATCCTAAACTGCCAGTGTTCTACAGGATACCGAAAGTACATAAAAACTCTACAACACCCCTAGGACAACCAATTATAGCTGCACAAAACAGTCTCTTTGAAAAAGTCTCAAAATATATTGACTTTTTCCTCAATCCTATTGTAATGACACCCCCAGCATATATCTGGGATACAAATGAATTTTTGCAAAGTGTCTTTGATATTCGGTGGGAAAAAGACGTTCCTAATGACCCTTGATGTATCCACATTATACACAAGAATTAGACATCATGAAGGCTTAAAAGCAACACAACACTACCAAAGAATGAGACCTATAAAATATGCAGCACATAACATGCTGTTGGAAAGGATGCAATGGTGTTTGAATAAAAATATCTTCATATTTAACAGTGATCTCTTCCAGCAGTTAAGAGGTACAGCTATGGTCCCCTGCTTCACCCCCAGGTATGCTAATTTGCATATGGGCTGGTGGGAGGAGCAGGTGCTGAGTGGGAAGGACCATTGGTCAGACAATATAGAACTTTGGCTTAGGTTCATCAGTGACCTCTTTGTGCTATGGAAAGGCAAGGAGGAAGAAGCCAACCAGTTTATCACAGAGATAAACCAGAATGATTTAAATCTGAAATTCACTAGCAAGACTAGTTGCACACATATCGAATTCCTGGATGTACTCATTCAGGTGAATGGAGATAAATTGGAAACCACAATATACAGAAAACCAACTACTGGAAATGCAATCTTACATGCAGATAGTCTTCACGCCACCCCACTTAATCAAGAGCATTCCCTTTGAAGAAGTCTACAGAGCTAGACGCATATGTAGTACTATGGAGCATTATGATGCAGTAGAGATACAAATAAAGGAATGCTTCAAACAGCGAGGATATTCAAATGCTATACTCTGCACTGCAGCACAGAGAACACGCAAACAAAGGTGAGAGATATCCCTTGATCAATTCGTCCCAGTTGACCAAAAAGAAAAAGAACTCAAAGTCTGACTCACAGATTTATCACCACTTAAGAACCTGAACATATGAGAATTTAGCAAGCTTTACAAAAGCACTGGCACCTAATTAGGTAAGATCCCGTCATAGGAACCCTAGTAACATATGCATAAACGTATCTTGCAACATATTAGGATGATTAACAATAATGACTGTAGCTACCCAGTAGCACGTGATTTTGAGAAAGGACAGACAAAAATCCTAAGAGTAGGGGGGAGGGTGGAGACAGAGAAAGGGAACTTGGACAGCTTGAAACGTATTTCATTCTCACATTGGATAGTAAGGAACACAATGGGTTTAACGTGGATGAAGAGCTGTATACAAGCTTATACTAGAGTCTATTATTTCATCCCCCAGTGCACAGCCTCCTGATGCTGTTCTTTTCATATAACATTGTATTATACCATTTAGGAACATGTTTGAAACCACACAAAGACTTTATTTTCAGTTTTGTTTTGATGTAAGGGGCATTTAGCAGCTCATACACTAGTATTACAACGTCAGAGAATAGGGAGATTCTGCAACTCTGGAGGATACATCTTAGGTCCTAATATCACAGGGTAGTATTACCCACTGGGGAATACTACAAGCCAAATAAAAGTTAAAACCATAATGATGAATATGTCAAGACATTCTTTACCCACTTGGGGATTGGAGACTGAATAGTGTACACCTATCTCTACGCTCTGTAAAACGCATAGATCGAGTTTGTTATGCATAGCCCTAATCTGAATAATGCAAATATCAATTTAATTGCTGTGCCTAGAGAATTGTTTGAAAGGCACTTAAATGCACTGAGATATTTAACATTTTATTTTTTTATATTTATTATTTTCTACCACTATATGCCCTCTAATAAGAAGCAGTCCACAGCTAGAATTAATTGCTTTGTGAATTTATCATATGAACTTGTTTAAAAATGGCGGCCACGATATAATCGGCTCGTCTTTCTTTGTTCCTTTTTTTGTGTTGATTACGCATGTCATTTGACACTACACATGTAAAGAGAAAAATGGTGTTCACCGTCGTGAACAAGGTTGCGAGTTTGCAATCAAAATGTGTTGACGTTTTGCTCTTTTTGATTAAACCACCTTAAGACCCTCAACTTTGGAGTGCTACTCTCTTCTTTGGATCAGAGAACAAGATACTTTAGATATATGAGGCTAGGCGGACGCCTCGGCATAGCAGCACCACTGGTGATTTGGCAGCACACCAGCATTCGCGTTGTGGATTGGAAAAATATATATATCAATTTCTCTTACCTTATAATACCATGTGTGTTAAAGGCATATGCGTGGTAAAGGCATCTGCGTGGTATTGATATACATCCATTCATTATCCCTTTCCAACGCAGAGTAATAGTATTCAAATAGGATTCTTATGGTAGTGACTTAAAAATAGAGAGTTACTAGATACACTTCTACAGTGTACACATCTGTCTGGCACTGGTTTGGCATGAGCTAATGACAGGAGTAAATCTTAACTATGGTGCTATTGCATGACAGCAAATTTAACCCAGTTTCACTTTGGAGCACATCAAATAGGTAACTAAGTCTATTATATCCTGAAGAATAAAGAGACTAAGTTTTGCTGCATTCATTACATTGGCAACAAGTGGAAGATAAGCCAGATGAGTACCCACAGGCAAGAATTGGACAGTATCTAAACATTCTTCCTTTTTAAAAAAAAAATCTTTATTTAGACACCTGAACATATAAACACTTGTAATAAGTACATTTGAGCAATAAACTTTTATCCTTTCAGTGCGTATGTAAAGGATGTCAGTTATTTCTTCCTATTTCCACGCCCCCCCCTTTTCAGAGCTACACCCCACCAAACCTCTCAAACTAACCTCTCCCCCCCCCCCCCCCCCCACCCCCGAAACCAAAGGAAAGATTTGGATTATGCCTTGCAGTGCTATAAACCTTGAAGTTTGGTATAATGCAACATGTAAAAGAAAAAGAAAAATTAGAAGTTTAACTCATTTCACGTAATTGCTTCATTAATCCATTTGGTGATTGGTGACCATATTTCAAGCCCCCTTTTTTTAGCTCTGAAACCCTTTCTCGTGTATTTTGCTTTCTCCCATCGATAGGTAGCTAACAGTTTCCACAACCAACAGTGTACGGAGGGAGGTTCTTTGTCTAGCCAAGCAGTGGCCAAGCAAAACCTAAAAACCGCCATAGCTGCAAATAACAAAGCTCGGTTTGGAACAGTCATTATTTGATTGCTTACCCCCAGCACAATTACTTGTGGCGTAAGGTCAACCTCAAACCCCAGCAGAAGCTTAAGATTATTACCCATCTCACCGACCCAGGTTGATAGTCAGGGGCAAGTTGCGAACATATGTACACTATCGGCGGCAAAACAACCACAACGAGAACAGTGTATGCCTGTGGTGCCAGCCCATTTAGATATCCGTGCTGGAGTAATATACATATTCAAAAAAATTTTAAAGCATTGACTTGTAAATTTGCCGAGAAGAATGCAGTCTGGCTCAATACTAGAGAATCCTCACATTCTCCTACCCCTGCTTGAACCACATCATGCCAGCGGTTAATATGCTTTATAAAGTCGTCCTCCATCAAGTTATTAAGCAGCTTACAAAATTTGGATAATGGTGATGGGGCCCCTAATGCCAGAACCAATAAGGGGACTAACACCCCTTATTTCCTTCTTAGATAAATAGTCCCTCATTTGTAAGAAATGGTTATTTCCAATCCCAAATTTACTCTTGAGAGAGTCAAACGAGTACATTAGGTTATCCTCCATAAGGTCACCAATATGTCTTATGACCCTATCCATCCATATTCTCATATATCCATCTCGGAAAATTTCCAGCAGAAAATCGTTATCCGCCAGAGGAGTATATCAATGAATCCTGCTTAATTTGAGCCTCTTTCTGACTAACGTCCAAACTTTAAACGCTCCCAACAAAATGTTGATGCAAAATCAATGTGCCCCATAAGACAGCCATGGGCCTCTGCCCCCAATACTAGCCTATATATTGAGGTATAGGATGTATCCTCTGTAGCCACCATCTCTTTTCCCAATAGTTCAGCCATCTGTTGAAGAGCTGACGCTCAATAGTAAATTTGGAGGTTGGGAACAGACCACCCGGTGTCTGGGTAGGGACATATATCTTAGAGCTCTGCGTGGGCGTTTCCCAGCCCACAAGAATTTCGAGATTATTTGGTTAAAAGCGAAGAACCAGACCTTATTTATTTCAACTGGAATGGCTCTGAAAAAGTATAATATTTTAGGTAAAAGTAGCATCTTAATAGCATTACATCTTCCTAAAGTGTAAGATGTAAACAGTTGATTCTATTAAAATCTGATTTGGTCTTATATAGCAGAGGCTCCAAGTTAATTTGCACAATTTCGTCAATATTGGCAGAGATCTCAACCCCTAAGCATCTGGCTTTTTCCACTACCCCTGTGTCATGCAGGCCTGCTCTGGCGTTATTTAAAATCATCGTCTTATTCTCATTGAGATAGTATCCTGAAATTTTACCGAAGTCTTTAGCCTCCCTTTCTACCTCCTTAATAGTCTCCAATGGGTTAGCTCTTGTTATCACCAGATCATCGGCGTATGCTAAAATCTTGGAATCACCGCCAATAGTCTGAATAGCCTGTATCTTGTTATTTTATGCAATTTTATTAATTAAAGGGTCAAAGGGTCTATGTACAACGCAAATAATAGTGGGGAGCAGGGGCACCCTTGACATGTACCACGGGTAATTTTGATTACACTGGATGTAGCACCCAACATGGCTATTCTGGCCACTGGTTCCTGATACATGCATCTGATAGCCCCAATGAACCCTTTACCCAGACCTTGCCTTTCCATGATTGCCCATAAAAAAGGCCAGGAGACCCTATAGAACGCTTTTTCAGCGTTGAGTAATATTGCAGCCATAGGGTCTCCTGAAACCTTTGTATAGTCAAAAAGCGTGATTATACGTCGAATATGTTCAGTCGTGCCCCTTCCTGGGACAAACCCGTGCTGAAAGGGGGAAACTAGTTTTTTTACAACTACGGCTGGTCTCCTTGCCAAAATGTTTGAATAAAGTCGCTATTAACCAGCATGATTGGCCGGTACAAGTCCAGTTCTTTGACAGATTTGCCTTTTTTAGGAAAGACTATAATATTGGTGTATTTCCAGGAGTCAGGGGCTAATAGGTCTGATTGTGCTCTGCATAACTGCTGAGATCTGAGACTTAAACGTTGTATAGAATTCCCTGGAAATAAATCTGGTCCCGCAGCTTTGCCTGGTGGAAGGGAATCTATAGCTTCCATTACTTCCTCAATTATAATTGGCTAGTCTAATCTAGCTCTCTCCTCTGGAGATTACTGCTCCATAGTTTGCCCCCTTAAATATTCTTCAATTTCTTGACCCCCCCCCCCGACATCATCAGTATATAGTCTTTGATAAAATCTTTGAAATGAGGCGTGAAGAGCCTCAGGCTCGCTTACCATACCCATAATGGGGTCTCTGATTTCACTGATCCGTGTTTGTACAGTTTTTTTCCCTAGTGCGTACAGCTGATAAGTGGCCCACCCTCTCGCTGTTTTCGTAGACCCTACTCCAAGCCAAGTACTTGCCAGACGATTTTTGGAGGGAGATCTCCATGATAGCAGATCTTGCGATAGTTATCTTGAGTTGAGCTGCCTCGGATTCTGCCCTTGCAGACAGTACCTTTATCAGTTCTGCTTCTGCCTTGCCCAGGTCCTCATACAGGGTCTTTAGCAGGGCTTTCTCTTTCCTTTGCACCTCCCAGCCATACCTAGATGTTTCTCCTCTGATCCCATCCCGCACTATACCTATATTAGTGCTACCAAGATTCTCGTCTATAAACCTGGGAATCCACTCCCCCAATTGCTGAGTGTACCCTTCCTCACTTAGTAGGGCACTGTTAAATGTCCATTGTATCTGAGAGGATTGTCGACAAATGTCTATTTCCATCACCAATGGGTTGTGATCCGACATGACTTTAGGATATTTGTTTATTGAACACCCCCTGTAAGAGCTTGTGAGACACTAAAAAATAATCCAATCTCGCATGCACTTGGTGTGGTGCCTTAAAATACGTAAAGCCAGGGTCAGATTCCTTCTTTGCCGCCCATACATCTACTACCCCGTGCATTAACATAAGTTGTAATAGTGATTTAAAAACTTTGGGTTTACAACCTTGATATGACACTCCTCTATCAATGGAGACCTGGCAGCTCATATTAATATTCAAATCCCCGCATAGAATCAGAGGAAGAGGCCTGCCTATAAATTCAACCTTCAGCCAATCAAAGAGTGCAGGGTCATCCAGCACTGAGCCGTATACTGAGCACAGAGTAAACATTTTGTTTTCAAAACCACACTGCAGAATTACCCATCTTCCTATTCTATCTACGGATGATCGCAAAAAACGACCTAGTCCTTTTCGAGCCAGTATGGGCACCCCTCTTGTCCGAGTTTCTTGTGTCGTGCTGGCAATAAGTTGATAGTAAGCAATCTCTAAAACCCCTTTCCTACTGCCTTCAATATGTGTCTCTTGAAGACATAAAATATAAACCTTCAAATATTGAATGTCATAGCTAACTCTCCTCCTTTTTTGAGGATCGTTCAGACCACATATATTAATGGATGCAATCCTAAGTTTCCTCATTACAAAATAGATTGCAATTCCAAAACATTTAACAATAGCAGTACATAACAAAAGATACCAAACTAAATTACCAGGTGTTCATCACCGTGCAAAGATTCCTCCCTACCTCCCTTTGGTTTCTAGCATCCCCCCCTCCCCCCATCTCCTCTCCCCAACCCCTACAAAAAGGCAAAAAAGGTCCCAGGACCCTTGTGATGCCTCCTGCATGTGTTGTGCCCCCTAGCCGCTCCCTGCCAAAGAAAACCCAAACGTGTAGAGAAAAATGCAAAGCATAAGAAAAAAAAAGCGAGTATAACAGAAGATTATTCAATTACATTTGCTATCCTGCTACTATAGCTTATTTCTTAGAAAGTTCAGTCTAAAACTCCAGAGCCTGTATCTCTGACGAAAATATTCTTGTTGTGCCATTACAGTTAACTTTAAGTCTAGCAGGATTCTGTAAAAAAACTTCGCAATCCAGTTTCTGGAAGGGAGTAATAAGCAGGCGGAGTCTCCATCTCCTCTCCAACGATGCATGACAGAAGTCAGGTTGGACAAAGAAGGAATGTCCTTCCCCCACCCTCTGTGCATTGGGCCTGGCTTTTCCAAAGATGGATTGACGGAGGAGAAACCTGCCAAAGAATATTAGGATTGCCCTTGGTTTCTCATCTTGTCCAGACCTCTTTTTAAGCATCAAGGGGAAACGGTGCACCCTCTGCACCTCAGACTCCCAGTTCCAATGAGCCAATTCAGGGAAGGCCTCCTTAAGTAATCTCAGCACGAACCCACGAATGTCATCCCCTTCCGCTTTTTCCCGAATCCCATGTAATCGGAGGCTGTTACGACGTTGTCTGTTTTCGAAGTCCTCCAACTTCCAGAGAACATCTGTCATCCTGTCTTCATTGATCGAGGTGTGTTGGACAGAAATCTCTGCGTTAGACGCCTTTAGACGATTCTTTCTTCTAAAGCCATAGTGCGTTCTGATATTTCCGTGCAGACTTTGTTGACTTTCCGCACTGCTCCTTGAAGTTTTTTGGTTGCCTAGTGTGCCCTCTTATGTTTGTGGCGTGCCTCAGTTTGCATCTGCTTAAGAGTTGAATATATTAGTTCCATAGATGGAGGTAATGATTGAGATTCAGCGCTGTCTCGAACCCCTTGTCTTTATATGACCCTCTTGAATTCCTTTTCTTAATGCTAACAGGTGTGTCAAATTTCGTGGGAGAGCTGCCACTGTCCCCCCCAGTCAAGTCGTCTCCTGTTCCATCCTTCTCACTACTGGACAGTTCGGATTCTTCTGTCAGAGTATCATTTATCAAGGTCTGGAGTAGCTAAAAATTTGCCATCTCCTTGAGCGCCGGACAGATAATCCCACCTTGTGGACTGTGTAAGGGGGAGTTCTCCTGTAGCTTGCATGATATTATCAGTGTCTGTGGCTTCTTGTTGTACAGTGTCCTCCCTTCTTGACATCCCCTCCTCTGAGGCTGATAAAGTTTTTCCAGGAGTTTTTGAGTGTGACAAGGCAGATCTAGTGGTAGATTTATCCAGTTCTACACCCTCTGGTGCACACTCTTGTGTGCAATGGCTGCTATTATTGGGCTGCCCTCCTTCTGTGGTCACCTTGCTAGAACTGTCTGGATTTAATTTTAGCGAAAAGGGAATCTTTACCTTTGTTGTTTGCTTTTTTTTCCCCAGAGCATTTGCAGAGCCCCGACCAGCAAACATTCTGGGAACAGTTTGCTGCTTTGGTCTGGTTCCCGTTTCATTAAGCCGTTGTGTACCGTCAGATCTCTCGTTCCTGCCCAGTCTTTACTCCGTTCCCCGGGTTGCAGATCGCCATTGTTTAGATTCGGGATCAGGCCCCTCTCCTCTGTGGCCGCGCGCTGAGTCGCGGATGCTCTTTTGGCCCTGGCGGGAGCGCCGATGTCTTTCTGTCTGGATTTCCCTTTCGCCGGCATACTGCACAGATCGCTGTTCGTCGGCTTTGTTTTCACGGCTACAGTGTAGTGATCTCCCTTCACCTCTTCAATCTCTGGCAGTCCTCCCGTGGTTACAAAGTATCGGCGAGCCTCCCTGATCCGCCGATGCAGCCTTCCTCGGACGCCAATCCCGCCGATAAAAACGCCTTCAAGGCAGAAGCCGTCAAGGCACCGATCAACTGTAGCCTCATTAGTTCTTCATCCGGCGGTAGGTTATATTTCCAAATTCGTCGAAGTATCTATAAATAAATTGGATAGCGTTTGGATAGCGTTCTAGCACATTAGATAAATGCCTTTTTCTCGCTTCATAGAATTCTGGTCAGCTCGCCAAGAGAGCGGCTTTCCACAACACTCACGCAGCCGACATCTTGCCCCTACACAATCTTCCACGTAGAGTAAAAGAAACTAACAAGTGCACAGGTCCAATTACAGGCCATAAATTACTGCTGGAAGAAATGGGCATGACAGGTTTTGTAAACATATTATGACTATTTGTGGCATTACATACGTGCACAACTAAGCTTTTATGCTTAAAATGACCCAAACAAAATGCGAAATCTGACCCAAAAGGTGTAACAAGAGGTTAACCACCACCACCACATAGGTCATCTCCGCAGAGTCTGTACCAAAAATAAATAAGAGCTTGCCTGAGATCCTCTCAGGCACAAATTGTTCCATCTAGGAAATGGCCCAAACTGGACTCTACGGTTTCCGTAATCTTTGGTCTGCTTCCAGTCCATCACTGGATGCTCAGACGGAGGTACTGGAAAAAGGGTGAGATTTTGGATCAATTTGGCATTAGATTCTCTCATCCCAACATCTACTAGGTTTAAAAGTAAGAATCACCTTACAGCTCAGTCGTTCAATCAGGATTTGGTAACTTGAGAAAAATGTAAAATCTTAGAATGCACCTGGCGTAGAGGCCCCTAAAGAGTATCATAAAGCTATCAGGAAGGCACGGGTGGTGTACTATGCTTCAGATATTGACAACTCGCGTAATTTTTTTCCGTCGTAAAATCCCTGTTGGAGCTGGCTGGCACGGTCGTTACAACGACCGTGTTGTGATTCCGCATACCATTACTCCGCAAGTCAGAACGCCGACTTGCCGGGGAAGAGGGGGGGGGGGGGATTAGGGGGTTGGACTTAAAATCCAACACCTTCCCTAGTGTCCGCACAGACTGGAGTTGAAATAGTAAATTATACTATTCCCACATCCAGCGCCCCCCCTCCTCAAGACGTTGTTCCGACTTGCGGAGTAATGGTATGCGGAATCACAATGCGGCCGTTGTAACAACCGCGTTGTGATTCCCTGCGAGGAAAAAGACTGCGGGATGACAACATAGATTCAGTCAAACTATATTTGAGAACAAGTGCAATGAACTGGCCAACTTAGGTCTTAATAAAGTTGCCACTATTTATTCATCTGTTCCTGGAGTGTCTGGCACCGAGCCCTCCACTGCAAGTGATACTATTCTCTCTTATAAGGAAAGTTTATTGTTTTTTGAACCCCTAAAAAGGTCGCCTTAATCTAATAAATTCACCCCAACACCCCAGGTATGGAACAGGCAACCGTTAATCTGCTGCTTAAAAAAAACACTTTACATGTATCAAAGTTGAAAAACTACAGGCCCAATACTCTTACGTTTAAGGGCTAAAAATCACAGCAAAACATATCAATACACAATTGTCAGATTATCTGGAATCCAACAACTTCCCCCATGTCTCAATCAAGTTTCCGGCTAGGCCACAGTATGAAGCCTGAGATCCTGTGGATCATGGAAGATCTCAAAGAGATATGGGACACGGGTA
The DNA here is from genome assembly GCF_964204655.1 of Triturus cristatus. NCBI lineage: Eukaryota > Metazoa > Chordata > Amphibia > Caudata > Salamandridae > Triturus > Triturus cristatus. Next base: position 953,156,741 of record NC_140590.1, on the reverse strand, counting down.
GAACTGCAGGACTCATCCTTTTAGATTGGAGTGCTGCTTTTGACACAGTATACCACCTCAAACTTCGAACTACGAAATTACTGGTAAGGCTCTTTGCTGGCTTCCTTCTTCAAGCATTATTCGTTCCAGGTTGCATCTAAATCATACCCATCTACTATACACTATGTAACCTTTGGGGTGCAGCATGACTCTCCTTTGGGCCCTACACTTTTTAACATTTACATCAACTCATTAATAAATACAATTGACCCCTTTAGCTTCTCCATAATCTCCCAGGCAGATGATCCTCAGATAGTGTTCTCCTAGACTCCTGACTCAGAAAAGAGTCCCCCTCACTCAGACAATGTCTAGAAGCTGTTGTCTATTGCATGGGGGCCGAAATGCGTCAAGCTCAACAGCAACACAGTGGAAACTCTGGTAGTTTGGAACCTGCCAAGTCTGTGGGGTTCGCCCTGGTGGCCGTAGGTATTAGGTCCCTTGCGGGAGGCTAAAAATTTGTGAAGAACTTGGGAATGTGGCGTGATAAGGAACTGATACTCAACCATCACATCAACACTGACTGGCTACTGCTTTGCCACGCTGAGGTGCCTCAAGAGATCCCCCGGGGCTCTTGCCTGTGTCCACTCAAAGGACTATTGCCCAGGCATTAATTATATCATGCCTGGACTATGGCAATATCTAGTACTTTTGAGCATCGAAGGCCTCACTTACAAGATTCCAAATGATCCAGAATGCAGTCTCATGTCTCATGGGCCACATTCTTGAATACTTTGGGGCCTCGACTCAGCTGAGACCCCTCCACTGGCTGCCAGTGGCATAACGGATCCAATTTAAAGCTTTCTCTACAGAGTACTTTCACAATTGGGTCCTTCGAGATCCCTGCACTCAGCTAACCTCAGACTGGCTCAGGTACTGTGGATTTGTTCGTGCCAGACAGAGAGGGCATTCCTTTAGATATTTGGCACCAAAATTATTCATTCTCTCCCCCTCTGCATATGCCTCAGGCCGACCGAGGCGCGATTCTGTGAACAACTGAAGACCTGCCTGTTTTAATTTGTCTGGGAGTCTTAGCATGAAGAATTCCTGTTTATGTAGCCATGCACTGTGTAAATTTAGAAAACAAATAAATACATAAGATTTCCTTTCTGGACAGCATACGAAACAGTGGAGTCCAAGGCAAAAAACAGAGGGAGAACGAAGGTTCAAAATCTTACCTAGTATTGTCTCATGCAGTTTCAAGTTTTGTATTAGTCATGAGGTCCCTGAGGGGAGGCAGAGAACCTGGGTCAGGTCCAGTGGAGATGAATACCCATAAACCAAGTCCAATTAACTACTTTGAGAAATACCTACTAGAGAAGGAATGTGTTGCTCAGCATGACAATTGTTTCTCAAAGCAGGCATCAGTGCTACATTGGTATCTAAAACTCTTCTGGTATAGTTCAAGTCTCCATCATTTGCACTGGCATAGAGTGTGGCTCATTGGTCAACATCAAAAATCTGCGTCATGTTTTTTTTAATCCCTATAAAATGTATTGTTTTGACTCCCTTCTCCACGATGGCCTTGTGGGTGCATGAAAACAACATGGGACCTGGACATGAATAAAATCTTGGCATTGTGATCAGTCACCAGATACCACATATAACGTCAGTGGGCATCCATCATGGACATCTTTTTTTTTTAAAGCCTGCAGTGTTAGAATTATGAACAGTACATATTGAAATGACAGCAGGAAAAGATAAACTTTTAGGGCTGTATTTGTCATGCTGATGAATGTAAATATGGTATGGGGTCCAAGTGGCTCCACATGTATATTGAGGACTTCATTTCTGTCATTCATCACTGGATTGTGACTAAGACATACCCTTTCATACCCAGGCTATGGGGACACTAACACTGGTAGCAGCACAAATTATAATCAGCATCACAATTTTCTTTTTACCTTTCACCTCTGGCGTACTGCCTTCCAGCAACTTCCATGTGAAGCTCGGTTCAGCTCTCATAACTACTTTGTGAGATAACTATTGATACATGAAATTTGTAAGAAGTGCTGGGAAAAAAACGCAACTATGGCTGATTGCTAGAGATAAATGAAAACTTCTTAGACTTAAGAAAGTTATCTTGAATATATCCTGGCTGGTTTAATCCTCTGCCTTTTTTCGTACTATACGTCTACATTTTGCACTGTATGAATAGATTTGTTTTAGAAATAGTAGGAAACGATGCCCCGGAGAGGCAGAATCATTTTTATCAGGTTGTAAGGAGGTTTAAGTAAGTGCACTGGGTTAAACGATCAAATTTTACGCACCTCATGGAGACACTTTGCATGGCAAAGACGCACTTTAGAAAGCATACAGTACAAAGGGGTCAGGGGAGGTTTGCAACAGTCCTGTATTTTACACCGAGTGGTAGTCCTTATTCTTATTAAAAAGATATTGCATCTTTGTAAAATGTTACCTTTGCGTAATGCAATACATGATATCCTGCATAGACGGCAATTTCTCATCCTTCTCATCTGTTTTAATGTTTATATTTGTAATTATTTTATGATAATGTGTATCAATTGTAATGTAAATTCAATGGTGTTAATTAACTATGCATGAAAAAGCTTACTATTCAAGCAACAGCCACTATCCTTCTCAGGGTGAACCACAAAAAGTCATTAAATTAACCTGTGCTTAACCCTCTGGTAGCTTGACACAAAAGCAGTCAGGCATAATTTGGAGGCAATGTGCAAAGTATTTATGCGGCACTCAAACAGTAATAAAGTGAAACCACAAAATAAGAAAAACCCACATCAATTTAGAAAAATAAAGTAAAATTTAATAAATTGACACCAAAAGAAAAAAATCCAATGAATAGAAGCGGAGATATACAACTAAAAGTACTAAAAGCACAAAATGGCACTCGCAGCGATCTGTTCATGCAAGACTGAGTGAAAGTCACAAGCGCAGGTGACAGCAATGGAACGCCGGCTGGCTACAGGGGCGAGATTCATCTGACTGAAAATGTTGTCAGACTACAAATATTACCTTCTAAAGTCTAGCGCGAAGAATTCTGTGCACAAGAGAGGAGTCCGCGAGGTTCAGGGAGAGTATCGTGGGTACCTGTAGCATGAAGAGCAGACCGGTCGTTGCGGACGGTTCTCACTGCAGCACGAATATCCTGTAGACCCTGAAGTGTTGCAGATGATCATGCTGAAGATTCGCATTGCTGGTCACCGTGGCCTGTCTATGCTGTAGCGCGAAGTGTTGATGTCGCATTGTCATTAGTTGCGGGTCGTCGCTGCAGCGCAAACAATCAGGTTCACCAGAGCTTTGTGTAGCAGTCGGCAAGATCTTGCACTAACAGGCTTGTTCACAGTTGCAAAGAATCGAAAACTTCAGGATTTCTCCTTTTTAAGTCATAAGAGTGCACTCTGATGCCAGCCAAAGGTCCAGGGGAGGCACCTCTCGGGATCAGGGACTTACTCTTGCAGAGGCCAACAGAACTCAGGCAGTTCCAGTTCCTTCGTGGTGGGCGTGGGGATGGTTTGGTTGCCTTAGGTTTGTTGATGGCAAAGTGTACACAGTAGTGGTCGGTCCATGGCGGCTGCGTTGTGTGGCTGAATTGGACGATGTTGGGGTCGAGGGTGTGTCCTGCTCTGTGGGTCGGTGTGTTGACCAGTTGTTTAAGTCCGATGCTGGCGAGGTTGTCACAAAGGATAGTGGAGTTGGGGGTCACTGGGATTGTCGACGTGGAAGTTCAGGTCTCCAATGAGTATGTAGTTTGTTGAGGCAATGGCGTGGGGTGCGATGACGTCAGTGATGGTGGTGGCGAAGGGTGTTCGGAGGCCGGGGGTCTGTAGATGAGGGTTCCTCGGAGTGTGGCTTTGGGGGTGGTCTGGATCTGGAAGTGTAGGTGTTCGGCGGAGGAAGGTTTCGCTGGAGGTCCAAGATTACCATGGAGTGTTTGTGTACGGAACGTACGTTGAGGAGGATGCATTTTATGGTGTCACCGGTGCGGGCGTCGGCGGTGTTGGAGGCCGGGGTGGCGGTGAGGGTCTGGCGGCAGTGGAGGCAGGAGAACTGGCCATGGGTCGTGTTCGGCGAGGCCTGTTGGCATGCTCTAAGTCTTCCAGGGTTGAGTGCGAGGAGGGTGGTGGTGTCGTAGCGATGGGTAGTGGGAGGTCCAGAATTTCTGGCGCTGGATGCGGTCGGGTCACGGACGGGCGCAGACGGGCTTGCCTTTGTTGCGGTTTCTGCTCGCCGGCGGCGCGCCAGCTGAACGCGTCCGCTGTGCGACAGCGCAGCACCTGCCATTAAGCAGGGGAGGTGGAAGGGAGGAGAGGCTTGAGGCAGGAGCGGGGAAATTCCGGGGGGGAGGGGGCGCAGGGACAGCAGCAGTGAAAGGCGAAAGGAACGGCAGGCATGAGAAAATAAAAACAGTGGTGGAGTTTGAGCAAGACACAGATAGGCACAATAACAGTGACACAACAGGGAGAAATTAAGAATTTTTTTTTAATTAATTTAAATAAATAAATAAATAAAAAGCTACGTAAGTGGGTGCTGTAACGAGTGCTGCAGTTCAACTTGTAGCCTCTAATGTACAGTCAAGGGGTACCTGTAATACCACTTTACTAGGGGATTATAAGCAAATTAAATGTGCCAATTGTGTGTAAGCCCATTTCCTGATGCTTAAAGGAGAGACCACAAGCCCTTTAACAGTGGTAAAGTGCGCAGGAACGGTGAAGGCAAAATGTTTGGGGGTGACCCTGCACAGGGGACCATGTCTAACATACAGATTTACAGTTTTTATAAGGCATTACTCAACCCTGTAGGAGTCAATACACTTTACAGAGAGGGTTCAAACAGCGACATGAGGTTTAGTTGAAGAAGAGGGAAGGGACACACACGGTAATGAGAAGATTGGTGCACGGAATGAAAATGAGGTGAAGGAAGAAGAGGAGCATAGATAGAGGAGTAAATCAACTGAGGGGTAAGAGAGTTTTATCATGGGAGGAGAGTGAAAAAAAAAATCAGTTAGACATTCAGCTGCAAGTAAAAATTGAAAGTCTTGAGATTCTTCAACAGAAGGCGTCAATGTTGTCTTCACATCGGATATCTTTGGGCAGAGAGTTTCATAATGGGGATTGGGGGCAGTGTCTAAAAAGATTTAGATGCAGCGGAGCCTGGTTTTAATATCTTAAAAGGGAGGAAAGGAGTTATGGTGTGTAAGGTTCAAGGCGTCACAAGTAGACAGTCAAGTCTGAATTTGATTAGTGCCTCCAAAAGGTAACCAGTGGAGATCTCAGAGTACTGGTTCTATATGGTAAAATTGATTTGAGCCTGGTAGCAGTCCAGTGTGGTAGAGCTTTCAAGGTCATCCGTAAACTATATGGCACTCTAATGAGCAGTGCATTCCCAAAGTAGATTTTGTCGATGGTAACTGCTTGAATGACTACATGATAGTCACACTGCTTCAGAAGAAATTTGAAGCATTTAAATATACGTACCACTGGTCTAGTCAATTTTACTGTGCGTTCCTTATGAATTTGGCATCTAACAAAAGCTAAGGGATTTGACCTCATGGCCCACTCTGTGTGCAATGAAGTATTTTGCAACCACATATATTCAGTTTCTGTTCATTTCTGGTGGGTGCTGTCGGCATAAGGTTATAATTTGGGCTTCTCAGGATTTAATTGAATGAAATTCGTTGATATCCACCTTTGAATGTGGGTCAGGATGTTTTTGAGGGTGAAGTCATTGATGGTGGCAATGTTCATATAAAGTTGTGTGTGGTCTGTATACTGGTGAATGGAAACACCAGACACCTCCATCCAGACACACAAAAGTTCCATGTTAAAATGAACAGAATAGGGATAAAAATTGAGCCCAGTGGAAAACCTCAAGTAAGTTCAGGGGGAAATCTCCCATTCCACACAACTTGTACAAATGAAAATATAAGAGATAAACCAGCTTAGGACAGTCCCTGAAAATCCCATGCCTAATCTCCAGGTTCTCTGCAAGCCTCCCATGATCAATAGGGTCAAAGGTCATAGTGAAAAAGCAGGGTAACAGATCGGCGAGGGGAGAGCCACGGAGGTTGAAAGAATAGTATTTATTGTCAATAAGCACCCCATCCAACCCACAGATCTTTCGATTCCATTCAGAAAGCCCTTGAAATTGAGGGGGGCGTGGCCAGATGCCAAAGATGGGCACTAGTTAACGAGGCTCCTGCGGACCGCTGCCTTCCACATCAATTAATCCGTAACTAATCCGAAAATCGGAGTACGTGCTGGGTACTGCCGCTCACCTACCGAGCTCTCCGGGTCTGGAGGGAACATCGACCACTTTCAGCGAGACCGGAGAAGAAGAATTCACTTGCGGCCTTCAGAGGGCCATCCACATCGGACTCACATGAGCCAGGCGCAGTCTCATGTGACGAAGACTAACAGCTAAATCCAGAAGCCAGAAACGCGGCCCGCTATCGGTGAACTGTCTCGTGCCCCTCCAAGTGGAGACTGAAGGAAGCGGCCATCAGATGCCGCAAAACAACGCGGGAGGAGCAGGGGCCCACAGAAGAGGCCCGGCCGCAGGGTCCCGGGCAGACAGTCATCAACCAAACACAGTAACCCAGACCAGACTTGGAGGGCCATAGGTGTTATTGGAGAACTGAAGCAGCGTGGGAAACCAGGTAAGGGGCTTGGGACGTTGGAGGAGAGGCTTAGCCCAGGACTACATACTCTGTGGGCTGCTTGTTTCTGGGGGGAGCCTAATGAAATACATGGCGAGAACACGGCTCCAGTAAACTGAAGGGCTCCCAGAAAACACAACACCCCCTTGGCTGGGCGGAGAGTCAAACTGCTTACTTCCAGGAATCTCCACCTATGATGAATAATACCTGGGGTGAGGGACAGGAAAAAGTGGACAGGCCGACCTATGAGTGTGGTAGGTCCAGCAGTGCGACCAAAAGGTGGGGTGCAATACTCATCGCCCCGCCTAAATAACAAACTAGTTACCTCCAACACCACCCGTGGGGGGACATTTGGCTTTCACCAACACCACTGAGCTTCCCTTCTAAGTGTTGAACATCCCGAATACTCTGAAGAGCGAATGACTGTAGAGAGGGGAAATTGCCGGCGACAAAGGATCAATAAGTAGGGTGGGCTCCCTGATACCACTGGGAAGGAGATCCCTTATCCCCAGAGAAACCAGACAGGCCGAGTGAGGTACTAGTTCCTCATGGCCAGGCGGCGGCTATTACCCGAGGGATTATAGTGCGCGAGCCATGGGGGAAAAATCCCCTTCCCATCATAAACAGCATGCCTGGTGCTAAAGGACAGAAGGAAACTCTCCAAACCAAGCTCAACAAATATACAATGTTAAAGCCCCCAAAATGAAGATGGCGGCTTCAGCCAAGATGGTCGCATCAGCGGAACCAGTGGCCAGACGGGGAGACCTCACACTAAAAGACATAATGGAAGCACATAGTGGAGTGCGCACCTCACTTGAACATCAAATTGACTCAATTACCACGGAGGTTACTCTTATCAGGGCCATCCTTCAGAAAATACATGACAAAGTCAAAACCATAGAAACCGTCACTAGTGAGCTTCAATCTGAATCGGAAACTCTGAAACAACAAATTAAAGAACTGCAAACCGCCGGTCTATTCTGGAAATGAAACTTAATGATTACGAAGGCAGATCTCGCCGTAATAATGTCAGAATTTTGAGAGTTCCCGAACGATCTGAGGGACCCTCTGCATACTTGTTTGTGGAAGATCTAGTCACAAACATTTGCATCTGTGGGGCATTTACAACTTTTTCTCGGTCAAGAAAGAGCCCACCAGGTTCTGGGGGGCAGTCCAAAGCGTGGGGCGCCTCCTAGGCCCCTGCTGGCTGGGCTGTTCAACTTCCGCGATAGAGACGCCAAATTACAAACAGCAAGCAGTGCACCGCAGGTTAAATACGAAAACTGTACTATATCCTTTTTTCTGGACTTTACAGTCTAAGTACAAAGGCAAAGAAGATGCTTTCTAGAAATCAAGAAGGTGCTACAAGATAAAGGGGTGAAATACTCCACGTTATTCCCAGCAAAATGTGGATTGAGGCAGAAGGCAAGACATGGTTCTTTGAGACTCCAGAGGTGGCACAGGAATGGCTTGACGTTTGGAGAACAGTAGGTGGGAACAGTCCTAGACCATGACATGAGAAGCCCCACAAAAATACTAATGAATAGAGACCGCAGGACAGCGAACATCAAAAAAAGTTGAATATCGAGGACAAAAATAACTGACCTGTTGGATAGGGCCTAATGGCGGCTCAGTCCGCGCCTCAGAGATGACAAGGAGAGACTGGCCTGGTGGACCTCAGGCTAAGGGACAAAGCAGCAGATACTGAACAATATCCTTTCTAAGTAGAATACATAATGCAGATACTGTCATAGTAAATTGGGGGGGCGGGGTCTGCGCTCTTGAACCGTGGGCACCCCCCTCTTTTTAGGTCGAGGACTACCGGTCTGCCGAAGGCAGAACCGGAAGTCGGAGATTTAATGTTTCCTAGAGTGGCTATTTAGCCCGCCTCTCTTTTTGCTTCTCCTCCATTGGCTGGCTTCCTAAACGGAGGCCAGCCATTGGAGGAGAGAGCCGTCCCTCCAAATAGGCTCCGTCTTTTTCAGATTCGGGGGCGTGTTTCTTGCTGTTCTTTCCACTTTTTAGCAACGCCCTTTTTTAGGCGTGTTTTTCTCTCCTCCTGCCAATGGCAAGAGGAGAGAAAAAGAAACACGCCCCCGAATCTGAAACCGCCGCTGCGTTTCTCCGAGGCATTTCTGCTTTGCCTCGGAGAAAGGCAGTGGTGTGCTTGCCTTTTGCTCTGCCTTGTTCAGCCCTGCCATCCCTGTTCACCTCTCTCCGTCCCTTTTTTGACCGCCTCTCCACTCGCCCCTCCCTTCACTTTCTGCCTCCGGCCATTCATTACCAGTCCTTCAGTGTCCAAGCACGCACTCCTCGCCCTGCCTCCATTCACCTCTTTTTCTTTCCCCCTCTAGTCTCACCCCAGGACGCTTCCTTCTCGCCGTTCCCTTTCATGCCTTTACCTTCTTTCCTTTCATGTCTTTACTTTCTTCATGCCCCTCTAGTTTTCTTTCCCCCTCCTTTCACGCTGTCGTTGTCTCCCGATCTTTCCATCTCTCCTTCGTTCTCTTCCTTCAGCTCCCCCTCGCCCGCTCACTAGTGTGTCTCGCCGCTTTCCGTTTTCCGGTCTGAGGACTCCAATTCTATGGGAAGGTGAGGGTCCGCCGATATAAGCAGGCAATGAGGGTTTGAGAACAGTGAAGAGCCTCCAAGGGCCTGAAATCGCCGATCCCAGGGGAGAGTCTGAGGTCCCAACCGGGAAAATGCACGCGTCCCTCAGTGGGCGTGGTGAGGGCCTCGCTGTTCAAAGGAGGTGAGATGGAAAAACGGACCCTTGTAGAATCTCTGCCACTGGGGAAACTGATGCCAGAAGAGCTGAGCGCAATACGAACCCGTTTTAACATAGTGCGCTGTGCTTGATATTACACTTTCCAGGCGCTATACATAACAAATGTTGATGTTACCCAATTTGATGGCACTCAGGTTATTGTCCTCAGAAGGATAGAAGTCTGAGTTAGTTAGATGGTAATTGTTAGCTTAGAACCTATGAGTGTTTTTTAAACCACTGAGTGCAACGAGCTTTAAAGGCGTGTGCTGTTTTGTTTTTCAGTTAGCATGCTCCTGTACCACCCTATGAACCTATGAACCGTACCACCAGTGCTTTAAATGGGAACAAATAAGTGCAGGTACTCACTAAAATAGAGGTGTGGCAAGTGGGCTGGGCTAAGGGCAATATCACCATACATAATGACTTCTGTCGCAGTTGCACATAGCAAAACACGCAAGAAATGCGTTTATGTCATTAAAACAGATTAACTACTTACACATAATGACATATATCTGACGAACGCTGGGAACGTAAATATTGTAAAATTGTGCAATGGCACAAAACGTGCGGTCACGGTGCAGTGCTCGAGTGGGGGAGCCGCAAGAGACTGCGTGATGGGACGTACTCTAGTGCTTAATTTGTAAAATAATAACCGCAGGTGCCCAAGTGTTGCTATCAAAGCTCGGAGTAAGGACTGCCCACACCGCGTAGTCTTGAATCCACCTCATGCCTCTTTCATCCACCCCCAGACACTTTCTGCAGTGGCATCTCGAGGAGAGATTTTTAGGGGGCGCACAAGGGGCCATGGATAAAAGTGGTGGGGCCACCTACACTCACTCTTTCACTACATCACTCTATCTCACTACTTCACTACATCACTCTGTTTCTATCTTAATACCTCACAACATCCCTTACTACCTCACTCTCTCTTTCACTACCTCAATCTTTCGCTATCTCACAACATCACTCACTGTTTCTCGATCTCACTACGTCAGAAAATACCTCACTCACTAACTCACTCTTTCACTACCTCACTCTCTATCTACCTCACTCTCTCACTACCTCACTCTCTCTCTATCTCACTACCTCACTCTCTCTCTGCTAATGCAATAGGTATCACATATGCACAAAAAAAACTAATGCCAATAGAAATGACAATGCCATTTATTTAGGGATACAAAAATGATTAAAAAAATAATGAGCAATACCAATAGCTCTACCTATAATATTGCCGAGACCATTGCATTGTAAATGCTTGTTCTTCTTGTAGACAAGTTGGGAATGTGGAGACTGGCACTCTGCATAGTTGGGGGAATGGGTAGTTTTAAACCCGGATTGCAGGGAGGTGGGATTCATGTTTTGTGTTCTAATTGTTTATACTGTAGGTCACATGAAGGGTGAAAGTGTCAATATTACGTGGGCACGTGCCTCACCCTTTGAGACACGCTGGAAAAACCTTGCAAAGATCCTCCTGAAGCACTGCGGTGGGAAGAATAGGACCTTCGGGCCAAACCTTGAGCAAATATTGCCAGACTCTCCCCGCATGGGGTGCGGGGGACATGGAAGGGATTATGGTTCAAACTCCACAAAAGCCAAAATAGACGCACCAACGGTTAAGGGACTGAAACTCCTATCTTGGAATGTGAACGGGCTGGGAGATAAACTTAAACGTGGGATAGTGTTCCAATATATAAAACGACACTACAACTGGTAGGCAACTCTTGTAAAGCTTTAACACTTTGGGGGTACAAACTTGTGGTACACGCTGGATTCTCCACCAGTTCCATAGAGGTGGGGATGCTTACGCAAGGACTTTAACTCAGCTTTATCAGAAATTCTGGATCGCTATACCCCTTGCAACTTGTGTCGCAAGCCGTCACACTTTTCCAAATTTTTAGCAGCCCTGGGATTAGTAGACATTTAGCAAACCCATATTCCAGACAGGCAACACTTTAAATTCCACTCGGGTGGCCAAAAAAGCCTTTCCAGAATAGATTACATACTCACTCTAGCTGAACAGGTTGTACAATTTAAAGATATACACCATTTAGCAAGAGGTATCTCAGACCAATCCCCGATATGGGCCCTCTATGGATCAGACACCCAACAGTACAGGAATATTGCAACAGTCAATCCCTGGTATCTAAAATAACCACAAGTGAGGGAAGGTATGGCGTAGGAAACAGAGTAATACTTGCAAGACAAGGAAGGATCGGTGGATTCCACGCTGACCCTTTGGGAAGCCTTTAAGGCAGTAGCGAGGGGACAGGTTATTTCCTTGATAGCCGGGATTAAGAAAGAAAAGTGAGTAGTAATAGATAAACTAGAAACTGAAATTTTTAAACTAGAGGCAAAATTGACTGGTGACGCCTCAGGGACTGTTAAACACACACTGAGTATTAAAAGGAAGGAATACAAAGATCTTGTCACTGATGCTGCTAAGGCATGAGACAGAGCCATACAGAATAAAATCTATGAAGTAGGAGATAAGGCAGGAAAACTACTCGCCTGGCTCGACAAAGGTGAGAGAGCAAGTAAGTTAGTAACAATCTCTTGATGAGTGAAGGGGTGACTCTGCAGTACCCACAATCGTTATTTATTTTTTTATAACAGACTTTTATTGAATTGCAAAAGATAATACATTCAATCCCCTTGTCCGCTACCCAGCCACACAACTAAGCCAGGCTGTAGGATAACGACCGGCTCACCAAACTGAGGACAACTACATACCTCTCTGCACAGAAGACATCTATGCTGTAATACAGTCCGCCCACCAAGGGTGAGCCAATGCCACGGTGTGACGCAATCAAGAACCCCCCCCCCACCCCACTCCCCGTCAACCTCCCCCAACAGAGCCCCCCTCCCCAACCACCCTCCCAAGCATGTCGCCAGTAGCTAAGACAGTCAAGCAGGCAACTAAGCCTCCCGTACCACCTGTCGGAGTCCCCTCCCACGGGGCACAGCAGAGAATGCATCAAGATCACAGGAGGAAGCAGTTTGGGGTCTCAAGGGTCCCGGATCACATCCCCCTCCCCAGGATCCCCCTCGTCGTCTTCAGCTGGTTGTGTGAACAGTTCCAGGAGTGCCACCCATGCCCGGGCCTTTTCTTGTGATTTCTCACTACCACTACGCCAAGCCAGACATAGTCTATAGTTCCCCTCGCTTCTTGCCCATTTCACCATTTCCCTATTCCAGCGCAAGAAATGAGGCCCCTGCCTCGTCTTCCAATGAGAAGTAAGTTCCCGCTTGGCCAGGACCAGCCCCTGGTCAATGAACCGGCTGGTGACCTTAGTCTTGGCAGTGTGCGGGAACCAATGCAGCAAGCAGACCCCCGGACCCACCTCCAGCGCCCTCTCTGTCACAGTCAGCAGTGCAGTCGTCACCTCCCGCCAAAAGTCTCCTGCCCGTGGACAGCCCCAGAACATGTGGAGAAAGTCCGCCCCAGCATGGTCACACCGGGGGCAAGCATCCGACCCCCCAAAATACTCAGCTATTTTACTAGGCGTGAGGTATGCCCTATGAAAAACATAGAACTGAATAAGCTGGAAACGCGCATTTCGGGAACATTTCCATGGCCGCTCCATGACTTCCTCCCAAATTTTGTCCACAATGGGTGCCCCCAAATCCGCCTCCCATTTGAGTCGCAGTGCAGTCAGGGGTTGACGCACATCACAGGTAATCCGCCGATAAAGGCAGGTCACCGCCTTAAAAGTACCCGCCGCCATCACTACATACTGACAAGCAAGAGATATGTCCGGCTCCACCAGTCCCTGCCGCCAGTGTTTCCTAACAGCCGCAGTCAGAGCTGCATGCAAGAGGAAGTCCCCCCGCGGGAGATCATGACGTTCCCTAAGGTCGTCAAAGGGGAGAAGACTACCATCCTCATAAAGGTCACCCAGTGCCACGACTCCCGCCTCTACCCAAGCCAACAACCGGCTCCAATCTCCCCCATGAGGCAACGCCTCACACATCCGCATAGGGATCTCGGGCGCATAAGGAATTGCGACATTCGTCCTCCTGGCCAAGCGCGCCCAACACTGCCGCACCGTCCTTAAGTCCGAGGGCAGCGAAGCATCTCTCATCGGGACTCGTAGCAACACACTAGCCAATTGGTGCCAGCTCGGATCCGACCCTCCCTGTTCCTCCGGGCGCCTAATGTGACCCGCCACCCACTTCGTAAACCACTGGAGCTGCGCAGCATGGTAGTAGGCCTCCAGATCTGGCAACGCAAGGCCCCCCTCCCCCCTGGGCCTCTGCAAAGTGAGCAGCGCTACCCTCCGTCTCCCAGCGCCCCAGATGAACCCTGTAAGCAAACTGTTCAGTTGTGCGAAAATCATACCCGGGATCCAAACTGGGAGGGTCCCAAAGTAATAAAGGAACCTGGGCAATATGACCATTTTCACCAGGGCAACCCTACCGGCCACCGACAATGGGAGAGTCCCCCAGAAATCAAAACAGGTTTTCGCCCCGCGCACTGCTCGCCCCAAATTGCCCTCCAATAGATCAGTGGGAGCATGATAAATCTGAGTCCCCAAGTAGGGCAAGCACCGAGGTTCCCACGGGACATCCCCCGGGCGAACCATCCCGTCCGGACCGGCAGGAAACAGACATGACTTGGTCCAGTTCGCCCGGAGGCCCGCCACCCTCCCCAAGGTTTCCAGCAAGCCCCGTGCCCCCTGCAGGGCTTCCCCAGCGTCCGGCAGGAAAATGAGGAGATCGTTCGCAAATGCTATGTGTTGCACTCGTCCTTCTACTAAGAGCCCTGAAAAATACCGGCCTGACCTGGCGTGAGCAGCCATGGGCTCCATTGCCAGTGCAAATAATAGGGGGGACAACGGGCACCCCTGTCTCGTCCCCCGAGCGACCGCACAGGCATCAGAAATCAAGCCCTCCGTCCTCACCCTAGCAGTGGAAGCACTATAGAGAAGCGCCGTCCACTGTACAAAACGTTCCCCCAGCCCGAATGCCCGTAACACGTCAAATAGGTAAGGCCACTCCAGGCTATTGAAGGCCTTTTCGATGTCGGCCGCAAAAATGCAGGCCTCCTCCTTGTCATAGGAGTCGGACCCCAAGATGCGCAACAGCCTGCGTACATTCATCGCAGTGTTGCGGGAGGGAATGAACCCAGCTTGGTCCTCATGGATCAGCTTCAGCATATGGGCATCAACCGACTAGCCAAAATGCGACTCAAGATCTTGTAATCAAGATTGAGCATCGCCAGGGGTCGATACGAGGAACGATCCCACGCAGGCTTACCCGGCTTAAGAAGTGGAACTATGAGGGCTTGCCGCGTGGTGGCAGGGAGTGCCCCCTCTCGGCGAGCCACATTATAAAGCGCCACCAAACAGGGTGCTAAAACATCCACCTAAGCTGCATATAACTCAACAGGGAGCCCATCTGTGCCCGGGGTCTTGTTCCTGGCCATGTGCTTTATGGCATTACGAACCTCGCCCGCTTCAATGTCCCAACCCAGAGCCTCAGCGTCTACAGTCGCAAGCTGTGGGAGCCCCACCCTTGGAAAAAATTCCTCATCCCCCGGGCACCCAGGACCCGCCCTGCTCCGGTACAACTCGGCGTAATACTGTAGGAAGCAATCATTAATGTGCTTTTGGGTGCAAAACACCTCAGCACCCTGCCCCCGCAATTCCACTATCGGGGTCCCTCTGCGCGCCGGGTTGGCCAGCCAAGCTAGCAATGTCCCCACCTTATCGCGTTCCACATGCGCCTCATCTATGTAGGCCTTATAGTCAAAACAGCGCAATCTCTCGATTTGGATTGCCAATGCCTCTCGAGCCTCAAGCAACCCTGCCTGCCCGGGCGCTCCGGACGCTCCTTTTCCAAATCGCGCACCTGCCGTTCCGCCTTCTGGGCGTCCTGCAGTAACACTCTGCGCGCTCCCACTACCTCGCCTATACAGCGCCCCCCGAACTACGGACTTAAAGGCTTCCCATTCGACCAGCAGGGACGATGCCGTATTTGGCGTTAAGTCGAAAATAGTCCTCGATGGCCGACCCAATGGTAGCACGAAACACTGGGTCCTCCAATGTGTCAGGTCGAAGTCGCCACGTGGGAATGGCAGGGCGATCCCGCATCCAGTGCAAAACTGTCAGCAGTGGATTATGATCAGATGTTGTCCTGGCTAGGTACTCACTATGCAATGAAACAGTAACTTCCTAGGCAATTGGTGAGTTGAGAGTAATGATGCTAGAGGAGTGTCAAAATAAGCTAGCCACAACAATTTAAATAAAATATTACAGTAGTGTTTATTATTGATATTACTAGATATCACAAAAATAACAAGTTTTTTTCAGCAATAAAATGCACATCCACGATGTGTAATCATTCAGTACAATAGTTCTGTTAACAAGTTTTTCCAACAACAATACATGAATAAGGTCACTTCTGTGGCCAAACAATAGTCTTCTACGCGCGTTTCGGCGAAAAGTACGCCTTCGTCAGGAAAAGCCACAATTCTAAAAAATGTTGGATTCACAGACAGACTAACGGTTTGATGATTAGTTGGACGTGTCCAATAGGCCTGAAATTTGATATAAATCCGCTACAAATTTTAAGGTCCTCATACGTAGATTAAGAGTTGAATGGTGTGGGACTGTTGCAAGGCATTCACCCTATCCGGCACCTCCTCCAGCGTCTTCTCGGTCGCTTTCACCCGCTCCTTCAGCTTCCTGTGATCATCCTTCAGCAACGCAAGGTCCACTCCAATAGAGTCTATCTTCGTTTCGAGGGCCTCCCGCAAAGCCGTGATGGCCTGCATAATATCCGCTAAGGAAGGGCCGCTCGGGATCTCCACCCCGGGGGTACATGTCACAACCTCCTCATCCTCCGACCGGTGCTCCCCCTCTTCGCCCTGGAGGACCTCAAACCCCCTTCTCCTCGACGTGCGCCCCATCCTAGGCGTTCACTCAAGGCCCCACCAGCCACCACCAGCCGCAGGTCACCGTCCGCCCCGGCAGCGAAGGAGCAAAGCAGCCAATCCAGTCGGCACGACAGCTGCGGCAGGCCAAGCCCCGGACAGCGCACAGATGGGCAGGGCAGCCACACCGGCCCCCAACAGTCCAGGTGAGTCCAGGCACCGACTCCCACCCTCCTGCCGTCAGTGTTAGGAGGATGAAAGGGGGCCAGCACTGAGCCACCAACACAGCACCAGGGTCAACCGGCCACTCGTGCCCACGTGCCTCCACAAGCCACCCTCGGCGTATAATGAATCGCCGAAATCCAGCTGTCCGCGGGCAGGGCCCCAGAGTCCGCACTACACTCAAGTGTCTCCTGCTCACCGGCGGCGAACACGGGGCACCACGGGCAGGTCCCTCCGCTACTCCTCCAGCATCCGCCGTCCCCGTCCAGCACTGGCAACCCCTACACGGGAGTCACGCACTCGCACCGGCCAGTCAAGAAGAGGCCACCCAAGGGGGCATCAGCGTACCAAGCCAACGCCAAGCCGCACCAACGGGCCCCCAGCCGATCCGCGCCTCCCTCGCCAGGAACCAGCTGTAATGGGGGCCCCAAGCCGGGCAGTCACTTGCCCCAGGGGCTGCCCCTCCGCTGCAGGAGCCTCCCTGTAGCCTCGCTCCACTTCAGACAGAGCCGATCAGCGCTCCGGTCCCCAACAGGAGGCAAGCAGCGGTTCCACTCTGCCGCCCACGTATGATCTCCGCAGCGTCCGCCACATCGCCCAGCAGGCCGCTCCTCATCGTCCGCCCCGAGCCGCCATCTTGGGGCCAGGCAGCAGTAACGCGCAGCCTCTGCCCTTTGCTCAATCCGCTCTCCCCAGGCACATCCTCCGCCAGCCGCCGCTACTGGGTCAGCGCCAAGCCTCTCCGCCGCTCCGCCAGTCAATGCGTCGCCTCCACCCCTCAGCAGGGGACAGCAACCTCAGCGGCAGGTCGCGGCCGCCATTTTGGGCCGCTCCGATCAGCAACGCGGCTGGAGCGAAATACTAGCCCTGTGTCTTCACCGGGGCGCCTCCACCGTCGCGGGAGCACCCACCCGGTCACCAGGTATGGCCAGTCAGGTTGGGGGAGTAGGGGCTACCCACAATGGCTCAGGATCTATGCAGACAGAGAGAGGCCGCGGAGGAGCTCCGAGATCCTTGTCCCTCTACATCTGCGTCAGGCCACGCCCTCCAGTACCCACAATCGTTATCAGACGAATTTGCCACCTACTACAAACAGATCTACTTCTAGAATAATGCTTCTACTAGTGAAGCATCTGAAGAATTATTGGCAGATATGCCCCTTCCCACCCTAAACTCGGAAGACTTAGCACTACTAGAGTCCGACATAACAGAAGACGAACTAGCTCAGGCTATCCACGCGCTTAGAATGGGGAAGGAAATGGGACCCAATGTCCCTCCAATTGAGCTCTACAAGATGGCGACTACTAAGATCGCCCCTACCTTAAAAACATGTACATAGAGTCGGAAAGTTGGTAAACTCCCTGCAGACCACAGACTGGCCACAATCGTAGTCATCCATAAAGAAGGTAAACCGCGAGAATGCTTCTCATCCTATCGGCCTATCTCTCTACTTAACGCAGAGACTTGGCCAAATTGCTGGCTTCACGGATAATTTAGATTATTATTATGGGGGTTGTACGGGCCAGTCTCCTGTGGAGTGAGGCTGGACTAAAGGTTAGAAGCGTTTTAAGAAAAACCCTAAATAACAACAATAATATTTACCAACTATGACATATAAAACAACTATGCTGGATTGTCAAATTGCAAAGTAGGTACTCCATAGGAAATTGAGAGGGTTTCATCAGTTTCGACATGCCACCTGTAGAGATAACTTGCATGAATATTTCATGTAAGAAGATTATAAAAGATAAGAAAATAGAAATCACTGATTGCTGCACTACAAGATACCAGAAAATTCCTGTCTTTAGTTTTTTTGCCAGACATGGTTATTTATGTGGGCCTAACTTCCTTATACGAGGCCATGTGTGGGTGATTGTTTTTCTACTAACTGATACTAGTCAGGGCAAATACTAGTACTTCAAGAGAGCAGTTGGTTTCAGACACAGAGCATGCTCTTATTGCCTCTCAAGAAGTACAGGAAGCTATTAAAATCAGAGAGCATAATAACTGCTCCAGTTTGGACTCAATTCCAGCTGATCTGTATATGTAAGACGCCATGCTCTGCGATCCAATCCTATTTTGTGTATACAAATGTACATTAAAGATAAATATCTCAGAATCAGGAAAAGGGACATATACCGTAACTACTTTCAGGATAGGTTCTTGGCATTCTTCTGCCAACTATAGACCTCTTTCTTTGATTAAACAGTGTGCATGATTGATTGGAGGAATACAAATTTCAATTGTGCAATCTGGGGTTACAAGGTAAGTGGGAACTCTTGAGAAATGAATGTTTTCAGCTTTTGATTATTATGAATAAGTTTCCCTTAAAACGTGTTAGCTGTCCCAGAAGGTCACTGACCTCCTAGATGTTTTTGATTACGTTAATAGAACGCTCCTTTCAGGAACATATGGTTCACTGGGGACCTAAACCTGGCTCACTGAAATTATACAAATATTAATTTAGAAATATCAAGTGAGAGCTTAAGAAGAGCATAGGGGAATCTTATTGAGCTGTGTGCCAGCCCAAATCTTTAAACATAATGTACGTGATTGTACTTTTATTTTCATTTTGTTCTTAGCAATGTACTAGTAATTCCTTGACTGGGCAGTGGGTTGGGATTGTAGCACTGTTTTATTACTGTTTATGCAAGTTATGTCACGACGCATTAAAATCAATAAAAATAAACAATGATCTTGCCACAAAAATGGGGGAGGCTAGAGCACATGTACATTTAATGAAATGGGAACCAGTTCTAATTATATTTTGAGTATGATGCAATGCTGTTAGCTAGAACCAAGAATTATTACAGACTTTTACTAACTGGTGCAGAGCTAGAAAGCGGACCATTACAATCAGTAAAACAAATGCATTTAAAGTATATTCAAGATATAAGGTTTGCCAAAATCCTTCAATCTGTGATGTTCCCTGAAATATTGCTTTACATTTTGATTTGAGTTTCAGTGGACATTGAGAGCAGTGAACAGAGGGAATTAGAAGGTATTAAAACAGACAATTCTCTAAACATCTGAGGGATCAATCGACAGTGGTACCACTTGAAGAGTAGCATATTAAATTAGTGGAATACATGGAGCTGAGCTATGGGGTGAAACAAATTGTGCACTTTCTTCCACTGTGGAAAGACTCTTGTTTATTGTTAATTTTGACTTGTAGAGCACTTAATACCTGCAGGTCTCTAAGCACTGCAAGAAGATCAGCGATAGTCCCAGGGGGAGTGGGGGGAGGGGGGGAGAGAGGAGAGTTATCTCACAGAGGGGAGTGCTATGCCCGGGCTTCTGTAAATAATGGAGTCTTCAGTTTCTTCCTGAACGGAAGGAGGTCGCTTTTGGAGCGAAGCTGACCAGGCAGCCTGTTCCATAGTTGCGGGATAAGGACCGAGAAGGCTCAGCCACCTTAAGTGGTGTAGTTGAACCATGGACATTTTAGCAGGCCCTCCGTGGAGAACCTTAAGGTGTGGCAGGGGGCATATTTCACCAGGGGTTTCTTGATAAATTGGGTGCCTGTCCATATAGGGCCTTATGTGTAATACAGAGGCCTTTGAATTTAGCCCTCTGCTTGATGGGAAGCCAGTGCAGTTGTTGCAGTAGGGTTGAGGCCCGAGTGAGTCTTGGCAACTTGAAAATTAGCCTGGCAGCATCGTTCATCATCACCTGGAGTTTGACCAGCAATGAGTCGGGTAGTCCAATGTTAAGTGAGTTCCCATAGTCAAGACGGGCCAAGATCAGGGTGGCCACCACTGTCCACATGGTTGAGAAGGAGAGGATGGGGGAGAGTTTCCTCAACTGCTTGAGTAAGCCCACACAAGTCCCGAATACAGCGGAGACTTGATTGACCAATGAGAGTGTGGCATCTATTTTAATGCCCAGATATTTTACCACCGGAGCTGGAGACAAGAGTGTCTCCCAGCTCGTGTGGCCAGTACGGAGGGTTCCAAGGGCTGCTATCATTGGTGGCAGCCAAACCTCCGCTTTATCCGGATTGATCTTGAGAGAATTGGCTGTCATCCAGTTTACCACAAATCGCAGTAAGTCCTTCACCTGTGTATGAGCTTGTGGGGTGTTTTTTATTTGTAGGATGATTTGAATATCGTCCGCATAGTTAAATACCTGGCAGTCCATCAGGGCCAGGTCCCTCACTAGAGGTCTGAGGTATGTGTTGAACAGGAGTGGGGACAGCGCCGACCCTTGTGGGACTCCACAGGGAATGGACCCCCTCTCCGACACCCAGTCACCCATCTGGATTTTTTGGGTGCGGTCTGTCAGGAATGATGTAAACCATTGTAGGATTGGTCCCCCCAATACCAATGTCCTGGATTCTTTCCAGGAGTTGAGAGTGATTGACCGTGTCGAACGCTGCCGACAGGTCAAAGGGGACTAGGACACATGGCTTCTTGTTGTCTGCTGTGATCCTTATTTCATCAAGTACTGACATCACCACCAACTTGGTACTGTGGTGAGCTCTGAAACCTGCCTGCCTGTCTCCAAGGAGTTGGTGGTCCTCCATGAACCTGGATAGAGTTTGCAGGACATGTTGTTCCATGATTTTGGCCAAGAAAGGGAGTTGGGATATAGGTCTGTAGTTTTTCATGTTAGAAGTGTCAGCTCCTGTCTTCTTGACTAGGGGGATTACTCTTGCCTCCTTTAAATTCCTGGGGACCTTCCCTGTTTCCAGCAAGAGTTTCATCATGGCGAGGATTTCTCCCTCAATTGCTGGAAGTGCAAGTTTAAAGATCCTAGGTGGACAAGGATCTGCGGGTGAGCCTGATTTTATTCTGGTCGCAATGCGTCGCAGGGTCTCTAGGTCAAGAGCTTGGAAGGAAGAGATCGGTACTACCCTATTTCCCTGTGTCACAGCCTCTTCTTTGAAGGGTGGTTTAAAGGGGGATTTGTCAATGTCAGCCAGGATATCTTGTACTTTGTCGGAAAAGTAGGATAAGAATGTATTACATTGTTCCTGGCTTTACGGCGCATCCAGCTTCTGCTTTTGACTCAGTTCCATGAGGATTTAAAATGTTTTTTTGTTTGTTTGTTGCCTCCAAGATCCTGTGTTCCTAGTATTCAGCTTTCCTACTAAGAAGTGCTTTTTTATTGGTGGAGACTTTTGCCCTGTAATCTACGAGAGCTTGCGGCTCATAGGCTTTGCGCCACAGTCTTTCGTGGTGGCGAAGCGTACGTTTCAGAGCCCTTAGCGCTTCCGTGAACCAAGGTGCGCCCTTGCCCTTGTTTCCAATTTTAATTTTCATAGCTGGAGCTAATTTATTAATGGCAGATGATAGCTGATTGGAGATGGATTCAACCACTCTTCAATATCAGCTGTCTCCGGCCTCCTAGGGGAGTTTTCTCGAAGAGTGTTCTCTAAGCTGGAACCCTCGATTTTATTCCAACTTCGCACCAGTTTCCAGTTGAGTGGAGGGCGTAAATAACATCTAGCTAGGGGAAGTAGGAGATTGATAAAATAGTGGTCTGACTACTTACAGGGAGTTGTATCCACTAAGTTCACTAATGGGAGGGTTGCCCAAATCAGGTCTAAGGTATGTCCTCTCTCGTGGGTAGTGGTCGTTACTAACTGTTTCAACCCAAGAGTGGTCAGCGTTTCCTCTAACTGTTGGGCCTGTGCCCCTCTGGGTTGTTGGTCTCAGTGGTAGTTGAAGTCTCCTACCACCAGAAGTTGTTGGAATCTTGACACATTCGGTGAGGAGATCCACGAAACGTGGGGGGCATTTAGGTGGGTGGTATGCTACCAAGATAGCTATGCTTGAAGAGCTGTGACAGACCTTAATTATTAAAATATCTGCTGCTTCCAGGTTTTCTCCCGACAACTTCTCAATTGTCAGTTGATTTTTGTACAGAAGCGCCACCCGCCTCCTTTTTCCCAACTGACCTGTTATGCCAGATGCCGTCATAACCATCGGGGAGTCATGTAGCTATAGTAGGTCCGGAGTCCTCATAGAGCCAGGTTTCAGTCAGGGCTAAGATGTCAGGGGCTTCCTCTTGTAGGAAGGTGAAGACCTCAAGGGCATGATTCTGTAGGGAGCGCATGTTGAGGACAGAGATTTTTATGTTATTACTGTCGCTTGGGTTGTAACTTCCAGGGGTGTGTGTGGGTATAAAGCTAGGTATCTCCCTCTCCTGTGAGATGAAGAGTCCTTCTCTATGGAGTATATTTACTGTTTGTTGTTTTAGGGGGCTGGATCTATGATCAAGGGCTCTTAATTCATCACCAGAGTATGTCCGAAATTGGCCAGGGTCCCTGGCCCCTGGGCCCATTCGGGCACAGACGGGCTTGACTTAGGTGCGCCTTTGGTGCGGCAGCAGCGCGCCCGCTGCGCGCCCCCACTCCAGCGTGCTGTTTTAATGCCTCTTGTAACCCCTGGCCCCTCCTCGCCAATCAGCCCTGCTGTGCAACAGCTGACAACCCCTGTGGTCACTAGACCGCGTTGGGAGAGAGCTGGAGTGGAGGGCAGGACCGGCCAAGTAGAAGCTCCTGTGTGCCTGGTAAGTTTGCGCGGCAAAGAGCAGGTTTACAAAGGGATTACAACAGTTAATATTTAAAAAAAGGGTAAAAGCGAGTAGGTTTCAATAAAACAAAGTTTAAAAGCAATAAATGCACCGCCTGGGCTAGTGCGTCTTCTCTAACTGCGTCCGCTCCAGCGTGCTGTTTAAATGCCTCTTGTGACCCCTGCCCCTCCCGGCCAATCAGCCCTGACAACCCCTGTGGTCACTAGACCGCGTTGGAGAGAGCGGAAGTGGAGGGCAGGACCGGCCAAGTAGAAGCTCCGGTGTGTTTAATCACTGGCATATAACCATTCCTTTAAAACCAACCGTTAATAATAAACAAAGGTGATTTAGTAGCAGCTCTGACGCATTAATACCACTTTAGGCATGCCAGTGTGGTTGGCGCGCAGGGAACAGCTCAAAACACCAAGCGTTTTAACAGCGAGACATTCATATTTTGTCAAGCAAGGATAGACTATGAAACACAGAGGGACCCAATTACTCATACCATAAGGCAACATAAAGGGAGTCTCTCTTTTTTTATTTACTTGGTTTAAAAGAAATGGAATCTATGTTATGAACTGAAACAAAGTTTCCCTTCAGGAAACCATACCAAAAAGAACCCTTTAGTGAAGGAACATCATTGAGATGCATGGTCGGGACAGCAAGGCAAACACTACTCTGCAATTTCTTCATGCTCTCTTTTATTAAATCTCAATTTGTTCTCACTTGAAAACATATCCAAGAAACTATTTTCATAATATTATGTGCTACTGGACATAGATGAAACTTAATGAACAAACACTGGCAAAGACAATAGGTCTGGCTTAATAATCTAACGCATACAAACATAGGTGTAAATGTGCACAACCCACTGGTTTCAAGTCTCTGCATTGAGCTTCTTTCTGTACTCTATTATTTCCAAGCTTGCAGTGTTGTATAACTCACTCAATCACAGCAAGATTAGAGAACAAAACTAAAAGGAAGAGACTGCGGAGGTACAGAAAGCACTTCCTTGGGTAAATTTAAGGCTCGGTTTTGCAGTTTTTATACTAGTATGTCAACTGATCTATCTGCAGAAGTAAGCATCGAGGGAAAATGACAGAAGAGAAATGTCCTGAGCTACATGAAAGCCTACGTTAATTTTTAAGGAGAAAAGGAGGGCAAGCTTTAAGACAAAGCTTACTGCTTAGGAATGCAGTATGTGGTGCATAGTAATACAAAGCGTTTAAGTATAGAGCACAAACATAGCTATAAAGACAAAGAGTACTGTATAACAGACGGATACAATTTTGTAAGATAAGAATTTGTTAACTGATATAGCCCTTTGAAGAAGGACAACAGTAAATATTTTCACTAACATATCTAAAAAATAGGTTACAAGAAAAAGCAGTTACAATTCCCTGTATTTTACAGATGAACGATAAAAACAACACCACCTTTCTTATTAACTTGTAGTGCAAGAACTCATGCACACAAATTAAAAACAAACTTGCGAGCATCAAGGTCAGAAAATATCGTTCAGTATGTTTTGGAGACATTGAGCAGCAAACTTGAGCAATGATGTGAAATTCCTATAGCCTGACACCCGGGACATATTGTTTGGGGTCAAGGGCAACAAGTTTTCATGTGTATTTTGTTCTTGGGACAAGTAGGCCCAAACCCCTACTGCCAGTTTACAGTACCACATAATAGATCAGGGAAAGGCAATGTCTGCAGTTAAGGTTATAGGTCTCCATATATTAATGCTGTTCAAACTTTTATTTACGGTTCATTAATGCAAAGCCTTTATAATTAGGGTGAGCGCACTAAGTAAATGTTGTAAGCTCATACTTCATTACTAATAGTGGTTCCAGTATAAAAACGTGTACACACGTTTTCAATGTTTAGCAATATGAGGCTATGTATACTGCTCCCAGAATGCTCTTGGATTAGATTCACTTGAAAGCAAGATTGATAATTCTTTGCTTTCAAAATAAAATGTTCACAAACAAATGCAAAAACATTTCGCTTAACTACTGTGAAATTTTAGGTACCATTTCTTTGCAACATCACTTAGTAAAATGTGATGTATGCTAGTATTTCCCAAAAATATTATAATGGAAAATCAGTGTAACCAGTTTTAATAAGATTATGAGAAACAAAAATAAACAAGCACTGGTAAAGCCACTAGGTCTGAAATTGCTGCTCACCCTTTTGGTTTTGTCAATGCGTGGCTTGTTTTGGCATGGTTTTGTAAAACCTTATTGGTGTGGGAGCTTCTGGGCCCTCACCATTATGACAAACAATGACAAACAATGACAAAAGCAAACACTTTTGGACTCAAAAAGCACACATTGCTACACTAGTACCTAGCGCTTAACAAAACAACTGTGTGTCGATATGCTCCTTGGGAAAAAACAGAATGCTGTCACTCACAGTGAAGCTAGCCGAGAGAGAGAGAGAGAATTTTAATAACCACAAACGGTTCTGGTTAACGCAAGACCTAATTAGGGGCCCGATTATTAAATAAAGTCTCAAATCTGCACCCATGTCCTTGCATTAAGTGCATATTGAATATGCTACTTACCAGTATGCATCTGTTCTTGGCATGTAGGGCTGCTGACATTCATATCTGTGCATAGATCGCCGCCTAGTGTTGGGTCCGGATGTTTGCACGTTGTTGTCCTGGAAGAGTCTTCGAAGTATCCTTGGATAGGTGACTCCTCCCCTGGACTACAGTGCGCATGGGCATCCTCTCCATCCTCAGATTGTTTTTCGCCATTGTGGCAGTGATGGAGTAGATACAGAAAGTGATGACCATGCTTGCAATAATTCTGAGAGCTGCAGCTGCGACAGGCGCCGGGGAGGAGGGAGGGCGATATGAATGTCAGCAGCCCTACATGCCAAGAACAGATGCATACTGGTAAGTAGCATATTCAGTTCGAGGCATGTGGGCTGCTGAATTCATATCTGTGCATAGAATACATAGCAGTGCCCTCTATTGGCGGCGGCTACCCGTGCCAGCTGCAGCGGTCTGAAAAAGTGTTTTGAGAACAGCCTGTCCTACAGCTGCCTGCTGTTTTGACTGCACATCTACGCAATAGTGTTTTGTAAATGTGTGTGTAGTGGACCATGTGGCTGCTCTGCATATATCATGCAGGGGAATATTTCCTAGGAAGGCCATGGAAGCCCCCAACTTGCGTGTTGAGTGGGCTCGTGGTGGAATAGTTAATGTGCGTTTTGCCTTTTGATAACAGATTTGAATACACTTAACTATCCATCTGGCTATCCCTGCTTTGGAGATGGCGTTACCTTTGTGGTGTGGGGCAAAGGCAACGAACAGTTGTTTTGTCTTCCTGAAGGGTTTAGTCCTGTCGATGTAGTACATGAGGGCCCTCCGTACATCTAGTGTATGTAATGCCCTCTCTGCAACAGTTTGTGGGTTTTGGAAGAAAACGGGCAGTTCAATAGTCTGGTTCATGTGGAACTGCGATATTACCTTGGGCATGAATTTGGGGTTGGTACGTAGTACGACCCTGTTGGCGTGAACCTGAATAAATGGCTCTTGAACGGTTAGTGCCTGGAGTTCACTAACTCTTCTTAGGGAAGTGATCGCTACCAGGAAGGCTACTTTCCAGGTAAGGAATTGAATCTCGCATGAGTGTAGAGGTTCAAAGGGTGGACCCATCAGGCGTGTGAGGACCAAGTTGAGGTTCCACATTGGAGCCGGTGGGTGACTAGGTGGAATGACTCGTTTGAGTCCTTCCAAGAATGCTTTGATGGCAGGCACTCTGAAGAGAGAGAGGTGCTGCCTGGTTTGCAGATAGGCTGATATTGCGGTCAAATGGACACGTATAGAGGTGTACGCCAGATTGCATCGGTATAGGTGTAAGAGGTAACATATGATGTTGTGGATGGATGCGTCCAGCGGGTTAATGTCATTATTACCGCAATAAATGACGAACCGTTTCCATTTGGCTGCATAGCAAGCTCTTGTAGTGGGTCTCCTGGCCTCCTTGATGATGTCCATACAGTCAGGTGGCAGATTGAGATAGCCAAACTCTAGGACTTCAGGAGCCAGATCGCCAGGTTCAGCTGTTGCGGATCTGGGTGCTGAACCTCTCCATGGTTCTGCGTCAAATGCGCGGGTTTGATCCGCAGCCTTTGATGCGGTACCACGGAAAGTTCGAGGAAGGTGGTGTACCACGGCTGGCGTGCCCACGTGGGAGCAACTAGGACGAGTGTCAGGGAGTGTTGTCGGAGTTTGCGAGCCACCAGCGGTATCAACGGTGCTGGGGGAAAAGCGTACGCAAATTTGCCGGACCAGTTCATCCATATCGCATTGCCCTGCGACTGCGGGTGTGGGAATCTGGCGGCGAAGCTTTGGCATTTTGCGTTTTCGCTTGTCGCGAATAGGTCTATTTCTGGGTGACCCCACTGCTGGAAGTACGGTTGGAGTACCGATGGGTGTAACTCCCACTCGTGCATCTGGTGGCTGTGTCTGCTGAGCAGATCCGCCATCTGGTTGTCCTTGCCGGGGAGGTGTTCCGCCATGAGGAACATGTTCCTCTGAATGGCCCACTTCCACATGCTCTGAGCCAGATGAGACAACTGTGGAGAGTGTGTCCCTCCCTGCTTCTGTATGTAGTACATTGCGGTCATGTTGTCCGTCCGGATCAACACGACCTTGTTGCACAGATGTACTTTGAAAGCCTTCATGGCCAGGAAGATTGCCATCAGTTCCAGAAGGTTGATGTGCATCTTCCTCTGTTGTGTCGTCCATAGTCCCTGCACTGTGTAGTGGAGTACATGAGCTCCCCATCCCTGGAGAGACGCGTCCGCTGTCAGTACTATTTGTGGAACAGGCTCTTGGAACGGTCGGCCCTTGCAAAGGTTTTGTGGATTCCACCAATGCAGAGAGTTGTATGCCCGACCGCTCACCAACACTAGGTCTTTCAACTGTCCTTGAGCCTGATTCCACTGACGTGCTAGGCACTCCTGAAGTGGGCGCATATGTAATCTCGCGTGCGGGACTATGAAGATGCAGGAGGCCATCATGCCTATCAACTGCATAAACACTCGCGCTGGAAGCGAGTGGTTGGGTCTGAACTTGGAGATCAGCGCTTGTATGCCGTTGATCCTCACTAAATTTGGCTGAGCTGTGTCCGCCAGAGTGTCTATAGTCGCACCTAGGTACTGTTGTACGTGTGCGGGCTGGAGATGAGACTTTTGGTAATTTAGTGAGAATCCCAGACTGTGAAGAAGGTGAATGGTACGGGACACGTGGCTTGCACATTGCTGGGCTGATCTCGCTTGAACGAGCCAGTCGTCTAGGTAGGGGTAGACGTGTATGTGCTGTCTCCGTAAATGTGCCGCCACCGTAGCTAGGCACTTTGTGAAAACCCTGGGCGCTGTTGTCACGCCGAAGGGAAGGACTTTGAACTGATAGTGCTGCCCCTGAACAGTGAACCTGAGGTATTTTTTGTGTGAGGGGTGGATGGGTATGTGAAAATACGCATCCTTGAGGTCCAGTGATGCTAGGAAGTCTCCCTGCTGGAGAAGCGGAAGGACTTGCTGTAGAGTGAGCATGTGAAAGTGCTCCGAAAGAATGTACTGGTTCAGGGGTCTCAGGTCTAATATAGGCCTGAGCGACCCGTCCTTTTTTGGAATTAAGAAGTAGAGGGAGTAAACCCCCGTGCCCCGCTCGTGGACGGGTACGACCTCGATAGCGCCTTTTAGAAGCATACTTTCTACCTCTTGCTGTAAGAGCGTCAAGTGCTCTGAGGACATAGGACGGTTTCTTGGTGGTATTGTGGGTGGAGTGGAAGTTAACTCCAGACAGTAACCGTATTTTATAATATCTTTGACCCACCTGTCCGTGGTGATGGAGTTCCACGTGGACAGGAACCGTTGTAGCCTTCCCCCGACAGGTGTTATGTGGTCGGGAGGAAGGGAGAGGGCGTCACTGCTTGTTCTTGGGGGAGGACCTGGTGTTGCCGTAGCCACGTCCTCTGCCCTTGGTACTGGAGCCACGATAGCCACCTCGGGTGTTCTTATCGTAGGTGGTCTGCGTATTACCCTTGTTATATGTTTGTTGTGACCCCTGTCCTCTGCCTGCTCCCTTGTTTCCGGGGCGACGAAAGGAGCCGCTCCGAAAGGACTGAGTTTGTAGGGCGCCCATGGACTTTGCAGTGTCCGTGTCCTTTTTTATCTTCTCGAGGGTGGCGTCAACCTCAGGCCCGAACAAAAAGTCGGGGTTGACGGGCTGATTAAGGATATTGTTTTGTACCTCGGGCTTGAATCCTGAGATACGTAGCCAGGCGTGACGTCGTAGGATGACGCTAGTGTTGATGGCCCTGGCAGCCGTGTCAGCAGCGTCTAGTGCACATTTGATGGCAGCATTTGTGAGTAGCTGTCCCTCTCTGATAAGGATTTCTGCACCTTCTTTGTAGGGGTCAGGGAGGTGTTGAAGGAGTTGCTCCATTGTGTCATAGTGCGCCCTATCGTAGCGAGCGAGGAGCGCTTGAGTGTTAGCTATGCGCCATATGCTTGCAGCTTGTGCGGCAACTCGCTTGCCGGAGGTCTCCAGCACCTTGGACTCCTTGTCCGGGGGAGGAGCGTCACCCGTTGTCTGCGAGTGTGCCCTCTTGCGGGCATTCGCCACAACGATGGAGTCGAGTGGTAATTGTCCTCTGATGTAAGTAGGATCTCCAGGTGCTGATCTGTATTTCTTATCGATCCTGGGGTTTATCACTCGTGCCCTGGTGGGTTCCCTGAAAATGTCAGTGGCTGGCTTAAGGACCCCCTTCAACATTGGCAGAGTCTTTACATGTCTTTCTGAGGATGCAAAGGTGTCCATTAGAAAGTCATCTTCGATGATATCAGAGTGAAGCTGTACATCATGGTTGTTCGCCGCCCGTTCAATCAGAGCGTTGAACGCCGCAGTATCCTCTGTGGGTGACGTTTTTGCCCCATATAGTTGTGGGTCCTGTGCATCAAGAGGTGCACTGGGGTCTGCAGGGTCGCCCCAAGTTTGGTCAGGGTCCTGCTGGTCATCAGGGTCCGTGTCCACATGGTAGGGGACTTGTTCACCCATGTAGTCCTCCAATGCATCCGTGTCGGAGCGTGTGGGGGAGGCCCGGTGTGGATCCTGGTAGGGTGAATGAAAGGGTTCATACAGGAGAGGTTCTGTGTCCACAGGCAGCTTCCTCTTTAGCGGGATCCTGAAAGGTTCCAATGGCGGTTCCGAAGTTATCCTTCGGTCGTGGAGAATCATCCTGCCAGTGTCGGCGTCGATGACGCGTGACGGAGACGGCTCGACAGGCGTAACCGCAGTTTTGGTGGCCTGTGTCCTGAGTTGAAACGCCTTCGGGATTGTGGATGGAGGCAAGCCGAAGGTAATGCTGGTCGGCACCGACGAAACCGCTGGATCGATCGAACCCGACTGGTCCTGGAGGGCAGCCTTGGTTTTGCAGCCTGGCATTGCGCCAGGCCGTACTCGGGGCGCCTTAGAGGTCGTGGCCCCCGCCAGGGTCGTCGAGGCGGCTGCAGATATCTTCTGCGCCCGTGGTGCATCGAGCCGAGGTGCGGAGATCACCGTCGACGTCTTCGACACGTAAGGTTTCGGTGTCGTCGAGGGAGTGCTGCGAGGCGTAGCAGGCGGGACGGCCCTCGGTGTCGGTGGCGTTGACGCCGGTAACCGAGCAGGTTTTTCGGCGCCGATGGCCTTCTTCAGTTTGTCGACTCCCATGTCGCCCGTCTCGAGTTCGGCACCGAAGTCCCCCTTGGTGCGGTCGGTGCCGACACGGTGCGCCGGCGTCGAAGGTGTTGAAGGCCTCGATCCGACTAGCGCCACTTTCAGTTTCGGTTTCGTAGGAACCTGAGCAGCTTTCGGTTTCGGTTTCGTGGAAGGGAAACCAGCTGGCTTAAGCGGTAATGGCTGCCGCTGAACGTCCGAGGCCGGGCCCGAGGGCGGGGCCGAAGGACTGCGTGATAGGTCTCGGGTAAGGCCCGAAGGCGATCCCTCGACCGGAGCCATAGTCTGTGGCACTGGTGAATTCTCGGTTTGAACAGGTAGGCCTTGTTCATCATCGGAGCTACTCTCTTCGGCCCCTAAGGCCTCCTCGTCGTCTCCTACCTCGGTGTCGTCTTCACCTCTGTGGAAGAGTGACTCGTCGGCCTCGTCCGATCCGGGTTCTTGGTCGGAAACGGGACTGGAGGGTAAGACTTCTACTTCTTCGACGTCGTCCGCGTCGTCGAAGATGTCAGCTGGGGCCGGTGCCGCGTGCTGCGCTTCGAGCCGCGCCGCTCGACGATTCCGCAGAGTCTTCTTTGAACGGAACCGGGCACAGGCCATACATGTCGACTCGTCGTGGTCCGGCGAAAGGCATTTGTTGCACACCGGATGGACGTCGATGTGTGGGTACTTCGCATTACATACCGGACACCTTTTGAATGGCGTCCTCGATTCCATCGTCGAAGTAGTTGATGGACAGGTAAATGCGAACAAAGTCGGTGCTGAAAGTTAGTAAACTAACAGAGAGTATCGAAAACCGATCGATAAACAGTACCGACGCGAACTAAAGGCCTTGTGGCCTCGACAACATTTTTTCCTAACTTGAGCTAAGATAGCACATCCGAACCCAATGGCGGAAAAAAACAATCTGAGGATGGAGAGGATGCCCATGCGCACTGTAGTCCAGGGGAGGAGTCACCTATCCAAGGATACTTCGAAGACTCTTCCAGGACAACAACGTGCAAACATCCGGACCCAACACTAGGCGGCGATCTATGCACAGATATGAATTCAGCAGCCCACATGCCTCGAACATTCTACTTTTGTGAATTCACAAGACTTTACACAAGTAGGCGAAGAAATATTACTCCTACAAAACAATTGTGAACTGCATTTCAGCATGAGAAAATATCCAGGTGCAGATTTGCTCATGCAAAAATCTGAGTGTTTGCAAGTTCACTTTACCTCCAACCACCTTTTTCCAACCCTAGAAGAAGTTTTATGTCTGGTATTGTCAGGATGACATTTCCAACCTTTCTCAGTATGGGAAAAGATTAGAGAAAAGTTGGCGAAAACCCTTAAAACATGCAACTTAGTAGGTTTGAACAGACTCAAAAGGGCATTCCATCCCTGAAACTGTTGCTTACCATTACCTTCAGCCCCAGTATGTAGATCTGCAGAAACGTGGCAACATAAGGGAATTGCTAGAATTCAAACCATACTATGGAAGGAGCCCTGGCATAATCAGAGAGGCTATTTCAGACCTCTTATATATAATGAGATTGCTGCCATAATTTGTCGCCGCATTACATGGCACAAAAAGCACAAGTGGATTTTGTTATAGGATGAGAAGATTTATGAAGCAACCTGCCCCATGGACAAGTAGATATTTGATTAAATTCCACACCCCGGCGTGAGACAAAGAAGAGATGGGCTGCTAATAAAACAAGTTAGTACTTCGTTGTTGAACCCAATTTCGAGGTAAGAATTACTTGAATAAGAAGAATACCTGTCCCTAACCAGCTCTCCATAAACAAATCTGTTCATAGCTTGGGGGAAGCACCACAAAACCAAAATCATGTTTTAATACAAGTGAGAAAGGGTTTGCTACTTAAATTGGAGTATCTCAAATCTCAGGGATTTACCAGGGAATTGGTATTGCCACAGAAGAACTTCAAGGCCCTCCTCTCTATTTTCCCTAAGAGTGCCAATTCACCAAACAGACGCTCTCAATCCCCTAAAGGAGAGTGCGAGGATTTTTGCTGATCTCACACGCCATAAACAGGGAAGACATATGTCTCTTATCCTTAACTTTCATGAAAGACTTCAATCTCATTGCATGTTTGGTTGCCAAATTAACTTTTCTTTCTATGAGGGAACTACTTTATCGAGAACGACTACCCTTTTACCCTCTCACAGTACATGAACTTAAGCTGCCACCAGAAATTCAGTTTTTAGAATGTTTAAAAAACATTACATTGGATTTATTTACATTTATCTGGAGAAGATGGTATTGCACATGCAGCTCAACGTTGTTTAAGCCTAACTGAACTTTTTGTGATTTAAATAAAAACATGTCACTTGCAACCTTCTTCCTCAGTACAGACGGACACATTCTTGCTTTAGATAAGGAGGATGTGAGATCCCTCAAATACCTAAAGAAACAAGGGCAGCCAGTATACAAATACATTTTAGTCCACTGAGACAAAAACAATTTAAGAGTCCTAGCACATTCCATCAGCATCTGTCTACCTCTACCTGTATCCATATAAAGAACTAATCATTTCAGAAGGCCTGAGGAATTCCTAAGTTATACATGTTCCGCACAGAGGTGGGGTGGTCAACAGAACTGAACGATGAGATATTGATAGATGCGAAGTTTACTGGCATTGCTTCCTTTCGAGATATTTTTGGTTATCAAGTTAACTGCAGAAAGATAGCCATTGAAGAGCAACCTGACACAAAGCTGTTCTGCTCTATGGACATTAGCTCGTTTTCCCCTAACCAGGGCCAGAGAAGGCAAAGTAAATATTTAGATATTAGCCTGTCTTATCTAGCAGGGCAACCTGCCTTTAATGACCTGGAACTTTCTTGTGAATGGGGACTGTAAGAAAAGTTTCAGAATTGGGGATGAAATGGAAGGTTAAGCACTCTTTGCAAAGTATTTTTATGATCCTAGTCCATTTCTTGGATGCTTCTTTAATTAACACTACAGAGATACATAAAGGACTTGGCAATGAAGGAGTTTTGCAGAAGAAATAAAGCGGACTACTTGCTGCATTAGGATTATAACTATGTTTTTTGTATTTCGAATCTATAACTGACCACGTGTGATCTTTAGGATTATTTGCTTTATATAACTGAATCACAAAAGAGTGCCTTATATTCAGTAATTGGAACTGATGTCCATTTTTTTTTATCCAATCCAAAGTTTAAGATATAATTATCCAGAATTTGGTAGATTCTTTATTTGTAATTGAATCGGTGAGGGAGGACGAAAATTGTTCTTCCTATTTGGCTAAGAGGCAGTCTGGCTAAACAGTTTTGCTGAATCAGTTTATTCAAACATTTGCTTAATACAGTCTATTCACTTTCAATAACATATAGAAATAGTTCCCTCGGGGGAGCTTAAAGGCTATGATCCCTGGGGTCCAACGAGCCCACCACGTTCCTCCAGTAAGCGCCACAGAGCTGCGTTGCAAAGTGGTGTAAAAAGGGGCGTGGCCCGGGACACCTCTCTGCAACGCAGCCCTGTGGCGCTTACTGGAGGTACGTGGTGGGCTAGTTGGACCCCAGGGACCCTCAGGACTGAAGACAAATTAATTCCCCAACTTAAAACGAGCCACAGGGCGTGTGGCCCGCCCCTCCCTTCACCACTGTGCAAACGCGCCTCCTGGTGCGTTGTACGTTGGGGAATTAATTCCCCTTGAAAACTGAGGGTCCCTGGGGGCCAGCTAGCCCACCAGGTACCTCCAGTATGTGCCAGGACCATGTCATGAGTGATGTAATATGTGACGTCATCAGCAATGCATTGCGGGGGCGCGAGTTATAGTTAGCTGAACTAACTATAACGGGGGAATTTCACTGGTTCTGTACAAGTGAAATGTCCTGCTAACTATAACTTTCTCTAAAACCTATGTTTTTTTTCAGTGAATTTCTAAGGTTTTTTAATTGCTCATTTCTAACTATAACGTGCCTGAAACCTTTGGTTTTTTCAGTGAATATATATATATATATATATATATATATATATATATATATATATATATATATATATAACATTTTTACTGTACAACAGAATAACTTAGCGTTGGGTAACAATGGAGTTAGTTGACGTTTTGAACCCTAAAAATAATTCCCATGGGGGTGGTCTTCCTCAGGACAAGCAAGAACTGAAGCAACCCTAAAGATAAGTCTAACCAATCCTGTGACCATCCAAAAACTGTGTTAGAACAAGCATTGGCATAGCCAATAGGTCTCGTCTTTGGGACCTTATAAGTGTTTAGCCATGCAACAGATGCATAACTAAATACTTATAGGGTCACAAAAGCGAGACCTATTGGCTTTGCCAAGCGGCCGTGCGGCAGCGAAAGTGATCGCGATCAAACATCAAAGAGGCCGTGCGGCCACGAAAGTGAAAGTAATTGCGGCGCGCGCGCCCGCGCACATGCACTGCAGCTCTAGGCTGGCCTGGTAGCACTTTTTGGAGCCCTCTCAATAGGTCTCGCCAGACCGCATGCGCTGGGTCAGGCGAGACCTAACAAAGGGACAATCGAGGAAACCCAGGAACCTGAGCTGGACAATTATCAAAAAGGGTGGTCCCTATGGGGGAGTGTAGCCTTCGACTTCCCCGGCAATAGTCTCATAGAAAACTCCTCTGAGAGTTATAGTTATGCAATAAGTGCATTTGTTTTGCCAATTCCGTCCATATAATGCAGAAACTGTTCATAACAGTTAAACACAACTTTTAAATTTCTCGAAGAACAAGGTGCTCCTAACAAAGTGACGGTGCAGTGAAAGTGATACAAAGTGAATAAAAAGCGTGTTTGTGCGATATACAAAAATATATACAGGTTACTGATTGGGACAATATGCTATAACGAACGGCACTCAAAATATGAATATCGAAAACCGCAATAAAATTTTAAAACAAGTCCACATATGTTAATGTCAAAGTTTTGACCCTTTGATACAATTTATTTAGAACAGGGTCATCATCAGGACAAAATAAGAACAGGAGACACCTAAAAATAAAAGAATCATATATCAATTTAAGTAATTGTGCACATTGTAACAAAATTACGAGCATAGTTCTAATGAATAACCCAAGTTTACATACCAAAAGATTGGGGCAGAGAGACCCACAACCGAAGATGTATCAATCATGGTTTCATGGGAAAACCTCAGAAAACTGTATTACAGAAGCTACAATGAAATAATCTAAATTCAAAGCAGGCTGCATCCTGAACCTACATGTAAAGAGGTAGAAATATGATCATAAAGTCTACCAGAAGGACTGTGCCACCAATTTTAGCAGACCAGGCTGAGAGAGAATCTACTAACGCTCGGGTCCAGACTGAAGGCTATTAAATAGATGTGTTTAGGATAGTGCATCCAAAAGTGATATGGATGTATAAGCGCGGAGATCCACATATCAAATGAATTTGATAGTATTGAAAGGTGTGGTCCTATAGGCATCAAGGCCCCCAATTGTTCAGGGAGATTATCACCTGCATCTATAAAAGGAATTAAGCATGAGGGAACGCATATTGGACTTGTCCATCATGAATCTGACAAGTTCCAGTTTACTTATGCAGGTAATAGGGTTATTAACATCTGCGGGCTCCATGAATTAATCCCGCGGAACAGTCTTTGCAAAGGAATGCTGAATGTAACAAAAACAAATGGTTATTAATTTAAAAATATAATCTCCATCTATAAAAGAAATTACACATAAGGGACCATGTAGTAGACTATCCCCTAATGAGTTTAAGTTCCAGTGTACTTACGCAGACAATGGGGGTTAATTACATCAGCGCGCACCGTGAAATAATCACATGAAAATGTTTTCACAAAGGGATGCTGAATGTAACAAAAACAAATAGTTACAGGCACTGCAATGGATTAATAAATTGCGAATGCATGTGCGTTGCTGTATGTAAACAATATGCCTACAGAATCACCTAAGGGGAAGTTAAATAACAATAACTGCAGTCATATGGTCAGACCACCATTTGCTTGCTTTCCAACATAAAACACTACGCGACTCACCTAAAACTGCCTTACATGCATCCACCTATCGACCGTGGAACAAACTCAATTTGGAACACTTGGAAACACAACTAACATCCGGTACAGATCTGGAAACAATAAATTAGGTTAAAAAACTATACGAGAGGCTACAGGGAGCTTTTCACCACACAACAGAACAAAAGAAAAAAGTGCCTTGGAGAAATATAGAGATAAAAGACATAAAACAGCAAATTAGAAAGCTGCAATGTACCTGGCTCAAAACAAACGCCAAAGAAGACAAACTTGACCTACAGAAAATTAACAGATTATACAGTCAGCTATTAAAAAGGCTAGGAAAAGGGACTATTGAGACAGAATTCAAAACGCTAAATGTGCAAATAAAGAATTCTATAAAATACTCAATGAATTTCGTAAACCAAATTGCCTAGAAGGAACTCATCCCGTTACTCAAGATTTCACAGACAAACTGGCAAATCATTAAACGGACAAAGCAGACATGTGGGACTCGTACTTAAAACAGAGACAAAACACCAGCACTTACCCTTTTAAAAAAACAACAATCCAAGAATACTCTAACCCAGCCTCTCATTTCCTTCCAACACATCTCGCACAATTAATTTATGAACCTGGTCAAAGCAAGCAGGCCTGCTGGCAGCCCTTCTGACCAGTGTCCACCACAGACTTTCAAGACAATTCTTTTAACATCTGCTGCCACTCCAGTGAGAAGAATCGCCAACGATTCCTTAACTACCGGAATATTTCCAGAAGAACTAAAAGTCATAGATACGCCCTTTACTGAAGGAAACAAACTTGGACCCGCTGAACCCTGACAACTACAGTCCCATTACAAATGGACCTTTTCTGGGCAAACTGGTAGAAAGAGCAGCATTCGCCCAGATGTCACAATTCATTGAAGAGAATGCCATACTTTCAGACTTCCAAACAGGATTACATCCGGGAAGACACACAGAATCTGCCCTTCTTACCATTTGGGTTGACCTGAAGAACACAGTAGACCGCAATGGGGTTGTTGCGCTACTTCTCGTGGATCTCTCGGCTGCCTTTGACATGGTTGACCATGACACTCTGAAACAAAGACTCTATGAAGCCGGCATAGAGGGGACTGCTCTAGAATGGATAGAGTCCTACCTTCGAAACAGAACTAATGTCATCCATACCCCACCTTTCTCGTCCAAACCATACTCCACAAAAGCAGGGGTCCCTCAAGGCTCTATCATCTTGCCCATGCTTTTCAACATCTACATGAAGTCATTACTGGTACTGATCAACCAATTTCACATCACGTGCTATAACTATGCACATGACACACAAATACTCCTTCAACTGGAATGCCACAAAGACATTGTAAACTCTCCAATTTCCAGTTGTCTCACAGCCGTGGATCAGTGGATGACTTGGGGCCATCTTAAATTGAATGCTTCCAAAATGGAAATATGACCCGCTTGCCACCTGGCCTGATGAACTGGGATCACTGCCTAAAGAATTGAAGGAAGTAAGAAACCTCGGAATGACCATGGACTCCAAGCTATCGATGAATGCCCAAGTGGACAACCTAGCAAAATCAAGATTTGTCACTATAAAAACGTTGCGACAAATTTTCCCCCATTTGGGATTTCTACACAAGGTTCAAGCTACCATCTCCCTTGTTGTGTCCAAACTCGATTACGCCAATAGCCTCTACCACGGACCACCTTTGACAACCATGAAAAGACTACAAAGGATTCAGAACTCGGCTGCCAGACTACTCTCGCACATCAAACCGCGAGACCACATCTCACCTGCCTTGAAAGCCCTGCATTGGTTACCAGAAGATCCACATTCAAGCTGCTTTGTATCAACCACAAAGCAATACATGGAATGGGACAGCTCTTCATCAGGAATAAAATCACAAAACACACTCAACAAAGGGACCTCCGCTCTAAAGTGGCACCTTGCCTCAAAATCAGATAAAAACGATGCAGGAAAAAAAACATGGGTGGGACATCCTTCTCTGTTCAAGCAGCCAAACTAGGGAACTCTTTACCCCCAACATAAGATCCACGGACAACCACCTTGTCTTCAGAAAACTACTCAAAAATTGTCTCTTCCCTACATGAGCACCATACGCAAACAGAAATTTACAGCATATCCCTCCGTATATAAGCATTTATTTTTACTATAGATACGTACCTATCTTTGGGTATTTGTGTTGTTAAAAAATAAATACAAATCATTTTTGAAGTACAATAACACTTGAAAACCAGAGTTTATCTGATGTATCTTTTTACTTCCTATATGCATCTATATACCTTCCATGTACTTGGATCTATATATTTATTGCTTTTCTCCTAAAAAAGCATATTCAATGCACTGCCCTATTTCTCATCCTATATCTCTATCAATATCTTTAATCTACATATACCTACCTCATTTATGCATCTATATACTTTCCATGTACTTATGGATCCATATATTTATCACGGACTTCCGTTTCACCATATCCAATACACTAGCCTATTTCTCACCCTATAACTCTATCAATATATCCTCTACATCCACTCCCTCATTTATCCCAAACCCCATACCACTACTATGATACCCAAAATAACCCTTTCTAGACTCTGCCATACTCTACCCCTCATTGAATCATCTTACACCTCTTTCATACTAACAATCCCCCAAAACAAGCCTTTCTAAACTTCTCCCTCTGAGTCTTCCCCTCCACATCCCCTTTTTACTCATCCCAAAACCTCTGCCTACTGCAATGACCTAAAAAAAAAAAAAAAGTCTAAATCCTTCACTCTTCTATCCCTCCACTATCTTTTTCAATCAAAATAACAGACTAACATGTTCACTTCTCAAATTTCACTATACTAATTCACCACTAATCCTTTATAGGTTCCAGAGTAGCGTGCTACTCACCACAAAAGTGCTTCAACACCTCATCAGAGGTAGCTAGCACTATATAAATGCAAACCTTTTTTCCCTCTAGCCCTCCGCTACCCTTCTCTATCCAAATAATTGAAAAACATATCCACCACTCAAATTACTTTTATATCACTATACTAATTTACGACACTAACCCTTTATGGGTTCCAGAGTAGCATCCAATCCTAATAAAGCGCTTCAATGCGCCATCAGAGGTAACAAATGCTATATAAATGCAAACCTTGTTGCCTTTTCTATCCCTCTCCAACCCTTCTCAATCCAAATAAATGACTAACATATCCACCACTCAAATGACTTTCATATTTCACTATACTAATTCAACACTAATCCTTTATGGGTTCCGGAGTAGCGTGCTACTCGCCAAAAAAGCGTTTTGACGCCTCGTCAGGGGTTGTAAGCGCTATATAAATGCAATTACAATAAAATACAATAATTTGCCTGCTTAAAAAACGGCTTTGTGCAGCCATGCTGTCGAAACACCAAAAGGACTTGCCTGCCCATTATGAGTACTTCAAGGGCTGTGTTTCTTATCTACAAAGAGAACAAGACCTTATCGTTAAAGTGCTTGATGTTAATCAGCGTGAAGCCAAGGTGCCAAAAAAGGTGCTTCACACTCACCCAATGAAGGTTTTTTCATTGAGTTTTGAAGAGGCTGTGAAGAATATATAAACAGGAACAAATAGTATCTTATCAGGCCAACCGGAGGATGCAGGAGGCCACTGTCAAGACTTGCTTGTACTAATTTAGTGCGCCAGCCATGTCTGTCTCTTTCACCGCACCCACGAGGAGGAAAAAGCGCGCTCCATTTAAAGCCAGCGTGCACGCTCTGCCTTGCACGTGCATGCAGTTGCACAGGACACATACCTGTGGGGAAATAATGCGAGAGGGCTAAGAGAAAGCCTGTTGCCCTGCTTGTGTATGTAATAGGATGACAAACTTCAGAAATTAAGGAGATATAGCCCTTGTTATTTAGGATGGAGAATATTCCACATACTTAAAAAGTGTAAAGTAGAAGAAATACTCTCCTACTGGGTTTCATGAAGGAAGTGGCCACGGTCAGTGACAAACCACATAGTGAAACTGGCACAGCATATGTCAGTGGACTACTAGATGTACAATTGAAATGGTGGTGGGGGGGGATCAACACCTTATTAAAGTGAAGAAAAACCTTTTTGCTGGAGACCTGTAAAAAAGGAAGAAATGCTTTCCTACATACTTCCTAGGAAAGGCATGTAATACTTTTCTACCGCTTCTTTGGAAAGGCATATAAGACAGTATATCACATTCTTAAAATGGCTTAACATGTGGTCGGTAGACAGCTAGCTACACAATACACAGTTCACATTTGAGGGTGGAAATCCATCTTTGTAATTTTTTTTAAGATATCATCCTTTTATCATTGTTCATTTAAATTAATGTACATGTAAAGGTTACCTGCCTCCAGCCATCAAAGGTGTTCAGACCCTGAGAGATCATTTTGCATCGGTCAATTCAAAAAAGTTCCCTTTTGGAAAGCAGGCCAGCTTGGTCTAATTTTCTGGGTTCAATCACTTGCCACTTTATGTCCTTGCTGCTGTGGTGTTGACTCACTTCCACCTGTGATGAAAGGCGACGGTCCAGTCTTCCTTCTCAGCAAGCCAGGCAGACCTCAAGCAGAAATGCGTCCTCCTTCTGTAGTATCCACAAGCCCAGGAGTGTACTGATGAGTGGGTTTGAGGGTCCTATTTTTAGGTAGAGCCTAGCAGCAGCGCATGCACTCCTCGGTCTGCGAGACTGCTGTAGTAGAGTATGGGAGAGAAGCTGTGCCCGCTCTCCTCCCATATTTTTCATTGGCTTGTGTCATTGTCTTTCGTAAATGCTGCCTTCAGATTCGGTAATAAGCTTGTTAGTCCCTCCTTAGGATGGCCTTGTCTTCATTTGTACCCTCCCATGGCGACTGGCCCATTTACTTTGGTTGTTACACTGGACCTGTTATTTAGTCTGTAAGCACTATTTACTTTATTGAGTTTCTCTTACTGTAGGCTGGACAGGTGCTGCTTTAACGGAAACAGCTTTTTTTTTTTAAGCAGCACGGCTGCCCCCGTAACACGGGCGCCCGCTTTCAATCACTTTAGCCCGGCATTATCTCAAGTCTGTTACAACTCCCCCTCCCCCCCCCAAGTAAAATAGATTTAGTAATGATTAGCAAATTAAGTCATGTGAATTCCAGGTACTACATAATCCTGTGCTAATGGGCTGAAGCTGACAACAGCACATCTGTGTTACATGTCATCTGTACTAAAGCCAGCTGATGGGTTGTTTTCAAAAGCCTGTTTTATTATCACCACCACCACCAATACCACCATCACCATTAATACCACCACCACCATATATACCACCACCTCCACCAATACGTTAAGTACCAATACCACCATCACCAATACCACCACCACCAAAACCACCAATACCACCACCTTCCTCTGATTTTTTCAATCTAACAAGCGGTCGAGAAGACCCTTTATTGCAATGCAATAGGCCTCCCATTTGCGAGAGTTTAAGCTATTAGTATTGTAATTGTAAATGACAATGTATTTTATTTATGTTTTAAAACCCCAAACATAAAAAAAGGCATTGTCATTTACAATGCCAATTGCTCAAAGTCGCATGAAAGTGAGACCTATTGCATTGCACATGCTTGTTATACTTGGTGACCTCTTTCTAGAGATTCCCTTTGAAGTGCTTGGAATTTACTGTCTTCCTTTCTCAGGTTCCAGCTTGGCTGCAGGCACAATGGACTAGTGTGAAGTTTTTTGTGCAAAGACAGGGCACAACCTATTGATTTGCAAGTGGAGCTGTGCCCAGCTGCGCCCTCCCACTTACATCCTGTTCTTGATGGCCCATTCAGGCACCCGATCCCTCTATTGTGTGGGTGTCTGGGAGGAATATACAAAGTATAACTGCCAACTACACCCAGTCATGTGACCCGGGAACAGGCTGTGGGCACCAAATAGCTTGGGCAGAAAAATGCCTACTTTCTTAAAGTGACATTTTCAAAATTGTAACTTAAAACCGCTCATTAATGAGATTTTAGATTACAACTTTACAGACAGCAAACATGACATCTCTGCCTGATCCCAATCAAAAGTTAGCACTTCTGAAATGTAATATGGCAATCAATCCAATGTTATCCTGTGGGAGAGGT
Source organism: Triturus cristatus (assembly GCF_964204655.1). Lineage (NCBI taxonomy): Eukaryota > Metazoa > Chordata > Amphibia > Caudata > Salamandridae > Triturus > Triturus cristatus. Next base: position 953,113,809 of record NC_140590.1, on the reverse strand, counting down.
AGGCCTTGCAGTAGTGAAAAACTAATTTGAGTTTTTCACTTCCAGGACATATAAAACTTAAAAGTACATTTAAAACCTTTTGAGTACAATGCAGCCTGCCCTAAGAGTCACGTTGGGCCTACCTAAGGGAGGGCATATATGTAATAAAAGGAGATTTTAAGGCTTGGCAATGGGTTTATTTTGCCAAGTCGAATTGGCAGTTTAAAACTGCATTAAGACTGCAATGGCAGACTTAAGACATGTTTTAAAGGGCAACTTGAGTGGGTGGGACACAAAGTGCTGCAAACCCACTGGTAGCACTTAATTGTACCTTTCCTGGTATATAGCATACCACTTTACTAGGGACTAATAATTAAATATGTTAATCAAATGCAAGTCAATGTTACCATGTCTTCGGGAGTGAGCACAAGCACTTTAAAACTGGTTAGCAATGGCAAAGTGCACAGGGCCCTATTGCCAGCCAAAACAAATTCAATAAAATAGGAAAATTGGAAGGATGACAGCAAAACGTTTGGGAGTGACCCTGCAGAGAGCCAAGTCCAACAGGTATTAATGCTAATGGCTGCATTTTGGGTTCTCTAGAACGCATACGTTGAATTTAAAACCTGCCCTTAATTTACAAAATATTGTTTTGCTGCAGGAGTCACGCTTGGGTTTACCACAATTAAGGCATAACCAAGCCATTTAACAATTGAGTGAAGTTTAAAACATTTTCAGAAACATGAATGCTCCATATGTAACAATGCAAATCTTTAATCACCGCAGTTCAGAAGTCAACATTATATTTCATTTTTCTTTTTTAAATACTGCCTGTCCTGTGAATTACTGGAAAACTATTAAACAACAAAATCTTCACAAACATCTTTTACCTAAATTACCCTTTGCTTGAAAATTCACGCATGCCCACTTATTTAGCTTGGAGTTTGCTCAAAATCTCCATTTGCAAAAGGTCAAAATAATGGCTCCATTTCCAGGTAAACATGTTCAGCCGTAATTGATTCAAGGGCCACCAGAACAACAAAATCTTATTTTAACATTCTAGAATGCTCATCTAACATGAACACAATTGTATACTGGAAAGGTTTCAACGGTTTCAAGGTTATTTTTAATAGGGTGACTTTGCTTGCTTGAACACAAGTTACCTAAAAGTTTTGGCTCGAGGTCCACATTTCTTGGAAGTAGACATGTATGGCTCACATATTCATTTCCTATGAAAGCTGAATTGAACTCTGAATGACATCCCCGGAATATAAAAATGTTGAAATTCCTAAACAAGAAAATTATTTCACTGAATATTTATAGAAGTTGCTTAATATAGTGCCAAACAGGCTGCCTTGCGGCTACTTCAGAGCCTAGCACAGCAAAACTATTCTCTATTGCGACATCACTCATTTCAACATACCTTATCATTGCTTGTGTTTGTTTAAATGAATAACTACAGCATCTCACACAAAAAACACTTAGTAAATTGAAGACAAATTAAAAGCAAAAGGTGGTCGGAGAAAACAAACTCGTGCCCCAAAGCCCCTCCCAATGAACAGCGTTGTCATCAATGATGTCATTTCAGATTTTATCACTGATGTCACAGAAAATGGCATGAGTGATGTAATATGGGAGTTAATCAGCAGTCAGACTCTCCAGGATCTTGCACAAAAAACAAAAATGTAGAATCAGCAGTTTTGTAAAAAGGCTGCCCTTTTTACAGAAGTGCCCACAAAATTTGGAGAATGGTGCGGCGGGCCATGGGGCCATTAATACGAAAGTGAGACAGTGCATGGTTGTTGAGGTGGAAGAAACATGAACACGTATATAAATGTGATTTACTTACTTGAGCATGGCTAACTCGGGAAGCAGTAATGCGTGCTCGCATTAGGGAGCAAGAATTGGAACTATCATGAAAATTGTGCTTTACGTACAGGTTGGATGCGACGTAAATAGACCTGGCATCGATGCTTTGCATAGCTGAAGAGAGGGTGTCTTGAAATCATCATGCTAAGTGGGCTTTATGTATGGATGGATGGATGCTTTACACATGAGGGAAAACCAATAACCTGACTTGAGATAAAGGTGCTTCACGAACTTCGAAGATCCACCGCTTGCTCCGTAGATTAAGAACAGACGTGCCTGTTAATGAAATGACCAGCAGGGGGAGAAAGTGCATTGTCTGAAAAGCGCGGACGTCGAGCATTTATTTCTTTCACATATGTATTTTTAATTATTATTTTGTGTATGCAAATGAGAAGTTGCTTTCACTTCCGAAACCGTAAAGTCCGGAAGGTGCTGCACACTTAAAGCATAATTAATAAAATTAGTAGGGCGTGATACCCATGCACACGTTGAAAGAGGAGGCCCCACGGAGGGCGTTATACAGTGATTCCGACTCGACAGCAAAAGTCTTAAATCTAGGGCCCACTGCCCATGGGGCATACAGCGGGCCCAGGGGGGTATTATTTTATGTAGTTTTGGACCCACAGGGTAGGCAGCGGGCACATGGGCAATTCTTTTTAAATTAAATCTAGGGTCCGTCGACCATGGGGCACGCTGTGGGCCCAGGGGGCATTAGTTTATGCAGAATGGTAAAATGCTGTGCCGCAAAATTTCCACATTTATACCGTAAAACTTCCCAATTTGGTCAGCAAAATTTGCTATACCATGCCGCAATTTCCTGGGGGTGGGGGGTCCGAGCAGTGAATCGTGAGGGCTCGAGCTAGATATCTTAGGTAATGAGTTACAGTTACTCGAGATAACTATAACTGGTAAATTTCAGTGGTTTTGTTTGTTTAAAACGGTATGTTTTAGCTAATATTTTCATATAGCTATATCATATCTTTAACCTCTGGTTTTTAAGTGAATTTCCAAGGTTTTTCTTTTTTTATGTACAGCAATATATTATAATTCCTAAAAATAATGTCACTTTACCCTTTGGGATTTTTCAGTGAATTTCTATGGTGGATTTTTTTTTTATTAAAGAAAGTATGATGTCGTCTATCGCCGTGTGGGGGTTTGGGAGCAGGGCCCAACTTCCTGCTCGTGCCCACCCACCTGCCACCCATGGCCGTCAGCTGTGCAAGCCAAAGGGATGGCTGCAGGGGCCTGGATACAGGCACTTGGCCTGCGCCAAACCCTCTACCACAGCACATGGCTGATTATCTCATGTAACAATATACAGGCTGTGTAATTTTAAGGAAGGCAGACCTACTGGCTTCGTCAAAGGTTCGGAACACCAACATATTTAATGTGTGGCCTATTGGCTTTATTAAGGGTTCAGCAATTCTACATATATAAAACTGATTATTGGCGTTTTCAGAAAGTCATAAAAACATTAAATAGGTCCTTGAGTCTTTTTGCATTTTTCAAACCACAAAGTACAGCCATAGAGCCAACTACAGGGTTCCCCTGCACTCCAGCTGAGGGGCATACAGCTCCAGATCAGTGTGCTTTAAAAACAATATGGTAAGCTCTCCTTTGGTCATGGAATCAATGAACCAGGATACTTCCTGCAATTGTTTTTGCTTTGGGGAGGCGGGCTGCTGCACTCCCTGCAGCCTTCCACAACAGTAAAGAAAATGCCTGGTGGTGGCCCTGTCCCTTCTAGGGACACCACCATCATCCAAATTTATAACTAAAAAGCCCTTGCAGATTTTTATGGGGCACTCCTTGCGTGGAGCTGTGAACAACAAGTAAGTGGCTTCGGCCGCTAATTATTCTTTTATTTTATAGGTGTCCCGGTGCCCACCCGAGACATCCACAACATGGCAAATGTTGGGTGCTACGGCGGCATCTCCAAGGCCTCCACAGCTCCTGCTGGCACACTAGCAGGCACCCATACTGGGTGCCAGCAGGAGACATGTTTTCTTTGTTTTTTTTTTTTAAATAGTGGGTAGCCCTGTGCCTACCTAGGACACCCACAACACAGGTAAATGTTTGGGGATGCGGGGTGGAGCTGCTCCATTCCTTTGCTCCCCCCTCCCCAACCACACCAGGCAGGAGCAGCTTTTTTCTGTGCTTCCACCAGACGAGAAACAAAGTTGTGTTTCCTGCCCAGAAGAGTGGATCTGCAGTACTGTTCATAATAAAACAAAAAAGGATTTTGGTCCGGAGGTGGTGGGCTTAACAACTACCCACCAAACCCTAAAATTACCCCTGCTATCCATTACCACTACCCACCTCTAAACCCTAAAAATGGAGTTACCACTCCGTAAACCTAACACCCTTAACCACAACCCACCCATAAACCTTAAAATTATCCATACCACCCTTTGACACTACCAACCCCATAACCCTAAAATTACCCTTAACTCCCTTAAACCTGATCCTTCGGTCTTTAAAAAGTAATCACGACATTCTTAGCACCTAATTATATTCTATACCGACATAACTACACCAACCTGATAGTAATGAGCCATTCAACAATTAAATTCTATTTCAAAATATACATGTACTCAAGACTTCTTTAGATGATGATCCTCTATCATCTGAATAACAATTGCAAATAATACATATCTGCATTCCTTTCATAATGCCCACATTCAGAAATATCTTACCTGGAATATAAATCTCATTCAAAAAATGTATTCTACGGAGCACCAAACCTTGAAACTTACAACCATAATAATGGTAAAGTAATTTTTGAGGTCTACATATTTCCATTTCTTAATGTCTGCTTGTTCAGCACAATAACCTCAATGTGTAAAGATCAAACCCTCAGTAGACATACAATATAAAATGCCATTTTAAAATATTTATTTGGGAACTGTAAATCTACACTGTTTTCAAGCCCTAACAAGCAATTTACAGCGCATTTCTCATTGGTCCTACCGCACTCAGCATAGACCAGTGGCACACAGGTCCTGTCACCAATAAATCTTATCAAGATAATCTGTATTTGTATCCTTATTACAACAATTTGTGTCAACGATTAACAAAGGCCAGAATGGCGACGGGACCCTGTTGCTACAAAGAAACCAAGACAGTTTTAGTGGCTGCACTTCGTTTCAACAGCAACAAACGATAACAATTGAATTTTCTTATCATACAATCTCTCCAGCATCTAGAGTCAAGTTTGAGACTGCCACCATATCTAATTTATGCGGTTTTCCATGTTGTCAGTAAAATAGACAACAAGAACAGTAGTAACACATTCTCTCTCGGAAGCGGGCGACCCTCTGGAGAAACATGCCGATGCGTGCCACCCATGGGAAGCGGCCAAGTAATTTAAAGTTTATGTGCGTTTAATGCCAAGTCAAACATAATGCTAGTAAAGACTTGAATGTGTTATAAACTCAAACGAAACCCTGTTTTTCTGTTAAACAAATTGATTACTCATCCTCCACGCTTTATCATGTAGTTTCGGACATCTCAAAAGAACATCCTTGTACCCATGTGATCACGACCACACTGCCACCTACTGGCAAAATATAGAACTGTGCATCTCTTTCCTAAGCAGCTGAACACCCATCATAAAGGTACTATGAACACGCATTGGCATTGCCAATAGGTCTCGCCTTTGGGACCTTAAAAGTGTTTAGCCATGCAACAGTTGCATAACTAAACACTTATAAGGTCCCAAAAGCGAGACCTATTGGCTATGTCAATGCTTGTTTTAACTGCTGCAATCTATTGAAGCCTCACAAAGAACATCAAAGCGGCCGCGATCAAACATCAAAGCGGCAGCGAAAGTGAAAGTAATCGCGGTAAAGTGCGACGCGCGCGCCCGAGCTCATGCACTGTAGCTCTAGGCTGGCCTGGTAGCACTTTTTGGAGCCCTCACAAAATGTCTCGCCAGACCAGCGCATGCGCTGGGCCAGGCGAGACCTAAAAATTACCCTACTTATAAATTATTCTACCTTTGAAAAGTGTGGCCCAGATCATAGCATGGCTTCCTTACACAATACTATGGCTCCACTTAAATTCCTCTAAAGCCTGTAGCTTCCAATAAGAAATGGGAATAGTTGCCAAGCCCATTAACATTGCCATGACTAGGTAGAAATTCTCTACTAAGAGCTAACAAAACAATTGATGAGTTTATAACAAGGCGGAGAGAGTTGGCTACTAAATGCAAATTCGGTACCGAAACAAGGAGACATCTGGCAGTATTTGGAATCTTGCCTGGCCCGCTACAAGACACCCGCTCAAGCAGCTCATTTGTGGAAAACTTTCTATAGCGGTGTTGGCTGGTCCACTCGTCCCCCAGAAGGCAGCTCTGGGAGACATTTGCAGCCCAACCGGACCCTGTGATTCAACTTCAACCTCCAGTCGAACAGGACATCAGGAGTTCTGCCAGCAGTGCCTCACTGCAGGATATACAGTAACAGCCCTCACTCACGAAGGGCTAAGAAAATCAGTGGTGCCACGCAGGTCCCCTTGAGCCCCAGAAGGCACGCCCAGGAGGTGCCTGTTGCCCATCCGGACCATGGGCGTCCCCTCCAAACGCAAGTCGACCAGAATATCAGGAGTTTAGGTAGCAGAAGCACATTAAAGGACATATATCAGAAGTAACAGTAAGATTGGGGTTCTCCTCGTACTCCTTAATTAGGTCATATAACAAACTTAGAACTAGAACTATTGACATGAAAAGATTGGGCACAGAGCAGCCCTTAGGAAAGAATAAGTGCAAAGCATACCATATTGGAGCAGTCCCTGGAATTATTGAAATAACAAAATTCCTTTCCAGTATACCAAAATAATGTGACAACGATAGGAGCTGATCACTGATACCTACAGAGAAAACACATGCATCGTGAATGTGAATCCTCAATTCTCAACCATGATCGGCCCCAGAGAAGGACCACGAAAGTAAGCTATCCATCGCTTACACAAAAGGTGAACAACTCCAAGACCTACAGCAACCAAAAATACAAAAGGCAGAGGAGGAACCACTTTCAACATCAATAAATGACTTTACCCTACCAGACATAAATCTTAACTCTGCTCCTCCTTCAGAGGTCCTGAAACCAACAGAGGAGACCCTGCAAATATTCAATAGTACTCCAAGCTTCACCTCTGACCAATTAGAACATTTCTCACAGCCACAGATTTTCCGCTATTTAACTCTCTACATTCACCAAAAAGACAAGAGTTACTATCTTGTGCCCTTTTTACTCTTCAAAAGTGTAGGAGAGTAGGGTCTGCTATCCTATGGTCACCCCAAATTTTTGCTTTTTGCTTCACTGGTTTTTGACATATTGAGGCTGTGGGCCTGCTAATCAGACCCCCAGCCTGCTGTTCTCTCTACTAAATTGACACTGTGCACCCTAGGTGCATAACCTATTGGAATTGGATCACCCTGTGAGCCCCTGTACCAGTGTACACTAGGTACCCAGGGCATTGGTGTATCTAAGGCCTACCAGGGGCTGAAGCATGTATTATGCCACCCCTGGCCTGGCCTAACAAATTTGACACAACTGGCTGATCACTCAGCTGGGGTAAGTTGGTGTAACCACCTCTTACTTAGGTGTAGTAGACCTATACCTAACCTTAAATGGGACACCTGGTAACCTATAAGTCACTCCTATGGCAGGCCTTAACAATCCTGAAGGCAGAGTGCTTGGTTCCATGTGAGATGGTGCTCTGGCATGAGCTGAGCCTGTCTGCAGTGGTCGGAACAACTTCCTTCTACCGTTTACAGATATCGTCATACCATATACTCTTAAGTGCATTATGAACCTCGCGGTTAAATGCTATCTTTGGTTTGACTTTATCAAAACATGTCGAGTAAGGTGTCATACGAATTGGAATACTAACCCCTCGCCAATTCTGGCGACGGGGTTAGCATTCCACCCTTCTAGAGGGACACGACATGTACAGTACCTGAAACCCGGGTAAAATCAGACATAGCCTCAGATCCACAAAATGGATGCTGCCACTACAGACACAAGTCTGCCCTCCTGCTGCTGGGAGTCCTTCCAGCTTGGGAGACGTGGACAAAGGGTTTCCTGCCAGGGGAGGTGCGATCACCACCCCAGACAGGATTTTGTGTATTGGTCAGGTAGGGCTTGAAAAGAAACAGACATGCCTGAGGCTCACAAGGAGCCTCGGTGCATACGCCAGTTCAAACCGGTCCTGGGGCACACCAACCCCAGACCTGGGGCGAGCTGGACAAAGGATTGGGGGGTAACCACCTCCCTTCCTGGTCCCACCCTTAGGGAGGGACCTAGCAGGTAGTCCGGCCCCTAGAATCCGCTTAAAGGTAGGAGCTGTGTCCTAAGACTTCAGACATCCTGGAATCAACTTAACTACAAGAAGAAGACGGGAACTTCGACGCTCTGCTGCACAGAGGACAGAAGGAAATCTCCCGTATGGTCAGGGAGTGACCATCTTGCTAACGCAAGCACCAACCAGCTATTCGACGTCTGCTTTGCCGCCGCCTCCCGCCGGAGCCCAGAGCCCGACAAGACCTGGACCTCCAGACCTCTCACCGCCCGATCCACAGTCCCTGAGAAGAAGGAACCCGTGGAGGAACCGAGACACGTGGAGCCAGCCATCTTGAAAGACCCACGACAAGCTGCAAGCGCGACAACAGAGGCTCCCTCCAAGTTGTGCTTTGGGTCCTGAGAAGCCCAACACCCGAGCAGCATCTGCACCAAAGGTGAGCCATCCAGCATTTCCACGATCTGCGTGGGGCCCCTCTGCACTTTGCATCTCAACGCGCCTGCCCAGTCCCTGGCCCGTTGGCTAGTGGCCATTTTGGCGACGAACCTTGAAATTTACGACGCTGGTCTGGTTGCTCCAGACTAGCCCCAGCTGCTCTCCAAAGGAGCAGCCCCTCTGACCTTGCTGGTCAGAACAATCAGCTTTCTTTACTTTCCACGACTCCTGCCTTTGCCAAGGCTTGTTTGCTTCTTTCGAGTCGCCGACACCGCCGACAGCGAGAGCCTGCGTGGGACAGCTCGTGACTCGACTCCTGGACGTCGTCGACCTTCAGGGACCACGTGGCTGCGGAGACAAGCTACACCTCATCAACTGTTTGCACCCGACATCGCCTGGTACCTACCTGGTGCCACGCCGGTCACTGGCTAGTGACTGTGAACACTGTCCCATCTGCTTTCGGGTCTTCTACAACTCCGATCCACTCTTGGATCCACCGCATCTCTTCTGGACCGGCCGCCTGCAGCATCTTTGTCATCAGGCTCCATTGAATCGATAGACGAAACCCGACGCACTTCGAGACCTATGCACCCGCTTCCTGTGGGTGAGGTAAAGCTGGCACTCTGGTGCCCAAGTGTAGAGAAACATCTCTAGTGTCTGTGTTTTAAGTCTTAAGTTCGTAGTCCATCCAGAAGACCCTTCTAGCAGTAACTTTTGAACTTTTACGCACCCATTGAAAACCTATGGGAGCCCGCGTGTAACTTTCCTCACTGCACACGCGACCCGTGGACCTCCTGGTCACTAACTGAAGTTAGATCCTTGTAGGCCCAGCGATTCTAGAGGCCCTAGGCCTTTTCCCTTTCCTGTTCGTGGTACTTATACCACTATTTTAGTATATGGTTTGAGTGGCCACCAGGGCCCATCCATATAAAGTGCAACTTCTGTATATTGTAATACTTTCTTGTTTAACGATTTGTGCTCCTGTGCTCATAAAGAGTCTAGGGGATACTTTGAGTAATAAATACATATATATTTTGAATATATATCTGTGTGGTGTCCTTTCATTGGTATAAAGGGGGGTTACATATGGTAAAACAGCCTGCTTAACACGCTTTAACAAGTTTAGCCTCAAAGACTGCTTAGCCTACGCTACCACTAGGGCAGCTAGTCCGAAAAGGTTGACTTACAACCACACCATAAGGGTTGCTTGGCATGGTACAAGGTGGTCACTTTAACTAGTGAACATCATATACCAGGCCAACTTCTCACATTGGTGAGCAGCGGTTGGATTTGAGCTTGCTGTGTTTTACCTCTGTAATCTCTTTGTTACCAATTGAAAGATCATACAGGTACCTTTAGGTGCATATAAAACAAGATTAGATATACTTAAGTTCTACTGAACTTAGTTGTTGTAGAGCAAAGGGAGTAGCACACCCTGACTACAACTACTAGATAGGTTTAGTAGGAAAACCCAAGTGTAGGTAGTTGCAACACATCCACCCACACTTAAGAGCAATGGCTGGGGCAGAGGGGTCCCAAACAATCCGCTACCTGTTGCCAGCGTTCGCAATTTGGGCGTCATGCTAAATAACAAACTTAGCTTGGAAACGCAGGTAACAAGAACAGTCGCCACCTGCTCGGCCCTTATGCGCTCACTGCGCAAAATCCTGCCATTATTACCACCTCCAGCCCGAGCATTGATAGTCAGATGCACTATTCTGAGTCGCCTCGACTATTGCAACGCCCTTCTGCTTGAATCTCCTTCGATACTGTTAGACAGACTCCAACGAGTCCAGTCGGCAGCAGCCAAACTGGCCCTTGGATGGACCAGGAGATCCTCGGCCACCGCTGCCTTGGCCGAGTTGCATTGGCTTCCCTTGAAGCAACGAATAGCCTTCAAGGCCCTTTGCTTGGTCTTCAAGGCACTACACGGTTCAGGACCAAGACCTCTTCAACATCTGTTCTCTTGGTACATCCCTACCAGAACGCTACGATCCGCGACCGCCTGCCTTGTGAAAGTATCCAGATTTAAGAAGGCCAGGATCGGGGCAAGATCTTTCAGAGTAGCTGCCGCCAAGCTCTGGAACAGTCTGCCTGCCGACATTCGCCAAATTCCACAGCTCCTACCTTTCAGGAAACGAATAAAAACATGGCTCTTCCCCCAGCCTTCCACCCCCGCCCCCCCTTAATCAATACCCATCGCTTCTAACCCCAGGAGTAAGCTAACAGTGCCAGGATACCTGCCAGGTGACAGCCGCGCTCTATAAATGTTTTAAATAAATAAATAATGTACCCATCTCTGTCGAGAGTGACCCCCAGAGGGCACCATCCATCTTTGCTACCCTAAACCAAAATGAGCTCAGGCAGTTGGCAAATATCAGGGGCCTTAAACAGCCCAAGAACCCTACCTCTGCTGAACTCAGAGAACTCTTACAAGCTGATGAAGATCAGAGAGCTCTCAAGAAAGCCTCCCAGTTAGGCCCCTTAGGGACTGGAACAGGAGGCCCCCCTCCTGAAGATGCTACTGAGGTACCCCTTTCCAATAGTCACCCCTTAGATGAGAATCATACTACAGAGAATGAAAGTGATAAGGGTACTGATACAGAAGGTAGTGGGGATGAAGGGAGAACTAGCCCAGTGCCAAGTGTTATACGTGGCCCAGCTACCCTAAGGCTACTGGGGACTGACAATGGGATCACCCCATTGGATCTCCCTAGTGGACTTAACCAGGGGTTTGGGAGGCAGAGGAATCACTCAGGTGACTCTAATGCTTCTCATGCCTCTAGAGGCTCTCAAGGTAGCTCCAGAAGGGGGATGACCAGCCCTCAGAGGAGGGAGCATGAGGCCAGAATGAAGGAAGCTCAGCTGAGAATCAGGAGACAGGAGATAGTAGTAGCTCTGATGGAAGAGAAACTGAGTAAGGCTAGGCAACCTAGAGAGAGTGGGTCTATACCCACTGGTGGCAGCATTGTCCCTAAGGACAAAGATAGGGTCTTTGATAATAGGAACCTGTCCAAGGTTGTGCCCCCCTACAAAAGTGAGAGAGCCTGCAAAGTGCAGCAGGTTCCTGAAGACCAGTGGGCAGCAATCTTATGGCTCTCCTTTCAAGGAAGAGGCAGAGATAGACTCCTCACTGTTAGGGAGGAGGATGTCAGAAACTACAGAGCCCTGAAGAGTGTCCTAGTTGATGGGTTAGGCTTAACCACTGAACAGTACAGGTTAATGTTCAGAGACACCCAGAAGACACAGACTCAGGACTGGTCTGAATACATTGAATGTGCCACTAAGGCTTTGGAGGGTTGGTTGCTGGGAAGTAAGGTATCGGATTATACAGGATTGTACAATTTGATGATGAGAGAACAGATTTTAAATAACTGTCAGAACCAGCAACTGCATCAACACTTGGTTGACTCAGATCTGACCTCTCCCCAAGAATTGGGAAAGAAGGCAGACAAATGGGTCAGAACCAGGGTTAAGCAAAAGAACCAGAACCAGGGCCAAGGGGGTGATCAGAAGAAAACAGACCAAAAGGGTGGAGATCAGAAATCTAAAGAACAGAAGTCTTCAACAGGGCCCCAAACTAGTACTAACGAGGGTGGGTCCCAGCCTAAAGGGAAGAAGAAAGAAGGTCCAAAGAAACCCTGGTGCAAATCTTGCAAGAATACAACTTACTGGACTAGTGATTGTAAGAAGGGTGGAGCCCCCAACACTGTTGCCCCTAAGGCACCTGCTCCCAGTACTACTGTTAGCAGTGTTGGTCCCCAGACAGAGGGTGTAGTGGGAATCACTATGGGAACTGAAGGAGATTCTGACTTAGACAGAACCCTGACACAGGCAGTCTTGATCTGTGATGGGGACATGGATTTGTCCCTGACTGTAAGCCCCAGTAACCTGGGCAAGTACAGACAGACTCCTTTAATAAATGAAAAAGTGGCTCAAGCCTACAGGGACACATGTGCCAGTGTCACTATGGTGACACCAGGCTTTGTGGACCCTGGACAGTACATACCAGGTGAGAATTACCTGGTGACCAATGCCAGCAATGCCACTACTTCACATAGTGTGGCAGTTGTTAACTTCTCATGGGGAGGGGTAACTGGCCTCAAAAGGGTTGTGGTTAGTGCAGACCTCCCAGTAGAATGTTTGTTGGGCAATGACCTAGAGAGTTCTCTATGGTCAGAAGTGGAGTACAGGACACATGCAGAGATGTTAGGTATATCACCACATGTCCTTGCTGTGACCAGGTCACAGGCCAAAAAGTGCCTTACTGAACCACAGGTCTTGGATCCTGGAACAATGGACCAAGCACCTAACAAGAAGAAGAACAGGAGGGTTAAGGCTGTGCCTTCCCCCCTGCCTCCAAGTAATGATCAGCCTTCCCAGGAAGATGATCTAGAGAACCCTGAAGGAACTGTTCCTGAAGAGCTTGAACCTGACCAGGTTGAGTTTCTGGGGACAGGGGGACCTTCCAGGGCTGACTTGGGGCAGTTAACCTGTCCATCTCTTGAACCCCTCAGACAGCTGGCTGCTGCTGAGGCTGCTGGGAATGCTCAAGGTACCCATAAAGTGTATTGGGATGATGGGCTCCTTTATTCAGAGGCTAGAGACCCAAAACCTGGTGCAACCAGAAGGTTGGTTATACCTCTGCAATTTAGGGGCTTCCTTCTTACCTTGGCCCATGATATTCCTCTAGCAGGACACTTAGGCCAGAACAAGACTTGGGACAGGCTCGTCCCCCACATGAATGAAGATACCAAGGAGTTTTGTCGCTCCTGTGTAACCTGCCAAGCCAGTGGCAAATCAGGTGGCACAACAAAGGCCCCCCTAATACCACTACCGGTGGTGGGGGTCCCCTTTGAAAGAGTGGGAATAGATATAGTGGGTCCCATGGATCCTCCCACTGCATCTGGGCACAGATTTATACTGGTGGTAGTGGATCATGCCACCAGGTATCCAGAGGCAATTCCCCTTAGGACCACTACAGCTCCTGTTGTGGCCAGGGCCCTGCTGGGAGTATTCTCCAGAGTGTGGTTTCCTAAGGAGGTGGTTTCTGACAGAGGTACCAACTTCATGTCAGGATACTTGACAGCTGTGTGGAAGGAATGTGGTGTCAACTACAAGTTCACCACTCCTTATCACCCACAATGCAATGGGCTTCCACAATGCAATGGGCTTGTTGAGAGATTCAACAAGACCCTAAAGGGTATGATCAAAGGATTACCTGAAAAGCTCAGGTGAAGATGGGACATCCTTCTACCCTGCCTTCTGTTTGCTTCCAGGGAGGTCCCACAAAAAGGAGTTGGCTACAGCCCCTTTGAATTGTTGTTTGGGCACCCTGTAAGAGGCCCACTGTGTTTAGTGAAGGAAGGATGGGAGTTACCTCTCAAAAAGACATAGTGGACTATGTACTTGGTCTCCGCTCCAGGATGGCTGAGTATATGGAGAAGGCATCCAAAAACCTTGAGGCAAGCCAGGCCTTACAGAAAGCTTGGCATGACCAAAAGGCTGTCTTGGTTGAGTTTCAGCCAGGACAGAAGGTATGGGTGTTGGAGCCAGTGGCCCCAGCAGCACTCCATGACAAATGGTCTGGACCCCATACAATCCTGGAAAAGAAGGGAGAGCTTACCTACTTGGTGGACCTAGGAACTCCCAGGAGTCCCCACAGGGTACTCCATGTTAACAGGTTAAAAGCATATGTTGACAGGGCAGACATGGGCTTGCTCATGGCTACAGATGAGGGACAGGAGGAAGAGAGTGACCCTCTCCCAGACCTGTTGTCTCAGAACCCTGAAGATGGTTCAGTTGAAGGAGTGACCCTTGGAGGCAACCTCACTGAGCATCAGCAGATTGAATGTAGACAGGTTCTACAATCATTTCAACACATGTTTTCATTGATACCTAGTCAAACTGACTGGTGTACCCATGTGGTGGACACTGGTGACAGTCTTCCTGTAAAGAACAAACTTTACAGACAACCTGACCACGTCAGGGACTGTATAAAGGCTGAGGTAGACAAAATGCTGGAATTGGGTGTCATTGAACCCTCAGAGAGCCCCTGGGCTAGCCCAGTGGTTCTGGTCCCCAAACCTCACACCAAAGATGGCAAGAGAGAGATGAGGTTCTGTGTGGATTACAGGGGACTCAATGCTGTCACTAGGACAGATGCACATCCTATTCCAAGGGCATATGACCTCATATATAAACTGGCTTCTGCTAAGTTTTTGAGCACATTTGATTTGGCAAATCAGATTAGCTGAGGAGTCTAAGGCCAAAACAGCATTCTCAACCCCAGGTGGGCATTATCAATTTTTGGTGATGCCCTTTGGTCTGAAGAATGCACCTACCACCTTCCAAAGGTTGGTGAATCAAGTCCCTACTGGGTTGGATGACTTTTGTGCAGCATATCTTGATGACATTGCTGTCTTTAGCTCCACCTGGGAGGATCACCTGATCCACCTGAAGAAGGTACTTGAGGCTCTGCAAAAGGCAGGCCTCACTATCAAGGCTACTAAGTGCCAGATAGGGCAGAGTAAGGTTGTGTATTTGGGCCACCTTGTAGGTGGAGGCCAAGTTCAACCACTGGAGAGTAAGATACAATCCATCAAGGACTGGTCCCCTCCAACCACCCAGACTCAAGTTCGAGCTTTCTTGGGCTTGACTGGGTACTACAGGAAGTTTGTTAAGAACTATAGGTCCATTGTGACTCCTCTTAATGATCTGACATCCAAGAAGATGCCCAAAAAGGTTCAGTGGACAGTAAGCTGTCAAAAGGCATTTGATGACCTGAAGAAGGCCATGTGCTCTGCACCTATCCTGAAAAGTCCTGACTACTCCAAAGAGTTTATTGTCCAAACAGATGCTTCTGAGTTGGGCGTGGGAGCTGTGCTGTCACAACTTAATGTAGATGGTCAAGACCAACCCATTGCTTTTATTAGCAGAAGGTTGACCCCCAGAGAGAAGAATTGGTCAGCTATTGAGAGGGAAGCCTTTGCTGTGGTGTGGGCCCTGAAGAAGCTGAGGCCATACTTGTTTGGCACTCACTTCAAGATTCAGACCGACCATAAGCCCCTCTTGTGGCTAAATTAGATGAAGGGTGAAAATCCCAAACTGCTTAGGTGGTCCATTTCCCTACAGGGGATGGACTTTACAGTGGAGCACCGGCCAGGTACAGACCATGGGAATGCAGATGGTCTCTCCAGGTACTTCCACTTAGGACATGAAGACGAGACTGGTCAAGGCTAGTTTAATGTCCCTGCGTTTGGGGGGGGGGGTTGTGTAGGAGAGTAGGGTCTGCTATCCTATGGTCACCCCAAATGTTTGCTTTTTGCTTCACTGGTTTTTGACATATTGAGGCTGTGGGCCTGCTAATCAGACCCCCAGCCTGCTGTTCTCTCTACTAAATTGACACTGTGCACCCTAGGTGCATAACCTATTGGAATTGGATCACCCTGTGAGCCCCTGTACCAGTGTACACTAGGTACCCAGGGCATTGGTGTATCTAAGGCCTACCAGGGGCTGAAGCATGTATTATGCCACCCCTGGCCTGGCCTAACAAATTTGACACAACTGGCTGATCACTCAGCTGGGGTAAGTTGGTGTAACCACCTCTTACTTAGGTGTAGTATACCTATACCTAACCTTAAATGGGACACCTGGTAACCTATAAGTCACTCCTATGGCAGGCCTTAACAATCCTGAAGGCAGAGTGCTTGGTTCCATGTGAGATGGTGCTCTGGCATGAGCTGAGCCTGTCTGCAGTGGTCGGAACAACTTCCTTCTACCGTTTCCAGATATCGTCATACCATATACTCTTAAGTGCATTATGAACCTCGCGGTTAAATGCTATCTTTGGTTTGGCTTTATCAAAACATGTCGAGTAAGGTGTCATACGAATTGGAATACTAACCCCTCGCCAATTCTGGCGACGGGGTTAGCATTCCACCCTTCTAGAGGGACACGACATGTACAGTACCTGAAACCCGGGTAAAATCAGACATAGCCTCAGCTCCACAAAATGGATGCTGCCACCACAGACACAAGTCTGCCCTCCTGCTGCTGGGAGTCCTTCCAGCTTGGGAGACGTGGACAAAGGGTTTCCTGCCAGGGGAGGTGCGTGCACCACCCCAGACAGGATTTTGTGTATTGGTCAGGTAGGGCTTGAAAAGAAACAAGACATGCCTGAGGCTCACAAGGAGCCTCGGTGCATATGCCAGTTCAAACCGGTCCTGGGGCACACCAGCCCCAGACCTGGGGCGAGCTGGACAAAGGATTGGGGGGGTAACCACCCCCCTTCCTGGTCCCACCCTTAGGGAGGGACCTAGCAGGTAGTCCGGCCCCTAGAATCCGCTTAAAGGTAGGAGCTGTGTCCTAAGACTTCAGACATCCTGGAATCAACTTAACTACAAGAAGAAGACGGGAACTTCGACACTCTGCTGCACAGAGGACAGAAGGAAACCTCCCCTATGGTCAGGGAGTGACCATCTTGCTAACGCAAGCACCAACCAGCTATTCGACGTCTGCTTTGCCGCCGCCTCCTGCTGGAGCCCGAGCCCAGAGCCCGACAAGACCTGGACCTCCAGACCTCTCACCGCCCGATCCACAGTCCCTGAGAAGAAGGAACCCGTGGAGGCACCGAGACACGTGGAGCCAGCCATCTTGAAAGACCCACGACAAGCTGCAAGCGCGACAACAGAGGCTCCCTCCAAGTTGTGCTTTGGGTCCTGAGAAGCCCAACACCTGAGCAGCATCTGCACCAAAGGTGAGCCCTCCAGCATCTCCACGATCTGCGTGGGGCCCCTCTGCACTTTGTATCTCGACGCGCCTGCCCGGTCCCTGGCCCGTTGGCTAGTGGCCATTTTGGCGATGAACCTTGAAATCTACGACGCTGGCCTGGTTGCTCCAGACTGGCAATATAAAAGTGACAAAGCTGTTCCTAAAGGGGATGGGAAGAGGACGTACCATGTAAGGAGGTGTCTGTTATGGATATTGGAGCCCTCACACAGCCATCGGGATATTGTGAATCACATACCCTTCAGGATGTAATGTAACATCATCGGGCTGCTCCTACGTCGAGTCGGCTGGTGCAATACCCGACAGGCTCTTGTTTGGAGAGCACTCTTTTGGAGATCTTTTATATCCAAGATAGCCGGCAGTTCAAATGGAAATGTGGGGCTCGATGAGAATGTAGATGAATATTAAAAATATATAGGCGAGGGAGTACTATCGCAACAATTTTATTATGATGTCTCCTCACCTAATTAAAAACATGAGGTAAAGTGATAGTAACTCAGGTCTATGTTCTGTGTTATCTACACTGCCTCGTCATGGTCAACATGTTTCTCACTATAACTGAGATATGCTCAAGTGATTCATCAGGACCTAAAAATTCTATCTACAAGTCTATCCCAGGAGGATTATATGATAGACAGTAAGCATTCATATATACATCTGGTATTTTTACCTGCAGCTCGGTCTACCTGTGTGGAAAATGGGAGACCAAAATCATTATAGAACGCTCAATCACAATGACAGTTATCATACATGGTACGGGTGGAACGTGCGTTATTAGTGCAAGTGCACATTCTGTGTAGGGAGGGGGGGGGGGAATTTATAAAAACACACAATAGCCACGTGAAGTGATCACTCAAGAAGTGTTTCAACAGCACTAAATGGACTTACCCTATATACTCCATAGGATAACCACTGCAGTCCCTGGTAGGCTGCGCAAGGAGTTCCTTGCGTTCTGTAGTGGTGTATGGGGGCAGTGCTTAAAAACAGGTTAGATTAATAAATACAATACTCCAGGGTCATTAACACCCCTTCTCTTGAATCCACAACAATTATATATAGCAGCTCTAATGAGGATCACTAATGAGTGTGAATAGAGCCCGGGAACGCTAAGAGAGCAACTACTGTCTGTAGTGGTCAGTCAATATAAATACGCGTTCCTGAAGTAATAAAAGTCTCACGTAGAGCGGGAAGCAAGACAAGAAATCGTATCTCAGAGTTAAGTATAAATGCTCACTGTGATGCATTGTACGGGTCTGCGTGTTCCCGTTTATGCAGATGGAAAAAGGTCTCAAACTTAGTGAACCGGTAGTAAAAGAACTCAAGTATGGTAAGTGTGGCATCGCTATGTGAGTCTAAAATACTCAAAACCTTTTCGCGTTGTAGAGCTAGCAATACTAAATATTCGTAAAAAGCCATGCGGTTTTACTTACTGACACGCCGAGTCCGTGTCGCTCGTCGACCTACCCCGCACTACCAGGACTGGGGGGTGGAGTTCAACGGTCTCGCGTGTGTTTTAAAGGGATACATGTAACCGCTCGTGCGGGATTGACTGCAATGCTACTCGTAAATGTTGCAAGCGACTAAAATGGCCGCCATATTGGAAGAAGAGCGAGTGGCGGAGCGGTCGCTTAGTGACCATGTGGTGGATATAAACATGTTATTAGTGCCTTGTATACGTCGATGTAAGCTATTTAGAGTACGTATCTATTTTGTTGATTATATAGGGGGATATATTCTGTGATTGTATTGGAACTACAAAATCTATTTTATATGACAGTAGTATATCCTCTAATGTTGTCGTAATGGCGGTTTGCCAAACTAAAAAATCCGTGGCAACCGGGTCTAGTCAGCCATAGGTATACCCTGTATTAGACTCGCGGGCATCAATAGAATCGATTACTGTCCCCACACTAGTTATTTAATGACCTGAATGTTAATACTAGGTCTAGTGGGTGTGGACATAGCTCGGTTATATAAACAAGCTAGTCAGATATAGGTGTAGTGGCTCAGAAGTTCAGTGTGCACTATGTCTAGGAGTGGTTTGAGGGAGCACCACGAGAAGGTATCAATGAGTCCTGAGGTGTCTGTGCCACTTATGTATATGAGCAAGCTAGTCAAAAATGTGTGCAGTAACTCAGACGCTTAGTGTGTACTTTGTCTTAAGGTGGTTTGAGGGAGCACCACGGGATGGCATCATAGAGTCCTGAGGTGTCTGTGCCACTTTTGTACACCCACCGTTGTTCTTTGATTAAAAGGGCTTCTTTAGTTATGTTCGGAAATGTTTCCAGAATAAGCCATCTGAAGGAATCAGGGGGGTGTCCTTTCTCTACAAAGTGCGCACACATTTTGGTGTTAGTTCTTTTACAGCGAAAATTGCTGCGATGTTCAATAATGCGTGTCTTGACAGGGCGTGTTGTCATTCCTATGTACTGTAATGTGCAAGGGCATGTAATCATGTATACACAGTTGGTGGTATTGCAATTGGTGTGGCGACGTATTTCCCCACTTGAGATTGTCATTGATATCAGCTGTCTTGTGTATGTTAGTAAGGTGACACACAGAACAAGAGCCACAAGGGTAATGCCCGGTCACAGGGGGCAACTCCCATAGTGGTCTCTGCGTTGTCTGTCTCTGTGGTCGAGGACGAGTATGTACTACAGAGTCCCTCAGATTTCTGGTGCGTTTAAAAGAGAACCTAGGTGTTGCTAAGGTCATTGAGCCTGTGTTTAGTATCTTCCAATGTTTTTTGATCACCTTGGTGATCTGGTTAGATACCGGGGTGAAAGAGGTAACACACGTGAGGTTCTCTGTTTGTGTTTTAGATTTAGGTTCTAGTAAGGCCTCTTTAGGGTTATTACGGGCTCTTTTGTTGGCTAGGGCGATCTGTTTCGCTGGATATTCACGTGCTTTCAGATTCCTAGTTAGTTTTTCAGCTTCAGTCTTGTAGTCAGTTAGATTGCTACAGTTGCGTCTTATCCTTAGGAATTGTCCCACGGGTAGGTTATCTCTCAGACTCCGTGGATGGTGGCTGGAGTATAGTAGCAGGCTGTTGCGATCCGTTGGTTTTTTATATAGTGTAGTAGAGAGTGTACCTCCATGGAGATTAATGTTAAGGTCTAGAAATGGGATACTACTTTCTGACACTGTGTGTGTGAATTTAAGATGTGGATCCAACGTGTTGATCCAATTACAGAAGTCTAGACAAGTTGACATATCTCCTTTCCATAGTATCAAGATATCGTCTATGAACCTCTTCCAGAGGTAGATGTCAGTATTGTAGGGGTTCGTATGGTGACAAATGTGGCGTGACTCGAAATCGGACATTTACAGGCAGGCCAGACTGGGCGCAAAGGTGCTGCCCATACAAGTGCCCTGTGTTTTGCTCCAGACTGGCCCCAGCTGCTCTCCAAAGGAGCAGCCCCTCTGACCTTGCTGGTCAGAACAATCAGCTTTCTTTACTTTCCACGACTCCTGCCTTTGCCAAGGCTGGTTTGCTTCTTTCGATTCGCCGACACCGCCTACAGCGAGAGCCTGCGTGGGACAGCTCGTGACTCGACTCCTGGACGTCGTCGACCTTCAGGGACCACGTGGCTGCGGAGACAAGCTACACCTCATCACCAGTTTGCACCCGACATCGCCTGGTACCTACCTGGTGCCACGCCGGTCACTGGCTAGTGACTGTGAACACTGTCCCCTCTGCTTTCAGGTCTTCTAAAACTCCGATCCACTCTTGGATCCACCGCATCTCTTCTGGACCGGCCGCCTGCAGCATCTTTGTCATCAGGCTCCATTGAATCGATAGACGAAACCCGACGCACTTCGAGACCTATGCACCCGCTTCCTGTGGGTGAGGTAAAGCTGGCACTCCGGTGCCCAAGTGTAGAGAAACATCTCTAGTGTCTGTGTTTTAAGTCTTAAGTTCGTAGTCCATCCAGAAGACCCTTCTAGCAGTAACTTTTGAACTTTTACGCACCCATTGAAAACCTATGGGAGCCCGCGTGTAACTTTCCTCACTGCACACGCGACCCGTGGACCTCCTTGTCACTAACTGAAGTTAGCTCCTTGTAGGCCCAGCGATTCTAGAGGCCCTAGGCCTTTTCCCTTTCCTGTTTGTGGTACTTATACCACTATTTTAGTATATGGTTTGAGTGGCCACCAGGGCCCATCCATATAAAGTGCAACTTCTGTATATTGTAATACTTTCTTGTTTAACGATTTGTGCTCCTGTGCTCATAAAGAGTCTAGGGGATACTTTGAGTAATAAATACATATATATTTTGAATATATATCTGTGTGGTGTCCTTTCATTGGTATAAAGGGGGGTTACATATGGTAAAACAGCCTGCCTAACACGCTTTAACGAGTTTAGCCTCAAAGACTGCTTAGCCTACGCTACCACTAGGGCAGCTAGTCCGAAAAGGTTGACTTACAACCACACCATAAGGGTTGCTTGGCATGGTACAAGGTGGTCACTCTAACTAGTGAACATCATATACCAGGCCAACTTCTCACAAAAAGATTCTGGAATCTATACTGGCTCTCATGGAAAACTATATGGATAATTCTGATCAGATTTTGGAAACCCAAACCTGAATTCTTCAATATTTAGTAGACAAAAAGATGAAAAGACAACTTAATCAATAACAACAAATTATTTCAAGAAAACCAGAAAAAATTGACGAAGAAACAGCAGAAAGTTTGACACCTTTTCCCTCATCTGAACCCTGCTCTTGAGTAAAGACTCAAAGGGCGACGCAGATCGGTAGGGCTACTGAAAATAAAGACACCACCAAGCAGCCATTCAACGCAAAACTTATGTTAAGACATAACAAATCAAACTTTCGGCAAAGAGGTAATAGTCATTCCTAAATCTTCAACCACAATAGAGCCCAAACCACAGTTAAATCATAAGGGTAAGAGAAACAAAAAAACTGTAAAGGGAATAAGAAAAGAGTAAAACGGAAACTTTCTAAACAATCAACAAGAAAAATAAAATTACCACCCTCTACGCACGTAGAAGGGGAAACGATGGTCAATGTACAAATCTTAAATTCTCTAGAATCTGTCTTAATAAAAGACCAGTTACCACTTTTGCACAACATCTTAGGTCTCACAATGCAGTTTAAATCCTCTTGCGCCAAACTTCATCACAGATTCTACAAAAGATCGCCCTCTAGTGAAAATCCTAAGCAATGAAGGCTATTCTTCCCCAGGAAACGCAAATGAATAAGAGAAGCCGACTCCCATTTGTATTCTAGAAATAACCAATCTGTTTCCTGTAGAAAAGGCCCCTTTGAATCGAGGGAGAATAGTAAATCTGCTACAGAAAATAGATCTACTCCCCTCTTTAACACCTTCTAAACTAAAACTAGTGGACTTTCCAAATGAATCTCAGTACATGATGGCAAATGTTGAATTCTGGTCGAATGTGATATCGTCAATTATCCTAAAAAAGAGGGATACCCTCCACAAAAACTGATTTGATGTGGTAGAAATTAAGGAAAACGCAAAGTGCCATGAAAACCAAAAGGTAAGGGTTGATTCAAAGAATCAGAATTATACTCTCCCTCGCCCTGGAGCCAAAAAGAATGCTCCCGAAGGATCGTTAATTATCTTCATAAAAAACAGAGCGCGAAGGATTTTGGACCATACCCAAAAAAAGAAAATCGTAGGACCCAGCCTCACGATCTTTCTTGGTCTTGGATATCCAGAAAACTGAACAGCAACAAGGCAAGGCAAACAACCTTCCCTATTAGCAGAACTTAAAACATTGCATCCTGGAATATAGCTGGTAAGGGTTCTGGAAAATTATCTCTGATCCTGGAAAACTCACCATCGATAGTGACTCTGCAAGAAACTTGGGCATTAGCAACCTTCGATCAAAAAGATTATATAGTATACGATCTCCTGGCAGAGGCTGTTATAAGGGATCATGCAAAAGGAGGTATAGCCATCTTATTGAAGGAAGATATATTCTGGGATCAGGAAGTAGTCAACATGTGGTGGTATAACACCCAATGTATAAAGATCAAGTACAGGAAAGAGAACCCAGACTCCATTCATGATCTTCATATCTTTAATGTCTACGTCCCCCCAAGGGCCTTTGAATGATCATCTAATGATTAGAACATTTTCTAAAATCGATTCTGTCATAAAATCCAAAGGATTTGCTTCGATAATGGGGGACTTCAATGGGAAAATCTCGAACACCCACTCTACTGACTGAATGGGGGATTCAAGCTCACGAGGAAATGCTGTCAATTTCATTTCCGTTATTTCCGATAAATGCGAAAGCAGATAAAAGGGGGGAAATGCTTGTCGCCTCAGTGATTGCATCCAATGAACTCATACTAAATGGATGTCTATAAGGCGACATTCCCGCGGCTTACACCAGAAAGGGGCTTTTTAGTTCCTCCATTCTTGATAACATAATATGCAGTTTTGACCTTTTCGGAAAAATACAGACCCAGACTGTTAAAAACACAAAGGAAAGGGATCATGCAATCCTGTACTTGGGAACTGAGAACCCCTTGTAATACTCCGACGCATGGTCTCCAACTCACCAAAATGGAACCGTAGAAGTTCATCTAAAAAACGGGTGGATACCATGGAACTCCAATGTGATTGCTAAAATAAATACTGCTATCATTTCTTCACAACTGACCAACGGAGGTTCAGTCACTGACCCGATAACATTTTACGAGGAGACGGTATCTGCGATTGTGATCTTTTTGACCGGCCATACAGCCAGGTGTGGTAAGCATAGGGTACACCGAGCACTAAAGCATTGAGACATTGTACAATCTAACTTAAATAACCTGACCAGACTGTAATTTCTAAAATATTCCGGGGCCAGACAGAAAGATTGCAAAGCTGTAAAAAGAGTGCCAACAACAAAGGGAGAAAATCCGACGTGCACAAAATGATAAATACTGGGTGGCTATTCAAAGTGCAGTAAACCGAAAACATAGTAAGGAGTTCTGGAGGTTTGCAGCAGAAGCAACAGGCACAAGGACATCTATCTAACCTCTCCAGTATCCCCTTCCGAGTGGGAAAAGTATCTCTTTGAGCTTTATAAACCAAACCCTCATGGGGGGGCGTGGCTAGCCGGCCATCATGGCGGACACAATCTGCTAGTCCTCCGTCCCTTAATCCCCCAGTATCCGCTACGTTTCTCCTATGAGCGCCGCCTCGGTCCCTCAAGGCCAGATCTGGGCACCGGACGGTGTGCTGCATCCCTCAAGACCAGGGTTGTGCCAACTAACCCAGCGGGAGACCGAAGACACAGGAGCGGAGTGTGAGTCCTGGCTGATGGGGAAGCTGAGCGCGGACATTTTGCGGAAGAGGATGGCCGCCCGCGTCGCCGCCTAGTGAAGGAACCAACGGCGCGATAGCACCCGGGAGCCAACCTTCCATCCCTGGTGGACTGGAGCTATGTGGAGAGCCCTGGTGTAACCGGACGAGTCGAGATAAGGAGGAGGCGGGGGACGGAGACGGCCGACCAGACGCGGTGAGCGACAAAAAAAACACTGCACGGGAGCAGGAAGCACCTTGGCGGCGATCGGCAGCAGGGACTCCCGCGCGATCCTATTTGCGGCCCCCTGATGCCTGGGATGCAGAACACTACCGGCGTTTGCCGCTGCACCCCGTGAGTGGAGAACTGTGGGGTGCGGGCGGCCTCTGAGCGCCTAACAGTGCAGTGAGACCCGCAAGACCCCCACGAGGCGCTGGAGTGAGAAGCGGTGACAACCAGCATCCAGCACCCACCGTGCTGAGCAGCCTCGCGGCGAGACACCGGGGCCGGGATCTACATGAGACACCAGCTGTTGTGAAGACCAATTGTAGGTGGGGGCTGCGCGAGGCAAACCAGCTGGGGCCCCTGAGACGTGCGGGGGGAGCACAGAGAAGTTTGTTTGACATCGCCATCGCCGCTGAGCCCGGGGAGAGTTTAACTCCACCACTGGGACTGCGGAGACGGGACCTGAAGTGGGCGAGGGACCTGGGGAGCCTGGGTCTAGCGAACCAGTGGGTACCTGGAGAGGCCCTGCGTTGAATGGGCAATCAGCCCTGTGAGCGTGGGGAGCAGAAGCCCTGGTCACACCGGAGAAGTCAGCGGATGCGTGGCACTCGCGAAAGAGGATCCGGGGGCCCTGAATGGCTGCTGACGTGGCGAAGACATGCAGTCAGGATTCCCATCGCTAGCCCCTGCAGACTCAGCTGCGCCTACCTTTAATCACCTGGCCACAATCTCCTGACCTCCAGGAACACCACTTGCGACGGAGGTGATGGCTGAGGACCTGCGGGTTGAAGTTACAAGGAGCGCATAGCCCGTGCGGTGGAGCCACCTGCGCTGCGGGGTGGAGAAGGTGCGAGATAGGTGCGCCCGTGGGCGTCACGACATCGGAGGCATCAACGACACAGGTTGAGCTCGGAGCCCAGTACACTACGACCCCTGAAATGAATCGGTCGCGGCGAAGAGTGTGTGGCTGCAGAACGACAGAACCATGTAGGCCCCCCGTGAGGGGAGGTTGGCCCTGGGCGGTGGAGTGAGGCAGTGGACGAAAGGTGGTGGTGGCGGCTGCGGCGAACCCCCGGCTGGGGCGTGCATAATTGCCCCGTCGCTGTGCTCCGGCGTCGCTGGGAGTGACGGCGCGCGGTGCACCGACCGAGGCCATTGCAGCAGCGGTGACTCACGAAGACATAGAATACAGAAGGCCGTCATCCGAAGTTAGAATCCGGACCCCACCGCTGAGTAGCTGAGTCGCTCGCCCACGCACTGATACAACTGACACTTGCCCCCATTGCCCACGGTGCAACAATTGGAAGAGAGCCATCCTTCAGAGGGGTACCCAGAGCACGTCTTGCACGGACCCCGCCAACATGCCTGCGGGAGGAGGGGCGGCGACGGCAACCGCAACACTAGAGTCCAAAATGGACTCCGTACTAGCGGCGGTGGAAAAGCTCGGGACCGCGCTGGACCACACAAGGACATCCCTAGAAACTAGGATAGACAAGGTCACCTCGGACTTCACCCTACTCCATGCAGATCACCGCAAGCTGGCGGACAAAGTTGCCACACAAGACCAGCCACTGACAGAACTGCAGCCCATAACGCGGAACCACGCAGCTGCACTACAAGACCTGATAGACCGTGTGAATGAACTCAAAGGACCGGGCAGAGGATGCGGAGGGACGCTCCCGACACAACAATGTTCGTGTGGTGGGTCTGCCAGAGGGCAAGGAAGGGAGACACCCGGAGGCATTCACGGAAAAATGGCTACGTGAGCTACTACCCCAGGCATCTCTATCAGCGCAATTTGCGGTCGAGAGAGCCCACCGCATCCCTGCGCAGAGGCCTAAACCAGGAGCTAGACCACGTCCATTCATCTTCAAATTGCTCAATTACAGTGATAGAGACGTGGTCCTCCGTGAAACGCGCAAGTTGAATGGCATCCAAATGAGCGGCAACCAGGTCATGCTCTTACCAGACTACACAGCCTCAGTCCAGAAACGCAGGAGCAATTACACAGCGGTGAAGCGCCAACTTCGATCTCTGGAGCTGCCATATTCAATACTATTCCCGGCCTGCCTGCGAGTGGTCACGAAAGAAGGGACTCGCTTCTTTGACACCCCGGCAGATGCATGGGACTGGCTGGAGGAATCGGACTGTGGACAGGAACGAGGCCCCCAGACGGGGGTGACTCCGTAAATAACAGGCCCCGGAGACGGCGAAAACGCGGACCCCCAAGAAGCGCGAAGTTGTCGGCTGTGGCGCTCAGCCCAGAGAAGATAAGGAAGGAACAGCCAGATGTGTTGATGGCGGTCACGACCCTGGGGACTCCACCGTCCACGGACAGACCGGGCATCTCCACTCGGGAGATACTGGTGGCCAGCGACTCCTCATCCCCGTCCACGGAGATCTCCGAAGAATTTAACCTGCCAGTGATCACTCCACAAACTGCTGACAGTATCATATGAAGCATGACAGATTTGGAAACCGGCGGCATGAGAAACTCACACAAGTAGAACTATGTCTGTTGCTGTCTAAGACATCATTAGTCAGTCTGGGAACACTAGACAGGCTGGGTCACATACCATGCAATGCGCAGGGGCAGTAACGGGGCTCCTGCTATAGTTTGTGGCACACAGACTGTGGGTCAATATGCTCCCGCCCGGCCTCGATGGTCAGGCCTGTAACGTACGGGACCCATGCAACAACATCCCAGGCTAAGTAACTGGCGCAACAGACACACTGGAACTGAGGGGGTGGACATTTTACAACAACAACACTAGTACACGCACCCCATAGGCAACACGTTGGCCTAGTTTATATCGCTCATTTGTTGTATGAGGTTTGGACAGGCATCTCGCAATGCCTGCCCCAGATGTTATGATGTTGTTTTTTGCAGTATTCTTATTGGTGTTGATTTTATTGCAGCACATCGGCACGTTCACATATACCCCTGGCTTCCACACCTTGTGGTGCCCCCGACCCCTAGCGCTCTCGTCACCTAAATTCCAACACCAATGAAACGTGCGGCCATAGTCACATGGAACATACGGGGTGTGTACACGCCTACTCTACGCTACTCCATTTTTGCGTACCTTCATAGACATTCTGCCGCAATCGCCCTCCTGCAGGAAACACAAATGACCAGAGAGGAGTTAGACAGGCTGCGTAAACGCTGGAGGGAACAAGTATACGGCACAACATACAATACACACGCGAGGGGTACACTGATCTGGGTGAGAGCGGGTACTCCATTTCCTTGCACAGAATCAGTGGTAGATCCAGAAGGCCGATTTACTTTCGTGCAGAGAGCACTCAATGGCCAACAAATACTACTTGGTTCCGTGTACGCCCCAAATAAGGACCAACCCACGTTCCTGTCACATCTATCCGCTGCCCTGACCCCCTATGTTGGACTCCCCTGGCTGTTGGGTGGGGACTATAACTCGGTACTCGATGTACACTTGGATAGATCATTCCCACCCCTCCAAGCAACAACGGTTGGTTCGAATGCGCGGGCGCTTTCTGACTGGCTGATGCAGTGGGCGTTACTGGATTTGTGGCGAGTACTTCACCCTACAGACCGTATAAACTCATATTACTCGGCGGTGCACGACTTACATGTGCGTCTCGACCGGATAGTGGGGTCCCAATCACTGCTTCCGCTCCTTGAGGAGGCGGAATACCTAGGACGGACACACTCAGACCACAATCCTATGACACTTTGGTTGAATTGGGAGCCCGGCCGGCCCCCCGTACCCACTTGGAGTCTCCAAACAACTGCGCTGGAAGACCCAAAGTTCCGCACTTCCCTTGAAAGAATGGTTCTCGAATACTTTGAACTCAACGAGGAGTCGGCGAGCTCTAGACTAGTGGAATGGGATGCTCATAAAGTAGCTGTTAGGGGACATTGCCTGGGCGCCACATGGAACATCCGCAGGGAACTGTCGCTATCGCTACGCCAGATTGAAACACGGCTTTTACAATATGAGCAGGGGGGGTGGGGGGGTGGGAGGGGGGGGGGGAGAGGGTGGAGGCGAACAATCTGCCCAGCTAGGAAACCTTAGGGCGCAACACGCAAAACTCATAGAAAAACTACGGTGCCACAACTACACCGCTCATACAGCCAGTACCCACGCCACAGGGGACAGGGCAGGGCGTCTGTTGGCCTGGCCTGGCTGCTGAAACAAGAAGATAGGCACACTCCTACAGGAGCAATACGCACAATGGAGGAGGACCTTGTGTTTACGCAGAGGGAAATACACAAAGTAATGTGGGATCATTATTCCCAGCTCTATCAATCCAAAGTACAATGCTCCAGCTCTGACCTTGGGAGGTTCCTTGAACCGTTCCAATTGCCCACAACTACGGGGGAGCACCAAGAGGCACTTAACGGCCCCCTCACCCTAGAGGAAATAAACGATGCCATAGGGTCGATGGCCTCTGGGAGGGCACCAGGCCCGATTGGCCTGCCGGCGGAATACTACAGGGCCTACCGGGAGCCTCTGACGCGGCACTTACATGCCCTGTATTACACGGCTCTGGAGGAGCGCACACTCCCCCCATCGATGCGGGAGGCCTATCTGGTGTTGCTGTTGAAACCAGGCAGAGACCCGGAAAGTTTAGGGTCATACAGACCATTGGCGCTCCTAAACGTGGACTATAAAATACTCGCTAAAGTGCTGGCGGAGCGGCTGGCGCCAGTGGTCCCCGGGCTGGTTCATGCTGACCAGAACGGATTTGTGCCCAAGCGTAGCACTTCGCTGAATCTGAGGAGATTCTTTCGTGTGGCCACAGACGGGGTGAGGGACTGGCCTAGGGCGGGATGCCTGGTTCTCGACCTAGAGAAGGCCTTCGACTGCCTAGAGTGAAGTTACCTGGCAGCAGTGCTCTTACGGTACGATCTGGGCTTGGGGTTCCTCCAGATGGTCAACTTACTGTACAAAAACCTCACTGTCAGAGTGCGGTTGGGACCATACATATCCGACGCCGTCCCTATCCGTAGGGGCACAAGAAAAGGGTGTCCGCTGTTGCCTCTCCTCTTCGCCCTCGCCATCGAACCCCTGGCAGCGGCTATACGTGTGACGCTAGGGGATGGCATACCGCTGGGAGACGCGACACCAGGCGTCATACGCGGATGATCTCCTTGTCTTTGTGAGAGACGTGGGCGATATACCGATTCAGTTGGAGCACACGCTGCGTGATTTTGCCGCTCTCTCGGGCCTCCGAGTGAACGTCCACCAGTCCTGCCTCTACCCTTTTGGAGGAGACACACGTGATCCGGGCTATGTTTTAGAGGGCACGAGGGAGCGGTGGAGTGCGGACACATTCCGCTACCTCGGTATCCAGATCTACCGTCAACCGGCAGATCTCTTCGATGGTAACCTGGGACGGACAGTGAGGGCAATTAAGTCACAAATGAGTTTTTGGAGCACGCTACCCCTGACAGTCACGGGCATGGTGGGGCTATCTAAGATGGTGGTCTTACCCCGACTACTGTATTACTTTGCTAACCTGCCTCTATATATCCCAGCGTCCTTCTTTGCTACACTCACTAAGTTGCTACGGGACTTCCTATGGGGCAATACGCGTCACAGGCTAGCACTGGCGAAGCTATACTTGCCCACTGATCAGGGAGGACTAGCTGTGCCCGGTTTTGAACACTACTACTTGGCTGCACAATTGCAGTGGATAGCCCGTTGGCTCGCTGATAGAGGACGTGAAGACACTGCGACTAGAAGCCCCAAATATTCCCTTGCGTCCATCACCAGACATTTACACTCGGCCTCCAAGGCCCCGGTGCCTACCCCTCTCCTCCTAGTGGTGGCTTATAAATGCTATAGTCGCAGCCTGTACCTTACTAAGTCGGTGATCCCTTATGCGCTGGCCATACCACTAGCGGGCTCCCCCAGTGGGCCCGGGGTGCTGACAACACTCGCTGACTGGCATGAAGCTGACGTACACACACACTGGGAGATCTGTATCGCTACGGCAGGCTTATATCCTACGAATCTCTGGTGGATGAATTGGGGCTCCCACTGGGACAATTTCTACCACACCGCACACTCATCGCGACACTGTCCTCTAAATGGGGGGGGAACTGCAAGAAGAGCTAACGCAACACCTCACCAATCAATACCTTCATGTTATGGGACAGGGTAGGCACCTGATCCGCTGGTTTGCAACGTCCCTTCGTGTGCACGCGGCGGTGACTCTAGACCCGCTGCGCCGCAAGTGGGAGGCAGATCTGAATCGGCCGATGGAGGACAGGGAATGGGAAATAATGGGACTGCGCCTTCCCCTTGTACACCTCCACAAGAAATAAAATGAGACCGAAAAATGCATCTTTACTCAGCAGAATATACTCTGAAGCGGCACGTTTACCCACCGCCAGTGGCCACCTCTCTCGTCCACAGTGGAGAGAAGCCCTACTTTTGTGCGCTCCACCCTCTCTAACACGGGTGTCAGGCCTGGGGTGTGTTCTGTGTTTTCTGCGTGCAGTGAATGTGCCCTCAAGCAAACGTCTGTGGTTGAACACCCCCACTTCCCAATTAATTGAACAGAAACCATACTACCCCCACCACACATGTAGCAGCCGGCTTCATTCATTTCATGAGCGGGGTGGTAGCTGATGCCCGTTCAGTGGTGTGATGGAGCCTGGAGGGGGGTAGCTCGTATTTCCCAGCTATCCTCATTACTCAGTTTGTCTGGTGACCTCTATCCCGAGGGGGGCAGAGCTGCTTCAGCCCCCTCTTACCCTTCCCATATACAGGCTGCGGTGGAAGGGTCAAAGGCCTCAGGCACATCCCCGGAACTTTAAAAATAACCCCTATTGTGTGCTGACATCAAACTTAATAGTTCACGGAAAGCGTCCTTCGTCTTGGGAGGGGCTGTCCGTAATTTCCCAAAGCTGTTCGAAGGTGAGGGTGTTCTGCCCTCTGGGAGCGGTTACGAGGCTGCCCCCTCTTGCCCACAAGCAGGATGCGCCTAGAGCGGGGGGGATGGGTGGGCACTGGTCCTGGTTCATCTAAGCGCTTAATAGCGACGATCATCCCCGCAGCTTTATAAATAAGAGATTACAACCCTTTGAGGACCCCATCCCTGCCCTTTTAGAGACCTATTGCATTTTCAATGCTTGTTTTTTTATGTTGGAGCGGCCCCTTGGACAAGGGTCGCTCCCCTTTATGGGAGGATGATTGTGGCCATTTCTGCCCTCTTTGGGTGGCAGATCAGCAGTATGTTTTTAGGCCCATCTGCTCCCAATGGGGGGCAGAAGCCACTAGACACCTGGCTTTTTAAAATTTTGGTGTTGGGGTGTGGCCTCTTGGGCAAGGGTTGCTCCCCTTTTAAGGGGATGAATATTTTATTTATACTCTTAGGCCCACCTACCCCTTAGCTTGGCTGGTTCATATTTGCATATGTGATTGTAATGTTTTTTTCTCCTTTTTATTCTAGTGTAAAGCTTTTGATTCTTGCTTGCGGTTTCAGCAGTGGTGTTCTGCAGTTTTGCGCAGTTGCATTTATTTGGTAAGAAAAACATTTTTGTTGTGTTTACTCAAAATGAGTATTATTGTCATGCATTAATTTTTTTGTAAGTGGTGTGATAATGGCAGCATATTTAGTTAGTGTTTTGAGCATGAAATTATTCGCGATGTGTTTTGCATTGTCTTATGTGTAATTTTCTTTTCTTTTTCATTTTTAGTGGGATATTGTTGATCCTTATTGTGACTGTGCAGAGTAGGTGGTGGTGAGTCTAGCTGCTTCTGGCAAGTGAGTGGTATAGTTTTGGAGTATATAGGTCTTTGTGACAAACACACATTTTGTTTATTACTTATTTTACAAAGTGTTTGTTGTTGTTGACTTGTTTGACAATATACCTTTATTAGTAAGGATTATGGCTAGCCGTAGAATTACTGCTCAGCAGGTGGTTGTTATGCTTTTTGAATCTTCCTCTGACCATGATTATGAGACTGATAGCGAGTCTGAGGGAGAGGAGGGAGTGGAAGATTCAGGCAGTGAGTTTTCTCTACACATGGAATCATCGGATGATGAAGCTACTTTCAGTGCGGATGAAGTGCCTGTTTTAGAGGAGGGCACTGATGTGCCGATG
The DNA here is from genome assembly GCF_964204655.1 of Triturus cristatus. NCBI lineage: Eukaryota > Metazoa > Chordata > Amphibia > Caudata > Salamandridae > Triturus > Triturus cristatus. The sequence goes on along the minus strand of NC_140590.1, from coordinate 953,080,813 downwards.
GTGCAAGAGGCATCTAGATTGCAGCCTGGGGCTGCAAGGCTTCCCATTGGTAGTGCTGGACTCTGGGTTGATCCAAACATGGTACAGCTGGTGTTGCCTGCCTTTAGTGGTGATGAAGGGTGTAGAGTGAATTGTGAATTTGTTTTTGCCTATACAGTTTTTTCAGTTGTTTATGGATGATGTATTTTTGGCTGAGATAGTTGAGCAGACTAATTTGTATGCTGAACAGTTTTTTGAGGGACAACAGTGCCAGACTTAGGGCCCGCTCTAGAGCTAGCTGGTGGACTCCCACAAATCTGGATGAGATGAAGAAGTTTTTGGGTTAGACTTTTATGATGGGCTTGATAAGGAAGCCGTCCCTGGCTTCATATTGGTCTACCAGTCCCTTGATGGCAACGGCCATATTACCTGAAGTTATGAGTCGTGATCGGTATTTACTTTTGCTTTGGATGCTGCATTTTGTTGATAATGCTTTGGCGTTGCCACGAGATCACCCTGACTGTGACCGTCTTCGGCCTATTCTTGATTACTTTGTAGATCGATTTTCAGAGATCTATACTCCAGGCAAAGAAATATTGATTGAGGGGTCTTTGGTCCTGTTCAAGGGCTGTTTGGTTTCTAGGCAGTACATTCCTAGCAAGAGGGCACGTTATGGAATTAAGATATACATGTTGTAGGACAGGATAGGTCTTTAATTTCCGGGTGTACACTGGTAAGGATTCCACTATTGACCCCCCTGGTTGTCTGTACACTTTAGGAGTTTCAGAGAAAATTGTGTGGGAACTTGCTAGAGGACTGTTTAACAGAGGTCACCATTTGTACCTTGATAAACAATTGCACAGCAGTGTAGAAGTTAAGGAATTGTTCAAAGTGGACACTTTTGCTTGTGGCACAATCTGCTCCAACCGTCAAGGTTACCCAAAAGAGCTTGTTGGCAAAAAGCTTCAAGCTTCAGAGGGGACAGTGCAGTGCCTTGCGCAGTGAGGAACTGCTAGCTGTGAAATTTGTCGACAGGAGGGATGTGTGCATGCTGACTACCATCCATGATGAGAGTACTTCACCTTTGACTGTTTGGGGTCAGGTTGGTGAAATGAGCAAACCTGTGTGCATTGTAGACTACAATAAGCACATGGGTGGTGCTGATAGAGTAGATCAGAGGTTGGAACCTTACACTGCTGTTCAGAAGGCTTACATTTGGTATAAGAAGTTGGCCATCCATCTCTTCAAATTAGCAACTTTTAATGCTTTTGTTGTGTTCAAGGAGTGTTCTCCTGCGTCAAAGATGACTTTTGTTCAGTTTCAGGAGTCTGTGATAGGCAGCCTTGTTGTTGTGGAACAGGCAAGTGTTCCTAGAGTTGGAGTGGTGGAGGATTTGCCTAGATTGAAAGAGCGCCAATTCCCGATTTAATTCCTCCAACACCCAAAAAAACCAATCCCTTTAAAAGATGTAGTGTCTGTTTGCGAATAGGTATGAGGAAGGACAGTCGTATGCACTGTGCCGATTGTCCTTCTAATCCTGGGCTGTGTGTGCCCACAAGTTTCAGATTGTATCACACTTGAAAGAGTTTGTGGGAGCAACCGTGAGTCTAATAGTGTACTGCCTGGTCTGTATGGTTATATATATTTGTTGTTCATCTTCACTGTTGGCATTAGAATGATGTCTTTAGTTACTGCTGTTTTTGTAGTTATAGTTTTGTATCTAGTTGCAATTTGTTTGTGTTTTTAACCTTGTTAAAACAAAATTGATGACGTTGTGCGTGGACTTGCGCTTGGCTGGCGGTGTGCGTGGGCTGGCGCTTGGCTGGCGGTGTGCGAGGGCTGGCGGTGTGCGAGGGCTGGCGCTTGGCTGGCGGTGTGCACGGGCGGGCGCTTGGCTGGCGGCGTGCGCGGGCTGGCGCTTGGCTGGCGGTGTGCACGGACTGGCGCTTGGCTGGCGGTCTGCGCTTGGCTGGCGGTGTGCTAGCGCTTGGCTGGCGGTATGCGCTGACTGGTGCTTTGTTGGCGGTGTGCGTCGGCCGGTGCTAGGTTTGCGGTGTGCGTGGGCTGATGCTTGGCTGGCGGCGTGCGCGGGCTGGCGCTTGGCTGGCTGGCGGTGTGCGTGGACGGGCGCTTGACTGGCAGTGTGCGTGGACTGGCGCTTGGCTGGCGGTGTGCGTGGACTGGCGCTTGGCTGGCGGTGTGCGTGGACTGGCGCTTGGATGGCGGTGTGCGTGGACTGGCGCTTGGATGGCGGTGTGCGTGGACTGGCGCTTGGATGGCGGTGTGCTGGCGCTTGGCTGGCGGTGTGCACTGACTGGTGCATTGTTGGCGGTGTGCGTCGGCCGGTGCTTGGCTGGCGGCGTGCGTGAACTGGCGCTTGGCTTACTGGCGGTGTGCGTGGACGGGCGCTTGGCTGGCAGTGTGCGTGGACGGGCGCTTGGCTGGCAGTGTGCGTGGACGGGCGCTTGGCTGGTGGTGAGTGAACTGGCGCATGGCTGGCGGTGTGCGTGGACTGGCGCTTGGCTGGCGGCGTACGCGGGCTGGCGCTTGGCTAGCGGCGCACGCGGGCGGGCTGGCGCTTGGCTGGCGGCGTACGCGGGCGGGCTGGCGCTTGGCTGGCGGCGTACGCGGGCGGGCTGGCGCTTGGCTGGCGGCGTACGCGGGCTGGCGCTTGGCTGGCGGCGTACGCGGGCTGGCGCTTGGCTGGCGGCGTACGCGGGCTGGTGCTTGGCTGGCGGCGTACGCGGGCTGGTGCTTGGCTGGCGGCGTACGCGGGCTGGTGCTTGGCTGGCAGTGTGGGTGAACTGGCGCTTGGCTGGCGGTGAGTGGACGGGCGCTTGGCTGGTGGTGCGCGTGGACGGGCGCTTGGCTGGTGGTGCGCGTGGACGGGCGCTTGGCTGGTGGTGCGCATGGACGGGCGCTTGGCTGGCGGTGTGCGTGGATGGGTGCTTGGCTGATGGAGTGTGTGGACGGGCGCTTGGCTGGCAGTGTGCGTAGACTGGTGCTTGGCTGGCGGTGAGTGGACTGGCGCTTGGCTGGCGGTGTGCATGGACTGGCGCTTGGCTGGCGGTGTGCGTGGACTGGTGCTTGGCTGGCGGTGAGTGAGCTGCCGCTTGGTCGGCAGTGTGCGTCGATTGGCGCTTGGCTGGCGGGGTGCGTGAACTGGCGCTTGGCTGGCGGGGTGCGTGAACTGGCGCTTGGCTGGCGGGGTGCGTGAACTGGCGCTTGGCTGGCGGGGTGCATGGACGGGCACTTGGCTGGCACTGTGTGAGTAGTGACTTGCTGCTGGTCAATACACACACTGCTAGCTAAACGCCACTCCATGCAATCCGTGAGCTGGTGTGGTTGTTGTGTCAGGAATGTGGGCGTGTGAAAGTGATGGGCCCTTGAATGGCGCTGTCTGCTGGTGCGAGTGGTTTTGTATGTGTCACACATATGAAAGGTGTGTGAATTGGGGGATCCACGCAAGCTGTACCTCACTAGAATCCCCCAGGTGGGTTTGGTAGGTTTCCCTAGATGGCCGCAGAGCACGGGGCCAAAAATCCAGGTGACCCCCCTTGCAAAACCAGGTCGTTTTGAGATAGGCAATATTGAAGTTGCCTCAATACGTTTTGGGCCCTTCCATGTCGCAGGTACTTGGGCCTCCCACACGAGTGAGGCACCATTTTTAATCGGGAGACTTTGGGGGATGTAGGGTGCGTGGAAATTTGTGGATCCACGCAGATTCCAGAACTTTCCACCACAGAAACGTGAGGAAAATGTGGTTTTTGCCAATTTTTTATGTTTGCAAGGGATTCTGGGTAACAGAATCTGGTGAGAGCCAGTCAAGTCACCCCATCCTGGATTCCCCTGGGTGTCTAGTTTACAAAAATGTATAGGTTTGCTATGTTTCCCTAGGTAACTAGGGTTCAAAAACTACAGCTAGGCACTTTGCAAAAAAAGGGTAATTTTTCATTGTGAAAATGCGGTGTTTTCACGTTGAGTTTTGAGCAGTTTCCGGTCGTGGTCACTATGCCTACCCACACAAGTGAAGTACCATTTTTATCGGGAGATTTAGGGTAGTTCAGATTTGTAGAGCAACTGTTATTAACTATTGACTTTTGATGCATTTCTGCCTTCCAAATGAAAGACAATGTGTAAAAAAGTCATTTTGAAAAATGACCGATAATTCTCATGCTAGTATGAGTATTCCCAATTTCTGAAATGTGCAAATATCTACTGTTTCTAAACTCTATATTTTGTTCCCATTTCAGAAATAAATAGGTGTCTTTCATACAGATTTTTCCATGTATACATTTTCCCAGAATAATTGCTATATACCCGGTACATAATAAAAAAAACCTTGCAAGTCGCTGCTCAGTTTTTGGCTCTGGGTTCGTCGGGTTCTTGGCGAACCTACAAGTCCTATGTATCCCCGCAATCAATAAGGTCCAGCGGATGTAACGGTATATTGCTTTCAAAGAGCTGTCATAATTAGAAGAAGTTACAGGTGAAAACGTTGACACAAAAGGCTGCTGTTTTCAATTAATTTTCAATTTTTCCTATATTTAACTGTTAGTTTCTATAAAGAAACCTTGAAGGATCTACAAAAATGACCCCTTGCTGAATTCAGAATTTTCTCTACTTTTCTAAAAATGTATAGCTTTCCAGGATCCATTATTGCTTTCATACCCATTTCTACCATTAACTGGAAGGGGGTTGAAAGCAGACAAAATAGCAAAAACAGATTATGTCCCAGTAAAATACCAAAACTGTGTAAAAGGTTTTGGTTTTCCTACGAAAGTTGGTCATTCCCTAAAAGCTGGGAAAATATTGAGATTTCAGCCCCACAAACCCTTTTTTGATACCATTTGCAGGGAAAAACCAAGACGCTTTTATTTGCAGCACTTTTTCCCCATTTTTACAAAATAAAACCAACTTTTGCTGTATTTTGGCTAATTTCTGGGTCCCATTGAGGGGAATCCCCAAACCCTGGCTACCTTTAGAATTCCCATGATGTTGGAAGAAAAGGACGCAAATTTGGCGTGGATACCTTATGTGGTCAAAAAGTTACAGGGGCCTAAGCGAAAACTACCCCAAATAGCTAAAAAAAAAGGCTTAGCACACGGGGGGGGGGTGTTGAGGCCTGAGGCCTAATTTAGCCTAAGCCAGAGATACACATTAAAATACATCATAATGATTTTGTTTCAATTGCCTTAGTTCCATGTTAATACACATGTGAATTCAAATGTGAAATAACAAATATTAATGCACAGGTGTAATGTGGATTTTCTTCCATGAACTCCTTCCTCTGATCATTACATCATCACTAAATCCAAAACTATCAACAATAAACTATGTCTCACTTTCAGTTTTCGATTTTTCCAACATTTGGAGACTATCAGACTCTTTCCTTGAAGTTTTCCAACTCTATCATATCGCATTTCCTCTTCGACGTCTTCAACACCATCTTCTTTGACCTATAGTTTGTTCCCATTTTTCAGAATATTAATTCAGTGAATTTAAACAAACAATATAGAACTGCACAAATTAACGTGATTATAGGAGTTAACATGACACGCAACATGCCCCACCTAAACTATGAAACTATTAACCAACCTTCCTAAATTCCTTTCCAAACTCACCAAACCAAGAGCTAACCAATACCCACAAACCAAATTCCTCAAAAGCTTTTGCTTCACAAGAGATATTAGTCACATTACTTATAATCATTAATAAGCTTACTGTTATCTGGGTGGAAGGCACATGCACTATTACACCCTCAAAACCCTAAAGACACAACCCTCCTTCGCAAGCATATCTAATGCACAGTGGATCTGCATAATCATGGCACGCATAGCCATTAACTCCTGATTAATATTAGTGTTCCTGCAGTGCAAAAGGAAAGGCGATCTACAAGTGTAGATAATCTACTAATTTTCACATCATTAATAGGCACTCAAATAAGCAAAATCATAGCACCCAAAACAATTTGTCCAGATATACGCTTGACTCTTTTCAAACTAACATCACTCATAGCATGCACATGGTAAACACCCAAGGGAGTACTACTCACCCAATTACAAAGCAGGTTAAAATAGACAGTCTTACCAAATGCGTAATAAATACCTCTAAATATTTGTTCCACACTAACCAAAATTCAACCACATAATTTCTTTCACACTCACTCTGTCCAACAAACTCTACTGGCCTAATTTATTGACGCACCATACACAACTCTGTCTTTCATGCTACATTCTCCGTCTTGGATGCAGATCTGAATTTCTCAAATTCTCCTCAGCTTCAATTTGTTGACCGATTTCACTTGCTTCTTTTCAATTTACCAAGATCTTCACTCTCCTCTCATTAGTTCACTTAAACTCGCACGCATCTTTACTCAGACAACATGCATGCTTATTTGTAGTTTTACTATTTTCAAGTTAGGTTGTGCAATCTTCTTTAGATGTTTAGAATAAGGATTCTGGTTACCTAAAGCACAATACAAAATAAAATCAATTCTTATAGGTTCAAAATTCTCAGCTCAGAGTTCATCAGGAAATAGCAAAAGTTCAATGTGGCTCTTCTGGTTTATCTTCAAAGATGAACTGACAGCAATTTGTCATATTAATTCCTTTCACGTCTGATTTTTCATTGACATTATTGTCTGCAGATAAGCCCACTCACATACTGTGGACCTGCCATTTCGCTCTATTTTTCTCGGTCTTTTGGCTATACGTGGTTGACTTGCGCTATTCTCAGAATTAATTTCGATTGTGTCTGGTTCTTCTGTGATAGATTAGGGACTCAGTCTTCTAGTGCAATCCTTTGCTGCTCCTAACGAATACAGGCCACTTTTCTCCTCAAAATGCATTCTCAACTTCGATTTCTTCACTTGTGACTTCTGCTGAATATTCTCCATTCACACCTGGACTTGTGCTTTGATCAATATCAGCAAACTAACTTACTTTAAACCTCTTTCCATTGGGGGTTGTCGTCTCAGATTTTCAGCTTTACGTTTTCACGAACTTTCAACAACGTTTCTTCTTGAATTTCAATTTGTCAATTTGTAATTTGATGACTTAGACCTTCACTAGGATCTTCTTCTCCCCCTCTAGATCCACGCAGTTAACTTGAGACACTGTGAATCAGTGGTTGTCACTACCACTTCTTCATCCGCAGTCTTTGTTCTCTTTGTGTCAGCTGCATTGATTTGCTGTGGGGTACCAGCACACTTTACAACAGTGTTAGTGACAAGCATAGCATAGCTAGTAACACCAATGACAATCCAGTTCCCACAGCCAACACCCCTACTTCCACGACCTTGTCTTCTTTATTAGAGGGTCTTCAAAGATATTGCATCGGCAACAGACAACGGTGCACAAAAAAAAAAACACAAACCAATCAAGATAGGCAAGAAAGGGGCGTGGCTACGCTGCGGAATGGCCGCGTTGTAGAGCGGCTCCCGAGACACCCGCTCCTTCCAAGAATCCGATAAACTAATTCGAACCCCAAACCTGTGGGTTGATTGTCGTAACCACCCAGGACATTATAGCTCCCAAAACTGTGACACCCGGACATTAATTAGGAAAGTTGCAGCTACGGGAAGCCGCAATCGGACTGGGCCTTGGAGCCAGGGCCCCGAGTAACACCCCGTGACCGAGGGAAAGCATCGGCCCGTAACGACTGGTGGCCGTGGCTCCAGGCCTTGATGGAGGTCGTGAAAATCACGGGGAGCGCAGGCCCGCCGATAGACGGAACACACTACGGCAACATAAGTGGAAGCCCAGCGGGTACGTGGACCCATGCCACAGAGCCGTATTCCTCTACCTACGGTCCTCTCTGCCTGGCCCGCTCTGAGAAAGGGAGACAGCAAAGGAGGGGCAACAAGCTTCTGTAAAACGGCGTAACCGAAATAACACACGGGCCTGCCACCCGACCGCCACTTAACTAAAACGCAGTAGTTACCCAAGCTAGCGGGGGATCAACCAGCACCACCAAGGAGGCATACGGCAACGTAAAGGGTTCAGGTTCACCGCAGCGTCGTCAGGAAAGAAGTGGACCCGATCGCCCCCCCCCCGGAAGGCTCCAGTGAGTGAAGCGGGGCTAAACAAAAGAAACCCGAAATAGGGGAGGACTATGAGCCAGTGAAAGGCCCTATCACATGGGAAGGCTCCTGATAGATGGAAAAGGCAGTGCCCCATAGACACAAGCAAGCAAGCTGCGACCCGAGGGAGAGAGGGCCAGGGATCGGATTGGACACCATCACCAGAGCACATCGTGCTCAAAACACAGGGTGGTGGCAGAGGTTGTGAGATAAACGGGCCCCCACCCGCCACCGGTGTGCTTTGCCCCCACCCTGCAATGTCCCTAACGACTCACCACCGACACGGCGCAAGCCTCCTGTGAAGGAGAGGAAGGGGACCAAAACACTCCTGCCGCTGAGTACGGTGCCCTGCCGTGAGGGACAGAGGGCACGCCACAACCTGCTGCAATGTCTGGCAGGGGCCTCAAGGTGACGCAACAAAATAAACTGGACAGATACAACCAGCCGAAGTCGGCAACACCAAAACAGCCACTTAAGGATAACAAGCATTTGCAATGCAATAGGTCTCGCAGTTACGCGAGTTTAAGCTGTTGGCATTGTAAATGACAATGCCTTTTATTTATGTTTTAATAAGCAAAACAAAAAAGGCATTGTCGTTTAGAATGCCAATAGCTCAAACTTGCGTAATTGCGAGACCTATTGCATTGCAAATGCTTGTTATAATCATTATTGACAGACTTAATTTGAAAAATATTGGCTGTGGCAAGTAAATTGGCTATTTTCCTATGTATTAAATCTAGAAACCATGTTGGGGGCATACTTAATTTGAAAAGCTCAGAAGTGAGGGTGGGTTAATCACGGAAGTTTCAAGTCTCAACATTCTGATAGCGAGTTTGCCCATCGGTTTCCCCTGAATGACGCCCCTGTCTGGATTAACCTACAAATGTCACCAGAAGCCCTCGTCAATCGCCGTCTTTCACGAATAAACACAATTATCCTTAGCTAATTAGCCTTTTCCTGAAACCGTGTCTGCATTTCCGGTATCTGGTGTGATGTGTCAATTCATCCCTCGGAGCTTATAACGCCGTTTTCCATCAACTTTCCGATCCTGTTATTTCACGTATAAGCGGCAGATGTAACTAGGAGACAAACACGTGTTCGTATACCACACCTTCCAGTGCACCTGACCCCAGCCAATTAGAATTATTAATAGGAGGAAACGCTGCGGTTCAAACGCGGCCCTCTGCCTCCCCAGAAGAGCTGCAGGAAAGGTTATTTCTTATTTTATGACAGGTACCTCTAGCACGGCTTGGCGCTCAAGGAGGTGCGATGTGAAATAACTGTTTGAATGAAGGAAACGCGCGCAAGTGAATGCGGGTTCTTAAGGCTGGTGCTGTAGTAAGACCCGGAAGGACACTTACGAACAGGGGATCGCACGCCCGCCATATATTAATAAGCCGTGGGTGGTTCTAAAGAGATTATGTTTTAGCAGGGCACTCGCACGCCAGGGAACCCCGCTGGGGATTAGGGACCTGCGCTGGTCGAAGGAGGGACACCCCTGTGTTTTGGAAGACGGGAAGCGTGTTCAATAATTCCTGATTGGCATGTAATTGTATTGCTTCTTGGGGGATGGGCACTGCAACAGCCAGTGCATAGCGTGGACGCGTGCATGCCCACTGTTGCCTCTAGTGAGCCTGGGCCACGCCAATGCAAGCATGCACAAACATGCACAACACGCACACGTATGCACACATACGGCACAAGAGCGCACGCACATAACTGCACATTCATACAAGACAGAAGCACGCGCACACACCAACACACGCACTCATAGAAGACAGAAGCTCGCATACGGGCAGCACAAGAGCACGCACACACTTACATATTCAAAACAGAAGCATGCATAATCGCACAAGAGCACACACATAAACCCACACATACAAGACAGAAGCATGCATACTCGCACCACCAATGTACAATGACCACACACATAAAACAAGAGGGGCGCTCAGGAGACAGCAGCAAAGGGAAATGGTTAAGAGTGGAGGAGGGGTGGGTAGATGAAGGTCGGACAGGACAGCGAGATCTCTCAACAGAACATCGGGAGGGGCTGATTGGGGGATGGGGGAAGAACAGGCTGCTGTGTGCGTTCGGGAAAGAAATGAAAATAAATACAATTAAAGGCGCGCCTAAAGTGAATGTGATGCCATTCATTTACAAATGCATGCGCTCGTGTGTGGCAATAGTGCAGGAGCATCTTGAACACTATGCTGGTGATGGGAGGGGGTCAAGTAGAAGCCGGAAGCTTTTGCTTCAGTAGCCATAAGCCAGGGGAAGAGATGTTGCTTCGGGAGGAGGAAAACAAGGCTAGCTTAAAAAAACAAGACAAGCCCGGCGGAGCGTGGCGCGCGTGCGCTTGGGGGCGGGGGAGCGCATTCCAGGCGGGGGAGCGGACCCTTTGAAGTGCGATCCCAAAAAGTGGATTGCATGGCGGCACGATGCGCGTGATTGTGCGCGTGCTAGCCATGCAATCCGCTTTTTGGGAGCACTTTTAAAACCCCCTTACAATAGTCTCGCTTTGCGATCGCTTACGCGATAGCAAGGCGAGACCTAAAAAGTGGAAGAGTTTACCGAACTTACCTTAAAGGATGTCATGGAATATACTGGAGGGCCTGGGCCCAGTCCCTCGTATTTTTGCCGAATTTGAATTAATCTCAGGTCTAGCCATTAATGAATCTAAATCCAACGCTTTCTTTTTCCACCATCGCATGCACCCGGACAATATCCAATTTGGGAGACTCACACTACCGATGGCCTCACACACCTTTAAATATCTCGTTATTAACATATACCGCTCGCAGGCGGACATGTTGGAGGGTAACCTCAACAAGGCGATACGGAGTATCCGATCCCAGGTGGCTTTCTGGGTTACGCTTCCCTTATCAGTTATTGGGCGCGTAGCGTTATCCAAAATGTTGGTGCTCCCTCACCTATTATATTATTTTACGAACCTACCTTTGGCGGTACCACCAACCAATTTTACCACACTAGACACCATTTTACTAGGTCTTATTTGGGGTGCGGGTTGTCGCAGAATCAGTCTTAAGAAACTTCAGTTGGACACGCAGGGGGGGGGGGGGGGGGGGGGGCCTAGGAGCGCCAGACTTTAGGGCATATTATTATGCATGCCAATTTCAATGGTTATTCTACTGGACGGCGTGAAGTAATTTGCAGGAAATAGATTACACTGCTAGACATATAGAGCAAGGAGCGCTCCATACTTTGCTTCTGCCACACAGCAAACCTCCACCGAAACTATCGCCTCCACCGGTGAGCTTTATGCAGATAATATTCCGATAGTGGGTATACCACTGGCGAGTGGCAGATTAACGCAACAGGCACTCTGGCCCTGGTTGGATGCGGGGGTGGAGTCTGTCGGGCCGTTCTTCAATGGGAGGTGGCTGGGGGGGGGGAGGGGGGGGGGGAGACACTCATGGGCCATGATGCATGTACAAGCGAAACGGGGACACCTAACACAATGTATGCATGCAAAAAAACTTAGTGGATTTGCTGAAAAGATCTGCACATCATTTGGTGTACATAAGTAATGCCAACAAACAGTAACAATTCAAAAAGTAATATTGGGTGCTGACATGGAGCCAAATACTCATCCACTAAGAGTATTAATTATCTTTGCGACTACAGAGAATCCAAAGTTTTTAAATCAACTAGAAAGGCAACGTAGCACACCACCATAGTCTAATGATACCCTGAATTGACCAATTCCTTGGGTATTGTCCATGGATTGTAAAGTTTATAGAAAGATGCACATCATTGTCCAGTCTTGGTAAGGTTGTTGTGTTGAATTTGTTTATTATTAACCAAGTAGATATCCAATGTTCAGAACGCAGCCGACGCGCATTTCGCCCACAGGGCTTTCTCAAGGCTGCATACATACAAAGAAGAAAATAAAACATAAAGTCTGTTTGATTCTATACGTAAGTGTGCAAAAAAAAAAAACATTGCAATCTGCACCAAACCATGAGTAATAAGGGAAGAGAAAATAGATTGTGCTGAAACCCATGTTAAGGGCAAGACTGGAAGAAATAGATCCAAGGAATACCACCACCGAAGACAACCCCGTACTGGGTGGAATAAAGGATCAGAACGATGAGTAAAAGATGACCAAGTGTAATACCAGTAAAGTATAATAGAAGAACTTTCTGTGAGTAGTATTGAGAAATGAGTTAACGAATTAGTGGATCCCCATTGTATGAAAGGCAATTGTGCTAATGGGAGAACCGTAGTCTCACCTTAAATAGTTCGAAATGTGGATTGTACCGTAGGTAATTCCTGATAGTGTTGATCTTATTTAGTAGAATCTGCAAGTAGAAATATGTATATATATGTATATACATGTTATGACTGTCAGGGTCACCGTGTGTTCACGGCACCCGAACTGATAAAAGATTTCATAGGTAACTACATTATATCAGTATCGCCATTGTTTGTTATATGTTGGAAATCTTACCTAATGTGATAATTTCCATCGGGTGATCATATGCCAATACGCCGAATAATCCAAGTAATAAAGCTCCTATTTCAGTATTGTCCAAAAGAAAATGCGTATTGGGACCAGTATCCGTCCTCTCTGTTAAAATACGACAAGAAAAAATATTCTATTGGGGGTTGCCTAATATGTACGGCGAACATGTTTAGACATAAATAAGTAAAGCCACTAAGTCCATAATAACGTATCTCAGTCGTTTTAAATGAAATACTAATTGATAGACGATCTGGATTCTAATGATAGAAGGATCATTTACAATCATAATCCAGATATGTTAGACTCCCATAGTAAAATAAAGTTGCTAGCGAGTTTCAAGCCTGCACCCGTGTAACCGGGTAGCACAAACAACGAGCCAAACATGAGTAGGCTGAATCAAACGAAAACATAAATGTAATTGTTTTCGAATAAAGAAACGTAACGTTCTCACTGTTTCAACATTGAACGTCTAAAAGCAAACCACAACTCTATACGCAGTATTCCTGGAACTGAAAGCTCACCCCGTAACCATGTGTGTGATCACCTCATCCTGTCGTTGGCGTCTTCACGCTAGAGGGTTCCCGCCAGTGTGTGTGTGAAATAAGAAATAAGTAGAATAATGACAATAGAAAGTGGACTATGAGGACCATAGTCAGTACTAGTATTAAAAGAGTTGCGGCCATCTTGTAGTGATAAATGAATACCCTGATTAGGTCGAATGGTGCCACTCAAAAAAATAAATATAGGAACGTTATGTACCTCGTCAGATATGCGTACTGTTGCCAGTATGTTGCAGTTAAATAGTAGAGTATATATAAGTCCATGTCCACATAAGGGAGAGTCTGATGGCTAATTAATTAACGTATGTAGCTACTATTAAGATGGTAAAAAGATGGTATAGGAAGTATATGTGCATTTAAGTGCATGTCCGTGTTTCACTGTGTCTGTGGCTATCAAAAAGAAGCGGTAAAATTTAGTGTATAGTTTCTTAACTGTCCAAAAAATACTCCCGAATTTTCAATGGAAGTGTCCCTGGTTTATTGTTGTGTTCACCGCGTAGTACTTCATTAGCGGGCTACCCTCTTCTGTGATAGAAATTGCACATACATGGGTAGAAAAGGACAGATGCCAGCAGGTAGTGCCCCTGTAATTGTGGAATAAGGTCAGGATGTGAAGAATAATAAAAGCAAGTGCTTGGTGGTTGTCGCATATAACATAGTTTTACAAGAACTATACGTATACAGGTTGCATTTCATTGGATCTAAAGCAGATGTTCATGGTGATATATACATTGTTACATTACAAGAATTCAAACAGCTCTTTGTCAATGTTAATACCATGTTCCACTGCTCTAAGAGAAACGATCCATTTGCATTCATTTTGTCGTTATTTGGTAACTCTGTTGCCACTTCTCAAATTTGGAAGTACTACTTCGAGGCCATGAAAGGTTATTTTAATCAGCTCTGTAAGATTGTGCATGGTGTTAAAGTGGGAGGCTAGCGGATATTGGGCATTATTGTTTCTTATTACCCTAATATGCTCCTGTATCCGCTCCTTAAGAGGTCTGATGGTACTTCCTATGTAGATTTTCCCACATATACATATGATACAATAAATTACAAACTACGTATTGCAATTTATAAAGTCATTAACTGTATGGATTCTTTCCGAATTGTATTTGAAAGTTCTGGTTTTATTTAATGTGAAAGGACAGACGTTACAAGTCCCGCATTTGAAAAAGCCTTTGGGTTTTTCCGGTAACCAAGTCCTGTTAGGAGTTGTTGGAATGAAGCTAGGACACAATGATTGTCTGAGCGTATTACCCCTTGCAAATGTGATGTTTGGTTTGTATCCCACTACCTCCAATATTTTGTTGTCATCCGTTAGTAGATGCCAGTGTTTCTTCAATATTTTGAATAAGTCAGTACTGGCAGTTGAGTATGGTGTGATGAATCCAATTAATCTTTTATTACATGTCTGTTTCTTAGTTTTAGCATGGCCTGTAAGTAAGTGTGTTCCGTTGATTTTATTGACAGTATGGCGTGCCTTTTTGATCACTGCATTATTATAGCCTCTGGCCATAAATCTCCTTTCAACTGCGTTAAGTTCGTCATCTAGTATTTTCATGTCACTACAATTTCTTTTTATTCTTATCATTTCCCCCAAAGGAATAGATTTGATTTGTGAAGGAGGGTGTGCACTTTTAGCATGAAGCACTGCATTGCATGCCGTATCTTTTCTAAGAGGTCTGGATGGTAGTTTATCCTTTTCAACTACAATAGTGATGTCGAGAAAATTTATATGAGAAATACTTTGTTTTGGTAAAGGTTAGATTGAAGGGATTATTGTTAAAGTAGAGAAAAAATTCCTCTAGCATCTCTTTGGTTCCAGCCCAGAACATTAGAATGTCGTCAATGTATCTCCCTAGAAATAGTACATTTTCCATTAGTGTACTAGGACCCTTCCTCCAAAGGTGAGTAAGCTCAAAGTATCCCATATAAAGGTTTGCAAAGGAGGGCGAAAATTTCTAGCCCCATCGCTACGCCTCTAATTTGACAATACCAGTTGTCATTATGTAGGAAGATATTATTGTTGAGAACCAATTCAATTAATTCCAGTAGCATCACTGTGTGTTCAAAAAACTGTATTGGTCTTGACTCCAAAAAGTATTGTGCTGCCTGAATTCCCAAATCACCAGGTATACTAGTGTAGAGGGAACAAACATCAAGTGTAACCAAATAGTGTCCCTCCACCCAATCGACATCCGCAATCTTACTTAGTACATCTGTTGTGTCTTTGATGAATGATGGTAAGTTCATCACTAATGGCTGTAAGTAAGAGTCAATGTTATTCCGAGATTCTCTCCGTCGGGGATCCAATCCCTGAAATAATGGGCCTACCCGGGGGGAAATGTCCTTTTTTGTGAATCTTGGGTAGAACGTATATACATGGTATGGTTGGTGTGTCATTATATAGATATCTGAATTCAATATCTGAAATCAGGCATCTATCTTTCCAATACAATAGTTTGTTATATATTGTTTCTTTGGTGAAGGCAAGTGGGTTCTGGTCTAAATGTCTATATGTTGTGCCATCACTCAGTTGTCTATCTATTTTCTGCCATGTAGTCAGATTTGTTCATGAGTACTACATTACCTCCCTTGTCAGCCTCTCGGTTGACAAGGGAGTGGTCATTCTTGAGATTTAGTAATGCCTGTTTTTCTTCCATCGAGAGATTTTGTGACCGATGTGTTCTTTTAATAAGAGTCTTGTCTTCCAATTTATACAGGTCATCAAAAACATTGTGTTGAAATTTGTCAATCAGGTTGTAGCCTGACATTTGTGGGGTGAATCTAGATTTGTGTCTTAGACCACTGTCAATGCTGGCAAATGTATTCAAATCTAGATCTAATGATACATCTTGTAATGTAGGAATATCATCACACTCACCTATTGATAACAGTAATTGTACGTCTTTGATGTCCCTAATTGAAGACATGGCCTCTGTATTAGTGTCACCATTTGCTGTACTGGGCAATTTATGTTTATCTTGGAAAAACTTAAATAGTTTTATTTTCCTCACAAATTTAAAGCAGCTGACATGTAAAGATGTAAAGTTAGGCAAAGCACTAGGACAGAAGCTCAATCCCTTGCTCAATACATTTATTTCATGATTGTTCAAAACATGGTTTGATAGATTGACAACATTCACGTTATCCATATATGTAGTATCTTTGATGCCGCTTAGTTCTTTTGATTGCGTGCACTTGACCTCGTTGTCACACCCAGTTTTTGTGGTCCGCCTGGACCTAGATTTTCCCCTTCTTGTCTTTTTTGGCCCATATCTCTTTTGTAAGCCTGTTTGTTCCCTTTCCTGAAGCGTTGTAATTCTAAAAAAAAGGGGTCAGATGTTATACCCTCCATACGTGTTTGC
This sequence comes from Triturus cristatus, assembly GCF_964204655.1. Lineage (NCBI taxonomy): Eukaryota > Metazoa > Chordata > Amphibia > Caudata > Salamandridae > Triturus > Triturus cristatus. The sequence goes on along the minus strand of NC_140590.1, from coordinate 953,064,331 downwards.
ATGTTAAGTGATTCACTACTGGTGGCACTACTGATACTAGATGTATCCGGAGTACTAGCTGTATCAGTTGACTGAGGAAGATGTTCCAAGGTAACTTTGTTTTTGTCAATTCCAATATTGTCACATTTTTTGGCAAAGGTATAAACTCTGCCATTTTTGTAGTCCCTTTCATCCCTCCTGATTTTCTGTAGTTTTTTATCCTTTAAGTATAGTTGGTGTTTATATAATTCCTCCTTAAGGATCACTAGGTTTTTTTCCATTACTTCTGGTAAATTAAGTTCATGGATTTCCTCTTCCAATTTAGTAATTTCTACCAAAATTTTACTCTGCTCAAGTTCAGCATCCTTGATAAGAATTTCCATCATGCCTACTGATGAGTTGAAAAGTAATTTTTAATACTAGTACTGACTATGGTCCTCATAGTCCACTTTCTATTGTCATTATTCTACTTATTTCTTATTTCACACACACTGGCGGGAACCCTCTAGCGTGAAGACGCCAACGACAGGATGAGGTGATCACACACATGGTTACGAGGTGAGCTTTCAGTTCCAGGAATACTGCGTATAGAGTTGTGGTTTGCTTTTAGACGTTCAATGTTGAAACAGTGAGAACGTTACGTTTCTTTATTCGAAAACAATTACATTTATGTTTTCGTTTGATTCAGCCTACTCATGTTTGGCCCGTTGTTTGTGCTACCCGGTTACACGGGTGCAGGCTTGAAACTCGCTAGCAACTTTATTTTACTATGGGAGTCTAACATATCTGGATTATGATTGTAAATGATCCTTCTATCATTAGAATCCAGATCGTCTATCAATTAGTATTTCATTTAAAACGACTGAGATACGTTATTATGGACTTAGTGGCTTTACTTATTTATGTCTAAACATGTTCGCCGTACATATTAGACAACCCCCAATAGAATATATTTTCTTGTCGTATTTTAACAGAGAGGACGGATACTGGTCCCAATACGCATTTTCTTTTGGACAATACTGAAATAGGAGCTTTATTACTTGGATTATTCGGCGTATTGGCATATGATCACCCGATGGAAATTATCACATTAGGTAAGATTTCCAACATATAACAAACAAGGACGATACTGATATAATGTAGTTACCTATGAAATATTTTATCAGTTCGGGTGCCGTGAACACACGGTGACCCTGACAGTCATAACATGTATATACATATGTCTACTTGCAGATTCTACTAAATAAGATCAACAATATCAGGAATTACCTATGGTACAATCCACATTTCGAACTATTTAAGGTGAGACTACGGTTCTCCCATTAGCACAATTGTCTTTCATACAATGGGGATCCACTCATTCGTTAACTCATTTCTCAATACTACTCACAGAAAGTTCTTCTATTATACTTTACTGGTATTACACTTTGTCATCTTTTACTCATCGGTCTGATCCTTTATTCCACCCAAGTACGGGGTTGTCTTCGGTGGTGGTATTCCTTGGATCTATTTCTTCCAGTCTTGCCCTTAACATGGGTTTCAGCACAATCTATTTTCTCTTCCCTTATTACTCATGGTTTGGTGCAGATTGCAATGTTTTTTTTTGCATACTTACGTATAGAATCAAACAGACTTTATGTTTTATTTTCTTCTTTGTATGTATGCAGCCTTGAGAAAGCCCTGTGGGCGAAACGCGCGTCGGCTGCGTTCTGAACATTGGATATCTACTTGGTTAATAATAAACAAATTCAACACAACAACCTTACCAAGACTGGACAATGATGTGCATCTTTCTATGAACTTTACAATCCATGGACAATACCCAAGGAATTGGTCGATTCAGGGTATCATTAGACTATGGTGGTGTGCTACGTTGCCTTTCTAGTTGACCTAACACAATGTCCATGACACATGCTGCCCTTTTATATTATATCTAACACTGGGCTCCACGGCGGGAAGAACCCCAAGTGAATGGATGAATTAGGTCTCTATATTACATGGGACACGGCAGTCACCTTATTAAGTGGTTGTACACTAGCGCCCGCACACATGCTAGAGTCCCCTTAGACATGCTTCGAACACAATGGGCGGCGGATATAGGGCGAGAGTTCACAGACAAAGAATGGGAAAATATGTTGGAATAACCACAGAAAATACCTTGCAACGCCAAGTTTAAGTTTATTCAATGTATGATTTTTCATAGAGCTTACTTGACCCGGGGTAAATTACAAAGAATATACCAGGCTACCGCCTATCACTGCCCCCGATGCAAATTACCAGCAGCAGACCTCCTACATATGCTATGGGCGTGCCCGAGCCTTGGGGAATTTTTGGCAGGGTGGTGAGCTCGTTAGAGAAAACTACTCATCTCTCAATAGGTGGGGTGTCATAGGAATGTTTACTAGGTATCCGTAAGCGCAGAAAGACCCACAAGGTTCAGTTACGCTTTCTGGACTTGGCACTCATATTGGCAAAGAGGTCTATTACTATGCGTTGGAAATCGATCAAGGCCCAACGGTGGGCATATGGCATAGTGAGCTGACCAGGTGGGCGGTGGTTGAAAGCCAGGCACTGCGTAGAGAGGAGGCCTGTGACCTGCGGAAAACCCCAATTTCTTTGGAATGGGACACAATGGTGGAAACCCACAAAAGTGCCAATCTTGATGATGTCCCCGACGGCCCACATACACAACAATAGACAGAAGTATGGAGTTCCCCGGCAGTCCTGGGTGGATAGGTCAAAACGTAATGGTATGATAAGTTAATACATTTTACTGCAATACGGGGTGAGAGGGATGAGCAACTAGGATTTTATATAATACAGTCAGAGCCTGGGGAGGGTGGCAGGGGGGATTTCCAACAAATTGTGGTGGGGGGTGTTTAAGGGTTATAGTTGAACAGTTTTTTACATGCGCATGCTTTATGACCTACCTGACGGAAGTCAAGATATGGGGAAAATTCGATGTCTCTTTTTGTTTGTAATGTGTGTTATCACATTCTCCAGCCATGAATACTGATGAACATACTACTTCTTGCATGGAGACCCTACAAGGCGACTTGTATACTTTAATGTGTCATGAAAGTATGGTATGTATATTATATGGACAATAGAAGACGAAAAAAGAAAAACACAAAGTTTGTTAAAAAAAAAAAAAAAAAAAAGAAGGATGTCATGGAAGCAATCTCAGGGGTCCGCACATCCCTGGAAGCGAGAATGGATACAATAACGTTGAAGGTGTCACTCAGAGCGGACCAAATAAAAATCAGCGAGAAGTTTAAACAAATGGAAATCACCCCCTCCAACCTACTCGACGACACATCTCAAATGCAACGTGACATCAAAAAGTTGCAGAACTTTGGAAAATTCGCTGAGGAGAAGCTTGATGACTATGAGGGACGCATTAGACGAAATAAGGTGTGTATAATTGGAGTGCCAGAGCGGGCGGAGGGGCAGGAAACTGACCTGTTCGTCGAAGATCTCATAACTAAGCACCTAAAGCCTAAGAACTTGTCCAAATTATTGGTGGTTGAAAGGGCTCAGAGTACCTGGGGGTCGTCCCTTAGCGCGGTTACTAAATTTTCATGATCAAGATGTCATCTTATAGCATGCCAGAGTGACCCCACCACTGAGATACGACAACGCAGAAGTCGCCTTCTTCCCTGACTTCACCCTCAAAGTGCAGATGCCAAGACGCTCATTTCTCACAATAAAGAAACAATTGAGAGACAAAGGATTCAAATACGCAATGCTGTTTCCAGCACGTCTCTGGGTGGAGGCAGACGGTAAAGCCTGGTTCTTCAATCAACCTGAAGAGGCGATGGACTGGCTGGAGGGCTGTGGGGGGCGAAGGAGCATAACGCAGACTGAAGGTAAAACCCTTCCCAACCAAGGAAGTGGCTGGATTGAGAAAGTAGGGTGCTCTTAATAGACACTAAAAATCTGGCAAGGTATAACCTGCAAGCGTGGTATATTATGTGGGTTGTTTGGTAACACCAGATAGAGTAGATTTATCGTTTAACAATACTACTATCACTCGGCCAAGGCAGAAACGGACTGCACCACAGGGGGGACCGAATAGGATCAACCAGATGAAGGGAGGGGAGTGGTGGAGTAGCTCACCCCATTCATGTCTACTTTTAGTTCCAAGTTGGGTGACAGGCACTCTGCATAGTTTTTTCATGGGCAGTTTTAAGCCCAATGTGCAGGGGAGCAGAGAGGGGATGGGGGGAAATTATACTCACAAGTTCAATCAGCATTGCCAACTCAGAGACAACGATGCATGCACCAAAATCACACCACCCATGATGAGCACACATTGGGACAGGAGCTTTAAGCTCCTGAGTGGGAACGTCAACAGTATGGGGGACAATCTGTGGTCCACCAATATATTAGGCGACAATCCCCAGATGTAGTGCTGCTTCAGGAGTCACACTTAGTGGGCAACACCTGTAAGGCATTAAATAGATGGGGTTACAATGTAGTAGCCCACTCTGGCTTCACCAAGTGCTCAAGAGGGTCTGGCATTCTGCTTAGGCCTTCCTTCCCACTCTCCAAACAACACACCTGAACAGACGAATTGGGACGATACACCGCAATCTCTGGACAGTGGGAGGGTCAAACGCCTACATTAACGACAGTATGTTCCACCGGGTCTACAGGGCCGTACCTTCAAAGATCTTGAGACGGCCATGCTCTTGTTCCCAGAAGGCTACATAAAAGTGGGGGGGAAACTTTAACTCGGTGCTTTTGGGCCCCATGGACCAGCATCCACCCAGGGATATTGGAACTGCACATAAATGGCTACCAAACATCCTAGACGCTTTGGGACTGATAGATGCATGGAGGACAGATCACCCAGAGAGAAAGCAATACACATTCCACTCAGATGCACACAGTAGTTTCTCCCGGCTAGACTACTTGCTGGTATCCGCATCCCAAATAGCAAATATACGCGAAATCAGACATATGGCCAGAGGAATCTCTGGACATTCCCCCGGTGTGGACCCAACTGGCCCTTGCTGGAACGCGCAAGGAAAGGTCAAAAGACCTAGCCCGACAAGAAGATGAACTCCACCGACTGGAGGAAGAGATGGAAGGGAACGACACCCAAGAGAACCTACAACTCCTAAAACTTAATAGAGAGGAGTATAAAGTCATCGCCATTGAAATGGCCAAGACCCTAGGCAGAGAAAAAGAGGGTAGAATATACAACCAGGGAGACAAGGCTGGAAAATTGATAGCCTGGCAGGATAAGAAGGCTAGTGCCGGAACGGACTAGTGATTCAGGTGAGAAAATAAACGAGCCGCAAGCAGTAGCTACCGAATTTGCAGATTACTATAGAAGGATATACCAAAGAAGCTCAGAATTGCCAGAAGAAGATTCACGGGCCCTCCTATCAGATATCAGCTTACTTGACGAGGAGTGGCACACATTAGACAGTGCCCTCACCAATGACGAAATTGCACAGGCAATAAGACCCCTATGACCTGGGAAAGCTCTGGGACCCAATGGCTTGCCCATACAGATTTACAAATTAAAACCAGACATGATAGCTCCGCGGCTACGAGCCATGCTAGAAGAAATCAGAGAACTAGGCAGACTCCCACTGGACCAGAGGGTAGCAACATTGGTAACCATCCATAAAGAAGGAAAGCCAAGGGATAAATGCTCATCCTACAGGCCAATCTCGCTGTTAAATGCAGTACCCAAAATATTGGCGAAACTACTGGCAAACCACCCGATACAGGTTATAACCAAATTGATACACCCCGACTAATCGGGCTTCATTCCCATCGTAACACTCCATTAAATTTGCGAAGGCTACATGGAGTTCTAGGTAGGCTAGATACGATACAGGAAGACGCGGTAGTGTTATCACTGGACGCCACGATGGCGTTTGATACCATTGAGTTGCCCTACATTTTTGCGGTCTTAGACAAGATGGGCTTCGGACCAGACTCATTGGTTGGGTGAGGCTGCTATACTCGGCCCCACTGACGCAAGTAGTGGTCAATAATAAAAAAAAATTACAAAAAAAGAATCGGAAACATTCGAGTTTGGCCGCGAGACCCGGCAGGGATGCCCGCTCTGGCCCCTGCTCTTTGCCATCTCACTGGAACCACTGGCAGCATGGATCCGCAGAGATCCAGTGATAAGGGGGCTAAAATTGCAGGAGGGATGGGAAGATCGCATCTCATTATACGCAGATGACATTTTACTATCCCTCGCCTCCCCCAGACAGTCGCTTCAAGTAGCACTTGACATCTTCACAAATGTTGGGAAATATTCAGGGTACACCATTAACTGGAGCAAGTCCCTGCTCTACGTACTGCACGGATACCCCCCTCTCCACCAGGGGGCTGTCCTATACAAGTAGCGAAGGTGGGATTTAGATATTTGGAAATCTTTGTCACCACAGACCCAAAGATTAGATACAAACGTAATCTTCTGCCCCCATTGCAGAGATTGAAGAGTGATGTAGCAAGTTGGAAGATGTTGCCCCTCTCATTTCTGGGACGAGCTGCGCTCTTCAAGACGATGTCGCTCCCGCGCTTCCAATATGCCCTGCAAAACTCCCCCGACCCGGTGCAGACAGGATACTTTGAAGGAAATAGAGGGCGTACAGAGGGAGCTACTGTGAGATGGCCGACTCCGAATAGCGCTGCACAAATTGGTGCTCAGTTGGTATGACGGGGGGATAGAGCTACCAGATATTAAAAGTACTATTGGGCCTCACACCTGGCAGCTATATATCACTGCACATACTGAGGAGGTGATGACCCTGGGTATAGAATTGACAAGTGGCTTCTCCCTGGCGGGAACTATAACAGAGCACCCCAAAGGTATACTCTAACCGGTCCGACCAACCACTCAGTCCAAGTATGGCACGCTGCGAATCGAAGCATGGGATGGGACCAGAGACTAACACTAGCCACTCCCTTATAGGAGTAAGAACAACTGGGCAACATGGGGGGGGCACAAAGGAGTTCAACAAATGGGACCTTACAGGGATCTCCAAAATTGGGGACATGTGGGTTAAGGGAGAGATAGTGACATTTGCTGTGCTCCAACGTGAACACGAACTAGCCGGTACTGAATACTTCAGATATCTTCAGATAAGGCATGCATTAAAGTCCAACCTACCACACGGCAAGAAATATTCTCCACTAGAAGGCAGATTGCTCGATAGCTACCTCCCAGAAAAAGCAATCTCTCGGACATACAAAAAGTTAGTGAATAACATGACAGACCCCCTTGGACTGATACGAGTGCGCTGGGAGAGAGACGGATTAGAACTAGATGATGAAGAATGGCAAGACACGGTGGCCGCCCCAAGGGAAGTCTAGATTGTGCCTAGTCCAACTAAACATTTTACACAGAGTCTATGTCACAGGGCCCAGACTAGTCCAAATGGGGAGAGGGACAGATGGAAGATGTAGAAGAAAATGTGGCGAGATGGGTACCTTTATACATGTAACATGGGAATGTAGGAGAATATGGGAATACTGGGAGAACATCCATGATTTCATGGGAGAGGTATTGGACACCGCGATTAGGACGGATGTGAAACGATGTCTGTTGAATGTGTGGGGGCCCACAGATCTGGCTAGTAAAGATAAACTATGCGTCACCCTGGGTGCAATGGTGGCAAAAAGAAATATGGCACAGCTGTGGATGGCAGAGACGCTGCAGAAAATTGAGGCCTGGAAAGCGGACATGGACTGGTGCATGATCAGAGAGAAAACGGTGTACATTGTACGGGGTTGTCCCAGAAAATGGTCAGCTATATGGGACAATTGGAACGAATACAGGGGGAATATATGTGCTCCCCTTAATCTCCCCCCCCCAGACAAACCGTTGACGCCATAAATTTAGTAACAAAACAACCTCCATGAAAGTGCTGTATAATGTGATGTTGTAACATTATCGTCTCCATAATGCAAAATGTCTAAATATAATGTAGAAATTGGTACAGTTAATAGAAAGATATTTAAAAAATAAAAGAAAAGAGCTTCCTGTCCCCAGTAGAGAGGAAAAAGACAAGAGGGTGGAAAAGCTGGTCCCTTTTACAGACCTTCCAACTCACATGAAATATTAATTGCAAGAAGCATTATCTGAATGATTCAGGACACCTTGAGTAGTATCTCTAAATTGCATATAGCAGTGGTTCTTAACCTGTGGTCTGAGGACCCCCGGGGGTTTGGAAGGCTTACACAGGGGGCCTACAACTGTTTTACAAATTCAAAAAATAATCAAAAGAAGCTCATTATAATTAATAAAGTATATAGAAATAAAGAAAAGAACAATTAACAAAAAAAGAAAAGAAAAATAGGGAAGAAAAGATCAAGGAGACACCACAAAAGGATCTGTCACCACTCATGCAGGAGACAATATACAATCCAAAAACTGGAACTTAGATAAATCTAATACAGCAAAAAGTGACTAGTAAGTGTATGTTCTTATTGGTGATATTGGTCAGTCCTGTTATGAGATAATATTTCTAATGATAACCTTAATAATCATGTACTTGAGCAAGATGAAATAAACCTATCAAGCAAAGATCTTGGTTTACGCTCCACGAGATTTGGCACATTTTCAAGACCCATACAGACCTCTTCAAATTTGTACATAAAATTAAATGTCTGAAATTTTCAGGACAAACATCTGTACTATCCAACCCCCACTATAGATCTCTGTGCTAGATCTATCCGGGACATAATGGACATAAAATCCTGATCTCGACTGAAGACCCAGATGTGGTCACCTTCAGTCAAGGAGCTACTTTAGAAACAAGAAATTCCTAACACCCTAAACCTAGATAGTGTCCTTAGGCCAAATTTGATCTTGAATCCTCTTGGAGCAATAGGTTCAAATCTCTTCCTTAACAAAAATGATAAGGTCATCTAGGAAGTAGGTGAGGGAGAAATATAGGAATCATGGATCAAAAGGACTACATCAGAGAGATGGAGGGACAAATATCAGAAAACAAAGCCCAGATAAGACAGGAACAAACCCCCATTCCAGCAATACCGAAATGTATGGATACTACACCGTGAAACTTGCACAAACATTGTCTGATCACAAACTTAGAATTTAGGTATCTTTCAAAAACATGTCCAGCATCACTGTCCATATAGGTCTTACTCAAGATACAAAAACCAGAAAGTTCCCTATTGGTCAGACCAATAATTGCGGTTATAAATGTACCTATAGAATATATGCCCTAGTACGTATATGCCCTAGTACGTAGACGTGTTTCTCCAACCGTTGGCACAAAATTACCATCACACAAACTGGACACAATTTTCGTTAAATAAAATTAATGGCATACAGCATGCATAGCAATTGACCTTTGTAACACTTAGGGCCCAATTCCGATCTCGCTCGGAAGGGCTCCGGACGGAAAAAGCACGAGCCGTACGCGCGTTTTCCGACCGACTCGTACAGCTGTACGTACGAGCAAGTACGATGCGAGAAACGTGAATTCGCCGACCGAATCGTTTCAAGGTCCGAACCGATCCGTACGTCTCGTCCGTAAGCAATCCATGCTGTGCAATGGAGGCGATTTCCAACCGAGCCAGTACGATGCATGATTCGGACAGCGGATCGAGTCTGGGCATCCGAAACGTAAACGCTCCGGGAAGCGGACTTAAGGGGTCCGCGCCGGACCCCCCTTCACCCGTAGACTTACGAGTCGATCACAGGACCCTTGGGTCCCCCCTACACATGCATGTACGATGCGGGTGGCACAGACACGTCCCCACTACAGGGGGCGCCCTTGTGCGCAACATACCTTTTTCATCAATGTGAGCCTATGTACGCGTCGTACAACAGGCTGCCATTGACTTTAATGGGGCTCCGAGCGACCCATGTCCGTCAGCGCTTGTTCGCATCGTACTCTGAGCCCCAGAGTATGAGTCGGTCGGAAAGCCCTCCAGATCAGAGTCGGACAGAGCCTTCTCCCAGCAAGATCGGAATCGGCTCCTAAATGTTACAACGGTCACTATACAACTGTATCCTCAAGGACAAAGGGCCCTCTGCAATTAACTATTTTCTTTCAAACCGAGATGCCAACCTATACGAACACATAACTATCCTGGTCAGCAAAATGTCCCTGGTTCTGGATACTAATGTATTCATACATAATCAAAGGTAGTAACACAAGACACAGGGAGTCGATGGACTCACGATTTTAACCATAATATGCTAATTTTCACGCTGGGTGGCTCGAAGTGATCCATCTGTGGTAAAAAGCCCAGGGGAATTCACAGAACATTTATTAGAGTGGGGATACTTGATTGACACACATATTTATGCTATGGACAGGACATTTTAGTTAGTTGAAGGGGTTCTTTGATCATCTCTAAAACACATAAGATTACCCACAACTATAGCAAGTCCAGAACCGAATTTTTGGACATAAATCTCACCGACATGAGATAAGAAAAACTTCTAGGCTCTATTGCAAACCTAAGGCATGCAACATAATCCTACATACAAGTACTGCACATCCCCAATCACAAACAACATCCATATCTTTGGAAGAGATGACAGGGCTACGTAGAAATTGTAGTGATGTTGTGCTTATGACAGAATTGGGAAAATTAGAAGAAAGATTCTTATATCAGGGTTACCCACCCACAATTTTTTTTAAATGCCACAGAATTTGCAAGACCAAAAAGCAAACTCTCTTGAGAGAAAAGTCCTGTAAACCTACCAGCCTCAAGTTTCCTGCACATATAACTCAATATAGTGCTCAAAGTAATAAAAGATATGAAATTCTGATGAAACATTGGCGCATTTTGAGTTGTGACTATATATCACAGTTTCACCAATCCTAAAGGCAACACTACTATGCCAAATGATGAGGTAGATCTAAGGTGTGCTGTTATGCACTGGATACAACTATTACTTTACAATTCAATGGCAGCAAAACCAATAATATTGGTAACTTCATAAACTGCAATATTTGTTTTGCAACTTCTGTAATCACCGGCCACTGCTGTAAAATATGTGGGTTGCACCATAAGACCACTCAAGGAAAAACTAGAAGAGCTCACGAGAGCCATTTAAAATTTGGATCACAATTATCCCTTTGCCAAACATTACCACTCAGAAAATGTGCAATGTGAACAAATTTGTATTACATTTCATGCAATTGCTACCACCCCCAACTACCCAAAGGGGGGAAATAGATTGTTTAGCTTTTGCAAGTAAGAGGCTACCTAGATAATTAGACTAAGGTCAGTTGAACGAGCCTTAGCCATGATAGGTAACGACAAGTGTTTTTTATGGAGTAAAGATGTGCATCAGATGTAGACATTAGCAAATATGTTTTTCTACCATTCGTTCACGCTCATGGTCAAACTACACACTGTGCCCATTTTTTTTATGTGTGAGTGTATCTCACTGTGACCACTTGATTATGTTCTCATTTATATTAGACCTCATGTAACCAATGCAACTAGGCTCCAACATAATTTTGTATTAAACAAACATTTCAGCTTTGCTGCAATATGCGAATGCAGTAGTAAACTGTTATGTAGTATTGAAGATGATTAAATAGATACCGCGCATTGTTGTGAATAGTTTTGCAGCACAAATATGGATTCCACTTCGTAAGCTATATTGTGTAATTAAGAGAGAAATATTGGTAATGCTATAACTCTGTGTTAATAATATATAGAAATATACTAGGATATAATTGAGACATTCATTACACGCATCAGGGGTGAGCTGCATCGACCTCTTGTAAAATACCCTAATCTAACATTTTTTCTATGCGAAGTATCACTCCCTCTTCTGCTTCTCATGAAAACTTATATTGTCGAATTGTAGGATAAACGGCACTTGGTTTGATCTGAATTTTAACTGGTTTCACACTCTTCAGTAATCACATTTCTTTACCTGTGAAATGTCCTTCCTATTCTTTCACAATGTGTCTTAAATCAAGAGATACGTCATCTATTGTAAGAACAGGAACTAAACTCTTGATTATTGTGATTTTATTTCAAATACTGATTATTTATTTCAGGCTTCAATTGCGACACCATGCAGTGAGCAACAGATCACACAATTCATCTAGCAAAGCAAGTCTCTGTTATGTAACTTAACAGGACTCGAATCACACAATATGCCCTTGCTCTCTCAGTCTCACTGCTAGGAGCTTGCCCTCTTTTTTAATAAGGTAGCAAATTTCCATCTTCATTTGTCCAAAAATCTCAAGGATGGAATACAGTCTCCTGATTCTGCTGTTAACTACACCTTAAACCACTCCCTACAGGACCAAAATGACTGCACTGAAAGTTTGGATCCAATCGTTAGTCTGAAATCGTTGCCTCCTTTGAATACTGCGACTTTTATGACAAATTAAGACAATTAAATACGGCTCTCCTCTGGATCCCTTACCACCCTCTAAGCTTTGTCTTGAGGACCTGGAGGTGCTACAGATGGTGATAAATCTTCGTAATGCTTCCTTACTAGAGGGTCATATGCCAAAAGAGTTGGATCAAACTATGGTTCTTACACTCTTAAAAAAAAAACTAGCAATGATCCAACTAATTGGTCAAACTTTTGACCAATTTCTCTGCTGCCTTGTTTTTCCAAAGTTTTGGAAAAACAGTGGATGCTCTGCTCACAACACATGTTAAGGCCCAAAATGTTATTCATCCCTCGCCGTCGGGCTTCAGGGCCAGGCACAGCACCGAATCTGCCCTTCTTGGAGTCACTGATCTTCTTAGATGACTCATTGATGGGGGTGAAACTGCCACATTAATTTTACTAGATCTTAATGCAGCCTTTGAGACTGTGTTCAATTCCATCTTGTGGATAGACTGTCAACATTGGGTCTAGAACTAACAGCTTTTGCATGGCTAACTTCATTCCAGAAGAATCTGACTGAATCTTTTCGACCAATGGCAGATCAGAGATACAGATTTGACTTCCAGAGTCCCTCATGGCTCAGTGCTTAGCCCAATGTTATTTATTATCTATGTCCACTCTCTGGCAGATGTAGTGGAGAGTTGTGGTTTGACTTTATCCTCTTAAGCAGATGACACCCAAATAATTTTTTACTTTTAATTTGCACAGGATCGTGGACTGTCCAATGTTAACCTGTGCTTGAGGCGAATCTCTATTTGGATGAACAACAACTCCCTTAAACTCAAGGGCAATAAAATGGAGGTCATTATCCTGGGTAGGAGTCCACAACTCTGGGGCCCACAACAATGGCCTGATTCTCTAGGCACCCTCCCGGACTTATCCCCCAAGGTTAAGAACTTACGCTCTGTTGTGGATGAGCATCTTTCTATGAAGCCTCAGGTGATCAAAGTTACCTCCACCTGCTTTGTGGTGCTCAAGTGGGAGAAAAAGATAATCTGGATGATTTCCCACTCAGCCCAAAGGATAGTAATTCAAACCCAAATCTTATCTAAACTTTATTATGGTAATGTCATTTACTTGGGTATAGATCAGGCATCCATACGCCGTTTGTAGATGGTTCAAAACCCCGCTGCTAGACTGTTGTTTTGGCTCTCAAAGCATGCTTCGGTTTCACACTTATTTCAAGAGCTTCACTGGCTTTCTGTTACGAAGTGTAGTCAATTCAAGGCTCTATGCTACATGTTCAAGGCTAGAGCCGGGTTAGGCTCACGCTGTATTCAGGATCTGATGGTACCTTACCTGCCTCCATGTTTGCTGCGGTAGCTGAAACAGGCCTTATGTACTGTGCATAGGTTTCACTTGGATCATATGGGTGGTCGTTCTTTAGCAGTTCTAGGTCTGAAACTCTGGAACTCGCTTCCCGAGTCCCTATGGAAATGCATCTCTCTACTTGGTTGTTTTAAGCTGTAATCTGCATTTCTTCTCTTTTGTTCAGCACCGGGAAACCCTTTTGGGGTCGCTGTTGGGTAGCTGTTTACAAAACTTATGAATAAATATGATTTGGAGGTAATTTTCCAAACTCTATTTTAACTGGTATTTGTGCTGAAACTATACTGGTAATTTGTTTATTTCTTATCCTTACAACTCAGACGTTTCCCCCCCCCAAGAGGGGTAGGTTTGGGACCTCCATGGAACGAAACGTGGAGCAGGTAGCACCAGCATCAATTAGAAATGATACCGAGTGGTCATTCACCTGACCTTCTATATATGGACCACTCTGGTCTACCTCCAGGACTACATCAAGCATGCACTCCTCCTCCCTTCTTAGGCACCATCATTGGGAATGTGTCACAAACTGGTGAAAATGGGTCAACACTGGAGCTATAGGCACAGGTACAAAATCATTTTAAATCCAATCTGGGTTTTGTCCACATTCACGCTTCCAGTGACCAGTTTTCCAGCAGTTAATACAAGCATTGTTCTTCTTTAATAAATTGACATTCACATTTATTGCGGAATTATTCGCAACCTTCTACCCCTATCTGGGGCTTACACCAACACATCGCTTCTCGTTCCAACTTCTTGCATTCCTTACACTCCAAAACTTGAATCTGCACTCACACCAGTAATTGTAGACAACACAAAAGCTGTACCTGAATTTGTCACCTGATTTTTACTACCGCTCTGAATATTTTTCATCTGTGCAATAATCAACTTCTCCTTATTATTTTTCTGCTTCACATGAAAACTGTCACTACAGAATTTAGCATAAAGCATCATAGTTTTGTGCAAATCAATGTCAAATTCTTCTGCTAAATCTTTAACCTTATTGTGTAATTAATTTTCTCATCCTGCTGCTTCAATTAAATATCTCAATTAATCTGAGTTATAGACAAGCAATCTTCTTATATCAATTGTACTGTTCAAAGTCTCCCCAAATTCAAAATTAGCGAAAATAAATTTCCCCATTTACAGGTAATGTAGTTACTACAGCTTCAACAAAAGAAATCATTGTGTCCACAGCAGTTGCAGTTCCACTAGGACCAGGTAAAGCTGGCAATTAACTCTCAGGCAAAGCACTTCTAGTACCAGTACCAGATGCTGTTATTTCTGGTGTACTAATGCCTGGATCGCCCACACCCCTGTCAGTTGCTGGCAATCTCTGTAGCTCTGCACCATCAGTGTAAGGAGGTCTAGAATCTGTCAGTCAAAAAATAATCCTCCCAATCGGAGTGAATTTATCGATCTCTTTTTCCATTATCATTTTTGGAATCGCCAATTTTCTTTTGGTCTGCTTCATTAACTATGGCACGAGATGGCCTCATACTTTGCATTGCATCTTCTTTTCACCACTTTTCCTGTATACCCCACTTGGATTCTAACCACTGGTACATTGTATTTCTAAACTGCTTCATTTTATTTCTCTCCTTGTCTATGGCCACTCGATCCCATTCACTTGATGCTTCAAATTGTGTAGGGCTAGGTTGTGGCTTTCTCTCACACATTGCTTGACTAAAAAAATCATGCTTTCCAGCATTATAAGTACCCTCTAAAGGAAATTGCATGTCCTTGTCAATAAATGTGAACTCATGTCAGTTTTTTTTAACACATACGTGTAAAATAAAACGACTTCCGTCATCATCTTGAATGCAGGAGAACATTCTGGCGGAATCTTCTCACCTTCCATAACAGATATATTAGGATATTTAGGCTTTTTCAATAATGAACCCATATTCTCACTCACACTAATTCCAAAAACTCGCAAAATAAACGATCAACCAATCCCAACGTGACTATGGCAACAGTCAACCTATCACAGCACGACTTAAAGCGGCAACCACCCAATGACAGAGCGACGTGTGATAACACCTCACTAATTCAACAAACACTGTCTGTGCAACATAAATAAGAAGGAAACTAGATATTAAAGAAAATGATCTCACAATCAATAAAAACAGAGCCAGTTCCTTTGCGGCCCTTCTCAATCACAAATTCATAATACGGCAGATTCCCATCCAAAAATAGTCCAATACTGATTAGAGTGTTTACTTCTGTGCACTAAAGAATAAACAAGCACTAATCAAAGTTAAACACACTCAACCGAGAGGTTCGGATAATACAGAAATCAAGATAGAAAACGTATATGTCTCTATGCAGTGCCTCACACAACATACTACCCTGCGGAGTCTTTCAACAATATATCTCGAGATACTGGACTACGACAAATCAGATTACCTTAATCAATAATGAACATAAATATTGAATAGCTTCTTTGACTCATATACAATCCAAGCCTAAAAATATTAAAGCAAATTCATCCATTTTAACGCACAGATATGACAACATCATAATCAGCGATGAGACCACCTAATGAACTACAAATTAACAATGCATACCCAAACATTTCACATGCAGTGTCATTTATGATTAACGCAAATCTGCACTTTTAAGCAAAAAACCCCATAGTGAATTAGCAACGTGCCAAAATCACTCTCAACCACACAGTGTTCATTCCACACTACTAATACTCATAGGGCCACATGTATTAAGCATTTTTGCATTCGGAATTGGCCGATTGATCCATTTCTGACCGCAAAAATGCTTTTAGATATGTATGAAACACAAATAGCGATTCGGTAACATGTTACCGATTAACCATTTGTGCTTGCGATTCGGTATTTGGGAGGAGTGTGTTTAGGACGTCCCTTCCAAATAGCAAATTTGAATGGGAAGTATGAACGTTTTACAACGGAATTAACAGTCACAATATGGTCGCAAAACATTCATATTTTACTGACTCTTTGTGTTTAAAACTTTTTATTGAAACAAAACAAACCATGGGGGAGGGGGATAGGAGGCAGGATACATGGAATACAGTCAAAGAAGAGGGGATGTATCTCCAGAGGGTTGGCAATAGGTGGCGCGGTGGCTCAGAGGGAAGAACACAGTGACTGAACGCTAGAATTGCAAGCTGTGGAATCCCACGCGCGTATCCGAGACCCCAAAGCTGAGCAAGAGCATCCCCCCCCATCAACACCTCAACAGAACACCATCCCCCCCCCCCATCCCCCATCCTCCCATTAACAAAACAA
Source organism: Triturus cristatus (assembly GCF_964204655.1). Classification (NCBI taxonomy): domain Eukaryota; kingdom Metazoa; phylum Chordata; class Amphibia; order Caudata; family Salamandridae; genus Triturus; species Triturus cristatus. Next base: position 953,047,378 of record NC_140590.1, on the reverse strand, counting down.
CAACCCTCCCCCCTCCCCCCCGTCCTATGGTCCCGCATCAAAGCAGCCCTAGCCAGGAGCCCCGCACTCCCCCCCCCTCCCCGGGGGTCCCCATCTCACATGTAAGCTAGTCCGCCGGGGTCACCGGCGGCCTCAGCCTGAGAAGCCTAAGGTACCTCGGGCAGGTGAGCTCCCGGAATTCAGTGGACAGCAGCGCTAGAAGGGGTTGCCATAGCTCTTCAAATTGGTCTACCTCCCCCGCAACCGTAAGCGACAGCTTCTCCATCCCCAGCACGTGCCAGAGCCTATGCAACCAACCGGTGATGGAGGGGACGGTGGATGTGCGCCAGTGGACCAGAATGTTCTGAACCGCAGACCCCAGCGCTATTGCAATCTGCCTACCCCTGCGGGACTTCAGTGGGTACATTAGGGCATTGGGGAGGCCCAGCAGGACATACGCCGGGAGACGCGGCAGCTCTATCCCAAAGTGCTCATCCACCTCGTCCAAGACTTCTTTCCAGTAGGCGGTCAGCACTGGGCAATCCCATAGAATGTGTGTAAGGGTACCTTCCTGCCCGCAGCTCCGCCAGCACCCCTTGTCAGTGTGTTTATGCATTTCATACAGTCTCTCCGGGGTGTAGTACCAGTATGTGGACACCTTAGTGAATGTCTCCGTAAGGCCCGTGTGGTATGCAGAGTGCCGAGCCCGATACGCAATTTGGTCCCATTCCTTGTGGCTGAGTGTCCTACCCAATTCCCTGTGCCAACGCTCCCTCCCCGGGTTGTAGTAGTGAAACGGCGGGGGTTGTAGGTGTTTATACAGATCAGTGATCAGTTTAGCGTCGGAGGTCCGAGTAGCCAACCACCGCTCGTACGGTGTAATTGGACGGGCAGCGGTGGCACGCACCTGAGGCTGGAGGGCCCAATGCCGAACTTGCATGTAGCGCAGTCTGTCCAGCTCCGTCAGGCCGAACTCCTGGCGGAGTTGCTGAAAAGGAACCACGCCCTCCGGACCATAGATCTGGAAGAGTGCCCTGCAGCCCGCCCGTACCCAGTGGGAGAAAACCCCCGGCTCCATCCCCGGGGAGAAGTCCGGGTTGCCCGCAATGGGCGAGAGCGGCGAGGGGAAGGTGGTGAGGCCCCGGGTTTCGCAGACCGCGTCCCACACACGCAGGGGGACCCGCGTAACAAAGGAGGCGTAAAGATTAGGGGGCGGTGCGTGCGGCGCAAGAATGGGACCTCTTGTAAGGTGCGGCCCGCCACTGCCTGGTCTTGAAAAAGCCAATGTTTGTCGGACTCCCACCTGCTCCACTCCACCAGATAGCGAAGCTGTGCCGCCTGAAAGTACTTACGGAGGTCCGGAATGCCGAGGCCCCCCGCTTCCGGAGCGAGCGTGGAGAGGACCCTCTTCATGCGTGGCCTGCGGCCCTGCCAGACAAAGCGGGAGATGTCAGCCTGCATTTGTCGGATCCAGCCCACCGGGGGCTGGAGCGGAAGGGCTCGGAAAAGATATAGTATCTGGGGCAGCACCGTCATTTTGACCGCCGCGATTCTCCCCAGCCAGGACAGCAGGCCTTTGTTCCATCGGCCAAGCTCGTCCTTGATCTTCCTGCTGAGGGAGGCATAATTGGCCGTAACCATCTCCGATAATGTAGGCGCCAGCAAAATCCCCAGATACGGCACCGTGGACGAGGACCACTGCATGGGGAAGAGCCGTTGAAGATCCCTCCTGGTGTCCGCAGCCAGGGACACGTCTAATGCCATCGACTTGCTCATATTCATTTTGAAGCCGGCCACCCCCGCAAAGGCGTCCAACTCTCGGAGGCAAGCAGGTAGCGACCTCCTAGGGTCATCCAGAGTCAGCAGGACATCATCCGCGTAGAGACTCACGGTGTGGACGTACCGGCCCATCCGGACCCCGACAGCATCCGGATTATTACGGATCCTCTGAGCAAACGGCTCCATGTAGAGGGCAAACAGGAGCGGCGAGAGAGGGCAGCCCTGCCGCGTGCCGCGCTCGATGGCGAAGCCACCAGAGCTACACCCGTTTACCCGCACCGACGCTGAAGGATGCTTATAGCAATTAAATACCATGGTGCGGAACTTATCGCCGATTCCCAGTTTTGTGAGGACCCGCTCAAGATACGGCCAGTGAACTCTGTCGAAGGCCTTCTCCGCATCAACGGACAACAACATCCGCTCCCCCGAGATCCTTGAGGCCTTCTCCAGAACATGCACCACTCTCTTGGTGTTGTCAACCGTCTGTCTACCGGGCACAAAACCAGCCTGGTCCGCCTCCACCAAATCGGGGAGGTGTGGACCCAGCCTGGATGCGAGAATCCCCGTGTACAACTTGAGGTCGACATTTAGGAGCGAGATGGGCCGGTACGAGCCGCAGAGGGCCCGATCCTTCCCAGGCTTCGGGATTACCGCGACCGTCGCCCTCAGGAGATCCGGAGGGATGGCTCCCGGTTCGGAGAAGGAGTTAAACAGCCGCGTAAGGACAGGGGCCACGGTCGTGCAAAAAGTCTTGTAGAAGAGCGACGTGTACCCGTCCGGGCCCGGGGCCTTGCCATGTTTCAGCCGCGCGATAGCCGAAATCACCTCCTCCACATGGATGTCCCGCTCCAGGTGGTCAGCCTGAGCCGGGTCCAGTACCGGGAGGGTCACCGACTCCAGATAGCTATCGGCATCCCGTGGCGGGGAGGGCTCCTCAGCATATAGCGCCTCGTAGAAGCCGCGGAAAGTCTCCGCTACCTCCGCGTCCCCGGAGACAACCCCCCCGTCCGCACCCACCAGTTCTTTCACCACGCTGCGCTGTTGCGCGACCCGGAGCCGGTGTGCTAGGAGCTTGCCACATCTGTCCCCCCCAGTGTAGTAGGCATGTTTCAAGCGTAAGGCGGCGTACTCCGCCCTATCAAGATCCAGAGCCGAGAGGAGCTTCCTCGCTGCCTGCAACTGCCTCCATACCCTCGGCGCTCCCGTACGGCGGTGGACCTGCTCAAGCTCCCGGACTTGAGCTGTCAACTCATCCCTCTTCAGTTGCCGCTCCTTATTCTCGGCTGCAGAGATAGAGATGAATTCCCCCCGTAAGACGGCCTTCAGTGCCGCCCATTGTGTCGCCTGCGAAGTGTCAGTGTTGCTGTTGTGAGTGAGATAGTCCCGTATGACCTCCCCGACGCGTTGTACCACCGATTTTTTGTGTAGAAGTGTGTCCCGGAGGCGCCACGCCCCCCGAGAGGGGGAGGCCGCCGGCCACCGGAAAACGCCGGTGACTGGAGAGTGGTCAGACAGGGACAGGACCCCGATGTCCGCCGCCGTGGCAGCGGCACGCATCGGTCCACTCACCAGGAGGTAGTCCAGCCGTGAGTAGGTGCGGTGTGCGTGCGAGAAGAAAGAGTAGTCCCTATCCGTGGGGTGCAGGGAGCGCCAGAGATCATGCAAGTCCATTTCCGCAATCCGGGCCCTCCCATCCTGGGACAGCTCCCCCGTCTGCGGGAAGCGCTGGGCCGATCTGTCCATCCCAGAGTCAAAGACAATGTTGAGGTCTCCGCCCAAGATAATGTGTCGGTCTGGGGAAGCAGTGACATCCACCAGCGCGGAATCTAGGAAGCGCTCCTGATGCTCGTTTGGGCTATAAACGGAGCCAACTGTAAATGCTATGCCTCCCAGGCGCATGCGATACGCAAGGAGCCTCCCCTTCTGTTCAGCACACTTATGCAACACCTCCCCCCGAAAGGAGCTCGCTAGGAGAATGGCCACCCCCGCTGTCTTGTTCGCTGCCGAGGAAAAGAACTGGGTGGGGAACTTAGCTGATCGCATCCTATGGCAGTCTCGGGGCAATAAGTGTGTCTCCTGCAAAAGGCAAATGTCCGCCTGCGTCCCCTCCAGCAACGACAGGATCGCTCTGCGCTTCACCGGGTTATTCAGACCCTGAACATTAAGGGTCACTACCTTTAGGCCCGGCATTCCTCACAGGGATCGGGAGCGCCATGCAATGGGTAGGGAATCAGCGGGCGGGGCGCGCGGGGCCGCAGCGCGGGACAAGCCAAAACAAAACGGGCATAGACAACATCGGACGGGACCTTCCCAACCCCAAAACAACCCCCTCCCCCACCCAAAACCCACCCTCGGCAACTAGCCATCCCCAAACTCAAACACCCCATAGTCTCAGTCAAGCCCCAAAGGGCAAGTCCGTAGAGAAGAGCAAAGTGGACGTCCGGCCACTCACCTCCCCCCGCTCCCCCCAACCCCCCCGCCCCGTGCCAAGCATGTTAAGAAGCTAAAGACATCTCCCCCCGGAGTGCGTGTTAGGCCGTCAAGGCCACGCTAGAGGAGCCGGTTGAGTCCCCGGCCGCCGCCCTCAGGGCGTCAGCCCTGTCCGCCCTAATGGTAGGGGAGTCCGGGCGCCCTGCACTGGTCGCTGAGCGCCGCCTCGTTGACCTCCGCCGATTCCGTCCCTCCGAGGACCTCCACGACGGCGTAGCTCCCTCCTCCTCCGCTGCCGTGAGCCCCAGGACACCACAAACGTCTTGCAAGGAGCGTAGCTGGTGTAATACTCCGTTCCACCGAAAAATCAGGCGGAAGGGGTGACCCCAAGAGTACGGCGTCTCATGCTCGCGCAAAAAGTCAGTGGCAATCCTAAAGGACCTGCGTTTCTGCAGAGTGATGGCGGAGAGATCCTGGTAAAGCGCCACTGGCCGATCCCGAAAGGTCAGGGGCTGTTTCCTGCGGGCTTCAGCCATAATACGCTCCTTTAGTGAAAAGTCGGGCAGGAAGGCCAGAATGTCCGGCGGGGGTGCCGATGGCTGGCGCTGACGGCCAACCCTATGCGCCCTGTCGATGCTGATGGGAAAGTCCGTAGCCTCCCCCAGGATCTCTCGGAACAGGGCCCGCAGGTAGCCCCCCAGATCGGACCCCTCATCCGCAGTCGGCACGCCCCGCACTCGGATGTTGTTCCTCCGAGATCTGTTCTCAAGGTCCTCAGAGTGGGCCTGGAGCTCCACACACTGTTCCCGGAGGCGAAGAACGTCCTGCTGGAGATGGACTATCTCCTCCGCTCGCTGTTGGCCCTCCGTCTCCGCCGCTTCCACACGCTCACCTAGGCCCTCCACCTCTCTGCGCACTTCTCGGACCTCGCTGGCCACCTCCCGCTTCAGTGTCTGAAAGTCCTCCCTGAGGGAGCTAAACAGTTCCTCCATAAAGGCCCTCGTGACGGGTGGCTCCCCTCCAGTCACATCTGCCGGAGCCCGGGAGGGCCCCGGTGAGGGCTGTGCCCTGTCCCGCAAGTGCTGGGCCCTGCCAAGCATGTCCGGTAGAGTACGGTCCCCTTTCTTCGGGCCTCCTTTTCCAGACATCGCCAGCTCCGCAGTCGGGCACTGGTCCAAGTGCCCCAGGGAAGCTCAGCCGCCGGCTAGCACTCGGCCCGGGTATCCCCCACAAGTGAGGTCGCTGCGTCACAGGTGACAAAATGGCGGCCTAGTCCGGTCACCGGCAGCCGCAAGAGCTAGCGGGAGACAACCAAGGAGGCCGCAGCGGAGGGGTCCCAACAGCTCATCCCTCCGGTAGGCAGCCCAGCAATAGCGGGAGGTCGCCCGCCGCCAGCAGCCAGGACTTCAGCGGAAACCGCCACCACTGCTCCTTCGGGGACAAAATGGCGGCCGGTCGGAGCAAGCCAAAACGACTAGGCCCGGCGACACCTCTGGGGCCCCGAGGCACCCCGCAGTAAAATAGGTACCACCCCCGGCTCCCGATTGTCACGCACAGGGGGCCAGATGGTCCGACCCCATCAGAGAGTCCGCCGTACCTCGGCTAGGGGTCAGGGCTTCCGCAGTGCAAGGTGTCGCCATCACCAGCCCGAGTGCCGGGGCACCCGTCCTAAGCCGTCCACACCGTTGGGCCCCTTCCTGCCAGGCTCCTTCAGTCACCGTCAAGCGGCGGGCCAGATCCCCTCCAAACCGCAACTTTCAGCACCAGGCCCAACCGAGGCGCCCGGACAGCTCTTCAATACGCTCCGCCCCTCGGGCTCGCCGCCGTCGTCCCTTGATCTCGGGCGAACTTTTGGGGGGGTTCCCCCGGGGCGATCCGGACAAAAACAGCACCGGTGCATGCCCCTGATGTTCCGCCACGCTCCTCTCCCGCGCTGAGCCTCAGCGGGGGGAGAGAAGCATAAGAAAAGGGCTTTAGCTTGGCCGGGCCGGAGGAGCTACGGGAGGAAGCGTCCGCTCACCCCGCCATCTTGGCCACGCCCCCTTTACTGACTCTTTGAAGGAGGTGGCATCTCATTCGCAAATGGGAAGGAGTCCCGGGGGCCCCTTCTCCTTTGAGAATGGAATACCATTTTTTTTAGGCGCAGGCAGCGGTCCCACAGACCACTGCCTACTCTTAAAAAATGAAACTGCTAAGTTTCATTTTTTTCTTTTTAAATGCATCCCGTTTTCCTTTAAGGAAAACAGGCTACATTTTTTTTTTTTTTTTAAAAGACTGCTTTATTTGAAAGCAATCACAGACATGCTGGTCTGCTGACATCAGCAGGCCACCATCCCTGTGATGGTGTAAATTCCTAATGGGCTGCAAATTGCGACCCACCTCATTAATATGCATGAGTTAGGTCTATTTGCGACCCATTAGGAATCGCTAATGAAACTCAAAGGAGTTTCATACATTAGGAATAGCAATTACCAAATTGCAATTCGGAGAAAATCACAATTAGGTAATCGCTACTTGAAATAATGTACATGTGGCCCAAAATTCTTTTGCTTAGGACCAGCCCTGGAACGCGTCAAATAATCAAAATTACAGACTCTCAAGTGCCTAGACAAAATCCAGTTTAAGGACTAAAATTATCTCGGAAAAAATATTTTTTTCTTAGCTCTTTATTTGACTTTTGACACCAAAACTATGGGCATGATAACCCTCCTGATTTCTAAAAGTCCCATGGGCCTGCAGAAACTCCTTGATCGATTCTCCATGTTCTGTGAAGCCAGAGGCTTGGTTATCAACACATCTAAAACCAAGCTAATGGCTTTGGCTCCACCAAAAAGCTTCAGGAATAAAATCAAGCTGAACGACTGCCCTTTAGAGCTTGTGGAGGCATTTGACTATCTAGGGGTAAGGGTGAATAATAAAAGTGGCCTCTCCATTTGACAAAAATGCTTCTAAATCACAAACGGATTTCAGGGCCCATAGCCAGGTACCAGAGACTTTCCTATAGGCATACCGTAGCTCCAGCTATTAAAGTATATGAGGGCAAGGCCCTGCCTGGGTGCCTCTACGGGGCGGAACAGTGGGGGTTCGAAAATCTTTCCGAGCTAGTAAGATCTGAGAATAAATTCTACAGAGATTTAGTCTCGCTCCCTTCGTCTACCCCCTTAGTCCCGCTCCGCTATGACCTTGGGAGACACCCAATAAATGAAGTGGCGAGGCTGCGCCCCCTGCTGTATTGGATCCGGCTCAGGAGGTCTCCTGACTTAAGCCATTATGCCTCTTGCCTAACTGAACTGTTAAATCTCGGTGCAGGTCATAAAGTAGGCTGGGTGTCCAACCTGAAAAAACTAGTGGTTGCAATTGGTTTAGATCAGGCATGGGAGAGTCAGACGCCCCCGCCTAGACATCTAGTAAAAAAGCTCTACTGGGACTGGATTTCTGCTACTGTTAACAAGAATCAGAACGGCATCTTGTCTGAGAGATTTCTGGATGCTAAGCATGTCCCCAGACTGGAACCCTTCCTGGACCTTATTGAGACCCCGGGGGACAGGGTTCTCTACCTAAAATTTAGGTATGGCACACTTCCTCTCCGTGATTTCCAAAGAGGCTGGAATGGCCAGACGGAAAATGATACGGGCTGCCCGGGCTGTGCTTCCCCCACGGAATCCATCGCACATTTTATGTTTGCATGCAGGGCTTATAGTCAAGTGATTGTCAAGGTGGCTAAAACCAGTCTGCAATAACCTGGGCTGTTCATCCCACAGGGTGGCTCTACGTATTTTAACATACGAGACATTAATTTCGAGCGTAACCTGTGGCACAGCAAAGTTTCTTGGAAACGCATGGAGGAGAAGACAAAAGCTTATCAAAATGAAACAATAGATAAACAAGTTTGCTGTGATCTAAATTCATCTCATTTTATTTGATGTGGTTGGGTTCTAATGTATTGCAATTCGACTTATGTATTACTTTATTATGTATGTTACATCTCTCACCGAATGTATAGTATGGCTACAATGGGGAAAGTGGTCATTAGTTCACTATACTGTACAAACCATGTAATCAATTAAGTGCTTTTTCTTAATCTGTTTTATACTATTATGATGTTTCTTCACATCGAATAAAGTTAAAGTTATTCAGATATCCCTTAGATAATCTAGAAGAGAAGAGTAGCGCCAAATTTTGGGGTTGAGGGACAGTGTTGATAGCAAGAACTATATGGCGATATGCCCATAGAGACAAGATTCAAAACAATTTCAAATACCATCAATAAGAAACTAATGACTCAAAAAGGGAGTTTGGGATGGGTAACTGGGGAAAACCATACAGGTTTTTAAGATTTAAAGCCCAATACAGAAAAAATAGAAAAATACAAATATAGCAACAATCATAATAAATCAATAGAGGTACATAGAAACCAATTACCATAAAGGCTCTCAAATACAGAAATGATGCAATAAGGCAAAAATCTATAAAATAATCTAAGTCTCAAATGTACAGCAAATCAACAGGAAAATCGGGCAGCATTCCTAGAGGCCATTTTCAGCATATGGAATCTGCAAAGTCAGCATGGTTTGAGTATTTTTATAAAAAATCAAACGTCCTATTTCTAAAACATCACATAACCCCACCAACTTACTGCTAACCCACTACATGAATATTGATTTCCTCCCTCAAGTCCAACTGTCATTCAGAAATTTCAAAACAAACTAGTTACATGAACAGAAAACAATTGTGAATCAATTCAAAGAGTATGCTAGCAGGAATAGCTTTGGAAAGTAGCAAAAGGCTTTTACAACAAGTTCTTGAAGCACAATAGGTCATACAAAATAACAGTGCACATCTTGGTGTGTGAGATATTAAGCGAGAAATATAAACACACAATGAACATCTTATTACAGCGGCCATTTTAAAAAATGATGGTGTTGAGGCCTAACTGAGGCCTAGTTTAGTCTAAGCCGAAAAAACACATTAAAATACATCAAAATGATTTTGCTTCAATTGCATTAGTCCCATCTTAAAACACATTAATAAATTCAAATGTGAAACAACAAATATTAATGCACATACAGAGGTGTAACGTGGAATAACATTCCCAACCTCAAACACACCTACTACACTGGGCAGTGCAGGCAAGTCAATCTAAATATTAGATCAGTCTATGAAAAAAGACTCATAGAATGCTTGAACAATTCAAAGCATAGGATGGAGACTTAGGCAAACAACTGAAGGCGTAACCTAGAATTCCCACAAAAGTTCAGTGAATGGAAGATTCAAGCTAACAGCACAAAAAACTACTTCAAACTAATTTTATACCGCATCGTTGTATGTACCCCAGGACTTGTGATATATGTCCGCAATGTGGTAATACTTCTTTCACGTACAGTGAAAACCCACTAAAAATATTTAATCAACAAACATGCAAGGAGGATCTGACCGTTGATCAATTAAGAGATGGTAATCCATATTCAAACAATATAAAACAGAAAAATAAGAAACTCAGTAAAGAGTAAAGGGAGCCGCTCGCTACTGCTGACTTTGCCCTTGGAGTCTGTTCTTGTCCTGTTGTTGCTCACTTACCGAGGGGTGGGCTGTGCTGCCTGAGGAGGGGCCGCTGTGAAGCTTGAGAGGCCGGGACTGCGAGGACCAGGGTGCTGCCTGCCTGCCTAACTTCGCACACCTGGAGACTCTTCCCGGCCCCGCCCCCACTGCCTATATTACTCCTCGCGGCCCCCGCTTCGCGGGAACCGCTCGCTACTGCTGACTTTGCCCTTGGAGTCTGTTCTTGTCCTGTTGTTGCTCACTTACCGAGGGGTGGGCTGTGCTGCCTGAGGAGGGGCCGCTGTGAAGCTTGAGAGGCCGGGACTGCGAGGACCAGGGTGCTGCCTGCCTGCCTAACTTCGCACACCTGGAGACTCTTCCCGGCCCCGCCCCCACTGCCTATATTACTCCTCGCGGCCCCCGCTTCGCGGGAGCCGCTCGCTACTGCTGACTTTGCCCTTGGAGTCTGTTCTTGTCCTGTTGTTGCTCACTTACCGAGGGGTGGGCTGTGCTGCCTGAGGAGGGGCCGCTGTGAAGCTTGAGAGGCCGGGACTGCGAGGACCAGGGTGCTGCCTGCCTGCCTAACTTCGCACACCTGGAAACTCTTCCCGGCCCCGCCCCCACTGCCTATATTACTCCTCGCGGCCCCCGCTTCGCGGGAGCCGCTCGCTACTGCTGACTTTGCCCTTGGAGTCTGTTCTTGTCCTGTTGTTGCTCACTTACCGAGGGGTGGGCTGTGCTGCCTGAGGAGGGGCCGCTGTGAAGCTTGAGAGGCCGGGACTGCGAGGACCAGGGTGCTGCCTGCCTGCCTAACTTCGCACACCTGGAGACTCTTCCCGGCCCCGCCCCCACTGCCTATATTACTCCTCGCGGCCCCCGCTTCGCGGGAGCCGCTCGCTACTGCTGACTTTGCCCTTGGAGTCTGTTCTTGTCCTGTTGTTGCTCACTTACCGAGGGGTGGGCTGTGCTGCCTGAGGAGGGGCCGCTGTGAAGCTTGAGAGGCCGGGACTGCGAGGACCAGGGTGCTGCCTGCCTGCCTAACTTCGCACACCTGGAGACTCTTCCCGGCACCACCCCCCTCTTCGTTCCCTCCCCCGATATATCTATTCCACCCCACCGCGCCAGCGGTTCGTGCCCGGGGCGAAGACCGGGCAAAGAGCAGGCCGTTTTTGGCCGTTCGTGGACGGGACGGGCTTCCCCTCTGATATTACTCATTCTGGACACTCATTCATATGGTACCCGCCACCCTGTATCCTGCTCATGTGTGCCACCTGATAGGTTGTCTACTGTCGGTTGTGTAGTTACATTCTTCTAGTTACTGCCTATTAATTATTCTGTAAAGTTTGTAGTTCATTGAGCTATTTGTTGTCTCAAGGTTCACGGTTATTGTACATATCATTCTCCCTGCTCCTGGTCTATCTTCTCCTAAAGATGGCCTCTCTAAGATCAGGTAGAAAGATCATGCAGGGAAACTCGGGGGGTTGTATCTCTGGGACCCTAGACAATTTCATCACCAGAGCTGCCCGGGTCCTTGAACAGGAAATCTCTCTAACTGAAAAGCGCTTGTCACTAGAAATATCAGCCAAAAGATCGTCACTTGGCAATATTATGCTAGCCACATCTCCCGACTGTAGGACTGTTCCAGCAGCCCCAGACATGTTGAATACTATTGAGCCTGGACTACTGAATCCCTCTATACGTAACTCACTAGATGATGTTCCCGGTACTGTTGATATTACTGAAGGTACTGAACTACATGTAACTCCCCATGTAATCCCCACCCCTTTTCCCTCCGAGAAGCCTCGGTTAGTTATCCCGTCATTGGTAAACAAGCATAAGCCGGCCGTTAGGAAAAGGAAATTAGTGGGAGCGCCACCTAGAAGTAAACGCAGTAAAGTCTCTCACAAATCCCAGCTAGGAAAGGCTTGTCCCGATTTTCCCTCAGATTTACCTTCTGTTGCTGAGAGTCCTTTATGTTCCCCTTGCCCTGAAACACTATCTAAGTCTAATTCCCAGCTCATTTGCCCTCTTGAACCCATAGAACAATTGCTCAAGTCCTTTTTTTTACCTCTTCATGAGAGAATGAAGAAACTTTCTACCACCATAGGGAAATTAGAGAGTTTGGTCCTAACAAATACGTCGCATCTGGAGAAAATAATCATGTCCCGTGCTGACTCTAAGATCCAATCTAATTCAGATGCTTCTGTTCAAATGGGTCTAGCTCCAACTATCTCTACTGTTATGGTTGAAGACCCCCTCCCCCACCAAACCACAACGAACTGACTGCGGTAGCAAATCATATATCTACCACCGCTGTCCCGTCCTCCCAACAAACCAGCAATTATGCTGCTAGTAAAAGCAAGGACAATCATGCCTCTAGACAGCCATTCTCCTTGGGTGAAGACTCGTCTTCAAATCTTCCTTGTATAAATCTTCCTGAAGAGTCTATACCCTATACTGTTATCTTGATAGGTGTCCCTAGGCTTGCCCAGGAAAAGTTTGAGTCACACACCGAGTTGAAGAATAAAGTAACACACTGGCTAAATAATAACACCATTACCACCAAGAACCAGTGCCGAAATTTTGACTGTGCGTAGGGTGGGATGGGTGGGTGTCAGGGCAAAAAATGTGGAGGGTGATTGTGTTATTATCAACTTTCGAAATCCTATGGTGGTGAGCCATATTTGTTCTGTGTCCAACACTTTGGGTGTTTCTGGTATCTGCTCTGTGGACCTTTCTTATTTCTATCCTTGTGACTCTCGCACTATACCGAGTTTACCATCCACTAGATGGGAAAGGGTGACTAGGGGTTATAGATTTTCGCCAAGATTACCACCCCACCTCCCTTTGTTTAATCATTTCGCACCCTTAAATTCCTTGGAGGAGGTTGATTGACTTCCGATTGCCTCAACCCTTATGGACTACGCGTACTCGAACCCAGTGGGCCACGTTAGCTGCCCTAGAGCGGGGCAGGAAGACTGGGGTGGGCACGGAGGGGCCCCTTGGGGTTTGGATGGTTTCCATACCACCTCTGTTAGTATTTCTCCCAATACACTCTGCAGTAATACCGCCCGCTTAGCTCCAGACTTGGATTGCTTGAATATACCCCAAGTCACTGACTCTGTAACTCCCAATCTTCTCCATCTAGACTTGGTCGCCCCCAGCTTACCTGACCCTGTGTGTAGGGATGACGGTCTTACTGAATCCCCTTATGTTGTCCTGGGCTCTTCACTTAAGATAGCCTCTTGGAATATCGCTGGCCTAAAGGGACGAACATCCTCAGAAGATTGGATAGACTTCATAGATAACTATGATATCTTAATATTCCAAGAGAGTTGGGCCCCAGAACCGATATTTCGGGAAGGCTTTCTTAATTTTTTTAAACCAGCGAAGAAGGGCACTAAGGGCAGAGCTTCTGGGGGCTTAGTAATCTGGGTCAAGCAATCCATCAGTTATACACCAGTGGAAATTCTTGTTAATAACCCCGATCTGTTGGGAATTAAGCTATCAAAGGTGAAACATCGGGAAATTATTGTTATTAACATTTATGCTCGAGGCCTTCCCGGTGGGCGAAGCCCGGTAATTATAGAGGAGATGGATACCTATCTTGAGCTTATTGGGAGGGATAAATTTATACTTATTGGGGGGGATCTAAATTGCACATTCGAACCCCTGTTAAGTGACGGTGAGGATTTGGGGTTTGAGGAGGATGTTGTGTGGAACATTCCATCCCTGTCATTAACTAATATCAAAAAGGCCACTGAAGCGTCCTTACATTGGGCAGGGTTGTGTTTGGAGTGGGGCTTGAGAGCGGCCAATGGTCGTACGATATCCGACAAGGCTGGTAAACCCACATTTGATAATGGGGCTAGCCGAAGTAGAATTGACTACTTTTTGGTTAAAATGGAGTATTGGTCGCTCTTGGAGGACATGGCCGTTATTGACCGTCCCGAGAGTGACCATAACCCCCTGTCCTTAAGCATAAAATTCCCTGATGGACATGATAGATTCCATGTAGCCCCGTGTATTACCGCTGAGGCTTTCTTAACCAACGATAGAAGAAGGGTGAAATGGAGTAGGGTCCTGGAGGACCCCTCCATACTAATTGGCATATCATTAGAAGTGTCATCTACTTTGATCGCCATAGCGAACATATCCTCGAATGACCGCATCCATCGGATAACCGACTTACACGAGCAGTGTTTCCATAAATTAAAAACCCATCTTACTTTACCACCCAAGACAGGAAAACTGAAAACTCCTAGTCATTCTGGGAATTGGTATAATAAAAAATGCAGGGAAGCCCACAGTGATTTAATTAAAGCCATAAAGTCTCGGGTGTCTACTGACATCAAAACGGCTCGCCAGCGGTACAAAAAGACTCAGTGGGAGGCGAAGAGAGACTGGGACGAAGCCCATTGGTCCAACCTGCTTGAGGCCTGTCAAACGTCCAATCAGACTAAGTTTTGGGAAGTTGTGAAATGGGGTAGAAACCCGGATTCCCAAATACCTGCAAATCATGTATCCGTAGAAGCATGGGTGGATTTTTACTCAACCCAGTTTAGGGACCCAGACTTGAAACCTCTTGATGAGCAAGGGATATACGTACCAGTGTCGCTTTCCCCCAGTCACCCTTTGGTCTTCACGAATGACGATGCCAAGATTGCACTTTATTCGGTCCACGCTGGGAAAGCCCCTGGGATGGACTGTATCCCGGCAGATCTATTCAAAATCGACCCCCCTCTTTGGATTCCCTATGTTACCCAGCTTGCTAATGCTATTGTTAAGGGGGCTAGGATCCCTGAGTCTTGGATGGGGGCGGAAATTCTTCCAATCTTCAAAAAAGGGGACCGCTCGGCCCCCGGGAATTATCGCCCCATCAGTCTCATTGATTCCCTCCAAAAAATAGTTGCTAGGATGGTTCTCACCAGGGTTCAGGGGTGGATGGAATCGGAGAGTATTCTCTCTCCGATGCAGGCTGGCTTCAGGTCAGGCACCAGCACCATCGACCAGGTCTTCAGATTTATTCTGATATACTGGAAGGTGGTGCTGTTGGGCGGCGGGTCTATCTACGCCGCCTTTGTGGACCTGAAGTCCGCCTTTGATTTGGTGCCCAGGGCAAAACTGTGGGCAGTCCTGGGCACCTTAGGCATTCCGCAAGAACTCCTCGAGCTCTTGGTGAGACTACACGAGGGCAATTTTGCGAGAGTGAGGTGGGGAGGTCAAGGGCAGGTGACAGACAGTTTCCCCGTTACACGGGGTGTCCGACAGGGGTGTGTTTTAGCACCGACCCTTTTTTTACTAGTTATTGACCAGGTGGTGAAGTTTTTTGCGGATACCCCTACTGATGCACCAATTTTGGGCGGGACTAAATTTCCCTTGCTCATCTTTGCAGATGATACATTAATCTTATCCAAGACGCGTAAGGGCCTACAAACGGCCTTACATAAATTCGAGGATTTTTGTAAACTTAATGATCTGCAAATTAATGTGAGCAAGACTAAATTCATGGTCTTTTCAAAAAAACGCCCAACAAAGAGTTATGTAAGTATGAATGGAGTGGGCCTGGAACAGGTGGAGGTTATGACATATTTAGGAGTAACCCTGGACTCCCGGTTAAGCTGGAAGCCCCAGATCGACATTCTCCGTCTAAAATTTGCACGCCTCACGGGCTGTCTGATCCAGGAGCAAAAAATGTCTCTTACTTAAAGGGTCACGCCAGCACTTAAAATCTATGACGCAAAAATCAGTTCGGCTATTTTGTATGGGGCTGACCTGTGGGGTTTTCTGAATCTATCTCCCCTGATAACAGTCCAAAACAAATTTTTGCGCAACCTGATAGGACTGCCACAATCCACTCCAATAAAACCTCTTTTGTTGGATATTAAAGACCTGGCACGGTACCGGCTGGTTGCGTTATGGAGACGGATCTGGATATCTCCGGATCTAAGTCTCTTTGCTACCGAACTTGCGGAAGTAAGAGCAATCCTGGGTTCTAGAAATATCCCTTGGTTCCGTGAAGTGAAACAAATTCTGGATGAAATGGGTCTTATCCATTTGTGGGACTCTCCGGGGAGCTCTGTTTTCCCTCCCAAGCAGGCCTTTAAGTCACTATATTGGGCATCAGTTAGATTACAATCCGTTGTGTGCTCAAACGGTGCCTCCCTCACTGGTAGATTTTTGGTGCATAAACTAGATCCCTGTTTAGAGAACTATTGGGATGTTATCACCAAGACTCTGGATAACAAATTATACCACCAGTTTAGAGTAGGCTGTTTACCAGTAAGGTCTTTCTCTAAAAAATGGGTTGGTAACTTGAATGAGTATTGCCCATGGTGTGTTGACCAAAAAGAGAGTGTTGGTCACTTCTTCTTTGCCTGTCCTGCCTATTATGCACCAAGGAATAAATGGATTAGGCCCATCTTTCAACGGATGAACATTAGAGGAAGTACAGAGGCATTGTAGGCTTTAAGAACCAACACCACAGAACTGGTTGTAATAGGGGTAGCAAAGTACCTAGGGTGGGCCTGGGCTATTAGAGCCAGATATTTTTAAGTATCCCGGTTCCCTCTTTCTTTTAAATATGGGTTTTATTTATTCATACTGCGTCTTTAAATACTGTTTACTCCTCTTTTAAAAATGTGTTTTTGGTTACATTTTTTTTTTTTTTTTTTTTGTTGAAAAACCTTTATTGACATTTCAATCATTAACAAGTATGGGCCTACAACCCCCCGGGGCCGGCCGCTAAGCAATCAGAGCAATAAGATCAAATGTAAACACAGGCGGCACCTCGGAGAGCAGAATCTTCATGTTAATATAGTCCGGCTAGGGAGCCGCGCAGGTAGGGCACCAGGAGAAAAAGGGTTTTTCATTTTATAATGGAACAAGACAGTAGGATCAGGTGCCAAACAATTTCCCAACAGCGATAAGGGGCAGGCAGAATAATAGACGTAAGCAATAAACAGCAATCTATTGGATCAATGGCGCAGACACAGGAAATTCCGGATGGGGAAGAATATCAAAAACAGTTGCGCCCGCAGGCCCCCGTACCTAACGCCCAGAGAACACCCCGGAAACTGTGGCACACATGAAGAGGCGACGATTCACAACAAAGGAGGTGTACCGCGCTGATCCCAGAAAAGAAAAAACAAGAAGAAGCGGAGAAGAAAAAGGAGGCCATGGAAAAAGAGATAAAGACGAAAGAGTCCCCTCCCCCAACCCCCCACCCTGCACCTCTGCGAATGAGTATGGCCCCCCCCCCCCCAGCAGTGTGCCTGTCGCCCTGGAACCAGACCCGAAATATAGAAGAAACAGGGAAAAAGGAGTAAGAAAGAACCCCACCAGACGGGGGGGGGGTGGAGAAAGTATAATAAACTGGAGGAGGGCCTTCAAAACATACCCCCGGCTTCTCCCTCCCGCACGGTGAGGTCTCCCCACAGCAAACAATAAGCAGCACCAAATCGATCATATCAAAAAAGGGGATGGGGAGCATTATGCACCAAATATGCTAATAGCTATGTCCTGAGAGTACGCAACCATGAGTCCGCCCGTCTACTAGATGACCACCCCCGAAGGATCAGCCTCATCCTTGACCACTCTTTGCAATTCTGCCCATGCCTACCCCTCGACCCAGCACCATGTCCGATGTTCCAAGGTAAAGGAGTGTCCAAAAACAGCCGGGAAGCGACGCACACAGGTGGGGTGGAAGTCTCTGAGTACCAACACAGTCCGCAGCATGGAGGGACGTCTTTCCCAGTGCTGCCCCAGGATCTGCACTGCACACAAGGTCCAGGAAGGCTGAATCAGCCGAAGTAGACAAATGTTGCTGGAATTGTCCCTGGGTCGCCGGAGGCCGTGCACGGGACGAGGCCACCACCTTCCACTCAGGTCCAATACCTCCGGAACAGATCAAACCCTCAGTTAGCCGATCACACGGTAGCATACTGTCCGGAGTGTCCGGCTGTGCACTAATCGCAGGGGTGGCCGCGACATTATCCTCCTGTGTGCAGTGTGGGAAGTCCCTGTGCACCTGTGGACCAGCATGCCGCCACTGTCCCAACGCCGATGCCACACCATCAAGCTTACTCCCCAAGACCCCGACGCCACGAGCCAAGGAGAAATGAAGGGCACCAAGGGCCTCTAGGAGGTCGCCGTACCCCAGCACAGCTCTCTGCGATCGCTCCGCCACACTCCCAAAAGTCACACACTCCCAATCCTGCTGCGACCCAGTGGACAGGATGGTAGGCTGCATCGCAACAAGTTGGCCGCCGGGAAGGCCCGACTCGTATTGGGGCCGGGACCCGGGGACAAGCGCCTCGAGGTCCACGTCGCTGGAGACAGGGGTCCGGGGGCAGGCACAAATTCAGCCGTTGCGTGGACACTGGCAACAATCGTCCCCACCACGGACCAGCTCCCGCGAAAATCCGGGAGCAGCCCGCAAGGATCAGGGCGAGCTAGGGGCGGCGTCCGGGCAGCTCACCGTCAAAGGCAGGGGCAAGCACCGAAGAATCTGAGAATTGCACCCCCGGGCATGCCCTCGGTCCGCTACGCTCAGCAGTGGGAGCGACCACGGCGAAATGCAGGCCGAGGGCAGCACCGCTCCGGTGGACCGACTCCACCCAGTCACCACAGGCCGCTGTTGTTGAACTGCCACCCGGCCAAGGCGTCCACTCGAGGTCCCGGCTCCGGGGCTGCACGGGCCGCAAAGTTCAACTGCAGATTTCTCCGGCGGTACAGCAGCCAGAAACCTCGGAGTCACACGATCGGTTGCCACTCTCATTCACAAACACGATCTCATAGCGCAGACTGAGGATCTCGTGCAGGATATCCGTGCGGGATGCGGAGGTTCACGGAGCCGGGAATCTACGCTGCCGTCCCGGTCGCCATCTTGGCTCCTCCCCCGGTTAAATTTTAAAAAGATGTTTTAGATAATAGTTGTCCGACTGTTTAATTGTAATATTTTATGTATTTGTCTTTTATGATTCAAATATCGAAATAAAGACGTATGAAACTGAGTAAACTATATACTGGACTGTATGGGAAAACTATCAAAGTAAACGTGTGTTGTGAACCTATGTGTAGTAATTCTTGAAGATGGATACCTGCAAAGAATTACATTATTTTTTAATATTTACAAAAGTACAATTTTATTCTAAACTATGGAAATTCCACTTTCCCATCACTTATCAGTAGGATGAAATATTATGTAAAAGAATGAGGTTTACTAATACTTTTCGGAGTATATTCTTCGAAGAACTGGAATCATCATGAAGATCCTTTAACAGCAATGAAGCGTCTTTAGGTAGATCTACCTTGCCCTGTTTCGACAAATGTAATACATGAACCACCAAATACATTTCACTACCAATAGTAGCTGTCCTGTCCACAAAGTTCTTGGCCGGTGATAAAGAATGCTACATCTTGTGGGTGAGGGCCCAACATCCCATTAAAAGAATTGTCAAGCACTTCATTCACCTTAAATAAGGTATCACTTTTTCATGGTTCTTTAGGTGTGGTCCACAAGATAAACCTGTTTTAGTGGCTTAGGATTAGCTGGGAGAATGCATGTCTATCTCTTTAAAAAAAATATATATATATGAATCTCTTTGGTTAATGAACGGCCAGTAGAAAATTGTTTAAAGCAGTAGCTCCCAACCTGTGGTCCGCAAAGGCTCCTCAGGGGGTCCGCGACAACTTAGAAAATTAAATAATATTAACAGATGAATAAAGTGTATGTAAATAAGCAAAATGCACAACTGAAAATGTTTAAATGTACTGTAAATGTGAAGGAATTAGAAATTGGAGGCTAAAAATTAAGATAGCATCCTC
Source organism: Triturus cristatus (assembly GCF_964204655.1). NCBI lineage: Eukaryota > Metazoa > Chordata > Amphibia > Caudata > Salamandridae > Triturus > Triturus cristatus. The sequence continues at coordinate 953,027,824 of NC_140590.1, read as the reverse complement.
CAATTGTATTGTATTTTTTTTAGTTTTATAAAGCGTGAACTCGACCGAAGGTATCAGAGTGCTTTACATGGACACCAGTTGCGTTACAGACGGACACATTCATTTTTGTTAAGCACGGGGGAGATTAAGTGATTTGCCCATTAATGGGAGCAGTGCAGGTGCATCAAACAAAATATAGTATGGGCGATGAGAGGGCTCGATTGAATTTAGAAAAGCTTCAACCTTTCTATTAAAATAAAAATAATTTATATGTGTTTGCTAATTAAATAAAATGTGTCATTGTGTATTTGATGAATGCTTTTTCTGCATTTTTTGTGCATTGTTTTGCGGTTCAAATCATTGATAATGCTGAGGCCGGGGTCCCCCGCTTCCTGTAATGACTGAGTGGGGGCTCCCCAGATCCCAAAAATTGTTCAGTGGGGTCCCTAGGTTCCAGTAATGATTAAGTGGGGGTCCTCACAAGTCAAAAGGTTGAGAACCGTACTACAAACAACGAACTATCATCAGTGTTCACTTTTGTGGTAATAAAGGATTTGTCGGAAATTAGTCGATTGATGAATTATGAGGCGATGCAAAACACAAAGTGAATAAGGGAATAAATATGACCAAAATAGCATTTACCTCAGAGTTACGAAATTAATGGAGTCTGCTCATTGACACCAAAGCACAATTTACACAGAAAAGGAGATTGGATGACATTTTTTTAACAGCAACAGGTTAATATTTGTTTCTGGAAGACAGGATGATCTGTTAAATAGAAAGCGAACTTGTAAGTGATGCTGGATAAATTAACAGATTAAAGATATGCTATTAAAAACTAAAGAATGATGAGTGAGTGAGCAATATTAACTGTGCCTATGAAGCGCTAAACATGTAGTTAGAAGGCAGGGAGGACATCTGCAATTCAATTACTCAATTTCTGAGTGCACTGCCATAGAGGGTATATGAAGACTCTCCTTTGAGTACACATAGAACTCATTTTCTACCTCAATGCAGCGCTCTTGCTAAAATGCAGTTTAAGTGCACTCAAAAGGTTCAGAGCCCTCCAACCCAAGGTCATATTTATTAATATGACGGCGTTGAACATACTTCTTGCCTATAATTTAAGCCAATGTAGTCTTTAAAGTGAGGAAGCCATGTGTTCTCTCTCAGCCATATTGGATACTGCCTTTGCAGCTGCATTTTATACCCCTTCCATTTCTGAATACTTTTCATCCACAAGGTAATCAAGAGGGCATTACTTTAGTCAATTTTTCAAAAAAATACTCAAGGATACTTAACAGGGATTGATTCTTGCTCTCATAAAGGCTTAATCAGTTCCTATTCATTTATGCCAAACGTCCTGAAACGTATGCAGGGCCGTTTCTACCATTAGGCAAGACTAGGCGGCCGCCTAGGGTGGCAAAAGGGGGAGGGCGGAAAAAGACATGATTATGGGAATATCTAATGCATTAATTCTTCTAGCCTGGAGGACAGGGGAGAGAGTGATGGTAGTAAAAGGGAGGGGGCGGTATTTTTCAATTCTCGCCCAGGGGCAAAACATCTAGAAACGGCCCTGAACGTATGCTAGATTCGGGGTAAACATTGGTTGCAAAAGTTCAAACAATTATGAATCAGTCTTATCATGTCTATTATTTTACAGTGGGAATCAAGAGGAAGGGCTGCCCCCACACTGAGGTGACATTCTAGGTTAAGAAAGGCACTGGAGCGGCCTGATACAGTGTGATGGGAGCAGGCAGCATTCTAGTGGGTGTGGCTGTGTACTCAGTGTGTGGCGGGAAGCCACATTCATATCGCAAAGCAAGAAAGCAGATCGATACTGGTGTCGGATAGGTTAATGGACTCGGAGACCGGTCATTAAATGTTACACCAAGGTACAGCATTACTGGTCTGTGAAATGTAGGTTGCTTGTTATTTATGTAAAAAGATTACGTTGTAGTGGGCAACGTACTTAATGAATGGGATGGGACCTAGCAGACCGCCGATGCTGGAGTGCGGCTGGAGGCAAGGGGAGTATACAGGAATGTACGAGGTAATTGGTAATAGACGCCGTGTGCAAAAGTATTGTTATTCCTGGGGCGTGAGTTTAACCCCAGAGCCAAAATGATACATTACATACATGTATGTGAAGATCTGAAGTCACTGGGGGGGCGACAACCTTGTGAGACGAATATAAAAAAATAAATATAAGAATTAAAAGAGTGCCAATGGCCATTGTCCTTCCGTTACACAAACAAGAGCTTTTCAAATCATTAACCGTAAGGCGTGTATTGATTTTCTAGTCCAACACATTCTTCCCTGGATCTCCCGCAGATGCTGCATCATGTTCTGCGTCAGCAAAGCCTCGATGTCAAAGAGGACAAGTGTGAATTAGCAGCAGGGCCTGGGATGATGGATGGTAAATGCGTATGTAAAGAGCTGGGGAAGGGGGGGAGGGGTGTTTTAAACGAGCAAGCTAGCAGCAGCTACGTAACGTGCAAGGCCGACGAGTGCATGTGAGGTGGGCGAGTAGTACCGCGGGTCTCGCGCTATAGGATGCAAGGGTTAGAGGGTAAGAAGGGGCTGGAAAAGACAGTGGCGTGGAATGAAAGTGGGAGGGTTCGGTAGGTGCGTAGAGGTTGTGGCTTGAGGGAGATGCGTTGTTGAAGTATGCGCAATAGGGGGCTGGCATAATGTGTGAGAGAAGGGCTGTCAGTGCCAGTAATATTCAGAGATGTGGGTGGGCAATGGCTTGTGATGCATGTGCGGGGGGTGGAGCTCGCAGTGTGGGTGTAATAGTAGAGGAGGCGGGCTATGCTGTGGCTTGGGGGCAGGCGTTGTTAGCAATATGTGAAGCGCTGTGGTTAGAGGAGGGGCGGTTTGTTGATGCGTGAGCGCTAAGGCGATGGGTGTCTTGTGTAAGGAGGTGAAGAGGGAAGATAACTTGCAGTTTCCGTGTGAGAATGCCTGTCACGCCATGGAAAGGGAGAGAGGGGGGGGAAGAGACAAGGAGTGATGCACTACTAGTAAGACGCCCCTAGAGGAGTCCTCTGGGAAGCCGTGAGAGTTTTGAGAAGGTAAACAGCCACTCCCCCTACAGTCCCCATCGAAGCGTGCAGCCAGTGCCTGCTGGTGTTGTACATTTCCACTGTCCATCCTACGCAGCACCCTCTCAGCAGCTCGTGCACCGCGCCCCCTGGATCGCCAACAATATCACTGGCACGGCTGTAGCAATTCTCTCTTAATAACGTCTACATCATGCCCGATACACGTAACCTAATTATATATATAGGGGTGGTTCCCCGGCCTCCCGTGGAGTGCTTTGCTGGCACAGAAGTAATGTTTTGAGCAAAATGGGGAGGTATACCTGCATTAACCACTAAGCAGCGCTTGCTAAAAAGTCCACTTATAAGACCCGAGCATGGCGCTTCCAGGCAGGAATACTATTTGTTATGGGAAGGAGGGGAAATAAAGGTGGCGACTATTATAATACGTCATTACTTTATCCAACAGCGTGGGGGATTGTTCATCCACTACCTTTTTCGACCATTAGAGTCCCAAAGTGTCCAAGGATGCTCTCAAAAAGCTAGGATAAATCGAAGTACGCTCCCTCTGTCATCTCGCACAGGCACGCCCCTCTCCAGCGTTATGCTGCTCCGCATGGTTTTCTCTTTTGGGAGGGGGCGTGAACAACGGCCCCGCCCCCTCCCAAAAAACACACAGTCCACCATGGCACCCTGCATACTTTCAAAGTGCACGAACGGGCGACCACTAGTCTGAATGCCGCAGTCATTAATGACGTCCCCCCAGCAAACCTTGAAAAAGTTGTTTACCTCCCCTGTCCCATCCAGTTGCAGCTGCCCCGGCCAACATACGCCATCCCTCAGCCTGCCCGCCGCACACTCCCTCTTCCCATTCACCAACACCCTGTGAGAACAAGCCAAAGAGACCCCCCAGCTCGCGGCGGGGTGGTTTTTGCCTTACCGTGCCGCCCTCGCTAAAGGCTCGAGGAACGACGATGTCCCAGAGTTCAATCAAAATGCCAGGGAGAGATGCAACGGAAATGCAAAAAAAATTAAGAGGGCGGGCGGGAGAGCGGGGTCATTGAAAAACACGAAAAGACAAGATCAATCCGGTACAACCACACAGTAAATCCCATAAAAAAACAAGACGTGGATACCTCTTCTAGGAACGGATACAAACTAACTCCATGTTTGTACCACAGAAATGAAACGTTTCCAAAGGAGATGGCCGCTGCTGTCAAATCCAACCAACCGGTGAAAGTCTGTTAGGAGGATCAAAAAGCCCTTCCAAAAAATCCCAAAATTAAATATCGACCTTAATCCTCTTGGGCGTCCTTTATTTTCGCGGACCCAGGTATGGGCACGGGTTGCTTATCTCAGTGCTAGTCTCCTCCTCTCCCACCTTCTCCCATCTCCCTCTGACATAAACACACACACGCAGTTCGGAGGGTTCAGGTTGCAAACTGCTGCAAGTCGGATCAGGTTGGTTTCGCAACGCACGTTAGAAAAGCCCACTTTCCGTCCCCTCCTCTTTCCCCCCCCTCCCTCACTTTTCGTTTCCTTTAGTTCAAGCGACACACACACAGTGGCAGCAGTCCCTGCTGCTGCAGCCTCCACGCCACCATCAACGCTCCGACTTGAAAAATCTTTTGGCGCCATATTAATGACGTACTTACAATTTCCTCATTTCTTTCTGCGTCAAAAGGGAAAGACGGGCTGCTTTAAATAATGAAACTGCGTTACTCCCCTCCGCGCATGAATTTCGATGGCGATTTAGAATTCGCCGTAACAGACGTTTTACCAACGGCGGATGGAGAGAAGTGAAAGCTCTTTCGAGCGGGCTAGAAAACTTATGTTTAAGAAAGAGGGAGGCATTTTACCGGTCTTGAAATTACGTAGAAGGGCTCCAAATTGTCAAGTACGTTTTTGCATCTGAAGACATTTCAGATTATCGTATCCTTTAAGAAATACAAATTTGCCGTATTTCTGCTGGACTACGAGCGTGTGCATTTGTATCGTTCCATACATGAGCGGGGGCTCAGCAATTACTTTGCCACTTGCAAAGGGACTTGTGGTCTCGTGTCAAAAACGATGTGGTGCCCAGCAGCTCGAGCGCAGGGGGTTTACTAGTTTCCGGATTAAATGCGTTATCGATTTCAAATCACCTTCCCGCATGTAATAAAACGTCTGCCAGCGTTACGTGCGTGTTCTGTGGGCGTGGTGGTTACTCTTGCCTTTCCCATCACGCGCTGTCTTTCTTTTTAACAGGTTACTTTGGACTGTATCCGCTCATTCCCGCCCCCTAAAGGAAAATCAGCAAGCAGCAGCCATACGTGTGGCACTCCAGCTGCAACATACAGCGGTCTGACATTGAGCCTGACACAAATAATGGAGCTCAAGAAGCACATGAAGTGAAACTGAAAGAGTGGACGGTAGTAGCACAGCCTTCCCCTGTTGCCTTTGGCATTTATCTTTTGGAGGGGGCGAGTTTGATTTTATGAAGGCAGATTGCCAAGCCGTCGTGTTTTCTTATTCATTCTAATATCACCAGTGCTGTCTTGATCACACCCACCATTTCCCGCTTCGCAACCAACCGCCTCCGGTTCACTTTACATTGGAGCATTACATTTTACAGCCTAGGATCAGGATGCACTTATGAAAAAGGCATTACACCAACATGAATCCAAGCGTTAATCAAACTTAGATTTTGTCGAAGCAGTAATCCCATTTCAGTGAGCTTTGAAGCGAAAAGAGGTGGCTTCTCAGTTGCAACGCAACCCGCCTGATGCAGTTTATTCATTTTTATTTTTAAGAATGTTTGCTCCCAATATACTTCGATAACAAGTTATCATTTTAGACACCCCAGTCACCAACTGAATTTTCAAAGCTGTCTTAAGTTTTATGATGGGTTATCCAAGTGAGAAAAAACGGTGAACGTATGAAATTCCTCCCCTGACTTTTCAAGAGGTATTAAAAAGAATACTTTTAGGAGTACCCCTCACCCCCCCCCCCCCCCCCCCCGCCGGTTTATTTTCAAGGAACCACTTTAGAATATAGTTGGCTAATTTTATCGTGTGAGAGAGTTCAGCACCATGGATAGTGCCATCGCCATCTTGGGTGCTAAAAGTGTTTAATCTTGGAGTCTATGACTGAGTCCTAGGGCATGGTAGTTTAATCTCATGTGGTTGATTCTGTATCAACTACATGTATCAGTCACCTAGCCTTTTACCTGCATTTTGAGTTGTTTTAGCAAAAACAAAAAGTCCAAGAAACTAATTTCAAAGTCAAATACAGTTACTTTTATCCCAATTCTACTGACTGCATAAAACATTTCAATTCCCTAAGGTACTACGTCACATGGTACCTTGCAATTTGGTTCATGGGTCAAAATACGTAAGCAGGGCCAGAATCCCAAGACCCATCGGCTGCAGAGAAAGATTACCTGTACACCGAGTAGTTCTGGAGAACTGAGTCAGGTAGGCTCCAGGTTGGCAAGCACCAGGCCCGGTTTTAATGGCTCACCAGTGCTGTTTCCACGCATTTGTAGATTAAAGCCATATCTATTAGCTTTGACAAAGCTTGTCCGCATTTGATAATAAAATTAAGGATGCTACAGGCATATTACTGTAGCAGTATCATGCCAGTATTTGCACAGAAAAAGGTTTAGAGGTGTCACGATGCTTGCCTCCAGCAATGTCGTCTTCCCTTCCAAGGATCCCACATACTGACAAAGCCCCACTTCACTAGCCAGTATAGTTGGCAAAAGATATACTTTAATTAACAGATAATGTAACAGATGGTGCACTAAAGACCTTAGCAGATGTTTATCCACTATCTCAGGAGTAGCGCTTTGGGTAATTAATACAATATATTAACAAGCATTTGCAATGCAATTGGTCTCGCCTTTGGGACCTTATATGTATTTAGCTCTGCAGTACATTAGCCTGGGTGCTGAAACATCTGCTGTTCTTTAACATGGAGGAAAGTAAGCACCAAACTGCGTGACACGCCAGGTATGGGAATCAATCAATCAATCAAGAAATTTGTAAAGCGTGCTACTCACCCGGAGGGTCTCAAGGCGCATGGGGTAGGGGGGGTCTGCTACTGCTCGAACAGCCAGGTCTTGAGTTGCTTCCTGAAGGAGAGGTGGTTTTGGGTCAGACGGAGGTGGATGGGGAGGGAGTTCCAAGTCTTGGCTGCCAGGTAGGAGAAGGATCTTCCTCCCATGGTGGCTCTTCGAATGCGTTGAACGACGGCGAGTGCGTGGCTGGACGATCGTAGCTGGCGGGTGGGAGTGTAGAAGGTCAGGCGGTTGTTGAGGTACCTGGGGCCCAGGTCGTGGAGGGCCTTGTGTGCGTGGGTGAGGAGTCGGAACGTGATTCTCTTGCTGACGGGGAGCCAGTGCAGGTCTCTCAGGTGTCCGGTGATGTGGCTGTGTCGGGGGATGTCCAGGATGAGTCGTGCGGAGGCGTTCTGGATGCGTTGGAGTCTTTTCTGTAGTTTGGCTGTGGTTCCGGTGTAGAGGGTGTTACCGTAGTCCAGTCGGCTGGTGACGAGTACCTGGGTGACCGTCTTCCTGGTTTCGGTGGGGATCCATCTGAAGATCTTTCGGAGCATGCGTAGGATGTTGAAACATGATGATGAGACGGCGTTGACTTGTCTGGTCATCGAGAGGGAGGAGTCCAGGATGAAGCCCAGGTTGCGTGCGTGGTCCGTTGGTTTGGGTGCGCTGCCCAGGGCAGGGGGCCACCAGGAGTCGTCCCAGGCAGAAGGCGATGATCCAAGGATGAGGACTTCCATCTTGTCTGAGTTCAGTTTCAGGCGGCTGTTCATCATCCACTCGGCTACGTCTTTCATCCCTTCGTGTAGGTTGGTTCTGGTCGTGGCTGGGTCGTTGGTGAGGGAGAGGATCAGCTGGGTGTCGTCGGCGTAGGAGATGATGTTGAGGTTGTGTTGGCGTGCGATGGCTGCGAGGGGGCTCATGTAGACGTTGAAGAGGGTGGGGCTGAGTAAAGATACTTGTGGTACGCCGCAGATGACTTCGGTGGCCTTGGATCTGAAGGGGGGAGGCGGACTCTCTGGGTTCTTCCGGCGAGGAACGAGATGATCCATGTGAGAAGTTGGCCTGGTATATGATGTTCACTAGTTAAAGTGACCACCTTGTACCATGCCAAGCAACCCTTATGGTGTGGTTGTAAGTCAACCTTTTCGGACTAGCTGCCCTAGTGGTAGCTTAGGCTAAGCAGTCTTTGAGGCTAAACTCGATAAAGCGTGTTACGCAAGCTGTTTTACCATATGTAACCCCCCTTTATACCAATGAAAGGACACCACACAGATATATATTCAAAATATATATGTTTTTATTACTCAAAGTATCCCCTAGACTCTTTATGAGCACAGGAGCACAAATCGTTAAACAAGAAAGTATTACAATATACAGAAGTTGCACTTTATATGGATAGGCCCTGGTGGCCGATCAAACCAGATACTAAGATAGTGGTATAAGTACCACGAACAGGAAAGGGAAAAGGCCTAGGGCCTCTAGAATCGCTGGGCCTACAAGGAGCTAACTTCAGTTAGTGACCAGGAGGTCCACGGGTCGCGTGTGCAGTGAGGAAAGTTACACGCGGGCTCCCATAGGTTTTCAATGGGTGCGTAAAAGTTCAAAAGTTACTGCTAGAAGGGTCTTCTGGATGGACTACGAACTTAAGACTTTAAACACAGACACTAGAGATGTTTCTCTACACTTGGGCACCGGAGTGCCAGCTTTACCTCACCCACAGGAAGCGGGTGCATAGGTCTCGAAGTGCGTCGGGTTTCGTCTATCGATTCAATGGAGCCTGATGACAAAGATGCTGCAGCCGGTCGGTCCAGAAGAGATGCGGTGGATCCAAGAGTGGATCGGAGTTTTAGAAGACCTGAAAGCAGAGGGGACAGTGTTCACACTCACTAGCCAGTGACCGGCGTGGCACCAGGTAGGTACCAGGCGATGTCGAGTGCAAACAGGTGATGAGGTGTAGCTTGTCTCCGCAGCCACGTGGTCCCTGAAGGTCGACGACGTCCAGGAGCCGGTTCACGAGCTGTCCCACGCAGGCTCTCGCTGTCGGCGGTGTCGGCGACTCGAAGGAAGCAAACAAGCCTTGGCAAAGGCTGGAGTCGTGGAAAGTAAAGAAAGCTGATTGTTCTGACCAGCAAGGTCAGAGGGGCTGCTCCTTTGGAGAGCAGCAGGGGCCAGTCTGGAGCAACCAGACCAGCGTCGTAGATTTCAAGGTCCGTCGCCAAAATGGCCACTAGCCAACGGGCCAGGGACCGGGCAGGCGTGTCAAGATGCAAAGTGCAGAGGGGCCCCACGCAGATCGTGGAGATGCTGGAGGGCTCACCTTTGGTGCAGATGCTGCTCGGATGTTGGGCTTCTCAGGACCCAAAGCACAACTTGGAGGGAGCCTCTGTTGTCGCGCTCGCAGCTTGTCGTGGGTCTTTCAAGATGGCTGGCTCCACGTGTCTCGGTGCCTCCACGGGTTCCTTCTTTTCAGGGACTGTGGATCGGGCGGTGAGAGGTCTGGGGGTCCAGGTCTTGTCGGGCTCTGGGCTCGGGCTCCGGCGGGAGGCGGCGGCAAAGCAGACGTCGAGTAGCTGGTTGGTGCTTGCGTTAGCAAGATGGTCACTCCCTGACCATAGGGGAGATTTCCTTCTGTCCTCTGTGCAGCAGAGCGTCGAAGTTCCCATCTTCTTCTTGTAGTTAAGTTGATTCCAGGATGTCTGAAGTCTTAGGACACAGCTCCTACCTTTAAGCGGATTCTAGGGGCCGGACTACCTGCTAGGTCCCTCCCTAAGGGTGGGACCAGGAAGGGGGGTGGTTACACCCCCAATCCTTTGTCCAGCTCGCCCCAGGTCCGAGGCTGGTGTGCCCCAGGACCGGTTTGAACTGGCATATGCACCGAGGCTCCTTGTGAGCCTCAGGCATGTCTGATTCCATTCAAGCCCTACCTGACCAATACACCAAATCCTGTCTGGGGTGGTGCACGCACCTCCCCTGGCAGGAAACCCTTTGTCCACGTCTCCCAAGCTGGAAGGACTCCCAGCAGCAGGAGGGCAGACTTGTGTCTGTGGTGGCAGCATCCATTTTGTGGAGCTGAGGCTATGTCTATTTTACCCGGGTTTCAGGTACTGTACATGTCGTGTCCCTCTAGAAGGGTGGAATGCTAACCCCGTCGCCAGAACTGGCGAGGGGTTAGTATTCCAATTCGTATGACACCTTACTCGACATGTTTTGATAAAGCCAAACCAAAGATAGCCTTTAACCACGAGGTTCATAATGCACTTAAGAGTATATGGTATGACAATATCTGGAAACGGTAGAAGGAAGTTGTTCCGACCACTGCAGACAGGCTCAGCTCATGCCAGAGCACCATCTCACATGGAATCAAGCACTCTGCCTTCAGGATTGTCAAGGCCTGCCATAGGAGTGACTTATAGGTTACCAGGTGTCCCATTTAAGGTTAGGTATAGGTATACTACACCTAAGTAAGAGGTGGTTACACCAACTTACCCCAGCGGAGTGATCAGCCAGTTGTGTCAAATTGCTAGGCCAGGCCAGGGGTGGCATAATACATGCTTCAGACCCTGGTAGGCCTTAGATAAACCAATGCCCTGGGTACCTAGTGTACACTGGTACAGGGGCTCACAGGGTGATCCAATTCCAATTGGTTATGCACCTAGGGTGCATAGTGTCAATTTAGTAGAGAGAACAGCAGGCTGGGGGTCTGATTAGCAGGCCCACAGCCTCAATATGTCAAAAACCAGTGAAGCAAAAAGCAAAAATTTGGGGTGACCATAGGATAGCAGACCCTACTCTCCTACAATCCACTCTAGAGCTTTCTCTTGGATTCCGATGTTCCTGAGGCGCTGTACTAGGGTGCGGTGGCAGACAGTATCGAACGCTGCGGAGAGGTCCAGGAGGATGAGGGCCGCTGTTTCCCCGTTATCGAGTAGGGCTCGGATGTCGTCCGTGGCTGCGATGAGGGCGGTCTCGGTGCTGTGGTTGGCTCGGAAGCCGGACTGTGAGTGGTCGAGGGATCCATTCGTCTCGAGGAAGGCGGCAAGCTGTTTGTTGACGGTCTTCTCGATGACTTTGGCAGGAAACGGGAGGAGCGAGATGGGGCGGTAGTTCTTGAGGTCGGTGGGGTCTGCTGATGGTTTCTTCAGGAGGGCGCTGCGTTCGGCATGCTTCCAGCTCTCCGGGAAGGTTGCGGTGCTGAAGGAGCAGTTGATGATGTCCCGGAGTTGGGGTGCGATGACGTAGTCGGCCTTATTGAAGACGTGGTGGGGGCATGGGTCGGTTGGTGATCCGGAGTGGATGGTGTTCATCGTGTGGATGGTGTCTTCGGTGCTGACCGGGGTCCAGGTGCGGAGGGTGGTGGTGGGGGGTGTTGGTTCGGTGGTTGGGTGCGTGGTCTGTGCGCCGAAGCTGTTGTGTATGTCGACGATCTTGCGGTGAAAGAACGAGGCGAGTGAGTCGCAGAGGTCTTGTGAGGGAGTGATGTCGTTGTTTCCGGCGCTGGGGTTGGAGAGCTCTTTAACGATGCTGAAGAGTTCCTTGCTGTTGTGTGCATTGTTGTCTAGTCGTTCCTTGAATACTGTCCTTTTGGTGGTGTGGATCAGCTGGTGGTGTTTGCGGGAGGCGTGCTTGAGGGCGGTCATGTTGTCTGTAGTCGGGTTTTTTTGCCAGGCTTTCTCGAGGGTACGGCAGTTCTTCTTGGAGTTCTTGAGGTCGTTGTTGAACCCAGAGGCTTTCTTGCTGTTGGGCCTGTTGGGATGGCTTTTCAGGGGTGCGAGGTCGTCGGCGCAGTCGGTGATCCACTGTGTGAGGTTGTTGGCTGCTTGGTTGGGGTCCGTTGAGCTGGCGGGGGGTTCTGGCTCAGTGAGGTGGAGAGCTGGTCGGTGGTGATCTTGTTCCAGTTCCTGCGGGGAACCTGTTGCTGGTGGTGGTGAGTCGTGGTTCTTCTAAAGCTGAAGTGGACGCAGCTGTGGTCTGTCCAGTGGAGTCCGGTGGAGTGGCTGAAGGAGATGTGCTTGCTGGAGGAGAAGATTGGGTCAAGCGTGTGTCCGGCGTAGTGGGTGGGGGTGTCCACTAGTTGCTTGAGTCCGAGGTTGGCGAGGTTGTCCAGCAGGGTGGTGGTGTTGTTGTCGTCGCTATTGTTCTCTAGGTGGAAGTTGAGGTCCCCTAGGAGGATGTAGTCGGCGGAGGGGAGGGCGTGTGGGCTGATGAAGTCTGCGATGTCTTCGCTGAATTGTGTGCGGGGTCCTGGGGGTCTGTAGATGAGGGTGCCTCTGAGTGTGGTCTTGGGGTCGGTGTGTATCGGGAAATGGAGATGTTCGGCGGCTGTGAGGGTGTCGTCGGAGTTGGTCGTGATGCGGATGGTGTTCTTGTGGACGATGTCGATGCTTCCTCCGGTCTGGTTAACGCGGTCCCTCCGGGTGATCTTGTAACCGTCCGGGATGGCGATGGCGATGTCGGGCGCCGATGAGGTGTTCATCCATGTTTCCGTGAGGAAGGTGACGTCTGGGGATGTGGCGTCGAGCAGGTTCCAGAGTTCCACAGCGTGCCTGTGGACGGAGCGGGTGTTGAGCAGGATGCACTTCAGGTGGTTGCTGCTGGTGCTTGGCTTGGTGGGTGCGGTACGGGTCCGGATACAGGAGAACTTGCAGGAGTGGCAGGCGAAGGGTCCGTGGGTGCGTCTTGGGGTGGCTTGGCAGCAGCCGGGGGTCCGGCCGGTGTTGAGTGCGATGAGGGTGGCGGCGCCGTAGGTCCATTGTGGGTTCTGGCGGGGGCCAGGGGTTCTGGCGCTGGGCGCGTTCCAGGCGTGGACGGGCTTGCCTTGGGCGCGCCTTCGGCGAGCGAACGGCGCGGCCGCTTCGCGGCCTCCATATGAGGGGGAGAGGGAGGGAGGAGCAGCTGGGAGGCGGGAGCGGGGCGGCCAATGGGGTGCGAGGGGACAGGGCCGCTGGGACGCAGCGGCGGGAAAAGGGTGACGGGGGGGAGGAAAGGAGGCGAAAAAACGAGGGATACAGAAGAAAAATGGGGGCAAAAACCAGGGCCCAAATGGACAAAAGGACTCAGGCTACAGAAGGCAACGGGGATCACAGGCACTCGGGATACAGAAGGCAATGGGGATCACAGGCACTCGGGATACAGAAGGCAAGAGGGATCGCAGGCACTCGGGATACAGAAGGCAATGGGGCGTGGAGGCACGGAGATGGCAGGAACCAAGGCTGAGGGCTACAGCGAGTGGCAGCGAGGATGGATGTCACACTGGGGGCCGCGTGACGGTGCGGGGAGCGACCTGCCTGGAGGACAGGGTCAGAGGTCGCTCTCTCTACCGCTTCGCGGCCTCCATATGAGGGGGAGAGTGAGGGAGGAGCAGCTGGGAGGCGGGAACACAGAGAAAAATTGTCTTTCAGCGGGAAATGCTATAGTCAAAGCTCTGTTTTTAATATAATATCAGGGCCTTCGGCGGTCATATCACTGAAAATACAAGAGTTGAAAAAAATATTATTGTCTACGGGTGCTCGTGGAAGACAATTTCTATGGGCTGGAATCTAGAGAATGCTAAAGTGATTCTGGTATTTTACTGACCTGCTGGTCGTTTTCTGTCAAGAAAGTTAAATAGAGGCAGTTTATTTATTTATTTATTTTAAAGGTTTTCTATAGCACTGGCTAGACCCAGAGGCATCAGAGCGCTTTACAGGAATGTGAGGAGGTACAGTATACAAGAACACTTAATAATAAACATTGCAAAAAGAGTTCATATAACCAAGAAGGCAGATAAATACGAATGCTATTTACAAGAGAAATCAAATTAGTTAACTTGGGAAGTTCGAACTAAGGCTAGAGTAGGTGGGAGAGGGTGAGAGAGAAGGGATGAGAGGGAGACAGAGAGAGTAGGTAAATAGGGGGTTAGAAAATCAGCGGAAGGTCGTGCGTGTGGCTAGAGGTTGTATGAAAGAGTAGCGAGTGGGTGAAGGGGTTTTGAAGGGGAGGGTGGAGGGGATAGAACTGGAGGGGAAATAAAGGGGACCCTGACAGATTGCCAGAAAAAAAAGTCCCTACGCAGAAAGCAATTCTGGTATTTTACTGACCTCTACTGGTCGTTTTAAATAGAGGCAGTTGAACAGAAAAAAGTCCCTAAGCGGAAGCAGACAAGTCCTAGGGCCGCTCTCCAGAGCCCCCAAAGTACATACACATATAAGTATATACTAAAGTATATACAAGAGGTCTCAAATGTTCGACCTAAAAATATAACACCCCTCTCCTCGGTGTTTGTTGCCTCCCTTGCATTTCCTTGCTTATATCATCAAATGGGCAATAGACAAAGGAGTAGTAACTGTTTTTTATAATGCTTTGATACCCGTTTTATACACAAAGTAAATAGAACCAAGTCAACCCTGGCAAAAGCATTTGACACTAGGCTATGCGGAGGGCGTATGCAGATACACCAACCAGGTTTGTCCTGGTCAACATTTTTACCTTCTAACTTTAGTCCTTTAAGTCCCAACCCACTACAGGAGTACATTTGCTAAAACTCCCCAGGATCTGAGAGGAGGCACTTTAGAGACTTATAAACTATCAGAGAGAGGCCAAACAGCGAGGTCCAGTCCAGGTCTAGTTGCCACCGCTAAGTGAGCAGTTGTAGGAAAAGTCCTCTTGTAGCTTGATGGGTCCCTGTAGCTTTAACAGGTCAGCCTTATGAACCTTGGAGCCCACTTCATTGTCCTGGGTACAGGATAAAGCAGAGCTCTTCTCACGTCGCAGGCAGCAGGTTCACACCTTTTCTGATCTTTCTCAGGCCCAGCAGTGTTTTAAAGTGGGTACCAGGAAGTGCCTCATTTATGCCTAGCAATAGCTACTGGGTGGAAAGGATTCCGGGGCACACCCTAACCAATGACAGAAAAGTTTCCAGGACCAACCATACCCACTTTGGGCATTTTCAAGATGGCGAAAGTCTTCGGCCACACTAAACTTGGGTGTTTGGGTGTGTAAGGGGGGTGTACTATGGTAAGCCTAGTGTCCTCCCACAAACAACTCTAAAACCCAGTTTGGCACAGCCACTGTACCGACAATAAACTCAGAGAAATAAGTGTAGCAGAACAAAACTGATTTCCCAGCAACCAGAAAATAATACAAAAACATTGTTTTGCCATGCTGTTTCCCTTCCTTTCAAGGTGTACTCAAAGTGTTATATGTAAACCCAGCAGACCAGTCAAGCAGGATTTGACATTCAAGCAATGTAAAGTCAAAAAGTATGCTCACACCCCCACTTTGCATATTCTGTGAGTCAGAGGAATAATCTCTGGCCATTTAGGTGAGCCTATTGTTTTTCTCCCGGGAGGCACTTCACACCTTTTCCCACTTATACAAATGCCAATTACTGGCTGGTAGAAGTGGGAGAGCAAATGTAACCTACAGAATTTCTAAGCAGGGAAAAGGTAACTTTCTAAATGTTATTTTTCCTTAACATTTATGGAAAACAAGACCACAATTGAATTGGATTTTTAATAACTATTAAAAATAGTTGTTTAATAATTTTTCTAGTTCATCCCATTTCCAAGATACGGTATTAGATTTTTAATCTGTAGTCTAGTTTTCTACATAAGACAGCTAGCCCTGCTACAGTGAAAATAGCTTTTGGGTGCTTGTTAATGTAAGGACAAGGTAACATTACATTTCTACATGTCCTACATTTAAAAATCATGTACCCTATTTTGTGGGCAACAAGGCCTACATAGGGGTGACGTATTAATGTTTCAAAGAGGTTTTGAACTCAAGAGGGTTTATTTTGACAGGTCGAATTGCAGTTATTTGCACTGCTACAGTTAGGGTACACTGGGTATGCCATGTTTTGGGGCGAAAAAGTCCTCTGCAAGGTAAAATACATGTATCCCTACCCTGAGTGCCCATCTGTACTGTTGTCTGGATCCCTAAAGTAGATTTTTGTTATCATAGCCTAAACTGAGTTTGCTTGTGCACCATTATATGGACCTGTCTCACAGATTGCAGACTTGTTGGACCGTGAGCAGTGTCCAACGGCTACCGTCATAGTGGTGGAAGTCTACCACCTTCACAACGAGTTAAACTGCACAAGTGTGGTGGTGGCAGCGTACAGTGTACTGATCTGTAGGGGTGAACAGGTCATTTTTACCATTTGTCACTGGAGTGAGGTCTACAGGCTCACTAACATTTTTAAAGTTCAGCTGCTGTGTAGTTAACTTACCTTTGGCCTACATCAGGTAGATGTAGAGTGCTGTGCAGCGCAGGAGTAGTGACTGCGCTGAGTGTATGTGTTCCTGGGAAGACTACAGTACAGGCGTAGAGCAGTACTGTGTAGTACATAAATGATTAGTGTATGTACTGAGTGTATGTATGCTTGCAAGGAATACATTACTTGAGATATGTGCTGTGCAGTGCATGAACAATTAAAAGCTTGTGCTGGATGTATGTGCGCTTGCAAGAAGCATAATACATGAAGGGTGAAATGTTGTACAGCGCACATAGCTGTGTGTGTGTGTGTGTGTGTTTGCCAACAGCACATCCTGGTACAATACAAGAAGGCTTCAGTACTGAACAGTGTGTGCAGATGGAATGTATGTGTATCTATGGTGGAACAATACATGGAGGTAACAGTGCTGGGCAGTATGCGTGCTGTGAATGTTCACTGAGTGCAAATGTGCCTGCAATAATACATTACATGGAGGACCCTGGGTTCCATTTTGGGAAGCCCAGGCCTGCCTGGTGAAGACATGAGGAATAGAGGAATCTCCCCAAGACTGATTAGTGTATTGCTGCATTCCAGTGTGCTGGATGGGACATACTGGAGGAAGGGAGAAAGATTCACCCATTACACTTGAAAAGGTTGCTCTTTGAGTCAGTGAGAGATCACAAGAAGGGGATCGGACACATCTCAGGAAGGATATGGGGCTGATAAGGGAATCATAATGAGTTGGGTTCGGAGCCAGTGATTAACCTTTTGATGCACATATCATGGTGGCTGACATCCAGGTGTGAACTCTATTCACTCCTATGGCCTGTGTTGTGGGGCAGTCAGCTTCAGAGTCTTTCCGGCTGCGAAAGACAGCATTTCAAGAGGTAGAAGAGAAAGAAAAGTATTCACTTATAAAGAAGCAGAACCCCAACATAGAACTTCAAAAATTGAGACCCTAAACCACATTTGGCGAATGGTAATGGATTAGAAGAAGGAAAAGTTCAAGACTCCAAAATTTGTCATCTGATAAGCAGTCAGATGGACTGTGTGAGAAGAGGGAGCGCTGCAAGATTTTTGGCTGTGAATAGGATTGGGAGCCAAGGCCTGCTAGCTTCCCTGCTGGGTAAGGGGATTCACCCAAGGAAACCTAGACCACATGCTCTGGAGCACCAGCCCCTGCCTGCTTGACAAGATCAGTGTGCCCTGTGAGGAAGAGGAGAGCATGGAAGGGAGCAAGGTCCAGTGGGGAGCCCTACAAAGAGGACTCCCTAAGCGAGGTGTGAGGATACGGTTGTGCACCAATCGGGTCGTTTCCCGTGTGCAGGATTGATAACAGTCCTACATAGTGCAAGCTAGACCCAGTGGTGGAGTGCTACGTGATTTCATTTTAAGATAACAAAGTGCGTAATGCCCAGATTCTACACAGCTGATTTCCTGAGGTCAAAGGCTTACTTGTCCTTCTCCATCCAGATAGCTCAGTGAGTCCAGCACTTGCCACTGAAAAATTGCATTTATTTGAAGGCCATGAGTTCATATTATGGCAAGGCTAATTCAACTTTTATCCTTTCAAAATCGGCAAATGAAGTAGCATAAATTAAGTAAATGCTTATATTAATTACTAACAGCGCTTACAAACTGCATGAGTACAAAATGGATCTCTATGTACAAAAAAGTTATTATTAAAATGACGGGAAATGGATGACCAGCCCATGCATAGGGACATAAACTTCATCTCCTGGGGGCATCTTTCACACGAAGAAGCACCGTGGATGCAGTGGAGGCTGTTAGCAGAGAAAAATGGTGTGGCAGCGCAGGGGACAAAAAAATAAAAATAAAACGTGCCTGCCGCCTCTTGAGCTCCCGACAACAGCTTGAAGATATACAAGTGCGGATGTCGGTTTAGCTGTCCTAAGAAGTCTGGCCAAACGGACATGCACTCTTGTAGTGCCCTGTGCCCACCACTCCTGCTGTTGCCCCTCAGAGGTGTAAAGCACAGGTTACTACTTGTGTAACGATATATCTGTAAGAGACATTAGTTAGTGATAGATTCCTTACCGTAGAATATCCCCAGGCATCAGACTGGATCCGGAAAGTCTTTTCATAGCAGTACCCCTGCGCGTCAGTAGGTGGCTTCGTGGGGCTCCGCGTCCGTCACTGGCGTTGTATGCGCCGAGATGACGTCACGGAGACTACTTAGGCACCACCCAGGCGCGCTGACGTCAGTTCTGTACATGACTTTCTGCGCCAGGAACGCAGAGCCATGCAATAAACTGACCACTGGTGCCATGAAACTAGGGCCCTGAAAGGGATGACCTTAACCCTAGAAATCAGTTCGCAGAACGGGGAGGATGGGCGGGGCGGTAAGTAATCTATCACTAACTAAGGTCTCTTACAGATATATACTTACACAAGTAGTAACTTGTGCATCTGAAAGAGACATGTTAGTAATGGATTCCTTACCTTAGAATAGATACCCCAGCAATACCAACCCCGGTGGTGGGTCTGCGAATAGATTACACCAGAAAGTCACGGAGAACAGAGCGGCCAAAGAAGCCGTCTCTCCGGACCTGACTATCGAGGCAGTAATGCTTGGTAAACGTGTGCAGCGAGGCCCATGTAGCTGCCTGACAAATGTCCTGCAAGGGGACGCCGCCTCCCAGGGCAGTAGTGGCTGCCGTTGTCCTGGTAGAATGGGCACGCAGCCCCATAGGAGGCTCCTTCTTAGCCAACGAGTTACAGGCCTTGATGCAGAGAACGACCCACCGAGAGATGGTCCGTTTGTGCACAGCCCGACCTCTTTTGGTGCCCACATAGCCAACAAAGAGCTGGTCATCCACCCGGAACTGTTGCGTGCGCGTCGAAAGAGAGCGCACGTTTTGGGTCCAGACGGTGGAGCTTCTCTTCCTCTTTAGTAGGATGCGGAGGCGGAAAGAAGGTAGGCAAAGTGATGGTCTGCCCGATGTCGAAGGGCGTGACAATCTTTGGCAAGAAAGAAGGACGGGTCCATAAAACCACTTTGTCCGGATGACCAGAAAGGAATGGAGGTTCAGAAGAAAGAGCCTGGAGCTCACTCACTCTTCTGGCAGAGGTGATAGCTACCAGGAAAGCAGTCTTGAGAGTGAGAAGACGCAAAGGACAGGTATGAAGGGGCTCGAAGGGAGTGCACATCAGATATGTCAAGACAAGGGTTAAGTCCCATTGAGGCATTATAAACCGCACGGGAGGAAACGTGTGCGTAATGCCTTTCAGGAAACGGTTAACAACCGGGGACTTAAAAAGAGAAGGCTGATCAGGAAGCCGCAAAAAGGCGGAGATGGCCAAAAGATAACCTTTGATAGTGCCCAGAGCAGAGCCCTGCTGGGCCAAAGAGAGAAGGAACAGAAGGACTTCGGAAAGAAGGGCAGAAAGGGGATCCACAGTCTTAGCTGTGCACCATGCCACAAACTTGTTCCATCTGCGGGCGTATAGCGTTTTAGTGGAGGGACGCCTGGCTGCAAGAATGACATCACAGACTTCGGGAGGAAGATCAAAAACTGTCAACTGTCGCCGCTCAATCTCCACGCATGGAGGTGGAGGCCGGACAGGTTCGGGTGGAGGACCGTCCCCTGCTGCTGCGACAGAAGATCCTCCCAAAGAGGCAGTCGGATCGGGGGGAACGATCGCCATGCTGAGTAGCTCGGGATACCAGTATCTTCGTGCCCAATCTGGAGCCACAAGGATGACTTGGGCCCGGTCTCGCCGAATCTTCTTCAGCAGAAGTGGTATAGGCGGAAAGGCACAACAGACCGCAACTCCACTCATGACAAAAAGCGTCGCCGCGCGAGTGCCGCCATGGAAATTCCAACGCGCAGAACTGATGACATTGCGCGTTCTCTTCGGTGGTGAATAGATCTAACCAAGGCTCTCCCCACGGTGAAAGAGACCTTGCGCCACATCCGAGTGCAGACGCCATTCGTGATCCATCAAGCACCGGCGGCTGAGTTCGTCCGCCCTGACGTTCAGAGAACCTGCCAGGTGTTGAACCACCAAGGTAATACCCTGATGTTCCAGCCATGTCCAGAGGCACAGAGCCTCCTGACATAGGGTCCAGGACCCCACCCCACTGTAGGAAGGTGGAATCTGACTGCATGGTTGCCCCCACTTTTTTCCTGGTGTTTGAATGGTTTTTGACTAGTCTGGCTGGGATCCTACTATCCAGGACCCCAGCCCATCTGCTTACTCCCTTAAATGACTGGAGTGCATATTAGATGCACTAGTGATTGGATACTGTGGTATCTTATGAGCTCCTAGTATATGGTACCAAGGGCATAGGTACTTCACAGGCCTACCAGGGGCTGAAGCATGTATTATGCCACCCCTGGGAAGCAGACTAAATCTGACACCACAGGCCTGCTACTGCAGCCTGGGTGAGGTAGTGTTAGCACTCCTCACTGAGCTATAGGTCCCTATATCTCACAATACACACACATATAAACCTATCAGTCCCCCCTAAAGTAGGCCCTATCAATCCTGAGGGCAGGGTGCTTGGTTTACACTGTGAGGGGGTGCCTCTGCATGAGCAGGGCCCCTCTGCAGCTGGCAGAGTCTATTCTCTGTGGCTGTTTGTGGATGCGGTTAAACCATATACTCCTAAGTGCATTATAACCTAGCGGTAAATGCTAACTTTGGAATGACTGCATCAAAACATGTCGTGTTTGGTGTCAAACAACTTGGAATCATACCCCCACACCAGTAACTGGTGTGGGAGTATGATCCCACCCTTCTAGAGGGGACGACATGTACCTACTGTGGAAACACGGTAGAAATCTGAAAGAGCCCTGGCATCACAAAATGGATGCCACCAGCACAGACACTGGGCTGCCCTCCTGCTGCTCACTGAAACTCGCAGTGGAGGAGGCCCAACAATAGGCATCCTGTCACAGGGAGGTGTCACCACCTCCCAGACAGGATTTAGTGTATTGGGGCCGGGTGGGTCCACTCCTAGAGTGCTTTGAGGTCCTGCACTGGGGGAGCAGTAGGCTCCTCTGTGCATATGCCAGCTCAAACCGGTTCAGGGGCTACCTGCCCCTGCTCTGGCGTGAAACTTGACAAAGGGAAGTGGGTGTAACCACCCACTCCCCTGACCCTCCCAGAGGAGTGGTCATAGAGCTAGTCCCTCCCTTTCTTTTGGTATAAGTTAGGGAAACCTTGCCATTTCAAATCAGATATCCCTGGACGACGCTCTACAAGAAGAATCCTGGCCCTTCGACGTTCCACTCCTTTGGAAGACTGAAGAATCTCCCTTGGAGTCAAGGAGTGACTCCCCTGCTTGGCAGGCACCAAAAACTTGAATCAACGGTCGCAAACTTTCCCGCTCCCGCCGGAGTCCGAAATCCCTGCAGCCCCGGAAGTGGATTTCCTGACTTCTCGACGGCCATTGTGAGTCCCCAGCAGAGCTGAGGCGAGTGGACCCCACGAGTGACGAGGAACAGCAATACCCGTGTACGGTGCACTGTTGTCGAGTGCAACCCCTTCACGACGTTCTACGAACTTGTGCATTGGACCACGTGTGGTCCAAGCCTCCAGCAGGATTTCCCTCGAAAATCAGAGGCCTACCTCGTCCCGAGTGACCATGGGCTCCTGTGAAGCGAATCCTCACGAGGAGTCTTTGCGATCCCTTGATGGCTGGCTTGTGGGTCCCCTGAAGACTTTCTCATCGAACCAAAGGGCTCTCCTGGTTGCTACAGGCCTGCCCTGACTTACCCTCGCTGGGTGAGTCCCTCAGACCTTGCCGGTCTGCACCGCTGACTTTTTTCACTTTCCACGAGACTTGCTGTTGCCAAGGCTTGTTGGCTCCAATCCGGTTGCCGACACCTCAGTAAGCTGCAGACTTCGTGGGACACTCCGAATCCAGCTCCTGGTCGTCGTCGACGCCTCCTGGACCTCGTGGCTGAAGAGTCAAAACACCCTTGATCACCTGAAATCACCCGACATCCGTGGGCATCCATCTTCCTGGCCCTGGGTCACTGGAAAGTGACTGTGAACACTGTCCCTTCTGCTTTCAGGTCTTCTTCATCTTAAATCCAGCCTTGGATTTCACCGGACACTTCTCCAGTCTTCACTTGCAGCAAAACTTCTTCGGCTTCCATTGAAAACGACGACGAGACCTGACACCAAAAGACACCTATGCACCCGGCTTCCCTGGGTGAGGTAACTCGTGCAATCCGGTGCTCCTGTGGGTGGTGGCCCTCGAACTACTTACCTTGTAAGTGACTTGCTTGTAGACTCTCTAGAAGTACCCTTAAACTTTAAAAATCCAACCGCGACTTGCTCCATTGAAATCAACTGGGAACCCGCGGCTGTGTTCTCACACTGCACGCGTCTCCCGTGGGTCCTTTACTTACCTGCCTTGGGTGGATTAATGAAGCCCCAGCGATTCCACAGGCCCTAGGCCTTGTCCCCTTGCAAGTCGAATTTCCTAAACCTCTTTTTTAGTATATGGTCTGGTACGCCCCTAGGGCCCCAGCCATATTTGTGCTTAACTTATTGTGAAACGTTGATATTTGCGTATGTTCCTGACTTCTAATCTCATAAAGAGATTAGTAGAGTGTGTCTAGTAATAAATACATTTATATTTGATATATATACCTGTGTGGTGTCTTTTCATTTGGTAATTCAAGAGATTCTAAGGTAAAACAAGCTGCTTTACATTCCTCTGAGACTTAGCCTGAAGGCTGCTCTCCACAGCTACCACTAGGATAGCTTTCTTTAAAAGGTTGTCTTAAACCTATCTACCATAAGAGTCGAATTGGACTGGTGCAAGGTGGCCACTATAACCAGTGACCAGCCTATGCCAAGCCAACTTCTCACACCTGCCCTGTTTGTTGCAGTACCACATGGCGGTGGTGTTGTCTGTGAACACCTGCACCACACTTCCCCGGACAGAGGGAAGGAATGCTTTCAGTGCAAGCCGGATCGCCCGAAGCTCCAAGAGGTTGATATGGAGCCGGGACTCTGCTGGAGACCAGAGTCCTCTGATCTCCGCCTCTCCCAAGTGGCCTCCCCATCCCAGGAGGGACGCATCCGTCACCACTGTGTGCTCCGGTTGGGGAAGGGAGAGGGATCTGCCATTCACCCAATCCCGATTCGTGAGCCACCACCGCAATTGTCGTGCAGTGCCCTCCGAGATCTGAACATGATCGGACAGGTTGCCCTGATGTTGCGCCCATTGGAACTTCAAGTCCCACTGCAGAGCCCGCATATGCTATCTAGCATGTGTCATCAGCAGGATGCAGGAGGCCATCAGGCCCAGACGGCGGAGGGTCATCCTGACCGAAATCCGGGACAGAGGCTGAAAGATCAGAATCATAGCCTGAATATCCCGGATTCGCTGCTCGGGAGGATAAACACGAAAACAGCGTTGATTCCAGAACCGTTCCGATGAAGGGGAGCTTCTGAGAGGGACTCAGATGCGACTTCGGCATGTTGATGGAGAACCCCAGCAAATGCAGGAGGTCGGCCGTAGTCTGAAGGTGGTTGACGACTGCCTGGGGCGAGCCCGCCTTCAACAACCAGTCGTCGAGGTAAGGGAAGACTGACACCCCTGACCTGCGCAGATGAGCTGCAACCACCGCCATCACTTTCTTGAACACCCGAGGGGCGCTGGTAAGGCCGAAGAGTAGCACGGCAAACTGAAAATGCTCCTGGCCTACCGTGAACCGCAGATAACGCCAGTGGGTCGGCAGGACGGGGATGTGAAAATATCCGTCCTGCAAGTCTATCGCTACCATCCAGTCTCCAGGGTCGAGGGCAGCCAGGACCTGAGCCAGAGTCAACATCTTGAACTTCTCCTTCCGGAGGAAGCGATTGACGTTTCGGAGGTCCAAGATGGGGCGCAGGTCCCCTTTGTCCTTCTTCAGGACCAGAAAAAACAACCACTCCCGACTTCCGGCCCAGGAATGCACTCAATGGCCCCCTTGGCCAAGAGGGCCGTGACTTCCTGCTGGAGAAGTACCAAGTTGATCCCCCGACATGCGGTTGCACCGAGGTCGCATGGCTGGAGGGGAGGACTGAAAGGGAAGAGAGTAACCTCTGCGGACGATCTGCAACACCCACTTGTCCAATGTGATATCGCGCCAGTGGTGGAGATGGTGGCGGATCCTGCCACCCACCGGCGTGGGGTACTCCACAAAGCTCGGATTAGGAAGGTTTGGAGGTAGAAGCAGCGGGGGCGGAGGTGGACTGACTCCCACGCTGATTCCCAGACCCGCCCCTGCGGAAGCCGCATCCGCGCTTAGGCTGGTTCTGCACAGGCTTGCTGAAGAAACGTGCCTGGGCGCCTCTGCCGTGGCCACGAAAGGAACGAAACCCAGGAGTGGCCGGGCTTTTTGCAGAAAGACCCAAGGACTTGGCCGTGGCCCGCGAGTCCTTAAAACGCTCCAGTGCACGGTCTGCCTTATCGCCAAACAGGCGAGTGCCATCTAAGGGCATGTCCATGAGCGAGCTCTGGACATCAGGCGAGAACCCGGTGGATCTCAGCCAGGCGTGGCGACGAAGCACCACCGTCGTAGAAATCGCCCTGCCCAGTGAGTCAGCGGTGTCCAAATCACACCGAATGGCGAACTTAGCCGCATCATTACCCTCAGCAACTGCTTGGGACAGCACAGCGTGGACCTCCTCAGGACACTGAGGCAACACCTGAGCAACCGTATCCCACACTGTGTGGGAATAGCGGCCCAATAAGCAGGCGATGTTCACCGACCGCAGCCCCAAGCTGGCCGAAGAGAACAACTGCTTTCTGAACTGTTCCAGCTTCTTAGAGTCCTTATCCGGCGACTCTGTGACGTCGAGGCTTAGATGACCAGGCTCTCAGGCGTAGGATGAGTGGTCAGAAACGCAGGGTCACCAGGCGCCGGGGGGTGACACCTGGCGACATTCTTATCCACAGGGGCCCCTGTGGCCGGCCCCGACCAAGTGCCCAATAAGATATCAGTGAGGGCGTTGTTAAAGGGAAGCAGGGGCTCAGACAAAGTGAACGCTGTCTGGAGCACCTCAGTGAGGAGATTAGTCTTGAGGGGCACCGTAGGAAGATCGAGGTTGAGGACCTCAGCTGCCCGACGGAGCACCATCGTGTAGGAGGCGCCCTCCTCCATGGTAGGCAGGGGAGAGGCAAACCCCGGGTCAGAAGAGACATCGAGGTCGCCGGCGTCCTTCAAGTCGTCTACCCAGTCCTGCTCGGAGTCACACTGACGGGCAAGAGGGTCCTCGGACCCCTCCCAGTCATTCTCCACCTCTGTTGCATGGGGAACAGACCACGGCGGCAGAGCTGGAGCCGTAGAAGGAACATACAGTGTCGGAAACGGCGCCGTGAACGGCGCCGGCCGGGGCCGAGCTGGCACTGCGTCCCAATGCGGATCCTAGGTAGGAACGAAATGGTCCGGAGGCGGAGCCGAGGGTGGCGCTAGGGCCGGAGCCGGCAGCGCTGGACCTCGTGGCGCCGGGGCCAACGGCGCTGGATCCTGTGGCGATGAAGCTGGATATGCCAGCGGCGCTGACCGCCCAACAGGATCTGGACACGGGACCACAGGGCGGGAGCCCGAGGCCTAACAAGGCTGTCCATGGTGGCAAGAAATTCTTGCACCTGTTCGGGAGGCGCCGACGGACCCGGGTAAGGCGGGTAGGCCGCGGGACTCCCAGGCTCCAAAGGAGCCGCAGGGGCAGAACCTCTGTACCCCTCGTCCGCATCCGAGGACTGACTGGGGGGACGTCGGAAGGCGAACACGCTTCTTTGACTTCTTTTTATGTCGTCGCTTACAAGAATCCGAGGGAGAAGACTTGGAGCCCGAGGAGCGACGACTGCGGCCCCACGAACGTTCCTGGGAACGGTCC
This sequence comes from Triturus cristatus, assembly GCF_964204655.1. Lineage (NCBI taxonomy): Eukaryota > Metazoa > Chordata > Amphibia > Caudata > Salamandridae > Triturus > Triturus cristatus. The sequence goes on along the minus strand of NC_140590.1, from coordinate 953,001,696 downwards.
CTGGACCTGGAACGGCGTTGGGGTAAGTGCCGGACCTCCAGCAGCTTCTGGCGCCGCTCCCTCAAGGCCTTCGGGCCATGGCCCGACAGGACCGGGAGTCGTGATCGGTCTCCAGGCAGTAAAGGCAAACATCGTGGGGGTCCACCACCGACATATTGCGATGGCAGGCCACACAAGACTTAAATCCAGGCATCCCTACGTGCACCAAGGAGAAAAAGGGAGACAAAAGTCTCTAAAGTGTAGTAAAAAAGTGACCAAGGTACGTGCTCTAACCAGATTTGCGCTTGCTGACGCGGAAAAAGAAATAACTGACGTCAGCACGCATGGGTGGCGCCTAAGTAGTCTCCGTGACGTCATCTCTGCACATACGACGCCAGTGACGGAGGCGGTGCCGCACAACGCCACCTACTGACGCGCAGGGGTACCGCTACGAAAAGACTTTCTGGATCCAGTCTGATGCCTGGGGATAGTCTAAGGTAAGGAATCTATCACTAACGTGTCTCTTTCAGATATAAAATGATAATAAAGCAGTTTTATTAATTGCTTTACTATCATTTTACTTTACATGCTTCTGCTGATTCCAGCGTTGGGGTATCGCTCCTCCGCCATAATGGAGGAGCCGCCCCTGTATGGATGTATTTCACTACGCATAGGGTTATTTTAAATGCTTCAATATGTACAAATAATATTGTTTGCATTTACTGCACAAGGCAAAAACAGGTTATTGTTATTAAGATGACAAGAAAAGAAACAACAGGCCACGGAACTGGAACGTTTCATTTATGTCTTTTCATGCATGTTATTCATATTGTGTTTTCAGCCTCGTGCATTGTTGTGTAGGCTGAAATCTAGAATTGTTATCCTTACTTACATTTGTCAATGGGCCATTTGTGCTTGGGGAGTGCTGATCACTTTCTGCTGCTGGGGACATGATCTCCGAATAAACTTCTTATCCTGCTCCACATGCTTGCGGTGTCTTTTTCATTTTGGCAACAATATTCTCCAGTATCCCCAGCCATGTTCACTACTGTGGAAAGGGATTTCCTATCATAGGAAGGAAAGGAGGGTTCTGTTCCAGCTTCACGGTGACTCCACTCCTGCTTTAGCAGCCACCCAGCTATGATGCTTCCAGGGTGGACTCTTTGACCCCTTCTCGGTTGTCCAACTTTGAAGTGCAACTTTCAGAGGACGCCTGTACCCAAGTTATAGCAGGAGTGGTTATACATGCATTATCAGCAACTACTGTACGAACATCATCAGCAGCAGCGGTCATGCATGCCAGTGCAGTGAACCTATAGGCCCAAACTTCCTGTACAGCAGTTTATGTGCCGCCATATTTCCTGACAGTCGCAGCTTTCCAAAATAATTTTCCTACGTCATGTATGGAAGTTATATGCTGCCATTTTGCCAGCCATTTGCAGCTTTCCTACACATTTTACAGCTGTGTCTCAGTAAGCGCCTGGGTGTGTTACTTACTCTTTTATTGCGCCCAATTTTTATGGGTTGTGCTTTAGTCAGCAATTAAAGTATGCAATAATCCACCAAGACCCTTATTACAGAATCCTGGGGACCAACCCATGAAGTGGAGCAAATGGTAGGGCTTGTTCAATACCTTTACGATGGCTATTGAGGCCGGTTCATTTACATCTTCCAGGACAAAGATTTTATTATTGAATGCTATGGGTACTGAGGCACAAGAGATTTTTGATCATTTGCCAGAGTGACTTCCCCCTCATGATGTTAAAGTATATGATGAGATTCAAGAGGCTCTGGACAGACCAAAATTAAATTTCACAGCTGAACCCACTATTGTCATTAAATGGTTAAACTTATTCTAGGCATCAATGTCCATCTGAACACACTGAAAATTATATAGTGGCGTTCCATATTTTCGCTGCTACACGTGATTTTGGCAATACATTCATGAACAACTATTCAGACACAAAAATCCTTCGTTTACAGAAGTTGTCTAAGTTGCCAAAGGGATTGAAAGATTCGTCAGATCTTTCAAAATGCTAAATGAAGAGAAAGAAAGTCCGTTTCAAGTAGCGATTGTTTTGAATTACACCAGAAATAGGTCAACTAAAGTAAGAAACATCCCTTTTTCTAACAAAGGAAAGTGTTCTAGATGTGGTTCAAGACCACATTTCAATTAAAGTTACTGTCTTGCTACTGAAAAATAATGTTTCAAATGAGGGAAGGTGGGAATTGTTTCTATTGTGGGCTGGTCACAATGAAACAAATACAATTTTGGAGTGTAAGAACGATTCCCAAAATAAAATGGTTGGGAAGGAGAACTTGGTGCTTGTTGTATAAGGTCATGAGAGACTGTCAACTGTTATTCACACACAGCCATGTGAACCATCCAATTGCAAAGTTTTGATTGATGGAATTAAGACTGTGATGTTAGTTGACTGGGTCACCGTTTTCTTTAATTTCTGATGTGAAAAAGACAGAATCCTAGAGATTAATGACATTAAGGCTTATGGTTATAGAAAGTCTACCATTAATATCCTTGGTTATTCTGTAGCTTCTATTTCATTTTCATCACACACCATTCTAGGCAAGATTTATGTTACTAAAAATGGCCAACGTGTATTGGGTTGCAGACCAATAAAACTAAGGACTTGTTTGGGATCCCTCTGCTGATTAACCTGTAATTTGCATGTCATACAACAAGGCATTGAGGGGATTATCTCACAGTACAAAATGTTTTCCATAAAGGATTGGGTGTTAAAGGATTTTCTCACAAAATATTGCTCAAAGAGGGTGTGTCTCATATTAGACATAAACTCAGATGTGTACCTTTAAGAAGCAGCTGATGCTTCTAAATTGGATTCCAACATTGTGTTAGTTAAAAAGAAGTCTGGTTTGTTCAGATTGTGTGTTGATTTGAAATCCTTAAATAAACAGATTTTAGTAAATTGCCCTCCCCTTCCCAAAATTCGTGAGTTGCTAGCACAACTGCAATCCGTCACTGGATTTAAAATCTGCATATCATAAAATTGAATTGGAAGAAAGTTATAGACATCTGACAACATTAATTATTCCTGATGGAGGTTTTAGATATATTGGGATGCCATTCGGATGAGCATCAGCTGCGTCTGTCTTTCCAAAACTTATGTTTAACGTGTTTGAGGGTATTAATGGTGTCATGGTATTTCAGGAAGACATATTAATATATGCTTACAGTTGATTCACATAATAGGCTTTTCAAGATACTGCAGATCTTACATGATATATGAATGACATTACAAATGTAAACATGGAGGATCCCTGACTCAAGAGATTGAGTATCTTGGACATGTTATTTCTGAAAAAAAAGCACTTCCCCTAAATAAAGCTTGCTTTGAGCTATTGAATCACTACATACCCCCGCCGATACAGATAAATTGAGATCTTATCTGGGGCTTTATTCTAAATTTGTTATATTTAGCAACTTAACAAAAAGAGTGAAACATTCACTTGGCTACAGGAACATAAATCAGCTTTTGAGACTCTTAAGCAGTCTATTATCAATTCTGCTCCACTCTTTTCATTTAATCATAAACTGCATTGTGTCATTTATGTTGATGCCAGTGCTTAAGGATTCAGAGCCATGTTGAATCAGAGGGTTCATATAAGCGAATAAAAGCGGGTTTTGCATCAAGGCCGCTTTCAGATGCAGAGTCTAGATATTCTACTATTGAGAGGGAGGCATTAGTTTGTTCTTGGGTTGTTCAACATTTTATTTGTGGGGGAAGGCCTTTACCAACAAGAAGAATCATAAACCGTTATTGACTTTACTGAACAGCAATGGTATGGGCAAAGCCTTTCCGCGCCTAGTAGGGATTTTGTCTCAAATGTATGAGTATAATTTTCATGCTAGTTATATTCCAGGAAATTCTAACGTTGTTGATGATGGCTTGCCAAACCTACCTGTTGGTGATGTCAAAGTCAAATCTGAAATAGTTGAAGAATGTGTGGTTGCATCAGTGATTTGATGTTTTGATGTTGTGTGAGAATGAGTTGTCTATTGAGAGTTGGACAGAGGGTTGTAAAGCAGATGATGATTTGTACCAAGTTCATGATTTCACCAACAAAGGTTTACTTTCTCCTGTTATGCAAGTGTTTTGGAAGGTTAGAGAAGTAATTTCTGTTTCTGATTGTATTGTCTTCAAAGAGGAGTGCATTATTCCTCCCAAAAGTATTCACCAAACTATTATTAAGTTGGCTCATTCGGGACATCTTGGTGAAACGCTTACCATGAAGACTTAGAGAAATATTTTGGTGGCCATACATGGATACTGAAATAGTGAGGGTTGTTAAATAGTGTTCAATATGTATGAATTCTGACAAATCCCTTAATACCACTAAGGTAAATTTTTGTGATACAGTTTCCTAAACAGCCGTCGGAGAAATTAGCTTTGGACTTATTGGGTCCTTATGACAATTTTTCTCAAGGTAAAGATTATGCGTTTGTTCTCATTGATTACATTGTCTATGTGGATTGAAGTAAAATGGACATTTCAACCTACCACTGACATTGAGCTTCTTACAGACTGTTTTACAAGTGTGGGTTTGCCATGTAGTGTTGTCACTGATAATGGTATGCAGTTCACCTCTTTGAAATTGCAGAAATCTTTCTAGGATATAAGAACAAGTTACTTACCTTCGGTAACGATGTATCTGTAAGAAACATTAGTTAGTTAGATTCCTCACCTTAGAATATCCCCAGGCGTCAGGCTGGATCCGGAAAGATTTTTGTAGCAATACCCCTTGCTCGTCGGTAGGCGTCGTCTGTGGCTCCGCGTCCGTCGTCGGCGTCGTGCGCCTTAATGACGTCGTCGGAGTACTTAGACGCCGCCCTCGCGCGCTGATGTCAATTCTTATACATAACTTTCCGTGCCAGGGACGCTGAACCATGCAAGAGACCGACACTGGTGCCAAAAAATCTAGGGCCCTGAAAGGGAGAACCTTAACCCTAGATGTCGGTTTGCAGAACGGGGAGGCTGGGTGGGTCGGTGAGGAATCTAACTAACTAATGTTTCTTACAGATACATCGTTACCGAAGGTAAGTAACTTGTTCATCTGAAAGAAACACGTTAGTTAGATTCCTCACCTTAGAATAGATACCCCAGCAATACCAACCCCGGAGGTGGGCCTGCGAACCAAGATCACACCAGAAAGTCCTGGAGAACAGAACAGCCAAAGTGGCCATCTCTCCGGACTTGGCTGTCCAGGCAATAGTGCTTAGAAAACGTGTACAGTGAAGCCCACGTTGCCGCCTGACAGATGTCCTGCAAAGGGACTCCCCGTCCCAGGGCAGTTGTCGCCGCTGTGGCCCGGGTGGAATGGGCTCTCAGGCCAACAGGAGGGACCTTTTTCGCCAAGGAATAGCAGAGTTTAATACACAACACGACCCATCGCAAGATGGTCCGCTTGTGCACAGCTTTACCCTTCTTAGCACCTACATATCCAACAAAAAGTTGGTCGTCCACCCGGAACTGTTTTGTGCAGTCCAAATAAAAGGACAGCGCACGTTTTGGGTCCAGACGGTGGAGCCTCTCTTCATCTTTTGAAAGATGCGGAGGCGGAAAGAAGGTGGGCAGCGTGACAAATTGCCCGATGTGAAAGGGAGTCACGACTTTAGGAAAGAAAGAAGGACGGGGCCGGAGGACAACCTTATCCGGATGAACCGAAAGGAAGGGAGGCTTAGCTGACAGAGCCTGGAGCTCACTCACCCGCCTAGCGGAGGTGATAGCCACCAGGAAAGCATTTTTCAGAGTCAGTAGACGAATTGGACAGTTGTGAAGGGGCTCAAAGGGAGCGCACATCAGAAAAGTAAGAACAAGGTTCAAGTCCCACTGAGGCATTACGTATGGAACAGGAGGGAACATATGAGTAATGCCCTTAGAAAACGGGAGACAACAGGGGACTTGAAAAGAGAAGGCTGATCAGGAAGCCTTAAGAAAGCAGAGATTGCAGCAAGATAACCCTTCAAGGTGCCCAGAGCAGAGCCCTGCTCTGCCAAAGAAAGAAGAAAGAGGAGAACCTCAGAAAGAGGGGCGGAAAGGGGATCCACAGCCTTTGCTGTGCACCATGCCACAAATTTGTTCCACCGGCAGGCGTATACCGTCTTTGTGGAGGGACGCCTGGCTGCCAGAATGACATCACAGACTTCAGGAGGCAAATCAAATGGCATCAACTGTCGCCGCTCAATCTCCACGCATGGAGGTGGAGGCTGGACAGGTTCGGGTGGAGGACCGTCCCCTGCTGCTGCGACAGAAGGTCCTCCTGAAGAGGCAGTCATATCGGGGGATCGATGGACATACTGAGTAGCTCGGGATACCAGTACCTTCGTGCCCAACCCGGAGCCACCAAGATGACTTGGGCCCGGTCGCGCCTGATCTTCTTCAGCACTCTGGGCAGAAGTGGTATAGGCGGAAAGGCGTACAACAGACCGCAACTCCAATCGCGACGAAAAGCGTCTCCGAGCGAGTGCCGCCTTGGAAATTCCAACGCGCAGAACTGCTGACATTGCGCGTTCTCTTCGGTGGCGAATAGATCTAACCAAGGCTCTCCCCACTGCAGAAAGAGACCTTGCGCCACGTCCGAGTTCAGACGCCATTCGTGATCCATCATGCACCGGTGGCTGAGTTAGTCTGCTCTGGCGTTCAGAGACCCCGCCAGATGTTGAACCACCAGGGTGATGCCCTGATGTTCCAGCCATGTCCAGAGGCGCAGAGTCTCCTGACAAAGGGTCCATGACACCACCCCGCCCTGTTTGTTGCAATACCACATGGCGGTGGTGTTGTCCGTGAACACCTGCACGACACTTCCCCGGACAGAGGGAAGGAAGGCTTTTAGTGCAAGTCGGATCGCCCTCAGCTCCAAGAGGTTGATATGGAGCTGAGTCTCCGCCGGAGACCAGAGTCCTCTGATCTCCGCCTCTCCCATATGGCCCCCCCATCCCAGGAGGGACGCATCCGTCACTACGAAATGCTCCGGTTGGGGTAGGGAGAGGGATCTGCCGCTGACCCAATCGCGATTCGTGAGCCACCACTGCAGCTGGTTCGCAGTGCCCTCCAAGATCAAGACATGGTCGGACAGGTTGCCTCGATGCTGGGCCCACTGAAACTTCAGGTCCCACTGCAGAGCCCGCATCCGCCACCGGGCGTGAGGTACCAACAGGATGCAGGAGGCCCCAGAAGCCGCAGCACCAACCTGACCGAAACCCAGGACAGAGGCCGGAAGATGGAAATCAGGGTCTGAATGTCCCGGACCCGCTGTTCCGGCGGATAGACCCGGAACTGCGCCGAATCGAGAACCGCCCCAATGAAAAGGAGCTTTTGGGAGGGACTCAGGTGCGACTTCGGCACATTGATGGAGAACCCCAGCGAGTGCAGGAGGTTGGCCGTAGTCTGGAGGTGGGAGACGACTTGCTGGGACGAGCCCGCCTTCAACAGCCAGTCGTCGAGATAGGGGAAGACTGGATCCCCTGATCGGCGCAGATGAGCTGCGACCACCGCCATCACTTTCGTGAACACCCGAGGGGCACTGGTGAGGCCGAAGGGGAGCACGGTGAACTGAAAGTGCTCCTGACCCACCGTGAACTGCAGGTAACGCCGGTGGGCTGGCAGGACGGGGATGTGGAAATAAGCGTCCTGCAAGTCCAATGCTACCATCCAGTCTCCAGGGTCTAGGGCAGCCAGAACCTGAGCTAAAGTGAGCATCTTGAAACGGTCCTTCCGGAGGAAGGAGTTCAAGCTCCTGAGGTCCAAGATCGGGCGTAGGCCCCCTTTGCCCTTCTTGGGAACCAAAAAGTAGTGGGAATAACAACCACGACCTACTTCTGGACCAGGAACGCGCTCAACGGCCTCTTTGGCCAAGAGGGCCGAAACTTCCTCTCGTAGAAGATGCAAATGATCCCCCAACATACGGTGGTTCAGCGGTGGCATGGCTGGAGGGGTCGTCTCGAAGGGGAGGGAGTAGCCCCTTCGGACGATTTGCAGCACCCACCTGTCCGACGTGATGGAGCGCCAGTGGAGCTGGTAATGGCGAACTCTGCCGCCCACTGGCGTTGAATGGGCCTGAAAGCTCGGACTAGGAGGGCTTTGAGGCGGATGCTGCCGGGGTGAATGTGGACTGACCGGCACGTTGACCTCCAGTACCGCCTCAGCGGAATCCGCGACCGCGTGCAGGTTGGTTCTGCGGCCGGTGGCTGGGCGGACGTGAGGAGGCGCCCCTTCCTTGGCCACGAAAGGGACGAAAGGCGCAAGTTTGCGGCCGCGGGGCCGAAAGACCCAAGGACTTGGCCGTGGCCCGGGAGTCCTTGAACCGAGCCAGCACACTGTCCGCCTTCTCAACATAAAGGCGAGTGCCATCAAAGGGCATGTCCATGAGGGAACTCTGGACATCCCCTGAAAATGACGTGGACCTCAGCCAGGCGTGACGCCGAAGCGCCACCGTGGTGGAAATCGTCCGACCCAGCGAGTCCGTGGTGTCAAGTCCACACCGTATGGCGTGCCGTGCTGCATCTCGACCGTCAGCAAGTGCTTGAGTGAATCGTTGTAGGAGAGTAGGATCTGCACTTATGTTGCCCCCACTTTTTTTCTGATGTATACACTGGTTTCTGACTATAGTCTGGCTGGGTCCCTGCTAATCAGGGCCCCAGTCTCACTGATCTCTCTAAAACAACTTGGTGTTCATATTAGATGCACTAGTGATTGGATACTGTGGTACCTTATGAGCCCCTAGTATATGGTACCTTTAGGTACCTAGGGCATTAGTACTTCACAGGCCTACCAGGGGCTGCAGCATGTATTATGCCACCCCTGGGAAGCATTCTCAATCTGACACCACAGGCCTGCTACTGCAGCCTGTGTGAGGTAGTGTTAGCACTCCTCACTGAGCTATAGGTCCCTATATCTCACCATACACACACATATAAACCTATCAGTCACCCCTCTTGCAGGCCCTAACAATCCTGAGGGCAGGGTGCTTGGTTTACTATGCGAGGGGGTGCTTCTGCATGAGCAGGACCCCTCTGCAGCTGGCAGAGTCTATTCTCTGCTGCTGTTTGTGGATGCGGTTAAACCATATACTCTTAAGTGCATTATAACCTCGCGGTAAATGCTAACTTTGGAATGACTGCATCAAAACATGTCGTGTTTGGTGTCAAACAACTTGGAATCATACCCCCACACCAGTAACTGGTGTGGGAGTATGATCCCACCCTTCTAGAGGGGACGACATGTACATGTACCCACTGCACTAAACGGTAGAAATCTTCTAGAGCCCTGGCATCACAAAATGGATGCCACCAGCACGGACACTTGGCTGCCCTCCTGCTGCTGACCGAAACTCGCAGTGGCGGAAGCCCAACAAAGGGTATCCTGTCACAGGGAGGTGTCACCACTTCCCAGACAGGATTTAGTGTATTGGAGCTGAGTGGGTGCACTCTTAGAGTGCTTTGAAGTCCTGCACTGGGGGAGCAGTAGGCTCCTCTGTGCATATGCCAGCTCAAACCGGTTCAGGGGCTACCTGCCCCTGCTCTGGCGCGAAACTGGACAAAGGGAAGTGGGTGTAACCACCCACTGCCCTGACCCTCCTAGAGGAGTGGTCATAGAGCTAGTCCCTCCCCTATCTTCACTATAAGATACCAAGCATTGCCAATGCAATTCAGATTATCCCAGGACGACGCTCTACAAAGAAGAATCCTGGCCCTTCGAGGTTCCACTATATCTGGAAGACTGAAGAATCTCCCTTGGAGTCAAGGAGTGACTCCCCTGCTTGGCAGGCACCAGTAACTTTGATCAACGGTTGCAAACTTCACCGCTCCCGCCGGAGTCCGAAGTCCCTGCGTCCCCTGAAGCGGATTTCCTGACCTCTCGACGGCCATTTTGAGTCCCCAGCGAAGCTGTGGCGTCTGGACCCCACGAGTGACGAGGAACAGCAATACCAGGGAACCGTGCACTGATTTTGAGTGCAAACCCTAAACAACGTTCTACGAACTTGTGCTTTGGACCATCTGTAGTCCAGGTCCCTAGCAGGTCTGGTACCGAAAATCAGCGGCCTACCCCATCCCGAGTGACTGTGGGCTCCTGTGGAACTTTTCCTGCAAAGGCGTCTTCGCGGTTGCTTGCCCGTTGGCTAGTGACTCACCCGAAGACTTTCTCATTGACTTCAAGGGCTCTCCTGGTTGCTCCGGGCCTGCCCTCACTTACCCTCGCTGGGTAAGTCCATCAGACCTTGCTGGTCTGCATCATCTTCAATCTTCACTCCACACCAGACTTGCAGTTGCCAAGGTTTGTTGGCTCCAATCCGGTTGCCGACACCGTCATTAGCTGCAGACGTTGTGGGACCCTCCGAATCCAGCTGCTGGTCTTCGTCGATCTCTCCTGGACCTCGTGAGCAAAGAGACAAATCACCATCGACGACCTGAAACGACGCGACATCAGTGGTCATCCCTCCTGCTGGCCACCGGTCACTGGCAAGTGACTTTGAACACTGTGCCCTCAATTTTCAGGTCCGCTTCAACTCCAATCCATCTTCGGATTCCAGCGGACACCTCTCCAGTCGTCATAAGCAGCAAGTCTTCAGTGATCTCCATTGAAAACAGCATCGCGGCCCGACACCAAAAGACACCTATGCACCCGGCTGCCGTGGGTGAGGTAACTCGTGCACTCCGGTGCCCAAGTGTGTGTTGGCCCTCGAAATACTTACCCTGTAAGTGGCTTGCTTGTTTACTTCTCCGAAGTGCCCTAAAACTTTAAATTACAAACCGCGACTTGTGCCATTGAAACCAATAGGAAACCCGCTGCTGTGTTTAGACACTGCACGCGTCTCCCGTGGGCTGATTACTTACCTGCTAACACTGCAGGAGTGAAGCCCCAGCGATTCCCAAGGCCCTAGGCCTTTTCCTTTTGCAAGTCGAGTTTGTTAAACCATTTTCTTAGTATATGGTCTGGTACGCCCATAGGGCTACAGTCATATTTGTGCTTAATTTATTGAGAAGTGTTGACATTTGAATGTTTTTATCTGGGTTCTAATCTCATAAAGAGATTAGTAGAGTGTATCTAAGAATAAATACATATATATTTGATATATATACCTGTGTGGTGTCCTTTTCATTTGGTAATTCAAGAGATTATAAGGTAAACGAAGCTGCTTTACATTCCTCAGAGACTTAGCCTGAAGGCTGCTCTCCACAGCTACCACTAGGATAGCTTTCTTTAAAAGGTTGTCTTAAACCTATCTACCATAAGAGTCGAATTGGACTGGTGCAAGTTGGCCACTATAACTAGTGACCAGCATATGCCAGGCCAACTTCTCACAGTCATGCCCGGGCCTCCACCAGACACAAGGGCAGCACGTCCTCCACCGTATCCCACAGAGAGTGGGAATAATGGTCCAAAAGGCAAGCGGTATTTAAAGACCGCAGCCCCAAACTCAGGGACGAGAACAGTTTCTTGCCAAACTATTCCAACCTCTTGGATTCCCGATCCGGAGGAGCGGACGGGAAGGAGGATTGGGAGGTTGAGGCCTGGATAACCAGACTCTCGGGGGTGGGGTGTTAGGAGAGGAAACTGGGGTCGCCCGGAGCAGGGCGGTGGCGCCGGGCAACGTTCCGTCCACAGGAGGAACTGTGGAGGGCTTGGACCAAGTGCCCTGCAGAACGTCTATGAGGGACTCATTAAACTGCAGCAGAGGCTCAGTGGAGCTTGCTTTCGGTTGAAGGACCTCTGTGAGGACGTTAGTCCTCACGGCCACAGCAAGCAACTCCAGCCCTAGGGCTTCAGCCGCCTTGCGCAGCACCACTGAAAAAGCTGCACCCTCCTCCGAGGCCACAGTCGGAGGAGAGATGAAGCCAGCGTCCGGCGAAGTGTCCAGACCACTGGCATCCCCCAGTTCGTCTGCCCAGTCCTGTGCAAGTTGACCCTGGAGGGCCATAGGGTCCTCAGACCCCTCCCAGTCGCCCCCGTCATCCGATTCCTGATAAACAGGAGTAACGATCGGAGCCGGACGGTAGATGAAATGGTCATCCATCAATGTCGGGTGCGGCGCCGGACGGCACTGTACCGGCATCTGGTCCGGACCGAGGCTGAACCGGGAAACGGCGTCATCCGGAGACAGCGCCGGAGGTGGAACCGGTGCCGGGGCCGGCGGAGGAGGCGTCGTGAGGTCGACCGGCGCCGACCGAGATCTAGGCCTGGATCCCTCGGGGGCCTGCGGCGTCAGGGCCGGAGCCGTCGACGGCGCCGGAGCCGCCGGCACGCGAGGTCGCCCAGTCGAACCTGCGGGGCCCGAAGGCGCGCCTACAGGCGTCGACGGCGGAGCCAGGCCCCTCATGGCCGAGAGGAAGGCACTGATCTCTGTCGGAGTCGCGTCAGTCCCAGGGACCGGCGGGTATGGGGACGGACGCGGCTCCTGCGGCTCCGACGGAGCCGCAGGGGTAGGACCACCCTGACCCTCAGCCAAGTCGCGCGACCGGCGAGGGGAGTCCGAAGAGCGATGTCGTCTCTTGGACTTCTTGGAGTGCTTCGACTTACCCGAAGACCCCGACGAGCGATGACGATGGCTGCGGCTCCGCGATCGGTCCTTGGACCTCCTCCTGGACCGGGACCGAGAGCGACGCGGAGCCGAGTGCCGAAGCTCGAGAAGCTTACGGGACCGCTCCCGCCTAGCTTTCGACGTCAAGGCCTGGCAATCGAGGCATGACTCCGCGTCATGGTCGGGCCCCAGGCAATACAGGCACCGGCGATGGTGATCCGTCACCGACATCAGGCGATGACAGGGGTCACAGGCCTTGAAACCAGGCATCCTACCGGCACCAGAGTCGAGTCGATAGACCAAAAGAGTCAAAAAAGTTAGTCAAAAAATGACTAGGGGTAAGCTCTTCCCGGATCGGCGCTTACTGGAGCGGAAAAAAGAAGAACTGACGTCAGCGCGCGAGGGCAGCATCTAAGTACTCCGACGACGTCATTCCGGCGCACGACGCCGAAGACGGACGCGGAGCCGCAGACGATGCCTACCGACGCGCAAGGGGTATTGCTACAAAAATCTTTCCGGATCCAGCCTGACGCCTGGGGATACTCTAAGGTGAGGAACCTAACTAACGTGTTTCTTTCAGATATACTTTTTATAAGAATACTACGTTTTATTTTTTCAAAATAAATTGTTTAGTAGAGAGATTCAACAATCATAGAGGAGGGAGTCCAAACTGCTTTAGCTAATAAAGATGATGTTTAAGAATTTGTTGCAAGAAAAATGTGGCCTTATCATACCTCTCCCAATTCTGTTACTGGGGTTTCCCCATTTTTGTACTGATCCCAACCCATCTTGGATTAAAAAAAAAATACCCATTCGTTATCTCAAGGAAATGTACGACACGACAAACTAATGTTATTTAAAACTGTAGTGAAAATGATATAAAGACAAGCAAGATTAAGTTATCTGTGGGAGACTTCGTTAAGATAAAATTACTGTGTCACGGCGTGTCCAAGATGGCGACGTGAGCAGACACTTCTACAGCTTGCTCCGCCACGACCACCAAATATCCTGCATCTAGCCTCCAAAAACCTGCTGGCGGCTCACAAAATCACTGCGGGACATGCCCCGGGTGTCCTGCGAACAATCTGAGCCCTTCGGAGATAACTGCAACTACGGGGAAGCGAGACTGAGCAACGAAGACTCTGGCTCCGGGTTGCAGCCCTTCCCCCACCGGACCTATGCTGAAGGTGCACTCGGCCAAGGGTGCTTGACCTGCTGCAAGCGGCCCTCTCTGATTACACAGGGTGCCTGCAGGCTCGTATGTACAACAGAAGTCCGGCACAGTGGGGGGCGGCCCGGCCGAGCGCCTGCTGCCTCATCGACATTGTAAAGGGTCCCCAGCGCCACTCTGGGGACGGGCCCATCCACGGGCCCATCTACGGACCCACGTAGGCTACCCATTAACACTCTTTGGTACCTCTCAGGCTGTTTGCCTTACACCGGCGACTGCACCCGGGGGCCAGATCTCCACCTGTGGGCACCCCCTCATAGCACAGGACTAACCAGACTGTCTCACAGAGGGCTGGGCCTCCATTAGTTACACTACACATTGCTAGGCCCACGAGGCCAGCCCACACCCCGATGCTCACCAGGCCTGCCATGGACCAGCAGCGAACGCAGCCCTGCAGCCCCTGCACCACACTTGCTAGACGACATCCTTCATTGCTCCTGGACCTGGGAGGCCTTTTTGTGCTTGCGGGGGACAGCGAGCATGGCCTGTAGCGGCTTTTCACCGAGAACCGGCATATGGCTGCCTCACATTTACTCGGCGCTGCACTCCCTCATCACCAGGTCCAGGAGGCCTCTTTTTGATCAGGGGGGCAAACGTGTAAAGCTCACAGTGACTTTTTAACTGGCGTGATGCATCGCCCCAACATATGGCAACTACTTGCAGAGACTGTACTGTAGGTGCCTTTACTTGCAAATAAAAAACCAGACAAGGCCGAACACCTCCATACCACCCTGCAAATGGCGTCCCTTAGACAACTGATGCTCGAGACCTGAAGTTCTCCTTGTCTCACCCTTTTGCACCACACTCGGCACCACCACTCAGTGCCCTGGTCATGGTGCTGTGCCTGGGTTGGGGGCAAAAATCAGCGACAACTTCCACCCTGATCGGCGGTCCATCCAGAAAAGGGACGCGACTACTAAAACCAACGCGTTCTTTTTTCCTCCTCTCTCTGGGACCTACGGAGTGCTATTACCACCAAGATGGGCAAGATAAGACCTGAAAAACAGAGCCACCTACCACTCACCCATGGGGCCCATCGTGTGGCGCCATGGGGGCCGACCAGACATTAGTGGGACAACCTATGCCACAAGCTGACCGCTCACACCGCCTCGACGACCTAATGGCGGCGGTGATGGACATTAAATCCACCCTAGTCCCTAAAATAGATACCCTATGCGCTGAGCTCAGTTTCCTGCGAGGGGACAACAAGAAACTAAAAGACAGAGTGGATGATGTGGAGTCCACAATTGCAACTGTGAAAGCCTCAGTGTCCTCAACGGTGGCCCAAATCAAGACACTACAAAAGGAGGTGGAATACCTCAGAGACCGTGTTGACGACCAGGAAGGCGGGTCACACCAGAATAACGTACGTCTGGGAGGCCTGCCATAACGCGTTGAGGGACAGAGTATGGAGTTATATTTAGAAACCTGCTTCTCAGAAGTCCTCCAAGGCAAACACTCCAAGTTCTTCTCCGTGGAGCGTACCCATAGAGTTCCAGGGGGGTCCCCATCGTACGGGCACCCCCCCTAGACCGGTGGTCGTACGCCTCTTTAACTACTGTGACGGAGACCACATCCTGCAGGTTACAAGGGCCCGGGGTCCATGGTTGATCAAAAACGCAGAAGTGCACATACATCCAGACTACCTGCTATCTGTACAGCGCCGCAGGACATCCTTCATGGACGTCAAACGTTGCCTTCGTGAACATGAGATAAAATATGCATTACAATACCCGGCTTCACTGCGAATACAGTATAAAGGCAACACCGCCTTCTGCCACTTTCCTGACGACACCTGGAACTGGGTGGAACAGAATGGGGTTGCGTCAGCTCCAAAGTCCAAACCGAGCCTACACCAACAATGGAAAAAGGCCACACATTGCGGACGTCGTGGCCTGAGTCACAAACAGCGCCCTACCAAAGCCCAAGCAGCGCAAAAAAGGGGCTAGGTCTTCAATATGCCAAAAAGCATAGAGCCACCGCTTCCCCCCTCAGCTCAGACTCAGAAACGGAGCCCTCCCTGGAGCAAGAATACTCCTTATCGGACTCACAGCAACAGTTGATGCTGAGCGATGGCCCCACCGTAACTTCGCAAACCTCGGACGAACTGGGTTGATCAATCATGGTACTGAGAATCACTGGGACTGTTGGACTCGCACTAATGGATTATTGTGCTTGAATAGAAAGCAACCGTTGGAATTAAGATCTTATTGACCCCTGATTGGCCTACTAACATACACTCTACTACGGTGGTCATGAAGAACTAGGCGAGAACGAGCGAGAATCCACACACCCCACACACGATAAGTGACTGTTATAGACTTATCTTGAATTCTGTGATCTAATATTATTCTTTTTTCTTTAATTTAATATGTTTGCATAAAAGTGTATATGGCCTGGTGTGGGGGGGGGGGGGGCGGGGTTTGGTTTCCGTTGTACAACAAAATGCCAGTCCATAATTTACTCCTACGTGCTGTGCTGGGATGCAGAATTGTCCTATCCACGTTATTTTAAATGATGTTGCATAAGGGGAATACATACCTATTGTTACTTTCTTTCTTCCATTATTGTAGATGCAAGGAAATATTTATTTATTGTTGACCTGGAATGTGCGCGGCTTAGCTGGTTGTGTCAAGCGACACAAAGTGTACTAATACTTACGTATACACTAAATTGACATAGCTTTACTTCAAGAGACCCATTTAACACAGCAAACACTGCAATCGCTTAGTAAACGATGGAGGGGCACGGCAATTGGCACAACCAACTCTGGCTACGCCAGAGGGGCCCTGATATGGGTGGCACCCGGCACTCCATTACAAATAATGCACACGCGTGTCGATCCCCAGGGCCCCTTTGCAATATTGGAAGGTTCTCTAGATGGTCGTCGATTGTCCCTGGTTTCTCTTTATGCGCCTAACTCAGGGCAATCCACATTCCTAAAGACATTAACCCCAACACTTCTTAGGAACCATTCGGTTCCTACTTACTGGGGGGTGGGGTGGGGAGGGGAGTGACTACAACGGCGTACCCGACCTAGTCCTAGACTGCTCCCGCCCTCCACTCCCCGGAGCCCAGGCCATTGGGCTTGCACACAGTATGTCCACCTGGGCCACACAGATGCAGTTGTTTGACGGGTGGCGTGCAAAACATCCCACAGACCATATATTTTTTCACACTACTCCACTCTCCACGACCTGTACACCCGCATTGACGCCATTTACTGCACAGAGACAGCATTGGTGCACGTATCCCACGCTGACTGTCTAGCTCACACGATATCGGACCACAGCCCCATGCAAATTCAATTGAACTGGGGAGCATCTAGACCCAGCATACCAACGTGGCGCCTCCCTTTGGAGGCACTTCGTGACCCTGTTCTGAACGCCACCATATAGCAATCCATAAACTCATACTCCCAAACTAACGAGGGAACAGCCACACATGCCGGCATTGAATGGGACGCCCTTAAGGTTGTCCTGCGCGGGCAGGTCATACAGGCAGTATAAGGTGCCCGTATGACACTAACTAGAGATCTCCAAGAGTTGGAAACTGAAATACAACATATGAACATAAGGCCCCCACGGAAACGCACATAAAACCTACACTTACCAAAGCCAGACTAACACACAAGGAAATAGTGGATAAACTATGCACCCTAGACTACAAGCAGACCTCGGCTAGAAGCCACAATGAGGGTGACAAAGCAGGAAAGACACTCGCATGGTTGCTGAAAACCCAGAGGAAGAAATCTCTGACACCATCAGTTAGCCAGAGGTAAAACCAAAGGGATGGACGGTTGGCCCACGGAGTTCTATACTACATTCTTGACCCAGCTGGCTTCCCGGTTTCTCACCATATACAAAGAGTCCTTTGGTAGGGGCACATTGCCATCTTCTTTATGTGAGGCTATGCTAGTGGTTCGACCAAAACGTGGTAGGGACCCCCCCCCTCCTCATGCGCTCGTAACGTCTGTTATCATTACTTACCTTGGATTATAAAATCCTGGGAAAATTGCTGGCCAACAGGCTACTAGAGGTTGTCCACAGGGACCAAAACGGATTTATCCCAGGCAGAAGTACAGGTCTGAATCTTCGTCGCTCATTCATACTCCTAGAATGGGCCCAAACGGCAGCGGAGCAGTACTGGATAGCCGCCCTTGACATAGAAAAGGCCTTGGACACCCTGGGATGGGATTAATTAGTGGTGGTGCTGGCTCTATTCGGCATAGGTCCCAACTTCCTACGCTGGGTGAAAATATTATATACCAACCCACGCGCCCGAGTTAAAATGGGTCGTGTTATCTCATCACCATTGGACATCGAGCATGGCACCAGCCAAGGCTGTCCACTCTCAGCAATCCTATTTGCCCTGGCCATGGAGCCCCTGGCCTGTGCGCTCCGTAGCCATGTCATAGACTGGGGAATACGAGCGCGCACACAGTGGCATATAGTGTCCCTTTATTTGGCCGATGCATTGATTTACCTCCGCAACCAGGATGAGGCGCTCCAATGACTCGTTGCTCTACTAGACGCACATGCACGGCTATCAGGCTTAAGAATCAATTGAGACAAGTCTGTCTTATTCCCAATGATACCCATCCCAGTCGAACACGGTCAGCGGCAACCTCACGCTCTACTTTCCTGAGCGTATGACTCGTTCAAATACCTAGCAGTCCAGGACTACCATACCCCGTCCAATTTGATCGATGGTAACCTGGGTAAGGCGCTCACCAGCGACAGAGCGTCACTTCCGTTTTGGACCACTCTTCCGCTCTCCCCCATGGGTCGGATAGCAATATCCAAGATGCTCCTCCTCCCCAGGCTCCTATATTTTTTCAGCGTCCCCCCCTATAGACTTCCCCAGAAGCTATTCAAAGATTTAAGGTTGTTACTAGTATCTTTGATATGGGGCAACTCCAGGGCAAGGGTAGCCCTTTCGAAGTTCCATCTCCCCATATTGGAGGGAGGTCTAGGAGCGCCTAATTACGAGCTATATTATGCAGCCGCTCAGCTCCAGTTGCCCATGCGCTGGCTCGCAAAGAAAAACTTAGCAGAATTAGACACCTGGGCTATGGCGGTATCGCAACCAGACCTGCTTGAATGGCTATCAGGCTCTAAAACCCAGCTCCAGTGGATTGAGGGCTGTACTCTGCTGCGGGCAGCCCGCAACGCCTGGTCGAACTATGTAATTCCCTAACGCCATTCTCCACTGTATGCCCCAGATATCCCCATAGAGACATTACCAGGGACCTATACCCATCTAAAGCGACCGGAATTGGCCGAATGGCAGACATCTGGCCTGACAACATGGGGCAACCTATTCACTGACTCCACCCTAGGCTATTTTGACACTCTGATAGATGATTATGGTGTGTCACCAGGAACGTTCCTCCTCTATGCGACATTAACGCAGCAGGCGACACGAATCTGGGGAGACATAAGCACGGTACCCCCAACATCTGAAGCCCTGCAGACACTGCTGACACACGGGACAGGCAGGAAAGGCATTACGGCCATCTATACCTCCCTTAGAATAGACACAACCCCCTCATTGGCTCCACTGCAAGAATACTGACAATGGTGTCTCCACTGAAATAACAGACAAGCAGTGGAAGCAATGCGTGGAGAACCCCAAGACCATTTCAATAAACGCTAGGCTAAAATTCACTCAATTTAACTATTTACATCATACGTGTCCTCCACCAATGTATGTCCCAGATGTCACAATTCAGACGCTGACTTTGTCCACATGGTCTGGATGTGCTCTCACATCATAACATACTGGGGGAAAGTATCTGAGATACTGACAACAGCAACGGGATCCGCAATCCCGGCTCAAGGTGCACACTACTTGCTAGGCACCACAAAACAAAATGCACGCCAAAAAAATCTCAACAAACTCCTAGATTTGGCGCTGGTTTTGGCCAAAGGCACCCTGGCTGTGGCCTGGAAATCCCCAACGGGCCCTTCCACCAGACACTGGCTGATCGCGCTCCGGTGAGCCTTGGTGGGCGAACACGAGGTACTGGCATCCCAGACCCCACGTCCAATGTCTAGGACACAACCTGTAGACTTGCATCACTACATAACCACTATAGAATCTAGCCTTCACGCCACACACACACACTAACGGGTGACATGCCGGCGGCACTGACGTTGCAACCAGCGGACATGTCTAAGATACTCTATACACCTATGTTGAGGCATACACTCAAGAGGGGCGTCAAGCTACATACAAGCGTGCATAGCAAATGGACACATCAGGCTCATACTTTCGTCAGACCCGGTCACACCCTCACATAACATGGCATCTGCACTGCACAATTCCTCCTCTATCCTACCGTTTTTGTTAAGCACCACAGTAGAACCCCGGTAGATCGCACCACTCGTGAGCAGCACATTTAGCGGCAACATATTCATAGTAATCATAGGACAGGCACACTAGTTAAATGGTATTATGGGGTATTTTTGTGTTATGTTTTGACGCAGCTTCATACAGTGACATCTGTTGATAAACTCGGAAGTGAATAGATGTCTATGTTCAGTATCTGTAATGTAGAATATGATGTCTCGCCCCCTCCCCCTACCTAGCAGGCACAAAAATGCAAATGGTGATATACTGCAATATATTTTATAATACGTCGTATTTACAGCTGTATGTTGTTTTGGAGAAAAAAATGAATAGATTATTCAAGAAAAAGATAAAATTACTGTCATGGTAAAATAGGGGAGTCAAAATTTTCAAGAGTTTATAAAGTCATCAGGGGGGAAGATCATCCACGAAGCTCAACAATGAAATGTGGTGGAGTGTGCGCAGAACGGCTAAAGGTGCCTCATTGTTTGGCTGATAGGTCTACGATTAGTGAGAGTGTCCTGAGAAACCATAATTGTTCCGATCTTTTTTTTTTTTTTTTTAAACAAATTTTATTTGTCAAGCGGCACATATACTGCAGGGCCCTGTACCCCAGGGCCATCCGCACAATCAGAACATATATCATTGACTGTGACATTTTGCAGAGTAGTACCCAAGAAAAATTAAAGGTATTACAATCAAGATCTAACAACCCCCTCCCAACCCCCCCCCCATCGCACCATACACCCACTCTAAACAGAAATATTCCAATGTTAGAATACAGATACCCACCAAAGTTCCACCACCCACCCCTCTCCCTGAATCCTCCCCTACGAGCCCGATCTTATGAACGTGGGTCATAATTGTTCCGATCTTGATATATGTTTAGATTTTTGCTCACAATTTCCTTTTTTTACAGCTGGCATTGGAGTATCTGTTCCTAAGAGTTTACGGGGTAAAGCTTAGTGGGTAATGCATCATTTTGAAACAGTGCTTCTGAATCTGCTGATTCGGCACCCATTATAATGAAGTTTAAGGATATTTCTACTGATACCTTCAATGTCAATTTAGAGGATAATCTTACTTTTGATTCGGTTTTGCATTCGACTGAAAGTACCTCTGAACGTCCAAAAAGGGCAAGAAGTGATAAATGATTTGAGGATTATGTTTTAAATGGAGGGGTGTTGTGATTAGTGTTTGAAGTATTTTGTTTCATTTATGTCTTTTCGTGCATGTTGTTCTTAATTTATTTTCAGGCTTGTGTATTCTCTTGCAGGCTGAATGCTTGAATTTGTTATCTTTGCTTACCGTTGTCAGTTGACCGTTTCTGCTCAGAGAGTGCTGTTTGCTTTCTGCTGTTGGGGACATTATCTCCAAATAAACGTCTTGTCCTGCGCCTGTGACTCGCGTTGCCTTCTTCAGCTTGCTTGAGCTAAACGACATGCAAAAGGACAAAGGATGATCGTTTTTTGTATTACTCAGTAGAGAACTTGCATCATCTTTAAAGTTACAAGACGCCACACTAAGCGCCTGTACATCTCTAGCAATTCTAATGAGCTAATACCAACCAAAAACCGTAAATTTATTATTATTATTATTAGACCCTGTATCGCACAAAGAATCATCCCCAGAGGGATCTCTTGGCACCTTGGCAGCACACTACCGGTGACTCATGACAATAAGGCAGCTAGAACATCCATGTTTTAAGCTGTTTCTTAAACTGCACCAGGGTTGTGCAGGCTCGGTTCTTGTCTGGTAGTCTGTTCCAGTGGAAGGGGGCAAGATGAGGGAATGCATGCCCACCCATTTTAATTTTACTGATTTTTTTTTTGTCCTCATTTTGCAATACATGTGTCAGGTTTTGATATAGGAGACCAGTGCTATCGTTTCGGGTTCCTAAGGCTGCGACTCAAAGTTTCGTCAACAGTGAGTTTTCCTTGCAACTGGAGATCTGTTTATCACCTCGACACCTCAAGGAGACCGATAGCCCTTAGTCGTTTGGAGTATTCCCAGTAGTAAAATCATTGGACTTGATTTTGGTCATAAGAATTGTGAAAGCACTCCCATAATTCCCAAAAGTTGTATTTTTTTCTAGGTCTTCCACTTCTGTCCAATTTGTTAACTCTAGCTATTGATTTCCACCAATCTAAATGGTTAGGTGGAGTAGTACAAACCCAGTTTATACATATTTCTCTACGCGCCAAAAGTATTAATATAAAAAGAAGGTTCTCTTGTTTTAGGCCTAGATTACTTGTGTTTACCTCTGTTTTATGGATCCCAAAAAACACCAGTTCCATACTTACAGGTATTTGTTTGCCGAAGAGATCCGTCAGAGTCTTACCAACTTTTATCCAGAAGTCTTCGAGCTGGGGGCACTGCAAAAACATATGGATATCGTCTGCCTTATCTTCCCCGCATTTCGGACATTTTTTCGGTTGTTGTTGACTTTTGAACTTTGAAAGTTTCTTTGGGGTCCAATAAGCTCTATGAATAGTGAAAATATGATTTCTCCTTAGTGCGGCGGACTGGATAATATCCCAACATTTTCTCGTTGATGCATGCCATATGTACGAAAGATCTGTAGTCGGCAGTGAGGTTCCCCAGGTCGATTCTGGAGTCGTGAAATTTTCTTCTCCTGCTGTTATTAGAGACCAGTACCACAATGAGACTTCTTTTTTCTGGGGGCCAGATCCAATCATTTTAAGTTCCAGTTGCTGGTTTCCCTCAAAAGGTTCTGTTATTGAACTTATCCAACTTGATAGTTGGTAATATTTAAACTTTGATAAGTGAGTTTCTGTGATGTCCGTCAGCAAGTCCCAGCTAATTAGTTTGCCATTTAGGATTAGTGCCCCCCAGGTCATGATACCTGCTCTCCTTAACGGTAAGGCCAGTTGGTCTTTAAGGCAATCCGGAGTTCCAGGGGAATCCCAGAGTGGGGCATATTGACTGTAATAAGGAATTTTGGTGGATTTCCTAATTTGCAGCCATAATCTAGCTGCCGACTGGAGAATTTTCAGTTTAATCTTTTTGAAAAACTTTTGGTGTCCAAATTTGTATAGGAAATGTCCCCCTGTATCTACCATCGCTTGTAAGTGTGGTGGATATGCCTCATAATTTTGTAGGAGTATCCTGGTGTATTTGAATTGGAAGGCCTTGCAATATTCTAATATGTCTGGGCTTGCTATTCCGCCTTGGATTTTTGTTCTTCTGAGTTTTTTCCAGGCTATTCTTGGGCATTTGGAATTCCATATGAAGCCGTTTATTTCTCCCTGTAATTTGAGTATGGCAGGTTTGTTAAATTCCAGGGGAATTGCACTGAATAGAAAGGTGAATTTTGGGAGTATAGCCATTTTGACAATATTGGATCTACCTAAAAAAGTTAAAGCAAGACCACTCCATGTTCTTAGGAGCTTCTGTACTTCTGTTGTGACTCTATTAAGATTGGTTTGTGAGATCGTATCTAGATCCTTGATTATATCCAACCCAAGATATCTAATCTTTGATTTTACCAGCAATGAGTTGCTCCTAGTATTCCATTCCATGATTTCTGATTTTGTTTGGTTTGTTTGATAGCCTGAGATAGTTCCGAAGTCTTTTATCATTTGGTCAATGTCAGGGCTTGCTTCGGCGAAATTGTCAGTGAAAATCATTAGATCATCGGCATACAGTGCAACTTTTTTTGTCCAATTTTTGTAGCAGAATGGTTTTATCTTTATATTATTTCTAATAGATAAGGCGAGGGGTTCTATGTATAGGTTGAAAAGAAGGGGGGAGAGCGGACAGCCCTGTCTAGTGCCTCTTTTGATGTAGATTTTTTCTGATAGGCTGTCATTTACAAGGATCTTAGCTGAAGGGGAACTATAGATGTTTCTAATGGCCTCCAAGAAATTTGCCCCTAGTTTGAATTTCTCTAGGACAGCATGTAGGAAAGCCCAATTAACTCTGTCAAAGGCTTTCGCCGCGTCTAGTGTTACGATTGAAAGAGGTATCTTTTGTTGGACTGAAATGTCTATTGCCCCAATAAGTTGATGAGTGAGCTCTTGTAACTGTCTACCTTTTATGAAACCTTTCTGATCTTCATGGATTAAGTTCACTGCACATTTGCTCAACCTTTTTGTGAGGATCTGAGTATAAATCTTGTAATCACAGTTCAAAAGTGATATGGGTCTGTAAGATTCACATTTACAAGAGTTTTTGTCTGGTTTTAAAATTAGAGTTATTGTTGCTTCATCCCATGAGCCTGGTTGTTTCATTTTATTCACAAAGATCTCGTTAAATAAAAGTGTTAAATGAGGAAGTAAGGATTCCTGGAGAGCAGTATAGAATTCATTTGGGATGGAGTCTGGGCCTGCCGCTTTCGCTTTTTTAAGGTCTTTTAGAGCTTGGGTAATTTCCTCTTCTGAGATTTCTTCATTTAGCTCTGCGATCTGGGCTGGAGTCGTACTCGGGAGAGTTAAATTTTCTAAATATCGGTCGATCTGAGATTTGGTAGGAAAGCTATCTTCTAAGTAGAGGCCCCCAAAGAATTGTCTAAATTCCTCCTTAATGATTATTTCATCTAGGGTTTTTTTAGGGGGATTCCCTACTAAAAGTTCTTTGATTTTATTTCTAGAGTGATCTGATTTTATTTTCCAGGCGAGTAGCTTACCACATCCTTCGCCATATTCATAGTGAGCAAGCTTACTCGTCTCCCACTTTTCTTTTGCCCTCGCCTCCAGGGAATTTCTTAGGAATGCTTCTTTCTCCTTCCTCTCCTGATTAAGGGATTTAATTATTGGATCAGGGTTGGTCCTGTGGAGCTGTATGTCAATCGCTCTTATTTCTCCTTCTAATTTATTTATTAATTGTCTCGCCGTTTTATTCTTATAAGTAGCAAAGCTCTTAATATTTCCCCTCATCACCGCCTTGTAAGTGTCCCATACTACCCGGCTGCTCATTCCATCGCTATTCTGGTTGAAGAACTGAGTAGTTTCTAGCTTCAAGTGATTTATAAAGGATTGATCTAAAAAAAGGGATCTATCAACCGTCCATCTCTTGTGAGTGGGTAGCTGTTCTAACTTCAAGTCTAATCTAACAGCAGAGTGGTCTGATAGGTGTGCCGGTAAGTGTTTCACTTTTTCTACTTTTACGGCTAGGGTGCTATCGAGGAGGAAGAAATCAATCCTAGAAGAGTGACCCAATCTTTTATTTTGGAAGGTGAACCTTGCTAGTTGATCCCCTTTAAGACTCCAGATGTCCCTGAGCGCTAGATCTTTCATTGCTATTTTTAACCATTCTCTCATTTTCGGGAGAGGGATGCCTTTTTTAACTGGGGTTCTATCCATTTTCGGATCAATAATGATATTAAAGTCCCCCCCCCAGATTATAGGTGATGTAAAATCGAGTAGCTGTGAGTATAGACTCTGGAGGGGTTCTGGATCATCTAAATTGGGGCCATAGTATCCCACTATAGTGAATGGGTTTTGATGTATGATTGCCTCTGCTATTGCCCATCTTCCCTTACTATCTACCCTCGAAGAAATTATTCTCATGTTCAAAGACTTTTTAAAAATAATTGCCACACCTTTTATGTTACATGTCTGGTTTGTACAAATTGAGGTGTCTATCCACCTTAGATTTTTAGTGAAAGCTTCCCATTCCTGCTTCAACAGATGGGTTTCCTGTAAAATTAATATTTCACATGCCGAGTTTTTAAGATATTCGAATATGATTTTTCTCCGTTTTTGTGTTCTTAGGCCATTAACATTCCAAGATAGAATGCTAGTCTTTACATAATTGGCCATTTTTTTTTTTCGGCCTTGGTTTTCGTACCAAAGTGGCTGTGGGACTGGTTTCCTGCGGTCTTTGTAAACTCTGCAACTTGAGGACTAATTTTATATGGTTTTTTCCCTACTTTGCACCCCACCCTAGTGAAGTTTTTTTTCGTGTTTTGTTTTTTGTGTTTTTTATGTTTCTTCACATTTGCCCACCCATGGGGGACCTCCCTTTTTCCTTTAGTGGGCCTCATACAGGCCCTGTTCATACTCCTTGGCTCCGGACCTTAAATTCATTAGTGCTGTAGGATTCTGCTGCTTCTATTTTTTTATGGGTCTTTCATGTTCTCCATTAGCGAAATGACTTCTCTGGGTTCTCTTATGTTAAACATTTTATTTCGCCACATAATTCTCAGACTGGCTGGAAAGCGCATCTGTGCATTGGCCCCCAGAGCTTTTAGTTGGGGTATCAGCTGGCCCAGCTCCCATTGTCTGTCCTGCGTGGCCTTCGAAATATCTGAGCGTATTTTGTAAGTCCAGTCACTGCTTCTGAGATTGCCTTTTTTCAGAGCCTCCGAGAGTAATCTCTCTTTAAGAGTGTAGGATTTGAAGTTTACTAATATTTTCCTTGGGTTCTTTTTTAACTTATTTCTTCCAAATGGGTCTCGGTGTACTCTTTGAATGTCTTCAGCTAAGTTTTCAGATTTAGCCCAAGGGAAACTTTCTTCCAGCAAAGAAAGGACAAATTTTTTTATGTCCTCATTTTCCACCCCTTCTGGAATGTTCAGGAGTCTTAGATTGTTGCGTCTAGAGTGATTTTCCAGCGACTCAATCTTTTCTCTTAATGCGCTTTCATTAAGTTTTAAGGCGTCCATATCTTTCTGATGTGTTTTGGTCTCTTTGTTGAGGAGTTCCATTTCCCTTTCTACTGCTGTGACCCTCCCTGTGAGGGCAGTTAGTTTGGTGTCTAGAGCTTCACAGGTGTCTTGAATCTTTGACTGGTTTTTTTCCGAGACGTCAAATTTGTTTTTGATCTCAGTCAGTAGTAGAGCTAGAACTTTGTCTGAATTGGATTTGCCCATTTTCTCGGGGGTACAATCCTCTTCTTCATCTTCAACCTCCATTCTCGTATTTGATGTCTGACTAACTTCTCTTTCTTTCTCACTGGTTGCTCCCCCCCCTCTGTTCATTTCTTCATCTGCGAGTCCCGCGTCAACATCTGGCGCTACATCCCCATTTAGGGCCGTTTCTCGATATGGGGGCATCAGGAGAGATTGTGGGGCGAGGGGAGACACAGGAATATCAGGGGTAGTTTTTGGGACCCTGGGCTCAGTTGATGTCGGCGGAGCCAGCTGAGCCGGCCCCCGAGAAGTTATACTAGAACATGACGAAGAAGGCATCGTAAGATCGAGTAGTGGACTTGACCCCTGAGATGTTACGCTGAGAGGTGACGTGGAAGGCATCACAGCGCCGGAGAGTGGAGAGGTCTCTGCCAGTAAGTTCATCTTTCCTGGCCCTTCGACCTTTTGTAACTTGAAAAAAGTTCTGAGTGAAGGAGTTATTCGAGAGCTTGAGTCAGTAGATGTAGAGGGCACCTTAGGTCTAGTTCCTTCTTTAGGTAAAGATTTGAGTGTTTTTCTCTCAGGACCACTTAGTTTTTTAGTTTTTTTCTTTGTATTCAGGGGGGTAATGCCTGAATCCGTGGTGTTCAGAGGATTTTTTGCAAAAAACTGTTTGCTTCTAAGGCAATAGCTTATCCCTTTAGGTCCTTTGTTTCCACTGCCCTTTTCTGAGTTTACAAACTGACTGTTTATTTCCCCTGGGGTCTCACTATTTAGTTTATAGTTCTGGTGGTCTGCTACAGAGTCAATCCGCCCTTCTACCACCCCACGTGTGTTGTCTGTTCGATGCATACAGGCTCGAGGGTTCTGAGTTCTCTTTTCCACCTCTATTATGGAGCTGGGTAGAGGAGCTGGATTGAGAGATCGCCGAGAGAGAGGAAATGCTAACGCTGACGCTGATGCTGCTGAAACCGCAGCTCTGCCCTGCCCAACCCGGAAGGAAAATCTCCCCGTTGCTAGGCGATAGCTTCGCCGAGCATAGAGCGCTGCGGTCCAAGCGCTAACGGCAGACTTCGTTGCATATGCTGAGGCAGGAGAGGACGGGGACTTGCCAACAATAGTAGAGAGCAGTACCGTGGCGTTATCGCGCATTTCCGTGTCTAAGACACTCTTAGACGACGAGGTGAGTGAGTTCTGTACTTCTCGCTGGATTATTATTATTTTTTTTGTTCTCACACACCCGTTCTCTCACCTCGGCTCACCCAACTCCTGCGATCTTCACCCGATCTTCATCCGACTAACTGGTGTTGGGAATGGTGACTCCCGCTTTTCCTGCTCTCCCGTACACTCTGCCCCCAGGGATCTCCAACGCTGGCTGGAGACGTTTTCCACCGGTGATTCGAAAAAATGCTCCTCTGATTTTCGCCCAGCCGCCGTACGAAGCCTTACGGAGCACACATCGGCACGATCTTTTCAGTTAAGCAGTTATCAGGCAGAAATCCTGTGTCGTTTCAAATCAAGTCACGCCATTAGGACCGGAGCTTCAGGAGCGTCCGACCGGGCTCCTTAGCCGGCCGCCATCTTCACTTTTACTGATTTTACAGGGACAGAGCAGTTTCCGATTACTCGATCTAAGTTGGCGTCCTTAGGTATGCCAGGCCCGTCCCTTGCAGTGCTTTAAACACTATAGTCAAGTGCTTAAAAACTGCTCTCTTCCTAATGGGCAGCCAGTGCAATTGTCGCAAGAGAGGTAATGACTGGGTGCGTACCGGTTTGTTAAGAGCCAGCTGCGCTGCTGTATTTTGAACTACTTGCAGCCTTGATGATAGATCCTCCCTCATTCCTACTAGTAGTGAATTACCGTAATCTAGTCTACTGACTAGCAGTGCTTGTATTAAGGTCTTTCTGGCCTCAAGGGAGATTCACGGAAAAATAACCTGCAATGGTGAGAAAAATGTATTTGTATGAATGCTATGCAAGCACATGGCTGTAGCACTTTTGAAGCTCTTGTCTCAACCTGGAAAGTAAACGGCCCAGAATCTATACAAAGAAAGGGATGGAAATATTCTCCTGTTTGTGTTCAGGCAATAAATCCTGCCTCCTCTAGGTTCGCACAACCCATGCAGGAAATCCAGGAACATCTATAAAACTGAAAATAAAAGCTTACTTGAACTATGTGACGAAAAGCATGTAAATGCTCTATATTTGTCAGGTGTTATGTCAAGAAAATCTTTTTTTTTAAATGTAGCTCTTTGAGCAAATGAAAAAGATCTTGAAAATAGCTGACAAATATTTGTATAGAAGAGCTTCCCAAACTTTTTAGAGCCACAACTCAATTCCTATAATGACAAACTTTCGTGACCCACCTTGCTTTAATGGGCATGAGCAGGGCCGGACTGGGCATTGGGTGGTTCCCCTGGAAGCTGGACAAAGACCTTTTCCGTGGGGTTTTCAAGGCCACTTTCTCCCCTTCTGATCTCTCTATAAATTGCAACTGTAATACGTCTTAAATCTGGCACATGAGTGCTTGGCGTATTTAATGATCATTAGACAATATAAAATACACCGTGATGAATCAAAACAATTGCGGTTGTTTAGTGTTTTTTTAAATATGTATTTCTTAAACTTACAGCCTTGAGGAAGAAGTCAAGTGATAAAACACGCGTCGGCTGTTTCATTTTCGGATCACTATCAGATTGAATGCTTAAATAAATAAAAAGCTCTTGGAATTCCTGATCCACACGTGTCTCCGTATTTTGGACTCTAATTCATTGATTATCAATCCTCTGTTCTTTGAAGCCAATTATTGGACCTGTCGGATTGCAGACCAAGATACTTTAATTTTGTGGTGCTCTGGAAATGCCGATTAAAATCTTTGTTAACATCACACTTCAACATTACCTTTCATTCTCTGATTGCAACGTGAGAGAAGTTTGTAAACACACATCCCATTTAAAAAACATAAGCAGCTATTTTTCAGAAGACACAGCTTAACATTTGACTTCTGTCTTTAAAGCGGGTCAAATGTGATAAGATAAATACAGAATTAAAGATTTCCTAGCTGTCATAACGGAAAGTTTCAATTCTATTAAGGAGGAGGTGAGAATTATGCTCAAACGTTCTTCCTTTTATTAATTCTAGCAGCGTTCAACTTTAAACTACCCTTACTATATACGGCATGTCCCACTACAACGATCAATAGGATACTGCATATATTTGACCGATTCTGTAAATATTCAGGCTACACCATCAACTGGGAGAAATAGGTGACATACGTCCTAGCAGCAGACTCACCCAAACTCACTAGATGATGTACACTCCGTATAGTCGCAAACGGGTTCAGGTACTTAGGTATATATATTACTAGGGACCCGACAGTTTTCTTTGAGCAAAATTTAGCACCCCCACTGGATCGCCTAAAAAGAGACATCCAGCACTGGCGGTCATTGCCGCTGTCCCTTCTGGGTAGGGCAGCACTCTTCAAAATGATGGCATTGCCCAGATTTTTATATGCACTCCATAATACGCCCTACGTGGTGACCCCACCCTACTTTCAACAGATAGACACTGCAGTGTGACAGCTGTTATGGGAGACCTCTCCGTACAAAGCGGGACACTTTACACATTACGGGTTACTTCAGCCGTGACTATGGATGACCTACAGATGTATACTTACGCTTTGGATTGAGGCTACTTGTAGCATAACAAGCACACTATTTCTTTGTTTTATACACAAGTGCCGCTTCCATACTCAGGACTTCTGACGTTGGGACGATTTCTACTGTTGTTTCAACTCCCCAACCTAATCAGGGGACTCTGAATTTTATATATGCTTGCACAGTCTAAAGTTTGAGCCTTGAAAAAGTCGTCTACACGACGAAACACGTGTCAGCTGTCTGCATCTATGCTACAACTTCGTGTCAACAACATCAAGAGTTTCTAAATTTTCATATTTGTATTTGGACTGTATCACCTTGTCCATTGTGTTTTTCCTTGGCATTATATTTGCGATTAAATCTAACTGACAACAGGGTCAGTTTAAAAAACTAACTTGATGATGTGCTCTGTCCATAGTTTTTCAATTTCAAACTATTATGGGTTGGTGGCGCAAAATTGACCAGGGGGTAGTATGATGGTGGGATAGCACTTCCCTCCCTTCGGAGATACTACTGGGCGGCCCAACCTACTGTGATCAACCACTGGGTACATATACCCCTGGATGATACGGCATACAGAAAGGATTCCCATTATATGTAACCAGGTGGCTATCTCAGGGAGATCTATTTGGGGGGGGGGGGGGAGAGGGGGGAGGAGTTGGGCTTGTTCCACGTGCCAACCTCCACCATATCCAAACCTGGCATGAGGGACGGAGAGCACAGGGCTGGCAAAACAAAATCACCCTAATGACTCAGCTGTGGGACTCCAAGAGACTGGACCTAATGGTCCAACAGAAAGGTTTTGATAAGTGGGACATGATTGGAACCTCTAGGGTGGGCAACCTCTGGGAAGGAGGAGAAATTAATTCCTTCGCAACCCTGCAAAGGGATCATCAGATGTCGCAGTCGGAGACCTTTAGATACCTTCAGATTACCCATGCATTGAAAGCAGCAATACCTCAGGGGACAGTGCTACCTGCAGCTTCCCCATTGGAGGATAGACCGCTAATGACTACTTAGACAAGAAAGCAATCTCCTTGGTATTCTGTAAAATTATATACAATGTCCTGGAGCCCTTGTCAGTTAACCGAACTCAATGGGAGGGTGATCTGGGCACTCTTGAGGATGAGGACTGGTTGGAAGCAACAGCCTTCCATAGAGAGGTGGCCATTCGTCTGCGTTTCAGGTTGGTGCAGCTCAAGATTTTACATAGAGCCTATTTCACATGCACCACTTTGGTGAGGATGGGGATAACGGGCTTGCCGCTCTGCCCTATGGGGTGCGGTCAGAATGGCACATTCTTCCATACAATATGGGGTTGTCCACTTCTCCAAGTGTACTGGGAGACAATACTGGCAAATATGAGAGAAGTATATAAGGTCGAGGAGGCTAAATCTCCGAGGTGGTGCCTGCTGCATGTGTGGGGGACTCGGACCTCACTAACAAAGAACGTCTCTGGGTAACATTGGGATTTATGGTAGTAAAACGCAATATCGCACAAAAGTAGAGAACAGAGTTGCCCGCCACGTTGGGCGAGTGGAAGGCTGATATGGACTGGTGTATGCTTGCAGAGAGAGCGATGTACAAGAGTAGAGGCTGCCCATAGATATGGACCAAAATGGGAGGAAATGGAATGAATATTGAGGGATGATATACAGACCGGTCGAGAGATTAAGACGAGAAGTAAAATTGCCGGATGAATGAGATAGATGAGTGGAGAGGGGATGGACGGGGGCAAATCTGCAGCTGTATGAAAATGGCACGTTACCTTCCATTGTACTGAATTGTCATCGTATTGTAGCGATGTTAAGTATCTCATCATCAGTAACAAAGTTGTTGTTTCAATACAAAAGAATTATAAAAAAAAATACAACTTTAAAATACCTTTCCCATCCAACACCGGGAAAGGACTAATTTAATTGATTTAATTGTGGGTTTTATATAGCGCTAGAATCGACTCCCGGAGGAGTATCTCCGCGCTTCGACCGCAGGGGAACCCGTCCTGGCTCACCCTGAGAGATGGTCCCTAATGGGTATCTCTAAGGTGCGACCAAGCATCCCCGGCGGTCTGGGGGGGCCGTTGTGAAGATGAGGCAAGCTAATGCCCAGAGTTGCCGAGTGTGGTCCCTGACTGGAGTAGGCACCGAGGCGAGAAGTATCGAGCCCGCTGACCCTGGTCCACGACCCTGCCGCGTCGGGAATCGAACCCTGGTCCCGGGCCGTCCTCTGCTTACGGGTCTGCCGCCTCTAACCAGTGAGCCACACCTCTCCACAAAACTACAAAACAAAGTTCAACCAATCAGAACAAGGGTCAAGTCCATATAACCAACTGGTCCTGGTCAACGTCCTCTTTCTTGAGTGCAACCAAAACTTTCCAGTAGCGTTCTTTAATCCCTTTGGTTGAATCAGAACCTGGGAAAAACAACAGTAGTGTCACTCGGATAGCTCACATAAGATTACATCCAGGAGGGCGCTATGCGTCCTTGACTGGACGGTGGGAGGGGCAGACTCTTTCATTGGTTTCGGTCTATGTTCCCCCGGGCCTCCAGACCTCCACTTTCTCGGATGTGGGTCGCATGTTACTTGAACTTCCTGACAGTCTCTTGCTTGTGGGTGGGGATTTTAATTCCGTGATTTCTGGCGAGTTGGATCGTTACCCCCCCAGAGCCCTCTCTGCCACCCAGGCGTGGCTCAGCCGGTTCTTGGACACTTTCGGTCTAGTGGACTGCTGGAGGTTGATACATCCGACACAGAGTCAGTACACATTCCACTCCGGGGCCCACGGGAGTCTCTCCAGACTAGATTATTTTCTTATGCCCGCGGCCCAGACCACCCGGGTCCGGGAGGTTAAGCACCTGGCCCGGGGCATTTCCGATCATTCCCCATTGTGGCTCCTCTTCGATACCGGGATGCGATCCGCCGGGCGGACCTCCCCCATTAACCCCTGGTACTTGCGCGACCCCAAGATTCGCAAGGGTCTCATTAAGTCGCTTGATCAGTATTTTCTTGAGAATGAGGGGTCCGTCTTGTCCTCAGTGTCCCTGTGGGAGGCTTTCAAAACGGTTCTCCGAGGACACGCCCTATCCCTGATTGTGGAGGCCAAGAAAGCTAAGAACGGGGAGGTGGTTGCGTTGGAGGCTGAGATATCGGGGTTGGAGGCTGCCTTGGGGACGGGTGTCACTCAGGACGGGCTCCACGCCCTCAGCCTGAAGCAGTTCGAATATAAGTCCCTTGTTACGGATGCTGCTCGGACAATGTATAGGGAACAGCAGGGTAGACTGTAGGATGCTGGGGATAAGGCGGGTAAATTGATTGCTTGGCTTGATAAGAAGGAGAGAGTGAATCGAGTGGTCCCCGTGCTTCAGACGTCGGAGGGAGTAAGTGTGACTGACCCTGGTGAGATTGTGGAGTGTTTTGCTGACTACTTCTGTGCTGTGTACTCCCCGGTGTCTGCTAGAGATGAGGCTGACTCTCGTCACTTGTTGAAGGATATTGCTTTGCCCTGCCTGTCGGTGGATGAGCGTGAGCAGATAGATGACCCACTATCGGTCGACGAGATTGCTACCGCGATTTGTTCCCTTCGCTCAGGCAAGGCTATGGGCCCCAACGGACTCCCGATTGAACTCTATAAACTGCAACCGGATAAAATTGCGCCATTTCTCTGTCGTATGTTTTCGGAGTCGCTTGAACTTGGTTCTCTCCCTGATGACCAACGTCTGGCCACTATAGTCGTGATTCCCAAGGACGGTAAGCCTCGGGACCGTTGCGCCTCGTACAGGCCTATTTCTCTGTTGAACGCCGAGCCAAAAATCCTTGCCAAGGTTCTTGCTAACCGCCTGCTTACTGTTATTTGTGATCTGGTGCATCCAGACCAATCCGGTTTTATCCCGCACCGGAATACGGCCCTTAACTTGCGGCGCCTACATGGCGTACTTGCAAGGGCGGAATATCTTTCAGAGCCGGCCATCTTGGTTTCCTTGGACGCCACGATGGCCTTTGATACGATAGAATGGCCGTATCTTTGGGCCGCCCTGGCAAAGTTTGGCTTCGGGCGGGATTTATTAGTTGGGTTAAACTCTTATACGCTGCTCCGTTGGCACAGGTTGTCGTTAATGGTAGGGTTTCCCGGCCTTTCGTTCTTGGGAGGGGCACTAGGCAGGGGTGTCCGTTGTCTCCCCTGCTCTTCGCTTTGGCTTTGGAACCGCTCACTGCTTGGCTTCGTTGGGAACCGTCGATAAGAGGGATCCAGTGGGCTCCTGGCTTCGAGGATCGTGTTTCGTTGTACGCGGATGACATTCTTTTGTACCTCACCTCACCACGTAAGTCACTCAATGTGCTCTTTGACATCCTCACTTCCTTCGGCAAGAACTCTGGTTTGATCATTAACTGGTCCAAATCTTGTGTCTATTCTATATCCGGTGGCTTTCCTCTCTTGCCTTCTCGTTTTCCCATTAAGGCGTCCCACTCCGGCTTTACGTACCTGGGGGTGTACGTCTCATTGGACCCGGCTGTCCGCTACGAGCATAATCTCCTCTCTCCACTTCGGAGATTGAGGTTAGACGTGGCCCGTTGGCGTAAGCTTCCCATGTCTCCCCTCGGACGTGCGGCACTTTTTAAAATGATGTCTCTTCCCCGATTCCTTTACGCACTTCAGAACTCCTTTGATATTATTCCGGCGGCCTACTTCCGGGAAGTGGAGAGCTTACAAAGGAGACTTGTTTGGGATGGTCGTGCACGTATTGCTCTTGCAAAACTGACTCTCCCCTGGTATGACGGGGGCATTGCGCTCCCGGACATCAGGAGGTACTATTGGGCTTCCCAGCTATCTGCTATTAACCACGCAACGTACGCACCTGGTCCGAATCCGGCTTTCGAAATGGATAGATTTTTGTTGCCTGGCGGCAACTTTAACAGAGCGCTTTACTCTCGATCGGCTGGGAGGAACTTAACCGGTCCCACTAAGATAGCAGTACGCTCGTGGAAGGCTGCGAATGTGGCCATGGGCTGGAATGATCGTTTGACGGGTGCGACCCCCTTGTTTGTGTCTGAAAGACTGGGAAGCCTTTGGACGACGAAGGGCTTTGAGCGTTGGGACACGATTGGCATCAGCAGAGTAGGTGACCTCTGGGTGAAGGGTGCGGTTAAATCCTTTGCTGCGCTGCAGAGTGAGTACGAATTGAGTGAGAGGGAGTTCTTTCGGTACGTTCAGGTTCGGCACGCCTTGCTCTCGGCCTTCGGGGCCGAGTCTGCAGTCCCTGTGTCTTCGCCACTCGAGGACCGCATACTCGACGGTCACTTGCCCGACAGTACTATTTCCCTTATCTATAAAAAACTAATAAACATTCGGGCGGATCTCCTCGTGCGTCTTCGGGAGGCGTGGATCGGGGATGGGGTGGAACTGGACGATGAGGATTGGCAGTCTGCGCTGTCCTCCCCTAAGGAGGTGGCCATACCCGCGCGTCTCTGTCTTGTCCAGCTTAAAATTCTCCACCGTGTCTACGTGACGGGCCCTCGTTTAGTTTTGATGGGTTTTTCTGCAGACGGGCTCTGTAGGCGCGGCTGTGGGCTCAGCGCCACTTTTCTCCATGTTCTCTGGGAGTGCTGTGAGGTGGCGGAGTATTGGCGCCGGGTGCATGCTGTCATGGAATGTGTCACTGGGGTCGCTCTGTTGCCTGAGGTTCGCCGATGTTTGCGGAACGTGTGGGAGCCTAATGACTATAATGCGGCTCAGACTCGGTGGGCGGCCCTTGGGAACATGGTTGCTAAGAGGGACATCGCACAGCTTTGGGGTTCCCGGCGGCCTCCCATCGTGTCAGTATGGAAGGAGAACATGGATTGGTGCATGTGCAGAGAGAAGACTGTGTATGTGGCTCGGGGTAAGCCGGGGGCGTGGGGTAGAATCTGGGGTCAGTGGAACGCGTACCGAGGGAACATCTGCACACCCCCCCTCGTGGACACATCTGATGCTGCCTTGTCCCCCTGATCCTGAGGTTCCCGGACTATTACATTTTTACCTGTAGATGGCTGTGGCTCTCCCGTCGCCCCCACCTCCCCCTTGATCATCCTCGTTTACCACCCGAGGGTGGAGTAGGTATTGTGTGGTCCCCCGGCTGTGGTTAGACGCCCCTTTTTCGA
The DNA here is from genome assembly GCF_964204655.1 of Triturus cristatus. Taxonomy (NCBI): domain Eukaryota; kingdom Metazoa; phylum Chordata; class Amphibia; order Caudata; family Salamandridae; genus Triturus; species Triturus cristatus. Next base: position 952,964,972 of record NC_140590.1, on the reverse strand, counting down.
TGGTTTCCGCCTTGCTTTTTGGTGTTATTTTATTTTTCTTTCTTTGTTTGTATTTCTAAAATTTATGTATCCTGATAACCTCTGAGGTGCACACAGTAATTTGTTAATTCGGCTGAGCCCCAGGGGGCCTATTACTGCCTTGATGTTGTTGAACATGTATATATTAGCGGCCGGCCCTGGTGGTTGTAGGCCCATGTTTGTATTGAGTTTTTATGTGCAATAAAGGTTTTCGGAGAAAAAAAAAAAAAAAAAAAAAAGATTACATCCAGTGCAAACAACAATGCAATAAACATTAATTTTTCAATAATACATACTCCCAAAGCTTCAAGTTATGAATGTCATACTAATACCGTACGAATATCCAGAATCAAGACCAATGTCTATTTGACCACATCTCCCTTGTACCCAGACAGGACGAAGGCGCGCCAAAGGCAAGCCCGTCTGCGCCCGTCCGCGCCTGGACCGCGCCCAGCGCCAGAACCCCTGGCCCCCGCGAAATCCAGGAAACCCGACTGAGATACGATACCGCCACCCTCAACGCACTCAACACCGAACTCTGGGACCTCCTCGATACAACAGCACCGGCCGTAGCCATCCCGGACGGCTACAAGATCACCCGCAAGGACCGCGTCAACCAAACCGGAGGAGGAATCGCCATCATCTACAGGAATACCATCAGCGTCACAACCAACACCGAAGACACCCTCACTGCCGCCGAACACCTACACTTCCAGATCCACACCGACCCCAAGACCACCCTCAGAGGAACCCTCATCTACAGACCCCCGGGCCCGCGCACACATTTCAGTGAAACCATCGCCGACTTCATCAGCCCGCATGCCCTCGCCTCATCAGAATACATCCTCCTAGGGGACCTGAACTTCCACCTGGAGAACAATAACGACAACACCACCACCACCCTGCTCGACAACCTCGGACTCAAGCAACTGGTGAACACCCCCACCCACTATGCTGGCCACACGCTCGACCCCATCTTCTCCGCCAGCAACCACGTCTCCTTCAGCCACTCCACCGGACTACACTGGACCGACCACAGCTGCATCCATTTCACCTTCAAGAAGACTACATCCCACCACCGCCCGCAACAGATCCCCCGCAGATGCTGGAGCAAAGTCACCACAGACCAGCTAACTACATCACTGAGCCAGAACCCACCAACCGACACCTCTGACACCAACAACGCTGCCCACAATCTCGCACAGTTGATCACCACCTGCGCCGACGCCCTTGCTCCACTGAAGAACCCCCCAGGCAAGGCCGGCAACAGGAAAACCACATGGTTCACCGACGACCTCAAAGAATCAAAGAAATACCTGCCGAACTCTCGTGAAAATCTGGCGCCATGAACGGACGACAGAAAACATGACAGCTTTCAAGAACGCCACTCGTGAACACCACCAACTGATCCGCACCACCAAAAGGACATCGTTCAAAGAGCGGCTGGACAACAACACCCACAACAGCAAGGAACTCTTCAGCATCGTAAAAGAGCTCTCCAACCCCAGCGCCAGTAGCAACGACATCACACCGTCGCAAGACCTCTGCAACACCCTCGCCACGTTCTTCCACCGCAAGATCGCCGATATACACGACAGCTTCGGCGCCCAGACTCCACCTCCAGCTACCAAACCAACGCCCCCCACCACCACCCGGACCCCCGTCAGCACTGAAGACACCACCCACATCATGACCACCATCCACTCTGGCTCCCCCTCGGACCCATGCCCTCACCACATCTTCAACAAAGCCGACACCATCATCGCACCCCACCTCCGGAACGTCATAAACAACTCCCTCACGTCAGCCACCTTCCCAGAGAGCTGGAAGCACGCAGAGATCAACGCCCTTCTGAAGAAACCCACAGCGGACCCAAAAGACCTCAAGAACTTCCGCCCCATCTCTCTTCTTCCCTTTCCGGCAAAAGTCATTGAGAAGATCGTCAATAAACAGCTTACTGCATTCCTCGAGGCAAACAACTCCCTCGACCCATCCCAGTCCGGATTTCGAGCCAACCACAGCACCGAGAACGCCCTCATCGCAGCCACCGACGACATCAGGACCCTGCTGGACAACGGGGAAACAACCGCCCTCATCCTCCTAGACCTCTCAGCCGCCTTTGATACCATCTGCCACCGCACCCTAATAACCCGCCTCCACAACGCTGGGATCCAAGGAAAAGCCCTGGACTGGATCACCTCGTTCCTCTCCGACAGAACCCAGAGAGTCCGTCTCCCTCCCTTCCGCGGCCACCGAGATCATCTGCGGCGTACCCCAAGGCTCCTCGCTCAGCCCAACCCTCTTCAATATCTATATGAGCCCCCTCGCCGCCATCTCATGCAAACACAACCTCAACATCATCTCCTACGCCGACTACACCCAGCTGATACTCTCCCTCACCAAATACCCAGCCACCGCCAAAATCAACCTCCAGGAAGGAATGAAAGAAGTCGCGGAATGGATGAAGCTCAGTCGTCTGAAACTGAACTCAGACAAGACAGAAGTCCTCATCCTCGGTCAATCCCCATCGGCCTGGGACGATACCTGGTGGCCCACAGCGCTGGGCGCCGCATCGACACCCACGGACTACGCACGCAACCTGGGATTCATCCTGGACTCCTCCCTCACAATGACCAAACAAGTCAACGCCATCTCATCCTCATGCTTCAACACCCTGCGCATGCTCCGGAAAATCTTCCGGTGGATCCCCACCAAAACCAGAAAGACGGTCACCCAGGCCCTCGTCACCAGCCGACTGGACTACGGGAACACCCTATATGCAGGAACCACAACCAAACTTCTGAAACGACTTCAGCGCATACAGAACGTCTCTGCACGACTCATCCTCGACATCGCACGCCACAGCCACATATCTGCCCACCTGAGTAACCTGCACTGGCTCCCCGTCAGCAAAAGGATCACGTTCAGGCTCCTCACCCACGCACACAAAGCGCTCCACAACATGGGCCCCGAATACCTCAACAACTGCCTCATGTTCTACACTCCGACCCGCCAGCTCCGCTCCGCCAGCCTCGCCCTCGCCACCGTCCCACGGATTCGCAGAACCACCACCGGAGGGAGATCGTTCTCCTACCTAGCCGCCAAGACATGGAACTCCCTCCCCGCACACCTACGACTGACCCAGGACTATCTCACCTTCAGGAAACACCTCAAGACCTGGCTATTCGAGCAGTAGCAGATCCCCCCCTCCCTCCAGCGCCTTGAGACCCTCACGGGTGAGTAGCACGCTCTATAAATGTATTGATTGATTGATTGATTGAAGTTCATAGAAACCTGTGCGGGAATAATCTTCGCCTCCGTGTCCTTAATAGAATTTAAACTTTCCGTTACGACAGCTAGGAAACTTTTCATTCTTTGTCGGAGGCGAGGATTATGCTTGTTCAAAGCTTGTCCACCACCAAAGATACCATATCAAGCACCGGTTTAAAATAAAACAGTTTAAACATAGAGTATGAAGACCAATCTGCCGCATTAGGAATATCCTCTAGTTGAGCCCTTACAGTGAAGGCTTTAGAGACCACAGCCCCTCGTACGGAGTGAGCTCTGAAATATGACACATCAGTGCCCGCTTCCTGCAAGACCCAACGGATCCAGCGAGCAATGGTGGGAGAATAGACTGCTTTGAAAGGTTTCTTTAATGCTATCAACAATTGTTGCTCCCCAGGAGGGTGGACATCCTGAGTCATACTTTCATAGGTCTTTAGACATCTCACCATACATAACTTGGGGGAGTTATCAAAAGCCGGATGAGGTATCACTCTTGAATTTTAATTAGTTTTTCATAAAATATTGAAGGTAACCCCATGTGGAGTAAAAACCTGACTGGTAATGTCGAGCGCTCTCACTTCAAAAACCCTGCAACGGGAGATTAGGCACAACAACATTGCCAACTTAGCGGAAATCTTTTTTCTTGACAAAATATTGTTGCGCTGCCAAGGCTTGAAAAGTTGAAGCACCTTGTTAACATCCAACAAGGATAAATGCAGCGACTCTGGGGGCAGGGCCAAATGGATCCCTCTCATCACTTTGCACATCAGCAGGTGTTGCCCAACGTTTATGCCTTGAATTGGCAAATTACCTGCTGAAATGGCTGATCAATATGAATTAATCGTTCGATGCGAAAGTCCCCGTGAAGCCAGTAAGGCCAAGAAATTCATGACGGGGACAACTTTGCAACCCACAGGATCCTCGCCGAGTTAAAGACACCAACGAACCCATTAGGGCCACGCAGACTTGTAGTTCTTCATGGTTCCATCTGCTCAGGCAATGGCCAACATACTTTCAGCCTCTCGTGAAAGCCCAGGATTTGCCAGCGTTCCCTATGATCCACCAGACCTTGGATTCTCCTCTGCAGAATATGCAGGTGATAGTTGCCCAGAGGATCCCGAAGGAGATTTGGTGTGTAGGGTAAAAGGATAGGAGAATCCCAGGAAAATTCCAGAAGAACCGGCAACAGACTTCAGATCGCCAATACAGCATGATCAGAACCATGAACGCCTGTTGACGTCGTACCTGTGTCGAGAGATGCATGATCATAGCAAATGGGGGAAACGTGTATTCTCTTCTCCGCAGACCAATACTAAAGGAAGGTGTCCGCCGCCAGCGGGTCCAGCATCCAAACTGAAATATCTGGCCACTTGTTGGTCCAGCCGAGACACAAAAAGGTCCGCAGTGAACAGGTCCCAGCGTTCCTCCAAATTCCTGAAGATTTTCAGCTGTAGTTCTAACAGGTTCGTGTCCGACCATTCTCTCGAGCACCAATCCGCCACCCTGTTGGAGACTCCTGGGAGATATTCTGCCGTCACCGACACATTGTTGGACCGGCAAAAGGCCCAAAAATCTTTGGCCAGATCCACCAGGAGTTTTAATCTGGTGCCCCCCAGATGGTTGATGTAACGTACCGCCAAAAGGTTGTCCATTTTTTGAAGAACAGAACAAGTCACATTTTCTTTGGTCCAGAATTGGACCACGAACGAGCCTGTCATGAGCTCCAGACAATTTATGTGTAGTGTCTGCTCTTCAGCTGACCAATTTCCACCAGTAAATGAGTACCCGCAGCAAATGATTCATCCAGACTTACTGGCGTCGGACTTGATGACCAAATCTGGGTCCGAGCTGAAAATGGCTTGCCCGTTCCAGGCTTCCATATGCGCCAGCCACCACTACATTTTTTTCCTGAGTTCCTCCATCACTGGAACATGTTCCGAGTACTGGAGGCTACAGGGGAGGTGGAAGTCTATGAGCAGCTGCAGGACCCTGTAATGCAATGGGCTGGCAAGATCACTTTGATCGAGGAGGATAGAAGACCTACCACTCGTACAATCTGTTGCAACGAGGTTGCGGGTCTGGACAATGTCTTCTGGAGCTCCCGCCGGATTTTCGCTATCCTCTGAGACAGGAGACTGTGGGCCAGATGTACGACCAGCAAAATTGCGCCTCGCATATTGTGACTCATTTGATATTCGCAGTTTGCAAGGTGCAATTTGCCATGTACAACAGTGTGTTTAACACTGTTTGCAATTTCCAATGGGGTCGCAAATTGCGAGGCTCATTAATATTAATGAGCCTCTCGCAATTTGCGGGCCCATTGGGAATGACAGGCCCTCCCAGGTCTGGTGGCCTGCTGGGCCCAGCAGACCACCATGTCTGGGACTGTTTTTAAATAAAGAGTTTTTTTTTTTTTTAAATGGAGCCCGTTTTCCTTAAAGAAAAACGGGATGCATTTAAAAATTAAAAAAGAAACGTTTTCGTTTCATTTTTTCAAGGGCAGGCAGTGGTCCCTGGGACCACTGCCTGCCCTTAAAAAAATATTGTTAGAGTCAGTCACAAAGTGGAAGGGGTCCCCTGGGGACCCCTTCCAAATTGTGACTGCATTACCACCCTCTTGAAGAGGGTGGTAATTTGCGAGTATTTTGCGACCGCAATTGCGGTCACAAAACATTCATACATTGATTTGCGGACGCAATTAGGAAGGGAACGCCCCTTCCTAATTGCAACTCGCAATTCCTAAATAGCGAGTCGCAAATAAATTGCAACTTTCTATTTAGGAATTGTACATGGCCCTGGGCTATTTTGCATGCGCAAATGGGTCGCAAACCCGTTTGCGCATGCAATTTAGTGTCGTACATCTGGCCAAAAGAGTTTTCTCTGTGGAGCTGACCACAAACCCCAGAAATTAGGTCTGTTTGAAGGGGTCAGAAGAGCAACTTCTTCTTGTTAATTATAAACCCCAAGCTCTCCAACAGGTGAATCAGCATCTGCAGTTGTTGCGACAGTGTGACCGGACACTGTTCCATTAGAAGGAGATCGTCTAGATAATTAGGTGATAACCTAGGGCCCTGAGATTCTATATGACTAGCTTCAAAACCTTGGTGAAGCACCGAGGGACTGAAGAAAGTCAGAACGGTGAAGTCCTGAATTCGAAACCTGTTCTCGCCACCTGAACTGGAGGAATCTGCACAGCAGGGGAAAAATTGGGACTGTTAAATATGCATACTTGATATCTAAATGCACCATCAAGTTGTCTGTCTCAGAAGATCCTGCAAAAGATGTAAACCCTCCATCTTGAAGTGGCGATACACTAACCATCCATTGAACTTACTGAAATCAATAACAGGCCTCTGGTCCTTGTCCCGAACAGACTGCTGAGAATGCCACGCAGGTGAACGTAAGTGGGGGAAATTGCCTGCTGCCAAAGCAGATCCACTACTTCCTGATCTATCAAGGCAGCCTGGTCCTCTGAAAAAACTAGCAGACGTGGGCACGAAGGCTGGGCGGGAGAACCGTAAAATTCTATATGGAAACTTTGTATCGTTTATAGTACTCCCTATTGTGCAACAATAGAGCCAAATGACCTTCCACCTTTAGTTGGGAAGAAGGGAGAACACTCAGCTGTTAGGGCCGACTGGTAGGCGCCTCTGTGGTTGCGCCCTCTGTAGCTTCTTCTGGTGGGGAAGAATTCTCCGGCGCAGGGCAGATCCTTTTCTTTGCGGAAGCTTTGAGCCCAGGGAGGGCCTTGTGTGTAGAAACGGCCAGCTGAGCACCTTCTGCCACGGCCAGCTCCCACAATAATTCTAGGGTGGAAGATTTTCTTAACTGAGGCTTGCGCCTTGTCGATACATGTAAATGTGGCAACACATTTGCCTAGCTCTTAAATGAAAGGCTCCCCAAAAAACCCTTTTTGTGCCACTGCGCCTGCCTCAGTTGTCGACAAATACCCTAATTTGGGATCAGCCTTTATTAAAAGGGATCAGTGGGGCACAATTGGCATTCCCTAGGAAGATTACGGTGTGTTGTGCCTAACCAGATAGTGACTATGGGGAGATTGTCGCACCGGAAGCCTTAGCCTCCTCTGCTAGCACCAAAAAAGATTTGCAAGGGGACCTATCACATTTAATAACTTGTCCTGACAGAACTTTCTGGACCTGTCAGTACTCTTTTTGGAGTCCTGAATATACTTCTGGAGGAAAGTGGCCATTCAAGTGTCTATTTCCAACATAAGGGCCACCTTGCCGGCTAGGGAGGGGTACAGACACTCTGCTCTAAAGCGGGAAAATGCTTCCTTCTCCAGAGGTTTCCGCAATCAGCCTCCCACATAATTGCCTGCGTTTCACCGATGGGAACCAATCTGCCAATCGTGCATGTACCAAGCCGTCAGGGTCTAGCATGTCGGAGGTATCTTCCGTCTGGACTTCTGAGGGTGCAACGTGGGAGGGGTTAGGGGAAGGGCTCCAGGGCTTAGAGGGGCCTGACTCATTGTTGGAATCCCTATGGGATTCACAGTCCTCCCCCAGTGGCAGGGAATGAGGTGAAGGCACTCAAGCGGCGCGCCAAAGGGGTCTTCCACATTATCTAGGTCAGGAGGGGCAGTCCTCGCAAGGAAATCGTTCTTTAATCTATCGAAGGCACTGAGGTCCATTGTAGGGTACCGTTTGCATTTGTAGGGTGTAGCGGTGGCTGCTGGGGTTCATGAAGAGCACTAAAGGTGTTGGACTGAGCTCAGGGCAGGTCTAAGGGACCTGGGTAGGAATGCACCAGTTGCATCAGGTGCCTTTCAAAGGGCCCAATGGCGGCCACCACCACCTGATGGATGGAGGTGTCCACTGCCTCGCAGAATTCTTCATCCAAGGGAGGGGCTGCAATGGTCTCTTCCTTCTGGTATTCCTGCATTGTAAATATATGACACAACAAGGGACACAGTGCAAAAGACTCAAACAGGGACATGGCGCAGCTCTGGGGAAACTGGGCAGATGTTGGCGTGCAGAGCACGGTAGGACCTTAAGTCCTGAATTAGGGGAGGCCAGGGGGGCTAACGTTTGACACTGGGTAAAGCCAGTATGGATTTGTCGCGTGATAAGTACTGGGAGGGGGCCTCTATCTCAAGCAGCGACAAGAACAACTACTGCCTGGGCCCAGCCCCACCAGCGGCACTGAACGCGTTGACAGGGAAATGTCACTAAAAATACAGACCTGGATCGATCGGGCATCAGCCGCTATTAATAATAGCTGCTCTATGAGTTAATACACAGACCCCAGCGGAAGGTTAAGGGCTTCCAATGCAATACAGGGAAGGCAGAGGGCTCCGCGGGATGCTGGCTCATTTGAGTCACTGACTACAGAATGAGCTCAGCCCAGGCGCAGCAACGAGATACGGCATGCATCTCTGAAGCGGCTGGGCATCCTCTAGTGGGAAAAATGCCTTACCACACTCATACAGCCCTGTAACAAGTGCAACACAATCCGCGAATGGTGCGCTGACATGAGCTCCCGCAGCGGGGCTTTAAATAGGAAAAAAAAAACGTTAGCACCTTAGCAGAGTAGCAGAAACCAGGAATATTAGTAAAAGGTACTTAGCTCTGCTGGCAGCAGGAAAGAAAGAGGACACTGACTTGAACGCAGTTGGCTATATGGACTTGACATTTGTTCTGATTGGTTTAAGTTTGTTTTGTAGTCCTTTCCCGGTGTTGGATGGCAAAGGTAGTTTAAAGTTGAACGCTGCTTGAATTAATAAATGGAAGAAAATTTGAACATAATCCTCGCCTTTGGTCCTAAAATAGAATTTGAAGACATATTTGTTTATTATTTGAAGTTTTGCAACCCACCAAAAATCAGCCCCATTACTTTCCTTGACCTCCACATTCGGACATCTGATTCCTCTTTTGAGGCTATTGTACCTGATACAATACCCTTTACATCACAGGTTACCACAAGACCCAAGGAATAACTTCTGGTGCTGCAGGAGCATAACCACTTCAGTTTTTCAACCATTACATCTTTCTTTCAGGATGGCTTCTGCATGACCAATTAGTCTCTGCCATATGATGAAAACAATACACACAAGACACTCCAATGAAAGCACCACCTAGGACTGAGATAAATACACACAAGAGCCAATGGCATCATGGTGATATAACAATAATCCTTTGGCTGATCCTTAATAACTGACAGTTTCAAAGCATTGGCTAAGAGTGCAATAATATGCATTAGGCACTCCAACGAAAGCAACCCCTAGGAGGTAGAATTCTACACACAACAGCCAATAGCATGATGCCAATAGAGAAATAATCCTTTGTCTGATCCAAAATACCTGACAATGTTTCAAAGAAATGGCTGAGAGGTTCTGGCCTAAACAAGCCACTGACTAATGGAGTCGGATTCTAAGATCACTCTGTGTATTGTACGCAAGATGTTAGTTTTGCTAGATTCAAAAATATCTATATCTTGTGAGTTGCTGGTTGCAAGCCACATGACTATCCCATTAAAGGGGCCAAGGGTTTCAAAGACTAAATAATGCTGTATCTTCAGAATCCTATGCACTAGCCACATTATTTATAATGTCCTGGGTCCTCAGGGAGTCCCTCAGTGAGGCAATAAGTAAGGAGTCTGTCAGATCTCGAACAAAGAACTTGCAATCCAGACTGGAATGGATAAAAAAACTTTGTCTGAACTAAAAGGTGTGGGTTTAGGTGCACGTGTGTCTGCTGGTGCTGCCAGATACCAGCACAGCCTGAGATTTAAAATTAAGAGAAATGCACAGCATGCAGCTCAAAGTCCAGGAAATACTGCAAGTCAGGACTATGAAAGTCTTTGAACAACTGGCACACATCTGCTTTACCTTTTGTCAAGGGCACATACGCACTAAACCAGTATTCTCAACTTGCATCCAACATGTGGAAAAACAAGTACTGCATTATAGGGAGGTGGCTGGATTTTACATGTTAGGATTGGTGTACATTATCCCTAGGGTACAACTGAATGGATGTGCTCCCCAAATCCTAGAAATCACTGCAACCAACAACCAGCCTCTCATGAAGGAAGTACAATGCGTGAAGATACTTGGGGGCCCTCTCCTCACCAAACAGAAGTCTACACATCTTGAGGGGTAGCGTGAGAGCCTTTGTTTGGGTATTCCATGAGATTAATGCCCACCAGATATGCTAACAAGGATCTGGTGGGGAAAAGTTGAAAAAGTAGATGTGGACCCTCACAACTACAGTTGACATGAAGAAACATCTGTATATTTTTAAAGCATACGTGCTCGCTGACTGGATAAGGCAATTGGTACAGAGATAATATCTATTTGTGTAACATTTGCATTGTTTGTAGTTTCTAGGCCATGTAAATAAGACTCATTACTAACACCCAACTTAACAGTTCTTCATTTGTCAAGCTCAACCTCAGTGAAATAGCCCTGGTGAGAGTCCAACTTCTGAACTGAATACTATACCATGGTGTCAGATTGGTGTGAAGTTCATAAAATGCGATGTTACCATCCCAAGATGGATGGGTCCACTTGTGTATGCATTTTTTAGACAGGGGATGTGAACCCACTGTTTCATACTTCAGAACCGGTTTGGAGTGTTCTCTTCCAAGTTTCCTACTCAGGGTAATTTACTAACACAACTTTTATGTAAAGTGATGCTTTCCCCAGCTGGTAGCACCATGGCTGTCCCAAACAAAACTGTAACACCCCCAGCTTGGGCTCAATGAAGTGTGAGGTGTGTGCATCGGGCTATCATCAGCTTTTCTGAGGCATTAAGCAGAGATAGAAAAAAGGGCAAGCCTGACCTAGAAACTTCCTCACTTTGCACAACAGAAACTGTAGTCCAGTTTCTTACCCCTACCATCAATCAAATAGCAGTGCTAAAAGAAAACGTATCAGCAGACCCTTGCTACCAGAAGTCCTCAAGGAATATTTAAAGGTAAGCCCTGCCTGCATCCGCCTCACCTCAGTGTCTGGACCACCACCCTCTGGCCACAGAAATGCATGCAATATGTTTCCACTATCTGGGAAGCTGCCCATATTCTCCATGTCATGCTATTCCAAACCAGGGGCATCCAAAATGGATCCCACTGGCTTCAGTTATCAAACTCGCTCATTTACAGAGTCCTACTACTGCACATGTGCACACTATGCCCACACTCGCACTGGACATACAGGAAGTCAGTGGAATATTCTTGGCATTCACATAATACCAGGACTTTACACAAGAGGGGCCTATCAGCCACATTCTTAGTGGCGCATATAAAAAGGTCTAGTCACACTATCAATTTCAAAACACGGCATGTTGCCACCACAACTTAATGTCCTACTCCCAGGACAAGAACAGAAGCTTGGTGCACCCCTTTAGGACACAGGACAGGGTCAGGACCTTGCATAGTCAGGGACAGGGCTCATACTTAGATTAGTGTGCCACTAGGCCAAAATAAAAATCATGATAACCAGGTACACACACTGTCAGGGGCTGAGGATATGGGAATATGCCAATGTACCATGCAGGAGACATTCCAATCCCAACACTATCAGTATTCAGCATGACAGAGCCATGATATCGTTCCTTCATAGATGTAGAAAACGACTCGTGGGTGTTCTGTGTATGTTGAAGTTTGCATGAAATGACAATGTGTTCACCAAAGTATAGGCGATTGACTTTATCCAAATGAGTGAAAATTAAGCTGATAAAGACTTGAACCCTGAGGAAGATAACCCTTGTAATACAAATATGCATTGCCTGACTGCCAAAGGTAAAAAGGAGAATTTGGCAACAAGGAATAGCTGATGTAGTGAACCAGTTTTGGAGTATTTATTATAATCACCCCTCGTTGTGTTACCTTTCTGGCGTTAGTTGAGGCACGTCCAAGTTCTTGGGGTTGTTGCATATTGCGTTGTCTATTTGCATAAGTGAGGACCTCTGTTTTTGAAGTGTTGAGTTTTACATGGTTGTGTGACATCCACCGGTTCCCTGCTAGAGGCAAGGGGCCAGTACATAGGGGGTAGGTCTAAAATGCCAAGTCAAGTTAGAGGGGGGTTTGAAGCTGCTTTGTGGAGCCCTCCTGGCATCCCATCTCCAGAGACCTCTTGACCCCTTGGGCACACCACCCCAGACTTCAGCCCGACTCACAGACACGTCTGGTGTAATGCCTACAATGCATCATGCAGCTGTTCACCTGCGGGATTGCTTGTATGCAAATGGGAGTCCCGGAATTAGTGGTGGTGGGATCGGTCTGCTCATGTGGAGATGGTACCATCACCTCAGTCAGGTCCTGGGGCCTGAAGCCCTTCCAAGCAGGGCCTCTGCCCTGAGACACTTAGCAAATGGAGCGTGCAGCACAAAGATAAAAGCTGGGAGCTCTCCTCCTCGTTGGATAAATCAGTAGTTTAGGACACTTCTCCCCTGGATAGATTGCCCGATAGTGACGCTTCTTAGGTAGGCAGATCATTGGACCATTGTTGGCTTGGTTATGGGGCTGTGATGTGGCCAGCCTAACAGAATTAAAGACTGTGGTGCTCCTGGCTCGACGAAGGTGATCACATGCTTGGTTGTTGAACACATAGGTACATTCCATTGTTCACCATCTTATTTTCTGCCTTATCTGCTCCCTTCCCGCCCCCCCAAAGGCCTTCATTTTGCTTTCCAGGCAGCTCGGCAAAGACTAGACTACGATTGCTCTTCACAAACGAGGCTACTGGGCAGTATTGCCACCGGCCTTAATTGGAATGAAAATGTCGGACCACCCACCTCACCTATCGTAAGTCCCTACAAACCGACCATGACAAGTTAAATGTGTAAAGAATAATAATTTGCAAATCTTGCATTAAAGAGTAGGGCTGGAACTATAAAAATATGGGATGCAACTTTATTGGTCCCCAGCTAAGATCCCCTCGCTTCTGGTAACACTGGTGGCAGGTGTGCCTGGACATGCATGGTAGCGGCTCTACATTAAACATTGCCCTATAAAATATGTTGTTTAACAAAACTAAATCCCTTTTGTATAGAAACTTCAAATACAATAAATAAGGCTTTTCCAATAGGCCTTATATTGGTATCTTCACTCTAGCTGTAGCAGGAGTGATTAAAGGATTTGATAATATCCTGGAGAGGGTTGAGGTAAGTTTTAAAGAGGAAGAAAGCAAAAGCGGAGAGATGATTGTATCAGTGAGAAAAGGTGAGCTCTGGAACGGATGGAGAATTATTATTTGATATCTGTTAAGGAAAAATAAGAAGATAAACACCGGTGCAGTCTCCTGTACTCAGATCTCACCCACCCTTTGCATTAAGTTAGGTAGTGTATGGTATCAAAAGCTGCAGAACGTATGAGAGCAGTGACTCCTTTCTGATCGTGAAGGCCATTTGTCATAACATCTAATGACAAAATATCATCCTGCAAAAATATTGAGTCTAGGATACTGATAACCACTATATACTTAAGTGTCCAATTATCATTCTTAACTCCATCCACAAACTTTGACGATATATATACGGCCAGGGTACATATATTTGGATTTATATATAGTAGCACCATACTTCCTCTGTATACTTACCTTGACAATATAGTGGTAGTCGCTATCATGTACTCAGTACTGCTGCAAGACAATAATGAATACACAATATTGTGGTAAAGTACCTTGATATGGTCCAAGATGGCAATTTTTGATATTTCTGTGCATTGGCCAGGACAGAATGTAGTTTTTTAATTGGACAGTATTGGGCTGATTTAGAGTCTATGGTGCCGATTACGATCCGGTAAAAAAAAAGCCCGTACGACTCGTATCCGGTCTTTTTACCGTACGAATCGTACAAGTGCCGTACAAACTGCCAATTACGATTTGCATGGCAAAAAGTCCATACGAATCGCATTGGGAAGTATTCCCCACACGTCCTCGGGTCGGAAAATGTGTCCGACACGTTCACGGACGATTTACCGTACAAATGTGAAATGTGAAGTCCGACCGCGGAATCACGATCCATCCCGTGCGTCCGATTTTACAACCGTATGGAAAAAACACCGTCCGCGCCGAACTCCCATAGCAACCATGGAGACATGTGCCCGCATACGCGCCCAACACTCCCCCCAGCCCCCGTACGTTCGAGTCGTACCCCCCGTGTATGTACACCCCCCTTGTATGTACACCCGTGTACGTGTCGAACCCCCCGTGTATGTACACCCCTGTACGTGTCGAACCCCCCGTGTATGTACACCCGTGTACGTGTCGTACCCCCCCGTGTATGTACACCCGTGTACGTGTCGTACCCCCGTGTATGTACACCCGTGTACGTGTCGTACCCCCGTGTATGTACACCCCTGTACGTGTCGTACCCCCCGTGTATGTACACCAGTGTACGTGTCCTACCCCCCCTCTACGTTCGTGTCGTACCCCCGTGTATCTACACCCGTGTACGTTAGAGTCGTACCCCCACCCGCGTATGCATGGAGCGTACCCCCATTCTAAGTACGGAGCGCACCCCAGGCCCCAACATCACAACCACATGTACGAGTCGTACCAAGCCACACACAAGGACAGCACTGTACAACAATATGGCACATGTACACACTGTACACACGCTAAAAACGCACGTACACAACCAGGACAAACCAAAACGACACAAGAATACACCATTCGAATGGCACAAAGCCACAAAACATGTCCAACAACCACTAACACAACACATTCACTGACCTGCAACTGCCAAAAACAAACAGAGGCCCAAAACACCACCACTCCTTATAACACACCCACCCAAAGTTCAAACACAGCCACACCCACCAATGGACCAATAAAAAGGGCCCACACACACAAACCATGAGCCTTTGCAACAGACTCACTGCTGCCAGACCCCACAGACAACCTACAGCACCATACGAGAAGCTTTACCACACCTTACACATGCACACCTTCACACACACACCTTCACAAACACCCCCTCATCACATTCACACACACACCCAAACAACCACACCCACACACCCACAACCATCCACACACACACACCCCCCCCCACCATCCACACCCACACCCCTCACCATGCCCACTAACAAGAATCCAAAGTTCACTAGCCGAGAGTTGGAGGTCCTTGTCGATGAAATCCTCAGAGTCGAGCCACACCTCTTTGGAACATTGGTCAGACAGACCAGCCCTTCAGCAAAAACAGCCATGTGGCAGACCATCGTCGATGCTGTGAATGCTGTTGCGGACACCAGAAGGAACAAGCAGGAATGCCAAGCCAGGTGGTACGATCTGGGGAGGAGGGTCCGAGCCAAGATGACGGATGAACACAACCAGGCCAACGTCACTGGAGGAGGGCCGTCCCGCAGACCCGTACACTACCATCCCTGGGAGGAGAGGGTGATGGCCATACTGCCGGTGGAGGCAGTGGACGGATTAGGAGGACTCCGAGACCCGGGTGAGTACACAAACAACGCACCTCACATGGGGGGAACCTCATCCACAACCAAACTCACAAACAGGCACGCAACCACCCCAAGCTATCGCATGACTCAACCACACTCCATGAACACGCACATGCCACTGGCGCCACCATGCCCCATGCACCCAGCTGGACAATGTCAAGTCACAGGCCACAGAAGACACCAACACATGACACGGTAAGCCGGCTGGCGGGAGGGTGGGCCCAAAAAATCACATAGTGCAACTCAGAAGCAGACAACAATGCCCTCTGCCCATATGGCCTAGGTCACAGCCAGACAAACAGTGTGTCCCCACACAGGAAAGACTTGCCAGCAAATGTCGGACGCCTTGCATTAAGACATGGGGGTGACGGCACGTTCTTGCACATGACAGCAGCTAATGAACAGCCAACACTGTGAAAGAGTGGCAGCACACACCACCACAGCAGCAGTGCAGACACAACACCCAATGGGTGCCTGGAGATCAGAAACAAACTCACATCAACAATCCAAGGCCCATTCAAAGATCTGCTAACAGTGTGTGCACAGTAAGCTGGGCTGAGGTGACAGAGGGTGACACACAGAGGGAGGGAGAGGGGGACAGAGAGAGAGGGAGACACAGGGAGACGGACAGAGGGAGGAGGCTGACACACAGAGGGAGGGAGAGGGGGACAGAGAGGGAGGGAGACACAGGGAGACGGACAGAGGGAGCAGGCTGACACACAGAGGGAGGAAGAGGGGGACAGAGGGGGAGGGAGACACAGGGAGACGGACAGAGGGAGGAGGCTGACACACAGAGGGAGGGAGAGGGGGACAGAGAGGGAGGGAGACACAGGAAGACGGACAGAGGGAGGAGGCTGACACACAGAGGGAGGGAGAGGGGGACAGAGAGGCAGGGAGACACAGGAAGACGGACAGAGGGAGGAGGCTGACACACAGAGGGAGGGAGAGGGGGACAGAGAGGGAGGGAGACACAGGGAGAGCAAATCAGCCTTGTGGTGTGTGGGAATGTGTGCTAGTCAGCAGGTGGACTGCGTGCATGTAGACAAGGATGGCCAGTGCCAGCACCCCCCCTCTCCTCCATGGCAAAACACAGGGCCATGTCACAACCTGTGCACGAGCACAACGACAGCTACCTGCATCATATAAGTGTGTGGAACAACTGCATGTGCCCACGTACAGTGCCACACGGAAGGCGCCAATGCACGGCTTGCCACACCTGCCCACTCCACTGCTGACTGCAGTCACACTTGATGCAGCAAGTAAGACTGTTCCACACATAGGTAAAGTCGCCAAAGCTGTGCCCAAGGGACATACCCATGCACAAGTGCACTGTGAGTGGAATGCAAGACATATCCAAATTCCCAGAGGAAATGTGCCAACTTTGAAACTAATGAAACATGGATGTTGCATGGAACAAAATTAACATTGTCTCTCTCACACACAGGTCAACGTCGTGGATCACCCCCCAACACTGGGGGGGAAGACTCACAGGACCCGGGTCGGCGGGATGAAGGAGCCACCGGCAGCGACGACTCTCACCACTCTGTGGACCAACCCGACCCCGACCAACCTGGCCCCTCTGGTGTCCAATGACCTGCAGCACCTGCGTCAGGTACAACGGGGCCAACCACCAACCCCACTCCTGCCACATCCCAGGAGACACCCAGGATCCCTGCCCCACCACCACAAAGCAGCCAGGCTGGCCAGGAGGGACACGGTGTCCCGGGCACCCAGGAGGAGGCAGGCGACAACGCCAATGCCACCCCTCAGGGGTCCCGGAGACCCGATGTGCCCACAAGGGCAGGCCAGGTGCAAGTGGGCAGGGGTGGTGGGAGTGGAGGACGGCGGAGGCGCCAGCTTGACCAGTTGGCTGGGGAACCGGTATTTTCCCATGTCCGAAACATCCTGGACACATACCGGCAGGACACCACAGGCATGGCCCAGGTTGTGTCCATCCTCGAGGGGATCAAGACCCAGCAGGCCCAGCAACATGCGGAGCAACATGCCTGTCTAATGCAACACCAACGGAGGATGGAGGACAGACAGGCTGAGCTTGTGACGGTGTTCACGGGAATTCACAGTACACTCCGTCGGATGGCCGACAACATGGGCAACCCTCCCTGTGCCAGAAGGCGTAGAACATCACCACCCACAGGGAGGGATCAGGAGGAGGAGGAGGAAACATCCGATGGAGCATCCCAAACATCGTCACGGCCTGCTTCTGAGGGTCCCCGCAGGAGGGCGGGTCGTCCACGTAAAAGACCGTGAGGGTCGGCGCTACAGCACCATCTCCCAGGACACCTGGCCTGGCACCTGGCCCACTGGAGCAACAGCAGCACAGCATCAAAAGACATTCTCTGCCACATGGACTTGCTGGTCACCGTCTGACCAATGTTGACAAAGACTGTGGCATGGACTCTGAGGATTTCTAATGGCAAGGACACCAACTCCCCCAGTGAACTTTGGATTCCACACACCCGGAAAGCCCCTCATGTCAAACCCCCCCCCCACTAAAATAAAAAGTCACACCATGAAGAGAAGATGCCTGCTGGTTGCATTATTACCTTACATGTGTCTTGTAAAGTCTAACCATGCCTGAGTTCTCATTTGACTTCAACCATCCACACCCTGGGGCCTGAGTCTGGCACAGGACACACGGGTCACAGTGTATTAGGCAAGACAGACATGGAGCACCATACACACCCGTGATAGGCCAAACCAGCTGAAGGGGTGGCCGCACAACCGTGCCGACAGACATATTGAGT
Organism: Triturus cristatus; assembly: GCF_964204655.1. NCBI lineage: Eukaryota > Metazoa > Chordata > Amphibia > Caudata > Salamandridae > Triturus > Triturus cristatus. Next base: position 952,946,478 of record NC_140590.1, on the reverse strand, counting down.
ACAGCAACAGTCATGCGCAGAGGTCAGGGATCATGTCGAGTGTCCTGGGGGGCACCCAGGTATGTGTAGACAGGTGGCAGAACCATGTCCTGCAAGCTTGAGTCAGGTGGATGCAGAGAATGGTGGCCTGGCCAACGTTGGATGCATGGGGATGGCACATGTCACAATACCCACACAGTCATGGACATCATGCACAATACACGGTCTAATCCCACACTAACAGCTTGCATCTTGCTACTCTACACATAGACACATAGCCACTATCACGGAAAACCATGCCAGACATGCCGGATGCACCGTGGCAACACACCAGCATTGACAGAGAAGAGGCACCTTGGAGGCATAGGGATAACTTTATTAGTCATGTATTTAGGATTGCAGAGGCAAGTCGGAGTACACATGAACGGGTCATGTGGAGTAACATGTGGGTCCAACACTGGCACCCTCCTTCTGCAGCCCAAATGCGTGATAGCCATGGAACTGGCACACAAGTGTCGGCTACCAGCTAAACACCCCCTGCTGCTCACGGAGAGACTGCCATACACCATTGATCCGCTGATGTGGAAGTCCCACACCATGTCAAGCCAATGCAAACCTTATGTGTCCGAGGGCAGTGTTACACACATTGATGCCATCATCACATTCCACAATCCCATCACTGATGACTGTCAACAAGTCTGACCATCTATTCAGGTGTACCTATCTGCATGTCATGTGTACCATGGTGATGCAACATGTCTGCAGAGGAAACAAACATCGACAGGGGCAGTGTGCATACATCGTGAACTACTGCCACACCCAATACACCCCTGATGCATCCCTTACCCTAAGGAGACTTCCAAACTTGTCCGTGCGTGTAACGCTGACTCAGCACACGATGAAGTGTCCATGAGGAATAGCAGTGCCACAACAATGCAAGCAGCAGACGGCATGCGCAAGTACCTGGGGAAGAGAGACACACAAGAAGTCAGCCACAAAAAGCACAGCCACTTGCATGTGCATGTACTCGACACATGGATGGATGACAACATGCTATGTCACAATTATGACTGGGGAAATACACTCATCACTGGCACCATCACTCCAGTGACACATCCACACACACCTCTGACTCACGTGCCATACATGCAGATGGAGACACACATCGCAACACAAGCCACACGGGGACCAATGCGTGCACACTCAGACACTGGTACTCACCACTAAGCAAAGAAGTCGCGTATGAGCCGAGTCCGGATGTCCTCTTGCGGCTCCACATCCTCCACATCACTAGCCCCATTGCCAAGCCCTTCGTCCTCCACGGGTGGATGGTCCTGGTCATCTTGATCCAGGATGAGTGGCACAGCTTTCTCAACTGCCATGTTGTGCAGCATGCAGCAGACCATGAAGATTTTGCAGACCTTCGCCGGGGCATATGGGAGGGCGCCGCCGGTCTTGTGGAGGCATCGGAATCGGCTCTTCAGGAGGCCAAACGTCCTCTCTATCACTCGCCTTGTCCGGCCATGGGCGGTGTTGTAGCGGAGCTGGGCCGGCGTGATGGGGTTGCGGAGAGGTGTGATCAGCCATGGCATGTTGGGATAGCCAGCGTCCCCTACATGGAAAGCACATGGACATAAGTAGGACAGGAGAAGCGGTCGTGCTGGAAGTCTACGCAAAATACAGGACAGACAGACTGTACCCACCAACAACACATGCTCGTTCGTTGCGCAGCTGCGTCATCATTTCAGGCACCCTGCTACGCCTCATGATGTAGGCATCGTGTGCTGATCCTGGAAAACGAGCACAGACATGTGAAATCACCATGTTGGACAGACACACCACAAGGGCATTGATGTAGTGGTAGTGTTTGCGATTCCTGTACGCTACCTCCTGTGCCTGTGGTGGTACCAAAGCAACATGTGTCCCATCTATGGACCCAATGACATGGGGCATCCCTCCCAGGGCATAGAATCCACGCTTGACCCCAGTCAACATTTCAGGGGTTGGGAAATGGATGAAGTCATCCAGGTGAATCAACATGGCCTCTAAGAAATCATGCAGCACACGGCAGAACATGCTCTGGGACATGCCACCAACATGAGCTATGGTATTTTGAAAGGTACCCGTGGCAAGAAAATGTAGGGCTGCCATTACCTTCAGCTTGGGTGTCAGTGCCGTAGGATACCTGTGCAGCGGTTGCAGGTGTGGTGCCAGTCTCGCCGTCAACTCCAGAATCAACCGTTGTGGGAAGCGGTAGCACCGGATACAGTCATTCTCCCGCATGGCAGCCAAGTCCGGAATTGGTCGGGGAAGAGGCGGCGCTCTGCAGTAATTTGGAAGTGACAAGGAAGAGTGAGTGCACCACAACAACAATTTATTTGTACTGAGCACATGTTAATCTGTCTATACACATATGCTACATACGGAGTCAGGTATGTGCCACATGCCCTGGATACGTATGGCTGCCAGGTGACACTCCTACCAAGACCCAGCTACACACGGAGATTGTGAACCTCCACATGCCATGGCATGGGATTAGCTGTGGCCCAGTGTAAGTGAACAGCCAGACGCAAGACAGGAGTGACATACATCCACACATCAGCAGAAGTAGGATGTCGATTTCAGAGACTGGTAGCGGAACACTAGAGCCACAGGTCACATGACATTACACTAGGACAGCCCACACACCTTGCCATTAAGGTGTACATATGATGACTCACCACACATTCATAGAGAGTATGCAGACATGTCCTTGTTACGCTACTCCGTGTCCCATGCATACATACGCACCTCACATCCGATACCACATGTGGCATGGTGTGCGGAACAGTGTGCAATGTCAATCTACACACAGACACGTTGGTTGCTGCAACAGCTGCAGCTTTTGAGGGAGCTCCAACATCAAGCTAATGCGAATCCCCCACACATACATGACAGAGTCACATCGTGCACCGTGGGTAGTGACATGTCAGGTGTGGTAACCCCTGTACCGGGCCTCAGGGGACAATTCCGTGTGTTGGTGTCCGTGCCATGCCAGTGACGCTCATCTCAAGTGTGCAGTACGACATGCACACATGTCAAAGGAGTCAAGGGCATGCCTGGCACACATTGCACCGTCACACATTACATGTGTACACATCTCATCATACATCTGGTGCCTTCTCGACTCAGGAGTAATGTGCCACATCACAGCCTTTCACACCTGTGCCCCACACATGTAGTACTGGCCAGACAATGCCTTGATGTCCATCCATGGACAAGTATGTCAGCCCTATTCCTTCCTGTGTGCTGCCTGTCACCACTGTGATGTGTGAAAACCACCGTACTTTTGCTAAGAGGGCCTGTGTACGTTCCCGTATCACTATGGGAGTGCTGCCGTATGTGTACCCATAGTGATGGTGAGCGTACAGGCGTGTGTACGGTCCGTACCACCATGAGTACGCATACGCGAGAACACCCATAGTGGTACGGCCCGTACACGCGTGCGTACGTTCACTATCACTATGGGTGTCCTCGCGTATGCGTACTCGTAGTGGTACGGCCCGTACACACGCCTGTACATTCACTATCACTATGGGTGTCCTCGTGTATGCGTACTCGTAGTGGTACGGCCCGTACACACGCCTGTACGTTCACTATCACTATGGGTGTCCTCGCGTATGCGTACTCGTAGTGGTACGGCCCGTACACACGCCTGTACGTTCACTATCACTATGGGTGTTCTCGTGTATGCGTACTCGTAGTGATAGTGAGCGTACAGGCGTGTGTACGGTCCGTACCACCATGAGTACGCATACTCGAGAACACCCATAGTGGTACGGCCCGTACACGCGTGCGTACGTTCACTATCACTATGGGTGTCCTCGCGTATGCGTACTCGTAGTGGTACGGCCCGTACACACGCCTGTACGTTCACTATCACTATGGGTGTTCTCGCGTATGCGTACTCGTAGTGATAGTGAGCGTACAGGCGTGTGTACGGTCCGTACCACCATGAGTACGCATACGCGAGAACACCCATAGTGGTACGGCCCGTACACGCGTGCGTATGTTCACTATCACTATGGGTGTCCTGGCGTATGCGTACTCGTAGTGGTACGGCCCGTACACACGCCTGTACGTTCACTATCACTATGGGTGTCCTCGCGTATGCGTACTCGTAGTGGTACGGCCCGTACACACGCCTGTACGTTCACTATCACTATGGGTGTCCTCGCGTATGCGTACTCGTAGTGGTACGGCCCCTACACACGCCTGTACGTTCACTATCACTATGGGTGTTCTCGCGTATGCGTACTCGTAGTGATAGTGAGCGTACAGGCGTGTGTACGGGCCGTACCACTATGGGTGTTGTTGCGTATGCGTACACATAGTGGTACGGCCCGTACACACGCCTGTACGGGCCGTTGCTATGCATTTGGGGTGCCCTAGGGCCCCGGAACGCACCGTACCTGTGTGTGAAGCTCAAAATTACATAGGGGACACATGAGGGACAAGTATTAAGGCCTGCATGCATGCTGGTTGTCATGGAGACCAAGTTTAAAGTTTGAATTTGTTCTGGAAGGTGCACAGCAGAAGTCAGTTGGAATGAATCTACTTTGTTGCAATGTGTTTGTGGGGTTGACATCATGCTGAAGAAAAAAACACAATAAGAACCCACTGACTGTGCTAGGTTTGAAGGGATTGGAGGAAACATAGGATGCAAATGTGAGTGACCAATCACTCTGTACTCCTGTGCATGAAACAGGCCAGCAAGGCAGATATAAGGCAGCCAGGTCCCATGAGGGAGCACATCTCTGGATTCCACGACCCAGCTGCTGCTACTGATTCCCTGGAACCATGTCAAGGTCTGTGGAGAGGTCACAGCCCTTCACCCTGGAGGAGAACCTGGCTTTGCTGGATGTGATCCTCCCACAGTACCCCATGCTGTATGGGCGTTCAGGGTATCAGGTGAGTGCAGAGTCCACTGGCACAGACTGTGTCCCTTTTTTGTGACTGTGACTTCTGGCATTGTGTCCAGGTGTCTCACACATGCTATGTACTGTAGGGGGGGTCCCAGGGGGGGGAATGCCTGATGTCTCCCAGCCAGAGCATGCAGTGGTGCATGTCTGCCGTCCTCACTTGCATCGTGTTTACTGTGACAATCACTGCATGGTGCATGCCACATTCTGCCTGTCTTATCCTCCTGGGAATGTTGCCTCTACAGTCCTCATGTGATAATGTGGTCAGCCCAGTGTGACAGGTGACTGTACCCACAGATGTGTGTTAGTTCTGTGTACCTGTGCTGAGAGTGTCCACATGATGTGTTCGTACCCTGGACATCGGTGTGTGTGTAAGTCCCCTGTCATGTGGGTGGGTGCATATGTGGAGTGTAGCTCCCCAGCTGCATGAGGGATGGATATACCCTGGCCATGTGATGTGAGCAGGGAGCAGTGCTGTGTGTCTGACGTGCAGAGCCAGCCCCACACCTGTGAGCACCCCACAGTCTAGTGGCACATGTGCAGAGTGAGGTTTGTCGCTGCATTTGGCAATGGCAGGTGAATGTCCTGTGCCTGTGTGTGTCTGTGTACTCAGCTGCCGTATCGTCAGTGGCCTGTGGCATGTGACTGCTTAGAGGTGCTGCACATTATCCTGGTGTAGCTTGTGATGCACAGTGTGAGCCTGGATCATTGATTGTGTAGTTGCCCTCATTCCACCTGTGTCCTTTCAATGGCACGTACTGCTTTTGCCCATCCCCAGAGGATCATGTCCCTATGACAAAGGTGCAATGCGTTGGATGCATACTATGCCTTGTTGTAAACAGCAAATGTGTTCTAATATGTGTCTCTGTGACATGTGCCAGGTGTATTGCTGTAGTGTCACTTGTTCATCCTCACAGGTAGGCACCTCTGCCAAGGAGCAGATATGGCTGACCGCCGTCAGCGCCGTGAGGAGTGCGGACGGTCGGAAGCAGCGCCTGTCCCAGGTGAGGAAACGCTGGCAGGATATCCGGTGCTGGACGCGGAGGATCGCACGGGTCCTGCTGGGGGACTCACCTGAGAGCCATAAGAACCGCGGGCGCCGCCGACTGACCCACATCCACAAGCGTGTGCTGCCGGTGGTCTTTCCAGACTTGGAGAGGCGCTTACAGGAGATGCAGCAGCAGGAAGGGGGTAGGTACATGTGTGCTTGTTGTGTTTCACCAGCATTTGTAAGTGCACAGTTGCATGGATACACTGCCAGGGTTTAAAGGTGCTGTGCAGATCCAGTTACCCACTGTATAGCTGTGCTCTCCTGCCTCCCTTCCCCTCCTTGCAATGTGTTCCCTGGTCTGTGTGTAGTCACTCCTTCACAAGGTTATCTAGGCTGGCACTTTCTCCACGTGAACTATGCCTGTAGCATCATGTGTGGGGGTGGTGTGTAACCGGTTTTGGGACCTTGCCTGTGCCCTGTCCACTTCAGTACATGTGGGTTCCATGTCAGTTGGCACTGATGCAGAGTCCAGACATGGGAGTTAGTCTCACAAGTGTCATGCCTTACAGTGCGCATGTCCTATGTTGTGGCCTGTGACATGATGTGCATGAGTGTGCGATACGCATAGTGCAGGGATGGTGGCGTGTGTTGCAGTCATTCCCATTCAGGACCATGGAGCTGTGTTGCCACTACTGTCCCCTGGTGCATATTTTCCTAGGTGTCATGTGTGTCATCACAAAACGTGGACACTCTCAGTGTCTACAGCATAGGTTGTGCTCTGTGCCATTGTCCCCTGGCACCATGTATATTGACGTGAAATGTAGTACAAGTGTCCACTGTACAGCCTGACCTGACTTTCCTTGTTCATAGTCACAGTGGCCAGTGCCTGTGTGTCTTGTTACAATCATCTGATGCTGGCCATTTGTATATGATTATTTGGACAGGCGCACCTCGGGTATTTGGCGTCCAATCTTGCATTTATGCATCCCCTGTGTATTTCACCCAGACTAAGAGGTGTACGTGCCACCTGTGTCTCAACAGATTGTCTCATGTAGGGGGTGGTTGGTGCGGGGCAAGCCTACATGTCAAAACCTGAAATCTCCTTGCTAGTTCTGGCCAGTGTGTGATGTTTGGCTGGACATACACTCAAGGTGCAGTGAGCCAGTCATGTTGGGCATGTTTTCAGTATTACCTATGCAGCATGTGCCTCAAGCTCATGGAATTTGTCCCTCCTCATCCCTATTGCCGGCAACGCTGTGTGGTGCAGATGCAGTGCTGGATTGTCCCCAGGGCCTGGCTCCTCTGTCAAACTCCATTTCATGTCATTTGCTATTGTGTCATGCTCTCCATGGATTTTCATTGGCATGGTGGGTCAACCAACTGTGTGTTGCATGCCCTACATCTGTGCCTTGTTTTGTAGATGTTACTGATCTTACTTTTCAGGCTATGCACTGTAACCTACGTTGATTGGACTCATGTGACATATGTATACAGGTGTATGATTAATTTCTGTCTCCTCACCCTGCCCACAGCATCGTCGGGGGACACGGAGGGAGACATGGACACCAGTGCCAGCGTTGACATCGTGGCTGGCACATTGAGTGGTACAGAGGCGGAGGAGAGTGAGGCCGAGGACCTGTCCACTGGCACCACCGAATATGAAGCCGACGGGTCCGAGGATGATCTCTCCGAGTGGGCGGAGGCTGCACCACCAGCTGAAAGCGGCACAACATCGCACCCCGCCCCCTCCATTGCCATCAGCCGCCTCCCACTTGCTCGTGTCCCTTCCCAACGTCCACGGTCACCACATGTCTCCTTCCTGCCAGGCACCGCACCCCCGCCCCTGTCTCCACTGCTGCCGCCAATGCCGAGTCTGTGGACATCCAGCGGCAGTTGCAGGTTGGTCAGGCGGCGATCCTTAATGTCCTCCATGGCCACAGCCAAGTGCTCCACAACATGGAGGCATACTTGGAGGGCATTTTTTCATCGCAGGCTGACCAACGGCAGTTGCTGAGGTCCATCGACTCGACACTGACTGCAGCAGTGGGTCTCCTGCAGCGCTACGTCCCACCCCCTACCCCTGCCCCATCCACACTTCCCACTCCCATGCCTGTCCCACGTACACCCAGACGTACGCATGCACACACCACAACAGACACAGGCACCACACCAGCAGGGAAGGTCATACGCACACCTCCTGGCTCGCACACACAGGGTGAAGTAGGCACACCCACTGGGTCGGGGGGCAAACGTAAGACACGCAGCCAGAGTGGGAGTCCGCATTCCACCCAATCCACTCCCTCCAAATCCCCTCCCCTCAGCTCTCCTGGCCACATATCACACAAAGACTCCTTCATGGCCGCTCTGTCCCTGAGCCCCACAGTGACACCACCCCGCAAGCGGTCAAGGGAGTCCCCGGTCAGGGTGGTTGATTCCCCCCCACTGTCTACACCCTCCCCCAGTGGCGCTGCGACCCGTCCCTCTGACCCCCCCCCCTCCTTGGGGCCTGTGGTTCCTTCGGGTGCAGGGGATTCCCTGGAGGACCTTGCTAAGGTGTGCAGCGAGATCCTGGCCTCCGCCTTTGGCCCAGTCCCACCCCCTGTGGTGGAGTCCTCCATCCCTGCACCCACGACGCCTACCCTTCGCCCTCCTGCGGTGCCTGGTTCTTCCCCCCACATGATGCCCTCACCCCTGTGGAAGACGACGGAATCTAACTGTGCAGGCAAGCTAGGGGACACGCATCCCACTGTGTCCCCCATCCAGCTGTGACTTCTGGACTGCCCTATGGGCTGTGTAAATATTGAACTTCCTACACACAAGACTTTTTTGATTCATGCTGAATAAAGCAATTAATTTTTTTCCTCTTGGAACACTACTGCTTTGCTGGTATTGCTGTTGGTGGGGCTGCTACATGGTTTTGGGTGGTGTTCATGTGTTGGGTGTGTGGGAAATGCAGTAGTGTGCTGGTCATAGGGGGGACCCTGGGATCTGTGTGCCATCACACGGTGTTAGCTAGGTTTCTCTGTTCATGTAAGCAGTTGCTGCATGGTGAAATTGTCCAAAGGTGTATTCCTTGCTCTGTGTACCCTGACATCTTCCCTGCAGGGTGTTCCCAATATTTAGCGCTGAGCTGTGTGTACATTAGCTGGGTGTTTGACGGACTCCTTCAACTTTGCACATGCATGCTGAGCAATGTCTCCACCTGCATCATTCGTGGCATCCTTGGTAGTCATTGTACTTGTGTATGTGGACTATTGACATGACTTCATGTGGACATGTTTTCTTTTCAGCGCTATGCATGCGTATACTCCCAGCCTCGCACACATGTGGTACATGTACTGCAGGGTCTTTGTGCACATGACTGAAATTTGTGGGCATGGTATCTGTGGCTACTCCACCCTTTGCGTTACATGGGCACTGCTGTGAGTGTTAGGCACCCACCCCTCCTGTCTCTGGGCACTGCTGGAAGGACTCTGCACCCACCCCTCCTGTCTCTGGGCACTGCTGGGAGTGATAGGCACCCACCCCTCCTGTGTCTGGGCACTGCTGGGAGGACTCTGAACCCACCCCTCCTGTCTCTGGGCACTGCTGGGAGGACTCTACACACACCCCTCCTGTCTCTGGGCACTGCTGGGAGGACTCTGCACCCACCCCTCCAGTCTCTGGGCACTGCTGGGAGTGATAGGCACCCACCCCTCCTGCGTCTGGGCACTGCTGGGAGGACTCTGCACCCACCCCTCCTGTCTCTGGGCACTGCTGGGAGTGATAGGCACCCACCCCTCCTGCGTCTGGGCACTGCTGGGGGGACTCTACACCCACCCCTCCTGTGTCTGGGCACTGCTGGGAGGACTCTGCACCCACCCCTCCTGTCTCTGAGCACTGCTGGGAGGACTCTGCACACACCCCTCCTGTCTCTGGGCACTGCTGGGAGTGATAGGCACCCACCCCTCCTGTGTCTGGGCACTGCTGGGAGTGATAGGCACACACCCCTCCTATTTAACAATATGTACGCTTAGAACATACACGTGTGTGGGTTCGCTCCATGGGGGTACGGTTCGTACTTACACTGTTGGGGTGGGAGTACGCTCCATACGTACGTGGGTGGGGTACGGGTCGTACTTACACTGTTGGGGTTGGGGTACGCTCCATGCATACGAGGTGGGGGTACGGGTCGTACTTACACTGTTGGGGTTGGGGTACGCTCCATGCATACGCGGGTGGGGGTACGGGTCGTACTTACACTGTTGGGGTGGGGGGTACACTTCATACGTCCGCGGGTGAGGGTACGGGTCGTACTTACACTGTTGGGGTGGGGGTACGCTCCATACGTACGCGGGTGAGGGTACGGGTCGTACTTACACTGTTGGGGGGGTACGCTCCATACGGCCGCGGGTGAGGGTACGGGTCGTACTTACACTGTTGGGGTGGGGGTACGCTCCATGCGTACGCGGGTGAGGGTACGGGTCGTATTTACACTGTTGGGGTGGGGGTACGCTCCATACATACGCGGGTGAGGGCACGGGTCGTACATACACGGTTGGGGTGGGGGTACGGGTCGTACTTACACTGTTGGGGTGGGGGGTACGCTCCATACGTACGCGGGTGAGGGTACGGGTCGTACATACACGGTTGGGGTGGGGGGTATGCTCCATGCATACGCGGGTGGGGGTACGGTCCGTACGTACCCGTGCCCACGCTGTGGAATGCTCGTGCGGGCCGTACCCAGGCCTTTGCCACGTGGGTACAGCCGTACCGCCATTGTTGGGGTGACGTAGGTGTGGGCGTGGTACGACTCGTACCCACGCTCTTAAGGCGTGGGTACGGGGCGTACCTGTATAGTTGTGTTGCCGGTTCGCGTCGTCAGGCACTTCCGTTGTGGCGGACGCTGGCTTTGTTGGACACGCCCCCACCCCCTCGTAGTGACCAGGGCCTGGGGGTCAGGTATGTCCAGGGCATGTGTGCTGTGTGACTTTGGTGGTGGTTTTGTGGCCTGCCCCTGGTCCTGCCCCCCCCTTTCCCCCCTCCCTTAGTTGTTCTGACCTTCTGCGGCGTCTGCGTCCGAACCTGTAGAGGAGGTGGACTGCTATGAGGGCCGGGATGACACGTAGGTTCGGGTCCATGTCTGTCCGTCGCCTACAGGTCCTCCTTGTTCGCGTCGTCCTGATTTCCCGGCAGTTTTTGGCAGCCGGAAAATATTGTCCGTGCGGGATGACGTCGGTGGGAATCGTAATTCCTGGTTCGTGAATGGCAGGCAGCGTGCGTCCCGACGTCACGTCGGCGCTTTCCCGGATCGCATTTGTATGTTTATTTTGGTCGGTCGGGGTTTTGTACGATTCGTACGGAAATGGTGTTTCCGTGCGATTCGTAATTCCATGTTTGTATATTGTTACGACCGGGTACGCGTCGGACGGAGAATATGCTCCGTCCGACGGTTCGTACCCGGTTTTTACAGGATCGTGATCGGCGCCTAACTGGGGCGGTACTCCATCGCAACGGCAACGGAGTACCCTCAGCCAAACTCAAGGGCCACTCATCTGATTTCCGATTGGGCGGATCTTAAGTATGTCAGGGACAGAGACTACTCTGACTCCATCGAAGCATACTTCTCCGAAGGCCTGACCGAGTACAAGCCATCACGTTTGGACATCCAACGGCCTGCCCGATGTAAAGTGGTCAGTCGAATGACCAGTTTTTAGTCTCCCATACTGCCATTAAAAATATGGCGGTAAGGGACAGCAAAAGTGTTTAAATTACCCCCACACCATGGAGAAAACTCCCATGGTATACGGGTCATTCGTTTTTGTTTATTCAAAAGCAACATCTTGCCTTGGGATTTTGTTTTTGAAAAATAAAAACAAGTTTTCATTTTGGTTGTACTGTCTGTCAAACGTTTACCTCCTTGATAGAAATTGTTGTGAAAGTGGTTCTTATCAATAACTACAAATGTCTGCTGGGCCAGCAATCATCTATAAATTTGGAGTACGTTTACTTCAAACTATAAATCAGGCCTGTTGTTGTTTTCTACAAATAGGCACAGAGGGAGCTCTTTCGAGGAGCTTTACTAAGAAGGATCCTTTTGCAATCGGCTTGAAGGGGGCTCGCTCTGAGAGAACAAAAACTTGTTTCTCGAGTTAGGGTCTTATGTAGAAGTCTTGCGTATGTTAGGGAACAAACCTGAGTAAAGGCAGTGATAGATAATGTCTTTGGAAGGGGTTATCTGCTGATGTGCTGAGGACCAGAAGAGAAAGGTGCACTGGGTTGGATTGGAGGGGGGTTGTACCACTAGCTTTGATTTGGTCTACACGATTTTCCATTGTAACATAACTGAAAGATTGAAACTGGAAAGTGGCTGTTGGATGAGGAGTCTATGGTGAAGCAGGATTATTTTCAAAGGACTAGGTGGTTATGTAGGTGTCCAGGACTTTAATGATTCAATGTGCCGACAATGAGTCACAGAGTGCTTATACATGGATTACTTAATAAGGGGTGCAATCAGGATAATGGAATCCTTGATTTTGTAGGACCTGACTGGATAGATAGGTGACTTTAGAGATGTACGTAATTGTGGTGTTTCTGCACTCACTTAATGGCAGGCAGGGCCGGTTCTAGGATATTTGGGGCCCTGGGCAGAAAGGGAAAGTGCGAGGCCCTTCTAATTTGTGTAGACTTGACCCATTCAGGGTTGTCTGCATCTGCATAGATGCCCCTGCTCCTTAAGCTGCAGCCCCTCCCTCTCAGCCACTTTCAAGCACCTCTCAACAGCTCATCAAGGGCTCAAGGTGTGAGGGTTGCTTATCTCCATACTGCCAACAACAGCAGGGCAATAGCCATCCTGCTGTGCCACTGTGTGTGGGTGGGGGGTGGAGGCCTAATTGCCGGACAAACCTGAGTTTGAAACTGTGAATGAGGAGGGCCCCCCCCCCTTGCTACACCAAAGCAGTGAGGCCAGGAGAGTGGGCCTCCTAATGTGGTGCACTTGCAAGGTGTCACCTTTCATGCCATGGTCTGACTGTCACACTGGTGCAGGGCCTTACGCTGGAGGGCTGACTATGGGGCCCTGGGCAGCTGCTCACACTGCCCATGCCTAGTGCTGGCGCTGATGGCAGGTTTGTAAACTATAATTACCTTGTATGAGAATAGACCTGCACACCTACTCAATCTATTTCAAAAACTGAAATTTATGGTTGTAAATCAAAGAAATTATGTTCTGTATTCTGCGTGCTACTGCGTTGTGGGGTATAGCCCTAACCCCTGTGTCAAACTTATGAATGCGAGGACCCGGAAACATCCGAGCATGCGCAGTGCACAGCTGAGTCCTTACGGTTTCATATATATATGTCAAGTTTCATACAGTTCTCATCAAATAAAACGTTTACACCAATTCTTTAGAATCCTGTATCTCTTATTACAATGTTATATACTTGTGTTGAAAATAACAACCAAAAGTTAAATGACAAAACATGAAATCAAGTCATTATGTGCCAAGACTTGTTTGACAAAAACAATCTTTGTGCTTCAAATGTTGTTTAAAATAAAAGTTCAAAATGCGACCCAATGCATTTCGGGTTTAAAAAAACCCTTCATCAGGGGTACAAGCATTGAAGATACTGGCGATATGACGATTGAAAAGCAACTTCAAGCAACCTCTCGTCCTGTGACAATTATAGCCGCATTATCTTGTTGTTCTCGTCAATCATCGGTAAAACAGACGGGTCCTCTCAGCTTCCTCTGAGTCTTCCACAGGTCCAGAAGTGTACAGAAGAGTTGGGCCTGAGGGTCCACTATTTATACCTGGTGCCCACTTTGAAGTGGGAGAAGCTTCTAAAGTCCTCCCTCTTAAGAGGTGTCTGGTATTTGCTTTCGCCCTGCCCTAGCCACAGCTTGTACTGGAGCACAAAAGACATGTGTGAAACCCTTTGTGGGTGTGCTGAGGCAGAGTCTTACTGATGTTAAAGTGTGGTAGGTGACAGTTCCTCCCCCTCATCCTGAGAGAGATGGCCCATCCTGACAACACCTATTACCTCTTTGTCTCACTGTCTGGGAGTAATAGACAAAGACCAACAGCCAGCTGCACCTAGTCATGTGACCCAGGATACAGGCTGCATGCATCAAATGGTTGGGACATGAAAATGTCAACGTTCTAAAAGTGGAATTTTCTGAATTGTCACTTAAACTCTATAATTAAAGAGGGTTTTAAATTACAATTCTTTAGATAATAATCTTGACTTCCCTACTTGCTCCCAAATAAAAGTTTTCACTTATTAAGGTGCCAATTACGATCCTGTAAAAACCGGGTACGAACCGTCGGACGGAGCATATTCTCCGTCCGATGCGTACCCGGTCGTCAAAATCTACCAACATGGAATTACGATTCGCACGGAAACACCATTTCCGTACGAATCGTACAAAACCCCGACCGACGAAAATAAACATACAAATGCGATCCGGGAAAGCGCACAGTGAATATTTTCCGGCAGCCAAAAACTGCCGGGAAATCAGGACGACGCGAACAAGGAGTACCAGTACGCGACGGAGAGACATGGACCCGAACCTACGTGTCATCCCGGCCCTCATAGCAGTCCACCTCCTCTACAGGTTACGACGCAGACGCCGCAGAAGGTCAGAACAACAAAGGGAGGGGGGAAAGGGGGGGGGGCAGGACCAGGGGCAGGACACAAAACCCCCACCATAGTCACACAGCACACATGCCCTGGACATACCTGACCCTCAGGCCCTGGTCACTACGAGGGGGTGGGGGCGTGTCCAGCTAAGCCAGCGACCGCCACAACGGAAGTTCTTGACGACGCGAACCGGCAACACAACCAGACAGGTACGTCCCGTACCCACGCCTTAAGAGCGTGGGTACGAGTCGTACCACGCCCACACCTACGTCACCCCAACAATGGCGGGACGGCTCGTACCCACGTGGCAAAGGCCTGGGTACGGGCCGCACAAGCATCACATAGCGTGGGGACGGATATGTATGGACCGTACCCCCACCCCGTATGCATGGAGCGTACCCCCAACCCCAACAGTGTAAGTACGACCCGTACCCTCACCCGCGTACGTATACGTCCCACCCCAACAGTGTAAGTACGACCCGTACCCTCACACGCGGACGCATGGAGCGTACCCCCACCCCAACCGTGTATGTACGACATGTACCCCCACCTCGTATGCATGGAGCGTACCCCCCATGCCAACAGTATTAGTACGACACGTCCCCCCACCCGCGTACGTATGGAGCGTACCCCCACCCCAACAGTGTAAGTACGACCCATACCCTCACCCGCGTACATATAAGTCCCACCCCAACAGTGTAAGTACGACCCGTACCCCCACCTCGTATGCATGGAGCGTACCCCAACCCCAACAATGCATGTACGTACCGTACCACCACCCCAACAGTGTAAGTACGACCCGTACCCCACCCGCGTACGTATGGAGCGTACTCCCACCCCAACAGTGTAAGTACGACCCGTACCCCACCCGCGTACGTATGTAGCCGACTCCCACCCCAACAGTGTAAGTACAAACCGTACCCCCATGGAGCGAACCCACACACGTGTATGTACTAAGCGTACATATTGTTAAATTGGAGGGGTGTGTGCCTATCACTCCCAGCAGTGCCCAGAGGCAGGAGGGGTGGGTGCAGAGTCCTCCCAGCAGTGCCCAGACACAGGAGGGGTGTGTGCAGAGTCCTCCCAGCAGTGCCCAGAGGCAGGAGGGGTGGGTGCCTATCACTCCCAGCAGTGCCCAGAGGCAGGAGGGGTGGGTGCCTATCACTCCCAGCAGTGCCCAGAGGCAGGAGGGGTGGGTGCCTATCACTCCCAGCAGTGCCCAGAGACAGGAGGGGTGTGTGCAGAGTCCTCCCAGCAGTGCCCAGAGACAGGAGGGGTGGGTGCCTATCACTCCCAGCAGTGCCCACAGACAGGAGGGGTGTGTGCAGAGTCCTCCCATCAGAGCCCAGAGTCAGGAGGGGTGGGTGCCTATCACTCCCAGCAGTGCCCAGAGACAGGAGGGGTGTGTGCAGAGTCCTCCTAGCAGAGCCCAGAGTCATGAGGGGTGGGTGCCTATCACTCTCAGCAGTGCCCAGAGACAGGAGGGGTGTGTGCAGAGTCCTCCCAGCAGTGCCCACAGACAGGAGGGGTGTGTGCAGAGTCCTCCCAGCAGAGCCCAGAGACAGGAGGGGTGGGTGCCTATCACTCCCAGCAGTGCCCAGAGACAGGAGGGGTGTGTGCAGAGTCCTCCCAGCAGAGCCCAGAGTCAGGAGGGGTGTGTGCAGAGTCCTCCCAGCAGAGCCCAGAGTCAGGAGGGGTGGGTGCCTATCACTCCCAGCAGTGCCCAGAGACAGGAGGGGTGTGTGCAGAGTCCTCCCAGCAGAGCCCAGAGTCAGGAGGGGTGTGTGCAGAGTCCTCCCAGCAGAGCCCAGAGACAGGAGGGGTGGGTGCCTATCACTCCCAGCAGTGCCCAGAGACAGGAGGGGTGTGTGCAGAGTCCTCCCAGCAGAGCCCAGAGTCAGGAGGGGTGTGTGCAGAGTCCTCCCAGCAGTGCCCAGAGACAGGAGGGGTGGGTGCCTATCACTCCCAGCAGTTCCCAGACACAGGAGGGGTGTGTGCCTATCACTCCCAGCAGTGCCCAGACACAGGAGGGGTGTGTGCAGAGTCCTCCCAGCAGTGCCCAGAGACAGGAGGGGTGGGTGCAGAGTCCTCCCAGCAGAGCCCAGAGACAGGAGGGGTGGGTGCCTATCACTCCCAGCAGTGCCCAGACGCAGGAGGGGTGTGTGCCTATCACTCCCAGCAGTGCCCAGAGACAGGAGGGGTGGGTGCCTATCACTCCCAGCAGTGCCCAGAGGCAGGAGGGGTGGGTGTGATGCACAGTGTGAGCCTTGATAATTGATTGTGTCTTTGCCCTCATTCCACCTGTGTACTTTCACTGGCACATACTGCTTTTGCCCTTCCCCAGAGGAGTATGTCCCTATGGCAAAGGTGCAATGCGTTGGCTGCATGACATGCCTTGTTGTAACCAGCTAATTTGTTCCCATATGTGTCTCTGTGACATGTTGCAGGTGTATTGATGTAGTGTCACTTTTTCATCCTCACAGGTAGGCGCCACTGCCAAGGAGCAGATCTGGCTGACCGCCGTCAGTGCCGTGAGGGGTGCGGATGGTCGGAGGCGGAGCCTGTCCCAGGTGAGGAAACGCTGGCAGGATATCCGGTGCTGGACGCGGAGGATCGCACGGGTCCTGCTGGGGGACTCACCTGAGAGCCATAAGACCCGCGGGTGCCGCCGTCTCTCCCACATCCACAAGCGTGTGCTGGCGGTGGTCTTTCCAGACTTGGACAGGCGCCTACAGGAGATGCAGCAGCAGCAAGGGGGTAGGTACATGTGTGTTTGTTGTGTTTCACCAGCATTTGTACGTGCACTGTTCCATGGGCACACTGCCAGGGTTTTATGGTGCTGTGCGGATCTTGTTACCCACAGTGTTGCAGTGCTCTCCTGCCTCCCTTCCCCTCCTTGCAATGTGTTCCCTGGTCTGTGTGTAGTCACTCCGTCACAAGGTTATGTAGCCTGGCACCTTCTCAAAGTGTACTATGCCTGCAGCATCATGTGTGGGGGTGGTGTGTAACAGGTATTGGGACCTTGCCTGTGCCCTGTCCGGTTCTGGACTTGTGGGTTCCATGTCAGTTGGCACTAATGCTGAGTCCAGACATGGGAGTTAATCTCTCAAGTGCAAGGCCTTCCAGCACGCATGTCCTATGTGGTGGCCTGTGACATGATGTGCATGAGTGTGCGGTACGCATAGTGCAGGGATGTTAGCGTGTGTTGCAGCCATTCCCATTCAGCAGCATGGAGTTGTGTGGCCACTACTGTCCCCAGGGGCATATTTTCCTAGGTCTCATGTGTGTAATCCGAAAATGTCGACAATCTCTGTGTCTACAGCATAGGTTGTGCTCTGTGCCATTGTCCCCTGGCACCATGTATATTGACGTGAAATGTAGTACAAGTGTCCACTGTCCAGCCTGACCATAGTGATAGGGACCGTACAGGCGTGTGTACGAGCCGTACCACTACGAGTACGCATACGCGAGGACACCCATAGTGATAGGGACCGTACAGGCGTGTGTACGAGCCGTACTACTACGAGTACGCATACGCGAGGACACCCATAGTGATAGGGACCGTACAGGCGTGTATACGAGCCGTACCACTACGAGTACGCATACGCGAGGACACCCATAGTGATAGGGACCATACAGGCGTGTGTACGGGCCATACCACTACGAGTACGCATACGCGAGAACAACCATAGTGATAGTGAACGTACGCCATACCACTATGGGTGTCCTCGCGTATGCGTACTCGTAGTGGTACGGACCGTACACACGCCTGTACGCTCCCTATCACTATGGGTGTCCAAGCGTATGCGTACTCGTAGTGGTACGGCTCGTACACACGCCTGTACGCTCACCATCACGATGGGTACACATACGGCAGCACTCCCATAGTGATACGGGAAGGTACACAGACCCTCTTAGCAGTAGTACGGTGTTTTTCACACATCACAGTGATGACAGGCAGCACACAGGAAGGGATAGGGCTGACATACTTGTCCATGGATGGACATCAAGGCATTGTCTGGGCAGTACTACATGTGTGGGGCACAGGTGTGAAAGGGTGTGATGTGGCACAATACTCCTGAGTGGAGAAGGCACCAGATGTATGATGAGATGTGTACATATGTAATGTGTGACGGTGCAATGTGTGCCAGGCATGCCCTTGACTCCTTTGACATGTGTGCATGTCGTACTGCACACTTGGCATGAGCGTCACTGGCATGGCACGGACACCAACTCACGGAAGTGTCCCCTGAGGCCCGGTACAGGGGTTACCACACCTGACATGTCACTACCCACGGTGCACGATGTGACTATGTCATGTATGTGTGGGGGGTTCACATTAGGTAGATGTTTGAGCTCCCTCAAAAGCTGCAGCCGTTGCAGCAACCAACATGTGTCTGTGTGTAGATGGCCATGGCACACTGTTACGCACACCAGGCCACATGTGGTCTCGGACGAGAGGTGCATATGTATGCATGGGACACGGATTAGCGTAACAAGGACATGTCTGCATCCTCTCTATGAATGTGTGGTGAGTCATCACATGTGCACCTTCATGGCAAGGTGTGTGGCCTGTCCTCGTGTAATGTCATGTGACCTGTGGCTCTAGTGTTCCGCTACCAGTCTCTGCAATCGACATCCTACTTCTGCTGATGTGTGGGTGTATGTCACTCCTGTCTTGCGTCTGGCTGTTCACTTGCACTGGGACACAGCTAATCCCATGCCATGGCATGTGGAGGTTCTCAATCTGCGTGTGTCGCTGGGTCTTGGTAGGAGTATCACCTGCCAGCCATACGTGTCCAGGGCATGTGGCACATACCTCACTCCGTATGTAGCATATGTGTATAGACAGATTAACATGTGCTCAGGACAAATTATTTGTTGTTGTGGTGCACTCACTCCTCCTTGTCATTTCCAATTTCCTGCAGAGCGCCGCCTCTTCCCCGAGCAATTCCGGACTTGGCTGCCATGCGGGAGAATGATTGTATCCGGTGCTACCGCTTCCCCCAACGGTTGATTCTGGATTTGACGGCGAGACTGGCACCACACCTGCAACCGCTGCACAGGTATCCTACGGCACTGACACCCAAGCTGAAGGTAATGGCAGCCCTACATTTTCTAGCCACGGGTACCTTTCAAAATACCATAGCTCATGTTGGTGGCATGTCCCAGAGCATGTTCTGCCGTGTGCTGCATGATTTCTTAGAGGCCATGTTGATTCACCTGGATGAGTTTATCCATTTCCCAACCCCTGAAATGTTGACTGTGGTCAAGCGTGGATTCTATGCCCTGGGAGGGATGCCCCATGTCATTGGGTCCATAGATGGGACACATGTAGCTTTGGTACCACCACACGCACAGGAGGTAGCGTTCCGCAATCGCAAGCACTACCACTCCATCAAGGCCCTTGTGGTGTGTCTGTCCAACATGGTGATTTCACATGTCTGTGCTCGTTTCCCAGGATCAGCACACGATGCCTACATCATGAGGCGTAGCAGGATGCCTGAAATGATGACGCAGCTGCGCAACGAACGAGCATGTGTTGTTGGTGGGTACAGTCTGTCTGTCCTGTATTTTGCGTAGACTTCCAGCACGACCGCTTCTCCTGTTCTAACGATGTCCATGTGCTTCCCATGTAGGGGACGCTGGCTATCCCAACATGCCATGGCTGATCACACCTCTCCGCAACCCCATCACGCCGGCCCAGCTCCGCTACAACACCGCCCATGGCCGGACAAGGCGAGTGATAGAGAGGACGTTTGGCCTGCTGAAGAGCCGATTCAGGTGCCTACACAAGACCGGCGGCGCACTCCCATATGCCCCGGCGAAGGTCTGCAAGATCTTCATGGTCTGCTGCATGCTGCACAACATGGCAGTTGAGAAAGCTGTGCCACTCATCCTGGATCAAGATGACGAGGACCATCCACCCGTGGAGGACGAAGGGCTTGGCAATGGGGCTAGTGATGTGGAGGATGTGGAGCCGCAAGAGGACATCCGGACTCGGCTCATACGCGATTTCTTTGCTTAGTGGTGAGTACCAGTGTCTGAGTGTGCACACATTGCTCCCCGTGTGGCATGTGTTGTGATGTGTGTTTCCACCTGCATGTATGGCACGTGAGTCAGAGGTGTGTTTGGGTGTGTCACTGGAGTGATGGTGCCAGTGATGGTTGTATTTCCCCAGTCATAATTGTGACCTAGCATGTTGTCATCCATACATGTGTCGAGTAAATGCACATGCAAGTGGCTGTGCTTCTTGTGTCTGACTGCTTGTGTGTCTCTCTTCCCCAGGTACTTGCGCATGCCGTCTGCTGCTTGCATTGTTGTGGCACTGCTATTCCTCATGGACACGTCATCGTGTGCTGACTCAGCGTTACACGCACGGACAAGTTTGGAAGTCTCCTTAGGGTAAGGGATGCATCAGGGGTGTATTGGGTGTGGCAGTTGTTCACGATGTATGCACACTGCCCCTGTCGATGTTTGGTTCCTCTGCAGACATGTCGCATCACCATGGTGCACATGACATGCAGCTGGGTACACCTGAATAGATGGTCAGACTTGTTGACAGTCATCACTGATGGGATAGTGGATTGTGATGATGGCATCAATGTGTGTAACACTGCCCTCGGACACATACGGTTTGCATTGGGTTGACATGCTGTGGGACTTCCACATCAGCTGATCAATGGTGTATGGCAGGCTCTCCGTGAGCAGCTGTGGGTGTTTAGCTGTTAGCCGACGCTTGTGTGCCAGTTCCATGGCTATCACGCATTTGTGCTGCAGAAGGGGGGTGCCAGTGTTGGACCCACATGTTACTCCACATGAAGTGTTCATGTGTACTTCAAGTTGCCTCTGCAATCCCGAAAACATGACTAATAAAAGTGTCCCTATGCCTCCAAGGTGCCTCTTCTCAGTCAATGCTGGTGTGTTGCCACGGTGCATCCAGCATGTCTGGCATGGTTTTCCCTGATAGTGGCTATGTGTCGAGTAGCAAGATGCAAGCTGTGTGTGTGGGATGTGACTGTGTACCGTGCATGATGTCCATGACTGTGTGGGTATTGTGACATGTGCCATCCCCATGCATCCAACGTTGGCCAGGCCCCCATTAGGTGCATCCACCGGACTCAAGCTTGCAGGACATGGTTCTGCCACCTGTCTACACATACCTGGGTGCCCCGCAGGACACTGGACATGATCCCTGACCTCTGCGCATGACTGTTGCTGTACTCAATATGTCTGTCAGCACGGTTGTGCGGCCACCCCCTCAGCTGGTTGGGCCCATCACGGGTGTGTATGGTGCTCCATGTCTGTCTTGCCTAATACACTGTGACCCGTGTGTCCTGTGCCAGACTCATGCCCCAGGGTGTGGATGGTTGAAGTCAAAAGAGAACTCAAGCATGGTTAGACTTTACAAGACACATGTAAGGTAATAATGCAACCAGCAGGCATCTTCTCATCATGGTGTGACTTTTTATTTTAGTGGGGGGGGGGGGGGAGGGGGGTATGACATGAGGGGCTTTCCGGCTGTTTGGAATCCAAAGTTCAGTAGGGGAGTTGGTGTCCTTGCCATTGGAAATCCTCAGAGTCCATGCCACAGTCTTTGTCAACATTGGTCAGACAGTGACCAGCAAGGCCATGTGGCAGAGAATGTCTTTTGATGCTGTGATGCTATTGCTCCAGTGGGCCAGGCCAGGTGTCCTGGGAGATGGTGATGTAGCGCCGACCCTCACGGTCTTTTCCGTGGACGACCAGCCCTCCTGCGGGGACCCTCAGAAGCAGGCCGTGACGACGTCTGGGATGCTCCATCGGATGTTTCCTCCTCCTCCTGATCCCTCCCTGTGGGTGGTGAATGGTGATGTTCTCCGCCTTCTGGCACAGGGAGGGTTGCCCATGTTGTCGGCCATCCGACGGAGTGTATCGTGAATTCCCGTGTATGCCGTCACGAGCTCAGCCTGTCCGTCCTCCATCCTCCGTTGGTGTTGCAGTAGACAGGCATGTAGCTCCGCATGTTGTTGGGCCTGCTGGGTCTTGATCCCCTCGAGGACGGACACAACCTGGGCCAGGCCCGTGGTGTCCTGCCGGTATGTGTCCAGGATGTTTCGGACATGGGAATATACCGGGTCCCCAGCCAACTGGTCAAGCTGGCGCCTCCGCCGTCCTCCACTCCCACCACCCCTGCCCACTTGCACCTGGCCTGCCCTTGTGGGCACATCGGGTCTCCGGGACCCCTGAGGGGTGGCATTGGCGTTGTCGCCTGCCTCCTCCTGGGTGCCCGGGACACCGTGTCCCTCCTGGCCAGCCTGGCTGCTTTGTGGTGGTGGGGCAGGGATCCTGGGTGTCTCCTGGGATGTGGCAGGAGTGGGGGTGGTGGTTGGCCCCGTTGTACCTGACGCAGGTGCTGCAGGTCGTTGGACACCAGAGGGGCCAGGTTGGTCGGGGTCGTCCACAGAGTGGTGAGAGTCGTCGCTGCCGGTGGGATCGGCCTCCCGCAGAGCCGGGTCCTGTGAGTCTTCCCCCCCAGTGTTGGGGGGTGAACCACGAGGTTGACCTGTGTGTGAGAGAGACAATGTTAATTTAGGTCCATGCAACATCCATGTTTCATCAGTTTCAAAGTTGGAACATTTCCTCTGGGAATTTGGATCTGTCTGGCATTCCACTCACAGTGCACTTGTGCATGGGTGTGTCCCTTGGGCACAGGTTTGGCGCCTTTAACTATGTGTGGCACAGTCTTACTTGCTGCGTCAAGTGTGACTGCAGTCAGCAGTGGAGTGGGCAGGTGTGGCGAGCCGTGCATTGGCGCCTTCCGTGTTGCACTGTACGTGGGCACATGAAGTAGTTACACACACTTCAATGATGCAGGTAGCTGTCGTTGTGCTCGTGCACAGGTTGTGACATGGCCCTGTGTTTTGCCATGGAGGAGAGGGGGGGTGCTGGCACTGGCCACCCTTGTCTACATGCACGCAGTCCACCTGCTGACGAGCAGACATTCCCACACACCAAAGGACTGATTTGCTCTCCCTGTGTCTCCCTCCCTCTCTGTCCCCCTCTCCCTCCCTCTCTGTCCCCCTCTCCCTCCCTCTCTGTCCCCCTCTCCCTCCCTCTGTGTGTCAGCCTCCTTCCTCCCTCTGTCCGTCTTCCTGTGTCTCCCTCCCTCTCTGTCCCCCTCTCCCTCCCTCTGTGTGTTGGCCTCCTCCCTCTGTCCGTCTTCCTGTGTCTCCCTCCCTCTCTGTCCCCCTCTCCCTCCCTCTGTGTGTCGGCCTCCTCCCTCTGTCCGTCTCCCTGTGTCTCCCTCCCTCTGTGTCCCCCTCTCCCTCCCTCTCTGTCCCCCTCTCCCTCCCTCTGTGTGTCAGCCTCCTCCCTCTGTCCGTCTCCCTGTGTTTCCCTCCCTCTGTGTCCCCCTCTCCCTCCCTCTGTGTCCCCCTCTCCCTCCCTCTGTGTGTCAGCCTCCTCCCTCTGTCCGTCTTCCTGTGTCTCCCTCCCTCTGTGTCCCCCTCTCCCTCCCTCTGTGTCCCCCTCTCCCTCCCTCTGTGTGTCAGCCTCCTCCCTCTGTCCGTCTTCCTGTGTCTCCCTCCCTCTCTGTCCCCCTCTCCCTCCCTCTGTGTGTCGGCCTCCTCCCTCTGTCCGTCTCCCTGTGTCTCCCTCCCTCTCTGTCCCCCTCTCCCTCCCTCTGTGTGTCACCCTCTGTCACCTCAGCCCAGCTTCCTGGGCACACACTGTTAGCAGTTCTTTCAATGGCACTTGGATTGTTGCTGTGAGTTTGTTTCTGATCTCCAGGCACCCATTGGGTGTAGTGTCTGTGTCTGCGCTGCTGCTGTGGTGGTGTGTGCTGCCACTCTTTCACAGTGTTGGCTGTTCATTAGCTGCTGTCATGTGCAAAAACGTGCCTTCACCCCCATGTGTTAATGCAAGGTGTCCGCCATTTGCTGGCAAGTCTTTCCTGTGTGGGGACACACTGTTTGTCTGGCTGTGACTTAGGCCATATGGGCAGAGGGCATTGTTGTCTGCTTCTGAGTTGCACTATGTGATTTTTGGGGCCCACCCTCCCGCCATCCGGGTTACCGTGTCATGTTTTGGTGTCTTCTGTGGCCTGTGACTTGACATTGTCCAGCTGGGTGCATGGGGCATGGTGGCGGCAGTGTCATGTGCGTGTTCATGGAGTGTGGTTGAGTCATGCGATAGCTTGGGGTGGTTGCGTGCCTGTTTGTGATTTTGGTTGTGGATGACGTTCCCCCCATGTGAGGTGCGTTGTTTGTGTACTCACCCGGGTCTCGGAGTCCTCCTAATCCTTCGACTGCCTCCACCGGCAGTATGGCCATCACCCTCTCCTCCCAGGGATGGTAGTGTACGGGTCTGCGGGACGGCCCTCCTCCAGTGACGTTGGCCTGGTTGTGTTCATCCAGCATCTTGGCTCGGGCCCTCCTCCGCAGATCGTACCACCTGGCTTGGCATTCCTGCTTGTTCCTTCTGGTGTCCGCAACAGCATTCACAGCATCGACATGGCTGTTTTTTCTGACATGCTGGTCTGTCTGACCAAGGTTCCAAAGAGCTGTGGCTCGACTCTGAGGATTTCATCGACAAGGACCTCCAACTCTCGGTTACTGAACTTTGGATTCTTGTTAGTGGGCATGGTGAGGGGTGTGGGTGTGGATGGTGGGGGGGGGGTGTGTGGATGGTTGTGGGTGTGTGGGTGTGGTTGTGCAGGTGTGTGTGTGAATGTGATGAGGGTGTGTTTGAGAAGGTGGTTGTGTGAAGGTGTGCAAGTGTAAGGTGTGGTGAAGCTTCTAGTTTGGTGCTGTAGGTTGTCTGTGGGGTCTGGCAGCAGTGAGTCTGTTGCAAAAGCTCATGGTTTGTGTGTGTGGGCCCTTTTTATTGGTCCATTGGTGGGTGTGGCTGTGTTTGAACTTTGGGTGGGTGTGTTATAAGGAGTGGTGGTGTTTTGGGCCTCTGTTTGTTTTTGGCTATTGCAGGTCAGTGAATGTGTTGTTTTGGTAGTTGTTGGACATGTTTTTTGGCTTTGTGCCATTCGAATGGTGTATTCTTGTGTCGTTTTGGTTTGTCCTGGTTGTGTACGTGCGTTTTTTGGCGTGTATACGGTGTGTACATGGGCCTTTTTGTTGTACAGTGCTGTCCTTGTGTGTGGCTTGGTACGAGTCGTACATTCGGTTGTGATGTTGGGGCCTGGGGTGCGCTCCGTCCTTAGGATGTTGTGGTGTGGGTACGCTCCATGCATACGCGGGTGGGGGTACGACTCTGACGTACACGGGTGTAGGTACACGGGGGTACGACACGTACACGGGTGGGGGTACGACTCTGACGTACACGGGTGTACATACACGGTGGTACGACACGTACAGGGGTGGGGGTACGACTCTGACGTACACGGGTGTAGGTACACGGTGGTACGACATGTACAGGGGTGGGGGTAGGACTCGAACGTACAGGGGTGTACATACACGGTGGTACGACACGTACACGGGTGGGGGTAGGACTCGAACGTACTGGGGTGTACATACACGGTGGTATGACACGTACAGGGGTGGGGGTACGACTCGAACGTACAGGGGTGTACATACACGGTGGTACGACACGTACAGGGGTGGGGGTACGACTCGAACGTACAGGGGTGTACATACACGGTGGTATGACACGTACACGGGTGGGGGTACGACTCTGACGTACACGGGTGTAGGTACACGGTGGTACGACACGTACAGGGGTGGGGGTACGACTCGAACGTACTGGGGTGTACATACACGGTGGTACGACACGTACAGGGGTGGGGGTACGACTCGAACGTACTGGGGTGTACATACACGGTGGTACGACACGTACAGGGGTGGGGGTACGACTCGAACGTACAGGGGTGTACATACACGGTGGTACGACACGTACAGGGGTGGGGGTACGACTCGAACGTACAGGGGTGTACATACACGGTGGTACGACACGTACAGGGGTGGGGGTACGACTGACATACACGGGTGTAGGTACACGGGGGTACGACACGTACAGGGGTGGGGGTACGACTCTGACGTACACGGGTGTAGGTACACGGTGGAACGACACGTACACGGGTGGGGGTAGGACTCGAACGTACAGGGGTGTACATACACGGTGGTACGACACGTACACGGGTGGGGGTAGGACTCGAACGTACTGGGGTGTACATACACGGGTGGGGGTTCGACACGTACACGGGTGTACATACAGGGGGGGGTGTACATTCACGGGGAGTACGACTCGAACGTATGGGTGCTGGGGGGAGTGTTGGGCGCGTATGCGGGCACATGTCTCCATGGTTGCAATGGGAGTTCGGTGCGGACGGTGTTTTTACCATACGGTTGTGAGATCGGACGCACGGGTTGGATCGTGATTCCTCGGTCGGACTTCACTTTTCACATTTGTATGGTAAATCGTCCGAGGACGTGTCGGACACATTTTCCGACCCGAGGACGTGTGGGGAATGATTCCCAATGCGGTTCGTATGGACTTTTTACCATGCGAATCGTGATTGCCAGTTTGTACGGCACTTGTACGATTCGTACGGTAAAAAGACCGGATACGAGTCGTACGGGGAAATTTTTTACCGGATCGTAATTGGCACCTAAATCTAATAAGGTAACCCTATCCTATGGGAGAGGTCGGCCTCGCAATAGTGAAAAACAAATTTACGAGTTTTTCACTACCAGCACATGTAAAGGTTTAAAGTACAAGGCCAACTTTTTACATACACTGCATAGTGCACTATTTGCGGTGTAGGGCCTACCTTAAATATAACTTATATGTATT
Organism: Triturus cristatus; assembly: GCF_964204655.1. Lineage (NCBI taxonomy): Eukaryota > Metazoa > Chordata > Amphibia > Caudata > Salamandridae > Triturus > Triturus cristatus. Next base: position 952,919,140 of record NC_140590.1, on the reverse strand, counting down.
AAAAAGGAAGATTTAGGTCTGGCAAAAGGTTTATTTTGCCAGATTAAAATAGTTAAAAACTGCACACACTAGCTAAAGTGGTAGGCCTGAGAACTGTTTAAAAGGGCTACTTAAGTGTGGCACAATCATTGCTGCAGGCCCACCAGTAGCATTTAATTTACAGGCCCGGGGTACATATAGTACCACTTTAAGGGGGGGTTACAAGTAAATTAAAGGTGCCTATTGGGTGGAAGCCAATATTACCATGTTTTAGGGAGAGGGCACATGCACTTTAGCACTGGCTAGCAGTAGTTAAGTATGCAGAGTCTTAATCCCAGCAAAAACGAAGTCAGAAAAAATAGGAAGACTGAAGAAATAAAAGTTGGGGAAAACCACGCCAAGAATGTTAGGTCTAACAGGGCCCCACCTTCGAGGCGTGGAATCGCAGTCTGAGTCCAAACCTGCACCCACTTGGGCATCCTCTATCACCTGGCCTACCTGTTTTGGATCCTTATCATGAAGGTAAAGAGCGCAAACTGTTGCAGAACACCACAGGTTTAACGGGAAGGGTTGGTGCTAGAAACGTGAGGGACCCTCTCCCTCTTAAGCCCCTCAGTATCTGACACAATGCTGATGACAGAATTGAGTATTAGCCTCCAAAGGCATTAAATACTGGTCGACATTCTCACTCTGGGCCACCAATACTTGCTTCATGAGCTGCACTGTGCTGGAAGCTGCCGGGAGACTGAAAAACCTGTCGCTCCCAGTGTTACAACTCAACATGTTCTTTGAATGCACCCTCCTTGTTGGAGTCCAGTGCTTCCATTCATGACTTTGCCCACAGCTTCATACACAGCCTTTAGCCCCAGAATGACTCATCAGATATTTGAGGGCTGCAATTGCTTCGGCGGCGACCTGCCTAAAACTGCTGTGGACTGTGTTCACCATGTCGCCAGAAGCAGACCTGTACCCACTACTACCTGTCCGTGACCTAGGTGATTTTACACATGCCTGCAAGCAAGCACTCTGCCTCTGCGCTGACATAGGGCACTTTCGATCCACATCCCAGGCTCAAACAGGCAGGGATCTGACCCTCTCTCCTCCTTAGAGTATGAACAGGGAGCCAACCCCTCTATCAGAAACATTGAATGCTCCCAACAAACAGGACCTGAACTCAATAGAAAGTCTGAGTACCTGACTGATTAATTAAATTGGCACCATGGCCATTGAGGTAAGCCTTTTCTGTGGTGACCACAAAAAGCTTGTTAAATGTGGCACCATCACTGAACAAACCCTCAGGAGCAGCAGTCAAAGATTGAGGATGCAGACAGACAGGGCTCGCCCAAACAGATATGGTGTGCTATTCAGAGGGAAAAGCAGAAGATACAGAAGGCTGCTCCTGTAGGAGCAATCTCAGGATAGTGGGCCTTCCAGAGGGGGTGGAGGGCCGGACTTGATGATTTACCTGAAGGCCTGGATTAAGGATTTTATGCACCTCATTCATTGACTCCCTTTTCCTCCATAGAAAGAGTGGGCAGTTCTGGGATGTTGACCTCCTCCGGGGTCTACCCCTTTATCCCCCTGATGCCAAAGTTGTTACATTATAAAAAGTGCAATGCAATACTGCGAGAAACAAGGAGGGCGGACCCACTCGAAGTGGACAGCCACAGAATTGCATAATGCAAAATTGTGCTTCATTTGCTGGGGTAAAACAGAAACTGTTTACTGATAGAATATCGACCCCCAAAATATCCCCACACACAAATATCGAGTTAAAAATATCGATGTAAAAAATATCAACATCCTATTTTTATAAAAGTAAGTACAAAAATATCGAGAAAAAAAGTGATGGAAAAAATGAAGGGGCTGATTACGATGTAGGGCGGATCGCCACCACACGCATGGCGGTCCGCCCTACATTTCCCACCGCCTGCCACCCATTTCCCCCCTGACATATTAGTATGGCGGGGGGACCCCGGCGGACGGAAAGACCGTCCGCACGCAGGTTTTCCGCCGGTCGACCAGTTGACCGGGCGGAAAAGGGGCTAGATATGGTGGCGGTGTCTGCTAGACACCGCCATCCATATTAGCATGGGTGAGGGAAGCAGCCTTTCGCCATGGAAAGGCATGCAGATTTTGCTAGCGGGGTCCGTTGCGGGCCCCCAGAGTATTGGGGGTGCACATGGGGGGGACTGTCATGGACAACGTGACAGGCACCGCGCGGTGCCTGTCACCTTATGCACACAGTGCATTCCCAGCATTCTGACGGGTGATGCTGTGAGCACCGCCCGCCACAATGCTGGGAATAGAGGATGCCACCGCCACGGTGGCATTCTAATTGAAGGTGCTGGACCGTTGCACCACTGGCTAGGGTTTTGTCCACCCGCAATCCTAATCGGCCCCATAGTTGTACAAAATATCGATTTTAATATATGTATAAAAAATAATATTAAATATATTAAATAATAAAATTAACTTAGAAAATAAATTAGATATAAAATAAATTTTAACAAATATAACAAATAAATGTAATTTAAAAAATGTAAACATACGTATATAAAATGTAATATATCTTTACAATTAGTGCTCCTTCCGTCTCCCCACGCCCAAAGCAGAAGATCGCCAGTACCGGCGGAGCGCGCCAGACAAAATGCTTCTATTTCCTCCAAGAATAAGGCGATCACACGGAGGATTCCACACCAGAAGTTGGTTAAATTTCAGTTACCCTTTTCGCCTGCATAGCAAGCTTGATCACACACTGAATTGTGGGACAACCTGCAAAACAAATAGGTTCCCAGAAAGCAAAAAGGGACTATTTGCATACAAATTTGTATAAATGGAATCCATTTTGAAATGTGCAAATACAATGTTAGCAATGCAGTCAATATTACGTGCATATTTGAAACAGTTAAACATTACTCTGCAGGGCTTGCAATTTTCTCAATAGAGCGAAATCAGTGCTTATTATTGATTTACTACCGCAAAATGTGTCGCTAGCCTGAATGCTCATCTTAGCTTTATAATGGCTTTATGCATCTATAGTCCATTTTTGCTTTCTGGAACCTATATGTTTTGCAAGTTGTCCCACAATTCAGTGTGAGATCAAGCTTGCTGTGCAGACGAAACGCGTAACTGAAAATAAACCAACGGCTGGTGTGGTATCTTCTGTGTGATCGCCTTATTCTAGGAGGAAATCGAAGCAAAATGAAATATATATTTTTTTTACTTTTACAATTAATAAACTATTCATTTTACTTTATTTTATAATTGTATTTATGAAAATTTACAAATAAATATATATACATACACCAATAACATAAAATCTAATATAAAAACATTATATAATAAATTAAAACATTAAACTATTAACCCCTTCTGTGCCCGCCCCTTTCCCCGCCCTGTGCCGGCCGTTGAATTAGCGGGCGGGGTCTATGACGAGCTGGACTCGTCATGGGCACAGCGCCACCGCGGCCCATGACGAGTCCAGCTCGTCATGGGCACTGAAGGGGTTAAAAAGTCTTTAAACTTATATTTTCCACTTCAGTGAGTGCAACAATAGGTAAAGTGTTGAATAGCGGAGGGGTAAAAATTACTATTCCCAATCCAGTGAGTGCAACAGTAGGGAAAGTGTTGGATAGCGGTGGGTAATAAATACTATTCCCACTCCAGTGAGTGCAACATCAGGGAAAGTGTTGGATAGCGGAGGGGTAAAAATTACTATTCCCACTCCAGTTAGTGCAACAGTGGGGAAAGTGTTGGATAGCGGAGGAATAAAAATGATTATTCCCACTCCAGTGTGTGCAACAGTAGGGAAAATGTTGGATAGCGGAGGGGTAAAAATCACTATTTCCACTCCAGTGAGTGCAACAGTAGGGAAAAGTGTTGGATAGCAGAGGGGTAGAAAATACTATTCCCACTCCAGTTAGTGCAACAATAGGGAAACTGTTGGATAGCGGAGGGGTAAAAACTAATATTCCCACTTCAGTCAGTTCAAAATTTAAAACAAGCAAAATATCACCACCCCAAAATATATATATATATTTTTTTAAATAAAATGAAAATATATAAAAATATTTAAAAAATAGAAACATATTATAATGTTAAATAGATAGGACAAATACCTAGAAATATTATATTAAATAAATTAAAAAATAATTTACAAACAAATAACTATTTCAAATTAGAAATTATTTATAAACAAAAACATTACATAAATGTAATCTTTTTATTTGCTACCCTATAACACCGCACAATTCATAACACATCTAAATTTTTAAAAAATGTACCTCCATAATTAACATAATTATCAATTAAAGAAATACTATTAATTAAAAAAACAAATTAAGACAGATAAAAAGTAATTTACTCCCCAAACATTACCCCTATAAAACCAAAACTCACACACAAAAAAATAAACCATTACCCTAATTATTTATCAATTGATGTTTTAATATTAATGATTAACAATTAAACATAAATTACTTTCCACCCTCTACCCCTATATACCCCACAACCCACACCTAAAAATCATTACACAATTTCTAAAATTAATTTTAAAATAATAAATTAATAACAATTAACTATTTAATAATGAATTAATAAATAAATGACTTCCCACCCTTTACCACGATAAACCCCACAACTCACATCTAAAATTACACGATTGCCATATTTAAATTTTAATTAAATAGCATTCATTAACAAATAATTATTAATTAATTAAAAATACATTACTTACCACCCTTTACCCCTGAAAACCACACAGCCAGCTCCTAAAAAAAATGACAATTACCAATTAATTAATAATAATTAACCAATTAATAATGACTTTACAATTAGCACTATAAAAGCCATTACTATAATTGATTTCCAATCAATGAATATCAGTTAACAACCACTTAAGAATTAATTAATAATATATTACTTTCCAAAAGTAACACTATAAAATCTAAATTAATTATTAATTAAAAAATAAATCATTAATTTATTATAATTAATTTACTTCCTACCCTATTACCCTATAAACCCACGACCCGCTACAGAACTAAAAAACGCAAAATTTAATTAAAATAAAATTGAAAACAGCTAAAAATTTAACACCTATATTAAAAAATGAAAACAATACTTATACCATAAAATAGATCACATACATTTAAAATACATACTAAAATACATAACACTGATAAAATAAAAAAAATCGATATTTTAAACAACTATAATTTTGCAAATGATATTAATGACCGATATTTTTAAAAACAATATTTCTTACCTTCAGGTCTATATTCTTGACCACGATAATCTTGCTGTCGATATTTCTGTATCAGGATATTTCCAACTCGATATTTGTGTAAGTCGACCTTTCCAACTCAATATTCTGTCTGCATACCGTCTCACTTCCTGAAAAACCCCTGTTGCTGCATGGGACTGGGTGGAACGATTCTCCTTTTCTGCCCCTCATGGAGTGGCTGATGGCTTGGAGCAGCCTCCTCTCCCGCAGACCCGCAGGCAGTCCCAGCGCAGGCAACGGACCTGAATGCAGAATGAAATGACCCAGACCGGTAGCCAAGCGGAGTAGAACCAGCGATCAGCTCGAGGGGGCAAAGACGTTCTGTGGAAGTACTCATGTCCCGGACTCCAAACGTGATGACACCACTATTGACCCTGATTCCACCGCTTTACAAGTTGTCTCTTCTTGAAATGAATGGCGCAACCAGATTTACCCCATCAGACTGCTGATGAACTTCTGTGATATATGGTTCAACTGTGAAGCCCTCGTATGATATGCTTTGTCAATCTACAGTTTTTTTGTAGGAAGGTCCCTCTGCTGCTGCACTCCTCATCACTGTAATGCCCCACCGCCTGCGCTGTGGTGACCCCTATTTGCATAAGCATAACCTTATGACTGCCAAACGGCCAACAAGCTCACTTACCTCAATTGGCACTCTGGCCACACCGCTCCTGCTACTCCACGTACCTGAAAGGTCCTTTGGTGCTGTAAAAATCACCTCGACTTACTATGGACAGACATCATTCATCCTGCTTGACCACTGTCTGTATTCACCTCCCCTTGCAATGGTTCTCTTTTTGTATCACATGTTTGGACATAGAGCCATTTGCTGCCTTCCCGTTACGTTCTTAGTTACACCAGTTTAGAGGTGTGATCAGATAATTACTCTCTGCAACCCTACGAACACAGAGGTGTTTGCATCCAGGAGATTTTCCAATACCACTTTAGTGGCACGTGGATGACTGCACTGAACAAACTTTCACGTGGCAGCAACAATTCAGACTCCGGTATTAGCCGACTATAATACATTAGGGGCATGCACAGGGCAAGCAAACAATACACCATCTATTCCTATTTGAAGCGTAGAGGCACACATATTGCCCTCTTTCAGGAGACACATTTCACTGACCTTGAAGTCACACGATGACAGAGGCACTTGCATGGCTAGGTCTTTTCAACTGACTGTTCCGCATTTGCTCGTGATGTGCTGATCTGAATCAGGGTGGGTAATCCATACCAGCACATCTCCACTGTCCTCTTGCATGGCCGGTTAGAGGGTCTTTCACTGGTGATGGGTTGCGTCTACACTCCCATCTTTGATCAACTCTTCCTCCTGGCCAGGCTATCTTCCAATCTGGTGTAATGGATGCACCTACCTTGTTCCTGGGCTGGAGGATATTAATTGCGTATGAGATGTCACACTCATCCATCGTTCACTCCTCTCCTGCAAGCACCAACATCACACAATGCGAAGGCCTTGGCACACTGTTGAAGGGATTCTGCTCAAGAGCAGAACTATGCTTGAGACCATAAAACATCAGTATTTTGGGGACGGAGTCACCATATCACCTTAGTATCTATGAGACCGAATCCGACTAGCTTTAGTGCCTCACTTGCCCTCCTAACCTTTCCAGAGAGACAAGTGATTTTGCACCCCAGAACACAACAGGGATAGGGGTAACAGGACACACACTTTCGCTCTTTCATTCATACTTGTCCACAATAAGATAAAAAAAGAGGAACAAAGGAAGTTTACAATGTTTATTTAGAATCAATCATTTATATTACGTGGCCACAAGGAAGCAAATCCACAGCTTAGCTGCCTACATCATAGCGCCAGCAGAGCGAAAACCACTGAGAATGACACAACGTGTAGGTCTACATCCCTGAGGACGACCTCGCAATGAGTTCAAGCCATAGTGAGTCAGTAAGGCGCCAACTGGGAGTGCCACTTTATAAGAAACAGTAACAAAGAAACAAACCCCCCTCACTCAACCCACCCCCACCCTCCCTCCGCATCAGTTTGAATCTGGTAAGGCCAGTTCATTCTTGTCTCCAATCATTGGTCAGACAACTAGTAAGTTAATTCATGGTTGCACCAGGCGGTTCTAAAGGTACGAGACGCAAAATTTGCAGATATTTCGGGCACGTGACTTATCTCATATCTTTGGTAAGAATCTGCAAAAAAGGAGCCCACAGTTTTGCAAAGTCCTTGCCTTTCCCATCTACACTCAGCGATAACCGCTCCATTGCTAAGATTTGCCAAAGTTTCTGAATCCAATCTCGAGAGTCTGGAATCATCAGCGATCCCCAATGTGCTAGGAGCACCTGTCGCGCTGCCAGCAATGCCATGGCTATTTGCTTACCCTTCAGTGATTTCAGCGGAAAAATCTTAGGATGGGGGAGACCTAACAAGGTGTGCTCGGGAGTACGTGGCAAAGTAATCTGAAATGCTGCATCAATATCATCAATGATTGCTGTCCAATAGCGCACCAGTTTGGGGCAGCGCCAAAGTAAATGCAACAGAGTGCCAACAAGACCACACCCCCGCCAGCAGAGGTCTGACTTGGAGCTGTCCCAACTCTTAATGCGCACTGGAGTATAATACCAGTGAGTAACCACCTTATAGGCAGATTCCGCCCCGGCCTCCCTAGGTCAGTTTCCCATCTGACTTGCGCTTTTGTGCGGTGTCTCTTCGCTTGTGTTGTGGTCATGGCATAAAGTTCAGAGATGAGTTTACTATCGTCCATTTTACACCCCAGACATTTTTCGAAGGACATCAGGGGGCGAGACATTAGAGCGGAATTCTCCGGCAGCGTAACCCAGTGTACGACCTGCGAATAGTGAAAGGCATCGGACTCAGGCAAATCATAATCCCTACGCAGCTGAGGAAAGGGAATCACGCCACCGAGATCAAACAGGGCACCCACCCTTTTGCAACCCTCCTCCCGCCATCGTTGGAAGATCTGGGATGCGCATCCTGGCTGAAAGTTGGGGTTATCTACTATGGGGGACAGAGGGGAAAGGAAAGTAGTCCACACTTTCGGGCCCGCAAATCGATCCCAAACTTTGAGAGTCGGGGAGGTAACCGGAGAGGAGTGTAGGCCCCATGCTCTGTGCCGGTGTGGAAGCCACAGTTCCCGCCATATGTTCCGACTGGCCACCGTCTGGTCCATAAAATTCCAGTGCTTGCTGGACAGAGGCCTGTTCCATTCCGTGATGAAACGGAGACATGTTGCCTGATAATAGGCGCTCACTATCGGGAAGCCGAGCCCTCCCTGTGCCTTCGGGGAGGTCACATGCGCAAATGCAAGACGTGGTTTCTTTTTGTCCCACAAGAATTTATTAAGAAGTCCCTGGAGTTTGCGAAGCGCACCTGGCGGCGGGCTCAAAGAATGCATTTGGAAGATGTAATGGATGCGCGGTAAAACCGTCATCTTCACTGCCGCCAACCTGCCATACCACGCCAATTTGAGACGCGACCAGAACGCCAGTGCCTTGGTCGTCTGCCCCAGCAACAGGGAGTAATTAGGAGCGGCCGTCCTAACAATGGAAGAGGTCAGACGAATGCCCAGGTAGGTAATATCCGTGAACACCCACTGGAAGTCAAAATCTTGTTGGAGATCCTGTATCTCAGTCTCCGGGATAGAAATATTGAGGATTTACGATTTTGTTAAGTTGACCTTAAACCCCGCTGCATTTCCAAAGGTAGAGAGCTCCTTAGTCAAGTACCGCAGCGTCGTTCGGGGTTGTGTGAGGGAGAGGATGACATCATCAGCATACATACTAATTTTATGAACATCAGCTCCAAACTTCAGGCCCGCAATGTCAGGGTTGGAACGGACGCGTTGAGCGAAAGGCTCCATGTAGAGCGCAAATAAGAGGGGGGACAAGGGGCAGCCCTGCCGCGTGCCCCGGGCAATAGGGAACGGGGTCGACTTGCAGCCATTGACCCGCACCTCCGCCTTGGGGGAGGCGTGTAGACAACTAACCCAACGGATGAAATTATCTCCGAACCCGAATGTACGTAGCACCGCAAATAAATACTCCCAGTCAACCCGATCAAAAGCCTTCTCCGCGTCTATCGAGAGCAGAAAGGCCAGAGTATGCGATCGGTGAATAAAATCAATGAGGTGCAATATTCTCTTAGTATTATCCCCTCCTTGCCTCGTCGGTATAAAGCCGGACTGATCCGGGTCTACAATGTTATCCATGAGGGGATTAAGTCGGGAGGTTAACACACCTGTAAACAACTTTGCGTCAATATTAAGGAGCGAGATCGGTCTGTACGACCCACACTCCTCTGGATCTTTCCCGGGTTTTAGAATTACAGAGATGGACGCCTCAGACATGGAAGGCGTCACCTCCCCAGTGTCTAGGAAGGAGTTAAAAAGCTTTGTTAAAAGGGGAGCCAGCTCCACACAAAATTGCTTGTAGAACAGGGCTGAAAAGCCATCCGGGCCCGGCGACTTAGCCAGTTTGAGCCGCGCTATTGCCGATATCACCTCCTCAAGGCGAATAGGGGAGTCCAAATCGTCAGCCGACGTTTTGAGTAAGGGGGTGATATTACAGGAGGCCAAATATTCCCCTGGGTCATGCAAAGGGGTGTCTTCCCTCGAATAAAGGCATTGGTAAAACTGACGAAAGTATGCAACCAGGGCATACTTGGTATGCTCTACTGCATTCTGACCCCATATGATGGGGAATGCGGTCATCTGTGCCTGCGCCCGTAATCTATGTGCGAGCATCCTCCCACATTTATCCCCACTGAGGTAGAATTTGTGCCGGAGCCGCAGGAGCGCATGCTCAGCCCTATCCAGACCCAGATGTTTCAGCATACGGCGCCGCGTTTCCAATTCCTTCCACACTATCGGCGCCCCCGTGCGCTTGTGAACCGCCTCTAGTTCACCAACCACTGTCTCCAGCTCCGCTCATTTTCCTTTGCGGAGTCGCGCGAAAGATGCCGCAACCGTCATAAATTCTACCGCACTACTAGCTTCAAGGCTTCCCAAACCGATGCGAGGGGTGTGTCTCCCTGAGCATTCTCAGAGATATAATGTTTTATAACGTCCCGAATCCGTTAAGTGACGTCGTCAGAGTGAAGGAGGGAATCGCGAAGGCGCCAGCCCGGAGGAGTAGAACTCGCGCAGCGCACTGGGAGTTGGACTGAAATGAGGGCATGATCTGAGAGGGATCGAGGAGTAATATCCGCAGCGCGCAAGTGAGGGAAAAGAGATGTAGAGGCTAGAAAGTGGTCAAGACGCGCATATGTTTTGTGTGCCGCTGAAAAGTATGTATAGTCGCACTCTTTCGGATGCTGTATTCGCCACACAGCCCGCAGGCAGAGAGCCAATGTTTCCCAGCTCGTGACAATGCCCCTTCCGGATTAGAACGCTGCCCGACCTATCCAACTCCTGATCCATCACTACATTTAAGTCTCCCCCGATCAGAAGTGCTGAATCAGGAGAAGCAAGAGCCTCAGACAGGGCTAAGCGCAAAAAGGGTTCCTGTTGCTCATTCGGGGCATATAAGGACTCAACCGTAAAATGCATATCCCCCCATTGCACCCTGACTGCCAAGAACCGTCCCTTCAGCTCTGCTATTGTAGAAACTAACTTGCATTGTGACCGTGCATTAAAGAGTATAACCACCCCATTTTGTTTGGACTGGCCCGAGGACCAAAACTGTTGTGGGAAGCGCCTATCCCTCATATGCTTGGTGTCTTTAGGCAAAAGGTGGGTTTCTTTTAGCAAACAAATAACCCCCAGCATTTTCTAAAAGGGACAGTATTGCTAACCGCTTAACAGGACTATTCAGCCCCCGTACATTCAAGTTAACAATGTTCAGGTCCCTACTCATCGGAAAAGTGAAGGAGGGAATATCCATGCACCGACCCCATACCAACGGGATCAACTCTAATGAGGGTAATTCCCCCAAACCGGGCTACTGGCCTATCACGTCCGTGAACTGATGCGGAGCCCCAAAAGAACACCCAAAAATACCCCCTGTCAACAACATAAAAAATCCCTGAAAAAGATATAACAGAGAGAAAACAAGAAAAAAACAAAACAGTGAGCAAACAAGGAAACATGACAAAAGTTTATCTCCCCCAAAAACTCCAGCCCACTAGTAAGAAAAAGCAACAAAGCAAAAAAGCAAAAACAGGAAGTCGAAAGATATGACAATAGTTTGTCTCAATGGTCAAATGTTCAAGGGGGTGCAGCTCATTCCCAGTCCGAACCATGTTGCACAGAGCAATCTCCCCGCACGTCAGAGAGTGGAGTTACTGCTCGCCTTCGGGCTATTCCCTCCCTCCAGCGCCAGCAACTGAACCCAGAAGGATGCCAAAGCCATGTGAATCAAGGAACGTCAGTGTTGTCGGTCACCTGTGACACAGACGAAAGCTCCGCCTCTCTCTCCAGCTTTCTAGCAGATGCATCCGGTTTAGAGCTAGACGACGATCTCCCAACTCGCTGCCACTCCGAGGAGCGCCGGCGTCGCCGAGGGAGAGGGTGAGCAGTCTCAGGCGGGGCAGAAGGCTGTTCCAGGCCCAGGATGGTGTAGGCGTCTTCTAGGCAGCGGAGCTGCAGGAGTTTGCCATTGAGCTTGAACATGAGGCAGAATGGATGACCAAGAGTAAGGGATGCCCCGTTCTCGGAGATGACTGGTGATCGGCTTAAACTCTCTGCGTTTAGCCAGCGTGGAGGCAGCCAAGTCCTGGTAGAGAGCGGGTTGCTGACCTCGGAATTGCACCGGATGGAGGTCTCTAGCTTTGCGGAGGATTCGCTCATTAAGTTGGAAATCATGCACACAGACAAGAATATCCGAAGGGGGAGCCTTAGCACCGCGCGGAAGTCCCACCCGGTGGACTCTGTCCAGTTGGATCTCCCGACTCCCTTCATCTCCGAGGATCTGCTGAAACAGGGCACTGATGTAAGCACGAAGGTCTTCTCCCTCTTCCACGGACCCGCCCGTATGCGAATGTTATTACGTCTGGAGAGGTTCTCCAAGTCCTCTGCATATGCCTGTAGATCCAAATTCTGTTCTTTGAGCCGAATCATCTCTTGCTGAAGTTGGTGCAGGTCGTCCTCCCTTCCCAGGTCATGCTCCTCTAAAGTCGCGACTCGTTCTCCTATGGCATCGACATCCCGCCTAACATCTCTAAGATATATATCCTCCTTGATGACTGTGAACAACTCAACCATAAAAGCTTTGGTCGCTGGCGCATCCTCATCTTCCACTTGTGGTGTCCTGGCATCTGGTTGAGAGGCGGATTGGCCCGTTGTGTTTTGCAAAAAGGCCCTTCAGGGGCTTGTCCCTTCGACCTTTAGTTTATGACATGTTGCTGCAAGTCAGTTGTGGTCTGCTATAAGGCACCCTCCGAATGAATCAAGGGGGGAACCGCTCCGGCCCCACTCAGGACCGTCTCTTCCAGGCGAACTGATCCACAAGCTAGTCAGGAGGAGGAGTAGGATGCACTGCACCGCGGCGTATAGCCAACGTCAAGGATCCAGTATTGAGCAGGTGAGCCGGCTACCAGGTCTCCTCCACTGTAGACTTCTGAGCGCAGGAGGATGGTGCAGCCTGCTGGTGTAAGATTCTGGTTGGAAGGTGTGCTGCCGTCTCAGCGCCGCAGAGCCGGGGGGCAGGCACAAGTAGCCCCTAGATTTGCGTCCCGCCGGGCCAAGGGGTATGTATAGAGAGTGCAGGTAGTACCCCTCAAGTAACAACTACGCATGTGCAGCAATCACGCTATTGGCACTGTGCCTTGACAGGGAGGGCAGGACTACCACTGGTCAGTTAAGCCAGCCCCCAAACTCGCTGCCTAAACCTCCGCCCGCCGAGCTACAGGGCCGAAGTATGTCATCTGCTATCCTTATAAGAGCCCACTGAAGAGTATGGGGTCCCGCTTGACCAATTACTACCTTACAACATACTGACTCACATTTTGAGATGCGATATCGAAACATCACAGATGAACCTCCACCACACAAGGTATCACAAATGCTACATCACGTGAGATCTGGGCACCACTTAATGAAATGAATAACAACAGCGCATATTAGACGCACAATGATCCCCTTGAAAGAGCTGAGACAGAAGTGGAAGGTGGAGCTGGGAAGAGCGTTTAACAACGTTAAATGGGACCATATATCAGCCCTAGTTTTTAAAGCATCCAGAAATGCCAGATTCGGAGCTAGGGAGCCCGGCGGCAAGATGGCCATCACTCCGTGAGGCTCTAATGGCTAGAAAGATCATCCGGCATTTTTCTGCGTAACGGCATATCAGGACTTAATGTCAGTCTGTTCACGCCCTAAAGATATCTGGACCCCTCTTGAATCGTCCAATTCGCACGAGAATAATTTGGATGATTGAGATCTGTCACTCACCCACCACGTGCGGCGCCCTCTATGGGAGTGGGGCTTATCGACCATTGCCAGGTCATCTTTGATTACTGTTTGGAGTTATAATTGCAAAAGCCCCTGTGTCCCTCTTGCATATTGTGACTATTCTCCCCCTCCACTTTTCCCATGTTCTTTCCTTCCCACATTCTTTGTTGTACTTTGATCGTACTATATCGCATATTGCCATTTCAATTGAATTGACTTGAGACCGCTGTTGCTATCAGTGTAACCTATCAAACTTGATTATTCATACTGTATGGTCTCTATAAATGTTCTGCTCTGCAGTTCTGAATTTCTCTCTATGTAATTGATTTGATTTGATTTGATTTGTCTATTTATAAAGCACACGAATGCCCGTAGGTGTCTTGGCGCTAAGAATTGTCCGGTTCCGGTGTAGGTCTGACATTAGTGTATTTTATGCGGTGAAAAGCCAAGTCTTGATTTTCTTTCTGAATATCTCTAGAGTTTGGCTGTTTTTTACATCAAACGGTAGTAAGTTCCATGTCCGTGCTGAGTGAACGAGGAAACTTCTTCCTCCCCAGTTTGATCGTTTAAACTTGGGTATTGCTATCAGTTTCTTTTGACCGGATCTGAGAAGCCTTGAAGGTTCGTAATGTTTCAGGTATGTTTTCAGGAAGTGGGGGCCTTTACCCTGCAGTGCCTTGTAGGTTAGACACAGTGATTTGAACTTGACTCTTTTGGCCACAGGTAGCCAATGGAGAGACTCTAGTTTGTGGCTAATAGGCTGGAACTTTGGAATTTCCAGTATCAGTCGTGCCGCTGCATTCTGGAGTCGTTGCATTTTTTCTATAATTTTTATTCTGGCTCCCGCATATAATGCGTTACCGTAGTCCAGTCGAGACAGTGCAAGGGCTGTCACTACCGTTCTACGTGTGTCTTGAGGCAATTATGGCAGTATTTTTCTTATCATTTTTAATATCAGCCAGAAAGACGAAGCTAGTTTGTTTACTTGGGCTTCGTAAGTTAATTTGGTATCTATCATAAATCCCAAGTTTTTGGCTTTCTCTGAGGGTTCTGGTCTGGTTCCCAGTTCAGGAGACCACCACTCTGGGGACCAAATATCAGCATTGCCTCCTAGAATCAATACCTCACTCTTTTCTCCGTTGATTTTGAGGCAATTTTGTTGCATCCATTGACTAACTTTTAGCATACATAGTTGGAATTTTTTGGCTGTTACTTTATTGTCTTTGCCTATGGAGATGACAATCTATGTATCGTCGGCATAGGATATAGGTGTAAAGCCATTTTCTCTTATTACTTCAGCAAGGGGGGCAACATATAAGTTAAAAAGTGTTGGGCTCAATGAAGAGCCCTGTGGGACACCACAAGGTACTTTAAAGGAGTCTGACTTTGCTTCTCCTAATTCAACTGTGAATTTTCTGTCCTTGAGATAGGATAAGATGAGACTGCACGCATGGTCGCTAGCTCCGACTTCTCTAATGCGTTTTATTAGTATCTCGTGGCTGACCGTGTCGAAGGCCGCCGAGAGATCCAATAGCACCAAGGCGGCCTTTTCCCCCTTGTCTAGTATACTTCTAAGTTCCTCGGTGGCCGTGAGAAGGGCCGTTTCCGTTCCATGCCCTTCACGGAAACCAAATTGCGAGTGGTCGAGCCAATTATTGTCCAGTAAGTACCTTGAGAACTGTTTGTTCAGCAATTTCTCCAGCACTTTTGCGGCGAATTGAGTTGCACACTTAATAAATTTAAAAAAAGAAGAAATGCCAGATTCAAGCTCATTAGATTTTTTATTTGACACAGAGCGTTCTTGTCCACTGCAAAGAAACACCAAAAGAACACTGCCTCCGAAAATATTAAAGAATCCCTATATCGTCATTCAATATACATTTTTTATATAAACATTCTCATTTGAGGCAAAATTTCATTGTCAAAATTCAATTAGATGTAATTTTATAGTTATAATTATTTGTATTCTATAAAACCAAATCATAAAGTTAAAAATACAATTTTATCACTGCCTCCCCATTTTGCACAAGTCACCCCTTCTTAAAAAAAAACAAATTCATCAATACCTCACACATCCTCATTCGTACCATAAAATCTTTTAGCCATATGTACATCAACAGTGTCCAACAAAAGCTGTGTTCTCTTTTTCAAATTGTCATAAGTATCATAGTCTCATCAAGTTCATATAAATTAATTATTTCATCCAAATGTAGATATTAATATCCTCTTTCTCCTGATAACCAATTACATCATATTATTTTGTTTTACAATTCCCTAGTCCTACATATATGTGCTCTTAGACCTGTTGCAACTTCAGTTGATGTCCTGTGGTGATTTTATAATTTCTGTCTCATGCCGAAGTGCTTTTTGGTGTCAGCTGGCAAACGCCATACACCTTTCTCAGAGCACAAAGACCAATATGTGCTTGTCTACGGCAACAGGAGCAAATGTCTCTTGCCCAAGATGAGGGTCTGTGGGTGGGGTCCTAAGAAAATGGCCCGCACTGACATACTTCTAGGCTGCAGTGATAGCCCAATTGCCCCACTTGTCCGGCCATGTCATCCTGGGCAATTGGGACATATGCACACTAGGGATATTGAAGAGCTCCAAAAACAAAGATCTGACTTGCTTTTTAGGTTGAGCCTGGGCAGCACATGCGCTGCTTTCCGAGGCCTGCTGTATTTAAGTATGGACTTGAAGTTTCGCCCACTGTCCGCCCATATTTTTCATTGGCTTGTGTCATATTTCTTTGTAAATGCTGGCTTCTGATTCATTAATAGGGTTGTTAGTCCCTCCTTAGTACCGCCTTGTCTTCATTTATAACCTCCCATGAGCACTGGCACTTTTAATCCTGTTGTTACACGGTATATCTTATTCAGTCTGTAAGCACTATTTTAAGAGAGGGATAAAATAAATAAAAAGATCACTTACCTGCTGGCCAGCCTGTCGGCTAGCCGGCCGCCGCCTCTCTCTGCCCTCTGTTCCTACACGAGGCAGGGAGCACCCAGGCTTCCCATAGCCAATTACAACGGTGCAATGCAGTGTTGTGATTGGTCTGAGCACTGGGGTTCGACAAGCAGACTGGGCAGGTAGCCTGGGCATGTTCTCCACCCAGGCTGTAATGCAGAGGGCTAGCCAAACATTCATGCACACATAGAAGGGTGCCACCACTCCCCCCCCTGCGCTGCCCAGCCTAGCCCCGCAAAACTCCTTCAGCATTGAAAAATCCTTTTTTTTCTCTTTTTTGCCATTCTGAAAGGCAGAAGGGCGACGCTCCTCCGCCTTAGTGGAGGAGCCGCTATTGTAATGAGTTCACAGACCTTCAGGTGGTTGCTCCTTGGCCACCGCACAACAGAGTTTGATGCAGAGTTCTGTACATCTTGACAAGGTCCTTTTCTGCACTGCCTTCCCTTTCTTTGCTCTGGAGAATCCTACAAAGAACTGGTTATCCACACGATAGTCCCTTGTGTATCCAATGTAATAGCTTAATACCGTTTATGGAGTCTCTCCTCCTCCATCAATAGGTGGTGGACAGAGAAACATTGGCAGGATGATAGATTGGTCAATGTGGAAAGGCATCACAACTTTGGATAAGAAGGCCACCAGGATCCTCATCACTACCTTGTCCAGAAAGAAGGTGGTGGAGGGCAGTTGTATCGAGAACGCCTACAATGCAGTCACACAGCACGCAGAGGTGATGGTAATTAGAAAGACTGTTTTCAGCATTCATTGGTCTCACCAAACAGTTGTGCAGTCACTTCGAAGGAGGCCACATAAGACATGTCAACACTAACAGCCAGATTTAAAGTTTGACAGACGGAGTACAGTCCATCAGAGTGGCAGAGGACATTAGGTCTGTCACCTGACGGACTACCATCCGCCATATTGAGAGATCACTATTGGCCCAGCGGTGATCTATGTGCCTTGAGATCACCATCACAACAGTTCCTGTTAAGGTACAAAACATTTGGTGGATGGCCGCCATCTGTTGAGATGGCCGTTTGTCAAACTTTAACAAAGTGTTTGTTTTTCAAAAACAAACTTCCAAAGTAAGATTTTGCTACTGTATACTGTAAAACAAATAGTTAATCCTGCTACACCCAGGAACTTTTTTTCCTGTGAGGATCATCATTTACTTTTTTCAGATGGACAGAAAAAAAGAACACTGCACCATCCACCCTAAATAGGGCAGGCGGTGTAATGCTCATCCTTTGACAGCCCCTACTCAATCAGGCCATCAAAGCAACCATTCCATCGACAGAGTCAACAAGGGTGCCGTCAATAGGAAAGCTGAAGGTCCATCCATTTATAATGAGGAGAAGCGACAAAGGGTTTGGTGTACAGGGTACTTCGCCATTTTGGTACATTTATGACGGAGTACCCTGCCCACCAAACCCTAAATCTGGCCCTAAGTACAGGTCCATTTGGAAATTATGAACAGCTTCAGGAGAAACGCTTCCTACATTGGAGAATCAGCAGTGGATCTAAGTGGGGCCGATTATGATGGCGGGCAGACAAAGTCCGCCCACCATCGCAGCTGCAAAAGGGACCACCCACCATAGTAGCGGCGGTCCCACCATACGAATTATGAGGCGCCCGCCAGTGTGGCGGGCGCATCCTGTATATTTTACATTGCAGCGGGCGGTGCTGCAAGCAGCACCCACCGCAATGTAAAAAATACATGTTGTGCTTTTACATGCACAATGTGACAGGCACCGCTCGGTGCCTGCCACATTGTACATGCAAACGCAGGGGGATACTATAGGTACCCCCCATGTGCACCCCCCAACACCCTGGGGGCCCGCAACGGGCCCCCCAACAGCAGGAACCGCCAGCCTTTCCATGGCGGCAATGCAGCCATGGAAAGGCTGATCACAGCCTGCAACGTAATATGGATGGCGGTGTCTTCCAGACACCGCCACCATTTAAACCCGTTTTCCGCCGGTTGACAAGTCGGCCGGCAGAAAAGCGGCAGACGGTCTTTCCGTCCGCCACGGACCCCCCAGCCATCATAATATGGCGGTGACCACCGCTGGCCCGGCGGGGGCGATCCACCCGCCATCGTAATCGGCCCCTAAGACTTTGCATTTATTGGACTAACTTAGTCAACACCTGATCACACAATAAGAATACAAAAATTGACTTAAGTACATACAACTCTTTTTTTCAACTGACTATTTTCCAAATTTCTAAAAGTCTTGTTAGGGCCTTGAATTAAGTCCCTGTAGTATTTTTTAGAAAGTTAAAACTCACTGAAGTTCGGGGGGTAAGGACTTAGAACCTTTTGTCTAGGTGTTCTAAAAAGAACCCCACTTTAGTAAAATAATGAGCAACCCATAGAAGATGACTGAGGAGCTCAACCTCACCCCTTACTCCAGCTTAGAGTTTTTTTTAAATGTATTATTTAATTGATTATTTTCCATTTAATTAACACTGTTCGATTAGGCATACTTTTTCACCACCATCACATGCACAGTACAGTAGGATATAACCCAAGAGCTGTTGACAATAATTTCCATATTGAGCCTATTGACAAGCATAATACATATCAGACCAGCGAACAGTATGTAATCAGGCCCGTCCACCCTAATCCGCACCTTGTGTTTGCAGGTAGCCCCAGAGGTCCCCAAATGTCTTTTGATCTTGAGGCTGATGGCAGTTCTTCCACATAAGTTGTTAATTGCTCTTTGCAATAGACCAAGTCTGTTATCCAGTGTTTGACAGTGGGAGCTTTCCTGCTACCCCACTTCATCGCAACCCGTCGTTTGGCCAGTAAAAGAGTGATGGATATCAGTCTACTATTTAACACTTACTTAACCTGTAACTAGGAGGCAGAGTTGTGGAGTGTTGGTTTATTGTTCTGATGACGTCGTGCAAGACCTTCATCACCTTATCAAAATATTCCTTTATAATAGGGCATGTCCATGCTACGTGTAAAAAGTCAGCCTGCGCAGCTCCACATCATGTGCATGTATCGTGCTCACGGAGGCCGTATCTATGCAATTGCATTGAGTGTAGTATGTTTGCAGCAGAAATTTGAAATTAATAATGCACAAATTAAAGTTAGGTGTAAGCATTTCGGTTAAGGAGCAGCAGGATGTCCACTCTGCAGTTGATAATGGTGTGCCCAACATGGCACTCCACTTATCCATCGTCTTTTCAGCCTGCCAGTGTTGCTCTTGTTGTGGCATAGAGTGTTGTGATGAGGTGGACGCGCGTACAGTACCTGTAGTGTATGGAGCGTAGGTGGTTCCCGGGATAATGACAGATATATTTGTTTTATCGCCAGCTGCAGTCTCAGGTAAGTGAAGACAGTCAAAGGAGCAGCCCTAGTGTCCTGGGCAGTAACTGGGGAATCAATGAAAAGTTATTCGTGAAACAAGTCACCCATAATATGCCAGCCATTCTCAGCCAAGATTGTCCTCAACCCCTGCTCGTACGTTACAGATATATTTGTATGCTGTATTAGTGGGAGGGCTGGAGCATAGAGTGGGAGCTTTTGAGCTCGCCACCCCAGTGCCCGCCAAGCCGCCGTAGTGCTCAGGACCGGATTGATTCCTGCACGAGGTGCCCCAGTAGCTACCTGCGGGAAAAGGGTGGCCGGTGGTACAGGGTGCGAAATATCCTTTTTAACTGCAATGCGTGGGAGGTAGTTATGTGGGTGCAGCCAATAACGTGCACCGTGTGCCTGAGCACATAGGGAATATAGTTGTAGGTCCGGAGCTTAGAGTTTAGAGAGTTAAGTCTTCTGTGTAAAGCTAAACAAATAACAACTGGGTACAACCTTACCTGAGCACAACTTAGAAGATCCCCTGGCAGATGGGGAAAGTAGTGAGGATGATGAGGTTTCAAATGTTGAATTAAAAGTAGACACTGGGGCCGAACCAACAAATCCGGTGGCTACTGTAATTTAAATGTTGAATTAACAAGAGACACCGGGGCCAGTGTCTACTGTTAATTCAACATTTGAATTACAGTAGACATCAGATTGGTTGGTTCGTTGTAACAGCACCAGCAATTGAGAAAAGGGTGCTGCAACCTAAATTGAAAATAAGAATACTGGTGACTATCAATAGAACTTTTTTGGAGGAGTCAATCCCTATTAACCACTAAAATTATTAATGTTAAAATTATTAATGTGGAAAAGAATTTGAACAAAAGGTATCATCTTATACAGATCGAAACGTCTACTTATGAGATCTGAAGATAACTACATGAATACTAATTAGGAGAACAAATTTTAATCAAGAATGAAAGCTAATAAATGCTTATCTTGGACAATCATATGAAGAGATGATTGTTGCCATGAACTAAAGTCCTGAAGAAGGTGGTTTATCGATTCTCTTCCACCGAACTTCTGCGTTGACAACTACATGCTGTTTAGCTTTTATTAATTGATGTGACACTTGTATAAGAACATTTCTTTATTTTATCTTGCTTATTTGCACACTGTGGTATAAAAAGTAAACATTCAAACTAAATTGTTTATTTTAATCAAATCGTGATTTTCCTATGACACTGTATGAATACATTGACAAAAAAAGGATATAGCAGATGACGTGTATAGTGAATATCAATAGAAGGATCTTTTAACTGTTTTTAATCCAATTGTTTTGTATATGTACATTGAATTGACATAATAAATATCAGACATTTTTGCATATACTGGGGTTCAGTGTTATGAAACTAGAGAGTGTGTGAGTTTTTGATTTGAAGTGTCAAAATATAAATAAGGTTTGACAATCTGCATGTGGGGGATAATTTCTTGATTTCACTGTAGTGCACCCAGTCCCCTACATTGGTAGGGGTACCTCTCAATATTTGTTAATAAGTCCATTCTTTGTAAGTGCAGTAAAGCCATAAAGAGCATATGGTCTGAGAGTTGGTCTTTACAAACTCCACAGCTCCATAATGGCTTTACTGACACCTGGGTCGTTTGGTAGCAAACTTCTCAGCACATTATACCTACACAGATGCCAGTGTGGGATTTAATGTAAAATGCACTCAGAGGGCCAGCCCTGGTGTGGTTCCTGAATGGCTGCCCATCACTTGCCACCACTAGACAGGTTTCTGGACCCCTGAGTAGAGGGCCTCCGCTCGCTGGGTCAAGAAACAAAGCTCATCCTGGGCAGAGGTGTCATGCTTCCTCCACCAGGATGGGCTGGATCCACACAGGGGAAGCTTCAAAGGCCTGCCACCTTTGTAAGCTGTCCCTGCCTTTTACTGGCCCCAGCAAATGGCTCCCACCGGTTCTGACCCCCACTTTGGGCAGAAGAATCAGAGGGAAAACCAAGTTAGGAGTAGAGGTAGGCCCACCTTTGCCAAACCCACCCCTCAGGTGGTTGAGGCCAGGAGAAGCACACATTTCAGTCCCCTCCATCTTGAAGATGAGGGGACACAGCTAATTATTCCAATCAAAGAGGGGGAGAATGGACCACTTGTCCTGTGTGAACAGGGTCTTTTGTTCGTTTAGAAACCGTCATAAAAAACCCTCATACAAGTACACAGGCCGATGGCGGTATATCTTGATTCTCCGCCTACTTGTACTGTTTCAGCATCATCATCGGGTATTTTTCTTTGTGAATGTACCCACCTCCACCTGGAGGAAGACCTGCTGGCTTGTCAGTAGTGGTCAGAAATAAAACGAGGGGGTGCTTGTGCGCTGAGTTAAAATCCCTACATCACTTGCGTCCTAGATAATTTATTTGAGAAGTAGTGATGTGGGAGACTAAAAATAAAAATTGTGCGTTTTTAGATCAAGTTACTAATTTAACGCACTATCTGGGTCAACATGTTTCAGCCCCCTGGAGACTCTAGGGGCTTTCGTCAGGACCGAGGTGTTTCAAACAGAGCCCATTTTGGCTCTTAACAGAGAGGTGTACTCACCACTCTTGTACTATGAGGTCAGACCTGTAGTACCTGCACCTTATGAGCGTTCTGTCAGGCTTCCTCAGGGTGCCGGTGAGCCTTGGGATACCGATTCGGTTCCCGCAAGCCCTTTGCTTGTAATGGCTCTGTAGACGGTACCTGGGGTACTGGCTCTGTAGACGGTGCCCTCCAGAACCCCTGGGGGGACTGACTGCCTTCAACAAACAACGGACCTCCTGTGAACAGCAGCTCTGTTCAAAAGAAACTCCAAAGAAAGACTCTGAGCCTGCTGACGACGAAGAAGCCCGAAGCCTGGAACCACCACTGCACCCATCGCCTATGGCCTGAGTCCAAGTGGCCCACCGGTCGCAGCGAGGTCCCCCAGCCCTCCAGGGTCCTAGTCCACTGTGGGTTGACCCCTCCAGGACTGAGTGGCCCGCTAAGGTGAAATCCAACCTCAAAAAGGTACTTGCCGCCTTGTGCCCTGGAGAAGAGGACCTGAGGTGCACCTACATCCCCGAGCCCTCCATCTTACCTGCCCAGCTGTTGGTTCCTCCCAGAAGACGTCCTGGACCACGCCTGCAGCCAAAATCCATAACTAGCAACCTCCATAGGATTGCATTGAGCTACTGACACCTTCTAAGCACCCTGCACCCAGGCGCCCCTGCGCCGCTGGAGGTGTGGACTTGGTGCCAACCTGGGACCCCCTTTGCCCTGACCTTAACGCTAGGAGCTTGGCTCCCAGGACCGAGTGGCCTGCCTGTGAGCAGCCCCCAACCGAAGTGCCCCTTAATCCCATTGGCTAACATTGGGCCCCTGCGCTCTGCACTCGGCCACCGTTTTGCCGCTGGTGGTGCAATTTGAGTGTTTAACTGGACCTTGGAGAACCTTGGTCCTAACCTCCAAAAGCTATACTTGCAAGTTGTTTACTTACCTGTAAACGTTAACACTCGTTTTCCCAGGGAGCCAATATTATGATTTTTGTGCCAAAAATGTTCTAAGTGTTAAACTGATTTTTGTATGGAAAACCAAGTAGCGCTGCCTCAACCCCAAAATTGTCGCACTTACCTGTAACTTGTAAGTACCCTGGTGTGATATCTAGGCATATCACCCCAATTAGTTAAGTAGCTGAAAAGTAATCATAAAGTAATCAAAAGTAAATCCTATGTATTTTAAACTGTTTTAAAAGCACATACAAACTTGTAAAAATTGCAAATCCAATCATTTCCAATGATTGTTGTTGCTGGCATCAGAGGGCCAGTGACTGAGAAGTGTATTTTAAAGATGACAAGGTCACTCTCTCCTCTATGTAATACTGAGACTTCAACTCCCAGGTTCCTAGTAATATAAATAGCAACTGCTCCAGAAGGGTTTCCTCCTTTTCTCGACCACACGGCTGGGGCGTAGAATTCATTATGATTTTGCTACGGGTGAGATGATCGCTACCAGGTCTCTTGGAGACATAATATTTAGTGTTTTTGCAGTTCCTTTAGTAGGTCAGGTCTTTTAAGCAGATTGTTCATGCCTCTGGTGTTCCAAGATACAATAGTTAACTCATGATTCAAGGTTTCCTTTTGTTCTCTAGTGTAGATAGACTCTTCAATGTTAGGGACAGTGATCATTATTGCATTCCAAGGGACTAGTAATGGACTCTACACATCTTGAGATGGACACCTCACTGAAGGGATTGCCAATTAATTCATGGGCTTAATCATTACGAAGAAAAAAGACCTTGGCAGGGTTTTGTATTCAGGTGCATTCCTGTGGCCCATTTGCCTGGATAACATTCCTTTTTCAGTTAGTCGAGAAAAAACTTCTGGATATTGGAGAACGGAGGGGGTCAGCATCTGGACAACCCATGCTTCAAGGGTTGCTTTATGAGATAATATTTTAGCTTGAATTTCCTTAGGCATTACCAAACTCGCACTTTTGTCGATGTCTCCATTTTTCCCCCTGATAAAGACCATCAAGAGAATGTTGGAGGAGGCGATTGTCTTCAAACCGGACAATGCAGAGAATAGTTCCAGCAAATTACTTGTATTTAATATGTCATGCTTCCCTTGGGATGGATACTCAGGGCACAAGACTAGTAGGCATGTTTCTTCTTTCAGAGGTAGACAGGCAGTTTGATTATGTTTAAATGACTGTAGCAGGACTGGCTCTCCTTGGGCTTAAGCTATGCCCTGTGGCGGTCTTATTAAGTTTAAATTTCTTGTCATAGAACTTTCTGTTGCTCTTAGGATTTTCTCTGCCTTGCAAAACTCTACTGCCTTTTCTTTAGTTGATCTACCAATGAGTAACTGTGCTCCAGTCCCTGTAGGGTTTAAGTAGGTTGATGGCTCCAAGGGGCGAAGTTTATTTGAACATGGCAAACCCGCGTTCTGTTCATTGTTATTACTGGTGTCTCCTGCGATGGTTGATATCAAATGCTCAGTCTGAATTGATACTGAACTGTTATGCCTCTTGCCTTCTGGTTTCGTCCTATTTTCCTTTGGGCACTCCATCTGTATCAGGTTTTTCTCAGTTTCAAGCATAGTCAACTCAGTGGAACATGCAGACAACGTCGAAGTTCTCTCTGTGCGAGTCTCACTTAGTCTATCCATAGGACTCTTGGATGTGATTCCATCGGCTGTTGTCCCCGTATTGCTAGTGTTGAAGTCGTTTTTCTGTTCCAACCCATCAAAAGAAGCCCTACGGATGTCTGGTTGTTTAAACATGGGAAGTCGTCCACTTATTAGGTTGGGGGTTTCTCCATTTTGTTGAGTTTTTCTCAGTCGTTTTAAATTTTTCCTAGATAGCACTGGTGGGGCATTCGCATCCTCTGTTGGTCTGTCTTCTTTCTGCAGAGGATCCCTGTTAAATAGGGTTGCAAGTGCTTGTTTTACAGTTTCCTCTTTGGTGCTCTGGTTCAAATGTGGGTCATTTCCTACCACTGAAGTCTCTAATTCCGGACTCGTGCTTGTGGAGTTGACCTCCTTTTGGGGTGCCAAATTGCTCTTTAAGTTTTTGAATAAACTTGACAAAAGTTTGGGAAGACTAGCTAGTTTGTCCATTAAGTACATGCAAAAGCACAGTGATTTTGAGGCCTGAAATGTCGATTGGGCTTTGGCAATTAAATTGTTCAGTTTTTCTAGTTT
Organism: Triturus cristatus; assembly: GCF_964204655.1. Taxonomy (NCBI): domain Eukaryota; kingdom Metazoa; phylum Chordata; class Amphibia; order Caudata; family Salamandridae; genus Triturus; species Triturus cristatus. Next base: position 952,893,479 of record NC_140590.1, on the reverse strand, counting down.
CATGTCTATTTCCCTAATGTAAGTGGCCAACGTTTGCATACCGAAATTTGGACGTCAAGTTAATCGGCATGCAGTATCATTGCTTGTTCTATAGTCATCCGTGTTCTTGCTACTGGGGCCCACTGCTCTTTATAATGTTCAAAGTGCTGGAAAAAGTCATTTTGATTTACTGAGGAAAAAAATGAATTAGAGAGAGCGGGGACGAATCCTTAGAATGTTTACTAGATTTTTCAAACATGGGGCTACGTTGAAGGACAAATAAGTCCAACGCCACAGAGAGCTCTTGATCTGTTATTGATTTATTTAATGCATCAACTTTTGACTGGTTTGTCGTATTTTGCAAGGCCATTGATATTGCCCCTTGCATTATTTTATTGAGCAATATTCCTTTACTAGCAGCGATGTTACAGGGTCCGTGGCTTCTGTACTCAGACAGTGGCAGCTCCTCCGCTAAGGCATAGGAGTGTCGCCCTACTGCTCTCTGCAAGCAGTCGAAAGGAAAACTAAAATGATAATAACCAGAGGTATTTTCATTTAAGTTTTCCATTTCCTGGTGCGGCCTTGTGGGGGCAGTGGCCCGGAGGAGGAGGGGTTGCCCCACTCTAAAGGGAACATAACTGTTTGGCCGGCCCTCTCGGGCTGACCATAACAGTCATGCGCATGTTTGCATTACAGCCTGGGTGCAGAACATGTCCAGGCCCCCAACCCCCATCTGGGCTCAAACCACAGCGCTCAGACCAATCACAACGCTGCACTGCAACGCTGTGATTGGCTAGGGGAGTCAGGAGCCTGGGCGTTTCCTGGTTCCTGCTTCCGAGGCGGCAGCAAGCGGACTGAGAGGCAGCGGCTGGCCAGGTGTCTTGCCTGAAGGAAAGTGTTGTTTAAAAAAAAAAATTATATTCACAACCCCACCCCGCCACATCGGTAAATAGTGTCCGCCACTGTACCCAGACACTCTCTCCTGTTTCTGTTGTGCATACGCCATTCATCTTCTTATTGTATACTATTATAGAGGGTGAAAGCTGATAAATTGTAGCTTTGCTGCCCACCTCTTCCTGGTCATCCTCGCTAGATATATCTGGTGACATTAACGGGATTATTCCAGGTACTTTGTTTCCCCCGAAGGTGATTGGGTTCACGTTCATTTCCTGTAAAGAGTTGTTTCCTTCATACTTCTCTTTGCTCTTGTGCATATTTATCTCAAACTGGGGCTTCCTGGAGACACTCCTAAAATAGGAACTAATATTCTTGCCTTGGGAGAGGCAATTCTGCCCTGGCCCTGTGACCTCTATAGGCAACATGTAGATGGGAAAATAGTCAGAATACCAGGGGGTAGGCGATAAACTCTGCTCAGTGCTGTGGTAGGAGGGACTACCCTCTTGAGTGCACACTTGTCTGGGTTTTCTTAGGATCGTCCCTTTTTTAGGTCGGGCATCAGCACGCATGCGCTGTCTGAAAGACCTGCTGTTATCAATAGAACCACTTTTGTTCCGCCTCCTAATTACCATTGGTGCATTCCAGCGTCGCTCTTCTTTGCTGCCTCCTGTCTCTTTCCCGTGCCGATACCTTACTTCCCTTCAAGGCTGCAGCGCACTTGTAAAATACAGTGTACATACACTTGTTTAGTTTATGTTCCGTACTGCACACTCTTTGTTTGCTTTCCCTCAATTCATATATCAGCATGCGTCCGCTTCTCTGGCATTGCTCTTCATGTTTTGCGCAGCATGGTGCTAACAATGGTACTTTATTTTGTTATAGTCTGTTGAAGCGACGCGCCTTCCTCAGAGCTCACACCGCCCCTGCAGCAGTAGTCCGCCTCACTCCTTCGGCACCCGCTTCTCTAACACTGCGCTTCATGTTTTGGACGGCAGGGTGCTAGTAATGCTTGTCTATTTTAGCAAAACTGCGCTAAAATAAACAAACCTTGTTAGCACTGGGCTGTCCAAAACATGAAGCGCTGTAAACTCCAACACTGTGCTTCTTGTTTTGGAAAGCGCTGTGCTAACAATGCTTGTTTTTAGTGGACGCGGTGTCAGCTTCATTGTGTTTTCGTTTTTCTTCCCTAGGCTTATTGGGCCAATCCTCACCCTCCCTTACTCCGTCTGCTGTGCCTCCGCAGCACACACAGCATTGCCTCTCGTCCGGTTGTAGTTAGTGCTCCTGCAGCTGCCCAACACCAGGCTTAACCACTTTCAGGCTCACAGCCCAGCCATGAGCGAGGGGGAGGAGAAGGAGCAAGGATCCGTGAACCTCCCCAACGAGCGGGCCAGAACCAGATTAAACTAAAAATTAAACACAAGGAAGAGTTTTGCCGTCATATCAGATTTTTATTTATTTATATTGAATACATGAACATTTTTAAACAAAAATATTTGATTATTTGGGGCCATTTCATATGGTAAATATGCTCTGACTCCCCTCCTACCCCGCTGCACCGACGCTGACCGAAGCGGGTGCTGTGTTAATAAAACATATCTGCGGAAGCTTCCTCCATTGTTCCCCCTCCCTCCGCCATCCATACCCTTCGTGTGGCTTGTTATTTTTTGAAGCTCAGTCTCTGAACGAGCCAAGGGTAGTTAAAACAGGTAGATTCCTGAATTTTTAATAATTGTCACACTTGTTTTGGAAAATAGTTTTGTTAAATTTCAATTCCATAACGCTTCAAACTTGGTAACTTGTCCTCTGACTCTTGCCTGAACCCCACAGCACTCCGTCCCTTACTCACCCCACAGCACTCCGTCTCTGACTCTGAAGCCAGAAGACCTCCAGTCATTAACTGGAAGTGCAAACGTTAGGTACACTGTTGGTGACTGAATTATGTTACCATCTGGCGCATCCTCTTACCTTCTGCTTCATGGCTTTGGCTACACAATGTTCGTAAGTATGCAATCGCCAATTCTTAATTTTGTCTTTGTACCCCTTATCTCTATCAGTTCAAAAGGCCAGGTTTTCTTGGCCCAGTGTGCGTTTAATATTGTGGCTGAGAAAAGGAAAAATTGCAGTGTTGGCTGGAGCCTCAATTCAAAAGTTCAGGCGGAGCAGAAACAGAGTCCAAAGGTGACACCATCTGCTCTGGATTCGGTAAGCTTTGCTATGGCTTCCCTTTTACCTTCTCCCTCCGTCCGCATAACCCAGGATTGTTTGCATGTTTGATTCTATGATTTATGTTGTTTCAGTTTGTCCCAGTCCTATAAGCTCCAATTTCTGTTTAATAGTACTATACCCGATATGCACTCTGATATCATATTTCCTCTTCTCTCTAAGGCAATACTTTCTGCAATAAAATCATAGATAAGAAAGCTAAGCATTGTAAATGGCAATGCCTTATATCTATGTGTTTTCAAACCCTGCAAGCAGTGTTTACGCACTGCTTGCAGGTTTTCAAAACACATTAATAAAAGGTACTGCCATTTACAATGGAAATAGCTCAAACTCTCGCAAATGCAAGACCTACTGCATTGCAAATACTTTTTCCCCTTATCACAGCCTGTAATAGGAGCGAACTGTGTGTCCTCATTACCGCTCCTGATTTCTACTTGTGGCATGGGAAAAGGCTGGGCCAGGATGTTTCAAAATGCTGCAGGCAAAGTAACGCTGATCACAGAAATCTTGCTGGTACTTGCCAAGTCTTGCAAGGTCACACAAAAGTCACTTAACGCAGGTTGTTTGGCTTGTTGGAAGCTGATTGGAGATATTGGCACTAACCGCTACTGTGGCTGCTGGTATTAAAACAGGTGTGAAACAGGTGTAGTTGTGTGGAAATGTGCAATATTTACCTTAGCATAAGCGACAGCCATTTTGGCTGTGGTGTCCATTTCGTTTCCTTCGTAATTCTCCCATCCTCTGCTGCTCGTCTTTTCACTCTGCTTGTGTTATCTATTTTAGTTGACTTCCTGACTCAGCTAAAAGCAGTGTACGTGCTGAGGGTTTGTAGCTGCCAGCGCACCTGGTCTCAGATGTTAACTGTCAACCAGTTACTGCTGCCATAAGCATTCCTGCTCCCCCTCCCACTTTGCTCACCACGTAGTTATTCATCTGCCCTTGTTGCTGATAACTATTTCTAAAACTTGTTCTTCCTATTTCTGCTCACATGCTTACATTGCAGAAAACCGGTATAAAAGGGCCAACGGTTTGTGAATTCAGTGTACTACCTCATGCAGCACTTAAGAGTGCTGTGTGGATGTGGTCTCACTCATGAGTGTTTAATAAACTTGTTATTTATTCCAACTCCAGTGCCGATCTCTATTTTGTTGGTCTTTGAACCCGTGGACAAAAGGGTGACCCTGCACCAGTGTACCCCTAAAAAGGTACATTTTCACAGTTGGCGCCCGACACATGGGGCCCTATTGGAGACGCGGCCGTCCGATGGAGTGGTCTCGACGGAGAATCAAAATATTGCTGAGGAAGCACACTGCAGATGGAGACCTTTGTCTTTGCAGGCAGACGTGATTTTTCCGGTTTTCCTGATTTGACCCTCCAGGTGGTGGCCGGTCTCGAATGGGGTTTTCTTTGGCGCAATCTTGCAGTGACCATTAGGTCAACCAGAGATCGGCAGATGGGAGTTGGAGACTTCTATTTGGTAAGGTCGCGGAAGCGGCACTCTTGATTTGTTTGGCCTGGGATTTTTGTTTCGATTTGTTATTCATTCTTTGCAAAGTTTGAAGGCAGGAAATGTGGAGATTTTTCTCCTATTGGAATATTTGTTTGGAGTAGTAATATTTTACATATATTTATAAAACATGCCTGTTCTCAGCACACTTCGTAGGTGGTGTTGCTGCTCTGGTGGTACCAAAGTAAGTTTGGAACAAAGTCAGCCAGCTCCCCCAGAAGGGACACCTAATAGAGACATGTATGTCAAATATGGTATTTCTTCCACAATGTACGGTCCACTATGGAACAAATACACAAAGAAAGATTCCGATCTACGATGGCCAGTGAATGGGTCATTTGATTCGAAAAAGGTTCAATATGTAGAGCAGTGTTTATTTAAAAGGATATGTTTGAATGTGTGCATATGTGGGAGAAAAAAGTACGAGAGACAGCGAAGAGAGCAGAAGCTATAGCAGAAAAAGAACAACGAAAAACGATATATCAAAAAGCGCTAGAATTCAAAAATAACAAAAAGAAGGAAAAAATAGAAAAAGAAGATTGAGAACGTTGATTAGAGGTAAATGGTCAGTACCCTATTAGGCGCCCTATCTATCCACTACTTAATACGCCTCAGGATGATTTTATCCTATTAGACCACCCCCCACCCCCGTATAAATTTCCTACTTCAAGTGCCCCTGAGGATGAGGTTTCTGACGAGGAGCATTTGTCTTCAGAGGAAAAAGATAAACAAGATGGGCGACAGACTCGCTCTACTTTGACTAGAGTAGAAAAATATAAATTAAAAACCGCTGCTAGGGAGGAGGCTCATCGGCCTCACACTGCATCGCTCATTGTAACTATGGTTCAACAGTGGAAAAATACAGAACAATTTTATTTTGTTGAGAAATTTGCTTGGGAGGTAATTTTTGATTATAGACGGATTTCTCAGGAACTACAGCCAGCTGATATAAATACTGATTATAAACAATTAACTGAGGGGACCTTTCCTTTTTCTGACCTATCTGATATGATTAGACGAAAACAGAGAGGTATAGAAGCAGTTCAAACTCAAGCACAAGACGTAGATGATCCGGTGGAAGAGGTTGCACCCAGTAGTACTATAGTTACTGTGAAACCTATGCGTGAAGCTGCACCACTGTATGTTCCTCCGAAGGGTGCGGGAACCAATTATGATAAAACTTCGGATGATGCAAAGGGATATTTTATATATAATTGGGTTTACACTCCTTGGAGTAGAGCTAACGTGATGGCTCTTAAAACTGCTTTGCCCGACCCCCGGAAAACTCCTGCCGCCTTCTATGAGGAGGTAGTAGGAGCCATTAGCTCCTGCACTATTACCATGCCAGATATTGATATGTTCTTTGGGCTTATTTTGCCTCCTGATATGTGGAGAACGATACGCAAAATAGATGACAATGTAGCATATGGTGATACCTGGGAACATTTAGAACAAATAGATGCGGAAAGGGAGCCTGCGCAGAAACCTCAGAAGGAGATATTAGATCTTCCTAAAGCTATTGTGACTAAGTTAAAGACTCTCATACCCCCTAAGAAAATAGATTGGACTAAGTTAGCGTCCTATAAACAGAAAAAGGATGAGTTGGTTTCTAATTTCTTTTTAAGCTTTGAAGAGACAGTCCATGATTTTAGTGGTCAGTCATTGGCCGATGATACGGGTAAGCATTTGTTTGCTGACAAATTTGTCTCTAATATGTTAGCGGAAACAGCTAGTCGCATAAAGGCCAGCGAGAGTTCTTGGACCACGTCTTCCCCAGTTTCCCTTTTGACTATGGCCCAATATTATGAGCGACAGGAACAGGAAGCGAAAGGCAGGGAGGATAAGAAGGTTAAAGAATTAAAGACAAAAGTTATGCTGGCTCAAGTATATGTTCCACCATTTAGGGGAGGTGGAAGAGGCGGATGTGCAATGTATACACCTGGAGTACCCCCTCTTCCTCGAGCAAATTTGTCCCCTGATCAGTGTGCTTATTGTAAAGAGACTGGGCATTGGCACTCTGAGTGTCCTTTTTGCGAGGTCAGCAGTATCAGCGGGGAAGGGGCAGTATAAGAGGACGCCCAGCGAATTCAGGAAGCAGGGGAGGTACAGGAGCTCCCCCCAGATTTGAAGCAGTTGAACAAGGACCAAATTACTCTCATACTTTTGATAGACAAAATCAATATCAAATGTCTGATAATTCAGCTGATGCCCTTGCGGATTCCGATCATGCATAGGGATGCCTAGGATGGGGTAAGGAACCGGTTGAGGTGCCAGTAGATCAAATGGGTCTCTATGTTGACGCAAACATCTTGGGATCTACTGATCGGTTTCTGGTTGATACAGGGGCTACCCGTAGAACTCTGTCTAAAAAAATTGGTTCCTAGGGCTCCCCTGTCCGGCACAATGATAACATTGATCGGATTCGATGGGACACCTACACCTAGCCCATTTTCACAGCCACTTGAATTTAGACTTGATAAATTCACTGCAGCATGTCCATTTTTGCCTTCCCCTACCACACCAGACAACATTGTGGGTATCGATATGCTTAAATATTTTCGTGCCACAATACGTTGTTCTCCGGAAGGTGTGCGTGTTATTTTGAATGACAATTATCCAATGGTTGAGAGATTTTGTCTTATCAATGAGGATGTCGCTCTGGCATCCTTACCCAGTACTTTGTGGGTTAGATCAGATACTGATGTGGGTCAAATGGTAATTCCACCTGTGCATATTCAAGTAAAGGAGGGTGTCTCATTGCCTCGACTGCCCCAATACAAAATATCCCGAGAAGGTGAAGAAGCATTTGCACATATTGTTCAGGATATGATTAAAGTAGGGGTAGTGGAAGCAGTCCCCTATGACACTTGCAATAGCCCTATCCTTCCTATTTTGAAAAAAGACACTGACACTAAAATCTACAGATTCATTATTGATTTGCGAGAAGTTAATGAAATTGTAGTGCCCCAATATCCGGTAGTTTTTGATATCACTACACTTCTCACTATGGTCCCTCCTACTGCCACTACATTTTCAGTGATCGATTTGAAGAATGCTTTCTTCTCTATACCCATTCACCCTGACAGCCGTTATTTGTTCGGGTTCACCCTGAAAAATAGATCATTTCGGTTCTGTAGACATCCACAGGGCTATAGAGAGAGTCCTAGCATTTACAGTCAGGCATTAAAAAGGCAGCTTGATTCTTTTCCTCTACCTACAGGGGTGGCCCTTATGCAATATGTCGACAATATCTTGTTGGCTGCAGATACCCCTGAGCAGTGTGAAGAAGGAACACTGTTATTGTTATCATTTCTTGCCTCTCACAATCACAAAGTCTCTAGAAAGAAATTGCAATTTTGTAGACAACAGGTTACCTATTTAGGTCACCTCCTGTCTAAGGAGGGACGTGCACTTACACCAGACCGCATTCAGACTATTTTAGATACTCCCATGCCCCGTACTCAGAAGGATGTCTGTGCACTGATTGGCCTTACTTCTTTTTGTAGTGGATCCCCAGTTTTTCACACTTCACATATTATTAAACCTTTGTTGGCCCTATTTACTAAAGACACTCCGATGCCCCTCCCATGGACTACTGAATATCAGAATGCCTTCCAACAGTTACGCCAAGCTCTTTGCTCTGCACCAGTATTAGGAACTCCTGACTACACTACGACTTTCACACTCTATGTACACGAGAGGGAAGGTTGTGTCCTCAGTTTTAACACAGACACACGGTGATAAGCAACTGTCCATGTGCATATTTCTCAGCTGTCCTTGACTCAGTCGCCTGTGCACTGCCTGGATGTTTCCGAGCAGTGGCAGCAACCGCTGTATCAATACGTCAGAGTGAAGGAATAGTTATGTCACAAACTGCTTGTGTTAGTACCCCATTCTGTTGATGCTTTGCTAAATCAAACGAAAACACAGCATTTGACTAGTGCTCGCTTGATAGGGTATGAATTGACACTTTTGGCCCCTCATATTACGCTAAAAAGATGTTTGACCCTAAACCCTGCTACACTATTGCCATTTCCAGCTACTCAGTCTCAGTCACAAGAGTTAAATGATTGTATATTCCTTACTGAAGAGCAAACAAAGGGCCGCATTGACCTACAAGATACACCTCCCCCTAGTGTTGATGGGGAACTATGGGTTGACGGCTTGAGTCTAAAATTGCCTGATGGCACTACATCTGCTCCCTATGCGATTACAACACTTCAAACAGTAGTTGAAACAGCTCGTATCCCATAGAAGTCGGCCCAAGCAGCCGAACTGATTGCACTGATAAGAGCATGTGAGCTTAGTACAGACTTACTTGTTAATCTTTTTACCGGCAGCCAGTACGCTTTCGGGGTGGCACACAATTTTGGTTGTTTGTGGAAAGAAAGGGGCTTTCTCACCTCACATGGGACACAGATAGTGAATGGAGAATTAGTACATAATCTCCTTACTGCTCTAACCTAGCCAAAGAAAGTGGCAATTGTTAAGTGTAGTGCACACAAGAAAGTGACTGATAAAATAGGAGCAGGTAATGCCTTTGCAGATCACAGCCTGTGAAACCGCAATGCAGCGAAGTACCACATCTAAGTATGTTGTGAAGTCACAAGTTGAACATTGGCATGATGCCAGGCAAGAGGTGCTGGACATGCAACAATCTGCCTCCCCTGATGAACTAGACCTATGGTCTAAGGAGGGAGCACTGGATGATGAGGGCTGCTTGAGGAATAAAGATATGACCAAATGGAAGTTACCCAGAGCTTACTTATACCCCATGATTCACATGGCACATGGGCCGGCACATGTTGGTGCATCCTCAATGGCAAAGCAACATATGCAAGTTTGGGATCATCCTGATATTACCGGCACTGCTAAAAAGTTGGCCCAGTCTTGTTTGGTCTGTCTCCAGTATAATCCTGGAAAGGGAACGCAAACTCCAACAGGAGGGTTTGCGTCACCAACTGCACCTTGTGAGATCCTGCAAATGGACTACATTCAGTTTGAGCGCTGTAATAACTTAAAATATGTCTTGGTAGGTTTGTGCCTTCAGTAAATGGGTGGAGGCGTATACTACGAAGGATAATACAGCTCTCACGACAGCGAGTTCTCCTAAAGGAGTTCTTCCCTCGATTCGGCATTTGTCGGGTCTTATGGAGTGACAACGGACCTCATTTCATTAGGCAAGTTGTCGAATATGTCATGAAAGGGTTAGAGAGTAAGCTGAAATTTCATGCCGCTTTTCACCCACAATCTGTAGGCTTGGTGGAGCTTTACAACTCCGACCTGAAATTGAAATTGGCTAAAATACAGGCTTTCACGTCTTTGAAATGGCCTGATGTACTGCCCCTAGCACTACTTTCTATCAGATCAATACCACATACACAATCTGGCCTTACACCATATGAGGTTGTGTTTGGCAGGCCCATGAATATTTAGGGAATCCCTAAGCCTCGCCCTATACACGATGTACCCCATGTTCTGATGAGTGACTATTTGTCCCAGTTAACTGACAGCTTGTCTTCTATTTATCAGCGGGTACGGGATGCCCTTCCAGACAGGTCGCAGGGTGATGGCCATGATCTGCGGCCTGGTGATTTTGTCTTGACAAAGTCGTTTCAATGGACCAGTTCCTTGGCACCTCGTTGGTGCGGACCGGAACAAGTCCTCCTGGCTACCAGAACTGCAGTGCGAGTGACCAACCGGAAGAATTGGGTGCATGCCATTAAGTCCCGCATGCCCTCATGAGCCCAGCTGCGTTGACAGATCACCGCGACATCCTGGTTACTGAGAAAGGACGAGCTGTGTCACCTGAAAGACCTGAGGAAGTCTTCCGGCCCCACACGATCCCTGGTACATCTAGATATCTGCTTCGATCCAGGAAGAAAGACATTTCATCGCAGAAAGAGACTGTTTGAGCCACTGTCCTGGGTGGTTAAAGACTGTCTACAAAGGGGGGTAGCCTATTAGTGACTATTCGTCTCAATGTTAGTGAAGAAACCAACGCCTGCCCAGGACTTTAGGGCACAATCTGTTTTGTTGTTTACCGACGAAATGAACATACCAGAGAAGAAATCGAACGCTGCAAAAGTCTGTAGTAAAAATATGATGTTTGCTATTGGACTAACTTTGACTGTTGTCATCATTGCTGTAATAATGTGGGTTGTAGAGGAAGTAGCTCCAGCTCAAAACTTATTGACTGCTACTACTCCTGTCCCCACCGAACATTATTATTTTACTCTTCCCCTATCATGAAAAAAAGCACCGAAAGTCGTATCTCAATAACACTTTCATACAAATGTTGCATCATACTCCTAATGCTACGAACACTACCAACTGCTGGGTATGTGGAATTATGCCAGCTCATCAGAAGAAGGGAGGAAGGCCTTTCATTCCCTTGCCATGCTCACATAATGGCTACTGTAGAGCCTGGTTCGCACTGTTGTGGGCCTCTGAAATTGCTAATATTACTTTAGCTGATCGTGGTGGAGTATGTCGCATTTTCGGTAGTAGTTGTGTATTTATCCCTGACCATGCCCCTTCTGTTTATAATGCCATTTCCAAAATGCATAAAATAGCCACTGAGATACCTCAAGATTCAGGAACATGGACTTGGGCTGGATGGTTCTGGAGCGTATTTTCTGTATGGGGTTTAAAAATATTATCGGCCTTGTTCATAATTAATGCAATTCTCTTCTCTTGTTGTTTATGTATCCAATGCGGGCCAATGCTTTGTTCCCTCTGTATTTCCACTTGTACTACTTGTCTACCATCTAAAACGAATGTCCAAAATATAAATGCCCGTTTAGCAATAGACTGAGAAGTCAGTGATATGATGCTGATTGATATACATGATGTTTATCGTACCCCTTTTAAAGTATAAGAAAATGTCTTAGCTTATGCTAAAAGGGTCGTCTGTGGAAATGTGTTATATTTTGCTTAGCATAAGCAACAGCCATTTTGGCTGTGGTGTCTATTTTGTTTCCTTCGTAACTCTCCCATCCTCTGCTGCTCGTCTTTTCACTCTGCTTGTGTTATCTATTTTAGTTGACTTCCTGACTCGGCTAAAAGCAATGTACGTGCTGAGGGTTTGTAGCTGCCAGTGCACCTGGTCTCAGATGTTAACTGTCGACCATTTACTGCTGCCATAAGCATTCCTGCTCCCCCTCCCACTTTGCTCACCACATAGTTATTCATCTGCCCTTGGTTGCTGATAACTATTTCTAAAACTTGTTCTTCCTATTTCTGTTCACATGCTTACATTGCAGAAAACCGGTATAAAAGGGACAACGGTTTGTGAATTCAGTGTACTGCCTCATGCAGCACTTGAGAGTGCTGAATGGATGTGGTCCCACTCATGAGTTTTATTCCAACTCCAGTGCCGATCTCCATTTTGTTGGTCTTTGAACCCGTGGACAAAAGGGTGACCCTGCACCAGTGTACCCCTAAAAAGGTACATTTCCACCGTTGCAGTAATGTAATTTGTGTTCCACAGGAGTGAGACTACCAGACATTGGGCATAGGGGGTGGGGAGCACACGGAGAGACACATGCCGCACCGTGCACCAGCCCAGCCGCCTCTGTATTGCTCTGGTTCAACCCTAGGATGGCGGCTCTAACACCACAACCACACTCTCCACTGACCAATCTTGTTCCCCACCAGCGTATGTTCTCCTGCAATGGCCACTCAGCTTGTTTGACCGTCTGAGCTTCTAAGGCTCCACTGATATTATCCAGCCTTACGCCCCTAGTGTAGACTAGTGTAGATTGGTATAAACTAATGTAGTCTCAAAAACGAACTAAACACAGTTGGGCACAAATTTTCACAAATTGTGTGCCTCCACGGTAAAATAATTGCACAAATTTCATCCGGAATGCTGATGGTGAGAGGGGGACATCAATCTCCTACCTCAAGGAGAAGCAAGGGCATGTGAGAGTTGCATAAGCTGGTGTGGCACACCTGCTGCAGTTGCTGCACTTCGACTCCGAGTTATTGGGTTAGAGTTGCCCAACCATTAAGCACTAAACGGCAGGCTCAGGGCTGCTGGGTGCCGTGTTTGCTGCCGCTGCTTCTTCATTTTGTGGCACCTGGATTTGATTGTAGTTCGGTGTCAGGTGTCAGTCTGCTCGCAGCCCTCTGCTCCTTCACTGCCTCACTGTTGCTGCACATGCCTCTACCCTTGCCTCGTGCCATGCTCTCTCTGGTTCCAGCTCATCTTGCTCTGAACGTCAGGTCCAGAAGTGTACTGAAGAGGTGATATCTGAGGTCCAGTACTTATACCAAGTTGTGCCTTAGAAGTGGGGAGACTTCAAAGAGAGGCCTTCCTACCATCGTTCCAGACTCACTACAGGGGGGTATGCAGCCATTTGCGTGAGGACAGGCACAGCCTATTCAGGTGTGTCATCTCCTCCCCCCATCCTGCCCAGGATATCCCATCAGGCACACGTAAGCTCCTTTTGTGTGTGGCTGTCTAGAGGGAATGCACAAAGCCCAGCTGTCACCCACCTCAGATGTGTATTTAGAGACAGGCAGAAGGCACAGAATGGTTTAAGTGAGAAAATGCCAACTTTCTAAACATGGCATTTTCAGACATGCAAATTAAAGTCCACAGACACCAAACTCGAAAAGTCTATTTCTTCCCAATTGGAAATTACACTTATAAAGTGTAATAAGATAATACCAATGTTAACCTATGGGAGAGATAGGGCCTGCAGTACTGAACAACAAATGTAAACGTTATTCATTACCAGGACATGTAAAACTTAAAAGTACATGTACTAATTTTTAAATACACTGCACCTGCCCTTGGGGCTGTCCAAAACTACCTTAGGGGTGACATATGTATTAAAAAGGAAGGTTTGGGCCTGGCAAGAAGGTTAACTTGCCAGGTCAACATGACAGTTTAAACCTGCAGTAAATCACAGGGGCGTGCAGTTCCTAGGGTAGGGGAAGGGGAGGTCTTTTTCAAAGGTGCCCTAACACACCACAAAGGATGTCATGCTTCATCATTGGGCGTGCTTCTTTTCGGGCTGGCGCTGCAATGCCCGACGGGCACCTGCGAAGGGACTCTTTGGTGGAGATCTTTTGGTGATGAAGCCTTAGGGTGAGTGCGGGTATGTGGGCTAGGTAGTGCAGTGAATGTGAAGGATAAAATAGGTCTAGGGTTACCCTAACATATAGGGGTCGATTCCGATCCTGTATTTTTTTTCCCGTACGACTCGTATCCGTATTTTTTTCTGTCGAATCGTACAAGTCACGTCCGACACGTGAAGTACGATTCGTACAGGAAAAAGTACATACGGATCGGCCCGATCCGTACGAATCGTAGCGGGAAAAGTTGTACGAGTCGGACCCGGACACTTTTCCATACGAATCGTAAAAAGACAGTCCGAGCGTACAAGTACGATCCGGACCGGCTTTCCGATTTACGAATCGTACAGAAAACGTCCCGTACACGGGGAATGACTTGTACATATGCAATGTCGGTGTACGCACCGTACATACGCAATGTTGTACGCACCAATGTTGTATTACGCACTGTACATACGCAATGGCAGTGTACGCACCGTACATACGCAATGTCGTTGTACGCACCAATGTTGTAGTACGCACCGTACATAGCAATGGCAGTGTACGCACCGTACATAGCAATGGCGGTGTACGCACCGTACATATGCAATGGCGGTGTATGCACCGTACATAGCAATGGCCGTGTATGCACCGTAGATACACAACGCATGGGGGTGTGTGCCTGTACGACTCGTACCCCTGTACCGTACTGAACCACGGACACTGTAAAACAGCACAAGGAGGGTCTATTCGACTCACACAACACCACAAAACACGTCTAGAGTGCATTAAAAAGGGAAATGACTGACCTGGACACATCCAAACAGGCAAACAGAGGGGCAAACTCACAACCACCCCTTATAACACACCCACCAAAAATTCAAACTGAGGCCCACCCACAAATGGACCAATAAAAAGGGCCCACACACACAAACCATGAGCCTTTGCAACAGACTCACTGCAGCTAGAGAGCACACACCAACAACTGCACCCATCCTCCTTAACATATACACAGTCACACAACCTCCTTCACACATACCCCCTCTTCACATTCACACCCACGCCGTCACATTCACACCCACACATCCACAACCATCCACACCCTCACCCCACACGATGCCCACAGACAAGAATCTCAAGTTCACAAGGGAGGAGCTGGAGATCCTTGTCAATGAAGTCATCAGAGTCGAGCCACAGCTGTTTGGAACATTGGTCAGACAGACCAGCATAGCTGAAAAATCACGCCTGTGGCAGAGGATCGTCGATAGGGTGACTGCTGTTGCACCCATCAGAAGGACCAGGAATTAATGCCAAGCCAGGTGGTACGATCTGCGGAGGGCGGTCAAGCGCAAAATGAATGATGACTACGCCCAGAGCAACATCACTGGAGGTGGTGCGCCCCGCAGACCAGTACATTTCCATCCCTGGGAGGAGAAGGTGATGGCCCTGCTTCCGCCGGTGGGAGTACACGGAGTCGAAGAAGTTGCAGAGCCTGGTGAGTACACAAACAACTTACGTAACATGGGGGTAATGGCATCCACACCCCAACTACACAAAATGCACACAACTACCCCCAAGCCCCCACCGGCCAGAACCACAGTAAAAAATAACGCTAATGCCACTAACATGTGTATGCTCCATTGAGAAAGCAAGGCCATGCTATGTCCCATGCTACATGAAGCAGCAACCAAAGAATGGATGTCCGGTATGCTGGGAGGGTGGGTGGCACCAAACACGTTGTTGAACTCCAAATCAGACACAATTGCCCTCATCCCATATGGCCCAGGTACATACCCATGCACCATGCGCAATGCACAGGGATTGGGAAAGTACTGACAAGACAGCTCACACTCGGCCCGGGTGTAGACAGCACAAGGCCCTCCTGTGACCAGTACAAACACCAAGACAACCAGGTCAGATATCTGGGACAGGAACTCACACTCACTGTCATGGCAGTATGCTCCATGGGGGGGCAGCTACATCACCTGGGAGCCCCAGTGCCAAATCACACTACACCCACCAGCAGGCCCTGTCACACACACACCCCTTACACAAGCAGACACCTCCGGGACAGGCAATGGATTTACCCACTGTCACAATGGACATGTAACACAACAACACCAATACATAGGCAAAGAAGCATCCAAGCCAAAAATCTACATGTCAAAGACTCAGGAGAACATATCAATCTGTCCCCCGCAACATACCCATCCACAAGTGAACATTGAGGAGAATGCTAGGCACATACAACTACCTGGAGGAACAGTGCCAACTTGAATGTGTATGATACATGCATGTTGCATGAAACAGCATTAACATTGTCTGTCTCTCACACACAGGGCAACGTGATGAATCTACCCCCATCAATGGGGGTGAAGATTCACAGTCCCTGGCCCGGGAGGAACCTGATCCCACTGGCAGCGACGCCTTTCAACATTCCGTGGATGACCCCAACCGACCTGGACCCTCTGGTGTCCAAGCCCCTGCAGAACCTGGTTCAGGACCATCTGTGCCAACCACCACCCCCATTCCTGCCACATCCCAGGAGACACCGAGGAGCCCTGCCCGCAGTGAACAACTGAGCCCGTCTGACCAGGAGGGACAAGGAGCGCCGGGCACCCAGGAGGAGGCAGACAACACTGCCACTGCCATCCCTCAGGGGTCCCGTAGACCAGATGTGTCCACAACGGCAGGCCAGGCTCGTGTGGGCAGGGGTGGTGGGAGTGGAGGCAGGCGGAGGCGAGAACCTGACCAGCCAGCTGAAGGGACCGGTATGTCACACATACGCAACATCATGGAGGCATACCGGTGTGACACCAGGGAGTTCAGCCAGGTAGTGGTGACCCTCACAGAGATCAAGAACCAGCAGGCCGAGCAACACGCCAGTCAAGAAGAACACCAAGGACGGATGGAGGCAAGACTGGCTGAGCTCCTGGTGGTGCAAAGGGACATAAGCCATTCACTCCGTCGGATCGCCGACAACATGGGCAACCCTCCCTGTGCCACCAGGCGAAGACCACCACCAGCCACAGGGAGGGAAGGAGGCGGAGGATTCGTCCGACGGAGCGTCCCAAGCATCGTCAAGGCCTGCATCTGAGGGTC
Organism: Triturus cristatus; assembly: GCF_964204655.1. Taxonomy (NCBI): domain Eukaryota; kingdom Metazoa; phylum Chordata; class Amphibia; order Caudata; family Salamandridae; genus Triturus; species Triturus cristatus. The sequence goes on along the minus strand of NC_140590.1, from coordinate 952,876,702 downwards.
CCCCGAGGAAGGTGGGTCGTCCATGGAAAAGACCGTGAGAGGCAGCGGACCATCCACATCTCCCAGGTCACCTGGCCTGGCACCTGACCTTCATGTGCGACAGCATCACCTCATTGACTGACATCATCTGCCACATGGACCTGCTGGTCACAGTCTGACTAATGATGCCAAACACTGTGGTCTGGACTCTGATGACTTCAAATGGCAAGGATCCCATCTCCCCCTGTGAACTTTGGATTCTATGGTCCCTGCATTGCACCTTTTTCAGTGCACAAATCACGCCACAGAGCTATAATTAAATAATGAATACGTGAAATTTTATGTTGCAGTCATTTAGCATGAGTCCACAACATACGTGTGGGGATATGTCAAAGTATGCCTGAGTGTGGAACTAACTCCAGCCATCCATACACTTGGATCTGAGTGCGGTCGAGGACACACATGTGTCTCAATGTATCACCAAATACAGACATGGAGCCCAATACTAACCCGTGATGGCCTCAAGCTGCTGAGGGGGGGCTTGCAATACTGCTCAGACAGACCAATTTGGAAGAGTATCATGAAGGTGTAGAGGTCATGGGTCATGTTGATGTGCCCGGGGAGGGAGTCCCATGTCTGTTTGGCGAGGTGAGAGAACTATCTCCTGCATGCAGTGTTTATGTGGATGTGATGAATGGTGGCCAGGGCAAGGTGGGCTGCATGGAGTTGGGCCAACGGGGTGTTGGATGACAGACGTCCAAGGTTTGTTTTGGGTCTGGAGTTGTGGACTGCATCCTGAGTGTGGTTGAGGAGTCTGAAGGTGATCCTGCAGCAGACAGTGAGCCATTCTAGCTATCTCAGGTGGACGGTGATGTGACTGGGGATGGGGATGTTGAAGATGAGGTGTGCGGATGCACCCTGGATGTGGACAAGTTCTCCTGCAGTTTTGCTGTTGTTCTACGTAGAGGCCGGTGCTGTAGTTGAGCCGGCTGGTGTCGTGGACCTTGGGGACGGTCTGTCTTGCTTAGTAGTGGATCTATCTGTGGATCATTTGCAGCATGCGGAGGGTGTTGCAGTATGAGGTACAGATGGTGGTGAGTTGCATGGTAATTGTCAGCGATGGGTCCATGATGAACACCAGCTTGCGTGCATGGCCACTGGGTGCAGGGTGCGGTGCCCAGACCAGTGGGACACAAGGAGTTGACACAGCCGTAAGGGGACAATCCTCAGATGATGACCTCAGTCCTGTCCAAGTCCAGCCTCAGGTGGCTGATGTTCAGCCATTCGTCAACGGATCTCATGCCTTCTTGAAGTTTGGATCTGGCAATGGCTGGCTCTTTGGTGAGTTTGAGGAGCAGCTGGGTGTGAATGGCATACGAGATGATGATGAGGTCGTGTGCGCATGTGATGGTGGAGAGGGGGGTCATGGAGACATTGAAGATCGTCACGCTGAGAGAAGAGCCCTGGGGCATGTGCCACATGACCCCAGTGTACTACATGCTTCAGGGTGGAGGCAGACTCCCTGGGCCTTGCTGGTGAGCTACTTTCTGATTGAATCCTGGGCCCTCCTCTGGATACCAGTGTTGGAGATGTGTGAGCTGACAGTGTGGTAGCACAAGGTGTACAATGCCGTTGAGAGGTCAAGGGGGGTGGGCTCTAATACGATTACCAATGTATACCAGCTAAATGAGAGAGAACCAACAGAATATTTAATATGAAATATACTACTGTGCACAGTTGTTCATGATACTTACATTCTCACTGCAGGACTAATCCCTGACGAAGGGTACCTATACCCGAAATGCATTGGAGAAAAAAGTCCATAAAACAGAACTACAAAGATTATCAATTTAGAGATATTCACAATGTATGAATAAAATACATGAACTGAAATCCAATCTACAACGAGTCGCCTCAAATATTTTAAAAGATCGATCTGATCTAAGCTAACTCAAAGGAGACATTCAGGACGCGCTGGACGTGGGCTTCAAGGATGGGGAATGATGTGGTTGAGATGTTGTGTGGGAAGGGGCCTGATGGAGAGCCAGAGTGGATGGTGCACATGAGCCAGGTGGTGTACTTGCTGCTGCCGGGAGTCCAGAACCTGAGGGGGGTTTGTCCTGCGGATAATAGTGCTGTCTGCCTCTGTGTGCCAAGGCTGTTGTGTATGGCCATGAGCTAGCAGTGGTACAAAGTTGCAAGGGATGTGATCTGCCTTGCAAGGGTGGGGTGTCTTGGATGGAGATCTGCTGTCAGTTCACTCACAATGCTGATGAGCTCCTTGATGTCGTGTGTTTTGGTGTCTCAGCACTATCTGAAGGATCTCCACTTGTCCTTGCTGATGATATGGTGATGGCTGTGTGTGGTCTTTTCCAGACCTGTAAGGTAAATGATGGCTCTTTGTGTTGCAAGGTGTGCACAAGAGTCCGGCTATGTCTGTAGGAGTCCAGTAGGTCTGCCTTGTCCCAGGTGCCTTAACTATTGTTGTGCTTCACAGGAAAGTCAGTCAATGTGGCAAGATTGTTGGATCAGTTGCTGATCCAGTGCGTGAGGTTTCAGGGTGTTGCGTTGGTGTTGTTTTGAGTGTCCCACACAGCTTGTCTGTGGTGACTTACATCAAGCATCTTTGGGGGATCGTTAGCAGGGTGTGGGGCAGTGTGTTGCTTGTCGGAGACGTCGATTAAAATGTTGATGGACCAATGATGGATGGTGGTGTGGTTCTCCTCCAGCCAGAGGTTACTGGCCCCCAGCCACATGTAGCCTGTGGAGGTGAGGGCATGCGTGCAGATGTACGTGTTGATGGCTTAGCGCAATTGTGGATGTAGGCCTGGATATCTGTAGATGAGTGTTACTCTGAGGGTTGCCAGTGAGTTGCTGCAAACCCGGATTTGTGACTCTGAGGGTGTACTTGTGAATGAATTGCAATTCATCCTCCGGGATTGTTGGTGCCGTCCCTGCGGGTGTTATTGTATCCGTCTGAGATAGCAATGAAAAAGTCGTGTGCTGAGGATGCTTATGTCCAGGTTACTGTCATGAAGGTGATGTGTGGGCCTGTTGTGTTGAGGAGGTAACAGAGTCCAATGGCGTGCTGGTGGACGGAGCAGGTGTGGAGTAGGAGGCACATGACCTGGTTGTTCTGACAGGGTCTGGTAGGCTGGGCAGCGCTGTGTAGACAGTTTGAGTTGCACACTCAGCATGCGAAGGTGTCATGTGTGCGCTTAGGGGTTGCCTGATAGCAGGCGGATGAGTGTGTGGAGGACATTGCTTGGATGTTGGCTGCAGTATGAGCCTGTTGTGTGACGTGGGTCATGCAAAGACCAGAGGCTCAGGCACTGTGCACGTTGCAGGCGCAGACGGTCCTGCCTTTGGCACGGCATTGGTGCAACAGTGGCACAGACAAGCTGCTGGCTGCATTAAGAATGGGTGGAGGGGGGAAGGGAGGAGCATTTTGGAGGCGTGTGGGTTGCAGAATCAGGGCACTCGGCGGGGCGGTGCCGCAGGTGACGCAGCAGCAGGCGGAAGGGGTGAGAAACTAGGCAAAAAGTAGCACACAAAGACAAGGAGGTCAGAAAGGCACAGTGCAACAGGTGTATGTAAAGGAAGGAGTGTCAGGTAACTCATGGGTCACTACGAGAAAACGTATGACCAATCACCAAAAATGACGGTCACAGGGTCAGGAAACAAAATGCGGAGCTGCGCACAGGAGACACACCATCAGCATGTGTTCACGTCCCGTTGTGGGGAGCAACCTACACAAATACATACACAACCAGGGACTTCATGCACAATAGATATTATTAGCCATGAAGAACTGCATGCATGTTGCCGAAGTACACATACACATATGCTCAATATTTGACAAGTATGCCATAGATGACACATGCAAACTGGCAAGAGAGCTGCGGTGACAGAGATGAGGCACTTTGGATTGTGCTGAACACCTTTATTCCACATACACACACAAAGGGAAATGCATCCATGTGAACAGACTCACAGGTCAGTTGACAGAACATGTGGGACATGCGCTGGACCCCCCCTTCACGACACGGATGATGTCAATCCCAATGAACTGTAACACAAGTCAAGGGGATGAGCCAAACACATCCTGCTGCACACGGAGAGGCAGCAATTCCCCATAGAGCCTGTTGTTGTGATGTCCCACACTATGTCCACCCTTAGCGTCCGCAATGTTTCAGATGCAAGGTTTACACACATTGATGCCTTCATCAGACACCACACTCCACTACAGATGACAGTCAAGAAGGGTGACTATCATGTCATGGGAGTGATGCTACATGTTATATGCTCCATGGTGAGAAGACATGTATGCATGGTACCACAACATGCACAGAAGCAGGCCCACACATTCCCAACCCGTACCACCACCAAAAGGCTTTGCTGCTATCCTTACCCAAACTGACATTTCCACATGTCCGTGCATGGAACACTGATTCAGCGCACGTTGCAATCCTCATGAGGAATAGCAGGAGGACAAAGATGACACGAGCAGACAACAGGCGCAAAAACCTGGGAATGACAGACACACAAGAAGTCACCTAAAACAATTCTCGCCGCACACATGGACATTTACAAAACATGAACAATGTTGGACACATGTAAATTTCAAAGAAAGTCTCTCTGCAAAACTGTGTGGCATGACAACATCACTCGAGTGACACATCAGAACACACATCAAAGTCACTTTGCATTCAGTCAGCTGGACACACACATTGCAACACATGCCACTCAATGCTACAAGCTTGCACACTCATACCCAGTGACTCACCATTATGAGAAGAAGTTGCGTATGAGCTGACTCCAGATATCATCCTCCTCCTCTTCACTAGCCTCGTGAGCAAGCCCTTGATCCTCCACGGGTGGATGTTCCTGCTCATCCGGATCCAGGATGAGTGGCACTGTCTTCTCAACTGCCATGTTGTGCAGCATGCAGCACACGAGGAAGATTCGGCAGACCTTCTCCGGGGCATAAGGGAGGGACCCGCCTGTCTTGTCCAGGCACCGGAATTGGCTCTTCAGGTGGCCAAACGTCCTCTCAATCACTCGCCTGGTCTGCCCGTGTGCATTGTTGTACCTGTGATCTGCAGCTGTTCTTGGGTTGCGGAGAGGTGTCATTAGCCATGGCATGTTGGGATATCCAGAGTCCACTACGTGGAAACATCATGTAAAAAAGTGGGTCAGGAGATGCCGTAAGAGCCAAAGATACCGCAACACACAGGACAAACAGAGTATACCCACCAACAAGACATGCTTGTTCGTTGTGCAGCCGCAGCATCATTTGTGGCACCCTGCTACGCCTCATGATGTAGGCATCGTGTGCTGATCCTGGAAAACGTGCAGACATGGGAAATCAGCATGTTAGCAAAACACACCACAAGGGCATTTATCGAGTGGTAATGTTTTCTATTGCGATAGGCTTGTTCCTGTGCCTGTGGTGGTACCAAAGCCACATGTGTACCATCAATGGACCCAATGACATGGGGCATCCCTCCCAGGGCATAGAAATCACCCTTGACATCTGTCAACTCCTCAGGAGTAGGAAATGTGATGAATTCATCAAGGTGCTCCAACATGGCTGCTAAAACATCACGCAGGACACGGCTGAACATTGTCTGTGACATGCCACCAACATCAGCTATGGTGAATTGAAACGTACCTGTGGAAAAAAAATGTAGGGCTGCCACCACCTTCATTTTTGGGGTCAGCGCAGTAGGATACCTGTGTCGCGGTTGGAGGTGTGGTGCCAGCCTGTCGGTCATGTCCTCAATCAAGTGTTGAGTGAATCTGTAACGTCGGATGCAGGCACGTTCCCTCATGGCACCCAAGTCTGGCATTGGTCTTGGTACAGGCGGTGCCCTGCAAGACATTGTTTGTAAGAATGAAGATTGAGAGTCTGCCAATATCAATGTCAATGAACATAGCACATGCTACACTGCTAATACACATCAGGTAACTATGGAGTCGGGTGTGTGCAATACATACAGGACACATATGCCAGCTTGCTGGCACTCCTACAAAAAGCCAGATACACCTGTTGATTGTCAAGTCTACATGACATGCCCTGAAATGAGTTGGTGGCCAGTCTGAGTGAAGAGCCACAGATATCACCGAAGTGACACACAACCACATAGCTGCATTGGAAGGATGTCATCTCATCCACGCAGCTGACTGCAAGGCACATGCACAGGTCACAAGGAATGTCAAATGTACATATCAAACACATTGCGATGAAGGGGTACACGTGATAAGAGAAAGACACAGCCATTGAGACAACGCAGACATGTATGACTGGGAAAATATGATGTCCGATGCACACAGACCCTACCCTACAGCGGTGGAAATACACATGTGGCATGGTGTGCGTAGTTGTGTCCCATGCCCATCTCCACACAGACCCATGTTGGATGCACCAACAGCAGATGCAGTTGACGGAACACTGACATCAAGGTCATGGGAACACATTACACACACCTGACATAGTCACAAAGGGGCATGCAGATCGTGACATGTCAGTTGATAGAGTGTCCCTGTCCCTGGCATCAGGATACAGGTGCGGGTGGTGATGACTGTGCCATCCCACTGCTGCTGTGCATGACATAGTTGGACTACAGACACAAGTGTCAAGGTGATGTGTGCCACATAGTGCCCCATCACACATGACATGTGTCCACAGGTCATCACACATCAATTGTGCAACTAGATGAAATGACCTGTGCAATATCACTGCCTGCCACACCTAGGGCCTGCACATAACAGTATGCAATGACAAGTACTTGATGGACATCCTTGTGCGACTCGTAGCCCTCCATTCCTGGCATGTGTGCGCCTGTATTACCATTGTAAGCGTGTGAAATGCGTACCCGTACGTGTGAACCAGTGCGTACCCGTAGGTGTTCAAACGCACTGTACTACTAGTATGTACCCGTACGTGTGAACCAGTGCGTACCCGTAGGTGTCAAACGCACTGTACTACTAGTGCGTACCCGTACGTGTGAACCAGTGCGTACCCGTAGGTGTCAAACGCACTGCACTACTAGTGCGTACCCGTACGTGTGAACCAGTGCATACCCGTAGGTGTCAAACGCACTGTACTACTAGTGCGTACCCGTACGTGTAAACCAGTGCATACCCGTACGTGTGAAACGCACCGTACACCCGTTATCATCGCGTGTGTACGCTTCATTTCACCATTGTACTTGTGCCGTAGGGGTACGCGTGAAACGCACCGTACACCCGCTATCATCGCGTGTGTACGCTTCGTTTCACCATTGTACTTGTGGCGTAGGGGTACGTGTGAAACGCAGCGTGCCCACACATTCATTGCGTGTGTACGGTCCATATCACAGTTCTACTGTGCCGTAGGGGTACGTGTGGTATGCACCGTACCCGCGCATTCATTGCGTGTGTACGGTCCGTATCACAGTTCTACTGTGCCATAGGGGTACGTGTGGTACGCACCGTACCCACGCATTCATTGCGTGTGTACGGTCCGTATCACTGTTCTAATGGTGCCGTAGGGGTACGTGTGCCACGCACCGTACCCATGCATTCATTGCGTGTGTACGGTCCGTATCACAGTTCTACTGTGCCGTAGGGGTACGTGTGGTACGCACCATACCCACGCATTCATTGCGTGTGTACGGTCTGTATCACTGTTCTAATGGTGCCATAGGGGTACGTGTGACACGCACCGTACACTTCCGTTGTTGCGGTACGCAGGGGTTGCTGGCCACGCCCCCCCATGTGACCAGACCCTGGTGGTAATGTACGGCCTCCATATTATAGGTTTGGCTTTGGTATGGGGTTTGTTTCCTGCCCCTCACCCCCTCCCTGGCCCTTGGGTGTTGTTTTCACCTTCTGCGGCGTGTGCGTCGGGTGCAGTGCACCAGGTCATAGGCCAAGAGGACCGGGATGACACGTACGACGGGGTTCATGGCGTGTACGTCGCGTACCGGGGCTCCGTACACTTGCTGGGCCGGAAACCGCTGCCTGAATACGTCTGGACGTCGCGTACAAGCTGTTCCGGATCAGAATCGTAGTTTTTTTTTACCCGTACGGGCTTTTTTACGAAACGTACGGAAATAGGCTTTCTGTACGAATCGTACTTCCTAGGTTGTACGAAAAGTTTACCGGCTACGAGTCATACGGGGTAAACACTCCGTACAACGATTCGTAGAGCCTTTTTACCGACCCCATAGTATTTATTATCAAGGGACACTAGCCTAACTAAAAAACTGGCCCCTAACTGCATGTAATGATCCTGTAGGGCTGGTGTGGTGCATGAGGTCGACATGTTTCGGTCTAGTAGCCCCTAACGGGTCAAGTGGCACTTCCTCAGGAACAAGGTAAATAGATAGGTACTCTGGCACTATAGCACTACTGGTTTGGAATTTTGCCAAATGGTAACCAGCTGCAAATAATAGCCCCGAGTTAAAGGATCCCGAGGTAAAAGACCCCAATTGTATAGGGTTAAAAGCTGACAGGAGTGGCAGAGCACTGCTCTGATGGTAGGTCTACAGAGCAACTTGCTTGGATCCTACCCTCACTCCGGGTCAAGTTTATGTTTAAAACGTTTTTATTGAGACAAAACAAACCATGGGGGAGGGGGACAGGAGGCAGGATACGTGGAATACAGTCAAAGAAGAAGGGATGCATCTCCAGAGGGTTGGCAATAGGTGAAGCGTTGGCTCAGAGGGAAGAACACAGTAAATGAACGCTAGAATTACAAGCTGTGGAATCCCACGCGCGTATCCGACACCCAAAAGCAGAGCAGTAAAACCCCCCCCAATCAACCCCTCAACAGAACACAGTCCCCCCCCTCCCATCCCCCATCCTCCCAGTACAAAAACAACAACACTCCCCCCTCCCCCCGTCCTATGGTCCCGCAGCAAAGTAGCCCTAACCAGGAAGCCCCGCACAGCCCCCCCCCCCCCCGCCGGGGGTCCCCATCTCACATGTAAGCTAGTCCGCCGGGGTCACCGGCGGCCGCAGCCTGAGAAGCCTAAGATACCTCGGGCAGGTGAGCTCCCGGAATTCAGTGGACAGCAGCGCTAGAAAGGGTTGCCATAGCTCCTCAAATTGGTCTATCTCCCCCGCAACCGTAAGCGACAGCTTCTCCATCCCCAGCACATGCCAGAGTCTGTGCAACCAACCGGTGATGGAGGGGGCGGTGGATGTGCGCCAGTGGATCAGAATGTTCTGAACCGCAGACCCCAGCGCTATCGCAATCTGCCTACCCCTGCGGGACTTCAGTGGGTACATTAGGTCATTGGGGAGGCCCAGCAGGACATACGCCGGGAGGCGCGGCAGCTCTATGCCAAAGTGCTCATCCACCTCGTCCAGAACTTCCTTCCAGTAGGCGGTCAGCACTGGGCAATCCCATAGGATGTGTGTAAGGGTACCTTCCTGCCCGCAGCTCCGCCAGCACCCCTTGTCAGTGTGTCTATGCATTTCATACAGTCTCTCCGGGGTGTAGTACCAGTATGTGGACACTTTAGTGAAGGTTTCCGTAAGGCCCGTGTGGTATGCAGAGTGCCGCGCCCGATACGCAATTTTGTCCCATTCCTTGTGGCTGAGTGTCCTACCCAATTCCCTGTGCCAACGCTCCCTCCCCGGATTGTAGTAGTGAAACGGCGGGGGTTGTAGGTGTTTGTACAGATCAGTGATCAGTTTAGCGTCGGAGGTCCGAGTAGCCAACCACCGCTCATACGGTGTAATTGGACGGGCAGCGGCGGCACGCACCTGAGGCTGGAGGGCCCAATGCCGAACTTGCATGTAGCGCAATCTGTCCAGCTCCGTCAGGCCGAACTCCTGGCGGAGTTGCTGAAAAGGAACCACTCCTTCCGGGCCATAGATCTGGAAGAGTGCCCTGCAGCCCGCCTGCACCCAGTGGGAGAAAACCCCCGGCTCCATCCCAGGGGAGAAGTCCGGGTTGCCCGCAATGGGCGTGAGCGGCGAAGGGAAGGTGGTAAGGCCCCGGGCCTCACAGACCGCGTCCCACACACGCAGGGGGACCCGCGTAACAAAGGAAGCGTAAAGATTAGCGGGGCGGTGCGCGCGGCGCAGGAATGGAACCTCTTGTAAGGTGCGGCCCGCCACTGCCTGGTCTTGGAAGAGCCAATGTTTGTCGGACTCCCACCTGCTCCACTCCACCAGATAGCGGAGCTGTGCCGCCTGAAAGTACTTACGGAGGTCCGGAATGCCGAGACCCCCCGCTTCCGGAGCAAGCGTGGAGAGGACCCTCTTCATGCGTGGCCTGCGGCCCTGCCAGACAAAGCGGGAGATGTCAGCCTGCATTTGTCGTATCCAGCCCACCGGGGGTTGGAGTGGAAGGGCCCGGAAAAGATATAGTATCTGGGGCAGCACCGTCATTTTGACCGCCGCGATTCGCCCCAGCCAGGACAGCAGGCCCTTGTTCCAGCGGCCAAGCTCGTCCTTGATCTTCCTGCTGAGGGAGGCATAATTGGCCGTAACCATCTCCGACAGTGTAGGCGCCAGCAGAATCCCCAGATACGGCACCGTGGACGAGGACCACTGCATGGGGAAGAGCCGTTGAAGATCCCTCCTGGTTTCCGCAGCCAGGGACACGTCCAGTGCCATCGACTTGCTCATATTCATTTTGAAGCCGGCCACCCCCGCGAAGGCGTCCAACTCTCGGAGGCAAGTAGGCAGCGACCTCCTAGGGTCGTCCAAAGTCAGCAGGACATCGTCCGCATAGAGACTGACGGTGTGGACGTACTGGCCCATCCGGACCCCGACAGCATCCGGATTGTCACGAATCCTCTGAGCAAACGGCTCCATGTAGAGGGCAAACAGGAGCGGCGAGAGAGGGCAGCCCTGCCGCGTGCCGCGCTCGATGGCAAAGCTACCAGAGCTACACCCGTTTACCCGCACCGACGCTGAAGGATGCTTATAGCAATTAAATACCATGGTGCGGAACTTATCGCCGATTCCCAGTTTCTTAAGGACCCGCTCAAGATACGGCCAGTGAACTCTGTCGAAGGCCTTCTCTGCATCAACGGACAACAACATCCGCTCCCCCGAGATCCTTGAGGCCTTCTCCAGAACATGTGTCACCCTCTTGGTGTTGTCAACCGTCTGTCTACCGGGCACAAAACCAGCCTGGTCCGCCTCCACCAGGTCGGGGAGGTGTGGACCCAGCCTGGCTGCGAGAATCCCCGTGTACAACTTGAGGTCGACATTTAGGAGAGAGATGGGCCGGTATGAGCCGCAAAGGGCCCGGTCCTTCCCAGGCTTCGGGATTACCGCGACCGTCGCCCTCAGGAGATCCGGAGGGATGGCTCCCGGTGCGGAGAAAGAGTTAAACAGCCGCGTAAGGACAGGGGCCACGGCCGTGCAAAAAGTCTTGTAGAATAGCGACGTGAACCCGTCCGGGCCCGGGGCCTTGCCATGTTTCAGCCGCGCAATAGCTGAAATCACTTCCTCCACATGGATGTCCCGCTCCAGGTGGTCAGCCTGAGCCGGGTCCAGTACCGGGAGGGTCACCGACTCCAAATAGCTATCGGTCTCCCGTGGCGGGGAGGGCTCCTCAGCATACAGCGCCTCGTAGAAGCCGCGGAAAGACTCCGCTACTTCCGCGTCCCCGGAGACAACCCCCCCGTCCGCGCCCACCAATTCTTTCACGACGCTGCGCTGTTGCGCGACCCGGAGCCGGTGTGCTAGGAGCTTGCCACATCTGTCCCCCCCAGTGTAGTAGGCATGTTTCAAACGTAAGGCGGCGTACTCCGCCCTATCAAGATCCAGAGCCGAGAGGAGCTTCCTCGCTGCCTTCAACTGCCTCCAGACCCTCGGCGCTCCCGTACGGCGGTGGACCTGCTCAAGCTCCCGAACTTGAGCCGTCAACTCATCCCTCTTCAGTTGTCGCTCCTTATTCTCGGCTGCAGAGATAGAGATGAATTCCCCCCGTAGGACGGCCTTCAATGCCGCCCACTGTGTCGCCTGCGAGGTGTCAGTGTTGCTATTGTGAGTGAGATAGTCCTGTATGACCTCCCCGATGCGTTGCACCACCGATTTTTTGTGTAGAAGTGTGTCCCGGAGGCGCCACACCCCCCGAGAGGGGGAGGCCGCCGGCCACTGGAAAACGCCGATAACTGGAGAGTGGTCAGACAGGGTCAGGACCCCGATGTCCGCCGCCGTGGCAGCGGCACGCATCGGTCCACTCACCAGGAGGTAGTCCAGCCGTGAGTAAGTGCGGTGTGCGTGCGAGAAGAAAGAGTAGTCCCTATCCGTGGGGTGCAGGGAGCGCCAGAGATCATGCAAGTCCATGTCCGCAATTCGGGCCTTCCCAGCCTGGGACAGTTCCCCCGTCTGCGGGAAGCGCTGCGCCGATCTGTCCATCCCAGAGTCAAAGACAATGTTGAGGTCTCCGCCCAAGATAACGTGTCGGTCCGGGGAAGCAGTGACATCCACCAGCGCGGAGTCTAGGAAGCGCTCCTGGTGCTCGTTTGGGCTATAAACGGAGCCAACCGTAAATGCTATGCCTCCCAGGCTCATGCGATACGCAAGGAGCCTCCCCTTCTGTTCAGCACACTTATGCAACACCTCCCCCCGAAAGGAGCTCGCTAGGAGAATGGCTACCCCTGCCGTCTTGTTCGCTGCCGAGGAAAAGAACTGGGTGGGGAACTTAGCAGAGCGCATCCTGTGGCAGTCTCGGGGCAATAAGTGTGTCTCCTGCAAAAGGCAAATGTCCGCCTGCGTCCCCTCCAGCAACGACAGGATCGCCCTGCGCTTCACCGGGTTATTCAGACCCTGAACATTAAGGGTCACTACCTTTAGGCCCGGCATTCCTCGCAGGGATCGGGAGCGCCATGCAATGGGTAGGGAATCAGCGGGTGGGGCGCGCGGGGCCGCAGCGCGGGACAAGCCAAGACAAAGCGGGCAAAGACAACATCGGACGGGACCTTCCCAACCCCAAAACAACCCCCTCCCCCACCCAAAACACAACCTTGGCAACTAGCCATCCCCAAACTCAAACACCCCATAGTCTCAGTCAAGCCCCAAAACGGGCAAGTCCGTAGAAAATAGCAAAGTGGACGTCCAGCCACTCACCTCCGCCCGCTCCCCCCCAACCCCCCCGCCCCGTGCCAAGCATGTTAAGAAGCTAAAGACATCTCCCCCCGGAGTGTATGTTAGGCCGTCAAGGCCACGCTAGAGGAGCCGATCGAGTCCCCGGCCGCCGCCCTCAGGGCGTCTGCCATGTCCGCCCTAATGGTAGGGGAGTCCGGGCGCCCTGCACTGGTCGCTGAGCGCCGCCTCGATGACCTCCGCCGATTCCGTCCCTCCGAGGACCTCCACGACGGCGTAGCTCCCTCTTCCTCCGCTGCCGTGAGCCCCAGGACACCACAAATGTCTTGCAAGGAGCGTAGCTGATGCAATACCCCGTTCCACCGAAAAATCAAGCGGAAGGGGTGACCCCAAGAGTACGGCGTCTCATGCTCGCGCAAAAAGTCAGTGGCAATCCTAAAGGACCTGCGTTTCTGTAGAGTGATGGCAGAGAGGTCCTGGTACAGCGCCACCGGCCGATCCCGAAAGGTCAGGGGCTGTTTCCTGCGGGCTTCAGCCATGATACGCTCCTTTAGTGGAAAGTCGGGCAGGAAGGCCAGAATGTCCGGTGGGGGTGCCGATGGCTGGCGCTGGCGGCCAACCCTATGCGCCCTGTCGATGCTGATGGGAAAGTCCGCGGCCTCCCCCAGGATTTCTCGGAACAGGGCCCGCAGATAGCCCCCCAGATCGGACCCCTCATCCGCAGTCGGCACGCCACGCACTCGGATGTTGTTCCTCCGAGATCTGTTCTCGAGGTCCTCAGAGTGGGCCTGGAGCTCCACACACTGTTCCCGGAGGCGAAGAACGTCCTGCTGGAGGTGGACTATCTCCTCCGCTCGCTGTTGGCCCTCCGTCTCCACCGCCTCCACACGCTCACCTAGGCCCTCCACCTCTCTGCGCACTTCTCGGACCTCGCTGGCCACCTCCCGCTTCAGTGTCTGGAAGTCCTCCCTGAGGGAGCTAAACAGTTCCTCCATGAAGGCCCTCGTGACGGGTGGCTCCCCTCCAGTCACATCCGCCGGAGCCCGGGAGGGCCCCGGCGAGGGCTGTGTCCTGTCCCGCAAGTGCTGGGCCCTGCCAAGCATGTCCGGCAGAGTACGGTCCCCTTTCTTCGGGCCTCCTTTCCCAGCCATCGTCAGCTCCGCAGTCGGGCCCCGATCCAGGCGCCCCAGAGATGCTCAGCCGCCGGCAAGCACTCGGGCCGGGGGATCCCCCACAAGTGAGGTCGCTGCGTCACAGGTGACAAAATGGCGGCCGAGCCCGGTCACCGTCAGCCGCAAGAGCTAGCGTGAGACAACCAAGGGGGCCGCAGCGAGGGGGTCCCAACAGCTCATCCCTCCGGTAGTCAAGACAGCAATATCGGGAGGTCGTGTGCAGCCAGCATCCAGGGCTCAGCGGAGGTCGCCACCACTGCTCCTTCGGGGACAAAATGGCGGCCGGGCGGAGCAAGCCACACCGACTAGGCCCGGCGACACCCCCGGGGCCTCCGAGGTGCCCCGCCGTGAAATAAGTTCCACCACCGGCCCCCGTTAGTCACGCACAGGGGGCCAGATGATCCGGCCCCAACAAGGAGTCCGCCGTACCTCGGCTAGGGGTCAGGGCCTCCGCAGTGCCAGGTGTCGCCGTCACCAGTCCGAGTGCCGGGGCACCCGTCCCAAGCCCTCCACACCGTCGGGCCCCTTCCCGCCAGGCTCCTTCAGTCACCGTCGAGCGGCGGGCCAGATCCCCTCCAGACCGCAGCTTTCAGCACCAGGCCCAACCGAGGCGCCCGGACAGCTCTCCAATACGCTCCGCCCCTCGGGCTCACCGCCGTCGTCCCCTGATCTCAGACGAACTTTTGGGGGGGTTCCCCCGGGGCGATCCGGACCAAAACAGCACCAATGTGTGCCCCTGATGTTCCGCCACGCTCCTCTCCCGCGCCGAGCCTCAGCGGGGGGAGAAAAGCATAACAAAAAGGCTTTAGCTTGGCCGGGCCGGAGGAGCTACGGGAGGAAGCGTCCGCTCACCCCGCCATCTTGGCCACGCCCTCCGGGTCAAGTTTAAACCTGCACCCATAAGCTCTGCAATGGCAGCCCTGAGACATGTTTAAAGGGCTACTTAAGTGAGTAGCACAATCAGTGCTGCAGGCCCACTAGTAGCATTTAATGTACAGGCCCTGGGCACATGTAGTGCACATTACTAGACGTAGAGGGCAATTAAAATCTCCCAGTTGTGGATAAGCCAATGTTAGCATGTTTTGAAGTAGAGAGCACATGCACTTTAGTACTGGTTAGCAGTGGTAAAGTGTCCAGAGTTTTAAAGCCAACAAAAACGAATTCAGCAAAAAGGGGGGAGGAAGACAAAACGTTTGGGGGTGACCCTGCAGAAAGGGCCTGGTTCAATAAGTAAACTTAGTGTTCTTTATGCAAGGTACAGCAGCCAAGCTAATATTAAAAGCCTCAAATCACAAGAGTA
Source organism: Triturus cristatus (assembly GCF_964204655.1). NCBI lineage: Eukaryota > Metazoa > Chordata > Amphibia > Caudata > Salamandridae > Triturus > Triturus cristatus. Next base: position 952,861,189 of record NC_140590.1, on the reverse strand, counting down.
CTAGGAACTGAACTACAAATCACAGAGATGAAAAGACCAATAAGAGTCAAGAAAACGTGGTAAAACCCGTGCAATTGCCCCTATTTCTTTGTAATGAATTACCACTATAGCCAATAATACTGACAATCCAAAATCATCTAATTCTTGTTTTGCTAAACACCTGTCAAGTTAAAAATATCTACTACCGTGAAAACCCCACTTCTAACATTCCTATAAATTTAAACCTTTAATGAAGTCATAAATCGACAGTTACATATCAATATTCAACTGATACACTGTATAATCAGAAGATCACTGCATTTAGGGAAGGTATCAATCAACCGAAAACGTGAAGGCCAAAAGAATTATGCTTTGTTTGCCGGCTTGATGACAATTGTTAGGTCTTGTTTGTGATCTTACAGGGCTTGCTTTTCTTCTAGTGATAAACTCAACAAATCTGATGAGTTGGTCCTGCACAATTTGGAGCACCCAGAATTAAGTCTCCGGACCGGAACGTTTACCCGGTCCCAGCAAAGTAAGAATGATCCAGCTCGACAAATATGAAAACAGGAAACCTTGGGCACTTTTTTACAGCCCCCTCGTAAGGCAGACTCGAGCACAACATAGACATAGCTGCCCTCTAAACAACTTAACACGTATTCCAGAATGATATTATAAATACACGTGTTTCCTTCCCGATATGTCATTAACAGTGATAAGCCAACAGCGTTATTGCTCACCTTTCTCACAACCATTCCTCCAGGAAATCCTAATTAAGCCATTGATAAACCATAATATGGACCCCGTTTCCTTGTCTATTTTTGTATATGTGTCTTTTTACACCAAGCTAATCGCTTCTCACCCCCCACAGAACGTATCTTCTTCTCCCTTCTAAAGGATAGGTAGCTACGTTTTACAGCACCATCTGCCTCGAGTCCTTCAACTCATTTTTAGTCCCCCTTCACTTTTAGCATCCTGGATCCCTAGTACTGACGAAGACCAGCAAACTCAGTCCTCAGGGTCGACTGACGCTTAACAAAAACACACAAAACAAAGAAAGACACTTTGAATGAATATTCCTTGGCAATACCACCTCACTGAGTTTACATTAATTTCCCTCTCCTGGCAATATCATAAGAGACAGTTAAAGTGTAGCCCTCAACCACTCGCTGAACATTCCATAAGGTGGCTTTCATTTTCTGCAGGGTAATCAATCCCTCCATCTTTAAAAACAACTGTGATCAGAGCTATTGTTCAGTTACCTTCCCTTTACAAACTGTATGCACTACCATCTTTCTTTCCTCGTGAACGCACTCCATGCAAAGAATTTTATTTGTGCCGTACCAAAATATAGCCAAAACTATTAGTCAAAAAACGGTGTGTGTCAATTTGATTCTTTCTCTATATAAAGCTACAATAAAGTTAAAACTAAAATACCATACTGCTAGGGCCATGACAAATCTATGCTCCCCCTCAAGTCACATCACCTTATTTGTTCTGGCCGGAGCAGTCTCTATTGTACTGATTTACAATAAAAAAAGATCGTAGCATCACATTAGGCATGTGCATGGCGTTGGAGAAGGTGGAAGGGGCCTATGTGGTAGGTATGGCGCAAACTGCAACCACCAAATCACCAACATTCCTGTTTTAGTCTCCGACTTCTTGTGATCTACAACTAATATATGTCTCTACCAGATACATCATTACCAAACGTAAGTCAGCTTTTCATCTGATAAAGACTATTAGTTGTAGATTGCTTACCTTAGAATAGATACCCCAGCAATACCAACCCGGGGGGGGGGCTGCGAACCAAGATTATAACAGAAGTCCTGGAGGACCAAACAGGCGAAGTATCCGTCCCTCCTGACATGGATGTCTAATCTGTAGTGTCTGGTAAACGTGTGCAGAGATGCCCACGTTGCTGCCTGACAGATATCAAGGACCAGGACTCCGCATGCTAACGCAATTGTTGCTCTAGTGGAGTGAGCACACAACCCCACAAGGGGTTCCTTCTTCAACAATGCATAGCATATTTTAATGCAGAGGACAACCCATTGAGAGATGGTCCATTTTTGCACAGCCCAACCTTTTTTAGCGCCCACAGAGCCAACAAAGAGATGATCATCTACCCGGAAGTCTATGGTACGATCAAGATAAAAAGACAACGCACGTTTGGCGTCCAGACGGTGGAGTCCCTCCTCTTTCTTGGAGGGATGTGGGGGTGAGTAAAAGGTGGGCAGAGTGATGGATTGTTCCACATGAAAGGGCATGACTACTTTAGGGAGGAACAAACTGTGTTGAATCACCCCCAATTTCAGATGGACAGACAGATAATGAGGCTTGGAAGACAGAGCCTGGAGGAGAGGTGAAGGAAAGCAGTTTTTACAGTGAGAAGTCTGAGGTCGAAAGCTGTCAACTGCCGCCTCTCAATCTCCACACAAGGATTTGGAGGCTGGACAGGTTCGAGTGAAGAACAGACCCTTGCTGCTGCGACAGAAGATCCACCCGAAGGGGCAGTCTGATCGATGGCCATGCTCAGAAGATCGGAATACCAGACTCTTTGTGCCCAATCCGGAGCCACAAGAGTGACTTGAGCCCAGTTGTGATTGATCTTCTTGAGCTCTCTGGGCAGTAGTGGTATAGGTGGAAAGGAATAGAGGTGGCAGAAGCTTCACTCATGATGAAAAGCGAGCGCTGCCTTGAAAGCTCCAACGTGCAATACTGCTGACATTGTGCATTCTCTTCGGTGGTGAACAGATCTTGATCGACCAGGCACGGATGGCTGAGTTTGTACGCTCTGGCGTTCAGAGAACCCGCCAGATGTTGAACCACCAGGGTTATGCCCTGATGTTCCACCCAGAGGCCGAGAGGCTCCTGACACAGGGTCCACGACCCCATCCCGCCCTGTTTGTTACAGTCCCACATAGTGTGGTGTTGCCTGTGAACACCTACACCACCTTCCCTTTGAGAGAGGGAAGGAATGTCTTCAGTGCCAGTCTGATCTCCTGGAGCTCCAGAGGGTTGATATGGAGACCGGACTCCGCTGGAAATCAGACACCTTTGATCGCCGCCTCTCCCAGGTGGCAGCCCTAACCCAGGAGCGACGCATCTGTCACCACCGTAAGATCTGGTTGGGGGAAAGGAGAGGGATCTGCCTGACCCAATCTTGATTCGTTAGCCACCACAGCAGCTGTTGTGCAGTTCTCTTCAACATCTGGATGTAGTCTGAAAGATTCCCCATATGCTGCGCCCACTGGGACATCAGGTCCCACTGCAGACCCCACATATGCCACCTGGCGTGACCTACAAGCAGGATGGTGGAGGCCATGAAGCCCTGCCGCCTCAGAGTCATTCTCACCTAATTCCGGGACAGAGGCTGAAACATCAGTATCATAGCCTGAATATCCCGGACTCGCTGCTCGGGAGGATAGGCCCGAAACTGCCCTGTGTCTAGAACCGCCCTGATGAAAGGGAGCGTCTGAGAGTGCGTCAGGTGTGACTTCGGCACGTTGATAGTGAACCCCAGCGAGTGCAGGAGGTTCGCAGTGGTCTTGAGGTGGGAGACGACAGCCTGGAACGAGTTCGCCTTCAACAGTCAGTCATTGAGATAGGGGAAGACTGGTACCCCTGATCTGCACAGATGAGCTGCGACCACCACGCTCACCTTTGTGAACACCCGAGGGGCACTGGTATGGCCAAAGGCGAGCACGGTAAATTGAAAGTGCTCGTGGTCCACCGTGAACAGTAAGTAACGTTTGTGGGCAGGCAGGATGGGGATATGGAAATCAGCTTGCTGCCTGTCCAATGCTACCATCCAGTCTCCTGGATAGAGGGCAGAAAGGACCTGGGCCAAAGTGAGCATCTTGAACTTCTCCTTTCAGAGGAAGAAGTTGAGGGTCCGGAAGGTGTAAGATAGGGCGCAGGCAGCAGAAAGTAGGGGGAATAACAACCATGTCCTACTTCTGGCACAGGGACCCTCTCTATGGTCCCCTTGCCCAAGAGAGCAGCAACTTCCTCGCGGAGCAGTGCCAAATGATCCTCCGACATTCGGTCATAGGAGGGTGGCATAGCGGGAGGATTAGTCTCGAAGGGGAGGGAGTAGTCCCTTCAGACGATCTGCAGAACCCACCTGTCCGACGTGATGGATTGTCAGCGGAGGAGGTGATGGTGAATCCTGCCTCTGATGGGAAGTTGATGGGCCAGAAACGTCAGACTTGAAAGGTTTGGAGGCAGTGGCAGGGGGTGAAAGGGTGGACTGACCAGTTGAATGCTGTGTTCCACGTCCATGGCCACACTGAGGCTGGACAGCTTGCATGACTCTGTGGCTGGGCTAAACAGGACGTGGCTGGGCACCCTTTCCGTACCTACAAAAGTGATGAAAGGCAGACTGAGGTGTTCAGGAGGAAGCCCTGAGGCCCAAGGATTTGGCCATAGCTCAAGAATCCTTGAAGCACTCAAGCGCCTTGTTGCCAAAAAGGAGACTGCCATCAAAGGGTATGTCCATCAAAGTAGATTGGACATCCCCAAAGAAGCCAGAAGTCCTCCACCAGGTGTAGTGTCTGAGTCCTACCAACGAAGCAACCGTTCTGCCCAGTGAGTTGATGGTGTCCAGTCCACAACGTATGGTGAAATTAGCTGCCTCTCTCCCATCCACAACTACCTGGGAGAGAACGGCCCGGGCTTCCTCCAGGCACTGAGGCAGCACCTGCGCAACCGTATCCCAGATGGTATGGGAGTATAGGCCCAAGAGGCATGCAGTATTTTCTGACCCCAATGCCAAGCTGGAGGAAGGAAACATTCTCTTCCCAAGGTGGTCCAGCTTCTTGGATTCCCTATCTGTGGGTGCAGAAGGGAATGCACCCTTTGAAGATGAGGCTTGGACTACCAAGCCCTCAGGGGAGGGATCTTGTGTGAGAAAAACTGGCAATGGCGGCGGGCGATTGTCCTATCCACAGGAGCTTCTGTGCTGAGCTTGGACCAAGTGCCCAGGAGGACATCGGTGAGGGCTTTATTGAAGGGCAAAAAGGGGTTCTGAAGAGGTAGCTGCTGGCTGAAGCACCTCTGTCAGGAGGTTAGTCCTGACTGCCACCGAAGGGAGCTCGAGGTCAAGTACCTCGGCCGCCCTTCTTACCACCACGGCCTAAGAAGCTCCCTCCTCTGTAGCCACGCTAGGGGGAGAAAGCAAGCCAGTGTCAGGGGAGGTGCCCAAACCACTGGCCTCACCCAGGTCCATCCACCAGACCATAGATTCTTCAAGCTGGTCAAATAAAGGGTCCAGCTGCCCCTCCCAGTCCTCTTTCCCACCTTCTGGCACAAAATCCACAACACGGATAAATGCAGGGACAAAAGTCCCTTCCAGTGTCGGAATCAATGTTGAGCGGTGTCAGTCCGGCTCAGTGTCCACGCCGAGGACAAGGATGGGGTCGACGCCGACCGGGGGCACAGTCGACTTCAGGAGCATTATCGCCGGGGCTGACGTCGGGGAAGGTCGATTATGATCGACTGGCGTTGGTCCGGATTCGAGAACGGATCCACAGGTGCCTTCCAGAGTCAGGGCCGAAGCCGCTGGCGCCGAAGACCTAGGGCCCTCAACCGATTCCGCTGGGCCTTAAGGCACACCAGTGGAGCCGGGTTTCCCAAAAATGAGGGAGAGGGCCTCATAAAATCCTGAATTTGGGCAGGAGACACCACAGCTCCCGGAACCGTGGTGAGGTGCGGAGTCATCTCAGAAGGAGGCTTCGGGGATGGAGCTTTCAAACAATGTCCCTCAGAGTCCCCCGTGCCTGTGCTTCTTCGACTGCTTCTTGTGCTTAGCTGACCTCCCCAACGACTTGGAATGCGACGAGGAGTGTGGGCTCCACAGTCGTTCTCGGGACCTTCCTCTAGAACGAGAACAGGAGCGACGCGGAGCCGAGCGCCGGGCCTCCAACAACTTTCGGGACTGCTCCTGCAAAGCCTTCGGATTCAGGGCCCGGCAATCTGAGTACGACTTCAGGTTGTGGTCGCGCTCCAGGCACCAAAGGTACAAGAGGTACAGATCCGGCACGGACATCATCCGGCGGCAGGAGCCGCAGGGCTTGAAGCCAGTCCTATACTGGGACATCCTTGATGCACCAGGAGTCCAAGACTCGAAAAAGATTTTGACAAAAATGGCCAAGGGGAAGATCTCTCCAGATCGGTGCTTAGGGTGGCTCAGAAAAATAAAGAACTGACGTCAGCGCACATGGGCAGCATCTATTTAGGCCCTGCAACGTCATCCCAGCGCCCACGACGCTGACGACTGACGAAGAGTCGACCGACGTCACCTACTAATGCACAGGGCCAGTGCTGTTGAAAAATCTTTGGATCCAGACTAATGCCTGGAGGTAATTCTAAGGTAATAGTCTCTATCAGATAACCCAGATACATGACTGGCCTGGTGCACCCAAGAGACTCCAGCATTGCCACAACCAGACTTAACAGGAGCAAAAGCAGTTGGAGGTTAGCCCAGAGGGCAGCAAGATTCTGTTATTACAAAATGACAGTAGCAGTAATTTGGCCTTTCGGGTTACTAAAATCTCAGGACATCAGCACCAATATTAACTGGATCAAACAGTGAAATAGGAAGTAACTTTTATGATACCACATGCCTATTTGTGTTAAAACCTGCCAAAAGGTCCAGATATTCTCAATATAGATGCATGTGTTCAGCATATTTCTATCCAGAAGGCTGCCTTGAGCTTGCTTGTGGCTCCACCTCTTCTCCTCTCCATATTTTGTGTTATCATGCAGAAGAAGCCTCATCCCACATTTAACCCACTGACAGATGAAGCTTTCTTCTGCAGCTTCGACCCTTTAGCCCAGAAGAAGATCCTGCAGAAGATTTCCAAGAAAGAGGGGTTGACTCAGATGCCTGTTGCACAGTTATCACATCTCCAACATATTTCAAGTGAGCCAGATTTCATATAGCCTGCATTACCAAGGTGGTATGGCAAGTCCCTGGTAACTTATTGTGGTCAGAAACACGAGAAAGAGGAGGGAAGAAGGTTGCATAAAGGAGAGGGATCTAAAGAGAGAATAAACAAAGGAAATGGATCCTGTGATCTCAGTTTAAAAAGAGTTACGAGACATCATAATAATAAGCAGTCCTAGAAAATCCAGGCGATACACAATGAGCACATTGACCACCAGTCATTCTAGACAGAACACCTTAGATGCCTAGGATGAATATGAGTGTAGGAGTGGGTTCAGACCGTGAGAGTATCTGCAGTTGCATGGACTGTACCATCATGGGCAATGGAGACGCCACTTTTCCACAGTTTCTGGCCCTGAAAAAGAGCTTGTGAAATCTAAATCAAAATGATCCAGAATATATAAAAGGTGCCCCTTTAGTTGCTATTTCAAGTATACATGTTGAAACTTGTATGCAAGAATTTTGAATAGAGTCAGTCACTCAAGGAAAATATTCAACTGTTGTCATTATTCAGTGTCAGAGGTACATAATATACTTATTGAACAGATAGGCATGATCAAGCAAGTGGCCAGTGTTTGCACTCCACTATTTCACAGTTGTATCGGATGTTCAATTCTTACATCTATTTTTTTGCTTTGTTTTCAGAACATTTTATTGAAAGATTTCCATAAAATACAGAGTGGAAAATAAGAAACCAGAAAAGGTGCTAATTATACATTACAGTTGTGGCGATGGCTAATAATAACAACGAATCGTCGAAGATGCCACTGAGTATGAGAGTGAACAACATCACACAAGATGAACAACCAAGCAAATTGATATACTAAGATTAGTTGTGAAACTAAAGCGTGCGGATGGTCCCCCTTCGACGGCATATGACCGCACCTGGCCACCCTGCCACAGGTAGCGCCTCAAGCTGGGTGGCCTGCGCCTCCAAATATGTGAGGTGGGAATCACGCTTCATATGGGTGAGCCTAAGTTGGCCTTTGGCAAAGCCCCAAATGGTTGCTTTTCCGGCCTCTCAAAGAGTACGAGATGAAGGCACCGACCCCTGTGGTGAAGTAGAGGCGGAGTTTGGCACCCACTTGGTCTTTAAACTGCTCGTCTTGGAGGAACCAGGCATTAAGTCGCCAGATCTGCTGCGAGGACTGGGAGCCGATTTGTAGCAGTACCGGGGAATGATCCGACAAGCCCCAGGGAAGGATAACAATCTTTTGGATTGCCTGGCAGTCTTGGGCCGGCAGGAAAACATAGTCTATGCGTGCATGCGTGTGGTGAGAGGCTGAAGTGTGGGTGTATTGTCGCTCCGTCGGGTACCAAAGTCTCCAGGCATCCCCAAGACCCAGGCTGGAAGCCCACGTCGAGAGGAGGCCAGACTGGGCAGTTCTGTAGGCGGAGGGAGGTGAAGCGGTGTCTCGGCTGGGGTCCATGACTGCATTAATATCACCCCCAACGACAGTCACTCCTAAGGGTAAGGCAGCGACCTCTGAGGTAAGTCTCTGGAGTGTGGAGGCCAGCAGGGTGGAAGGGGAATAGACAGCCAGTAAATTAAGAGGGCGATCTCCGAGAGCCCCCTCCAGGAGAATAAAGCAGCCCTGAGGATCGTGCGTCACTTTGCGTACCACCAGGGGAAGGGAATGACGCACCAAGATAGCCACTCCCCGCGACCCCCTACTAAATCCAGAGTGCCAAATACCGCCATAGCCATGCCGCGCCAGGAAGGGGCAATGATTGCCCAACAAGTGGGTCTCTTGAAGCATAAGTATGTCTGCAGCTTGACGCTGGGCATATCGCAGGACAGCTGTGCGCTTGACCTTGTCTAACAGGCCATTAACATTCCAGGACAATATCTGAAGTCGTGTATCGCCGTCAGAGTCACCGTGGAGGGGAAAGGATTGCAGGGGGCCGGGCTAGGGCAAGCACGACAAGGATCATGGAAGCGGGTGTGCATCTAGAGCCGGTGAGTATGGTGTCCTGGCGCAAGGTCGCACAAGGTGGCGCTCGCACGCCTAGAGAAGTGCAGATGCAAGGGGTAACAAATGGTGTTGCGATTCTGAGCATTGCCCAGTCGTGTCCCAGGTCCGCAGGCAGGTTGGTGCGAGACAACAACAAAAGAACAAACAATAAAAACACGGGACAACGGTGCCCCCTCCCCAACCCAGTCCCTAACCCCCACCCTATACTTCAGGAACGGAAGCACCTGTCGCCCAAACAATGAGTTATTAACAAAAGCCAAACAGAACGCTTGGGAATGGGGAAGCATGGAGGACCCCTCCTCATCTCAGGATGTGCATAGTCAAGTCCGTCAGGAGTAGAAGAACGAGCGAGCCAGCATGTCGCCTCCGGCTGCGTAGCCCTGCCCGGCAGGCAGAGGCGAGCTTAGGCAGGGGCCTAAGAGGAGCGCCGGGCTACGTGAGAGATCTGTGTCAGGTAGGTCCGGCGGCGACGGGCGAGGCGAAGCACCCCCAGAGTTCAGGTGGTCAGAGGAGCCAGACCGCCGCAGGACCAGGTCATTCTCAGGGAGCGGTGTCGGTCGTCAAGAAGGACTCAGCGGGGAATCCGAGCAGGCACGGCCATGACCACGGCGTCTACACGAGCGGTTCCGTTGAGGTCGGGGACCGGACGCCCCTTGTTGGACGCCTCTCTCGGCAGCACTCCCAGGTAACAGAGTATGGGCCCGGACTCGTCGGGGGTATTCCTCCGTGGCCCAAGTCCAGGCCTCTTCGGGGGTGTCAAAAAATAGGGTCCTGTGAGAGTGCACCACTCGCAGTCATGCCAGAAAGAGAAGTCTGTACTGGACGTTAAGAGCGCGGAGCTTCTGTCTGACCTCCGCAAATGAACGGCGCTGACCGTGGACTTCGCGAGTGTAATCAGGGAAAATCATGATGGTGTGATTGTCATATTTGAGGCAGTGCTGCTTACGGACCTCGGCCAGAACAGAGTCGCGATCCTTGAAGTTGAGAATCCTCATAATAATCGGTCTGGGAGGCCCCCCCGGGGGCGGCCTGGGAGCGAGAGAATGGTGCGCCTGCTCTATCTCAAACCATGGAGAGAGGGAGCCCTCCAGGATCCAGGTGCGCAGCCACCTCTTCACAAAGTTCGCCACCTGGCCCTGCTCCGCTCCCTCCGGAAATCCTACCAGGCGGAGATTATTGCGGCGGGACCTATTTTCAGCATCTTCCGCCCGCCGGTGCAACTCTTGAGTGTGGGATTGGAGGCGAACGAGCTGACCCTTGAGTTGCTGAACTTCATCTTCCACGGTAGAGATTCGGGATTGTTTCTTTGATCCGGGCAGTGGCGTTCCGAAGGTCCTGCCGTAGGAGAGTGACGTCCACCCGGACCTCAGCAATCTTGCCCTCTCCAGAGGACTGCGAGGCATGGATAGCTTGAAGAATAGTAGATAGGTCCGCTGCAGGTGAGGCATCCTTATCCACACCGCCACCAGACGCCCCTGAGTCCACAGTTGTGAAGCGGTCCATTTTGGTTTGAGTGGCGGAGGTTTTGGCGGCTTGGGTACGACCCATGGCCACAGTCCATAGGACAGGGGGCCAGTCACGCTCCCGAGTAGGTCCTACAGCAGGGGTCAGAGATCAAGGCGGCCGAGGGGGGCCAGGATTCCAGCAGAAGCCAACGGCACCCGGGACACGCTGCCGACTGGGTCTCCAACAGCGGTCGCCCGCGGCAGAGCGACAGTAGAGAGTTCCAACTCCAGCCTCCGCAGCAGGGCCAGAGGTCGTTCCAGATACCAGGAGGGCCACGGTTCAGGAGCAGGGGGACAACAGGAGCAGCTATCTGCCAGGGTCCCATGCCGCCCACCGCGGGTGACCAAGCGCGCCCCCAGGGGCGCACTCCCCAAACAGAGGCAACACAAGGAAGACAGGAGGAGGGACCGAGGGCAGACAAGGAGCCGGAAGCCAATTCAGCTTCAGAGCGGGTAATCCAGGCGCTGGGGAACGCCCCCCCCTGCAAGACAAGTGCAGCAGGGGATCCAAGGGGGCGGCACAGGAGGCAGCACCAGGGAACTGTCAGGCGGAACCAGCACAGGGGCAGCAAACCATGGTAGGCGGGGAGATACAGCAAACCAACCCCCAAGGCGCAGCGTTCAGGACCCAAGGCACGCACAACCCAGTCAAAGTAGGGCCCCTAAGGGACATTGGTGCAGGAGCGGCCTCAAGGTGCGACCTCCATCTTAGCTGGGTAAGCCACGCCCCCCAGACAGAAAGGTTTTAAAGGCTGGTGGTTGTAACAGGCCCAGTTACAAAATTAAGATTTTTAAGTTAAAACATGTATAGAAGTCTAAATTGGAGAGAGAGAGAGAATTGGAGTTGGAGAGAGGTTCCGATCCCACATAAAGGTCACAAATCAGAATAATAGCTTTGCCTGCCCAGACATGTCTTATCTCGGATAAAAAAGGCAAAGAAAGCTTTTTTTCTTTTTTATTCCATAGAGACATGTGAGAAGATTCAGAGAAGTCACCCATCAAATGGTTGTCAACCAATTTTAAGACATTTAGAGTATGAAGGATAGTGTGAGCCAAGGGGAGTTTGGACATTGTAAGTGGTCAGTGAATATAAGTAGCAAAGATTTTGCTCAAAACTTAACCACGACGGACACCATTGGGAGCACACAAGCCACAGGGAACTTTGTGCAGCCAAGAAGGCTGTTTGGTAATCAAACCAATTAGGCAACTTGCCGCCACCTTCACAAAAGTCCAATCTTAGCTTCTTAAGGGACATTCTGGGTTTTTAGTTACTCGATAATAATTCAGATACAATTTTATCAAGGGAGAAGGAGAACAAATGAGATAAATGAGAGGTAACATGCTAGATAGAAAATTCACCAGAGGGGTAATGATCAATTTCAGCCCGTTACCACGAAATGTATTTAGTTGACCAGGCTAATAATAAGTCTTTGATCTAAAGGATTGTCATCTGTTCATTATAAGCCAGGGGGTCAGTTAGGTCAAGAGTGAACCAAATCCCCAAGTATTTTAGATAGTTGCCAGGAAAGGTCAGAATGCTCTGCACAGGAGGGGAGACAGTGGACAATGAGAGGAAGTACTTCAGTCTTTTCTCTATTTGGGGAATAATTGGAGAAGGCAAAATGACAATCAAAATTGCCAGGATGGCCAAACCAGGGAGCTCTAAAAAACACACAAAAAAAAAAAAAAAAACCTCTGCATATGCAGCCGTTTTAAAGCAGATACTGTTGAAACGGAAACATCAATACAAGCCAAGTCATTCAGCATACAAATTAACGGGTCAATGGAGGTTTTAGCCCTTTAGCAAGAATTCTGGCATATATATTAGCTTCCAGGTTGATTAGCGAAATCATCCTGAAATTTTTAGGAGACAGAAGATCTTTCCTGACATTATGGATAGCCACAATTTGGCCTGGGCTGCAGAGCAGGATACCGTACCAAAAGAAACAAAGTGGTTGGGCACTGTCTCTAACAGGGAAATCAGGACATCAGCAAATGTTTTATAAAAGGTGCTGGGACTGCCATCAGACCCTGCGGCCTAACCTTTTGAGATACGTCTAATGGCCTTTGCATCTGATCTTTGCTGATTGGTTTCCAAGGCAGAGTTTATTGGCTTCTGAAGGAGATTGGTGCGGGAGAGAGTTTAGGAACTCCTTACAGGGACCCCTCCCTAGCAACGTGGTCAAAACCACGCAATACCTTTACCACTCATTCATTACTACGCAAATGTCTTTAACACGCATGCTCTATACTAAGCACAACTTTCCCAGACCTATGCCTTTACCATGCATGCTATTACAACGAAAATGTACGTTTATGCCAGATAAGTATATGCATACTTTCAAAAAGTAAAAGCGTTTTTTTTGTGGTTTTGACAATAAATGTAGCATTGTTTAATGAAACCTCATGAAATTTTCAAAACTAGTTTGGCACTCACTTCAGCTGCTGTGTTGAAAGCTTCAGGGCGATTTGTCAAGCGGGTGCCAAGAAAAAGGGGTGGTCCCAAAACATGTTTTCCCCATGCAGTTTTCCATAGGTATTTTAGACACGACTACAGCCCAAACTGCTGAACGGAATTACACCAAATTTAGCAGAAAGATAGATGTTGGTCCAGAAAGCGTGCTTTTTGTGATTTGGTGTACATCTATTGAGTAGTTTTTGAGTTATTAAAGAAAAAATAAATAGAATTATCTAGGGAAGTGACTCCCCCGCAGGTAATCTGCGGATTCGCGTGACACCCCCAATGCTGTTATTGGCTGGTCGCAACCTGAGAGGAAAGCTGTGGCTGCCATTTAAGATATGAGGAAACGGTCACTGGTCGTGAGAATTCACAAAAAATTGAATAGTAGAGGTACCCCAAACCCATGTGTGCAATGTAGGGGTTTATGAGGGACCCATGATTTTAAAGAAATTGGCCTACACGTATATTTTTTCCCACATGCGTGAATCCGCAGATCTGCAGCGATGCTCAGCACGGCCCCCATGAAAACTCAAGGTGGATCTGCGGATTCAGACGTAAATTAAAAAAAAAAAAAACACTCACTGAGATACTCATACACCCACTCACTGACCACTGACACCTACTCTGAGACCCGCTCACTCACACACCCAATCAGACTTTCACAGCCATTTAAAGACTCACACACATACACACACACACATTCAGAGCTATTCACACTCTGCAACACCCACTCACAGACTCATTCACATACTTACGCACTCACAGACCCCTTTTCACTTTCAGACACCCCCACTCAGACCCACAAACACATTCATACACCCACTAAGAGACCCACTCAGACACTCACACACCTATTCACATACCTAGACCCACTCATTCATACACCTAGTCACAGATTCATACAGTCACTCATAAAATCACTCACAGACTCACACAGGTACTACACACAGTCACTGACAGAACTACACAGGAACTCACACAGGCACTCATAGACCTACACAGGCACTCACAAACCACTCAGACACTCTTGCACCCGCTCACATACCCATTCAGACACTTGTACATCCACTCACTGACCCACTCCAACACTCACGCACCCACTAAAACTTTCTCACACCCACTCACAGACACACTCACACAGCTACTCACAGACCCAGATACTCATGCACCCACTCACAGTCCCATACACATACTCACACACCCACTCACAGACCTACACTCGTGCAGCCACTCACTCAATCAAATACTTTCACACTTGTCATGTAGTGTCCACTATTCAGTAGGAACTGCACGTTTGTGGACGACATAAACCTTGAGATGGTGGCAGACTGATTCTGTGCACCCCCTAGGAAATGTTGCCCCATAGACCAGCTAGCTCAGAGTGCCACCATGAACTCTCCTAACCTAGACAGAGAGCGAACAGTTCTGGCAACCATTGAACATGACAACTCTGTACCCTCGGGAACCGTGGTGACAGATCTAGAACTTTTTGCTCACACACACACACACGCTCTCTTTTGCTCAGAGAAATACAAAGAATACACAGAGGGACGTTTTGGATGTTTATTTAACCAATGTGATTCTTGTATAGACTATTTGTGCTGCAATGATCAATAGAGAGAAGCAGATAAAAGTTATAAGAAGCATAAAGACATTGATCAATACAAAAAGTTTCACCATCGTGCTGAAACAACATATATGTGCAAGCATATGAAATAATATAACAATCTGGATTGCTCCTACTATGTGAACCATAACTTGCGTGTCTCGGGTGTATGTGCATGTTCTGCCAAGAATTCCCTTACTGGATGATCCAACCTCATTATCTGGCAGGTAAGAATGTAGGACACTGTCTTGGTCATGAGCTGGACTCCACTCACGGAGATGTTAGTCAGCTGCTGGGCAAAAGCATCAGCCTATAGAGACCTCCCAATGTCAGCAGAAGTGCCTCCTCTCACTACATCTGGCAACAGATGTTTATTTATAGAAAAAGGCATCCTTGCCTTGGGCTAGGACTGTGATCTGGCTGTGAATGTTTGTGCGCTACAGATATATGTATCACCAATTGGACGAAAATAACAAACACATTTGCACAGTGTACGTGTGGGCCTTGTACATAGTGCCAAGGCAATCCGACAGTGTTATTGCAAAGTTGACTATTGTAAGCAAGGTCGATGTTTCTAGGAAAGGAACCCAAGGGAAATGAAAGCAACAGGGGACAGCTATACAAATGGGCCTTCAGTGGGTCCATCAGTATTTGTATGCCCAAAGGTTCAACCCCAAGTACAAGTCCAGAGCACATTCTTACGTGCACAGGAGACAGCAGAAAACGGGCGGCATGCAATGACATGACAGGAATCAATGCTCATGCAGTTCCCGAAGCAAAGGTGTGCCAAAGCAGCACACCATGTGTTCACGGCACAACAGGACATGAGACAGTGCCAGCTCCAAATGATTTCGAAATGGGACAGCCATTGCGGAGCAAAAATATTAAAAGCATTATCCCTGCAATTAGGGGCAGGCCCAGCGGAAGACCTCCAAGGATGCTTCAGAAGACGGATTGGTAAAAGATGGAATGACTCCAAACACAGTCTGGAAGGTGCTAACCAACCCTGAGCCTATACTTTTTAAAAACCCTGCTATTCTTGCTGTACTAGATATGTTAAAAATATGATGCACCCGCTCTCCAAAATGTCATGGGAAGTTAGTGTGGAGTAGCGCCTGTATCTCTGAAGAGGACTTCGCCACCTGAATATCAAACGTCTCCTTAGCAGAAGTTAAGGCAACATCTTTTTGAAATAATAAGGCTTTCAGTTTGCTCAGGGCACCAAAACGCAGGTTGCGAAGATTAATTGAAGGCCACAGCGTATCCTCCCTAACTATATGGGCAGGCGGAAACAGGACTTGTGTGCAATAAATAACAATGGAAGACACGTTCACCACATAGGCAACCCCTGGTTTCATTCCACAGCAACTTGGACTGTTCAACATCAGCAAACTCCCATTCTAGAGTAATCTGAGAATTGGACAAATCACGGCCGTTGGGGAGTCTTTCAAGTAGCAAGACAAGTTGGCCACAGAGCCATTGCATGTTCCGAGCAAAACATCTTTGCAAACTAGGGACCCACTCAAAGTATTCTTGCAGTCAGAACCACTGAGAAAAACTTCAGCATCCTTATTCCGACACCGGAATTTCAAAGGATACTCCCACTGTTCATGTATAACCCCTTCACCTAACGCTTCATATCTGCCCACTTGATGGTGTTGTAGACAGTAATCAAAGTGGAATGTTAAGATTGGTAGTGTAATATACCCATGGATTATCCAATCCAAAGATGTTGTTTCAGCAGCGGCAAAAGAAAATTTCTCCAGTCTTTCCATATGTAACATAGTTATGGCACCAAAGAATGCAAAATACACTATCTGTTGTTCTGAAAGATTGTATGGTGAAAACAGATTTATGTTAATGTATTGCCACGGTACATGGCCAGAACGTAGTGTCTGTAACGTCCAGCTCAACAATAGAATAGACCTCAGTTGGAACTGGCCATCTTGTAATGCAGACATGTCTTGTTGTATGATGTCTATTGTTGATGATACAATGTTACCCAAAGAGTATATTCTGGATGATAAGGTAGTCCTACCGTTGTCCACTACTGTAAGAGCCAGTTCTAAATTGGCTCTGTTAATCTCTCGTAATCTTTCAGTACCCTCCTGTTGAGATATTTTCCATACCTCATTATAAATGGGATAAAGAAAGCATTTTTGATGTGGTTTTTGAGGACCTAATAAAATGTCCTGTAGTTCCAGTGCTGTTGTAGCTGAGGAAGTGTTGAGGCTTTTTAACCAATCAAAGCACAACTTTCCAACACTGTATGTTGTCACCACCCCCGAATGTTCAGTCTGCACATATCTAATGTCTAGCTAATTAGCTGTAAATCCCTTGCTGTGACCTAGGAATCGAGCCTGACATTTGTTTGTGTCTAATGGCCATATTAACCATCCGTTCCAAGTGGTGTCTGACGATTTGTGCTTACTCTTACACAGCAAGGTATCTATAGTATCCTCATTGTATGGTATCGATTGCTGCCTGTAGTGTGTTCAAATCTTTTATCTTGGCGAGGCCAAGACATGTTGTCGGTTGCACAGTTACATCAGGAAAACCATTTGTTGTGGTATTAAGCAGGCTCTAAATAAAGCCTCAGTTCCCTGAACCTGCCAATCCTTAGTCCCCCAGATAGACTTCACATCTATTGTGTTCCTCCAAAAGTCGAAACCTTGTACAGAGAGCTGGGAAAGGAAAGAAGCAGAGTAAATCAGGTTTGTGTCTGTTAACATATTTTTCTTTGCAGGTGACAGTGCAAGCCTATAATAGAAAGAGGCTGGGTCAGTATTGTCATACAGAGAAAAATAATCAAACTTATGTATGCCTTTGAACTACCCCTTGATGGTGTAGAGCAATGCTCCCATTGTGTAAAGTTAAACATTTCACTAAGAATATTAGCCTTGTGTAGAAAATGATGTCCGTAATGTTGAAAACAAAACATCTCATCATAGTTAGCTGTATATAACTCATCAGAAGAAAACACAGTTGAATGCTCTAGATATTCAAGCCTTTCATGCACTGTACCAATGTCCCAATCATCAGAAACAGTACTAGGGCTGATGATATAATTTAAAGAAATTTGAAACATATGTGGAATTTGTAACAGCTTAATGGAACCATACACATCAAATGATACCTTATCCCATAAAATTCCATCCAGAACTGGGGCAGCTGAAATGTTAACCAGGGAAAGGTTCCTTTGCTCACGGCGTGATGACGTGTGTGTTTTCAGAATCAAGTTTTTTTTAAACCAAATATAAGTGTGCAATGTGCACTCCAAGGATAATTATCTCTAAGTCCAATTATTCCAATTTGTCCTGTGCTGCGTGTTACACTCTATCTTATGCTGCCAACATAAGTGAGAAGAATCATTAATGTGGCCAAGTATCAATGGGCATTTGGACTAAGTGTGAACTGCTTTCGATAATATTTTCCAAAGCAGTGCACTCAGTCCAAATGACCATTTACACTTGGCCACGTTAATGATTCAGAATCAAGTTAACCATTTGCACTGCAGAGCGTTCTGGGACGAAATGTCCATACAGAAGTAGAAAAAACACTGTCAGAAAACCATCCCAAAAGACCAGGAAAAGTAATATAATTGTAACCCAAAGGTGTATCCATGGAGAGAGAAAGTATGTTATTTTCAGCCACAGATAGAAAACACGTATCTTCATTTCAAAAGGTAGGTGCCTTGGAGACAAAGGTTGCTTCGATGTGTTTGAGGAGAAGTCATCAAAGTCGATGAAGTAGCCAAAAGCCATCAGGTCTATCCTTGGCAGCTCAGCAGATCGTGTAGAACTTGGAGACTCAATATGTGGTACATTTAAGAAGACCTTTTTCTTTTCAGGATTTCAAATAGAAATTTGTGATTCTGTACTAGTTGACTGTACAGTTGTGGTTTTTGCAACAGGTAGAAGACCTATTTGTTGTTTAGTGTTGTCTCTCGTTGGAGAGAACAAGCTTCATTCATAATTAAAGCTTCCATCTAAAACTCCTGAACAATAGCGAGAGGAGACTTATAGCCACCCAGGAGCCCACATGGTTTACTGTTAACAATCGGCATAGTGTAGTTTGATCAGATCAATAGAGACAAACCTTCTGTCTCGATGCCCAGCAAGGGGCTGACAGAGTACAGTTATTGTACCTTCAGCAGCCAGGACAGGCAGAGGCGCTCTGCTGGACGGCCCAACCAAACTCTTTTGTGTCCACCATGTTTTCCCTGACCAGATTCCCAACCTTCAGAGTCGAGTCAGGCCTTCCCAGAACTACCTTCACATCTCCAGTGGCAGGGCGTTTTACTTGGAAGTTGCTTTGTTCGTCTTGGAAATCATTCAGTTCCTGTAAAACAGCCAAACGTTCAGTGATGTCAAATGGTGTTTCTGCCGCCTCTTTGCTGGCATGGTCGAGGTCTGGGACCAACATCTTAATCCCAAACAGGTTTTCATAGGGAGTGAGACCACCCAGGGATTTTCTTGACATGTTATTTAAAGCCCTCTGGACCCCATATAGGTGATAGGCCCAACTGTGACCTGAGTCTAGGACCCTTGCTGTTAAAGACTGCTTTAAATCACGGTTATTCCTCTTCATGACAGCGTTTTCCTGGGGATGGCATGGAGGCGTGAAACACAGGGTCAGACCTAAACTTCCCATGGTCTCTTCATAAGCCCTGGAGCTAAACTCTGGACCCTGGTCACAATGTAAGGTGCCAACTGCGTATGTCTTGATAAAGAATCGCAGATCCTTTATAATAGTTCGGGTGTCAGCTGATCGCTGTGACCACACCCACAGGAATTGAGAGCAGGAATCCACTGTCACCAAGATATAATTGTAAGCCCTGTCTGATGATAGGGGGCCACAGTGGTCCAAGTAAACACAAGCCAGTGGCTTGTTTGAAATCAGTAGAGGTGTCTCTGGTGGACGAGTCACTGTGGAACCCTTCATCTGCTGGCAGATGTCTCATCTAAGGACAAAGTCCCTAGTCTGTTTGTAAAGACCTGCTCACCAATTGTGTTGCTGAAATAATTAAAGTGTAGCAGCGACCCCTGCATGTTTCAGAAGCCAGACCATCATGTGCAGCTAGAATTAACCCGTCTGCGATCACTGTTTGGTAATAATCTATTCCACACTCCTGGAATCAGAGCATAAGGTGTGTTTTGTGCATCTAACTTGTAAGGGTAGTTGAGTGGAAAGCCCTTCGGCAGGTGTATGTCACTGGGAGCAGCATTGACGGCCACCATGATGTCCCCGTCTATCCTCGTACTAGAAAGAGTGATTGCAGCAACCGCAGCAGTGCAAACTTTCACTTTTGCCGCTTTAACAGCCATGGAAATCCCTGTAACATGAACGCCAACACATTGATGGCTCAGTGTGTGAATGACATGGGTCTGTGGCAAGCATTCTTTCAGCCCTGCCACTGTGACTGTGTGTAATAGACTGTGTGTAATATTTTAAAAGTCGTTGGATGTTGGAGCAACGCACATTATTCTAAAAAATGGGCAGCCAGGCTTTTGTCTTTACTTGACAACTCATATCCCAGAAATAGGACACCGAGGCGGAGATTTTTAATTTCTTAAAATTAAATTTATAGTCCATGTGAGCAAATCCCAAGATTATGCAATCTACTCTATTCTAGTGTTCCATAAGGTCATCTTCCGTCAAATATATGTCATCAACAGAGGAAAATGCTTCATCATCAAAACTTTCAAGTATTTCTGTAACTCTGGTTTACAACAGCCCAGAGCTATTCTTATATCCTTGGGGCAAGCGGCAGAATTGTTTCTGAGAACCGAGCGCACTGAATGCTGTCAAATATCTGCCTCCAGGTGCTATACTTTGGCAGAAAAATTCATTTGAGATGTCTAGTGTTGTTTTGTATTTCTTCCAAACAATGTTATTTATTGATGCAAAGCTGTGCGCGTTTTGGAATGCAAATGTGCAAGTAGCGGAGTTTAATTGACTGTAATCCAATACTAGATGATATGAGTGATCTGGTTTCATGACCTAAAACAAAGGATTATTCATTGAAGAGGTGCAACTGTTTTTTATACATTGGTATTCAAGTAGTTCTGGGATTTTCCCAACTTGTTGTTTAGCTTCTTTTTTTATTTGATATTGTCTTTGAGGTTGTGGGGTCATCCTCAATGGAATGTCATGATAAGGTGAACAGTCATCCCACCCCAAAGGGTTGCAGTATAATGCATGATCTAGCGATAGGGCCCACTCCTTTTCTTATGAATGTTAAACGGATTCTGGAACGAGGTCACAAAACCTGGTAATATTACCATTTCCCTGTTTGAGTAATCCATTACAAAATCAGGTGGACAAACATTTTCAGCCAGAAGAATATAATACCCTTGAGTGAGGTTCTCCCAAAAGAGGGCAATAATAATCCTGGGCATGTACCCCTCCAACCGCAGCTGGATTTCGTACAAACGATGTGGAACGCTTACCCTGGTATTTGGTGTTTCCACCGTAATGTACTTATTAAGCAATAATTCCATCAGACAATCCATCAGGTTCTGGTGAACTATCGTGACTTCTGCCGCAATGTCAATGCTGATTCCCCATTTAGAAGCAGAGTCCTCAATATCCGGTGCATGCCTGATCTTAAGTCCGGCTACCTTCTTAATAAATTGAGGTTTAGATGTTTTCAGGCTTTTCTTCTTGATTAATAATGTAGTCAGACGAACATTGTGAGTCATTCCTTGTTTTCACATGCTCTTCTGATCTGCGCTCTGAACGTTTATCGGATGAATACTGGAAGGAACGAGATGAATATGTTTCAATATCTGGAAACCTGTCAGTTGGTTTAACATTATCACGGTTCAAATTATAACATTTCTCAGTGGATTCCTGTGAAGGAGACCCACCCTGTAATTTTGTTTTATCTTTGTTTGTCTTACTATCCCACTGCATCTTTGTTGAAGAGTCATGTGCTTGCTTAGAGTTATCCTTTTCTGAATTACTCTACAACTGTGGTTTCCCAGGTCTGGCTTCCAAATTATCTCTACCAAGTGTAGCATAGGTTACTTTGATAATTTTAGGTAATTCACGCTTCTGCTGTGCGGGAGTCATATCCCTCAGGCTTTGGCGTATACCTAATGCTGCTGCTTCCCCTTTAATCTTGCTCAACATTACAGCAGATATTGAGGCAAAGTTGCCCTTCAGTTTCATCCTCAGGTCCAGGGCAGGTGCAGCCCCATACTCATTCTGGAGCTGTTTCAGCACTTTATGCAGAACAACCACAGAAAGGGTACCATGTGTTCTGGTATATATTGCAGGATAGACCAAACCCCAAGTTGCACAGTCCTCCACCGAGGGAGCTATCCCCATCCCCATTGGCAAGCAAATTGTCAATATTCTGTGTTTTTTGTGTGGGCCAGTATGGGGAAATACTGCTTCAAGTAGAGTTGCTTTTTGTGCAATCCAAAACAGAATGTCTTCCCTCTTGGTGGGAACCTTACCCATAACTGCATTTAGTGTTTGTGGGCAATGCTTTGTGTAACCAATTGTGGTGGTGCACCTTGAACACTCCACAAAGGAGCAAGTGTTAATGTTCGCATCTGAGCGGCAGACATATTATTGATACCTGGATGCGGTGTGTATCTAGCTAGGACTGGCTATGTCGCTCCCTCATTACTGAGTGGGCCCAGCCTCACATTTTCTATGATGTGGGGGAGGGCGCCTTTAAACCAATTAATATGTTCTTGGTAAGTGAGAGGAACTTGTACTGCCTCATATGGAGTGTATTCACATGGTATTTCATCCTCAGTGTATGTGTGAAATACTCGTGTTACTGCATCTGCCACTGGGAATGCAACCCAAGAATTAGACGCATCTGTTCTATATGCTTCGTGGGCCTCTACCACGAAGGTAACGTCCCCATCATCTAGTGTGAGACCATTTTGTAGTAGTTTGAGTGATTAAATATATGCAGTTTTCAGTGATGTTTTGTGCCATGTATGAGAAAAAGAATTACAGAGTTAGGCTTTCACAATGGGAACTAGATTATTTCAAGTTTGAACTTCCAACAGCCAATACATAGGGTATACATACTCAGCTGAGGAGGATATTCCGTACCACCACAGACGTCTCCGATTAGAAGGTGTGTAGGGGTCTCTGAGAAGGCTACTCAGTTGATCCATACATAGTAAGAACTCAACCAAAAATGGCGACACCATGTCATGTAGTTTCCACTAATCAATAGGAACAGCGCTTTTGTGGACAACAAACTTTGGGATGGTGCCAGACTGATTCCATGCACCCCCGTAAGATATGTGGTCTCAGACCAGCTAGCTCACAGTGCCACCATAAGCCCTCCTAACCTAGACAAAGGGCGAACAGTTCTGGTAACCACTGAACATGGCAACTCCGTTCCCTCAGGAACCGTGGTGACAGATCTAGAACCTTTCGCTTACACACTCTTGCTCACTTTTGCTCTGAGAAATATACAAAGAATACACAGAGGGGCGTTTTCTATGTTTTCTGAACCAAAGTGATTCTTGTATAGAATATATGTGCTGCAATAATAAATAGAGGGAAGCAGATAACAGTTACAAGTAGAGGGACAGTAAACAATACAAAAAGTTCCACCATCGTAATGAAACGACGTATATATGCAAGCATATGAAATAATATACAATCTAGCATACTGCTACTATGCAAACCCTAACCTGCGTGTTTAGTGTGTATGTTCTGCCAAGAATACCCTTACTGAATGATCCAACCCCATTACCTGGTGGGTAAGAATGTAGGACACTGTCTTGGTCACGAGCTGGACACCCCTCACGGAGATGTTAGTCAGCGGCTGGGCAAAAGCATCAGCCTATAGAGACATCTTGATGTCAGCAGAATTGACTCCTCTCACTACACCTGGAATCAGATGTTTATTTATAGAAAAAGGCATCCTTGAATTGGGCTAAAATATGATGAGGCTACCATTGTTTGTGTGCTACAGATAGCTGTGTCGCCATATGGACACAAGAAAATAACGAACACATTTTCACAACGTACATGTAGGCCTTGTACATAGTTGTCAGAATAAGAGGGAGAAGGAGGTTCAGGCTAGGTTTGTCCTCCTATATCATTAAAGTACACTCAATTGATCCATAGATAATGGATCATGAGAAACTAGCCTCAGTCAACAGACAGTGGGTTCACCAAATTGGTGAGCCTCTACAATTTAGAAAAGAAAAATGCTGTTCTAGAGTCCCCTCACTCACCCAAGGTTGCCCCTAGGTGACATGCTTCATCATTGGGGCCATCCCAAGCATCTACTGCTTGGGGCGTGCTACGACTTGCGAGATTTACGTAGGAGCACTTTTTTGTGTGAAACTATGTGTTGTGCAGTGTTGGGGGAGTGGTGTTTGTGTTAGTTAAAAATACCTAACTAGTGAGTTAACAATTTATTGCTACTCCTAGCTGGTAAGATAAAAAGGGGTTAATAACAGGAAAAATATAACTGTTATGTGGTTATATTGCCTATTATTTTGTCAACATGTTTCGAGGTATCCCCTAACCTCTTCTTCAGGACAGCATGGGATCCAGCCCCACGTGTACCACTCCGTGCAGAAACCTAAATTAAGGTGAAAAATTAGACTAATAACGTGCGCCTATTGAGCGCACTTGGTTATATACATACGGTTATTGATGAACACGTAGTATCTGTATTAGAGAAAAAGAAATGCAGGTTAGAAAAATACATGCTGCCTCAATGGGCAGGTGCTGGTATTTGCGTTTTGGCACACTCATCTTGTCAGTGCCTTTCAAAATAAAATGAGAAAGTGATATAATGTTATTAAAAAGGAACAGTTAGTAGTGCTTGTTTTCATGTTATCACACAAATCTCCAGTCTAGAGAAAACGGAACTGGTTACAAAACACCACCTTTTAAAAACACTCATCTTCCTGGACAAGCTTTGTGACAGTAAACACACACTCAACATGTAACGTTGTACAAACATATAGACATATCAACATACTTATATGGTAGCACTAATATGCTCCATGGTCTGTCTGGGTGGAGGGGCCTGTAGGACCCTAAAAATGAGGAGAGAAAAGTGGAAGAAACACCAATCACGTTAGGATTAGAGTATTTTCTCTCTGCTGGATCCGTTTTAAATAAACACCAAATCGGGTTCCTGTTAGGAGAGAAAACGAGGTAAATCTTACTGTTCTCGGCATCCCTCCGTCAGTGTGACCTGTAAGTCCTAGGCTCGACCGCATATTAGCGTGTCTCTGCCTCGGTGCTGTTTTTATATTCTGTGAATCTCCAAGTCATGTTGGCATTGTTGTTAAAAGACTAGTGCGTGTATGGTTCGAAAACTTGATTTTGGCACAATGCGTGCGCCATTTTGTTGGGATTTGTAACTCCCAAATTGTAACTATTTGGTTATGAGGCTCACTATAGGTGTGAAAAATATTTCTTAATGATCAAAATACTACTCCTAACATTTACCTCATATTTTTTTAAAAACCAGAAACCCCCTGCGCATGGGTACGGCTACTCTATACAGAACCTCTGGCGCAGGTGGCGGTGGATGGCCGGCTCTCGAGAGACTTTGCACTGGGACGAGGTACTAGACAAGGGTGTCCTCTCTCCCCTCTGCTATTCGCCCTGGTTTTGGAGCCATTGGCGGCATGGATAAGGCAGGATCCAGTTATATCAGGGCTAAAATGGACGGAGAGCTGGGATGATTGTATCTCACTCTATGCGGACGATATCTTGGTATATTTGACACAACCGAAACGGTCCATAGCTGCACTACTGGATATCTGCGACTCCTATTGTAGATTCTCTGGCTATTCGATTAACTGGACGAAGTCAGTGCTTTACGTCCTACATGGGCCCCCGCCACAACTCCCCGAAGGAGTGTTAATAACAATGGCGGAGGATGGTTTCAAATATCTGGGTATAAACATCACGCCGGATCCAGCACTATTCCTAGAACGCAATTTGCTTCCGCCCCTAAAAAGACTGAAAAGTGATGTCAAATATTGGCATTCCCTGCCACTGATGTTACTGGGGAGAGCGGCGCTATTCAAAATGATGGCTCTCCCTCGCTTCCTCTACGCGCTGCAAAATGCGCCCGCTCCAGTCCCAGACTCTTACTTTAAATCGATCGACGCAGAGGTGGGATGTCTGCTGTGGGAGGGTAAACCTCATAGAATAGCTCTCTGCAAACTTATGCGGAGTTGGTATGATGGGGGAATCGCGCTGCCCAACATACGTCTATATTATTGGGCGTCCCAACTTATAATAATCAATCAATGGATACACGCAGCGCAAGATGAACCCGCTTTACGAATGGACAGGGCGATGCTGGGACTACACGGAGTCCTCCAAGCCTTATATGTTAAATCGGGGACAAATAAGCTACAAGGCCCCACAGCGCACACGGTACAGATATGGCGCATGGCACAGCGCAGGTTGGGATGGGAGGGGGTGATTACGCAGCAGACGCCGCTATGGATCTCCCCTAAGATAGGTATGGGTCACTTACGTAAAGAATTCGAGGGGTGGGACCTCATCGGCATCTCCAGGGTCGGGGACCTCTGGAGGAAAGGTGGGGTGATACCGTTTGAGAAGCTGCAATCAGAGTATCAGATGAACCGGACCGAGCATTTTAAATTCTTACAAATACAACATGCACTACAGAAAGCTATACCCAAGGGGACCACACTACCCGAGTCCTCCCCGCTAGAGGATCGGCTGCTCACAGACCACCTCTCCAAGAAAGCTATATCATTGACCTACCGTAAACTGGTGAATCATCAAAAAGACCCCACGGAGATCCTTAAAAGAAAGTGGGAGGCAGCAGTGGGGCCCATGGACGAACTAGAATGGTATGAAGCGTTGGCGTCTCCCCGAGAGGTGGCCATCCCATCCAAAATAAAACTGGTGCAGCTTAAAATACTGCACTGGATATACTACACTAGAGACACACTCCATAAAATGGGGAGGGCACTTACTCCGCTCTGTCTGCGGGGGTGTGGCCTACAGGGCACTTACTTTCACACTATATGGGAATGTCCTGACATTACCTTGTACTGGGGGGAGGTCATGGCGACGATCTCACGGGTTACCGGTCATGATGTCCCACCAGAACCTCGGATGTGTTTACTGAATGTGTGGGACGCTACTGATCTTAACCAGGCTAACCAAACATGGGTGACCGTCGGACTATCATTGGCAAAGAGGAATATTGCGCAATACTGGGGGGCGCAGTCAGCCCCCTCCCACGTGAGGTGGTGCCGAGACCTAGATAGTGCCATGATGGCGGAGAGGGTGGTGTGCGCAAACAGAGGTTGCCCCCGGAGATGGCAGAGAATCTGGGGAAAGTGGAACGCATTTAGAGGCAATATATGCGAACCCTCTGTAACGGACTCAGAGTCCGAGCTGAGCGAATGAAATAGAGACATCATCACGACATAAGAATCCGGTCGGAAAAGAGTGGGTGTATGAGCGGGGGGCGAAGGGTGGTGGATATATAGGCTTGGATGTAACTGTATGACAGTTTCACTAAATGTCAGAAATTGATTAATAGGTCAGCAAACTGTACCACACGGATGCAACATGTACTGACGAAAGGTGTACTTTTGTTCTCTGTTTGTCTTAATAAAAATTGTTTATAAAAAAAAAAAGAAGACCAGAAACCACTTGATTAATCAGGAATCGAACCCTCCATGAAGGGTGTTAACGGCAGCCATCTTGGATTGGGCATGTTTTTGGTAGCCCGTGTCTGGCAAATAAAGGTCGATAATTCATAATTAAGGGTTGTTAATTAGATAAACAAGTATTCTGATCATATTTTTACTGTAGTGAGTGTTTTTCTTGGGGAAAATACATGACAAATACATTTAACATGATGTATAACATTTACACATACATTTAGGAGTGACACATATAAGAATCTCTAGTAGTTTTGCACTTCTTTAAGTAAATTCTTAACTTTCTTAGTTATAGTGTCCTCTTTTTTATGTTTTCTAACGGATTGGGCGTGATTCCTATGCTTTTATACCCGGTGTAGCTGGTTTATTACACCACAGTGGATCATATCAGGATTGTGTATACTTTGGTCATCTGAGGAAATGTCCCCAAGGTATACCTTCGTTCAGCCCTCTAATGTCTGTGCGTAGTTTAAAAACCCATCTTTGTTCCTTTTCTAGTAGGACCTGTGTCAGGTTATCGCATGGTTTTACATGCTCAAGGACTACCCATTGCATGTCATTAGGGGTATGTTGTGTGTCATTGAAATGCGCTGTCATCCTGGTGCTTGCTCTGTGGCACCGGATGTTACTTCGGTGTTCACAGATTCTTGTGCTTATTTTTCTTGTGGTCATCCCTACATAGTGTAGGTCGCACACGCATGTGATGAGGTATACCACTCCCATAGTGTTACAGGTAGTGAATTTCCCCAAGTCCCATGTTTTGCCTGTGTCGAAGGACACTCTTTTGGTGGTGGTAGTGAGGTGACAGACACTACAATTGCCACACGGATGGTGGCCGGTTGGTAATGTACTTAACACCTGTTGGTTGGTTTTGGTTTGTGGTTTTGGACGAGTGTGTACTAATAGGTCTTTCAGATTTTTTTCCCTTTTATGTGAGAACATTGGTGTCGGTATGTTTAGAGTTCCACTGTTTAGGATCCGCCAATGTTTTTTCACTAGTTTTGAGATGTTGTCTGAAGCTATGTTGAAAGTTGTTATGCATTTTGGTCTTTTATCTTTCTCGTTTTCATTCCTTTCATAGGTTTCAAGCAGGGCATCTCTATGATTGTTTCTTGCTCTTTTCTTTGCCTTTGCAATGGTCTTGGGAGGGTAGTTTCGCACTCTTCATTTTTCAGTTAGCTCCTTTGCTTGTTTGTCATAATCAAATAAAAGGAACAGTTAGTAGTGCTCGTTTTCATGTTGTTATCACACAAATCTCCAGTCTAGAGAAAACGGAACTGGTTACAAAACACCAACTTTTAAAAACCACCACCTTTTAAAAACACTCATCTTCCTGGACAAGCTTTGTGACAGTAAACACACACTCAACATGTAACGTTGTACAAACGTATTGACATATCAACATACTTATATGGTAGCACTAATAGGCCCCATGGTCTGGCTGGGTGGAGGGGCTTGTAGGACCCTAAAAATGAGGAGAGAAAGGTGGAAGAAACACCAATCACGTTAGGATTAGAGTATTTTCTCTCTGCTGGATCTGTTTTAAATAACCACCAAATCGGGTTCGACCAGACGGGAGGATTATTTCAAAGAGGCAAAAATCTTACAGACAAAATTGGTCATGAGAGGCTACCCATATAGGTTGGTCAAACGCTCCTTAAAAAGGGCTTGGTATTATGACCGTGAGGCACTGTTACAGACCAAAGATGAGCAAACACTAAAACAAGAGTTGATCACTTGTGTCACGACATTTGGAAGTGAATCTAATTCGATTAAAAAGATAGTGACTAAAAATTGGCACTTGATTCAGAAAGCCGAACCACAAATGGCACTACCCCGTTTTGCTTTTAAAAGGGCGAGAAATCTAAGAGATTACCTTGTGAAAACATATAAAGAACCTACCCTGAGCACTTTGACAAATCTTTGGGGTTTACCCCCGATCATTGGCCACTATCCTTGTGGTCATTGTTCTGCTTGTCCAACCACATCAGTAGTAAAATCATGTGTACTGAATGGGAAAGAGTGGACACTACGACAACACTCAAATTGCCTCACTAGAAATGTCATTGACTGTATAGAGTGCCCATGTGGGTTATTCTATATTGGAAAAACTACACAGGAGGTAAAAAAACGAATTATTCAACACCAATCACGAATTAGATGTAGGATTGAAACAGCACCAATGGTTGAACACTATTTAACAAAGGAACATTTGCCCTCCGACATGAAATGGTTTGTACTGGAAACTGTAAAAATGAATAAACGCAGGCTGAATGTAGATCGTTTGCTTACATTAAAGGAAAACAGGTGGATTTGGTCAGCTAAAACAGTGGAAAGGGGATTAAATTCCTTTGTGGAATGGCAAACCTTGTCAACCTTATAATTGTGACACCTACTTATGCTTGTTATGAAAGATCATATTGAATGTAGGCTATATGATTTAGCAAACTGAAAACACACATGTCCAGTAGATACCGCAGTGGTGGTCTTTGGCTCCCACCATTATACTGTGGTAGTAACTGATACAATTCCAAGATGGCCGACACAATACCTAATGTTGGTTCTTTACTTATTATACTTAGGACTACAATACCATGTAAATGTAACACACGTAATATTTAGAATAGCTACAATTAACAGTATCTTACTGTCTGTTTGGTTCCTTTAATGTTAACTGGATTACGAATAGGAAGGTTTCTGCCTATTAGAATTAATACCACTCAAAGATGGCCGATTCTCTTTTTTCCGTATCGAGACCAGCATGCCGCTGGATTTATAATCCCTGAGCCAGCGTGCACTCGGGGCTCGACTGACTTGGAGAGTGAGACGCAGAATTCATAGCTGCTAGAATCAGACGTTAAAAAGTAAGTTAATATCGCTTCGGTTTAGGCCACTGCTATATATCCAGACGGGTCTAGTAGAATCAGTGACTGATAGTTTTTTACTGTTGTCTTCCTAGACTATTACGGAAGAGACGAGTGTTGCCGTCTTGTCGGCGAGTAGCAGCCGGTATGTTTTAGTAGGAGTTTTTCTACAATACGCTATTCACATAGGATTTTAAGGTGTGATTAGTAACTGTGGTCTCTCTTGGTTCTTTGAAACCAGTATTTTGTTTACCACAGAACGCTGTATATAAGCTGTTAAATTCCTAGAACAGGCTGAATTTCCGATTTCTCATTGCAGTGAGTTTTGAGTCTTTTGTTACCATACATTTGGTGGTTATGTTTTGCACTATTTACGGGAGACTCGTCTGGTGTGGTGCAGAGGTGTCGGGTTCTTTCAAATTGCCACTTCTTTCAAATTGCCACCACATTTTGGGTGGTTGGAACAGATGACAACTGTTTTCCTTTCGTGTATAATCAATACAAACTTATGAACTCAAATATATTAACAGAATGTATGTATATATTTTAATAGATTCATGGTGCAACTTCGGTCCTGAGGATGGTCTCTGTGATTGTTCTTCAAGAGTGAGACCGAAACGTCGACGCTGCGACATTTTTCTTACACAATTAATAGGCATTGGTAGCCTAAAAAATCCTTCTACTTTGTATGGATTAAGTTCAATATATGGCCAAATATGTGGTTGGGTTTGTTTTGTTTGTAAGAAATGTCATTGACTACTGCTAATGAGATTCTAAAGAAGACTGTAGTTTTATGTTGCCGTACATGAAATGTAAAGTGTATTGTTTCACTACTTTAAAAATTGAAAATACAAATTTATTTTTGTTAAAAAACTAAAAATGAACTTGGGTCATTTTTTGAAAATTGCACTTTGTGAGTTTTTTCTTCTTTTTTGAGTTCAAGGAAATTAAGATCACTGTTGTGACTATCTAATTAATTAATTTCTACTGAATAAATCCTCAAGGTATCTATTGTTACTTAACCCATGCTTGACTGTGCATGCTGAACGAATGGTACTCCGGACCAGGGCTGCGTTTTTGCCTAAGGTGGTAACTCCTTTCCATCTGGGACAATCCATTACCCTTCCTTCTTTTTATCCTCCCCCCTCATCCTTCCAAGGAGGAGGAGAGACTTCACCGTTTGGACCCTAAAAGGGCGGTGAGCTGGACAGGACAAAGGACATCAGGATTGATGATCAGCTCTTCGTGGGCTTTGCTGGCTGCAGGAAAGGTCGAGCGGTGCATAAGCGCACCCTTTCCAGGTGGATTGTCTTGTGCATCAAAATTTGCTACTCTTTGGCTGGTAAGGAGCCTCCGGAGGGTTTAAGAGCTCATTCCACTAGAGCAAAGTCTTCCACCTCTGCTTTGTCTAGGGGGGTTCCTGTGGAGGACATTTGGGCCTCCCTTCACACCTTTGCAAAACATTATTGTTTAGACTCCGAGGTGAGGAGGGACGGACATTTTGCTTGTTCCGTCCTTCAGGACTTTCTGGTATAGAAGGGTGGACACCCTCCTCCGGGAGTGGGGACTGCTGTGGAATCTATTCACAAGGTGAGGAATCCACTGGCAGATGTATCCATCAGAAGAACAAGTTACTTACCTTCGGTAACGCTTTTTCTGGTGGATACAGTATCTGCCTGTGGATTCCTCACTGACCCACCCGCCTCCCCGTTGTCCATCCTTCTATGCCAGTAATTCTATGGCTGTAACTCTATTAATGGTTTCAAATATGTTATTACTGTCAAGGGCATTATGTTTTTCTAGTGCTTTGATGGTTATTCTCCACACTGTGTGTGTTGATATGCATATTGTGTACTGTGTATACTGTTTATGTACATATTGCTGTCAGTCTGTCCGTGTGCCTCGAAGGCACGGAAAAAAGGGGCGGAACTGACGTCATCACGCCGATGAGGTCTTCTTATGGAGCCGGTGACGTCAGCGGAGTCGCGAGCGGAGCCGTGTCTCTGTGACGTCGTCTTCGACCACATCGGCATGGCCTGCTACAAAAGTTTCCGAACGTTGCTGGCGCAGGGGATATTCACAAGGTGAGGAATCCACAGGCAGATACTGTATCCACCAGAAAAAGCGTTACCGAAGGTAAGTAGATTGTTCGTTAGGCCTAAAAGGAAAAGTTGCCATTTTACATGAACACGGGGCTTTTCCTAAAGTTGCCTTCCCTTGTCACATCGACAGATAGTGACTAAAAATTGGCACTTGATTCAGAAAGCCGAACCACAAATGGCACTACCCCGTTTTGCTTTTAAAAGGGCGAGAAATCTAAGAGATTACCTTGTGAAAACATATAAAGAACCTACCCCGAGCACTTTGACAAATCTTTGGGGTTTACCCCCGATCATTGGCCACTATCCTTGTGGTCATTGTTCTGCTTGTCCAACCACATCAGTAGTAAAATCATGTGTACTGAATGGGAAAGAGTGGACACTACGACAACACTCAAATTGCCTCACTAGAAATGTCATCTACTGTATAGAGTGCCCATGTGGGTTATTCTATATTGGAAAAACTACACAGGAGGTAAAAAAACGAATTAGTCAACACCAATGACGAATTAGATGTAGGATTAAAACAGCACCAATGGTTGAACACTATTTAACAAAGGAACATTTGCCCTCCGACATGAAATGGTTTCTACTGGAAACTGTAAAAATGAATAAACGCAGGCTGAATGTAGATCGTTTGCTTACATTAAAGGAAAACAGGTGGATTTGGTCAGCTAAAACAGTGGAAAGGGTATTAAATTCCTTTGTGGAATGGCAAACCTTGTCAACCTTATAATTGTGACACCTACTTATGCTTGTTATGAAAGATCATATTGAATGTAGGCTATATGATTTAGCAAACTGAAAACACACATGTCCAGTAGATACCGCAGTGGTGGTCTTTGGCTCCCACCATTATACTGTGGTAGTAACTGATACAATTCCAAGATGGCCGACACAATACCTAATGTTGGTTCTTTACTTATTATACTTAGGACTACAATACCATGTAAATGTAACACACGTAATATTTAGAATAGCTACAATTAACAGTATCTTACTGTCTGTTTGGTTCCTTTAATGTTAACTGGATTACGAATAGGAAGGTTTCTGCCTATTAGAATTAATACCACTCAAAGATGGCCGATTCTCTTTTTTCCGTATCGAGACCAGCATGCCGCTGGATTTATAATCCCTGAGCCAGCGTGCACTCGGGGCTCGACTGACTTGGAGAGTGAGACGCAGAATTCATAGCTGCTAGAATCAGACGTTAAAAAGTAAGTTAATATCGCTTCGGTTTAGTGCTCGGGGTAGGTTCTTTATATGTTTTCACAAGGTAATCTCTTAGATTTCTCGCCCTTTTAAAAGCAAAACGGGGTAGTGCCATTTGTGGTTCGGCTTTCTGAATCAAGTGCCAATTTTTAGTCACTATCTGTCGATGTGACAAGGGAAGGCAACTTTAGGAAAAGCCCCGTGTTCATGTAAAATGGCAACTTTTCCTTTTAGGCCTAACGAACAATCTACTTACCTTCGGTAACGCTTTTTCTGGTGGATACAGTATCTGCCTGTGGATTCCTCACCTTGTGAATATCCCCTGCGCCAGCAACATTCGGAAACTTTTGTAGCAGTCCACGCCGATGGGGTCGAAGATGACGTCACAGAGACACGGCTCCGCTCGCGACTCCACTGACGTCACCGGCTCCATAAGAAGACCTCCTCGGCGTGATGACGTCAGTTCCGCCCCTTTTTTCCGTGCCTTCGAGGCACACGGACGGACTGACAGCAATATGTACATAAACAGCATACACAGTACACAATATGCATATCAACACACACAGTGTGGAAAAGAAACATCAAAGCACTAGAAATAACCCAATGTCCTTGACAGTCATAAATACATTTGAAATCATCAATAGAATTACCGTCATAGAATCACTGGAATAGAAGGATGGACAACGGGGAGGCGGGTGGGTCAGTGAGGAATCCACAGGCAGATACTGTATCCACCAGAAAAAGCGTTACCGAAGGTAAGTAACTTGTTCTTCTGATGGATACATCTGCCAGTGGATTCCTCACCTTGTGAATAGATTCCACAGCAGTCCCCACTCCCGGAGGAGGGTGTCCATCCCTCTATACCAGAAAATCCTGAAGGACGGAACGGGCAAAATGTCCGTCCCTCCTCACCTCAGAGTCTAAACAATAATGTTTTGCAAAGGTGTGAAGGGAGGCCCAAGTTGCCGCCCTACAAATGTCCTCCACAGGAACACCCCTAGACAAAGCAGAGGTAGAAGACTTTGCTCTAGTGGAATGAGCTCTTAAACCCTCCGGAGGCTCCTTACCAGCTAGGGAGTAGCAGATCTTGATGCATAGCACAATCCATCTTGAAAGGGTGCGCTTGTGCACCGCACGACCCTTCCTGCAGCCAGCAAAGCCCACAAAGAGCTGGTCATCAATCCTGTAGTCCTTAGTCCTGTCCAGGTAAAAGCTCACCGCCCTCTTAGGGTCCAAACGGTGAAGTCTCTCCTCCTCCTTGGAAGGGTGAGGGGGAGGATAAAAGGTAGGAAGGGTAATGGACTGCCCCAGATGGAAGGGAGTTACCACCTTAGGCAAAAACGCAGCCCTGGTCCGGAGAACCATTCTTTCAGCATGCACAGTCAAGAATGGGGGTTTTGAACTAAGAGCTTGAAGCTCACTTACTCTCCTTGCCGAGGTGATTGCAACGAGGAAAACCGTCTTAAAAGACAACAGTCTCAAGGGACACTTATGTAAGGGCTCGAAAGGAGAACCCATAAGATAAGTCAGTACAAGGTTTAAGTCCCACTGAGGTACAATAAAGGGAGTAGGAGGAAATTTATTCGTAAGGCCCTTGAGAAACCTAAGCACAATAGGTGATTTAAATAAGGACGGCTGATCCGGCAGGCATAGGAAAGCCGACAAAGCCGATAAATATCCCTTAACAGTGGCCACAGCAAAGCCTTGCTGGGCAAGAGAAAGAGCAAACTGCAGAATGTTAGACAAACGAGCCTTCAAGGGATCAATCGACCTCTCTCCACACCAGAGAACGAACTTAGACCACCTATAGGAGTATATGGATTTGGTGGAGTGTCGCCTGGCCGATAAAATAACATCCACCACATCTGGCGGGAGAGAGAAAGAATTCAGGTTGCCCCGTTCAATCTCCAGGCATGAAGGTGTAAGCTCCGGAGGTGGGGGTGTAGAACCTGCCCCTCCGACTGCGAGAGGAGGTCTGCCCTCAGAGGGAGACGGAGCGGAGGGCACGAGGAGAGGTGGAGAAGATCTGTGTACCACACCCTTCTTGGCCAATCCGGGGCGATCAATATAACTTGGGCCCGGTCTTGGCGAACCTTCCTCAGAACCCGAGGAATCAAGGGTATGGGAGGAAACGCGTAAAGGAGTCGTGAGCCCCAACTCAACTGAAACGCGTCTCCCAACGCCCCCTGCATCGGATACTGGAGACTGCAGAATGACAGGCAGTGCGCGTTCTCGAAAGTGGCAAACAGATCCACCCGAGGAGTCCCCCACGTCCGAAAGACGTGACGAACTACCTCCGGATGGAGCCTCCACTCGTGGTCGGCAGAGAACTGCCGACTGAGACTGTCCGCACGAACGTTCAGCACCCCGGCCAGATGATTTGCCATCAGACAAATCCGATGGTCCTGAGCCCAGGACCATAGACGCAGGGCCTCTCTGCACAGACAAAGAGACCCCACTCCTCCCTGCTTGTTTATATACCACATCGCGGTAGTGTTGTCCGTCAGAACCTGAACAGACTGACCGCGAAGGGAAGGGAGGAAGGCCTTGAGCGCCAAGCGTATCGCCCGTAACTCCAAAAGGTTGATGTGAAACAACCTTTCCTCTGGAGACCAAAGACCCTTGATCTCCAGATCCCCCAGATGAGCACCCCACCCTAAGGTGGATGCATCCGTTATCACCGTGGCCACCGATGGAGGTAGATGGAAGGGCTTCCCTTGGGACAGATTGCCCTCCACGCTCCACCAAGACATCTCCGCTGCAGCTTCTCTGGAGATCCTCACAGACTCCCTGAGATCCCCTTTGTGCTGATACCACTGCTTGCGGAGGCACCACTGGAGCGCCCTCATGTGCCAGCGTGCATGGTTGACCAACAGTATGCAGGAAGCGAACAGACCGAGCAGGCGAAGGACCTTCAGAACTGGAACAACCGCTCCGCTGAAAAACAAAGGAATCATTTCCTGTATGTCGAGAATCCTTTGAGGAGGAGGGAATGCTCGACACACAGTAGTGTCCAGTACCGCACCTATGAACAGGTTGCGCTGAGAGGGCACCAGGTGAGATTTGGGCACGTTGATCGAAAAACCCAATCTGTACAACTGTACAACAGCCGAGTTGTATCCTGCAGATGACACAGCACCTTCTCCGACGACTCCGCCTTGATCAGCCAGTCGTCCAAATAAGGGAAAACCGAAATTCCCGATCTTCTGAGATGGGCTGCCACCACTGCCATCACCTTTGTGAAGACTCGAGGTGCCGAAGTAAGACCAAACGGAAGGACCGCAAACTGATAATGTTGCGACCCTACCGTGAAACGGAGATACTTCCTGTGCGACTTCAGGATGGGGATGTGAAAATACGCATCCTGCAAGTCGAGCGACACCATCCAGTCCTCCTGATTCAGCGCCTGAAGAACCTGCGCAAGGGTGAGCATCTTGAACTTCTCCTGTTTCAGGTAAAAGTTCAGGATTCTGAGGTCTAGAATCGGACGCAATCTGCCGTCCTTCTTCGGGATCAGAAAATACCGGGAGTAGCATCCCTGACCCCTCTCCTGCTCCGGAACCACCTCTATCGCCCCTTTCTGAAACAACTTCAGGACTTCTTCCTGCAGGAGAAGACGGTGGTCCTCCGAGCAAGCACCTTGGCAAGGAGGGTAAACTGGAGGGAATTCCCGAAAGGGAAGGGCGTACCCATTCTCTACAAGATCCAGAACCCAAAGGTCTGTAGTAACCGATTCCCAATCTTGTAGAAAATGGGTAAGCCGGCCCCCCACAGGACCAGCATGATCCGGAATGTCGAATCTAGGGCTGTTTTGCGGTGGTGGGAGGGGCTGAGGAAGAGGAAGAGGAGGAGGAGAGTTGACGGCCACGTGAGCGACCCCTAAGCCTTCCTCTATATCCCTTGGAGCTTTGCTGCTGCTGCTGCTGCTGCTGGGCTGGTCTATAAGAACGAAAACTCGCCCTTCCAAAACCTCTGTACCTTTTGAAAGTACCTCTCGGCTGGGATTGAAGGCCCAACGACCTAGCCGTAGCCTTACTTTCTTTGAAGCGCTCGAGAGCAGCATCAGCCTTCTTCCCAAACAGACCAGACCCATCAAAAGGTAAGTCCAACAAGGTCGACTGGACATCCGAAGAAAATTCGGAGGACTTAAGCCATGCTCCCCTCCTGGTGGCAACTGAAGACCCCATGACCCTGGCAACTGAGTCTGCTGTATCCAAGCCACTCTGTATAACCTGGCGAGCAGCCGCCTGGGCATCCGACAGTACTTCACTGAAGCCTGCCCTATCCACCTCCGACAGCTTCGGTGCCAACTTTTTAGCTGAATCCATAAGCGCATGGATATAGCGCCCCAATAAACAAGTCGCATTAGAAGACTTTAATGCCATACTGGCTGAAGAAAAGACTTTCTTGGCCGATTGGTCCACCTTCTTGGCCTCTCTGTCCCCTGGGACCTGAGGAAACGCACCTTTTGAACGTCCAGAACAAGCAGCCTGAACGACCAGACTTTCAGGTGAAGGGTGTGATGACAAAAACTCAGGATCCCCCGGAGCCACCCTATATCTCCTTGCAACCACCTTGGACACCGCAGGAGCCGAAAAAGGCTTGCGCCACACCTCCAACACAGGCTCCAATATTGCTTCATTAAAAGGCAACAGCGGCTCTGACACCGCAGTTGGAGAGTGCAACACCTCAGTCAAGATATTAGACTTGAACTCAACAGATGGCAATTGAAGGTCCAACAACTCTGCAGCCTTTCTTATCACAGCATGATAAGGAGCCGCGTCTTTAGAAGGTTCATCTGAAGGAGGAGTGATCTCCCACTCCGGAGACAAATCCAACCCACTTGCCTCCTTCAATTCGTCAAACACCTCATCGGATTCGACCAATTCTCCCTCTTCAGCCTCATCCATAAGATAGCTCCTCTCCTCCAGCACTCTCTGCGCCTCTCTCCTGGAACGGATCCGCACCTGCGGCGTCGGCGGCGCCGTGATCGAATCCGACGGCGCCGGCAGAGGCGTCGAATGCGGATCAGCTGGAGCAGCCGGCGTCGAACGAGGTCGAGTCGGCGCCGGTGAAGAGGGAAGCGGCGTCGATGTTTTCGGCGCCGGCATCTGCCAAGACGGCGTCGCTGGGAAGAAAGGCATAAACGGTGCTTGAGGATAAACCTGCGGCACTCCCAGATTAAAAGCCATCGGACCCATCGGACCCATAGGTGCACCAGAGGAATACATGGCCCGTGAGAACACCCCATACATCGCATTGAGATACTGCGAGGGGTCCTGACCTGGATTAGGGAAAGCTGGATACTGGTCAGGTAACACCGGACTCGGGCCTGCCGGCGCCGACGGTGGAACTTGCGGCGTCACAGACTCACCCGGAGCCTGATCATCCTCATCCTGGGCCGGAGTCGGAGACGGAGCCGAAGGACCTGCAGGACCTGGAGAAGCCATCGGTGCCGGCGAATCAGCCGGAGCCGGAGAAAACACAGGAGAAGATGGAACAGGAGGCGAAGCCGGAACAGGAGAAGGAGACACTGACTCCCTTCGACGCCGAGCAGGCGATTTAGACTTCGACGTCGAGGCCTTGTGATGAGACGAATGCCTCCTTTTCTTCTTATGCTTCTTGCTCTTTGAAGCATGTCCCGACGTCGACTTGGAAGCCGACCTCGACCTCGACCTGGATCTTCTTCTACCTCTTTTCTCTTTTCTCTTCATCCGGGCGATAAAGAGCTTTGCCTCTCTTTCCTTAAGAGCCTTTGAGCTCATCTTCCTGCAACACGAACATCCTTCAACATCGTGGTCCGATGACAAACACCAAACGCAGTCGTCATGCGGGTCACAAGGTGAGGAATCCACTGGCAGATGTATCCATCAGAAGCAGAATTCATAGCTGCTAGAATCAGACGTTAAAAAGTAAGTTAATATCGCTTCGGTTTAGGCCACTGCTATATATCCAGACGGGTCTAGTAGATCAGTGACTGATAGTTTTTTACTGTTGTCTTCCTAGACTATTGTGGTAAATATTTAAATTACCTGTACTATTTTTATGCGGTAAAATACAATGAGAATAACTCAGTAAAATAAGAGGCAGAATCCGTGGTATTCGAGGGTATAATAGGGTATTTATTCCTTACAAAGGAATGATGGTTCGAACCAGGCAATCGAGGTCCGTCACCACGAAGGTTCAGGATAGGGATCAGCAATAGATTATTGACAAGTAATAGTATATATAAGAAATGCATTACATTAAGACAGATGCAGGAGGCGTAACAGCTTGATAATACAGATAAGAATACACATACGTAATAAAAAAGGCGTAATAATAGGCGTGCATAGAGGCGTATACTAAAAACGTCATTATGATGGTGACACAAATGGGTGGATCCATAAGAGAATCCTGCAAAGTCAGCAAAAATACATGGCAGAGATGCGCGCGCAGCCGCATGACGTGTGATTGACGTGTAACTAGGGGGTGAAGGGAACTTGACATTTAGCCCTACATGAGGAGACAGAAGTCTGGGGTGTCAGGACAACCTAGTCCTAAATCATATCTAATATCTTGTGTTTAAGGAACTATATTATCTAGAAGGAAAGGTCTTCGCGGACAAATCCTATTCTATACTGACTGTTAGTGCGTGTACAAGCGTCTAAGTGTCTACATGGGATGCGAGGGGGGGCATGGGCCTTCCATGGTAACAGGGACTATGAATTACTTGCATAAAGACAGTGAGGCCGGGCCCTTTGCTCGGTAGCTGGAAGGATGTTTACCTAAACTACTAGACAGGAATGCATTGGATGAGGAACGGAGCAGATAACTTGAAGGTGAAATACAGTTTTTGGCAGGCAACAGGCCGCGTCAGGCACCGTTAGCCGCGCAGGGAGTAGGACAAAGTTCATGGATATAGATGCAGGTCCAGGCTGGAGCATTCAGAGGCAGAAGCAAGAAAAAGCTCGATGGCAGCATTCAGGGCCTACTCGCCTGAACTGTAAAACGTGAAAAGTGTACCATATAAAGTCGGTGGCCAATCATACTTAGGAATGGAATATCCGGCCCATTCATGGCAGATATGAAAGAGGACATGTTAACGTTGGACGCACATGTATTTGCGTCTTCATAGCTGGAACTGGAGGGAACATACATGTACTTGTAGCATGTACATGGAGCCGTTGGGGTCTAAGATAGGGGACACAATTGACCATAAAAATTCATATTTCCTCATTCCCTCCTTGTCCCCTACGGACCCTCATGAAATATCGATCTTCAGGAATCCATCAATCTGTTCATGTAACATCATTTGTTCTTCTTTCTTCTTCCGGGATCTTGAATGAAAACTTGAACGTGGAATACACGATGTGGCACACAGGCCACAAATCGCTGGTCCACATTGTAGACATAGGCAGCAACTGAATACTATGAGAAGGCCAATACCTAGGAAGGATAGGACTTTCCATCCCCAGGCTGACAACACGCTCCAGAACCAACCGGACCATGTCCAGGTGCCTGCATTTTGATGTATCTGGTTTGCAATCTTGTGAAGACGAGTTATGGCGTTATATACGGATGGCGCGTTTTCTGGGATGAAAACACAGCAACTTGATCCGATGACCCTACAGGCTCCGCCCCTATCTGCTAGGATGACGTCAAGGACAAGACGATTTTGAAGAACAACAATCCGCATCGCAGACTGCTCCTCTGTTAAGTTGCCTAGGGCAGAGGTAGTTTCATTCACTACTGCTTCAAGGGTTCTGGTTAATCTACGTATTAGTTTACTGTTTGAGACAACACCTATGTAAGGAAAGAGACCTTTATTGAAGTCGGTATATTGTTCCCATGCTGTTTCGGTGTAGTCAACAATCGGGATATCTCTCTGGGGTCTATGGTGTACTAGATTGGTATTTCTATGATAATCAGGAGGGGCTAGGAAAACAGGTGGCAGAAGGAATGCAATGTAACAGGTACCATCCCAATCTAGGGGTAGGCGTATATATGCGGTGTGACCACAGATGAAGTAGGAGTGACGGGAGGCTCTAAATGTAGACTTGCCCTTATCACTGAATTCGATCACAGTAGTACATTTACTATGACCCAGGTGTACTGAACCATTCTTTCTTACACATAATTCACCTTTGACTGGTAATACGGACATAGCAGGCAAGACTAGTGTAGCTTTGGATTCAACATTTAGAATCATGAGGTTAAGTGTAAAATTACCTAATCCATATACTTCATTTTCTAGGTCAGTTCCTGTTCTTTTGGGAAGTCCCTCCTTGTTAGGATAACAGGCTTTAAGCAAAACTAAGTTCAGGTTTCCCCATACCCAGTTGCTCTGGTAAACTACGGTGTTTGAATCTAAAGAGTTAATCAAACTAAACCATGCTCCACAGGAACCATTGTGTGTAAACGGATATGGAAAGAGAGGCAGGACTCCTTTGTATTTCTGATAGGGAGGGAGTCGGCCACATATCCAACAATTTGTAGCGTTGCTGGTCTGATGGGAATGATGTAACATACTAATGAATGTGTTGTTGCGCAGCGCAAATCTATAGGACAACTCATGTGGA
Organism: Triturus cristatus; assembly: GCF_964204655.1. NCBI lineage: Eukaryota > Metazoa > Chordata > Amphibia > Caudata > Salamandridae > Triturus > Triturus cristatus. The sequence continues at coordinate 952,819,303 of NC_140590.1, read as the reverse complement.
GGTAGTTCACTAAAAGAATGTTCGGCTGTAACATTGTAAGCACGCTTGAAAATAGGATAATACATGTGTAATAGTATACTTGCGACAATGATCAGAAGACTTAGAAAAAACATAATTAATAATGTCACTATACAGTGACTACGAAGTGATTTACAGTACGCATGTTTCTTGAGCTGTTTCTGTCTATTTCTCTCTCTATTGCGGTCTAGAGGATACATGTCAGAGACAAATTCAACCGATTCACCTTGGAGAGGACTTAAACAATCAAATTGTCTGACTTGCTAGATCTTAGTTTCAGTTTATAGTTCTCTTTTTCTGACTTTTCAACCAGGGGGAGTTTTGAGTCAGTCTGTGAGGGAATGCAGGGCTGAACGTTTAAATCCGATGGTAGTCCATGAAATTTCTTGATATGGCTCGAGTGCAGCCACCCTTTGCGACCCTCTATCTTCACGGCTGTCCTCGTGGTCAGTAAAACGAGTTTCGGTTGTTGCCAGCGAGGCTCCAACGGACTCCTCCTGTCGAAGTTTCTCACAAGCACCAGGTCACCTGGAACCACTTCATGAGGCTTCACCTCAGTGTTATCGGGAAAAGCTGCAGCTACCTGTGAACGACAAGATTGTAGTGCAGACATCAAGGAAGCCAGGTAATCTGTCAGCATATTACAATCAACATCAGTGATTTTACGAGGTATAGGCGTCCACCACATATTTGGTGGCCTACCGATGATCACCTCATACGGGGATAGCCCTGTTCGAGAATGTGCTACCATTCTCATGTAAAAGAGCGCAACTGGTAAGGCTACTATCCAGTCGACACCTTTTTCTCTACAGATTTTGGACAGTCTAATTTTCAGAGTTTGATTATGGCGTTCCACGAGACCTGCTGCCTCGGGATGTCGGACACAGTGGAATTTCCATTGATAGCCTAACAGAAGTGAAACGTGTTTCATTAGCTCGGATGAGAACGGCTGGCCGTTATCTGAGTACACGACACGGGGCATACCATACAGTGGGAAGAATTCTCGAACTAACTGTTTGGCAGTAGTCGGGGCAGTGTAATCTGAGACGGGATACGCCTCTGTCCAACGGGAAAGAGCGCATACAACTACGAGGACATATTTGAATCCTCGACATCGTTCCATCTGGATATAATCCATCTGGAGGACTTCAAAAGGGTGATCGGGAGGTTGAAATCCACCCTGCTCTACAGGTACGCCTTTACCTGGATTGAACTGACAACAAATCATACAAGTTCGGACTTTCTGTTTGGCTGCAGCTCGTAAGTGTTTGTTGAACCAAATGTGTTGAATACTGTCTAACATGGCTTTTTCTCCTAGATGTGCTGGACTATGTATTGTGTTAATGATAACTTGAACCATTGAGTCGGGGAGAAACCATATGGATTTTCCCTTCGTCATCCATCCCTGATCTGTCTGGATCCCTCCTAATTCGGTCCATTTCTTTATTTCCTCTGGTGTGGCATGTGTCTGTATGTCAATTACATCAAGGGCGGGATCCTTAACTGTCATGCAGTGTGTCGGCGTCGGAACTATTGTCTTTGTCGTGTCAGTTATATGAGTCTGATTCTGAGCAGTCTGTTTAGCTGTTCTGTCAGCTAGGTCGTTACCCTGAGAAATAATGTCAGTCACTTTCGTATGGGCTTTGCACTTCATGATAGATATTGAAGTAGGTAGATGTATTGCATCTAATAGAGCTTGAATGAGGGGACCGTGTTGAATGTTGGCACCGCGAGAAGTCAAATAACCTCTCTCTCGCCAAAGGACTCCGAAGTCGTGGACGACTCCGAATGCATAACGTGAATCTGTGTATATGTTGACTTTCTTATTTTTGGCTTGAATACAGGCTTGTGTCAGAGCGATAAGCTCTGCTGCTTGAGCTGATAATGTGTCGATACAATTTGTTTCAATTACTTCGGTGTCTGTCGTGACTGCATAGGCGGCCACTAACTTTCCTGTACTTGTTCTCATACATGAACCATCTACATAAAGTGTCAAGTCTGGATCTGGTAATGGGACATCTGTCAAGTCTTGTCTGGGTTTCGTCGTAATAGTAATGACTTCAATACAATCATGTGCCAGTGGGTCTGTTCCATTTAATGGCAAAAGTGTGGCAGGATTTAATGTACTACAACGTCTGATTTCTATGTGGGGCTGAAACAATGTGAGTTCTTAACCAGTCAGTCGTGCTATAGTCAAGTGTTGTGTCTGTGTCCGGTTCAAGAGAACCTCTACTGCGTGTGGTACTTGTACTGTCAATTGATGTCCTAATACTATGGAATCACTTTGTCTGATCGCTAAAGCTGTCGCTGCAACTGATTTCAGACACGCAGGAAGAGCCTGGGCTACGGGATCTAACGTGCTAGAAAAGTAAGCACATGGCTTGTGTGATCCTGCTTGTTCCTGCGTGAGTACTGACAAGGCAGTACCTTCCCGTTCTGTAACAAAGAGTGTAAAAGGCTTACTGTAACATGGTGTCGCTAAGACAGGTGCTTGGCATAAAGCTTTCTTTAAGTCCTTAAAAGCTTGTGTATGTTCTGGAGTCCAAGGGAGGACAGTCGATGTCGCTGCCTCCTGTGTTGTCAACTGAATGAGTGGTTTAGCTAAAAATGCATATTGGGGGATCCACTGCCTACAGTATGAAGTGAGGCCTATGAAGGCCCGTACCTCCTTTTGTGTCTTGGGTGGTGGCATGTTTACAATTAACTGGATACGGTCAGGTGTGAGCTGTCTCCCCCATTTGGACAGCAAGTGCCCTAGGTACACAACTTGCTGGGCACAAAATTGCAGCTTTGAAGGAGACACCTTGTGCCCCTTGTCGGCTAGGAAATGTAAAACCGTCAGTGATGCTTTTTCACATTCGGGTTCGCTTCGGGCGGTGATCAGCAGATCATCGACATACTGAAGCAGTGCAGCATTAGCAGGCATGTGGATACTGTCAAGTTGTCTTTTCAGTGCTTGGCTGTAGATGCTAGGACTTTCTGTAAATCCTTGAGGTGCGCGTGCGAATTTAAAACTTCGTCCATTTAAACTGAATCCGAACAAATATTGGCTTTCCGGATCGATTGGGACGCTGAAGAAGGCGTTCTTGAGGTCAATTACAGTAAAGAACGTTGCCTCTGAATCAATAGCTGTCAGTAATTAAGAGATATCTGGGACCACGGGGTATTGTGGTACAATGCATTTGTTTAATTCGCGCAGATCAATAACTAATCGATATACTGGGGGTGCTTTTGGATCAGTTCGTTTAAGAATCGGAATAATCGGAGAGTTACATATATTGGAGTCGGTTTCTACAACCACTCCTTGTGCAATGAGCTCGTCAATGATTTGCAGTAAAGCCACTACAGCATCTGGCGGTAACTTGTATTGTCGCATTCGTGGTAGTACCACTCCTGTTTTGAGTGTGACTCGATATGGTGTAATGTGCATACAACCTACATCAGTGGGGCCTTGCGCCCATAAATGTGCAGGTAGATTCTGTAACCGGTGATCCATGTCTCTAGACACGTAGTGACCTTTAAAGTCACGCAAAAATAGTCGTACTCCGTCCGGAGAACAGCATATTATAGCTCCTAGAGCTTTCAATGTTTTTATACCTAACAAGTTTTCTGGGCATGATTTCGTAAGCAATAGATCTGTAGTCCGTGTTAATGGACCGACGGTAAATGCAAGTGGTTGCGATACTTCGTTAATAGTGGGCTTTCCTGAAAAACCAAGGGAAATATTTTGTGAGCCTGAGAGGGGTGCCCCTGGAACTTCATCGTGACTTATAGTTGTTCTGCTTGCCCCTGTATCGAGTAGAAACTTTCTGTCTTTCCCTAATACTTGACTCTGTACATAAGGACCCTCTTGATCTACAGGAACCTCAATAAGGGGTAAGCCAACTTCCCTCTCTAGGCTATTTCATGTGTAGCGCTGATACTCTGGATAGTCATTTTGTGCATACTGGTACATCTGTTGTGTCGTGTTTTGTGTTGCGGCAATAGGCTGTGGCTGTTGTTGTGGTACGGTCTGTTGTGCAGCTTGCATAGGCTGTATATTCTGAGGTACTTGTTGTTGGATCTGATCCTGTCTAGGCGGACGTGGTCTCTCCTTCGTTTTACCCGTGGAGATATTATGTTTTAGAACTGCACAATCGTTTATATAATGACCTGGTTGTTTACAATAGTTGCATGTCCCTTTAACGGGAACCGCTGAGTTACTTGCCGTACCCTTTTTATGACCGTCAGCTGGAACTGACTGAGCGACAAGCATTTTCATTTTCGTGTCTTTCATACGCCTTGTTTCGTGTTCTTGTTCTTCTCTAATTCTATTCTGGTGATACTGTAACATTTGTGAAGGAGTGTTAGCTTGCCAAGTGCTCTCAACTTTCAATACTCTGTTTTTAACCTGCGGCAGGGAATTCTCGACTAGTTTTGTTACAAAAAGATGTGGATATGACTCACTATTTGCTTTCAGGCCGCTATTAATACCAAAACATTTTTCAAAATCGGGAATAAAAATCACTAGTGTCTTCATCGGGTTTCTGTTTACAAGCTGAGAGTGCTCCCCAATCTTCCTTTTTCGTAGTTAATAAACGTGGCAATACTTGTACTAATAGACCTGGTAATGCTTTTGTTTTGCCCCCAAGCCCTACGCCTGCAGTTCTGCTATTTTCTTCAGTTTCCAATGCGGTCCAATCAATCTTTTGGTCTCCCACCTCCCATTCTTTTTCCTTGAGTTTCTCATAAATACCGGCAGGCAATAATACTTTCAATATTTTCATAATGTCAGGATAGGTATAATCACCCATGAGTAACATGTCCTTTAGTTCACGGTGAAAACCTGCTGGATCTTTGTCATGGCTGGGCACTAATTTTTTCATTTCCAATAGTTCTATTTTGGTTATGGGCGTGTACACGAACACGCGTCTAAACGTATTGTCATCATTTCTGGCTGGGTGTACTTCGCGTAAGGGGTTCTGTCTGTCTATGTGATACGTCTTTCTTTCCACGGTGGGAACTGAAACATGTTCTGGGCATACGAAGACAATGTACTGGTGCCGATATTCTAGAATTTCTTTAATTAGATCAGTACCTGAACCTCTCCATTTATTCATGAGTAATTCTATCAGTATATCAGGTAGGGGACCAGGATCGGAGTGTTGGCTTCTATACAATATAAGGAGGTGTTGTATCATGTATATACCAGCTAAACGCTGTTCGTCTGGGGTAAGATTCAGAAACGTGTGTGCTAGCGCATCATCACTATATTTTTCAGAACTGTCAGCCCATTGTACTGCTGACCTGGCTAATTCTTGTTCATCCATAGAATCGAGCATATAATACCCCCTTCGGTCTCGGAGTAATTTATCAGCAGCCTGGAATAGGTGTTCAGGGGACCTTGCATTTAACATAGGGGCTTGAAAATGTCTGCTACATTCTGGACGTATCGGACGCATTGGATCATTGAAGTGTCTGGTATTGTTACAAGATCTTCCCCTACCTACATAAGCTATCGTTTCTAATTGTCCCGTGGGCATTTCTGATTCTTCCTCCTCCTCTCCCTCTGATTCAGTTTTGTCTGCCTCTAATCTGTTTTCATGTATTCGTTCTATTTCTTTTCTGATCTTTCGGCACATAGCTACTATACACTTCTGTTTATCATGTTTCCCTTCTGATATATTCTGACCCCATCTGGTAAGCACTTGCATTTCATCCTGATCTACCTCAGGCCTATCTCTGCTTCTGATCAAGCAGTTTATGAGGAAGCTTAACAGTAGTTTCTGTATATCTACTTTCTGGTATTCCATGGCCTTGTCAATACTTTCAGGGCCTTGCCCTGATTGGACAAAGTGATATATATTGTCCAGATGAGCAACCATTCCTGGTAGTGTCATTAAATATGTGGACGCTCGTCGTATACGTAGTGATGACAGCAGCATTCTGTCATTTTTACCGGGCACTGGATCATATCTACAATCCACAAGATGTTCCTTAAACATATCGGATCTTGCTGTTTGAGGTGTATGTTGGTATGCTAAATCTCTAAAGGACAATTTATTTCTTTGCGGTGGCGTGGAAAAAATCGCTGTCGCACCTCCTGCTGCACCTTCTGAGGTGCTAGGCGCGAAAGGATTTGTTGAATGTAAAGTAGAGACGGTAGATGTAGGAAAAGTGGTAGAAACAGATGAAACTGTTGGAATGTGAGGAGGAGTTTGTTGTTGCGGAGTTGGGGGCAGATGATCTTGGGGTTGAGCACCATCGACAGGTGGTGTGTGTGGTGGAACATTAACATATTCGGGAGCTACATCGTCTAAATAGGAAGAAAGGAAAATATCTTTTGCGGTCTTGGGATGTACTTTAATCGGGAGTAATGGAGGTGGCAGATCTTTCGGTATTTCCGGAGTGGCCTTAGGTAAACCTTCGGCCAAAAGAGGATACATACCATTCATAAGAGTGTTTCGTTGTCTGTCTACTTGTTCTGATTTTACTCGGGTACCTTCGTCAATTAATATGTTTTCTCGGGCCTTTTCTGAATCTTCCCTACTTTTCTCTTCCTTTCTGAGCGCTTTCTCTGTGCGCCTATGCGATTCTTTACGCCATAGTTCAATGGCATCTTTCTGTGACTGTCTGGCTTTCTTTTTCCATAACGCTTCTTCTATTCTCATGATGCAATCTGCATCCCATGTTCCGGCAGCGGGCCATCTCTGACTCTCTGCTAAATCCTTGGTGTAGTCCACCCATAGATCAAGATATAATACGGCATCTAGGCCATGTTTATGGTACATAAAGTACCCTGGAGTGTCCCTAGGTGGGATAGGAACAGCTTCCTCGAGTATCCCTTTTCTAGTTTTTATCTGTCTTAATTTTGAAAATAACGGCATCTTGAACCTTGCTACTTAATTCTTACTCGGTTCTTGAACACAATAATTACAATAAACACAATAATGAAGATCGAACAATCACTCATACCACGACATTTAAAACATATCAAAACGTTTTAGAACGAACAATAATAATTAGAATAAAACTAGTTAATTGCATAATACTAAATATACTATATGTACTGCTAAACAGTACAGATACACTGCTAAAACAGTGCAGACCAGGTCTGTGTACCCAGACCCGTCTTGACCGGCACAAACTAATGTGCACGTCTAGATGCGTCCTCAGCAACGGTACTCACCGGGAAGCACGGAACGGAAGGCCTCGGAAGTCTGGACTGGACTAGACCAAACTGGACTCGACTCGACTCGTGACTTAGATACTTCGGAACTTCGGAATCTGGTGGGCCTCTGTATACCTCGGATCTTGCTCTCTCAGCTAGGCTCTGGTCGGGATTCTCCGCACTCCTCACCGCCTCGTCTGGGTGTTGATCGCAGCCTCAGTCGCCCCCGTTGGCCTGAGGGAGATACAGGAAATCCTGCGGGTACGCGTAATTGTCCGTCCGGCTGTGGCAGGAGACCGGGTCTGCAACGCACCTCCGGCGCGTGGGGTGTGAGAGGTGTCCCTATTCGGGCGCCAATTTATGTGGTAAATATTTAAATTACCTGTACTATTTTTATGCGGTAAAATACAATGAGAATAACTCAGTAAAATAAGAGGCAGAATCCGTGGTATTCGAGGGTATAATAGGGTATTTATTCCTTACAAAGGAATGATGGTTCGAACCAGGCAATCGAGTTCCGTCACCACGAAGGTTCAGGAAGGGATCAGCAATAGATTATTGACAAGTAATAGTATATATAAGAAATGCATTACATTAAGACAGATGCAGGAGGCGTAACAGCTTGATAATACAGATAAGAATACACATACGTAATAAAAAAGGCGTAATAATAGGCGTGCATAGAGGCGTATACTAAAAACGTCATTATGATGGTGACACAAATGGGTGGATCCATAAGAGAATCCTGCAAAGTCAGCAAAAATACATGGCAGAGATGCGCGCGCAGCCGCATGACGTGTGATTGACGTGTAACTAGGGGGTGAAGGGAACTTGACATTTAGCCCTACATGAGGAGACAGAAGTCTGGGGTGTCAGGACAACCTAGTCCTAAATCATATCTAATATCTTGTGTTTAAGGAACTATATTATCTAGAAGGAAAGGTCTTCGCGGACAAATCCTATTCTATACTGACTGTTAGTGCGTGTACAAGCGTCTAAGTGTCTACATGGGATGCGAGGGGGGGCATGGGCCTTCCTTGGTAACAGGGACTATGAATTACTTGCATAAAGACAGTGAGGCCGGGCCCTTTGCTCGGTAGCTGGAAGGATGTTTACCTAAACTACTAGACAGGAATGCATTGGATGAGGAACGGAGCAGATAACTTGAAGGTGAAATACAGTTTTTGGCAGGCAACAGGCCGCGTCAGGCACCGTTAGCCGCGCAGGGAGTAGGACAAAGTTCATGGATATAGATGCAGGTCCAGGCTGGAGCATTCAGAGGCAGAAGCAAGAAAAAGCTCGATGGCAGCATTCAGGGCCTACTCGCCTGAACTGTAAAACGTGAAAAGTGTACCATATAAAGTCGGTGGCCAATCATACTTAGGAATGGAATATCCGGCCCATTCATGGCAGATATGAAAGAGGACATGTTAACGTTGGACGCACATGTATTTGCGTCTTCATAGCTGGAACTGGAGGGAACATACATGTACTTGTAGCATGTACATGGAGCCGTTGGGGTCTAAGATAGGGGACACAATTGACCATAAAAATTCATATTTCCTCACTATTACGGAAGAGACGAGTGTTGCCGTCTTGTCGGCGAGTAGCAGCCGGTATGTTTTAGTAGGAGTTTTTCTACAATACGCTATTCACATAGGATTTTAAGGTGTGATTAGTAACTGTGGTCTCTCTTGGTTCTTTGAAACCAGTATTTTGTTTACCACAGAACGCTGTATATACGCTGTTAAATTCCTAGAACAGGCTGAATTTCCGATTTCTCATTGCAGTGAGTTTTGAGTCTTTTGTTACCATACATTTGGTGGTTATGTTTTGCACTATTTACGGGAGACTCGTCTGGTGTGGTGCAGAGGTGTCGGGTTCTTTCAAATTGCCACTTCTTTCAAATTGCCACCACATTTTGGGTGGTTGGAACAGATCACACCTGTTTTCCTTTCGTGTATAATCAATACAAACTTATGAACAGAATGTATGTATATATTTTAATAGATTCATGGTGCAACTTCGGTCCTGAGGATGGTCTCTGTGATTGTTCTTCAAGAGTGAGACCGAAACGTCGACGCTGCGACATTTTTCTTACACAATTAATAGGCATTGGTAGCCTAAAAAATCCTTCTACTTTGTATGGATTAAGTTCAATATATGGCCAAATATGTGGTTGGCTTTGTTTTGTTTGTAAGAAATGTCATTGACTACTGCTAATGAGATTCTAAAGAAGACAGTAGTTTTATGTTGCCGTACATGAAATGTAAAGTGTATTGTTTCACTACTTTAAAAATTGAAAATACAAATTTATTTTTGTTAAAAAACTAAAAATGAACTTGGGTCATTTTTTGAAAATTGCACTTTGTGAGTTTTTTCTTCTTTTTTGAGTTCAAGGAAATTAAGATCACGGTTGTGACTATCTAATTAATTAATTTCTACTGAATAAATCCTCAAGGTATCTATTGTTACTTAACTGATCTACCCAATTCCTTGGGGAATAGTGGGTTGCCCTATTGTGATTACCAGTCAAGAATGGGGGCTTTGAACTAAGAGCTTGAAGCTCACTTACCCTCCTTGCCGAGGTAATTGCGATAAGGAATACCGTCTTGAAAGACAACAGCCTCAAGGGACACTTATGTAAGGGCTCGAAGGGAGAACCCATAAGATAGGTTAATACAAGATTTAAGTCCCATTGGGGCACAATAAAGGGAGTAGGAGGAAACTTATTTGTAAGACCCTTTATGAAACGAAGAACAATAGGTAACGGCTGATCCGGCAGGCATAGGAATGCCGACAAAGCCGATAAATATCCTTTAACTGCAGCCACAGCAAAGCCTTGCTGAGCAAGAGAAAGGGCAAACTGCAAAATGTTAGACAAACGAGCGGCATGAAGGTGTAAGCTCTGGAGGTGGGGGTGTAGAACCTGCCCCTCCGACTGCTAGAGGAGGTCTGCCCTCAGAGGGAGACGGAGCGGAGGGCACGAGGAGAGGTGGAGAAGATCTGTGTACCACACCCTTCTTGGCCAATCCGGGGCGACCAATATAACTTGGGCCCGGTCTTGGCGAATCTTCCTCAGAACCCAAGGAATCAAGGGTATGGGAGGAAAAGCGTAAAGGAGTCAAGAGTCCCAACTCAACTGAAACGCGTCCCCTAACGCTCCCTGCATTGGATACTGGAGACTGCAGAATGACGGGCAGTGAGCATTCTCGTGAGTGGAGAACAGGTCCACCTGAGGAGTTCCCCACATCCGGAAGACGTGACCAACCACCTCCAGATGAAGCCTCCACTCGTGGTCGGCGGAGAACTGCCGACTGAGACAGTCCGCACGCACGTTCAGCACCCCGGCCAGATGATTTGCCATCAGACAAATCTGATGGTCCTGAGCCCAGGACCATAGACGCAGAGCCTCTCTGCAGAGACAAAGAGACCCCACTCCTCCCTGTTTGTTTATATACCACATCGCGGTCGTGTTGTCCGTCAGGACTTGAACAGACTGACCGCGAAGGGAAGGGAGGAAGGCCTTGAGTGCCAAACGAATCGCCCGCAACTCCAGAAGGTTGATATGAAGTAACCTTTCCTCTGGAGACCAAAGACCCTTGATCTCCAGATACCCCAGATGAGCACCCCACTCTAAGGTGGATGCATCCGTTATCACTGTGGCCACCGATGGAGGAAGATAAAGGGCTTTCCTTGAGACAGATTGCCCTCCACGCCCCACCAAGACAGTTCCGCAGCAGCTTCTCTGGAGATCCTCACAGACTCCCTGAGATCTCCCTTGTGTTGATACCACTGCTTGCGGAGGCACCACTGGAGCGCCCTCATGTGCCAGCGTGCATGGTTGACCAACAGGATGCAGGAAGCAAACAGACCAGCAGGCGAAGGACCTTCAGAACCGGAACGTCCGCTCCGTTGTAAAATAAAGGAATCATTTCCTGTATGTCGAGAATCCTTTGAGGAGGAGGGAATGCTCGACACACAGTAGTGTCCAGTACCGCACCTATGAACAGGTTGCGCTGAGAGGGCACCAGGTGAGATTTGGGCACGTTGATCGAAAAACCCAATTTGTACAACAGCCGAGTTGTATCCTGCAGATGACGCAGCACCTTCTCCGACGACTCCGCCTTGATCAGCCAGTCGTCTAAGTAAGGGAAAATTGAAATCCCCGACCTTCTGAGATGGGCTGCCACCACTGCCATCACCTTCGTGAAGACTCGAGGTGCCGAAGTAAGACCAAACGGGAGGACCGCAACTGGTAATGTTGCGATCCTACCGTAAACCGGAGGTACTTCCTGTGTGACTTCAGGATTGGGATGTGAAAATATGCATCCTGCAAGTCGAGCGACACCATCCAGTCCTCCTGATTCAGCGCCTGAAGAACCTGCGCAAGGGTGAGCATCTTGAACTTCTCCTGTTTCAGCTAAAAGTTCAGGATTCTGAGGTCCAATATCAGACGCAATCTGCCGTCCTTTTTCGGAACCAGAAAATACCGGGAGTAGCACCCCTGACCCCTCTCCTGCTCCGGAACCACCTCTATCGCACCTTTTTGAAACAACTTCAGAACTTCCTCCTGCAGGAGAAGACGGTGGTCCTCCGAGCAAGCCCCTTGGCAAGGAGGGTAATTTGGAGGGAACTCCCGAAAGGGCAGGGCGTACCCATTTTCTACAAGATCCAGAACCCAGAGATCTGTAGTTACAGACTCCCAATCTTGTAGAAAATGGGTAAGCCGGCCCCCCACAGGACCAGCATGATCCGGAATGTCGAATCTAGGGCTGCTTTGCGGTTGTGGGAGGGGCAGAGGAGGAGGAAGAGGAGGAGGAGAGCTGACGGCCACGTGTGCGACCCCTAATTCTTCCTCTGTTAACCTCTCGACGAGGAACCTTGCTGCTGCTGCTGCTGCTGGGTCGGTCTATAGGAGCGAAAAGTCGCCTTTCCAAAGCCTCTATACCTTTTGAAAGTACCTCTCGGCTGGGATTGAAGGCCCAACGACCTAGCCGTAGCCTTACTCTCCTTGAAGCGTTTGAGAGCAGCATCTGCCTTCTTCCCGAACAAACCAGACCCATCAAAAGGCAAGTCTAATAAAGTTGACTGAATATCAGAGGAGAATTCAGAGGACTTTAGCCACGCACCCCTCCTGGTGGCGACCGAAGACCCCATGACTCTGGCAACAGAGTCCGCTGTGTCCAGACCACTTTGAATAACTTGGCGAGCAGCCGCCTGGGCATCAGTCAGAACTTCATTGAAGCCGGCCCGATCCTCTTCTGACAGCTTCGGAGCCAACTTTTTTGCCGAGTCCATAAGTGCATGGATATAGCGCCCCAACAGACACGTTGCATTTGACGACTTTAACGCCATACTGGCTGATGAAAATACCTTTTTGGCCTCCCTGTCTCCTGGAACCTGAGGAAATGCCCCTTTTGATCGTCCCGAACAAGCCGCCTGAACTACCAGGCTTTCAGGCGAAGGGTGCGAAGATAAAAATTCAGGATCCCCAGGTGCCACTCTATACCTCCTTGCGACTGCCTTGGAGACTGCAGGAGCTGAAAAAGGTTTGCGCCATACCTCCAGCACAGGTTCCAGAATAGCTTCGTTAAATGGTAACAAAGGCTCTGAGACCGCAGTCGGTGAATGCAACACCTCCGTAAGAATATTGGACTTAAATTCAGTTGTCGGTAATTGGAGGTCCAACAATTCTGCAGCTTTTCTTTTCACCGCATGACAGGGTGCTGCCTCTTTAGAGGGTTCATCCGATGGTGGAGTGATCTCCCACTCTGGAGACAATTCCAGCCCACTTGCCTCCTTTAACTCCTCAAACACATCATCAGATTCGACCAACTCTCCCTCTTCAGCCTCTTCCAACAGAAAGCGTCTCTCTTCCAGCACTCTCTGTGCTTCCCTTCTTGAACGAATCCGCACCTGCGGCGTCTGCGGCGCCGTGTTCGAATTTGACGGCGCCGGCAGCGGCGTCGAATGCGGATCAGCGGCGCCGGTGAAGAGGGAAGCGGCGTCGATGTTCTCGGCGCCGACAGCTGCCAAGACGGCGTCGCTGGAAAGAATGGCATGAACGGAGCTTGAGGGTAGACCTGCGGCACTCCCAAATTGAAAGCCATCGGACCCATAGGTGCACCAGGGGTATACATGGCCCTTGAAAACACCCCATACATAGCATTTAGGTAATGCGTAGGGTCCTGACCTGGACCAGGAAAAGCAGGATACTGGTCAGGTAACACCGGACTCGGGCCTGCCGGCGCCGACGGTGGAACAAGCGGCGTCAGTCTCACCCGGAGGCTGACAATCCTCATTCGGGACCGGAGACGGAGCCGGAGGACTCGCTGGAGCCGGAGATGGAACCGGCATCGGGGATGACACCGGCACCGGAGAAGCAGCTGGAACCGGCGAAGTCACCGGAGAAGAAGGAGTTGGAGGCGAAGCCGGGACTGGAGAAGGAGACACTGACTCTCTCCGACGTCGAGTAGGCGACTTCGACTTCGAAGCCGAACCTTTATCGGAATGATGATGCGAAGCATGCCTCCTCCTCTTCTTATGCTTCTTACTCTTTGAAGCATGCCCCGAAGTCGACTTGGACGCCGACCTCGACCTGGATCCAGACCTCCTTCTTCCTCTTTTTTCCTTCTTCTTCATCCGGGCGATGAAGAGCATCGCCTCTCTTTCTTTAAGAGCCTTCGAGCTCATTTTCCGACAGCTCGAACAACCTTCCACATCGTGGTCTGAAGACAAACACCAAACACAATCGTCGTGTGGGTCGGTGATAGACATGTGTTTGCCATATTCTCGACAAGGCTTAAACCCAGGCTTCCTTGTCGACATTTTCCAAGAAGAACAGAGAAAACCCAGAAAACACACAAAGTAACCAGTAAAGCTACAAGTAACGATTCCCAAAATCAGTTGGCGTCGTCGGCGCGGAAAGAAGGGAACTGACGTCATCACGCCGATGAGGTCTTCTTATGGAGCCGGTGACGTCAGCGGAGTCGCGAGCGGAGCCGTGTCTCTGTGACGTCATCTTCGACCAAATCGGCGTGGACTGCTACAAAAGTTTCCGAACGTTGCTGGCGCAGGGGATATTCACAAGGTGAGGAATCCACTGGCAGATGTATCCATCAGAATGGGACGTATGACACACCCACTCACACTTTTACACACCCATTCACATACACAGCCCCACTCACATAGACATCCACTCACAAAACCCATTCAGACAACTACTGACACTCACACACCACCACTCACCGGTATTCAGTCAAAATATTAATTTGGAAATGTCGACTTACACTAATATCGAGCTTTAAATGTCGTGACACAGAAATATCGACAGCAAGAATATTGTGGTCAGGAATATCAAATTTAAGGTAAGAAATATCGATTTTAAAAATATAGAAGTCATTAATATAATTTACAAAAATATAGTTGTTTAAAATATCGATTTTTTTTAATTGGTGTTATGTATTTTAGTATTTATTTAAAATGTATGTGATGTATTTTCTTGGTATAAGTATTGTTTATGTTTTTAATATAGGTGTTAAATTTTTAGTAGTTACTTTATTTTAAGTAAATTTTGTGTTTTTAGTTCCATAGCGGGTTGTGGGTTTATAGGGGAATAGGGTGGGAAGTAATTTAATTATAATAAATTAATGAATATTTTTAATGATTAGTATTTATTCAATTGAGATGTTATAATGTTAATTGTGTTTTTAATTTGTTACGGCTCATTTTAGGTGCAGGTTGTGGGGTTTATGGGGTAAATGGTGGAAAGTAATTTATTTTTGATTAATAAATAATTAGTTGTTAATTAATATTAATTAATTGATGGTTAATTAAGGTAATTGTGTAATTAATTTTAGGTGCGGGTTGTGGGATTTATAGGGTTAAAGGGAGGGAAGTAATTTATTTTTCATTAATTATTTGTTAATTAATATTAATTAGCAATTAAATACAGAAATTGTGTAATTAATTTTAGTTGTGGGGTTTTTTTAGGGTAAAGGGTGGTAAGCAATTTATTTTTAATTATTTGGTGATAATTAATACTAATTGATAAAGTCGGGTAGTTGTTGAATTATTTTTTGTGTGGGGGTTTTGGGTTTATAGGGGTGAAGGTTGGGGAGTAAATTCATTTTACTTACTTTATAATAAGTTGTTAAATACTACTAGCTATTTGATTCATTTTTTTATTGTGTACTTAATTTGTTTACAGTTTAATCTTAGGTGTGCATTGTGGGGATTATAGGTGTAAAGGGTGAGAAGTTAATTAAATTGTATGTGTTTTAATTTGTTTTTTAATTAATATTTGTTTGATTGATTATTATGTCAATTATGCAATTTTTGTTTTGTTTTGAGTTGTGTGGCGTTATAGGGTAGGAAGTAAACGGACTAAATTTATGCAATAATTAATGTTTTTGTTAATAAATAATTTCTAAATAAAAATATTGGTTTGAAGATATGTTTTATTTTATTTAATAGAATATTTGTAGATATTTGTGATATGTATTTAACATTATAAAATGTTATTTTATTTTTAATATTACATTTGTTTTTAACATATTTATTTTTCTATTCACTTAAAAAATTTTTTTTTAATTTTGTAGATGATATTTTGTTCGTTTTTAATTTTGAAAGGACTGGAATGAGAATCGTAAATTTTACCCCTCTGCAAACAAACACTTTTCCTATTGATGCACTAACTGGAGTGGGAATAGTAAATTTGATCCCTTTGCTATCCAACACTTTACCTACTGTTGCACTTACTGGAGTGGGAATAGTATCTTTTACGCCTCTGCTATCCAACACTTTCCCTACTGTTGCACTCAATGGAGTAGGAATAGTAATTTTTACCCCTTGGCTATCCAACACTTTCCCTACTGTTGAACTGACTGGAGTGGGAAATTTAAGTTTAAAGACTTTTAAATAGTTTAATGTTTTAATTTATTATAGAATGTTTTTTAAATAGATTTTATGTTATTGGTATATGTGTATATATACATTTATTTGTTTTTATAAAATTTTAAAATTATAAAATACATTAAAATTATTAGTTTAATTTTAAAGTAAATATATATACATATATATAATACCCCTCTACTATCCAACACTTTCCCTACTGTTGCACTCATTGGAGTGGGAATAGTAATTTTTACCCCTACACTAAACAACACTTTACCAACTGTTGCACTCACTGGAGTGGGAATAGTAATTTTTAGCCCTCCGCTATCCAACACTTTCCCTACTGTTAGGATAAAAGTCTCTAAAGATTTCTAAGATGTCAGGAGTTTTAGTTTTGAGGGAGCCAGAAGAGAGCATTACCTTTAAATAAGAGACTAGGGACTTACCTGCTTTGTTGAAGTAACAATGTTTTCCCCCTTTCTGGACTTCGATTGCTGACAATCGAGTTTTATTTAGATTTAAGATTTCTGAGAGAAGGTGCATCCATAGGGTCAGTAGTTTTTCTAAGTAATATTTCCTGATCTTTGATATCTTTTGTAAGCATGTCAAAGGAGGACCTTATTAACTTGTTTTTAGTCGCCATACAATCATAATTACCCCTCTAATTGTGCATTTATGGCGTGCCAAAAAGATACAGGGGAAGAAAAAGAGCGTGTTTTGATTAATATAAGCTCACATATAGCTTTGTACAGACCTTGAACATCCTCAGCCAAGACTTATTCTTTGGTTGTATGGGTAGATTCTGTAAAGAGACAGTGATAGCGGTGTGGTCTGAGATGACAACTGGTCCTACAGTAGGGTCAAAAGAGGACTGAAGCAGGGATGAATTAACCAAGAGGTCACTTCGAAAAGGTGATATGTGGAGAGAAGAAAAAAGTGAAATCACCGCCAGTTGGATTACGCATTCTCCAAACGTCAGACAAGCCATGAGATGAGCATAAATTATGCATGTGTTTGTGAGCACAAAGGTGAAGATAAGCACATGCCAATTGCCTATCCAAAATAGAGTACATTGGAAAATTAAAATCACCACCCAATATAATACTGGAGTTGGGGACAAGGTGAGATAATCTGGCTTAAAGACACAGTTTCAGAATTGGGAGCATATATATTCACTGCATATACTTCTGATGACCCACATTGTAGGCAGATCAGCCATCTCCCCTCATTGTCATGTTCAGCCAAAATTATAGAGACCAGGGGAACAGGAAATTCGCGTTGGTACACCATTTTCTTTTTTACGCAGAAGCTGTGGAACACGTTAAGTCATGGGCCCAGCTATGTCGCATAGAGAGGGCTTCTCTATATCCTATTTTGGTTTCCTGCAGGAAAATCAGGACTCCACCCCCAAAGACTTACAACAATCAAGAATTTTCTTATGCTTCACTGAATGACTAAACCCCTTGTTGTTCAGAGAAATTAAATTCAATAAGGACTTATGGGATAGGGACATACATGAAACCACTGGAGTAATTAAGTAGACAGTGCAGTTGGAGCACGTGCTAGAAAAAGACCATACAGTGCAGGCAGACCACCACATGATTAGGAGAGAGAGCCCACAGCAATTGCAAAGGATAAGCAAAGGCAGCATGCAAAACAAAACACAAATGCTGTAGCCATGTCTAGCGGGAGAGAGGAGGAAAGGTAAGAAGCAGAGATAAGATAAGAAAACACAACCAACTCCATAAGCAAAGAGTGGAAAGCCCTGTGAAAAGAAGGTAGTCTCGGCGCAAACGGAAAAACCAAGCACTAAGCTGCAAAGAGGCATGGAGGACATAGAACACCCCACTTCCCCTAGACCTCCTGCTAGATAAAGAGAACCTTTGGATGGGAAATAGGAGCTAGCACAATGTAGAGTACAACATTATGTGAATTACAAATATCAAAAATACAAACAATGAATGCATAGCGGCAAATCAGTTGTGAAAAAGCCAGAGGCGGTAAGTTGAAAATGACACTACAGCCACACATACCACTGATAAAATTAAACATAAGCTTCCTCATAGTACAAGAGTACTACTAATATAACAAGCCAAAAGGAATCACCAGCAACTGCTGTGCAACAAAGACTATAGTAATAACAGGCGAGATATAACGGGGCTACAGGCTCGGAGCATAATTAAAGAAACCAATGAGTCCCATACAGCTTAGCTCCTGTAAGAGTAATAACATTACTACGAGCAGTAAGAGTAGTAAGCAACATTTTCAACTAACGCACCATGACATACTTGCCAACCTTTTGTTATGTAGTCTCCCTCTTCATTGACTAAATATGTTACTGTGAACCTTCTAATCTCACTTATCCTTCTAAAATGATGTGTTCCCAGCTCCTGGTGTTTCTGACAGACATCAATGCATGGCACATATATGTTTCCGTTGCACATTAATTCATTACATGCATTTCTCATGATGTCATCTGATTTAGATGTTACATGGTTCTGTCCTCTGACACAAGTCATAAAATGTGCAACATGATTTCCTATGATGTTAACATCCGGCCGAGATTGTGTGCTGTCATTTCCAGTGATAAGAACGCAAAAGGGGGTATGATCCAGTAAGGCAGAGAATGCGGGGAGGGATAAATATTAGAACACAAAATTTCTCCAAGACCCCTACATGGCCATTAAGCAATCATTAATTCACGTGCACATCAATCTCGTGTGTTTGAGTATTTATCTTATTTCACATATATTCTTTTTAGTACTTGTCATTATGATAATCTTATCCATCTGGTACAATCAAAACACTAATTTAGACTAACTACATCAACAATAATCAAGAGAAATCACAACACGATCTAGTACAAAACATAGAAATGATTCAAAAATACATTATCTGCTGCACAAACCGGAGTTGTTGCCAATAAGTTCAATGTAACTTTCTCCAATTATTACCTTACCCCTTGTGTATAGCATGGGGTTGTATAGCCTATACTGTGGTACCACACTCAGGGGTGTCCAAATAAAATTGACGTTGCTTTATTAGAGTAGATTGATTCTTAATCCTAAACAATAATTTTATACGAGGTGTTACTTCCAACAAATCCCCTGGAAGAAATGTCAACGCGCTTCAACCTCATGAACAATAGGGGTATGTACAAGTCTTTTAGGAGGTCATCATCAGGGCAAAGAGAAAAACTTGTTCAGTCGAAACTTAACGGTGAAAATGCACACATCGTGTGCGACTGCTTCGCGGCCGTCTCGGTGTCAGCAATAACCAGAGGGAGTAACTTTTTTTTTACTCAGCCAATCTTTTCAAAATAACGTGGACCTGCTTCCGTCAATGGTCCCCGTCCGATGTCATAATTCTGCTAAATTTTGGATTGAGAACTTGAGAATCTTACCTTTTTGTAGTCACTCAATGTTGGGACACACATGACTAACAATGCATAGTTTTTTTTTAATAGAATGAAGGTTTTAGTTTTAAGTAATTTCAGCTGTTAGAAGGATGATTTAGGTCTGAAATTAAGTAAGGAGGCTGAGGTCTCTGCCCCAAAGAATACCTAGTTTCCACCTGCATGGCCCGAGGCACATGGAGGAAGATGCGTTGAGCTCAGGCAGGCTGGCAACCATCTTACCTCATCTGTGTGTGACAGAGCTTACTAACTGACTATCTTATGAGGTGACAGTGGGGGTGAGTGCCATAGGACCAAAGCAGTGAGAGCAGGTCCCTGGTCCTCAAGCAGCTAAAGGATCAGACAGAGTGTGACCAACTTGGGCCTCAAGAGGGTAGCAGTCAAAAATGAAGAGAAGTGCCAACCCTGAGCTCAGCCACAACCACCTGCCGTGGGACAACTATTACCCCCGTGGAGCCACAGGTGAGCCATGGTTTGGGTGGCTGAAGAGGAATGGAGTTTGTTTGAAGGAGTTCCTGGAGATGCTACCTGCACTGTTCTGGCAGAGGTGGCATGTGGAACTGCCTCACCATGGGGCGATGTTTAAGATATAAACAATGGGAACAGGCACAGAGTTCCCAAGAGGTACTCCTCAATGTAAGGATGAAGTTAAAAGTGGTGGAGGGAGGGAAGATGGAGCAGCCCGCAGATGAAAGTGGCAAAACAACCACTGTAATGCTTCTGGAACACAAGAAGAATGTAAATAACAGAGGAAGTGCCAGAGTAATGGCACACCATCCTTCAGGGGAGACAAAAACGACTTATTACACCTCCAGACCTCCCAGGTCATCCAGTATTGAGGCGTCAATGCCTTGCCTGATGGAAAACGCAAGTTGGCCCCTTCCTTTGGGGGCTTGGAAGACTCCTCTCCAAAGTTGTTGGGCATGCGGTTGCGTGGCGAACACATCATACCACACTAGGGTGTTGCTGTTTACCCTATAGAGTCAGCAACTGAGACACATCAATAAACTCACAACGCGAAAAGACTAGGAGTGAAACCTCCCTGCTTACTTAGAGTATAGCCTAGTTGGCTGCTGGACCCACAGCCCCTTAAGTGGGTCTTGCTGTTTAGCACTATAGGAGGGCACATTATCAAGATGACACATTATCAGGAGGGCACATTCTAAGGAACTGCGCAATCTAACTGATCACCTGTTGTACAGACCCGCCCTGATTGGGATATGGGGCTGGTTTGAACTTACGCTTGAGTCACAGTGATAACACAACATGGGGATAACAATAAATAACAAGGGTATGCTTACAGGACACCCGCAAAGACAGCCAAGCCCACGAAGGATGTTGCTGAAGTTGCAAACAGACCATGTCTGAGCATAAACTTCACAAAATCCTGGAGGCCATCGCAGCCACGAGGAAAGCCCTGGAGGTCAAAATAGTCACAGTGGTTGTCGTAGTCAACATAAGACTCCTGCCTCCTACAGGATGACCCCAAACAAAAATTGTCAGACAGCGTTCACTTGGCTGAAGAGGTCAGATGCCGTTAAAAAATGTGTCACTGTCTTGGATGAGAGTGAAGGCACTAGAGCATATGTTGTAGACCACAACAGAAGAAACAATATAAGGATGGTTAGTCTTCTGGAAGGGGCAGAGGGCGTAGATATGGTGGCCGTTCCGGCAAAGTGGACCAGTGAAAAAGTGTCAATGTAAGGCCTGATAAACTTTTTTGGCCCTTGAGAAGGCAAACAGACGGCCAACAAGGTGACCGAGGCTCAAGTTAATCTCCTTGGTCACTGGTGGCAAGATGACTCCATTACACAGACAGTAATATAATATTCCACTAGGCCAAAACTAAAGGACAACTCAAAATCAAGAATTAACTGGTGGCAATTATCCCAGATTACATTGCAGCATTTTACTGAAGGCAGGAGGAACCTGTGGGATGCTGGCATCCTGTGCATGCTACTGTTTCTGGTGGAGCTAAGTTATAACTGATGGAAACTGCATGGGGTTAGTTTGAAGATAAAAAAACAGGTAACACTGGAACTATATATTAGAAAAGATAGCCATCCAATGACAAAGGCAGAAAGATCTACAACAATTCAGACAACAGCAGAATATCTGGTGGCAATGGAGGTGGAAGGTGCAGTTAGAACAGCAAAGTAAGGGAAGCTTCCTCCGAGCCTTACCTCCTCCCTTTTTAGGTCTCGCTGAGCCCAGCGCATGCGCTGGCTCGGAGAGACATTTTGTAAGGGACTTTTCAAAGTGCTTCCCCTGTCGTAGAGCTACAGTGCACGAGGCGTGCACACGCGCAAAGCAGCCGTCGCTCTCCCTCATAGCCCCTCTCCGCCCCCTTCCCTGCTGCTATTGCCCACCAGTTTTCGTATGCACTGAACTCCCGCTTCCCCCCCCTACCCCCCCCCCCCAGATCGCGTCTCGTGGCCGCTCGCGCGGCCAGTGCTTGTTTTTAAAACCTTTAGTGTGAGGCAAGGGGAAATGTGAATATAGCATAATCCGTTTATTATAAGTCGCACTTTATTGGCATAAAGACCCCAGCAAAGCACAACCAACAACGCGTTTGCCCTTTCCTGAACATCCCCTAAAAACTGTCATTCTCCATCTCATCACCTTCGATCACCAGAGAACGCGAAGACATGAAAGAATAGTCACAACAATTCAATCGGCCTTAAAATACAACAGTTCGCGTCCTCTGGCATGCTTCTCATAACTGTCAGCATTAGAGTTCAATCTCAAATTGTATCGTATACTTTAAAAAATATGAAGAGTTTGTTTATTACTGTGTTAAGTAACATGCGAGCAGCGTCCAGCTGCAGAGGGTAAACAAATACACACACTGGAGTTACCTCTAGGGGGAGTTAGTCGTTGCCTCAGTACAGCACCCCCAACTCGTACCACAGAGCGTGCGAGCGTCAACAAGGAGGCCGAACTTAATCTACTATCGATCTCTGCCCTCGACATAGTCAAGGGACTACAATGGCACTTTGCTCGAGCTTCAGCCCAAAGGTTGAGTTGGGTGTTATTAGGGTCACTCACACGTACCTGCTAAGAAGCCTAATTATTTCAGTCTCCAAATTAGGCTACCTTGTATATTCCATTGTGAAAAACAGTGACTGTCCCGGAAAATCCGGGATGCCTGGTCACCCTACCGCCATAACGTTGTTGCTCCTTTTAGAACACGATAAATAATAAGTCGATAAAATACCACAATATCCTAAACCCAACTGCAGCTTTATTCCAGGTATTCGCAATACTTACACCACCATTCAAGTTCCAAGGACACTTTCTGTGGCAGTGTTGGGCTGCTGGGCATTCATTGGCTTCGCAGACACTCTACAGCGCTATTAGCTCTCTCCCTAACAGCACTCTCGGGCTCCACCTCCGTGCCTCTCTCCCTAACAGCACTCTTGGGCTCCTTCTCCGCGCCTCTCTTCTTAACAGCTCTTTCGGGCTCCCTCTCTGTGCTTCTCTTCCCTTGCTTCTCTCTGTCTCCCTCCCTGTGCTTCCCTACCCTGCTGCACTCTCTGGCTCCCTCTCCGTGATTCTATCCCCTGCTGCACTCTCGGGCTTCCTCTGTGCTTCTCTCCCCTGCTGCACTCTCAGGCTCCTTCTCCGTTCCTCTCTCCCTTGCTTCACTCTTGGGCTCCCTGTCTGCGCGCTCTCTCTCTTCCTTCACTCTCTGTCTCCCTCTCCATGCTTTTCATCCTTGTTTCAGTCTTGGGCTCCCTCTCCGTGTTTCTCTCCCTTGCCATTCCCCTCAAATTGCCTTCCTCCACTTCCTCTCTTCTCGTCTCCCTCTGCTTGCCTCTTCTTTCCACACTCTTCCCTCCCTCTGTCCACACTCTTTTGTCTCTTCTTTTCACACTCTTCTCTGCCTCTCTTTTCCACACTCTTGCCTCTCCTCTCTCTGTCCTCTGTACCACATCCCCCCCTCTCATCCAGGTTCTCGACCCCTCAAATCTCTTTTACCTCTCCCTCCCATCTGTTCATTCTCCGCCTCTGCTTCCTGATTCCCTCTCTCCCCCCTCCCTGTCCTTTTGTGCAGTCCGTTAATTTCCTGCTCTTTCTTCCTGAAAGCATCCATCACCATTTCAAATCGCGACAGCGGCGATTCTGAACCTCCCACTAACTTTGCCGCTGGGAGATTGTCGCACATTCGGGTGTTGAGCTTTTTATTTTAATATAGAAATATTTGGTTTGTCAAGACTTTTTCACAGGGCACAAGTCCTAAACAAGCATTTGCAATGCAATAGGTCTCACATTTACGCAAGTTTGAGCTATTCACATTACAAATAACAATGCCTTTTATTTTTGTTTTCGTTTTTAAAACTTAAATAAAAGGCATTGTCATTCACAATGCCAATTGCTTAAACTCGCGTACATGCGAGACCTAGTGCATTGCAAATGCATGTTCTAATTTAGTTTCTTTTTATGGGATGTGCCTGTCGGATAATGCTGCTTTTTGTGCTGTTAGATCAGTTTAGAAATGGTTTCATCATTATAATTAGAATGTATCAGAATGTAAGTTAAAGGTGTTTGGATGCCACAGAGAAGCAGTTTATTTATAGGCAAGTTGCACACCACACTACCACCAATTCTTCTACTCTACGGTGTTCTGTTCTGGATATGGGAGCTGGGAATGGTTTGTTAACGCTTTGTGCTCTGTCCATGGGAGAACAAGTTGGAGAGTTGCCTACAGGACATGGGGACTTTGAAGGACGGGAAGAGGTGGAGGTCACATTACAGTACTGCATTGCCCTACATTCATAGCATTAAAATAAACAATGACCTCAGTAAAGAAATATGCATTCCTTAAGTGAAATGTCAGAAGAGTGGGCACTGCTGTTGAAAGATACAAGATATACTCATATTTAAAGAGGGGGGTGGGTACAAACGGCCTTTCTCCGGAAACTTCACGTGTACAACAGAAATGAACAGACTACAGTAGAGTTGGAGAGGGACGACATACAGAACTGGGTTTACTACCTATGCAAGGGGGAGTACTCATATGGAGTAGACCTGCCCATAGAATCTGAATGTGGTATTGATGGTGATGTCCCATGTGTCATAGTTAAGGGTAAACTGGATGGACTTGAAAATGTATTAGCATGTATATATGCTCCAAATAAGGATCAATTGAACATGTATATGCTATTCCCTAAATTAGCCAAATGACCTAATCTCCCGTTCATTCTGGGCGGTGACAGGAAGGATGTGTTGTACACTTTTTATGATAGGTCGTACCACCATTAGTGGGTACCCAGCACCTGTCCGTAGTCCAGGCCTTCCTGAAGTGGTGAGATGACTGGCGGCTCACTCGTATTTGAAGGCAGAGATTCAGCGGAAAGAGAATACTCCTTTTACTCACCAGTACATGACCTACACAAAAGGCTGGGCCGAATCATTGGAACCAGGGTCTTTTGAACTGCTATACCACATGTTGGGTACATCTCAGATCACAACCTGCAGATAACGAGGCTGAGATGGGGGTAGTTCATGCCACACTGATTTCAACTTGGAGACTACAAATCATTATTTGAGAACACCGCATTTAGGGACTCTCTGGAGCAAGTGATCTCAGTGAGAATAAGAGCACAGCATCACAAATTGTTGGAGCGGGAGCCATTAAAAATGCAATTAAACAGCACTGCATTGAACAAATTGAAGTGCAGAAAGGTCAACTGTAAATCAAGCACCAAATGTTCGGAAGTTAATATATTATTTAAAAAACCATACACTGTTATTTGCTACATTTTCTCAATCATCAGCTTCAAAAGTGTTCATCTTAAGAAAGATCCATAGGATTCCATTGGAGCAGCTTGCCAGTCAATGAGAAACATCTTGAAGGGCTGCCTGGCCCATCAGGTTTGTGGTCAACACCCTAAGCCTCTTCCCCAAGATATCATGGATAATACATAAAGTAGCGTCCTTTCCCAATTATGTACTACTCTGCCCCTGCAAGACCCCAGTAGCCCCATAACACCCCCCGTCCCCACCCAACAACTCTGGCCACCCCTGTCCTGTATACTGTGGCAACCACAGCCATCACAGCTGCTGTTTAGCAAACCTGGGGCAGGACCTGCTGCGGGGAGGGTGGCTCAAGGTCTGCTTAATATGTAATGACCATGGGCAAAAACATGATGGGTGCAGCTACATAGCAGAAGGACAGCTGGCCCAGATTCAAGATCTTCAAAGGTCCCAGAACGATCTCTTGAGGGCCCAGAATGAGACTAAGAGGGCCCAAAATGATCTACTGGAATGGCACCCAAGTGTCTACAGATTACACTCTGGGATGGCGCAAGATGGCTTTAGGGAATTGTCTGCAGAAGTGTAAAAATTTAGCTCGCGCTATACGTGGTGATGCAACATCTGCTGCCAGCTTGGTCCCAGAAATATCTCTCGTTGGCAGCTCCATGGAAAGGGGTACATTGTTGGTCATCGAGTCACCTGCCACCACTTACTGAACTGACAATCAGGCCACCTCAGCAGCCCTTAGGCAGGATCGCTTGTCTGGCCCGGTTGAGGACAACACCCAAGCCTCCAACAAAGTATGCAAAAAGGCATGTTATAATAGGAACATCTGGACTATTGATCATATTCACCTTTTGTTCACACATTTCAAATCTACCCATGGGCAATTACCTGGAAAAGGGCTCTAAGCAATTGTAGGCTCAACTTTCATTTATCATTCAACATACAGGTTGACTCATATCCTGAGAATGTGAAATGTATTATATTATTTCAATAATTATATTTAAAAAAAAGTGTGTGTTGTGTCATTATTCAACCTAAAATAAATGCATTGAATTTTTTTATGAAACATGCATACTAGGATATAGTTAACAATTTAAATACACTTATTTGCCAAAACAATACACATTTCCCACAAAAACTGTATATGACTAGAATCTAATTATTTTGAAGTTCCACTATAGGACGTTAATCAAATATTCGTGGAATAATACATTTTGTAGGACAAAATAGACCAGCATAGGAAAAGTATAAATCTAGAAAGACTAGCCAAAATATAAACCAAGCAGAGAAGACACAACATTAGAAAGTAATCAACAAGCAAATGATTAGGATGTATAGTGAAAAAAGTGACTAGGACAATGGCAAGTATCGAAGAAATTCACTTATTATGTAGACATAAAAGTAAGTGTTACATTCTGTTAACTGCTCCTCCAAATAGATCAGCAACATGAAAGGGAATCTTCAGCCACTCTTTGGGCCTGTCTTCATGTTTTACACAGGTATTAGACTCAGACACGGTCAGAAAATACAACCAATTACTACAACTATGCTAAAAGAGGACATAATCAAGAACTAGTTTTAGGCTTGGAGACACAAAACATTTGTCATTTGCCTCAGTTAAAACTTGGCATTGTCATCAAACCATGACTGAGAGGAAGTGTATAGATATTATTTTCAAATACATCACAACAATGTTCAGGCATCTTGCACTGCAGTTCTCTCCATCATTAGTTTCTGTGCAAAACTGAGGGAAAGTTTTTTTTAAATGCAAAATGTATTTATTTAAAAGTCACATGTATAACGTTAATGTGCAATATGCATTAAACTGACATGCCATTAAAATGTGCGTAATATACTATGTAACTATACCTAATAGTAGTAGGCCCAAGATGTTTAAACAAGCTTTATTTTACAAAGCAATTTAACTGAATGTGCTTAGACGTGCACAAAGGGTTGACCTTACCCTGAAATGTCTTTAATAAAAAAGCTTCACATCATACTGCAGAATGTTACTGATTAATAATAATATTTTGAAATACTTGCTAGAAATTCTTACTATTCAATAAAATGAATCCTAATTTCACACACTGAATACAATGCATGAATAGAAAATGTTGATCTTTAACTTAAGTTGCCTCATTTCATAATAAAGAGATGTGGTGCTGAATAATATTTTTCGCAGTAGATATTTCTAATTCACATAGACTATTGTTTAGCTAACATACAATTAATTTTATTAGAAGGTTAAGAACATGATCATCCCCATCAGAAAGGAGGTCTAAGAATCAATAAGGCCTCATATGTACACATTGTTCAATGTTTCATATCTTGTGATAAATCTTTGCAAGCGCTTTGTGTAAAATCGTGTGAAAGCAGAGGAGGGCCTGTTCCCAGAAGAACTGACAGCTGATTGGACAAGAAGAGAAGAAGATACTACAACTGCAACATTTCTTTAGATTTTTTATATTAGTGCATGTTCCTAGAGTAGGTTAACGCTTTTTTCCCTTTATGCTCTGACCCATACATCATATCCATTCTGAAGCTGAATGCTAACAGCTTTATGCTGAAGTCTGAATGCTGATTTGCTATCCTATCCAAACTAATCGCTAATTTCAGTTGCTACTGTTTAATTATTTTTGCTTATATTTGCTGAGACTCTGTGTTTTCGTGAGCTCTCTTTATGGGAAGTTCAGCCAATACAGAAATTCTGAGCTTTATGGTCTAATCTCAATCTTCTCTCTCAAACTTGAACTCTTTATGGGTTTATGCTAACAACATTTTCACCCCATTATTTAAAATAGGAATTCTTTCCTTTTATTGCACGCACTGAATGCATTATTTGTTTGATTTGTTCTCACCATATATTTTTATGATAAGTTCTGTAATTTGACTGATAGTTTAACTGATTGAATAAAATATATATATATATTTTTTAAATTACAACTTACAAAGCTTTTATGAAAATGAAACCCTTAAAACGTTCACCTAAATCGTTACTGACTGAACTTAGAAATATTATTGTAATTTTAATTTATGAAATGCATAGCTCCTGATCTTCTCATTAACTACAGCAAAATTCAGTCACAGAAAAGTAAGAGCGAACACCCGAGCAGAGATCAACACTGTTGGTGTGAAATAGAATATGCTAAACCGTTTTATTTAATGGATTCCCGCTCCGGCAACACTATACCCACCAATGACTTGCTGGTCCTCAAGCTAGTGACAGGATGAAATTTTCTAGGAAGTATTAAGTAGACATAATAATTTATTTGCAACAAAGAGTTCCATTTTCAAATCCAAATAGTAATTTTTTCCCAAGAAAAATCAACAAGAGCTGAAACGGATACAATCTCATATAGTATACCCATCTTTATATGTCACATTTTGAACATATGCTAATGTACTTTCATAAAAATGTATCAAGAAAAAGCATTTTTCATATAATGTCCTAAATAATCTGAAATGGATTTCATTAGTAAAATAGTAGCATACATTACAAAACAGGATATGTCAATTATTTTGTAAACATTTACATTGTACTTAAATTCACTTACCATAAGGCAAAGATGGTTTAATTAAGTTCATGCCTAAGAACACTACCTTCATCCTCATCACGGTCATCTTGCTGACACATCTGACCAACATCCCCCTAGGGTTTCTCCAGGTAGTCACCATCAGGGAAGAAATAAATGTTCCTCCGCAGGGCAAGATTATGCAGCATTCAACATAACACAACTATCTTGCAGACCTTCCCAGGAGCATAGAGGGCCCCTGTAGACTTGCCAAGGCATCAGAACCAGACCTTCAGGAGACCAAATGTCCATTCCACAAGCATCCTTGTTCACATATGGGCCTCTTTGAAGCAGACTTCATCTGGTATTGTTGGGTTTCTCCGTAGTGTTTAAAACTATGTGCTGCTGGTATAAGCTGAGTCCCCTGAGAAATAGAACCACAAACATAAACACAAGTTCACTAATTTACAGAAGACCCAAACTTTTCAATAAAATATCACTATAACACTAATGTTAACACTTACCAACAAGCGAGACCCCACTTGGTGCAAGGTCTGCATCTTCTGTGGTATGCAGCTGCAGCGTAGTACTAGCAAGACATGGGTTGAGTCTGGAAAACGTGCACAGAGGCTGGTGATGTAGAGATCTGGTATGTAAATCACCTGCACATTGAAGGACTGGAAATGCATGGAAAGTGAATTCCATTTAAGGCACCAACAACATGCAGTTTGATTTCCAAACCGGAGACCCCAACCTTGATATTGCTGAGTGTAGCATTATCTGATGGAAATTGGATGAAGTCAGTCATATGTCTGAACATAACATCCAGAACTTGGCTGAGGACAACAGAGGAAATTGGCTGCAACATCCCATTGGAGTAGTTAACTCTGTGATGGAAGGAGTCATTCACAAAGAAATGTAACACTGCCATTATCTTCAAAATAGGGGGGACTGCAGTCTGCAAAGGCTTCAATGGAGTTACGGTTCAACCTGTACTTCTTAATGAAGTGACTTTCTCACATGGTTTCCAGATCAGGGTGTGGTTTGTACACTCTTTCCTTGTGTTGATGAGCAAATCCTGTTCCGTGGGCTGGTGGATGGGCATATCTCAAGTATAGGATTGCACCTTATCAATACTGTATGTTTACACATGGGTGTTTATTTGATTTAATTATGATTTATCCCATGCAAATATGAATACACATAATGCATATAATAAAGCCAAACATTTTTTGAAGTATTTTTGATACATTATGTTTACCTTTCTTTAAAAATATAAAACAACTTATTTTCAATATCAATATTTTCTATCGTAATAACATGTCTAGATTTGATTATTAAACATTTTAGCTCAAATTTTATATTATTTCTCCTAAAAATATGTTTCTAGACAAGAATATTAATTTAACTATGTATGCTGTGTTTTTTTAAATTGTTGTTTTTATTAAATATTATTTGGCATATCCTCTGTCAAAGTTGACATATATTACATCAGACAGTGTACCTGAATATTTTGTAATGTAGCCAGCCAATCTAGTTTTTTTTTACGGAAGCAACATCACCGATGACAGATGCTTGCGTTGAAAATGCACTACCAGTCTGCCATATTCTCAGGCATAACCAACACTGACAATATAACTTTACGGTGGTAGACAATACATGGCGGAAGCCTGACGTATCTGTCATGGACGCTGGACTAATAACTGTAGTCTGTACCCACCTTTTCCTGGCTCCATTGTCAAACATTGGTTAAAATGGTCCACGACTGACGGTCTGTTGTACATTGTGCAAGTGTCCGTTGACACAATACCCATCCCGTTGGTATACACATTTTTCAAGGAACATTTCGTGAATTGCCTCCAAACCTTCAAGTGCAGCAGGCCTCCTCACCCGTTGTTGCTCATTTTCTGCTGCTGGAACCTACCATGGCAGAAGGATCAGTTGACAGGTCTTCCAACTTCATCAGGATGAACTGGACATCCTTGCGATGGGGACCCTGATCAATTAACGTCAGCTGTAGGGGCCAGCAGAGTGAGGTAAGCTTCAGAGATTAAATGCTCTTAAATTAATAGGTCTGATTATTTAAAAATGATTGTGACTTTCAGACTACAAGTAATGTTTTAATATTCACATCAGACATAAAAATAATTTTTAATTGACATTGAAAAGCAAGGTAATGTTATACCACATTTGATGTTAACCTTCCGTGCCTATTTTTAATTGACATTGAAAAGCAAGGTAATGTTATACCACATTTGATGTTAACCTTCCGTGCCTATACAATAAATATAAACTGGCTTGATAAGCCTAAAATGACACCAAGAAATGTGAAAAACATGGTCTCCTCCGTGGTAACCACCCAGCTTTTAATAGGATATGCCAATGCATGGTCAAAAAATAATTTAAATATTTATCATAAACACACACACACAGATGAACATTATTGAGGTTACGTTTAAACATTTTTTAACTCTATTACCCAAAGAAGTTGTACTTAATTTAAGCGGCGGCTTGTGCAGGTAAGACAGGTGGGGTGGTGGGGCCGGGTGGGGGGGGGGGGTGCAGGTAAGACAGGTGGGGTGGTGGGGCCGGGTGGGGGGGGGGGGGGGGGAGGGATTTCGACAGACAACGACAAAGGAAAACTAAATAAATCCTCCCCACCGCTCTTACCTCCACAAGCCGCGGCTGTGTAATATATTTCAGTACCTTTAAGGACTGCTTTGAAATATTAGATAGGAAATTTGTGAAAAAAAGGATGCAAAAAAAAGGAATCAGGAAGATTTGCTGTTATAGTAACAACAAAATTATAACACTGTTGAGGGCCTGCAGGCTACAACAATGACACAAATATTAAAATCCATGGTATCATTAAGCATTTCAGGTCTAACAGTGAATGTTGTTTCAATGACAAAGTTTTTTCGACATGGCACTATCAGAGTAAAGGGATGTCCTGGGTGTGGTTGCTAACTTTAAAAAAATCAGTGTCAATATTGAAAGTACCTTGACAAAAAATAAACTTGACTTAAACAATGACCATACATGCCTTCATTTATGGACTGTGGACTCTGACATTTTGAAATGAGTTAACCTATAAACAGAACACAATGGTGTAGAGGTACTATGAATCAGAAGGCCTACTGCATTACAATGTGAAATATAGGCCATGCTTGGAAAGAATAGTACTAAACTTTAAAAAGCACTAGTACTATGGTGCAGTGTCCATCCATCACATTGTCTTGTCTTGCATTAACTTTGAACCAGAATTCCAAAAATGTACATGACTATGGCTAGAAATGTCATGCACTACGTTGTGTCATGGCCTAATGAAGACTTAAATACACTTTTGAAAATAATATTCTCAATATATGGTTTGCCTTAACTGTTAAGTTGTCAAACAATTGACTCAAAAGGTAAATGATATCCCATCCCCTGTACACACTACCAAATTGTACATCAGTTACTTACACTAAGGTAGATCGTATTTCTGTGTTAAACAAACTAACACATATAACAAAATTAAATTCAACAACATTCTCAGTACCTAGAAATTATACATATCTACGCCCAAAAATATACTTACTCGTCAAATTAAATCAAAGACCTTCAATCGGTGAGTCACCAATTAGACCCCTACTCCAGCTTAACCTGCGGATTTTAGTACTCTCAAAAGCTACTGCTTCCATTACTAATCCTGCTGAATCGATGGATCCATTACTTGCTAACAGGGCAGGGAGCACTAATCACACTAGTCACTGATCCTATTCTGACCAGTTACTTATTATGTACCGTAATACTCGTTCCCGAGTAAAACAACAAATTGAAATCTTCCATTTATTAGACTCCTACTAAAGAGATATCCTTTTATTGGTTGAAGCTTGGCTTACTCGTGAATTCTCACCTGACATCCTAGCTGCCCTCCCTGAGGACTATTACATACTTCATGCCAATAGGCCAGCTGGCAAAAAAGGGGGTGGTGTAGCTGCAGTGATTAAGAAACAAACTGGAGCCCTTGACTTCAACACTCGTATGTATCCTCACCTACAGACCTGAATACATGCAGCACTTTCCACAGCTATTTTCGGAGTTAATTTTCCCCTCTTTTTCGACCACGCTAAACTTTTATTAGTTAGCGCTGTAATTCCATGTCAGGACCGGAGGCAAGGATTATACTATATTCCTTTTTCGCTTTAATACCATCATAAACACAGCAGCCATTAAAGCCATACAAAAAACTACTTTTCCCGTGAACACTAGGGGAAAAAACGACACATTTTTATAGTCCATCTTCATTGTCCATAACCAAGTCTGTACAAGGTCCACTGTCACATCCTGTTCTCCCTCTTTCTTCACTGCTCAGCAGCCAGTGAAGTCAATCAATCAGTGCTTGTTAAGCATGGCTACTCACCCGTGAGGGTCTCAAGGTGCTGTGTGTGTGGGGGGAAGGGGTGTTGGGAGGAGGTTGTAGGTCCGACTGGCCGCTATGGTTCATTCGAAGAGCCAGATCTTGAGATCCTTCCTGAATTGTGTCAGAGACGGGGAGAGACTAAGGTGACATTTCAGGATTTTGTGGCGAGATAGAAGGATCTTCCTCTGGTCCTGGTTTTGCAGGTCTGAGGGACGGTGGCTAGGGCCAGTTGGGCAGAGCGGAGGTGTCTGGTGGGTGTGTGGAATGAGAGGCAGTGGTTCAGGTAAGCAGGTCTGGCGTCCAGGAGGGGTTTGTAAGCATGTGTGAGGAGCTTGATGGTGATTATTTTGTTGACTGGTAGCCAGTGGAGTTCTTGTAGGTGTTTGGAGATGTTGCTGCGGAGGGGAGAGGTTGAGGACCAATCTGGCTGCGTCGTTCCACACGTTCAGGAGTATTCTGAGAAGTTTCTGGGTGGTGCCTACTCAGAGTGCTTAGGGGTAGTCGAGTCTGCTGCTGAGGAGTGCGTGGATGACCATATTTCTGCCCACAGTGGGGATCCATCTGAAGATTCTTTGAAGCAGGCGAAGAGTGTGGAAGCATAATGAGGTGTGTGTATTATTCTGGTGGTTCATGGTGAGCGAGGAGTACAGTATGATGCAGAGCTTTCATGCGTGGTAAGTGGGTGTGGGATTTCTTAGCTGGACGGACTACTAGGAGTCATCCCACGCGGAGGTGTTGGGCCCCAGGATGAGGACTTTGGTCTTGTCCGAATAGAGCTTGAGGCAGCCGTCTCTCATCTAGGAGGAGACGGCCTTCATCCCGTTATAAATGTTGTTTCTGGCGGTGGTGTGCTCATTGGTGAAGGGGAGAATCAGCTGGGTGTCATCGGCGTCAGAAACAATGTTAAGTCAGTGGCTCCTGACGATGGCTGCGAGCGGGGCCATGTAGATGTTGAAAAGCGTGGGGCATAGGGAGGAGCCTTGAGGCACTCCGCAGCTGATCTCTGTGGGTTCTGAGAGGAACGAGGGAAGTCTGACTCGCTGTGTTCTACCGGTGAAGAAGGAACAGATCCAGTTCACAGCCTTGTCATGGATGCCGGCGTCGTGGTGTCTCGTGATTAGGGTGCAGTGAAAGACGGTATCGAAGGTGGCCGAGAGGTCGAAGAGGATGAAGGCTGTCAGTTAAGTGATTTAATGTTTTGCTTTGCTGTTTAGTGTTTTCTATACTGTGCTGGTGCATGATAGGTGTTGAAATTGTATACATTGATCGTGCTGTCATGCGTTTTTTTATACTCCTAGATCCCCAAAGTCGGGGGACCGCTTCAGTGCTTCTAAAGCAACATAATCCCTGGCTTTGACCACGGTTCTCTCTGTCCCGTAGGGGGTGCTGTGAGAAGGTGAGACACTTTGGCTCGGAGTCACTTGTCTCCAGCATTGGAATTCAGACAAGCGCCGACCAAGCCTGAAGTAGCCTCCAGCCTTGTCCCAGCTGCTCAAGGGTGACTCCTTGCGAGCAGGTAGGTCTGCAGTCCTGTGCATTTTTCATAATTAACTAATTAACCCTCTGTGAGGAGTTTGTATTGTGCTCAACACGTGTAGGCCCTGCAGAGTCCATACTGTTCAACAAACCCTGTGTGTGGGGGCAGCTGATTTGCCCTATAGATTAAAACAAGGGCGTGTGGTGTCCCCAGGGCTCGTGCCCAGATGATTGTGTGCCTCTAGCACACCCATACCAGACTGGGCTCCCTCCCAGCACCATTAAAAAAAGAATTGCGCCTGTGGGCACACAGCATTAGCAGGGCCTCCCCAGCTCCAAGAACCAGCCTTAGGCCTACAGATTGCCCCAGGGGCTTATAGCTTACACATTCCTAGGGGTCTGACCCAGGACGCACTGCGCTCCCCTCTAAATGTACGCACCAAAGATGACCCAAACAGCGTATGAGGAGGCGGATTCCCTAACCTATCTTCAATGGGATGAATATTTATAAGAGGCAGATGATACCTCAGTTATAGGTCAGTCAATGACCTAAAGGGCCCTATGGACAAAGGCTTGCCAACACAATTGCACAGGAGTGCACGAAGATTGCCCAATCCACTGCCCCTACCCCAGGATAATCACCACAGGATGCCCCAAGAAAAAGTGCAAGGAGAGGGTGGATGTTGATGAGTTTGAGCGTCTTAACCGCATGTTTCTGGCAGGGGCTCCCTCACCTAGGAGGGCCCGGAGGGTCCTGCGGGTCCCTACACCGAACCCCACCCCTGCCCTGACACCCCACAGCCTCAGGAAGGTGACTCTTATGGAGAATCAGACAATGAGGCAGGTTCATCTAGGTCATGGCACCCAGCTTCAGCCCCTGCCCGTGTGGCAGGAAATTCAGTCATGCTGGGCCCCTACAACATAGTCCACCCTAAGTCAGCAGGAGTGGTTCCCAGTGGATAAGGTGGTAACCTATGTCAACACAATGCTGAGAAAACCCCTTGAGAAGGAAGCCTGTAATCGACTTAAGGCACAATGCCCTCGCCCCTCCTTGGAGGGGAAAGTGGCCATGACCCTAGACATAGACACCAAGATGGCAATGTTCTTGGCAAAATTCATAAAGGACAAATAAAAGGACATGGATAGGTCCTGGCGGGCATGCCAGGACAAACTCTTGGTTGGATGCCATTGGTCCTATGACCAAGATACGAGATATGGCTGAAGAGGCCAAGTGGTCAGGATCTCCGATTGCGCCTGACGTCCTTTCCAGCTGGGCGCAACGCGCTATATGCTTTACGGGCATTGCCAACTGCGCCCTATTGACGGAGCATAGCTGCTCCCTTCTCACTAAGGTGGACCCCAAGCAGGGAAACCTAGCCTCCTCAGAGGCGGGCGCCGTGGCCCAGGGAGGATTATTTGGGATACCATTTGTTAAGGAGATGGGGATGTTCTTGGCCACGTTTACTTCACTCAACAAGGTGCAGCTGAACATCAAACGCGTCTTGACCCACAGGTTTTCCGGGGGGGGGGGGGGGGAGTCGTGGGAGGGGCCACTTGACCGGCCAACCCTCCTACCCTTACTCCAGGGGACAAGGCTCCAGGCACAGCCAGTATCAGGATAACCCATGCTTCAATAAGTTCTACCCGACTAGAGGACAATGCTCCAGCAGATGCTAAAAAGGGCAGGCAAACTACAATGCTGGAAATGGTAAGAGTCCTTCCTTCCACCCAGATACAGGTTGGTAAGCGGCTGGCTTTGTACCTTCCAGCATGGGCTTCCATCACGTCGGATATGTGGGTCCTGCAGACAGTGCAGAGTTTCCACATCAAATTTTTCAGTTCCTCGCACCAAGTTGCTCGCCCATGACCCATTTGCTTCTCCGTGGGCAACGCAGAGTTTATAGACCAGAATGATCTGGCCCTCCTACAGAAGGGAACCATAGGAGGGCTGGTATAGCACCACTTCAAGACAGAAGGTATTCATCTCCTCAGGAACATGTTGCTTCCATCGGATTGAATGGTACTCCTGGAACTCAGAGACACATACCTTATGGTTCCAATTTCCCCCCCTCATCTGCAGTTTCTGCAGTTCATATGGCGCTCCCAGACCTTCAAGTTCCTCTCTCGTCCCTTTGGCCTATTGTCTGCACTCTGATGCTTCACGAAGGTCCTCAAGCTGGTGATAAAGTCCCTCCGCGCGCAGGGGATCTACCTAATAATCTACCTGGAAAACAAACTCATCCTGGCCCAATGTCCCAAGAAGTTGATAGCGCATCTCCAAACAACAATAAACTTTCACAGAGTTTGGGGTTCGTTATCAACTAAAAGAAATCGCTTTCTCTGCCCAAATCAGAGGGTGACCTTCCTGGGTTTCAAGATAGATTCCACAGAGTTGACTCGGAGTCTAGCATCGTGAAAGATTGCAAAGATCAGACACGAGCTCAGACAAACACTGCCCATCTGGTGGAGCGCCTCTCCTCTTCGATCCAAATGATTTTTCCCGGCCCTTTCCATTATTGGGCCTTGCAGCGGATGAAGGAGCACCATCTGAGGAGGGGCCTAACATAATTTCAAATGGGGCTGTTGGCAGACGAGGCCAGGGAAGAGATAGAATGGTGGCTGTCTCATATGGAAGACTGGAACAGGACGGCAATCTTTAGATCCTCTCTTGACCTGTTGATAGAGCTGGATGCCAGCAGGTCCAGCTGGGGCACCAAGTTTGGGGATTTATCCACAGAAGAAAGTTGGTCACCTCTAGAGCAACGCTTGCAAATAACCTGTCTGGAACTCCTGACGGGGTCCTTTGCGGTCCAATGTTGTACAAAAGATTGCCTTCGATCCTCTGTTCTTTTAAAAATGGACAATATCTCAGCGGTGAGATACATCACTCACTGAGGGGGCACCTGGTTGCAAGCCCTGGTGAATTTGGCAAAAGACTTTTGAAATTTCTGCCTGAAGAACCAGATATCGGTTACAGTAGAGGACCCCCCACGCCAGGCAAACCAGGTAGCGGACTAGCACTCCCGTTACCTTCAGGACTAGAGTGTGTGGAAGTGGGACTCTCAGGCCTTCCAAAGATTGGCCGACAGGTGGGCCCCATTTCGTTCAATCTCTTTGCCTCACGTTTCGATCACCAGCTACCACGATTCTTAAGCTAGAGGCCAGATCCTCTAGTGGCGGCGACAGATGCGTTCTTCCAGGACTGGAGTCAGGAGAAGGGTTATGCGTTTTCCTCCTTCTCGATGATCACCCAGACGTCTGCTCAAGTTTACGGTCTGTAGAGGTGGTCCTGATACCTCCCATATGAAAGTATCAAGTGTGGTTTTTGGTTCCACTGGAACTTTCCTGGGCTTCTCCAATCCCACTCCCCCACTTTCCTCACATTCTGATATGTCCGTATCGCGAACTGCACCGATTGGGGGAGGAGGGGTCCTTGTAGCTCATGGCGTGGTGGATTACAACACTGGAAACTCCCAGGCCTTTCGAGCCACGCGGAGTTCCTCCTATCCAGAGCTTGGTCAGACAGCACAACAAAACATTACTGCTCGTCTTGGGCAAGATGGGTGTGTTGGTGTCTGCGACGGGGTGCAGTTCCTGTGAATGATATAATTGAGATCCCCAATTTCCTCTCAGGGTTAGCGGAGGATGAATTAGAATATCGCTATTTTCAAACATATGGAAAAAAAATGTCCCCTTGTTTTTTTATTCTTGTATGTCTTCAGACTGGAAGACTTCTTCGGACAAACGCAGCCGACACGTGTTTGGTCGCCAAAGGGACAATATCCAGCGACTTTTTCAAGGCTCTGAAACTTATAATTCGTGGTTATAATTCCGTCCCACGAGGGATTCTATATTTTCCAAACCCTGATTATATAGGGTCCAATGGTTCAAATTAGCAAGTAGTTGTACGAAGTAAAATCTTCAGTTCCAGAATCCAAAATCGAGGATCCCAGGCGATCTGTGCGTCAACGAGTACGGTGTACATTTACTATGCTTTAAAAACGAATACAATAGAAAATATAATGAAAAATGTGTTGTGAAATGGGTTATTTTTACAATTTTTTCCCAAATTTTCTGGGGGGGGGGGTGAGGGGGGGGGGGGGAGTACCCCTACCAACCCCCCTTGCAGTGGTCAGGCATGCTCGATCACTATGCACCATGTGGGAGCAGGTCTGGCAAAATTTGCCTGGGCTGCTTTGGGTTCCCAGTCTGGCCCTGGCAGTGGGTGCCAATAGAGGAAGTGTTTTCAGAAAGTCCCAATGCTAAAATTGCTCATTCACCCAGTAGAGTCTGGACCCATGTACAAGTATATTAACAGTCACAAACTCTGAGATCTGGTGAACCTGAGGCCTTGTTACCACTAAAACACTTTTAGAAATGTACTAAACCTATTTACAATCCGGAAAAGGTTATCCAAATCATTAAATGCGTTTAGGAAACAGGAATCGCGATTTAGAATGAGCATGCCTTCCAAATAGTGATCCCTTAAGGTATGTATTAATGTTTTGCGACCGAAATCCGGATGCAAAAGACTAATATTTTACCACATATCAAAGGAGGGGGTAAGCCATTCGCGAACGGGAAGGGATCTTTAACCCCTTCCATGCCCATGACGGAACGGTTCCGTCATGAGCATCGGTTGCGCTGTGCTCATGACGGAACCGTTCCGTCATGGCCCCGCCCGCGCTCGAACCCTTCAGCACCGCGGGGGAATTCCCGCCGCGCTGAAGGGGTTAAAGGACCCCTTCCATTGTGTGGATGGTAAAAAAAACATTTTTTTAAGAGTAGGCAGTGGTCCCATGTTTGTAAACATTTTCATTTTCTACTTGCAAATGAATTCTATTTTTCATTTAGGAAAACGGGATGTATTTAAAACAAATTGCTCAATTGTTGTAAATGAGGCACTCTGTCCCTTATTATTAAATATAGCAAACGCGTGTGGTGGTGGAGGGTATGCAAAAATGCAAGGAAGAAGCACTGTCAAAGACTGGACGCAACGAAACTCACTGATGGTTCCTTCATAATTGCCTGAAGAAAGGGCAACTAACTCCTTCCAGTAGCCATAGTTCCACCCTGCACATAACATACACATGAAACTGTTAAAGAGAATGAAATACAAATTCTGAGAGAAAGGGAGAAAGCCAAAGCAATAGAAACATGCATACCCAAATACAACAAGCATTTGGAATGCAATAGCTTTGGCTTTTTGTAGGCTACACTTTTATTGTAATGACTATTTTTTTTTTAAATAAACCAGCCTTGTAGCTAAGTAAGACAGTAAATTTGCTTAATCACCAAATTCACCTGCACTAATTTTTCTCAAAAACAGAAGGATGTAAAGCTCAGTCGGGTTAAACAATGATCTGACTTTCAAAATTCTCCCACAATTCCACAGGAGAAAAATTAGCCCATTTATCTTTATCACTACTTACAAGGGAATTTTGAGGGCACAGGACTGAATGCATGGCGTGGCCCTTGTAACCAGTCGTGGTGAATACTAGATTATGGTGTTACCAGACAGTGTGAAGGCATGGCCCAGGATGCAGAACTTTAAAGGGGCACATTGAGATAAATAATAATAATACCGACATTTATAAAGTGCAAACAGCTACCTCAAACAGAGGCATCCCGGCGCTATAGCAATTGGCCGCAGGCAGAGGAGGGTCTAAAACAGAGAAAACGCCCTGGTCATACTAATCACAGCTGAAGAGCCATGTTTTCACGGCATTCCTGAATAATGTTCCAGAGTTGAGAAGCCTTCACCGTGAAAGATCCACCCCCCCATCCGCGCTCTTCTAAATAGAGGACTGCAGAGGAGATTTTGTGCATTAGATCTCAGCAGTCGGGTCAGCTTATAGCTACACAAGCATTGTTTGTAGTTGTTTGAAGTAGCTAGGGCAGTTACCATGGATTGACGGAATGCTAATGTCAAGGCCTTAAACTCAATTCTTCTAGCTACTGGGAGCCAGTGGAGCTCTGATGTGCGGAGAGATATGATTACGGAATGGTACCCGTCTAATCAATCTCGCAGCCGCATTCGGAGCCATCTGCAATCTCCTGACCAGGTATGCCGGCAGTCCTACATAGAGGCCGTTCACATAGTCTATTCTAGCTGTCACAGTGGCATGGACTATTGCTCGGCGACATTGCTCTGGTAGCAGATGGAGGAATTTCCGCAGGCTTCTCAAGTTTGCTAAAACAAGACAACGATATCTGCAACATTTGGGCAGAGAAAGAGAGGTCAGTTTCCCACTTAACTCCCAAGTTTTTGACCATGACTTTGGAGGTGGGAGGAGAGCCCATTTCTAGTGGCCACCACAAATCCGATGCTGGCGGAGTTTTTTTTCTAGAGAACAACACTTCCGTTTTCTCAGCATTGAGTTTAAGCTTATTATTTTTCATCTATAGTGAGATGTCTTTAAAACTCTTAAAGGTGTCCGACTGCTCGTTAAAAGAGAATAACAACTGGGTATCGTCTGCATATGATATCGCCTTCACGCCCCAGTTGGCAATAAGTGAGAAGAGTGGGGCCAAATATATATTGAAGAGAAGGGGGCTTAGTGCTGATCCCTGAGGGACAAAACACTATAGATGTTTGGGTTTCGACCGGTGAGGTTGCAGAGCCACCCGCTGAGTGCGGTTGGTAAGAAATTATTTCAACCAGGCTAGTGCCACTCTCCCAATGCCGATATCCTGGAGTCTCTGTGCCAGTCTTGTGTGGTCTACCGTGTCAAATACCGCGGATAGTTCCAGGCGCACCAACATCGCTGATGCCCCTGAGTCTACCGACATTCTCACCAAATCTGCCACCTCTAAAAGGGCAGTCTCTGTACTGAAACCGAGATGTCTGAATATAGATCATGCACCAGTCTCCATCTAACCTGGTCTCAGCGATTTAGCTAAAACTGCATTTAATCAGTCTGTTTTTCTTAAACAAGTCACAGGTACCTTTTTTTAATCATCTTCCTTCCCTCCAATCTCTTTTCCACCCATTCCCCATCTACTCCCTACCTACAATTAGGCCTGAAGAAACGAGATGAGCTGTGAATGATTCATTTGAGGGTGAGGAAGACATAGGGAAGTTTGTGTAATCAGCCAAGACCGGACCAATGAATACGAAAGACTCACCTGTTGTCACATTTTACTGAGCAGCAGCAAGGAAGTCAGGGCCGGCATTAGTGCTGGTGGTGCCCTGTGCGACAATGTCTGTTGGCGCCCCCCAATGACCACCTCTGCCACGGATTCCCTCACTAGCACCCTTTAACAGTGCCTCTCAAGTCTCCGTAACAACTGTCTCTCGGATTCATTTAGTTTTATAGCACCACTCATACCAGTGTAAGGTTTCAGAGCACTTTGTACCACACACACATTGCACAGAGACAATCATATGTGTGTAAATCAGTGTATAGGAAATGTTACATCAGACAGTACTGCAAGGTGTAGTGTAGGAGTGGCATGTCATCAATACTGGTAGGCAATATAGTTAAAGTTCTTATTCAGGAAAGGCACAAATTCCGAATTTAAAACGCAACATCATTGTTTAGGGTTTTCTTTCATAATAAGAATTGTTTTCTACCCAAATAAACCCTTTTCATAAGATTAGGATAATGAAAGACTGGGCAAAAAAACATATAGCTCTAACATATACCTTGCAGTTTGCAGCAGCTCTAGGGTGACAGTTAATAGCTCAATGTCCTATATTAGGATTTTGACTTAGAAGCGACAAGTAACAAAAGGAGCTCTCTTACAGAAGCAGTAACCCACTGACCTATTTACATTATATCCACTTGTTATCTGCAAGGTACCCTTTCTTAGCAGCAGGCATTTGAACCCTCTGCATTACCTTAGGACGAGTCAAAATTTCCACTAGACGATCCTCCAGCCTCTTTCCAGGAAGACGATTAATCATGGGACTTCTCTTGACATTTTAATTGATGTCTGAAAGTTGCTGGAGGCCAGGAACTAGGCAGCAGGTACTTTTAAAATGATGATACACATTTTCAAAAATGACGCCCCCACCCCAAGTCAACGCCCGGTGCGGGCGCACCGATCGCACCGCCCTAGAGCCTGCCCTGGAGGAAGTCATGGTCGAACAAGAAAGCAGCCAGCAAAGCAGTGAAGGTGTGGATCAGGAGCAGCTTAACCTCAATAACTATAAATGATAGCAAAGGTGATCTGTGGTATTATTTTATTACGTTCTACAGTTTATCTTTACATTCTAGCATTTATAATTGTGTTTGTCCTCACTAAAACATAGGGCTACAACTTCCAGATGGCAAAGTCAGTGCAGTTAATGGTTTGCTCTTTGTACATCTTATATATCAAATTGTAGGTCACAGCTATGATGAAAATGGAGCAAGA
Organism: Triturus cristatus; assembly: GCF_964204655.1. Classification (NCBI taxonomy): domain Eukaryota; kingdom Metazoa; phylum Chordata; class Amphibia; order Caudata; family Salamandridae; genus Triturus; species Triturus cristatus. Next base: position 952,776,302 of record NC_140590.1, on the reverse strand, counting down.
AAGGGTGCCAGATTTGATTCATCCAGTGGAGAGTCTGATTGAAGGCTGCCCCTGGCATAGCAAATAATCACACTCTGCTAACAAAGTGCAGAACACAATGCCTTAAGTCATGCAGAGAGAATTCTGTATGCATGGGAGTGACCATCCACAGAAGGCAGCAACCTGTGTCCATAGAACTCTGTGTACAGAGATGGCCCCAGGCTCCACATGCGTCACAGTGAATGTGCACATACAATTCCCAAAATGCTTTGCTGTAAAACCATGGTAACAGAAGAGTGCCGACTGTGGACCCTAGTGGAGAAACCAGAGAGCCACCAGTTCATTTTCTGGTGAGTGCCTTTAAGGTAGGGCACGGGTGGTGGTTCATCAGACTGAATCTGCACTCTCCTGAAACGGGACCCCAGGCAGTTGTCTAGGGAAGACAAGCATAGAATCCACTGCTTTTGCTCCAGCAGCAGCAGTTTGCTCACTGTCTTTGTTTTTCCTCTATCACTCTCTATCTTCCTTTCGATTGTGAAATCGAGGGCTACAGAAAACATCTGAAAGTCACTTGTTGTGTTTTGTTTTAAATATTTTATTGTTTAGCGCATGCAGCCTTGCATGTAACATTGTTTACTTTTGTAACTTGCTTCCATCCCACCGGTCCTTTTTAGATAGTGTCCTGGAGCGTTGCTGCAGTACACTGGGAACAGTTGGAGAGGAAGGAAGGAGCCTAGAATCTATCTACTTTGTATTGGTGTTTTAACCTCAATAAAGTATCTTGGCTAAATACAGTCTGGACTCAACAAATTTGGCAATGAGCTGTTGGAACACCTGAAACACACGGAGGCTTAAATTTGCCTTGTTTGGATTACTTTATTTCTTTTGGCTTACAAAGGATAGCGTCTTGTTGGTATTCATTGCTACAATTTGTTTTAATTACTGGTACTCTTGGATACTACTACAGATACAACGGCTTTAACATCAAAGTATATTGGATTCAACTTATGGAAATTTACTTTACCTTTTCCCGGATCTACCGAGCATCTTCTCCTGCGCGTGTGGAATTCAGATCGTGTTTCCTTACGTATGCAGCGTTCCATGAAGCTTAAGTGCTGGTGGAATCCTAGATTGTTGAGCGTAACATCATCATTCCACGTTCTGCTTACCGTGCAGGCCGCCATATTAGATTGTGGAATGGCTGCACTCGAGTAGCCGGATAGAGGCTCCCGACATCACTCTTGACATTGAATACATACGCTGCGTGCTGCCATTTTGGAAGATTCGTTTCGGCAGTGTCCATTTCTGAAGGGAGATCCGATGTTCCTGTGCACTGCTGCTGCGGCAGTTTCCCGTCACATAGCAACAGAGTGTAAATTTATGTTTAGAGAGTAAGTGCACCTTCACGCATCTTTGATTTTTGGTTTTAGGAGATTTTTATTTAGTGTGGTTCTTTAACCTTTGCAGTGGACTACTCCCCCTTAGGTTAAGTTTGGACACTGCTCTTTGCAAACTTCACTGTTGCTGAAGTTGTTTCTATACCTTGTGGATCCCTTAAAGCCTACTATATTTCTCTACCTTGATCTCATTTCCATATTGTTTTTAGTGAACTAGTCCTTTTTTGGTTGAAGAGTGTGTTATATTCTCCAAACTAATAAAAGTATTTTACATGTACATTTTATAAGATGCATTTGAACACTGGCTGCTCCCTAGCAACCTGTCTTCTCTGAGCCTGCTATTGGAATGTAGAGGGCAGAGAGAGAAAGCAGTTGCAGAGGAAGGTGGCTGGTGTTTCCAGGGGTCGTTCCTGACATCTCATTAAACCATCTTTCAACCTCCTTATGTGTCCTGCCTCTTCAAAACTGGCGACGAGGATGGGATCCCTTTTTAGGGAAGAGGACAGCAATGTATGAGATTTGAATCTATAATTTACTGAAGAGGACCGCGCTTCAAACTGTAAGTGACCCCTGGATTGTCTTTTTGGACATATACTGACACTGATGTTGTAGTGTCCACCTAGCCAAAGAAGTGGTAACAGTTTCCACTTGAAATTGCTTGGATGTGATTTTTTCTTTCTTTCACCAGTTATTTGAGAAAGTCTGGAACTACCACATTTGAACAACCTCTTTGGGTTGTTTCTTTCGTTAAGGAACATTGAAAAAAAGTTGTGGAAAAAGGGATTCTACCGAATATATATATAGCGAGGCAAGCTTGATGTTAAAGGTAGAGCGAGGCAAGTTTGTTTTTAAAGACTCTGACTGTTGTATGGTGAAGCTTGCTCCTTCAGAACGGTACTCTTTGAGAAGTCCATTCGCCTCTTTATTAAAAGACTCGTACGTTTTCTAGTCCGATTTTTCAACTGATCGGACATAACTCCAACCGAGGAACGTAACGTGTTTACCTTCAAAGAGGCATACCAGTTAGATAAGGAAAAAGCCCGTGCGCTTACTGTGTATCCCGCTTGAATTCAAATCTCGCCATCGCCATCTGGAAGTTCGCTCTATGATGTATCCCCGATGACGTCTCGCTATGACTAATCTGCAAGACGTTCCGATCTAGAGGTCACGCACGACGTCCACGTAATATGTGCCGCCATCTTGGAAATACAAAAATAGAATAACAAAGCCCAACACCGGTGACACGCACACCATTACTTTGACATATGAGGCGTGCCACCAGTATGAGTTGAAGTTCGGCGGTTTAGTGTTTCTTGTTTCCTTTCGCTGTTTCTCATGCGCACCAGGAAGAGGCGCGTTTACGTTTTTTTTTTTCGTTCACAGTGTCGGCATTCTTCGGTGACACGCTCACCATTACAAGCGTGTCACAGCAACTTATGGCAACCACACAATAATTAGTTCTTCAAGCGCTTCAGTGACACGCACACTTGGTGTTTACCAGACTTCTTCGCTGAGCATGTTCTACCAGGAAATCCCCATTTTAATTACCCAAACGTTATTCATTGTGTAGCAATCATAACTTTTTCTGTTATATGACACAAGAATAGTAATTCCAATAACTATATCACATCTGTCATTTTAATTTTATTTTATTGTCATCTAAATATATTTCCACTGTATTTACACTCCCAATGTCATTGCAGGTGATTCCAGCAGCACCATTTTTTCTGCAGAACCCAGGTCAACCATGCATGATGTGGGAACATTGGAAGGAGACTTTTGAAATGTACTTAGAAGCTATAGGTGGTGATGTATATGTTTCAAAAAGAAAATTAGCAATTCTAAAACAATTTTTAGGGTTAGAAGGCAGAAATGTTTTAAAAACATTACCTATGATGGAGGCTACCAACATTGAAGTTAACACAGAGGATGAAGCTAGTGGTGATAGTACGATTGATGTATATGATATTGCTCTTAAAGCATTGGAAGAAAAATTTGGAAAAAAGGTTAGTGTTGTGGTGGAAAGGCAGAAATTCTTTTCACATGCACAATTACCAGAAGAAACTATTGAACAATATGTCGCAAATTTAAGAATGTTAGCTGTCACTTGCAAGTTTAACGACATGAGAGATGATCTAATTAGAGATCAATTAATTAACAGAATGTCGAACCTCAAGATTCAGGAGAAATTGTTGAGCTTAAAAGATCCTTCTTTAGACAAAACACTATCTGTAGCTAAAAGAATGGAGAATACATCCAGATATGTTAAAGAACTCAACACATTATCTAAAAATGTTGTTCAGAATGAGACTGTACACAGCATAAAGGGTAGTGTTAAAAAATGTGATGAAAAAAACGTGCCTGAGAAAAAACATGATGTGGTGAAAGCCAAGTTCAAATTTTGTTTTAGGTGTGGTAGTCCAAAACACACGGCTGACGCTAATCATTGTCCGGCTGCTAAAAGCAGATGTTACAAATGTAGAAGATTTGGGCATTTTGCAAGATGGTGCAAAAGCTCTGTACCTCCCGTAGTTTCTAAATCTGTTAACATGGTAAACCAGTCAGACACTTTTGAAAAGGAAGAAATTTCATTTGACAGCGATGACGATAATATAGAAGTGATGGTCATAGAGTTGAATCGAGTTCTTAAATGTGAAGCTGGAAAGCATGATAGTTATCGTCCACCAAAATGTACTATTAGAATCAAAGGCAAGGATGTACAAGTCTGGGCTGATTCGTTTTCCCCATTCACCATTATAGATAAATCTGTTTGGGAACATTTGGGGGGGGGGGGGGGGGTAATTGGAGGATTTACAACCCACTGATGTCATTCCTGAGGGTTATTGTGGTGAAAAACTACCGGTTGTGAGATTCGTAGAAACAGAAATGTGTTTTCTGAATGGAAAAACCACAGCCAAATTATACATTGTACATAAAGGTAGATCACTCTTAGGTTGGAAAGAACAAAGGGCTCTTGACATTGTATTGAATCCTAATCATCCACAACAAGTGTTATTAACATCCACTACAAACACTACTGACTGGGTTACTAAATTTCATGAATTATTTAGTAAGAAACTAGGATGTTTAAAAAAGTTTAAACATCGGATCATTCTAAAAACAGATGCTATTCCTAAAGTACATAAAGTTAGGAATGTTCCGTTTGTATTAAGAGACAAACTCAAAGACGAATTGCAAAGACTTTGTAACGAGGGAGTAATTGAGCCCATTGAGGCATCTGAATGGTTAAGCCCTTTAGTTTTGGCCAGAAAACCCAACGGAAATATCAGAATAGGCATTGATTTGAGAGACTTGAATAACAATATCTGGATAGATCGTCACCCTCTTCCTCGTATCAATGAAATGTTAACAAGAGTAAAAGGAGGTACACACTTCAGCACGTTGGATTTATCCAACGCATACCATCAAGTGTTATTACATGAACATTCGAGACATGTTACATCATTTATCACACCAGAAGGTGCTTTTCAATTCTTTCGTATGCCATTCGGTTTGGCATCGGCTTCAGCCGTATTTCAAAGAGTGATGCAATCTATTTTAGCAGGGCTGAAGAATGTTTTAGTGTTTCAAGACGACGTATTGGTGTGGGGGTGCGATAAGATCAATCATGATAACATTTTAGAACAGGTACTCAAGAAACTCTCGGAGGCTGGACTCACCTTTGCTTTAGAAAAATGTAAATTTGGTGTAAGCGAGGTTGAGTATCTAGGCCACACATTGACATGCAATGGAGTTAAACATAAACAGAGCTTAGTTGAAGCTATAGAGAAAGCACCTGCTCCTAGTGACAAAGACCAACTCAGGTCGTTTCTAGGTTTTGCTGAATATTACTCAAAATTTGTACACCATTTCTCTGAAAAAGTCCATGAATTAAGAAAATTGATGAAAAAAAATGCCAAATTCGAATGGTCTGAAGCATGTCAACTAAACTTTGAAGAAATTAAAACAGATATTTCCAAGGCTGTCACCTTATAACCTTTTGATCCAGAAGATAAAACCATAATTTCCACTGATGCCAGCAATCACGGTCTAGGTGCTGTACTTATTCAGGTGCACAAAGGAAACGAAAGAGTAGTGGCCTATGCTTCCCGTACTTTAAAGGGTGCAGAACATACATACTCCACCATTGAAAAGGAAGCTTTGGCGTGCTGGTGGGGAATACAATACTTTCGTACTTTTGTGTGGGGAACCAAATTTCAGTTACACACAGACCACAAACCTTTGGTGGATCTTTTTTCCACTAAGGGGGCGGGCAAAGCTACATCTAGAATCGCTAAGTGGTTATATCGTCTTCAGGAATATACATTTGAGATCAAATATATTCCTGGTGCTAAAAACATATATGCGGATTGTGTATCAAGGTTACCCTTAGATAATATACAAGACGAAGAAGATGATGAATGGATGGTAGCAGAGGTAAAAGATGTTTCCAGTGCTATCAGTGAAGAGGTTTGGAAGGAGGCTCTGGATAAAGATAATGTGTTGACGAAAATCAAAAGAGTTTTAAATCGTGAACATGGATGGAGATTTCATAAAGAATTGGAGACATTCAGGTTAATTTGGTCTGAATTAAATGTTGTAGATGAGTTACTTAGGAGAGGGAGTAGGTTGGTTGTACCTGTGACATTGAGAGAAAAATTATTAAACATTATGCATGAAGGACATGGTGGAATGTCCGCCATGAAAAGGAGAGTTAGGGAGGATTTTTGGTGGCATGGCATGGACATCCAAATCGAACGATATGTTTGTGACTGCATAGTATGTGCATGCAGCGACAAGACCCATTCATCTCAGGAAACCACCATTGTTCCATCATCTATACCCAAAGGTCCTTGGGACAAGTTGGCCATTGACATTTGTGGACCTTTTGATGTTTTAAATGTGACTGAAAGATTTGCCATAGTGATGGTTGATTATTTTTCTAAGTGGCCAGAGGTAGCTTTTGGAAGAGAAGTTAAGTCTAATAGGATTATTTCGTTTTGTGAGGACATATTCAGAAGGGAGGGTTGTCCTGCTGAGATAGTCACAGATAATGGTCCTCAATTTATCTCAGAGGAATTCGACAAATTTCTTGTCAGGTGGGGCATCAAACATACAAGAACACCTGTTTATCATCCTAGGGGCAACGGTCTCGTGGAACGCTTCAACAGGGTGTTGTTGGAGTGCATTCAACTAGCGTGCATGAGTGGTGGGGTTGGAAGCAACACGTAAAGGACATGTTGTGGTTGTATCGCACTATCCCTCATTCTGTAACCATAGAGACACCTTTTTCCCTACTCAAGGGTAGAGTACCATGTTCTGTAGCTGTACCAGCTTGGATGAAAAAAGCTGGGAAACATGAAACCGATTTAAAAAAGGTACAACATAGGGTAATCAAATACCAAAAAGCTTATTGTCATAGACATAATAAGAATATTGTAAAACACAAACGCTTGTTCACGCAGGGAATGTTTGTGAGAGTATTTTTGGGTGACAAATCTAGGAAGGGGTGTTCAAAATGGTCCTCTCCCAAGAAGGTAGTACTAGTTAAGGGAAACAGTTTAAAGTTATCAGACGGTAATTGGTGGAACACGAGAAAAGTGTCGCCATGCTCTGATACTGAAGTTGCTGCATCATCTAATGTCCAGCATGACGCTGACGTACGCATGCCTATTTCCGATTCAAAGGATGTACCTGCGTCTAGAGTTAGAATTGGTTCTGGACGCATACGTGTAATGCCAAAAAAATATGATGACTATTTATGTTTTTAATTATATGGGGGTTTTTTTCTGTTGAAATGTTCTTAAAAGGGGAGATGTGTTATATTCTCCAAACTAATTAAAGTATTTTACATGTACATTTTATAAGATGCATTGGAACACTGGCTGCTCCCTAGCAACATGTCTTCTCTGAGCCTGCTATTGGAATGTAGAGGGCAGAGAGAGAAAGCAGTTGCAGAGGAAGGTGGCTGGTGTTTCCAGGGGTCGTTCCTGACATCTCATTAAACCATCTTTCAACCTCCTTATGTGTCCTGCCTCTTCAAAAGAGTGGACACCAATTATGGAATTCACATCTTTGAAGCTATACAACAATGGCTATGCAAAGGTTTGCTCTACAACCCCCTCAAGCATTTTGCCCAGCTGGGGGCAATCCATCTATGAAATGGAGTGAATGGAAATCATATTTTTTTTATGTTTTGGACACCATAGACAAGGAAGGAAAGATGAAACTGGAGAGGAAGATATTTTTTGACTCAATGGGGCCAGATGGGTTATACGTGTATGACCAAATGAAATAAGCGACTGGTAGTGGGGATTCCAATGTTTTTGATACTATTTTGAGACATTTTGATAATCATTTTGCACCTAAAGTATGCATTGCAATTGTCAGGTTTACGTTTTTTCAGAGGAAACAAGAGACAGGGGAAACAACTGAGTAGTACGGGTCTGCCGTTAAAAGCTGATGATTGCAAATGTGACCATCTGGAAGAACAGCTTATAAGGGATCAGGCGGTTATGCATGCTTGTGATCCAGCAATCCAAGAGATTATGGATCAGCAGGAATGCAGCTTTGGAGGACATTTTGGCCATTGTGAGGAAAGCAGAGCTTTCTAGTTGCAGTGCCAAGGCTCTAAAGGATGGCTGTAAGGATGTTAGTGATGAAGGGATTGGGAAGGGTAAAACAGGTTTTAACAAATCAAGGAAGGATAATTCTAAAGGTACAAGAACTCAATAAAAAAAGACCAGGGAAAACTTAGTGGAACCACAAGGAAGGAAGGGTTTCGATTCTATAGATATTATAGGGCTTCACATTTAGCTTCAAGTAAATTTTGTCCAGCACTCAAGCAAAGGTGTTCAGCATGTGGAATGACTGGGCATTTTGCTAAGGTGTGCAAGAAAAAAAAAGCATTCAAAGGTAAATGTGTGGATGAAGCTACTTCACGTGAAGAGGAGAAAAGTCATGCATTGTGATCTAGATAGTAAGACTCTACAGGAATCATTTGTAGTAAATATACATGACAACGCTACTGGTGACAAGAAACTGATACCCATGATGTCTATAGGAGGAGTGGATATGCAAATGTACGCGGATTCAGGGTATACATTTACTATTGTTAATGAAGAAGTGTGGAACAGCAAATTTGTGGGTAAATTAGGTAGCAATGCGCTAAAACCGGACATTAATCCAGAAGGGTTTTCTGGTAAGAAAATTAATTTGATCGGCTTTAGGACCTTGGTTTTCAGATTTAGAAATAGAGATTCTATTGAGAAATTATTCATTGCAAAAAAGGTCCTTCAGTCCTTGGGTTGAAGGATCAACGTGACCTGCATACTTTTTTAAATCCTAATAGTCTTGAACATGTTCTTGTGATTGACGAAGGTGAGAACGTAGGGTCTGAAATGCTTCAAAAAATTCCTCAGGTTTTCAGTAGGAAAATCGGAATGCTGAAGGATTTCGAACGCCACATTGTCCTTAAAAAGCATGCTTGCCCAAAAACACATAAGACTAGAAACATACCAGTACTTCTTAGGTAAGAAGTGTATAATAGGCTGGAAAGGTTGGTTCGCTCTGACATAATAGAGCAAATTGAATTGTCAGAGTGGATTTCTCTGGTGGTAGCTAGACAAAGCAATGGGACGATCAGAATTTGCATCGATTTGTGCCATGTTAACAACAATATTGTTGTGGACAAATTTCCATTGTCCAAAATGTCAGAAATGCTCACATTAGTTAAGGATGCTATGTGGTTTTCCACAATAGATTTGTCAAGTGCATACCACCAAATTTGTTTGAGGGAGGAGAGTAGACCTTGCCTTCAAAACACCTGTGGGCTGTTTCCAGTACAAAAGGTTACCATTAAGATTGGCATCAGCAGCTTAAATTTTTCGGAGGGTCATGTATCTACTTTTTGGGAAGCATCCCACAGTGAGGTGTTTCCAGAATGACATTGTAAGTTTTGGTAAGAACAAGATGTAACATGACAAAGAATTAAATGACGTTTTGAAAGTGTTGGAAAATGGGTAGACAGTTGCATACTCGAAATGTGCGTTTGCTGTACGTTTTGTGACCATTTGGGTCAAGTTCTGAGTGGTGAGGGTGTTGCGACCAAACCTAAGATTGTAGAATCAATTCAGAATGCTCCTCACCCTTCCAATAAGGATGAGTTAAGGTCCTTTTTGGGACTGATTGAATTTTATAACAAATTTCTGAAAGGTTTTTCAAATAGTGTTTACACCATTAGACAGTTATTAACCCCTTCCATGCGGCGCAAATTCCGCCGCGGTGCTGACCGTTTCTTGCGCGGGCGGGCTCATGACGGAACGGTTCCGTCATGAGCACAGCTCAACCGACGCTCATGACGGAACCGTTCCGTCATGAGCATGGAAGGGGTTAAAAAATAAGTCTAGAGTGGAATGGTTTGATAAATGAAAGGACGAATTTGAGGATATCAAAATGATATTTCTGAAGCTACAGTTCTTAAGGGTTTTGATCCAGAACTGAGTAATGTTGTCGTGGTTGATGCAAGCAATAAGGGTCTTGGTGGATTTTTATCTCAGACAAATGGTAAGGGTGAAGAATTTTTCATAGCGTATGCTTCACCTGCATTATCTCCCACAGAGGAGAGGTTTTCTGTTATTAAAAAGGAAACTCTTGCGTATGTGTGGGCCCTGGAACACTTTTGTTCTTTTGTGTGGGGGAAACAGTGTCTGGTTCGCACTGATCACAAACCCCTCGTAAGATTGACTACTGAAGGATTTTGCAATGCATCCACGAGGATGGCAAGTATGCCCATACGTCTTCAACATTTAATCTATAAAATGGAGTATGTTACTGGGAAGAGCAATGTCCTAGCCGATTTCTTTTCTCGCATGAAACAAATAGGATGATTTGCGTATTGTACTCGTTCACGATCAGGGAGCCCCCAGAGTGTCAGAGGATATATGGAAGAGGAAGATTCTGGAAGATAGCTGTTTGCAGCAAGTGATTGAAGATGCATGGTTGGCCTAAAAAGACCTGTGTGGGTAAGGGTGTAAGAATCCTATGGGAGGTTAGAAATGAATGGTCTGAAAATCCAGGCACTGTTTTCAGGGGTGAGAAAGCAATTCCCTCTAAATCCCTCAGAAATCACATTTTTAAACTGTCACGAGGGACACTTCGGCATTATAAAAACTAAACAAAAAGTCAAAAAGTGGTATTGGTGGCTAGGGACGGATATGGAAAGACTAGTGCGAAATTGCATGTGGTGTGCTAATTCGGACAAATTGCTTAAAATCTTAAGACCCAACATGAGGGAATCCAGTATACCTGAGAAACCTTGGCATACTGTGGCAATATACATCATGGGTCCAATTGGTTCCTCCCCTTATAAGTATATCATTGCCATGGTCAATATTTTTTTCAAGGTGGCCTACAGTCAAAGTGGTGGAGAATGTTGACTCCATGGAAGCTCTTAGGTTTATGGACAAGGTGTTTGTGGATGAAGGGTTACAGGTACAAGTTATCAGCAACAATGGTGTTCAATGAAAAATTTCCTAGCAATCGTAAAGGAAAGTGTCAATTCTATTAAGCACTTGAAGGCAAGGATTAGGCATTTCTTTCTTTGTTCATTATACCAGCAGCCTTCAAAGATAACTTGTAAGATGACAAAACATTTCCCATGAGACACTGGGGAAAAAACTACAAAATTAATTGTCTAATCAGAATGGGTATAGTCCCCATAATGGTCCTGGTCGACTCTCTGGCTTCTTTCTTCCTGCGACAAGCGCTTCATCCTGTCCCCTTATTCCTGTTTACCGACATCTGTCCCTACAAATCAACCGTGAGAAGGTGCCCGTCACCGGTCTACACATTAAACATGCAATCTAACCAATAGAGAGAGAAATATATCACAATTCCATATATGAACATCGCAGTAGTCAAGCGTTTTTTTGAACTTGTACAAAACTCACATTACTGAACTGTTTAAACTACCCTTAGGGAGGACAGTAACGTCCGACCGGGCTAATCCTCGCCTCCAAGTCCTTAATAGAATTTAAACTTTCCTTTACGGTTGCTAGGAAATGTTTCATTCCATGGCAGGACCCGGAGGAGAGGATTAGGCTTGTTTAAAGCTGATCCACCACCACGTTTGCCAGAGCTGGGATTGGTTTAAAGTAAGTGGTCTTAAAAGGAGGACTCGGACGACCAGTCCGCAGCATTAAGGATGTCCTCCAATCTAGCTCCCAGAACAAAGGCTTTGGAAGCCACGGCCCCTCTGACTAAATGGGCCCCAAAGCGGGAATTGTCAATCCCCGCCTCTTATATAACCCATCTGGCAATTGTGTGGGATGAAACTGCCTTGTGAGGTTTGGTCAATGCAATCAACAATTGCTGCTCCCCATGGGGTCTTGGCACGTCCGTGATCACTTCATATCTCTTAAGGGTGCGAACCACAGAAAGTAAAGGAACCTGAGTAAAAGCCAGGTAAGACACCAGTCTAGAATTACATTTCGTCCTTCTAGTAATATGAAAGGTTACCCCTTCCGGGGTAAAAACTCAGCCTGTGTTTTCCAAGGCTCGTACATCTGAAACACGTCGACAAGAAATAAGATACAAGAGCATCGCCAGTTTCGCTGAAAGCTGCTTCCTGGACACATATTTATTAGAGGGCCATGATTGAAACAAGGAAAGTACCTTATTTACATCCCATAAGACTGAGAACCATGGCTCGGTGGATTTGATAGCCTGATCCCCCCTCAGTAACTTACAAACCAATGGGTGTTCTCCAACTGGACGACCGTCCATCGGGGAATGACCCGCAGAAATTGCAGACCAAAAGGTGTTAACCGATCTGTAGGCAAAACCCTGGGCGGCCAAGCTTGCCAAGAAATTCAAGACCTGGACAAGGTCTGCCTCCACAGGATCCCCCTAGTGTTGTAGGCACCAACCCAGCCATCTAGACCATGCAGAACGGTATCTTTTGTTTGTGCTATCTGCCCAGGGCCTTGCGAGCAATGAGGCAGCTTCTCGTGAAATTCCCGGGACTTTCCAACGTTCCCAGTAACCACTCCAGGCCATGAGGCCAAGAGATCCCTCTAGTATCAACAGGTGAAGACTGTCCTGGAGATCCGGAAATAGGGGTAGAGGGATTGGAATATCACAGGAAAGTTCCAGCATCGCTTGAAACCAATCGCCACGTTGGAATAATCACAACCAAGTCCGCCTGCTGCCTGCGCACCTGTTCCGTCAGCCGTGTTATCATCGCACAGGGCAGAAGCATAGGACTTCTCCTTGCTCCAATCCTGAAGGCAGGTGTCCATGGCAACCGCCAGGGGATCCGGTCTCCAACTGCAATATCTGGTGAGTTGGAAATCCAACCGGGAGGCAAAGACGTTGATGGAGAATGTACCCCATCGGTACTGCAGTTGCCAGAAGGTAGCAGGATGCAGTTTCCAAAGACTGGTATCAATCTAATGACGAGAGTGCCAGTACGCTACCTGATTGGTATGCCCCGGAAGATGCTCTGCTGAGAAATATGATTGGCAAGGCAATACTCCCAAAGGGTACGGGCGAGGTTCGACAAGGCCTTCGACCGCGTCCCTCCCAGATGATTGACATAGCAAACTGATGCCACATTGTCCATTTTCAGCAGGACAGAACATTTTACCTTTTCCTTGGTCCAGCACTGGAAGGCAAAGGACCCCGCCATCAACTCCAAATGGTTGATGGGAAGAGCCCGCTCTGCGGAAGACCATTTTCTCCGGTGGAGAAATCCCCACACCGAGCGCCCCACACAGAGTCGCTGGTGTCGCATTCGATCACCAAATTGGTTTGGGATCCGAAAATAGCTTGGCTAATCCAGGCCTCCATGTGAGCTATCCACCACCTCATCTCCTCTTTCGCCTTGCTGGAGAGCGGAATTAACTGGGCAAAGGAGACACCCTTCCTGAGGCGAGAGATTTTTAGACGCTGCATCTACTGATAATGGAGAGGGCCTGGAAAGATGGCCTGGATAGAGGACGACAGAAGTCCCACAATCCGTGCCAACTAACGCAGGGATATCCGCGACTTGGAGATCATTCGCCGAAGCTCGTGCCTGATCTTGGCCACCTACCGAGCAGGGAGGCTGAGAGATGCCAAGACTGAGTCTATCAAGAAGCCTAGAAGGCGTCTAGGGCACTGGTCCATGATAAGAATATCGTCGAGGTAGACGATCAATCTCATGCCACGTGCCCGCAAGTGTTCGACGACTGGCCTCATCCGCTTGGTGAAGCACCAAGGGGCCGATGATAGACCAAAAGGAAGGCAAACATACTCGAAGATCTGCTCTCCGCAAAGGAATTGCAGGAAGCGTCTGTGAGGTGGCAAAATGGGAACCACCAGATCGGTGTTCTTTAGGTCTAACCGGACCATCCAATCCGAGATCTGGAGAAGATCTCTCAGCATATGGATTCCCTCCATCTTGAAATGACGATACAGGAGCCAAGAATTGAACTCCTTGAGGTTGATCACCGGCTGTTGTCCCCCATCTCTTTTCTCCACAAGAAGATATTGATGAGAAACCCTCCGGGATGATCGCGCCCTTCTGCAACAGGACTGTCACCTCGCGGTCCACCAGAGTCCTTTGTTCCTGAATCAAGCCCAAAGGCCTGGGGAAGCGAGATTGGCAGGGGCAGCCGTAAACCTACAAGTGAAAACCCTGAACCGTCTGAAGGACCCACATATCTGAGGAGAGTTGCTTCCAGTTTGGCAGAAAAGAGGCCAGACGACCCCCAACAGTTAGGGCCCTCGAATCTTGAACTCTTACCTTGTCCATTTCCGGAATTACGGCCTCTGGAGCCGCCTCTACCTCCGTGACAACAGGAGTAGGGCCAGGTGAAATAGAATTTTCCGAATCTGGCAGAGTCTTGCCACTGACCGCAGCGGGAATCACCGCCTCTAGGGGCTTGAAGGACTTGACGGCCAATCGAGCGCCCCCTACCTCGATCGGCTGCGGCAAACTCCGGGGGGGGGGGGGGAGAAAATCTTTTTAATGAAGGTCTGAGCCTTATCCAAAGAGGTAAAGGTGTTTACAAATTTACCTAACTCCCAGATTAAGGGTTCCCCAAACAGATTGCCATCTGCCACCGTACCTGCCTCCGAAGTGGCAAGTTTCCATAGTTTGGGGTCTATCTTTATCAGCAGTGATCTGCCCCTTTCTGTCAAAATTGCATAATTAGCGATGGCTAAAAATAAAAATGGCTATCTGGGCCCAACTCGACAGAGTGTCCTGGGAGATGAGGGCCCCAGAGGCTTTGGCATCCTCCACTATGTCCATCATTTTGGCGAGAGGACCCACGATGTCCAGGAGCTTGTCCTGGCAAGCGCGCCACGATCTGTTGATGCCCTTCTTTGGGTCCCGGACAAATTTGGCGAGAACGGTGGCCATCTTGTTGTCTATCTCCGGAGTGAGAGACACCTTCCCCTCCAAAGTTGGCCTGGGACACCCCGACTTAAGACAGCCCCTCACCGCCTTATCAAGCGGCTTGCGCAGTCTGCCAGCCATATGTGCGGCTACCTTGGGCGCAGGGCACCAGTCTGCCGAGCGGGGGTGGAGCAGATCGTCAGGGTCCAGAAGTTCCTCCACCGGGGGCTGATCTGCACCTGAAGAGGGCATTCCACTGGGAGGGGAACGAGCGGAGGGGCGCCAGGGTCTAGAGTGGTCTCCATCCCCATCAGACGTGGCCGGAGAGACGTCGCCATCCCCCTGGTTCCCGTGAGGGGGCGAAGCCGGGAAGTTCCCCAAAAGGCACGGGCCCAAGTCATGCGAGGGTTGAGCGTCCATGAATGCTTTTTTGAGGCGAGAAGAGGCATCCAAGTTAACCCCATCCTCATCACGCTTACGTCTTTCAGGGTTAGGAGCGGGATCAGAGATGGAAACCTGCCCTGGCGGTAAAGGCCTGAGGACCCAGAAGCGTCTTCCCTGCTTTGCAGGGGTTTAAGGCATTGCGCTTGAAGCGCCTGAAGTCTCTTCTCCAGGGGGGCCACCACCTGAGTGACCGCTTTCAAAATAGAAGCGTCCATTACCTCACAAAAACGTTCATCAATAGGGAGGTAGGTGATCTCCTCCTCCTCCATGTAATCATCCACTTAATCATCACCCTCAAATTCCATAATGGATTACAAGACACAGGGAAAATATAGCAGGACAAGAACCTTGGGACTACCATTCCCTGAAGGGGGTTTGCTTGTATTGAGAGACCGGGCACGTGCAGCCTATACTTAGAGGGTTAAACCGCCTGGGAAGTCCCCATTAACCAGAGTAGTCTCACCCAAAAACTGGTGTTTATCTCCAGGCGGTTGCTCGCAAATAGGTATTTGTTTTAACAACGCCCAAAGACAGTGTAGTGAGACGCGTCAGAAACTGGCTCGCTGTCAGCTTTTTATTAAAACGAGCAAGTTAACTGACAGCGCTTAGTCTTCCCCCGTGAATCTGACCACACCCGGAGCACACTAACAAGAAACTGACGAGCTCCAGCTGCAGGGGGGTAAAGATGCGCGAAGCACGCAGACAATACGCGAGCCCCCTGGCGATCTGAAGACCTCACCATGCACGCGAGCCCAAAAATCAGCGGCCGGGTAGGAGCACAAACGTTCCCACTGTAGAGATTTCAACAGAATAGACATGCATTACACACCCATATTCCAGCGGATCTGCCAATAACAAGAAAAGCAATTTGCAGTATCCGCAATGGAATTACAAGATAAGGAAAACACAAGCACTTATCTGACAAGCTGATGGAGCAGTGAAGAAAGAGGAAGCCAAAGAGTCGACCGGGACCAATATGTGGACTATACCCATTCTGAGGCGAGGCTTAGCCCATTAGGATTTTACTGTCCTCCCCAAGGGTAGTTTAAAAAGTTCAGTAATGTGAGTTGTGAACAAGTTAAAAAAAAAACCTTGACTACTGCGATGTTCATATATTGTATTGTGAGATATTTCGCTCTCTATTGGTTAGATTGCATGTTTAATATGTATACCGGTGACGGGCACCTTCTCACGGTTGTTTTGTTGATTTGTAGGGACAGATGTCAGTAAACAGGAATATGGGGACAGGATGAAGCGATTGTCGCAGGAAGAAAGAAGATGCCAGAGAGTAGACCAGGACCATTATGTTTTTTCCCAGTGTCTCAAGGGAAATGTTGTTTTGTCATTTAACAAGTTATCTTTGAAGGCTGCTGGTTTAATAAACGAAGAAAGAAAAGCCTAATCCTCGCCTCCGGGTCCTGCCATAGAATTCAAATCTAATGTTGCGAGGGACTATTTGGAAAAGCTGGGTGTCAAACATAAGACTACTTCTCTCTACAATCCCAGCGGGAACAGAATGATGGAGAGATTCAACAGAGTATTGAGAGGTGCTATACAAATGGCGAGTAAGAATTGTTTGGATTGGGAAAACCAAATCTACAAGTCTGTCTGGGCTTATTGGACTACCATTTATGAAACTTTATGTGTGACCCCTTTTGAGGAAATGAAGGGTAGGAACACTAGGACTAAGTGCAATCCAGAGTGGTTAATTCAGAGTACTGAATCTAATTTTACCTTGAAAGATGTGAGAACAAAGATAGTTAACAAACACAAAAGGTATACAGCAGGGGTTCAAAAAATGTAGTGCTTAGTGAAGGCGTGTGTGTGAAAGAGAAGATTGCATGGAAGGTTAAAAAAAGGGGAGAGTCAATTTTCGAATCCTTTACAGGTGACACAGGTCAGTCTAAGTGGTGGGAAGGTTTGAAACCTTGGAAAGATTGCTGTTTTGAAAGGGGAACATGGTGTGAATAATGAAAACCTTAAGGATGATGAAAATTTCTCTTAACACCGTACAGGAATTGATCAAGATATGGATGTTGAAAAAGGAGGGTAGCACCTCTGATCATCACATTGATGTTAATCAAAATATGGATGTGGAGAAGGAGAATACTAAGAACAAAAATGTTAATAAGCAAAATGTGGATGTTGGAATGGAGAGTAACAGCAACCAGAATGTGGATATGGTAACTAAGAAGAGGGGGCTGATGTGGATGATAGGAATGTACCTTTTGGTTATGTTATGTTATGTTAGAAAAACTTATATAACGCACAGCTACCCAAAGGTGTCCCGGCGCTTGCTACAGTCCTCCTAAGATTTGGCCAGAGAAACTTAAAACAGCCATGTTTTAAGCGCCTTCCTGAAAGTAGGCCAACAGGAAGTTTATTCCAAGCCTTGGCTGCCCCAATGGAAAAGCTTCTGCCTCCCCATCTAACTCTCTTAGAGGTGGGCACTACAGTGAGTTTGGCTTCTAATGAGCGTAGAGCTCTTCCAGGCACATACCATTGGAATTGTTGGTTCAGATAGAATGGGCCTATATCATGGAGAGCTCGAAAAACCAAACAGAGTGATTTAAAAAGTATTAGTTTTTTTACTGGCAGCCAGTGAAGTTTTTTTATTGAACTCGAGATGGACGCAAATTTCGGAGTCCCCGTAAGCAACCTGGCAGCTGCATTCTGGAGCATCTGAAGTTTTTGTACGCTGCGTTCGTGAATATTTAAGTAGAGGCTATTGCTTTCCTCAAGGTCCTGAGAGTGTAGGAGGTGGCAGAGACCACGGCATTTACTTGATCTACAGAAGGGTGCAGCAGAGTTCAGTCCAGACCAAGATGGATGAGTGATTTTGTGTGTGACATGGAGGAATTGTGATTTTGTTTATAATTTTATTTAAAAAGGTGAAGATGTGATGTGCTTTGTTTATTTTACAAATTTTTTTTATTGGATTTTCTTTTTTTCACAGGTCTACTTAACATTTCAAGTACAGTGTTCATACAATCAGTGTTTCACGACTTCTCATTTACAGTTAATGCTCTATCAAGGGAATATAAAGGAGGGAGGACATGTCGGCAATTTATCCACAGTTTATATAGTTTGAAGATGCCGACTGCATTTCCTTGAATGGTGTAATACCCATTTGTTGTGCTTTGTTTTAAATATGTTATCGTTTGGTGTATGCAGCCGTTCATGTGACTACTGTTTACTTTTGTAACTTGGTTCCATCCTACTAGTCCTTTTTTGATAGTGTTCCTGGGCATTGCGGCAGTACACTGGGTACTGCTGGAGATGAAGAAAGAGCCTATAAGATACTTTTTATTGGAATTCCAACTTCAATAAAGTATCTCGGATAAACACAGTCTGGATGACAGAACATCTGCAATGCCTCACCTGACATTTCTTTGGCATTTATGGCTGCAGCCTACCACTCCAGGCTAACTCAAGCAATCCTTGCCAATAGCATGAAGGATCCTCAAACTTGCCTGTCAGTGCTGCAGATTCAGATGCTATGCTACAGGCTACCTGCCCATGCTGCTGCTGGGCGCCACCCAAAAATTGTGGCCAATTACTTATGCTTTGCAATGGGGTTGAATTACTTATGTCACACAAACTTGATGCAAAGTGTTAAGGTGGTATTTACTATCCAAAGGTAATCTGGATTTGCTTTGGGTAGTATCCCAAAATGATGCAAATTTCATGCAATGTGCTGCCGTGTGTTACTTTGTGTTAAGGGGGCAGGGGTTTCCATGAACGGTGCATGGGCATTCCATGCACCTACCCATGGGTTTTGACGAAAGTCACCATCTACAAAGAATCATAGAAAGAGATTTGTGCCAAAATCCTACACCTACTCTAGGCAAATGTAACAAAGAGAACGTTTTTCATTTCTCCTTGTTTTTCCTACTTTGCATGTGTGCTGAATTGTACAGAACACATACAAAGTGAGAAAAGCCTTAAAGCATAGTTTTTGTACTAGAAGGTACTCCGCCAGTACAAAACCTATGCTTTAGAGAACATAGGCATCCTTGCACTATGGCGTAAGGGTGTCTGTGTTACGGCATGCCTGACACATCTTAGTAGTTATTTCGCTGTTCTGCTTTCTACCTTTCAGGCAACATAGGATGGCGTTGCATGATTTCTTATTAAATCTGATCCTGCGTTATCTAATAGCAAACTTGAATAGAAAGGACTAAGTGGCATCAAAGGTTTGCTACATGATTTTAACTTCTATTTTTCCTGGTCCATGGACGTAAAACTCAGTAGTGAGAGAATTGTAATGCTATCTGCTGTTTTCTTCACTACCCCTTCTAATGAGATTAATGCCCAATGACCACAAAAAAAAAATCACCATCTAGTTCAGACTTGTCTAAAGTGTAGCTCATAAGCTACTGGTAAAAGCTCTCCTGTATGCAGTGCAGCCTAACAAATCAGAAGCTTTTGTTTGGCTGAATTAATATATGTATACTTACACTGAAAATTGTGTATTTGAGATAAAATATATGCGTAAGCTAATGTTTGGCGAAAAATAGTTGAGTTTCAAAAAATATTTAATTCTAATATTGAGTGATAAATCATGTGGTATTGGGGAGACTTATTAGTAACATTATTACTTTGGTGCCCAGGGCATTACAGCTTCGGCTGTTCTGCATTACGGAAAAGGTTGGAAACCTGTTTGGCAAAGGGGCAAGGTACGTAACTAATGAGCATAGAGCTTGTACTTCACCCGTGTAACCAGGTTTGATGGATCTTGTACTGTTAGACTATCTGGGAAAGTTTGTGCTGCTGAAAAGACTTACATTTTCAATTTTAGCAATCTTGCTCCTTCTACAAATACACTGATCTGACCCATAGTCGATAATACGCCACTAAACCTATTTTTTAGGACAACTACTCCATTTTATTTCAAATACAGCAAATAAAGTGGGCTAAAGTGCAGTGGCGGTCGGCACAGACCAGGTGCAGAGCGGGTAAAAAAATTAAAAAAGAAGGGCGGGGTGAAAAAAACCTACAAAAAACATACCTGATTGCTGCGTCTCTCCTCCTTCGTCTCACCCGGCCAGAACAGGAAGCCCCAGGCTCCCCATAGCCAATCACAACACTGCAATGCAGCGTTGTGCTTGGTCTGAGCGCCGTGGTTCAACGTTCAGACTGGGGATGGGAGCCTTGGGATGTTCTCCACCCAGGCTGTACTGCAGCCTGGGTGAAAAACATGCAAAGTGCGCATGGATGTTTGGCCAGCCCGAGATGGCCGTCCAAATATTCATGAACACTTGGAGTGGGCAAACCACTCCTGCCCCTGCTCATGTGTCAGCAGCCAAGCCCCGCCCACAAAGCTGCAGCAGCAAGAAAACATAAAATGACATCGCGTTATTATCATGTTTCCTTTCGTACATATTTTTAGTGGAGTAGCTGCCACTGCTTAAGCAGAAAATACTCTCAATAGAAGGGTAGGGTTCTGCAAAAAGAGATATAGATTGCGGCAAAATAGTTTCACAAACTCACAAGCAGCTAAAAGAGGTGCTGCAGCTTAAAAAATTACTAAGACAAAAAAAGGTAATTTTCTCTTATCAAATTCGTAGAGAGAATGGGTGTTTGTAAGTTTAATTGTAAAGCTTGGGCAAGCAGGCCGCAGAGTAGTTACCAACCAATGCAAGAAAGCAACCAGTTTTAAAAACAAAACTCTCTGTGGTCCACATGATTTTTAACACTGGAAAACGTGTAAAGGCTGTTAGTCACTAGTTTTTAACAAGGTCCGAAAACATAAGAAGACGTAAAAACCCACCGAATTTTACAACTGAAATTGAAAGCAAGAAACCCTACATTTATTATGAAGCCTTCCAAAATTTAACTTTCGCGTCTACAGTCTTTTCATACAATGCCTTCCCTCATTCACCGAATTACAGCCTATTCCTCGATAATAACCTTTACCCTGCCTGTTTCACACCCACAACTCCATATCCCATGGGAAGTGAATCAAGAAGCCTTTACTCACTGGGCCTGTCTTGAAATGCTTACAGCCTGACTGCCTGGAAGAATGTGAAATCTGGTTCTGTGTTGGCTCAACTTCTTTTGCACTCTTCTGGTAGCATCCACCTGTACCTTCCGCCATCTTCTCCTTCTAAGTTACTGCCACCGGTCCTTTACTCCCTTCTCCGAGGAAAAGATTTTAATTCAAAATGGGAATAGCAGACACAGAAAATGGACTAAGTAAAAATAATGAGTTCAGAGGTTCAAAGCCTGGCAAGCACGGCGGCCATCTTTGAGTCATTTGTTTTCTAACCGTTGAAAGACAGTCTAGCACATTTAAAATTAATCAGATTTTTTTCTAATTAATTGTAGAAATGTGCAATTTCTGATGCTGAGATGTTTGATTGCTATTTCTGGTAAAACACTAAAGCCTACAGAACCTATCACTAATATATTAGTTGGTAAATATGTCTTCATGCGTATTGTTTGTAAGCATTCAGATATGTTCTCACCGTTTTCCCTAATTTAAAAAATCTATATTACATTTTTTGTTTTTTTCTTTTAAATCAAATGAGTCTACTCAAAGACCGGTAGGCAGCTAGTCTGTTTGAAGAAGAACCTGAGACATAAATCGGACTTATCTCACACGGTTTTTAAAAAGCAATAGAGTTCACTGAAAGGGGCAGGACTTGGAGTCATGCGGGTGGAAAAGTACATTTTAGATTCCTTCACTTTCCAATGCAACCAGTTGAAATTTGAAATATTCATTAAGAAAAAACAGTAACCTGAGACATATTTTGGTTACATCCTGCAGCCTGACCCTCAGATTTCCTCAAAACTTGTTTTAACACGAATTTAAATATTTACCAAATTCTTTATTAAAATTACAAATGTGCAGAATGTATGTGTTGTACAGTATGTCTAAATATGAAATATGTTTAATGCAAAATTGTAGTAGGCAAACGTGCTTAGAACCTGTAGGCCTGTAACTTAGTAATGAAGCCTGGATTTTAATGAAAGCCCATTAATACTGATATATTTGGTTTTTACAGACAATTGTGCAAGATGTTTTTCATCTCTTTACTGCAGATGTTAATACTTTTTAGGTAATGAATAGACATTTGTTGTTTTAGCCGACTGTGAGGTTCGCACCACAGGAGATGTAGACGATGTTACAAACAAGAAAGGATGTGCCTGCAACATACAAGCAAACATGGTTGAAAGACGATTTTACTGTGTTGAGAAAATAGAGAGTAGACCTGCTCCGAGGAGTGTGCTGAAATCTTCTTGATTGACATGAAAAAGAAAGAATATTAATGTTACAAACTTAGAAAACCTGTTTTATATTAGTGCATGTTCATAGACTAGTTAGTACGTGATGTAACGTACGCTTCGTTCCTAACACCGTAGTCCTGTTTCTGCTTGCATGCCGCCTGACGTCACCGGCCAATCCGGTGTCGAGGATGGCTGTGACGTCGGGGGGCGGGCAGGCAGGGCAGAAGAGCGCGAGGACGCGAGCCGGCGGTCATTTCCCCCGCTGCTCCTCGTGGGCCGTAATTGTGTACCGAAGATAAGAATAAACGAACAAAGCATCAATCCTGTCTTGCCTCCCTCATTTGGTTACACTACAAATGGCGACGAGGGTTAAAAACGGATATTACGGCCCGCGAGTGAATTGATTGATGCCAGATGTCCCCATGTGCTGTTCCTCACGCTGGTCTCGCCTTGCTGTTTCCCGTGCGCCAGTTTAAGGCTACTGCTTTCTGCTGCCTGCCTGTCCCTCCTGCCTCGAAGCCCTGCTGGTGTGCTGCTGGGGGCTGCCTGCTGACCTGTGGTGCTGTCTCGCCCCGACGACTCCGTGAGCTGCGCTGGTGAGCTGCGGTGGGGGAGCGCCTTCTCTGCTGATATTGGGAGCTTCCATCTCCTGAGGCCGCGTTTCTTGCTGCAGTGCCTGACGTCTACATCCCTGCGGTCGGGGTGTCCTTCCGAGTTCGGTGGGGAGTGTCCAGGATCTGCGCTGCTGCCCCACGTGTACCTGCTCTCCTGCCATGGCGCAACCCATCAACATATGTGTGCCGCCCCTCTTTCTGGACTCGCCTGGTAAGCCATGTATGAAGTGGAAGGGGTGGCTGCGCGCATTTGAGAATTACATCGTCTCCATTGACGGCGAGGGCTATAGCGCTGCACGCAAGAAGTCGCTTCTGTTCGGACTGTTGGGGAAAGCAGGCCAGGAGGTTTTTGACAGTTTGCCCGTCTATACGGACCCTCCGGGGGCCCTTGCCCCTCTAGACGTGTACCAGGAGGCGGTTAAGCGGCTCGAACTGCAATACTCTGAGGAGGGTAATATCATGGTGGGGCGCCACAAATTCGCCTTACGGAAGCAGGAGGAAGGTGAGACTATCGAGGAGTATATTGCCTGTCTACGTGTGTTGGCACAGGACTGTGAATTCGGGGAGATGACTGATACCTACCTCAGGGACCAGGTGGTGTTCTACTGCCATTCCAAAAAGGTGCAGGAGCGGTTGCTTTCTTGCAGGAATCCGTCGCTGAAGGATGTGGTGGCCATTGCGAAGGCCGTTGAACGTTCCATGGTGTCCACGAAAGAACTTGCGAGCACGAACCAGGCTTCTAATGTGTTCTTGGTGCAGGACAAACATAGAGGTGCATCCAGGACCCCAGACAGGGTGGCGAGCGAGAAAGGGGGGGGCAGGAAGCCACTCGCTTGTTTTAGGTGTGGGTCAAGGGATCACCTGGCGGATAGCAGGACATGCCCTGCGCTGTCCAAGAGTTGTTCTAAGTGCAGGAGAGTGGGCCATTTTGCGGCAGTATGCAAAGCCAGGAGACCTGGTGGGAGCGTGAAAGTGAGCTCGGTGAGCGACTGCGATGCCGATACTGATGCGGACATTGTATTGTCCATTGATGCTGAGGAGGGGAGAGTGAAGGGGCCTATTGGCTCCGTTCTGATTGGTGCAGTTGAGCTGCCATTTACGGCCGATTCCGGTTCCCCCATTACCCTGATTTCTGACACCACGTACGAGTTGAAGTGGCAAGGTGTGAAATTGCATGAGACGGATGTGAACCCGAAGGCTTTTGGGGAGAAAGACATAGAGATGATGGGGTACTTCTGGGACTTCCTCACTTTCAGAGGGCGAACAGTGAGAACGAAGATCTATGTGGCTGAGAAAGGGAGGAGCCTGGTGGGGTGGAAGGATCTGGCCAAGCTGGGGGTGATGCTAGTCCCGGGGGCGGATGATCCCATAGTCCTGAGGGAGGATTGGGTCGGCTACGTGCAGCCGGATGATTTACATGAGGGATTAGCTGAGGTCATCGGCAGATTTGAGTCTGTGTTTGAAAACAAAGTAGGGTGTGTGAGAGGATTCGTGCACGCCATACGACTGAAAGAGGGTGCCGTGCCGATAAAACACAAGGTCAGGGCTGTTCCTCTCTCTGTCAGGGGGGAGCTAAAGGCTGTGCTGGATAAGTTGAAGTCGGAGGGAGTGATAGAAGAAGCAGGCGCATCAGAGTGGGTGTCCGCAATCGTGGTGTCCAAGAAGAAGAGGACAGGGGACATTCGGCTATATGTGGACCTGCGATCTTTGAACAGGAACATTCTGGTAAACTGCCACCCTCTACCCAACATCCAAGAGATCCTGTCTTCTACATCTGGGTCGCGATTTTTCACCTTGATTGATCTGAAGTCCGCATACCACCAGGTGTGCCTCACGGAGGAGTCCAAGGCGCTTACCACCTTTGTTACCCCGTTCGGTGCCTACAGGTACGTCCGCCTTCCGTTCGGCCTCGCCTCAGCTTCCGGTGTCTTCCAAAGACTGATGGATTTGCTCTTCGGCGACATGAAGGGGGTTGAAGCCTTCCAGGACGACATTCTAGTCCACACGGCGGGTGAAGAGGAGCACCTGGAGCTGCTGGGAGAAGTGCTGGGGGTACTACGCGACAAAGGGATGACTGTCTCCAAGGACAAGTGCAAGTTCATGGAGGGTAGGATCGACTACTTGGGACACGTGCTGACCGCGGAGGGCATTGCGCCAAAAGATGACCTGGTGAGGGCCATACGTGATGCCCCGTGCCCCGGAGACAAAGACGCCCTACGATCGTTCCTGGGGCTCAGCGAATATTACTCCAAATTCATGCAGGGATATGCGACCATCGTGGAGCCCCTAAGGAAGCTGCTGAGGAAGAACGAAAAATTCACGTGGGCGCATGCCCAACAAGCTGCTTTTGATGCCGTCAAGCAGGCCATCGTGGCTGCTCCCGTGCTACAGCCATACAACAGGGCATTCCGGAATGTGATCACAGTCGACGCAAGCGCCAAGGGTATCGGTGCGGTATTCTGCCAGTTCCATGGGAAGACGGAGAACACGGTCGCTTTCATTTCCCGGTCACTGAGTGACGCTGAGAAGCATTACAGCACCATTGAGAGGGAGACGCTTGCATGCGTATGGGCCGTGGAGAAGCTGAGGAACTATTTGTGGGGCATGGAGTTCGAACTGGTCACGGACCACAAGCCTTTAATCTACATGATGGACGGCGAAGGCCGCGGCAACGGGAAGGCCAGCTCGAGGCTTTTGCGGCTAATGTCCAGGCTGCAGGAGTATCATTTCACCATCAGACACATCAAGGGCGGCCTCAATTGCAGAGCGGATTGCTTGTCGCGCTTGCCGGTCAGCGGCGAGGGGGACGGATCCATGGATGACACGGAATGCGTAGTGGCGCTGGTGGATGCTACGGCCATAAGCGAAGGATCCATTTCGGAGGAGGAATGGATGGCGGCCCAAGAGAAAGACACGACTATGCGTAGGGTGATGGATCACATTATGGCTCGCTGGCCCCCGATCCGGAACTTGAACGGTGCGCTCAGAAGTTTCCAGCAGGTTAGCCCCGAACTCTCCATCGAGGGCGGCTTCGTGAAAAGACATGATCTGTTTGTGCCGCCGGAAGGATTGAGAGATAAACTAATCCGGTTAGCTCACAAGGGTCACCCGGGCGCTACCGCCACAAGGACCTTACTCAAGCAATACTACTGGTGGCCAGGGATGTGCGGCGAGGTCAACAGTTTTATCGACCGGTGCGGACCGTGTTTGAGGGCCGACAAGCACTGGAAGACGGCGAGAAATGCGCTGCAGTTGGTGGACATTCCTGCTGGTCCATGGATCAAAGTCGCTATCGATTTCGCGGGCCCGTTTACCCTGCTGCCCGACGATTGCAGACATCTCATCGTCCTTACGGATTACTTTTCCAAATGGATCCACTACAAGTTCGTCAGGGAGGTTACCACCGAACGTGTGATCAGGGAGCTGAAGAAGGTCTTCGCCAATGAAGGACAGCCGAAGGTTTTGATGTCCGATAACGGCACACAGTTGGTCTCCAGGCAGATGAAGGACTTCCTGTCCAGATTGGGGATCAAGCAGGAGAAAACCCCGCTGTACAGCCCAAAGAGCAATGGGCAGGTCGAGCGCATGAATAGGTTCTTGAAGGAGGGTGTGCAGCAGGCAATTGCCTCCAAATTGGATGTCAAGGCATTTCTGGCGGACAAGGTACACACATTTCACAACACGCCCAATGCAGTCACGGGGCACACTCCGTTCTACCTGATGAGAGGGAGAAGGTGTATGAGCGAGCTTACTCCCAAACTTGATAGGTGGTATGACATGAGGGAGGTACCTGAAGATGTATCCGATGAGAGGCTGAGGGTTAAGGAAAGGATTGTGGCCAAACAGGAAAGCAACAAGCGGTACGCTGATGAGGTGAATAGAGCCAGAGTCAAAGAGGTAGCGCAGGGGGATTGGGTGTTGGTGAAGAAACCAACCAAAGTGTTGAAGGGAGAGTCTGTTTTCCAGACCCCTGCACGAGTTCAAGGAGTGACGAAGGGAGCTGTCTGTTTGGAAGGTGGGGGATGGCGGAGCAAGGACGACATTGTCAGGCTCAAGGCAGGTCAAGAAGAGATCATCATGAGAGGCAGCCAAGTGCATGAGAATGAGGTCGATGATGGTATGTACGAATGGCAGGTGCAAGCGGACATTGATGGGACCACTGAGGATGGTACGAGTCCGTGCCATGGCCTAGCGGGCGTGGACAGCCAGGGCGACAGCAGTCCCATGTCAGTGAGGGATGACAGTCGCAATGTGATGAGTGCGAGCCAAGGTGGTACGGCCAACCGCAGCGCGGGGGCCAACATGCAAATCACTCCCCGCAGACCTGCAAGGCATATCAGGGCACCTAAAAGGTTCGAAGATTTTGTTATGAGATGATTATTATGTATAGTTCTCTATTTTGTTAAGAAAGGGAGATGTTGTACGTGATGTAACGTACGCTTCGTTCCTAACACCGTAGTCCTGTTTCTGCTTGCATGCCGCCTGACGTCACCGGCCAATCCGGTGTCGAGGATGGCTGTGACGTCGGGGGGCGGGCAGGCAGGGCAGAAGAGCGCGAGGACGCGAGCCGGCGGTCATTTCCCCCGCTGCTCCTCGTGGGCCGTAATTGTGTACCGAAGATAAGAATAAACGAACAAAGCATCAATCCTGTCTTGCCTCCCTCATTTGGTTACACTACAGTCACTAGTTTTTAACAAGGTCCGAAAACATAAGAAGACGTAAAAACCCACCGAATTTTACAACTGAAATTGAAAGCAAGAAACCCTACATTTATTATGAAGCCTTCCAAAATTTAACTTTCGCGTCTACAGTCTTTTCATACAATGCCTTCCCTCATTCACCGAATTACAGCCTATTCCTCGATAATAACCTTTACCCTGCCTGTTTCACACCCACAACTCCATATCCCATGGGAAGTGAATCAAGAAGCCTTTACTCACTGGGCCTGTCTTGAAATGCTTACAGCCTGACTGCCTGGAAGAATGTGAAATCTGGTTCTGTGTTGGCTCAACTTCTTTTGCACTCTTCTGGTAGCATCCACCTGTACCTTCCGCCATCTTCTCCTTCTAAGTTACTGCCACCGGTCCTTTACTCCCTTCTCCGAGGAAAAGATTTTAATTCAAAATGGGAATAGCAGACACAGAAAATGGACTAAGTAAAAATAATGAGTTCAGAGGTTCAAAGCCTGGCAAGCACGGCGGCCATCTTTGAGTCATTTGTTTTCTAACCGTTGAAAGACAGTCTAGCACATTTAAAATTAATCAGATTTTTTTCTAATTAATTGTAGAAATGTGCAATTTCTGATGCTGAGATGTTTGATTGCTATTTCTGGTAAAACACTAAAGCCTACAGAACCTATCACTAATATATTAGTTGGTAAATATGTCTTCATGCGTATTGTTTGTAAGCATTCAGATATGTTCTCACCGTTTTCCCTAATTTAAAAAATCTATATTACATTTTTTGTTTTTTTCTTTTAAATCAAATGAGTCTACTCAAAGACCGGTAGGCAGCTAGTCTGTTTGAAGAAGAACCTGAGACATAAATCGGACTTATCTCACACGGTTTTTAAAAAGCAATAGAGTTCACTGAAAGGGGCAGGACTTGGAGTCATGCGGGTGGAAAAGTACATTTTAGATTCCTTCACTTTCCAATGCAACCAGTTGAAATTTGAAATATTCATTAAGAAAAAACAGTAACCTGAGACATATTTTGGTTACATCCTGCAGCCTGACCCTCAGATTTCCTCAAAACTTGTTTTAACACGAATTTAAATATTTACCAAATTCTTTATTAAAATTACAAATGTGCAGAATGTATGTGTTGTACAGTATGTCTAAATATGAAATATGTTTAATGCAAAATTGTAGTAGGCAAACGTGCTTAGAACCTGTAGGCCTGTAACTTAGTAATGAAGCCTGGATTTTAATGAAAGCCCATTAATACTGATATATTTGGTTTTTACAGACAATTGTGCAAGATGTTTTTCATCTCTTTACTGCAGATGTTAATACTTTTTAGGTAATGAATAGACATTTGTTGTTTTAGCCGACTGTGAGGTTCGCACCACAGGAGATGTAGACGATGTTACAAACAAGAAAGGATGTGCCTGCAACATACAAGCAAACATGGTTGAAAGACGATTTTACTGTGTTGAGAAAATAGAGAGTAGACCTGCTCCGAGGAGTGTGCTGAAATCTTCTTGATTGACATGAAAAAGAAAGAATATTAATGTTACAAACTTAGAAAACCTGTTTTATATTAGTGCATGTTCATAGACTAGTTAGGTAGATTTTTCCACCCTTTGATGCATAGCAGACTGATTGAGTTTTCACTCATCCTGTTCCCTTTTCCCAACTCTCTGAGAGGAGACTCTTTACTGAGTTTTCTAGACATCTCTTTATCCGAAGTCTTAGTTTATTTCCTGATCTTCTATTATTTGAGTTCAGGATACTTTCCAACTTTTCAGCTTATTGTGCTAACGTTTTATGCCTATGCTCTAATCTCTGATCAGAACTCTTCATGAATTTCAGAGCTGACACCTACAACTCTTTTTGCCATTTTTGTTGGCTTAGCTTAGAATAGGGACGTTTCTTAATGGAACACGCTTGTACATTTACTTTATTAATGCTTATTTTGGTTATTAAATTGGTTCATCTTATTACTAAATTTTGATTAATTGAGTGATATCCTTTATTGTTGAATCTTGGGGTTGTATGATGCAACTCCACAGGCATTTACCACACAAACCTTTACAACGCAGTCAATATCCTGCGTGCGACGTTACCACGTGTTACTTTAGTACGCAATTCGTTAGGACGACTTACTTCAGGGGGAGCTGGTCTTTGGAATAGTATAAATTACTATTCTAACTAACATCTACGCAACCGTAGGGGAAGTGTTGAAATCAAAAATCCAACACCAGTCCAACAACTGGCCCCCCTACAGCAAGCCGTTGTAATGAATAGCATGGTAAAGTAATGCATGGTAACGTTGCATGCAGGGGAACTGACTTTGTTGTAAAGGCTAGTCGTTGTAAAGACTGCAGAGTAAAGAATGTTCCCCGAATCTTGGAGAATAATACTTTAATAAATGAATGAATAACAAAAAGATTTAAATAAAAGCAGTTAACTCAACTAAACTCTCTTTAATGACTGAACTTAAGTAATGATTTATATTGAGATTTAACTTTGACATCCCAGCTGACAGCAAAGATTCATCAGCCTGTGATGTATGCGGGGTTCTTGGTGAGAAATAAGTGACAGCAAAACACCGTGCTCTAGCAGTTGGTAGCAGAGTGACGGGTCATTTCACGAGACAAGAACTGTAATAATAGTTAGCCTTAGTTTAGAAATGCCCATGTCCTTAAGCCCAAAGCCTAAACTTGAAGACTGACGGAGCTGTGGTTTCAGTAGTGAAGGTGTGAGTATGAATAGGGTCATGTGTTGCAATTATCTTTGTTGAGATTTCTTTTATAGTTGTGCTTGAGAATAAGTGGTGTGTAAGTGCTAAATGTTGAGCAGTTAAAATGAGTTTCAGACTCATGGTAGTCTAAGTTCCCGGGATAGAAAAAATAAACTGTTGAAGTTGTGTTGATATTTGTCTGCTAAGATTTTTGATGAATATTTGTGGGGTACCATCGAATTACACAATTGAGATAGGGACTATAACATGGTTGTGATTGTACTAATATTGATCGGTGATAATGGAGCCTATTGCACAAAGGGGAAGCTACATTAGGTAGAGTGATTTCCCACTGATGGAGATTTCATTTGTGTCTGTGTGTGTAAGTGTAGGGAAGTTAGAGGGTCTTAAAACCTTATTCTTATACCTATGATTCTTGTGTCACTGAAGTACTTTGATTTCTTTAGTATAGCAGACAAAGTTATTAATTTATTACTCTTTCTTAGAGTGTAAAATTTGAATACAAGAGAATTGTAAAGGGAGTGAACCACTGCGAGGAGTGAGAAGCGCTGCACAGTCCGCCCTGAGATTAGTTGGTTGGTGTACTATTGCACAGATATTAGATGATGATGACACAGAGTGCCGTGCAAGTCAATTGTTGTGATAGTGCCGTGTTGAAATTGGTTGACGAGTCTTCAAGTATTAAAGCTGTAACAGGATTGGTCAAAAGAAACTGATGTATATGGAATTAAGAACAGAATCAAAACAGTGAATTCAAATTTGATTGTTGCACATTTATTATTGAATTATTGCAAAAATAAACGTTTGAAAACTATTAGAGATTTGATGAAGTGTGATGTTAGAGCCCCAGTGAGGGAAGGTGAAGAGGCACCAGCAGAGGTACGTCAGATCATTACATGACCACAAATGTAGGACTACATACACGTTTATGGCTTTATCAATGGTGCAAGATTACTGAAAATGAAGGTGTAGGAGGCTGGCTTAGTATATGATGCAAACTTATTTAAATGAAGCACCTTGCACTAATCCAGACTATCCTTATGGTGGTTTTAGTGGTCTTAGGCAACCTTAGAAAGCTCTCTAAGTGGTAGCTGTGGAGAGCAACCTTCAGTCTTAGTCCAGAAGGAGTGTTAAGCAGCTTTTTATTTTACCTAATCATGTAGTGTAGGTTAAATGATAAACAACCACACAGTGTAGTTATAGAAATTAGTCTATTTATTACACAACACTCATGAACACATTGGTATATCTCCTACAGAAGATATCAACAGAAATACACAAGACTACTTCAATTGCAAGAGGTAAGTAGGCACAATACACAGTGGTCTCAGAGGGAGGCCAAACCATTTACTAAAAAAGTGGAATGCGAACTGCGACTGAAGTAGGGACTTGGACAAGGAGACTCAAAAGAGATGGGAAACCACGGAACCACCCAAGGTAAGTACCCAGGAACCCCTCGGAGACTGTGTGCAGAGTGAAAACGCAGCTGTGCACTCAATAGAAGTCAACTTGAAATTTGCAGTTGCAGTTTTGAATAAGAAAGACACTTCCCAGTGGACCCTGAAGTACCACTGTGGAAGACAGAAGGTTGGAGAGTCACCCCACCTGTGGATACCTCAGGAACCAGAATACCTACACCAGGGAGGGTGGGGGCATAGGTGTGAAGTGACGCCGGAAAGCGCCGTAGACCACAATGGAGGATTCAGAAAAAATGCAGCTGGCGAAGACTATGCAAGAGTCTGGTGGAATCCAAGGGTGGATTCTTGAAGAGAAGAACCTGCAAGCAGAGGGGACAGAGTCTATGCCACTCAGAGGTGACCAGGAGGCATGGAAGAGCAATGCCCACTGATGACAGAAGATGCAGGAGTGATGATGGAGACCTTGTCGCTGCAGGTGTGAGGACGAGGCGACGCTGAGGAAGACCAGGAGCCATTTATGAGCTGTCCCCCATTGGAATTCAAGAACCAGGGGGTCGGTGTCTGGTGGGAGCACCAACGCACCTTGGTAGCGGCAACAGATGTGGAAAACAATGAAGGAGCAGCGTTGGGACCAGCAATGTCTAAGGGACTCACCAAGTGCAGGAGAGTCGGAGCAGTCCCCGAGCAAGCAGGGGATCCCACTGAAGCAGGAGAAGACCCTCGAGAGGACCCACAGGCTGAAGGTACAGGAGCCACAAGAGGACCCCGAGCAGCTCATCAAAGATGAAGGCCCACAGTGCAGAGGATGCGGTGAGGACAAAGATCTTGGCAGGAAAAAATGCTAGAGGCTAGAGCTTCTTGTGTCCGGAAGATCTCTAGCGTGCAGAGCCAACAAGCCTTAGCAACGGCAAGTTGATGCAGTGCACAGGGCTTTGGTCCAAGAGGTTCTGAGGATGGATACTGGCCTCAAAATTGCAGAGAGGTCAGGTCAGGCCTCGAGGAAGTTATAGAACCACCACCTGTATTGCTGAGCCATTTGAAGTCCGTGGGACGTCAGGAGTAGGAGACCAGTCAGCTTCATTGCGGTGCCTGCAGATTCAGAGGAGTGGCTCCTTCACTCCAAGGGAGATTACTTCAGGTGTTCTTGATGCCCACAGGTCTTTCGAAGATCCTGGAAGAAGCACAGACCTAGACAATGAAGAAGACTTGCAGAACAGCGAGACCAGGAGTAGCAGGAGTCTTCCTTGATGCATTCTCGGTTCCAGGCGAAGTCCAGTGAAGTCCAAGTGTCCAGACGGTCGCAAAGTGATGTGGTTTCAGGCTTGAGTCTTGTCCCACGACGAATCTGAGGACTCAACCACAGGTACACCCTTTTATACTCTAAAAAAGAGGTTAGGACAACCTAGGGGTGCCTCCCAGAAGAGGGCCTTGACAGAGAGGAGGATACTCCCAAGTCCTTTGTCCAGTTTTGCTCCTGAGGAGAGCCAAGGGCTCCCAGAATTGGTTCTAACTAAAGTATGCATGGAGGTCACCAAATGTGCCCTTCAAAGCATCCTGGTGGCGCTGGCAAGCGCCTCACCCCAGCCCAATACACCAAGTCCTCTCTGGAGGTGGTCACACCTCCCTGTGACAGGACACCTATTGTTCTACCTTCCCCTGCTCGAGCTCAGCTCAGCAGCAGGAGTGCAGAATCATGTCTGGGGCCGGCAGCAGCACTAGTTTGCTGGCAGACCCTGCAAGGCTGTTACCAGGAATACTGGGGGCTTCCCGGAGGAGCCCCCTAGTACATGGAGTCATACATCCAACACTGGTAACGGTGTTGGGGTATAATTCCAACATATTTGATACCAAACATGCCCACTTTCAGCACAACCCCTATATAGTTAGCTATTGTGTAATGACGAATAGCCACTACATAGATCAAAAGGGCTGACCGCTCTTACAAAGCCTGGAGAATCGACTTCGGGGTTCATAGGGGGTGTCCTGCTCATGCAGGGGCACACTCACAGTTATAACCCAGCACCCTTCCTTCAGGATTGAAAGGCCTGCGTTAGGGGTGACTTATAGGTCTCACGTGTAGTGACCTCAGATATAGGAAAACCTATATCTGTGGTAAGTACTAGTACCAGCTTACACAGGCTGCAATGGCAGGCCTGTAATCACAGTTTGAGTGATCTCTCATGTGTGGCATAATACATGCTGCAGCCCATGGGAGACCCCTGGTGTACCTATTCCCTGGGTACCTTAGTACCATATACTAGGGACTTACAGGGGCACACCAGTAGCCACTTGTGGAGGTACCGAAGTACTTACCAAGTCAGATTTAAGGAGGAAGCACAGTGCCTGGGGACCTGATTAGCAGGATTCCAGTCAGACTAATCAAAAGAAACATACTGACACCAGCAAAAAGGGGAGGTGGTAACCATGAAAGCAGATTCTACTTTCCTACACAATTTATTAATTTATTATGCTTACGTTAAATTCATATTTGATTGTTGCTAATTTATTATTGAATTATTGCAAAAATGTAACATTTGAAAAGAATTAGAGCTTTGATGTGGGATGAAGAAAGAGCCCCAGTGAGGGAAGGTGAAGAGACGTCACTGGAGGGCACGCCAGCTCATTGCATGACCACAAATGTAGGACTACATACATGTTTATGGCTTCATCATTGGTGCAAGATTATTGAAAATGAAGGTTTGATAAATTTCCACAATATGGTACATTCAATTTACAGGTTATTGCCTATTTGAGGGACAAATTATACGAGATGAAATTACCCCCTAGACTCACACAATATGAAGCATTAAATGCGTTGGTAAGACCAGCTCCTGCTAAAGAGTAGGAGAAATATCAGAGTAGGGCGAAGAGAGCTGTACGAAGTTAGGCAGATGCACAATGGGACGAAGGAAAGCAAAGGTGGAGAAAATATATAATTGAGGGAGCTAAAATGTATCCCGTTATAACAACAGAGGAGATAAAAAGGAATCAGAAAAATGAAGAATAAGCTGCAAAGAAACCTGACACTGACAGTGGTTTAGGGAATTTTATTCTGGATGCTTTATTGGCTTTGCGTACACCATATTTTGTGGCCCCTACAACAAATACTGATACTGATGCAACTACTAGTGCTACAGTGGCTACAGCCTTATTGAACCAAGTATACTCCAGAGTGAGAGACAGTTTCCAGTACTTCAAATTGCACCTGCACCTGTTGAAGTGGCTCATATTGCAATAACTCCATGTGCTACTGCTTCGATTTTGACTGTCCCTGTACCAGTACCACAAGTTGGGACACCACAGACATTGGCAAGGTCAATTGCAACTTCCCCAATAAATGTTGTCCCGAATCTTGAAACTCAAAGAGCTGTAGGAGGAGTAGCCGAGACAGGGTTCATCCCCACATCGCAGAATTCACAGTTTGTTGCCTGGACACCACCACAAAATGTTCAATCATTAAGATAAGGATGGATTATTGTCTTTACGACACCAATTGCACAGGGAGAGACAGGACAGTTCGAGGATGAGATTTTTCCCACGTGGTTTGAAGAGACTGTGGAGACTAAGAGAGTGGCGAGACCAGAGAGACTACCTGCTAGTCAAGAAAAGTCAAGACCTTTAGATATGCCAAAATTGAAGGTAGAATTAGAAGAAATTTTTAGGGGTTTGTCTTGACATTTCACATTTGGATTATTATCTGAAAAATTAACTGATATATTTAAGTAAAGAAATCACAAGGTGTGAAGCTGCAGCACATTACTGACTGATTGAATTGGCAGGTAAATATGAAGTGTTCCATTGCAGAGAAGCTTTATGGCACAATTAGATGATGAAGCTATTGTGACAATAAAGTCTTCAGTGATGAGTTTACACATTGCGAAATTGGTAAAATGCCTTAGCAAATGGAGTGATTTTAGTAGATTGGAGAGCAACTGGTCAAAGAAGCTGCAAAAAAAAAGAAACTGTCAGATGCAGCAGAAGCCAATAGTAAGCCACCACCAGCACCTCCAGATGAACATGAGGCATTTACTTTTCCAATGAGAGAAGTACCAGGTGGAGGTTATGTACAAGTGCCATGGAGTAGAGGCGATCTTGCAACATTTACGAACAATTTACTGAAACTGAGAGAGAATCCTGAACAGTGGTATACATAAGTTCACAGATTTGTTCAAATTTCAAAGGTTTTGTGGCAGATTTGAATACTTTCTTTGACACTGTAGTGCCAAGTGATTTGTGGGCCAAGTGTAAAATAGTTGTACAATGGCCACATTCCGAACCTCGGAGAGATACACATACTTGTGCACCCTCACCTGTGGTAATGACAAAATACGATGATGTGATTACCTTTTTGAAAGTTCCAGTGAAAGACATGGATTGGCTGAAAATTAATAGAACTATGCAAGAAGCAAAGGAATCAGTGCATGCTTATTATGAACGATTGTTACAGGTGTTCAAACAGCACAGTGGAAAAGAAAATCCAGACAAGAGTTATTGGGGAGTTTTGTGTCACAGTTTTTTCTTGGGTTGCGACCAGAGATCAGGGTGCACATTCAGCGAAACGTGCTTTGTTGACAGTTAAAGCTATTCGATGAGATCCTGAGGTATGCAACATACTGTAGTGGTGAGCAAGAAATAATGCAGAAAAGATTGAAGGAGAAATGTATGCTTGCCCAGACAAAGTAGGCACAGAATTGATTTCAGAATCAGTCATTCAGAGGGAAAGTTAGTGGAATGCAAAGTGTTCGCTAACAAGTGGGAGGTCATGTAGCCCAAGAAACAGTTGGGGTTTCACAAGGTAGCAATAGAGGTGCTCTTGTTGATTCAAATCTGACTTAGACATTGCAACATTGAAGAAGTCGAATCTGTCATTATTGTAACAACATTTAAATTGGACCAGGGTGGATCATTTTTAGTTATAGGCCAACATGGGTCATTTCTTATTGACACCGGAGCTACCTGATCCACTGTTAGAACAACGAAGGGCCCAGACCTACCCCTTTCAAGAAAAAAGAACCAAGTTGTAGGAGTTACAAATAAACAAATAACAAATCCAGTTTCAGAGAAAGTGCCCGTAAAATAGGGTCATTTGAAGAAAATCATCAGTTTGTAATATGTGATTCTAGTCCTGTAAACGTATTAGGAAGATATTTTTAGTACAAGTTACACAATTTACTGCACACCAGAGGGTGTTGAATTCCAAACGTGTGATGAAGATGTTGAATTCAAAATGGCCAGACAAGGAACAGCTGTAAGATTGTACCCAATGAGAACAGTTGAAGATTTACCACGTGATTTGAAAAATACAGTAAATCCAGAAGTATGGGATTTTACAGGAAAGGATGTTGGACTGATTAAAGGTGTAGAACCTGTCCGAATTCCATAAAACCAAATGCAGTTTTCTCAAGAACACCACCTTATAATTTGACACCAGACACACTTGCAGGAATAACACCAGTAATTGAGAACATTTTAAAACAGGGGATTTGAAAAGAAATTGTTGGAAGTCCTTGCAATTCACCTATTATGGGTTTACAGAAACCAAATGGGAAATATCGAATTGTACAGGAGCTTCGAAAGATTAATAACATAGTTCCATGTGGTCCTCTGGTGCCGAATCCAGCAACAATACTTTTCCAGGCCTTGCACTACAGAATTGTTTACGGTTGAGGATCTCTGTCAGGCATTCTTCTCTATTCCATTGCATGAGGACAGCCAGTACTTGTTTTCATTCATGTTTAGAGTTAGAGTATTGGCATGGTGCCGTGTTCCACAAGGGTATACAGAGAATCAGATCTTGAAAAAGAATCTTGAAGCTCTGCAGATGCCTTGCAACCCAGTTCTTGTGCAGCACGTTGATGACCTACTTGTGGCATCAAATACACAATGAGCTTGCCAACAGAATACAATTGCATTGTTAAATCATTTAGCTGACATAAAGAGTCTCCAAACAATAAACTACAATGTTGTCAGAGTAAAATCCAGTATTGGGACACATAATTGAGAAGGGTGCGAAAAAGGTGTAACAAGAGAGAGCGGAAACAATTTTGACTATGAATCTGCCCAGAACTCAGACAGAAATCAGAATGTTCCTGGGAATGGTTGGCCACTGTAGACAGTGGATAGCAAACTTTTTCTTAGTGGCCAAGCTTTTACAGCGAATGATGCACAAAGATGTTGTCCCTGATCCAATTCCATGGGACAATAATTGCTTGAATGCTTTCCTAGAGCTGAGAGAAAGTCCCTCTCATGCCCCGGCACTAGGAATGCCTGATTGCAAAAAGATGTCCACATTATTTTGCAGTGAGAGGGAGGGCTGTGCTTTCTCAGTGCTCACTCAGATGCATGGAGATTCACAAAGACCTGTGGCATATTTTTAAACTACACTTGACCCTGTTGCTGCAGGACTGCCTGGCGGCCTTAAAGCGTTTGCCGCAGTTGGTGTTTGTATCAAGAGATGTGAGAGCATAGTGATGGGACAGCCTCTCACAGTGATTGTGCCTCATTGGGTGGAGATACTGATCACCAAACTAAAACACAGTGTTTGACACACAGCAGACTCACAAAATATGAACAACAGATACTTGCAGCTGACAACGTTATGCTTAAGAGATGTTGCATGCTGAATCTAGCCGCGTTAATGCCCACTCCTGAGATTGAGATTGACAAGGATGAAGTTGAGTATGATTGTCTAGGTGTCACAGACTTATGCACTAAGCCAAGACCCAACTTAAAAGTTGAACCCATTGATGAGCCCCATTATATAATCTTTGTGGGTGGAGAGCAGCCTATGCAGTTTGCACAATACAAGAAGTAGCAGAAGCTTTATGGCTTCGAGGTGTTACCTCTGTACAAGTGGCAGAAATGATTGCCCTTACGAGAGGATGTTGACGTCCAGCAGAAATGAGACTGACTATATTTACAGATAGTCAATATGGCTTTGGCGTGGTTGATGATTTTGGACAGTTATGGTCACAAAGAGGGTTAATGACAATATCAGGCTCCTCCATTAGAAATGGGGACTATGTAGAAGAATTGCTAGATGTTTTACAGTTGCCTCAAGAAATTGGAGTGGTAAAGTGTACTGCTCATAGAACTGGCATTGATTATATTACAGTTGGAAATGAATATGTAGATGTAGTTGCCCGATAATGTGCAGTTGTGGGATATACATTTAATGGGGACTACAGAAATGAATCTGATGAGGACACTGCTTTCACTATGTCGCTGTCAGTAGTTGATTCTTTTTTTTAAACTTCTTTTTATTGATGACAAAAGAAAACATCAAAGCATCTCTGTATTATGCTAGGGCCAGATGTACAACCCCATTTTGCATGAGCAAATGGGTTTGCAACCCGATTGCGCATGCAAAATGTGAGTGGGCTATGTACAATTCCTAACTAGCGAGTTGCAATTTATTTGCGACTCGCTGTTTAGGAATTGCGAGTCGCAATTAAGAAGGGGTGTTCCCTTCCAAATTGTGTCCGCAAATCAATGTACAAATGTTTTGTGACCGCAATTGTGGTTTCAAAACACTCGCAAATTCCCACCCTCTTCAAGAGGGTGGTAATGCAGTCGCAATTTGGAAAGGGTCCCCAGGGAACCCCTTCCACTTTGTGACAGTCTCTAAAAATATGTTTTAAGGGCAGGCAGTGGTCCCGGGGACCACTACCTGCCCTTAAAAAAAGAAACGAGAACATTTCATTTTTTTTTTTTAAATGCATCCCGTTTTCCTTAAAGGAAAATGGGCTGCATAAAAAACAACCTGCTTTATTTAAAAGCAGTCCCAGACATGGTGGTCTACTGAGCACAGCAGGCCACCATGGGAGGGCCTGTCATTCCCAATGGGCTCGCAAATTGTGAGAGGCTCATTAATATTAATGAGCCTCTCACAATTTGCGACCCCATTGAGAATCACAAACAGTGTTAAACACACTATTGTACATGCAAAATTGCACCTTGCAAATTACGAGTCGCAAAAGACTCGCAATTTGCGAGGTGCAATTTTGCACGTTGTACATCTGGCCTATTCCATTGCATTGACTAATTGGTCCCCGGGCACTTGGTGTATATCAATAATGGTGAGGCACATATGTTCCCTCTATACAATTACCACCTACCAAATACCTGCTCCACTTCCTAGGGCAACCCAGGATCTTATATATCGTTTTTTCAGCCAACATACATCTATCCATATCGCTCTGCCATGAGTGAATCACAGGTGCCTCAGGGCTCCCCCATGTCCGGGCCAGTAGCTGATTCTTGGGAAGAGATCAAATGGGTACAAGAAGAGGTTTCAGAAGCAGAACAACAAGGTTGGATCAGAGCAGTTTGTGTTAAGGATGAGAATTGCACTTGGGTTTCAGTGATGGAAGACCTGTGTTGCCAGACAGTTTGTTGTTTCTTATGACACAGCATTTTCATGGTCCTGCACACATTGAAAGAGATGCAATGGTTAGGTTGTTTAGACAGAATTGTTTTAATCCTCGATTCAGGGTTCTAGCAGAAGAATTTTGCTACAGATATGTAACATGCCGACAGATGAATGTAGGAAGAAGAACACATGTAACTATAAGTCATTTAGGAAGATCAGGTGGACCATTCAATAGGATGCAGTTGGACTTTATCGAGATGCCTTTCTGTAATGAGCTGAGATATATCCTGGTTATAATATGCATTTTTTCTCGATGGGTGGAGGCCTACCCAACACGGAGAAATGACAGTCTCACTGTAACCAAGCTGCTGCTGTGTGAAATTAATACCCAGGTACGGATTTCCAGTTTCTCTAGAGTCAGACCGAGGAACTTATTTTAATAGTAAGGTTCGTAGAATGCTGTGTGTGGCTCTTCAAGTGGACAGAGATTACACTGTAGCTATCATCCTAAGGCTTCAGAAATAGTGGAAAAGGTAACCAGAACCTTGAAGTCCCAATTGGTTAAAATTTGGACTTCCACTTCTTTGAAATGGCCTGATGGATTGCCACTGGTTCTGATTAGTCTTTGAAGTACTACTGACAGAAGAACAGGATTATCACCTCATGAAATCTTCATGGGACGTGCAATGAGACTGTCTGCTGTACCTGCAAATGCACCTGTGAATATCAAAGATGACATAATACTCAATTACTGCAAAGGACTGGCTGACTTAGTGCATTCTGTTTCTCACCAGGTTGGAGATGCCATTGCCAATCTACATCAGGAGCAGGGCCATGACCTTAGTTCCAGTGCTAAGGATTTGGTGACATGTGCGGAAATCCAGTCTGAAGCCAAGGTGGAAAGGCCTCTACCAGATTATTCTGATCACAAACACTGCTGTTGAATGTGCTTGCATACCTAATTGGGTGCATGCCTAGCACACTAAAAGAGTTAGGTGTCCACATGAAGAAGTAGTATTCTTTGAACTAGGTCAGAGAGCACTGGTGACAACACTTTCAGAAGAACAAGAAAGGGCTGAAGAACAGCAAGAGCTCACACCAGTGCAAGTTTCTGAAATATCAGTGTTAAAGTGCACTCTGAAGAAACTGTTGGAGTTTCACAAAGACAGTTGAATGACCCTGATGAAGAAACGAGTGTGAGAGAAGAAGGACGGATCTGGAGATTCAAACGGCCAAGTGGTAGAAGACAATAAAGATTACGTTTATCAATCAAATGTATACTGCCTACAATCATTGAAGAAACTGTCATGCAAAGGAAGGTCACACTAACCTTCTTAGCCGGGTACAGCAGGAGCGATGATGCTAGGCAACCCTTTCCCCTTAAGGGCACTACCAATGAGCGCTACGTAACGCCTCAAAGACAGGGCCCTACTCGGGGAAAGGGAAAAAAGGGAGAAAAGAAACAAAAACACTGCAGCCAGCAAATCAAGATAAGGGATGTCGTCAGATAGTTTGGGAACCTCTCGTTCCTGCACTCCACCCCAACCTGTCCTGCAAAGGAAAGACACAACACATGAGCTAGCTGTTTTGATTGATTTGGGACTCGTAAGTGCTCAAACGTAAAGCGCAGAGTGCAGGTGCAAATATGCCAGGCGATGGGCACAAGAGCGTACAGAACAAAAGTGCAAGTGCGGGGGTACAGGAGGAAGCAGGCCCCAGTGTGAGTCTACATAGGATTGGCAGGACTACCTAATAAGAATGCCTAGTTGTAAAAAGTCTGCCTACAAATCGATCACTAGGGGCGTTCAACGCTGTGGTCAGATTGGTTCAGATCCAATTTAAAACCTAATGTTCTGGTAAAATTAGGGACCTTACAAATACAGAGTAGCTAAAAAGAATAAAATATGCAGTCCAATGCTTGGTCGTTAACTCTAAGTAAATACTTAAAAACACAAAACCTCATTTAACAGTTTCATTGGACCACCCTGCGGAAGCTTGACCCACTGATTAAGCAGTCTGTGTAAATTATTTGGCGATGTTGGCGGTATAACAGTCACCAGGGGAAGTGGCTAGTGGAGCAAGAAATGGAGGATTAAGGATTGAGTCTCACCACCTTGCCTTCCAGATAATTACAGGGCCAGTTCTGTTGCCTAGAACCAGGAAACTTGTGTCCCGATGAAACAGCCAAGGGGCGGGACCCAGCCCAGCCTCTTCCAGTCGGTGACAGGCGCGGCCCTTGGCTCGTGCGCATCGAGCACTGCGGGAGCCCTGTGTGGCTTTTCTAGCGCCTCCTGGCGTGTCCTTTGCTCCCTCGCGACATCCCTGCCGCTTAGCACGCTGGGAGGTGT
The DNA here is from genome assembly GCF_964204655.1 of Triturus cristatus. Classification (NCBI taxonomy): domain Eukaryota; kingdom Metazoa; phylum Chordata; class Amphibia; order Caudata; family Salamandridae; genus Triturus; species Triturus cristatus. The sequence continues at coordinate 952,733,689 of NC_140590.1, read as the reverse complement.
AGTTTCCTAGCTCCTAGCGACGAAGGTAGCGTTGGTGGGCTGCTTCTGTGGGCTGCTCCGATGGCGGTGGCAGGCGCGCTGGTTCACTGCTTCCCCCCGGGTCAGTGCTTCAACCTGAGTGGACTCCCGCGCCACGGGAGCGCTGCGTGGCTTTTCTAGAACCTCCTGGTGCATCCTTTGCTCCCTCGCGGCGTCCCTGCTGCTTAGCAGGCTGGGAGGTGTAGTTTCCTACCTCACAGCTATGAAGGTAGTGATGGTGGGCTGCATCTGTGGGCTGCTCCGATGGCGTTGGCAGGCATGCTGGTTCACCGCTCCCCCCAGGTCAGTGCCTCAACCTGAGTGAACTCATGTTTAATGCATAATTAAGTAAAGAAATCATGCGTAGATGGTAACCTAGTAATGAGGCCTAGATTTTGTTTTTAAGATGACACATGTATTGACACCATGTTATACCGTGAAAGCCCATTAATACTTAAATGCTTGTTTTTCACTTTAACCGACAATTGTGCAAGATGTTTTTCTTCTCTTTATTGCAGACATTGCATTTTCAGAAGCTACTGTTTATTAATGAATCAATAGACATTTGTTGTTTTAGACATCTGATAAAAAGGTTCACACCATAGAACATGTAGACGATTTGGAGGATGATTCATGGGAAGATGATATTACAAACAAGAAAGGATGTGCCCACAAAATTCAAGGTCACCTGGTTGAAAGACGTATGCACTCTGGTGAGAAGATTGGGAATAGACCTGTTCCCAGGAGTGTGCTGAAATCTTATTGGTCGGCTTGAACAAGAAAAAACATGAATGTTGCAAACTTAGAAAACTGGTTTTATATTAGTGCGTGTTCCTAGACTAGTTAGGCAGATTTTTCCACCCTTTGATGCATAGCAGACTGATTGAGTTTTCACTCAACTCTCTGAGAGGATACTCTGTGCTGAGTTTTCTAAGACATATCTTTATGAGAAGTCTTAGTTTATTTCCTGATCTTCTAATATTTGAGTTGAGAATACTTTCCAGCTTATTGTGCTAAAGCTTTGTGCTTATGCTCTAATCTCTCATCAGAACTCTTCATGGGTTTCTGAGCTGACACGTACAACTCTTTTTAGCATTTATCCTGACTTAGCTTAGAATAGAGATGATTCTTAATGTTACATTTACTTTATCAATGCTTATTTTGGTTAATGAATTGTTTCATCTTATTACTAAATATTGATTGATTGATCACCTTTATTGATGAATCTTGGCAAATGATACTTAAATAAATAACAAAAAGATTTAAACAAAATCCTTCAACTCAACTTAACTCTCTTCATTGACTGAACTAAAGTGATGATAATTAGAAATGAATTGTGTTGAGATTTTACTCTTAACGTCTCAGCTGACAACAAACATCCATCTACCTGCGCTATACACAGGGAAGTGATGGCCCAACCCGGTGCTACTGCACTCCTTAGTTCATGAGGACAATACCTGTTGTTAGCATTTAACTTTTGTCCCTCCTTCTTCATCCATTTGTTTCAGCTAACTAAAATGGCTGAGCAGACTTCAATTTCAAACCACTCATTTTACATAATGTCTAGCTTAGGGCTGGGCAGAGTTGGCGTAACTATGCGGAATTATGGAAAAAATGTGTGGAACAAGAGCCGACATCCTGCGGCCAGCCGAGGGTCCGTGTGCCCGTGACAGGGGTCCCTCGTGCCCGGGCAGGCTCCCCGATCTCCCTGGCCTGGCTGGGTTGAGAAGCAGGGACCGGCCCGGGGCCTGGGTTTCGGTCAGGGCCTGGGGTGTGGGAGCCCCCGTCCTGCGGCCTGCCAAGGGTCCTTCTGCCCGGGACAAGGGTCCCTGGTGCAGAGCCCCAGAGCCCTGCAAGGGCAGCGGGAGCCCTACCGCGAAGGCTCGGCTCGGGGCGGGCGTCCTTTCGGTCCCGGCCATCTGGTCGCACCTTTCCCCTCGGCCAGACTGCTCTCAGTGCACCCCGACCGTGTCGCGCCGCCAAGTGGGGAGGCCCACCCGACCCGTCTTGAAACACAGATCAAGGAGTCTAACACGTGCGCGAGTCGGAGGGCCGAGCGAAACCCTGTGGCGCAATGAAGATGAGGGCCGGCGCGCGCCAGCTGAGGTGGGATCCTGCCGCGCTTCCAGCGGCGGGCGCCCCACCGGCCCGTCTTGCCTGCTCCATCGGGGAGGTGGAGCATGAGCGTGCGTGATAGGACCCAAAAGATGGTGAACTATGCCTGCCTGGGCAGGGCAAAGCCAGAGCAAACTCTGGTGGAGGTCCATAGCGGTCCTGATGTGCAAATCGGTCATCCGACCTGGGTATAGGGGTGAAAGACAAATCAAACCATCTAGTAGCTGGTTCACTCCGAAGTTTCCCTCAGGATAGCCGGTACTCGGAGCCCCCAGTTTTATCTGGTAAAGCGAATGATTAGAGGTCTTGGGGCCGAAACGATCTCAACCTATTCTCAAACTTTAAATGAGTAAGAAGCCCGGCTCGCTGGCGTGGAGCCGGGCATGGAATGCGAGTGCCTAGTGGGCCACTTTTGGTAAGCAGAACTGGCGCTGCGGGATGACCCGAATGCCGGGTTAAGGCGCCCGATGCCGACGCTCATCAGACCCCAGAAAAGGTGTTGGTTGATTATAGACAGCAGGACGGTGGCCATGGAAGTCGGAATCCGTTAAGGAGTGTGTAACAACTCACCTGCTGAATCAACTAGCCCTGAAAAAGGATGGCGCTGAAGCGTCGGGCCCATACCCGGCCGTCGCTGAGAGCCACGGGGGCTAAGCCGCGACGAGTAGGAGGCGCCCGAGGCCGACTCTCATCAGACCCCAAAAAAAGGTGTTGGTTGATATAGACAGCAGGACGGTGGCCATGGAAGTCATAATCCGCAGCTGACTTGGTTCGGACCAGGGGAATCCGACTGTTTAAAACAAAGCATCGCGAAGGCCCGAGGCGGGTGTTGACGCAATGTGATTTCTGCCCAGTACTCTGAATGTCAAAGTGAAGAAATTCAATGAAGCGCGGGTAAACGGCAGGAGTAAATGTGACTCTCTTAACGAACACATTACCAGATGGGGTAGTTCCTGGTGAAACAAAACCCCGCTAAGATGGCGAAGGAGGCGCTGTATTTTCACAAAATCGAATACCTCCATACCGGACATTACACACAAACCTAACATCTCAGGCTTCTCAGCTCCAGTGAGGACAGCTTTTGTGGCTATACTCCAGAGTGAGCGTTGTATGAAGCTCAGCTGTTTATGACAGACCACCACCCGCTTCCCAGCTTCAGTGAGGTTGCTTTCATAGTGGCCATACCTCTCGGAGCGAGCGTCGTTGTAAGCAAGGCCGTTTGGCGCTGATGGGCAGCATAATAATAACCCAGAATGAGCCACCACAAGGTGGTACAAAATAGCCAAATGCCTTGTCATCTAATTAGTGACGCGCATGAATGGATGAACAAGATTCCCACTGTCCCTACCTACTATCTAGCAAAACCACAGCCAAGGGAACCGGCTTGGCAGAATCAGAGGGGAAAGACGACCGCGTTGAGTTTGACTCTAGTCTGGCACTGTGAAGAGACATGAGAGGTGTAGGATAAGTGGGAGGCCTTTGGGCCGCCGGTGAAATACCACCACTTATCGTTTTTTCACTTACCCGGTGAGGCGGGAGGGCGAGCCCCATGAGGCCCTCACTTCTGGCTCCAAGCACCCGGCGCTCGCCGGGCGCGACCCGATCTGGGGACAGTGGCAGGTGGGGAGTTTGACTGGGGCGGTACACCTGTCAAACGATAACGCAGGTGTCCTAAGGCGAGCTCAGGGAGGACTGAAACCTCCCCTGGAGCAGAAGGACAAATGCTCGCTTCATCTTGATTTTCAGTATAAATACAGACCGTGAAAGCAGGGCCTCACAATCTTTCTGACTTTTTGGGTTTCAAGCAGGAGGTGTCAGAAAACTTACCACAGGGATAACTGGCTTGTGGAGGCGAAGCGTTCATAGCGACGTCACTTTTTGATCCTTCGATGTCGGCTCTTCTTATCATTGAGAAGCACAATTCACCAAAAGTTGGATTGTTCACCCACTAATAGGGAACGTGAGCTGGGTTTAGATCGTCGTGAGACAGGTTTGTTTTACCCTACTGATGATGTGTTGTTGCAATAGTAATCCTGCTCAGTACGAGAGGAACGCAGGTTCAGACATTTGATGTATGTGCTTGGCTGAGGAGCCAATGGGGCGAAGCTACCATCTGTGGGATTATGACTGGACGCCTCTAGGTTAGAATCCCCCCTAAACTGTAACAATACCGCAGTGCTGTGTAGCCTCGGTTGGCCTGGGATAGCCGGCCTCTCTCGGGGGGCCGTGCGTAGAGCCGCTCACTTGGGGACCGGAGCGTGGATGGAAGGGTGCCGCCTCCATCGCCCTTAGTGCACTGCATGTTCGTGGGGCACCCAGTGCTAAATCATTCGAAGACAACCTGATTCTGGGTAAGGGTTTCGTAAGTAGCAGAGCAGCTACCTTGCTGCGATCTATTGAAAGTCATCCTCTGAGCCAAGCTTCTGTCTCTCGGTGCATGGGTGCCCGCGGATGCACTCCTCCACCACACCCAGGGGTGGGTCCCTCTGCCGCCGGGCCGGCGGAAGGGACGCGGAGGGGGAAGCGCGGGCCTGCGGGAGGCCGCCTCTACCACGTGCCCTCCAGCACGGTGGCCTCCTCCTCCCGTCCCTGCCCCACCTGGGTGTGGGGACGGGGGCCACCATCATTTGTGGGTCGGCAGGGTGACCAGATGGCCTGGGCCGGCCGGGCCTCCCCTTCCCACTGGTCCCGCGCAAGTCAGGCAGGGAGGCGAGCAGCAGCCCCGGAGAAGGAGCCTCCTGAGCGGCTGCCTCGGAGCGCCTAGCCACCCTCGCCATCGCCGAACTGCAAGGGCGACTGGGTACGGCACCCTCCCAGGACATCTGGGCGCTGGGTCATCCCGGGCCATCTGGTCGCCTGGCTGCGTGACCAGATGGCCCTGTGGGCCAGGCGACCTGATGGCCCTGCGGACCGGGTGACGAGATGGCCCTGTGGGCCGGGTGACCAGATGGCCCTGAGGGCCGGGCGACCAGATGGCCCTGCGGGCCGGGTGACCAGATGGCCAGACTGCTGGCCAGCCGAGCTAACTCCAACTTTTGTCCTTCCCCAGAGTTCTATAAGCCCCCACTACATGGGGGCTTATAGAAATGGGAATATGGGAAGGCCTTTGGGAGAGGACGTGGCCTGGACTTAACCCTCCTTGGTTCCAGCCGAGGGTCCGGGTGCTGGGGTCATGGGGTCCACCGGGGCCCGGGGAGGCACTCACCGGCCTTGCTAGGGTTCGAAAGCTGGGCCCGGGCCTGAGGCTTGAGCTCCATCTGGCGGGCCCCGGGGTGGGGGAGCCCCCCCATCCTGCAAGCCATCTGAGGGTCTGGGCGTTCATCGGGGCCAAGGGAGGCTCTCCCTGGCCTGGCTAGGGTTCGAAAGCAGGGACCGGGCCCGTGGCTTGAGCTCTGTCCGGCAGGCCATGGGGTGCTGGAACCCCCCCATCCTGCAAGCCAGCCGAGGGTTCAGGTGCTGGGGACCTGGGTCCATTGGGGGCCTAATAGGCTTAATAGTCGAGAAAAATGGGCTCCTCGGGAAGGCCTTTGGGAGAGGACATGGCCTGGACTTAACCCTCCTTGGTTCCAGCCGAGGGTCCGGGTGCTGGGGTCAGGGGGTCCACCGGGGCCCGGGGAGGCACTCCCCAGCCTTGCTAGGGTTCGGAAGCTGGGCCCGGGCCTGAGGCTTGAGCTCCGTCTAGCGGGCCCCAGGGTGGGGGAGCCCCCCCATCCTGCAAGCCATCCGAGGGTCTGGGCGTTCATCGGGGCCAAGGTAGGCTCTCCCTGGCCTGGCTGGGTGTTGGAAGCAGGGACCGGGCCCGGGGCTTGAGCTCTATCCGGCGGGCCCCGGGGTGAGGGAGCCCCTGTCCTGCAAGCCAGCCGAGGGCCCGGTTGCAGGGGGGTCCACCGGGGCCCGGGGAGGCAATCCCCGGCCTTGCTAGGGTTCGGAAGCTGGGACCGGGCCTGGGGCTTGAGCACCATCCGGCGGGCGCCGGGGTGCGGGAGCCCCCTTATCCTGCAAGCCAGCCGAGGATCTGGGCGTTCATCGGGGCCAAGGGAGGCTCTCCCCGGCCTGGCTAGCGTTCGGGAGCAGGGACCGGGCCCGGGGCTTGAGCTTTGTCCGGCAGGCTATGGGGTGCTGGAGCCCCCCCATCCTGCAAGCCAGCCGAGGGTCCGGGTGCTGGAAACCTGGGGCCATCGGGATCCGGGGAGGCTCCCCCTGGCCAGGCTGGGTGTCGGAAGCAGGTACCAGGCCTGGGGCTTGAGCTCCGTCCATCGGGCCCCGGGGTACGGGAGCCCCCCGTCCTGCAAGCCAGCCGAGGGTCCAGGTGCTGGGGACAGGGGGTTCCATCAGGGCCTGGGGAGGCTCTCCCCAGCCTGGCTTGGGGTTTGGAAGCTGGGACTGGGACCTGGCCCGGGGCTTGAGCTCCGTCTGGTGGGCCCCGGGGTGCAGCACCCCCCATCCTGCAAGCCGGCCGATGATCTGGCTACTAGGTACAGGGGGTTCCATCGGGGCCCGGGGAGGCTCTCCCCAGCCTGGCTTGGGGTTTGGAAGCGGGGACAGGGACCGGGCCCGGGGCTTGAGCTCCGTCCGGCGGGCCCTGCGGTGCGGGAGCCCCCGCCCTGCAAGCCAGCCGAGGGTCCGGGCGCTGGGGACGGGGGTACACCGGGGTCTGGGGAGGCTCTCACAAGCCTGGCTAGGGTTCGGAAGCTGGGTCCGCTTCCTGGGTCGAGCTCTACCGGCAGGCCCCGGGGTGCGGTAGCCCCCCATCCTGCAAGCTAGCCGAGGGTCTGGCGCTGGGGACGGGAACGGGGGGGTCCACCGGGGCCTGGGGAGGATCTCCCTGGCCTGGCTAGGGTTCGGAAGCTGGGACCGGTTCCTGGGTCGAGCTCTACCGGCAGGCCCCGGGGTGCGGTAGCCCCCCATCCTGCAAGCTAGCCGAGGGTCTGGCGCTGGGGACAGGGGGTCCACCGGGGCCCAGGGAGGCTCTCCCCGGCCTGGCTTGGGGTTCAGAAGCTGGGACCAGGCCCGGGGCTCATGCTCCATCTGGAAGGCCCCGGGGTGCGGGAGCCCCCGTCCTGCAAGCCAGCCGAGGGTCCGGGCGCTGGGAACAGGGGTCCATCAGGTCCCAGGGAGTGCTCTCCCTGGCCTGGCTGCTTTCAGAAGCAGGGACCGGGCCGGAGAATGGGGGTGGGGGTGGCTGGCTAAGTCTGCTCCGCTGGCAGAGTGGAGTTCTCTGCCCACCCCTAGTCTAGCTGAAGAAATAGCTTTATTTTCTAGTTAAATATTATGGTGCTATGTACTTCCAAGTCTATGCTGATTGAATGACAACCACAAACTAGGTCATAGTTTTCTATGCTAGTATGAATGAACAATGGGTGTTGAATTTGTGTTGTAATGTGCATCTACCTTGTTTTAAGAAAAAAAAAGGCCTGATTAAGAGTTTGACGGACGGGATACTTTGTCGCAAGGGCAACAGAGTACCTTGTAAACTAAACTCTTAGTCCCCCTGCCATGTTTTAAGTCAGGTGGACCGCCAGGCTTACACTGGTGGAGCAAAATTTACACCGTTGGCATAAACCTTCTTTGAACACACAGAAGGGGTATGGTCTGCCCTATTTATAGTGGGTAATTATATGGATTTCTTTTACTATTCATTATTATTAATTAACAAAAAGGACTGTAAACTGAGACATATTTTGGTCACATCCTGCAGCCTGACCTCCAGATTTCCTCAAAGCTCCTTACCTCATGATGACAATACCAGCAGTTAGCATTAAGCATTTGACCCTCCTTCATCCATTTATTTTTTATAGCCAAAATGTATGAGCGGACTTCTGTTTCAAACCACACCTAGCTGAAGAAATAGCTTAATTTTCTAGGTATTATGGTCCTATGTACTTCCTATTCTATGCTGATGGAATGACAACTACAAATTAGATCATCATTTTCTATGCTAGTAGGAAGGAACAAGGAGGGTTGAATTTGTGTTTTAAATGCTGTTGCATGTATTATCCCCCATGTGGTAACTACTGTAATGTGCACCTACCTTCTTTTAAGAACAAAGAGCCTAATTTTGAGTTTAGCAGACAGAGTACTTTGCAGCAATGGTGACAGAGTACCCTGTCCACCAAAGTCTCAGTTCGCCTACCCTATTTTGGGTTTCCACTAGGGGAGTAAAATTTACTCTGTTGAAGTAAACCTTCTTCTGATGGCCCAAGGAAGTATGGGCCGTCAAAAGTAGGCCATCTGACCATCGGCCCTATTTAGAGTGGGTGTTTGTATGGCTTTTTTCTACTGTCCCTCACCACCAGGAATGTCCTGGTGGTGAGCGACAGTAAAAAAAAAAACTCCCCACACCTTTGAAGAAAACTCCTTTGGTGTATATGCCATTATTTTTTTTATTTTCCAAAAGCAAACTCCAGTTGTGGGAGTTTGTTTTTGAAACCAGAATTAGTATGCAGTTCCTATGATGTGGCAGGTAATGGTAAGAAAACAAGTGGTAACAGGGCGTGGGTTATAGGGTGAGCAGGAGAAGAGAATCCTCCTTTTGGAAAAGAGACCCTCACACACCCAACAAGCAGGTGTCTTGCTTCATCATCGGGTCTATCTCCTTATCGGGTCGGCGGTGCAATACCCGATCAGGTGCCCGGGAAGGGGCCTTCTTTGCGGAGATCTTTATTCCCAATGCCGTTGGGTGTAATGTGTGTGAGGGCCCTAATGGGAAGGTAACTAGTGTAGGTGACAGTGATGTGTGGGGTATGTGAGAGATAAAACAGGGGATAGTGATCCACTCAGAACAATGTTAATGAGTTGTGGTCACTACCCTGATTAAAACCATAGTGGAACGCACATTCTCACTCTAAGGTTTGTGAGGGTATGTGCTACGACGGTCAACATGTTTCTTGCCTGTTATCTATTGAATGGCAATTCTTAAGGACCAGAATAATTACTACCTACACTTTTTTGGTGGTGGTCAGGACCTCTTGGAGGTGTCAGTGTTGACCACACGTACAGCACCCTAAAAAATGTGTGGTGCCAGTTGATCTACACCAAAACGCTAATTGGGTCAGTGGTGAGTGGCATCGAGTACTGGTAGAGATAAGCACTATAATATAGTGTCAGTTCTGAAGTGTGGAACCATCCGTATTCCTACCCCCTCTCTCCACCGGACCGGGCTACTCTAAAGTTCTTTAAAAAGAACGAAGCAATTAAAATTAGGTGTAAACATCCATCACCATTGTAGGATGCACAACAACCTCTTAAATGGCTTTGTATGAACCACTGTGAGTTAATCACACGGTGCGTGGATATATAGTCCTTCATCACCCTGACTGCCTACACTCATTCCGCCAAAATTGGGACATACATTTGGCAGGTCATAGAAAGGCAAAGGACAGAAATAAAGTCCTCCACCCTTTGACTGTCTTTACTCCATCCACCTAACTCTAAATTGGGCGCGAAGACACCAGAATACCACAAAATAATTGTCTGACTTTCACATTTAATACCAATTACTTTACCGCATAGCATAGTGGACATTGGCAATGCTGAACAAGAATTCAATTAGAGATTTTTGGTAGGATTAGTGTCGCTTGGACTCTCTAAATGGATCCTAATTTGGTCACTCAGGAAGATATGCATTCTATTATCATCAGTCCCAAGGAGATTCTCAGAAGTGCATATAATTTGGCACTAACAACCTCTTTCCAAAGAAAGATTCTAAGGCATATATAAATTCTGCTAGGGTATCTTCATACCGAGCTATCACGGGCCTATGGTGTGCCCTCCCAGCACTATCTAAGGGGGAGGAGAAGAGTCATGGCAGTGGTGTATGTTGGCTAATAAAAGGAATCCATATCTCATCCTTCACTTAGGGTACGTTTACTAAACTAAGGGTTGCCTGATTCCAAATATGTTCAGAAGGGCTGCAATGATTTCATGAATACAAAAATAGGATTCATAGTTAGCACACCACAAATACAGGGCAGAAAGCTCAAGATGCAGAGTACCCTTATTATTACATATGGTGGTAGATGTTAGTGCTTTTCCATGTGCACATTTTGGGTACCATAAAGCACTATTGGATGGATCGAGTTTAAGAACTAAGCTTGGTCAACAAGTCTATACAGTCAATAAATGGTAAGTACATTAATCTCGCCAAGAAAGACAGAGAATGTTTAAGTGCCATTGGTTTACAGAAAGCAAAATCAGGTAAGCATCAATTAATAATCAAAATGTGAATGCTTTCATTAATATGCAATTCTAAGTAAGTCAAATCATAAATTCATAGGACGAATCAGAGTGGGGGTACCCCAAGAGGGAAAGACAAAGGAAAGTCAGTTCTCTCTCTCTCTCTGAGAGAGTACTGTAAATCTCCTACTCTGCTCTTCTTTAAGCTGCATCGAATAATTGAATAACTGACCATAAGTCTATACGGCACTGACATAAAACACACAATTTTAACATTTTACACACATACACGCAGTTCTCTGAAAGCTGTTAGATCATGTTAAAGCAAAATTATACAATTATTTGATAATTGGGTTCTAAGGACTCCTCACAATACAGGCTTCTCTGCGTTCTTAAAACTTACACTATCTGTAACATGATAAGATACACATACCAGGCTGTACTCTGCAGATGACTTCCTTAATGCACTATTCATTAAAACATTTCATGATTATCACAAAAAAAGAAAACATTTCTTAACATAGGAAAGAAGGCAAAAAAACATTGAGTTTGACAATTATAACTTCAACTCCCTTAGAAATAAAATGATCATGTGTCATAAAGCAAAGATGGCAACCAGCATTAGGCCTTTTTTTAAATTCAGGCCTACATTAACTATAGTAAATCTAAATGTGAATAAACATGATTTCTATCTACAAATAACGTTTGCATGTCTATGTGTTAATGACGTGTGAAATCAAAACATTTGTCAATGTTGTCTGTTGCCCTTGTGCCAAGCAAGGGGGGGGCAAGGATAACTGGCACTAAAGTAAGGTTTATCAAGCCACGCAAGGCCACGTTGTGGGGCCCTGCATAGCTTGATAATTCTGGAGTAACGCAACGCAAATTGCTGCACTAGGTTACTGTGCCCCAGGGAGGCGTTCCATGGTTGGAGCGTGGGTGTTCCCATGCACCCACCCATGGAGTTTGGCGCATTCCCAAATTTATGAACACTGGTAAACCTGGGAATGCATCAAAATGCAATGCCTTCCCAGGGGATGTGCAACGAGGGGAAATATCTTTATTTCTTCTTGTTGTTTCCTCTTTCTAATTGTTCTGCATTCTGTAGCACACTCAGTATGAGGAAAATGCATCTAAGGATTGTCATTGTAAAAGAAGGAGCCCCTTTTTGCACAAAATAAAATCTTGCCTACAATGCAGGTACACTTTCACTATGGCACAAGGGTGCCTGCATTGGCGTTAGGCAGTCAAAAGGGCACCAGTGCAAGGAAAGGACAGGAATGTGCCATATAATGTTAAATACAGCACATTCCTCCCCTTTCACGCAGCGCAACACAGCGCAGCAAGGTGGCTTGCTGCGCTGCTTGAAAGTTTGATACATCTGCCCCTCAATATAAAAAACTCTTTCAATCCCTCCCTCTGGTGATTCTGGGAGTCACCACAAATCCCACTTTCACTCATTTGAAATCTCCCATTACACAGAAGATGTCACTTTTTACAGCTTCTGTCTGTACTCATCCAACCCTTTAAGCTCACAATTTAATTTATCTTGAATGTCATCCATTTCCAGTTCTTCAAGTTTCACCTTTCTTCCTCTCATTGCCGACAGCTGTTTTGCTCTCTTGCAATTTGACCCACCCTTTGCCAAAATCTTTTCAATCCCTCTTATAATACAAAATATTGCATCTCACACAAATCAATAAGATTAGTTATTGGGGCTACCACAGTTTTTAGAATTTCTCCTCAAATACCACTAATCTACTCTTTTTCAAAATCTCTATCTCTTCGATGGCACCTATTCTAATCCTTTACCTCGCCAGAGATAACTGTCATGTTTTTATGAATGTGTAATCTCGTTACTTGCATTGGGCACGTATGTGCAGAAATGCTGGATGCAAAGCATAGAGCAGACCCTCATTCACTAATAAGATGTCTAAAGAAAGCCTGTTCTGCATTACCACAGCTCTTATGGCCGTAAGCTAGATTTTTCTTGCGGTTCAAGCACCAGTTGTGTTAGTAGCCACACAATCTACCAAAGCAGACAACTTTCTGATGTTCAAATCATTTAAATCTACACCTACAGAAGGTATCATAGCACCAAATATATAGCCTACTATTTGTGAATCTAGACAAGGTAGCTTTTCCAAGAGGCACTAATCTCTTATCATTTATGTGATGTACAGAGCCACTAATCTCTTATCATCTAAGTGATATACACTTTTGGAAGCAAAGATAAATAACAACTACTTACCCAATATCGTGGAAGCTGAAAGTAAGCATTTTTCTCATCCACATAATCAACCCCTCTAACAACAGCTTCTTACCCTTACAGAACTTGATCACCCATAAATCTAAACTCTTGTGCACAACCACTCCAATTTTCCATTTCTGCCATTTCTGGCTTTCTCACCTGATTCTTTCCCCTTACCACACATACATTTCCCCTCCTATGTAAATCCAGGTTAAAAGTCCTGCTTACTGTCTTGGCGCATAGTATACTTCGTCACAAAAGTGACAGATATCCGTCCACCATATTACAAGTTCCATTAAATCCTATGGAACTTGTAATACGGTGGAAGGGATATCAGTCACGTTTGTGACCGAGTATCCCATCCCCTAAGATCGTATTCAGACCCTATGTTTTTGTGTGTATTCCTAACTCCTCAATTGGTTCTTCATACTTTTCCCAACCAATTCTTTACCCTTCCTTTACTCTTTACAAAATCTTTGGTTTTCTTTCATTCAAATCTTCTAGAAAGTCTTTCTCAGCCCTATTCAACTTACATTAAGCTTTAAAAGTAATCAGGTTAATGATGTTAATTTCTGTAATTCGCCTTATATAATGATACATTTTCTCAATAGACCTCTGAAACAGCTTTCGGACTTAAAGACTTAAAAATAAGCACATCATCTAAAGAGATATAAAAATTTTAAAAATAATATTAAAAATTATCTTGATAAGAAACAAATTCATGATTTTACTGGCGGTAAATTAAGAGGTAAGAGGCAAGTGGTGACAGCTCACACCAGCTGCCATAGATACAGGCAAATACATGCAAATATAACAGTCCTGAGCATCCATGACACAATCGAAAATAAACATTGTCTGAAATATTACCATCAGAGCCATATTATGTAATGTTTTCATTTTAAATCTACGTTGATCATCTAAACAGAATTGGTTAATTCTAGTCTTGGTTGAAGCATGCTCAATAGGAGAGTTAAGACAAACTTCTAAGTCCACTATTAATATAACTATGGCTAAAAAACTACCAATATAACTTTGCAACCCTTCTGTGAAGTTGACAACATGGTTTTTAACAAGTCAGATAAAAAAGAAATAAAAAAATATATTTGTTAATACTACTGTGCAAATTGGCAATACTTTCAATTCTTATCACTGTAAATCTGGTAGTTTGGGTTAGTCTCTAGGATTAAGGAACCTACACCTTCAACAGGATACCTAAAGGGAAATTAATTTTCTTCAGCAGGGTACCTATGAGAACTTAATATCATCGTCTGGATGCCTAAGATGCAAAACATGAATTTACAAAAGTATGGATGTACATCACTTGAGTTTGTTAATCAAAAATATTGTTAAAACTTTAACTGTAGTAGCATTATTCATGGGGGGTTTTCAAAAGCAATTCAATGAAGTTCAGTTTCATAAGCTCTCAGATCAGGATTGCTTTTAGGGAAGTAGGTCCACTCAGGAGCTGAATATCTTCGGTGTGGCACTCTTTGTCTCTTCTTTCTTTTCACTTCTGGTAGTTCACTGTCACTAGCAGTCTGTTCAGTTGGCTCTAGATTTTTTCTGTTTTTCTGGGATTTGTTTCTCTGTCACAACAGTTCTCACTCTCTCTGCTTTTCATCTACTTCTCTTACCTCTGCACTCTTCCATCCAAAGTGCTTGCACTCTCTTCCAGTCGTTGTGCACACTCAGCTGCTTGATTTCTTGTGATTATTCTTGGCTCATCCATTACAGATTGTGAACTTGTCACGACTTGACTTTGAGACCCTATGCATACATGCTGTCTTCTCTTCATCTGAACATCGGTTCTGGTCTTGTGTTTGACTCTGTTATCACCACATCTTCATCAAGTTATCTCACTCTCGTAGTATGGGAGTTAGGAATCCAGTGTGGTAATCCACCATACTTAACAGCAGCGTTTGTCACAAGCATAACTTGCAACGGTCCGATCCGATACGGCTCAAGGCATGTTTTTCTGATGTGTTTCTTCACCAGAACTTAATCGCCTGGACTGAGGTCATGGCGCAGCTCTTGCCTTGCAGCTGGGGTGCCCAAATCAACCTGATGAGAAATGGAATGTACTAAATTAGCCAATCCTCTGCAGTAGTGAAGAACCATATTATGTGCTATTTCACAAGCACAACTGCAGACACTGACGATTTCTCATGGCTCTCATCATCAACACTTCATGCAGAGAAGCTCCAGTCTTTCGTTTGGGGGGCTTCGAAGGCTCATCAGAACAAGGGATTGAGCTTCAGATAATTTTAAAGAGGTAGTTTCGCGCACCTTCGCCATCTTGGATTTCAGAGTTCTGTTAATCTGCTCCTCTATGCCTCAAGCGTCTGGTCTGGAACTGCCAGGGAAAATCTGATCAATTTTCAAAGATATAAAGAGCAATCTCATAGCTTTATTCTTGAAATGAGAGCCTCATTCTGACTCCAGAGAAACTGGAAGTACAAATATAGGAATCAATTCCCTCAATCATCATTTGGCCACAGTGAGAATATCCCATCTCCAGGTCTAGTATGCTCCAACCCAAAAGTAGAAAAGACAAACTATCACTAAAATGTAATAAAGACCATTGCATACAGGCATCTCAACAAAGTCCAGTTGCATGTGATTAAAGGGACCGTCGAACATTCCTATGTGACTTATAGTCACAACTATTCTCTTACCTGCATTTGACTGCTGGCAAGTAATGCATCTTTGACACAAATTCTCAGCAACGATACAGAAATGGGGATTATACCAGTAGTTTCTAAAAGTGCAAACCATGGTGTCTCTTCCTCTGTGTGTGTAATCATGGAGATGTCTGGCAATAGGAGAAAGCACAACATCAGGTAAAAGAGGTTTCCCATTCCTTGAAACCCAAATCTCACTCTGATTCTTTACACATCCAGACCTGACCTACGTTTCTTTCTCTGTTTTTGGTGCTTCAATCTGTAAAATCTTCCTAACTGTTTACAGTGTTCAGTAGCATGTTTGAAACAGGGTCATTGACAAATTCACATGATTCATCTTGATTAAATGTGCAGGACTCAAAAGCGCAATATCTGGCCATTTCGTCCGCATACCGTTTTCATGGTGTTACAACCATTCTTGTACTCTGCATATTTAAAATGAAGATCTTTCTAGGCACCTGCAACGCTTTCAAAACATCTATGATATATTCTCCATTCTTGATTGAAGAACCAGAGGAGGTTGGAAAACCCTTGTGACGACAACTGACCAAAGTTGTGGATCACACCATAACTATATTGACTGTTGGTGTAAATTGTGACATTCAAACTGTTAAAAATGCTGCATGCTCTATCAATGCAATCAGTTCAGCTATCTGTGTGGCA
The DNA here is from genome assembly GCF_964204655.1 of Triturus cristatus. Lineage (NCBI taxonomy): Eukaryota > Metazoa > Chordata > Amphibia > Caudata > Salamandridae > Triturus > Triturus cristatus. The sequence goes on along the minus strand of NC_140590.1, from coordinate 952,717,786 downwards.
TTACATTGCATAAATAGGAGGCTCCAACAAAACACCATCTGTAGTGCACACAGCATATGCTGTTCTCAAAATTACTTATCTATCTGTTAATCAAGATCCATCAACAAATAATGTAAAATCAGGCTCTTGCAAGGAGACGTTTTGAATGTCTGTTCTTCGCTTTGTGTACAACCCAGTAACATCAAGACAGTCTGAGTCACTCTCAAGAAGGGGAAAAAGAGTAGCAGGATTTAAGATGTTGCAACCCCTGAGAGAGAGATTTTCTGATGTCAAAATCAACTGTTCATATTTAGCGAACCTGCTGTTTGTCATGTGTTGAGTTAAAGCGCTGGTCAGCAAGACCTCAACTGAATGTGGAAACATCACTATAAGTGATCAGCACCATAACTATGCCTTCACACTGTTGGATGCTAAACCTCACTGCAGCTATGACTTTAAGGTATCAAGAAAGTGCTACGGCTACTGGACCAAGTGTGGCGGACTACTGGCCTTTTTGCTTCCCGTGGGTCTGTGCACACCCTTCTCTCTTATGACATTAAACGACAAAGTCCTTTGTCGTAATTGGTCATTCCTAGTGTTATTGCATGGAAGAGTTTCTCTTTGAGCTCTAAGTAGGCAATCATTGTCCCAGGGTAGCGGATCAGTCACATCATTGTGTGTACGTCTCTACAGAGGCTTAGCCACTAGGGAAAAGTTGGGAATTCACTGCCGACAGTGGCCTGCCATTCCCAGAACATCTTCACTTCTCTTTGTGTCATTGGAAAGGGGTGGGTGAGGTGGTTTATTTGCAGTATTGCAGAGCTACATTATTTGGACACTCTCCTAGTTCATTTCTTAATGTGGTGCCTCAAATAGAGAACTTCCCTCTGACAGTACATATTTTTTGTAGGGAACACCTTGTGTCTGTTTTCTGCAAGATGATTCAGAAAAGCAACTCTATCTTGTTTGCAGGCCTCTCGAGTTATAGATGCCACAATTAGGTCATTTACATACTGCACTAGAGTCGAGCTGCAAGGCAGCTGTAAGGTCTCCAGAAGTTTTTTGTATACCTGATCAAAGATTGAGGGACTCTCTGTATACCTCTGTAACACTTGACACCACACAAAGGGTTACTTTAACAATTAGAACACAAAGAGGAATTCTCTATCCTCATGTAAGAGTGGAAAAGAATGCTTCACACAGGTCAACAACCGAGTACCACTTGACACCACATGGAATCTGGAAAGGAATCATACCAGGATTCGGTACCACAAGACAACATGGAACTACAATTTGAAACTCCTTCATAAGGCCCTCCACCATCCTCCATTTCTTGTTTGGTTTCTGTAAACCCATCACTGGTGAGTTGAAGAGGCTTCATAGCACTTTTTTCAAGATTCCCTGTTCTAATATGAATTCAATGACAGGCGTAATTCCTGCCACCGCTTTAGCTGTGAGTTTATATTGAGTATGGGGATACACTGCATTTGGTCTCATTGGGATCCTCACTGGTTTGACATTCCTAATCTATCAAATATCTTTGCCTGTAAGGTCCCAGACTTCCTCTTTCACCTTACATCTTAAATCAGGAGCTACGTCTTCTGTTGTTAGGGCTGAGAACAACCCAACTGCTGTTTCTCGTGATTTCAACTTCAAGTCTACATCTTCATCATGTGTTTGAAGTTCCACACCATCCAGTGCACAATAGATCACACAGTTCATATTGAAGAATAAATCCCATGCTAACTAACTGACGGGACTTAAGTCACATATAACATATTAGTGGTCATTTGCAAAGGAGCCTATTTTTACAGGAACCTTAGCTAAAAACGTGTTTCATAGTGTGCCTTTTGGAGACACCTACAACTTGGAATTGTTTTCCAGAGAGAGGTAGTTTTATGACCCATACTGTTCGCACAGTAAATCGGGTAGCTCCAGTACCAATTAGAATTGGTACTGTGTGGCCATTAACCTCTACATCCACATATGTGCCACTCTGGTCTACCCGTAGAATTGCACCAAGCACGCAATCCCCTCCCCTCTCAGGCACCGTCATTTTGATTGATCAGGGTCCAATCCAATGGGATTGTCAAAAACTGGGAACTGTTGAGATTGTCAGCACCTATGAAAGGGTTCTGCTGAATAATGGTGTTTGGATTTAACCAGTACCTTCTGTTTACCATGTTTTGTTTCATCATTGAGACTTTGAGCATATTAGTATTATATTACCTTTGAACTTGCATATTCTGCATTGACATCAAGTTCATATTTTGGCATCTGAACATCATTTTGCACTAGATTTGGGTTAATTTAACACTCTCGTTCCAGTGGCCTGCTTTGTTACAAATATCCCAAGCAGTGGTTTTCTTTAACATGTTCTATCTGTCCCTGCTTTCGAGTCAGCAGCCATCCGTTGGCCTCTGTCATGCAGACAAACGTTTTCCGCATACACTAGCATACACCCTGCTCCAATGGGAACAGTCCAGCCCAAACTGTCAAGCTAGGTCCCTAAACTTGAACACAGGCCTGGCAGTTTGGGTTGGACTTTTTCCATTGATGCAGTGTCAAAACTGATTTGCATATGGCCAGGTCCAAACTGAGGTGACATGGTGTGCAAAATAACAATGGACTGGGATGCAGGCCCAAGTGATTACCAGTGGCTGAGATTAATTCCACAATTCCATCGATCACGTTTTTGTATGCTTCAACCAACTCTGTGCCAACATTAATTTTTCCTTAATATTTTTCTGCTTCTGATAGAAGGTCGTTTGTTGTTTTTTTTTTCATTTCAGAAAAACGTAAATCACAAAAGTAGTAATGTGATTACAGGACGCAATTGAAAATGTACTATTGTGATAGTGGATATTAAAGGTCCCTAGAAAATTGTACCAGCAATATGGCCTAGGTTACATTGTAAAACAAACTTCTTTATGGCACCTCCTAAAGTTAGCGCTCTATGTGTTGGGAACGGCGCCAAGCTGCTGTTTACAGCTGGGCAACAATATACCGCATTGATGCTTGTAATATGATGTCTGTACATTGATCCTCACATACATACTACCAATAAAAAAAGTATTAAAAAAGTATATATATATATATATATATATATATATTATTCTGCTTTGGTTCCAAATCATCAATTCAGTATTTTTTCTACTGCTGCTTGTTTTGCTAACCCACAACCACTTTGCATGCTGCCAACAAATTCTTTAGATCCCAATTTAAAAAAATACATATTCTAATCTTCCGAAAGCATTTTTGAGATTTTCAATCCTGTTCTCCTCAGTGTACCATTTGTCAGGATTCTCTCTCTGCTTCGGAAACTGATTTGTGAATTAGAAAAGATCACCAGACTCTAGAGCACAGGCAAATTCGCCTCTCTGGGTACCTCTCTCAGCGGAAACTCTCCAGCCTCCAAGTCACACACCCTATATCTCTCTTCCATTTCTCTTGTGCCCGCTTTCTTTTTTAAATTCCCTTCAAACTTTCACCATCGATTCATTTTTTTTTTTAACTTTCCGCCACTCTCTATTGCATTCTACTAACACCTTAACCTGCACTTTCAAACTTGCCATTCTAATGTTCACTAATTCATCTTTCATCATCACTATCCTGAAATTCTTCTGGTCAAATAAATCTTCACTCGTCAGCCAACTCTTCCAATCCGGCATGCGTCCTGCAAGCAAATCTTGCGACCTCTCTACTTATAAACAAGAATCCAGCCCTATTATATGTGTTTAAGATGTCTAATTCAAGAGTCCCTGTTACAAGCTCCTCAAATTCTGTTCTTAATTTTACAACATCAGTCCCTTTAGAGGGAGACTCTTCGGTTGGAGATTGTAGTTCTGAGGCCAAAGCTATAGTGAAGACAGAGGTACTTGAGGCTTCCAGAGATTGTAATCCTGCAGCTAAAGTTGTAGTGGCAACTGATGCACTAGCAGCTTCCAGTGGTGGCTCCGAAGTGGTGGGAAAAACCCCACTCGGGGGAAGGCTGGGGGTGTTTCTTGCAACACAGATACACTTGAACCTTCTTTGGAGCTTATCCCCCTCCCACGCCCTCCACTGTGGTGGAGATCACGCTCCAGGTTGAGGGCCGACATTGTTTGAAGGTGGTTAGGTATTCAGCAACTCATCCAAGAAGTTACCATCTGCATCCCTTGTCGCCCCCACCTCCCTCTCGTAACTTTTTTACCTATGTCATTTCCTTTGCTATCATAGGTTAAACATCCACATCTCTAAGTACACTCTCTCGCCACCGTTGTTATCTCGCATTCCATCTCGACTCCATCCAAGTGTGGCGCAACATGCTCCCATCCATTCAACACTTCAAACTATACAGGGCTTGGTTGGGTGTTCATCTCATTCATCACTCTTGTGAAATTTTTAATTTTTCTCAAATTGAGTGTGCCATACAGGGCAAATTGCAAACACTCTTCTTTCGCTGTGATCTCATTCCATTGTTTGACCCACACAGATGTGTGAAGTCCAACATTAATGGCCATATCGTAAGCAGGTGTGCCCTCTGGAGGAACTTCCTTTCCTTCGTGGACAAGACCTTCATTTTACTTCAACATTGCTCTTATTTTCTTTAAAAAGTCATCTTCTTTACTCACTGAAAATAAACACAGAATTGATAAATCCCTAATTAAATGGATAGTGATTTCCAGTCAATCACAATGCAGTACTCAACAACACAAATATCCAATCCCAACGCAACTCCACCAAACCATCCAATTGCGGTGTAGCCCCAAACAATGTTATTGAGTCAAGACCTGACATTCAAGATGTCCCCCTGGAAGATTTCGTGTTTAAGAAAGAGACAAGGTATTTTGGAAGCAGCTTAAGCCATTTTCACCATTGATGGTGTTCTGGAAGCCTCCCATTTGTGCAACATAACAGGTGGCTGAACTGATTGAGTAGAGGTTGCTGCATTTCCAATAATTTGGAGTGTCACCATTAACACCAAGAGACAATGTGGTTTTGACATAGTCCATGACTTCGAAAATTGTGGTCACAGAGGGCTTCCTAACCTTCTATGGTCTCCAGTCAGGAATAGAGGATATGTCATGGATTTGTTAGCGGCATTGCAGTTGACTAGAGTGATATTAGTCGTAAAGTGTGCAGCTCACAAGCCAAGATGTGATTTTGTTGTGTCAGGAAACTGCTATGTGTTTACAATGGTATGATATTGCTCTTGAGCCCTGTACATTTAATCAAGATGGCCAATGTGAACTTGACAATGACCCTGTTTCAAACCTGATGATGCATATTTAAATACCTTTGATGAACTGAGAGTTACAGAATAAACTGCCAGAAGCACAGAAGAAAAAGTGGATGAGATTTGAATATGCATATTGAATCTGAGTGAGATTTGGGTTTTGAGGGATGAGAGACCTGTTTTATCTGATGTTATGCTTTCCCCAATGGCCAGACTCTTCCAGGGTCACTTACACACAAGAAGAGATGCAATGGTCTGCACCTTTGTAAAGTATTGGTAAAATCCCCATTTCTGTGTCATTGTTGGGAATTTGTGTAAAAAATACATCACTTTGCAGCAGTTAAATGCAGGCAAAAGAACAGTTGCAAACATGAGTCACATAGGGGAGTCTGATGGTCCCTTTAATCGCATGCAGTTGAACTTTATTGAAATGCCCATCTGCAATGGACTTCATGATGTTTTAGAGATAGTTTGTCTATTCTTCTGTTGAGTTGAAGCATACCTGAACAGGAGGTGTGACAGTCTCACTGTTTTCAAACTATTATAGTGGGAACTGATCCTACCAGTTTCTCTGGAGTTACATTGTGGCACAGATTTTATGAACAGAATAATGAAGTTGTTGTGGGTAACTTTGGAAATTTACCAGATGTTCTACTGCCCTTACAGATTAAAAGCTTCAAGCTTTGACGTACAAATCAAGGGCACTCTTAAATCCAAGTTGGCAAAGTTGTGCGCTTCTGTTTCCTTGAAAATGCCCAATGCTCTTACCCTTGTTCTGATGAGTCTTCAAAGCACTCCCAATCAAAAGACCAGACTTTGACCTCACAAAGCATTTGTGGGGAGAACCATGACATGAATATAACAGATGACATGGTTCTTTACTGCAAAGGATTGGCTGATGTGGTGTGCTCTGTTTCTCATCATGTTAACTTGGTGACCTTCTCCTTCAAGACAAGAGCTGTGCTTCTACCTCACTCTAGGTGATTGGGTGTTGGTGATAAAACATGTCTGGAAAATTTACCTTGAGCCACATTGGAAGGGACCTTTGCAGGTGATTCTTGTGACAAACACTACAGTTATGTGTGAGAGATTGCCCCACTGAATACATGCCTCCCGTACCGAGAGAGTGAGACAAGCCAGTAAAGGAGTAGGGACAACAACCATTTGCAGAGTCAAACTCAAGCTTAAAATGGACGTTTGAAGGAAAGAGAAGACCATACACAAAGGCCCAAAGTCAGAATGAGACACAAGAACCGAGATTGAGGCTCTGACCTCCCCCAAACTCTTGTTGAGAGTAAGGATGCTGTGAGCGGTCAAGTTGGGACAAGCGCATAGTCTGTGGTGAATAAGCCGAGAATAACCACATTCAATCAAGCAGCTGAGGACAGGAATGTGCACCATGGGCAGGAAGAGAAGAGTGGGCAAGCACTTCGGAGGGTAGAGGGCAGTGGGGAGAGAAGTGGCCAAAAAGTGAAAAAAGAGCGACAAATGTTCTGACAGAAAACAAATTCCAAAAACGATCAGGGAAGAACTAGAGACAACCAATGAGAGTGCTAGTGACAGTGAATAACTAGAAGTCAGGAGAATTAACAAACAAAGCATGCCAAACTGAAGATATTCAGCTCCTGGGTGGACCTACTTCATTAAAAGCAATCCTTATGTGAGAATTCACGAAACTGAAAATCTTCAAAATATGTTTGAATTATGTAATTTTTTTAAGGAACTTAAGTGGCGTACATTCTTAAGTTTGAAAATTCATATCTTGTACCTTAGGTAAACAAACAAAGATATTAGATTCCCAAAGGTATCAAGCTGAAGAGTTGAAATTCCAGTCGAAGTTGTAGGTTCCTTTAATCCTAGAGTCTAACATTAACTAACCATTTTACAGTGAAAATAAATTAAAGTTTTGCTGATTTGCACAGTAGCTTCAACAAGTAGTTTTGGCTTTAGCCATAGTTACATTAATGGTGGGCTTATTAGTGAGTCTTAACGCTTCTGTCGAGCCTCAGCTGAAATTAGATCTAACCAGACCTATTTAGATGGGCAGCATCAAGATCATTTTTGAGTATTGTCTTTCAAGTTTTGATATTCCTTTAGATGATATGCCTATGTTTAAGTCTTCAAATCCTCAAGCGGGGGAAGGCAGTGGATTGCATGTATCGTGATATGAGGTCTATCACACAAATGAATTTGACTAATCTGTTGGACCTGGCCCTCTCTGCAGGGTCACCCCAACCTTTTTGCCTTCACTCCTCCTATTTTTACTGAATTCTTTTCTGCTGGCCTTAGAACTCTGTACACTTTACCACTTCTAACCAGTGCTAAAGTGCTTGTGCTCTCTCCTCTAACCATGGTGATATTGGCTTACCCAAAACTGGCATATTTAATGTACTTATAAGACCCTAATAAAGTGGTACTATATGTACCCAGGGACTGGATATTAAATGCTACTGAAGTGGGCCTGCAGGACTGGTTGTGGCACCCACTTAAGTAGCCCTTTAAACAAGTCTTAGACCTGCCACTGCAGAGCCAGTGTGTATTCAGTTTAAACTGCCATTTCATCCTGGCAAAATATACCTTTTGGAGGCTCAAACCTTCCTTTTAATACATATAAGTCGCCCCTAGGGTAGGCCCTGGACAGCCCAGAGGTTAGGGTGCAATGTATTTAAAAGGTGGGGCATGCCCTTTTTAAGTTTACATGTCCTGGTAGCGAAAAGTTCTTAAATTTGTTTTCACTACTGCAAAGCCGGTCTCTCCCATAGTATAACATTTGAGTTGTCTTATTACATTTTGTAAGTGTAATTTATAAATAGGAAGAGATAACTGGTTCATGTTAGCTGTCTCTGGAATCCAAATCTAAAATTCTAATTGATGATGAAGTTGGATTTTAAATGACAACTCTGAAAATGCTACTTTTCGAAAATTGGCATTTTCTTGCCTTATCCACTTGGTACCTGCAGCCTGTCACCGGTCACATGACTAGGTGTAGTTGTCAGTTGGGCTTTGTGTATTCTTCAATGGGAGCATAGGTGTGACTGGATAGGCCATCACTGGCAGGATGGGAAGGAGGAGCTGGGCCCAGCTTCAATTATACCTGAATAGGCTCTGTCCTGTCTTCACACAGAGGGCTGAAAGACCCTGCATTGTCACTTAAGCCAGCTTTTAACCAGGGCAGGGGAGGTATGGAATCCCAAGCATTTCGAAGACACTGACTAGAAGCTTCTCCTACCTTCCAGAACCAGGGCATCAGGGTATAAAAAGGGAACCTTAGATATCAACTCTTCAGTACACTTCTGGACCTGTGGATACTCTGCCAGGAAGAAGGACTGCTGTGCTGCTGAATGACTGTCTTGCCTGGGTGAGAAGGAATGGACCTGCATCTCTTGAACCCAGAACGACTCCAAGGGCAAGTTGTCTGGCCTTCTGGTCTGAAGCCTAAGGGACATAACAGCCTTCTACCAACCTTGCACCTGCACCTGGACTCTGCCATCTGTGAGCCTACCCTGCCGAGTGGTGCTACCCCAGTCCTAGACCCTTGGAAGTGAGTCTAAGTTGCTGGTCAGCCCCTGTGGATCCCGTGGAGTTGACACACCTTCTATGCTGAGTTGCGCATTCCCGGGCAGACGTGACACCTCTTTTCTACTGAGCACTCCTCCCCGAGCAGAACTGACGCATCGCTGCCTCTGCATGGATTGGGCCAGTCTTTAAGACCCGCATCGCCTTCAAGTCCTTGGAACTGACAGATCACCCTGATGGCGCAACACATCCATGACACAGGCCCTTGCATCTCTTGACAACGGCAGCCATGACGACGATGCTGCTCCCGGGAACCGACGCATCGCCAGATGCGCAATGCATCCTCGAAGCCGGACTTCACATCACAAGCCCTCATTGATGTGATCCTTGACGATAGCGTGGGACCTCGCATCGCAGTCTTGTCGCACCTTGAAACCGATGCATTGTTTCAGCTGTGCAACACTCTTCGACGCAGGTTTTTAGTGTGGTGTTTTCACTGTTCTACTGTTTGAAGTGTTGCACAAATACTTTACACATTGCCTCTGATTTGAGCCTGACTACTGTGTGCCAACCTACCATGGGGGAGAGCACAGACTAATTTGGGGTTTGCTTGTGCCTTACCCTGACAGAGATGGTGGTTGCTGCTTGACTATGGTCACACCCGAGTCAACCAACAACCCAATTTCTTACGTAAGCCTACTCATTTTAAAGCCTCTTGTAAGATGAATAGGGCTGAGAAAGACTGCATAAAGGATTTGAATGAAAAATAATTAAATGTTGTAGAAGACGTAAAGGAAAGAGAAGGAACTGGGTAAGGGAAAAAAGAAGAATCAATTAAGGAGTTAGAAATACATCTGAAACCTAACCTTGATGTACTAAAGAGGGTAAATGTATGTGTTAAGAGAGAAAGATCCGGTTCAAAGGCCAGAGATGGTGAGTCGGTGTGATTGTGTATGATGGTTCAGAGCTAGTGATGCAGTTCTGTCAGGATATTATTTTTAGTGGAGTTTACTATGTTTGTGGAAAAAATGCTTATTTTTAGCTTCTTCCTACTTGGATAGGAAGTTGTTATTTAGTTTTATTGCTTTCTAATGTATATCATGTAGGTGACAAAGATCAGTGGTTCTTAACCTTTGTGTATGTATATAAATAAAGAAACAAAATGTAAAACAGAAAATTTGAAAACATTCTGTAAATGTGAAGGAATTTAAAATTGGAGACTGAAAATTAAGTTAATATCCTCAAATTGATTTTTGTGAGCAATGTATGTACATCAAACAGTATATAATATGAATGATGAGTGACCTCAATTGTATTTAGAAAAGCTCCAACCTTCCCATTAAATTTTTTATTTTTTATGTGAATTAAATAAAATATTTCTTAATTTGTGTATTTGTTTGATAAATTATTATTTCTGTATGTTTTGTGTATTGTGTGGAAATGGGTCTCTGGCTTCCAGTAATTACTCAGGGGGGTCCCCAAATTCCAATAATGATTTAGTTGGGTCCCCGAGTTCCAGTAATGATTAAGTGGGGGTCCACAGAAGTCAAAAGATTAAGAACCACTGACCTAGATGATATGAGTATAAAGGCTCTTGTAAAAGCTAAGCGTAGTGCTTGACAACTGGTAGGAGATATATTGTGAGTTATAATGCCTTGCGTAGCTGTAGGTTTGCAAAAGTTGAAGATCAGAAAGCTGTCTACTTTGGTAGATTGTTTGGCTGCTAACATGGCTGGTGCTTTACCCACAGTAAAAACAGAACTTATGGGTATACAAGGTATGGTATTGCAAAATAAGCTTGCTTTAGACATCTTATTGGTGAAAGAAGGGGGAGTGCTGCACTTATGTGCCTAATGCGAATAACCAGATTAACAAGCTCATAACTAACATGACAGATATCGCTTGTGAGGTAAAGGATTTAGAGGAGACAAGTGCTTGGGAAGCAATAGGGAAAGGATTTTTAAAGATTGGTGAGTGATTTGATAGTACTGGAGGTGGAATCCTCAGAACTGTATTAACACCAATACAAATTCTCTTAATTTTGCATAATAGTTATTATTGTTTTCATGTGAGGGATCAAAATAATTTCGGTAAAGGGACGGTCAAATTGCAGGGGAGAAAAGAAGCTGTCAGAAATGGAATAAACAGGAAGAGAGAAGAATTTGAGATGGATTGCATTCAAGACAAAGTATACTGTGAGCTGAAGGTGCTGGAGGACTCCAGACACAAGCTATGAAAATCAAAAACTTCTGTGTAATCGGAGAATAAAATCGGAGAATAAATTACGATTTGTAGTGATTCCCATAATCACCATAAGGAAGAATTTGGATTTTTGTATATTAAACTTGTTTGCATTAGCACAACATTATCATATAGACTAACTAATGCTATTTGTAGAGAGAAATTATGTTTATTAATGTTTAGATTGACCATTAATGATGTATGAGAGAAGGTGGCCTGGTATATGCTGTCCACTAATGAAAGTGGGTACCCTGTACCAGTCCACACGACCCTTATGATGTATGAGGTCAAAGATAACCTTTAGAAAGCTATCCTAGTTGTAGCTGTGGAGAGCAGCCTTCAGGCTTAACCTTGAAGGAATGTAAAGCAGCTTGTTTTACCAGAATATCACCTCCTAAATGACTAAATGAAAGGCGAACCACACAATAGTTGTATAAAAATATGTATTTATTACCATAACACGCTCTACTAGTCTCTATACGAGACTAGGGAACAAATCGAACTATACTGAATCAATAGAACATTTGTAAGTAGCAAATTACACAATGGGCTCCAGGGGGAAACCTAACCATATACTAAAACAAGCATTGGCATAGCCAATAGGTCTCGCCTTTGGGACCTTATAAGTATTTAGTTATGCAGCACAATATCCTTGGTCCCAAAGGCGAGACCTATTGGCTATGCCAATGCTTGTTACCCCGTCTTAGAGCCCCTGCATCTCCACTCTGCCTATTTCTGAAAGAATTAGCTCCCCTCCCACCCCCAAAATTTGTCTCTAGTTGTGCCTCTGGCCCAAGACATGACATTGCCGCCACCAACCACAATGGGCATTTAACAGAGGTGGGGAGACCAAGAATTCACGTGACGATCCGAGCCAGGGTTCCGGCTTGGCTCTAAGGGCCCAAGAACGAGCCGAGTCTGTAAAAGAACTCAGCATGGGAACCACAAAAATTTAACTTTTTCCAGCCCAGCAAAAACTGAAAAACAAGCATTGGCATAGCCAATAGGTCTCGCTTTTGGGACCTTCTAAGTATTTAGTTATGCAGCAAAATATCCTTGGTGCAACCACATCAACTGTTGCGTGCCTAAACACTTATAAGGTCCCAAAGGCAAGACCTATTGGCTATGCCAATGCTTGGTGTGGTTGCGTGTGTGGTTGTGTCTGTGGTTGTGTGTGGTTTTGTGTGTGTGTGGTTGTGTGTGTATATGTGGTTGTGTGTATGTGGTTGTGTGTGTGTGTGGTTGTGTGTGTGGTTGTGTGTGTGTGGTTGTGTGTGTGTGTGGTTGTGTGTGTGTGGTAGTGTGTGTGTGGTTGTGTGTGTGGTTGTGTGTGGGTGTGGTTGTGGGTGTGGGTGCAGTTGTGGGTACAGCTGTGGGTGTGTGTGGATGTGTGGTTGTGTGTGTGGCTGTGTGTGTGTGGTTGTGTGTGTGTGGTTGTGTGTGTGTGGTTGTGTGTGGTTGTGTGTGTGTGGTTGTGTGTGTGTGTGTGTGGTATGTGTGGTTGTGTGGGTGGTTGTGTGTGTGGTTGTGTGTGTGCTTGTGCGTGTGGTTGTGTGTGTGGTTGTGTGTGTGGTTGTATGTGTGGTTGTGGGTTGTGTGTGGGTGTGTGTGGTTGTGTGTGGTTGTGGTTGTGTGTGTGGTTGTGTGTGTGGTTGTGTGTGGTTGTGTGTGTGTGGTTGTGTGTGTGTGTGTGGTTGTGTGTGTGGTTGTGTGTGTGGTTGTGTATGTGGTTGTGTGTGTGGTTGTGGTTTTGTGTGTGGTTGTGTGTGTGGTTGTGTGTGTGTGTGGTTGTGTGTGGTTGTGTGTGTGTGGTTGTGTGTGTGTGTGTGTGGTGTGTGTGGTTGTGTGGGTGGTTGTGTGTGTGGTTGTGTGTGTGCTTGTGCGTGTGGCTGTGTGTGTGGTTGTGTGTGTGGTTGTATGTGTGGTTGTGTGTGGGGGTGTGTGGTTGTGTGTGGTTGTGGTTGTGTGTGTGGTTGTGTGTGTGGTTGTGTGTGGTTGTGTGTGTGTGGTTGTGTGTGTGTGGTTGTGTGTGTGGTTGTGTGTGTGGTTGTGTATGTGGTTGTGTGTGTGGTTGTGGTTTTGTGTGTGGTTGTGTGTGTGGTTGTGTGTGTGGTTGTAGTTGTGTGTGTGGTTGTGTGTGTGGTTGTGTGTGGGTGCGGTTGTGGGTGCGGGTGTGGTTGTGGTTATGTGTGTGGATGTGTGGTTGTGTGTGGTTGTGTGTGTGGTTGTGTGTGTGTGTGTGGTTGTGTGTGTGTGGTTGGGTGTGTGTGTGGTTGTGTGTGTGTGGTTGTGTGTGTGGTTGTGTGTGTGGTTGTGTGTGTGTGGTTGTGTGTGTGGTTGTATGTGTGGTTGTGTGTGTGGTTGTGTGTGGTTGTGTGTGTGGTTGTGTGTGTGGTTGTGTGTGTGTGATTGTGTGTGTGTGGTTGTGTGTGTGTGTGGTTGTGTATTCGGTTGAGTGTGTGGTTGTGGTGGTGTGTGTGGTTGTGTGTGTGGTTGTGGTGGTGTGTGTGGTTGTGTGTGTGTTGTTGTGTGGTTGTGGTTGTGTGTGTGTGTTTGTGGTTGTGTGTGTGGGGTTGTGGGTGTGGTTGTGTGGTTGGGTGTGGTTGTGGGTGTGGTTGTGTGTGTGTGGTTGTGTGTGTGGTTGTGTGTGTGGTTGGGTGTGTGGTTGGGTGTGGTTGGGGTTATGTGTGGTTGTGTGTGTGTGTGTGTGCGTGGTTGGGTATGTGTGTGGTTGTATGTGGTTGTGTGTGTGTGGTTGTGTGTGTGTGTGTGGTTGTGTGTGTGTGGTTGTGTGTGTGGTTGTGTGTGTGGTTGTGTGTACGTGGTGGTGTGTATGTGGTTGTGTGTGTGTGGTTGAGTGTGTGGTTGAGTGTGTGGTTGTGGTTGTGTGTGTGGTTGTGGTGGTGTGTGTGGTTGTGTGTGGTTGTGTGTGTTGTTGTGTGGTTGTGGTTGTGTGTGTGGTTGTGTGCGTGTGGTTGTGGGTGTGGTTGTGTGGTTGTGTGTGGTTGTGTGTGTGGTTGTGTGTGTGGTTGTGTGTGTGGTTGTGTGTGGTTGTGTGTGTGGTTGGGTGTGTGTGGTTGGGTGTGTGGTTGTGGTTGTGTGTGTGGTTGTGTGTGTGTGTGGTTGTGTGTGTGGTTGTGTGTGTGGTTGTGTATGTGGTTGTATGTGTGGTTGTGGTTGTGTGTGGGTGTGTGTGGTTGTTTGTGGTTGTGGTTGTGTGTGTGGTTGTGTGTGTGGTTGTGTGTGGTTGTGTGTGTGGTTGTGTGTGTGTGTGTGTGGTTGTGTGTGTGGTTGTGTGTGTGGTTGTGTATGTGGTTGTGTGTGTGGTTGTGATTTTGTGTGTGGTTGTGTGTGTGGTTGCGTGGTTGTGTGTGTGGTTGTAGTTGTGTGTGTGGTTGTGTGTGTGGTTGTGTGTGGGTGCGGTTGTGGGTACGGGTGTGGTTGTGGTTGTGTGTGTGGATGTGTGGTTGGGTGCGGTTGTGTGTGTGGTTGTGTGTGTGGTTGTGTGTGTGTGTGGTTGTGTGTGTTGGACCCGGCCTCGTGGCATGGTCCTTACCCCCGTGGATTGTGCCCGTTCCCCGCCCCGGCCTTCACGGGCCACCCTTCTGAACTGCACCGAGGCCCTTCATCCGGAGCTGCACGAGGTCGCATACCCCTCGTGGCTCCGCCATCTTGTTGGCACCCACGTGACTCTGTGCACCAGCCAGCGCGACCCCGCTCAACCCGGCCTCGACCCCAGCGAAGCCCCGACATCGAGGCACCACGAACTGGCCAGGGGGGGGCCGCAGGAACCATTCATCACCCCCGGCGGAGGACAGTATCGATGGGACCCCCAACTGTCCGCCCCTCTCGAGGTGTGATCGCCCTGCAACTCCCCTGGGCCTGGCGCCTCTCCTGCTGGGCGTCTGGCCACCTCCACCCGGCCTCTCCGCCCCCACCGGGCGCCTGGGTCCGGACATCAAAGGGCTCCAGACCTATATCTGGGGCAACCCCGCCACAGATCGGCAGTTGTATCCCGGAGTCGAGAGCCCTGCTGATTGAATCGCGGCTGACCCTACGGAGAAGAACTCTTGTCGGAACCATCACGAGCCCTGCTGACTGCGTCACGGCTCCGTCTTGTGACCACTTTGAAGCCACCTGGAACATCGGAGCCCTGCTGACGCTGTCGCGGCCCAACCTCGCTGAAACCTCCCTCGGAGCCCTGCTGACGACGTCGCGGCTCGAGCTGAGCAGAAACCATCTTGAGAGCCCTGCTGATTGGATCGCGGCTCTCCACGAACTGTACGCCAGAGCCCTGCTGACGCCGTCGCGGCTCGACCCCTCCGAGATCCGGAGGTCCTCCAGCTTGAGGATAAGAACTGGGCCCCAGGTACCCTCGTACCGCACTCCTGCCAAAGACTGTCCCGCTACCCCTACCCTTCCAAAGAGACACTGAGACTTTTGGTGGATCCCGCGATCCCTTCGTGTAAATATTGACCTCGTAACCTTTTTATTGCTGATAAAGAATTGCTTGTCTTGAGACAACCTCCTTGAGTCCTGTGTGGTGGTGTTACTGGGCTAGTACGTGATAGGAGAAGGATCTCTCAGGAGACTTCTCGGCAGCGCTCGGCTACTTCGTACCGTGGGAGGGCCCCCCTCGGTGGTCTCGCCGACTCCTCGGGGTCCGCCTTCCAACATTTGGTGGCCAGCGATGGGATCCGAGCCGAACGCAGTACGTACCAGCCAGTACCCACTAGCTACCCATCCAAACGGACAGTAATCATGAGCAGCCAGGAAAACAATGCGACAATGGAGTTCCAGCCCGAACAGCTGGAAGAATATACGCACAAAGAGTTAAAACAGTTCTGCAAAGACAAAGGCATTGCAACCACCGGCCTAAGTACCAAAGAGGACATGCAGAAAGCTCTGAGGACATGGCTGGAGGCCGGGGCAGGCCCCTCCCAGGAAGAAGGTCCCCTGCCCCTGACTGAGACCATATCAACCGCACTGACTCCGGCAACCGGAGGAAGGAAGAGCCTAGAAACCGGCCTCTCCGAAGAAGAAATACGAGAGCGGGAGAAGGTCCGGAACCACGAGCTAGAGCTCGCACGACTGCGGCTGGATGGCGAACTCCAGCTGGCGGAAAAGAAACTGGCCCTAGAGCAGCTACGGCTTCAAGAGGAGATAGAGGAGAAGAGGCGACACCGGGAGTTGGAGGAAAAGAAACTGACCCTTGAGCACGAGCGCAGCCTCAAGGAGCTCGAAATCAAGGCCAAGAACGGAGGGACCAACGCCCCCAGTACTAGAGACACTCTACCGCCTGCCGAAACCAAGGTACATATCCCGAAAGAGGTCGTCAAGGAGTACTACAAGAATGACGACATCCAACAATGGTTCAAGGCCTACGAGGTGGCCATGACCTCTCATCGGGTGCCCCGAAAAGACTGGGGCGCGGGCCTGTGGGGGCGGTTCCTGAGTGAGGGTCGAGACACACTGCTCCAGCTGCCGGAGGAGGTGATGACCTCCTACGATCACATGAAGGAGGCTCTGCTCACCCGCTACGGGCTAACCGCAGAAATGTACCGCCAGCGGTTCAGAGACTGCAAGAAAATCCCGGGCACCACCTGGGTGGAATATGTGGACTTTTTCAGTCGGGCCCTAGAAGGGTGGATCAGAGGTAGCAAAGTAACCACCTACGGGCAGCTGGTCGACCTCATCGTGTGGGAACATCTCTCCAACAATTGCTTCGTAGAACTGAGACAGCACCTCCTCGACAGCAAAATGACCGACCCGCGAAAACTCGCCGTCGAGGCCGATTGATGGGTCAACTCCCGGGTCCCCCGGAACTCAATGGGGGAGTACCAGAGGAACCCCACCGGACCCCCCCGCCAACACGGTGGAGGGGGAGGGCCGAACAGGAACCGAGACCCTCCCGCCGGGGCCCCCAGGAGCCCCCCTCGAGGGCCACCGCAGCAACAACTCTCCCCGAGCCTGGCCCGAAGGGGGGCGCCCCCGGCCAGACCCGGACCACGGCCACCAGTAACGTGCTACGGCTGCCAACAAACCGGACACTATGCCAGCGATCCGGTCTGCCCCCTGAACCGAAGAAACGGGGCCGGCGGGCCCCCGCCCCGACAGCTGGCGGCCGCCGCCCTGGGAGAAGGAGAAGAGGAAGAGGAGACCCTCGACCGAGGGACCACTGAATGGGAGCCGGCAGCCATGTCCCTGGTCTGCCTGGGTAGCCGAGAAATGGTACCCTGCACCCCCATCCCCAGCAACACCCAGAAGTACCGGCAGCAGGTCACGGTCAATGGACAACAGGCCGAAGCCCTTCGTGACACCGGCGCTAGTGTCACCGCTGTCCGCTGCCACCTGGTGACCCCCGAACAGATCCTACCGAATGTGCTGTGTCCCGTCCGGACGGCCGACAACAGCGAAAGCCTGTGCCAGATGGCCCGGGTCCCCTTCGAGTGGGGAGGGGTGACGGGCCTGCTGAAGGTGACGGTACGCGACGACGCCCCCGTTGACTGCCTCCTGGGGAACGACTTGGAGAGTTCCCCCTGGGCTCAAGTAGAGCGACGAGAGCACCTCCGAATGCTGGGACTATCTGACTGGGCCTGTGCCATCACCCGGTCCATGACCACCCGGGCCCCCCGCTCATCCTCAGACTCCGGGGCCGCCCAGCCCGAGGGGCTCGCACCACCTCCCGCCAGCAGCGAGGGGGAGGCGGACACCGACCCTGGACCTAGTGAATCCTCCCCCGAAGAGATGGCTTCCCCGTGCGCCCTACCAGAGCTGACACAATGGCGACACGAAGGGGGCCCCACCCGGGAGCAGTTCCAACAAGAGCAGCAGTCCTGCCCCACTCTCGAAGGGGTCCGCCAGCAAGCGTCCGCCCAAACCAACGGGGACCAGACCGGCACCCACTGGGTCTACTGGGCTGAGGGCCTGCTATACAGTGAGCAGAAAGTGGCAGAACTCGGGGCCAGCCGTGTGTTGGTGGTCCCCCTCCGCTTCCGGGAGTTCCTGCTCAACCTGGCACATGATGTGCCCCTCGCCGGACACTTGGGGCAAGACAAAACGTACAGCCGTCTGGTGACCCACTTCTACTGGCCCCGGATGCGGAGAGACGTGGACAACCACTGCCGGTCCTGCCAGACCTGCCAAGCCAGCGGGAAGACGGGGGGTCGGGTCAAGGCCCCCCTCCAACCCTTTCCAGCCGTCAGCACCCCGTTCGAACGGGTCGGAATCGATATCGTGGGGCCCCTGGACCCCCAGACCGCCCTGGGCCACCGCTTCATCCTGGTCCTCGTGGACCACGCCACCAGGGAACCGGAGGCGGTCCCGCTAAGAACTATAACGGCCCCCGTGGTAGGCCGGGCCTTAATGGGGATCTTCTCCCGAGTGGGATTTCCCCGCGAAGTGGTGAGCGACAGAGGCACGAACTTTATTTCCAGATACATGCGGTCCCTGTGGCAGCAGTGCGGGGTCACATACAAGTTCACGACCCCCTATCACCCTCAGGGGAACGGACTGGTTGAGCGGTTCAACAGAACATTAAAGGGAATGATCCAGGGGCTAGAAGAGCCCCTCAGGCGGAGATGGGATGTCCTGCTGCCGTGCCTCCTGTTTGCCTATCGGGAGGTCCCGCAGAAGTCCCTGGGGTTCAGCCCGTTTGAACTATTGGACGGACACCCGGTCCGCGGACCGCTCAGCCTGGTCAAAGAGAGCTGGGAGACGAAGCCCCAAGGCGCCCCTCCTGACGTCTACCGATACCTCCTGACCCTCCGAAACCAGACCCGCAAGTTCCGAGCCATGGCCGAAGCCAACCTCGAGGCCAGCCAAGAGGACATGAAGCGGTGGTACGATCGGAACTCCTCTACCATAGAATTCGAGCCAGGTCAGAAGGTATGGGTCATGGCCCCGGTTGAACCCGGCGCCCTCCAGGACAAGTGGACCGGACCCTTCAAGGTAGTGGAGAAGAAAAGTCCCGTCACCTACCTGGTCGACCTGGAGTCCCCCCGGAACCCCCTCCGGGTCCTACATGCTAACAGGCTAAAACCCCACTTTGCCCGGACCGAACTGAGCCTGCTACTGGCGACCGACGAGGGGGGCGAGGACGACTCCGAGCCCCTGCCCGACCTCTTGCGGTCCAACGTCCATGATGGAACCATCGAGGGTGTCCAACTCGCCTCTTCCCTGACTCCAGAACAGCGCAACGACTGCCAGCAACTGCTGCAGGACTACGCAGCTCTCTTCTCCCTCACCCCGGGGGTGACCCACTGGTGCGTCCACGACGTCGACACCGGGGAGAGCCCCCCCATGCGACACAGAGCCTACTGGGTACCCGACCGAGTGCGGGCATGCATCCAGGCCGAAGTAACGAAGATGCTGGCCCTGGGGGTCATCGAACCCTCTGACAGCCCGTGGGCCAGTCCTGTCGTCCTGGTGCCAAAGGCCGCAGCTCCCGGCCACCCCCCGGAGTTGCGATTCTGCGTGGACTACCGAGCCCTGAATGCTGTGACCAAGACGGACGCCCACCCTATACCCAGGGCCGACGAACTCATCGACCGCTTAGGGGCCGCCCGCTACTTGAGCACGCTGGACCTCACCGCCGGGTACTGGCAGATCCAGCTCACCCCCGGCGCCCAAGAAAGATCCGCCTTTTCGACCCCGGATGGGCATTACCACTTTCGGGTGATGCCCTTCAGAATGAAGAACGCCCCGGCCACTTTTCAAAGACTGGTGAACAAGGTTTTGGCCGGGCTTGAGGCCTTCAGCGCGGCCTACCTAGATGACATTGCCGTGTACAGAAACCACTGGGCAGAGCACCTCCTTCACATTAAAGCCGTCCTGGCCGCCCTCCAGCGGGCCGGGCTCACAATCAAGGCCAGCAAATGCCAGATCGGCCACGGATCCGTGACCTACCTGGGCCATCAAGTGGGGAGCGGGCAGGTGGCCCCTCTCCAACCGAAAATAGATGCCATCCAGGCCTGGGAACCCCCCACTACCCAGACCGCTGTCCGGGCCTTCCTGGGTCTCACTGGATACTACCGGCGGTTTATCCGGGACTATGGGAGCATTGTTGGCCCCCTCACAGAGCTAACGTCCAAAAAGCAGCCCAAGAAGGTGCACTGGACACCCCGCTGCCAAGCAGCCTTCGACACCCTAAAGACCGCAATGTGTACTGCCCCGGTGCTACAGGCCCCTGACTACAATAAGGAGTTTGTGGTACAGGCAGACGCCTCCGAGTATGGGATCGGGGCCGTCCTGTCCCAGGCCAATGAAGAGGGGCTCGACCGACCAGTGGCCTTCATCAGCTGACGGCTACTGCCCCGGGAGAAACGATGGAGCACCATCGAGCGTGAGGCCTTCGCTGTGGTGTGGGCCCTTAAGAAACTCCGGCCCTACCTCTTCGGTACCCACTTCCGGGTCCAGACCGACCACCGGCCCCTGCGGTGGTTAATGCAAATGCGGGGCGAGAACCCCAAGCTGCTGCGGTGGTCCATCTCGCTACAAGGGATGGACTTTGACGTTGAACACCGGCCCGGCAATGACCACGCCAACGCCGACGGCCTGTCCCGCTTCTTCCGCCTTGACGAGGAGAATCCCCAAGGAGATGGGTGACTCTCCATGCCTTCGGCTAGGGGGGACGCCTGTTGGACCCGGCCTCGTGGCATGGTCCTTACCCCCGTGGATTGTGCCCGTTCCCCGCCCCGGCCTTCACGGGCCACCCTTCTGAACTGCACCGAGGCCCTTCATCCGGAGCTGCACGAGGTCGCATACCCCTCGTGGCTCCGCCATCTTGTTGGCACCCACGTGACTCTGTGCACCAGCCAGCGCGACCCCGCTCAACCCGGCCTCGACCCCAGCGAAGCCCCGACATCGAGGCACCACGAACTGGCCAGGGGGGGGGCCGCAGGAACCATTCATCGCCCCCGGCGGAGGACAGTATCGATGGGACCCCCAACTGTCCGCCCCTCTCGAGGTGTGATCGCCCTGCAACTCCCCTGGGCCTGGCGCCTCTCCTGCTGGGCGTCTGGCCACCTCCACCCGGCCTCTCCGCCCCCACCGGGCGCCTGGGTCCGGACATCAAAGGGCTCCAGACCTATATCTGGGGCAACCCCGCCACAGATCGGCAGTTGTATCCCGGAGTCGAGAGCCCTGCTGATTGAATCGCGGCTGACCCTACGGAGAAGAACTCTTGTCGGAACCATCACGAGCCCTGCTGACTGCGTCGCGGCTCCGTCTTGTGACCACTTTGAAGCCACCTGGAACATCGGAGCCCTGCTGACGCTGTCGCGGCCCAACCTCGCTGAAACCTCCCTCGGAGCCCTGCTGACGACGTCGCGGCTCGAGCTGAGCAGAAACCATCTTGAGAGCCCTGCTGATTGGATCGCGGCTCTCCACGAACTGTACGCCAGAGCCCTGCTGACGCCGTCGCGGCTCGACCCCTCCGAGATCCGGAGGTCCTCCAGCTTGAGGATAAGAACTGGGCCCCAGGTACCCTCGTACCGCACTCCTGCCAAAGACTGTCCCGCTACCCCTACCCTTCCAAAGAGACACTGAGACTTTTGGTGGATCCCGCGATCCCTTCGTGTAAATATTGACCTCGTAACCTTTTTATTGCTGATAAAGAATTGCTTGTCTTGAGACAACCTCCTTGAGTCCTGTGTGGTGGTGTTACTGGGCTAGTACGTGATAGGAGAAGGATCTCTCAGGAGACTTCTCGGCAGCGCTTGGCTACTTCGTACCGTGGGAGGGCCCCCCTCGGTGGTCTCGCCGACTCCTCGGGGTCCGCCTTCCAACAGTGTGTGTGTGGTTGGGTGTGTGTGTGGTTGTGTGTGTGTGGTTGTGTGTGTGGTTGTGTGTGTGGTTGTGTGTGTGTGGTTGTGTGTGTGGTTGTATGTGTGGTTGTGTGTGTGGTTGTGTGTGGTTGTGTGTGTGGTTGTGTGTGTGGTTGTGTGTGTGTGATTGTGTGTGTGTGTGGTTGTGTATGTGTGGTTGTGTATTTGGTTGAGTGTGTGGTTGTGGTGGTGTGTGTGGTTGTGTGTGTGGTTGTGGTGGTGTGTGTGGTTGTGTGTGGTTGTGTGTGTGTTGTTGTGTGGTTGTGGTTGTGTGTGTGTGTTTGTGGTTGTGTGTGTGGGGTTGTGGGTGTGGTTGTGTGGTTGGGTGTGGTTGTGTGTGGTTGTGGGTGTGGTTGTGTGTGTGTGGTTGTGTGTGTGGTTGTGTGTGTGGTTGGGTGTGTGGTTGGGTGTGGTTGGGGTTATGTGTGGTTGTGTGTGTGTGTGTGTGGTTGGGTGTGTGTGTGTGGTTGTATGTGGTTGTGTGTGTGTGGTTGTGTGTGTGTGGTTGTGTGTATGTGGTGGTGTGTATGTGGTTGTGTGTGTGTGGTTGAGTGTGTGGTTGAGTGTGTGGTTGTGGTTGTGTGTGTGGTTGTGGTGGTGTGTGTGGTTGTGTGTGGTTGTGTGTGTTGTTGTGTGGTTGTGGTTGTGTGTGGTTGTGTGCGTGTGGTTGTGGGTGTGGTTGTGTGGTTGTGTGTGGTTGTGTGTGTGGTTGTGTGTGTGGTTGTGTGTGTGGTTGTGTATGTGGTTGGGTGTGGTTGTGTGTGTGTGGTTGTGTGTGTGGTTGTGGTTGTGTGTGTGGTTGTGTGTGTGGTTGTGTGTGTGTGTGTGTGTGTGTGGTTGTGTGTGTGTGGTTGTGTGTGTGGTTGTGTATGTGGTTGTGTGTGTGGTTGTGGTTTTGTGTGTGGTTGTGTGTGTGGTTGTGTGTATGGTTGTGTGGTTGTGTGTGTGGTTGTAGTTGTGTGTGTGGTTGTGTGTGTGGTTGTGTGTGCGGTTGTGGGTACGGGAGTGGTTGTGGTTGTGTGTGTGGATGTGTGGTTGGGTGTGGTTGTGTAAGTGGTTGTGTGTGTGGTTGTGTGTGTGTGTGTGGTTGTGTGTGTGTGGTTGTGTGTATGTGGTTGTGTGTGTGTGGTTGTGTGTGTGGTTGTGTGTGTGTGGTTTTGTGTGTGTGTGGTTGTGTGTGTGTGGTAGTGTGTGTGTGGTTGTGTGTGTGGTTGTGTGTGGGTGTGGTTGTGGGTGTGGGTACAGTTGTGGGTGCAGCTGTGGGTGTGTGTGGATGTGTGGTTGTGTGTGTGGCTGTGTGTGTGTGGTTGTGTGTGTGTGGTTGTGTGTGTGTGTGGATGTGTGTGGTTGTGTGTGTGTGGTTGTGTGTGTGTGTGTGGTGTGTGTGGTTGTGTGGGTGGTTGTGTGTGTGGTTGTGTGTGCTTGTGCGTGTGGTTGTGTGTGTGGTTGTGTGTGTGGTTGTATGTGTGGTTGTGGTTGTGTGTGGGTGTGTGTGGTTGTGTGTGGTTGTGGTTGTGTGTGTGGTTGTGTGTGTGGTTGTGTGTGGTTGTGTGTGTGTGGTTGTGTGTGTGTGTGTGGTTGTGTGTGTGGTTGTGTATGTGGTTGTGTGTGTGGTTGTGGTTTTGTGTGTGGTTGTGTGTGTGGTTGTGTGTGTGGTTGTGTGTGGTTATGTGTGTGGTTGTGTGTGTGTGTGGTGTGTGTGGTTGTGTGGGTGGTTGTGTGTGTGGTTGTGTGTGTGCTTGTGCGTGTGGTTGTGTGTGTGGTTGTGTGTGTGGTTGTATGTGTGGTTGTGGTTGTGTGTGGAGGTGTGTGGTTGTGTGTGGTTGTGGTTGTGTGTGTGGTTGTGTGTGTGGTTGTGTGTGGTTGTGTGTGTGTGGTTGTGTGTGTGTGGTTGTGTGTGTGGTTGTGTGTGTGGTTGTGTATGTGGTTGTGTGTGTGGTTGTGGTTTTGTGTGTGGTTGTGTGTGTGGTTGTGTGGTTGTGTGTGTGGTTGTAGTTGTGTGTGTGGTTGTGTGTGTGGTTGTGTGTGGGTGCGGTTGTGGGTGCGGGTGTGGTTGTGGTTGTTTGTGTGGATGTGTGGTTGTGTGTGGTTGTGTGTGTGGTTGTGTGTGTGGTTGTGTGTGTGTGTGGTTGTGTGTGTGTGGTTGTGTGTGTGTGTGGTTGTGTGTGTGGTTGTATGTGTGGTTGTGTGTGTGGTTGTGTGTGGTTGTGTGTGTGGTTGTGTGTGTGGTTGTGTGTGTGTGATTGTGTGTGTGTGGTTGTGTGTGTGTGTGGTTGTGTATTTGGTTGAGTGTGTGGTTGTGGTGGTGTGTGTGGTTGTGTGTGTGGTTGTGGTGGTGTGTGTGGTTGTGTGTGTGGTTGTGTGTGTGGTTGTGTGTGTGTGATTGTGTGTGTGTGGTTGTGTGTGTGTGTGTGGTTGTGTATTTGGTTGAGTGTGTGGTTGTGGTGGTGTGTGTGGTTGTGTGTGTGGTTGTGGTGGTATGTGTGGTTGTGTGTGGTTGTGTGTGTGTTGTTGTGTGGTTGTGGTTGTGTGTGTGTGTTTGTGGTTGTGTGTGTGGGGTTGTGGGTGTGGTTGTGTGGTTGTGTGTGGTTGTGTGTGGTTGTGGGTGTGGTTGTGTGTGTGTGGTTGTGTGTGTGGTTGGGTGTGTGGTTGGGTGTGGTTGGGGTTATGTGTGGTTGTGTGTGTGTGTTTGTGTGTGCGTGGTTGTGTGTGTGTGTGGTTGTATGTGGTTGTGTGTGTGGTTGTGTGTGTGTGTGGTTGTGTGTGTGGTTGTGTGTGTGGTTGTGTGTATGTGGTGGTGTGTATGTGGTTGTGTGTGTGTGGTTGAGTATGTGGTTGAGTGTGTTGTTGTGGTTGTGTGTGTGGTTGTGGTGGTGTGTGTGGTTGTGTGTGGTTGTGTGTGTTGTTGTGTGGTTGTGGTTGTGTGTGTGGTTGTGTGCGTGTGGTTGTGTGGTTGTGTGTGGTTGTGTGTGTGGTTGTGTGTGTGGTTGTGTGTGTGGTTGTGTATGTGGTTGGGTGTGGTTGTGTGTGTGGTTGGGTGTGTGTGGTTGGGTGTGTGGTTATGGTTGTGTGTGTGGTTGTGTGTGTGG
The DNA here is from genome assembly GCF_964204655.1 of Triturus cristatus. Taxonomy (NCBI): domain Eukaryota; kingdom Metazoa; phylum Chordata; class Amphibia; order Caudata; family Salamandridae; genus Triturus; species Triturus cristatus. The sequence goes on along the minus strand of NC_140590.1, from coordinate 952,692,917 downwards.
TTGTGTGTGTGTGTGTGTGGTTGTGTGTGTGGTTGTGTATGTGGTTGTGTGTGTGGTTGTGGTTTTGTGTGTGGTTGTGTGTGTGGTTGTGTGTGTGGTTGTGTGGTTGTGTGGTTGTGTGTGTGGTTGTAGTTGTGTGTGTGGTTGTGTGTGTGGTTGCGTGTGGGTGCGGTTGTGGGTGCGGGTGTGGTTGTGGTTGTGTGTGTGGATGTGTGGTTGGGTGTGGTTGTGTAAGTGGTTGTGTGTGTGGTTGTGTGTGTGTGTGTGTGGTTGTGTGTGTGTGGTTGTGTGTGTGGTTGTGTGTGTGGTTGTGTGTGTGTGGTTGTGTGTGTGGTTGTATGTGTGGTTGTGTGTGTGTGATTGTGTGTGTGTGGTTGTGTGTGTGTGTGGTTGTGTATTTGGTTGAGTGTGTGGTTGTGGTGGTGTGTGTGGTTGTGTGTGTGGTTGTGGTGGTGTGTGTGGTTGTGTGTGGTTGTGTGTGTGTTGTTGTGTGGTTGTGGTTGTGTGTGTGTGTTTGTGGTTGTGGGTGTGGGGTTGTGGGTGTGGTTGTGTGGTTGTGTGTGGTTGTGGGTGTGGTTGTGGGTGTGGTTGTGTGTGTTTGGTTGTGTGTGTGGTTGTGTGTGTGGTTGGGTGTGTGGTTGGGTGTGGTTGGGGTTATGTGTGGTTGTGTGTGTGTGTGTGTGTGCGTGGTTGGGTGTGTGTGTGGTTGTATGTGGTTGTGTGTGTGCGGTTGTGTGTGTGTGGTTGTGTGTGTGGTTGTGTGTGTGGTTGTGTGTGTGGTTGTGTGTATGTGGTGGTGTGTATGTGGTTGTGTGTGTGTGGTTGAGTGTGTGGTTGAGTGTGTGGTTGTGGTTGTGTGTGTGGTTGTGGTGGTGTGTGTGGTTGTGTGCGTGTGGTTGTGGGTGTGGTTGTGTGGTTGTGTGTGTGTGGTTGTGTGTGTGGTTGTGTGTGGTTGTGTGTGTGGTTGGGTGTGTGTGGTTGGGTATGTGGTTGTGGTTGTGTGTGTTGTTGTGAGTGTGGTTTTATGTGTGTGGCTGTGTGTGTGGCTGTGGTTGTGTGTGTTGTTGTGTGTGTGTAGTTGTGTGTGTGGTTGTGTGTGTGTGGTTGTGTGTGGTTGTGTGTGTGGTTGTGTGTGTGGTTGTGTGTGTGTGTGTGGTTGTGTGTGTGATTGTGGTTGTGTGTGTGGTTGTGTGTGTTGTGTGTGTGTGTTGTGTGTGTGGTTGTGTGTGGTTGTCTGCGTGTGGTTGTGTGTGTGTGTGGTTGTGGTTGTGTGTGTGTGGTTGTGGGTGTGGTTGGGTATGGTTGTGGTTGTGTGTGTGTGGTTGTGGGTGTGGTTGTGTGTATGTGGTTGTGTGTGGTTGTGTGTGGTTGTGTGCGGTTGTGTGTGTGGTTGTGTGTGTGGTTGTGTGTGTGGTTGCGTGGTTATGTGTGGTTGTGTGTGTGTGTGTGTGGTTGTGTGTGTGGTTGTGCGTGTGGTTGTGTGTGTGGTTGTGTGTGGTTGTGGTTGTGTGTGGTTGTGTGTAGGGGTTGTGTGTATGGTTGTGTGTGGTTGTGTGTGGTTGTGTGTGTGTGTGTGTGTACTTGGGTGGTTGTTGTGTGTGTGTGGGTTTGGGTGAGGTTGTGTGTATGTGAGTATGTGTGTGTGAGTGTGTGTGGTTGTGTGTGTGTGTGTGTGGTTGTATGTGGGGTTGTGTGTGTGGTTGTGTGTGTGTGTGTGGTTGTGGTTGTGTGTGTGGTTGTGGTTGTGTGTGTGACAGTAATACTAAAAGCATCTCAAAATAAAGGAACACAAACATTGAGTTTGTGGAAATAGAAAGCACGTGTTGATAATGGATACACACAGCCCATCATCTTAAGAGTTCGATTGCAGCCAATGTGCACTCAAACCTGCCCCCTCCTTGTGAGTTGCACCCCTTATTTCATGAGTTGTAACTGTTGCACCCACCATAGCGCTTTGAGATCTAAAACGCTACATAGGTCTAATCGATTAACTAGTCGCCAACATGCTGTGCTTTTAAAGAGAATGTGCCAAAAGTTTCCAGCTTCCTCATCATGTCCTCATGAAAGCGCCAACTAAAGGACTCCCTGAATGGTGCAACGGACATGAAGCAGCCGCTGCGATCAGAAATAAACACTATGAACGTTGTCCAGTTTCACAGTAACATTTCCTTAATGTTCTTTAAGACACAAAACAGTAATACTAAAAGCATCTCAAAATAAAGGAACACAAACATCAAGTTTGTGGAAAGAGAAAGCACATTGCAAGTCAAACGGGCGCAGCAAAGCATTAACACAACAACATGTTGTTTGATGTTTGATGTTCTTTGAACGAGAACATCAAAGGGGCGCCGCGAAAGTGTTGGAGCCGGCCTCGTGGTGTGGTCCTGTTCCCCCTCGCTAAGCCGCACGAGGTCCCCTGCACCTCGGGGCTCCTCCATTTTGGATTGTACGTGACTCTACGCACCCGCCTACGTGACCCCGCTCCACCCGGCCTCGGTCGCAGCAAGGCCCGACATCGAGGCGCCAACCCCTGGCCAGGGGGATACCACGTGGACACTTCCCCACTCCCGGCGGAGGGCAGTATCGATGGGACCCCCAGCCGTCCTTCCACACCTAGGTGCGATCGCCCCACAGCTCTCTGGGGCCTGGCGCCTCTCCTGCTGGGCGTCTGCCCGCTCCCAACCCGGCCTCTCCGCCCCCCGGGCGCAAGGGTCCGGACATCAAAGGGCTCCAGACCTATATCTGGGGCGACCCGGCAACAAGACAGCAGTTGTATCCCGGAGTCAAGAGCCCTGCTGATCGGATCGCGGCTGACCCTACGGAGAAAGACTCATCCTGGAACCACGCTCTGAGCCCTGCTGACTACGTCGCGGCTCCACCGTGCTTAAAGACCATCACGAACCTTTGGGGCCCTGCTGACGCTGTCGCGGCCCGACCTTGTTGAACTTACCATCAGAGCCCAGCTGACCTCGTCGCGGCTCGACCAAAGCGGACCTACCACCGGAGCCCTGCTGACTGTGTCGCGGCTCGACCCAAGCGGAACTACCACCCGAGCCCTGCAGACACCGTCTCGGCTCTCCACGTCCGAGCTGCTTTGAGACCAGCAAGCAAGGTCTGGCGCAGAGCCTCCCCGTACCAGGCTGGTACTAAGACTGTCCCGCTACCCTGTCCCTACAAAGACATTGAGACTCTTTCTGGATCACTCAATCCCACTGTAAATATATTGAATGTGCTGCCATTGATAAAGTACCGAGATAAGCAACTGATACAGAGTCCGGTGTGGTGGTGTTACTGGGCCTAGTGCGATCACAGGAGAAGGACCTCCCCTAGGAGGCTTCTCAGCGGCGCTCGGCTATAACTTTGCGGTAGGAAGGTGCCCCGGAGTGGTCCCCCCGACTCCCCGGTGGTCCTCCCGCCAACATTTGGTGGCCAGCAACGGGATCCGAGCCAGACGCAATCGTACAGGCAAGTAACGCACCCACTACCTAACCAGACGAAAAAAGAAAGGGGACCATGAACGGCCAAGAAGCAACCGTGGCCGCAACCTTCCAGCCAGAAAGGCTGGAAGAATACACCCACAAAGAACTGAAACAATTCTGCAAGGACAAAGGGATCCCAACCACAGGATTGGGCACCAAGGAAGAAATGCAGAAAGCCCTGAAAGCCTGGGCAGAATCCGAGGCCATTCCACCCCGAGCCGAAGGGACCTCGGCCCGGGACGGAAACCTGCCACCGACCATAACCCCGACAGATGGGGGGCGAAGCATCCCGGAAGCCGGCCTATCCCACGAAGAAATGCGAGAACGGGAGAGGGTCCGGACACACGAATTGGAACTCGCACGACTCCGGCTGGACGGTGAACTCCTGCTGGCGGAGAAGAAACTAGCCTTGGAGCAACTACGGCTGCAGGAGGAAATCGAAGAAAAGAAACGGCATCGAGAACTAGAGGAGAAACGGCTAACCCTCGAGCACGAGAGGGGCCTCAAGGAACTCGAACTGAAATCCAAAACGGGGGATGTGGTAAATATTTAATTACCGGTACTATTTTTTATGCGGTAAAGTCTATTAAGAATAACTCAGTAAATATAAGAGGCAGAATCCGTGGTATTAGAGGTTTTAAAAGGCTTTATTCCTATACAAAGGAATACAATTCGAATTGTAGGCTTTCTATTCCATCACCACGAAAGTTCAGGAAGGAAGGGCATACATTATTGACAGATAAGCAGTTTTATAGAAAATACATTACAGTGAGACAGATGCAAGAGGCGTAACAGCTGATAGTACAGATAAAAGGTGCATACGTAACTAACAAAGGCGTATACATGGGTGTAACTAAAATACGTCATTAAACATGATGTCACAAGTGGGTGGATCCATAAAAGAATCCTGCAATGTCAGCAGAAATATCTGGCAGAGATGCGCGCGCAGCCGCATGACGTGTGATTGACGTGCAACTAGAGGGTGAAGGGGACTTGACATTTAGCTCTACATGTGGAGACAGAAGTCTGGGGGTTATGTCAACCTAATCCCAAATCATATCTAATATCCTATGTTTAAAGAACTGGGTTATCCAAAAGGAAAGGTCTCTAGGATAGAATCTATTCTATACTGACTGTTAGTGCGTGTACAAGCGTCTAAGTGTCTACATGAGATGCGAGAGGGTAGGAATATTCCATGGTAACGGAGCTATGAATTACTTGCATGAGGACAGCGAGGCCTGGCCTCTTTGCACGGTAGCTGAAGGAATGTTTACCTAAACTGCTAGACAGGAATGCATCGGATGAGGAGCGGAGTAGATAATCTTGAAGGTGAAATACAGTTTTTGGCAGGCAGTATGCTGGATCAGGCACCGTTAGCCGCGCAGGGAGTAGGACAAAGTTCATGGATACAGATGCAGGCTCAGACTGGAGCTTTCAGAGGCAGAAGGCAGGAAAAGGCTCGATGACAGAATTCAGGGCCTACTCGCCTGAATCTGTAAAATGTGGAAAGTGAACCACATAAAGTCGGTGGCCTTTCATACTTAGGAATGGAATATCTGACTCATTCATGGCGAATCTGAAAGAGGACATGTTGACGGTGGACGCACATATATTTGCGTCTTCAAAACTGGAGTAGGAGGGAACATACATGTACTTATAGCATGCACATGGAGCCGTTGGGGTCTACGATAGGGGACATAACTGATCACAAAATTCATATTTCCTCATTCCCTCCTTGTCCCCTACGGACCCTCAGGAGATATCGATCTTCATCAATCCATCGATCTGTTCATATAGCATCATTTGTTCTTCTTTCTTCTTCCGGGATCTTGAACGAAAACTTGGATGTGGGATACACGATGTGGCACACAGACCACAAATCGCTGGCCCACATTGTAGACATAAACAGCAACTGAATAGTATGAGAAAGCCAATACCTAGGAAGGATAGGATTCTCCATCCCCAGGCTGACAACACGCCCCAGAACCAACCGGACCAAGTCCAGGTGCCTGGACTCTGGTGTATCTGGCTTATAATCTTATGAAGGCGGGTTATGGCTTTATATACTGACGGCGAATTTTCTGGTATGAAAATGCAGCAACTTGATCCGATGACCCTACAAGCTCCGCCCCTATCGGCCAGGATGACGTCAAGGACAAGACGATTTTGAAGCACAACAATCCGCATAGCAGACTGCTCTTCTGTTAAATTGCCTAAGGCGGAAATAGTCTCGTTCACTACTGCTTCAAGGGTTCTGGTTAATCTACGTATCAGCTTACTATTAGTGACTGTACCTATATAGGGAAAGAATCCTTTATTGAAATCTGTGTATTTTTCCCATGCTGTTTCAGTGTAATCGACAATTGGGAGATCTCTCTGTTGTCTATTGTGTACTAAATGGGTATTTCTATGATAATCAGGAGGAGCTAGGAAAACAGGTGGCAGAAGGAATGCTATGTAACAGGTACCATCCCAATCTAGAGGTAGACATATATATGCGGTCTGGCCACATATGAAGTAGGAATGATGGGAGGCTCTAAATGTAGACTTGCCTTGATCACTGAATTTTATTACAGTGGTGCATTTACTATGGCCCATATGTATGGAACCATTCTTTCTTATACATAATTCCCCTTTTACTGGGAATACTGACATGGCGGGCAAGATTGGTGTAGCTTCAGATTCAACGTTCAGGATCATGAGGTTAAGTGTAAAATTACCTAATCCATATACTTCATTTTCTAGATCAGTTCCTGTTCTTTTGGGAAGTCCCTCCTTGTTAGGGTAGCAGACTTTAAGCAAAACTAGGTTCAGGTTTCCCCATACCCAGTTGTCGTGATAAACTGCGGAATTTGAATCTAGGGAATTAATCAAACTAAACCATGCTCCACAGGAGCCATTGTGTGTGAACGGATAGGGAAAGAGGGGCAAAACTCCCTTATAGTTCTGATAGGGAGGGAGTCGGCCACATATCCAACAATTCGTGGCATTGCTGGTTTGATGGGAATGATGTAACATACTAATGAATGTGTTGTTGCGCAGCGCAAATCTATAGGACAACTCATGCTGAGGTAATTCGCTAAAAGAATGTTCTGCAGTTATGTTGTAAGCACGTTTAAGAATAGGGTAATACATATGCAATAGTATGCTGAAAATAATGATCAGAAGACTTAGAAAAAACAAAATTAATAATGTTACTATGCAGTGACTACGAAGTGATTTACAATACGCATGTTTTTTCAGCTGCATCTGTTGATTTCTTTCTCTATTCCGGTCTAGAGGATACATGTCAGAGACAAATTCAACCGATTCACCTTGGAGAGGACTTAAACAATCAAATTGTCTGACTTGCTAGACCTCAATTTCAGTTTGTACAGTTCTGGTTTTGATTGCTCAACCAAGGGGAGCTTTGAGTCTGTCTGTGAGGGAATACAGGGTTGAGTATTCACACTGGATGGTAGTCCATAAAATTTCTTGATATGACTCGAGTGCAACCACCCTTTGCGACCCTCAATCTTCACGGCAGTCCTTGTAGTCAGTAGAACCAACTTAGGCGACTTCCACCTAGGGTCCAGTTGGGTCTTCCGGTCGAAATTCCTGACCAAAACCAGGTCACCAGGAACCACGTCATGGGGCTTCACCTCAGTATTATCGGGAAAAGCTGCGGCTACCTGTGAACGACAAGATTGTAGTGCAGACATCAAGGAAGCCAGGTAATCTGTCAGCATATTACAGTCAACATCAGTTATTTTGCGAGGTATAGGCGTCCCCCACATATTTGGTGGTCTACCGAAGATCACCTCGTACGGGGATAGCCCTGTTCGAGAATGTGCTACCATTCTCATGTAAAAGAGTGCAACTGGTAAGGCTACTATCCAATCGACACCTTTTTCCCTACATATTTTGGACAATCTAATTTTCAGAGTTTGATTATGGCGTTCCACGAGACCTGCGGCCTCGGGATGCCGGACACAGTGGAATTTCCATTGGTAGCCTAACAAAAGGGAAACGTGTTTCATTAGTTCGGATGAGAACGGCTGGCCGTTATCTGAGTAGACAACACGTGGTAAACCGTACCGTGGGAAGAATTCTCGAACTAACTGTTTGGCAGTAGTCGGAGCAGTGTAATCTGAAACCGGGTATGCTTCTGTCCAACGGGAAAGAGCACAGACAACTACGAGAACATATTTGAATCCTCGACATCGTTCCATCTGGATATAATCCATCTGGAGGACTTCAAAAGCATGATCGGGAGGTTGAAATCCACCCTGCTCTACGGGGATGCTTTTACCTGGATTAAACTGACAACATATCATACAGGTACGAACTTTTTGTTTAGCTGCTGCTCGCAAGTGTTTGTTGAACCAAATGTGTTGAATGCTGTCTAGCATAGCTTTTTCTCCTAGGTGCGCTGGACTATGTATTGTGTTAATGATGACTTGAACCATAGAGTCGGGAAGAAACCATATAGATTTTTCCTTCGTCATCCATCCTTGATCCGTTTGGATCCCTCCTAATTCAGTCCATTTCTTTATTTCTTCTGGTGTAGCATGTGTCTGTATGTCAATTACATCAAGGGCGGGATCCTTAACTGTCATGCAATGTGTTAGTGTCTGAACTATTGTCTTTGTCATGTCAGTTGTGAGAGTCTGATTCTGAGCAGTCTGTTTAGCTGTTCTGTCAGCTAGGTCATTACCCTGAGAAATGATATCGGTAACTTTTGTATGGGCTTTGCATTTCATAATCGATATTGCAGTAGGTAGATGAATCGCGTCTAATAGGGCTTGAATGAGGGGTCCGTGTTGGATGTGGGCACCGTGAGAAGTTAAATAACCTCTCTCTCGCCACAGTACGCCGAAGTCATGGACGACTCCGAATGCATAACGTGAATCTGTGTATATATTGACTTTCTTATTTGTGGCTTGAATACAGGCTTGTGTCAGAGCGATGAGCTCTGCTGCTTGAGCTGACAAAGTGTTAATACAATTTGTTTCAATGACTTCAGTATCTGTTGTGACTGCGTAAGCGGCCACTAGCTCTCCTGTACTTGTTCTCATACATGACCCATCTACATACAATGTCAAGTCTGGATCTGACAAAGGGATATCTGTCAAGTCTTGTCTGGGTTTCGTCGTGATAGTAATAACTTCGACACAATCATGTGCCAATGGATCTGTTCCGCCCACTGGTAACAGTGTGGCAGGGTTTAACGTATTACAACGTCTGATTTCTATATGTGGCTGAAACAATGTCAATTCGTAACCGGTGAGTCTCGCTATAGTCAAGTGTTGTGTTTGTGTGCGGTTCAAGAGAACCTCCACTGCATGTGGTACTTGTACTGTCAATTGGTGTCCTAACACTATGGCATCGCTTTGTCTGATTGCTAAAGCTGTTGCTGCCACTGATTTCAGGCACGCAGGAAGAGCCTGAGCTACTGGATCTAATGTACTAGAGAAATAAGCGCATGGTTTGCGTGATCCTGCTTGTTCCTGAGTGAGTACTGACAAGGCAGTACCTTCGCGTTCTGTAACAAAGAGTGTAAACTGTTTACTGTAACATGGTGTTGCTAAGACAGGTGCTTGGCATAAAGCTTTCTTTAAGCTTTCAAAGGCGTGTGTATGTTCTGGAGTCCAAGGGAGGACAGTCGATGTGGCTGCCTCCTGTGTTGTCAACTGGATGAGTGGTTTTGCTAGAAATGCATATTGAGGGATCCACTGCCTACAGTATGAAGTGAGGCCTATGAATGCCCGCACCTCCTTTTGTGTCTTGGGTGGTGGCATGTTAGCGATTAACTGGATGCGGTCGGGTGTAAGCTGCCTTCCCTCCTTGGACAGCGAGTGCCCAAGGTAAACAACTCGCTGGACACAGAATTGCAGCTTAGAAGGGGACACCTTGTGTCCCTTGTCAGCCAAAAATTTTAAAACCGTCAGTGACGCTGTTTCACATTCAGGTTCGCTTCGGGCGGTGATCAGCAGATCATCGACATATTGAAGCAAGGCAGTGTTAACTGGCATGTGGATACTGTCAAGTTCTCGTTTCAGTGCTTGGCTATAGATGCTGGGGCTTTCTGTAAATCCTTGAGGTGCGCGTGTGAATTTAAAACTTCGTCCATTTAAACTGAACCCGAACAAGTATTGACTTTCCGGATCGATTGGGACGCTAAAGAAAGCATTTTTTAGGTCAATTACAGTGAAGAACGTTGCTTCTGAGTCAATAGCTGTTCGTAATGAAGAGATATCAGGGACCACAGGGTATTGTGGTACGATACATTTATTTAATTCGCGCAGATCAATAACTAATCGATATACTGGTGGTGCTTTTGGATCCGTTCTTTTAAGAATCGGAATTATCGGGGAATTACATACATTGGAGTCGGTTTCGACAACCACTCCTTGTACAATGAGCTCGTCAATGATTTGCAGCAAAGCCACAACAGCATCGGGTGGTAACTTGTATTGTCGTATTCGTGGTAGTATTACTCCTGTTTTTAGTGTGACACGATATGGTGTAATATTCATGCAACCAACATCAGTGGGGCCTTGTGCCCATAAATGTGTAGGTAAATTCTGCAGTCGGTGATCCATGTCTCTGGACACGTAGTGACCTTTGAAGTCACGTAAAAATAGTCGTACTCCTTCCGGAGAACAACATATTATAGCTCCTAGAGCTTTCAATGTTTTTATACCTAACAAGTTTTCTGGACATGATTTAGTAAGCAATAAATCTGTAGTACGTGTCAATGGACCAATCGTGAGTGGAAGAGGTTGTGTTACGTCATTTATTATAGGTTTTCCTGAGAATCCAAGGGAAATATTTTGTGAGCCTGAGAGGGGTGCCCCTGGAACTTCACTGCGTCGTATAGTCGTTCTGCTTGCCCCTGTATCAAGTAAAAACTTTCTGTCTTCCCCTAATAGTTCACTATGTACATAAGGTCCCTCTTGGTCTACAGGAACCTCAATAAGGGGTAAGCCAACTTCCCTCTCTAGGCTATGTCATGTATATCGCTGATAATCGGGATAATCTGCTTGTGCATACTGATACATCTGTTGTGTTGTTGCTTGTGTTGCAGCAATAGGCTGCGCTGGTGGTGGTGCTATGGTCTGTTGTGGAGCTCCCTGTTGCGGAGCTAGTTGTTGCGGAGCTAGCCTAGGTTGTGCATGCTGAGGGATTTGTTGTTGATTCTGATCCTGTCTAGGTGGACGTGGTCTCTCCTGGGTTCTACCTGTAGCAATATTATGTTTCAGGACTGGACAATCGTGTATATAATGACCTTGTTGTTTACAATAGTTGCATGTCCCTTTCGTAGGACCTGCGGAATTACCCTTTTGGTGACCATCAGCTGGAACTGACTGTGCAACAAGCATTTTCATTTTTGTATCTTTCATACGTCTTTGTTCATGTTCTTGTTCTTCTCTAATTCTATTGTGATGATATTGTAACATCTGTAACATCTGTGATGGGGTATTACCTTGCCAGGTACTTTCGAATTTCAATACTCTATTCTTAACTTGTAGCAGAGAATTTTCAACTAATTTTGTCACAAACAGATGTGGATATGACTCACTACTGGCTTTTATACCACTGTTTATACCAAAACATTTTTCAAATCGGGAATAGAAATCACTAGTGTCTTCATCTGGCTTTTGTTTACAGGCTGAGATTGCACCCCAGTCTTCCTTTTTCGTAGTTAATAAACGTGGCAGTACCTGCACTAGTAGTCCTGCTAGTGCTGTAGTCTTTTCCCCAAGTCCTGCTCCTGCAGCTCGGGCCCTTTCTTCGTTTTCTAATGCTGTCCAATCTATCTTTTGGTCTCCTACCTCCCATTCCTTTTCTTTGAGTTTCTCATAAACACCGGCGGGTAATAGGACTTTTAATATTTTCATAATGTCGGGGTAGGTATACTCTCCCATGAGTAACATGTCTTTTATCTCGCGGTGGAAACCTGCTGGGTCCTTGTCATGGCTGGGTACTACTTTCTTCATTTCTAATAATTCCAGTTTAGTTATAGGCGTGTACACAAACACGCGTGTAAAGTTATAACCGTCACCTCTGATTGGGTGTACTTCGCGTAACGGGTTCTGTCTATCTATGTGATACATTTTTCTTCCTATGATGGGAACTGGAACGTGTTCTGGGCATACGAAATTTAAATATTGGTTTCGGAATTCTAGAATTTCTTTGATCAAATCAGTACCTGACCCTCTCCATATATTCGTGAGCAGTTCTGTCAATATGTCAGGTAAGGGTCCTGGATCGGAGTGTTGGCTTTTATATAATATAAGGAGGTGTTGAATCATGTATATACTAGCTAAACGCTGTTCGTATGGGTCAAGATTCAGAAACGTGTGTGCAAGTACATCATCATTGTAGTCGCTGGGACTGTCAGCCCATTGTACTGCTGACCTGGCTAATTCTTGTTCGTCCATGGAATCGAGCATATGGTACCCCCTTCGATCTCGGAGTAATTTATCAGCGGCTTGGAATAGATGTTCGGGGGACTTTGTATTTAACATAGGATTTAGAAAATGTCTATTATATTCTGAACGTAGTGGACGTATCTGATCATTAAAGCCTCTAGTATTATTATGGGGTCTTCCTCTACCTACATAAGCTATCGTTTCTATTTGTTCTGAGTCTTGCTCCTCCTCCTCTTCTGATTCTACTCTGTCTGTTTCTCGTCTTTCTTTATGTATTCGTTCTACTTCCTTGCGGATCTTTCGACACATGGCGATTATACACGCCTGTCTATCATGTTTCTCTTCTGATATGTTCTGACCCCATTTGACAAGTCTTTGCATGGTATCGTGATCTGCCCCGGGCCTGTCTTGATTCCTAATTACACAATTTATGAAAAAACGTAGTAGTTGTCTTTGGACATCCACTTTCTGGTATTCCATAGCTTCGTTAATACTTTCTGGACCTCGCCCTGTTTGGACAAAGCGATATATTTCGTCTAGGTGTTCACCCATTCCTGGTATTGTCATTAAATATAATGTAGCTCGTCTTATACGTAGTGATGATATGAGCAATTTATCCTGTCTACCTGGTACTGGGTCGTATCTACAATCCACAAGCTGTTCTTTAAACATGTCGGATGTCGCTAGTTGGGGTGTACGTTGGAGTGCTAAATCTCTAAGGGTTTGTTTATTTCGCGGCGGGGTGGCAAACATGTCTGTCGTACCTCCTGTAGCACCATCTGAGGTGCTAGGCACGAAAGGATTCGTTGGACGTAGGATAGAGATTGTGGATGCGGGAAAAACTGTAGAAACGGACGGACCTGTGGGAACTTGTGTAGGAGTTTGTAGTTGCGGGGATACAGACGGATGCTCTTGGTGTTGAACACCATCGGCAAGCGGTATGTGTGGTATGGCATTAGCATACTCGGGAGCTACGTCATCTAAATAGGAGGAAAGGAAAACGTCCTTTGCTGTTTTGGGATGTGTTTTTATCGGGAGCAATGGAGGAGTTAAGTCTTTTGGTATTTCCGGGATAGCCTTAGGTAACCCTTCGGCCAAAAGAGGATACATACCATTCATAAGAGTGTTTCTTTGTCTATCTACTTGTTCTGAGTTTACTCGGGTACCTTCCTCAAGTAATAGATTTTCTCGAGTTTTATTTGAATTCTCTCTACCTTTCTCTTCTTGTCTGAGTGCTTTTTCTGTACGTCTGTATGATTCTTTACGCCATAATTCAATGGCATCTTTCTGTGACTGTCTGGCTTTCTTTTTCCATAATTCTTCTTCTACTCTCATGATGCAATCTGCATCCCAGGTCCCCGCTGCGGGCCATCTCTGACTCTCTGGTAATTCTTTGGTGTAGTCCACCCATAAATCAAGAAATAATACGGCATCTAGACCATGCTTATGATACATAAAGTATCCTGGAGTGTCCCTAGGTGGAATGGGAACAGCTTCTTCGAGGACCCCTTTTCTTGTTTTGATCTGTCTTAATTTCGAAAAGAGCGGCATTTTTAGATCTTATTACTAGAACATACTTTATAAAACACAATAATGAACAGTCATTCACACCACAATGTATAAAACGTATTAAAACATTTAACATTTAACATTTTTAACGAACAATGATAACTAATAGAAAACTAGTTACTGACATAATACTGATACTAGATAATACTTATTTATATGCAAGACATACTATATATACTGCTAAACAGTACAGATACACTGCTGAAACAGTGCAGACCGGATTTGTGTACCCAAACCCGTCTTGACCGGCACAGACTATGTGCACGTAAAATGCCTCCCCGGTAATGGTACTCACCGGGTAGCTCGGAACGGAAGGCCTCGGAACGGAACTGAAACTGGACCGGACTGGACTCGACTCGACTGGACTCGGAACTTCGGAACCTGGTGGGCCTCTGTATACCTCGGATCTTGCTCTCTCAGCTAGGCTCTGGTCGGGATACTTCGCACTTCTCACCGCCTCGTCTGGGTGTTGATCGCAGCCTCAGTCACCCCCGCTTGGCCGGAGGGAGATACAGGAAATCCTGCGGGTACGCGTTTTTGTCCGTTCAGCTGTGGCAGGAGACCGGGCCTGCAACGCACCGCCGGCGCGTGAGATGAGAAAGTGTCCCTGTTCGGGCGCCAATTTATGTGGTAAATATTTAATTACCGGTACTATTTTTTATGCGGTAAAGTCTATTAAGAATAACTCAGTAAATATAAGAGGCAGAATCCGTGGTATTAGAGGTTTTAAAAGGCTTTATTCCTATACAAAGGAATACAATTCGAATTGTAGGCTTTCTATTCCATCACCACGAAAGTTCAGGAAGGAAGGGCATACATTATTGACAGATAAGCAGTTTTATAGAAAATACATTACAGTGAGACAGATGCAAGAGGCGTAACAGCTGATAGTACAGATAAAAGGTGCATACGTAACTAACAAAGGCGTATACATGGGTGTAACTAAAATACGTCATTAAACATGATGTCACAAGTGGGTGGATCCATAAAAGAATCCTGCAATGTCAGCAGAAATATCTGGCAGAGATGCGCGCGCAGCCGCATGACGTATGATTGACGTGCAACTAGAGGGTGAAGGGGACTTGACATTTAGCTCTACATGTGGAGACAGAAGTCTGGGGGTTATGTCAACCTAATCCCAAATCATATCTAATATCCTATGTTTAAAGAACTGGGTTATCCAAAAGGAAAGGTCTCTAGGATAGAATCTATTCTATACTGACTGTTAGTGCGTGTACAAGCGTCTAAGTGTCTACATGAGATGCGAGAGGGTAGGAATATTCCATGGTAACGGAGCTATGAATTACTTGCATGAGGACAGCGAGGCCTGGCCTCTTTGCACGGTAGCTGAAGGAATGTTTACCTAAACTGCTAGACAGGAATGCATCGGATGAGGAGCGGAGTAGATAATCTTGAAGGTGAAATGCAGTTTTTGGCAGGCAGTATGCTGGATCAGGCACCGTTAGCCGCGCAGGGAGTAGGACAAAGTTCATGGATACAGATGCAGGCTCAGACTGGAGCTTTCAGAGGCAGAAGGCAGGAAAAGGCTCGATGACAGAATTCAGGGCCTACTCGCCTGAATCTGTAAAATGTGGAAATTGAACCACATAAAGTCGGTGGCCTTTCATACTTAGGAATGGAATATCTGACTCATTCATGGCGAATCTGAAAGAGGACATGTTGACGGTGGACGCACATATATTTGCGTCTTCAAAACTGGAGTAGGAGGGAACATACATGTACTTATAGCATGCACATGGAGCCGTTGGGGTCTACGATAGGGGACATAACTGATCACAAAATTCATATTTCCTCAGGGAGACCAGCACCCCCGGGGCCCGGGACGCTCTGCCACTGACCGAGCCAAAGGTTCATATCCCCAAGGATGTCATCAAGGAATACTACAAAAACGACGACATCCAGCAGTGGTTCCGAGCCTACGAGGTAGCCATGACCTCCCATCGGGTACCCCGGAAGGATTGAGGTGCCGGCCTATGGGGAGGTTCCTCAGCGAGGGCCGGGATACCCTGCTGCAACTCCCCGACGCGGTGATGACATCATACGACCACATGAAAGAAGCCCTACTCACCCGCTACGGACTATCAGCCGAGATGTACCGGCAGCGCTTCCGGGACTGCAAGAAGCTCCCCGGTACCACATGGGTCGAATACGTGGACTTCTTCAGCAGGGCCTTTGAAGGGTGGATAAAAGGGAGCAAGGTCACCTCGTACAACAAACTGTTCGACCTCATTGTCTGGGAGCACCTCGCCAACAACTGCTTTGTCGAACTAAGGCAACACCTCCTGGACAGTAAGCTGACCGAGCCCCGGAAGCTCGCCGCCGAAGCCGACCGATGGGTCAACACCCGGGTCCCCCGGAACCCCGTGGGGGACTACCAACGGAGTACCACGGGACCTCCTCGCCAGCGGGGCGGAGGAGGGGGGTCCCACCGCAGTCGTGAATTCCCGGCCGGGCCGCCCAGAAGCCCGCCACGAGGCCAAGCCGCCAACCACACGTCCCCGACCCTGGTCCGAAGGGGGACCCCCATCGCCAGGCCTGGACCCCGACCAACAGTGACCTGCTTCGGCTGCCAACAGACAGGCCACTATGCGAGCGACCCGGCCTGCCCCGTGAACCGACGGAACGGGACCGCTGGGCCCCCTCCCCGACAAATAGCCGCCGCAGCCCTGGGGGAAGGAGAGGAAGAGGAGGAAAACCGCGACGACGGGTCCCCCGAGTGGGAACCAGCTGCCAGGTCACTCGTATGCCTGGGCTCCCGAGAAATGGTGCCCCGAGCTGCCATCCCAAGAAACACCCAGAAGTACCAGCAGTGGGTCACCATCAATGGACAACGGGCCGAAGCCCTCCGGGACACTGGGGCCAGTGTGACCGCTGTCCGCTGCCACCCGGTGACCCCCGAACAGATCCTGCCGCATGTCCTATGCCCTGTCTGGACCGCGGACAACACCGAAAGCATGTGCCGGATGGCCAGGATCCCCTTCGAGTGGGGAGGAGTGTCAGGCACCCTAAAAGTAACTGTCCTCGACGACGCCCCAGTGGACTGCCTCCTGGGGAACGACCTAGAGAGCTCCCCCTGGGCCCAGGTGGAGCGCCAAGAGCATCTGGGGATGCTAGGGCTGCCCGAGTGGGCCTGCGCCACCACCCGGTCCATGACCGCCCAACCAGCCGCTGCAGCGGCCCCCGACGAGCCTACGGGTCAAGAACTGCCACCCTCCTCCGGCACGGAGGAGCCTGACGATGAGGCCGGGCCATCCGAACTTTCCCCCGACGAGGCCGCCTCCCTCAGCGAGATCCCCGAGCTGGCCCAGTGGCGCCACGACGGGGGCCCCACCCGCGAACAATTCCAGCAAGAGCAGAAGGCCTGCCCGTCCCTCGAGGGGGCCCGACAGCAAGCGGCCGCCCAGGCCTCGGGGGACCCCACGGGAACCCACTGGATCTATTGGGACAATGACTTGTTGTATAGCGAGCAGAAAGTCGCCGAACTGGGAGCCGGCCGGGTGTTGGTGGTGCCCCTCCGATTCCGAGAGTTCCTCCTGAACCTGGCGCATGACGTGCCTCTCGCCGGACACCTCGAGCGAGACAAAACCTACAGCGGCCTAGTGACCCATTTCTATTGGCCCCGAATGCGGAGAGACGTGGACCACCACTGCTGGTCCTGCCAGACCTGCCAGGCTAGCGGAAAGACTGGGGGTCGAGTCAAGGCCCCCCTCCAACCGTTTCCAGCCGTCCACACCCCGTTCGAACGAGTAGGGATCGACATCGTGGGGCCCCTCGACCCCCGAACCGCCCTGGGACACCGCTTCATCCTGGTACTGGTCGACCACGCCACCCGATACCCCGAGGCCATCCCACTCCGCACTGTGACAGCTCCAGTGGTGGGCCGGGCCCTGATGGGCATCTTCTCCAGGGTGGGGTTCCCCCGAGAAGTGGTGAGAGACAGGGGTACGAACTTTATTTCGAAGTACATGAGATCCCTCTGGCAACAATGTGGGGTCACCTACAAATTCACCACCCCTTACCACCCCCAGGGGAACGGACTGGTCGAGCGGTTCAACAGAACCTTGAAGAGGATGATCAAGGGCCTGGAAGAGCCCCTGAGGAGGAGATGGGACGTCCTGCTGCCCTGCCTCCTGTTCGCCTATCGAGAGGTACCACAGAAATCCCTGGGCTTCAGCCCCTTCGAACTGTTGTATGGGCACCCCGTCCAAGGGCCCCTCAGCCTGGTCAAGGAGGGCTGGGAGGCGAACGTCCAAGATGCCCCCCCGACGTCTACCGGTACCTCCTGGCCCTGCGGAACCAGACTCGGAAGTTCCGGGTGTGAGACCGGCCTCGTGGCGTGGGCCCTCCCGACCAGCCAGTTACACTACAACCACGCCGAACCTCGTGGACACGGCCTTCCGGCTTCCGTGGACCAACATCCCGAGGGCCGACCAGATCCCCCAACCCGCATGCCTGACCGAGGGAGAGCGAAACCCCCCAACCCAGACCAGACCGAGAGGCGCCGACCCTGTCACACCGCTGGTCTCTTCCCCGAGGGAGGTTTCGATCGACCACCAGGCCCCCGGTGAGCGGGCGCCTCGCCTGCTGGGCGTCTGGAGTCCCGCCCGGACACACCTGAACAGATCAAGGGGCCGAGCGCCAGGAAACCCCATGACACCGCCCCCAGGCACCAGACCCCTCTCCGCGAGGACTCCGGACTTCAAAGAGGAGGGGGAGTATAACAAGGGGTGCTGAAGGGACGGGAGGTAGAGAAGACCTGGACTGATGAGAGCCTGCGGACTTGGTCGCGGCTCGATCGCTCCCCGAACAGAAGAACGCTACCCGAACCCTGAACCATCTGAGCCCTGCTGACGCTGTCGCGGCTCCCCGAACTCTGAACCATCTGAGCCCTGCTGACGCTGTTGCGGCTCCCCGAACTCTGAACCATCTGAGCCCTGCTGACGCTGTCGCGGCTTCCCGAACTCTGAACCATCTGAGCCCTGCTGACGCTGTCGCGGCTCCCCGAACTCTGAACCACCTGAGCCCTGCTGACGCTGTCGCGGCTCCCCGAACTCTGAACCATCTGAGCCCTGCTGAAGCCGTCGCGGCTCCCCGAACTAAGACTCTCCGGTGCCTGCTGAGTGACTCGCGGCCCGCCCCTCCAAGAAAATCGGCAGAGATCGCCGAGAGAAGCAACATCCCCTCAGCTCGAGGATTGAGAGCTGGGCGCCGGATACCTCGCAGAGACACTGATTGAAAGACTGTCCCGCTACCCCTTTTCCCCCCATCACAAGATCGCTGCCGCTTGTGGCATTAATTCTGCACCTGCCTGCCGGATCATAAAGATCCATGATAACCATCGATAAAAGCATATTCTCTTACAACGAATTACTGTGTGGTGTCCCTCTATCCGAAGAAGAAAGTAAGCGTAGCGTGTGCGATCCTAGGTACGAGACCCTTCCAGGAAGGGCCTCCCTGCTCTTGCTCGGCCTAACTCTGGGAAAGGTGGGCCTCAGGGTGGTCAGGAACACATTCCGCAGCCTCCCCGGGGAACGCCTTCCAACACCGGGCCCTGGCAGAAGCCAACCTCGAAGCCAGCCAAAAAGACATGAAACGCTGGTATGACGAAAATGCCTCGACCATCGAGTTCGAGCCGGGCTAGCAAGTCTGGGTCATGTCGCCCGTGGACCCCTGCGCCCTGCAGGACAAGTGGACCGGGCCCTTCAAGGTGGTTGAGAGGAAGAGCCCCGTCACCTACCTGGTCGACATGGAGTCCCCAAGGAACCCCCTCCGGGTCCTACACGCCAACTGGCTCAAGCCCCACTTTGCCCGAACCGAACTAAGCCTGCTGCTGGCTACCCACGATGGGGGCGAAAGCGACTCCGAGCCCCTACCCGACCTCCTGGGGTCCTTGGGCCAAGACGGCTCCTTGGAGGGCGTCCACCTCTCCGCCACCCTGACCCCAGAACAGCGCCATGACTGCCGGAAGCTGCTGCAACCCTTCGCTGCCCTCTTCTCTCTCACGCCCGGGGTGACCCCCTGGTGCGTCCACTACGTGGACACCGGGGACAGCCCCCCTGTGCGACACCGCGCCTACAGAGTACCCGACCGAGTCCGAGCCTGCATACAGACCGAGGTCTCCAAGATGCTCACCCTCGGAGTCATCGAGCCATCCGACAGCCCGTGGGCCAGCCCTGTGGTCTTGGTGCCGAAGGCCGCCGCCCCCGGCACCCCCCCAGAATTCAGATTTTGTGTAGACTACCGGGGCCTGAACGCAGTCACCAAGACCGATGCCCACCCCCTGCCACGGGCAGACGAGCTGATCGATCGCTTAGGGGCCGCCCGCTACCTAAGCACCTTTGATCTCACCGCTGGGTACTGGCAGATCAAGCTCACCCCCGGCGCCCAGGAACGATCCGCTTTTTCCACCCCCGATGGGCACTAACACTTTCGGGTGATGCCCTTCGGTATGAAGAACGCCCCAGCGACCTTCCAGAGGCTGGTGAACAAGGTCCTGGCCGGGCTAGAAGCTTTCAGCGCGGCCTACCTCGACGACATTGCAGTCTTCAGCAACCACTGGGCCGCGCACCTAGGACACCTCGGAGAAGTCCTGGCCGCTCTCCAAAGGGCCGGGCTCACGATTAAGGCCAGCAAGTGCCAGATCGGTCAAGGATCTGTGACCTATCTCGGCCATCAGGTGGGGAGTGGCCAGGTGGCGCCCCTCCAGTTGAAGGTCGATGCCATCCAGGCGTGGGAGCCCCCCGCAACCCAAATAGCTGTCCGGGCCTTCTTAGGCCTCACAGGCTACTACCGGCGATTTATTAAGGATTATGGCAGTATTGTGGGGCCCCTCACGGAGCTCACTTCCAAGAAACAGCCCAAGGCGGTGCACTGGACGCCCCGCTGTCAGACCGCTTTTGAAGCCCTCAAGGCGGCCATGTGCGCTGCCCCTCTGCTACAGGCCCCTGACTACAGCAAGGAATTTGTGGTTCAGACCGATGCCTCGGAGTACGGGGTTGGGGCGGTCCTCTCCCAGATGGACACCGAGGGCCTCGACTGACCTGTGGCCTTCATCAGCCGCCGACTGCTGCCACGAGAACAGAGGTGGAGCACCATCGAGCGGGAGGCCTTCGCTGTGGTATGGGCTCTCAAGAAGCTCCGGCCCTACATTTTCGGCACCCACTTCAGAGTCCAAACTGACCACCGGCCCCTGCGGTGGCTAATGCAAATGCGGGGCGAGAACCCCAAGTTGTTGCGATGGTCCATCTCGCTGCAAGGGATGGACTTCACCATGGAGCACCGGCCCGGCAACGACCACGCCAATGCCGACGGCCTGTCCAGATTCTTCCGCCTTGGCGAGGAGAACCCCCACGGAGATGGGTGACTCTCCCTGCCTTCAGCTGGGGGAACGCGTGTTGGAGCCGGCCTCGTGGCGTGGTCCTGTTCCCCCTCGCTAAGCCGCACGAGGTCCCCTGCACCTCGGGGCTCCTCCATTTTGGATTGTACGTGACTCTACGCACCCGCCTACGTGACCCCGCTCCACCCGGCCTCGGTCCCAGCGAGGCCCGACATCGAGGTGCCAACCCCTGGCCAGGGGGATACCACGTGGACACTTCCCCACTCCCGGCGGAGGGCAGTATCGATGGGACCCCCAACCGTCCTTCCACACCTAGGTGCGATCGCCCCACAGCTCTCTGGGGCCTGGAGCCTCTCCTGCTGGGCGTCTGCCCGCTCCCAACCCGGCCTCTCCGCCCCCCGGGCGCAAGGGTCCGGACATCAAAGGGCTCCAGACCTATATCTGGGGCGACCCGGCAACAAGACAGCAGTTGTATCCCGGAGTCAAGAGCCCTGCTGATCGGATCGCGGCTGACCCTACGGAGAAAGACTCATCCTGGAACCACGCTCTGAGCCCTGCTGACTACGTCGCGGCTCCACCGTGCTTAAAGACCTTCACGAACCTTTGGGGCCCTGCTGACGCTGTCGCGGCCCGACCTTGTTGAACTTACCATCAGAGCCCAGCTGACCTCGTCGCGGCTCGACCGAAGCGGACCTACCACCGGAGCCCTGCTGACTGTGTCGCGGCTCGACCCAAGCGGAACTACCACCCGAGCCCTGCAGACACCGTCTCGGCTCTCCACGTCCGAGCTGCTTTGAGACCAGCACGCAAGGTCTGGCGCAGAGCCTCCCCGTACCAGGCTGGTACTAAGACTGTCCCGCTACCCTGTCCCTACAAAGACATTGAGACTCTTTCTGGATCACTCGATCCCACTGTAAATATATTGAATGTGCTGCCATTGATAAAGTACCGAGATAAGCAACTGATACAGAGTCCGGTGTGGTGGTGTTACTGGGCCTAGTGCGATCACAGGAGAAGGACCTCCCCTAGGAGGCTTCTCAGCGGTGCTCGGCTATAACTTTGCGGTAGGAAGGTGCCCCGGAGTGGTCCCCCCCGACTCCCCGGTGGTCCTCCCTCCAACAGAAAGTGATCGCGGGCGAAAGAGAAAGTGATCGCGGGCGCTTAATGAGCATGATGAGGTTTGCCAGCCTCTACTCCTGTGCGCGTGCCCGCGCACATGCACTGTAGCTCTAGGCTGGCCATGGTAGCATTTTTTGAGCCCTCACAAAAAGTCTCGCCAGACCAGCGCATGCGCTGGGTCAGGCGAGACCTAATGAGCAGGGCAGGCTGATTATAAAGTAATTAACACAGCCCTCCTCCTGGGGCATTGGGCTGGGGGTCCGTGAGTCCAGTAAATTGTTTGCCGTGCTTGTTGCCATGCTGATGTGCTAGAAGGCAGTGTGGGCAGGCAGATGTTAATGCAATTAACACCCCTCTGCATTGGGCTGGGGGTCCCTGATGGTGTGCTAAGAGGCAGTGTCTTCCTTCTACAGTTTCAGAGTAATGCTGCTTCTCACTGCCTGTGAAACCAACATTGTGCTACAACTTTAAAAAGCACTAACAGAGGCTTTTAGACAGAGATACTAAAATGTATTGGTCTTCATGTTTTTAGAATTTTAGCCCAATGCTGCTTTTCACAGCCTGTGAAAACCAACATTTCTTTTTTTCCAGTTTTATAAAACGTGAACTTGCCTGCCCTGAAGGTATTGGATCGCTTTACATGAATACCAGCTACATTACACAAGTTCCCATTATTTTTTAGGCACGGGAAGATGAAGTGATTTCCCCAGAATCATAGGGTGTTGTTGAGCGACGCCGAGACTCGAGCCTGGTTCCCGAGGCCCAAACCTGGAAATTCTGGCCCTAATGACGACCCATCCTCTCGCCACATTCAGTTACAACTTTAAAAAACACCAGCACGGACACTGTCTTTTAGAAAGATGTGGTAAAAGACACTGCGTTTGTGTAGGTATTTTAGAGTAGTAAGAAGGTGCTGCTTTTCACTGCTTGCGAAAAACAATAAACTGTTACAACCTTAAAAAACACCAACAGGGTCGCATTGTCTATTGGTGAAAGATGTCAATAGACAATGCCTCGGTGCTTGAGCTCCTTGACTTAATGGGAGGGGCTGGGCCCGGATTGTGTTGGGCTCGAGAGTCTATATCTATGAGAACTAGGAGCTAGACTCGAGAATTGAAGGGGTACTCTGAGGGGCAATGTACACTGAGCCGGGTCACACGGGCCTAACTTGGGCGTGGAGCACCAACTGTGCGGCCTCTTACATGTCCTCTAGCCTGGACACAGGTTTGTAGCGGGATGGCCTCGGCCCACAGGACGCAAGAGGCCCAGGCTGCTACGAGTCTCTAACCCACGAGGGTGGTGGATGCCTAGTGCGAGCGGGAGCCCCGCCAGCACACAAGAAGCAGACGCTGAGATTGGGAGGGAATGTCACGGCGGGGAGGTGGCCAGGTACCAGAGAGGAGACGGAGTAGCAGAAAAGTATCCCATTGCGAGAAGGGCCTCGGGCTCTGGCAAAGACATCTTATGGACGAGTGTGGCCTGTGTCAGGAATCGATGTCTGACCATAGGGTGTTCATGCTAGAGAGTGTGTGCACAAGTACTCGTGCAAAGATAGGAGTGTGCAAAGGTAGGAGTGAGAACGGCCGCTGTGCTGGTCAGGAGGGAGGCCAGTTGCTGTGCTGGGCAAGATTGAGGATGGCTGCTGTGCTGGACAGGAGTGAGTACGGCTGCTGTGCAGGGCAAGAGTGAAGACGGCTGCTGTGCTGGGCGGGAGTGAGGACGGCTGCTGTGCTGGTCGGGAGTGGGGACGGCTGCTGTGCTGGTCGGGAGTGAGGACGGCTGCTGTGCTGGGAGGGAGTGAGGATGGCTGCTGTGCTGGGCAGGAGTGAGGGCGGCTGCTGTGCTGGGCAGCAAGGAGGACGACGATGCACGGGCATGGAGAAAAGTGGCAGAGGTGGTGAGCAGACAGGGGAACAGGTTAGCGAAGGCAAAAAAAGTAAGCAGAGCCATAAATTCACTCAGCACCCGAGTTCCGGAATAGAATTTAGTCAGAAGGTTGAGACGCATTACATTGATTTGGGCCAGAGTAAAGTGGAGTATTTAAGAATAAATCACCTCCCTTCGTTTCACTTACTGAACAAAGAATAAAATGAATGTACATAGAGCATTCAGAAAAGATTAAGAAAGGAAGTGTAAGCATACTATTACTGAAGGAAACAAATTTAGTCAGAAGGTTGAGACGCATTAGATTGATTTGGGCCAGAGTGAAGCGGAGCATTTAAGAATAAATTACCTTGCTTCGTTTCACTTACTGAACACAGAATAAAATGAATGTACATAGAGCATTCAGAAAAGATTAAGAAAGGAAGTGTAAGCATACTATTACTGAAGGAAACAAGCCTGCAAGTGCATGCGCTTGTGCTTGTGCTGGCATCCACCTAGCGGGAGCGAGCAGCGGCAGCTCTAGAGCCATATGTCAGCAATTACCACGCGCGCCGCTGCTCGCTCCCGCAAGGTGGATGCCAGCACAAGCACGAGTGTGGGGAAAAGGAGCAGACCGATGGCTAAAGGCCCTCCTAGAGCAGCGCATGCGCGATGCCTAGGCGAGACCTAAAAATGGTATAAGAATAACGACTTGACTAGACACAGTGCCTAGAGCACGTAGAATCACTGGGACCCCAAGGAACCACCCAGAGGAGTGACACAGGGAGCCCACGGAGGACGGGTGTAGTGAGGAAACATGACCGCGTGCTCCGTACAACTCTATGGGAAAGTCGTGGTTGTAAAGTTACAGTTTAAGGACACTTCTACGAGAACTTCGAGCAACCCCTTTGGAACATAGGCGGTTCTAAGGCCAATCCACCAGTGAGTACCGAGGTACCCGTGTTACCTATCCCAGAGGAGCTGGGTGCACAGGGGTCAAGTGGTGTCAGAAACCTTTGTCGTTTTCAATGGAGAGTTGCAAAGAAGTACTGATGCCAGCAGGACGAAGAGTGTCTGGTGGAATCCAAGCCTGGATTCTGGGTGAGAGGAACCTGAAAGCAGAGGGGACAGAGTCTAGATCACTTCAGGTGACCAGGGGCTCAGTAGTCGAATGCCCACCGATGTTGAGTGCTTCAGGTGCGGAGAAGGGT
This sequence comes from Triturus cristatus, assembly GCF_964204655.1. Taxonomy (NCBI): domain Eukaryota; kingdom Metazoa; phylum Chordata; class Amphibia; order Caudata; family Salamandridae; genus Triturus; species Triturus cristatus. Next base: position 952,667,902 of record NC_140590.1, on the reverse strand, counting down.
TTCTTGACTCTGCAGCCACGGGGACCAGGAGACGTCAAGGACAACCAGGATCCGGAGGTGAGCTGTCCCACAAAGGATATCGAGTGCTGAGGGGTCGATGTCCGACTGGAGCACCAACAAGCCTTGGCAAATGCAACCCACGCGGTAAGAGTAAACAGGTTACGGTGTAGACCAGCAAGGTCCAGAGGACTCTGCAAGCAATGGAGAGTTGAAGCACATCTGGAGCAACCAGGTAAGCCCAAGAACAAACAAGGTCAACCTCGCCAGAACCCACAGGCCAACGTACCAGGAATCGCGAGGAGACCTCAAGCAAGTTTACAAAGTACCAGCCCACAGGACACTCAGTGAGTGGAGGCCAGATATCTTCGGTGCAAATACTGCTCTGGGTCAGGACTACACGGAGTCCAATGCACAAGCTCAGGAATTGTCAACAAGCATATGCAATTGCAAATGTACATGGTGCACAGGGGTTCGGGTTGCACGGTCCCCACGAGGGATACTGGTCTCAGAATCGCTGAGAGAGCATATCTACCTCAGAAACTTTCAGGACCCACCTCCTGTGTTGCTGAAATCTTCGGCGTCCTCAGGAGCTTGTGAGAAGCAATCCAGTCAGATGCGTTCAGGTGCCTGGTCTCCGAAGGCTGCAGAGGGGCTCTGCTCATGGAGAGGCACCCTCTCACATAAACCCCAGCACCCTGCCTTCAGAATTGATAAGGCCTGCCATAGGGGTGACTGATAGGTATTTAAGTGTAGTGATTTAGATAGATATAGTCAACCTATATCTCAAGTAAGTGATGCAAGCACCAGCTTACACAGACTGCTGTAGCAGGCTTGTCGTGTCAATTTGAATGGCCTCTCAGGGGTGGCATAATACATGCTTCAGCCCATGGGAGGACTCTGCGGTACCTATTCCCTGGGTACATGGTGTACCATATACTAGGGACTGATAAGGGTACCCCAGTTTTCAATCTGGAGTGTACCTACAGTACATGTACAGCAATTTAAGGGAGAAAGCAGTTGGACTGGGGTCCTGAATAGCAGGATTCCAGTCAGACTAGGCCACAAACAGTGGGAAATCAGCAAAAAGTGGGGGTAACCATAAGAAGCAGATACTACTTTCCTACAAGGTAGGCCTGAATTTCCAAATGCCTAATGTTGTTTGCCATCTTGTTTTGCGACAAGTTATTACTTAATTTCTAGGGAAGCTGGAGTTCTAATTGTCGAGCACAATGTTCTTTTTCATTCTTTCCCATGTAAAGAAATGTTTTCTTTTTTTTTTACGATTAGTGTGGACATTTTTGATTAATAGGGCATTGAAGAGACACCTGCAGACTAATCCATGCAGCTTATCTAGTTGAGAATAGTGTACATATGAATAACGCTTAGAATAGCTTGTATTGTGAAAAACATTGAGAACCTTTTGAGTATGTAATGGCATAATTTCACTTTATCATTAAAACAAGAAGGTACTGTTGCTGTAAGAGAAGAAAAGGAAAAAGGCTAGGTTGGAGAATCCCAGGGGATCCTAGTGATTATTTCTCAGTGACCTCACACATCCAAACGGATGTCATGCTTCATCATAGGGCATGCGCCTTGTTGGGCTGGCGCTACAATGCCCTACAGGCCCCACAATAGGGCTCTTTATTGGAGATCTTTTTAATTTTTAAACAACATATTTTATTGAATTTTCACCGCACCAGAAGGGCCAGGCCCAGCAAGCACAATACAATTGAAATGCAGAAGAAAGGTCCTCAGGTACTCTGTAACATCCACCCCAAGGGTCTGCAGAACATCAGACCGAAAGAAACACCCAACACCCCCCAAAGCGCGCACCTCACGTCTGTAATTGATATAATCTGTACAAACCAAAAGAATATCCATCTATGTCTTGTGAGTACCGGAACGTTACACAGGTAAATCATTCACCACCAGTCGTTCTATGGGATTCCGGGTGGCTGTCTGCGATATCAGGGACAAATCTATACCTCTGTACTTGAACCAAATCTTCCCATGCTTCTGTGGGCACCCCATCACCTTAAACACTGCAATCTCTGCTGACATGCACCTATCCAAGGCCTTTTTCCAGTGGATACAGAAGGCGGGGACGCATCCTTCCAGTGCTGTGCTATGTCCAGCTTAGCCAGATAAGCCCCCAAAATAGTAGGTGTCTTTTATACTTGTTCCCCCGATGTCTTCTGTGCTGTGTAAGAGCGCTAATATAGGGTCAGTCGGAACATCCCATGCCAACACCCGCCCCAAGCAAGAGAACACTCCCGACCAGAAGGACTGTAGTGCTCCGCAGCTCCACACCTCCACACCGTGTATAGGAACGACCCCTCATCCGCGCCACATCGGAGACAGACTGGAGACTGAATTGCCCCCATTTTACAAAGGCGAAGGCATGTGTAGTATACCCTGTGGAGGTATTTGAATTGGATTAGCCTGTATCTAGTAGAGACGGCGGCGTAACGAGGGCTGGCCAGCGCCTCGGCCCAATCGTCGTCCGTCAGAGTTGGCAGGTCTGCCTCCCAGGCCGCCCGGGTTCGGTGTATAGTGGTCCTGGAGTGAGTAGTGAGAGTCTGATAAATTTGCCGGATTCACCCATCAGTAAGCGACCTTCCAGCGGGGGGAACTCAGGTAGCGACTCTAGCTGTCGAATCAGAGGAGTCAGTGCGTGTCGGAGATGCAAATAACGATGGAACTGTGACTTGTGAAGGTCAAAATCCGCCGGCACTTTTTGAAAGGATTTGAGGGTGGTCCTCTGCATTATGTCCCCAAGTGTAGGGATACAGCTATCATCCCATCTAAGAAACCCCACCTACAACATGACAGGCCGGAGATATGTTCCCTGCCAGAGGGGAGTAGCGCCTGTCAGCTTACCCCACCAACCCATGGACCTCACCTCCTGTCTCCATATCTGAATGACTACTCAGCAGGCCGGAGGAAGAGCTTCCAGGGAGGAGCTGCTGTACAGGAGCTGGAGCAGGGGGGTGCCCTCTATGGCCAACCGCTCCATGGCGTAGGCCAGATCTGTCTGGGAGCCGTACCTCCACTCGTTGACCACCAGATGTGAAGACCAATAATACGCCCGAACATCTGCCGCCGCAATACTCCCACAGTACGTGGACTGTATGCAGGTTGTGAGCGCCACTCGAATCACACCTCCCTGCCAAAGGAATCTTTTCAGGAGAGCATTGATTTGGAGGAACCATGGCTGAGGGATAGGATACGGGTAGTTCTGGAGCCGGTAGAGCAAGCAGGGCAGAGACACCATTTTAAAACTCGCGGACCTGCCATATAATGAAAGAGGCAGTTGAGACCAGATCGTTGTCTCATATCGGACGGCAGGGAGCAATGGAGCTATGTTGTGCGCCCATGCGGTGCTGGGACAACGTGTTATGAAGACCCCTAAGTACTTAAAGCCCGCATCCGCAATAAGCAGTTGCAAAGCCCAAGTCTGGCTTCTCTGTTCGTCATGGATAGGGAACAGTGTAGATTTGGACGGATTGGCACGGAGACCCGAGGTCTCCCTGAAGACGCGAAGAATTTGGAGGATATGAGGCCCGGAGGACCAAGGGCCGGACATGAAGAACAGGACATCCTCGGCGTAGAGCGTGATCCTGTCTGAGTATTCCGGTGTCCAGTCTAGTCCCCTGAGGACAGAGTCCAGGCGCACCCATATAGCCAAGGACTCGATCGCTAAGGCAAATAGGAGAGGGGATAGGGGCACCCCTGCCCCTGTCCTGTGCCCCTGCGGATCAGAAATGGGGCCAAACAGCACCCGGCTGCTTGAACCGAGGCTGTGAGGTCTGTATACAATAGCTTCACATAGGCCAGGAACCTGGGCCCCAAGTTAACGGCTTCAAGGAGTTTAAAAAGGTAGGTCCAACGCAAGGAATCAAATGCTTTGTCGATGTCCGCCAGCAGGTGCGCACCACTGAATATTGTGTCTGGTAGAGCGCTGTGGCATGAAGCCTGACTGATCTGGATGCACCAGATCTTGAATACATGTGCGGAGACGATCTGCCAGGACCCTACCCAGCAGTTTGGGCTCGAAGTTTAACAGTGAGATAGGGCAATATGAGCACGGATCATCTTGGGGGCGACCGGGTTTAAGAAAGACCACAATTTCGGCATGTCGCCAGTCGGGAGGCAGAATGCGCTGCTCCAAGGCTTTGTGTAATGCCCCTAGCATGTGTAGTCCCAGGGTCATCATATGCGGATGCAGAAACTCACATGGACACCCGTTCGGGCCCGGAGCGCGGCCCAGGTGTACATTGGACAGTGCTGCCTGTATCTCTGTAGTGATTGGTTTGTCCAGTTCGTCCCGCACTGCATCAGGCAAACGGTGAGGGGGAATGTCTATGGAAAAGTCGTCTAACAGGTGCTCCGCGATTCACCTCGCGCTCCGCATATAAGGCAGCATAAAAACCCGCGAACGCCTGGGCTACAGCCTCGGGGGAGGTGCACATGCTGCCGTCCGAGGACTTCAGAAGGGGAGCTGGCGTTGGGGACATCCGGACCTGACATAGTCTATGGAGCATCTGACTAGACTTGTCGCCCCATTGATATATCCTGTATTGGGTCGCTAGCCACGCCTCTTTGGCATTGTCAGTATGCAGCTGGTAAAGTTGCTGTGGGACATGAAGGAGATTTCGGCGGGTACGAGAATCAGCGCCCTCTATCATCTGGGCCTGCAGGCGGACATGCCGGTCCTCCAGTTCCCCCACCTGCGCCAATCGCTGCCGTTTTTCCCCGGAGCGATAACTAATGTCCGCCCCCCTGATCGTTGGCTTGAGGGCCTCCCAGAGAGTGGCCTGGGACGGCGCAGTCCCCACTTTGAAGCTAAGGTAGTCCCTGATGGCGAGTTAGAGCATCTCCTGATAGTCGGCGTTACGGAGAAGCCACGGGGACATGCCCCACCGATAAGGGGCTCAAAGTCTGCAGGCGTAGCTTGAGTTAGATCAGTGAATGGTCGGAGAGGCCTCTAGGCATGATGGATGTGTGCGACACTCTGTGTATGTAACTATGTGGAAGGAACAGATAGTCTAGGTGGGAGAGGGTGGGATGAACCGACGAAGCGTAAGTGAACCCTGCCTCAGAAGGGTGAAATGCCCACCAAGAGTCTGCCTAGCCCAGGGTATGTGCCAATACTTGCAATTTGGATCAGTGGGGAGTCGTATCGGGTGACTGCGCACGCCATCTGTCCAGAGGGGTCATAATATCATTCCACTCTCCGCCTAGAATCGTCAAGCCACTTGGAAGGTCTCCCCAAAGCTGTGTAAGTTTATCTACGAAAATCTGACCCAATGGTGGAGGGGCATTGATACTCCCAATCGTGATCTGTTTGCCGGCTATGGTGCCAAAGGTGATTGTGAAGCGCCTGCCTGGATCTGACCAATGTCGCATCGCCTGAAACAGCACCCGGCGATGAATAAGTATCGCCGTGCCACGAGCGCCCCTCGCAAACCCAGAGTGATACACCGTGGCAAACCCATATCTGGATAGGCAGGGGGCTTTAGTACCCAAGAGGTGCGTCTCCTGCAATAGTAGAATGTCAGCCGAATAACGTTTTGCTAAGTGGAGCACTGCCCCCCGTTTTATTTTGTTTAGTAGTCCCCTTACATTCCAAGCTAGAATATTGAGTTCTCCCAATGGAGATTTACTTGTGTCACGGGTCATCCCTATTCCGTATAGTGTGCAATAGTCGAAGGTGCAATATTGACGTAGCATGGAGTCGTGTGTCCGGTGCGCAGAACAAAAACACAACAAAACAATAAACAACCTGAAACCCAGGTGTCATTGTTGGTAACACTGTGCAGGTGTCATTGGCGGTAACACTGTGCACATTTTGGGAACATGGCGTCTGCACGCTTGCAGCCGCTTGCTCCCGGAGCTCCCGCTGCCGGGCTTAACGGCCTTTTTTTAAAACTTTTAGTTTACATTCTGGGTATTTTTCTTCACTATTGGATGAGCTTTTCACCTTCTTTTCCCCGGCGTATTATGGACCTTCTTTAGAATCAATCTTTTTTATTAAGTGATACACCTGCAAAGTACACAGCTCGACTGCCTACATCCATGGGCCGGCAGAGCGAAACAAAATAAGCCATACACAGCACCCAGGTCTACAGCCCGGAGGGCGACCCCGCAAAAAGGATGAAACACAGGTCAGGCCTGTCAGGCATGCGCTCGCAGATCACAGATTTTAAAAGAACAGTCCAAAACAAAACATACAAACCCCCCGCCCCCCTCCCCTCCCTCTCCGTATCAGCCTCTACCCACTATCCCAAAGCCCTACGAGTCTACAGTTCTGATCAACGTGGAATCAAACCTCCCCAGTGCCCCTTTCTGGCTCTAGCGGGATAAGCGGAAGAATTTGCAAATATTTAGGGCATGTAACTTCCCGCACCTCCTTGGATAGAAGCCGCAAAAAGGGGGCCCAAAGCTTCACATAATCCGATCCCCTCCCATCGACTCTGAGCGATAGGCGCTCCATCACCAGCAGATGCCAGAGCCTCCGGATCCAGTCCCGCGGATCCCGCTCAGCCGGAGAGCCCCATTGCGTCAACAGAACATGCCTCACCGCAAGCAGCGCCAATGCCAGCTGCCTGCCCCGCATCGTGCGCAGGGGGAAGCACTTGGGATGCGGGAGACCTAACAACGTGTGTGCAGGTTCCCACGGCAGATTAATTTGAAACGCCTCATCAAGGTCATCCAAGATCGCTGCTCAGTACCGCACCAACTTCGGGCAGCGCCACAGCAATTGCACAAGAGTACCAGATTGCCCACACCCCCGCCAACAAAGACCGGATGTAGTAGGGTCCCAAGATTGAATGCGCGCCGGAGTATAGTACCAGTATGACGCCACTTTATAGGCAGATTCAGCCCCCACCGTGTCGGACGCTGTATGGTAGACACAATAGAAAACTTGCTCCCACTCCTTGCTTGTTAACGTGCGCCCCAGCTCAGTCTCTCAGCGAACCTGCGCCTTCGACCTCTGCTGCGTAGGACGTGCCATTATCAGGACATAGAGTTCCGAAATGAGCTTCCGATCATCTTTCTTGTAAATCAACCAGCGGTCAAAAGCGGTCAAGGGACGGGACATCAAGGCGAAGCTGTGAGGGAGGGACACCCAATGTGCAAGCTGTGTGTGGTGATAGACGTCGGTGGACGGCAGGTCAAAATAGTCTTTGTGCAGTTGGGCAAAAGGCATCACTCCATCCGGCTCCAATAGGGAACCCACTCTCTTACAGCCTTCCTCACACCAACGCTGAAAAACAGGCGACGCGCAACCCGGGGGAAAATCGGGGTTGTCCACAATAGGCGTCTTAGGGGAGGGGAACGTGGTCCACCCCGGGCACTCACTAGTTGATCCCACGCCTTAAGAGTCGGAGAAGTCACCGGGGATGAGTAAAGACCCCAGGCCCTGTGCTTCCGCGGAAGCCAGAGCTCATGCCAGATATTACAGCCCACGACCGTCTGATCCATAAAAAGCCAATGCTTGCTGGAGGAAGGCCGATTCCACTCCGTGATATATCGGAGGCAAGAGGCCTGGTAATACGCCCTCAACAGTGGGAAACCCAACCCACTGGCAGCCTTCGGCGCAGTAGCGAGCGATAATGCGAGCCTTGGCCTCTTATTGTGCCATAAAAACTTATTAAGCAGGTCTTGCAACTTACGGATGGTACCCGGAGGCGGCTGCGCGGGAAGCATGTGGAACAAGTAAAGGACCCTTGGCAACACCGTCATCTTGATCGCCGCGAGCTGCCCATACCAGGCCAGGCCAAGGTGAGACCAGTCAGATAGCGCTTTAGTGGTGTGCTCCACCAATAATTTATAATTAAGGTGAGCTGTTTTGACAACTGATGAGGCCAAACGAATCCCCAGGTAGGAGATATCAGAGTGCACCCACTGGAAGGCAATGTCTCGCAGCAGATCACCGACTTCCTCTTCAGGGATAGAAAGGTTAAGCACCAGCGATTTTGAAAAATTTACTTTAAATCCTGCAACCGATCCAAAATCGCAGAGCTCTCGCATCAAGCACCGCAAAGAGGTGCGTGGATGGGTAAGAGAGAGAATAACATCGTCCGCGTAGAGACTGATTTTGTGTATGTCGCTGCCGAATTTAAGGCCATCGACATCCGGATTCAACCGTATGCGCTGGGCAAAGGGCTCCATATAGAGCGCGAATAACAGTGGAGACAGGGGGCACCCCTGCCTCGTCCCTCTAGTGATGGGAAAGAGAGAAGACCGGCACCCATTCACCCTCACCGACGCCTTAGGGGCGACATAGAGGCAGTGCACCCAGCGAAGGAAGTGTTGCTTGAAGACAAAAGTACGCAGGACCTCGAACATGTAGTCCCAGTCCACCCGGTCAAAGGCCTCCTCGGCGTCAATGGAAAGGAGACAAGCTTGGGTCCGAGACCGAGTCAATAAGATGGAGAAGACGCTTGGTGTTGTCCCCTCCCTGACGCGTAGGAATGAACCCTGACTGATCCGGGTCTATGATGCCATCCATCAGCGGACTGAGACGCACCGCCAGAATGCCCGCAAACAATTTGGCGTCGATATTTAAGAGGGAGATTGGCCTATACGAGCCACAGACCCTCGGATCCTTCCCAGGTTTAAGGATAACTGTAATCGCAGCTTCCGACATAGTGGGGGTCACCTCCCCCGTCTCCAGAAAGTAATTAAAAAGACGTGTTAAAAGTGGAGCCAGCTCAGCACAAAAAGTCTTAAAAAACAAGGCGGAAAAACCGTCAGGGCCAGGCGATTTGGCGACCTTGAGGTGAGCAATCGCCGATATGACTTCCACTATACGGATGGCAGACTCCAACGCATCAGCAGAGGTCGCGGACAGCGGTGTGATACGGCAGGAGGCAAGGTAGGCTTCTCGTTCCGCCGGACCGGTCGCTTCCCTGGTATACAAGCGCTGATAAAACTGCCGGAAAGACTCCACAATAAGGGTGTCAGTAGTCTGCTCCACCGCCCGAGCGTCCCGAATGGACTGGACCGCCGTGCGCTGCGCGCTCGCTCGGAGCCTATGGGCTAATAAGCGCCCCCCTTTATCCCCGCTAAGGTAAAATTTATGCCGCAGACGCAACAGCGCATATTCGGCCCTGTCGAGATCCAGGTGCTTCAGCATACGCCGCTTCGTTTCGAGTTCTCTCCACACCCTGGGCTCTCCGGTGCGCTTATGGATGGACTCCAGGGCCCCCACCTCATGCTCCAACTCCGCACGCTTATCCCTATGAAGACGCGCAAATGCAGCCGCCAGCGCTATGAACTCCCCCCGTACCACCAGCTTGAGGGCTTCCCAAACCGCCGCCACCGACGTAGTGCCCTGATCATTAAATGCCAAATGAGCAATGATCACATCGCGGATCTGAGCAACCGTGGTGTCGGAACTGAGCAAAGAATCGCACAGGCGCCATCCAGACGGAGAGGGACGGGCTGCCGGAGAATTGAGCTGCAAAGAGATGAGGGAATGGTCGGACAGGGAGCGGGGAGTGATGGTCGAATCCGACAGGCATGGCAAAAGGGAGGTGGAGGCAAAGAAATGGTCAAGGCAGGCATAAGTTTTGTGCGCTGCCGAGTAGAAGGTATAATCGCACTCGGTAAGGTGCTGTATGCGCCATACGTCATGAAGACCGCCATCACTCACTCATTGTCTGCCCCCCTGCGAGAGAGCACCCGCCTGATGCGATCACTGCCCTGACCTATCCAGACCCGCATCCATCACCACTTTCAGGTCCCCCCCCCATCAATATCAGGGAATCAGGCGAGGCCAGCACCTCAGAAAAGGCCCTCTTTAGGAAAGACTCCTGCTGCTCATTTGGGGCGCAGATAGACCCTACAGTGAAGCACATGTCCCCCAATTGCACACGAAGCGCCAAAAGTCTCCCCTTCAAGTCAGCAACCTGGGCGAGAACCTTACAATGAGCACGCACACTAAAAAGTATTGCCACCCCATGCTTCTTAGCCACCCCAGAAGACCACACCTGCAGTGGAAACCGCCGATCCCTCATCCGCTTAACGTCTTTAGAGAGAAGATGAGTCTCCTGTAATAAACACACATCACCCCCCGCGCCCCCCAGGAGGGATAGAATAGCTGAGCGCTTAACCGGATTATTTAAGCCCCAAACATTCAAACTCACCATTTTAAGACTCCTACTCATGGAAGACAAGGGAGAGATAGCCAATGATCGAGCGCAAGAACCCAGAGCCAGAAGGCAGACCCACCGACAAGGATTCGGGGACAAACAGACCCCCACCCCTAAGAGGGCTGATGCGGAGCCCCAACACATTCCCAAAAACACCCCTTGCCCCCCTCCCCCTCCCCTCCCCCCAAACCCCAAAAGCAAAAAGCACGGCAAACATAGAAAAGTCACTGCAAAACACAGAACCCAAAGACCCCGAAAGGGGACAACAGTCTGACATATAGAACAAACGATGTGGGGAACATGGAATCCAGGAGGATGACACCTCGGCATGCAGGGCACCAGCCATCCAACCCCCACAGGGCAGTTGACGACACCCCCAGCCAAGGACCTGCCCCCTCCGGCGCCGCAAGAGAAAATCCACCTGATGCTAGCTATAGAAGGTTCATGGAGCACCGTTGCTGTCCGTCACCTGCGCCACCGAAGTGACCGCCGCCTCCCGCTCCAGAAGACTAGTGGACACGTCAGGCCCCGAGGGTCGGGGGCAGCGGCCGACCCGCTGCCAGCCATCCGAGCGTCTACGCCGCCGCGCCAGCTACCTCAACCGGGGAGGAGGGCCGCTCCAGCCCCAGGGCCTCATAAGCTGCAGTCAACGAGCGTAGCTGAAGGAGTTTGCCCTGGTGTTTAAAAATAAGACGGATGGGCTGGCCCCACGAGTAAGGAATGTTATTCTCGCGCAGGTGAGTAGTGATGGGCTTAAACTCCCTACGCTTCACCAGGGTAGAGGCAGCTAAGTCCTGGAAGAGGGTTGGCTGGTGACCACGGAACTGTATTGGATTAAGCTCACGGGCCTTGCGCAGGATCTGCTCCTTAAGCTGAAAATCGTGCAAGCAAACCAATATGTCTGGTGGTGGAGCCCTCGGACTCCTCGGCAAGCCAACCCGATGCATGCGATCCATCTGAATGTCCCGCTCCATCTCCTCCCCAAGAATCTGCCGGAATAGCTGAAGCACATAGCCTCGGAGATCATCCCCCTCACCCTTCCATGGCACTGCACGAATTCTAATGTTATTCCGTCGGGAACGGTTTTCGAGGTCCTCGACGTGGGCCTGCAAGTCAAGGTTTTGCTCCCTGAGACGGAGGACATCCTGCTGAAGCTGATGCATATCGTCTTCACGCCTTAAGTCATGCTCTTCCACAGTGGCGAGGCGGTCCCCGAGAGCATCCACGTCGCGCCGCACTTCGCGAAGGTCAGAAGATAGCCGGGAGCAAAGTTATAAGATGTCCTCCTTAATGGCAGAGAAGAGGTCGAGCATAAAGGCCTTAGTGGTCGGTTGGTCATTGTCCTCCGAGGATGGCGTAGGAGGAGACGACTGAGAGGAAGACAGTCCCGCGGACCGCTGCAGAGCGTCTTTCATGGCCTATCTCGCCGGGCCTTAGTGGAGGACATGACGGTAACCTGGGCCCCCACCACTCAGCCCAAGCAGCAAGGCCCCCGAGGCCGAAGGAGCAGACCCGCACACCAACACCACCTCAGATCAACTCCAGAACACCGGGAGGTACCCAGCCCTCTCACCGGCTGCGGACGCGCGGCCCGAGCGCTGTCACCACTTTAGCAGCCAGTGCCCCCCAACCGTTAGGCAGTGTGCGGCCCAGCGGCAGAAGTGGGTCCCAATCCCCCGGGCCCAGTCGGCCCCGCCACCGACCCTCACTTGAAGCACACTGGGCAACGAGCACCGCCCGCCGAACTGCAGGTCAAAAGTGGGCCCAGGAGCCAGAGCCACCGGTCCCCACGCCTTCAGGTAGACCCGCTACACAGAACCAATGGCAGGGAACAGACAAGGGGGCGCAGCGCTCCGCCACACAAGACCACCGCCAGCACAGGGCCACGCAGAGCACCACCACCAGCGGCCGATGACAGGGCCCCAGTCAGGACCCCGGCACACCCAAGCAGCGCCAATCTCCACGTCCGCCGAAATGCAGACCGAGCAGGGCCCACACCCGGTCTCTCACTGCAGGGTCTTGGCCAGGAAGCACTATCCACCGAACTGCGGACCGAATAGCAGGCCCAAGAGCCAAAGTTGCAGGCCCCCCGCGCCCCTAACCAGACTCTCCGGCAAGGGCAGGGAACTTTCCAGTAGCCCCCAACGCGCCACTGTTCAAGGGCACAGCCAGCACGGAAGTCGCGTGGAATACCGCCACCAGCGGTAAGCTACAGGGCCCCAACCTGCTCCCCGGCGCACCCCAACAGCACCAACACCTCCGTCCGCCGAAATGCGGACCGAACAGAGCCCTCCAGCAGCCCGGACCCACCAGGGGCGTGCAGAAGCGATGCGGCCAACCGGGGCGCGAAGCCCCGCTGAGAAATCGGCAGGTCTTGCAGCGGGCTCACCTCTCCTCTCGTGCAAAATCCAGCCTGTGCAGGGGCCCTCCCAGGTAATACCGCCGACGATGGTAATACCGCCGACGATCCCAGGCCCAGCGGTAACACCAGAGGAATCCAAGGGGCTGCCGGGTCGCAGCAATGCCAGGACCGGAGGGCCCCTCCGAAATCATGAAGCAGCGTCTCTCCGCCAAGGAGCGGATCCAGCAAGCCCCAAGGTCTGCCAAGCACAGCGCCCCCTCGTGCAGGCCTCTCACCGCTGCAGATGTCACACCAGCTCCTCCAGGCAGCAAATGGCAGCCACCACTGTGAGGATCCACGTCCCCGCGAGCCGCCTCTCCTATCACCGCCAGGGCGATATCGCCGTCACGCTGCCAATGTCATTATGCAGCGCCCAGGGGTGCCGCAGCGCCGGTCCTCCTTCTCCGCCGGCCGTCACCGCGAGGACACCACCACCAAGGGCCGCCGGGCCGCAGCGAGGCCGGGGCCGGGCAGGCCCGCCCGCAGCACAGGGTATCGCCGTACCACGAAATAGGGGCACCAGGGCCAGCAGGTACGTGTTTCACCCGTAAGGGGGGCAGAGCAGGAGCAGGAGCAGATGGGCATCAGGGGCCTGGATACTTTGTGCGGTAATCGTTGTCGCCGGAGAGACGGAGAAACACGTCTCACTCGGCCGCCTTCTTAGCCACGCCCCGGACCTTCTTTAAAGAATCAGCATTAACACGGTTTTCCCAGCCGGGGATGTGTAGAGGCGAGGCGGAGCGTCTCTCCGCTTTCTCCTTCCTGCCTCGATGGTCTGAGGCCGCCCTGGAGCTCCGTAGGGGTCGCAGCGCAGTCGCTCGGGGTCATCTCCGGGGGATTAGCGGCAGAGACAGCTTTTCCCAGACTCACAAGGCAAAGAATCAGCAGGAAGGAAGTGGTGAGATCTCAGTATCCACAGCCTCACCGTCAGACTCAGGTACAGGGGCAGTCAAAGGGGGGCCTGACCGCTTGAAACTACAGCCATTGCTGGAGGCGTCTGTCCCGGGATAGCAAACCCCTAAGGTGGTTCCTTCTTCTATTTTGAAAGTGTCAAAGTTTGCCTCTGCCACTAAAGAGGGTCCTAAGAGGTGCAGGAAGGGCGCAGGAGGTGGGTTGGGTCCAGCCAAATTGAAAGGTAGCTCTGATAAGGATAAAGACTCTGTAAATACTTGTAATTGTTTTAAGCCTCCTGAGTCTAACCAATCTCACGACCTGAATGCTGATATTGTTAACGTCATCCCTGAATCACTAGTTTCCCCGGTTTCCCCAGTTTTCCAAGTTTTCCGATCAGCACCAGCTATTACTAGTGGCTCAGCTTTCCAGACTTATCAAGCCAAAGGCAGATCTGTTAAACCCAAGAGGCCTAAACACATCCCAGCGTATATCGCAGGGAGGATTACTCCTTCACTGCGTTCGTATTTCAGGGTGCTACCAGAGGTCTTGGACATCACTACACAGGGCGAAATACTCAAGAAAGGCCCTGTTATGTCAAATATCTCAACAACCCCAGCACCTATGCAGGTAGTGTTATCTGAATCACTTGAGAAAGCTATGGAGGCAGTGACGGACGTGTCCTCTCGGCAGGTCAATGCTGGTATAGTCTCAGATCCCGTTGCTTCCCCAAACGCCCTTCCATCAGCTCTTCCAGCAGTCCTTCAGAGTGTTCTCCTATTCAGGTCCAGTCTCAGTTGGCGTTACAGGCCGCCCCTAATAGCGGTCCGAGTGGGGATTTAGTATTGGCGGGTTCGTCGTCCTCAGCCATGGAAGCTCTCTTCGCTACATTATCAGAAGATATAAAGAAGGGTTTTGCGGTTTCTGCAGTCAACCAGGGTGAGATCAGAGGTTTCTGTGAATCTCTGAAGAAAAAAGTAGATTTACTGAACTCCAGGACTGCAACCCTTGAGAACAATGTGGGCGAGTTAAAAGAGGACCTTGGGATGACAAAATCGGATATCTGATCTCTAAAGAAAGAAGGAGCAGATCTGCGAGACAGATTGAAGAGTTTGGAGAATAACGCGCGTAGGAATAACCTACGTATCCTGAATGTTCCAGAGGGGAGTGAAGGATCTGATCTTAGACCCTATATTATCTCATTGCTCAAGACCTCCCTACAGCTTGAGGACTCAAAAGATGCATTAAATCATGACATACAGAGGGTACACAGGGATCCCTTCCGTAGGAACCCCAACAGATCTAAGCCCAGGAAAGTTTTAATACATTTCCTCACCTATGCTTTAAAAGAAAAGATCCTCAATTTAGCGCTGAAAATGAAATCAGTGAAAACAAAAGAATTCTCGTTTGATATCCGCTCTGATCTTTCTAGGCATACTCTGGACAGGTAGTGGGAATTGGGAATGAGGCTGGAAGAGTTTTAAAAAACACGGCGCAGTCGCTCAACTGAAATTTCCGCCCTCCTGAAAGTAATGCACAACAATAAAATGCATAGTTTAAGATCGGTTCAGGAGGCGGATGAGTTACTAGACATTATTAGCAAAAGGGCTCTATAAGTAAGGATTCTGCTTTGGGCCGCGCTATTTAGCTATTCCCCTCTTTTCTTGTATGGACTAAGGAATGGGAGTAACAAATAATGGAATTAAATCGAATTGAATTCGAAGTAACTTAATATATACCCTCTAAAAAAAAAATGTTTTAAAAAAGGGGAGGAGAGCCAAAAGAAGAATAACAGAGGGCAGCATTATAGGCCAGAAACTCAAAGAAGAAAGGGGGGAGTAAAGAGTTAAGAAAAAGGAAAGAAAAAATAATAATAAAAGGGGAAAAGGAGGGTCACGAACAATTTTAAGTAATTAGTGACCGCTACTTGGGGTTACTTGGGGTTGGAAGGTATTTTCTTGTTGTTTCTTTTTATATCTTACGTTTTCCATTTGTTAGAGGGCGGCTGGAGTGGGTATCTCCGGGAGGCAATCTTCTGGATTACATCTATCCAGATTATTGGGGTAAGGGTTCTCCAGGGATGGTGGGTGGGGTGGGAAGGGCACGGGGGAGAAGAGGTGTTGCTGCAGAGAAGTTTTTTTTTAAAAGTCCTCATTCTCCTTTTATCGATCTTATCTTTCTTACTTTTAAGAGCAACAACTATGGAAGCTTATAGGCTTCGGTGCTGGTGCTGTTTTTTCCAATTTTCTCAGTTCGACCCACCATGAGTTCTATTCAGATTTTATCCTGGAACGTCAATGGTCTGCGCACTAGACCAAGGAGAGACAAAATTATGCAATATCTTGGGGATTCCTTCGCGCAGGTCATTGTCCTCCAGGAAACACATTTGCTTAAAGAAGAGGTTGTCACTCTTCTGAAAAATAAAAAATGGGTTGGCCCGTATGTCTGTACTAGCCAGTCAGCAAATATTAGAGGGGTCTTAATTCTATTTAAAAAATCAACTAAAGCTCGTATCCTTTTATAGCTAGTTGACCCAGGTGGCAGATGGGTCATTGTGAAAGCTGTTATTATGGGGATCCAGTTTACTCTAGTTGGCTACTATGGGCCTAATCAAGATGATCCTTCTTTTCTCAAGACTATTTTTTCTTACTTGCTAGATCTCCCTGACCCAGTAGTTCTAGCAGGTAATTTTAACACCCTATTAGACAAGTCATCAAATAACAGAGCCATGGTTCCGTCTAAATCGCGGGAATTTTTATTGGGAGCTATGAAGCAATTTGGCTTTTCTGACATATGGAGGGAAAGATCTGGCCAGCGGCTAGGAGTCTCATTCAGGAATTTTAAGTATTGGCACCAATCTAGAATTGATTATGTGTTGATTAGCCTATCGCTAAGAGGTAGAGTAAAAAAAATCGATTATTTGGCATCACATCTCTCGGACCATCCTGGTATTTTGCTGGGGTTAGAATGTCCAGCACCCAGTCTCTCCAGGTCATGGTCTTTTGATCGTG
This sequence comes from Triturus cristatus, assembly GCF_964204655.1. Lineage (NCBI taxonomy): Eukaryota > Metazoa > Chordata > Amphibia > Caudata > Salamandridae > Triturus > Triturus cristatus. The sequence continues at coordinate 952,651,436 of NC_140590.1, read as the reverse complement.
TCCTCCTTTTGGAGGAAGAGGAGATTTATTTTTTATCTCATGAAACTGAATACTTTTTGAGGGTGAATTTAGACTCGACTTCAATATCAGTTGTCTGGGACTCCTTAAAAGCTTACCTGAGGGGCCAAATCACAAGCAGATTGAGTTATAGAAATAAAAAATACAAAGAAGAGGTCTCATCAATTGAAGTTAAGCTTAAGGCTGCGGAGGCGGATCTAATTTGCCAAGCTCCCCCTGAAATCCAGCAAAGTCGTCAGATTAAGTTTGATAACTTGAAAGGTCAGCTCGAGAGTGTCTTGCACACCAGGCTTACTCGAAGATGGGAAGCTAGTAAAATCGCACATTTCGAGTATGGAGAGGGGGCAGGGAAGCTTCTCTCATGGAAATCTAAATCAGATCGGGTTAGGGACCACATCAAGGAAATCATCAATGGAGGTATCACCCTCTCCTCAGATGAAGAAATATGTGAGGCATTCCAGACTTTTTTTCAAGATATCTACTGTGAGGACTAAAGGGTGGCCAACTCAAATGTTCAGAGCTGGCTTCAGGATATCCCTCTCCCTTCCCTGAATTTTGAACAGCAGCAACAACTAGACCAAGAAGTCACTCAAGCAGAAGTTAGGGAAGCCATATCACGCTGTAAGAATGGGAAAGCCGCAGGCCCCGATGGGCTCCCAGCAGAGATCTATAGATTAATGAGTGATAAGATTGTCCCCACCTTGACGACGCTCTTCAACCAGATAGTGCACGAGGGCTCAAACCTCCCCATTTCATGGAATGATGCCACAATAATTTTGATTTTGAAACCCGGGAAAGTCCCATCAAGTTGTGGGTCATATAGGCCAATTTCACTCTTGAATGTTGACTAAAAAATCTTTACTTCAATTCTGGTGGCTAGACTGGGACGTGTGGCGGGAGATATTCTCCATCTGGACCAGAAGGGCTTCGTCAGGGGTCGGCAGTTATCAGACCTTACTTATGATTTTATTGGGGCGATTGACCTGGCGCCTGCTTACTCTCTCCCATTAGCTACCATGACTCTTGACGCTACGAAAGCGTTCGACAGGGTGAACTGGATCTGCCTGGCGGAAGTCTTAGGGAAATTTTACTTAGGGCCCAAGTTTTGTCAATCAGTTCAGCTGATCTATCAGAATCTGATGGCCAGACTTTTTGTCAATGGTAATACCACTGAGCCTTTCAAAATCTCGAGGGGGACAAGGCAGGGCTGCCCACTCTCCCCTCTCCTTTTTGACCTATATATTGAGCCATTTGCTCAACGGCTTAGGGACGATTCTAATATCCAGTCGTATGGGGAGTGGGAGAGGAAGGTCGCCCCATATGCTGACGATATCTGATCTTATCGGCTAACCTATCAACAGCTTTCTCTGCGGTGATCAGCCAGGCGCAGGAGTTTGGCTTGGTCTTAGGCTATGAGATCAATGCCACCAAGACAGAAATTATGGTTTGGAATCTTGGAGGATCACAGCACCAGCATCGGACCAGCTCTAGAATGAGATATTTGGGGATTAACATCATGCAGGATGTCACGAAGATCGCCGAGACAAACCTGGCGGGGTGGCCAAGAAGTGTCAGAGGTTGATGAAATCTTGGGCCCTGCTCCCTCTATCCATTCTGAGATGGGTTAATCTGGTTAAGATGTCAATACTTCCTAAGGTCACTTTTCACTTTAATAGTATCCCCCTTCACTTTGGAAAATCTGCTATTGACAAATTGCAGCGAGATATTAACTCATTTGTCTGGGCATATAAATCAACAACAATAGCGTGGGAAAAGTTGAGGCGAAGAAGAGAGAAAGGTGGCCTTGCTCTGCCAGAGCTTCAATTTTATGCCTGGGCCTTTCAATTTACACACTCGCGCATGCTTCTGAAAATGCCGGTTGATACCGGAGCAGGGGTTATGTTTCTAGCTATGCTTAGAGGCGCTAATCTTCCTGAGGAGGGATTTTTGTTTAAATTTGGGGACCCAATTTTTAAAAAAAAGGTTACATTGAAGGTCTTACAGAGATTCACTAAAATTTGGGCGAAACTTAGGGGATCGGCTGCACTTAGTTACTATTCTAGCATGGCTCCCCTCTGGGACTCCCCCGGTGCCCTGGAGTCTTTGAGAGATAGGCTGGCAGTACCCCTGAGAGAAGCTGGGTTGGTGGTTTGGGGGGACCTGGTCTCTGACGGCATTCTGGTCTCATGGGAACAACGTGAAAACAAAGTCAGAGCAGGCCTTTCAAGGTTTAAATATTTTCAATTAAAAAGCTGGGCCCAATCGAAATCAAATCAAAAGAACCCTGTAGGGAGTGGCAGCTTTCTTGAACATCAGCTGGTGGCTAAGCCCTTTGGGAGGAAGGAGGTCTCTTTTTGGTATGAAGCCATAATTGAATCTGTGGATGGCGAATTTAAGCTGGCCGAGGAGCTGTGGGGTGGCTCCTTACCTGCACAGAATTGCGAATACTTATGGCAGTACTCATGTAAGATCTTATATGAGGTAGTAAAACCTGCATGGCTGAAAAGAAACCACCTGTTTACTATTCACAGGGCCTATTTCTCTCCATTAAAACTTTCCAAATTCACTACCGGCCCCCCGGTGTGCTGTAAGAAATGTGGGCTGGCCTCATCTTCTGACACTCATATGTTCTATGAATGTCCCGCCTTGGAAATCTTTTGGGATAGAGTTATGGGTCCTCCCAGATTACTCCTTTTTATGCTATCCTGCTAGCCAGGAGAGAAATTTGTAAAAGACGGACAGAATCATTTCCTCCCTCCTTTGCAGGCTGGCTGACCTCAGTTGTGGCGGTTTCTAAGCTAGATTTAGCTAGATCTTGTAGTAAGAAGAAGTTAGCATTTTGGGACTTGTTACAACTTAGACTGGGCTCAGAAATGTTTTGATTGAGTTTTTTGAGTTTTTTCTCTGAGTCCTATGATTATGCTACCTTAACACTTTTCGGGCCATGTCGTTTACTTCCAGTTTTTCCCCTCTGGATGCTCTATGGCGAAGGTTTCTCAGCTCTTGGAGCTTGGCGGAAGTGTTATCTCGGTTGGTTCCTTCATTAGCCCCAAGTAAGTCCTGGTACCTGTAGGTGGGTCTCCACCTCTGATTGCCTAGCCTTTTTTTAGCTTGCTGAGCATGGCATAGACATCTTGAGTGCGAAGTGAAGTGAGATTGGTGGCAAATGAGGATATACAAAAAAAAAATTAAAAAATAAACCTGAAACCCAACAGGGCCCCTCCGCCTCCCCTCATCCCCATACTTCCAATAACGCAGAGTATCTGTCGTGGTGGAAACTTGACCCAGGCCCCCAACATGATGACCTAAGCGGTTCCCCCAATGGATCCCCCCCTGCCCAACATCACCCAAAACTACCAGGGGTGGACAATGTCTGATACCCCTCAGAGTGGGTGAAGTAGACCCCAGTACACTAGGATCCGATACTACCCACCACAAAACCCCAGCTGCAAGACAGTGCCCTGTGGAAAAAGAAGGATTAAATATGTCCTGTGGCCAAGGCAATCTCAGTTGGCAGTCCCTGATTGACCCCGGGCACGCCAATTAGAACGGGACCTGTGGCGCCTCGTTGTAGCGTCTCTATCGGCCACTCCGATAAGATTCCTGTGAAGAGTCCGAGTCAATCTGTGGCGGCGAGTGTGGCTTAAGATTACATCTCTCATCCGTCTATACGAAGACCTCCTCAGGGGAGTCAAAGAAAAAAGTCTTGGCATTATAGATCACCTTCAGCCGGGCAGGGAACAGATGCGCATAAGATATGTTCAACTCACGAAGTCGACGCTTGGCCGCAACAAAGGACTGACGCTGCTGCTGCACCAGCCTGGTATAATCAGGGAAGACCATGATGGGATGAGAGTCGAAGATCATTTTGTCCTTGTGGAGCCGGGCATAGCGGAGGATCACGTTGTGGTCGGTGCTGGGGCCCAATTTTATTGTTTTCCATTTATCTCCAAGAACCCACTCTGGTCGATTGAACCTTTTTACTTGCCCAATAGCGTGGAGGGAGCAAACACAATTATCAGAGAATATTTTCTGCAATTTGACATAAATAAGGACTCGAAACTCAATCTCTATTGCTCTCAGGATTTTATTATCAATATAAACATCTGCATATATAGGCACCTTAGCACAAGGCACAACAGGTAAATAGGCACTAACACAAATGCTACACTACGAAGAATCCGCATTCGACTAAATATGAACAAAAGTACAACTTCTAAAAGCATGAGGTAGATAACTACCAAGCCAATGTCAATATTAGGAATCATTAAACAAAAGCATCTCTGTCCCTACTCTATGCTAGATGACATCCCTGCTTAACATTCCCTTAAGACCCAAGAAATCGTGAAAAGGTGTCAGAAGTGAAACTTCCTAAGAAGTCTTCACTTAGAGAGAGCTTGATCTAAAAGTGCTCCTCGCCCACCTCTTCTCTGCTCAACCCACGGGGCGCTGTCCCTAATACAAAACCCCAAATCATAGAACACGCCCTCCGGCACACCTCCTCGACCAGGTCTTCTTCCAGTAATTTTCCATCCAGAGCTGTCCATCCTCCATCGCCATCAGCTTGGCCTTGGGTCCAAGACACCGTCCGCACTAGGAGTTGCGATTGGCACATTCCAAAGTACTCCCATGTCTGGCTTCTCCCATAATTCAACTCTTAGACAAAGACCTTTTCTACTAACGAACCAACTGTCCTTGCACCTGCGGTGAGATCATGGGATGGAGAAATACTTTGCATCTTTAAACTTTACAATTTACTGCAGCCCAAAACCTCTACCAGAATAAATCATTTGCGGCCTACCGCATTCAGCTAACATAAGAAATAGCAGGCCTTTCTTCTCAACGATATATGTGCATTCGGGCCTCTACTCGGTTAAACACGCTATTAAATCACATTCTAAGCATTAGTGCTTTTACTTTCATATACATGAATAAGCGACATACATGAGTAATTTTAATCATGTCACACGTTTAGCCTAATACATTGCATTGAACGGAAACTAATCGTCATGCATTTTACTGAATACATTCACAATATGTTTTCACATCTCTAACACTTCTATGTTGCGATATAGCTGATATATTTATTAATACATTTCGCACGACACATCTAAATATACATTGATTATATGCGGGTGACAACTAACGGTGAATATGATGCACCCCTACAAATTTCAAAACCTTTAGGCGCTACATCAGTTCCCCCCTTTGATGACAACTGTCATCACACCATTATATTCTCATTTCTCCTGGAATAAGAAGCTGATCTAAACGGTACTTGTTAGCATTCTACTCTGTCGGATCCCTTCCATCCTTTTAAGATTCTGATATTGACGGTCCTGCAATCTCGCCATTCTCTGTTCATTCGCTCTGAGGGCTCTTTCGACCCTATTCCCTCTGTACCATTTCCAGGCTCTTACGAGTCCCCACAGACGGATCACACAAACCACAGCAATTATTATTGGCTTCAACACAGATCCAAGAAATCCCATTCCCAAGTTCGCAAACCAAGTCCCCACTCGACCAAATCCTTGACCAATCTTTTCCCACACATTCTCTTCTGTCAAATCTACTATTTCCTTATGGATTGTGGTAATGTTGTCTATGTATTTCTCCAGGTCCTTACTATTGTCTGGAATTGTTAGAGGTTGTTGTTGCAACAGCGCTCAAACCTGTTTAGAAATACAATGATTGGGTACATTGAACTAATGTGGCTAACAGAATAACTTTTATGTTGAGAAGCTCTTTACTAATGCTGTAAAATTCTGGTAATCATTATTGGCTCATGTTATTTCCCTATGGATGTATTTGTTATTATTTGTATGTACCACTGCTTGATTAATGGGATCAGCCTTAGCAAACTCTTATAAGCACGTTCCCTATCACGTTTCATTTGCTTCATGTTTAGGAGTCACTTGTTTTTTCCCACACGTGTTTTTGTTTGCATCAGAAGGCTTTCAGTATACGAACTCTGCACGTTGTCAAATTGACAGTTACGAGGCACGTTGCTGCAAGAGACAGGTGCTGCACGTGTTCATCTCCATTCCTCGTGTGGTAACCCCACCCTCCAGAATACTATTTAAAGCCCCCAGTGACTGTAAGCATTCGCTTGCGCTCGTTCGATCTTCACCTACCTGGAAGCAGAGACAAGTCTTCGGAGCTCCCCTCCTTCCTTCATTTCGGGTGCCGATTCCGCGCAGATGCGCATTTCCTGCTCGCCGGACAAAGTCTTCCCCTCGTCTCCTGGAAACCACTTCCTCAATCACCGAAGTTGCAGTGAAAGACGTCCCCCGTTCTAGAGGAAACAAAACCAAGAAAAAGAGTAGTGAGTAAACGCTTGGAGCTGAAAATACAATTTACTGCAGTAAGTTAAATCTATTTAATTTTCGTTTTTGGTGAAAAGAACCTTGGCAATAATACATACAGGCTTATTTATCAATGGACATTTAAAGCAAGGAAAGGAAAGAAACTTTTCTTCACTTATCTTTGGAAAGACGCTTTCTAGGCAGACTCCTCACCAACAATCCTGTGTGCAGAAGAACAGACTATAAAGATTGCAATAGCGATTTCATTGTGAGTTATAACAGGAGCAAGAAAGAGCATTTATTCTGGACCACATAGCAAAAATTAGACTTTCAATGTTGTTGATGTTATTTATGTCATTACAGAAAGCATAGTTCAAAACTGAAAAGAGGTTTACAGTTCTGAAAAAGCATTTTTGGCGCAGAAAAGAATTTAAAGCGCCAAAGGTAATTTGTCATGTGATTAGATTCAGAGTGAGAATTTTAAAAGGTCTTTACAATCCTAGTAAATGTGATTTGTTTTTTGTCATTTGTTATACTAGAGACACGAGAAAGCTGATGAGAATAGCAGAAGCACGCAGCCATTCGGAGTGTCTTTTCTGTTTATTATTTTGTCCCATTTCCCCCTTCCCTTAAGAGTTTGCCCTGGGTGAACTGTGTTGAATTATTCAGTCCTACCTAGTTGTAAGCTCTCGAGGGAAGTCGTGAACTATCATCGCATCTCTCAAGTTGAACGCCCTGCTTTTCAGGTGAGTGAAGGTTTAACAGAAGAAGCGCAAGCCTTCACAAAATAAAAGGTTCTCCTTGAGAGAGATGTATTCAGATAATGAAGGGATCGATGGCCAAGAAATGGCGCATGCACTTGCGGAGGATGTGGAAAGGGAAAAATCTTTATCTGATTTATTGCAAAAAATGCAAATGGAGATTAATATGTTAAAACAGGAGAATGTAACTTTGCGACAAGAAGTTCTTCGTTACAAACCCAGGGTTCCCATATGGGGTGCCCCTTTTTCATCGGTAACTACTGAACCTCCTCCAGTTTTTGGAAGTAACTCTAAATCTTCTAAGACTTTTATGAACACTGACACCAATGCGTCTCCAGTACAAGTTACTGTAGCGGTTCCAAATGTGGTTCCTTTGTCAGCCCCAGAACGCTTTTTTGGTGATAGTAACAAATTCAATGTGTTTATTAGTCAGTGTCAACTGCATTTTATCTGTAAACCTCAGTTATTCCCTACTGATGCGACAAAAGTCGCTTTCGTGCTTTCTTACTTGGGAGGCACTGCCGCCAATTGGTCAATACCTTATATTAATAGAGATGACCCCATCCTACATAATTGGTCACAGTTTAAAGGTACCATGACAAAGTTGTTCGCTAAGCATACGTACATTCAAGCTAGTGACAATGAGCTGCTCAATTTAAAGCAGGGTAAACAAGATTTATTGACATATGTTACCATGTTCAATAGACTTCTGACAGAAACCCAGTGGCCGGAAGAAAAGCGCACATCTTTATTTTATAGTGGTCTGCGAGACGATTTAAAAGATGCTTTGGCACATATTGTTGATCTTCCTGAGGAATGCTCAGAATTTGTAGATTTAGTAGTTAAACTAGATCATCGTTTAGGAGAGAGAAAGGGAGATAAAATACGACTTGAGTCAAGGTTTTCCGTGATAAAGACAGACAAAAAGGAGTCCGATACTAAAGTGTTAGAACCCGAGCCAATGCAGATTGGAACAATCAAAGGGCCATTATCAGTAGAGGAGAAGGATAGAAGGAGAAAATTAAATTTGTGTTTATATTGTGCTCGGTCTGGGCATTTTGCAAAGGATTGCCCAATAAAACCCAAGGGATCTAAAAAGGTAAATTCAGTTGTAACAAGTTCTTTGGAGCAGGAAAACTAAAAAACTCGTCAAGAAGGGGGGTCTCTTGCACGAGTGGTAAAACTGTTTTGACCTCCAGCGTTTCAACTAGTATTGTACCAAGAATACCTCGACATTTTATGATTCAAGTTGTCTTGATTATTAGTACTCACCGGCGACATTCGGTCCCAGTCTTATTAGATTGTGGGGCCACAGGGAATTTTATGGACATTAAAATGGCAAAAGAGTTACAGATACCAACTGAGTGGAAGACCCAGCCTGAGTCTGTTTGTGCGGTAGATGGGTCTGAATTATCCTCAGGAATGATTACAAAGAAGACTAGTCCTCTTATCATGGTATGCCAAAATGGACATACTGAAAGGATTAGTTTCGATTTAATTGATACACCCACTTTTGGACTTATTTTAGGGGTACCCTGGTTAGCCCTGCATAACCCTAAAATTAATTGGTCTTTACGAACAGTAACTTTAGATTCTTCATTTTGTCGAGAATCTTGTTATCAAGAAGCTTTGAAGGAATCTATGACAATTTTGCATTGCGCAGCTACAGAAATACATGTCCCTAATTTACTGTGAGAAGTTGGCCTGGTATATGCTGTTCACTAGTTCTAGTGACCACCTTGTACCATGCCAAGCAACCCTTATGGTGTGGTTGTAAGTCAACCTTTTTGGACTAGCTGCCCTAGTGGTAGCGTAGGCTAAGCAGTCTTTGAGGCTAAACTCGTGAAGCGTGTTAAGCAAGCTGTTTTACCAATAGTAACCCACTTTTATACCAATGAAAGGACACCACACAGATATATATTCAAAATATATATGTATTTATTTCTCAAAGTAACCCCTAGTCTCTTTATGAGCACAGGAGCACAAATCGTCAAACAAGATTATCACAGAATACACAGAAGTTGCACTTTATATGGATAGGCCCTGGTGGCCACTCGAACCATATACTAAAATAGTGGTATAAGTACCACGAACAGAAAGGGGAAAAGGCCTAGGGCCTCTAGAATCGCTGGGCCTACAAGGAGCTAACGTCAGTTAGTGACCAGGAGGTCCACGGGTGGCGTGTGCAGAGCAAATAGTCACACGCGTGCTCCCATAGGTTTCAATGGGTGCGTAAAAAGTACAAAGTTACTGCAAAAGGAATCTTCCGGATGACCTAGGAACTTAAGATTTGGAACACAGGCACTAGAGATGTAATACTACACTTGGGCACAGGAGTGCCAGCTTTACCTCACCTACAGGAAGCGGGTGCATAGGCCTCGAAGTGCGTCGGGTTTCTTCTATCTGTTCCGTGGAGCTTGAAGACAAAGATGCTGCAGGCGGTCGGTCCGGGAGAGATGCAGTGGATCCAAGAGTGGATCGGAGATGTTGAAGACCTGTAAGCAGAGGGGACAGTGTTCACAGTCACTAGCCAGTGACCAGCGTGGCACCAGGTGGGTACCAGGCGATGTCGGGTGCAAACAGGTGATGAGGGGTAGCTTGTCTCCGCAGCCACGTGGTCCCTGAAGGTCGACGACGTCCAGGAGTCGGCTCACGAGCTGTCCCACGCAGGCTCTCGCTGTCGGCGGTGTCGGCGACTTGATCGAAGCAAACAAGCCTTGGCAAAAGCAATTGTAGAAGGATTCGGAAATCAGCTGTTGGTTCTGACCAGCAAGGTCAGAGGGATTGCTCCTTTGGAGGGGAGCAAGGGCCAGTCTGGAGCAACCAGACCAGCGGTGTTTGTCGTAGATTTCGTCGCCAAGATGGCCACTAGCCAGCGGGCCAGCAACCGGTTAGGCGCGTCGAGTGGCAAAATGCAGAAGGGCCCCACGCAGATCGTGGAGATGCTGGAGGGCTCACCTTTGGTGCAGATGCTGCTCGAGGGTTGGGCTTCTCAGGACCCAAAGCACAACTTGGAGGGAGCCTCGGTTGTTGCACTGGTCAGCTTGTCGTAGTCGTTTCAAGATGGCTGGCTCCACGTGTCTCGGTGCCTCCACGGGTCTCCTCTTTGCAGGGACTGTGGATCGGGCGGTGAGAGGTCTGGAGGTCCAGGTCTTGTCAGTCTCTGGGCTCGGGCTCCGGCGGGAGGCGGCGGCAAAGCAGACGTTGATTCGCTGGATGGTGCTTGCGTTAGCAAGGTGGTCACTCCCTGACCACAGGGGAGATTTTCTTCAGTCTTCTGTGCAGCAGAATGTCGAAGTTCCCGTCTTCTTCTTAGTTTCAAGTTGATTCCAGGATGTCTGAAGTCTTAGGACACAGCTCCTACCTTTAAGCGGATTCTAGGGGCCGGACTACCTGCTAGGTCCCTCCCTAAGGGTGGGACCAGGAAGGGGGGTGGTTACACCCCCAATCCTTTGTCCAGCTCGCCCCAGGCCCGGGACTGGTGTGCCCCAGGACCGGTTTGAACTGGCATATGCACCGAGGCTCCGTGTGAGCCACAGGCATGTCTGGTTTCTTTCAAGCCCTACCTGACCAATACACAAAATCCTGTCTGGGGTGGTGCACGCACCTCCCCTGGCAGGAAACCCTTTGTCCACACCTCCCAAGCTGGAAGGACTCCCAGCAGCAGGAGGGCAGACTTGTGTCTGTGGTGGCAGCATCCATTTTGTGGAGCTGAGGCTATGTCTGATTTTACCCGGGTTTCAGGTACTGTACATGTCGTGTCCCTCTAGAAGGGTGGAATGCTAACCCCGTCGCCAGAATTGGCGAGGGGTTAGTATTCCAATTCGTATGACACCTTACTCGACATGTTTTGATAAAGCCAAACCAAAGATAGCATTTAACCGCGAGGTTCATAATGCACTTAAGAGTATATGGTATGACGATATCTGGAAACAGTAGAAGGAAGTTGTTCCGACCACTGCAGACAGGCTCAGCTCATGCCAGAGCACCATCTCACATGGAACCAAGCACTCTGCCTTCAGGATTGTTAAGGCCTGCCATAGGAGTGACTTATAGGTTACCAGGTGTCCCATTTAAGGTTAGGTATAGGTATACTACACCTAAGTAAGAGGTGGTTACACCAACTTACCCCAGCTGAGTGATCAGCCAGTTGTGTCAAATTGTTAGGCCAAGCCTGGGGTGGCATAATACATGCTGCAGCCCTTGGCAGGCCTTGGGTACACCAATGCCCTGGGTACCTAGTGTACACTGGTACAGGGGCTGACAGGGTGATCCAACCAATTGGGTATGTACCTAGGGTACATGGAGTCCATTTTAAAGAGAAAACAGCCAGGCTGAGATCCTGAATAGCAGGATCTCAGGCCAACTAAGTCGAAAAACCAGCTAGACACTAGGCAAAAATTTGGGGGTATCCATAGTCAGATATCCACCTTCCTACACAACCCCCCCCCAAACGAAGGGAGATAAGGCTGACCTTGACCAGGTAAGCCTATATTGCCCAAGTGGCCATATAAGGAGGAACCAGCACTGGCATGGTTACCCCCTGTCTCATGGTCCACTAAGCAATCCCTCACCCTAAGGGTATCAGAGGGTCTCCACCATAGGGAATCTCTACCTTTGGTGTGTCTTGGCAAAGTAAAAGGCTGGTGTTGAGATGGAGTACTGAAGTGAGTGTCCTCAAAGTGAGGCCTCAGCTTCCTCCAATCCCCCTCCACCATGGATGCCTTTCTTTCCTTAACTGAGTTGCACTGTGCTCTCAGGGTCAGCCTCTGGCTACCTAAAGCTGGAGGCTGGGTCCCTTTTGTGGGCTTACTGGAGGGACAGGTCAGGTTTGGGGCCCTAAGGTCCCAGGTTTGCCTGTGCCCAACAGAATCCCTCTGGGGGAGGTCCCTAACTACCTGTAAAGGAGATCCCTCAGGAATGTTTTTACCCATCACCTGACTAGGGCTACTAGCCAGGCAATCCTCATTCTTTTGATGGGGGGGTTCTTGTGGACAGGGGCCCTCTGGGGGTCCACTGGCCTCCCTGACCTCTGCAGCCCTGGGCTGACTGAGGCAGGGTAGAGAGAGGCAGGCTACCTGCACCAGACTGGGTCCCACCTTGGAAGGGGCCACTGACATCAGAGGCTCTGCCAGGCCAGGCCTGGCTACCTCTGGGGCAGTTCCTTCACAAGGGGTGAGGTCAGATCCCTGAGGAGGCTGACCTTTTCCTAATGTCTGGGGAGAGGGAGACTTTTCTTCCTCCCCACTACTCTCAGTTTGTGTGGAGTGATCCATTGTTTCAGGCTTCACTACACCTATGTCAGTCTGAGTATAGGCTGAGACCATTACAGCCTTGCCAACCTTTTCAGGGGGGCACTCAGTTTGTGTTTGAGCTGTGACTGTCACAGCTCTGCCAGTCTCTACAGGGAAGTCTGTCTGTGCCTGGGCTGTGGCTACCACTGCCCTTCCAACCTTTTCAGGGAGGAAATCTATTTGGACAGGGGTCGTGAATGGCACAACCCCCCTACCCTTTTGTGACAGGCCTACCATTTTAGAATGGGTGTCTTGTTCAACTCCAGCCCAAGCTGAGAGTTCTAAGTCATTCCCCAGTAAGCAGTCTACAGGCAAGGTTGGGGACACTGCCACCCTTTTAGGGCCAGTGACACCTCCCCAGCTGAGACATACCTCTGCCATGGGATGACTGTTCTGTTTGCCATCAATGTTGGTCACCTGGTAGGAGAAACCAGGCAAAAGCTGCTCAGAGGGAACTAGCCAATGGGCCACCATTGTGATGCTAGCTCCAGTGTCTCTGTAGGCCTCAGCTTTTGTACCATTGATGTAGGGCTCCTGTCTGTACCTACCCAAAGTGTTGGGACAGGCAGTGAAGTTGGCAAACCCCATGCCACCATCACAGACAAGAGTATCTGCTGCAGGGGAATTGGCTAAGCCAGGGTCCCCCTGTGTTCCCCAAGTAAACCCACCCAAATTTTTGGGGGCACTCCCACCACCTGGGGGATTACTGCTGACAGTAATAGGTGGTGTGACAGGAGTAATTGGAGGAACAGTTTTGTTTGTAGCCCTTGGGCAACTGCTGTCAGTTTTCCAATGCCCAGGAGTTTTACACTCATGGCAATAAGGCTTTTTACCTGTGGTAGAGGAGGGAGCTTGGGACCCACCACCCTGTGTGGAGTTTTGGGGCCCTGAGGAAGATTTCTCTTTTGCTTTATCCCCACCCTTCTCTTGAGGTTTGGTGGTATCTTTCTTTTGGTCACCACCCTGATTCTTAGGCCTGATCCTGGTCCTGACCCATTTATCTGCCCTCTTTCCCAATTCTTGGGGAGAGGTCAAATCTGAGTCTACCAGGTGTTGATGGAGAAGCTGGTTTTGACAATTACTTAAAATCTGCTCTCTCATCATCAAATTGTACAATCCTGTATAATCAGACACCTTACTTCCCAGCAACCAACCCTCCAAAGCCTTAGTGGCACATTCCACATATTCAGACCAGTCCCGAGTCTGTGTCTTCTGGGTGTCTCTGAACATTAACCTGTACTGTTCAGTGGTTAAGCCTAACCCATCAACTAGGACACTCTTCAGGACTCTGTAATTTCTGACATCCTCTTCTCTAACAGTGAGGAGTCTATCTCTGCCTCTCCCCTCAAAGGAGAGCCATAAGATTGCTGCCCACTGGTCTTCAGGAACCTGCTGTACTTTGCAGGCTCTCTCAAGAGCAGTTATCCACTTGTGGATGTCATCCCCACTTTTGTAGGGGGGCACAACCTTAGACAGGTTTCTATTATCGAAAACCCTATCTTTGTCCTTAGGGACAATGCTGCCACCAGTGGGTATAGACCCACTCTCTCTAGGTTGCCTAGCCTTGTTCAGTTTTTCTTCCATCAGGGCTACTTCTAGCTCCTGCTTCCTGATCCTCAGCTGGGCTTCCTGCATTCTGGCCTCATGTTCCCTCCTCTGAGGGGTGGTCATCCTTTTCCTGGAGTGACCTTGAGAGCCTCTAGAGCCATGAGAAGCATTGGAGTCACCTGAGCGATTCCTTTGCCTTCCAAGCCCTGTGTTAAGTCCACTGGGGAGATCCAGTGGGGTGAACCCACTGTCAGTCCCCAATAGCCTTGGTTTAGCTGGGCCAAGTATAATACTTGGCACTGGGCTAGTTCTCCCTTCATCATCACTACTTTCTGTATCCTCACCACTTTCCTCCCCTGTAGTATGATTCTCATCTAAGGGATGGCTATTGGAACTGGGTACCTCTGTAGTATCTTCAGAAGGGGGGCCTCCTGTTCCTGACCCTGAGGGGGCTAACTGGGAAGCTTTCTTGAGTGCTCTCTGATTCTCATCATTCTGTAAGAGCTCTCTGAGCTCAGCAGAGTTTGGGTTCTTGGGCTGTTTAAGGCCTCTAAGAGTTGCCAAATGCCTGAGCTCATTCTGATTAAGGGTAGCAAAGCTGGATGGTGCCCTCTGGGGGTCACTCTCAACAGAGATGGGTACAGTGAACCCCTCTGCCCCGGCCATTGCTCTTAAGTGTGGGTGGATGTGTTGCAATCTACCTACACTTGGGTTTACCTACTAAACCTATCTAGTAGTTGTAGTCAGGGTGTGCTACTCCCTTTGCTCTACAACAACTAAGTTCAGTAGAACTTAAGTATATCTAATCTTGTTTTATATGTACCTACAGGTACCTATGTGATCTTTCAATTGGTAACCAAGAGATTACAATGGTAAAACACAGCAAGCTCAAATCCAACCGCTGCTCACCAATGTGAGAAGTTGGCCTGGTATATGCTGTTCACTAGTTCTAGTGACCACCTTGTACCATGCCAAGCAACCCTTATGGTGTGGTTGTAAGTCAACCTTTTTGGACTAGCTGCCCTAGTGGTAGCGTAGGCTAAGCAGTCTTTGAGGCTAAACTCGTGAAGCGTGTTAAGCAAGCTGTTTTACCAATAGTAACCCACTTTTATACCAATGAAAGGACACCACACAGATATATATTCAAAATATATATGTATTTATTTCTCAAAGTAACCCCTAGTCTCTTTATGAGCACAGGAGCACAAATCGTCAAACAAGATTATCACAGAATACACAGAAGTTGCACTTTATATGGATAGGCCCTGGTGGCCACTCGAACCATATACTAAAATAGTGGTATAAGTACCACGAACAGAAAGGGGAAAAGGCCTAGGGCCTCTAGAATCGCTGGGCCTACAAGGAGCTAACGTCAGTTAGTGACCAGGAGGTCCACGGGTGGCGTGTGCAGAGCAAATAGTCACACGCGTGCTCCCATAGGTTTCAATGGGTGCGTAAAAAGTACAAAGTTACTGCAAAAGGAATCTTCCGGATGACCTAGGAACTTAAGATTTGGAACACAGGCACTAGAGATGTAATACTACACTTGGGCACAGGAGTGCCAGCTTTACCTCACCCACAGGAAGCGGGTGCATAGGCCTCGAAGTGCGTCGGGTTTCTTCTATCTGTTCCGTGGAGCTTGAAGACAAAGATGCTGCAGGCGGTCGGTCCGGGAGAGATGCAGTGGATCCAAGAGTGGATCGGAGATGTTGAAGACCTGTAAGCAGAGGGGACAGTGTTCACAGTCACTAGCCAGTGACCAGCGTGGCACCAGGTGGGTACCAGGCGATGTCGGGTGCAAACAGGTGATGAGGGGTAGCTTGTCTCCGCAGCCACGTGGTCCCTGAAGGTCGACGACGTCCAGGAGTCGGCTCACGAGCTGTCCCACGCAGGCTCTCGCTGTCGGCGGTGTCGGCGACTTGATCGAAGCAAACAAGCCTTGGCAAAAGCAATTGTAGAAGGATTCGGAAATCAGCTGTTGGTTCTGACCAGCAAGGTCAGAGGGATTGCTCCTTTGGAGGGGAGCAAGGGCCAGTCTGGAGCAACCAGACCAGCGGTGTTTGTCGTAGATTTCGTCGCCAAGATGGCCACTAGCCAGCGGGCCAGCAACCGGTTAGGCGCGTCGAGTGGCAAAATGCAGAAGGGCCCCACGCAGATCGTGGAGATGCTGGAGGGCTCACCTTTGGTGCAGATGCTGCTCGAGGGTTGGGCTTCTCAGGACCCAAAGCACAACTTGGAGGGAGCCTCGGTTGTTGCACTGGTCAGCTTGTCGTAGTCGTTTCAAGATGGCTGGCTCCACGTGTCTCGGTGCCTCCACGGGTCTCCTCTTTGCAGGGACTGTGGATCGGGCGGTGAGAGGTCTGGAGGTCCAGGTCTTGTCAGTCTCTGGGCTCGGGCTCCGGCGGGAGGCGGCGGCAAAGCAGACGTTGATTCGCTGGATGGTGCTTGCGTTAGCAAGGTGGTCACTCCCTGACCACAGGGGAGATTTTCTTCAGTCTTCTGTGCAGCAGAATGTCGAAGTTCCCGTCTTCTTCTTAGTTTCAAGTTGATTCCAGGATGTCTGAAGTCTTAGGACACAGCTCCTACCTTTAAGCGGATTCTAGGGGCCGGACTACCTGCTAGGTCCCTCCCTAAGGGTGGGACCAGGAAGGGGGGTGGTTACACCCCCAATCCTTTGTCCAGCTCGCCCCAGGCCCGGGACTGGTGTGCCCCAGGACCGGTTTGAACTGGCATATGCACCGAGGCTCCGTGTGAGCCACAGGCATGTCTGGTTTCTTTCAAGCCCTACCTGACCAATACACAAAATCCTGTCTGGGGTGGTGCACGCACCTCCCCTGGCAGGAAACCCTTTGTCCACACCTCCCAAGCTGGAAGGACTCCCAGCAGCAGGAGGGCAGACTTGTGTCTGTGGTGGCAGCATCCATTTTGTGGAGCTGAGGCTATGTCTGATTTTACCCGGGTTTCAGGTACTGTACATGTCGTGTCCCTCTAGAAGGGTGGAATGCTAACCCCGTCGCCAGAATTGGCGAGGGGTTAGTATTCCAATTCGTATGACACCTTACTCGACATGTTTTGATAAAGCCAAACCAAAGATAGCATTTAACCGCGAGGTTCATAATGCACTTAAGAGTATATGGTATGACGATATCTGGAAACAGTAGAAGGAAGTTGTTCCGACCACTGCAGACAGGCTCAGCTCATGCCAGAGCACCATCTCACATGGAACCAAGCACTCTGCCTTCAGGATTGTTAAGGCCTGCCATAGGAGTGACTTATAGGTTACCAGGTGTCCCATTTAAGGTTAGGTATAGGTATACTACACCTAAGTAAGAGGTGGTTACACCAACTTACCCCAGCTGAGTGATCAGCCAGTTGTGTCAAATTGTTAGGCCAAGCCTGGGGTGGCATAATACATGCTGCAGCCCTTGGCAGGCCTTGGGTACACCAATGCCCTGGGTACCTAGTGTACACTGGTACAGGGGCTGACAGGGTGATCCAACCAATTGGGTATGTACCTAGGGTACATGGAGTCCATTTTAAAGAGAAAACAGCCAGGCTGAGATCCTGAATAGCAGGATCTCAGGCCAACTAAGTCGAAAAACCAGCTAGACACTAGGCAAAAATTTGGGGGTAACCATAGTCAGATATCCACCTTCCTACATTTACCATCTGAATATCAGGAATTCAAGGATGTGTTTGATCCTGTGAAGGCTGGTGCTTTACCACCGCACAGGTCATACGATTGTCGTATAGACTTAATACCTGGAGCCACGTTGCCTAGCACTAGAGTCTATGCTCTTACAGAAGCAGAAACTAAATATTTGAGAACTTATTTAGATGACTTGTTGGCGTCAGGTTTCATACGACATTCCACCTCTCCTGTATCCTCGCCACTATTTTTCATTCCTAAACCTGATGGAAGTCTCCGCGCCTGTATTGATTATCGCGGATTAAACAAGGCTACCATTAAAAATAAATATCCTTTGCCATTGATACCAGTTCTTTTAGACCAATTACGTCATTCAACTATTTACACAAAGTTAGATTTAAGAGGTGCATACCATTTAGTCAGAGTAAAAGAAAATGATGAATGGAAGACAGCTTTTAAAACTAAATTTGGTTTATTTGAATATACTGTGATGCCCTTTGGTTTGTGTAATGCGCCTGCAGCATTTCAATATTTTATTAATGAGGTGTTGCATGAGTTTCTTGATGTTTGTGTAATTGTGTATATCGATGATATACTTATTTATTCAAAAACGAGGGAAGAACATATACATCATGTTAGGGCGGTCTTACAGAAATTGTTAACAAATCATTTGTTTGCTAAGTTTGAAAAATGTATTTTCAATACTGATACAGTTGACTTTTTAGGGTA
The DNA here is from genome assembly GCF_964204655.1 of Triturus cristatus. Classification (NCBI taxonomy): domain Eukaryota; kingdom Metazoa; phylum Chordata; class Amphibia; order Caudata; family Salamandridae; genus Triturus; species Triturus cristatus. The sequence goes on along the minus strand of NC_140590.1, from coordinate 952,633,132 downwards.
CTGTTTATCTCCAGAAGGAATCATGATGGATCAAAAGAAGGTAAAAGCCATCAAGGATTGGCCAGAACCCACAAACATGAAAGAGGTACAAAAGGTGTTGGGCTTTGCCAATTTTTACAGACGTTTTATTCCTCATTTTGCTGAAACAGTGGTACCTCTTACCAAATTGCTGCACAAGGGGCAGAAATTCATTTGGTCAGAACAAACAGCCCAAGCATTTGACTTACTGAAACAGAAATTCACTTCTGCACCAGTGTTAAAACATCCAGACCCAGATCTTCCATTCTTTGTTGAGGCGGATGCTTCACAGACAGCCGTGGGAGCTGTGCTATCTCAAAGAGACATTCAGGATGGGCAACTGCATCCTGTAGCTTTTTATTCTAAAAAATTGTTGCCAGCAGAACAGAACTATACGGTAGCTGAGAGAGAACTCTTGGCGATAAAACTAGCATTCACTGAATGGAGACACCATTTAATGGGAACTAAATTTCCTGTCACCATATTTAGTGATCACAAAAATTTACAATTTTTCAGTTCAGTAAGGGCCTTGACACCAAGACAAATGCGTTGGTTAAATTTTTTTAGTGCTTTTGATTTTGTAATAACTTATCGGCCCGGAACACAACAGGTACAGTCAGATGTTTTGTCTAGATATGGGTACACCACAGAATCTAAGAAAGACATTCCAGGCCCTTTCATAATTCCACCTCAAAAGATTGTGGCCCCAACCATTGAACAAAATTTTTTAAAAGTAGTCAGAGAGGAACATCTTAAATTACGGACCCAAGATTGGTTAAAAGATCCTCATAATTCTATACAGGATGGTTTGCTTTACCATAACTCTCTGTTATTTATACCTACGAAGTCCTTACAAGAAAAAATTATGACATGGCATCATGACTCGATTCTAGCTGGTCATTCAGGTTATCAAAAAACCTTGGATAATTGTAAAAAACATTTCTGGTGGTCTTCTATGATCTTTGACATAAAAGAATATGTTAATTCCTGTCCAATTTGTGCTCGAAATAAATCCTTACACAAAGCACCTATGGGTTTACTACAACCATTACCCACTCCTCCAAGCCCTTGGCATACAATCAGTCTAGACTTCATAACTAATTTACCTAAAGCCAATACTTTTACCACTATCTTAGTGGTAGTAGATTATTTATCAAAGATGGCACATTTCATACCATTAAACAAATTGCCAACCGCTGTAGAATTAACAGATATTTTCTTAAAAGAAGTTGTAAGGTTACATGGATTACCAAGTAAAATCCTTTCGGACAGGGGAAGTCAATTCACTTCTAAATTCTGGACGAATTTAGGAAAAACGCTTAAAATGGAAATAGCTCTTTCCACAGCTTTCCATCCAGAAACAGACGGCCAAACGGAAAGAGTGAATCAAACTCTATTGCAAACCTTGCGTTGTTTGATGGCAGAATTTACCACAGATTGGGATAAAGTTTTACCAATTGCTGAGTTTATTTATAACAATAATGTTCATTCAGCAACAAAGTGTACTCCCTTTTACTTTTTGCAAGGTTATCATCCGCAAGCATTACCAATTGCAGTAACTCCCTCTTTAACTCCTGAAGTTACTGAACGACTTTCTACATTATTGAATATTCAAGAAAAGGCTAAAAAACATTTAATGAAGTACAAAGAGTCCATGAAAAGACAAGCAGATAAACATAGAGTGGCAGCAAGACAATATAGCCTAGGTGATAAAGTCTGGCTCTCAACGAAAAATTTAAAACTTATAGGGTCTAAAAAATTATCACCACGATACATAGGGCCATTCTCTGTGAACAAGCTTATAAATCCAGTAACGGTTCAACTAGATTTACCTCCAGAATATGCAGTACATCCCGCTTTTCATGTTTCATTGTTGAAACCCTATAATTCAAAAACTCGGTCAGAACCTCCACCCCCCCCCATTCAGGTTGATGGGCATTTGGAATATGAAGTGCGGAAAATTCTAGATGCAAAAAGAATGCATGGAAAATTATACTACCTCATAGCATGGAAAGGGTTTGATGCTACAGAAAATTCGTGGGAGCCAGCTTCATTTATTCATGCCCCACGATTACTACGACAATTTCATTTGAGATGTCCACAAAAACCTCGCCCGGTGGGGCGGCCTTTGAGGGGAGCGACTGTTAGAGGTTGTTGTTGCAACAGCGCTCAAACCTGTTTAGAAATACAATGATTGGGTACATTGAACTTATGTGGCTAACAGAATAACTTTTATGTTGAGAAGCTCTTTACTAATGCTGTAAAATTCTGGTAATCATTATTGGCTCATGTTATTTCCCTATGGATGTATTTGTTATTATTTGTATGTACCACTGCTTGATTAATGGAATCAGCCTTAGCAAACTCTTATAAGCACGTTCCCTATCACGTTTCATTTGCTTCATGTTTAGGAGTCACTTGTTTTTTCCCACACGTGTTTTTGTTTGCATCAGAAGGCTTTCAGTATACGAACTCTGCATGTTGTCAAATTGACAGTTACGAGGCACGTTGCTGCAAGAGACAGGTGCTGCACGTGTTCATCTCCATTCCTCGTGTGGTAACCCCACCCTCCAGAATACTATTTAAAGCCCCCAGTGACTGTAAGCATTCGCTTGCGCTCGTTCGATCTTCACCTACCTGGAAGCAGAGACAAGTCTTCGGAGCTCCCCTCCTTCCTTCATTTCGGGTGCCGATTCCGCGCAGATGCGCATTTCCTGCTCGCCGGACAAAGTCTTCCCCTCGTCTCCTGGAAACCACTTCCTCAATCACCGAAGTTGCAGTGAAAGACGTCCCCCGTTCTAGAGGAAACAAAACCAAGAAAAAGAGTAGTGAGTAAACGCTTGGAGCTGAAAATACAATTTACTGCAGTAAGTTAAATCTATTTAATTTTCGTTTTTGGTGAAAAGAACCTTGGCAATAATACATACAGGCTTATTTATCAATGGACATTTAAAGCAAGGAAAGGAAAGAAACTTTTCTTCACTTATCTTTGGAAAGACGCTTTCTAGGCAGACTCCTCACCAACAATCCTGTGTGCAGAAGAACAGACTATAAAGATTGCAATAGCGATTTCATTGTGAGTTATAACAGGAGCAAGAAAGAGCATTTATTCTGGACCACATAGCAAAAATTAGACTTTCAATGTTGTTGATGTTATTTATGTCATTACAGAAAGCATAGTTCAAAACTGAAAAGAGGTTTACAGTTCTGAAAAAGCATTTTTGGCGCAGAAAAGAATTTAAAGCGCCAAAGGTAATTTGTCATGTGATTAGATTCAGAGTGAGAATTTTAAAAGGTCTTTACAATCCTAGTAAATGTGAATTGTTCTTTGTCATTTGTTATACTAGAGACACGAGAAAGCTGATGAGAATAGCAGAAGCACGCAGCCATTCGGAGTGTCTTTTCTGTTTATTATTTTGTCCCATTTCCCCCTTCCCTTAAGAGTTTGCCCTGGGTGAACTGTGTTGAATTATTCAGTCCTACATAGTTGTAAGCTCTCGAGGGAAGTCGTGAACTATCATCGCATCTCTCAAGTTGAACGCCCTGCTTTTCAGGTGAGTGAAGGTTTAACAGGAATATACGTGCAACATTCCTGGACCTTCAGCAATTTACAGACTCCGCCCTCTTTTGCCAATAATACATCTAACGCAAGTCGATTCTGCAAAACCATATTCCGTATCGATAACATTTCTCCATTCACCAACAGCAATGACCTCGCCGTATTCATTGACAATTCATCCACCACAGTCGCCAATCTTCTTATTTTCACATCATTCAGGACCACACCCAAACTAGGTATAGTTACTCCGAATATATCACCAATCACCGCTCCTGCACTTACAGCTCTACGCACTTTAGAATGACGTCCCGTCTCTAGTAGATTCAAATCTTCAGCATGATAAATCTTTGGGAAAATGATAGCCAAATAACATGTACCATACCAATTTGCAGGCAATTTCACATATGCATTCCTCCCACATACATAATAAACAGTCGGAATCACCTGTACCGGACCTTGCAAGAAGTTCTTAGCAGAGTCCTCCATGGTAAAAGTATGATCACACGTACTATGCCCCACTGGAACCTTCTCCTTAGGAGTTTGAGGACGGGCAACACACAATTTCCCCTTCTGTACTTCATCTAATGCAATCGGTCAATAACTTCCCTTAGATTTGTGCAATCTCTCCTCATCAGTCCAATCCACTGGACTATCTCCTGTATCTCGTGTCTGGGTCAGTTTTCTATACCTATCCTCTATCTGACCTATGAACTTCTTTTCCGTTTCGGACAACCAACATGTCAAATTATGTCTATGAGCATAAGCTGTATCTAGCTTCACAGTCGGTATGAAATACTTCCGAAGTCTATCCTCTGACTTGTAATAATCATACTTATTCAAATGCTTAAATGCCGGAACTTCAGGAAGTACTGTATCATAATTTGAAAAGAAATACTCAAACTGTTTCCTTTCATAAAACAAACTAAGCAATAGGCTACAAGAAATCCCATATGTCAATGGGAGATGATGGTATCTAATACCTTCGTCTACTGAAGCAGGCAACTGCATGCACACATAACAATCCTTCGCATCCATCGCATCAACATACTCATACAACAGCTTCGCATAAGCATTAAGATTAAAATCAGCTCTAGACAAATCTATATGAAACATACGACTCTCCTCAAGCGTCCAAGCTCTCTGATTTCTAATAGTGACCCCTCCCTGTCCTAGAGTGGTAGGGGTGGGTGTTCCCTGAACCTCCCCCTCCTCTCTATGGGCCACCATGTACGAAGTTACTACTACTGCAAATATAACAGCTATCACTACCCCTAACAGTGTGCCAATCACTATTTTGGCTCTACGGTGTGTATTTCCAGGTTCCGCCATCTTTGTAATGTTCTCAATGTTCAGTACAGTCTCTGCTGACACAAGTCTCTTTCTCATCCAGCAATTCAGTTCAGCTGCTCTCTTAAACCGGGGAAACCTCTAACAAAGTTCAATTTCTCATCTCTTTGGATCTGGAAGACTTCCCTAGTTCTTCTTCGCCTTCCAACGGAAAATCCCTAAATGTATTCTTCTTCCTCTCGGGCCTAGGTTATTTTCTTTTCAAACTTTCTATACAGCAAATTTACAATCAGTCCAGAATAACTGCCGATCCCAGCAGCTCTAGGACCCCCTGCAAAATTTCAAGTTTAAGGGTTGTCAGTTCTTGGGGAGCTGGTATAACTGCAAAGGTTGGGAAGTCCAGCGTTTCCAAAATCAGACCACGGATGATGCTCAAAAGTGGCGGATTCGGAATATTGATGGTCAATATTCCTTCGAACTCCAATCCTGGAATCCTCAACAACACTTCCACTCTCGGAAACGGGAAACTGCTGACCAGTGTGATCGATCTCAACCTTCCCGTGTTCAGTAAACCTGGCATCAGTCACCGAGTATGCCCACTCTGGTGAGGCGTACTTTTGGCACGGCACTCTTGTTCTCTTCGATCTTCTCAGAGCACCTTGGGGTCGATCTTCGTCACTTTGCTCTGCTTCTGATTCTTCGGAAACTGGGGCGAGATCTGTTCTTGGTGCCGCCCTCAAGTTTACCCGTCTCTGACTCACGGGCCATACCCTTTCTGCTTCTGTGGCACCTCCACTCTCCCTACTGGTACCCTGTGCACTGCTTTCTTCTTCAGCAGAATTTGACTCGGTACTGCCCACTGCAGCTCTTTCTTCTTCTTCCGAGTCCGTTTCAGTGTTACTTTCACGTTCCCTTCCGGCTTGTTTTAGTGCACAACCAGCTGCGTCAGCAACCCCTACAGCTTGACTTGCCCTCTCAGATGGCTCTGCCACCTCAGCTGGGTTCTCGTGAGGGGCTGTTTCTTCCAAGGGTGCTGGAACTCTACGGGTATGGGAGGCATGTACCCAGTTCGGCAATCCTCCACACTTCACTGCTGTGTTCGTAACTAGAATGATTTGATATGGCCCACGCCACCGAGCATCCAGGCAACTCTTCCTCACGTGTTTGCGCACCAATACCCAGTCCCCTGGGCACAAGTCGTGGCACAGATCACTTGCGGCTGGAACCGTTGCTGTCTGCACCTGCTGAGACACAGAACGGACCACGTCAGCCAGGCCTTTACAATTGTCCAAAATCATATCATCAGTGATGTTAATCAAAGCAGTGGCAGGTATTGCTGGCAAGCGCATCGCCCTTCCCATAAGAATTTCATGGGGTGACAATCCAGTCCTCCTATCAGGGACACTACGGAGACTCATGAGAACTAAAGGTAATGCATCTGGCCACTTCAAAGATGTCGAAGAACACACTTTCGCCATTCGGGCTTTCAAAGTTCCATTAACTTGCTCCACAATCCCAGAAGCCTCTGGTCGGTAACTGCAGTGCAATCTTTGGTCTACATTCAAGGCAGCACAAAGCAGCTTCATGATTTCACTGTGGAAATGCGTTCCTCTATCTGATTCAAAAGAGGTCGGAAAACCGTACCTCGGGATTAGTTCTCTCAATAGTAACTTAGCTACGGTGAGTGTGTCACACCTACGTGTCGGGTAAGCCTCCACCCACCTGGAAAAGACACATACTATGACTAATATGTACCTCAACCCATTACAATAAAATCCAGCTGCATTCTATTAAAAGGTCCACCTGACCTACCTATGTGACTCAACGTCACAGCGGTCCTCTTTCCTACATTCATCTGTTGACATGTGACACACCTCTGGCACACAGCTTCAGCTATCGTCCGAAACTTCGGATTGTACCATGTCTGGCGAAACACTCCCATCATTGCATCTCTGCCAAGATGTAGAGCACCATGTATCAACCTCGCCATGGGATTCAGCAAACATTCCGGTAACACAGCTCGTCCATCATTCGAAACCCATATATCCACATCTCCCTTCTCGCATACAGCTCGTATCCAGCTGTCCCGCTCCTGATCAGAGACTCCATCTTGCAACTGCTTTAGTTCCTCCCATGAGTCTGCCATAGCTAACATCACATTGTAATCTGTTTTTTCTTCGCTTTCCACAACATGTTTCTCAGTAAAATTACATCCCTGTTCTGCACAAAATCGAGCAACTTCATCTGCGTAATTATTACCCAATGACACAAAATGGTTTCCTTTAGTGTGTGCAGAACATTTAACAACAGCAATTTCATCTGGGCCTTGCAATGCTTCCAACAATTGTCGTACATAATCCCCATTTCTGATGGGTGAACCAGAAGATGTCAGAATGTGGCACATGAACAGTAAGCGGATGACCCACCCACAATGCTCTCCCATCTTTCGATACTGACACATGTTGCAGCAACGGATCTGAGGCATCCGGGCAACGCAGAAGCCACTGGATCTAAAGTAGATGAAAAATAGGCAACTGGTCTACGGACACCTCCGTAACTCTGAGTCAACACTGCTAATGCGCAACCTTCCTTTTCGCAACAGAATAAGGCGAATGCCATGTTATAATCTGGCATTCCCAAAGCTGGCGCGCTGCTTAAAGCTTCTCTCAGCCTCAAAAATGACCTTAAGCAGTCATCATCCCATGGTACCGGATCACTCACATCTTTACGCATCAGCCGCTGTAAAGGCTTCGCTTCAAAGGAAACGTTTGGGATCCACTGGCGGCAATAGCCCACCATTCCCAGAAACATTCTGACTTCCCTCTGAGTCGAGGGCACCGGCATTCTCAAAATCGCATCAATACGATCTGGAGACACCTTTCTCTTGCCTTTCTCAATTCGGTGCCCCAAATACTGTACCTCGCTCAAACAGTATTGCAGCTTGTTTGGAGACACCCTGTGACCATTCTCTCCCAGGTAATTTAACAGAGCAACGGTATCAATTCTGCAGGCGTCTTCCGTCTCCGACGCAACAAGCAGATCATCAATGTATTGCACTAAAACAGAGTTTTGTGGCAACACAAGACCTTCAAGATTTTTCTTCAAGATCTGATTAAAGATAGATGGGCTCTCTGTATACCCCTGTGGGATACGACACCACGTTAACACACGATTTTCCAGCCGAAATGCAAAAGAAATCGGCTTTCTTTATGTAGAGGAATCGAGAAAAAAGCTTGACACAAGTCAATCACTGTGAACCATTCAGCTTCACATGGGATCTGAAATAGGATCACAGATGGATTCGGTACCACTGGACAACATGGAACAACTATTTCGTTTATTTTTCGCAAATCCTGCACAATCCTAAATTTCCCACTTGGTTTCTGTAGTCCCATGATAGGCGAATTACATGGGCTACCCATAATCTCCATTAGTATTCCCTGCTTGATCATAGACTCAATCACAGGTTTAATCCCTGTAATAGTTTCAGGAGATAACTTATACTGGGGTGTCCTCGGAAACTCTACGTTTGGTTTAATCTGGATTTTCACTGGGTCTACTCCCTTGAATAAACCAATCTCCTCACCACTAAGGTCCCATACGTAAATAGACACTGAGTCCCTCGGATCAAGTGGAAGCTCTTCCACCGTCAATGCTGGGTACATTTCCACACACACACGCTGATTTGCAACCTTAAAGGTCGCGTCATCGTCTCTCGTCTGTACCTCCACTCCTTTCGGGGTACAGTAGATCGTGCAGTTGAGCTTGCACAATAGATCTCTCCCTAACAGGCAAACAGGACTAGAATCGCACACCACGAACTGGTGTCGATCACTGAAATTTCCTATCCTGATTGGAATTGGCTCCGTCAGTGGACTAATCAGTTTCTTATTTGCCACACCAACAACCTGGATACTTTGTCCAGAAAGAGTTAGACCTGGAACCACTGCTGATCTTATAGTCGATCTGGTAGCCCCCGTATCAAATAAAAAGGTTGTAGGGTGACCGTCAAGGTCTGCTTCCACAAAGGGTCCTTTCTGATCTACTTCTAGGATGGCTCTAAGCATGCAATCCTTATCTCTCTTTGAACATGATCGTGCCAACAGGCTTGTATCGTTTTCCTCACTCACTTCAAACATTGGCATTTGCAAATAAGTTCGAGCTCCCTGCTGTACATTCTGTATTCTGGGTGGCTGGGGATCCTGCACCTGCGCAACACCGGTCCCCCCTTTTATCGTTTTAGGTCTAGTCACTGTCGGTACCGCCTCCGCCCCAGGGACCTGAACTATTTGTCCTTCCGGCTGTATCTGATTCCATGGGTTCAGGGGACACTCGCGTCTCCGGTGTCCAACCTGGTGACACTGATGACATGCTGTAGTCTTTTTCAATGTCGCCACATCCATACCTGTTCTAGGGTCTATTGGTCTTGGCCTTCCCTGCACCTGAACATTCTGATTTCCCACCTGATAATTTCCCTGTCTCCTTACCAACGCTCCCCCATTAGGCTGTCCCTGAGCGGTTTGCATCTGAACAAGCATCAAGTTATCTTTCAACTTCCTGTGTTTGGATTCAATCTCATCTGTGCAATATCGGGCGTACCGTAAAATCTCATCAACAGGCTTGTTTTGCCAACAAATCAAATGCTGCTGTATCATGAGACTAACCTCTGGCCTCAATCCCAACACAAACTTTGAAACAAACTGTCCCATATCTTTTGTGTCCAACGCATCTAGGCCACTGTACTGCTTAAAAGCCTGCAAGAGTCTCTCATAGAATTTATGTACCGTCTCCTTAGGTTCTTGCACTGTCCTGTCTATCTTCACCCAATCGATGTCTTGTGGTGAGACCTTCGACTTAAGCCAAGTAATCTTGCTCGTACTTCCTCATCACTAGCGGTGACGGACCATTCGTGATCGCGTTCCTATCAGGCTCGTAAGCCGGCCACTCAACGGCAATCTTGCATGCTGCCCACAAATCTCCCGGAACCACAATATCAAATAAGGTATTCAGATCGATCCACAATACCTTCGAGATCTTTACAAAGCGGTCAACCTGCTTATACCACTCTGCGGGCTTCTCCCTAAGCCGGGGAAAATCATTGGTAAACACCGCCAAATCACCCCTGCTCCAGGGTACATGCACGTATCCTCCATTCTGCACTTCCCTTAAAGGGAAAATCCTTATCTCCAACACCCCTCCACCCGGAGATGGGGTCTCTCCTATCGTTCTCCTAGAGCTTTTCTTCTTGGACCATTTTTCTTCCCATTTATCAAGCATCATCCATGCACGCATGGCTGTGATCAGATCTCTGATGTGGGTCCTCAGTCCGGTAACCCTTTTCTCCGCCAGTTCCTGGTCACTGTACTGCAACCTATGACTTCCTTGCAATGTTTTAGTCTTGGACAGATCCACCTCATATCGCTTAGCCAATTCTGACAATTTCTCATGTGCAACTCGTGCCTTCCGAGTCACATCCTTCGCTACGAAGAGTAATTCATCTGGTCCATATATTAATACTCTCTCAAGGGGTAAGTTTCCACCTATTATCTCATCCACTTCCGCCTTTAACCTTACTACATCTATCATCCTCCCTTTCAGGGCTCCTCTCAGCACTTCTCGGCAGACTACCCCTTCTCTATCGCTGTCCTCACATTCTTGCTCCTGCGACCTACTCTCTTCAGGTATACCCATTGGAGCGGACCGATTCATGCAAATGACCCGCTCTCTCTCTGCTGTCATCACTCTTGGGCTTTGGTTTCTCACTGGTGGTACCCATGATCGTAAATCTGATCTCGACTCCATCAGAGACCTCGGCCTCTCTGGTCTCTGTTCTCCTTGTCCCCTAGATGAGTCTGACATGGCTGGCAATGGTGTACTCCATTCTATAGGGTTCGGAGTCTGGGCCATTCCACCCACTAGGCCACTTCCTGCGACCTCTCTCCTTACCCCCTCGGCAGTCTGCTCTGGGTTCGCAACCTCCTCTGAATCTGGGTGGTAAATCGAAACAATAGGTCCAATAGTGACCGGTACCTTTAGAGCATCCGGTAACCTCACATCTCTCTCGACCTTTACGCTAGCCACAGACTGGCTCCTTGTACTCTCTGTTCCTATCGAGATCCTTCCATCTACTCTCGTCTCTGGTTGGATTGTTACTCCTCTTGTCTCTTCTATCTGAACCAACGTCTCTTCTGGGACCTCTGGGTTATACGGAGGTGGTCTCTCTGATAACAACCTCTCCAATAGGCTATCATCAGTATCACTATTATCCTCATCATCTGACTTTATGTTCTTTATCCCCTCCGAAGTGATCAATAAGGGATACAGTCTATCTCCCTCTATTGCCTGTGCTCTCCATCTTTTCTCTTCTGCATCCTATCTGGCATTCTGGAACGCCTTCATCGACTTTTTCACTCTTTCATGGTTTTCGTCTCTTTTCCTATCATGCGCTGCTCTAATCCACGCATGTAGCGCTTCAAATTGTGTTGGTCTGGGCAAAGGTCGTAAGGACACCATCACAGACTTCAACTGGTACAACACTTCTAATCTAAATGAACCATATCTCGGGAAAGCTAATTCTCCTTCATTTTGAGTCATTTTATGCCAATTCTCAAGCCAAATTATCGTATGCAATCCCACATTCCTTGCCATGTAATGTGCTGGAGTATCCTCAGGAGGAGCTTCTTCTCCTCCTCGAGAAACGACATGTTTGTCACCTCTACACAGTTCTCGAAAAACCTTAAAACACTTCATGATTGACAAAATTCGATCCCACACACTGTTTACCTCTTGATGTCGAACCCTCCAATAACAACGCGACTAACACCAACCAGCCTATCACAGCGCGACACTCTCTGACGTCACCTTCCTTCGTTTGCAGCAGTTCCCTTTCCTTATGCTTTACGTATCACGCCTGCACTCGTCCCATTCATACACTGAAATAACCGTTTGTCCCAAACAAGTTACTTCTCTGGCTGTCCATCCACAGCCTCTGACTGTTCGTCCACAGTCTCTCGAAATTGTTGACCTCGGTTGGCAACTGTCTGTCCCCGTCCGGCCAGACAGTTCGCCTCTGATAGGTTACAAATACTCGAATCCACTTACAGCAACCCACGACCAGCGTTGAGTTGTCATGCACTCACACATTCGCTCCCCCTATCTCGGTCCAGGTGATCGATGGTACCTCACGATCTCCTTTGGGTGGTCAACAAAATCTACCACGGGTGTCTTCCACACCACAATTCCCGGGCTGCGCGCGCTCACAGCCTGATCTCACAATCACTCAACCTTCACTCCAACTCCGCAAGACATCACACAACAAATCAACACCACAATCTACAACATCTCATCCTATTCATACGATATAATATTTCAAAACCGTTAGGCGCTACATCATCGGCTTAGTTGAGTAGCCGGGCAACCATTGGCCTCGGACCCTCCCTGGGAGGGGGCTTTTTAGTCAGAGCTCGGTGGGCCCTCTCGACCACGAAACAGGAAGACATGGCCTCGGGCGGCAGCAAGGTCTTGAGCCAGCCAGAGAGGAAATTGTCCATGGAGGTACCTTCACAGCCCTCCGGGAAGCCCACCAGGTGGATGTCATAGCGCCGGGCCCTCCCTTCCGCATCTTCGACCCTTGACGCGAGCTCCTGTGAGACCGTGGTGAGTTTGTCCACCTGCTTCTGGAGAGTGGATACAGTGTCCTCCACCGTGGAGACCCTGGTCTCTGCCTCCGTGTTCCGGTCCACCGCCTTCCGAAGGTCCTGGCGGAGGAATGACACCTCGGAACCTACAGCCCTGATCTGGGCCTCGAGTGCAGTCCGCGACTGGTTGATGGCCGCAAGCAGCGTCACGGCGTCCGAAGACAGGCTCTCTGCACCCTCCTTCCCGGTAGGAGCAGTGGTATACTGGTCTATAGTGTTCTGCTTGGGGGCCGCCGCTCCGTGCTTGTCTTTACCCATCTTGGAATGGCGAAGTAGACTGAGGGGTAGCCCCAAGTTAGTGTGGAGGGGTAGGCCTCCACGGGAGGGCGGCAAGCTTTAGCAAGGGACGGTGGGCCCTACAGCACTGGGATCAGCCTTCGAGTATGTCTCTGGCCCCGCAAATGAATGCAGCAAGGACAGGGCTGCAACCAGACTAGGCCTTCAGTCCCCACAACTCACCGCATTGGACCCCTCTGCCGATTGGTTCAAGGGGCCTCCAGGGGAAAAGCAGACCAAGTACAGGCGTGTGAGAGAGGCTCACCAGGGCGCCAGATTAGCAATGGGAACTGCGCACAGCCGGCGGAGGAACCGCTAGCCACGGGCCTCAACACCGCATCGCCCAGGATATTGGCAGGGGGTCAACAACAGAAGCGCCCCACTGAGGCTGGCAACCAGCAGGAAGCGTGCATTAATGGGCCCCACAGTCTCTAAACCCTACCAGCAGGGTCTTGGCTCCCACGGAGAATCTCTCTGGCGATCTGTTATTCGCCGCCGCCGCAGCTCTGGCCTCCCGACGTGTCCCTCTATGGCCTCGACTCCCAGCAACAGACTCTTCTGCATTAGGCAGGGCAGCCCACCACCTATGGCACTGCAAGACAACTCGGGGCGCCGCAGGCGTCCACAAGGCTCCGGGCCCCGCCAGAAACACCACAAGTCTTCGGGCCTCTATGTCCCATGCGTACCACTCAGGAGGCGGGGGAAGGGGCTCGCTGCAGCAGCGCCGGAATTGCTCCCGGCCCTCTTCGGACACTGACCTGGTGTCCCACAGGGCGAGGACGGCCGAAGAGGCGAGGGCTATGCAAGCGGCCTGCAGCTGACATCAACCATGGACCAGCCCATGCCGCACGCCGTCGGGCAGCTCCAGCCGAGTGCCGCTGTTGTGGCGAAGTTGGAGCTGGACCTTCCCGGCACACCACCGTCACCAGATTCTGCCCAGGAGGTCTCGACGTACTCTGCGGTGAGTGCCCTGCGGCAGTATCTTCTGGGGTCAGGATTTTAGCAGGATGATGGCTCTAAGCGGCACGAACTAGAAGAGCTCTACAGAGCCACGTCCGCCATGCTTGGCTCCAAAGCCACGCCACGTCCCCCATCTTTTTAGTTTTTAGCCATAATAATACAGGTATGTGTGAGGAAAGAAACGTGTAGGGTGGAGTGGGTGCAAAATGGGGTGTAAGATGAATTAAAACGGTCTAAGGGATGCCAAGCTGTTTTTAATATGATGGTCTTGGCAGAGTAAAAAAACAATGAGAAGGGGCTATCGTAAGGGCTAATTCGACAAAGATAGCCTTAACATGTATGTGTATTCAGGTTGATATGTTTCATGCCTATTGGTCCAACTGGATCATTGGCGTTTCTTCAAGACCTAAAATATCCCTACCCCACACCTAGGATGTGACGTATAGTGCCAGGTACTCCCCTATACGAAAATACCTGGTTGTCTGATTATCCAACCTATATAAAATATACAGAGACATTATGAAAACCAGTTTTAATAATACACAAAAAAGGTGCTTCTCAAGTAGCACAATGATTGCTCACGTCTCCTCAGGGTAGACATACTCAAGCTCTGAAATGGCGCTTAAAAGTAGTTGCAAAGTGAAGTTGTTCATACATCCAGCAGGCAAGTGCACGCACATGTAAAAACAACAAAAAACATGTATTTGAGATGTACAAGAAATGACACAGACAGATATGGGGGTAGTGAAATCTCCATACATGAGAGTAGGGATCTTACTCATTGGATCAATCTGTAAGGCACCTTAGATCAAAAGCAGTAGGTATCGCACTGCTGCTAAAAGACTATTAAAACACAGTAAAGAAGTATCAGCATTAAAGAGTAAAAAGTCCTCCAAAGGTATGGCGAGACGTTATCTGCTGAAAGTTTGAATTGAAAGTTGTACTCTCGTGGTCCTGCACGGAGAGCGTCAGAGACCTACCGCACCTCTGCTTATCTAAAACAGTAATGCAAGAAGGCGAGTGAGCAGTGTAGGAGAGTAGGATCTGCTTCACATGGGTACCCTCACTTTTTGCTGGTGTTTCACTGTTTTTCGACCTTAGTCTGGCTGTGGCCCTGCTAATCAGGACCACAGCCTAGCTGCTTCCTCTCTAAAATGGTTTACATGTACATTAGGTACATATCTAATTGGATTCTTGAGTGCCTTATAAGCCCATAGTATATGGTATACTATGTACTTTGGGCATAGGTACCTCAGAGGCCTACCAGGGACTAAAGCATGTATTATGCCACCCCTGGGAAGCACTCCAAAATGGCACCACAGGTCTGCTACTGCAGCCTGGGTAAGGGTGTGCTTACACCCCTTACAGTGGTATAGGCTACCTATATCACTACCATTGCACACACATATGAAACCTATAAGTCACTCCTATGGCATGCCTTAACAATCCTGAAGGCAGAGTGCTTGTTTTTTATGTGAGGGTGTGCCCCTGCATGAGCAGAGCCCCTCTGCAGCATTCGGAGTACCTCCTCTGATGCTGTTTGTGGTGCAGCCTGACCATATACTCTTAAGTGCATTATAACCTCGCGGTAAATTCTAACTTTGGGATGGCTGCACGGAAACATGTCGTGTTTGGTGTCAAACGCTTTGGAATACCACACCCCCCACCAGTTCTGGCGGTGGGGGTAGCATTCCACCCTTCTAGATGGAGAGACATGTTCACACTGGTCTAACCCGGTAGGACTTTCTTGAGCCCTGGCATCACAAAATGGATGCCTCTGCCACAGACACGGGTCTGGCCTCCTGCTGCTGACCGAAACTCTGGCAGGGGAGGCCTGGACAATAGGTTTCCTGTCGAAGGGAGTTGTAACCACCTCCCCAGACAGGCAGATGTGTATTGGGGCTGGGCGGGAGCACTCTCTGTGCTTTGAAGTCCTGCACTGGGGGCACATTTGGTGTCCCTGTGCATAGTCCAGTTCAAACCGGTTGCAGGGGCTACCTGCCCCTGCTCTGGCATGAAACTGGACAAAGGAAATGGGTGTAACCACCCCTCTTTCCAAACCCTCCCATAGGTGGGTCCCACGAGTATGTCCAACCCCCAAACTTAGTATAAGTATGGGAACCCAGTCCTTGTGACTTTAGATTACCCTGGACGAAACTCTGCAATATATATCCTGGACCTTCGACTTTCTATCCTAACTAGAAGACTGAGGAAATCTCCCTTGGAGTCAAGGAGTGACTCCCCTGCTTGGCAGGCACCAAATGAGCAACTGTCCAGTCTGCAATTCCGAAGCTCCCGTTGGACGCCGAAGTCTCTGCATCCCTGCATTTCCTGACTTCTCCGAGGCTACCCTGAGTCCACAGCAAAGCTGAGGCCCGTGGCTATCGTGGGCGACGAGGAACCGTGACCCCTGGACACCACGTACTATTGCTGGTACATCGACTTCTTGTGTATTCCTGAAGTTCTGCTTTGGGCTCTGAGTAGCCCCAGCCTTGAGCACTGACAGCACCGAAGATCTCTGGCCTCCACTCCACGAGTGACCCGTGGGCCAGGTTCCAGTGCGACCGCTCGAGGCTCCTTTGCGATTGCTAGCCCGTTGGCTAGTGGGTCCCCACGAAGGCAACTCCTCTTCTGCTTGGGCTTTCCTGGTTGCTCCAGATGTGCCCTGACTTACCTTCGCTGGGTGAGTCCCTCAGACCTTGCTGGTCTGCACCGACGTCCTTCTTCTCTTTCCACGAGACTTGCCGTTGCCAAGGCTTGTTGGGTCCAATCTGGTCGCTGACACTGCAGCACTCGACAGACTTCGTGGCACAGTTCGAATCCGGCTCATGGACTTCTTCAACGCCTCCTGGATCTCGTGGCTGAAGAGTCAAGACACTCGTCAACTCACCTGAAGCACCTGACATCTGTGGGCATTGGTCCATCCTGCCCTTAGTCACTGGCTAGTGACCCAGACTCTGTCCCCTCTGCTTTCAGGTTCCTTCCATCCTAAATCCAGGCTTGGATCTCTTCGGACACTTCTCCTCTTCACAGCAGCAGCAGTTCTTCGCCAGCTTCCATTGTAATCGACGACGCGACCCGACACCAAAAGACACCTATGCACCCAGCTTCCCTGGGTCAGGTAACTCGAGTACTCCGGTGCTCCCGTGGGTGCTAGCCCTAGAACTTCTTAAGTCCAAAAGGGTTTGGTCCTGACTCGATTCTAAGTGTCCCTAATCTTTAAATTTCCAACTGCGACATTGCCCATAGAAGCTAACGGGAACCCACGGTTGTGTTTACACACTGCACACAGTCCCCGTGGGTTCCCTGTGTCACTACCTTGGGTGGTTCCTTGGGGTCCCAGCGATTCTACAGGCTCTAGGCCTTGTGTCTAGTTCAGTCGTGGTTCTTATACCACTTTACTGGTATATGGTTTGGTACGCCCCTAGGGCCCAAACGTGTATTTGTGCTATTACTGTTGATTGCTAACTTGTAAATTAAGTACTTCGAACTCCAGTCTCATAAAGAGACTAGAGGGGTGTGTGTTATCCTAAATACATATATTTCAAATATATACCTGGTGTGGTTTTCCTTTCATTTGATCATTCAAGAGATTATAGACTGGTAAAACAAGCTGCTTTACATTCCTTCAAGACTTAGCCTGAAGGCTGCTTTCCATAGCTACCACTAGGATAGCTTTCAATAAAGGTTGTCTTGAACCAATTCACCATAAGGGGTTGTTTGGACTGATACAAGGTGCACACTAGAACTAGTGGACTGCATATATCAGGCCACCTTCTCACAAGCAGTATTTAAATCTCCATCATTTCCTGTAATCTTAATTAGGTGTTATCAGTGATTCCTCCAGCCTTGACCGTTAAGTACTAGGTGGGCGGTGCTTCCAGTAGCCAATTGTAACAAGAGCCCAGTTCGCACAAGCGCGAAGATGTTTGAGTGATTTACCGGTCCAGATGTGTTATTGTGGCCGCCATGTTGAATAGGGAGTATGTTACTCCGCTGTGTGGTGTCAGTAGTTTAACGTGACCATGGCCTAATATATAAAAGCCTAAGATATCCAACTGAATTGTAGTTAAACATTCCTTAATGCTGCTGTGGCCCATTTTATGCATGTGTAATCAGGCACTGACGGTGATTGTCCTGGCCGTGACCGTTCGGTAGTAGGTGGGTGGTGCTGCCTGGAGACTATTACCTAGCATGACGGGAGTCCAGTTCGCGCTTACTCGGAGAAGTGATTTTTCGGGTCAAGAAGTGGCGTGGCCGCCATATTGGATCAATATTATGTTACTCTGCTGTGTGGTACAAGTAATTCTATGGGACCATGGGCTAATATATCAAGGCTTAAGATATCTAAGGAGCATTGTAGTTAAACATTATTTAATACCATTGTGGCCTGTTGTATGCATGTGAGCCGGTTAGTGGTCCAGAGTCTACCGATGTGACGGGAACTTCGTTGCCATGCATGGAGGAATAAGATAATGCAGATGAATTCCTCATGAGGCACGTGGCCATCATATTGCGCAAATAGTTGTCAAATTCTGTCCCCGTAGGGGCCATACACGTAGTGGCTCTGTAAAAGACAGAAGACCATGAGTGCTAGTTTAATAAGGGGACATGCAATGTACCAATTTTCCACTGCGCATATGAGAGGATGTGCAATGCGGCCATTATCCATTGCGTGTACAATAAAGAGGTTATGTGTACCACATCTGAAAGAGATTTGAGGAAGATATGTTAGTATTACCCACCATGCGCCATCGAAAATTAATAAAGGAGGCAGTAGCCTAATAGTCCATGTCTCCTCTGTAAAAGTTGTTACATATGTTATGGGGTGTTTAACAGCAAATTGTTTACACTTCACACTATGGTATATCATTATTCAGACCCTTAATGCTGGTGGAGAGGCAGAACACCCGTTGTTGCTCTCTCCTAAAGAGTGTTTCACTACTCCGTAGGTGGTTAGTGTCCAAGATTGACCACCTCAGATCATCTGGTGTGTGGTTGGAATTGCAGAAATGGGTGCACATTTTAGTGGTGCTGCGTTTGCAGCAGATATTGCTGCGGTGTTCCATCATCCTAGTTTTTACTGATCTTGTGGTCATTCCCACATATTGTAGGTCACAGGGGCAAGTTAGAAGATAAACACAAGGAGATGATAGATGGAGTGCGGAAACTTTTCAGACACTCACCCCCAGTAACAGATCTGGGTTGAATCCATCATCCTTCTTTAGCTCACTTCAACATCCCAGTTCAGACCCAGCCATATGCAAATCAGTCTTTACCCTGTTCCTCATGGGAACAGTCCAGCCCCAACTGCCTAGCCAGGTCTTCCCTGGACCGGAAACAAGCATCCTGGGAGTGGTTTCGGGGTAACAACCCTCATCAGCCAGGCTAGCTTGAATCCAGTGGCAAAGTAAGTGAGCGAGGGACCTTCGTCTGGGGATGCCTTGCCAACTTAGGGCAAACAAAGCAAACACAAGGAGATGATGGATGGAGCGCCAAAACTTTACAGACACTCACCTCCAGTCACAGATCTGGGTTGAATTCATCATCGTTCTTTAGCTC
Source organism: Triturus cristatus (assembly GCF_964204655.1). Taxonomy (NCBI): domain Eukaryota; kingdom Metazoa; phylum Chordata; class Amphibia; order Caudata; family Salamandridae; genus Triturus; species Triturus cristatus. Next base: position 952,613,773 of record NC_140590.1, on the reverse strand, counting down.
ACTTCGCCACCCCAGTTCAGACCCAGCCTTGGCAGTTCGGGCATGAGGAACAGGGTCATGACCGATTTACATATGGCTGGGTCTGAACTGGGGTGGTGAAGTGAGCTAAAGAATGATGATGGATTCAACCCAGATCTGTGACTGGAGGTGAGTGTCTGTAAAGTTTTGGCGCTCCGTCCATCATCTTCTTGTGTTTGCTTTGTTCGCCCTAAGTTGGCAGGGTATGCAGAGACGTTGGTCCCTTGCTCACTTTGCCACTGGATTCTAGCTAGCCTGGCTGACGAGCCTGTTTTGGGTCCAGGAAAGAGCTGGCTTGGCAGTTCGGGTGGGACTGCTCCCGTGAGTAACAAGGTCAAGACTGATTTGCATATGGCTGGGTCTTATTTGGGGTGGCGAAGTGAGCTAAAGAGCAATGATGGATTTAACCCAGATCTGTGACTAGGGGTGAGTGTCTGAAATGTTTCAGCGCTCCGTCCATCATCTCCTTGTGTTTGCCAAGTTATAAGATAGACTTAATTTTTAGTGTTGCAATTTGTGTGACTCCTTTGTGTCCAAATCTGCCCCTGGCCCAGTTGGATCTCTTGGTGCATTTGGTCAAGTGGCAACCCCCACAAGAACTACATGGGCAATGACCAATGACAGGAGGTAGAGTTGAAAGGGAATTCCGTTTTGGTATCGACTTTGTTCTGGGTCTGGTGTGTACCAGGAGGTCTTTCAAATTCTGGGTACGCTTGAAGGTGAAGTACGGTTGTGGAATTTCCAGGGTCCCTGAGTGTAAATGGCCACTGCTTCATGATGATGAATTGTGTGCGGTTGGAATTAGGGGTAAAAGTGGTCACACATTTTAGGACATCCTCCGTAGGTCGGGTGTTGCTCTCGAGCAAGGCTTCCCGGCGGTTGTTCTGTGCTCTCTTTCGGGCCTGATTGATAGACTTAGAGGGATATTTGGGGGATGCCAAATTAGTAATTAAAAATTTGGCCTGGATTACATAGTCCTTTAAGGTGTTACAATTCCTCCGGAGGCAGAGGAACTGTCCATATGGTAGATTTTCCCGCAGGGCTTTGGGATGGTGGCTGTCGAACAAAAGTAGACTGTTGCAGTCTGTGTCTTTCTTGAAGGTATTGAGGTATAGAGTCCATCCATTGATGGAAATCAGTAGGTCCACAAAAAGTAGTTCTTTATCTGAGACAGATTGGGGAAACCTCAGAAACAGATTCAGAGAATTGAAGGTAAAATTCTTGACATTCAGCAGTGTTGCCTTTGCAGAAGATGGGAATGTCATCTATGTACAGACTCTATCACACAAGGGGGCCAGGGGAGAGTTAGAGGCATGTAAGGGTGAACTCCTCTATTTAATACATTAACCACATAAAGAAACCCCTGGGTCTATAAAAACTACTAACATAGCTAGAGACCTAGCCATGGTGGAATATCACTGATAAATGGTGATTGCCCTCACCCACCATTGGCGGCATGCTTCATCATTGTGAACCTACTAGTACTGTGATGCCTAGTCACGGTACGGGCTATGACTCCCACTCTGAGAGGGAAGAGCTCAGGGATGTTTTTGAGAGAGAGGTATAGTAAACACCCGAATGATGAGTAAAGGTGGTGAGGGCAGCAGATCAAAGTGAAAGTGACAATTAAAACTAGCTACAGGGTCTACAAATTCCTTTATTAGTGCGTAAGCCCACTTATTGTCACCAGTTCCTCAGCTTCTGAGAGCTTGTTTAAGAAAGGAGACTGTTGTTATCTTTAGTTTTATTTGTTGTGTTTTTGTTAAATGGTCTTGGGTAATCTTGCTCCTCAGCTAGTCCTCCAAATTCTTTGTATTTAAGACCACTTGTTAGTAACTGCATTGAAGAAGGCTTGCAAGTGTATTATTTTGGTAGATGAGCACTCCTGGGTGGAGAAGTATAAAAGCAGCTTCTATAGTTCCTTTGATGCACATTTTTCCTTGGACATCCATTTGTACTAAAGAAGTATTTTTACATTTTAATCACAAGATTGGTATATTCTGTTGTGTCCATTGCGTTGTCTTTTGTAAGTTTGGCTGTTTGATTTTATTGATGGTTATTGTAAGACACCTATGTCAGTTTTTATACTTTTTATGTTTATTTTGTTTTATCTATACAGTCACCAAGGGATTCTCTTTCTGTGCTTAGTGCACCTCAATGTTTCTTTCGGGTATTATTCTGGTAAACTCTTTTGTGTGACAGTTTGAAAAATGATCCACTTATTCTATTTGATTGTTGGTGAAGGTCTTGATGAGATAGGAGTTGAATGCCTGGATGTCGAGCTTCTGTGATTGTCTGTGGTTAGTTTTGGTCATCTCTAGTGGCGGCTGCCAGGAGAGAAAAGTGGTGAGGCAGCTCGGGGGACACTAAGATATAAATTAAAAAGAAAACTTACCTACCGCCTCTGAGCTTTTCTGCCCTGATCACAGGCTCCCAATCTCCCCTGCACAAATCCAGCTCCTGCTCCCATGCTGGTACTACTATTTCCAGCATGAGAGAAGTGCTGGGATTGGACGAAGCGGGCTGGTTTTATACTCCCAGAGAAACTGGGAGCTTGTGTCTGGAGAACAGAGCCTGTGCCTGCTGTATCTCCATGTACTAGCCTGGAGATCTCTAAGTGTGCATTATGGTTTGGCTGTCCTACGACAGTCGACCAAACTGTCATGCATTCAAATATGAGTTACAGAGCACAACTTATATGTCTTTTGTCTGACTTAGTAGTCAGTATGGTTTTAATAGACCCAAATTCAGACACAATCTGAGTAAAGATTTTTTTGGAAACAAGTATCAATAGTGATTTGACAAAAATTAGAAAGTCCTTAGGAGTCTTGATGTAGTTGACTCGAAGTACAAGTTGGAAGAGCAGACAGCCGACCCGTGTTTCGTCGTTTTATACGACTTTTTCAAGGCTCACAAGTATTCCTACAACAGTAGATGGAAATATTCATTTGGAAGACCCCGTGAAGTTTTCTAAGGATCCGTAATGCTCTTAGATCATTCAAATAGCACCAACGATCCTCTTATGTAAACTGCATCCAAAGGAAAATTTTCAGGACAAATAATGGTTCACAACCCGTATTCTGATACACTTTGAGTTTAGATTTAATATTAAACGAGTTGTCATAGGTTCGACACTAGTGATAGTGTTTCTAAACGCCGAGACGTCCAGTGCAGTTTAGCGCATCATCTGGTATGATGTAGGTATATGCTTAGTCGTGTTCGAATTGTGGTAAATTCAAGACTCGGAATTATATTTCCAAAGGTCAAATCATCCGGTAATGTATAACCTGATCATCTTCATCATGCTCTGCGCGTCTCGTCTCCAAGAAGTGGCGTCATGCATGTTTGCAGTGCCCTGTGCCCACCACTCCTCCTGCTGCTTCTGTCAGAGGATGGCCCCATCCTCAGGACTTGGCTCTGTCATGTAAAATGAAATGATAATATAACTGCTTTGTTAGCATTTTATTTTGCATATTTTATCTGCTGGCGAAGGCAGTGGGGTGATGCTTCTCCATCATAACGGAGGAGCCGCCACTGCTTATTTCTGTTTTGGTGGTAATTGTTGTAGACCATGACACACAATCTCCACATTTATTGGTTTCTAACTTTAACTCAGCAAGCATCCTAGGTCCTCTTACACTGGGCCAAAGAATATGCTTTCTCCAACATTCCTTGCATTTAAAATCCCTAGATTTGACTTTTTATTAATCAGACATATGCCTGTGTTCCAGTATCAGAAAATAAAAAAACAATCAAATAAATGTAAAAATGTATTCATAAATTAAAAAGAATTTAAAATAATTTAGAAGTTATCACACACATTGCACAATATCTTTTGAATGGGTCCTTTAACGAGTTTAGAAGGGGTTTAGGTACATGTACTCATTAATTTTATTAACAACAAATGAGTGCACTGAGAAGTATATAGACTTGAAAAAGCATGACGAAGTACCATAGTATTCTTCTTAGACATCTTGTCAATATGACTTCAAGCTTCTTAACAAATTATTACTCATGTGAATTGTGCAATTTGGTGAGCAGAGGAACAGGCAAACTGTTGCTGAAAGTAAGTCTGAATCATTAATATGGAACTTCATTCAGATGGCAGGCACCCCCCATCTAGGACATCGGTTAGACCGCTGCATAACAATGCAGCCGGTCGGACCGCCACGGTAGGGTGTAGGACCGCTGCCTCCGACAGAATCAAAGATCCCATCAGGAAAGTGGCTGGATTCCTAATCCCTTCAATGGGGCCAATGCCCGCGTAGGCACTGCCGTAGGGATTTCCCTTTCCGACTGCTTGTTCATGGCAGTCCCACCAACATGAACAGGCAGCTGGAAAGGGACTTTGGGGGCCCCAAGCAGGGCCCCCTCCCGGTGGGCCACTAGAATGTGGCGAGGGGGGCACATGTGGTGCCCCTCTAAACATCCACACACCATGTGCCAGGCACCATATAGTGCCTGGCACACGGTGCATGGGTGCTTAAAAACATCCCTTTTTCTATTGCAGCTTGTGCTGCAGCACTTTTCCGGGCCGCAGCACAATCCGAAATTAAAAAAGGGCTGTTTATGACCTCCTACATGGTGGTCGCATACTGATATTGCGGTTGGACGCTCATTCGATCGTCATTGTAATGACTACCTAAGTGTTTAAGCATACTTTTTGTAGGGAAAGAGAAAATAGCATGCAATTACCTAAAGATGTAGCCAGTGTGTACAAAGAAAATGATTTTCAGTTAATTTCCTTAGAGTTGCATTATGGACTTATCTCAGCATAATTAACTACCACAGCGGCAGCCCTAACCACCTGAACCAGGGGCAATCAATATTTTATCCTAACAATGGTTCACAGTGTACACAAAATACTCATTTAAAATGACAAATATTTAAATCAAACAGCACTAAACACCAAAGGTGAAAGAAAAAAAAAAGGACAAATATAAAAATATGGCCCTTATATAGAAAACAGATTTAGTTGTAGGAACATATAAAACATTTTTTATTTTATGAAAATAGTATTGTGAGGCTCAAACATATAAGCTGGTACATATAACAATTAATAGACATACACAACCAGACAAGTGGCATACAAAAAGTGGTTACATAAAAGTTGAAGTTCCAAACCAATACTGGAACTACAACACACAAAACAATGTGTCCTCCATAAATCGTGGCCACAATTGCGTCAACGGCGTTTCGACCTTTGTCATAAATACATGGTCATCTTCGGGACTGATAAATTATTGAGCATCCCACCAAATAATTTTGTTTGCAAGTGGGTCACAAGCAAAATGTAACTCAATGCTTGTATTAAAATCTTTAATATGTTAGTGTAAAATGAAATACAGTCTTTAGAATTCAATTTCAAAACTTAAACTCAGCAGCTGTATAGCGTTAGTCATATCCAGCGCGCAGTAGATGAAAAGGGTCCTTTAACTGTCTTTATAAAGGAGCTCCCAAGCGTCAATAATTCTTTGAATTCTTAACAACTCAATTGCCGAATCTAGAAAAGACGGAGATTCGGCAATTGAGTTGTTAAGAATTCAAAGAATTATTGACGCTTGGGAGCTCCTTTATAAAGACCTGAAGATGACCATGTATTTATGACAAAGTTCGAAACGCCGTCGACGCAATTGTGGACACGATTTATATAGGACACATTGTTTTGTGTGTTGTAGTTCCAGTATTGGTTTGGAACTTCGACTTTTATGTAACCTCTTTTTGTATGCCACTTGTCTGGTTGTGTATGTCTATTAATTGTTATATGTACCAGCTTATATGTTTGAGCCTCACGATACTATTTTCATAAAATAAAAAATGTTTTATATGTTCCTACAACTAAATCTGTTTTCTATATAAGGGCCATATTTTTATATTTTTGCTTTTTTGTTTTCACCTTTGGTGTTTAGTGTTGTTTGATTTAAATATTTGTCATTTTAAATGAGTATTTTGTGTACACTGCGATCTCAGCATAAGTCATTTTAAGCACTGTTATAGCCAAAGTCAAACAAAGGCTGGCAATCAACTGACTGATTATCACATTATAGAAATGATGTGCTTTCTTATTTACAAGAACACCACCCACAGCAACACCTATGGCACGCCCCTTTCGCGCAAAGTGTTGCATGAAAAGGGCCTGTATTTACAAACCCATGAAAAGTCACGCAGGGTGGCTTTGCATGGCCTTGTAAATATGGAGCAGAACACTGCCCCACCGGTGCGTCAAAAAAAGTGATGCACTGGTGGGCAGGGGGCTCGTAAAAAAGCCCCTGAGTGTTTTGCTTTCTTTCTCCTGTTTATTTTACCTGCTGCACAGACCTTTTCCTACTTCCTTGAAGCATTTCTCCAGCATACCTTATAATCTGCTGTTATTGGGGATTTTGATTAATTAAATTCAGTGACCAAAGGGTGGAAACTTTAAATAAACAATTGCAGCCTCTACAAGTTAAAGAGAATTGCACTAAATGGAAAGACAGTTTGACCCGTCTTTTGTTTTATATTGGTTTACGAGCAACATGTGCTCTTCTGCAGAGACCCTGGGCACTGGAAGACAGATTGCTGCATGCGCACACACGTGGGTAGCTTACAGGGCACTCAGTTCTGGACCGTGAGTCTTTTTTTGGGTTGCGGCTCTTGTACGATTGCAGAGGAGGGACTTTCATATTCAGTACTGAAAATCTAAAACAAGCAATTACAATACAATAGATCTCACATTTTTAGGTCGAGCCTCGACAGCGCTTGCACTGTCTGCAAGACCTGTTGTATCTCTTCTGTGGGCTTTTGGCACACCCACCGATTGCCATTGGCTGTTATCTATGGCATTCAGAAATGCTGATTTGTTATTGGTGCATTTGGCCAAATGTCTCTCCTTTGTGTGCTTAGCTCCTTCCCTGGCGATTTCCCTAAGAGAACATTTTGGTTGGCAATCACAAAGTGTGATGACCCCTCCTCCCGCATGGGCATTGCAGTTTTATTTATTTTTCTGAGCGAAGTGCCTGTTTTTTGTAGGCATGTGGGGATTACGTGATTTGCCCAGAATCACAGGATGTTGAGCCAATGACGAGACTCAAACCTGGTTCTCCAGGTCCAAAGTCGGCAGCTCTGACCATAATGTCACATCTCTCACACTGAGGCTGGGGTGGGAAACAGAGCTTTATCAATGTATTTTAAACGTTTTTATGGACATACTTTGTGTGCTATTGTTAAGGAGAAACGGTCCCGCTTAGTGACGACATTGGGCTCTCATATTTTCATGCCCGCCCGCCCGCTCGACCCCCCCCACCAGTTGAGGGTTCAAATGCTGTTGGCAAGTGTCACTCCATCTCTTCCCTTGCCTCGTCCCTTCACAATGGGGAGGGGGCACGTTGCAGTGCTCAGACTGGTTATTTCTGTGTGCTTAGCTTTGCCTTAAGCCTGGCAATGGCGCAAAAGGGGCAGCAGGGAGCAATTCATTATGGGAATGATCCCTAATTGACTCCACATTTCTGACATCACTATTCACCAAAGGGGTCTCTGTGAGGGAACTGCTCTTACAATTTACCGCCAACCTGTGACACTGTAATGACGATGAACCATACCTTGTGTCAAAACCTATGTCACTAAGGTCTGGGGAGCACGTTTGGTGTTGAGTACTAGAGCCTTTGTGTGGACGTTTTTCCAGTCAATTTAAATACTGCTACGTTGCACACAGCGGCGTAACACATGCCCCTGCAGCCCCTGGAGTGCGAGGGGCCCCCAAGCTCCAGGGGTCCCCCTCAGCACAGTACTCTGGGAGGAGATCTCCCGATTTAATCTGGTGGGTGCCCCTCCACGTTCCTTGCACGGGGCCCCCTCAAGTTTTGTTACGCCAGTGGATGCACAACTTCATTGCTCTTTATACGCAGCCCCTGCCTGTATGGTTTTTACTCTGGACTATTCAGTCATTTGTTCCAATGTTTTATTAGACAATCAAAGATGGTGAAAATACTCTTTGTGCATGCACAGATTTACAAAACACATTTACATGTTGAACCGAGGTTGTGTCAAATCTGTATCCAGTCATCAACATTTTTGGCCCAGGGCTAGTACAGAGATATACTCGAAGCCAACAGGGCAGAAAAACTTCGATTGCAAGGATGGTAGTCAACTGCTTGCCTTAACTGTGCACATTGGAGGGCAGAATTACCCATCTGCCATTAAAGTGGGGAGTTCAGTGGCCTGCCACGTGCGGCCTTTTCAGAGTTTAGTCCTCATTGTGCATCCTCAGTGACTGCATATGTACTCACTGCACAGACACTCACACCATGCCCAATATCACACTGCATTAACACACTAACATCTCTCACGCAGCACAGGCATTCACGACACAATCACTGCACTGACCCTCTGCGCATTGCCGTACTCAGGTACATGCACAATGCACAGGTACTCAGTTCGCACCTTCACTGACAGCATATACATTAACTGCACACAATTACACTGCAGACACACACTGCAAGCATATATATATTTGCAGCTTTTTTCTGTAGTGCACACACACACACACAGAGCACATACAATAAGCGCATAATCACTGCACACACTCCCTTCACTGATACAGTCTAGTACACCAGCATGCATGTAGCAGACACTCGAAAAGTATACTTACTCACTGTGTTTTCAGTCACTGCAGATACTGCATGCCCACGTTCACTGCACTGATACATTGACACTTCTCTCTGGAAGTCAGAGCACACAAAATCATTGCAAATCATTGCACAATCAATGTAATGACCATACATGCATTGACATACTTAAGTACGCGCGCACACACACATCCACGTACATAACCAATCTGCGCCGACACTCAGTGCCCACTTTCGCTGACTACACATTTCAGACTATAAACACATGAACACTTTCTGCAACAACACACTCATGTCACACAAGAGCACTGATAGTCCTTGCATTCACTGCACGGACACTCGGCCATCCATAATGAACTCAACAGCGATCATGGTGAGGTAATAAAGCACTCTGCTTTACAGATATCTTGCTGTCTGTAATTCCTGGTTGCAGTAATATTATAAGAATACAAGTAGCCCGTATGGAATGGGGAATAACATGCAGAAATAAGTGTTAGTGCAACGATACGATTACATAATTCTGAGCTGTTTCCCTGGGATAAGAGCCTGCAGGTTTGACCTGAATGATTGGTCCACAGAAACCAATGTGGTGTTACCGCGTGCTGAATACCGTGGGCCTAGAAGTACTCATGTTTCTACCTCAATTGGCACTTAGGCCGCTCATATGAAACACTCACGCTACAGCAGACTTCCTGCACGTATTTTGTCTCTCATACACAGGCACAGATGTAAAGAGCCTCTGTGGACACTCACAGCAGGGACATGCACAGATGCTGCACAGACTTGCTGTGTGCTCTCATTCGTGGTACATGAGCAACAAGGCCACTTCCTGCACACATGCACTTATGATGAAGCGCAAGCACATACACTGTACCATCACACTAACGCCTCACTCGAGGCTCCCTCTTCCTTGTACTCGATGCTGACCTATAGAAAAACCACCACTGCTCACAACCCTAGATCACCTATCCCTCAGACAAACTGTAACAAGGATTGGCAAAGCCAGCAGGTCTATCTTTGAAGTGCCAAAGCATGTGAAAACAAGCTTTCAAAAAATGCTGTTTACATGTGTTGTGTGAACAAATGTTGTTTATTACATGAGGGCCAAACCTATTGGCATTACCAATCCTGAGGAAAAAATGCAAGGTTAAAGACTTTTCATTGACAACGCCATAGCTCTAACTCTCAAAAATGAAAAACCTATTGTATTGCAAATGCTTGTTCCAATCTGGATGTGGAAACAACCGACTTGCCCGCAGTTTCACATCCGCTTACCTCAGATGGGAAAAAGGCCATTTTGTCCATCACTTTCTGAAATAAAGAATAAACACAAATGTAACTATTGCACATACTTGCCACGGCTAAACCTACTAGTTAGCAAATGATTTTTAGGTCTCGCCTGACCCAGCGCATGCGCTGGGTCAGGCGAGACTTTTTGAGAGGGCTCCAAAAAGTGCTACCATGGCCAGCCTAGAGCTACAGTGCATGTGCGCGGGCGCATGCGCTTGATCGCGATTACTTTCACTTTCACGGCCGCTTTGATGTTTGATCGAGATCACTTTAGCGGCCGCACGGCCGCTTGGCATAGCCAATAGGTCTAGCTTTTAGGACCTTATAAGTATTTAGTTATGCAACTGTTGCATCGCTAAACACTTATAAGATCCCAAAGGCGAGACCTATTGGCTATGCCAATGCTTGTTTTCATTGTATTTAATTGCTTGAGAGTGCTTATTTTGTTCCCTAATTTCTTGAATGTTATTTCCCATTCGATTGTTACAGCCCATGAATGATCTCTGAAGACAGTTTTTATTCTCAAATTCCACCCTAAAGGAAGAAAGAATCTCGTCAAAACAATTGTTTTATCGATGTGGTTAGAACTTGAATCTGACATTTTTAAACGACCCCACCAGCCCTAACACTAAACTTTATCTTAATTATTGCATTCTGCAGCTCTATAATGGATATTTGTTTTCTGCATTCCTCATAAAGCATCTTAATGACTGACGACGGTGATAGTAGTTTTAGGCTCTACAAAGGCACTACTATTAATGTTGTTGGCAAGCAGTCCAGGTTTACTTTCCCCTTTAGAAGTCCCTTCCGTCAACTGAATTATATTTCTCATGGAGCTGATTATTTTATTCTACGTGCATGTGTTTGAGGTGCTCTGAGCAATACCACCCTGCTACTTTCCACTGCCAGCACTGGGCCCTTCCTAAAAACAGTGCGGCGGGTTTCAGGTACATTATAGCACATCGCAGGGCCAAACGTCCTTTTATCGGCTCGCGCTACTCTGTGGCAGTCACTGACGCAGACGCGGTGCGCAGGGGCACGCGCGGGCTTGAACCCTGCTGTCAGTCTTCTTGTACAAGAGCTGTGCAGAGTGAGTCCTCTGTGTGCTCTCTAGCCCCAACAATGTATTTATAGTCGCTGTCAGCAGTTAGAATGCGGAAGTGTACAAAAGTCATGGGTTGAAGACATCTGTTCTACTAAATTGGTCATCCGGTGTCATCAGGTGCGACTGGGAACGGTGTCAGGTATACTAGAGGGACGTGCATTGTCCCTGCTGCTCCTTTTCTCTTCCTTGACCTTCGGCACCTTCCAAGAGAAGCGGGTGGTAGGGGTCAGGTGCCACATGGGCTGAAGGGATTTATTTCAATGCCTTCACACCCCCGGGCCCAGGTGTGAAATTGACCTTATCAAGTAATTAAAGGTCATTTTGTTGACACAGTGCCCTGTGATGACTCTAGGCTCCCCCATGCCGAGTCGTCCGCTACATTCCAGGTAATACCCCCGACAGTGATTAACCGTCCATAGACATTATGGATAAGGATTCAGCACTTTGCACACATAAGTGTGGACAAACGTACTGAAATACTGTTTCCCTATTATCGCATTTTTATATGAAGAGGTACCAAAAAACCTGGTGGCAACAGGATGTTTGTCAGGCACTGTGGTGCGGTATCACTGCATTTGTAAGGTGATTTTCCGTCACTCTAGTCTAAACGAACACCATGGGCTAAATGCCTAGCAATCTTGTGTACGGCTGTCATTGAACCAGGCCGCGGCGGCAACATAAACCGGGAGCTTTACAAATGTCAAGTAACGTGATCTTGATAACTGGGTTAATATTAGATTTAGATACAAAGGGGGAAGTTCTTGGATAATTATGTGTAAGCAAGTAAACCAATAGGAGACGGCAAACATATGAAAGCGTGACCTCATTCAACACAATAAAGCCATACAAAAATGTTTCCAAATCAAACCACGCTCGGGCAGCAGGTTTCAGTGCGTGAGTACGAAAATGACACTCTTACTGAAACCGATATTAGAATAAAAAGTTTAAGAGCAAGCTAAAAATTACTTCGCTACCTTGCCTGTTATTTTCATTCTGAATCTTATGAATCAGGCAAGTTCTGGCAAAAAAAACATCTGGCATTTTGAATCTTGCTTTTATAACTCTTTTGCGGTAGGGCAGAACTCCAGGCCTCTACTTAAACAGAGAGAGAGAATGCATAGTCTACTGAGGAAAAGCCGCATTACTGAAGCCGTGTCACACACGTACTAATCTCGTACAGGACGCCGCCCCAAACGCGTGCGTCACTAGAATTTCCCAGAAGCTGACGTAACCATGTTCCCCTCAGTAACGCCCAATCACATCTCAGCTTCGTCTTGTGGACGTGCACGCTTACTCTTTAGTTCGATCGCTGAAAAGATAAGAGGCATGTCCACTGTCTGAGTGATGCATGTTCAGTAAATATGCACAGGAAGTTACTTGGGCAAATACAATGCCTTCTACGGTACAGAAAACCACAGGCCCTTTACTTCACTCATTCAACTACAAGCAATAATTTCTGCCCGCATTACAGATGAACATGGCATGTAAATCCTCTCTTAAAGGCTAGCACGTGGAGTTTTTCTACAGATAAAGCAGGCGATCTTACTGTTGCAGAGTCCCGTGCAAGCTGAATTAACCCTTCAAACCCCCTGCCCCTTCATCCGCGACTTAATGGAAGCATAAAATGAATTAAACACCAAGGTATATTCGGTTAAACATAGGTCTTTTGTTTAGGTGTTACATGGGTTAAGGTGGAGGGGAGTGTCATGCAGAGTGATAGGGAAGAAGGTTTAATCTGTTTACAGACCTTATATGAGGACCAAGTTATGGTCACCTTAAGTAGCAGATAATTGGTCACCACTCCTCTCCATTGTCAGGTGCTCTATGGAACTTTTGTACAGGAGGAGTCTGACCTTTATGCACAGGCAGATCGACACAGGCAAGGCTGGGGGTGACATCTGTTGTGGTGCCGCTGCACGCGATGCGTGATGCGCGCAGCAGCCGCTAACAGAACACGCCACACATGTTTTAGTATCGATGGCGCAGTCCCGGCTGACTATCCCAGGGCCACGCCTCTTTATTATCACAATAGGCATGGCGTCATACGCCAGCGCTCGTACGCAAGATCCGGCTGCGGGTAGACTAGGATGCTACCCCGCCGGAGAACATTACATTCCTTCCAACCTTTATAAAACATTAACAAAACATCAACTTGTCGATCTGTTACCAGTCCTGGTCGGGTCGTCTGCTGTCCGCTCACACCCGGCCACCGATCACCTCCTGCTGCAAGTCTTTGATTAGTCACACCTTGAATCCCGCTAGATGGGAGGAGGGAGCCGGATTGTTTCTCAGGCCATATCTGGGTTGCTCTCCCAGTGACGATAGGGATGGAGTTATTTCCTGCGAGGCTCTGCCTTCTGGAGCGCTCGCTGGGGCGTTGGACAGACTTCTGTCCGGACTGTCGAGCGATGATGGTGCCTCTTGAGCCGATCTGTCCAGGTCATTCATAGGGATAGTTCCTTGGCCATCTTCTACTTCCTCCTCCGTTCTCCGCTGACTTGGGCACGCCTCCCTACTGCTTTGTGATGGAACGTTGGGAGTCCCTGCATTGACTTTCTTGAAGAAGTATACATTCCGTGTGAGATCTTCTGTTCCCCTCCGAGCTGTGATCATCGTACCGGTCCGGTGAGTTACTGTCCATGGATGCTGTTCGAACGGGAGACGGAACTTGCTCCCTGGATGCCTGTCTTTGACGTAGACCAGGTCTCTTTCTTGGATGGTCGATGTTTTCGCTATTCGGCTGACACTGGTATGTTCGTTGGCACTGATCCTTTTGGTTAGGACCCTTGTAGTATCAATCTGGGAAGGGGTCCAGTTCGGGTGATGAGGGGTGGTGTCTCGCACCACTCGACCCATGCATGCTGGTCCAGGTTCCCTCTCCATCGTGAGATGAGGCGTCAATCTGTATTCCCTCAGGAAGCTGTAGATGGCTCTTTCCAGAGGTGCTTTCGGCATGCGCGATGCGAATGACCTTGTTGAGAGTGCGCATGAATCTCTCCACTTCCCCCTTTGCTTGGGGCCAGCGTGGAGTTATTTTCCGATGTTGGATGCCCCAGGACTTGAGATAGTCAGAAAAGTCTTGTCCCTGAAAGGGTGGGCCATTGTCGGTCTTTACCACTTCAAAAATCCCGTGAGTTGCAATGATCTTCTCTACCTTGGTGATCACTTCTGTGGCTGTCTTCCGACAACTTCTACCTCGGGGTATTTCGTATAGTTGGCAATGACTACCAGGGCATAGCGCCCATCCGGAAGGAGTCCAAAATCGATGCTCAGGCACTCCCATGGTCTTTGTGGGTTGTCTTCCGTGATGATGGGGTGAGGGCGATCTGCTTGGCCTGACACCTGGCACCACTGGCATGTTCTGACTGTTTGCTCGACCATTGAGTCCATCCCTGGGAACCACACTATTGCTCTCAGTTGGCCTTTCGTCTTCACTACGCCTTGGTGTCCGCGATGTGCGAGATCCACCGCCTGTTGAGTTAGTCTTGACGGAATCACTAGTCGCGGCCCTCTAAGTAGACACCCGCTGCCATCGACAGAGAGTTCGTCCTTGATTCGCATGATCGACTCAAGCGTGGTCTTCGCTTGGGAAGTTAGTCGGGCCATTGTGGTTTGAATGGGGCGCCAGTCATTCTCCTGAACTGCGGTGATGGCTAGTTGCAGACATTTGTCATTCTGGGTGGCTTCCGCTATAGCTTCAAGGCTCATCGGAAGCGATCGGGACCTTTCCGCTATGAAACGGACATATTCCTCTGTGTCCTTGGCATCCTCCTCCTCTGCTTTGGTTGCGGCCCTCGGATGCCTCGAGAGGTAGTCGGCTGGGTTGGATGAGCCTGATTTGTATTCTACCCAGTAGTCATACCCTTGCAGTTGAAGGATCCATTTTTCTATCCTCGGTGGAGGCTTGGATGTGGATCCTTGAAATAGGAGTATGAGGGGCTTGTGGTCAGTGGATACTGTAAAAGGGTGTCCATACACTTATACGTGGAAATGCCGACAGGCCCAGTGGATGGCGATTGCCTCTCTCTCTATCTGGGAGTAGCGCTGCTCCGTGTCTGTTAGCGAGCGGCATACGTAGGCAATTGGAGCCCATTCTTCATTGCGTTGTAGCTGTGTGAGCACTGCCCCTAGTCCATAGGGACTGGCATCCACGGCGACATTGGTGGGCAGTGCCGGATCAAAGTACGACAGCGTGGTGTCGGACGAAAGGGCTGTTTTAGTGTCTTTAAAGGCTTGTTCTTGGTCGGGGCCCCACTGCCATGTGGTGTTGGACTTAGTCAGCTCCCGGAGGGGCTTCGTGATGTTGGTTAAATCCGGGATGAAATGCCCACAGAAGTTTACCATCCCTAGGAAACTCCGTACTTCCAAGATGTTGGAGGGCGCCGGGGCTTCCTGAATGTCTCGCACCTTGTCGGGGTCTGGGGCTACTCCTTTGTCCGAGAACGTGTAGCCAAAGAAACTGATTTTATTCTTCAAGAACTGGCACTTTTCTTTGTGCAGAGTGAGTCCATACTCTTTAATTCGTTGGAGGACGCTGCAGAGTCTTCGGTGGTGATCTTCCCCAGACGAGGAATATACCAACAAGTCGTCACTCACATTCAAAACACCTGGGAGACCGCTGAGGACTTCTCTGATGGTGTTCTGAAATACCTCAGCAGAACTTGAGATCCCAAAGTTTAGATGCTTGTATCGCCTGAGGCCGACGTGGGGAGAGAATGTAGTGATGTATCGAGAGTCCGGATGTAGGGGCAATTTGTGATATCCTGAACGTAGGTCCATCTTCAAGAACCACACTGCACCGTTCAGTTCCCCCAGAATGTCATCAATGGTGGGGGGGGGGTTAAGTGGCTTTCCTTTTTTACAGCTGCACTAGGGAGGCGCATGTTGACACAGATGCGGACCTGCCCAGGCTGTTTTGGTTTCCTCACCAGCACGATCGGGTCACCCACGGACTCAATTGGTTGTATACGTTGCCAGCCATCAGTTCGATTGAGGCTCCTGTGTCTATAGTGGCTCGTACATCTTGGTGTTGAATCTTGAGTCTGCACTTTGGAAGCCGCCGTCTTTTCTTTGGTGGTTGACCCACTGCGAACACATAATGGACGGGGTAATTTCACATGTCGTCGTCCATATCTTCGATGTCTTGCGTTTCAGCTACGGTTTGTGCTGTTTCCTTCCGGGGCTTCGACTATCTGCATACCGCCACGAAGTGGTTCATCCATCCGCAGGCTGTGCATCTTTTTCCTTTCGCCGGGCAGTCGTGCATGCGGTGGGGCGTGCCTCCACAGTGGCCACATTCTTTTTTCCTGCCTTGCGGACGCTTCCCTGGGCTTTGGCATGACTTGGCTCTCACTACGTTGACCTGCTCCACCACGTTCGCTTGCTCCGTCTTGATGGGGAGGTGGAGGGCAGCCTCCATGTGTGATGCTCTGGCCTTCGATAATTCTTTAGACCGTCCCAGGGTGAGGATGTCAACCAAGGATTTGCCGGATTCCTCGAGAGTGTTCTCTCTGAGCTTGGACGAGTAGCAGCCTTGTATTATCTGGGCCCTGACTTCCTCTTGTTCATCCAGGAAACCGCATGTACTGGCGACCTCCTTCAAACACCCATGGAAAGTGTCTAACGACTCTTCTGCTTCCTGGTTGGCCTGGCGAAATATGAACCTCTCATAGTCCTTGTTCGCCATTGGCTCAAAGTGCGCATTGAGAGCGTTGAGCAATGTCACGTACGTTTTGGGGGTAGCCTCTACCAGCGTTTTGTAGATGCAGTGGATATCCTTGCCCTCTAGGTGGAGGAGTAGTGCTTTGTGCCTTTCATGGGCTATACCCGCCCCTTCAAAGTAGAATTGGAGACGTTTCGTCCAGTCTCTCCATTTCGGGGCAAGGGAAGAGGGGGCACCATCCACTATAAATGGCTCAATTGCCGGAATCGCCGCCATTTGGACGTGGACTTATGCGTGCTGTGCGGCACGTGCACTGTCTCACCGTCAGGCCAGAGGGTGGTCGTCTGGTCAAGAACGTGCTTGGATCACGTGCCCTGCGTGCTTCAGGTCACCCCAGTTGTTCACACCCACCAGAGTGCTCTGGACAGACCTCTTGGTGAGGGGCTGCTGACCAGGTCTTCGAGGGTTAATAGTTGCTGAGAGTTCAGGTACAGGCTGGGCTTCAAGGCCCTCACACGTGGCAGCTGTCAGGTTCACCCCGGGATCTCAGGGCTCTCACTGGTGGCAGCAGGCTGATTGCTCACTTGTATGCACTGTGGGGTTGAGCAAATCGGTAGTGTGGGCTTTAAAGACCCTCTCATCACCAGTGTTGTGGTGCCGCTGCGCGCGATGCGTGATGCGCGCTGCGGCCGCTAACATCACGCCACACATGTTTTAGTATCGATCGCACGGTCCCGACTGACTATCCCGGGGCCACGCCTCTTTATTATCACAATACGCAGGGCGTCATGCACCAGCGCTCGTACGCAAGATCCGGCTGCGGGTAGACTAGGACGCTACCCCACTGGAGAACATTACATTCTTAGTCCAAAGGTGAAGCTACACAACTTGTACCTGTGGAAAAGAAAATAACAGCAAGCTATTGTTGGAATTTCTGAACTGCAGGGCACAATTTATAAACGCAAGATGAGCATTGACAGGATTGTGGACAACTAAGAGGCTTCAGTTTTTTATCGGTGAATACTCCCCTTTATTAGGGTCTGTATGAGGCGTTTTATGCCACAATACGGCTCATCATGCTGATTTGGTTCCAACAATTTTGTTTTACCAAAGACACTTTATGCTTGCATAGGCCCTTCCTGCCAAATGTGCCTTTAACTTGTTATGATCCGGGAGGGTCTTATTACAGGTTGCGATGAGCGGGTCTGGATGCTAATCCACACTCTCCGCCAAATAGGAACTGCAGGCTGAGACTTCAATGACCTCAATCACAGGTTCTCATGAGGGCCAGACAGGAATAGGCAGTAGAAGGAAACACAGTGTAGGTTCATCTCAGGTGTTTAGGATTGTACCTGTCTTTACTTCTCCCTAAGAATGTATGTAGAACAACGGTGGTGACGCACACACCAGAGGAACAGCAAGTCTGGATATAGCAATAAATGGATACAATTTGAGAATGAAAAAAAGTGAAAGGTAGCACTGTTAACGAACCCAGGAAGTATCCAGAGATCTTCCTGAGCTAGGAAGGATCAGAAAATGCGGTCAGTGAGAGCAACTTCTAATTAAATTCAGGAATAAAATGCCCAAAATGGACAGAGAAGCCATCGTCATAGGTAATTCACATAAGTGCAAAAAAATATGAGGAATAGGCAGGAAAAACAAAGCAAAGATGTAGGAAAATGGTTTGATAATTAGCCATAAGTTTGGATCAAGAAATGTGTTTGTTGATAGGGAAGTGGCAATAGCAGCTTTTCATTCCTTGGGTACAACGTCTGATGTCAAAATGGAACTGCACAATACATTCAGACAGGGAACAAGAGAGGGACTGACCTTCTTAATCTGGTGGACAGTGCAGATATCCAAAAGGAAGGAGAAGGTAATGCAGAAAAAATGTCTAAGACCTGGGGGTCGGAGCTTGTCTGACTCCAAGATGGCCGCGATTTATTGCAGCTCTCCCGATCGCCACCAACAATTCAGCAAAATCCGAGCAAAACACCTGCATTTTTCCGACTGAGAGGTACCATCGTATTGCTTTCGCTAAACACTACCTATCGCAACCAGCGCACTGCAAATCGGTGCGACAAAACAGAGGTATTCAGCGGTGCGCATATCGACTCCAGTGAGACGTGAGGCCTTTCAACGGCCCAGACTGCCAGTGAGGACCGTGTCGGAGCAGTGAAGCCAGGTGAGCGTCCCTCTGGTAAGGTGCGACGAGCCCCGTGACCGGTGTGTGTTGTGGAGCTAGCGTGGCACCAACGAGTGAAAGTGAGCGACGCACACAGTGACTGGAGCCTTGTGGTGACAAGCGGTGCGGCGGGCCCAGATTGTGAATTTCCCTGAGGGCAATTGCTGGAATACACATCGTAAGCAACCTGCTGCTAGTGGAGAACTCCACGCATGCAAGGTGCGCGCCCCCCGTGAGGTGGCTTCCCCAACAGGCCAGTATCGGAGGGGGTTCTCAGACCCAGGCCAGTGGTGATCTACGAGGGCCCTGTGATATACTCTACACCGAAACCCAGACGTAGAATGACATGCAGGAGATAGTTTACCGGGACCCCTGAGACCACACAAACAGACACAGAAGAAGCTCCCAGGCCTTGGGGACCACAACAGACTACTAAAGGGGTATAATCAAATGTCAGCCGGTAAGCCTATCATAAACACGCAGATGTTGCCTCACTAGAGTAGGGGGGGTCATAACAAGGAAGTCAGCATCAAGTGAGCGAAATCCGCTGGTCGCATGTGAAGCTCTGTCAAGAGTCCTGTGAGATTCACACCGCAGGTGCAGGGATTGACCCAGCAGCCTAACACTGCCCTCAAAACTTTGGTAAGACTGGGCCCCCTGCCAGCATTGCTTTGAGCCATCAAGATACCCTGTGTAGTACCCTCATTCCGTGTATATCCCCACACCATGGGCAAAACGGGCAAGCTCCAGTCCAAACTGCATTCTGATCTGCGCAAAACCCCTAGATCAAGGGATCCCATGCCTACAGAGCAAGATGCCGCCTCAGACGATCCAGAAGCAGGGGCAGACATAGATGTAAAACTCGCATTCCGCACTATCCAACAAAGTCTTTCGAAAATAGACAGTAACATTGATGCACTGTCATTTCGAATGGACTGAATGTCGGAACGGCTGGATAAGCATGGACAATCAAAAATAGGGGGGAGGCAGAGGTTGCGGTTAGGTTCACCCTCCTTACTGAATGTAGATCCACAAAACCCAAAAAGTGTCCCCCAATACTAGGGACACTTTATTCATTCTAGTCTAGTTTTCCCCAGTATTAACACCCGTTTTTTTAAACATTCCAACTAGGAGCAGGAAGAAACTATCAGCCCACTATTTAGGTATTCTTAATCCACTTTCCACTCCACTTCACTGCAGTACACATTTTTGCAACAAAGTGCTCCTACGTAATTTTGCAAGTCGCAGCACGCCTCAATCCGTAGCGGATTGAGAGGACCCTTATGATGAAGCATGCAACCTAGGGGAAACCCTGGTGGGTGAGGGGACTCTAGAAAGAAAGTTTTCTTTCTGTATAGAGAGCTTTCTAATCTAATACAGTGAAAGCCCTGTTTCTTCCCTGGTTAGGTTCTTTACTACGGTATTCCGGGTTTTGTGGATCTCTATAAGCATGGAGACAGGCTTGACACAGCAAAACAGCGCATATCTAATTTGAAAGATGTACGAGCGGACGCAGAGACCGACAAAGAAAAGGACAAGATTTTAAGAGCGCTGCAAGTAAAGGCCGAAGATCTTGAAGCAAGATCAAGGATATTCGGATTTTAGGTATGGCCGAATCTTCCAACATTGCCAACATGGAGCAGTATGTAGAGCAGCTACTTGTCACACTACTAGGCCGAAGCATATTCTCAGAGATATTTATCATAGAACGCGTGCACCACTCGCTTGCGCCCAGGCCGGTTCCAGTGGCCCCCCTCGGCCAATCATCGCGCCAACACTATACTATAGAGATCGAGATGCAGCCCCATGAAAAGCACGTGAGCTGGGAACTCTTCAACATGAGGGATCAGAAATATCTCTCCTCCCTGACTTCACATAGCAAGTGCAGGAAGCGCGATGGCTCTTCATTTCTGCGAAAAAGCAGCTACGTGACTTGAATCTGGAGTACAGCATGCTTTATCCAGCTAAGTTACAGCTCAAAATGGATGGTAAGGTCCACTTCTTCACAGACCCCAAAGCTGTCTTTCGTGCCATCAAAGACAGAGGACAGCACTTGAAACAACTGAGTTCACCGTCCACCTCACAGTCACATTCAGAGGGTTCCTCAGGCAATCGTGAAGAGCAAGAACTTGAAGAATGACTACACGGACTATACTGTGATGACTACCTCACAAAGTAACACAAGACTCTATGGATAATTAACACAGCGCACTGTATTGGGGTGGTAATCACTGCCAAGTTATGGCATGAATCGAGTGCATAGATTGAAATTGACCTGATAGACACTCTTTTGTCCAAAAACTGATTGACTGATATAGGCGCACCTTTTAGGACGCTCAGATTGGGTCAGGTTGCACCTCACAGTGATATCTGATTAAGCTGTTTGCAAATGGGAGGGCGGACATGGTGGCACAGAGAGGTAACAAAGATGGCAACATCGGCCCCCAAGTGTATCACACAATCACCATTACTTTTTCTGAGCTTTTTGTTTGTGTTAAGGGAATCGGAAGCGGCGGGGGGAATGCTTATAGCCGCGACTGTTGTGGGTTTTTATGGCGTGGGAGGGAATGTTCGCTTTCCTTGTGAGGAGAAATGTTTTGATGAAGGTTTATCACGTTGTTTCCGCACAGTATATACTGCAGGCATAGGGTTCCATTCTTTACAGTTGTTATACACAGCAAATGGCCTCTGAGGGTGCGAAGCGGCAGGTTCTCCAACTCATGACTTGGACTGTCCGTGGCCTTAATGATAATAGGAAGGTTAGAAGAACATGTGCCTACTTAAAGAAACACTCAGTCCATCGCAATTTTGCAGGAGACACATCTCGCCCCAGAATGCATCAGTGAGGTACAACGTAAATTACAGGGAGCATGCTACTCAGCTGATTTTACCTTTCACGCCAGGGGGGTCTTAATATGGATTGATAAAAAGGCGGGAGTGGAAATGACGGGCCTGTTCAGTGACCTGCAGCAGCCCTCTGTAAAACGAGAGATTTGAAAATCGTATTAGTGGGAATATATGGCCCGAATTATGATGATCCCCAATTCTACCATTCACTGGTGGATAAACTGGTACAATGGAGGGGTGTCCCACAGATCTGGGGTGGGAGGGACTTGAATTGTGTATTGGATCCTACCTTAGATAGGTCTCGGGCCCGCCCAGCGGCCGCCGCAGTATCCATACAGGACATGATGCATACAGAAGGCCTCATCGATATCTGGAAACACAGATCTCCTGCTGCACGGGGTTACACACATTATTCCTCTGTCTATGATACTCACACTCGTATAGATTTCTGGCTGATATCTGGGGGGCTAGATACAGGGGTAATCACCTGCGCGCATCTTCCACGTACATATTCAGACCACTCCCCGGTTCGACTAGCACTACATTATAATGCACCACGAATTCCAGCGTTCACGTGGCGGTTCCCTCCATATTCACTGTTAGGCACAGTTTTCAAAGAAGGGTTAGCAACTGCGATAGAAGACTTCTTTTCCAATAATATATGCTCAGTACAATCATTCACCACAGTTTGGGAAACATGTAAGGTATATATTAGGGGGTGTTGATCTCTACACATGCGGGAGTGCTACGCTCTATCCGAGGAAGGTTGGAAATCTTGGAAAGGGAAATAGGGCACATGGAATGGGTACTGACCGGGACCAAGACTGCCCAAACTACTACGAACCTTAAGCAAAAACTGGTGGAATTCCTTAACACCGCCAATGAGGAAATCAAACATATGGGAAAATTTGCAACAGCATGCAGTTATGGGGAGCGGGATCGACCAGGTGCTACATTGGCAGGGTTATATTTCCATTATTTCAAACATTTTAATTGCTCAGGAATTGCCCATCCGGGCCTATTCACAGGCATGTTTAAGACATTTACGTTGTACTGGGTTGGCGAGGTTGGGAGACGTTCGGGGATGCATCGGGGAGCACTTTTTGAGTTTAGGTTTCAGGCAACAGGGTGGAGTATGTTTTCACAATTGTTATTATTGACAACATTAGGTGAAGGAGTACGAAGTACTATCATGCTAAGGGGATAGGTTTAACATTGAAGGGTGTGAATGAAAACGTCTTTTGTATAGAATTCACATGAAGTTGATGCATATATTTTTAACTGTTATAGATACCCCTGACGAAGGTCACTGGATGACCGAAATACTTTGGGTGGATTGATTAAGAAGGAGGAAGCAAGTTTCTTAAACATGCCTGTGAATAGGCCCGGATGGGCAATTCCTGAGCAATTAAAATGTTTGAAATAATGGAAATATGAATCTTTGACGTGACGGACAAGAAAAATGAAGTTTTGCAAATAAAAGGATAAATCTTTGTTATACAATGGATAACGTGTTTATTATACTCACAAATGTGTATCCGGCTGTGCAACTCTTTTGGTGATTCGTGAAACAGCGTTTCACTACTTTTTGATGATTTTCTAGAGGAATATCTGTCATATATTAAAATGTCTTGGCTAGTAAATGAACACAGGGAACATTTGATGGGGCCATTGAAATCCAATGAGATACGCGATGCGTTGCGTGGGATGGCAGCAGGGAAAGCTCCGGGAGCAGATGCTCTTTCGGTGGCTTTTTACAAAGCTTTTCAGGATATACTGACCACATTATCTCAAATTGTCAGGCATCATGCCGCCCTCTATGCATGAAGCTGTCATCGTCACGTTACTAAAACCAGGAAGAATGCCCAGTAACTGCTCCTCATACAGACCCTTATGCCTGCTTAATGTAGACGCAAAGATTTATGCTAAAAGTTTTGTGAACAGGCTGGCCCGCTATTACCCGGCATTGTTCGACCAGAGCAGGCGGGGTTTGTCCCCAGCCGTAACCTATTCCAAAATCTGGGAACACTGTTTGGCGTGGTGCAGAGACTGAATCCAGAGGTCAAGGCTCTGGCACTATTTCTCGATGCAGAGAAAGCTTTCGACTCTGTTGAGTGGGGCTTCATGTTCGTGGTGTTGCGCAGGATAGGAGTTGGAGACATATTCCTTCGATTAGTATCAGTACTATACACATCGCCAGAGTACGTATCGGGGATGTAGTCTCACTAGGATTTCCTGAGTACACGCTTAATATCTCCGCTTATGTGGATGACACTTTACTATACATTTATGATCCAGAGGTAAATTTGTCCCCCATATTACGAGAGGTCGTCCAGTTTGGTGGTCATTCTGGTCTTCGAGTAAACTGGGATAAATCCATCATATTCCCACTCACACCCGCCACCACGGAACCCATCATGGAGTTGCCGCTGCGCTGGACCACAGATGCAGTGCGATATTTGGGAATTAAATTTCACACTGACCCGGCATTAGTGATTCGGAAAAATTATGGTAGGGCAACGCAACGACTAACTGAAAACATAGATAAATGGATCAGGCTCCCGCTTTCACTAATGGGGAGAGTTAACATTATGAAAAGGGTGATCCTACCAAGATTCTTATTTTTATTCCAAAATATACCCATTCCCCTACCCAAATACCTATTAAAATTTGGCGCACAGCTGATATATCTAGTGTGGGCCGGCAAACAACCCCGAATACGAGGGGAGTTGGGCAGGTTGGAAGACCCAGATTTATAAAAGTATTACAGAGCCTCTAATAGCACATTTGTCCATTATTGGATACATGGTCCGCAGGACATACCTTTTTTATATTTGGCAAAAAAATGCGGTGGATCCGCTTTCACTACCCCAACTCCTTACCCATTAGACCTCCAGGCGACTTCAGTTCTTTGATTCCCTGGCGGTCACTGTGCAAGCTTGGCAGACGTTACTACATATGCAGGCAGGGCCTTTCTTGTACTCTCCAGAAATGCCAATCCAGTGGGGTTTATGGTTCTCGTTGGGCCAAGATGTGGGGGTAAGGCAGGCTCTACAAACTGTAGGAATCACTAAAATGGGAGACTTTTTCAAAGGTGGTGCACTAGTATCCTGGGAGGCCTTGCAATGGCCAGATATGCAGCTGGCAGGCACAGCACTATTTCACCACTTTTAGGCCAGGCACACGTGGCACGCCCTTCTGGGTGATGACATGCTAGAACCGCAGGCTACAGCGACATTTACAACACTCATTACGGTTGAGGAGCCCCTTAAGCTAATCATGAAATTTTACACTAGCCTACAAGCCACTCGTCGGTCTGAAGTCCTCAGAGTTAGACAGGATTGGCAGCGAGATCTGGGCACTCCGTTGAGTGACAAAGAGTGGCAATATTGTTGTTCCCGAACCCGCTCCGTCTCTAACAATGGAAGGCATAGACTTATCCACTTTAAGTTTTTGCACAGGGCATACTGCACCCCTGAGCGCCAGTTTAGAGGCGGGTTAGCAGAGACCTCCCGCTGCCTAAGATGTGGGGGAGGAAGATGCGGCATTCTGGCACCTAGCTTGGCAGTGCTACTGGATACATGCATTCTGGGGCAAAGTGTTTCAGGAGCTGGGAGTCATCATCAGTGCTGACTTGGAGCCAGACCCTAGAATGGCACTCCTGGGGTGGGATCTCTCAGTAGGTAGGACAGTGTGTCCGTTGCTAGCCATTGGACTTCTCCTGGCTAAGCGCCGGATGGCATTGCACTGGGTGGGCGGCCCGCTGCCGCTGATTAAAGAATGGCATGCTGTATTGCAACACACAAGCTGATATATATAACGAGTTACTCCCTCCCAGAAGCCGTCGCAGGAATTATTGGGGACCATACCAAACATATCTCTCAAATAAAGCTGCGGATGTATTTACAGACCCACAATCCACTACCACTGGGGCACCGTCGCAGGAGGTGGAACACAGAAATATAAGGAGTCAATAGATAAAGACACAACATTTCAGACTGGGCCAAAAATGGGAGCTGGGCCTTATGTAAGACACTGGCCAGTAGAGCGGAATGGTTAACCTGCGGTGGTTGTGATTATTCTTCATAGATGTCATTGTACAAATGGAATTCCTTAAATGCCTGAATCATGTCTTTGAATATTTATATTGATATGTATTCGGATGCCTCAACGTGGTATAACTGTGTGTTTAGCTATATGCATTATGTTTTATGATGAAACCAATAAAAATAATAATAATTTAAAAAAAATGTCTAAGATCTGTGCTTCAGAAACTGGGGAGAAAGAGGACCAAATCTGACTAGGCAACCTAGACTCCGACAGGGTGGGGTCAGCTGTTATCTGAAGATGCTTGTTAATTAAGTTGTTAATTGTATTGTGAAAGAAGTCTGACAGATTCTCAAATAGATAAGGGTTATGGTGTTATAGTATTGCTTTCTTCCTCTGGGCATGCTATAATTTCATATAGCCTAAAAACCTCCCTAGTCGGGTTTCTAGACTCCAAAATGCACTTCTTGGTATAGCCTGCTTTAGAAATCTTGCAACGTTCATAGTGTCTCTTGAGCATGGATTTAAATAATGATTTATTATATTGTATTGTATTGTAATTGCATTTATATAGCGCTTACTACCCCTGACGAGGCGCCGAAGCGCTTTTTCGGCGAGTAGCACGCTACTCCGGAACCCATAAAGGATTAGTTGAATTAGTACAGTGAGATATGAAAGTGATTTAAGTAGTGGATAGGTTAGTCAATTATTTGGATTCAGAAGGATAGCGGAAGGATAGAAGAGGGAAAACAAGGTTTGTATTTATACAGCCCTTGTTACCCCTGATGGGGAGTTGAAGGGCTCTTTTTTTTTGGCAAGTAGCACGCTACTCCGGAACCCATTAAGGATTAGTGGTGAATTAGTATAGTGAAATATGAAGGGCATTTGAGTGGTGGATATTAATCAGTTACTTGGAGTGAGAAGGATAGCGGAGGGATAGAAGAGGAATAAAAGGTTTGCATTTATGCAGCGCTTGACACCCCTGATGGAGTGTTGAAGCGCTTTTTTGGCGAGTAGCACGCTACTCCGGAACCCATAAAGGATTAGTGTTGAAAATTTATCAACTAGATATAATTTTTTCTCCTTCTCTTTTACAAAGTTCTCCAAGTGTTTTTCAAGATTTCAGCTCTTCATTGAACCATGGAGCAATAGGATGTTACCTTTTAGTTTTGATGCATTTAATTGTGTTGATATTGCCCAGAGAGGATAATAACCAGGTATTTGTTGAGGAAGAATTAAAAGATGGATTGTCTTCCCTCAAGTTGTGGCTGGTAGTCTTTAACTCGATCTCAGATTCCTCCAGGTTGATGCTATTCCACTGCCTAACCTGGAGCGTTCGTGCAGTTGAGGTATGGTTGTTACCCACCTCACGGTACCTTAAAACAGATAAAAGAATGGTTTGTCCAGGGAAGTTGGGTGCAATGTTTGAAAGACACCCATAAATGGGTGCTAAGAACAGCATTCAGGATGTGACCAGACTCATGGGTAAGACCAGTATTTAAGACCTCCAATTTTAGGGTTCTATTTATTAAGGGGGTTGCATCACTTTTGCACCACACAACGTAGTGCATGCATGACACAACCCCAAAATGTGATTTATCAAGCCACGTAAGCCCACTTTGCGTGGCCCTGAGTGGCTTGATAAATCCGGGTTAACACAACACAGTGCAAATCGCTGCGCTGTGTTACTCTGCCCCAGAAAGGTGTTCCATGGGTATTGTGTGGGTGTTCCTACGCAACTTCCATGGATTTTGATGCATTTCCAGATTTACCATTACTGGTAAACGTGGGAATGCACCAAAATGCTATGACTACCCAGGAAGGCGTAACGAGGAGAAATATCTTTATTTCTCCTTGTTACTTCCTCCCTCTTTCTATGTGTGCTTTATTCTGCAGCACACATAGATAGAGGAAAATACCTTAGGAGATTATTTTTGTGCAGGAAGTTGCCTCTTCCCGGACAAAAACAATCCTGCATGCAACACAGGCTGGGTGCCCGCATTGGTGCTTGGCAGCCCATTGTGGAGAGGTGTGGTGCAGCGGCCAGGGCAGCTGACTTCGGAGCAGAGGGTTCACGGTTCGATCTCCAGCGGCAGCTCAGCTCAGCACCGTGTGACTCTGGGCAATAGCTCACTTAATTTCCACGACGGCCCCCAGCGCCTTGAGACCCGTAAGGGTGAGTAGCTGCGCTATTTAAAAACGGACTTACATTTACATTGTGCACCAACAGTGGGAAAAGGCAGGAATGCACCTTATTGTGATAAATACAGCCCATTCTTGCCTTTTCCTTGTAACGCAGTGCAGCAAGGTGACTTGCTGTGTTGCGCTGCGTTACTTTAAAAAAAATATATATATATGCCCCTTAGTGACTACGGAAAATGGTGGAAATTTTGCACCTATCTAAACGATCGTCCAAATGGATATTAAACTCTCCACATAGTATTAGTTTACTACTATTTAGCAAACATGATGCATCTGCATCCTGTTTAACAAAAGATGATCTGGATTGTGAAAGGGTATTTGATTTTGTATTTCACCTTCATGAAGACACTCAAGGATCAGCTCACCAAGAGACATACATTTAGAGTCATGTCTTATAAACCTAATAGAATCAGGTTCCAAAAAGGCACTCCTCTTTATATTCAAATGTACTCAGTACAGTATATGAACTTTACAAAATGCTACAGAGGAGTACCTTCTGTCCTTGGATACAAACATGGTGAATCTGGCTTGCAACTCCCCAAAGAAAATGGGTTGTAGTGCCTGAGTGCAGGGTTGCAGTCCCTCAGCGCAGAGGTCTTTGAATCATTCGATGTAAACTTCACTTTTTTGGCAAGAAAACGATGTCTATATTTGAAGTTTCAAATAACTCTGATTAATAGAACGAAGATGCTTAGCTTAAATCATACAAAAGAAATAGAAATAGATATCATTAAACAATGAAGATACAACCACAATTGTGACTTTGCTGAGGTTATTGTTTAAATGATTGGTGATAATTTGCTATGAAAAGAAAAGGGCTCAGGAGAGCCCATAGCTGTGTGCCGAGGGATTACAACCCACATTCTTTGTGATGTAACAAGCCAGATATGCCACATAATACATCATGGTTCACAGAGGAATTAAAAGCTATCACAAAAAAATCTTTTTTTGAAACTGAATAGGGTGCCCAAGTATGTGTTCAGGTTTAAGGCTTTTAGGTCCTTATGGAGAGCTCCTTGAGGAAACTTCCTTAAGGATTTGCTGTGGGCTTTAGTCAGCCTTTGTTCACCATAAAAGGAAGGAGAGGTGTAGGGTATTTCACTTGAGCAGACTGGGTGCTTCTGGGTTGTGTTGTCAGCTAATATTTGTTGTATGAATGAACATCCTCCACTAGTGTCTGTAGTTGCGTGGGTCTTTTTTGTGTTCCTACAGAAGTGGCTGGCTGGTGATCCAGTTCTGTCAAGGTACTCTTAAAAGGACATAAAGAAAATAACATTGTCTAATCAGGTATCACTCTATATTTCGAAACATTATAAGGGAAATTCTAAGACAGGTATTGGTTTATATCTTTTAGAAAAAACTCATAGGTTTACAGAGAACCTCCAGTATCTGTATTAACTTGTAAGCAATATATATGCAGTAAAATAAAAATAGTAATAAACCTTGTCAAGAAATGATTCAAAAGAATGAATACAAGTCAACAGTCAAAAATAGTGCATCACATTACAGCTTTATAATCTACATTGTGCTCTGCATTTTTCGTCCTGATGATGACCCATGAACAACCTTAGGGTTGAAACGCCGTTGACATTTAATGGATAAAAGACTGTGTTACATTGGCCATAAGGGAACAATAACTACATTTTAGCATTATTTATATTTATTCCTTTGGCTTTATTTTAATAAAAATACATTTTGGCCTTACTTGTCTTTTGCCATTTGCAAATTTCATCACACTTTACCGGGCGTTTTATTTGCTTATTGTTTGTTTCTCCTACACTGTGTGACCACTCATAGAGCACTATTTTGGACTGTTGACTTGTGTTCATTTTATTGAATCATGTCTTTGCAAGGTTTATTTGTCCTCACAAGGGCATGGAGTGCGTATCATAATTCTTTACTCAGTCTATCGACTTGTGTGTCCCTGGCAGTCCAAGGGAGAAAATAGTTTGGTACACGCCTGACAGCCAGACTTTGTGTAGAGTTTCTTCTTTCTTTCTTTTATTTTATGTTATATTTAAAGTTTTGTATAGTGCGAACATGACCCAGGTGGGTATCAGAGCGCTTTACATACGGTATAGGTAGACAAAGGAAAACAGCTATGGGAGAGAAATCATGGAAACAGTGGGACAATAAACAACAGGGCCAAGATGAAATTGAGGTGGGCACAGGAAGCAGGTTGGGTGAGAACTACAAGTAGGGCAATATGCATCTAGAGCAAGCCAGACAGTATACAGTCACTTGGAGGCAATAGGAGCACAGCATCAAGTTCAACACATTGTTCATTAGGAGAGTTTGTTCATTAGTAGAGTTTTGACTTCCCTTTTGAAGTCAAGAGTAGAGGGAATCAGTCTTGTTTCCACTGGAAGGGAGTTCCAGATTCTCGAAGTGATGCCAGAGAATGTACGATTGTAGGTTTTAAGCTTATTACATTTCTTGGGCTTGAGCAACAGTGTGCCGGTGCTCCTTGTGGACCTGGAGCCACCCGAGAGTTCCAGCTTGTTTGTCAGTTAGAGTGGGGTGTTGAAGTGTAGTGCTCTATGGGTCATACAGGCGATCTTTAGTTGTATCCTTTCTTCAAAGGGAAGCCAATTGAGCGATTTCAGGTCTGGCAAAATGTGGTTGGTCATCTTAGAACCCGTGATAAGTCTAGTAGCAGCATTTAGAGATGCTCTGATAGGTGCTAAATTGAGTTTCGGCAGACCGCAAAGAGTCGCACTGCCGTATTCTAGTCTGGAAATGACAAGTGCTTGCACCGCCAATTTAAAGTCATCTTGGGGAAGGTAGGGTTTGAGTTTTCTTAGGCTGCAAAGTTGGAAGTTCGCTCCTTTGGTCAATGATCTGATGTGGTCTTGCATGTTTAGGTTTTTGTCTAGCACAACTCCTAGTGATTTAGTGGAATCAACGATGTGAGGTGTGTAGTTGGGGGTGGTGAGGTTACTGAGAAATTTCACCACAGTGGGGGTTTGCCTAGCGGGTGCAATGAGGAGAAATTCCTTCTTGAGGGCGTTTAATTTGAGATGGTTGGAGGGTAGCCAGTTGAGGGTTTTGAGAAGGGTTCCGTTGAGAGATTTGATGTCTTCGGGTGTGGAGATTTTCATAGAGTTGGGTGTCGTCCGCATACATGTGATATTGGATGTTGGAGGCTTTAAGAATTACAGTCAGTGGTTCCAGGAAAAGATTGAAGAGTGTGGCGTAGAGAGAGGATCCTTGGGTAACACCAAGTGTGCAGGAACTCGGGTTGGAGAGAGACTGGTTGGATTTGACTCTTTGTGTTCTGTTGTTGAGGAAAGAGGAAAAACATTTAAGGACCGTGCCTGAGAGCCCCATCCTGCGTTCCAAGAGGAAGAGTAGATTGTCATGTTTGACAGTGTCAAATGCCGATGAGAGGTTGAGCAGAATTAAAAGGCAGGCTTCGTTTTGGTTAAGTAAAGTGAGAGCCTCATCCACAATGTGAGTGATGGCTGTTTCGGTGCTGTGGCCAATGCGGAAGCCCGATTGGATTAGGTCGAGAAGCTGGAATTGCTCAATGTGTTTTCATATTGTTCATGAACACATTTCTCCAGAAGTTTTTCCAGGGTGGGTATGTTTGTGATTGGGCGGAAATTAATCAGGTCAACAGGGTCAGCCGAGGGTTTTTTGAGAATAGGGAGCACCTGGCCCGCCTTCAAGCAGTCCGGGATCTCACCTTGAAGAAGTGAGGCGTTGATGATCTTGGATGGAGTTGAGGTTGGAGATGATGAGATCCAGTGTCGAGCCTAGGTTGTGTGTGGGGCTGTCACAGAATTGGGTCAGAGATAGGTCGGTTAGGAAGTTTTTGAAGGTTGTAACCACCTGCGGGTCATTCCAGTGGAGATTGAAGTCACCAAGGAAGATCTGGGGGGAGTGTTGACCCAGGTTGGAGGAGATGGTTTCCATTACTTATTCGATTAGATGGAGATTATCACCTGGGGGTTGGTAGAAGATGTGAAGGCTGCATAAGGGTCTGTGTGTGCTAGTAATATCTATGCATAGGTATTCACAGGAGGAGAGATTAGCTGAAGGAGACTGTTTTGCTGTGAGAGAGTTGCGGAAGATACAGACTATGCCACCTCCCAATTTCTTAACTCGGTCGAGTCTGATGATGCTGTGACTAGGAGGGACTAACAGGTCAAGGATAGGGCCAGAGGAGTCGTTGAGCCAGGTTTCTGTGAGGATAAGGAGGTCCAGAACTTGGGCAAGGATGAGATCACCAAGGTCTGTGGCATGTTTCACCGCTGATCTACAGTTAAGTAGCATGCTTTTCAGGTGTGATTTGTGCAGGGTGTCTGTAGGCGCGGGTTGTGTAGTGGGGATCTACAAGAGGTTATTGATGTTTATGGAATTGGCGATGAGTCTGGGCAGTCTATTGGGGTTGGGCATGATGGTTTGGATGGGTTCCGCATTACCATGATTAGGGAGTGTCGAGTTAGTTGTATTTAGTGGGGCTGTTTGAGAGCATATAGCAGGGACCAAGATGTCCGAAGGAGGAGAGGAGTACTCAAGGAGGAGGGAGAGAATATAACATTCTGAATATGGATTTAAGGATCTGGCAGGTCTAGACCGGGCGTTAGGATAGGGAGTGGTGTTCGAATTTTGGGCAGTGAGTTTCGGGAGGATCATATGTGGGATCTCATGTGTTGTCATGGTGGAAGAGAGATGGTGGATCTCAAGTGTGGACATGTTGGGAGAGAGATCAAGGGCTAGCTCTTCGGTGGCCTTCATAAGTTTAAGGATGACAGTTTTGAGAGTTAGCAGTTCATGGTTTATTTCCTTGAGCTTAGAAGCAGGATCAGAATGTGTATTATGGGTCAAGTAGAGGGAAGGAGGAGGGTTGGTCAATGGAGAGGGCGGAGGGGAGTTCAGGGCAGATGAACGGGAGGGGGAAGTCCAGTAATGGAGAGTTCCCCTCTCCTAAGCACTGGCGCGTGAGGCGGGTGGGCGATGTAAGGGAGGCTAGGGGAAGGAAGGTTGAATGAGTTCCTGTTGGAAAGTGGGTAAGCCCGCTGTCTAGTGAGAGAGTTATGTAGGCAAGGGCTAGTGGCAGAGGGGGTGGGGAAGTGTCGACAAGTTGGTCGGAGCGAAGGATAGCAACTGCACCGTGATTATTGGCCAAAGTCTGGTCAGGTCCTGGCATGGTGGGTGAGTTAGGGGAGCCTGGGGTTGGAGGAGCTATGGTCCAGTGTGTGTTGATCGGGGTAGGTGTGAAGAACCAAGACCTTAGGGGCCTGGCGGCGCAGGGTACGCCTTAATCTCCTGAGTTCACCTGCTTTGTCGAACAGAGACACGGGACACTCCGTTAGGCGTAGAAGATAGGGTTTATTAGCTGCAGCTAAGTACAGTTGTCCCAGAAGTACACTCGGTATGTTCTTAGGAGACTGCCACTTTACTTCGTGGCGCACAATCTTTTATAACATACATATTCACAAAGAACACTCCCAATGCATACAGGGTCAACCAATGAGAAGAATGTGAAAACAAGATATTAAGTAACTCAAATAAGCCCCTCTCCCAACTGTGTTTGTCACCCTTCCCCACAAGTTAATCAGTGGTAGTGTTTATAAGTCGACTTGCAGGTGGCAGGACACATTTGTATGGCCCAGAGGTCAGTTGTGAAATGAGAGAATACGAGTAAAGAATAGCGAAGGCCAGAGGATAAGATAAAGTCAGGAAAGAATGGTGCGAACCAACAGATAGTTGAAACAGGGATCAGTCAGACCAGACGAGGATTAGTGGAGTCGGCCGGACCCTGACACCAGCTATAAACAGAGGCAGGAGGTTATTTGACACGTTGCAGTAGGATGAGGGAAAACAACACTTAGCTCACCGTGCCGCCTGAGTGAGGGCAACACAAAATGGCAGAAAGACACAAAATGGTGGCTAAATACGAAAGGGATCGGAAACTGAATTACCTCAGACGCTCCTTTTGCCATTACTCAGGCAAGACACACAGACTCATTTTAATCTGAGTCGACGTCAATGGCCATGAGGTCATCAAGCTGTTGCTGCAACATCATTTTAATGCTCTCCGTCTTCCGTGGCACAGGCCTTGGGACACACATAGTGGCACAAAGACCACAGATGGCGGGGCCACACTGCATACAGAGACAACAGGAAAAAATGATGGCCAAAACCACTCCAAGGAATGTTAATACCTTCCATCCCCATTTGGACAGTAATCCCCAAAACCATTCCAACAAAGACCAATCTCCTTCGTCCTGATGAATCGACTCGGAGTTCACATGTAATTTGGAGATGGCTTGGTATACCGTAGGGGCGTCGTCAGGTATATAAATGCAACAGCTAGATCCGATCAATTTACAAACTCCACCACGATCTGCAAAAATAACATCCAAAGCAATCTGGTTCTGCAATGTCATGAGACGATCCGCCTGAAGTTCAGCTGTGAGATTGCTCAAGGCTCCCACAATGACATCTATGGTAGTCTCAACAACACAAACCAATTGTCTCATGTTTCTACTGTTGGCCATTGGGCCCCAAAAAGGAAGAAATCCTTTAAGGAAATCACCTCCCTCTTGTCCTGCTGTGTCTTTAGAATCAATAATCCCTCTGCCATATCTGTTTCTGTGATGTCCCGAAGGAGCAGTGTATGTAGGGGGGAGAAGAAAGGCTATATAGCATGTTCCTGAAAAATCCGTTGGTAGCCACGTGTATGCTCTATCGTGGCAGACAAAATACGTGCCCTGGGATGGCACTAACGGTGGTGAATTCTGAGATGTGTGAATGTATGTATGGGAACAAACACTCTTTCCTTGTCGAGTGTCAGTAGTCTGGCCATTTATTTGTAAACAAAATTTACCTCAATGAGGCACAGTCCAAATTGGTGGAGATTTTCCCTGTTTAATCCTATCTGTAAGGCTAGTGGCGTAACGAGTCACGTTCCAAGCATCATATGCCCGTTTCTCATCAACAGGAACCTTACTATTCTCCACAATTCTAGCCATAACCACTATTCCTTTTATCAGAGAACTAAAATCTTGTCCACTACCATATGAACCAGCTGGACGTCTAAATCGGTTCTGATATGCATTTGAAAACATCACAAAATAGGCCCAAGCGGAACCTTCATAAGAAAATGGAAGGGCTAAATATGGCATCCCTTTTTCTGTGGTATGAGGCATAAGTCCACACACCCAACAGTCGGTTGTGTTGACTACCAATTGGTGTTGATGCAATAACTGGACAAATGAATTGGTAAAATATTCTGTTCTCCTGATTAGTTCATGTTGGGGAAGCGTATATAATTGGTGTGGGGAGATAGTAGAATGAAAGGGCAAAGAAATAGAAGTAGGAACAGATTTGTGCTGCATAACATGAACAATCCAACCTATACAAGCCAATAAGATACTAGCAAACATAAGAACACACAATGTTATGCCACATTGACTGTACACTAATTTACAATATTCCTTCTTATTATTCTTTCCCAATTTGACATCCATCCTCTAAAATTGTTGCTCACGGCAATCTTCCTTACTCACTTGGTTGTGATTATTAGCCGTCCTATGACACTGCAAGTCCTGGGGGCCTAGCCACTATACAGGTCACGAACCAAGACTCCTACCGTGACCCTGCAACCTGGACAGATGATACATGTCACGAAAGAGATGAAAATTTCAGGTGTCCTTGACCAGTCTAGGCCTTAAATTATATCGAGTTCTGTTCAGTACAGTTTGGTCCTGAAATACTGTCTGTGGATCTGTAGTATTCAATCGGAGATGTGGCGGTACTGCTTCTTGTAAAACGTCGTCATCTTCTTTTCAGACCGAGCTCCATCTAGGTGTGCACTACTGAAAGGTACAAACCGAGGGACCCTTTCGCCTTCAAAATCACCTACACCCTTACGGACCCACTGGGCAAAAGGCAAGGGCAAGGGCACCTTTTTGCAGTGCACGCCATGGATCCAGTTCTTTTTCCCTTCGACCTTCACTGCTGTACGTGTTACTAGAAGGACCTGTCGAGGCGCCCTCCAACGAGGTACCAAATTCCTTGTCCTCTGAAAAATTTTCACACAGACCCAGTCTCCCGGTTGGATAGAATGACCTGGGTCTGTGGAGGCCTCTGGTAAAGCGTCTCGAACCTGTTGGTGGAGAACACGTAATTTAGGGGTGAGGAATTGCAAGTAATCAATCAGCATTGGATACTGTATGTCAGAATACTTTTTAGGGCGAGGGACTCCCCAAACATTAGCCGGGCGCCCAAAAACAACCTCGTATGGGCTGAGTCCCAAACGAGAATGTACAGCTGTTCTAGTGGATAGGAGAGCCACAGGTAAAGCATCGGGCCAGGCAAGTCCCGTGCTAGCCTGTACCTTTGCAAGCTTAAGTTTGAGAGTGCCGTTATATCACTCTACCAAACCCGCTGATTGGGGATGGTTCGCCGCATGGAATTTTTGGACAATACCAAGACCGGCACACACCTTTTTAATAATTTGGCCCACAAATTCACTTCCATTGTCACTCCAGACAATGCGCGGCAAACCAAACCTAGGGAAGAACTCTTTCAGAAGAACTTTGGCAGTGGACAAAGCAGTGTTGTCTTTCAGGGGGTAGGCCTCTATCCATCTGGAGAAGGCACACACCACCACCAAAACATATTTGAGATTCTTGCATTGTTCCATGTGAATATAATTAATTTGCAACACCTCAAAAGGATATGTTGGGGGAGCAAAATGACCTGCTGGAGTTGGAGTTCCCTTTCCTGGATTATGCATCAAGCAAACGATACAATGCTTCACTAAATTATCTGCACATTTTGGAATCCCTTCGTTCAGCCACACTGGAGCCAGAAGCTTACATATTCCTTTCGCACTAATGTGGGCTGGACCATGTGCCATAGCAACTACAGGCAGCACATAGGCATCTGGTAACAGCCAACGCTGATGTTATGACAATTCTATCCAACATCCCATCGCGTCTAACATTCCTGTACTCTCTTTCCACTTACTCAACTCTTTCTCTGTAGCCTCTCCTTGAATCGATCTCACACTTTCTATCGTATCCTCACACATTCCTTTTTCCTTGACCCAATTTGCAGGGCCCGCAACATACATGCGACTCATAGCATCTTTGGCTGTTTCTTTCGCTACCTCATCCGCAAAAGCATTCCCACAACCAACATCATCAGTAATCCTCTTATGCGCACTGCACTTTATGATTGCTATCTGGGTAGGCAAAGCAAGTGACTCAAGAAGATCAGTTACCAACTGGCCATGCTGTATTTTAGTACCGTGGGAGGTAAAGAATCCTCTTTCCTTCCACAAACGACCAAAGCTATGTGCCACACCAAACGCATACTGGCTGTCGGTATATACATTCACTCTCTTCCCCTTAGATAACACACATGCTCTGGTCAAAGCTATCAGTTCAGCCGCCTGAGCTGAATTATGTCTGATGCGTGCTGTCTCCACGATTGTATGCAAGGTGGTAACAGCGTAAGCTGAAGTTGTTTCACCATTAGGGAGTTTAAAACAAGAACCATCCACCCGTAGGATCCCATCCGGGTCCATTAGTGGTGTATCCTTCAAATCAATCCTACCTTTTGTCTCCTCCTCAGTACGGAGAAACAATCATGTTGTTCCTGAATACCTTTCTCTTCTGGAAGAGGTAACAATGTGGCTGGATTTAAAGTGTTACATCGTTTGATGTGCACATGACTAGCCAAGAGCGTCAGTTCATACCCAGACAAGCGAGCGCTTGTAAGATGCTGCGTTTTTGTCCTATTTAGCAAGGTATCCACTGCATGTGGTACCATGACAATAAGAGTCTTATCAAGCACCAATCCAGTAGATTGACAAATAGAAATTGCTGCTGCTGCTGTAGCTTTAAGACAACTAGGCAATGCCTTGGCTACTGGATCTAATGTAGCCGAAAAGTAGGCACATGGCCGCTGCTTGTCTCCAAATCGTTGTGTTAAGACTGACAACGCACAACCCTCTCTTTCATGGACATAGAGCGTGAAGGGCTTACTGTAATCCGGAGTACCCAACACAGGAGCAGAGCACAGAGCAGCACGTAAATCAGAAAAACTCTTCTGACATTCATCAGTCCAAGGAAGGGGTTGGGGTGTGTCTTTCAAAGTGAGTGCCAATAAAGGTTTAGCCAACAAAGAAAAATTTGGAATCCACTGTCTACAATAAGAGGTAATGCCCAGAAAGGCACGCACTTCTCTTTGTGTGGATGGCACAGACATTTGTGCGATTGCTTGAATACGTTCTGGGGTCAGTCGCCTTCCCTCCTTCGACAAGAGATGACCTAGATAGGTAACCTCTTGGCGGGCATATTGTAATTTAGAAGGTGAAACCTTATGGTGAAGGTCAGACAAGTGACACAATAGTGCAATAGTCACGTTTTTGCAAATATCCTCTGAATCAGCAGCAATCAATAAATCATCCACATACTGAATAAGGGTAGCACCTGGCGGCAAAGGAAACGCATCAAGCTGGCATTTCAGAGCTTGGCTATAGATGGAGGGACTTTCTTCTTCTTGTTCGCTTTATTCGATAATTCATATCATAAAAGCTTTCATACAGTACAGTCAATACTATATACATCGAATTTTGTAATGGTTAAAAAAGATAAAATGTTTAAGAGTACATGGTATGACAACAATAAAAGTAAATGGCAATTCATAAAAATTCCCTTTAAAAACAACTTGCTACAATCAACAAGGGGTCTCAAAATCACAATTCATTCCTTTAGACCTCTTTACACTAAAAAGTGGGTTCAGAATGTAATCAATAGCAACATTGGCTAATTTAGTGGCTTTGGAAATGGCTTTCGTGCGAATGATCCAAGCCCGACCCAGGAATTTTGCAACTCCGCACACAATTACTGGCCTAGACGCATCTGATCTCAAGATGCGTAGTGCAGCTAGATGGTTCCTTGTTCCTAGCTGAACACAAATAGGTTTTAGCCATTTATTCCTGGCCTGCTGATAGGCCGGGCATGCAAATAGGCAATGAGCTATTGTTTCGTGGGGAGCTTCGCAACACGGGCAGCTAGGGGAGAGATTTTTTGCTGGATCCCTCTGAGCAACTGAAACATTAAGATACAGTGACCCAAACCGGAAAAGTATATACAGCTTTCTATCCATAGGGACTCGTATGAAATCAAGATAGGGTTCCAGATGGCCAACATGTTTAAACAATAAAAATTCTTCTGTGAGTTTCCCGTACCTCGGATAGGATAGGTGACGCTGGAGTATCCAATTCCAGTAGATCTTTTTTAACTCGGCCTTGGAGGGCTGGGCTTGGTTCCTCCATGCGTCAGCTAAGCCCAACGAGACCAGGAGTTCCTTCAAATCAGTGAGCCATTTTACCCTTTTACCCATATCCAGAGAAATCAGTTCACTGAGACCTGCCGCATAATGCGATAATTCCGGGGTGGATCTTAATCTAGCCCAATAAAAAAGGGGGCATAGTCTAATAGTATCGCTCACCCTGCGCCTCCCTGTATCGAGGAATAAGGGAGTTAATGGAGTACATTGGGGGACAGAGAGGATATCTCTTAAAAACGTATTCTCTGACTTTTGTATTTCATCTATTTTTTCGAACCCCCAAAGTTCTGCTCCATAAGTTGCCGCGCTAACTGCCTTGCCCTCGTAAACGACCAGTGCAGGGGAGACTAGTCTAGAAATAGACAGACGTTGTTCTCTTACAATTGCCCCTGCTGCCCTTTTATGACTTAGTAGCATTTTATTCAAGTGTGGCCTCCATGATAATTGGTCCGATAGCCTCATCCCCAAGTAATCAAAGCAATGAACTTGCTCAAGATAAGAACCATTAAGGATGAGTTTCGGTCTAAACTGTTTTCCAGGGTTAAAGGCCATAAATTTTGTTTTAGTAATGTTAATAATAAGGCCCCTTTGAGTACAAAACTCCTGGAAATGAGTAAGTAGTAATTGGAGACCCATGGGGGATTTGGAGATCAAGAGAGTATCGTCAGCAAAGAGTGCAGTTATTTTTCCCCCGCCAGGGACTTTCACAATAGCCTTGGGGTGCGCGCTTGAACCGGAAACTTCGGCCTCCTAAAGAGAAGCCAAAAATATCCCTACTCTTTTCAGCAATGGGGATGCTGAAGAAAGCATTTTTCAGATCGATAACAGAAAACCAAGCTGCCGAGGCAGGTATCATAGTGAACAGGGCAGTGATATCTGGAACAACAGGAAACTGTGGTACAACAATTTTATTAACCTCCCGAAGGTCAATAACAAAACGATAAACAGGAGGCTAAGAAGGATCAGTGCGTTTAAGAACTGGGAGAACAGGACTATTGCATACATTTCCCCTCGTCTCCTCGACCACACCCTTCTGAACCAAATCATAAATAATAGCAAAAAGTGTTCTTTCACCATCATTGGGAATTTTGTATTGAGGGATGCATGGCAATTTAGCATTGGGCTTGAGGGTAACAACATAGGGTGGGATCTCAAGACAACCAACATTATTTGGACCCGTAGCCCAAAGTGTTGCAGGGAGAGAGAGCAATTCAGGTGGGAATTGATCTTTAGACAAATACATTGGAGAAGTCAGATTCTGCCCCAAAACGAGATGTACACCAGAAGGAGAACAATATATCGTTGCATGCAGTCTTTTTAATAAATCCAAACCCAACAGATTTTCGCCGCAACCAGTATTTAAAAGAAGCGGAGCTTCCAAATCATAAGAACCAATTGAAATAGGCAGAGGACAAGAGACCGGGCTATGAACTGGGGCGCCAGAAAATCCCACCGATACATTTGTTAAGCCAGACAAAGGTGCCTCAGGGAGTTTGGAGTGAATAGTAGAACTTCTCATCGCACCAGTATCTAAAAGAAATGGCTCTGAAACACCCATTGTAGTGACATTAACATAAGGCCCATTCTGATCTACTGGAATCGATACAACTCCCTCACTTTGTCTATGGCTGTCCTAGTTAGCGTGAAGACCGTCATTCTCACCTTCAACATAGTAATCATCATTGTAATACTGTGTAGACTGAGTATTTTGCTGATCAAAGTAGTTCATAGAATGTGGAGGTGGAGGGGAACGCTGTGTCTGGGGCGGCATACCTCGACCTCTACCCCGGGCGCTAACTGGGAACCACCACGACCTCGTGGAGTAGATAGTCCTCCATTACGCTGTAATAAAACCGGGCAACTATTCTTAAAATGACCTTCCTCCCTACAATAGGCGCATTGGTTGGGACCTAACAAAGGCCGCGGAATATAGGGCTCAGGCTTTTGAAAAACCCTCTGAAACTGGGGAGGCTGTTGAAACTGGCGCGGAGCAGAGCAAGGAGGATAAACTTGTTGCAGAAGAACCTTCGTTTTTAATTCTTTAGTCTTTTTCTCTTGCTTGTCTTTTTCCTCTTTGTCCCTGTTTTCGTAATATTGAGCAGTAGCCAATATCTGAGCCGAAGAAGAAACAGCCCATGAACTTTCAGAGTCTTTTAACTTTTTTTTTTTTCTCGAAAATTCTTTTTATTGGCATTTTAGAATATAATCATACATACATTACGTTCCATGGAAAGGAGTAT
Organism: Triturus cristatus; assembly: GCF_964204655.1. Lineage (NCBI taxonomy): Eukaryota > Metazoa > Chordata > Amphibia > Caudata > Salamandridae > Triturus > Triturus cristatus. The sequence continues at coordinate 952,572,258 of NC_140590.1, read as the reverse complement.
GTTACATGTGTAGAAACGGAGACCAACATCAATGTAGAAAGTATGTCTATGTCTTGTTCCGTGTGGAAGTGGTCTATATTGTAGCAGATCATTGCCTATTTAGAAAACTGGGGAGGAGAACCAAACTGGGGAGTGCCATGAAGTTCTGAGTGACAAGGCCTAGGCTATGTCCCGAGTCCGCCATTGCCCATTCGGCTGTATAGTCGCCTCCTATCTAGGGGGGAATGGGCGTGTGCGCTATCCGGGATGGGAAACCGTGGGGTGCAGCAGATGAATAGGGGGGGGGGGAACCCATCTGGCCCGAAGGTGATGCAGGGGGACCCGGGGGGGACTCCCCGCCGTAGGGACCGGAACCGCGTGAGGTGGTGCGACATCGGGGGCATGCATATCGGTTACCGGGGCAGCTGGAGTCTGAGATTGTCCGAATTGGTGTAGTAGGAGCGCCCATTCTAGAGAGATTGGGGTTTTACGGGTACCCTTGGCCTCCTCCTCTCGTATTGCGTCCTCCTCAGCTGCGGCCCATTTTAGAACCGCCCCTACCCAAGCTGCAAGTGGAGGACCAGTAGGGGACCGCCAGTGCATGGCTATGCAGCGTTTGGCCAGTAGGTGGGCCAAGAAGACGAAGCGCATCGGTACCTTGTGTTGCTTTCTCCGCCCCAGGATACCCAGCGCGCAACCCTCCCAGGTAGTCAAGTGTGTCAGCCCCGTGAGGTCTCTGAGTGTCGAGTGGACAGATGTCCAGTAGTTCTGAATGCCCGGACAGGTCCAGAACATGTGAAAGAAGGCAGCATCCCGCGCTTGACAGCGAGGGCACAGAAATGTAGTGTCAGGATAAAAGCGCTGAAGGCGCGCAGGTGTCAAGTAGGCCCTATGGAGAATGTGAAACTGTATATTCTTAAAGCGGGCATTCCTGGATACTTTTTTGGGGAATTCTATCGCCCTGTCCCATTTGCTGTCGTGAAATGGTCTTCCTGCCTCCTCCTCCCATAGGGCCCGGAGAGGCCCCAGCAGTGGGGGTATCAGGTTCCCGATTGATTTATACAGCTATGTAATAAGGTGTCGGCCCCGTCCCATTCGTAAGATTGTGTGGAGGACTGGATGTGTGGGAGGTTCCCCCTGCGTGAGGTCAGAATATGGCCGAAAGTGGCTGAGGAGTTGATGGTGGAGCAGGAACTGGCCTGGGGGCAAATCGTAATCCTCCATGAGCTGTCGGTAGGGCCGGAGCTGTCCCTCGTCAAATAGCATTTCTGCTTCGACGATGTCCCTCGCCGTCCACTCCCGGAGCATGGCGGGTGTGAAAAATCCGTCATTTCTGGGCCAGCCGACTAGCGATAGCGATGGCGTGTATGGAGGGCAGCGCGGTGCCATGCGGTGGATACGTTGAACACATTTCCGGGCGATGTCCACCTGCAGGGGGTAGGTTCGCACGGGACGGGAGCCCGGCAAAAGCAGGCGACGTAACTCGGGCCCGGGCACATATCCCGTGGCAGTGCATGTCTCCAGTAGGTATCGCTCTGCCGTCCAGTATGAGAGCCATTGGAGCTGCGACGCCAGGAAGTAGGCTTCGAAATTGGGCGCCCCGAGCCCCCCCTGCGTTGTGGGCAGTCTTAGCTTGGCCAGCGCGATTCTGTGTCGTCCCTTCCCCCATATCAGGGAGCTGAGGAGTGTATCTAAATCTTTGAAGAAGGAGCGGGGGGGGGGATCACTGGGAGATTGGTGAAGTAGTACAAGAGCCGCGGGACCAGAATCATTTTTGCCAGGGCTATCCGGCCGATCGGGGCCAACGGTAAGCTCCGCCAGAACCCAATGGAGGATCGTATCCCTGCTAGTGCTCTCCGATGGTTCCCCTCAAAAATGTTGATTAGGGAATGATATAATCGGATCCCGAGATATCGGGGACCCTCCGTCGCTCAATGAAGTTTCCGGTCACCGATCCAGACCACCCGAGAGGGGGCGTCCGGGTGGAGGGGGTAGACCATTGACTTGTCCCAGTTCACCCTCAACCCCGAGGCCTCCGCGAACTCCGCCAGGGCGGTCTCAAGTTCGGTGAGATCCGTCGTCACATCCCGTATATATATGAGGAGATCGTCCGCATACATGGATACACAGTGCGTGCCGTCCGCTAGTGGGATACCCCATGCCTGTCCGTCCCTACGGAGCCGGATGGCCAAGGGTTCTACCGCGAGTGCGAACAATAGGGGCGAGAGGGGGCACCCCTGACGCGTGCCCCTGTGTATCGCGAATTCCGGGAAGATATAGCGACCTAGGCGAACCCGGGACGTAAGATTAGTGTAGAGTAGGCGAGTATAGGCTATGAGCGTGGGGCCGAGGCTCGCCCGCCCCAGGGCCGCAAAGAGGAACTGCCATGTTAGAGTGTCGAACGCCTTTTCAATGTCCAAGATCAGACACGCCGCGTGAGGAAAACGATCCCCAATCTGATCCTGAACGTGAAATAAGCGCCGGATATTATGAGAGGTATTCCTTCCTGGAACGAAACCGCATTGGTCCGGGTGTACCAACTGGCATATGATTTGAGAGTATCTGTCCGCCAGAATTTTCCCTAGGATTTTACAGTCAGCTGTGAGCAGTGTGATGGGACGGTAGGAGGCGAGAAGTTAAGGGTCCCGGTCAGGTTTCGCAAATGTCACAAGCACCGACGCTCTCATAGAGCCGGGCAGCTCGCCGAGTCTAAGCGCCGAATCCAATACTGCTGACAGACGAGGGGTCAACAGCGGGGAAAAGGTGGCGTAATATTCAAGTGGAAGCCCGTCGAGGCCAGGGGCCTTGCCACGGGCCAGAGCTCGTACCGCGCCTGTAATCTCAGTTGTTTTTATCTTTGCGTCCAACCCTTTCCGGTCTGCAGCGGAGAAGGGGAAGAGGGTCGAGGAAGTGGTCGATGGCCCCGGGATCGAGAGACAAGGGAGCCGTGTATACAGCCGAGTAATGGTGATAGAATACCTTGATGATCTCATCCTGAGATTGCACCAGAGTGCCCTGGGGATTTATGATTGCGGTAATAGGCCGGATTTCGGTATCTTGCTTAGCAAGCCATGCCAAGAGTGTGCCCGACTTGTCACGGTCCCGATGCATTCGGTTTGCGTATGCCCGAAAATTGTGACGGCGGAGGTCCACGCACGCCACCTGGTACTCTGATTTGGCGTGGGCGACCTGAGCCACCGTCGCCACTGATTGATCTGCAGCCTTAGTGGCCGCCGCCAGTTGCTGCTCCGCCTTCTCTAGGGCATGCTCCAGGGTGCGTGTGTTATAATCTACTGTTTACCGTTCCCCTTTGCCTATGTATTTCTTCCCTACTGCTCAGCCAGAATGAGAGTTAGTGTGCTTGGAGATGTCTGGAATGTTGGATGATTGATGATGTCGTGGAATGCATGGGTGCTTGGTGAGGCAGTGAGTGCCAGTTGGAGTGAGCAGGCTGAGCAGCGGGGAGGCTGCTCCTGGTGGGGCATCACCTGGACTTTACATCTTCCAGTAACTTATCTGAGGCTGTACATCTGAATAAACCTACAGCATACTTATACTTAAACCGGCTACTGGACCTTCATTTAATTACAATAGCGTCGCACCCCGGTTCGGTATCGAATGCATTCTCCCCTGGCCACCACCTTGAAGCCATCCCACTCGACCAGGGTTGACGACGCGGTCCCCGCGTTATGCGTAAAGTAGTCTTGGATGCTACGTTGGTGGTCATGTGTGAAGGTGTGGTCTGTGAGACAGTCCCCCGACAGTCACCACGTGGAGACCGGGGGATGTGGGGGTCGCCACTGGAGGCCAAGAAGGTGTGCATTATGATCGGACACAACTCTACCCAAGTAGTCCGAGTGACATATTTGCGGGAGAAGCGCTGCAGTGCATAAGAATCGGTCAAGCCGGACTCGTAAATTATGAGGAATGGAGTGGAACGAGTAAATGTGGGTCTGGGGATGGTGCTGCCTCCATGCATCCGTGAGGGACCAGTGTGCGGCCCAAGCTTTAAACCGGTCTATTTGTCTGTAGGTGGGAGAATGTGGGAGTGGAGGGTGTGAGCGAACCAGCATCGGACCCAGGATACAGTTGTAGTCCCCTCCCAATAGCCAGGGTACCTGCGTGAATTGAGCTAGAGAGATTGTCGGTCCCAGAATTTATCCTGGTCAACATTTGGGGCGTATATGCTTCCTAAGAGGATAGCCCTCCTGTCTAAAAGACCCTCTAGTAGGACGTATCTGCCTTCGTCGTCCACCACCCGTCTAAGCTTCCGGAAAGGATTTCCCGGGCGAATCCATATCAGTGCCCCCCTGGCAAACGAGGAGTAGGTCGTGGCGCAGATGAGTCCGCGCCATTTTACTCGTAGTCTGCCGACTTCGGTTGTATTAAGGTGAGTTTCCTATAAGCAGAGGATAGATGCTTTCTGCCGTTTCGCATTGGCGTATATCGCGTAGCGCTTACGTGGGGTATGCAGACCACGCGTGTTGAGGGTAAGTATGTTAATGTCTGCACTAGTTGTCAGTCGTGCCATGGCTGATCAAGTCTGCGTGGGGACTGGGGGTGGTGCCTAGTAGAGACATCGTGGAATGGACCCCCAGGGATGCACTGCGTTAAAGGGGGCAAGGCGGACTGGGAGCCTGGAGAAACCGATGTACTGTGGTGCAAAACTCCATGGCGAAGTGGGACATATGCCAACCGGGGTGTAAACAACGTGTGGGGATGTGGGAAACTGTCCCAATACTCAGGACTCATTGTGTGGGTAACGGTGTGTCCAAACTACCTCCCGTAACACCAGAGGGGGGGAGAACTGCTTTATATGATAGGGGGTGACGATGTGCGAATGTGAGGCCGCTCGTTGAGTGGGCATGTAGTAGGATCGATGTGTATCTGGAGCAGGGTGACTGTCCCCGCAGGTGCAATATCATGGGTGCTATGTGTGCATCACAACCAAGGATACCAAGAGTCCGTGTGCCTGAGTTGCCTCAGGGTAGAGGAGGAGAGGGCAGTCCATCCAGTAGGCCATCTGCCGTTTGTGGAGTGGCGTGGGGGGGCGTCGCCCGATCCGCCCCCGAGACGGTGCTGTCGCTGTCGTTTTCGCCTTCGGATGAAAATAGGTGTCGAGGTCTGTCTATAGAGTCTGAGGGCTGTATGGTGCGCAGGTCAATCACTGCTTGTAGAGCTTCCCGTCTTTCTCTCATAATCTGTTCCAGGTCCGGCGAATCGTGGGTGCCCTGCGTTGATCTGGACTCGATGTTACGGAGCTTCTTGGGCCGCTTCCGGGCGTGAAAAGTTTTGAGAGGGGAGCCTCTCTGGGGGCGAGGATCGGATGACCGCGGGCAATGTTGATCTGTCCAATCTTGTGCGGCCTCCGCGGATGCGAAGAAGATGGAGGACCCCTTATAGATAATCTTGAGGCGGGCCGGGAAGAGCAATGCGTATTGAATCTTATTGTCCCGTAAACTCCGCTTTACGTCCAGAAAGGAAGATTGCTGCTGCTGCACCGCTCGAGCATAGTCCGGGAATATCATGATGTGGTTGTTTTCCACACGCAGCGGTGCAGCTAGGCGCGCCGCCCGAAGCACCGCATCTCTATCCCGGAAGTGTAGGAACTTGGCGAGAAGTGGTCGGGGAGACGTGCCGGGCGGGGGTTTTCGGGCCGGCACCCGGTGAGCCCGTTCAATGGAGAAGAATGGTGTGCGGTCTGATGGCGGCGTAAACGACTTCAGCCACGTGTCCATGTATGCTATGGGGTCGGCACCTTCGACTCCCTCCGGCAGCCCCAGCACCCGGGTGTTGCAGCGTCTCGTGCGGCCCTCCAAATCCTGTGCGCGTTCCTCCACCGCAGCTAGACGAGTAAGGACCCCCTGGAGCGTCTGCTGTTGCTCTTTTAGCATGGGCTGCATGTCCGCGAGTGTCTGTTCCTCCGTACGTACCCGGTCCGCCAGTTTACGGTGGTCATCACGGAGGAGATTAATATCCGTCGCCAGGGTACCAAGGCGTTCCTCCATAGACAGACGGGACAGTTCAATGGCGGCGAGGACCTTGTCCAGCTTGTCCGATATCGATAGGTCCGCGGAGGCCACCGTGTTGGGGGACCACGTCGAGGTCCGAGGCATGTTCTCCGGGGCCGTCTCTGGGATCACTTGATGTTGCGCGGGTTTTGATTTCCCCATCGCGAGTCCCCGGGGTCTGGACTGGTCGGAGGCGTCTGTCAGATCGCAGGAGCCCCAGTGATAACAGGAAGCCACGAGGGGGCGAAGGGCGCAGCCGCGCTGTCTCACGTGTGTGGCCGTGATAGAGATCAGGGTGTGTACAATATTCCCACTACCACGGATAGAGTAATCTCACAGTTACACGCACATGCATACATCATACGCTAGGGCCCATTTCACTAACATACGCTCAAATACCCTACCAGCAATAAACCTGTGGAAGGAAACACTCCTAAACACCCTGCATCTATATCGAGGTCGATAAGACCTGGTTTTTGTGACTGTCCCTAAGCATAATCTATACAAAATATACAACAATAATCAATAACGTAAACCCAATAATTGACAAGAAAGAATATCCAACACCATGTTTAAAATTATATTGCTTTATCTAAAATTAGTCAAAGGAAATCAATCAGAGTAAATCATTTCTCATAGTTACCTATTCTAGCTAAATGTCAGAACGGGTCAGGACAAGTCTCTCGGTAAATGTCTCTCAAGACGAAGTCCCTTCAGCATCAATCCTCAGCAACGCAGATTCGATACGCGGCAAAGGCAAAATGGCAAGTGGCAAAAGACCCTCTCTAGGCTAACATCTTATAGACTCTAAACAATAGAAAGATACATTGGGAACATAGAAAAAATCATAATGTCCGCCGGACTTGCTGAGCAGAGCGAGAAGGAAAGGATGTAACATTGCTACATTTGAGAATCTCCGCTCAGGAAAAGTACACATAGCGAAAACTACGGAACAGGAACCAAGAAAATAAAACATGTATCACAATTATCCTGCTCCTCCTCGGCCATCGAGCCACAGTTCAGAGTTTCCCTCTAAGGCTCCTTTGTTTCCCAAGGCTGCCAAGGACACTTTCACTTCTCTTGGAGAACTCCCAAAAACTGCTGCCGTCCTCATGGAAAGTTTTCGACAAGGACCATGGTCAGTTAGCTTCAGGACCATTTCCAGCAGGGGTCTCCCTCGTTTCAGTTTTCAAATTATAATCACAGCCAGGCTCACTATTCAGCCATCTTTCTCAGGCCAACATAGGCCTTAATAGACCATCTTAATTAAAAGAGACAAAACAACGTTACTACAGCATAGTGATTAAACAGTGTTAACCCCACTAATACCCTTATGTGTATGCATTTATCTAGCACTTGCAACATGGAAAAGCATTAATTCAGAAAGCGTTTTGTGCTCAAAAATAAACAGCACATAGCAACGTTTAAACATGAAAACGCATTTAACTCGCGTATTATTATCAGTCAGCACATTTAAGCACACTCACGTGTAACTCTCTCTTGTTAGGACAAACGGATTGATTAATATAAACGCACTTGCACAAGACAAATAATTAATTATTAATTATTAATACTTTAGTACAACGAATAGACATGCCAGAGCTTCAAAAGCCCCAGAATTTTCAAACTGAAAACTCTGCTCCAGCAATCCCCCCTTTGGTGATTTTATCACCAAATAAACCCAAAAAAAAAAAAAAAATCGTGAAAATTTAGTCCCATTTTAGGAGAAATCAGAAATGTCTTTTCCCCTTTACACAACATTAAACACCAGTCACTCTTTCATCATCCCTTTTTGTCTCTAAGTAAACACTCTCCCTCAATTCTTCTAGTTCAATTTCTTGAGGTTCTCTTTTCAACCTCTTGTTTTTCTTCTCTTTATTCAATTTCTTCCTCCCTCCCCTGTTTTTACAACACACACACACCAATCTTATTATTAATAAAGCCACAATTATACAAGACAAGGGAAACAATATTCTACCTATAATAGTACTACCTATCTTTGCAATAAAATCCTCAACAGCTATCATTTTATTAGCTATTTTAGTCCACAAACTCTCAGCTTCAAGTGGTACTAATTCTTCATGCAAATCAGTAATATTTTTGATATAGACCTTCAGGTCTCTGCTTTCGTCTGGAATGTAAGTGCAACAATGTTGAACTTTCAGCATTCCACAGACTCCACCCTCCTTGGCCAATAGAATATCAAGGGCAAGTCGATTTTGCATAGACATGGCACGTACGGCACTTAATTCCGTATTCACCAAAAGAAACCCTCCAGCGGTATTTGTCGATAAGCGATCAACCACTGTAGACAGTTTCCGAATTCCATAAGCATTCAAAGAAATTCCCACTGCTGGAATCAAAACCCCAAAAATATCACCCACTATTTCAGACCAAGTTTCTCTCTTAAAACGCATTAGTAAGTTAATATGTTCTACATCTGTTATTTTATCTATATGAAAAATCTTTGGAAAAACTAGGCCCACATAACACGTGCCATACCAATGGTCAGGCAACTTGTAATAAGCCTTGTTCCCACAAACATAGTACACTCCTGGAAAAATTGTATCTTCTCCACCTCTGAAACCCCAACCTGTTGCAATGAAGTATGTATCATGGCACTCACTAGTCCCGACAAAATATGTATCATATTGGGATTTCCTTCTTGTAATACAAAGTTTACCCTTCTGTGGTGCATCTAGAGCTAAAGTTGGACTAGCCCCATTCTTCAACTCTTTTCCCATCTCAATGTCCCAAATTGTCTCACTCACTTTATATTTTCCTGCTTTCTCATGCATGTTCAATCTCCTTTCTTCTACCATATCCAGGAAAGCTTTCTCCTCTCCTTTCAAACTGCAAGTTAAATTATTCTTAAAAATGTAATCTAATGTTAATCCTTTTTCTTCAATAAAAATCTCACCAAAAGTGTTAGCTTCTTTAGCTGGATTCAGCTCTTTGTTCATTGGCAAGTGCCCAAAAATACTATCTCTGTTAGACATCTTATAATCTACTTTCCCTAACAAATAAAAAACACTACTTAAAATACTACAGGAAATACCATATGTAGCTGGTAAATGATGATAAGTAACACCTTCTGAGACAGATGTAGGTAATTGCATACAGACGTAGCAATCCCTTACTTCCATTGTCTTCACATATTCATATAACAGTTTCGAAAAAACATTACTAGAAAAGTTATTAATTGACCTATCTTTGTGTATGTAAGTATTACTAATTCTAATTGGAACTATTTTTTGTGAATTCTTCTCTACATTTGTCACATTCTCTATATGCATCTCAAACTCTACTTTAAAAGTCACTAATAAAACTAAAACACCCCATAGAAGCATTAATAATCCAGTACAGCAGCAGCACATCCTACACCACCTCTTAAAGAAGGCACATCTATTTCTATTATCCTCTATGTTAGCAATTTTAGTTTAGCCTCTACTACTCCACTACTGTTTGAACTTTTCAATTTCAATTCTTCAGCAATTCTTCAGCTTTCAGTTTATCCAAATGATCTCTTTGTTCACTTAATCCAAGTGAATCCTTCTTTCACTCAGTTTGGATACTTGTCATTCTTCACTTCAATTTCTTCAACATCAAATTGTATCAGATCTCCAACATCAAAATCCTCAGTACTCGACTCTTCTCCAATGTCAGTCAAGAGTACTTTCAGAATTTCACCAGTATCTTCCTCAACCACTTCTCTCAAGATCTCTTCCGGATTATCTCGAGTCACTGTTTCTTCTTTTCCTCCTTCAGACAGTGCCACATAAGACCATTCCGGTGATCTGTACTTTTGGTTGGGTCTTCTTACTCTTTTTATTTCTACTGGTTCGTTTGACTCCTTTGATTCTTCTCCTTCAGCTTTTGAACTTTGACTCGAAACTTCATTCACTGGTTCAGCTTTCGATGTATTTGCTCTTATTATTTTGTATCTCAGCCTCTTAACTCTGTTGTTAGGCCAACGGTCTCCTCTTAACACCTTTTTCGGCTTTATTTCTTTATTACTTCTTTCTCCAATCCAAGTTCTCTTTCTCAGAACTCGACCCTCTGTTTGTTCATCTTCATCATCTGTTTCAAGTGCCTCTTGTTTCCGTTTTCCAGCAGCTCTCTTCTTTTCCACAGATTTTTTCACCACTGTTTGAGACTTCCCTACTCCTGTCCCTCCTCGGGTCTCCGACACGCAATCTTCTTGCTGTCTACTTGTCCCTTCACCTGGCTCATCAAAAATGTTCCCTACACCTCCTCGGGGGTCTTCCGCAATCTGTCCCTCTCTATCTTTTTCTGACCCTACTTCTTCAAGTATAATCTCAAGTGGTTCTTCAATCTCCTCCTCTTCTGATTCAGGAGTAGTCTCTGTGTGATTTCTCTTTTCTTTTCTTTTTCCTTCACTGCTGTTTGAAACCTCAGGCTCTTTTACAGAATTTGATCTCTTCTCTGATACTCGCAGTGGTTCATTCGAAGCTCTTCCTACTTCTTTCCCCACTGATTCTGTATCTTCATCATCGCTGGAATCTGACTCTACAAAATACTCTTTACCAGTCCCTTCTTTCGGGTTTGGAACTCTCAGAGTATGACTTGCATGTACCCAGTGCTTCACTCCAGCACACTTTACTGCAGTCGTCGTAGTCAGAATAACTTGTCTTGGCCTTCCCCACCTTGGAATCAAGCAATTTCTTCTTCTGTGAACTTTTATCCTCACCCAGTCTCCTGGACTCAGATCATGGGCTTGCTTCTTCTCAAGTGTGGTAGCTTCTTCTCCAACCTGGTGAAACACAGAATGAACTGCGTCAGCCAGGCCTTTACAGTAATCCAAAATCATGTCATCAGTTATTGTCACCAACTTATTGACAGGCACGAATGCATGGCGCATAGCACGTCCCATGATTATCTCGTGCGGGCTCAAACCAGTAGTTCTATCTGGAGTAGATCTCATAGTCATCAGAACTAAAGGCAAAACATCTGGCCATTTCATGCCAGTGGCTAAGCACATTTTCCCAATCCTATTCTTGATTGTGCCATTAATCTGTTCAACCACACCAGAAGCCTCTGGTCGGTATGCACAATGTAGCTTCTGCTGTATTTTCAATGCTTCACAAATCAAACCCATGAGCTCATTTTGAAAGTGTCCACCTCTATCAGACTCAACTGTTACTGGAAACCCGTACCTAGGAATCAATTCCCTTAACAGTAACTTTGCCACTGTTAATCCATCATTTCTTCTAGTCGGGTAAGCTTCCACCCACCTTGAAAACAAGCAGACTACCACTAGAACATACCTCAGTCTGTTTAGTTGGGGCATTTCAATGAAATCAATCTGCATTCTTGTAAAAGGACCTCCTTCTCTGCCTATTGTTCCCAGACTCACCACTGTCTTTTTCCCAGTGTTAAATTGCTGACAAACTAAACACCTCTGACAGATGCTTTCTGCAATTGTCCTGAACTTTGCATTGTACCAGGTCTGCTTGAACGACCTAACCATCGCGTCCCTCCCCAAATGTCCCTGGCCATGATACATCCTTGCCATTGACGACAAGATGGAGTTGGGCATTACTGGTCTGCCATCTCTGTAGACCCAAACATGGTCTGTTTCTCTTGGAGCACATCCTGCCTTAATCCAATCTCTTTTCTCTTCCTCTCCTGCCTCATCTTGCAACTGTTTCACTTCATCCCAGGTCTCTAGGACATTAGTAAACATCACAGAGAGAAAAGACATTTCCCCTTCTCTGTCCCTGTTGATGGACTGATTCGTCTTAGCACAGTATTGCGCAACATCGTTGGCATATCTGTTTCCGACCGTTATAAAATCCTCCCCTAGACCATGGGCAGCACATTTTACAACTGCTAACTCCTTAGGCAGCTGTATTGCCTCAAGCAATTTACCAATCATTTCAGCATTCTTTATTGGAGTTCCACTCGATGTCAAGAAACCTCTTTGTAGCCAAAGTTGGCCAAAATCATGCACCACTCCAAATCCATACTGACTATCAGTCAACACAGTCGTCCTCAAATCTTTCCCAATTTCGCAAGCTTTTGTCAATGCTATCAATTCAGCAACCTGCGCAGATTTCACCCCTTTCAAAGGTGATGCTTCCATGACCTCTGAAACTTTGCATACCGCATATGCTGCACATAGCACACCATCATCATTTCTCAGGCATGATCCATCCACAAACAACACATGATCACTCTCATGTAAGGGTAGATCTCTTATGTCTGGTCTTGGTTTTGTACAGTATTCAAGCACATCCAAACAGTCATGATCATCTTCCATCTTCACACCCACATTTTCAATGTCTGGCAAAAGCGTCGCTGGATTCACATTCACACATCTCTCGAGAGTCACATTTGATGCTCCCAGTATCACTTTTTCATATTTGGTCAATCGACTATGTGACATGTACTGAGTTCTGCTTCTTGTCAAAAGAATTGCCACATTGTGAGGTACGAATACCCTTACAGGATATCCCATTATGATTCCTTCACTCTGTTCCAGGCTCCTGCATGTTGCAGCCACAGATTTCAGACAACCTGGTAAACCCACAGCTACAGGGTCAAGTGTCGATGAGAAGTACGCAATAGGCCTTCTCAGTAATCCATGTTTCTGAATTAACACTGAAAGTGCACACCCATTTCTCTCACTGCAGTACAGCTCAAATTCCTTTTCATAGTCAGGCATACCTAGAGCTGGAGCCTCACACATTTTACTCTTGAGCTCTTCAAATGCTGCCATTTGTTCTGCATCCAGATCCAATGGATCTGTCATTTCACTTTTTGTCAGTTTAATCAGTGGCTTTGCTATCAGGGAAAAATTAATTATCCACTGACGACAATAACCCACCATACCCAGGAACATTCTCACTTCTCTCTGGGTCTTTGGAGCTTTCATTTTTCTGATTATCTTGATCCTGTCAGTAGTCACCTTTCTCAGACCTTTTTCAATATTGTGTCCAAGATAATGAACCTCTTTCTTGCAAAACTGTAAGTTGGCTGGAGATACCTTTAACCCTCCATCTGTCAGATGATTCAGTAAAGCTATGGTATCTACTTCACAAGCTTCACGTGTCTTTGATGCCACCAGTAGGTCATCAATGTATTGCACTAGCACTGAACTCTCAGGCATGATCAAACTTTCCAACGATTTCTTCAATAACTGATTGAATATCGAAGGACTCTCCGTATATCCCTGTGGGATTCGACACCATGCTAAGATACGCTGGCCAAACCTAAATGCAAAAATCGGCTGGCTATCATGATGCAATGGAATTGAAAAGAACGCATGACACAAATCAATCACTGTATACCACTCAATTTGATACAGGATCACTGATGGATTTGGCACAATAGGACAACATGCCACCACAATTTGATTAACTTTTCTCAAATCCTGTACGATCCTAAATTTCCCATTGGGCTTTTTTAGTCCCATTATCGGTGAATTACACGGACTACTCAGTAGTTCTCTCAGGACTCCTTGCTGAATCATTTTCTCAATTATAGGAGTTATCCCTTCAATTATTTCTGGTGTCATTTTGTATTGAGGAATGTTAGGATATGTAATTCCCTCTTTTACTGCAATTTTCACTGGATCTACATTATTCATCAATCCCACATCCTCTCCAGTAAAATCCCAAACTGTCCTTTTCACTGTGTCTCTCAGCTCTTGAGGCAAATCCTCCGGATTAAACACAGCAAATGCACCAATTAACTCACTTTCTCTATTTTCTAGAGTCACTCGGTACAAAGCATCTTCATCTGGTGTCTCAAAGGCTATTCCATCCGGTGTACAAAAAATTGTGCAATTCATCTTGCACAACAAGTCCCTACCCAATAGGTTCACTGGACTCGTGTCACAGACAATGAATCTGTGCATGTCTGAAAATTTCCCTATCTGTACTCTTACAGGTTCAGTAAGACGTGTTTTGATTTGTGTATTGGCTACACTAACTACTTGGATTGCTTCATCCGAGAGAGGAAGATTTCTAACATCTGTTGACCTGACAGTTGATCTTGTCGCTCCTGTGTCTACTAAAAAAGTAACACTCTCCTCATTTATTTTCCCATCCACAAATGGTCCTGCCTGGTCTATTTCTAGAGTTGCACCAAGTATGCACTCTTCTTCCTCTCCTCGGCACCGTCAATAATCACCCTCAGACTCACTCCCTTCACTCTTTAACAAGTACTGCTGTACTTTGTTAGAACGTCTTGGTTTGTTTACCTGCTCATCATTGTAGAATCCTGAATCCTGATTATACTTTTGTAACCCTCTATTCTGCGGCAAGGGCGGTTTTGGCTCTTGACTCTGCTGTCTCACAACTTTCTGTTGTTGCTGCTGTTGATTATTTCCTTCGTTCTGGTTCTGCACCTGTTGATTTAAAGGTTTACTCTCATTACTCACTAATGGTGGATTAGGACACTCCGATCTCCAATGCCCCAATTGGCCACAGTTGTGACAAGGAAACTTTTTCTTCGCTTCCTCAAGACTTCCTTTTCCTTTCCCTGCATATCTAGGTCTATTCCCTGCATTGTTTCCTGGATTATTTGCCTGTTCCACTAACTGTGCTTCTTGTCTCTCCGCAACTTTCACTTGTGCCCACATTGCTTTCTCTTTCAGCTTTCTTTGTTTTGCTTCAATTTCATCACTGAAGTATTTTGCATGTCTCAAGATCTCATCTACTTTTTTACTCTGCCAATCCACTGTGTGCTCACGAATTCTCTCACCAATTTCAGGTCTAAGGCCATATACAAATCTGTATACAAAGTGACTCAAATTTTTGTCACCCAGGTGTTCATCTCCACTGAATTGTTTAAATGCCAGTATCAGCCTCTCATAAAAAGCATGAACTGATTCTTTTGCTTCCTGTTGTGTTCGATCTATCTTTACCCAGTCTGTCTCTTTTGCAGGTACTTTACTCTTCAGGTATACCATCACCTGATCATACTTCCTCATTACCTCTGGATCTGGTGCCCCTGTTCTTGGGTCTCTTGGATATTCCTCAGTAGGCCAACTCACAACTATTTTACACTCAGTCCACAAGTCTGCTGGAACAATTATATCAAACAGACTATTCAGGTCAACCCACAGCACTTTTGACAATTTCACAAACCTATCCACCTGCCTATACCACTCGACGGGCTTTTCTCTCAATCGAGGGAAATCATTCGTAAATGATAAAATATCCTGTCTGGTCCATGGAACATGTACATATCCTCCTCCAGGTATTTCTCTCATAGGATAATTATCCACTGGTTTCTCCTTTTCTCTCACTGGAAATGCTGAATAAGTTGTTCTATCTTCAGTCTCATCTCTTTTCTTGTACCACCTATCCTTCCACTTTTCAACATCACCCCATCTTCGCAATAATGCTACCATTTCCTTAATCTGTCCTGTTCTACCAGTAGCATTCAAATTTTCAATGTCCTTCTCTGTAAAATCCATCCTGTAAGTTCTCTGTAAAGCCTTCACTTTATCAATGTCAACTCCCTGCTCATTTGCTATTGCTCTTAACCTGTCATGTGTATTCCTTGCTCTCCAGGTAACACTCTTACACATAAACATTAGTTCACCATCATGATGACTCTTCAGAATCTCTGTTGGAACTGTCCCTGTGACAAGCTCTTCTAGTTCTACACGTAACTTAGCTACATCAATTACTTGTGAATCTTTATCTTTTTTCTGTAGAACCTTCATCCAATCATTCAAATCTTCAACTGTTATTTCAGCAGTTTTTCTCACTGGAACCACTCTCTTTTGCGGTTCTAAAATTGGCATCCCTGAACAATTAGCTTCACTAGCATCCAATATTTCACTACATGTGTCATGTCTTGATTGTCTCAGGTCATTTTTTTCTGCTCTTTTGCCTGAATCTCCTGAAGGACCAACTGAATTTGTCAGATTATTCCCAACATATGGAATCACCAGTCCATTCTCACCTGTCCTCTGTTTGTCAAACACAGGCATAACTGGACCTATTGTTACAGGCACCGTAACAGCTTCTAGATTTTTCGTTAACTCCCTAATCTTCTCAGTCAACTCTGTTGTAGTTCTGGCTAATTGTCTGGCATTTTTATCAAGGAAATGATCATTTCTTACCTCAGGTGTCTCATTTTCCGTCTCACTAACACAAACTGTATCTCTTATCGGAGAAACAACTGGTGTATTTTTGTCCGGTTCTGGTCTATATGGAGGTGGTCTTTTGTAAATCATGTCATTCAAGACCTCATCCTCATACTCATTAACTCCATATTTTCTTATTTCTGACTCAGGAACCCTTTCTGCTCCTCCTTCAACTGTTCTCATCGGATATAATCCCTCTGACATACTAACATCTCGCCACCTTTTCATTCGATCATGATGAGTCTCACGATCATGTCTCCTCCCAAACATGTACCTATAATACCCCCCAGATCTTTGTTTCTCTCTCTCATGTACTTCTTCTTCCCATTCCACTAAAGCCTCGAACTGTGTAGGTCTCGGTTTCGGGTCAAGACATAACATCTTTTCCCGTAAATTTCTCAACACGGCCAGATTAAATGAACCATGTTCCGGAAATGCTAGAACACCATCTTCTTTAGTATACCTAACCCAATTCTCCAACCATATACAGGTATGAAACCCATGTCTCGCAGCCATGAAGGATGCAGGTGTTTTCGGTGGAGGTAACAACTCGCCCTCTCTTGTTTTAACATCTTTATCCTTGCTAAACCACTTTTTAACTTTACCAAAAAATGTTTTCTTCTTCTTCTCTTCTTGGTAATACATTTTAACGTTTACAAAGAACTCTCTACTCTTTCCGTATTATAAATATACAATACGAATTTTCAACCAATAGCAGCGCGACTCACACTAACGCACCAATCCTGGAACGTTTACGTCACTAAATAACTCTTCCAATCCTTGCGCGGCTCACACTAACGCACCAATCCTAGCGCGAGCACTATTCTGATCTATCATCCAATCCGAGCGCGGTCTTTCTGACGTCAACAGTCGCTGCAGTTTGTCTCTTGTCTTCTGTCACTCGTCTACCCCTCCTTTACAAATCTTTTCAGTAGACTTCGTGTCAAAATTTCTACAAAATCTATTAGTTACAACATAAAAACATCTCCATTGTCTGCTTCGCTAACCACAGAATAGTAAAAAAGAGTCTATTTCATAAGAAACCTTTCATTGACACAGTAGCACTTCTTCTACTCTGCCCTACTAACATACATTCATTAACTGTTTCCTCTAGGACTTGTCCAAAGAGTCTTACAATCAACCAAATGTACAAACATTCACGCACATTCATACGAAGGAAATATAATACATACGCACAGAATCCTGCTTCCCGAGAACAGACAACCTGCTCCACTACAGAATTATAACACACATTAACTAAGCAAGCTTTCTTTGCCCAGTTCTTCAAATAAGCTCAGAGAATACCTATTACTCCTCCCGCGATAAGCTTTAACGGAAATCCTTACGGATCCCTGGGACTTAAGACCAGAGTTTCACAGATAACCTTCACTATCATACACACTCCTTATATACCAGAAATATCTAATAGTAACATACGACGATGTCACTGATTCCGAACCCAGACAATGTGACGCGCAACTTCGATTGTCACACGTTATTCCTCACCATTCCGTCTTTCCCGAGAGCAGTATTTACTTCCCTCTGCCCTACTACGGAACTGCTACAGCTTCCAAGTTCCAGAAGCACTACATATAACTCAACATTACGACTCCAACATATAGTATTAGTACATATACCTACATGAATCAATAATCAATAATCAATAAAAACAATCTTATCTAATCAAGACAATCATCAAAAACCATCCTCTGCTACCAGGAAATTCATAGAGATCAGGGTGTGTACAATATTCCCACTACCACGGATAGAGTAATCTCACAGTTACACGCACATGCATACATCATACGCTAAGGCCCATTTCACTAACATACGCTCAAATACCCTACCAGCAATAAACCTGTGGAAGGAAACACTCCTAAACACCCTGCATCTATATTGAGGTCGATAAGACCTGGTTTTTGTGACTGTCCCTAAGCATAATCTATACAAAATATACAACAATAATCAATAACGTAAACCCAATAATTGACAAGAAAGAATATCCAACACCATGTTTAAAATTATATTGCTTTATCTAAAATTAGTCAAAGGAAATCAATCAGAGTAAATCATTTCTCATAGTTATCTATTCTAGCTAAATGTCAGAACGGGTCAGGACAAGTCTCTCGGTAAATGTCTCTCAAGACGAAGTCCCTTCAGCATCAATCCTCAGCAACGCAGATTCGATACGCGGCAAAGGCAAAATGGCAAGTGGCAAAAGACCCTCTCTAGGCTAACATCTTATAGACTCTAAACAATAGAAAGATACATTGGGAACATAGAAAAAATCATAATGTCCGCCGGACTTGCTGAGCAGAGCGAGAAGGAAAGGATGTAACATTGCTACATTTGAGAATCTCCGCTCAGGAAAAGTACACATAGCGAAAACTACGGAACAGGAACCAAGAAAATAAAACATGTATCACAATTATCCTGCTCCTCCTCGGCCATCGAGCCACAGTTCAGAGTTTCCCTCTAAGGCTCCTTTGTTTCCCAAGGCTGCCAAGGACACTTTCACTTCTCTTGGAGAACTCCCAAAAACTGCTGCCGTCCTCATGGAAAGTTTTCGACAAGGACCATGGTCAGTTAGCTTCAGGACCATTTCCAGCAGGGGTCTCCCTCGTTTCAGTTTTCAAATTATAATCACAGCCAGGCTCACTATTCAGCCATCTTTCTCAGGCCAACATAGGCCTTAATAGACCATCTTAATTAAAAGAGACAAAACAACGTTACTACAGCATAGTGATTAAGCAGTGTTAACCCCACTAATACCCTTATGTGTATGCATTTATCTAGCACTTGCAACATGGAAAAGCATTAATTCAGAAAGCGTTTTGTGCTCAAAAATAAACAGCACATAGCAACGTTTAAACATGAAAACGCATTTAACTGGCGTATTATTATCAGTCAGCACATTTAAGCACACTCACGTGTAACTCTCTCTTGTTAGGACAAACGGATTGATTAATATAAACGCACTTGCACAAGACAAATAATTAATTATTAATTATTAATACTTTAGTACAATGAATAGACATGCCAGAGCTTCAAAAGCCCCAGAATTTTCAAACTGAAAACTCTGCTCCAGCAGCCGCACCGGGGAGCCGCCGCCCGGGCCAGTCCGCCGAAGTCCCCTCCTCAGACCGGGCACAGGAATTGTCCACTCTAGCCACCAGGCACCACACGCGGGACGCACCCAGCACCAGGCCACCTCCCGCGGGGTCTTCAACGACAGCCAACACCACGGGGTATCCTTCACCGCCGCCCCGAGGTCAAGGGGGGAGCCCGGACACCGCCCTCGTGGCCCCCGCGCAGGCCCACGTCTGTCTCAGGGTCCGCTGTCAAGGCAGAGGCCAGCAGAGCCCCCGACGACGCAGAGCGGGGAAGCGGCCACCGGGACCTGCAAGGACACAGCAGCTCCTACCAAGAGTCCGTCACTTCGGCGGTCACGAGGAGCTAGGCTTCTCCGGCTGCACTAAGATGGATCCAATGTCCCCTGGGCGGCCATGTTAGGGTCAGGCAAACTCCGGTCGGGCCGGTTGAGAGACCTCCGAGTCCCACAGTCCGAATCAAAGCCCGGCTCCCCCTCTGCCCCCTCTTGCGCCAGTCATATAGGGTACCTCGGGTACACGAGGGCCGCCTCAGGGTCTGACTTCGGGTTACGGCGGGCTCCGGGGATTCAAGATGGCGGGTGCGCTCGGGCCAGCGAAGCCCCTCTGTTCTTTAATGCCCCACTTCTCTCTCCGGGGGTCCGTTTCCCTCTGCCAGCCTCCGAGTGCCAGCGCGATCAAGGCGAGACGTGTCGCCAGCCGCGCCGTCTTCCCTCACGGCATCTCTTGCTTCGGGTGGAAGAGTTCCGCCGCCATCTTGAGGTCTGAGTGGCGGCGCCGTCGGCAGTTGTCGAACAGAGTCCCGTCCCGGGGGCTATGGATGCGCCCAGACGTCCGTCGGCCTCCCGCTGTGCTGCAGCCACCTTCCGATGTCTTCTGCGGCAATTAGCACCCGGCGGGACACTCCATATCTCTGCCGAGAGGCGCCCAGACGCGGAGCCTCAGCAAAGCCGGACCGCCATCGTGACGCGCTTCTTCAGAGTCTTTTAACTTATGTGACAACTCGGGGAGCAAATTGAATACGAATTTATCTACAAATAATCGCTGTCCACCCTCCGTAGTCATATCCTGACCACTGTGATCAATAAACGTCTCCTCAAAACGAGTGAAGAAATCGGCGACACTCTCATCTTTCTTCTGTTTGCACGCGGCTAATTTATCCCAATTAACTCGTAAGGCGGGCATCATTGTTTTCATTAAAGTAATAATCCTACCAGGGAGTTCTGTGATCAAAACATCAGGCTTAGCACCACCCACTTTTGCTCTATCCGAGGCAGTTATAGCATCCCATATACCACCCAATTCTTGAACGTGATCCTCTCTACGAATCCGAGCCCATAACGCTTGTGGGACTACATTTCCCATCAGCATGTCAATATCCGCTAAGTTCATAATACAGGCATCAACAGTCTGAGACAATTCTTTATAGTAACCAGCAGGGTTTTTACGGGGATCCGGTAAAGATTGTTTGAGGGCCAAAACATCAGATCTCTTCCAGGGCACATGTACCCATATACGCTGGAAGTGAGCGGGAATAGCTGGATTATTACCTGCTTGCGCAACCTCTTCCCTCCATATCGGAGGAACCTCTCTCTTATTGGGTAATGTTTCAATGTCTGCCGAACAGCAGGATCAGAATCAAGAAAAGTTTGTGAAGAAAATAACGACCTAAAAGTAACAAGTGTCCTTACGGCGTCCTGAACCTTAGAACCCACAATGAGTCCTTTATCGAAATTAGCCTGAACATCCAACAAACCCTGGGGAAGTAAACCCAAATCCATATCCTCCCATTCTTTAGCGAGAGTGTCACACATAACATTAAATACATATCTCTGCGTGGGCGCCTCCCACTGATGAAAGGTGATCATGATATCTTTCACACTATACTGGGGACCCTTCTCGATCCATTTGCGAGCGAGAGAGTCCAATACCACCAGTTCGTCGGAACCTGGGAGTTGACTACGAGACTGTCTTCGAGAAAAAGCCGGAGACATGTTCAGATCCTCAAAGAAAGGGGAAAAGAAACCAGATATTCGTTTGCGCACAGTAGGAGAATTAGACATAAGGACAGGGGACAAGGTATTAGGCGATACAGGAGAGGAACTGGCATTTATAAGGGGAGCCGAAGGCAAAGAAGATTGAGGTTCAGGAGATGGAGACGAAGGAATCGGTGGCACGAGAGGTGGAAGTGGCAATACCGGAAGAGGCAAATGTGGAAGAATCGGAACAGGTGGGGGGACAACAGGTAACTGAACAGGTTGTAACAACGGGGATGCATTAGCACCTTGTACATAGGGCGGAGGCAATCTCAATAGGTGAGACATCAAAGGGTCTTCCTTCAGATCCTTACTTTTATCAGAAGGGGAATTAGGGAACACCGGATAGCATCTATCTATTGCCATACGATGCTATCTCTCTGAAATTTCCATTGCATTATCAATCTCATTATCTTTAAACTGCTGGGCAGCCTGTATAATCGTCATATTTTGTGCTTTCTTATCTCGTTTTGTCTGCTTAATTTCTTTCTGTTTGGCTTCCTTACGCCAGAGGCGGAAAGAGTCAAACATTGCCGGCCGGGCTTGTCTTTTGAACAATATCGCTTCCAAATTGTCTAATATGTCAGGCTCAAAACTACCATTTTGTGGCCACTGTAGAACGCCATCGTTCTTCGTGTATCGGATCCATGCCTTATTAAAGGCGATGGGGCCGACACCATGTTTTGAATAAAGCTCATAGGTGGGAGTTCCAACCGGAGGAATCGGACAAGAGTCCTCCAGCCGGGAATCCCTATTACAACCAAAGCAACAGAACTTCCTAAACTTATTCAGACCAGGCATCGTTATTTCACTGGACTGTTCACAAACATCAAGGGGTCAAATCAAACAATATAGCACAAACGTACTCACCCCTCGGCTTCGGCTTTTGCAATAGCCGAATCAAAGACCCAAATCAAAACAAAATAGTGGGAGCTACCCACCAATACTTAACTAAGTGTCTTCTTACGCCAACAGAGGCCCGTCTAATGTCTCGCGATACCAAACATCATCAAAGGGACCAAAGCAGGGCGGCAGTCAGGGCAGCAGTCGTCAGCAGCCGTCAGAAAGGAGAAACCGCACTGCAAAAGACCTTCGGACCACTTCGACATACAGGGGTCGCTTGACGTGGTTCGCGATTCCTCCAGAATTTTCCTGTAGGGCTCCTCACGATCCTCAGGCAAGAACTGCTACCTCTGAAGCCGGCCCACGTTCGGGCGCCAATTGAAGAACCAAGACCTTAGGGGCCTGGCGGCGCAGGGTACGCCTTAATCTCCTGAGTTCACCTGCTTTGTCGAACAGAGACACGGGACACTCCGTTAGGTGTAGAAGATAGGGTTTATTAGCTGCAGCTAAGTACAGTTGTCCCAGAAGTACACTCGGTATGTTCTTAGGAGACTGCCACTTTACTTCGTGGGCCACGATCTTTTATAACATACATATTCACAAAGAACACTCCCAATGCATACAGGGTCAACCAATGAGAAGAATGTGAAAACAAGATATTAAGTAACTCAAATAAGCCTCTCTCCCAACTGTATTTGTCTCCCTTCACCACAAGTTAATCAGTGGTAGTGTGTATAAGTCGACTTG
Organism: Triturus cristatus; assembly: GCF_964204655.1. Classification (NCBI taxonomy): domain Eukaryota; kingdom Metazoa; phylum Chordata; class Amphibia; order Caudata; family Salamandridae; genus Triturus; species Triturus cristatus. The sequence continues at coordinate 952,549,406 of NC_140590.1, read as the reverse complement.
CAGGTGGCAGGACACATTTGTATGGCCCAGAGGACAGTTGTGAAAGGAGAGAATACGAGTAAAGAATAGCGAAGGCTAGAGGATAAGATAAAGTCAGGAAAGAATGGTGCGAACCAACAGATAGTTGAAACAGGGATCAGTCAGACCAGACGAGGATTAGTGGAGTCGGCCGGACCCTGACACCAGCTATAAACAGAGGCAGGAGGTTATTTGACACGTTGCAGTAGGATGAGGGAAAACAACACTTCGTTCACCGTGCCGCCTGAGTGAGGGCAACACAAAATGGCAGAAAGACACAAAATGGTGGCTAAATACGAACGGGATCGGAAACTGAATTACCTCAGGTGGGGCAGTCTTCAGGCTGTGGTCCATTAAAGAGGGATCAGGGACCTCCTGAGATGGGGTAAGGGAAGGTTCGTACCTGGATTGAGTAGGGGAGTCGCTAGAGACCAGAGATCTTTTGAAGAGTGCAAACCTGTCATCAAAGATGTTCAGGCTGCGATTGGTGGCTGAATGAGTATATTCCCATTGTTGTAGATGGATATAGTGGCATGTGCTCTAAAAGTGGGAGACTTTGTGACCGAAAGTTGAAGAACGTGAGGGAATTTTTTGGTTGAAGTTATTCTGAGTAGGGAGTGGAACGTAGATCTCCACTGAGCTCTTCTTTTAGTGTAGAAGATCAGGTTGCTCATAATAATAATTCCTTTTTTTTGGGCAGAGGTAGGGGTCATAGATAAGGGGTTCTGGATTGGCTTTCAGGAGTCTATGTTTCAGAGTTTTAGTCGCATTTTTGGAGAGGTTGACCGGATAGTTAATTGTGTAGCTGTTAGATCCAGACTTTTCAAGTCTGGAGTCCATACTGTACTGTGTAAGATTGGTCGTGGAGGAGAGAGCTTAGTATACGTGGCTAGGCAGTGAGGTAGGAGTGTGCAGAAGTCAACAGAGTGATCCTCCCTGAGGGTATGACTAGAGGGTGCAGCTTACTTTAGGCGCGGTCAGATTAGCTAGGTCAAGTAGTGAGGTATCGCATGGACGTGACCTAGTGTTGACATCATGTTGGAACATATGTCATCATGTTGGAACATATGTCCTGAGGTAGAACCACAAATAAAGGCTAGGTTGGTGCCATTACAAGATGGTTTCTATTGTGTGGTATTCCTTGTGTTGGGGGGACCATAGTTTAATAGTAGGGAGCTGTTACAAGATGGCTGCCACCTTGCAGGAGTCTACAGTGGTCTTTTAATTTGTGTTGGTTAGTCCTTTTTTGATTCAATCTGTAAATTTATAAGTTCAGCCATTATGAATGTTGCCACGTTGGAGGAGGGATGGCTTGTAAGAAAATGGCAGAGGTATCTTTCCTCAGGCACTCTCTAAGGCCATGGCATGAGCAATGCATATCAAGCAAGATCTGTGCTGCCATCCTCACCCACATTGTTTTCCCTGTTCATCCCCACCTCACTCAGGCAGATGTGGCATGAATCGTCGAGGTAATTGGGCTGAGCAGCTGCCATTTTGGCCCCTAGACCAACAGAGCACAGGCTTAGTGGTGCGAGGCAGAGGGAGTTCTCACTGACTTTGTGGGGCTCGCTCTGGCAGGAGGCATAGTCGGATCCGGTGCTGCGCTGGGAACGCGCTTGATCTGAATCTGGGCTGGCATCGGGACTCCTAGAGGTGTGGGGCAAGGCGGAGTTAGGCACAGAGCTCAGCGCGGAGCTCACATTGAGTCGGTATAATTATAGATGGTGCCGGTAGCAGCTGGCGCAGTGATGTGGCTGCCTCACCCATGGTCGTGACCCGGAGTCAGAGCCCATGCAGGGGGTGGAGGGCAGAGGAATGAGGACACGGGAGGTCAGCTGCTTTGACGAGGTGACGGGAGATCAGTCCATGGGACATCATCTATCTAGTGTGACTCTCACGTACCTCCAAAATGTGACCCTCCATCGCAGAATGGTGGCTTCCGGTGGCTCGGGAGGTGTCGTCACGTTTCAAGAGATGCGAGGTGGGAGCGGGACCCCACTGTAGAGCCTGCAGGCAGACCATGGAGGGCGCCGGGAGATGAGGGTGTTTCTTGGTTCAATCCACTTCCTGGAGCCTAATGGCGTGGGAACAATGAAGTCTTGGCTGATATATATTCCACAATGGTTCTTAATTTAGTTGCCATTGTTGTGGTATTTATTATAAAGAACTGTATTTACTGCCCTTGGAACACACCATGTGGGTTAAAACTAGTGGTGTGTGAAAGTAGCATAATTTGCTTTCGCACAGTTATGCAATATTTCAGCAAAATCATGTATATTTACATGATACACAAATCTGTCATTGAATGCTATATTTTAAGTTGAAATGTAACTGTGCAAGTGGAGTCCTAAGGTCTGGCTTTGGCTTCAAACATGAATAGAACACACTGGAAAGAGAACATCAAAGGGCCTATTCACAAACGACATGTTGTAGCTACAATAGTACAATACATGTACTACAAAATGCTTTTCATAAATCTACATGCAGAGACCTTCACATCTCCTATCTTTGCTATGCGGAGATCCACGTCCTGGTTGTGAAGGTTTCTGCATATATAGATATATGTTTAGTGGTAAATAAATGCGGAGCCTGGGGAATACTTACTAGTAAATGGGAGGGGATTAGGGAGGGCATATTGAGGGGTAAGGAGGGGTTCAGGGAGAGACATGCAAATATAAGCACCAACCCACAGAAGGGGAAGTACATTGCTATTCACAAACTGCACTTCTAAAGTTACTACAGTCCAAAAGGACACAAAACAGTCGTAAATGTAGTACAACCTTGCAATAAGACCAGTAACACATATGGCTGCTTGTAGGAACAATGGAGGAAGGGACTTGAAAGAACACCAATAGAAATTAATGTTAAAAATAACCAATTTATTTTGAATGCACATATATATATCTTAATTGTTAAAAGTTATCTTCATTTCAAAATTACTTTTTAACAGGCTAATAATTCTAAATTAAAATAGTTTATTTCATTAATAAATTAATTAAAATAATGGATTGATTATTTATGAACCATTTAATTTAATGAGTTAATGTACTGTAAAATGTAATTTTTTTAGTTAAGTTAATTTACATCTTTTACATAAACATATTTTTATATGTATTTTCTGAATTAATAAACCTAATTATTTTTCTCTATGCCTTATCACTTAGATCGCCACCCCTGTGACTGATACGTCTGCCTATCTGTGAAAAGTTACTAGTAGTAACTTTACCCTCATAAATTCTGTACTAGCAGGCCCCTCCCACAAGTATGAGGGGGTGGAGATATGTAAGTCTCTTCATAGTAGTAAATATACACTGGGAAAGGGTGAATAGCAAAAAAGGACTAAGTGCAGTAGTAAGTTTACACATGAGTAAATCTCCCTGTGTAAATATACTTTAATAAATGGGACCCCCAGTGTGTACAGTAAACAAAATACCTCCTAGACTCACTCCTTTTCTTGCCAGATCGTTAACCCCAATGGATCTTTGTAGTAAATGCCAAATGGTACAATAAAAGCACTTGTATTATCTTCCACGGGTTCCTCACCAAGAGTGAAATGTGAATCTGTTCATTAATTCAGCTTCCTGGTGAATAAATGTGTATCACAATGCAGGCCGAACCTCCTCGTGAGCTGTACCAACACAGAATTAATAATTCTATGCAATAGACAGTGTTTTGTCTTACAGCAGTTTGAGCTGCCAGCCTGTTCACACAGAAGTCTTATTATGTGATATTCTTACATGGAGGAGACATCGTGTCTTACTTCTCCATACCATTATAGATACAGCAACCAGACCATCTGCCTTTCTACAGTTAGAGTGTAATATTTTATTTATGAATACTTGTTACCTTTCAATGCCAGCTGCCTATCTTGTCAAAACATAGAAAGCGAGTACCATGTTACAGGAGCTGCACTGAGAGGCAGAACTAGTTTCGTTTTACGAAAGCACGCCGTACATGGTTCTAAAAGAGAGGACCCAAAACTAGGGTTTCCTTACAGAGTTGTTATTTTGTATTTGATTCTGAAACAAAGACTAAGGTTTCCATACGCACACGGTTGTTTGGACCTGCTTGGAACGGATCTGTCTATGAAGGATGTTTGTATCAGCTTCAACGCAAGAAAGAATTATTTATTAGGGATTTGGCTACGTAACGAATGAGGGTGCACTCACCCATGTACTGTGAAGAATGTTAACAATACCGCTGGTGTACTTCCGGGTGCAGAAAGTTATATCCCAAACGGGTTTTGGGCGCAATTGGTATAGAAAACCAGGCTTAGTGAGAGTAAAAGGCCGCTTTATTAGGACAGGTATGCAGTTCTCAATCTCGATAACATCATACAATTCTTAAATTCATTGCCTCACTAATACAATAAACAAAATCTAACCCTCCCATCCTTAAACCTCCCCCAACAATGAAAATTCCCAAATGATTCTTAAAACTGTCCAATCTTCACCATGCCCTTTCTTTCATCCACTGACTTTCACATGTGTCTCAACCATCGCTCCCCTGTGTTCCCTCTTCCAAAGCCTGTCACGAGCGACTCCATTTGTGCCACCAGGAAAAAAACATGTCAAGGTGTTTTTCCTGTACCCCCTAAAATTGCTTCACAGAAGAGAAAAACCCCTCATCGCTTCAGGAACTGTGTCCACAATAGCTATCACCGATAAACCATTCAGAGCTTGAAAACTAAACAGCCTAACCATAATGAACACAATATTTGAAGGGCTAATGTCAAGGCAAAATTTTCCCTGATTTCAAGTAGATACAGTTCATTGCCAACAAATGAGAGGTGAACTCCATCCTGTCTAAAAAATTGAAAATCCTCTTTTTTTTATGTCAGTGTGCTCTAACCAACATACACCCCTACTTTGTACTCTGACAGACTGCTGCATTTCCTAGTTAACATTTCGCCTTGCTCTCAACTGCTGTGAATTTTACCGCACCACGCCAAACCCTTCTATGCACCAAAGGTGTCAATACATTTTCTGTCCCCGACCAAGACTTCCCTATCAAATCAAGATCATTCTTCATTTCTTTTATGGAGAAAGTATCTTTATCATGATCAGTCATGCATTGACACAGCTTACGCCTACAACCAATGGCCGGTGGCAATTGACATGTAGACGGCCATGAGCTTACAACCCGGGGGCCAGCGGCGTGTATCCTAGTGAGAAGTTTTATATCTGTAATAAACTAAGAGTTAAAGCGGAAGTAGTGAGCGGCCAAATGTGACTGTAAAAGGAAATTAACAACAAGGAGGAAAACAGACCCTATCCCCCTCCATCCACCCCAATCTCCTCCGCACCACCTTGGTTTAATCTCGAGGTCTGCTGGGACAGAGGGGTCTGGGTCAAGAATAGGAGAATCATTTGTGCATTTGACGGTCTACATGGGCTCCTCTTACTTTTGTGACGCTAATCACAGGATCTGTAGGTGTTTGTGGCAAGCCACTTCTCTGAATTCCTTCTTTAGGATCGTGATGAACGGGACCCATAAATCTGGATATTCATCCGTTCTGATATCAATCATCATTGACATGTGCTCCATAACCAGTACCACCCATTTCCTCAGTCAAGCGGTGTGATCAGGGATCTCCTCCGTACCCCAGCATGCTAACAGGACCTGTCTCATAGTATTTAGTGCTATAGCAATTTGTCTGCCCCTGATTAAGTGCAGGGGGAATGTTAGAGGATTGGGAAGACCTAGGTTTGTGTATGGAGGAAAGAGTGCAATGTTTGTGTTGAAGGCTTGATCAATATCAGGATCTGTTCCCAATAACGGACCAGCTTGGGACAGTTCCAGAGAAGATTGAGAAGGGAGCCAATTTGTCTGCATCCTCGCCAGCAAAATGCCAAGTGATCTCCATTCCAACTATAAACTTGAGCCGGTGTTAGGTACCAATAGGAAGCAATTTTCTAAGTTGCCTCCGTGCCCGTCATGTCGTGTGCTGTGTGGTGTGCCCTGAAATGGATGTCCTGCCATTCTTTGTCAGAAAGAGTGCGCCCCAGCTCCTCCTCCCACCTCAGCTGCCCCTTGGATTTGGTGGATTTGGCGTTCATTGAAAGAAAGGCATATGGCTCGGAGATAATACATTTGTCGCCCTTTTTGGATACTAGCCATTTCTCAAAACGGGTCAGTGGGCGGGATGCTCCGGGTCCTATGCCTGGGGAGGACACCCAGTGTTTCACCTGAGTGAACGGGAACAAGTTAGTCACTAATAGCGAGTAGTCCTCTTGAAGCTGATCAAAGGGAATGATCCTGTTGGGATCGAACAGCGAGCCCACACGTTTGCAGCCCTTTTCACGGCAGCACTGAAATACCTCGGACTCGCACCCAGGGGGGAAGTCCGGGTTGTCTACTATCCGCGTCATGGCGAGGGAAATGTTGTATGGTTGTGTCGAGGAGCTACTGCGTCCCAGATCTTTAAAGTTGTGGCCAGCACCGGAGAGGAATAGAGCCCGCATTCCCTGTGCTTACGAGGGAGCCATATCTCTCTCCATATGTTTGAATCTGTTATCATCTGATCCATAAAGGACCACTGCTTTTCTGAGAGCGGGCAGTTCCATTCTATTATAAAGCATAGTTTTGAGGCCTGGAAGTATCTAGAGATCAAGGGTAGCCCCATACCTCCCCCACTTTAGGTCTAGGGATGAGCTGGAGACTAAGGAGCAGTTGTTTGCCGCCGCAGACAAATAGATTGATGACACGTTGTAGGTTCCCTAGAATCGACGGGGGTGGGGTCAGGGGTATCGTTTGAAAACTGTAGAGGATATGTGGCAGAACTGTCATCTTGACAGCTGCGATGCGGCCTGCCCACGGTAGGCCGGCGCGGTTCCAGGTGGCTAGCGTCTTGGTGGTCTGATCTAAGAGGGCGCCATAATTGGCCATCAGCGTCCTCTCCGGCGCAGGGGCCAGGAGGATACCCAAGTATGGGATCACATCTGTTGCCCATGCAAAGGGAAACTGTGAACGCAGTGCCGTATCTAGGACTGGGGTGAATGAGAGGTTCAAGATCTGGGATTTGGGGAGGTTTACCTTATGCTATGTTATCCACACTTGTAGAGCGCATGGCTGCCCTAGCAACGGAGCGTCCCAGCGCCCCCCTTGAACCTGGAGACATCGCTGAATTCCTCTACTAGGGCTGAGGGCGAGGATATTGGGTTTGTCAGGGATAGAACAACATCGTCCGCGTACATGCTGATTGTGTGAGTATCTGCTCCGAGCTGAATCCCAGAGACCTGCGGATTGTCTCGAACTCTTCGCAGTATAGGCTCCATATAGAGTGTAAAGAGAAGGGGGGAAAGGAGACAGCCCTGGAGCGTCCCCTGTGATATGAGAAAGGAGTGGAAGAGAAACCATTAACCCTAACTGTCACCCTAGGGGAGCTGTAAATGCAGCGCATCCAGGCAATGAACCTTTCCCCAAACCCAAAATGGCAGAGTGTGGCAAATAGGTACGGCCAGTGGACCCTGTTGAACACCTTTTCAGCGTCGACGGAGTGGAGAAGGGCTTCTCTTCGGGAACGTCGAATGCGGTTTGTGAGATGGATGAGGCACTTCGTGTTGTCTCCACATTGTCTCGACGGGATAAACCCGGCTTGGTCTGGGTTCACCAAACCCGACAGAAGTGGATTGAGATGCATTGCCAAAATACCCGTGAACAGTTTCGCGTCCGTGTTGAGCATAAAGATGGAACGATACGACCCACATTCCATGGGATCTTTGTGTGGCTTAAGGATTACGGAGATGGAAGCCTTTGACATCGAGTCAGGTAGGTACCCTGAGTCTAGGGATGAGTTGAACAGCTTGCCAGCAGGGGAGATAGGTTCTTGCAGTTCTTCTTATAGAACAAAGGGGAGAAGTTGTCTGGGCCTAGTGCCTTGGAGGGTTTAAGGCATGCAATCACTGAAACCGCCGCATCTATTTGAATGGGTCGATCTGGCTGGGAGACAGTCTCAGGTGGGATCTGTGCCAATTGGACGTCCCGCAGAGAGGACTCAATGTCACCAGAGGGGGAGTCCTTCCCGCATAGAGTTTGCTATAAAAAGCCTGGAAGGCCTAAGCAATCTCAGGGTCCGAGTGCACCTCTTCCCCAGTTGGGGTGACGATTGTTCTGATTGAACCAGATAACCGGATGTTACTCTGCTACCCAGCCTGTGAGATAGCATACGGCCTGAGTGATCGCCATTAACGAAAAACTTATGTTTGAGTCGCAGCAAGGCATATTCTTACCGGGCGAGGTCCAGGCCCAGCAGGATAAGGTGCTGTTTCTCTAGTTCCCTCCACCCCGGGGAGCTCCTGTATACTTGTGTATCAACTCAAGCTCTGAGACTGTTGTCAAGTCTGTTGTAGCTTTTCTGTGCGCAATTTATTCTCTACCGCCGCAATAGCTATAAATTCGCCTCGGAGGACTAGTTTTAGTGCCACCCAAACTGAGGTGAGGCTGGTCTCCTCAAGATCATTGATGCTGAGGTAGTCTACTATGGCCGCGTGAATCGACTTCACCGTCTGCTTGGACTGTAGCATGGCATCCCGTAGGCACCATGGAGAAGGGCATTGGTGTAAGGCACCCAGGTTTAGCGTCAGCGTGATTGGACAACCAATGGGGCTCAATGTCAGCCTTTCCAACACACGCTGTCAGGGCAGCTGTTGTGAGAAAATGGTCAATTTGGGCATAAGATTTGTGGGCTTCTGAGTAGAAAGTATAGTCTCTGTTGGTGTGGTGAAGGAGTCTCCTAGTGTCACTAAGTGAGGCGTCTGCCAGCCATTGTAGCCTGGAAGGCTATAAGTCCCTCACCTGGGCAGTACACTGGCTTGACAGGTCCAGGTCTGAGTCCATTACTAGATTAAAGTCCTCCCCTATTACTATGGCCGGGTCCGGGGAAGCTAGGACTGACTCTAGTGGGTTAGTTATGAAATGTCCCTATTTACAATTTCGGGCGTATAGTGTGGCTATCATGAACTGTACTGACTCCCATTGAATCCTAAGATCTAAAGTTCTTCCCTTTATTTCCATGACTGTGGAGCTGACCTGCCCATGGAATTTCTGGACAAGAAGGATAGCCACCCCATTTTTTTTAGCCAGGCCAGATGACCAGAACTGTCGGGGAAACCATTGTGAACGCACGCGGGGTGTTTTTTGCTATTAGGTGCATATCCTGGAGCAGGCAAATGTCACTCCCTGACCGCTCCAGGAAGGACAAGATCGCTCCGCGCTTCACCGGGCTATTGAGGCCTGGACATTGAGGCTTAGAATGCGTAAGGTCTCTGTCATAGGGTTGTGGGATGCATAGCTCCAGTAGGTATGCCTATGTTAGGGTACCCTGATGGGGTGGAGGAAGAGTGCGTATGAGACCCCGACAATGTGATGATGGCTAGCGCTGGGAGAGAAGGATGGTGGGGAGGAGAAGGAAACGAAAAGGAGACAGGAAGAAACCCCTGAACAAAATGTAAGTAACGTAGAAAATAAAAACATACAACAAAAGTTTGTCTGTTCTTCTGTGTTAGCGTGGGTCAGTGTCTAAGCACGGCGTACCTCTGTATCAAGAGGGTCTTCCGTGGTGTCACAAACTCCAAATGAGCAGGGCAGAGCAAGGTGTTGTCTTCAGTCTCATAGTCCTCCCCACTGCTGCTGCCATAACTACCACAGGACTCACCCCCATGACTGGCTTCAGCCAGGCCGCTGAGGCCTTAAGATGCCCCCGACAGGGCACATTCCCCTGATAAACTCTGTACGACCTCTTGCCTCTCTTTGCACATGGTGTCTGGGTCCAGCTTTGTTCGGATCAGGGCGTTCTTGACCTGACGCCACTCTTGCCCTTTCAGCTTATTATTGCTGGGGAAGAGGACCAGTCCTGGGGGCCACTGGGTGTTTCAATTTGAAGCAATGCACAGGTCTCCTTGAGGGATCTGATTTGATGTAGGTTTCCTTCGAGACAGAAGATGATGGAAAAAGGGTGGCCCCACAAGTAAATGATATTGCCTTTCCATAGTTGTTTCGTTACTGGGCAAAAGTCTCTGCGTTTCTGTAAGGTGATCTGGGAGAGATCCTGGAACAGCACCAGCAAGTGACCTCGAAATTGGTTCAGGTGTGCTTCTCTTGCTTTCTTGAGAGTATCTTCCTTTGTTTGAAAATCGTGCACACATACCAGGATGTCCATGTGGGGGCTTTTCCCTGGTCTAGGGGGTCCAATCCGATGGGCCTGGTCAAACTGCAGAGCCGTCTCACCTGCTTGTCCCAAGATACGGCAAAAGAGGTCCATGACATAGACCCCACCACTTTCACGGGCACCCCCCTAATGCGGATGTTGGTTCTCTAGATCCTTGTTGTGTGCCTGGAGATCCAGTTATTGTTCCTTGAGTTGCAGAACATCTAGTTGCAGCCACTCCATTTCTTCTTCTCGGCTTGTTTCTCTGTCCTCAATAGTGGCCACTCTCTCATCACCTCCTCGATATCTCACCGGACCTCCCGGAGATCTCATTGTCTGGAGGCCTCCCCTTAAGGAAGCAAAGAAGAACTCCAGGAATGCCTTAGCCATCCGGCCCCTTCCTGTCGTCTGGATCAGCTCTAGTGTCGCCACCCAGTGCTGCTTGCTTCTCATATGCAGCAACTCCCTGCTTTCCAAACATGTCCTTTAGGGAGCGTCTTTCTTGGCTCTATTCACTGCCATGTTGCAGCTTTGTAAGGGGGTTCCACCGTACCTGGTCCTGGGGCTGGCTCATAGTGCCCCTCTGTTCCCTTGTCCTCTCCTTGTGTATGGGGGCCCGGATGTGTGGCAGATAGGGGCTTTCAAGCTCCAGTAATTGCAGTGTAGGTCTTGCTGTTCAGTGGCAAGGTCCCCAACGGTGGGCGGATTCGTCAGTCTCACTTTACCCCAGGTCGGACCAGGGCCCAACAAGTGTCGGCAGGGCGAGCTCCGCAGGGCTGATGATGCTGCTCTAATGAGTCAGGGGCTGCTTGCCCAAAGTGCTGTGTGTTCCTTAGTTGGGGGGTGCAGTGCCTGGGCGCCTGTTTCTCATTCTTCTTTACGCCCTGCTGTGCCCTTGGGGTATATTTCTCCTGGACAAATAGTTGTGCAAAAGAAACTTCTATGCCTGGGCCGGCGGAGGACCGTATAGGATCACCTCGCTCTCACACTTACTCTCCCGCTCCCAAGAGACGCACTCGCTCAACATACGCCCCCCTCCGCCTCACCTCTCTTTGCGTGTAGCGTCAGGGTGAATGCCGGCTTAGGGAGTCTGGGCCTCAGGCAACAATAGCACAATGGGTCTCTGTTGGGGGTTCAGGGTTGTCCACCCCTTCACTGGTCATGCACCCCTCGGTGCCGGAGCCCCGCGGCTGAGACCTTTTGCGTTAGAGAGGGTCCGAGAGGGGCCACGGACGGGGCCCCTCCCCATGGGTCCAGTCTATGACAGGCCTCGTGCACCAAGGCCCACAGCTGCTACAGAGCCATTCCAGGGCCTCAGGGTCCCAGGGTGTGTCTCCCGCCGTGGGGCCTCTCCACAGTCTCCCCCAGCCCACCGGGATCAGGGCGGATAGCCGATTCGATTTGTGACGCAGCGTGGCCCTGATCCCCAAGTCCCACCGAGCTTCAGCCCACCGCCACAGCAGTCGCACAACTCAACACAGGGGGGGTCTCCTGCTTGACCTGCGCCATCAAAGTCGCTGCTCCCTGGGAGGCCTTGATCAGTCCCTGCACCCCTGTGCAGCAGTCCAGGTGGGGGGGGGGGGGGGGCAACCTCCGTGCCGCACGTGACAAGTTACTGTGTCGGCCGGAGGTTTCTCCTCCAGGCCTCTGGCTCTCAGCTGTCCAGCGGGAGCTGTGGAGGCTAGGCATGTTCCAAGCACCTGCCACGCAGTAAGCTGCTCTCGAGCCTCGGGGCCTCCCGCTCCGACCTCCCTCGGGGTCCTGGTGCTCTGCCGGGGTCCGGGCAGAATCGACCTCCTCCAGTGAGTGTCCCGACCTCTGAGGGCAGCGGCACCATTTCAGGATCATGGGTGAGGGCCCGTCAGGCTGATTGAAAGGCTTGTTTTAAAGCCGGTTCGGAGGGATCATGATAAACGTCCTAGCCGCCCACTATTTTGGCCATGCCCCCCCTTGATTTCTTTAACAAGCTCAAACCTGACAGTTGTACAAGACAAGATTAGACAAGCAAGGCAACAATTGACCCCATTTCATGCCCCTCGCCCCCACTAATCAATCCTGATTTTATCACTGCATAAAACCAAGATTCTTTTCAAAAGTACGGTTTTCAGCCTGATTCGAACCCCATTTAATGAAAGAGTGTCCGACATTCCAAATGGAAAAGAAAGACACCACTGGTCCTTCCACAGAACCTGAAATTTAAAACAAGAGTTAACAACCACATAAAAGCTAAGCATCCTCAATCTCCTTGATGTACCGAATAAAAACGCAACCTGGAAGCTTCAGAAGCAGCGCCATTCTGAAGAAATGAGTGCCAAAATTGAAAGGATCTTCTCCGATTTGACATAAAACCTTTCTCATAACCCCCAGAGCCTGCGATGCTAGCAGCCTAGATCCTTCTTGATGAGCAAAAATCAAATCTGATACAGCCCCCCCTCTGCTTTGAAAACCAGCCATACTGGACATACTGGACACTGGACATACGGTCCACTGGACATACTGACTCACCAATTTTGTTTAGCAATACCTTTGCCCCTTTTCTCTTTTGTCAATTTTAGAGTTTTCCAGAAAAAATGTGTTTCACCTGACAAAGTTTCAACCCCCACTGTGTTGCCTCTCTCCAAGAGTTTGGGTATCCTTAATGCACCAAAATATAGCCAAGACATGCATAAACTAAATAATAATTCCTTAAAGGAGGAAAAACATATGGAAGAAAGACCTTTAACAATGTGCATTAACAACTTCATGGCAACAGGATCCCTGACAAAACGATCTCTCTTATTTTCTGTAGCCCAGCCTTTCAACATTCTCCTACCCATCTCCCCTGCTGAAGGCACATAGCCCCAAAAAATGTTTCCATAAAAACTCAAACCAGCTAACTTACCAGCAATTGTAGTAGCTGAAATTTTCTTATCTAAGTTAATCCGAATGAAACCTAGAACATCATCTCTACGAGATACCCCCTTCTAAAATAATTCTTCCCATGCTCTCCTATAAGAGGTTCTAGTGCTTACGGCCAGAGATTTCTCAACAAGTTCAAGCATTTTCAGTCCTCCTGCTGCCATACCTTCTGAGTGGCATACCACTGTCCATTTGTGATGGCCCTCGCTGCTCTTTATCTGTTATATACTGGATGCAGCATGTGCTTGACGTGTCCCATAACCAGAGACATGATGTGATGCCTTTGGTGGTCACATGTCATCTCCAACCTGTGTGGTTTTTCTATACACTATTACATACAGTTGCTGCATACCAAACACTTACATTCTCTTTTTACATCCGGAAATGTATGAAATCTGAATAATTGTACCACTACGCTATGAGTGTACTGCTCACTCCCTTCCCATTCCCATCTACAATGCTGCTATGTGTCTCCACATGTACTGACAAATACTGTTTTACCCCCTCTTTCCCCTCCACCACGACCCCGCTCTCTTTAAATTAAAATGTACAAAGTACAAAGTACAACAGTTATGTACCTGAATTGTTTCTCCTTCTTTCTATAAACTGTGCATTTATTTCATATGACAAATGTTTTTCAACCAATCGTATCTGCAAGCATTGTTCGTAACTGTAAATGAAATTGCAACACAATGTAACAAATATTTGCTCAATTGTTTTTCTCCCTTTCTGTAACCTTGCTTTTCAAATTTCATCTTACGCTAGTGTACCTTCAAACCAACTTAATTTATAAACATTGTCTCTCTCTTGGGCTCTCGCTTTTCAGTCTTTTTCACCCTCGGACCGAACCTTTAATTCAGCCCCTCTATGCGCACGCTCACCGTCGTGACGTGTTTTTGCATTAACCTCTACCTACGGCCTGCTATTTCCTGGTTGCTCTGCGTAAACTGCTTCAACAACTCGGACTCACGCCAACGCAGGTTGCCCTACCACAGAGGATCCTGTTGTACCTTTCTTCCCAGAATATATTCAATATCGAGGTGAGTGCCAGTCCCCACGCTTCCTTTCGACTCAGATTTGCCTTAATTAAATTCAGTTTTTAACATAAATCACGTTATCCTCACAGCCCATGGATGTCCTTCATACGATGCCGGTCCTCGGCCCCAAGACCCACCGACACCGGATGTCCTCGAATGGACACTGGCTGCTTTGATTCTGCTGGAAGCCAAAATTCACTAGGGCTCCACGCCCCTCCAGCCTCTTTGGTGAGTCCCACCAGACACCACAATTATGATCTATGTACCCTTCTGGCCATGGCTTTGTCCTATCCTGTTTGGCCTGTTCACGTATTAATTTTTCCCCCTTTCACACAGATAATTGCTCCAGTGCACCCCAGCTGGTGGTGCACCTTCGTGCCCCGTGTCCCTGACTTGACCACTCCTACCCTGGGATACCTTATCCCTATCCTGGATCTGCATTCCGATCAGGTACCTATCCTCTTCCAAATTTTGAACATGCCGCTCGTCCTACCCTTTCCCCATTCTTTCCTTTCTTACTCACTTTTGTACATCATGGATAAAATTGTAACCTGGTCCTGAAGATGGCCTGAACTTACAACAGGTCGAAACGTCGTTGACCTCCCAGTGCAACTCTTGGCACAACTCTATGGTTCACAAAATTGTCTATTGAATTAATTTAATTCTTTGTAACAAACCATGCGTGAACTGAAAAGTTTTCCTGTACATATTGTTACTATTGTCTGCCCTGCGCCGTTCTCCGCTGTGTCACTTGTCACTTGCGCCGTTCACCTTATTTGCGCTCACATTAAACGTAAATAGTGCTGATCCTGTTCCCTTGTTCATCTTTGTTTCAAATAGAGACCGCTCCTTGCATTCAAAAACCTCTTTAGTCTCCCTTTCTTCTCTTTTGCAACTAATGTGCATGTTTATTACCGGCCTTCCAAATATTACCTGTTGAGTTGTTGTATTTGTAACATACATTTATCACCCAGGTTTCAACTGGGTAAAGGGGTGACCTCCTGTTCTTTGGTTCCAGCCATACCTCCTGTGGCACCACTGTATTATACAAATCTGCTCTGGGCGCCAAACTACAGAATCTCTGCCACTATGAACGAGACAATTCATCTGCGATATTATCGTTCTCAACTGGCACATGCCTGGCTCTAAAAGCAATGTTGAACATCAAACAGCCTAGCATAAATCTTTGCAGCATACTCAAAAGATGTTTATCTTTCACCACAGCCCTATTGACCACAACGGTGTTGTTATCCACATTAAAGGTAACAGTTTTGTTCTTCAGGTTCTTTTCTCACACTGTCAGGCCTACCAAAAAGGAAAGACTTCAAAGAAAGTGATGCTCCTACCTTGTTCCACCCATTTTGCTGGCCACTTCTCAGCACACCACCTGCTTTTTCAGAACAAACCAAAACCACTGGCACCAGCTTCATCTGAAAATATTTGAACCATCCAATAGAAATAAAAAAAATCCACATAGTGATACCATTAAAACCTTTCAAAAACATTAACCAAACGTCAAAATCTGCCCGCATCGCTGCTGAGATCCTGATCTTGTGATGCAGTAGCTTTGCCCCTGATATTGCGAAACCAAGTCGGCAACAAAAAGTCCTTCCTGCTTGGACCACTCTACAAGCAAAATTGTGATGACCCAAAAGACATTGGATTTGTTTCAGCTGTAATTTAGGTGCTGCTATTGCTTCTTTAAGAAAAGCAGCCATCTCCTTAACCTTCTGCGTACGTAACCTTACCTCCATGTTGACTGTGTCCAATTCAATATGGAGAAAAACTAAACTTTTACTAGGGCCCCCAGTTTTCTCAGGAGCAAGAGGTACAGCCAGCTCCAATGCCAAATCCTGAAACTGTCTCAAAGCCTCATCACAATATTGCATGCCATCTGCATATACAAACAGGAAATCATCTAGATAATGGGTAACTAATTCAAAACCTGCTAAAAGGTACTAACTGACTCAAATAACTTACAAGAATGGCACAGGCCATGGGCAACACTTTACCAACATACAACTGATTTTCAAATTGAATACCTAACAGAGAAAAGTCCACCAGATGAACTGGGAGTAGATGGAAAGCTGACGTAATATCGCATTTAGCTAATTACACCCCAGGGTTCACTGTATTGCAAGTCCTATGGCTACATCCACTGAGGCAAACTGCACTGTAGCATCCTCCCTTGGTATCTGATCATTAACTGGCAATTCTTGTCCTTGAAAGATGGTGAATCATGCATAATTTGCCCTCAGCCTTCTTAGGACCCCCCCTAGAGGCGAACCCATCAGATCAGGCAAAGGCCAAGATGTACAAGGTCCCGCCATTCTTCCTTATTCAACTTCTATTTTCAGCTTTTGTCTAACTATATGAGGATGTTTTTTAGTTGACTTCAAATTCTCAGTGAACCTCTGTGTCCTACTGCCCTGATAACCATGCCTGAAACCCTCTCTGAAACCCCATTCCAATCTTGTTGCCCCACCTCTGTTAGGACTGGTTTAAAAGCCTTTGTAACCAGACTGAAAGGATCCCCCTGCCTTGTCCACTATACCCAAAATGTGCATGTTCCCCAAAACACTGGAGGACTGCATGCTTTCCCCCACATTTGGAACACTCTTGTTTATACTTACAAGGGTTTTTCGGGCAATAACCTCTGTCGAAGCACCTGCATTGGGACTTTAGGTTTCCCAAGAAAGGGCCGATGTAGTATTGCCAAGCCACTTGCAGTGTGCATCGTTGGGGGAGGCTGCGGAGGGTACATCCATTGCAGACAGAGTTCATTCTCAACTTCCCTTCATGGTTTATCCGGGATAAGGACAATTCTGGTACTGAGGTCCTCGTCATAGTGCAACCATGCAACCGTCCCCCTCCAAATTTTAGCTAAGCCTTACGAATGGTATCCATATACTTGAATATGGACACACACCTCTCTGGGAATTTTTCACAGTAGACACTGGAAAATATAAAAAATGCCTATGTCCATGTGTCAATTGTTGTGGGTACTCTGGGTCTCTTTGCTAATTCCCAGGCCTCCTCTCTAGAACTCTCCTTGGATTGAATCTCCCTATTTAACAATTTGTACACATCTATAAACTCACCCCTCCAAATCCTCTCTTTTGTTGCATTATTCAAATTCGCCCCCAGAGGCATAGACAGACTCCTATAAGGCAGCCTTTTCAAACCCTCAGTTTTACTTTTTGCATTCCCCTCTGTTGATTTGTCATCTTTGTCCACCACCTTTTTGAGCGTGATATCAGCATTGCTACTTACCTTGTCAGCATCCCCTCTACTAGTCCCTGTGTCTTTCTTACCTGCTTTTTCAAAGCCCTTCCAAACTGGCTCTGTATCCACTCCTTTATCCACTGATACAAGTTGCATTCCTAGAACCCCTTTTTTATACAGCGTTTTTTTAATGAATCCCTTCCTAACTGCTCCACCATTGTGTCTCACCTGTTCTTAGCCTGATCGACGAGTCTGGGGATGTACGTCTGTGTTCACCTTTCTCCTGCGTTCTCTTAACACCCCTTTTTTTGTCCAATGTCTCCTTATGCGACCCCAGCCTGTAAGATATGACTTTTTGACAGAAAATTAGCCTCTCGCTTTTCTCCCCCATCTGCTGTATTGACCTGTTTACAACCTTGCCAACTTGGTATTTCCCCTTCTTCAAATTCTTCTTCATCATCCTCATAGTCCAATTCAAAGTCCAGTTGCCCCCCAGCATCCACACCACTCACGCCTGGACATTCCCCATCACCAGAACCCCCATCAAAATGCTTCCAATCGACTTTCTTCAGACTTTGAGATGGTGCTGAAGATGTCTTCTTCTCCCTTGACGTCAGGATGGCTGCACTAAACCTCTCTCTCCCTTCTGCCCGCTCATCCCAGGTCATTACAAACCCAGCCGGCTGATAATCACTGCATCTGGTGGGGTCAGGCTGCATTCTCCCTTTGATGCCCGGCAATTAGCCCAAATCTGCAGGAACTGTGGTCCTGTGATGTGCCCTTTCTGTTATTCCTTAGTTCAAATCACTTTCTCCTGCTACCCACACCCATTTGCCAACAGGTGGATCTACTCTATTGTCCAGTAATCCCCTAAAAATGTAAAACTTTCAGGCCCTTGTTGACCTAGCCTGGCTGCCTTGATCTTTATAAAAGGAATAGCAGTATTCCTGTCTACAACCCCACCCTGCTGAATACGATCAACATCCCTTCCAGCAACATTGGTGAAGATATCCCTTTTGGAAGAACATTTACATTTCAGGCCCTATTATTGTTTGAGAAGTGCCCCTTTGCAACGTAGAAGGGAAAAACTGCATATTTTAATTTCCAGGGCTCACACTACCAACACAGTCCACCTTGGGGACCCGCCCTCCATTAGCCGGGGGTTTCCTTTCACAGCGCGTGTATGTGCATGGTCCCTACTGACCCCAGCTGCTTTTTCCTCTCAAGCGACGACCCGTTGCCTTCCGGAAACTCCTCCACATCAAGTAAGTCTCTTGCCGCACTCCTACCTCTGGCATCACTTTGGGCTTTCATTTTCTGTTGTGGCGTAGAACATACTAGAACCGCTGCTGCAACACTACTCGCAGTTGCGGCTGGTGACATTTGAAAGTGGTGAGGCGTAAAAATCTTGTCATACTGCACCCCAGCGAGCGAGCCTAAACAACCTACAAAGGGTTTTGGGGGGTTCTCCCCCCAAGCTTTTTTAAAAAAAAGAGTGGACAAATGATGCATTTTCAAGCAAATTTGAGAAAGCAGGAAGGTTAATAAAGCAATGGTGAAAGTGCAGTTATTACATTAATAAAGAGATGTCATGTAACATATGTAGCTGCTTATTCAGTATAACCACAGAGCTTCATAACAGACTTCGAGATACAATTCATTGCTGAGGACTAAAGAAGGACTTGCACATACAAATGAGTTTATGATTGGGGCGCATGCTTTTTTAAACTATTTATATACACATTCTTCAAATAGGGTAACACCTTAGTAGGGGGCACGCACACATAGAATATTGCAAAGGAGGGCTGTGCTGATGAAAACATAGCACACATATGTACAGTATTATGTTCCACTTCCTAACTGCTATCGAGGGGAACCAAGCAGCACTTTTGAGAATTGGGAATGACTGTGCGTGTTGGCCCCTTTCTCTGGGACAACAATGATCACCGTCTAACCCGCGTGTCGTCAGTGTAGTGGTTAACCTCTTCAATGCCCATGAATAGCTGGTCTCGTCATGGGCTGCGGTTGCGCTGTGCCCATGACGAGACCAGCTCGTCATAAACCCCGCCCGCTAATGAAACGGCCGGCACAGGGCGGGGAAAGGGGCGGGCACTGAAGGGGTTAAGCGGCACACAGGGGAAACAGTGTCTGGCGCTAAGCGCAGTTGCACTTACCTGGGGAACATTTTAGAACACTAAGGAGGAGCCGGGCGCAAAATGAGCATAAATAAATGGACCCTCAATTCTAGTGGATTGTGAACTCATGAAACCATGAGCAATCTGGATTTGACCACTTTTTTTTGGCAGACAATAGCGTAGTGGTTGGTGAATGTGGAACCTCGCCCTCCCCCAGACTGATACGGGAGAAATCACTATCCGGTCACAATAGCCATCATTGTTCCTCTCTTGATAAACCGAGGCTCTCTTTTACCAGCGCTTTGAGACTGGTGAACTAAACCTGTTTTATAGGACACTCAAGCGCTATGAATCCATTAATGCCAGCGCTACATAAAAGATAAAAAAAATGCACCCATAAAATCTCAGGCGGTGTATATATTAAAACAGTCAATTAAATTTCACGCTAACGCACCTATGCTTGATGGCCGCATTGGCCGGTCTATGAAGCTCATGGCTGGGCTGGAAGCCAGGAAATATATTATTTTGTTTAGTTGGCAATGGCATCCATCCATGCTATGTCCACCCGAGGCTATAAATTAACTTTCAAGGCCCAACCCGCCTTCCATGCGATGCGAATCGTTGCGGCCTGATGCGACTGGGCCCTGGATTAAAAAAATGCGCTGCCGCAGCGCTGAGGCCGGGACAACAAACTTATTTATAATGTGGTGCCGCGGGGCCATTCCATTCACTTTCAAGGCCCACCCTGTCTTCCATGCAATACGCATGCGATTGCGAATCGGTACGGCTGTGGTCCGGGATTATGTAAAAAGTTACAGTAAACACGCTGCCACTGCGCTAAAAGACAGCAAACTTATTTATGTAATGTGGTGCTTCAGGGGCCGGGGCCATTCATTAACTTTCAAGGCCCACCCCACCTTCCATGCAATGCGATGATCATGTGCGTATTAAATTTATTTACAGACTTAGTCACGACTCACGAGCTGGGCCAGGCCCAACACTTTTTTTTATTATATGGCTACTTGGCCAGTTTAGGATATATTGGTTATATAATTCACTGCTGCTGTGCAGTGTGCGCAAAGGCATAATCACGGCCTCACACCTCAGCAACCACATGTCCCGGACCCTGAACCATAACAACTCAACTTAAGTATGTTAACAGTCACAAAAACTACCTGCTAACTTCAGTGGATTGACTCTTCTTCTGACAGTGACAGATCACTAGGATCAGATGATGATTGCACTGGAGGAGGACTCACTACAACAGTGCTTGATGAGTCAATTTGATTCCGAGTGACGAGTCGAGTACTAGAGTATACACGTGCTCCCTCCACTGTGACTGTGAGACTGAGAGGAGGAGGAAGTGTGTAAATGTGCCTCTTTAGGGGCACACCGGTGCAGGGTTCACTCTTCTCTGTCCACGGGTCCTTAAACCAACAAACTAGAGATTGGCATTGAATCTGGAATTCAAATAACAAGTTTATTAATCACTCATGAGTGGGACTACATCAATACAACACCCTCAGGCGCTGTAGGAGACAGTACATGGAATACAGAAACCATGGGCCTTTTATACAGAGTTTGTTGCAGAGTAAGCATGTAGACGCAAATAGAAGGTACAAGAATACACAGGAATAGCTATCGACTAACATGGGTTGATGGACACCACTTAGTCAGCAAGGACGGAGGGGAGACAAAACTGCTTATATCAGTAAGACATGGTAGACAGTTATATTCTCAAACAGGTGCATTCTAGCAGCTACAGGCCTTTCTGAGCTCATACATTGCTTCGGCTCAGTACAGAAGGAGTTAACTAAAGCTGATGACTCAAGTAGAATAGAAAAGCAGGCAACAGTGAAGACGGCAGAATCACAAGGCTAACAAAATGGATGCTGCAAACAAGATGGCTTCAGCTCATGCTAACAACAATTATTTTCGATTTCCATAGACGGCCCTTTTAGCATTAGCTGAAAACATCTCTACGATTTGGAAGGAGCATGGAAGTTATCCTGCACATCTATTCTCATAAATTCATTAATTTCCTGATCCATTGCTAGGTGGGCATTTACATTCTTGACATTTTGTTTAGTCGGTATACATGAGGTACAGGTAGAGATACAAAGGGAACAGAGCATTGGGCCGCATTGAATACATAGACAACAAGTAAAAAGAATAGCAAAAAATATACATAGGGCTGACAATATGTTCCAGCCCCATACAGAAAACATAGTCTATAACCATCCAGTCAAAGTCCATGTCCCTGAATCCTGATGGATTTCAGTGGCTATTTTGTGCAGTTTAGAAATTGTTTCAAAAACTGAAGGGGCGTGGTCAGGGATGTACACACAACAGCTGCTCCCAATGATGCGGCATGCTCCACCACGGTCGGCCAGGATGACATCGAGGACCTTCCTGTTTTGGGGCACCACAATTCTTGCAATTTGTAGTTCATTCGTGAGATTTCCAAGTGCCATGTCTGATTGGTTACAGCCTCTACAACACGTTTTAAGCGCCTTATCTTTCTGCTGTTTAAGGCCGCAACAACAAAGAAGAACAGTCCCAAATTAAAGTCAATATACTGCTGTAGTGCAGTATCAGTTTGATCCACCTCATCGTTGTTTATTGTCCTCTTGAATCTATTTTTGGAAATGTCATTAAACAGTTTATAGTCTTTATGGTAAGATGCAGGTGCCAAGAAGACAGGTGGTAGCAAAAAGGACACATAGCAGCTACCTGACCAACCAATAGGTAGATGGTAATAACCTTTATTTCCGCAAATGAAATAGGTGTTATGTGAGGACAAAAAACTGCTATTGTTCATTCCAGTTATGTTCAGCACCAAGGTACAGTCACTTTTTCCCACAGGGATATTGCCAATACTGCTCACACAAAGGTCTGCTCGAGCTCTAGTAACAGCTATAACAGGAGGTCCATTACCCTTGATAGTTCGAGTGTTGGGGAAAACATAGAGTGTGGAGGAATTTCCTCGATGATACTCCTCCATTTCCCATACAGTTCCTTTAGCTTGTGGATCTTCTTCCTCATCAGGGTAACAGACACTATTTAACTGAGCGTTAAGTCTTCCTACATCAAAGATGGTAATATTACCAATATGAGAAGCCCACAATAGTGCAAATCAGGCTCTGTAGGAGCCATTATGTGGAAATGGCAAAGGAATAAAAGGCTTTCCTCCCTTTTTCTGATGAGCTGGCATCATTCCACACACCCAACAGTTGGTAATGTTGCTCAATGGGGACAGGACTAGTAGCAGTCAGTAAATTTCGAGCAGGAGCTACTCCCTCTACAACCCATGTTATTGTAGCAATCAGAACAATAATTGAAGTAAGTCCAATAATGAACATACTCTTTCGATCACAGATTCTTGCAGAAATTGATTTCTTCTCTGCAGACATGTTCGTCTTGCCGTTGAGCAACGGAACAGATGGTACCCTAAGGTCCTGGGCAGCCGTTGGTTTCTTCGCTGAGGTTGAGACGAGGAGCCACTAAAAGAGTACCCCCCTTTGTAACTCAGTCTTTCACTACCCAGGACAGTGAATCAAACAGTCTTTTTCAGCAACGAAGTGCCTTTCTTCCGGGGTCGCAGCTGATATCGAGATGTACCAGGGATCGAGTGGTCCGAAAAGACTTCCTCAGGTCCTTCAGGTGACGTGGCTTGTCCTTTCTCTGTATCCAGGATGTCGCGATGATCTGCCAACACAGCTGGGCTCACTAGGTCCTGCAACACCTTCCGACAATGGGTTACGCGCACCCAGTGCTTACGGTTGGTTACTCGCACTGCAGTCCTGGTAGCCAGAAGAACTTGCTCCGGTCCATGCCACCTCGGTGCTAGGGAGCTGTCTCTCCGGAAGGACTTTGTTAGGACAATGTCCCCAGGCCATAGATTATGGCCCTCACCCTGCGACTTGTCTGGAAGAGTCTCCCGAACCTGTTGATAAATTGAAGACAAACTGTCAGTCAACTGAGACAAATAGTCGTTCATCAATACATAGGGTACATCATGTATAGGGCGTGGCTTAGGAATCCCCCATATATTCATTGGCCTTCCAAAAACCACCTCATACGGTGAGAGGCCAGATCGTGTATGTGGTATCAATCTAATAGATAGCAATGCTAATGGCAGTGCATCAGGCCATTTCAAAGATGTGGAAGCTTGTATTTTGGCCAATTTTAGTTTGAGGGTAGAGTTGTATCGTTCCACTAGCCCTGCTGATTGTGGGTGAAAAGCAGCATGGAACTTCTGCTTGATTCCCAATCCTTTCATGAGGTAATCAACTACTTGCCCAATGAAATGGGGTCCATTGTCATTCCACAAAACTCGACAAATGCCCAATTGGGGAAAGAACTCCTTTAGGAGCACCTTTGCTGTAGTAAGAGCTGTATTATCTTTCGTGGCGTATGGCTCCACCCATTTACTAAAGGCACAAACCACTAGAGCTTGACGTAACTGTTAAAAAGCATTCTGGCATTCAGTAGTCCATGGGAGGGGCATTGGAGTGTCTTTAGTCAAAGGGCCAACAAGGGTTTAACAATGTGAGAAAAGCTAGGGATCCACTGCCTACAGAAAGAAGTAAGGCCAATCAGTGCACGAACATCCTTCTGAGTACGGGGCACAGGCGTGTCTAAAATAGCTTGAATGCGGTCTGGTGTGAGTGCACCTTCCTCATTAGACAGGAGGTGACCTGTGGTCTACAATATTGCAATTTCTTCCGAGAGACTTTGTGATGATGAGAGGCAAGGGATGATAGCAATAACAGTGTTCCTTCTTCACACTGTTCAGGGGTATCAGCAGCCAACAAGATGTCATCGACAAATTGAATAAGAGCCGTCCCTTTCGGTACAGGGAAAGAGTCAAGCTGCCTTTTCAATGCCTGGCTATAAATGCTAGGACTCTCTGTATACCCCTGTGGAGCTCTACAAAATCTGAATGATCGATTATTCAAAGTAAAGCCGAACAAATAACGGCTGTCAGGATGAATAGGTATCTAGAAGAAGGCATTCTTCAAATCAATCACACTAAACGTAGTGACAGTAGGAGGAACCATAGTAAGAAGTGTCGTGATGTTAGAGACTACAGGGTATTGGGGCACCACTATTTTGTTGACCTCTCCTAAGTCAATGATGAATCTGTAAATTTTAGTGTCAGTATCTTTTTTCCAAATAAGAAGAATAGGACTATTACAGGTATTGAAGGGGACTTCCCCACCTTGATCAATTCCTGAACAATGTGTATTAATGCTTCTTCCCCTTCCCAAGATATTTTATATTGGGGCAGTCGAGGCAACAAAGCATCTTCCTTCACTTGAATATGTACTGGGGGGTAACCATTTGTCCCACATCGGTATCTGATGTAGCCCACAAGGTACTAGGTAGCGATGCCAGAGCAACGTCCTCTTTAATGAGACAAGACCTCTCAACCATTGGATAGTTATCATTTAAGATAACATGCACACCCTCTAGAAAGCACCGTATTGTAGCACGAAAACGTTTAAGCATATCGATACCCGCAATGTTATCCGGCGTGTTAGGGGAAAGCAGGAATGGACATGCTGCAGTGAATTTATCAAGACTAAATGCAAGTGGCTGTGACAATGGGCTAGATAAAGGTGTCCCATCGAATCCTATTGATGTTATCATTATGCCAGACAGGGGAGCCCTAGGAACCAATTTTTAAACCGATCAGTAGAGCCCAAAACATTTGCATCAACATAAGGACCTTTCTGATCTACTGGGACCTCAACCGGTTCTTACCCCATCCTAGGCATTCCTATGCATAATCAGAATCCCTAAAACCATCTGCCAAATATTCTGACATTTGATATTGATTTCGTCTATCAAAAGTATTACAATAATTTGGCCCATGTTCAACTGCCTCAAACCTGGGACGAGTTCCTATTCCTCCCCTATTTCCTGAATTCCCTGGGCGTTCTCTCATGCTTCCTCGACCCCGTTGATACTGCTGCCCTCGCAAAAGGGGGCACTCAGAACGCCAATGTCCAATCTCTTTACAGTAAGCACACTGATCACTGGTGGCCCTCAGAGTTGGGACCTACTCCGATCCCGGTATCGGAAGTGAAAAATCTGGGGGTATGGCTGGATGCGGGCCTCTCCTTTGTAGGCCACACTAAAAAAACCGCGGCCTGTTGTTTCGGTCTTCTGAGGGGCTTGAGACCTGTTCTCAAGTTCTTTGACGCCCCGACCAGGCAACTGGTGATCCAGGCTACTATCATCTCTCGCCTGGATTACGCCAGTTCTCTCCTGGCTGGGGCTAATCAGTCTGAACTAACCCGTTTACAACGGGTTCAGAATGCTGCGGCAAGGGCGATCGTGGGCCTGCCCAGATTCTGCTCGGTGACAGGTGTCCTCCGCTCCCTACACTGGCTTCCGGTTAGGAAGCGCATCCTCTTCAAGGTATTGTGTCTTGCTTTTAAAATCTTGCGAGGTACAGGCCCGGAGATCCTGTCGAGTTGTCTGTCGTTCTATGTTCCTGCCCGCAGCCTTCGCTCTCAGGGTCTGGCCCTTGCGGTGGTTCCCAGATTCAGGCTTAGCCGCATGGGAGGCCGCTCGTTCAGGGTTATGGCTGCGTCAGCATGGAACTCCCTGCCTGTTGAGATCTGCATGTTGGAGGACCTTTTGACCTTTCGGAGGGCTATAAAAACCTTCTTGTTTTAGCTCTCTTTTAGTATCTGTTTTTAGCCTGTGGTTATGTTACGTGCTACCTTGTCTCTGCGCCAGGACGCTCCTTGGCTGGAGTATCTGTGCGCACAATAAATAACCGTAACATAACATAACATAACATCAGAAGACAAAGTTGATCGAGGGAAAGGGGGTACACCAGGGCAATACATTGCACGTCCACCTAGTCCATCTCCTCTAAATGGTGGACCTTAGACTTGAGCCAACATAACTTTTGTTTTTAAATCCTTAACCTTTTTATCCTCCTCGCCTTTTGCTTCCAATTCCTGATGCTCATAATACTGGGCCATAGTCAAAAGGGAGACTGGGGAAGACGTAGTCCATGAACTCTCGCTGGCCATTAGGCGACTAGCTATTTCTGGCAACATGTAGGTGACAAATTTGTCGACGGACAGATGCTTACCCGTGTCATTTGTCAATGACTGCCCACTAAAATCATGGAATGTCTCTTCAAATCGTGTAAAGAAATCAGAAACGGACTCATCCGCTTTCTGTTTACAAGACGCTAATGTAGTCCAATCTATTTTCTTAGGGGGTATAAGAGTTTTCAATTTAGTCACAATAGCTTTGGGAAGACCTAATATCTCCTGTCATGGTTTCTGCGCAGGCTCTCTAGCCGCATCTATTTGCTCTAAATGCACCCAAGTATCACCATAGGCTACATTATCCTCTACCTTCCGAATTGATCTCCACATATCAGGGGACAAAATAAGTCCAAAAAACATGTCAATATCTGGCAGAGTCATAGTACAGGAGCTAATAGCTCCTTCCACTTCTTCATAAAAAGCGGCCGGATTTTTCCGTGGGTCGGACAAAGCAGCTTTAAGAGTCATAACATCTGCTCTACTCCAAGGAGTGTAGACTCAATTATAAACAAAATATCCCTTTGCATCATCTGAATCTTTATCATCATTCATTCCCGTTCCCTTTAGGGGAACATACAGAGGTGCTGCATCATGCATGGGTATCATAGTAACTTCAATATCACTAGTATCTTTATCTGTCCTCGTAGCTCCCTCTTGTCCCTCTGGGGTCTGAACTGTTTGTTCAGTTGTAGCTTTACCAGCTGCTTTTTTCTCCTCTCGCAGACGGAACGTGTCAGTGTGCAATTTAACCACTCGCCTAATTAGATCAGACACCTGTAAAGGAAGAAAGGTGCCATCAATTAATTGTTTATAATTAGAAATTATATCAGAGGGCTCTAGATCATCAGAATTTTATCTAAAACTGAGTATTACTTCCCAAGTAAACGTCTCTATAAAGTATAACTGCTCTAAATCTGTCCACTGCTGAACCATTGATATAAGATCTGGAGCGGAGGCATTCCCACGAGCTGCCTTACGAGCAGCGATCTAAGAGTGGCCTTGCATTCAGTAGTCAAAGTAGAGTAAGTCTTCCGCCCGTCTTGCTTATCCATATCTTTTTCTTCTGAAGAAAAATGCTCCTCATCAGAACCCTCATTCTCAGGGGCACTAGGGAATTTATACGGGGGTGGAGGTCTATCTAACAGGATGGAATCATCCTGAGCTCTATTAAGTATGGGATAAATAGTGCGCCTAAAAGGGTACTGGCCAGTTACCTCTAAACAACGCTCCCTTTCTTCTTTTTCTTTTATTTCCTTCATCTCCTTATTTTTAAATTCCAATGCTTTTTGATATATCGTTTTTCGCTGTTCTTTTTCTGCTATAGCTTCTTCTTTCCTCACTCTCTCATGCACTTCTTTCTCCCACATTCGTACACAATCAAACATATCTTGTCGACTCTTTCTTTTAAACAGACGCTGCTCTACATACTGAATCTTTTTAAAATCAAATGACTCATTTACTGGCCATCGTAGATCAGGATCCTTTTTCGTATATTTGTTCCATAGTGTACTATACTTATGGAAGAAATACCGTATTTAATATACATGTACCTATTAGGTGTTCCCTCTAGGGGAGTCGGCTGACTTCTTTCTAAATCCAATTTGGTACCTCAAAGACAGCAACACAACCTACGGAGTGCGCTAGGAGCAGGCATGCTACCAAATTTGTAAAATATTACTTATCCCAGATATATCAAAGTTGAGAAAAATCTCCACATTACCTGCCTTTATCTATTGCAACAGATAAAGAAACAAACAAAACCAGAATCTTGGCCAAGTAAATCCAAAAGTGCCGCTTCAGCGACCTTACCAAACAAAAGTCTCCAACCTCCAACTGCCAATCTCTTGGTCTACCTAATGGTCACTGCAAAACTTGCGCCAAAGGAGATCTCAGTGGGGATCGGGAAAACCGGAAAAGTCACTTTGGTCTGCAAAGACAAGGGTCTCCACATGCAGGACGTCTCCTCAGTAAGATTCTACTCCTGCGTCAAGACCACTCCTTCGGGCGGCCGCGTCTCTGATGATCCCCACGTATCGGGCACCAAACTGTAGAAATGTGCCTTTTCAGGGGCACACTGGTGCAGGGTTCACCCTTCTCTGTCCACGGGTCCTTAAACCAACAAAATAGAGATTGGCACTGAAGCTGGAATTCAAATAACAAGTTTATTAATCACTCATGAGTGGGACTGCATTAATACAACACCCTCGGGCGCTGTAGGAGGCAGTACATGGAATACAGAAACCATGGGCATTTTATACACAGGTTGTTGCAGAGTAAGCATGTACACTCAAATAGAAGGTACAACCATACACAGGAATAGCTATCGACTAACATGGGCAGATGGACCCCACTTAGTCAGCAAAGTGGGAGGGGAGACAAAACTGCTTACATCAGTAAGACATGGTGGACAGTTATGTTCTCAAACAGGTGCATTCTAGCAGCTACAGGCCTTTCTGAGCTCATACATTGCTCCGGCTCAGTATAGAAGGAGTTAACTAAAGCTGATGACTCAAGTAGTATAGAAAAGCAGGCAACAGTGAAGACGGCAGAATCACAAGGCTAACAAAATGGATGCTGCAAACTAGATGGCTTCAGCTCATGCTAACAGCAATTATTTTTGATTTCCACAGACAGGCCGGCCGGATTTGCCCAGCAACGGCAGAATGACCCAATCACTGCATGGCTTAACAATAAGCCATTACAGTGATTGGGCATCGCATTACTGCGTTGGACGCTGGGCGGGCCCTTCCACCCCCGCGGTGCCAAGTCGATGCCTCCTCTGCTACTGTAACTGTAGACTAGACTGGCAACCGCCGCTGCGCTGCAGCACTGCAGCCAATCCTGGCGCTGCTCTCTTACAGAGAGAGGCTCTCTCTGTAAGAGAGCATTGCCAGGATTAGGGTGAGCAGGTAAACTCGCTGCTCATTTTTCAACCACTGGGGTCTGTGGCTTAGGGCAAACCCTTAGTCACCTTGTGCTTGCTTTTCAAAGGGCACTGTGTGCATGTTGGGTTCCTGGCCACGGAAAGGCAGCCGGCCAAACCCAACATGCGCAGTGTGCTCACTGTGCCGCGCACAGTGCGCAGTCACGGCACTCATATTGCATTTGCAAGCAATTTGTAGTGTCAGTCAGTATTGATGCTTGTGTACGTGGCAATCCCTCAAGGTCATACACTCCTTCCTTTGTGCCCTCTGCACCTCCTTCTTTATCATCTGTACTTTCTTCTTCGGCAACCTTAATACCTCTTCCTGTGTATCTATCGTAAAACCGAGAAAATCTAAACTCTGAGCTGGTTGAAACACTGACTTCTTCTTGTTTATTAAGAACCCTAAATTCTCCAAAGTATTCACAACAAAACTCAACTGACTTTTTAACTCTTCTGCATCCTGTGACATCATGGTGACGTCGCTGCGAGACAGAGCGCGCCGCTTTAAATTAATACAATTTCAACATTGAAAGTTGAAATTGTATTAATAATTTGCTTAGGTGGCGCCCAAACGCTGCTATTGAAATGTGCCAATAATTGTTAGTGGGGCACTGCCCCAGCGCCCAAACGGACAAACCGGCACTGACCACACGTCACAAAACGCTTAGGGTGGGATATTCCTACCCATGCTTCAGACAGAACTCCAGGCCTTATTAGGTCCTCCCTGTCCTCCTCACAAGTACCCTCAATGCTTCCTTCACTGCCGCTGATTTCTCCACTATAATTGCACAAGCCTAAAATAGCTACAGGCCTAAAAATCTCACTGAAGTAAAAAAAAAAACTACATCTAACAGGACCACAGTGTCGAATGACACAATTCAAGAACAAAGCCCTAACTGTAAAATATACTGTGCAAAAAAGATCTATGGGTTCTACCTAAAAACCTGACCTGCACCATTCACCCAAAGCTGCCCAGTGGTGGACATCCTACAGATGCCACCCCCAGGAGCCCATATTACAATCATTCATAGCCCCCACCTGGCTTGCTGTCTAGTGTTCCGGCTGTCGCATGTCTCCGTGAAGATCGTCCGAGGTCTCCCCACTTTCTCCCACTGGGACTCTCACCTGATACTGTGATCTGGCCTCAAGAGTTGTGCACAAAGGCGTAGAGTTGCGCAGGTACCTCACTAGTGTCTTTCACATCTATTGTTTCTCACTGTTCATGAACTGTATGGTGATTTTGCGCTATGACATAGGGGCATTAATAAATATGTTACCCGGGGTCTGGTGGAGACCGATAATGAGCGTGTTGGTGTTTCATGTATTCCATTCATGTGTGCTGCACAGGGCCCTTATGCAAAAACAGTAAAAGGGATGCAGCACCTCCCTGTTTACGATGGCTGGGTTCTAGAGCAGGGCAATCCAGTGAGGCCTTTGAGTTGTCTTCTTCTGGGTTCCCAGACGTATCAGTATCCTATCCTATATATTCTCTGCTGGTGTCTCCTTTGTGTCCATCTGTCCCTCTATTTTCCTCTCTATAGAGGGATACAGCAGAGTTCGGCAGGGTGCACTGTCACACATATAACCCCTCCAAAGCTTTTTCAGAGATAAAAGTCAGAAAAAAACCCTCTAGAATCCGGCTGTCTAAAAAAGGGGGAAACGTAGTTGTAAATAAACAGTTAAAGCAGCCGAGATCCCTCGTAGGCAGTGCTTAAAATGGGTAGGTACTGTTTGGTACCGAGTACCTACACTTCTTTAATTTGAAAGGGAGAGTACCTGCACTTCTCAGCACTACTGCAATAAATTTAATGGGAGAGTACCAGCACTTTTCAGGAACAAGTAGGTACTCTAAATAGTGAGTACCTGCACTTATATATTTCTATTTGAAACACTGCTCGTAGGTGGGTTTCTAATGCCATTGTTAGGAAGCTGAGGAGGACAAACAAACAAAAAAGCATCCTAAAGTCATGGTAAGGAAACAATATTGTCTGGAGTTCATAGGATGGATGGACATGCTGACTCCATACCTCTGCTGAAGCTTGAGTAAAAGCACTTACAAAAAAGGAACAAGCATGACGTATAAGACCTTGAGGAGACAGGGAAAAAAGGAAAGGCAAGGTAGGAACTCTGAAGCTCAATTGCGGTCTTCGAGTGCTCCAATATTTTCTCTGAGGCTAATCCACCACATAATGCAATGTTGGAAATTGGGTTCCTGGGTGATTGGGGTATAAGCCCTGATCAAGCAGTAACCACAATCCTAGTCACAATAAGCAACAAGCACACCCTAAATTAACCTGCGGTCGCCTCTGGTAGTTTGGCACAGACCAGTCAGGCTTAACCTGAAAGGTAATGTGTAAAGTGTTTGTGCAACACTTCAAACAGTAAAACTGTGAAAACACCACACAAAAAGATTGTACACCAGGTTAGAAAAATAGACCTTATTTTAATAAATAAAACAAGAGCAAAATGACAAAAATCCAATAAGTAGAACTGGAGTTATGCATTTTTAAAGAATAAACTGTAAAATATTGATTAAAAGCATAAACAATCAGTGCTGCAGACCCACTAGTGGCATTTAATTTACAGGCCCTGGGCACATGTAGTGCACTTTACTAGGGATGTATAAGTAAATTAAATATGCCAATTGGGTAGAATCTGATTCTACCATGTTTTAAGAAGAGAGCACATACACTTAAGCACTGGTTAACAGAGGTAAAGTGCACAGAGTCCTAAAGCCAACAAAAATGAATTCATCAAAAAGGGGAGGAGGAAGGCAACAAGTTTGGGGATGAGCCTGTAGAAAGGACCATTTCCAATACAATCCCCCCTCCAGCCTAAAGTCAGGGTAGACTAATCAATACCTTGATGGACTACTCTGCTTAGGCGATAGAACATGAGAAATGGATCTCTACTACAAGGGTAATTGTCAGTTCTGCGCCTCTCTGAACTCAGTTGAACCACTGTGAGAAGTTGGCCTGGTATATGATGTTCATTAGTTAAAGTGACCGCCTTGTACCATGCCAAGCAACCCTTATGGTGTGGTTGTAAGTCAACCTTTTCGGACTAGCTGCCCTAGTGGTAGCGTAGGCTAAGCAGTCTTTGAGGCTAAACTCGTGAAGCGTGTTAAGCAGGCTGTTTTACCAAATGCAACCCCCTTTTATACCAATGAAAGGACACCACACAGATATATATTGAAAATATATATGTATTTATTCTTCAAAGTAACCCCTAGTCTCTTTATGAGCACAGGAGCACAAATCGTCAAACAAGATTACAGTAGAATACACAGAAGTTGCACTTTATATGGATAGGCCCTGGTGGCCGCTCAAACCATATACTAAAATAGTGGTATAAGTACCACGAACAGAAAAGGGAAAAGGCCTAGGGCCTCTAGAATCGCTGGGCCTACAAGGAGCTAACTTCAGTTAGTGACCAGGAGGTCCACGGGTTGCGTGTGCAGAGCAAATAGTCACACGCGTGCTCCCATAGGTTTCAATGGGTGCGTAAAAAGTACAAAGTTACTGCAAAGAGGATCTTCCGGATGGAGTAGGAACTCAAGATTTGGAACACAGGCACTAGAGATGTAATACTACACTTGGGCACAGGAGTGCCAGCTTTACCTCACCCACAGGAAGCGGGTGCATAGGCCTCGAAGTGCGTCGGGTTTCTTCTATCTGTTCCGTGGAGCCTGAAGACAAAGATGCTGCAGGCGGTCGGTCCGGGAGAGATGCAGTGGATCCAAGGGTGGATCGGAGATGTTGAAGACCTGTAAGCAGAGGGGACAGTGTTCACAGTCACTAGCCAGTGACCAGCGTGGCACCAGGTGGGTACCAGGCAATGTCGGGTGCAAACAGGAAGAAAGGTGTAGCTTGTCTCTGCAGCCACGTGGTCCCTGAAGGTCGACGACGTCCAGTAGTCGAGTCACGAGCTGTCCCACGCAGGCTCTCGCTGTTGGCGGTGTCGGCGACTTGACCGAAGCAAACAAGCCTTGGCAAAAGCAATTGTTGTAGGAGATGAAATAAGCTGTTGGTTCTGACCAGCAAGGTCAGAGAGACTGCTCCTTTGGAGGGGAGCAAGGGCCAGTCTGGAGCAACCAGACCAGCGGTGTATTTCGTAAAGTTCGTCGCCAAGATGGCCACTAGCCAGCGGGCCAGCAACCGGTTAGGCGCGTCGAGTGGCAAAATGCAGAAGGGCCCCACGCAGATCGTGGAGATGCTGGAGGGCTCACCTTTGGTGAAGATGCTGCTCGGGTGTTGGGCTTCTCAGATCCCAAAGCACAACTTGGAGGGAGCCTCGGTTGTTGCACTTGTCAGCTTGTCGTAGTCGTTCCAAGATGGCTGGCTCCACGTGTCTCGGTGCCTCCACGGGTCTCCTCTTTTCAGGGACTGTGGATCGGGCGGTGAGAGGTCTGGAGGTCCAGGTCTTGTCAGTCTCTGGGCTCGGGCTCCGGCGGGAGGCGGCGGCAAAGCAGACGTTGATTCGCTGGATGGTGCTTGCGTTAGCAAGGTGGTCACTCCCTGACCACAGGGGAGATTTCCTTCAGTCTTCTGTGCAGCAGAATGTCGAAGTTCCCGTCTTCTTCTTAGTTTCAAGTTGATTCCAGGATGTCCGAAGTCTTAGGACACAGCTCCTACCTTTAAGCGGATTCTAGGGGCCGGACTACCTGCTAGGTCCCTCCCTATGGGTGGGACCAGGAAGGGGGGTGGTTACACCCCCAATCCTTTGTCCAGCTCGCCCCAGGCCCGGGACTGGTGTGCCCCAGGACCGGTTTGAACTGGCATATGCACCGAGGCTTCTTGTGAGCCACAGGCATGTCTGGTTTCTTTCAAGCCCTACCTGACCAATACACAAAATCCTGTCTGGGGTGATGCATGCACCTCCCCTGGCAGGAAACCCTTTGTCCACACCTCCCAAGCTGGAAGGACTCCCAGCAGCAGGAGGGCAGACTTGTGTCTGTGGTGGCAGCATCCATTTTGTGGAGCTGAGGCTATGTCTGATTTTACCAGGGTTTCAGGTACTGTACATGTCGTGTCCCTCTAGAAGGGTGGAATGCTAACCCCGTCGCCAGAATTGGCGAGGGGTTAGTATTCCAATTCGTATGACACCTTACTCGACATGTTTTGATAAAGCCAAACCAAAGATAGCATTTAACCGCGAGGTTCATAATGCACTTAAGAGTATATGGTATGACGATATCTGGAAACAGTAGAAGGAAGTTGTTCCGACCACTGCAGACAGGCTCAGCTCATGCCAGAGCACCATCTCACATGGAACCAAGCACTCTGCCTTCAGGATTGTTAAGGCCTGCCATAGGAGTGACTTATAGGTTACCAGGTGTCCCATTTAAGGTTAGGTATAGGTATACTACACCTAAGTAAGAGGTGATTACACCAACTTACCCCAGCTGAGTGATCAGCCAGTTGTGTCAGATTGTTAGGCCAAGCCTGGGGTGGCATAATACATGCTTCAGCCCCTGGCAGGTCTTGGGTACACCAATGCCCTGGGTACCTAGTGTACACTGGTACAGGGGCTGACAGGGTGATCCACTTCCAATTGGTTATGCACCTAGGGTGCATAGTTTTAATTTAGTAGAGAGAACAGCAGGCTGGGGGTCTGATTGGCAGGCCCACAGCCTCAATATGTCAAAAACCAGTGAAGCAAAAAGCAAAAATTTGGGGTGACCATAGGATAGCAGACCCTACTCTCCTACACAACCCCCCCCCCAAACGCTGGGACAATAAACTAGCCTTGACCAGTCTCGTCTTCATGTCCTAAGTGGAAGTACCTGGAGAGACCATCTGCATTCCCATGGTCAGTACCTGGCCGGTGCTCCACTGTAAAGTCCATCCCCTGTAGGGAAATGGACCACCTAAGCAGTTTGGGGTTTTCACCCTTCATCTGATTTAGCCACAAGATTTGCTTATGGTCGGTCTGAATCTTGAAGTGAGTGCCAAACAAGTATGGCCTCAGCTTCTTCAGGGCCCACACCACAGCAAAGGCCTCCCTCTCAATAGCTGACCAATTCTTCTTTCTGGGGGTCAACCTTCTGCTGATAAAAGCAATGGGTTGGTCTTGACCATCTACATTAAGTTGTGACAGCACAGCTCCCACACCCAACTCAGAAGCATCTGTTTGGACAATAAACTCTTTGGAGTAGTCAGGACTTTTCAGGATAGGTGCAGAGCACATGGCCTCCTTCAGGTCATCAAATGCCTTTTGACAACTTACTGTCCACTGAACCTTTTTGGGCATCTTCTTGGATGTCAGATCATTTAGAGGAGTCACGATGGACCCATAGTTCTTAACAAACTTCCTGTAGTACCCAGTCAAGCCCAAGAAAGCTCGAACTTGAGTCTGGGTGGTTGGAGGAGACCAGTCCTTGATGGATTGTATCTTACTCTCCAGTGGTTGAACTTGGCCTCCACCTACAAGGTGGCCCAAATATACAACCTTACTCTGCCCTATCTGGCACTTAGTAGCCTTGATAGTGAGGCCTGCCCTTTGCAGAGCCTCAAGAGCCTTCTTCAGGTGGATCAGGTGATCCTCCCAGGTGGAGCTAAAGACAGCAATGTCATCAAGATATGCTGCGCAAAAGTCATCCAACCCAGTAAGGACTTGGTTCACCAGCCTTTGGAAGGTGGCAGGTGCATTCTTCAGACCAAAGGGCATCACCACAAACTGATAATGCCCACCTGGGGTTGAGAATGCTGTTTTGGCCTTGGACTCCTCAGCTAATCTGATTTGCCAATAGCCAGCTGTTAAGTCAAATGTGCTCAAAAACTTAGCAGAAGCTAGTTTGTCTATGAGCTCATCTGCCCTTGGAATAGGGTGTGCATCTGTCCTGGTGACAGCATTGAGACCCCTGTAGTCCACACAGAACCTCATCTCTCTCTTGCCATCTTTGGTGTGAGGTTTGGGGACCAGAACTACTGGGCTAGCCCAGGGGCTCTCTGAGGGTTCAATGACACCTAATTCCAGCATTTTATGTACCTCAGCCTTTATACAGTCCCTGACGTGGTCAGGTTGTCTGTAAAGTTTGTTCTTTACAGGCAGACTGTCACCAGTGTCCACCACATGGGTACACCAGTCAGTTTGACTAGGTATCAAGGAAAACATATGTGAAAATGATTGTAGAACCTGTCTACATTCAGTCTGCTGATGGGCAGTGAGGTTGCCTCCAAGGGTCACTCCTTCAACTGAGCCATCTTCAGGGTTTTGAGACAACAGGTCTGGGAGAGGGTCACTCTCCTCCTCCTGTCCCTCATCTGTAGCCATGAGCAAGCCCATGTCTGCCCTGTCAACATATGCTTTAAGCCTGTTAACATGGAGTACCCTGTGGGGACTCCTGGGAGTTCCTAGGTCTACCAAGTAGGTGACCTCTCCCTTCTTTTCCAGGATTGTATGGGGTCCAGACCATTTGTCTTGGAGTGCTGCTGGGGCCACTGGCTCCAACACCCATACCTTCTGTCCTGGCTGAAACTCAACCAAGACAGCCTTTTGGTCATGCCAAGCTTTCTGTAAGGCCTGGCTTGCCTCAAGGTTTTTGGATGCCTTCTCCATATACTCAGCCATCCTGGAGCGGAGACCAAGTACATAGTCCACTATGTCTTGCTTAGGCTTTTTGAGAGGTAACTCCCATCCTTCCTTCACCAAACACAGTGGGCCTCTTACAGGGTGCCCAAACAACAATTCAAAGGGGCTGTAGCCAACTCCTTTTTGGGGGACCTCTCTATAAGCAAACAGAAGGCAGGGTAGAAGGATGTCCCATCTTCGCCTGAGCTTTTCAGGTAATCCTTTGATCATACCCTTTAGGGTCTTGTTGAATCTCTCAACAAGCCCATTGCATTGTGGGTGATAAGGAGTGGTGAACTTGTAGTTGACACCACATTCCTTCCACATAGCTGTCAAGTATCCTGACATAAAGTTGGTACCTCTGTCAGATACTACCTCCTTAGGAAACCCCACTCTGGAGAACACTCCCAGCAGGGCCCTGGCCACAACAGGTGCTGTAGTGGTCCTAAGGGGAATTGCCTCTGGATACCTGGTGGCATGATCCACTACCACCAGTATAAATCTGTGCCCAGATGCAGTGGGAGGATCCATGGGACCCACTATATCTATTCCCACTCTTTCAAAGGGGACCCCCACCACAGGTAGTGGTATTAGGGGGGCCTTTGTTGTGCCACCTGAGTTGCCACTGGCTTGGCAGGTAACACAGGAGCGACAAAACTCCTTTGTATCTTCATTCATGTGAGGCCAGTGAAAGTGAGGGACAAGTCTGTCCCAGGTCTTGTTCTGGCCTAAGTGTCCTGCTAAAGGAATATCATGGGCCAAGGTAAGAAGGAAGCCCCTAAATTGCAGAGGTATAACCAACCTCCTGGTAGCACCAGGCTTGGGGTCTCTAGCCTCTGAATAAAGGAGCCCTTCATCCCAATACACTTTATGGGTACCTTGAGCATTCCCAGCAGCCTCAGCAGCAGCCACCTGTCTGAGGGGTTCAAGAGAGGGACAGGATTACTGAGCCTGCCTCAAGTCAGCCCTTGAAGGCCCCCCTGTCCCCAGAAACTCAACCTGATCAGGTTCAAGCTCTTCAGGGACAGTTCCTTCAGGGTCCTCTAGATCAGCTTCCTGGGAAGGCTGATCATCACTCTGAGGCAGGGAAGAAGGCACAGCCTTGACCCTCCTGTTCTTCTTCTTGGTAGGTGCTTGGTCCATTGTTCCAGGATCCAAGACCTGAGGTTCAGTGAGGCACTTTTTGGCCTGTGACCTGGTCACAGCAAGGACATGTGATGATATACCTAACATCTCTGCATGAGTCCTGTACTCCACTTCAGACCATAGAGAACTCTCTAGGTCATTGCCCAACAAACATTCTACTGGGAGGTCTGCACTAACCACAACCCTTTTGAGGCCAGTTACCCCTCCCCATGAGAAGTTAACAACTGCCACACTATGTGAAGTAGTGGCATTGCTGGCATTGGTCACCAGGTAATTCTCACCTGGTATGTACTGTCCAGGGTCCACAAAGCCTGGTGTCACCATAGTGACACTGGCACATGTGTCCCTGTAGGCTTGAGCCACTTTTTCATTTATTAAAGGAGTCTGTCTGTACTTGCCCAGGTTACTGGGGCTCACAGTCAGGGACAAATCAATGTCCCCATCACAGATCAAGACTGCCTGTGTAAGGGTTCTGTCTAAGTCAGAATCTCATTCAGTTCCCATAGTGATTCCCACTACACCCTTTGTCTGGGGACCAACACTGCTAACAGTAGTACTGGGAGCAGGTGCCTTAGGGGCAACAGTGTTGGGGGCTCCACCCTTTTTGCAATCACTAGTCCAGTGAGTTGTATTCTGCCAATGATTGCACCAGGGTTTCTTTTGACCTTCTTTCTTCTTTTTGGACTGTTGGGACCCACCCTCCTTAGCAGTAGTTTGGGGCCCTGTTGAAGACTTCTGGTCTTTAGGTTTCTGATCTCCACCCTTTTGGTCTGTTTTCTTCTGATCACCCCCTTGGCCCTGGTTCTGGTTCTTTTGCTTAACCCTGGTTCTGACCCATTTGTCTGCCTTCTTTCCCAATTCTTGGGGAGAGGTCAGATCAGAGTCAACCAAGTGTTGATGCAGTTGCTGGTTTTGACAGTTATTTAAAATCTGTTCTCTCATCATCAAATTATACAATCCTGTAAAATCAGATACCTTACTTCCCAGCAACCAACCCTCCAAAGCCTTAGTGGCACATTCAATGTATTCAGACCAGTCCTGAGTCTGTGTCTTTTGGGTGTCTCTGAACATTAACCTGTACTGTTCAGTGGTTAAGCCTAACCCATCAACCAGGACACTCTTCAGGACTCTGTAGTTTCTGACATCCTCTTCTCTAACAGTGAGGAGTCTGTCTCTGCCTCTTCCTTCAAAGGAGAGCCAGAGGATTGCTGCCCACTGGTCTTCAGGAACCTGCTGCACTTTGCAGGCTCTCTCAAGAGCAGTTATCCATTTGTGGATATCATCCCCACTTTTGTAGGGGGGCACAACCTTAGACAGGTTCCTATTATCAAAGACCCTATCTTTGTCCTTAGGGACAATGCTGCCACCAGTGGGTATAGACCCACTCTCTCTAGGTTGCCTAGCCTTGTTCAGTTTTTCTTCCATCAGGGCTACTTCTAGCTCCTGCTTCCTGATCCTCAACTGGGCTTCCTGCATTCTGGCCTCATGTTCCCTCCTCTGAGGGGTGGTCATCCTTTTCCTGGAGTGACCTTGAGAGCCTCTAGAGCCATGAGAAGCATTGGATTCACCTGAGCGATTCCTTTGCCTCCCAAGCCCTGTGTTAAGTCCACTGGGGAGATCCAATGGGGCAAACCCACTGTCAGTCCCCAATAGCCTTAGTTTAGCTGGGCCAAGTATAACACTTGGCACTGGGCTAGTTCTCCCTTCATCATCACTACTTTCTGTATAAGCACCTTTATCACTCTCATCCTCTGTGGTATTATTGCCATCTAAGGGGTGACTATTGGAACTGGGTACCTCTGTAGCATCTTCAGAAGGGGGGCCTCCTGTTCCTGTCCCTAAGGGGCCTAACTGGGAAGCTTTCTTGAGCTCTCTTTGATTTTCATCATTTTGCAAGAGTTCTCTGAGCTCAGCAGAGGTAGGGTTCTTGGGCTGTTTAAGGCCTCTAAGAGTTGCCAAATGCCTGAGCTCATTCTGGTTAAGGGTAGCAAAGATGGATGGTGCCCTCTGGGGGTCACTCTCGACAGAGATGGGTACAGTGGACCCCTCTGCCCCAGCCATTGCTCTTAAGTGTGGGTGGATGTGTTGCAATCTACCTACACTTGGGTTTACCTACTAAACCTATCTAGTAGTTGTAGTCAGGGTGTGCTACTCCCTTTGCTCTACAACAACTAAGTTCAGTAGAACTTAAGTATATCTAATCTTGTTTTATATGTACCTACAGGTACCTATGTGATCTTTCAATTGGTAACCAAGAGATTACAATGGTAAAACACAGCAAGCTCAAATCCAACCGCTGCTCACCAATGTGAGAAGTTGGCCTGGTATATGATGTTCACTAGTTAAAGTGACCACCTTGTACCATGCCAAGCAACCCTTATGGTGTGGTTGTAAGTCAACCTTTTCGGACTAGCTGCCCTAGTGGTAGCGTAGGCTAAGCAGTCTTTGAGGCTAAACTCGTGAAGCGTGTTAAGCAGGCTGTTTTACCAAATGCAACCCCCTTTTATACCAATGAAAGGACACCACACAGATATATATTGAAAATATATATGTATTTATTCTTCAAAGTAACCCCTAGTCTCTTTATGAGCACAGGAGCACAAATCGTCAAACAAGATTACAGTAGAATACACAGAAGTTGCACTTTATATGGATAGGCCCTGGTGGCCGCTCAAACCATATACTAAAATAGTGGTATAAGTACCACGAACAGAAAAGGGAAAAGGCCTAGGGCCTCTAGAATCGCTGGGCCTACAAGGAGCTAACTTCAGTTAGTGACCAGGAGGTCCACGGGTTGCGTGTGCAGAGCAAATAGTCACACGCGTGCTCCCATAGGTTTCAATGGGTGCGTAAAAAGTACAAAGTTACTGCAAAGAGGATCTTCCGGATGGACTAGGAACTCAAGATTTGGAACACAGACACTAGAGATGTAATACTACACTTGGGCACAGGAGTGCCAGCTTTACCTCACCCACAGGAAGCGGGTGCATAGGCCTCGAAGTGCGTCGGGTTTCTTCTATCTGTTCCGTGGAGCCTGAAGACAAAGATGCTGCAGGCGGTCGGTCCGGGAGAGATGCAGTGGATCCAAGGGTGGATCGGAGATGTTGAAGACCTGTAAGCAGAGGGGACAGTGTTCACAGTCACTAGCCAGTGACCAGCGTGGCACCAGGTGGGTACCAGGCAATGTCGGGTGCAAACAGGAAGAAAGGTGTAGCTTGTCTCTGCAGCCACGTGGTCCCTGAAGGTCGACAACGTCCAGGAGTCGAGTCACGAGCTGTCCCACGCAGGCTCTCGCTGTCGGCGGTGTCGGCGACTTGATCAAAGCAAACAAGCCTTGGCAAAAGCAATTGTTGTAGGAGATGAAATAAGCTGTTGGTTCTGACCAGCAAGGTCAGAGAGACTGCTCCTTTGGAGGGGAGCAAGGCCCAGTCTGGAGCAACCAGACCAGTGGTGTATTTTGTAAAGTTCGTCGCCAAGATGGCCACTAGCCAGCGGGCCAGCAACCGGTTAGGCGCGTCGAGTGGCAAAATGCAGAAGGGCCCCACGCAGATCGTGGAGATGCTGGAGGGCTCACCTTTGGTGCAGATGCTGCTCGGGTGTTGGGCTTCTCAGATCCCAAAGCACAACTTGGAGGGAGCCTCGGTTGTTGCACTTGTCAGCTTGTCGTAGTCGTTCCAAGATGGCTGGCTCCACGTGTCTCGGTGCCTCCACGGGTCTCCTCTTTTCAGGGACTGTGGATCGGGCGGTGAGAGGTCTGGAGGTCCAGGTCTTGTCAGTCTCTGGGCTCGGGCTCCGGCGGGAGGCGGCGGCAAAGCAGACGTTGATTCGCTGGATGGTGCTTGCGTTAGCAAGGTGGTCACTCCCTGACCACAGGGGAGATTTCCTTCAGTCTTCTGTGCAGCAGAATG
This sequence comes from Triturus cristatus, assembly GCF_964204655.1. Classification (NCBI taxonomy): domain Eukaryota; kingdom Metazoa; phylum Chordata; class Amphibia; order Caudata; family Salamandridae; genus Triturus; species Triturus cristatus. Next base: position 952,507,315 of record NC_140590.1, on the reverse strand, counting down.
TCGAAGTTCTTGTCTTCTTCTTAGTTTCAAGTTGATTCCAGGATGTCTGAAGTCTTAGGACACAGCTCCTACCTTTAAGCGGATTCTAGGGGCCGGACTACCTGCTAGGTCCCTCCCTATGGGTGGGACCAGGAAGGGGGGTGGTTACACCCCCAATCCTTTGTCCAGCTCGCCCCAGGCCCGGGACTGGTGTGCCCCAGGACCGGTTTGAACTGGCATATGCACCGAGGCTCCTTGTGAGCCACAGGCATGTCTGGTTTCTTTCAAGCCCTACCTGACCAATACACAAAATCCTGTCTGGGGTGGTGCATGCACCTCCCCTGGAAGGAAACCCTTTGTCCACACCTCCCAAGCTGGAAGGACTCCCAGCAGCAGGAGGGCAGACTTGTGTCTGTGGTGGCAGCATCCATTTTGTGGAGCTGAGGCTATGTCTGATTTTACCCGGGTTTCAGGTACTGTACATGTCGTGTCCCTCTAGAAGGGTGGAATGCTAACCCCGTCGCCAGAATTGGCGAGGGGTTAGTATTCCAATTCGTATGACACCTTACTCGACATGTTTTGATAAAGCCAAACCAAAGATAGCATTTAACCGCGAGGTTCATAATGCACTTAAGAGTATATGGTATGACGATATCTGGAAACAGTAGAAGGAAGTTGTTCCGACCACTGCAGACAGGCTCAGCTCATGCCAGAGCACCATCTCACATGGAACCAAGCACTCTGCCTTCAGGATTGTTAAGGCCTGCCATAGGAGTGACTTATAGGTTACCAGGTGTCCCATTTAAGGTTAGGTATAGGTATACTACACCTAAGTAAGAGGTGATTACACCAAATTACTCCAGCTGAGTGATCAGCCAGTTGTGTCAGATTGTTAGGCCAAGCCTGGGGTGGCATAATACATGCTTCAGCCCCTGGCAGGTCTTGGGTACACCAATGCCCTGGGTACCTAGTGTACACTGGTACAGGGGCTGACAGGGTGATCCACTTCCAATTGGTCATGCACCTAGGGTGCATAGTTTTAATTTAGTAGAGAGAACAGCAGGCTGGGGGTCTGATTGGCAGGCCCACAGCCTCAATATGTCAAAAACCAGTGAAGCAAAAAGCAAAAATTTGGGGTGACCATAGGATAGCAGACCCTACTCTCCTACAACCACTCTGTCTATATCCTCTGGCGTCACTGAACTGACCCATGTGAAACCCTTTTGCTTATCTATGGACCCCATCTGTGCAGCACCTAACCTTACTTTGCTCACAGATGCATCCTAGTAGGCAGACAGTACCACCATTTAGTTAACTGTAGTTGGTAGAGGGTCTTAATTCATGATGGGGTTGGCTACAAAAAAATATAAGTGCATCTGCCAGGAAGATCACATGTCGAAGAAAGCCTTTAGCTAGGTTTCTTTAAATATATGACTTAAGGTCGACTTGTTCTTTTGTTGTGAAGGCATGTGTTTAATCCATTGCACAGTGATAAACTCTGTGAGGAGGCAATTGCTCTGCCCTTCCTTACAGAATGCGTCATCAATTCTTTGTTCCTGATTTAGAGTTTGTCAAATGAGTTACTCCACCACCAACGGGATGGATATCCCATCCGCCTTATTACAAGTGTCATATATAATGCACTTTTTTCCAATATATCTTAATTGGCATTTGAAAAGCATATACATGTTCCACATGTACAGTCATACATATGGCATCTACAGTACATTTGGTTCTACACGTTTTACTCCAGATTACTCAAGCTTTTACACATGAAGTCACGATTCACTTCTGTGGACTGCAATTTATACAATTAACAATGAATATCTTATGCCTAGCCTCTGTACTTTGATTTATGTGTACTCGAGGGAGTTACTCGTAACCATAGGTGAAGATACATTTTCACTTTCTAATAAACTAATATTGTATACCTGTAATAAACTTTTGATGGTGTGTCTCCTAGAGTCTCCCCTGCTTCAGGGTCCATCCCATATGTGCTTCCCGAGTGGGGTGCGGTTTGTCTAATTCAGGATACTGTATCCATAAGAATCCACAGTTGTGTGTGAGGGGGCGAGGGGGCATGTGGGAGGGGAAGCATAGGACCCAGACATGACCCCCTCTTTACATGTTTTTCATTCTTAGTCGCCCTCTGATTCCTCTGGTCCGGATCTATCTTCCCTGTGATCCTCTGTTGTTTCCTCCTCTCCATCAGTGTCAGTTTTGTGTCTAGTCTCCCAGTCTCTCAGCACCTCTATCCATAGTTCTGCTAAGGGACGTCTACGAATTCCCCTTGCATCTTCTTTCTGGAGTGTCCTCTGCTCCGCTTTGGCCCAGGTGTCTACACTACTCTCCCATGTCGCTATTAGGATGTTGAAATGTGCATTCCAGTGTTGGGCTATCTGTCATATATAATGCACTTTTAATAAGGTGGATGGTATATCGGTCTCAATTGTGACTGGGTAATTTGTTGCCAAACTCTAAATCAGGCCCTTGGTATTCTAATGGAAGTGTAGATGACTCTGGAGTTTATACAGTAACCACGGCACAAGTTTGAAATGCAAAATATGTCTCTTGACACTGAGGGAAAGACAAACAGATAATTTCCTTGGTCCAGTCTATAAGAGAGTTATGCTTACACAGGCAAGAAGTTCCCAAAATAATTGTGAAGCCCAGAATGCCAGTAAAAGGGCCCCACTCGCGGCATACAAAAGATTGCAGACGCAAACGATTATTCTTAGCTGCAGCAATCAAAGACAAGAATTGCCCCTTGATTAAAGCTGCCAGGAAGTCCTACAGAGGTGCTTTGCACCAGGCAAAGATAGCTTGGTAGGAATCCCGCTGGCAGCAACTCAAGGAAGCAAGCACGTCCAAGGATGTTAAGTTATTCTGGACCCTAGTTACTTAGGGTAGCAAGTCAGGTGCACTCCCGCCCCCCCAACTACATCACAGGCCAGGAATGGCATGACCACTTTCCGAGCCTTTACTCAACACCCAAGGCCATGCCCCCTGCAAAGCTTGACGATCCCTATGGGCATCACAACGATCATGAGCTTTTTGACCTGCCCGAAATTGAAGCCGCAATAAGTAGAGTAGTGCCCTCCAAAGCAGCAGGATCAGACGGCTTGCCTGGCGATTTATTTCTTGCATCAAAAACACACAAAAGTTGAGGGGTGATATGATAAACATCCCTCTTCGACCTCCCGCTTAATATCTTAACCACACTAGAGAAGAGGGATAATAAAACTTTATGGTAGTGAGAAAGTGTAGGGGAAAATACACCTGGTTTATAAATATGCCCTCACACACAGCAAGCTGTGTCGTGCTTCATCATAGGGCTGCCAACACACCTCCGTGCAAGCCAACGCTGGAGGTGAGCAATAGGGAGGGGGGAAGACAATACAACATAAAGTGTAGGATCACAAGTGAGAAAAGGTGTGCAGAAAAAATGATGATAATATAAAACTGGTATCAGGGAGTCCCATTAAGACTTTTAATATTGGGCACCCTGTCCAGATTTAAAACAAAGAAAAAGTGGATGCTGGTAGGGGAGCTTATAATGAGACACCAACCCCTCCACTCTGCAAAGCGTCGACATGTTTCAGCCGGAAAAATATACTACCCCGGCTTTCTTCAGGACTCTCAATATTGTGATCCTTCAGTGCTTATCCTACCTCCTTCAAATCCAGGAGTAGTGGGAAAGTCACCCTGCCGAGTCAAATGCTCGGTTGAAAATTAGTTGAGCCCATTGCTCATGAAAAGAAACCTTTAAAGGGTTAACAAACAAAGAACAAGTGAGGTGCTAAGTGATATGTCCTCCATACAACAAATAGGTTGAAAATAAAAATATGGTGTATCAACCCCCTGACCCTCTCCCACCTTCCTTCTATGCAAGGGCACACCCACTCAAAACTCTGAGGGTAATGCCTCATAACATTACGACTCTCCAATTAGTCAAATTCAGAGCGTGTATCCATTGATCGTGAACACATAGTATGTTTAAAAAGAAGACATGGTGGAATAAAGATTCTTCAAATAAAGTAAAATTTAAACAGTGACATTACACGAGCGTCGCAAGCTCAGAGACACCAAATAACCATCACCAGTCAGCTCAAAATTCTTACAGAGTTTATTAGAATTCTAAACTCGAACTGGCGGGGGAGTGAGAACAGCTCCCTGTAATCACACTCTGTTTGATGAAGGAAATGGAGAAAGGTTCAACCTGGTTTTCAAAAGGAGTAGGCTATATGCAAAAAATAAAATTAAAAATGGAGGCGAGAGAGCGTCGTCATCTCGGTGACTCCCTTTCCCCTGTAATGCATGTCAAAGAGTTGGTTAGAAGCCGAGCTAAAAATGTGTGCCGCTTCAAGTACCCGTTTGCAAAGTTACACAAACAGTGTAAGAAAGCGTTAGGCATAACTTCCTTCAGGTCGTCCCCCTTCTCTCTATGTCCCCACCTACTTTCTGAAAGGTAAGCTGTCGCTTGACACGATTTGTCTCTCCCTGTCGCCGCGTAGAACTGTCGAGCAGTGCTCTCGGGGCTCTTATTGAGTGGGTTTAACTCCGCCCACCCTGTCGTTATCAGTCACATCACCATCGTCCCCCGGGGGTAAGGAACAACTAGAACGCTCATGACGTTCTAACATAACCTTCCATTATGATGGTGTCATCGGTAGTGATTATAAAAAACGGGACCAGCTAATGTATAGAAGTTGATTTAAGGGGTAAAGAATATTCTCCTTAAAAAAATGCTAATATTTAAGACATAATTCAGACTGCCTTAAATGTCTTTTTTATTTTTTATTTTATTTTCATCATCAAGAATGGCACATTTATACAATAAAGCATAAGCTGGGGTTTTTAGAGATTTATAACTCAGACAGGAAACAGCATGCAGGTAGTACGTAATTGCTGAAGTTGCAAACTAGCGGAGTGAACCGACTCCTTAACATTACCTAATGCTTGTTTAATCATTCTAGATGAGACCGCTATATCCAGAGTTTCACTCCAGCGTTCAGCTAATTTCTCGCTACCGTCTGATCTAAAACTATGTAGATGTACATACATCGACCGTATCAAAGATTTAGTCTTCCTTCCATATATACAATCCCAAACATTTGACTGCGTGATCTCAGTTGCCGCAAAATTAAAAGCCAAATAATCTCTAACCTGTAAGTATTTGAAGAAAAAATGAGCCGGAAGTTTATATGTTAGGCACAAATTTTCAAATGATTTAATTCCTCTCTCATTGTACATTTCGCCCAAACATGTAACTCCATACTTAACCCAAGATTTGCCAACTTGGTCCTGAAACACCTCGGGAAGCAGAGGATTCCCCCATAGTGGACATTTTTCTGTGAAATATTGATAATTTACACCTAGCAGACATATCTCTCCAGATATATACAATATCCCTCACAGTCTTAAACTTCACTCGCTTGAAGTAGTTTGGGTCATTTATTCCATATAAGAACATATCCCTCTGATTTCCCAAAATAAACTCGAACACTGAGTCTGTCTGATCCAGACCCAGCAAACAGCGGAAACGACCTGTAAATGAATGGATTCAAAATACACCTGAGCACACCCAGAGATGATATCTGTAATCCAAAGGTATAGTTAAAACCTAAGCAACATGTACAGTAATCAGTTGTTCAAATGTCCTTTGTCATAATGGCATAAAAAGAAGCTTTCCAATCAGGTCCTGTCGCAGAGTTTTAATGATCAGAGAAAACGCAGAACAGCAGCAGCCGACGCGCGTTTCGCCCTCTGGGCTTTTTCAAGGCTGCAGAAAAATACATATATGACAATAATTGTACAGTAATCAGATGTGACCATTTCAAGTCACAGTGCCGTTCAAACACTTTGAGATGCCCTTAAAGAAGCACTTCAATTGCGAATGTATGTTCATATATCCGTAACATCATATGTTGCACATCCCACCTCCCATGCAAATTTGACTTTGAACTGGAGGTATATGGATAAGCAGCTCTGTCATTCTAATATATTAGATTAACAGGAAAGCACCAGATGATTTACAGGCAAATGCGACCAGAACATGATGCATATTAAAAAAAAACTCCTAGATACAAGTTAATGTAGAACGCAATATATACAATTAGCCAATCGCCATGAGTATATCATCAATACTAGGACTACACTTTGTGTATATCCTACCAAATTCATAAAAAGCCCACATAGCAAAAAGTGGTGATCGCCAGTATCCGTGTCACAGATTTGAGCACATCACACCGTGACGGATTCAAGAAATAAAGAAGGTGAACTCGCCACGTGAGTAGTACCACCACCAAAGCACCAATAGTTAAACCCGGAGCAGAGAAAGATGGCTCAAAAAAGTAGTTTCCAAAACCTGTAGTCCGCACTCAATGTTAAAGATATTCCTCTCACCTTAAGTGTTGAGGCTGTATCTCCTAACTTGTATGATGTTAAGGATTGTGTACCAATCACTTGCTGGATTAATTCTGAAGGGAAAGGGGAAGGATTTGACAGCCAACTTTGTAAAAAAAGGTACAATATAGTCACGTTGGTTAATCCAAGTAATAATCATGACGATTTCTTACCCCGAGTCACAAACGTCAAATTGATCGTCTTGTATCACGTCGATATGTTAGACTATGACACGTTCTGAGAAGGCGGTTTATCGTAGTTACAAATAAAATTCCCTTTGATTCCTAAGAAGCGAATTGTGGACCTTGATAAGTCCTATATTACAAAGTTGATCAGACGGCATGATGTCGATACAAGTTCGAGAAAAAGAAAAAGAAAAAGTAAAAGAAAAAATAACGTTAATGCTTATATACCCTAGTACATGTGTCTAACTTAGAAATACAGGTTTTGATTTGGAGCGCATCTGTCATGTAGTCAAGTCGTATGGTACAAGAAAATTCACCTGATTCGTAGAATGATGTCTTGTAAAAGAGTGGCAACGCGGCGTTCTGTAAACGGGGGCGCCACTTTGATGGTCTTTATGCTCACAGCAAATGGCCATAGAAAGCGGACTGTATCTACGATCCAGAGAATCGCGTATTTTTGCTAAAACTATAATCAATGCAAGTAAAATAGAATGACTGATCCTACAAAATTGTAAGAATTATGCTTGCGACCATGATGTATATTATTCATCACATTTGCCCACCAAGGACATATAATCAGAAGAAGTTACTCTGATGAAAATGGAAAAAAGACTGGCTTCACTCATAATGCATAGAAAACATGATCTCAAGGTTGTAATATTAATCGACCATATAGAAAGTTACTGTTATTGATTTCTCAAATTTAAATACACACAATTCTAGTCATAAGCATGAAAACCATGTACATGCTATGTTAATCCCTTTCCCTTTCCAAAACTTAACATATATGTCATTTGTAGTAGATTATGAGTAGGGCTTGTTGATAGATGTTCAATCTTCTAATCATTACAATATCCTGCAGAGATAGAGGTTCGTAAAATAGAGGTCATAGTACACCATTGTAATGGTTTGTATCTTCGATAAATGACATATCGGGGACAGAATTGGACCAATCTGACTAAGGCCCTATGAACCTATGAGTCCCAATTGGTTGTATATCTTATTAATGATTGATCGATATGAGTGAAGTCCATGTGTCCCTAATTATGAAGACACATGAAAAAGTTAAAAAATAGTATTCGTCAATTTAAAATGAAGGACGGAAACAAAAACAGACTCAATAGTAACCTATACAGTCATCTAAAAAATATACCAATGACGAAACAAACTCAATCTGACTCAAAATTGAGAATAGTATGCCCATCAAGCGGCAATGTGTCCAAACGGATCACATGCCCAGTATCTATTAGTGTGGGTTAAAGTTGTCATGAATCAGTCTACAGCTTAAAGAAGCAGAGAGAGGAAGTCATATAGATGGAAAAATAGTAAAGATAGCAGCAAGAAGGCACATGAGTATCTTGACATGGCTTATAGGAATTCACACATCTCTTTATCAAAATTTAGCCCACATTCCACCGCCCTCAATTTAATGATCCAGGTACTCTCTAGTTTACGTAGTTGCGACGTAATGTCACCCCCGTGTGTTCTGATTTATTGCATCAATACCATGAAAGCCAAGTTTACGTAGCTCATTTGGTGTATCTTCAGTATTGAAATGAACTGCTAGGGGATATTGTGTATTATTGTTTTTGATGGCACAAATGTGTTCCTGAATCCTCTCTTTCAGAGGTCTTATTGTGCTCCCAATGTATATTTTGGTGCAAACACATTTAATACAATATACAACCCATTTAGTATTACAGTTGATAAACCTTCTAATGGTATACGATTTCTCCGTGTTGTACTTGAAAGTGTTGATTTTATGCAATCCAAAACTACAAATGTTGCACGAACCACACCTGAAGAAGCCATTTGGGGCAGAAGGTAACCACGTGACATGCTGTTCAGAAGGAATAAAACTAGGGCAAAGTTGTTGTCTGAGTGTGCGTCCTCGTTGGTGAATTATTAAAGGTTTTGATCCAATGACACCCTGTAAGCTAATATCATGAGTTAGAAGGTGCCAGTGTTTTTTCAAGATCTTATATACATCTGAGCTCAAGCTAGTATACGGGGTAATGAAGGCACCCTTAATTGCTTTAGATGTTCTTCTCTTTTTCTTGGTGTTCGAAAGTAAGTGCCTTCTATCGTCCTTGTTAACTTTCAGTCTTGCTGATCTGATTATATTCTTAGAATATCCTCTCATTTCAAATCTTTTTTCTACAATTGTCAATTCTTTGTCAAGTTGAGTGTCACCACTACAGTTGCGTTTGATACGCAACATTTCTCCACACGGAATGGAATTAATTTGTGATGGTGGATGTGCACTGCTAGCATGCAGTGTTGCATTGCATGCAGTGGCTTTCCTGTAGGGTAGACTGACCAATCTAGTATCATCAACCATAACAGTTAGATCCAAGAAGTTGACCTGCTTGATACTCTGATTTTTTGTAAAAGATAAATTGAAATCATTATCATTGATATGAGCAAAGAATTCTTCTAGGGCATCATTTGTTCCGGCCCAGAAGAATAGAATGTCATCAATGAATCGTCCCCAGTATAGGATATTCTCTACCAAGTGACCTGGACAGTTCCTCCAAATGTGGGTCTGTTCAAAAAGACCCATCTACAGATTGGCAAAAGATGGTGAGAATTTGGCTCCCATTGCCACTCCTCGTATTTGGCGGAACCAGTAGCCATTGTGGTTGAAAATGTTATTGTCCAGCACTAGTTTGATCATATCTAATAACATGATCGTGTGTTCATACATGTTGATAAGTCGACAGTCTAAGAAGTGTTGTACAGCATTGATACCCTTATCTCCCGGTATACTTGTATACAAGGAACAGACATCCATAGTGACCAACAGATGGCCTGATACCCATTCCACATCCGCAATTTTACTTAGAATGTCCCGTGTATCTTTTATGTAAGATGGTAAATTGACCACATGAGGTTGAAGGTATAAGTCAATATATTCAGATATTCTTTCTGTTGGTGAATTGATGCCCGAGATGGTAGGTCTTCCCGGTGGAAAGGAGCCACCTTTATGTATTTTGGGCAAAGTGTACAAACACGGATTAGTTGGTTTTGAATTGAACAGATATCTAAATTCTGTATCTGAAATTAGACCTAGTTCTTGCCAATGTTTTAGACTGTTTTCAACTTTTGTTATGGTGATGTTCATGGGGTTACTGCTCATTTTGACATAGGTGGTACAATCTGCAAGTTGTCTGTCAATTTCTTGGATATAGTCAATCCTGTTCATAAGCACAACGTTACCTCCCTTGACCTGTAAATGAAACCCAGAAATACATTTTAAAATCTGGAAAGCCAAGTCCGCCTTGTTCAAATGAAGATTTAAGTAGCTCAATTGCCCTCCTAGATTTTTTATAACCCCAGATAAAACTGCTACATATCCCCTCAAGTTTTTGGAAAAATGTGTTAGGAACTTTCAAAGGAATCGAGCGAAACAAATATAAAAATTTAGGAAGTATTTTCATTTTGATTAGATTTCATCTGCCAAGTTGTCCCAAAGGAAGCCTATGCCAAGTTTTAAACAGCTTGATAGTTGCATGTAGAAGTGGTACGTAATTTAGGTCGATGATCTGGTTAACTTTGGCTATTATCTTTACCCCAAGTAGGTCACAATTGTACATGCCCCGGAGATAGATTTTTGATTCCCGGCCGTGGTAAGCACTTGAGTTTTATTAACATTCAGTTTATAACCTGAAACGTTGCCATATTTCTCAGCTTCTTCCTTAATCCTTGTCACGGCCTCACTTGGGTTAGTTGCATAGACCCCTATGTCATCAGCATATGCCGTGAGCTTAAGTTTAAAAGTCCCAGATTCCAATGGCTTAATATGCATGCAAGATTGTAAAGTGCGTAAGAATGGCTCTATATATAGGGCAAAAAGTAGCGGAGACAGGGGGGATCCCTGCCTAGTCCCGCACAAAATCCGAAATGGCACTGATCGAGACCCCATATAAGACAGCTTGGCTTGTGGATTGCAATATAGAGCCTGTACACAAGACTGGACCTGCACGCCTAAACCAATTTTAGCCAATACAGCCCATAAAAATTCCCACCTGACGCGATCGAACGCTTTTTCGGCATCTAAAAGAATCATTCCAAAATCAATTTTCTTTTTTTCTGCAAAATCAAATGCTCCAATAGCCATATTGACATGGGCAGTAGTGTCCCTCCCTAGTATAAACCCATGTTGTCTTTCAGAGACTAATCGCGGCATAAGCGGAGCTAAACGAGTCGCCAAGATCTTTGAAAATATCTTGGCGTCTGCATTAATAAGAGAGATTGGCCGGTATGATCCACATTCAGTTGGTGGTTTGCCCTTTTTAAAAAAAACACAATCTGTGTCATATTCCACGATTCCGGTACCTCCCCACTAGCGGCCACGAATTGTATTACTCTAGTAAGAGGCAGAAGTAAAGTCTTTTTTAAAGATTTGTAAAATTCTAATGGCAGTGAGTCGACACCAGCCGCTTTCCCCATAGATAATGTTGATATTGCCAGCTCAACTTCTTCTATCGAGACCATCTTGTCTAGAGTAGCAATTCTCTCAGCATCTACTACTGGGAGTCCGCTATTATCAATATAGCATAGTAACTCATCTTGATTTGGGGCCCAAGTAAGAGAATAGAGCTGTTGATAGAACAGCGAGAATTGTTCTAAAATATCTAAGGGTTCGGTATACATAAGCCCATCTGCTCCCTTAATAGAATTTATCCTGATTTTCGCTTTTGTCTCTGCAGTCTGATAAGCCAGTACGTGTCCTATATGCTCCCCATACTAATATTTTTCTAAACAATGTTTACTATAACTAGCTGCCATTTTATCCCTTAGAAACTTTTTCACTAAGATTCTTGCATCAATTAATGATAAAAACATAGTATCCTGAGCTATTGAATCTTTCTTTACTAACTCCGCATGTTGTTTCTCAATGTTACGTAAGGTATGCACCAGTATCTCCATTTCATTTTTACGCTTTTTATTCTGTAGAAAAGTATATTTTAGTGTAATACCACAAACAAACGCTTTCATTGTGTCCCATACAATTAATGGGGATGCTGACCCGGTATTTACACTAAAGAACTCCTCCAGTTGCTGAGTAATATTCACCAAATATTCACTATCCGTCAGCAGATATCTAGGGAAGGAGAATGGCCTAAGTTCCTTTTCCTCAACTTTAGCCCGAAAAGAGAAAATAATGGGATTGTGATCAGAAGTCACCCGGGGACATATTTCCTTCCTTGATGTTGCAAGTAAGTCGTCGGACACAAAGGCCATATCTATCCTAGAATACGATTTATGAGGAGCCAAATAAAATGTATAGCCTGGTATTGTTGGATAAATATGTCTCCAAGCATCCTTAATAGACTGAAGCCTTATCATTTGTAGTATCGCAACACGGGTCTTGCGCATTCTAGAATTAAGACTTTTTCTAGTAGAGTCTATACCATAATCTATGACACAATTAAAATCCCCCATAACCAATTTTTCACCCTCCCAATTTAACAGTTCTAAATTAAGATATTAAAAAATAGCGGGATCGTCCACATTAGGACCATATATTGCGCAGACCACATATTTTTTACCCCACAGCTCAAGCTGAGCCAATGCCCAACGCCCCCATTGATCAGACTGGCTTTTGATCACTCTGCAGTTAAACCTCTTATCTTTTAAAATAGCCACTCCTTTTATAGATACTGTTTGAGTAGTACAAATAATAGTATCATATCCTAAATGCGTCAGCATATTTCGATCTTTATAAGCAAGATGTGTTTCTGTCAAAACAACCAATTGAGGCTGATACATTCGCAGCTCTTCACGGACTAACCGTCGCTTAGTTGTACTATTGAGACCAGCCACATTACAGACCATACAATTAATCCAATTCATGAATAGTTTCTAACCTTTGCATAGGCCCCCTTCTACTGCCTCCAATGTCCCCTAAAAAATAATATTTGCTGTTATATTGCCTGTTAATCAAACAAAAAAAGGCTAAAAACCTTCCCCTTACCCTAAACCCAAAGTGCCCTAGTGATGATGATTTTTTTTTTTGCCCCATAATCCCACTCTTACCCTTTCCACCCCCCATCAATCTCTGATGGCAACACACCACCCTGTCCCTTAGAAGAACACTCCCCCCTATCAACAGCTGCCGCTGGAAAAGCAGCCCTACAGAGCCACAGCACAGATGGCCATCCCCACACCCTTTTTATTCTACGTCAATTAGCTCCTTTTTTTTTTTCCCCCTTTCCACCCCCCCTCTTTCCTTAACATTTAACTCAGATTTTTGCTAAGAGAGAGAGGAAAAGAAAAAAAAAAGAAACCAGAGCTTAAAATCAACAACAAGAAAGGAGAGAAGACAATGGCAAATTAATTCAAAGAAAAGAAAAAACAAAAAAAAAAGGACAAAAGGAAGAACAAAAACCCCCACGGACTAATTAGACACTTAGTTCATATCTATAGATATCGTAACACCCCCAAGGCCATAATCTATCTCTTCTCCGCAGCTTCTGCTTGCCACTTAGCCACTGCCTGACTTGTTTCCTTTTCTTCCAGAAAGAAGTAAGCGTGGCTATCTTTAAGAACTTTCAAACGTGCAGGTTCTTGCAGAAAAACCTGAGCTCCAAGGGCTTTTATGGGATCTATAAATTGACGTAATCTCCAGCGCCTGTCCATTGTAGCCTTGCTTAAGTCTGATCTTACAAAAAAGGTAACTGATTCTACTGAAACTGGAGAATTAGGTCGTGCTTTCATTGCCACTGCCTGTCTCAGTAGAAAGTTTCCTAAATAAATCAAAAATGGACGAGGGTATTGCCCGCCCTTATTCCTCTGGGTTAATGGTAGTCTATGAACCCTTTGAAGTTGAGAGTCCCAGTCCCAGTCAGAGAGATCAGGGAAGGCCCTTTGGAATAGTTGAACCATATAGCCCCGCGGATCCGCCCCCTCCGCCCCTTCTGGAATACAAAAAAGCCTAAGATTTTGTCGGCGCTGACGATTTTCCATGTCCTCCAGCTTAATCTGTATGCCTGAGATCTGGTCCTCGTGCATTTTTGCAAGAACATCTGTGTGTGCTGACAGTTCTTCAGTGACCATAACTCTCTGCTGCAGCTCTGAAATATCTTGAGTTAGCCCACCGAGTTTGTCCGCCATTTCCTGCAGAGACTGTCGCATTCTACAATTATCTTCTCGGACCTGCGTATAATGTTGTTGCGCCTCTTGTCTTTGCTCATTTAGAGACTGTAATATCAGGCAGAGTGGTGATGTCAGCACTTCTTGGCTACCAGTTACTCCTTCCCCTAGGTGAGCCTTCCCCTGGGTAACATGAGTTCCTTCTGTAGCATGTACGTTTCCATGGATTGGGAGTGTGGATCGCAACCCATCCGGGACCCCCTGCTTAGGGCTAGCTTCTACTACTATAGGTGAAGGATGGGCCTTCATTACATTACCCTCAGTTGGGCTAGTACCCGAGAGTCGCAATGCCATGTTCCTCACGCCGCCCTTCGCTTGCACCCATTTCCGAAGGGGACTATTATCATAGATGACTTTCCCTCGTGGGGGTGCCACATGCATGGCAGGTGCTTTTTTTTGTCTTATTTTTAACTTTCCCTTTTCCTTTCTTGCTCACAAGTAACTTGTCCACCGCCTGTGCAGGAAGTCCTGCTAGCTCTTCAACATCATCGAGTGAGCCTGAGCCTGACTCATTACCTTCACCTTCCTCTGAAATGTCATCTATAGCGGCACAAACCTTCGCACCTAATTCCGCCACCGTATTAGCCAATATATCAGAGCAATGCACTCCTCGGGTTGACGGGCTTAAATTGCTAGATGTATCAAGTAAATTAGTAGAGTCAGTTGAATTAGATGGACTCTTATCAAACCTCTCAGTCATACACATAGGCTGAGTTAGCATTGAGGACTCTGCTATACAGCCTCCAGACCCATCACCATCATCCATATTGAGCATATTGCCACTGCTTTTAACTCTAAGCGCCGCTGAAACTGTATTGTGAGAGGGATGGGTGGAAAATAAAGCGAGGAGGCCGTAAAGAGGGTTGAATGATGGCTTCCTTTATTTAGTCAGGTCAATATGGAACTTGTGACAGTATGTCAAGGTAGGTGACGGTGATAAATGGCGGTTTGGGGTGCGTCCAGGCAATTTGGCGGCAGGGACTTGGCTCGTCGTCGTCTTCGGACGGTGATGGTACAACCCCAGCGACCGGAAACAACAAAAGAAAGAAGAAAAGGCGGTTACTGCATATGTCCTATATGCTGTACTTTCTTATCACCCTATACAAAGGTGCCGTCACCGTTTAGTGCATCCAAAAAATATATGAAGGGTGTTTCCCTGTGTGTGCCCAGATAGAGGCGTAGGACACGAGAGGAGTGATGGTATCAACGACCAACAAAACCCCACAAAAGGCTTTCCCCCGCTCCTGTAGTGCCGGTTCGGGTAAGGGAGGGTATACGACTTAAAGAACCTAGAAACAGAAAAGTAGTGAGGGGTTGTGAGGGTAGTGAGGGGAGATAACGAACACGGATTGTGAATTTCCTTCCTTTCCCTCCCCTTCTGCGACTGATTCGTGAATTCCCGCCCCCCCCTCTCCTTGTTTATGGCCCTTGCCCCGACCCACGTACCGCGAGGGCCGCAACTCTCCAGAGCTACGGCGGCGTTGTAGCGTCTTCCGGGGGTGTCCACCAGTCTTCCGTCCACACCTCCCACTCGGTGGCTTCTTTCTCTGCCCGGTGATGGTAAGTCTCGTCTGCTTCTCGTCCTCGACCCTCGGCTCCTTCGTCTACTTCTCGTCCTCGCTCCTCAGCTCCTTCGTCTACTTCTCGTCCTCGCTCCTCAGCTCCTTCGTCTACTTCTCGTCCTCGTTCCTCCTGGGTGCTCTGGTCTGTTCCCTCCACCTCCTCCAGTCTCTCGAACACGCACACCCCAGCGTCTTCCGGGATTTCTCTTTCTGGTTTAGGCTCCGCCCCTGGTCTCTGCGTGGCGTTCTCCCATTGGTATTGGCGTCGAAGGGGCAGTTCCTCGTCCTGTAGAGGAGAAGGACCGAAGGGAATTAACTCCTTCAGTGCCTCCGCTTCGCTAGCCCCGGTCTCTCTCTCACATATATCCTTAGAGATAGTACCAGCAACATCGGTAGTGGCACTGTCACAGTCAGGAATTGCCGCCAACAAAATTCCTGCAACTTTGTTGCCAGAGAGATGCTTTCCTGAATTGCCCCGCAAGAAGTTCTGGTGTTTTCCCCATTTGTAGCAGGCGCGAAAGAGGCTTACCAGTTGCAGTGCCTGGCTTCTCCATCATGCTCGCACCATCAGAGATGCCAGTCTCCCCTCCAGCAGCATTCCTACCAGTGCGGGTGTTCCTCGGAGTTGTTTTGGGTGGCGCCATCCTTCCATCCTTCCCCTGACCTCCGGCACTGAAGCGATTAACGGAGCTACTGCGGGAAGCAGACTCGACCAGCCGAACACCGACCGGCCAAACGAGAAGTCGAGATGCCAAGAGCAACCGCCCGATCTTCGCCGAGGAAAGCTGCCACATTCGTTTGAATTCCCGGTAAAGCACACCAAGGCTGTATACTCAGCTGCTCTGGATATTCTGTTTCTTTTCTTTTTTTAAAAAATGCTAAAGTGTTTAAGTATTTAAACGCTCATCTCCGTCTCCGCGTCTCTCCGGTTACAATCGTGGGTGCAGGGAAACCATCATTCAGCTGCTCTCCGTGGCGGCTTCAATCTGCCATCTTGGTTCTTACAGAAGCACTGTGCACCTCTCAGCAAAAACAAAGAATGACTGCCTTAAATGGCTATGTAATAAGTCTACATGGGTATAGAAACGTTTCATAGTGTGTACATAATTCTCTACTATTTGGGATGGCACTGTTTCTTAAAAACTAATTACAGTGATCACTATCGGTATGAGTGTTCTTATGAATATGGGAGAAACAAGAGCACCGGACATATCATTTACCCCAACTACTCAGACGGTGGGAGGAAAAATTAAAATAAAAGTCAAATAACGAAAGGGAACTCCCTGAGATGAAATAAGTTCTTTCAAATTGTCAGAGAGGCGGGTCTCAAAAGGGGTACCCTAATAGTGCTACTTCTGATCTGCGGGAGGCAGCCACGATGGTTCAAACATTTTTGAGGCTGTACCAGGGGATGTCATTTAGTCCCCTGGAATGGCTGCAGACCCTATAAATCCACTTCTGCTCTCGTATAAATAGGGCTTTTTCAGGGTTACCCATTCTCAAGTTAATGCTAGGTTTATCAATGACAGTACAGAAGAAATCGTCGGCCGAGTGATTCTTCTCTTTAAAATGATTTGTCAGTCTGCTCATAGTCCGTTGGCATCTGAATGTTGATCTATGTTCCATAATTCTAGTTTTAACCCGTCTGGTGGTCATCCCCAGGTACATGAGGTCACACGGGCATCTCAACATATAGATAACATAGGATGAATTACAATTTGTGTGCCTCTGTTGCTCCCACGGATGGGTCAGTCCAACGTCCACTGATTTAGTGTTGGCAAGCAGATGGCATACATCACACATCCCACATCTCGTGTGACCAGTGACTGGAGGAAGGGACCAAGTTGATCTTTCTTCTTCTATGCCCTCCTGTCTCAATCTGGGATTTCTCGGTCTAGTGTGAACTAGCATGTCTTTAATATTTTGGCTCCTCTTAAATGAGAACAGGAGCTTCTCAAATCCTACTCCATTGGAATTTAAAATCTTCCAATTACGTAGAATGATTTTCTGGATGCTGTTGGAAGCTGTATTAAATGTAGTGACACAGACTGATCTTTCCGTTGAAGATTTGTCTTTTGGCTCGAGGAGTGTATCCCGATGGCAGTTGCTTACTCTCTTTCGCGCCCTTTTTACAATTCGTGGGGGATAGTCCCTTTGTAGAAGTTTCTTCTGTTGGGAGTCAGCTTCCAACCTATAGTCTGCTAAGTTTGAATAATTACGCCGAATGCGCAAAAATTGTCCAACTGGGAGATTCTCCCTAAGGGACTTCGGATGGAAACTTGTAAATGAAAGCAGACTATTCTTGTCCGTTGGCTTATGAAACATTCTTGTATGTAAGCCACCTTCAGCTGGAAAAATGGTGAGGTCCAGGAACGGGAGATTCTTCTTAGTGACAGTTGACGTAAACAGGAGTAGGGGATTACAGCTATTGAGCCATAACAAAACTTTGTCTAATGATTGTCTATCCCCTTTCCATATCAGAAGGACATCATCAATAAAACATCTCCAGACTTTTATATTGTTTTTCCAGGGACCTCCATGGGTGTAGATGTACTGGTCCTCCAACGCCGACATGTAAAGCCCAGCTAAGCTGGGGGCGAAGACACTCCCCATGGAGGTCCCGTGTGTCTGGAGGTAAAGGGTCCCCTGAAACTCGAAGAAATTCTTAGTAAAGGCGATTTCCGCCAAGTGCAAAATAAAAGGTCTTGGAGTACAGTATTCCCAATCCATTGTATACAGGATATATTCTACCACTCGCAGAGTCTCCATCTGTGGTATGTTTGTATTCAAGGACTTCACGTCACGCCCCACTAAGAATTCCTCAGCAGGGTCAAAATTCTTAAGCAAAAGAAGGACCTCTGTAGTGTCCTTGAGGTATGCCGGTCTAGATTGCACTATAGGTTTAAAGAAAAAGTCACAAAATTGTGACAAAGGCTCCAATAATGACCCGATCCCCGAAACTATAGGCTGAACTGGTAGGTTTATGTACTTTCGGGAGTGTGTAAAAATATGGAGTAACTGGTTGGGGTTGGCACAGGAAACTTCCCTCTTTTTCTGTAATCCACCCATTTTAAATAGCTTCCTCCAATACCAATGCTATTTCTTTCTTAATTTCCTCTGTTGGATCTCGTCTCAGTGCTATATAGTTTCTTCTGTCGGCAAGGAGTCTCTGACATTCTGCTTCATAGGCAACTCTGCTCTGTATCACAGTTGCTCCCCATTTGTCTGCTTGCTTTATCACTAGATCTTCATTGTCTCTGAATTCATCCAATGCTCTTTTCTCCATCTTAGAAAGATTTTTAAAGATGGAGTTATAATCTCCAGTTATGGTTTCCACCTCATGAATTACTGCCTGTTCGAAGGCCTCTACCTCAATCGGGAGGGTACCTACGGACGAGGTGAACTTAGATTTGGGGCGGAAGGTAGTATCTCCCCTTTGTATTTCTTCAAGGTCCTGGTTTACAAAGAAGATTCTTAATTGAATGTTGTGAAAGAATCCAGCTAATTCTTGTCTGATCTTAAAAGGGTCCCAGACCCTTATTAAGTACTGATATATGTGAGTCAGTAAGGGGGGTCTCTGTCAGTTTCATCACCAGGGAGGTTACTCCCTGCTCGTGCCTGAGGTTGGCTCCTTTGTCATACTCCTGGTGACTCTCTGTTCCAAATCCTCCCACTGCACCCCCATCGATCCTTTCTGCTCGCCCCTGCCTCTCCCTCGGGCCCTCCCTAAAAAAGGATTTGGCATCTGGGGGAATTGTGTAATTGGGCCTTGCAGTCACCTGAATTGGGCACGCTATATTCTCCCTTTGGCAAACGCCATAGCCAGCGGAGCTCCAGTTCCTGGGTCTTGGAAGGACTCAGTGGTGGTCCCGATCTATAAAAAAGGAGCTAGAGATGACCCCCATAAACTACAGGCCCATTAGTCTGATTGATGCTCTGCAGAAGGTCTTTGGCAGAGTCCTCCTGCAGAGGACCCAGCTATGGGCAGACGACTATGACATCCTTTCACAGTACCAGGCCGGCTTTAGGCCAAGGACAGGAACAATCGACCAGGTGTTTCGGTTGTTACTTATTTACTGGAAAGTAGTGGTGATCGGCAAGAGCAGTCTCTGCCTTGCATTTATTGATCTAAAGACTGCCTTTGACCTGGTTCCTAGGAGCAAATTGTGGCTGACACTCAAAGATATGGGCATCCCCCCATTTATCCTTAACCTGCTGGTCCGGCTGCATGAAGGAAACTACGCCCAGGTCAGATGGTGGGAGCAAGGACAACTGACAGAGCGCATCCCAGTCAACAGGGGAGTACGACAGGGTTGTGTTCCCGGGCCCACCCTATTCTCTCTCTATGTGAATAGGGTGGTCAGCTTTCTGCAAGAAGATCCAGCAGACGCACGAACTTTGGGGGGTGACAAGGTACCGACCCTCCTGTTTGCCGAGTACACCTTGCTGGTGTCTAAGACCCCAGCAGGGGTGCAGTGACTACTCAACAGGTTCCATCTCTTTTGTGACAACTGGGGGTTCGTTATTAACACCCTAAAAACCAAATTCATCGCCTTCAACCCCCATAAGTCTTACAAAAGCAACCATCTACTAGGTGGGATACCTTTGGAAAGGGTGGCCACTGGTGTCCGACTCTCTGACAAACTGTCATGGAAGCCCCACCTAGAAAATATGTTGATGGGGCACAAACGAGTAGTTGGAGCACTTGGGAGGGAACATCGCTTCTCACACAGCAGACCGGAAGCCCCAGCCCTCCAGGTTTATGATGCCAAAACGGTTAGTACAGCACTGTACTGAGCAGAGCTATGGGGATTTGATAAGGATAACGATCTCTGCAGATCTGGGCTCAAGTTTCTCAGGGACCTGGTGATGTTGCCCCAAAACGTCCCCCTCACCCCTCTAATGATTAACATGGGCAGGTGATCAATTGGTGACACAGCAAGGTTGCGCCCGCTGCTCTTTTGGGCTCGCAGTTGGCGGACCCCAGAGCTCCTCCCCTATGCTGAAGCCCTCACTGAGGTGATACGAATAGACACTGGCTGTAAAATAGGCTGGATATCCAACATCAGGAAAATCATGGCAGCGTATTGGGACAGGCAGGAACCACCAAGGAAAGAAGAGCTCAAACTTCTGTATTGGGAATGGGTGGATCACCAAGAAACCTGCAAACCGAATCTGGGTAAATTAACAGCAGAATTTTATCTATATAAACAGACCAGACACCAAGAGCCCTTCTTAGATATTATTCAGGCCCCATGGGACAGGATGTTATACATCCACTTCAGGCTTGGCACATTGCCTGTCTGCGAGAGAACAGCGAAATGGCATTCACGCAATCAAACTCCAAAGGACTGCTCATGCTGCAGGGCCCCGATAGAAGGTGTTGCCCACGTCCTATTTGCTTGAACAGCATATAACATCCCGAGGGCCAGGTGGCTAAAACCACTGTGCCGACATCTGGCTACACGGGACTATCGCGTTGCCCTGCCCATCCTTAGGTCTGATACCATACCCTTTGCGTATTGTGTGGCTCATCAGATGGAAGTTCTTGGCAGGAATAGCACAGCACTCTGCAGAACTACGGGCTCAAAGGCTGCTTATTTTAGTTTTGTTTTAAAACCACATGCCAGGCATGTGCATTTTCTGTCCTTATTCTTAACCTTATGTGCTGCAACCTTAAGGAGGGTTGGAACATTTTACTAGGTCTGATGGGGGCTGCAATCTGAGCCTACCCAAGTAGAATTGCCACGCTGTTGCTTCCTCCCTATTTTTACTGTATTTAATGTACATTTTTACTGATATGATGTGTATTCACTTCTCAACCAGCTGATCCCGGTAACTGCACTTCACAGCTAGGGCACAGCAGTGCACCTGGATGGCTCGCTTGTATATATTATTTTTAGTATGCTGCTGTTTGATATGCTTATTTAGTATTTCACTCATAAAATTTCTTTTATGCTTTTATGACACATAGGTGCCGATTCTGATCCTGTAAAACCCGGGTACCAATGGTCGTACGGAGCGTATTCTCCGTACGACTCGTACCCGGGAAATGCTCCTTACAAACCAGCAAGTACGATTCGTACAGAAATACCATTTCCATACGATTCATAAAAAACTACATGCGACGAAAAAATACCCACAATTCTGATCCGGGACATCACGTACGTGACGTCCGGACGGAGTCAGGCAGCGTTCTACGGACCAGCAAGTACGATTCGTGCCTACGTCACTCCGCATGGATCATTTTTTACGGCAGCCAAAAACTCCCGGGAAATTGAGGACGGCACGAAGAAGGAGCAGCGGTACGCGACGGACAGCCATGGACCCCATCCTACGTGTCATCCCGGCCCTCCTAGCCTACGACCTGGTGCACCGAAACCGCCGCGCACGCCGCAGAAAGTCAGCACAACACCCAGGGGCAAAGGGGGGGCGAGGGGCAGGAAACATAACCTCTACCTATTTTTAAAAATACCATATACTGTCCATACATTACCTCCAGGGTCTGGTCACTTCGGGGGGCGTGTCCACCAATCCCCGCGTACGCTTACCCGTCGCCACTACAACGGTGGTACGGCCCGTAACCACGCCCTCAAAGCGTGGGTACGGCCCATACCACCATTGTAGTGGTGATATAGGGGTACGCGTGGTACAGGCCGTGCACACGCTCTGAGGGCGTGGGTACGGCACGTACACCTACATCACCACAACAATGGTGGTACGGGCCATACCCACGCTCTGAGGACGTGTGTATGGCCCGTACCACACGTACCCCTACATCACCACTCCAATGGTGGTACACGCCGTACCCACGCCCTCAGAGCGTGTGTACGGCCCGTACCACGCATACACCTACATCACCACTACAATGGTGGTACGCGCCATACCCACGCTTTGAGGGCGTGGGTACGGCGCGTACACCTACATCACCACTACAATGGTGGTAAGGGCTGTAACCACGCCCTCAAAGCGTGGGTACGGCCCGTACCACCATTGTAGTAGTGATGTAGGGGTACGTGTGGTACAGGCCGTACACACGCCCTCAGAGCGTGGGTACGGCCCGTACCACCATTGTAGTGGTGATGTAGGGGTACGCGCCGTACCCACGCCCTCAGAGCGTGTGTACGGCCCGTACCACGCGTACCCCTACTTCACCACTACAATGGTGGTACGTGCCGTACCCACGCCCTCAGAGCGTGGGTACGGCCCGTACCACCATTGTCGTGGTGATGTAGGTGTACGCGCCATACCCACGCCCTCAGAGCGTGTGTATGGCCCATACCATGCGTACCCCTACATCACCACGACAATGGTGGTACGGGCCGTACCCACGCCCTCAGAGCGTGGGTACGGCCCGTACCACCATTGTCGTGGTGATGTAGGTGTACACGCCATACCCACGCCCTCAGAGCATGTGTACGGCCCGTACCACGCGTACCCCTACATCACCACTACAATGGTGGTACGTGCCGTACCCACGCCCTCAGAGCGTGTGTACGGCCCGTACCACGCATACCCCTACATCACCACTACAATGGTGGTACGCGCCGTACCCACGCTTTGAGGGCGTGGGTACGGCGCGTACACCTACATCACCACTACAATGGTGGTACGGGCTGTAACCACGCCCTCAAAGCGTGGGTACGGCCCGTACCACCATTGTAGTAGTGATGTAGGGGTATGCGTGGTACGGGTCGTACCCACGCCCTCAGAGCGTGGGTACGGCCCGTACCACCATTGTAGTGGTAATGTAGGGGTACGCGCCGTACCCACGCCCTCAGAGCGTGTGTACAGCCCGTACCACGCGTACCCCTACATCACCACTACAATGGTGGTACGCGCCGTACCCACGCCCTCAGAGCCTGGGTACGGCCCGTACCACCATTGTCGTGGTGATGTAGGTGTACGCGCCATACCCACGCCCTCAGAGCGTGTGTATGGCCCTTACCATACGTACCCCTACATCACCACGACAATGGTGGTACGGGCCGTACCCACGCCCTCAGAGCGTGGGTACGGCCCGTACCACCATTGTCGTGGTGATGTAGGTGTACGCGCCGTACCCACGCCCTCAGAGCATGTGTACGGCCTGTACCACGCGTACCCCTACATCACCACTACAATGGTGGTACGCACCGTACCCACGCCCTCAGAGCATGTGTACGGCCCGTACCACGCGTACCCCTACATCACCACTACAATGGTGGTACGCACCGTACCCACGCTTTGAGGGCGTGGGTACGGCGCGTACACCTACATCACCACTACAATGGTGGTACGGGCTGTAACCACGCCCTCAAAGCGTGGGTACAGCCCGTACCACCATTGTAGTAGTGATGTAGGGGTACGCGTGGTACGGGCCGTACACACGCCCTCAGAGCATGGGTACGGCCCGTACCACCATTGTAGTGGAGATGTAGGGGTATGCGCCGTACCCACGCCCTCAGAGCGTGTGTACGGCCCGTACCACGCGTACCCCTACGTCACCACTACAATGGTAGTACGCGCCGTACCCACGCCCTCAGAGCATGTGTACGGCCCGTACCACGCGTACCCCTACATCACCACTACAATGGTGGTACGCGCCGTACCCACGCTTTGAGGGCGTGGGTACGGTGCATACACCTACATCACCACTACAATGGTGGTACGGGCTGTAACCACGCCCTCAAAGCGTGGGTACAGCCCGTACCACCATTGTAGTAGTGATGTAGGGGTACGTGTGGTACGGGCCGTACACACGCCCTCAGAGCATGGGTACGGCCCGTACCACCATTGTAGTGGAGATGTAAGGGTATGCGCCGTACCCACGCCCTCAGAGCGTGTGTACGGCCCGTACCACGCGTACCCCTACATCACCACTACAATGGTGGTATGCGCCGTACCCACGCCCTCAGAGCGTGTGTACGGCCCGTACCACGCGTACCCCTACATCACCACTACAATGGTGGTACGCGCCGTACCCACGCCCTCAGAGCATGGGTACGGCCCGTACCACGCGTACCCCTACATCACCACTACAATGGTGGTACGGGCCGTACCCACGCTTTGAGGGCATGGGTACGGCGCGTACACCTACATCACCACTACAATGGTGGTACGGGCCGTAACCACGCTCTCAAAGCGTGGGTACGGCCCGTACCACCATGGTAGTAGTGATGTAGGGGTACGCGTGGTACGGGCCGTACACACGCCCTCAGAGCGTGGGTACGGCCTGTACCACCATTGTAGTGGTGATGTAGGGGTACGCGCCGTACCCACGCCCTCAGAGCGTGTGTACGGCCCGTACCACACGAACCCCTACATCACCACTACAATGGTGGTACGCGCCGTACCCACGCCGTCAGAGCGTGGTTACGGCCCGTACCACCATTGTCGTGGTGATGTAGGTGTACGCGCCGTACCCACGCCCTCAGAGCATGTGTACGGCCCGTACCACGCGTACCCCTACATCACCACTACAATGGTGGTACGCGCCGTACCCACGCCCTCAGAGCGTGTGTACGGCCCGTACCACGCGTACCCCTACATCACCACTACAATGGTGGTACGCGCCATACCCACGCCCTCAGAGCGTGTGTACGGCCCGTACCACACGTACCCCTACATCACCACTACAATGGTGGTACGGGCCATACCCACTCTTTGAGGGCGTGGGTACGGCGCGTACACCTACATCACCACTACAATGGTGGTACGGGCTGTAACCACGCCCTCAAAGCGTGGGTACGGCCCGTACCACCATTGTAGTAGTGATGTAGGGGTACACGTGGTACGGGCCGTACACACGCCCTCAGAGCATGTGTACGGCCCATCCCAAGCGTACCCCTACATCACCACTACAATGGTGGTACGGGCCGTACCCACGCCCTCAGAGCGGGGGTACAGACCGCATCACCCGTACCTCTAGGGCACCAGTACATTGGTGATACAAGGCGTACACACGCCACGAATGTTGGCTTAGGGCCTGGTGCAGCATATAACCAGTATATTGGGGTGTGTTCATGGCCAGGACAGCAGTGTACAGCACCAAGGGTGCGGGTGGGTGGGTGGATGTCTGCCTAGGAGTCCCAGCAGTGGACAGAGACATGTGAGGGGTGGGTGCATATCACTCCCAGCAGTGGACAGAGACATGTGAGGGGTGGGTGCAGAGGAATACCAGCAGTGGACAGAGACATGTGAGGGGTGGGTGCAGAGGAATACCAGCAGTGGACAGAGACATGTGAGGGGTGGATGCCTATCACTCCCAGCAGTGGACAGAGACATGTGAGGGGTGGGTGCCTATCACTCCCAGCAGAGGACAGAGACATGTGAGGGGTGGGTGCATATCACTCCCAGCAGTGGACAGAGACATGTGAGGGGTGGGTGCATATCACTCCCAGCAGTGGACAGACATGTGAGGGGTAGGTAACTATCACTCCCAGCAGTGGATAGAGACATGTGAGGGGTGGGTGCATATCACTCCCAGCAGTGGACAGAGACATGTGAGGGGTGGGTGCAGAGGAATACCAGCAGTGGACAGAGACATGTGAGGGGTGGGTGCCTATCACTCCCAGCAGTGGACAGAGACATGTGAGGGGTGGGTGCATATCACTCCCAGCAGTGGACAGAGACATGTGAGGGGTGGGTGCCTATCACTCCCAGCAGTGGACAGAGACATGTGAGGGGTGGGTGCCTATCACTCCCAGCAGTGGCCAGAGACATGTGAGGGGTGGGTGCCTATCACTCGCAGCAGTGGCCAGAGACATGTGAGGGGTGGGTGCAGAGGAATACCAGCAGTGGACAGAGACATGTGAGGGGTGTGTGCATATCACTCCCAGCAGTGGACAGAGACATGTGAGGGGTGGGTGCCTACCACTCCCAGCAGTGGACAGAGACATGTGAGGGGTGGGTGCCTATCACTCCCAGCACAGGCCAGAGACATGTGAGGGGTGGGTGCCTATCACTCCCAGCAGTGGCCAGAGACATGTGAGGGGTGGGTGCCTATCACTCCCAGCAGTGGACAGAGACATGTGAGGGGTGGGTGCATATCACTCCCAGCAGTGGCCAGAGACATGTGAGGGGTGGGTGCCTATCACTCCCAGCAGTGGCCAGAGACATGTGAGGGGTGGCTGCCTATCACTTCCAGCAGTGGCCAGAGACATGTGAGGGGTGGGTGCATATCACTCCCAGCAGTGGACAGAGACATGTGAGGGGTGGGTGCAGAGGAATACTAGCAGTGGACAGAGACATGGGGGTGTGTACATCATGATCAGATGACCCCAACTCCATGGGTGTTTGTACGCATCCCTAATGTTCGACTATGTTGATAGTGCCATAACAACACATCACTGACAGCAGTGTCCCACTCCCATGAGGATGGATGTCTTTCCCCCACTGCATGACACAACACATGTGGGTGTGAGAACAAATGACACATGCATACCCACCCCTGGCGGATGCAGCACAATACACACACAGAGATCATGCCACAAGACTGTATACTCATGTCAATGCCCACTAAACTAAGATAGCCAAAGGGAACACACCGAGTCACGCACATCCCAGGACTGATAGGAATGTACAGGTGCTGGGACAACCACCAAGATGTTGCCTCTCATGGAAGGAATAGGGTGGCGTTTCCCACAGATACAATGCCCACAATTGTCAGTCAGGTGCCCAAAAACCCTGCAGAACAAGTACCAATTGTGTGCTAGGCTGGGATAACACACATGCATAGTGCGGAAAATGGTGAATGTCGCCATTAAGGCATTACAACATACTCAATACACAAGTACAGTGACTAGCAAGGATGGCACAGACGATGCAGCCGGAGACATTGCTGAGCAGGCATGGCCATAGTTGAAGGGATCCGTCACCAACTAAGGAAATGTAGACACAGGTCAGCACAACAAATGTGCAACTCCCTGCAGGGAAGATGTCAGGTGCCACAGAGGAAGGAACACTCCTTGGGACAATGTCTCCAAACACAAATAGCACACACGACCAAAGATACTTTGCAGAGACCTTGTGATGGCATGCAGATACCATGGTCCACCCCATGAGCATCAGACTCCAACTTTTTCCTGAAACATAACACATTACCACAACCCCAACTCCTGGACCATCAACACCTACATCAATACCTGAAATGCAATAGTTTTCAAAGTGAAAAGAAAATGCTTTATTCAGCATGAAATAAAAATTTATAAATGGACACTATTTACAAAGGCACATGGCCAGTCCAGATCAGAAGTCCTTGGGGGGGACACATGGCCACGCGTCTCCCCTAGCTTGCCTGCACATTAGAACCCTCAGGTTCGTCGACTGCGGGGGGGGGGGGCATCATGTGGGGAAGGACCAGGCACCGCAGGGACAGGAGGTGTAAGAACAGGTGTGGTGGGTGCAGGGACGGGCGCTTCCACCACAGGGGGTGGGGCAGCGCCAAAGGTGGAGGTCAGCT
Source organism: Triturus cristatus (assembly GCF_964204655.1). Lineage (NCBI taxonomy): Eukaryota > Metazoa > Chordata > Amphibia > Caudata > Salamandridae > Triturus > Triturus cristatus. The sequence goes on along the minus strand of NC_140590.1, from coordinate 952,479,584 downwards.
CGGCACTGCACACTGCTGCCAGGTCGTCCAGCGTATCCCCTGCACCCAAAGAAAACACAGGCTCAAAGGAGGGGAGGGGGGGTCGGAGGGATGGGTTGCAGCGCTACTGGGGGAGGGGGTGGACAGGGGGGTGGACTTAACTCCCCTACCCGTGGAGTGCCGTTCCCGTTTGCGGGCTGGAGAGCCAGAGAGGCTGAGGCCCAGCACAGCCAAGTATGCCTCCTTGTCAGGTTGTGTGGTAGGGGAGCCGAGGGGAGTGCCATTGGAGGGACTGGGTAGTGTGGCATGCTGACACGGACTGTGGCTGCGTGTATGCCTGTGTGCCCCAGACCCAGTGGGAGTGGTGCCTTCATCCCCCTGAGTGTGCGTGCCAGGAGGAGTGCGCTTGCCCTTACGTGTTGGTGTGCTGCCTGTGTCTGGTGGGGTGCATGCTTGGGAATGTCTGTGTGTGCTTGGGACAGGCATGGGAGTGGGAAGTGTGAATGGTGCATGGGTAGGGGGGGGACGAAGCGCTGCAGGAGACTCACTGCTGCCGTCAGTGAAGAGTCCATGGACCTCAACAACATCCGTTGATCAGACATCGCTGATGACATGCGCTCCATGTACGACACCATCTGTGTCATCAGTCTGGTGTGGCCATGGAGGACATTCAGCATCAATGTCTGGCCAACCTGCAACTGCCGCAGAATGTCCACAGACTCTGCAGTGAGGGCAGCAGGGGGGACAGGGGCAGGGGGTGCGGTGCCTGGCACGAAGGAGACACGGTGTTGCCTAGCACGGACAGAAGGGACCGGAGCAACTGGGAGGGCGGTGATGGGAATGGAGGGGGCGGTGACAGATGTAGTGCTGCTGCCAGGTGTTGTAGCAGCCTCCGCCCCCTCGAGGAGTTCAGCCTCGGACCCGTCAGCGTCGTAGTCAGTGTTGTCACTAGACAGGTCCTCCGCCTGACTCCCATCGCCCTCCGTGCCACTTGCTCCCACAGACTCGCCAGCAGTGGTGGCAGCGGTGCTGGATCCATCCTCCACGTCCGTTCAGGTGTCTCCCTCGGTGTCCTCCGATGATGCTGTGGGCAAGGGGAAGATACAGAAAATAATCAGTCACCTGTATACATCTGACACATGAGTCCAAATAAAAATGTCACAGTGCATATCAGGAAATGCATCATGAGTAACATCTAGAATAGTCCGCACATATGTAAGCCTGCACTCCCCAGTTGGTTGACCCACCATGACACTTGGAAACAATGGAGATTATGACACAACAGCAAAGAACTTGATATCAAATTATACTGAGAAGCTAGTGTCTGGGAACAGCTGAACACAGCAAGACTATGAAGGCATGCCACCTCTTGTTCACTGTGAACGAAACAGTATTGGTGCACCCAAGGCCAAATAACAGACCTCAATGCTGAAGGTGTCCCCACACTCTGAGACCTCTGTGAGTACTTTGGAAACCCAAACGAAAAACATTGTGAACCCTTGGGAATCACAACACTTTACAGAATTGACGTGTTTGGAATGTGTGAATGTGCCACTTTTTGATCAGAACACACAAGTGCCTATATAACAGAAATCACACAAGGAGGTGCACACAAAACTACATTTACACAGTCATTGTATGAGCTGCCAGCCGAATTCAAATAAGCCACTGTAAAGAAAAAATGGGGTATCAGTAAGTACATATACATGGCACCACGGTGGTCTGGAAGACTTGACACTCGTAAGTTGGTATCAGCAACAACCAAGGACTTACCCAAATGCAAACACACTGTGTGAACATGGATATGTATAATCAGAAAACAAGTGGTAATCGAACTGTGCCTTTCTTTAAAATGTGCCAGCGTGTCCACGGAAAGTGTAAATGTACTTTCTTTTGCACTTCCCTGGGAGACATCTGTCATGCAGGCACATTATTGTCCTTCACAACCAACTAGCAAAGTGAAGCATATGACAAATTGAGACATGTTGACAAGTGTAGTGAGTGCCAAGGTACAATACTTCTTGACTAACAACTTGAATCATGCCACCTGTCACATGGCCATCCGTACCATGATGACACAGTTGGCAACACATCTGACCCACTGCCTGTCATGTGGAGTGGCACACATGTCCAAACACAGGACAATGCATTAGCTAATGGGCCTGCAATGTGTCGGGATAAGGAGCACCTGCACTGAGGAGACACCCTCATGGCAAGCAAGAATGTCCACACAGATGTCAGCACACACAGACCAAACTACGTAGCATCTCGACCACACACTGGTGGCAAAAATGGATGAGCATGAGCCATGTATTTTACATTTTGACACATGCTGCAAAGCACAAACATTCAACCCTGCACAACATGACTGGGTGACTGCATGTTGAGTGTCTGTCCAGACAATTATCAAACACAGGTCAGACCTGGCAAGGAGACATAAGGTTTGGACATGTAGGCCTTGCCCGCACAAACCCCCCATACCTGACACAATGTTATTGAGACCGATCCAGAAGTTACACCTCTTAATCTGGGTTTACTAAAATGTGCATCAAGAATTCCTAAATGTACTCCACATCACCTCGTGAGGTTGCCAACACATATTTGTGACAAACAACCATCAACAGATAGTTGTACATAGACACACAGGCACTGCCCAGTGTGAGGATGCACAAGCAAAATGGGGTCAGCCTTTACAATGGGCACATGTAGCACACTTTAGATAAATACAAATGAGGCCAGGGAACAATGCCACAGAGGCCAAGCTATGCTGAACACACAGAGAATGGGCACAGTGTTGGATGACACACATGATTCCGAGGCAAGGGTGTCTTAGGGGACTGTAGTGGGCACACTGCTCCATGGTCCTGGAATTATCTGACTGTAACATGAGCTACCGTCCCGTCACTATGCATATCTCCCACTCATGCATATCAAGTCTGAGGCCACAACATCGGTCATGCATGCTGCAAGTCTGTTCATTAGAAAACTCACACTCCTATGTTGAGACTCAGCATCAGTGCCAACTAATATGGACCCCCAAATGACTGAACAGGACAGGGCACAGGCAAGGTAACAACACATGTCTCAGACCCCCCCCCCACATGATGCAGAAAGCAATGTGCACTTGGATTAACTGGCAGCCTAGATGACCATGTGCAATAGTGATTACACACAGACCAGGGAACACATGTCAAGGAGGGGAAGGGAGGAAGAACAGTACCGTTTGACTTTGGGGAACAGGATATGCACTGCACAAATAAACCCTCGCAGTGTATCCAGGCGACTGAGCACTTCCGAAAGCTGGTGACACACAACAAACACACATGTACCTACCCCCTTCCTGCTGCTTCAACTCCTGTAACCGCCTATCCAAGTCAGGGAAGACCACCGCCAGGACACGCTTTATCTGGTGGGTCACGCGTCGGCACCCGCCGTGCTTGCATGGAGGTGAGTCCTTCAGCTGGCACCGGGAGATCCTCCGGGTCCAGCACCGGATGTCCTGCCAGCGTTTCCTCACTTGAGCTAGGCGCCGACTGCGACCCTCCACCGATCTCACGGCCCTGACGGCCCGCTTCCAGATCTCCCCCTTGGCGTAGGCAGTTACCTGTGAGAATGACAAAGTGAGACAACATCACTACACCTGCTCCATGTCACAGAGACACACATTTGAACATCTTTGATATGTTGAACAGGGCATAGTATGCTGGCAACAAATAGCACCTTTGTCATAGGGACATTAGCCTCTGTGGAAGCCCCAATGCACTACATGGCATTGAAAGTACACAGGTGGCATGAGGGGTGCAACACACTCCCTGATCATGGCACACACTGTGCATCACATGCAACACCAGGCTGATGGACAGCACCTCCAAGCACTCACATGCCCCAGGCCACTGACGGTGGAGGAGTGTGGCTCAATGGTTAGAGTGGCAGACCCTGAAGCAGAGTTCTGGCCAGGGACCAGGGTTCGATTCCCGCCTCGGCGGGGCTCGGGCTCAATTTCCTCGGACCTGTCTATTTTCGCCTCGGTGCCTATTCTAATCATGGGCCCCACGCTGCAACTCTGGGCAATAGCTTGCTTAGCCTCCACACCGGCCCCAACAGCGCTAAGGATGCCTGGCTTCACCCTGGGGGTGCCCAGGAGTGGACACTTCACAGGGAAAGCCAGGAGGGGTTCCACAGCGGTATGAGTATCAGCGCCAGGAAACCGCAAAGGCGACACCGCAAGGTGGCCGTCTGGTGACAGTGCGCTCTATAAGTACCTTGACATTTACATTTACATTTACATTTACATTTGACGCAACCTCAGCAGAGTACACAGACACACACAGGCACAGATCAATCACCTGCCATTGGCAACAGCGGATACAAACCTCACTCTGCACATGTGCCACTTGCCTGTGGGGTGTCACAGGTGTGGTGATAGCTCAGCAAGTCAGACACTCTGCACGGCTTACTTCTCACATCAGATGGGTGGAGCTGTTGCCTCCTCCATGCAGCTGTGGTGCAACACTCCACATAGACACTCACCCACATAACAAGGAACATTCACACACATCAATGTCCACGGGGCGTACACATCATTTGGACAATATCACCACTCTCACCACAGCTCCACTCAACTCACACACATCTGTGGGTACAGTCACACGGGGGGGCACTGAATCACCTCAGGACTATAGAACAAAAATGGCCCAAAGGATTGGGCAGGCTGAATGTGCCATGCACTATGCAGTGAATGTCACAGTAAGCACAATGCAAGTGAGGAGTGCACACAGGAACTACATCATGCTCTGCATGGGAGACAAAAGTCACCCCCCCCGGGACCCACTCTAAACAACATTGCATGTGTGTCACACCTGGACACAATGCCAGAAGTGACAGTCACAAAAAAGGTGCACAGTCAAAGGTAGTGGAGTCAGCACTCACCTGCTCCCCTGGTCTCCCATACAGGCTGGCGTACTGTGGGAGGATGACATCCAGCAATTCCTCATTCTCCTCCTGGGTGAATGGCTGAGCCCTCTCCACAGACCTTGACATGGTGCCAGAGGAAGCACAGGCAGCAGCAGTGGTGTCGAGTGAAAGGTAGTGCAGGCAAGTGCCCTCTCATGGGTTCTGACTGACTTATATCTGCCTTGCTGGTCTGTTTCATTTACAGGAGTACAGAGTGATTGGTTAGTCTCATTTGCATCCTACGTTTCCTCCAATCCCTTTAAACATACACCAGTGAGTGCCTTTGCATGGTTCAAAATTTGAGCATAATATGAAGTCAACAACCACTTTGCAACATTGTATTTAGTTGCCAACTGCCTCTTACAGGCCACCTGATGGAAAACTTTGAACTTGAAAATCGGTATCCATGACAACCAGCATGCATTTAGGCCCTAATACTTGTCCCTCATGTGTCCCTATGTAATTTAGCAATCCACACACAGGTACGGTGCATTTCACACGTACCCCTACGGCACCAGTTGCACAGTGCGTTTGACACGTACGTGTACGACCAGTGTGTACACGTATGTGTACGACCAGTGTGTACACGTACGTGTACGACCAGTGTGTACACGTACGTGTACTACAGTCGTACGACCGGTGTGTACATGTACTTGTACGATCAGTGTGTACACGTACGTGTACTACGGTCGTCCACGTACGTGTACGACTAATGTGTACGACCAGTGTGCGTGTACGACCGCAGTACACGTACGTGTGCGTCCAGTGTGTACACATACGTGTACTACGGTCGTACACGTACGTATACGACCAGTGTGTACACATATGTGTACGACCAGTGTGTACACGTACGTGTACTACGGCAGTGTACACACTGGTCGTACACGTACGTGTACACACTGGTAGTACACGTATGTGTGTATGGTCCGTACACACACCCGTACTCCGGCGGGAACACCAATGTAATGATACGGACCGTTCACACGCCCTCAGAGCGTGTGTACGGGGCGTTTCACAGCTTACACTGGTGATAGGAGGTGCACACGAAAGGAATGGAGGTGTCAGACTCGTGCACGGCTGTACATCAAGTCATTGTCATTGCAGTCCTTCATGTGCAGGGCCTAGGTGTGTCAGGCAGTGATATGGCACATGTCTCCTCATGCTTTAGCACAATAGATGTGTGATGACCTGTGTACACATGTCATGTGTGATGGGGCAGGATGTGGCACACTTCCCCTTCCCACTTTGCACATGTGTGCATGTAGTACAAATGTGTCAAGCACTGCATCACTGGTATTGCACAGTCACCAACACCCGCAACTGTCCCCTGATGCCAGGGACAGGGACACTAACACCTGACATCTTAAGTACCAGCGTGCCCCGATGTGACTATGTCCTGTGTGTGTCATGTGTTCCCATGAGCTTGCTGTTGGTGTTCCGTCAACTGCATCTGCTGTTGCTGCATCCAACATGTGTCTGTGTGTAGATGGGCATGGCACACATCTACGCACACCATGCCACATGTGGATTCACACGTTACGTGTGTCTGGATGCTTCGAAGATAATTTTTTGACATGCGGACATATCTGCCCCGTATCCATGTCTGGGTTTTCGTTTTTCACGTGTACCCCTTCATCGCTATGTGTGTGATCTGTACATTTTCAATGACATGTGACCTGTGCGTCTAGCTTGCCGCCAGCAGTCTGTATGAGATGACATCCTTCAAATGCAGATATGTGGATGTATGTCACTCCTGTGATGTCTCTGGCTGTTCACTTACACTGGCCCACAGCTAGTTTTGGGGCATGTCATGTAGAACTTGACTATCAACGGGTGTAGCTGGCTTGTCGTAGGAGTATCACCTGGCTGGCATACGTGTCCTGGATGCATTGCACAGACCAGACTCTGTATTTAGCAGATGTGTAGTAGCAGTTGAGCATGTGCTCAGTTCATTGACATTGATGTTGTTATGTACTCACTCTTTGTTATTCCTTCCAATTTTCTGCAGGGCACCGCCTCTCCCCCGACCAATGCCAGACTTGGGTGCCATGAGGGAACGTGACTGCATAAGACGTTACCGCTTCTCGCAACAGTTGATTGAGAGCTTGACCGCAAAGCTTGAACAACACCTCCAACCGTGACACAGGTATCCTACTGCGCTGACCCCCAAGATGAAGGTGATGGCAGCCCTACATTTTTTTGCCACCGGTACGTTTCAATTCACCATAGCTGATGTGGGTGGCATGTCACAGACCATGTTCAGCCGTGTCCTGCATGATGTTTTAGAAGCCATGTTAGAGCACCTGGATGAATTCATCCATTTTCCAACTCGTGAGCAGTTGACAGGTGTCAAGGGTGAGTTCTATGCCTTGGGAGGGATGCCCCATGTCATTGGGTCTCTTGATGGGACACATGTGGCTTTGGTACCACCACAGGCACAGGAGGTCGCCTATCGCAACCGTAAACATTACCACTCTATAAATGCCCTTGTGGTGTGTCTTGCTAACATGCTGATTTCCCATGTCTGTGCACGTTTTTCAGGGTCAGCACACGATGCCTACATCATGAGGCGTAGCAGGGTGCCAGAAATGATGCTGCGGCTGCACAACGAACGAGCATGTCTTGTTGGTGGGTATACTCTGTTTGTCCTTTGTTTAGCGCTATTTTTGTATCTTACGGCATCTCCTGACCCACTTCTTTACATGATGTTTCCATGTAGGGGACTCTGGCTATCCCAACATGCCATGGCTGATGACGCCTCTCCGCAACCCCAGAACAGCTGCAGATCACCATTACAACAACGTACATGGGCAGACCAGGCGAGTGATCGAGAGGACGTTTGACCTCCTGAAGAGCAGATTCCGGTGCCATCACAAGACAGGCGGGTCCCTCCCATATTACCCGGTGAAGGCCTGCAAGATCTTCCTTGTGTGCTGCATGCTGCACAACATGGCAGTGGAGAAGGCTGTGCCACTCATCCTGGATCCGGATGAGCAGGAACATCCACGCGTGGAGGATGAAGGGCTTGGTCACGAGGCAAGTGAGGATGAGGAGGAGGAGGACGACGACAGCTCATATGCAACTTCTTCTCATAATGGTGAGTCCATGGGTCTGAGTGTGCACGCCTGGAGCCTTGTGTGGCATGTGTTGCAATGTGTCTGTCCAGCTGACTGTATGCTAAGTGACTTAGAGGTGTGTTCAGATGTGTCACTCGAGTGATGTTGTCCTTCCACACATTTTAGCTTAGACACTCAATTTTAATATAGCATGGTGACACACTTATTCCTGTAGAGTAAATGACCATGCATGCGGATGACAATCTTTTCCCTGACTTCTTGTGTGTCTGTCATCCCCAGGTAGTTTTGCATGCTGTCTGCTCATGTCATCCTTGGCCTCCCGCTATTCCTCATGAGTATTGCAACGTGTGCTGAATCAGCGTCCCATACACGGACATGGTGAAAAGTCTTTTTGGTTAAGGATTGCTGCACGGCATTTTGGTGTTGGTAGGTGTTTGGAATGTGTGGGCACTGCTCCTGTGCATGTTGTGTTACTATACATACATGTCGACTCACCATGGGGCACATGACATGTTGCATGACTCCCATGTATTTATAGTCACCCTTCGTAACAGTCATCTGTAATGGGACTGTGGATTCTGATGAAGGCATCAATGCGTGTACAACTTCCCTCTGAAACATACGGGATGCTACGGGTGGACATAGTGTGGGACATCCCCATGAGAAGATCAATGGGGAATTGCAGCCCCTCCGTGTGCAGCAGGGGGTGTTTGGCTCACCCCCTTCACTTGTGTGCCAGTTCAATGGATTTACAGCATCTGTGTTGTGAAGGGGGTGTCCAGTGTAGGTCCCACATGTTCAGACAAATGACCTGTGCGTCTGTTCATATTGATGCATTTCCCTAGGTGTGAACCTGAGTAATAAAGGTGTTCCTCACCCTCCAAGGTGCCTCATCTCTGTCAATGCAGGTCTCTTGCCACTTTGCATGCGGCATCTCTGGCATAGGTGTCAAAGATTGTGCATATGAGTCTATGTGTAGTTTAGCAACAGGCATGCAGTTCTTCAGGGATTAGAATCTCTATTGTACATGATGTCCATGGTTGTGTATGTATTTGGGCATGTTGGTGACCACAACGGGCCGTCAACATCTGCTAAGGGTGTGTATCCTGTGCGCAGCTCGTCCTTCAGTTTCATGATCCGGTGTCAGTCATCTTTGGTGATTGTGCATCCATTTTCTCTGGGTGTGCCATGGGAAGCTGGACACTCCTTCCTTTACATACGCCTGTTTCAGTAGTCCTTTCTGACATCCTTGTCTTTGTGTGCAACTTGTGGCATAATTTCCAGGACATGCCGCATGCTGCTTCAGCCCCTGCAGCAAGGGCACACAAAGTTTACAGATTCGGCAACACACAACTCAAAGATGCTCCTCCCTTCCTCCCTCCACCCATTCATTTGGCTGTCATCAGCTTGTCTGTGCCACTGTTGTGGCCACGCGGTGCCAAAGGCTGGACCTTCAGCGCATGCAACGTGCACATTGCACGACCCTCATGTCCTTACATGACCCACATCACACTACAGTCTGATGTTGCAGCCACCCTCCAAGCATTGTCCATCCGAAAAGCTACCGCCTGCTCTCAGGCATACCCTAGGCGCACACACAACACCTTTGCATGATGAGTGTGCAACTCCAACTGCCTACACAGCGCTGCCCCGCCTTCCAGGCCCTGTCACACCAACCAGGTCATGTCCCTCCTAATACCCACCGGCTCCGTACACCAGCAAGGCCATGGGAGTGGGACTCAAGCCTTCAGCATGTAGTATAGTGGCATCATCTGGCACATGGCCCAGGTATCATCTCTCAGCGTGTCAATCTTCAATGTGTCCAGGTCCCCCTCTCCGACATCACATGCGCACAGCTCCTCATCATCAGCTCGTATGCCATTGACAGACAGGTGCTCCTCACCCTCACCAAAGACGCAGCCATTGCCAGTTCCAACATTCAAGAAGACATGAGATCCATTGATGAATGGCTGAACATCAGCCACCTAAGGCTGGACTTGTACAGGACTGAGGTAATTATCTGAGGATTGTCCCCTTACAGGTGGGTCAACTGCTTGTGTCCCACCCGCAAGAGCCCTGCACATGCACCCAGTGCCCACGCACACAAGATGGTGTGCATCATGGATTCGTCACTCACATTTGCCATGCTAATCACCAGCATCTGTACCTCAGGGTGCAACACCCTCTGCATGATGCACATGATCCACAGATAGATCCACTCCAGGGAAAGACAGACCATCCCCCAGGCCCACGACACCAGCCGTGTCAACTACTGCCCCGCCCTCTACAGAGCAAGTACATCCAAACTCCCGGGAAAGTTGTCCACATCCAGGCTGCATGTGCACACCTCAGCTTCAACATCCCGCGCCCCAGCCACATCACCGCCCACCAGAGATAGCTGCAATGCATCACTGTGTGCTGCAGGATGACCTTCAGACTCCTCACCCACACTCAGGAGGCAGGCCACAACCCCAGACCCCAAACCAACCTTGGCCGTCTGTCATCTGAGACCCCGTTGTGCCAACTCCGTGCCTCCAACCTTTCCCTGGTCACCATTCTTCACATCCACCATACTCCAGCATGCAGGACATAGTTCTCCCACCTGGCAAGACATACCTGCTACTCCCTCCCCGGCAACATCCACATGAGCCATGACCTCTACGCCTTCAGGATACTTTTCCCAATTGATCTCTCCGCTCAGTAATGCGTGCCCCCCCCCTCAGCAGCTTGAGGCCATCACGGGTGAGTATTGTGCTCCATATCTGTATAGTATGATACATTGTGACCCATGTGTGTCCTGTCCCAGACTCAGATTCCAGGGTATGGATGGCTGTAGTTAGTTCAACACTCATGCATAGTTTGACATTTCCCCACACGTAGGTTGTGTACTCATGCAAAATGAATGCAACATGTCATTGTAGAAATTAAGATTTATTCTCGGTGGGGGGCCTGTTTAGTGTGGACAAATAGGTGCTATACAGTGTGCATGGAATCCAAAGTTCACAGGGGGAGATGGGATCCTTGTCACTTGGAGTCATCAGAGTCCAGACCACAGTGTTGGTCATCATTGGTCAGGCTGTGACCAGCAAGTCCATGTGGCAGAGAATGTCATTGGATGAGGTGCTGCTGTTGCGCATAAGGGCCAGGTGCCAGGCCAGGTGACCTGGGAGATGTGGATGGTCCGCTGCCTCTCACAGTCTTTTCCGTGGACGACCCATCTTCCTTGCGGGACCCTCAGATGCAGGCCTTGACGATGCTTGGGACGCTCCCTCGGACGAATCCTCCTCCTCCTCCCTCCCTGTGGCTGGTGCTGGTCTTCGCCTGGTGGCACAGGGAGGGTTGCCCATGTTGTCGGCGATCCGACGGAGTGAACGGCTTATGTCCGTTTGCACCGCCAGGAGCTCAGCCAGTCTTGCCTCCATCCGTCCTTGGTGTTGTTGTTGACTGGCGTGTTGCTTGGCCTGCTGGTTCTTAATCTCGTTGAGGGTCCCCACTACCTGGCTGATGCCCCTGGTGTCACGCCGGTATGTGTCCAAGATGTGGCATATGTGTGACATACCGGTTCCCTCAGCTGGCTGGTCAGGTTCGCGCCTCCGCCTGCCTCCACTCCCACCACCCCTGTCCACACGAGCCTGGCCTGCCGTTGTGGGCACATCGGGTCTACGGGACCCCTGAGGGATGGCATTTGCAGGGTTGTCTGCCTCCTCCTGGGTGGCCAGAGAACCTTGTCCCTCCAGGTCAGACTGGCTCAGTTGTTCTGTGCGGGCAGGGCTCCTGGGTGTCTCCTGGGATGTGGCAAGAATGGGGGTGGTGGTTGGCACAGATGTACCTGACGCAGGTGCTGCAGGGGCTTGGGCACCAGAGGGTCCAGGTTGGTTGGGGTCATCCACAGAGTGCTGAGAGTCGTCGCTGCCGGTGGGATCATCTTCCTGCCGAGCCTGGGCCTGTGATTGGGGGACATCCATGACGTTGCCCTGTGTGTGAGAGAGACAATGTTAATGCTGTTTCATGCGACATCCATGTTTCATACATGTTCTGGTTGCCACAGTTCCTCCAGGTAGTTGTATGTGCCTAGCATTCACATCAATGTTCACTTGTGGATGGGTATGTTGCAGGGGACTGATTGAAATGTTATCCAGGGTCTTTGACATGTCGCATTTGGCCTTGGATGCTTTTTTGGCTGTGGCTTGATCTTGTTGTGTCACATGTCCATTGTGAGAGTGTGTGACTCCATTGGCTGCCCCGGGGGTGTGTGCTTGTGTAAGGGGTGAGTGATCATCCCTCAGCCCGACGCTGTTCAACATCCACATGGCCCCCCTCACACAAGTGGCCCGCCACCACAATCTCAAAAACATCTCCTACGCCGACGACACCCAGCTCATCCTCTCCCTCACCAAGGACCCTCACACCGCCAAGACAAACATCCACGAGGGTCTGAGGGCCATCGCCAACTGGATGCGGAGCGGCCATCTGAAACTGAACTCGGACAAGACAGAGGTCCTCATCCTGGGACCCACACCCTCAGCCTGGGACAACTCCTAGTGGCCGATCGCTCTGGGGACATCACCGACACCCACCAAACACGCACGCAACCTAGGATTGATCCTCGCATCCTCCCTCTCCATGTCCAAGCAGGTCAACGGCGTCTCCTCCTCCTGCTACGACACCCTACGCACGCTCCGCCGGATCTACTGGTGGATCCCGACTTAAACAAGTAGAACAGTGACACAGGCCCTCGTCAGCAGCTGACTGTACTATGCCACTGCACTCTACGCAGGACTCCCATCCACACACCAACGGCGGCTACAAGGCTTCGGAAACGCCTCGGCACAACTGATCGTCAACGCCCCCGCCACAGCCACATCACCCCCCTCCTGAGAGACCTGCACTGGCTCCACATCGACAAGAGGATCACCTGTAAGCTCCTCAGCCACGCACACAAGGCACTCCACACCGCCGGACAAGCCTACCTGCACATCAGACTCAGCTTCTACACCCCCACCCGCCAGCTGCGCTCCGGCATCGTTGCCCTCGCAGCTGTCCCCCGCATCCAACGTACACCCGCCTGCAGCAGATCCTTCTCCTACCTCGCCGCAAAGACCTGGAAGACCCTCCCAACCCACCTACGACTGACCCAAGACCTACTTGCCTTCAGGAGACTCCTCAAGACCTGGCTCTTCAAGCAGTAGTTAAACCCCCCCCCGCGCCTTGAGACCCTGACAGGTAAGTAGCGCGCCTTACAAGTACCCTGATCAATTGTTGATTGATTGATGGTGCCTGCTGGTGGGTGTGGTGTGATTTGGCAGTGGGTCTCCCAGGTGATGTATCTGTCCCACCATGGCGCATGCTGCCATGTCAGTGAGTGTGAGTTCCTGTCCTAGATTTCTGAGCTTGTTGTGTTTGTGTTAGAGTTTACAGTTGTCACAGGAGGGCCTTGTGCTGCCTACAGCAGGGCCAAGTGTCAGCTACCTTGTCAGTACTTTGCCAGTCCCTGTGCATTGCACATGGTGCATGGGTATGTACCTGGGCCATATGGGCTGAGGGCAATGGTGTCTGTTTCTGAGTTGTACAATATGTTTATTGATCCCCAACCTCCCAGCATCCCAGACATCCTGTCTTGGGTTTGTAGTTTGTGTAGGCTGGGACATGGCGTGGCCTTGCTTTGTGAATGGGGCATACTCATGTTAGTGGCATGAGCGTTGTTTACAGTGTGGTTGTGTCTGGTGAGGGCTTGGGGGTAGGTGAATGCATTTGTTGTAGTTGGGGTGTGGATGCCATTCCCCCCATGTTATGTGAGTTGTTTGTGTACTCACCAGGCTCTCGAACTCCTTCGACTCGGTGTACTCCCACCGGCGGAAGCAGGGCCATCACCTTCTCCTCCCATGGATGGTAATGTACCGGTCTGCAGGGCAGCCCGCCTCCTGTGATGTTCCTCTATGCGTATTCCTCGTTCATTTTGCGCTTGACTGCCCTGCGCAGATTGTACCACCTGGCTTGACATTCATTCCTGGTCCTTCTGATGGGCGCAACAGCATTCACCCGATCGACGATCCTCTGCCACAGGCTAGTTTTTTGGGATATGCTGGTCAGTCTGACCAATGTTCCAAAGAGCTGTGGCTCGACTCTGATGATTTCGTTGACAAGGATGTCCAGCTCCTACCCTTGTGAACTTTGGATTCCTGTCTGTGGGCATGGTGTGGGGTGTGGGTGTGGATGGTTGTGGGTGTGTGGGTGTGAATGTGTAGGTGTGTGTGTATGTGTGGAGGGGGTCTGTGTGAAGGAGGTTGTGTGAAGGTGTGTAAGTTAAAGTGTATGGGTGCAGTTGTTTGTGTGTGATGTCTGTCAGCAGTGGGTCTGTTGCAAAGGCTCATGGTTTGTGATTGTGGGCCCTTTTTATTGGTCCATTTGTGGGTGTGGCTGAGTTTGAACTTTTAGTGGGTGTGTTATAAGAGGTGGTTGTGAGTTTGGGCCTCTCTTTGACTATTTGGATGTGCCAGGTCAGTCTTTTAGTTGTTTTTTGTCCTGTAGACGGTTTTTGTGGTGTTGTGCGAGTCCCTTGTGCTGTTTTACAGTGTCCTGGTTCAGTACGAGTCGTTTTCGTGTATGTAAGGTGCGTCCATAGCTATGGTTAGAAACCAATGACTGGTTTATAACCATGGACATAGAAGCTCTTTACACGAGCATTCCACAAAGGTGTACTTTGGAAGCTGTGGAAAACATCATCCTCAACAGAGAGTGAGATTTCCTTACCCCACAACATTTCGTGATGGAATGTGCGGAACTAGCGCTCACGGAGAATTTCTTCGAATTCGAGAAAGTCATCTACCACCAGATCACCGGTACTTCAATGGGGAGCACTTTTGCCCCCAGTATGGCCTGCCTGTACGTTCAGCAATTCGAGGACGACTTCATCCATAGTCCACACAATCCTTTCCTACAACACATCAGGATTTGGAAACGCTATATAGACGATGTGCTTATAGTGTGGAATGGAACTGAAGAAGAAGCTACAAAATTTGTTCAGTGGGTCAACTCTAAAGATAAACACCTTAGATTCACACATACAATCTCTAAAAATCATGCTATCTTCCTCGATTTAGACATCACTATGACCAACGAAGGGATTACCACCAAGGTGCATAACAAGCCCACCGACAGGAACAGCCTTCTATTATACGAGAGCTATCGCCCTAAGGCCCTGAGACAAAACCTTCCAGTTGGACAATTCCTTCGCGTAAGGAGAAACTGCTCTGATATAGACACATTTGAAGAACAGGCATCCAACCTAGAAAAGAAACTTGTTGATCGCCTCTATCTTAAAAAAAATGGTACGTAAGGCAAAGAAGCGAGCAAGAAACAACCCTAGGGAAGCACTTCTAGAGGACGTGGAAAAAGAGCACACCGAGAGGACAGTGTGTGTCACCACATTTACTCCTCTCTCTAATACAGTGCAAAAGATCATTAGGAAAAGATGGAATATTCTGAACAGCGCTGGCAAACAGTGGGAACCCCCACTGTTCGCATTTAAACGCAATAAAAATCTGCGGGACCAACTAGTACACGCCAGTATGCCAACTACAGATGGCACCGAACAACAGAGACTTTGGGACCGACCTCGTGTGATGGGACATTTTTCATGTGGTGGTTGTGCATCTTGTAAACTAACTACCAACACGAAAGAAGTCAATATAGGCACAGAAAGACCGTGGCAATTACGTACATTCAGTAACTGCAACACTGAGAATGTGGTGTACCTCCTAACGTGTCCATGTGGTCTCCAGTATGTTGGCATGACAACCAGGAAGGTCAGGATACGCATCAACGAACACTGCAGCACCATCAGGTGTAAAAAAACAAATACCAAACTAACACGTCATTTTCTGGAAAAACAACATAAGGACACTGATCTTCAATGGACTGTCCTCGAAGTAATGAACAAAAGTAAATTTGACCTTTCAAAAGCACTACACGTAAGGGAACAACGATGGGTCTACCGTCTACGGTCCCATGAAAAGGGCCTCAACGACGATATTCCTTGGCTACAATTAGGTAGATGAATTCTCATCCTGTGCTTGTATGCCCCCCGTCTCGTGTCACCCAAGCTCTTCAGCTCAAATTCTTTCATCCCTGTGCCCTGGGACACCTCCCCGCACCGTTGACTACTGCTCCATGTCATCCCCCTGAGCAAGGATTCCTTTTTGCCTTGAGGCGAGTTTTGCGCCCCCCTGGTATTCAAGGTCTACCTTCCTGCTCTTATTCCTATTCAGGCGATCCTCATTTGGGACAGCACTCTTATTTCTTACTCATTGCGCAGAACCAGAGCATTCCCAGTCGCGCTCTCCTAAATCCCGATATCTAAAGCGTGATGGTTCCCGTAGGATGTTTGTGCTTTACATTAGGCCATTCCTTGCCTCCGGTTCCATGGGCACGAATCACAACTCTTTCACTCAGGCACTGCCACGTTTCCAAGGCAACCTCTGGACGCGCACCTCCTCCACACGTGACATACCACCATCGTGAGTGTCTAACTCTCTGCACCGCCCTCGAAAAATCACCATTGGCTATGCGCAGCAGCCATGACACGATCAGGCACTCCGCTGAACGAATTCCCCTCACGTCTGCTCGGGACATCGGAGGTTTCCAAGGCAACCTCCGGACGCGCTTTCCCTCCACACGTGACACACCACCTCACGTGAGTGTCTAGCTCTCCGCAACCCTTATTTGGGCATGCATCGCCTTTGAAGAATCACCATTGGCCACGCGCTGCAGCTATGACACAATCAGGCACTCCGCTATACGCATTCTCCTCACGTCCGCTCGGGACATCGGAAACCACACACCAGGAGCCTATTTTCGGGCTCTATTATCCAGCGCTGTTTCCAATCAAGCCATGAACACACTATATATACATCGATCCCGTGGCCTCATTTAACATTCGGGAGGACCGGGAGCAACAACATAGGATTAACGTGGGATTCCAATCCTGAGACAGTAAGAGTATGAGTGCGGTGAATGTTGGTAAGGACACCTTCGGTCCTTTCATGTGTGAGTGAGCGTGCGCTACACACGTATGTGGGAGTCCACTCTCCACACCATGCTTGAAAACCTTGGTCTACCCCTTTTTCTCCCTCCAGAATGAACAGGAGATTCCCCTCCCCTCCCCCCATGTGGCAAGTAGTTGTTCCAACTTGGGTAAGACCCATGAGAGCCATTACGCTCTCATTTTTTTCGATCTGCTTGTGTACACACATAGAGTGGCACAAGTCACGTGAATAGTCACTCACCTTAAAGATTTCATGCATGTGCTGTTTTTCTTTATGTGACAATCATTATTTTTGACCCATTTCTACAGGTTTTAAATGTGTATGTTCACTCCTTCCTTATTTTCCTTTAGGCTTGACGGTTGGAAACCCCTCAGGAAGCGGAGTGCGGCCTTTGCCACACCCGCATAGTGGTACTTTCTTGCTACCTGTTGGTAAGAACGGAGCCCCAGTCCTAATTTAGGTCCTGATGAATGCCCTGTACCCGCTCGAGCCGCTTAGGCAGAAACATGTCGACCTTTCATGAGACGGTTAGGGGACACTAAACATCCCACCCACCGTCCCTTGCTTTTAGTATCATATAGTTATTGGCCACATTAAAATTTACTTTCTGGTAACTATAATGATTTTTAACTTCACAATCCATTTCACGGGCCCCCACTCTTTAGTTTAGAAGTGCATCCCTGTCTCCAGGTGTATGCCCGCCCTCCATCAAACGAAGGTTTTGGAGGGCGAGGACTGGCCGATGATGAAGCGTGACACCAGGTGGTGTGTGAGACCAGTCCGTCACTTTTTGTGAGATGTCCGAACTCACAACAGGTTTATATCTGTAGTAGGGTCACACTTCACTAGGAGCAGCTTTCTGTGGTAAACAAATCGTTGTACAGTGATCACATATGCAATGGTGTTGTACAATTCGTACATATGTGTTGCTGTGGTATGGTGTTGGGGTACGGTGCGTCCAAGTACGGGGCTTGGATGGGGGGTACGGGGCGTACATACGCGGGTGCTGGGGTGGGGTGTATGGCGCTTACATACGCGTGTGCTGGGGTACCGCGCGTATATGCCCGGGTGCTGGGGTGGGGGGGTACGGCGCGTCCATACGCGGGTGCTGGGGTACGGCTCGTACATATGCGGGTTCTGGGGTGGGGGGTACGGCGCAGACATACGCGGGTGCTGGGGTACGGCGCGTACATACGCGGGTGCTGGGGTGGGGGGTACAGGGCATACATATGCGGGTGCTGGGGTAAGGCGCGTACATGCGCGGGTGCTGGGGTGGGGGGGTACGGCGCGTACATACGCGGGTGCTGGGGTACGGTGCTTACATGTGCGGGTGCTGGGGTGGGGGGTACGACGCGTACATACGTGGGTGCTGGGGTACGGCGCGTACAGGTGCGGGTGCTGGGGTGGGGGGGTACGGCGCGTACATACGCAGGTGCTGGGGTATGGCGCGTACATGCGCGGGTGGGGTGGGGGGGGCCATACGACTCGTACCCCGGGCCCAAGTGTACCCGGGGTAGGGGTCGTACAAAGTTCGCTCCGTACGGGACGTTTTCCATACGCTTGTGTATTCGGGACGCCGGTACGGATCGGACTTGTGCGCTTGGACTTCAGTTTTACGACTCGTACGTAAATCTGTCCGGGGACGTCTCGTAGACTTTTCCCGAAGCAATTCGTATGTATTTTTAATGTACGAATCGTACTTCGCCGTTTGTACGGGACTTGTACGACTCGTACGTAAAAAAATACGGATACGAGTCGTACGGGAAATAATTTTACCCGATCGGAATCGGCACCTAGATGTCGAAATAAAGCTTTTATAAACAAACAAACAAATTGTGAAAGTAGGACCATCAATAACATGAATGATGATTTCTTCCAAGGGCCGAGTGAGTAGTACAATAATTTCTTTCACCTCATCACCCAAACTTAAAGGCTTTCCATCCATTCTCTTATAGCTTCTGCTGTTTCTTTTGACAAAAACATATAGACAACTTTTGGATGAATGTCTGATTGATAAAGAAGCCGGAAGCTCCTAAATCCACTAAGACTGGGACAGATAGTGGTGTCAAAGGCAAAGAAAGTATCATAGCAACAAAAAATGTGCTTTCTTTTCAGCAGGTACTACAGCGTTTGAGCTGGACACAATCCTGCCATTCAAAGATAAGCTGTGGAGTTTTTCATTGGACAGGCCGTGACAAAATGGCCAGATTGGCCTCAATACACGGCCAGAGTGTTTGCCCAATTTCCTCTTTACTGATCCAATTTGACTGAGTTCTGCTGAAGAACTGTTGTTGGAATTTATTGATGAAGAAACTGGGAGACATATGTCCGTCTAACTTCATGATGCTTCTTTTCAAGACAGGAGTCTTGCTTCAGTATCAAGGGACTCGTTCAGGACAAAGCATCTTTCCTTAAATAACAGAGAAAAAGTTATACCAGATAGTGGGTTTCTGGTCATGAGGTTCAATTGGCATCACGTTAGAAATGCAAAACATGGTTTAGGATTCACAATGTATTTCTCATGAGGGCTAAACTGCTAAACAAGAGAAGGACTTGATATGTGGGGAACAGCAGTCGAAAACTCAACTTCTCTCGCTTGAGAAATCACGCTTGGTGCGAAAGGACCACTTAAAGAAAAAAAAGTGAATGTGTCCTTGTGTAAAGAAACTGGTGCTCATGTAAAGTGCTCCAATACCTTTGGGTTGAGTTTGCACTATATAAATCTGCAAAAACGGTTCTGGTAACCTCCTGGTAGTGGTTTGACCCAACTTCGTAACTGATTCAGTCTATATAATAGATTGGCACATTGTGCTTTTGCAGTTTCCATGTGCTACTGTATATTTTCAGTTGCTTGTATAGGAGAAACAAAGGAGTCAGTGATGGGATCCAGCATGTCAGGAATTCACAAGATGGATGTTGATGCCAACCCAGTGCCTCCCTTGGAGCCTGAAAACAAGCACTTAGTAAAGGGTCATGTTTTACAAGTAAGACGCTGGGGGAAGAAGGGAAGAGAAAAACAGAGGTGTTAAAATCGGGTTCCGGATTGCTCCAATATCCTCTCCGAGTCAAGTTCACCATCAATTGCAAAATAAAGTATATTGAACAAAGAGAGCAGGTTTGTATTTTAGCAATAGCAAGTGGTATATATCACACACAGAAGTGCTTCTGATCACATTCCACATGGGAGAGGGGGCACACCAGCCAGGATAAATTCAATCTCTGACCAATTAAGTCTCTATGGCAAACTGCAAAGACCAGGAATACTGACGTTCACCTTGTTCACAACTTAACTTGTTTGTTCCCACAGGCACTTAATATAATTAATATAATGTGATGAACTGACAGTGAAAATTGACAAACTCAACATTTCATTGACATAGAAGAAATGTTGTAAACAAACTTGTTCTCATTACAATGGAGCTTGAAAACATTGTATTTTTGTATCTTTTACATGATGTTTCATCAGTCAAGTTTCACATACATTTTTCATTGAGTGAGTGAATAACTTCATTCGGTTAAATAGCCATCAAAGTACACACAACAAATAAAAACAAACTCAAACAGACAATCAATTCACGGGAAAAAAAATACTGGGTCCTGTATACACCAATACAGCCTCACTACAAATAACATTTCAATCAGTTCATTAAAATATTCATAATAGCAATAATATACATAATTTTAACATTTTAACATTTCCCTCCAGGCTGTTTAAATATATTATAAAAACACAATAAACCATCCCATAAAAAGTACAACAAACTAAAATATATATATTACTTCAAGTATCGACTACTCTGATCATCAGGTTCACTTTACAGTCATTTGTTTGAACCAGCAACAATTTCCCTCCTGTGCCTAAGCAAATCTATCTTCACATATCATATAAGGGCTGTGCAAATATAAGAAAAAGTGACCGTGCATAGTGCGTAAAGTGCATGTAATTAACTGCAATACATAATGGAAATAATCAACCAACAAAACTCGTCATTCCAGACCCCTTAGGATTTTTGCTCTCCTGTACCACATTGCTTCTAAAAATGTACTTACAGCAAATACTGT
This sequence comes from Triturus cristatus, assembly GCF_964204655.1. NCBI lineage: Eukaryota > Metazoa > Chordata > Amphibia > Caudata > Salamandridae > Triturus > Triturus cristatus. The sequence goes on along the minus strand of NC_140590.1, from coordinate 952,458,469 downwards.
TTTTTGTGATGTATCACTTTTCAGGATCCTAAAGGCTTCTAGATGACTGCCTGTGGCCATGCTATGACAAATGGGAACTAGCCATTTACGGCGTATGTAAAAGTACTCCTTGCAAAAAAACAGTACATGCTTTTCGTCTTCAGGTGTCAGGTCGCAAATAGGGCAGATTTCAGTTTCTTGGTTTGCCGACCATTTGCTTGTAAGGATTCTCAGTGGTAAAATTCCATAACGAAATCTTATATACAAGTTTCTGGTTGGAGATGGGAAAATTAAATCTAAAAATTCTTCAAATAGTGGAGAGTGCTTATGAGCCAAGAACATAATAGTTGCAGGGCCATTATGGGTATTCATAATAGATTGGTCATTTATATAAGCTCAATACCTATATTTAAGTAGTTTAATATCAGATTTTAAAATAGAGTTGGGCTCATCCCACAAGTTCTGCATACCGAGTTTGGAAAACCATCCAGAAACAGATTTAACCCAAGGGATTTCCCTGGCTCCTTGAAGGTTCATTACCTCTACCAGAGAGTCTTTAAAGACTATAAGTTGTGTTGTAGACCATAGTCGGATCCAATATATTAATGTTTTCAAAATGGCCCGGTGAGCAACTCGTTTTATTCCAACATCAAAATGCATGGGGATTTAATGGGGTACTAGATGGTAAGCCTAATAGCCTTTTAAAAAAGCTGTTCTCTGCAATGGTTAACAACTGTAAATTACCATAACCCCTTATCTCTGCCCCATAAAGAGTGGCACCCTGATCCGTTGCTCGGTAAACTTCCACAGCAGGGGAAATAGCACTCAAATTTGTTTGATTATAAAACCTTAAAATGGCATTGGATCTATGTTCAGTAATTAGTTTTGATTTCTCCAATTGGTTTGCCCACCCTAAATTGTCTTTAAGTGTGACCCCCAAATAATCAAAACTATGTACTCTGCCCAGGGCCTCGCCCTTTCCAAAAACCATAAACTTAGTTTTGTTTATATTCAATTCTAAGCCTCTCAAATTACAAAATTTTAAAAACGTATCAATTAAAATTTGGAGGCCCATCGGAGATTTAGATATGAGGAGGGAATCGTCAGCAAAAAGTAAAATAGGTATCTTTTTGTTATTTAAAATTGGAGAGTCATTTTTGCAATGTTCTAGGGTGCCCACAACATCAATAATGTATAGAGTAAAAAGGGTGGGCGCTAGCACACAGCCCTGGCGAACTCCTCGCTCTATGGGAATATGATCCGTCAATTCTCCATTTGGACCCCAACGGACCTGTGCAAAATTATTCACATGTAATCTACTTATTAAATGCACTAGGTTGGCCGGAGCACCCATGTTTATCAGGGCTTGCCAAAGGGCCGATCGTGGTATAAGATCAAATGCTGCGCTAAGATCAATAAATGCCACGTAAAGTTTTTGTTTCCGAAGTAAAACATATTTCCAATATATAACAATAAATCTAAAAATGTCATCTGTTGTACTAATTCTTGGTCTAAAACCTGCCTGGAGGGGAGATACAATCTCTTGTGTATCAACCCAATCCAAAAGTCTCATCAGGATTTGTTTAGAAAAAATCTTTTGGGCATTATCAATGAGGCTGATAGGCCTATAATTAGATGGCTGCCCCAGATCACCTTTTTTATGTATAGCTATAATTTCAGCTCCAAGCCATGAGTCGGGTACTTTCCCCCCAGCTGCAATAGCATTAAATAACATATTAAGGTAGGAGGACCATATCAAAGGTTCAGATTTATTTAAGTCCCCAGGTATTTTATCTGGTCCAGGGGCTTTAGCAGATTTCTGCGAATCAATCGCTCTAATTGTTTCGCCTAAACTAAAGACGATAGGAGGAGTGGGATCTAGTATAGGCCATACATTTAGAAAACTTGTGCTATCAGGGACATAGGAGTCACCAGAAGCATAAAGCATTGTAAAATGAGATACCCATTTATCCTGGGAAATATTATATTGATGTAAATTAGGTTTTTCTGACTTAGTTTGGGTAACAAGGCGCCAAAATAGTCTAATGTCATTCTTTTTCCCGGCATCCAAAATATCTTGCCATAAGTTATTATTCCAATTCCTCTTGGCTTTAATCAAGATAGATTTGTAGTGAGATCTTGCTGCTTTAACATTAGTACTATTTCCCTCTACTATAGCCTTCTTCAAAGCTGACTTGGGTAACTTGCAAGCCGGATTAAACCATTTCTCCACCTTCAATGAATTAGAAGTCCTAATAATACAATTTTGGTAAAAAATCTCCCGTAAGGCATTAGACAGGCCAACATGAATGTCTAGAATAGGAACTACATCCATATTCAGTCCTACATATGCTTCAAAGTATGCAACATAAAGTTTGCAAATCTGTGAGAACAGTTCCTGATTAGACTTAACATTAGGCCATGAAACATACCGGCGATTATTAGTTACCACAGGAGCAGGTACCATCGTTTTGTGGTTATTTTTATCTTGGTTTAAAGAGTCACCGGTCAAAGTTACTTCGAGGGAATTATGATCACTATCAAAGCGCACCACCACTTCCATATCATACAGTAGAGGCCATAAACTTACATCGACCAAGACATAATCAATAGTGTTGGTACATACCCCTCTCTTAAATGTAGCTGCCCTTGTAGGATCAGAGCGAGTATGCCCATTACACGCTCTAAGGCCCTTGCTTATTGTAAACGAGGCCAGTTCTAAGGCAGTGCTGGAAAACGATCTCAAAGGGGGACCAGTCAAAGGTGGTATAACCCATACTTCATCTTCCTCTTTAGTTATCTCATTTAAATACAATGAAGGTTCAAAACTGGTATTAAAATCACCTGCTACTATGACTTTTACACTAAGATCCAGATTGTCTATAAGTTCCTCCAAAAGAGATAGTGTAGGTGATTTATCCAATCCCCTAGAACACCTAAGATAAATATTAAAAGTAGTCAAACGGAGACCCGAAGAAAAGCTTACAGTAATCTCCATCAGATCTAAGTTATCAATCACCATCAAAGTAGAGCTGCTAACACAACCATTCTTAATTAAAATCAAAAGCCCACCTATGGATCTCCCAAAATGAAATGCAGGTTTGGCCTCCACACTATAACTAGTAAACCCATCAAGAGACACTTTTTCTGTCGCCCATGTCTCTTGTAACAAACAAATATCTTGATTGGCTATATATGCCAACCAATCAGGATCTACTAGTTTTGGTCCCAAGCCAGCAATATTCCAAGATAATATCTTGAGGAAGGGGAAAATACTATTCTGCCGGATCAAATCATTTCCAGACTTTATGACTAGTAATTCTGCCTGGTCAGATTTTTCTGTAGGATTAGTACTCTCAACATAATAATACTTACACCTATTATCAGTAGGATTCTTGTCCAAATAACAAGGAGATGGAATTAATGAGGATACATTAATGTAACCCTCTCTCCCAACTTGGTTAGTTGTATCAATAGGCCCCACCCAATCATGGGGCATATAAGTGGACACTACCTCCCCTGAACTCAAATCACAGGGATTACTTGGGACAACAGGAGATAAAACATGGGCGTTAGTACACCCAGTATTGCAAGAAGCTACATAACCCTGGTTCCCAATTGTAACCTGGCTCACCGTACCTGCCCCAGTTAAATGCTTTAGGGATGAAACAGTCTTCATTAAGGCACCACAAACCCCGTCCTCCTTATTCATATGAGTATCAGGAGTATGATGTCCAATAAAGGCATCTGGTGTCCTTGGAACCATTCTGTGAATAGTAGAATTTGCCATCAAAGAACCAGGTAAATGCATTACATGCCTACTCCTACAACCATTTCTTCCTATGTTTCTCTCTAAGACATAGGGCCTTAACCATATCCATCCCTGATCTACATTTTTCATTGCTCTATTATATTTATTTTAAAATATTATTTCATGCCCTCAAAAATGTACGTACATCAGGAGAAATGTGTGCAAAATGCATAGCAGTTACAGACCGGCAGTAACACGAGGTAAAAGTCTATCCATATTGTTATTCACATCAAACCTGTGAAGTCCAAATTGTATTTTACCTTTGTACCTTCAATTGAGATCAACCTTTATCAAGAATTAATGTTTACTTTTTTATACTTTTATAGATATGGCTTAGTGATTTTTTTATTTGATCTGTTTATTAGGTTTTCACATATATAATATATTGACAGGTATAAACTGTTTCCAAAGAACCAGTAGTTACATTTGCATATACCGAATTCGGTACAGTAAAACAGTAAAGTATCATGTGAGTAATAACATTCTGTCTTATTAACGTGGGTTATCCTTACCCGTGATCTCAAATATATATATAGAATCATTCCAAATACCGTACAGTTCCTCCACATAACACAAGATAACCGTATTGTATGCATGTACGTTACTTACATATGTGCATTACGGAGAGTTTCTTATCAACCATATCCTTATAACCAGATTTTGACCAGACAGACATATATATGGCTTAGTGATGTACATCTATTATCAAGTTTTTGATTTCCATATCATTCAATAAGATATCTTGTATCCGAGCTTCAGTCCATAACTATCATACCTAGATTCCAATTGAGCTATTTAATCACAAGGGGCAATTATTACCTCTACCCCATAAGCCACACAGCCCAAGTGACGATACTTTTTCACGAGAACCATAAATTGTAGCATGAGGAAGAAATCAAGTCATGCCCTAATGTACCACAATAGTAGTTCATCATTGGATAACCTAAATTTTTTTTCCACAATTGTATCTTTTAACGCCTGTGTGTTGTCTGTAACAATACCCAGAGGGAACTTAAAAAATAACACATTCTAATATCCGGATATTGAGGGGAAAATATTACAGTCTAGTATTTAGTTTGCTGTTGCTGAACACTTGAGAAGTTTCCCAGATGTGATGAGATCTTCACTTAGGATCTGATGTATGCTGGGTGCGGTGCGACAACTGAGAGTTCAGATTCATGGAATCAAGGTCACAGACTGACAACCTGCGGTTAAAATTGAGTTTTTATTATTGATCTTTGCTTGTCAATTCCTTTCCACACCAATGTTCTTTTGTACAATGAGTAGAGGTGACTGACGTGAGCATTGACTTACGCCAACACCCTACCACAAATTTTCAATTAACATCAAGGGTCACCCACCCCTAATTTACCTCACAACATTTTTCTAGTCTACATCTCCACTCTCAATGAGTCCAGATGGCCATATAGCTTCAAGGTCATGTACAGGTGCAGTGTCAAAATCTAGACAACAGCACAACTCTAGTCCTTGCGCATTGCTGCTGCACAACCCACGACAGTCGTTTGATGCCACACATTCTTTTATCCATTGCACTGTCACACCGTAGCACACTACCTATTTACAAAGTGCTTCTGCACATTACCAGGGGTAGGAAGCGCTTCACACACAGCTCTGTATGGGCCATGCCAGGTATAAACAGCACATTTCGCTTGTCTCCATGTTTTTGGCAGTGCATAAAAAGGCCCATACTGTGTTTCAACTCTCTAACTAGACAGCTTTTTAAAAAGGCTTGACTTGTTGATTCAAAAGGGAGCTGGAAATATTTTAATTTTAATTCAGGATTTCCAACTGCCGACATTTCATATTAGTACGGCAGGTGCACAATAAAGCGTCACCCACGCATCAAGGCATAGGAATCCCAAATTCACGTTTAAATGTCCAAAACACCAAAATCCTAAACAGAGTGTACTCGTGACAAATTTCTTTTTTTAATGTTTTTTTTTCACATGGCATCTTTTTTCTTTAAGCCTTGCTAGAAACCTACTACAGGCCCCGCCCCCACTGCAAACCTGGACACAAAATCCTATGTCTAAATAGCATCAAAAATAATTACTTACTAAGTCATGAGACACAATGTGTAAATGCTGCTTTTATCCTTTTGGGATGGCTGCCTGGCTGATTTTGTGACTACTCCTGTGGAGAATGTTTTTATTAGAGAAGCTCTCACTCTGTGGCACAATATACCCAAAGCGAGACGCGCGTTGTAAAATCCTGACTCCCAAGAGTCCAGTAGTGACAAATGAATGCACTATTTGAACTCCCCCTCTGGTGCTTCCTAACTCCTAGGTTTGAGGATTCCACTGCAGGGCCTCCTCACTCCTTCACAATGCTCTCCTTAGAATCAGGCAACTCTGGAGCAACTCTGGCATTTAAATTCCGAACCCCAAAAATAGATGCTGGTGTCACCAACTACGACCATTGGGACAAATTGAGCACTGCTCCCAAACGTTCTTAAGAAAAAGACATACACAAAAATTATATAGTTGATCCATGTTGGTCTTTGAACATCCTTCTGACCTGATATCCATGATGTCTCCACTGATGTTGTATGTCACTAAAGAGCATTGGTGAGGGGACGCAGTTGCACTAGAGGGTTTCTTTTAAATTCTCTGGATTTTTTATATTTTGGGGATCCTTTTAGCTAGTTTTTCCAATTATTAAAGCACTTCACGTTCAAATGCTGCACATGTGAACCTGTGCCTTAATATTTTAATATTGATCACCTTAATTTCCCCGTAGCATTACGTTTGTACCTAGACGTGTACAAATAATTGCTTCATTATTGCCTGACATATTACAAAGGGGGGTGAGAGCCTGCCAAGATCCCTGCATGTTGTAGGTTCTAGTGCGTTACATTAGCTCTGTTTCATCCTTTCAAAGATGATAAAGCGAGTCCTGCTGACTTGGATTGTTGGCACCCATACCTACAGTCTCTCCCAGTCCATGCAAATACATACTCTCACTTCCTGTCTGTGTCTTGCCCCTCCCCTGATCTATTCTGGAATGGAATGCAGCGATAACTGCCTGTTTTCTAAGCATCCCTACAGGCTGAGCCAATATCAGAATTTCATGGGTGCTTAGAAGTCTTCGCTTCTATTGGAGAATTGAGAGTGAGTCAGCCAATCAGGTTATTCAGACTGCAGCCTATAATTACTAGTTTAGGACAGCATTAGAATCTCTCTCGAAACAAAGGATCCATTCAAAGCCGTGGTAATGTACTAGGAGAAGATGTTGGTGGGTGAAGCGAGGGGTATGGGAGAGACAGAAGGGTGAGATTGCTGTGACATGGATGTGGAAATGCCGTTATTGACTTTGAAGCCGGTCAGTCTTGCCCGGTGTTGTCTGTTAAACTGTCTGAGCGCACTCACCAATGGTCGATGGTCCATAACATCATTGACTGGGTCTGTAGTGGTGCTCCTTTCTTTTTTGTACTCATTTCACCATTCAGCGTCAGCAATTTTGGCAGGAAGCCGTCCTTCCAAACCGGGCGCCCCCACGGCTACTGCAACTGCATTGACTTTAGGCCTGACCAGGCCAGCTCCTTTGTTCGAAACTTGGTGTAATCATAGGACCCGGGGGTCATCAACCAATCTCATCTCTCTGCCCCAAGATATTAAATCCCGCAAGATATTCATGCTGTAATCATTTAAAACCCCCTCATCTAGGCGTGCCATGGCAAACGCAGCTTTCAACCAGTCCTCATATAATGGAGGCCACGGATCTTTCCATAATTTACAGATTTCCCTTCGGGCAATAAGAATTAAGTAAAACAGTAGACCTCTTTGTAAAGGCTGTAACAGGTCCATGCAGTCATTATCAGTGCCGAAGATTACTATAGTGGGATTGACACTCATCCTGACTTTAAAACTGCCACATAAAACATGCTCCCAATTCCTCCAGAAAGCGCTTAATTTGGAACACTCAAAAAATATATGAATATCATCAGCTTTAAGAAGGTCGCATCTTGGACATTTTGGGGAGGATAGGGGAGCAAATTTAGCGATCTTCGCCGGGGTACAATTTAGTCTGCTAGTAACAAAAAAATGATTCTTTTTTAAAGATGCCGGTTTAACAAACTTATATAAAGTTTTCAATGATAAATCAAATAAGTCTTCAAAACTGGAGTTTAGGGGGGACTGGTTCCAGACTACATATTGTGGGGGATTCCACATCATCTGGGTCGAGGAGTTTCTTAAACCAAAATGTGACTTCCTTTCTCTTAGGATATGGGTTTTGAAAGATAAGCTCAATTTCCCAATCTCCACTGATAGACCCCTTCTCCGCTGAATGCCAAGAGACCAATTGTAGATATTTAAATTTGGAAAGGCCACTTCCTATTATAGATCTTAATGCTTCCCACGGGTGCACACCATCTGATGATACAAGGTCTGACCATATAGGGATACCAGCCCTCTTAATTGGTGTCGCCAAGCTATCTTTAAAATAGGCGGGGGCCCGGGGAAATCCCAGATCGGGGCAAAATCAGAGTAATAACCAATCCCCCATCTACATCTGACCTTGTACCACAAACTGAGAGCAGCCCTTAGGACTTTCAGGCGTACCTTTTTTAAAAATCTTGGTGCCCCGAATTTATAAAGGAAACAATCTCCCCCACCCTCGGCGATGGCCATTTCTCTCAATCGCCTACCCCATTTCGATTCATCTGTTTTAGTCAGGAGCATCCGTATATTTTTAAATTGAAAGGCAACGGAGTACCAGGCAATATCCGGGAGGGCAAGACCCCCTTTCAGGAGTTTGCGTCTCAGCTTCTTCCAAGACAGTCTAGCACTCTTATTAGCCCAGATAAAACTACCAATTTTGCTCTGAATTTTGCCAATATCCTTGCTATGAAAATCAAGGGGAAAAGCGTTGAACAGATATGTCAGCTTGGGGAGGATGACCATTTTAACTAGGTTAACCCTACCAAATATCGTCAGGGGGAGATTTTTCCATCTAGAAAATAGGCGACCCCCCTCTTTGATGATCTTTTTTAGATTAATCGATGGTATATTGACTAAGTCATTAACTATGATAATTCCCAAATATTTAAACTCTTTACTTAGTCTGCCCTCCCAGTTGTTGATGTTCCAACACATCACCTCGGTTTTGGAGGAATTAGCTAAATAGCCCGAATATGTGCCAAATTCCACCAAAAGAGCTTCGACCCTTGGTATTACATCGACCGGGTTGTTGGTATATAATAACAAGTTATCAGCATAAAGGGCCAATTTACTACTGTATTGATGGGAACTAAAGGGGGTGATCTGTTCGTCTAGTTTTAAAGCTTGGCCAAGGGGCTCTATGTATAGGTCGAACAGCAAGGGCGAGATGGGACAGCCCTGTCTTGTTCCTCTATAAATGTTAAAACTTGCTGTTAGCATACCATTTAACAAAATAACTGCAGAGGCCCCCTGGTAGCAACTAGTCAAGGTCTGAATGAAGATATTCCCAAAGCCCATCTTCTTAAGTACCTCCCACATATATACCCAGCATACTCTGTCAAAAGCCTTGGCTGCATCGAATGCCACTACAGCCAAGGGTTTCGACCGAGCCACCGCCAGATCTATATTACCAATAAGTTGGAGCGTCTGCTCGTGAATATATCTCCCTGGAATAAAGCCCTTTTGGTCTGAATTGATCAACTGCGGGGCTAGCTTAACCAATCTCCCTACAAGAATACTCATAAAGATCTTATAGTCGGCATTCAGCAGGGAGATTGGTCGATAGGAATCTGCTTTAAGGGGATCCTTCCCAGGTTTCAGAATAAGTACAATTGTAGCCTCCTTCCAGGACTTGGGGACTTTACCTTCCAGGCTATATACATAATTGAATAATACACACAACATCGGGACTAGCTCGTCCTGGAGGAGTTTGTAGACCTCACTTGGAAGCGCGTCAGTACCCGCAGCCTTATTCTTCTTACTTTTGTTTAGATATATTCTAATCTCGCTCTCAGTAATAGGAGCATCAAGACTATCTCGGCTGCCTTCTGTTACTTCTGGTAAAGCTTTATCCCGCAACCAATTTTGGAGAGTTTCTGAGCTAGGTGTGATCTCCTCCCTATACAACTCTGAAAATAAAGAAAAGAGGCGAGTTTGCATATCCTTCAGTCTACTTGATATAGCCCCTTTCTCATCAATAATTAATTAGTTAATATTGTTTTTGGCTCGATCTACTCTTGCCTCCAATGCCAAGAGGTGCATCCGCCTTTTCACCATACTCATAATTTTGTATCATTTGGGACGCCCACTGAGCCTTCACCTTTTGATCAAGCCTGCACCTGTAGTCCTGACAAGCGTGGTCCAAGTCGCTGAGAACTTGTGTCAACCTTTCTGAGTGCCCCTGAGTACATCTAGTCCTCTCATCCTCAAGCTTGAGAATTTTCTCTTCCAGGTTTCGCAGTTCTTGTGCCTCCACCCTATTTTTGGAACAAATCAGGCTATGTAACTGACCCCTCAGGTGAGCTTTAAAAGCGTCCCAATATAGTCCATAGAAGTAGAGCCAATATTTAAAGAGAAAAAATCTAGAGTGGACAATTTAAGTACCTTAACTATTTCAACGTCCGACAGCATTGCCCTTTTTAGCGTCCATCTATGCCTGAGGCTATACCTCTTCCCTAGACCAGGTAGGATGGAGATAGCTGGTAAGTTTTCCAAACTCGACCTATCAACTAAGACATAATCGATTCTAGACGAATGTCCATGCTTTTTACTAAAAAAAGTGTACCCCTGTTTATCGCCCATCTTTGCCCTCCAAGCATCGGCAAGCCCTAGATCGTGAATCATGTTGCCCAAAGCCCGACGTATACGTGGGGCTCCTACATAATGGCTCTGATTTGATCTATCTCTTAATCGTTCAAAGAGGACATTGAAATCGCCACCGATTATTATAGGTGAAGTGAATTCCATTAATTTAGACTGTAATTTGCAAATATGTGTCAGATCATCTACATTAGGGCCATAAAAAGAGGCAACAGTTAACTCCAAGCGTCCAAAATCAAACAGGGCTATGATCCATCTCTCTGTCTGATCCGTTAATGTTGATTAAATGGTGCATCTTGCCCCTTGTTTAATCAAGATAGCCACCCCCTTATTATTATGCGCTACCTGCTCAGAAGAGCAAGAATATTTTACCCAATGGTATTTGGCAATGATCACCCTTCATTCCGAATGGCTTAAATGTGTTTCCTCAAGAAGACAGACTTGGGCGGGAGATTGTTCTAAGTATTTCATGACCAGTCTTTGTCTACGTGGACGCCTTAACCCATTAACATTCCACGAGATAAACTTTATTTCACTACACATCGAAGCGGCTCCCTCCACCCGGTGCAAAAACTCGACACAGATGGTTAAACACTAGATGGAGATTGAGAATGAGGTTGAGATTGAGGATATTTTTTTTATTTTTTCCCACTGCAACCCCCCCGGGGAACCCACCCCCAGTCCTCCCCCGCTCTGTCCCCGTGACCCCACAACGCCCTCCTCCCCCTGGGGAACCCCCCATCTCTAGGCAAAGCCCATATGGCTTCTGTCCCCTGGGCTTAACACTAAGAATAGAAACTTCATGATTCATTACCAAGTCCCACCCGGGGAGCCCCGCGCATATTTGACCCCCCTTTCACCCCTATGCCCCGCTCTCATTCCTTATTTTATCAATGAGGGCATCCACTTCCTCTACTGAACGCAACATGTGCATGTGGTTATTCCACATAATGCGCAAAGATGCTGGGAACCTTAATTGAGCCTTAGCCTCCAGTGTGTTTAAGATCTCCATTCTTTTACCCAGCTCCCACTGTTTTGTAGCTGTAATATGGGAGACATCTGACCTGATGGAAAATGAAAAGGGGTTGGAGAAAGATTTAGTTTTTATCAGACCTTCTTTCAGAGCCAAGGATAAAATCTTCTCTTTTATAGTATACATGAGGAAATTTATGAAGATTTTTCTTGGCTTCTGTTTTGCAGGGTTTCTTTTAAACAGATCCCGATGGACTCGTTGAATATCGTGAGCCAAATCTAACTCTGGGACGTCCTTCAAGACTGTGTCTTTTAACAGGGAAATCACAAACCCTTTGACATCTGCTCCTTCCAAATCTTCGGGCACATTTATGAGTCTTAGATTATTTTTCCTTGAGTTATTTTCCAGGCACTCCAAATCATCTTTTAAATCCCTATTTTGGTTGACTAGTTTGGCCATTTCCATTGTGGAGGAATGGAGTGCCTCCTTAATTTTAGGGGTTTCTGATTCTAATGCGTCTGTTCTCAGAGATACTTCTTCCAGCTTATAGGCTAGCGCCTCGCATGATGCTTGAATTGCTTCTTGATTGGTCTCCGAAACTGTAAATCTTTTCCCTATATCATCCTTAAGAGCTAGTAAAATATCTGCTAATGACCCGGTCCCAGAACCAAACCCAGCAGAAACTACTGGGGGTTTAGAGATTGCATAATCAGGTGGGGAGGGCGAGCCCGGTTGGTCATCTTGAGCCTCCAGTACCAAAAATCTATTGGAGGTTCCAACAGAGGGATGTATGACTGATAGATGCTCTCCGAACACTTCAGTTGCTTCAATCTCCACTCCCCCAGGCCTGCTCACGGGGCCAGGTGGCGCGAGGGACTGCATATTATTCGTAGGTAGAGCTGGCCGATCAGGAGACTTTACCGGGGAAAAATTTGATTAGGTAGCAGGTTGTGAGCTATTAGACGCCAAGAAGCTTCCTTTATTAGAGCCCCGATTTGTAGGAGTAGACAAAACCGTGTAAAAGGTTTTTAAGGAAGGTGTAATTTTCACTTTAGAAAGGGGGGCTTTCTTCCCCCTACCTTTCCCCTTTCCGCTTACTGCTGTGGTAGGCTCCGTGCTAATTTTCCCCTTGCCCTGCCTGCCAGACACTCTGACTTCAGCAACGGGAGGGGAAATCCGAGTCGGTGCTAAGGTGACTGAACTTATTACAAACTGAATTGCCCTGGTGCGCAGGGTATCCCTACACACATTGGGTAATGGTATACTAATTTGCCGGGGCTGGGCAGCGCTACTCTCCATACAGTACAGGGACCCTTCTTGCACTTTTCCAGTCACTGGTGGATTCCCCTGCTGATAAAGAATTTCACAGTGTGCGACAGAGATCGAAGGGTCCTTAAGGCAAGGAATGTAATTCTTACCTTCGTCTCGGGGCACCAAAACAACTTCAGGGATAAAAGAAGCACCAAAAGCAGGACGCTCTACCTTACACGGGCGTCCTACCGCTCTTTCCCCTCTCCAGTCACCAATCCTCAGGCACGCCTAAACGCAGGTGCTGACTCTTCCACAAGTAACCCGGGCCTGAAGGCAGGGGATGTTGTATCCACTCATAGGCCGCGACCTCCCACCGCAGGAGCGCCGGCAAACCGCCTCGGGTATCGGAAACCATTCACCGCGCTACTCCGCGCTCAAACGGAAAAACTCCAATCTTCATGAAATTAAGGAGTTAAGGTAAGAATGAGATAAAAATTAGATGGGGGTGAAAGGGGGTAAATCCGTTAGGAATTCATTGAAAGGGCCTCCCGGGGAAAACCTGGACACACACCCGAGGGAGCTTCGGCCATGACCGTTAGCTTCCGGCCGCCATGTTCCCCACGATTCCTCTGTAGTGGTGTTCCTAACTATTAAGGGACTCGGAGCAACTCCTTTATTTTTTTATGTGCCCAATATAAATAGTAATTATTAAGCGTGGCCTGCACTTAAATGGGCAGGACATGGTGCCGGCGAGTTGATCTGTGATGCACCACTCTTGAACTTACTTAAAGTAAAGTAACACTTAAAAGTTTGAGTTTATTAAATACAAAATAAATCTACATATATTACCTTTCTTATACATATATACCTTCCATGTACTTTTGTATCCTTATATTTATTACTTTACTTCTAATTCAGCATCTCCAGTGCACTACCCTATATCTCACCCTAAACCTCTCTCAATATATCCTCTACCTCCACTCTCTGACTCATCCCAAACCTCGTTCTACTACTCTCTCCAATGCACTACCCTATTTCGCACCCGATACCTCTCTCAAAATATCCTATACCTCCACTCTCTGACTCATCCCAAACCCATTCTACTACTATTATCCACAATTAGCCCTTTCAAGATAGACTGGTCCCTCCTCTACCCCTCCTTGCATCATCTCATAACTCTTTTACTATTCAGATCTTCCAAACAAGTCTTTCTAAACCTTTCCCTCTGACTCTTCCCCCGCCACCTCCCCTTTTACTCATCCCAAACCTCCTCCCACTGCTATGAACTCCCAAAAAAACCACTTCTAAACCCTCCCCTCTTCTACCCTATCTCCACTATCCTTTTCAATCCAACTAACAGACTAACATGTCCACCGCTCAAATTAATTTCATGTTTCCCTAAACTACTTTCCCACTAATCGTGTTTGGGTTCCAGAGTAGCTTGCTACCTGCCGAAAAACACTACGACACCTCATCAGGGGTAGCAAGCACTACATAAATGCAAACTCTTCCCTCTTCTACCCCTCCGTTATCCTTTTTCAATCCATATAACAAACTCACATGTCCAAGGCTCAAATTAATTAAATATCTCCCTATACTAATTCACCACTAATCCTTTTTGGGTTCCGGAGTAGCGTGCTACCCGGCAAAAAATGTGCTTGGACGCCTCGTCATTATATAAATGCAATTACAATAGGTATTCCACTTGGCTCAACAGTCACAAACTCAATATTATATTGTGATTCTAGTATCTAGAGTGCTAACACCCAATTACCGCCTTGCATCATGTTTGATACAAAGACCTATGCAAAGTAATGCATCAGATTCTCATTAGTATTGTGTATTTCCTCAACTTGACGAGGCACTGGGTAATTTAAGGTCCACATTTTTTACTGCAGGTTTTTTCTCAAGTACTTTTTTGTGCACTGGAAATTCTGTGCAATCCACATATCTTTGCTGACAGGGAAATGTTAAAACATAGACAGTATATTCAGTTTTGCAGTTAACATTTTTGAGAGTTAGCGATATTCTGTATGAGGTAGTGGTCACTCCCAGTTTGCAAGTTTTCATTTATAGTACCTCCTAAAACCCTTTAGTTGCCTCAGCCAGGAAGCATCCTTGTTTTTTTTTTGCAAGTGATTAATGATCTTGTGCGCATGAATGGTCTAGGAGGATAATTGCCTAAACTACTGCCTATCACTGAATTTACTTTCAGTAACTGCCAATATTTTCACACAATTCCTTGAATCTGCCAATGTTGTCTATTGTAAGCCATGATGAACCTATATATATCCTCAACATCAGTTTTCACGTTCTTACCAAACAGTAGTGCCTCTCTAGATTGTTGTTCAGTCCTCATTTCAGCTCTTTTCCATACCTTACTGGAGTATCCTTTAGCTTTAAAATGTGACATGATTACTAACGTCTCATGCTTAAAGAGATCTGTAGAGGTAAAGATATGTAAAAATCTGTTGAGGTACAGATTTTTACAGATAAATACAGACAGAAAAAAAAATGTTTTCTGTCTGCATTTATTTTTAAAAGTGGATAAATACAGAACATTGTGCTTCTTTTAAGTGACTCTCCATGCTGTCTTTCATGAATTATAGGCCAGCAGCTGAGCAGATGGACAGCATTGGAAATTAAAAAACAGGATGGAATTTGATTAAATAAAGGCACTGTCAACATACATTCATGGTATAATGTTAGTATTTACCACTAGATGTATTGGTAAGGAATATTTGGCAGCTTAAATAGCTAAAACACAACAGAGATCAAAGTATGAGTGCGCGTCTATCAGGTAAATTGATATGGAAATGTACAGTTTTACAACTTCATTTATAAGCAAAACACAAAAGAAATACAGATAAATACAGATAAAAGGGCCAAAAAATAAATATGGATAAATACAGACAGAAATGGCCAAAAAATAAATACCATAAAACCAGGAGCCCTAATTATAATGAAATTGTTTCCCTTCCTTCTGAAATCACACACATTCATGAGGATGATCAGTTTATTTTACAAGAATTACAATAGAATGCATGAAGTGCACGATACAATAATTGTGTTATTGGAGTCAGGATGGGCATTATTTCCGTAGATTTAGCACTTTTTAAGTATAAAGCCATTATACCTTAAAGCAATCTAGTTTCTGCAAGCTCTCCCACGTTTCTTAGTTCTGAACTGCTGGAAACAAACAAGGTATTTTATTTCTGTGCTGTGATGTTTGTCAGTACTTTTGAAACATCTTTCTGAAACAGTAAAATTCACTAAATGTTATGTTATGTTACAAGAATTTGTATAGTGCACGTACACCAAGCGGTTTCATGGTGCTAGAGTCAAGGGGAGGCTGCAACAGTGAGAGGATTAAATTAGTCACATGGCTGGGAAAACAGCCAGGTCTTTAGCTGTTTCCTAAACTGTGCGTAAGAGGTCTCAGACCTCAGCTCCAAATGGAGAGAGTTCCAAAATTGAGGGGCCAAGACCGCAAATCTTAGTCCCCCATGTTTCTTGCGTTTGAAGGATGAACCAGCAAATTCAATTGGGAGGACCTAAGGTCCCGAGATGGAACGTAGCGCTGAATCCTAGAGGAGATGAATGCTGGACTGTTGCCAGAAAGGGTTTTGAAAATTATGCATCCTAGCTTGAAGGCACAGCGTTTGGCCACTGAGAGCCAGTGTAGGCTTTTCATTAAATATCTGACATGGTGCCATTTGGGCTGGTGGTAAATTCATCTTGCCGCTTGGTTCTGCACCAGCTGTAAGCGATGTAGTTGATATGCCGGGATACCAAAATACAGTGAGTTGGCATAATCAATACAGGAGATAACCAGAGCCAAGATGGCTAGGGTCAGGGCTTCGGTGGTCAGAAATATGCTAATCTTCCTGATCCTTCGCAATTGGAAGAAACAGGAGGAGACCACTGACCCAATCTGAGCTTTCATAGACAGGTCGTTGCTGATCACAATGCCCAGGCTTTTGGTAGAACATGCTGGGAGTGGGGGGTTGCCCGGTTCGGGTGGTCAGAAGTTGGAGCTCCAGGGATTGGCTGGCCCACCCGTTAGGATCAGCTCGGTTTTATTAGGGTTTAGTTTTAGCTGGTTGCTGTTCATCCAGTCTCTGATTAATTTCATGGTGGATTGGAAGTTGGAAACAGAGGATGCCGATTGATCGATCTCAAATACCAATTGGAGGTCGTCAGCATATATAAAGGTTCCAACCTTTCTTTCTCTGTGAGAGCAGATCAAGGGTAGTAGATACAGATTAAAGAGAAGCGGTGAGAGAGAGGAACCCTGGGAAACCCCACAGGTGGGTTTCATTTTGGTAGAAGAATAATTGGCAAGGAGAACCGCTTGAGACCGGTTACTGAGACAGGAGGAGAGCCACTTCAGGGCCAACCCTGGATCCCGGAATTACTGACACAGTCGATCAAAAGATCATCATCGACCGTGTCAAATGCCGTTGACAGGTCAAAAAGTACCAAGGGATGAGTGATGCCCTTGTCTGCCCCCCCCCCCCTTTGAGGTTGTTCATGACTGTAAGAATAACCGACTCCGTTGAGTGTGCAGGTCTAGAACCAGCCTGATGGGGGTCGAGATAGTGGGAGTGTTCAATGACGGAGCTGAGGCAACTCGCTACATGAGCCTCTAGAATTTTGCCTAAGTAGGGCAACAGGGGAATGGGGCGATAGTTTCTAAGGGCCAAGGGATCAGAGCCCGGTTCCTTTAAGATTGGGATGATTTCCACATCTTTAAATATATTTGGAACTATACCCTGCTTAAGAGAGCGAAAGTGGGGGTCTGGACAAGTGAGAAAAGCTTCCCGTAATATGTAGGGGGGGGCAACAATCAGTAGGGGGACCGGAACCGACCTTCCTGAGCAGGCCCCAAAAAACGTCCCTAGAGATTGGAGGGATCTGGTCAAGGAGAAGAGGGTTTCTGCAAATGAGCGGAAAGTATGTTGGAGAAATATTGGTGGGAATGCTAGATTTAATAGTGACAGTTTTTTCAATAAGATAGGAGTTGAGAGAGTCGCATAGGGTTTGAGAAGGGACAGGTTTCACCGTGACTCTATCTGGCTTGGATAGCTCATCTATTATAGAGAAGATATCTTTGGGCTTATTCGCCAAGTTTAAGATCTTGTTGGAAAAATAATCCGCCTTACTTTGTAGAATGGCGTTTTTATATTCTTTAAGCTGAGTTGGAAATATATCTTTTTTTATCTGGGGAGTGATGGCGTCTCCAGTTACGCCCTGCTTGACGTAGGGCAAGTTTCTTTAATTTTAGATCATCAGAAAACCAACGCTGGACATCATGAGACCTCATGATCTTGGTTTTCTTACTAGGAGCGACCCTGTTGCTAGCAGTTTCAAGCCATATCTTGATACTTTCGGCTTGATTGTGAAGTGACTCCTGTTCTAGCGGGGACGTGGTAGTCAGCAGTGAGCAAAAGTCGCCTATATTGGCACGTCTCCAGTTTCTAGCCATAAGGTTCTCTGTCCGTTGGGCTTGGTTGAATGAACACTGGAGAGAGTGAATGTTATTAAATGGTGGTCTGACCAAGTGCACGGGGAAATCAGTAACTTAGAGATCATCAGATTAGATGTCCAAACTTGGTCAAGTATATGACCTTTTATATGGGTAGTGGTACTCACATGATGAGTACAATTCATCCCAGAGAGTAGATCTGCCAATTCAACAGAGAGAGCACTCTCCCGCACATCTTTAGGCCAATAATTGAAATCTCCAATTATGAGGATTCTAGCATGGTTGATAACTAGGTGGGAGATCATTTCACCCAGTAACTGGGGGAATGTAGGCATATGGCAAGGGGGTCTATAAAATAGGGCACAGATAAAAGGAGACTGAGAAGACTCAAATTTCCAGACTAGGCTGTCAACTGAGGGTAGACCCGTAACCACTAGTGAAGTGAACTGTAGTTTCTGATGAATAATAGCTGCAACCCCTCTCCCTGCTTTGTCTGAAGTCCTATTAGCCTGAAGAATATAGTAACTATCGGGCACTGCTGCTAGGATGTCAGGGGCAGACTCTTCAGTAAGCCAAGATTCGGTGATGCAGAGTATATCCGGTTTGTCTGAACCTAAAAGATGAAAAATATCGAGCTGGTGTTTGACCAGCGAGCGAGGGTTCAGATAACTGA
Source organism: Triturus cristatus (assembly GCF_964204655.1). Lineage (NCBI taxonomy): Eukaryota > Metazoa > Chordata > Amphibia > Caudata > Salamandridae > Triturus > Triturus cristatus. The sequence goes on along the minus strand of NC_140590.1, from coordinate 952,439,512 downwards.
CTGTTAGTCCCTTTCAGCTCCTGATGCTGGGGGTAACCGGTTCAAGCGAGATCTCTTGTTTGGTGTGATCCTCCAGGCAGGAGTGCTCTGGGTTAATTTCTGAGTTTAGCACGGGTAGTCGTATCAATTGGCATGCAGACTAGTAGTAGTTTCAACTCCTTAGCGGAGTAATGGAAAATTTGAGCATGGAGTATGGCCCCTGACCCCTGTGGACGGGTGCAGATGGGCTTGCCTTTGGCACGCTGTCGCCACTCCCACTGCCTGCGTCCGCTGAATGCGGAGATTGGCTCCTCCCCTGCCCAAGATCATAGGCTCAAGGGGTGGAAGCGGGATATCCGGTCCAGCAACCAGGAAACCGGGAGAGCGCTATTAGGCAAGCGCACAGAGCAACATACAACAATTCAAATTCAAGTACTTTCAGTTATTTAAAAACGATTTAGCAGCGTTAAGTTTAAAAATAACATCCCAGAAACGGACCAACATGTACTGTTTGTTTGTCCGGTATACAAGAAGATTAGGCACCGATGGCTTCAACAGGTCTGCCGGAATCTTGGGACAACTCATTGTGGGGAGTCTTACAGGATATTAAAATATGATACCAGCCTCCCTATCGTGTATTCAGTTTCACGATACTTATTTTCTATGTGGTGTGTCCGTCTAACTGTATTAAAATCTAGCCTGGTTTAATCGGATTTTTTATAACCTTTTAAACAATTTTTACCCTTTATACTGTATAAAATTGAGTATTTTTATACGTATTTATGCTTTTTCTGAGATCTTTTAAATATTGCACTGTCCAGCACTTTATTTCATCTTGTATAACAAAATTGTATGAAATGTGTTATATTCCTAAATGTACTTTTATGGCCAGAATGGCCGAAATAAAGTTATTTTGATTGATTGATTGATTGGTTTAAAAATACATGTTTAAAATGAGCAGCAATTAGTAACACACAAAGCGCGATTTAGTCAGCACACACCATGCAGCACTCGTACCTAAAATGTGTGGTAAGTGTTTACCTCAATTTGCACACATTTTTGGACTACTCTAAAAGAGGGTCCTTGAGGAAATGTAAAGTATCCCACTCATGAGCCTTCAGAATTTGACTCGTGGTGAGCCAGTGACATGTATGGATAAGAATCTTCAAAGAAGGGGATTCCATTCCTGGTGCGCACTGTGCTTCCAAATGTACTAAAAGCCTCGACGGTGGGAGAGCCGCTCAGCTCCTCGTCTTAATTACGAGTGGTGCGGTGCAAGGGGCTAAAACTGCCGACGCTGAAACCACAGCCGGTGAGTTTTTCACCGGTCCATGCTAATATGAGTTTTTACAGCTGGAATAGGGAATATCACACGCGACCAGAATTAGCCGGCCTCTTTCCCTTGTATTTTTCGGAATTGTGGAGTACTGATTCCTCCTCCTGAAAGCAGCAGGAACAGGAGGAACCTGTGGACGGAAACACTAAGGCAGATATGATATTAGGTGTGAATTTTCACGTAGTGTACCTTGTAATAGGATGCGAAGGTATCTCCATGGATATATCCCCCACGTGACTCATAATGGGGCCCCAGGTCACTAGTGCAGCTATCCAGCATATTTTTTATGCATTTTATATACTTATGGTTTTTTACATGAGGCAGCTTTTCAACTGGAAATGGAGTGCTTTGCAGGATGGTTAGATGATGAATACACCATGTAAAAAACATTAGCATTTGGACGATGTGAAATCATTGGGGAGTCTGAGACACTGCTCATTGAGGAAGTTTTCACATCTATGCATCAATGCAATAATTGTCAAAAATGGTGGCTCTCAACATTTTGAACAGCATCAGCCCACGGTTGCTTCATCTAGAAGCAGGGTGTGCATGCTCAAAATCTGCAAAATCAGAATCACTACTATTCAAAACAACAGACAACAGCACGACAACAAAACCACAAATACACAAAAACAGAAAAACACCCAATTACAAAAAAACAACACTAAACATCAACAATTTGTGGCGTGGCTTGGAAGCCAACAATGGCCGACGCGTTAGCCTGTTGCTTTGCGGTTGGCCCGACTGTTATCCTGAGAAATCTGGTGGTGGCGTGGGCAGTGAACCTCGGACAAATTCCATATCACTTCAGGGAGCTTTCCCCTATGAGCGGGCGAGATCGAAGCTGTGATCCCGTCACACTAGACACTAAGAGCCAGAGACCGGTCGACAGTAGCAGCCACCAAAATGGCAGCCCTGGACGGAGGAAATACAGTAGCCTAGAATGTAGAAGGGCTTGTTGTCCTGGTGGGCAGTCATGACTGGGGAGTGGGAGTGACCCGGCAGACTCTGGACACAGCAAACCTCGTGTGGCGCAGCAGTTTCTGAGATAAGTCCTGTAGCAGACAGCTGCTGGAGCAGCTGCGACGTTCCAGGAGCTGTGGTGAACCACGCGGGCGACGGCCAGCCGTCAGAGACCCGCCTGTGTGGATGCCACACTGCAAACACTGGCGAAGTCGGGGGATAAGCCTGAGACTGCCTGCAATTTATTGCCCGGACCCAGAGATCGCCAGTGGCATGAACCCAAGGGCAGACGTGTTACAGGCCTGAATAGTGAGTTGGACACCGGGACCCGGGTTAGGCATGGCGGAGGGAACGGACTTCCTCCTACCCCTTCCTTAAGGCCTGGTGAGCCTGGGTAGTGGTGCCCTGAACGAGAGACTGCCCTCCTTGCCTTGTGCTTCTAACTTAGTTGGAGTCACCTCGCTGCACCCTTGCGGCCTATGGGGCCTGAACTGGCCCATGCAGGATTCCACCGGGAGGGAGTTCAAGGTTGCAGACGGACAATAACGTTCCCTGGAGGCACCGGACGGGTGGAAAGTACACACCCCTGCAATGGTGGCCTGAAACATGGATTGAAAATTAAGCTGGGACCGTGGAAACTCGGGGCCTAGATCGGGACCCAGGGGTGACCAGCGGACCACCCTGCAGGTGCACGGTACGGGAGTGGGCCCTCTCCTTGCACCATCTCCCTCTCCTCCAAGGCCCAGATTATTGTGGTGGGAGGAGGGGGCCCGGGACCGGACTTGGGTCTCTGATTAAGCTTGTAGAGGACCCAGGTTGAAGGGAGTTTGCTGCAGGTAATTCTTAGCACACAGCATCGCACTATAACAGACCCCCATCTACCTGAGCTAAGACACCTCCCCCAACCCGCACCTCTTGAAGACCATTTCCCATCTTTTGGGGACGACCGAGGGACCCGTCTGGTTCCCGGGCTCGGACTTCCCCCCAGCATGACACGCTGGGGGCCCCAGACTGTGGATGGGGCGACCCACTGGAACTGCTACCACGTTATTCTCTTGCTGCACCTTTCCACCGCCTAACGGTGAGTCCCGTACTCTTATCGGCTAAGGGACAGCACTGTTCTGTAAACAACTGGACTTTCAGGAAGGGTCCAGGACTGATTGACTTCCGGCGACCTACTGCACTTAAAGAATAACATTGAGGTGATTCCCTTAGGCTGATACCCTGCGGAAACCCCTGGGTGGGCTGTTGTGGTACAAATGGAAAAATCCAGAGCAAGGGTGACTGGAGCGCCAACAGATCACAGTGGCGATGCAGCTGACCTATAATCAGAGGCTCCAGAGGGGTGGGATCTAGTCCAACAGCAACTGGCCAAGATACTAGAGGCCATAGCAGACACAAAGTCCACCCTCCACCAGGACATTAGTACGGTATCAGTTGACCTTGGGATGCTTTGTACAGAACACCTTAAACTAGTGGAGAGGGTGGGGACAGTGGAAACCTCCACTGCAGAACTACATCTTGCGCAACAATCGCTGACTAGTACAGTGGAGGAGCTTGCAGACCGGGTTCACACCCTAGAACGCAGGGCAGAGGATGCTGAAGGGCACAATCGTGTGGTTGGACTACCAGAGGGGGCAGAAGGCACAGATATGTTAACTTTTTTTGACAACTGGCTCCGTAAGTAGTGGCCCCAGGAGGGCCTTTCTACCTTCTATACTTTCGAGAGGACCCACTATGTCCCCCCCACCTGCCCGCCTGTGCCAGTTCGACCGCCGAGGCCCAGGTGGCGAGGCTCCTGCACTTTGGAGACAGAGATACCCTCCTGCAGAAAGCACGAGCTGAAGGCCCATTCGTGATTGATAACAACAAGGTATCTATTTTTCAGTATTACACCCCGGAGGTACCGCGACGTCAGGCCTCATTCACGGAAGTAAAGAAGGCGCTATGCGATGAGGGCCTGCAATACTCCTTGATGTTCCTGGCTTGATTTTGCATAACACTAGACGGAAAAATCCACTTCTGTGGTGACCCTGGGATGGCCTGGGAGTGATTTGAGTCCTGTAAGTCAGGGGGGTCGCCTCCAAAATCAAACCCAGAGACCGTCCAAGGGACCAAACCCATCCCAAATGGAGAAAGAAAGGAAGGCTGCTCTCCAGGCGGTAGCTGAAATCTTAAAACTGAGAAAGTGAGTGTTGGAGGCTGGCACGCCTTCGGTGAAGGGGACTGGAGATTCTGAGTTGGATTCATCTTGTGCAGACAGCATCCAGATGGTGGAAGTTACCCTCAGAATGGCAGACAACCTCTGAATAATTAGCCCTGTCAATTGGGGGGCTATATAACAGGGTATTTTAATGCACTGCAGACATCATGAGTAAAGTGATCTGAAACTATCACTCAATGGGCTGGCGTGGGCTGCCATAGCTACAGTGACACGTGAGTGAAAGCCTACCCCCATTCAGAAGTCCACATCCATGGTTGACTGTGGCCTTCTGCTGAGACAGATGCACTGTTTGCAGTTTGGGCGGATGGCTGTTGCCAGACTGCTCTGAGGAAAGGGAGTTTGACTTTGCCGGGGTTTTTGCGTTTACAGTTGGGGCATGCCCTATTGCAGGTGTAGTGTTGCGAGGTTCTTGGGGATGTGGGGGCTGGGGGTGGGGTGATGGGAAGAGGATAGTCTCTCTTTGAATGGCATTTACACATCATACACTGAAACTTATGACTTGGAATATCAGGGAGATGGGGGACAGCTGCCAAACAACATAGTATCCACCAGTACTTAAGCAGAAGGGGGATGCAGATCGCTTTCCTGCAGGAGACGCATCTTGGGCAGAGCGAAATAGAGAAACTACGCAGATGCTGGAGGGGGTAAATCTTTGCGACATCCTACTCTGCATATACCAGGGTGGTATTAATCTCAGTAAGAGCAGAGGCACTATTTAAGCCCCTGCATACCCTAATGGATTAAAAGGGCAGGTACATATTTCTGAAAGGGATACTGCTCGAACCCGAGATCACATTGGGCAGCATATATGCCCCCAATCGAAACCAGGTATCCTTCCTTCATGTCCTCTCAGCACACATAGCTGCAGTGACAACAACGGACATAATTATAGGGCGTGAATTTAACTGCGTGGCTAACACCACATTGGATCGCTCACACCCTCCCTTACCAGGGGCCCAGGCCCACTGTACGGCAGCAAGATTTAGGGATTGGATGGGTCATTGGGGACTGGAAGACATTTGGAGGGTGCAACACTAGGACGATAGGGACTACTCATATTTTTCCGCTATACACCATTTGCACATGAGGATAGGTGCATTTTTTTGCTCCCCAGGCCTGGGACCAGCTATCACCCACGCAGAATACCTTGGGCACACTTTTTCGGATCATAGTCCCTTATTGATAACCCTTCCACCGGTGGGAAAGCGCCCTTTAGTCCCACTGTGGCATCTTAACCCACACATGTTGGAAGACCCTTGTTTTAAGGACTCTCTGGGTTCGTCCTTAGAGGCATATTTTGCCACCAATACGCACAGAGCATCCACAGTGCCGATGGAGTGGGAAGCTTTTAAAGTGGTGACACGAAGGTTTTGCTTGGGACAATCTGTTGGGGTGCAGCGAGAATTACACCAGTAAGTAAGACAACTGGAGGACAAGTTACATGGGCTGGACATTGCTCAGGGACAAGACGCTGCACAACATAGGCTATTGAAAGAGACACAAACACTATTCCATCAAGCTCTTGAAACTGAGGTGCTATTATTATAAGGGGTTCCTTACTAAGGTGCAAGAGGAGGAAGGAAGGCTTGGCCGCCTGTTAGCGTGGTTAACTAAACTGGAAACTCGTGGCTCCGCGATCCCTCATGTACAAACGGGAATGAACCAGTCTGTTCATGGCCCAGAGACTATAAATACTCTGTTTCGTGATTATTATGCATTACTGAATAAAGCACCCTCCATGGTTCCACAAGAAGAACTGAGCACTTTCCTGTCCCTGTTGCCACTTGACAGATTTGACCAACAAGCGGCGATAAACCTGGGTGGTCCTGTTAACCCACACAAAATCCACACCTTGAAACTAGCCCCCCGTTTGGTGACAATGTATGCGGAATTGCTGCGTCTCGGGCACCTTCCTGCCTCTGTTAAGGATGCACTGATAATTCTGCTCGCCAAGCCGAACCTTGAGGGTCTCCAGGTCCCTCATTTCCGTCCTCTCTCCGTGCTCAACATGGATTTCAAAATCCTGAGTAAGATATTGGCACTGTGTCTATTACCATATATGTCCATGCTAATCCACTCAGATCAAAATGGCTTTATCCCGAAAAGAAACACCTCCTATAACTTGCGCAGACTGTACTCTGTGCTGTTTCATCCCGAAGAGCCGCTTCTTCCTAGAGCGGCACTCCTGTCAATAGACCTGGAGAAGGCCTTTGATGCTGTTAGATGGGACTTTCTATTTCAAACTATGAGGCACATGGGCCTCGGTGAGGACTGGGTAAAATGGGTGCGGTTACTCTAAGTGCATCCCACTGCCAGGGTCAAGACAGGTAATGTAGTCTCCACACAATATCGTATCTTTCGCAACACATGACAGGGGTGCCCATTATCACCCCTACTATTTGCGCTGGCGATAGAACCATTGGCAGCCTTGTTTCGTCAAGGAGGAGACGGTGTGGGTTTGACAGTTGGAGGGCATACCCATACCATTTCACTTTACGCTGATGTCCTCCTGAATTACCTTAATGATGCTGTACGGGGCTCTGAAGTAGCCCTGGACTTATTAGCCAGATTTGGACGAGCCTCCTGTTTGCAGGTCCATAAAGGGGAGAGGGAGTTGGCCTAACGGCTAGGGCGGTCGGCCTCGAATCTGGGGAACTGGGTTCGAGTCTCGGCAGGGACACACAACATCCTGTGATTCTGGGCAAATAACTTAATCTCTCCATGCCTAAAAAAAGAATGTGTAATGCAACTGGTGCTATGTAAAGCACTCTGATACCCGATTCGGGTCAATTTTGCGCTATATATAAAACTCTGTAAAAAAAATAAAATAAAGGTAAGTCTTACCTGGTCCCGATGTCACCAGCCAGCCCCCGCCCTGTAGACCTTCCCTTGGACCTTAACTGGGCTTCCTCCACCTTCAAATACCTGGGGATACATATCTTTCACTCATTGGAGGATCTGCAAGAGGGGAATCTTGGACCATTCTTGTGCTCCCTGCATCTTCCAATAATGGCCAGAATCGCATTGTCAAAGATGGTTATGTTGCCGCGTTTGTTATATTTCTTTGTTAATCTCCCGATGGTGGTACCTGCCGGCTGGTTCGTATAGCTAGAAGCCCTACTCCGTGATCTCATATGGGACAAAGGGCACTGCAGGGTATCCTTGGCAACACTGCAACGTCCTATGGAAGGTGGACTGGGAGTGCCAAATTTTGAACATTATTTCTTGGTGCGCAATAGCTAGAGAGAATTGGTCCTGAAGGCAAAAACTTGACGGATTCAGTAGAACACACAATCCTATTGTTGGCCAAAATATTTGATCCGGCAGTGGTGATCCATCACCAATCCCTGTTTCAGTCCACGGCACTACAGTGCTGGAAACGTTGCGTAACTTAACGGTCGGAGACTCCCTTATATGCGCCAGCCTTGCCCCTGGTTGGGTTGCCACACGGTAACCCCAGAAAGATATTTACTCCCGAACAACTGTCGCACTGGACTGCGGTGGGGCTAGAGACGGTGGGGGACTTTTACCAACAGTCTGTCCTGGCTCACCTGGCAGACCTGGTGGAGAACAGTGGACTTCAACCAGGGCAGTTCCTACAGTATGAAGCTTTGACACGTACATTGAGGGTACTGTGGGGCAAAGGGTTGCAGGAGCCCGAGATGCATGTTGTATTGCAGTCTATGTTCACCCTATGTGGGGCACAGCACCACCATGACTCACTTGTACTGTTGCGTCAATGTATGTCCTGGGGATGGCAGTGTGTTATGTGCTCGTTGACGATAAAAAACAAGCATTTACAATGCAATGGTCTCAAGAGCTATTGGCATTGCTCATGACATTATTTTTGTTTATGGTTTTGTTTTTAAAACATTTACAGAAACGGCATTGTTATTTACAATGTCAATAGCTTAATCACTCTCAAATGCGAGATCGAGCTGCAGTCACCTGGGGGGTGGGGGTTGTTAGAGTAGACTGCAGCTAAACTAACTAGTAAACTAAAAGCGCAAAAAAAAGAAGAGGCACCAACGAGTGTATTGATAAAATAAGAGTAGAAACTACAGAAAGAACCGAATTGCACCAATTGTGTGCGAAAGGATGAGTGGAATTTTATAAGAAACCATGGATAAAGTAAAAATGACATGGAATAAGGCAGACAGAAAGACATCAACGAAGAGAGCAAGGCATTTACAAAAATATAGGACAGGTTAAACTGCTACTTAGTGAAGGGCGGGGGGGGGGAGGGAGGAAAATGTGAAATAGAACAGGAGGATACTTGAAATAAACCCCTTAAAAAAACAATTAAAATAAAAGTAATAAGCATGACGATAACCACATGGTAATGAAAAAGTGTGGCAGCGACAGACAATGGGTATGAAAAGGAAGTGTTCAATATGGAAACAAACTCGCAAAAGTATGATTAAAAGGCACAAAAAAGCGTTCTGTGCATGGAACGAGTCAATAAGCAAGTGGCAAGGGATCTGGGTGGAGAAGAGTAGAATGACAAAGACGGCCGTTAAATGCGGGGGCGGGCACCGAGCAACAAAATACTAAGAGGGATGCAGCTAACCGGGGGAAGAAAACAAGAGGAGCAGAAATGGCTAAGAAAAGAAGCAGCATGGGAAATGGCTACGGTGAATCAAACCTTTGTAAATAAGTGAATCAAGGAAGAAAACGGGCAAGACCACACGTTATGTAAGTGAGTAGAAAGAAAATTGCCTGCCTGTGAGATGGGATTTGTGTTTGTGAGAAGATGGACGCTTGCACTGCTGCTGAGGCAGGGTGCGCCCGTGTGTATTGTGGTGTGTTTTTTTGAAACGCACGCTTGCACTGCTGGTGCACCTGTGGTATTCGTACTTCATAGAAGCTCGAGGTAGGCTTTTATGATTGTTTCAGACTAGGAAGGAGGCATAGGATCTGGTTTCAGGACAGTAAGTGTAAGGCGCACCTCGTCTGTCACACTGTATAACACCACTCGGGAAGCCTGTCTCCTCCACACTGCCAAGAGGCCTGCGAATGGATGTGCGTCCGCGTGAACTGGCCTCCTGCAGGCAGACAGTAAGGGCGCCAATGACTCCTATATGGATACTTTTGTCATGTAACGTCGTGCACCAAGAAGACATTCTGTTTCAGAGCGTAGTGCACTCTGGGCGGAAAGATAGCCCAGTAGCGAGAGTGCCTGCTGCAGAGAGCTGTGCGGACCCTTATAGTGTCACGGTAAAATAACCAGCACGGCAGACCCACCACTTCAAATTCCAGAAGAACAGTTTTGCAACCAGGATTAGTCCCTCCCATAGTCATGAGAATAGAGCCATTTTAGTTTATGGGACAGTGGGACCAAATGATTACAAATTACAGAAAGCCTCCATGATCCCCAGGTGTTGACTCAGCAATGTGCGAGGTAGAGCAATGTCCACCAGACCCCTGGGTATTTAAACTTCTTGTAGCAGTGGAAGCCGGAAGAAACGCGTGTTTTACAGATAAATAAAAAAAAAAGTGCCACACATTTCCCGAGAAATTACAAGATTTTTTTTTTAGATTCACGGCACATGAGAACAGTGTTTCCCTTTCTTTGTTGAAAGGTGAGAGGGTGCAGGAACTTCAGTATATAAATAGAGTATTACAGCGTCTTACTTCCGTAACCGACAGCTCACCTGTAGCCCGGGAGGGGAAATAACGTCAAAAGACCTTTGTTGAGAGGTGCCGTAATTAAGGATGCAGTTTAAAACAAGTCCTAACAGCAGCTGCAGTGGCAATGGGGACGGAGGCTCGGTCCTGCGGGGCTCCCACGTTCTCACACCGAAGCACTGGCGGAAAGACGGGCGTGCACAGAGGCACGTGCGCACGTACACGGAGACTAACAAAGTCAAGCTTGTACAGTCAGATACACTCAGAGACAGACACCAGCACAACAACACGGCGCCGAACGGATAGATCGTCACGGGCAGACGACAGTAAAAAAATGACGGATCGAAGCTTCGAAACTTTTTCGGATTCGGGGGCGTGTTCCTGCTGTTCTAAAAGGGCGTGGCTAAAAAGTGGAAAGAACAGCAAGGAACACGCCCCCGAATCTGAAAAAGACGGAGCCTATTTGGAGGGACGGCTCTCTCCTCCAATGGCTGGCCTCCGTTTAGGAAGCCAGCCAATGGAGGAGAAGCAAAAAGAGAGGCGGGCTAAATAGCCACTCTAGAAAACATTAAATCTTCCGACTTCCGGTTCTGCCTTCGGTAGACCGGTAGTCCTCGACCTAAAAACACTAATAGGTGAAATCTTTACCACACTAGAGGTGAGCGAGAGGCAATCAAGAGAGCATATAAACCCGTTTGTTTGGACTTTTCTTTCTTTAAGTAGCGCTAGTATTGAGGACTGTATCTGAGCTGGTTTCTTCCCAGTAAGACTGTGTATACTTCAGAAATGTTAGACTGTGTCTGTTTCCAGAAAAATGTAACTTTCTGAACCATTAGCCCCTAGAGTGTATGTGCATGGATGCCTGTGCAACCAGTAATCCAGACAGGCTCTGAAGCAAATACTGTTTTTGTCAATTCCACAACCACGTAGAAGGAAATTCCTATGCTCACTATTGAGAAAATGTGTATTAGAACTAGTCAGCCAATATCACTGTGCTTATTGATTTTTAAAAAGCCACTGGAGTCCTTTGCAGTCTCTAGCTTCCACAGATATGAATCTCAGGGAGTGTTGGGGGAGACCTGATGAAAATGATCTCATTATTTTTTTTTACTATTTACAAGACTCTAGTTGCACAAACACAGGGACACATGACCAATGCACCCGCGGTGCATTTTTAAAAAGCAGCCTTTGAATCTTTTCGTGTACAAAGGCATAACTACGTTTAGGAATTAAACATTTTACAATGTGTACTTTTCACAGTGACTGAATAAACACAAGGAGATGCTTATCTTCCTTTTAAAGGGGCAATGGTTTGGAATCAACTCGGTAGCAGCCTCAGAAAGTGCTAACAACCTCAATTTAACACCTTCACGTACTGTTTTTTAGAAACAGGTATGCGGCCTAAATAGCTCCTGGAGGGCCGAGACAAAAGTCTGGGCGTGTCAGGTCAAGTGCGGGTTCTGAAAAACGAGGAACGGCAAAAAAGGACTTTGAAAACAATTCACAAATTTGCAGCTCTGCTTCCTGCTGACAAGGCTGAAAGGCTATTGGCTACATTCACTTCACAGGCGAAAAGTGATCTTCCGCGAGTTATACATTAGATTCAAGTACCTTTCATTCATAAACAATGATTTAGCATGCTCAACTCATTACAGTCACAGTTACTGTATTGTATTGTATTTGCCCAAATGTTAATTTTAACCTATTTATGCTTGCACAGGTTTTTGTTTTTTGTACTTGGAACGGTAATGGACTTGATTGTCTACATAAAGTATTTTATCACACACACAGTTATTGTATTTAAAAAGGAGCCCCACATATATTACATTTGCTCCAGTATTATTTGGTTCCAATAAGTTCATCAATAACATTGATTGTTTTACTGTTATATTGAACAACATTTAGGGCCAGGTGTACAAAAGGTTCTGCTGCGCTACTTTGCGGTATAAAATGAAGCACTGTATATTGTGCAACCCACTTTTCTCTGGCTGTGCTATATTTAGGATGCATTGCACGTGCGCGCAAGGAAAGTAATGCGTACACCCGTGCGTCACACAGTACCGTGCGTTGTGCTATTGTTTGAAATGTGACACAAAGCTGCAGAAAAAAATCAACCTTTCCAAAGCAGCAAGCCAGGATGAGATCACACGCCAGACGCACGCTCCAGGAGGGATGTATTTAGGATACTGCTAGGAAGATGCAGCTGAAGTTAAGCAAAGAGAAGAGGGAGATTTTGAGTGAGGTGGTTGTCAAGGGTGGCTCCTCCATTTGAGCGGAGGAGTGTCGCCCCAGAAGCCCCAGAGCTGAAAAATAAAACTGTAATAAAGTTTATTGATTACCGTTTTAATTTTCAGCAGCCTATCCTGAACTCTGTGTCAGGACGGGGCGGGCCAGCGCTGCCGAGTGGCAGCAGACTGCTGTGCGATTTAAAATGTGCATGTCTCTTTGGCAGGCCGTCTTGGGACGGCCAGCCAGACATGCACATTCTAAGGTTCTCTAGCCTAGCTGTCGCAGGCCTTCAGTGCTCTTAGGAGCGCTGAGAGCGGCAGCTCTATCCAATCCTGGCGCTGCTCTCTAGCTGTAAAAGCAGCACCAGGATTGGGTAGTGCAATTTCCTGCATCAGTAACTTACTGGAAGACACCCAAGGGAGGAGGACGTTGCGCTGCCTGCAAAGGTAAGTGAATTCATTTTTTTATATTTTATTTTTGTGCCTCACCACCCTTGTTACAAGCCAGCCGCCACTGGGTATGACAGGAGAAAGAACTGTTTATCACATCTAAACCAACCCAGGAGAAGACGGTTGAATTGTGGAGAGGAATCCTTGATAACATCAATGCAGTGGCATCAACATTCAGACTCAGTGTAGGAGCTGGTGGCATGACTACAAGTGCAAGACCAAGGAGAAGTTGGTAAGAGGGCTGCTGTGGCAAAAGGAGAAGGCCCACACACTGAGTAGGAGCTGACGCCCACTAAGTAATAGATTCCCAAAACACTTCTCACAGCCAGGACTTTTAACACAACGTCTGCATGGATGATGAAGTTAACTGGCAAGTGATACGAGAGTGCAAGTTGATGCTTGTATATTTCCTCTGTCCACGGTCATCCCTGGACTCTACTGTCACGGTTTCGCTGCTACAAGTAATGTCTTAAAACACAAAGTTGCAATTATAGATCTGAATATATTTATTGAGACCAGAGAGGTGCTGACAATTTCACGTGAACATTTGTGCATGGAATTAGTCATGGGAAATAATTGAGTGTGTTTATTGTTCTCCGTAGGCTGTGATCATGAGAACACAGTCTCCACTGGACCCCATTATGATATATTGTCCATGTGACACTCAAATTAAATATACAGAAATGTATATATGGAAAAAGAAAAAACTTTTTCAAAGTACATTCAAATCACATAGACTATGTGGAACTCTATACAAAATTGTTAGGCATATGAAAAGCATCAGCCATAAATTCAATTTAAGCAAAATAAAAATAAACAGTGGTCCATCATATTGCAAGTGTACGAAAATTATCAATTTAAAGAACATATATAATTATAACATATAAATATATGTGCACACACACACAAACACACAAATGTATACAAGCACACATCAGCACATATTTATTAATGTCTGATTCTGAAAGCATAATCGCTAACCGTAATCATGAAAATCAGGTCTTTGTGTTTGATATTTAAGTCCATACAGTCATGTGAACCAACTTGTGGCACACAGGTTGTCCTTGGTGTTCTTGCAGCCACCCTTTTCCTCCATTGATAAAGATACACTACTGCAGCTGATGAATGATTTTGAGGTCACATCAGCCATTCTGGTGTTTGTTAGAAATGGGGGTCTCTATTGGCAGAGGTAGGCATCTTTGACCAAATAGGGACCTTTGCTTCTAGTCAGGTAAGGGGGATACACACTTTAGATAACACCTGCTCACCCCCTTGGTAGCTTGGCACGAGCAGACAGGCTTATCCCAAAGGCAATGTGTAAAGTATTTGTACCAACCCTCACAGTAACACAGTGAAAACACTACAAAAGGACACCACACCAGTTTAGAAAAATAAAATATCTTTATCTAAACTAACGAGACCAAAACGAGAAAAATCCAACATACACAGTTAAAAATATGACTTTCAAAAGGTTCCAAGATCTTGTACCATAGAAAACTATGGGTGCATGACTTTTCACCAAAGTACCTGTAGTTGCGCCAAAGTTCACCAAGCCAAACAGCTGCGGCGTCGGAAAACAAAAAGATGCAACACGCCTGAGACCCTGAGGAGGCGATGCAACAGTCCTGCATGCAGAGGAAGGGTTGCGTCGATCTGTAGGGGGAGTGATGCACCGATTCTTCGTGCCTGTTCCGGTTCACAGGTGATGCGTCGGGAAGCGTGTTGTACAGGTACGATGCGTGGATCTTCGGGATGAGTCGGTGATCGATGTGGCGGCGCTGCGTCGGTCCTCTTCAGCCGCGATCCCTCGATGCGTCGATTCTTGCCACGACGACAGGCGCTGCGATGGCTTTCGCAGCGGCACGGCAATGCGTGGAAATTCTTCTCCCGCCGTGAAGATGCGTCGGAAAAACAGCAGCAAGGAGAGCGATGCGTCGATTTCTGTAGTTCTTTGGCTTTTTTCTCTCTTCCAGCTCCCAAACAGCAGAAACAACCTCCAGAGGCCCAAAACTGGCACAGGCACCTCAAGGCAGGTCAGAACTCACAACAGCAGAGTTCAGGGGAGCTGGGGGTGAAGTCTTTTTGTCCCTGAGACTTATGAACAGGATGCCAGCTCACTTCAGGCCCTTGGAGACCTCCTTCAAGCTAGGGACACAGCACACAGCAAAGTCCTTCTCCTTTCCTTGGCAGAATCACCAACTGCAGGCCAACCCCAGACACACAGCAAGGTCAGCACTTCTCCTCAGTCTCTCCAGCTCTTCTCCTTGGCAAAGGTTCCTCTTGAATTCCTGGAATGATCTAAAGTTCAGGGGTTTTAGGTCTGATACTTATACCCCAAAATGTGTTTGTTCTCTTTGTGCAAGGGGCTCTGAGCCCAGTTCAAACCAATTCTGGGGGGCACTCTGCCAGTGCACAACAACATTTTTTGTTAGTGTGAGCCTTGGCTCCAGACACATACCAGTGGGCGGAGCCAGCATTGTGGAAGGCAGGCACAGCCCTATTCAGGTACAGGGGCTACTCCTCCCATCACTCCAAATGGAGATCGGGCCTTTTCAGTCCAGTGCTGACTCACCCAGTCTCCTGGAGCCACTCCAGCCCCTGTCACTCCAAAGCCAGACAGTCAATCCACAAACAGGCAGAGGCACACAGGAAGGTTGAACAAGAAAACAGCCACTTTCTAAAAGTGGGATTTTCAAACTCACAATTTAAAGACCATCTTTACTAACAGATGTGTTATTAAATCCTGAGTTCAGGGATACCAAACTCCATTTTCTTATCTTACTCCTATGGGAAGATATGCTTGTAAAATGTTACAAATCATTCCTCATTCTATCCTATGGGCAATATAGCCTTTCAATAGTGAAAAACGAAATTGGCAGTATTTCATTATCAGGACATGTTACACACATGTACTACCTCTCACATACACTGCACCCTGCCCAGGGGGGTACCTTGGGCCTACCATAGGGATGTCCGATGTGTAAGAAAAGGGAAGGGTAAGGCCTGGCAAGTGGGTGTGGTGCAGTTCAGAACACAAAATCTCCTCCTGCTTCCACGGACGGAATGATTCCACAGTCACACGCACATACACACATCACACGCTGGTGGGGCCCATAACACCAACATTCATTCTCATCAATCTATCCGTGCCTACAGAGGGATCCTCAAATATCCCGAACTACAGTTCTATTTCCTTGGATGGAGGAAACTACATCTATTAAATTTTACTCTAACAATTCCTCCATCCGGAGGTCAATCGGATCATTTAGTTGTTCTAGAAATTTGATGACAAACACTTCAATTCTTATATTAATCAAATAAACATTTCAAGAAATAACCACCCGACACAGTTCTTCAAACAATAATTTTTCTTTATCTAATTAAATTGCAGGTTAAAATGCAATAGTATCTTTTGTCATAATTACCTATTCTGGCTAATTGTCGTTCTCTAAGTCAGAAACTGGTCCTCAGAAATTCATCAGAGATTCTACCGTCCCGTCCTCTGCTGTCAGCGTGAAGAGTCGCATAGAGTAGCATCGATCAGGGTGCGTCTCGAGCTCATTGGGTGCTAACCTAATTTTCCCTCTATGCGGATTGTTGTGCTTCAAAATCGTCTTGTCCTTGACGTCATCCTGGCTGATAGAGGCGGAGCTTGTAGGGTCATCGGATCAAGCTGCTGCGTATTCATACCAGAAAATTCGCCATCTGTATATAAAGCTATAACTCGCCTTCACAAGATTGTAAGCCAGATACACCAGAATCCAGGCACCTGGACTTGGTCCAGTTGGTTTTGGAGTGTGATATCAGCCTGGGGATGGAGAGTTCTATCCTTCCTAGGTATTGGCCTTCTCATACTATTCAGTTGCTGTCTATGTCTACAATGTGGACCAGCGATCTGTGGTCTGTGTGCCACATCGTGTATTCCACCACCAAGATTTCATTCGTCACGGAAGAAGAAAGAAGAACAAATGATGCTATATGAACAGATCAATGGATTAATGAAGATTGATATCTCTTAACGGGCAAGTAGGGGACAAGGAGGGAATGTGGAAATATGGATTTTTCTGGTCAGTTATGTCCCCTATCTTGGACCCCAACGGTTCTATGTACATGTCACATGTACATGTATGTTCCCTCCAGTTCCAGTTATAAAGACGCAAATACATGTGCGTCCACCGTCAACATGTCCTCTGTCAGATCCGCCATGAATAGGCCGGATATTCCATTCCTAAGTATGAAAAGCCACCGGCTTTATATGGTTCACTTATGCCATTTTACAGTCCAGGCAAGTAGGCCCTGATTCTGTCATCAAAACTCCTCTTGCCTTCTGCCTCTGAAAGCTCCAGTCTGAGCCTGCATCTGTGACCATGAACTTTGTCTCATTCTCTGCGCGGCTCACGAAGCCTGACATCAGCCTATTCTCTGCCAAGAACTGTATTTCACCTTCGAATTATCTGCTTCCCCCTCAGCCGATGCATTCCTGCCTAGTAGCTTAAGTAAACATTCTTCCAGTTACCGAGCAAAAGGCCGGTTTCTCTGTCCTCATGCAAGTAATTCATAGCCTTGTTACCATGGAATATTCCTACCCCCTCGCATTTAGTGTAGACACTTAGACGCTTGTACATGCACGCACAGTCAGTATAGAATAGATTCTGTCCGAGAGTCCTTCTTTTATGGATAACATAGTTCTTTAAACATAGGATGTTAGATATGATTTGGGATTAGGTTGACTTGACCCCCCAGACTTCTTGTCTCCACATGTAGAGCTAAATGTCAAGTCCCCTTCACCCCCTAGTTACACGTCAATTACACGTCAGACTGCTGCGCGCGCATCCATGCCAAGTATTATCTTATAGATCCACCTATACATGACATCACAACCAATTATGTTCCTTTTTTCGCCTTATTACACCCATTTCTGGTTACGCAGAACAACTCGTCATTTTCCTTATCAATTGTTACGCCTACTGCATTTACTTCATTGTCATGTATGTACTATAAAAGTCATTTCTTGTCAATAAAGTGTGTGCTTCACTTCCTGAACCTTCGTGGTGACGGAACATTGGGAGCAACCGATTATAATCGAATTAATGGAATAAAGCCCATTCCGAACCTCTAATACCACGGATTCTGCCTCTCATTTTATTGAGCTATTTTACTATGTTCCTGTATCAAATTCAGTCCCGGTAAAGGAGAAATATTTACCACATGATGGCGCCCGAACAGGGACACTTTCTCATCTCACGCGCCGGCGGTGCGTTGCAGGCCCGGTCTCCTGCCACAGCTGGACGGACAATAACGCGTACCAGCAGGATTTCCTGTATCTCCCTCCGGTCAAGCGGGGGCGACTGAGACTGCGATCAACACCCAGACGAGGCGGTGAGAAGTGCGAAGTATCCCGACCAGAGCCTAGCTGAGAGAGCAAGATCCGAGGTATACAGAGACCCACCAGTCCGAAGTCAAGCCCAGTGTCCGACGAGTCGAGTCGAGTCGAGTCCAGTCCGGTTCAAGTTCAAGTTACTGAGGCCTTCCGTTTCCGAAGCTACCCGGTGAGTACCATTGCTGGGGAGGCATTTCTGACGTGCACATAGGTTGTGCCGGTCAAGACGGGTTTGGGTACACAAATCCGGTCTGCACTGTTTTAGCAGTGTATCTGTACTGTTTAGCAGTATATCAAGTATTCCGAAGTATTCCGAAGTGTCTAGTTATTGTCTAGTTATTGTCGAGAATTAAGCTTGGTGATTAGTTATGCAGACGATCATCATTGTTGTTTCAGTTAAAGGTTTAATGTTTAATGTTTAAAGTGTTTAAGTATGTTCTGTATATCGTGGTATGAATGACTGTTCATTATCGTGTTTATTGTATTAAGTCTGTTCAAATTCAAGTATCAGGTCAAAATCAAGTATAAGGTCAGTTCTCAATATGCCGCTCTTTTCAAAATTAAGACAGATCACTACCAGAAAAGGGGTTCTCGAAGAAGCCGTCCCTATTCCTCCTAGGGACACTCCAGGGCACTTTATGTATCACAAACATGGCTTAGACGCTATATTATTTCTTGATTTATGGGTAGACTATACCAAGGGATTACCAGAAAGTCAGAGGTGGCCCACAGCGGGGACCTGGGATGCAGAGTGCATCATGAAAGTCGAGGAAGAGTTATGGAAAAGGAAAGTCAGACAGTCACAGAAAGACGCCGTTGAATTATGGCGTAAAGAATCACATAGACGAACAGAAAAAGCACGTAGACAGGAAGAAAAGAGTAAAGAGAATTCCAATAAAGTTCGAGAGAATCTATTAATTGAGGAAGGTATCCGAGTGAAATCAGAACAAGTAGACAGACAAAGAAATGCCCTTATGAATGGTATGTATCCCCTTCTGGCCGAAGGATTACCTAAGGCTACTCCAGAAACACCAAAAGACTTGCCAACCCCATTGTTCCCAATAAAGGTACATCCTAAGGGGCATCCTAGAACCGCAGAAGATGTTTTTCTTTCCTCATATTTAGATGACGCAGCTCCCGAGTATGCTAATTCCGCCCCACATAGACCGCATACCAGGGAGGTTCAACGCCAAGATCCAGTGCCCGTATCCCTACAGCAACAAATCGAGTCACAAGTTCCGGCAAGCACATCTGTTTCTGTATCCGCTCCTACAGCTACTTCTATGGCTGTGTCCACACCTGTAGTTGCTGTGTCACGTTCGACGAATCCTTTTACACCCGACGCCCCAGATGGGGCCGCGGGAGGAGCTACCAATATCTTTTCTACGCCACCCAGAATAAATAAACTTACTTTTCAAGAGTCAGCGCATTCACGTACACCCAAACTCCTTAGTGCCCGTGCGCTTAAGGAACTTCTTATAGATTGTAGATATGACCCGGTGCCTGGAAAGGAGGACGAAATGACCCTAGCATCATTGCGTATCAGACGAGCCGCAGTGTATTTAGCGAAGTTACCAGGAATGACTGTGCATCTAGATAATATATATCATTTTGTCCAAACAGGGCGAGATCCAGAATGTATTTACAGAGCTATGGAATACCAGAAAGTAAAGATACAGGGGGAACTGTTACGTTTCCTCATAAACTGTGTGATCAGAAATCAAGACCGACCGGGGGTAGACCCGGAAGCAATGAAAATTCTTACAAGATGGAGCCAGAATATATCAGAAGGGAGACATGATAAACAAAATTGTATAATAGCCATGTGCCGAAAGATCCGTAAAGAAATAGAACGCCTACACGAAGAGCGATTAGAGGTAGACGAGTTCGAACAAAACGAGGAAGAAGGGTCAGGACTGCCCACAGGACAGTCGGACACCATAGCCTATGTAGGTAGAGGAAGATCTTGTAATAGGAATCAGACTAGATATCATACTGACTCAATACATCCGATATGTCCAGATAATAACAGGAATTTTCAAATACCTATAATTAATATAAGGTCTAACGAGCATTCGTTCCAAACCGCCGACAAACTACTCCGAGAACGAAGGGGTTATCATTTCCTCGATTCTATGGATGAACAAGATTTAGCCAGGGCAGCTGTCCATTGGGTGGACAGTCCCGGAAAATATAGTGATGATACAGTAGTACGCACATTTTTGAATCTTACCCCAGATGAACAAAGGTTAGCTGGGATTTATATGATTCAACAACTCATTATACTATATCGGAGTCAGCATTCGGACCCTGGTCCCTTGCCTGACATACTGACTGAATTACTTATGAATAAATGGAGAGGTCCAGGTACTGAATTAATTAAAGAAATTCTAGAATCAAGAAAGCAGTATATTCTTTTTGTATGTTCAGAACATGTTCCATTGTCCGTCAAGGAAAGAACTACGTATCACATAGATAGACAGAATCCCTTACGAGAAGTGCACCCAATAAAGGGTGAGGACAATCAGTTTAAACGCGTATTTGTATATACGCCCATATCGAAAATAGAATTGTTACAAATGAAGAAAGTGGTACCCAGTCATGACAAAGACCCAGCGGGTTTTCACCGAGAAATTAAAGACATGTTACTCATGGGAGAGTATACCTACCCCGACATTATGACAATATTAAAGGTATTGATGCCTGCTGGCATTTATGAAAAACTCAAGGAAAAAGAGTGGGAGGTAGGAGACCAAAAGATAGAATGGTCAGTGTTAGAAGCTGAAGAAAAGGCCCGAACTGCAGGAGCAGGGCTTGGGGACAAAACTAAGGCATTACCAGGATTACTAGTACAGGTACTGCCGCGTTTATTAACTACGAAAAAGGAAGATTGGGGTACAATTTCAGCCTGTAAGCAGAAGCAAGATGAAGACACTAGTGATTACTATGCCCGATTTGAAAAATGTTTTGGTATAAATAGTGGCATAAAAGCAAGTAGCGAATCATACCCACATCTGTTTGTAACAAAATTAGTAGAAAATGCTCTGCCCCCAGTAAAGAATAGAGTATTAAAATTCGAGAGTACCTGGCAAGGTAACACTCCATCACAAATGTTACAAATGTTACAGTACCATCACAATAGAATTAGAGAGGAACAAGAACATGAACACAGACGCATGAAAGACACGAAAATGAAAATGTTAGTTTCCCAGACAGTTCCAGCTGAAGGGCATAAAAGGGGTATGACACATTCCGATTCAGCAGGACCTGTAAAAGGGACATGCAATTATTGTAAAAAGCCAGGCCATTACGTACACGATTGTCCAGTTTTAAAACATAATATCGCCATAGGTAAAACACAAGAAAGATCACGGCCACTCAGACAAGATCAGAATGAACAAGGAGCTATGCAGCATGCCCAGGCCATGCCAGCCGCACAACAGCCAATACAGTTTGTGCCAGCTGCACCCCCATTGCCTGTTGCTGCCACACAAACAACAACACGACAAATGTATCAGACCGCACAGTATGAATATCCCGAGTATCAGCGTTACGCATGAACAAGCCTAGAGAGGGAAGTTGACTTACCCCTTATTGAAATCCCAGTAGACCAAGAAGGACCTTATGTACATAGTGAATTATTAGGCCAAGATAGAAAATTTCTACTCGATACAGGGGCAAGTCGAACGACCATAAAACGTAGTGAAGTTCCAGGGGCACCCCTCTCAGGCTCACAGAATATTTCCCTTGGTTTTTCAGGAAAACCTATTGTTAATGAAGTGTCACAACCTCTGCCACTTACGATAGGACCTTTGACCCGAACTACAGATTTATTGCTTACTAAATCATGTCCAGAAAATCTATTAGGAATAAAAACGTTAAAAGCTCTAGGAGCTATAATATGTTGTTCTCCGGAAGGAGTAAGATTGTTTTTACGTGATTTTAAAGGTCACTATGTGTCTAGAGACATGGATCCCCGATTACAGATTTTACCTACACGTCTATGGGCACAAGGCCCTACTGATGTTGGATGCATGAATATTACACCATATCGAGTCACATTAAAGGCAGGAGTGGTGCTACCACGAATGCGACAATACAAGTTACCACCAGATGCTGTAGTGGCTTTACTACAAATCATTGACGAGCTCATTGCCCAAGGAGTAGTTGTGGAAACAGACTCCAATATATGTAATTCACCGATAATACCGATTCTTAAACGAACAGATCCGAAGGCCCCGCCAGTATATCGATTGGTTATTGATCTGCGCGAGTTAAACAAATGCATTGTGCCACAATTCCCTGTGGTCCCAGATATCTCGTCATTACTGACAGCTATTGATTCCGAAGCGACATTCTTCACTGTAATCGATCTCAAGAATGCCTTTTTCAACGTCCCAATAGATCCGGAAAGCCAATATTTGTTCGGATTTAGTTTAAATGGACGTAGCTTTAAATTCTCACGCGCACCTCAAGGATTTACAGAAAGCCCCAGCATCTATAGCCAAGCACTGAAACGAGAACTTGACAGTATCCACATGCCAGTTAACACTGCTCTGCTTCAATACGTCGATGATCTGCTGATCACCGCCCGAAGCGAACCTGAATGTGAAAAAGCATCACTGACAGTTTTACAAATTCTAGCCGAAAAAGGGCACAAGGTGTCCCCTTCTAAGCTGCAATTCTGTGTCCAGCGAGTTATTTATCTTGGACACTCGCTGTCCAAGGAGGGAAGGCAGCTTACACCAGACCGCATTCAGTTAATAGCTAACATGCCAATACCCAAGACACAAAAGGAGGTGCGGGCTTTCATAGGCCTCACTTCATACTGTAGACAGTGGATCCCGCAATATGCATTTCTAGCAAAACCACTCATTCAGTTGACAACCCAGGAGGCAGCCACATCGACTGTTCTCCCTTGGACTCAAGAACATACACAAGCTTTTGAAAGCCTAAAGAAAACTTTATGTCAAGCACCTGTTTTAGCAACACCATGTTACAGAAAACAGTTTACACTCTTTGTTACAGAACGCGAAGGTACTGCTTTGTCAGTACTCACACAGGATCAAGCAGGAGCACACAAACCATGTGCTTATTTTTCTAGTACATTAGATCCCGTAGCTCAGGCTTTGCCTGCATGTCTGAAATCAGTGGCAGCGACAGCTTTAGCAATCAGACAAAGCGATGCCATAGTGTTAGGACATCCATTGACAGTTCAAGTACCACACGCAGTAGAGGTTCTTGTAAATAGAACACAAACACAACACTTGACCATAGCACGACTTACAGGGTATGAACTTACATTGTTTCAGCCACATATAGAAATAAGACGCTGTAACACATTGAATCCTGCCACACTTTTGCCAGTAACCGGAACAGACCCACTAGCTCATGACTGTATTGAAGTTATTACTATAACGACGAAACCTAGACAAGACTTGACAGATGTTCCATTGTCAGATCCAGACCTGACATTGTATGTAGATGGTTCATGTATGAGAACAAATACAGGAGAGTTGGTGGCTGCTTATGCAGTCACAACAGATACTGAAGTCATTGAAACTAATCGTATAAATACTTTGTCAGCTCAAGCCGCAGAGCTCATCGCTCTGACACAAGCCTGTATTCAAGCCACAAGTAAAAAAGTCAACATATACACTGATTCACGTTATGCATTCGGAGTCGTACATGACTTCGGCGTGCTGTGGCGAGAGAGAGGTTATTTAACTTCCCACGGTGCCCACATTCAGCACGGACCCCTCATTCATGCCTTATTAGATGCAATACATCTACCTACTGCAATATCAATTATGAAATGTAAAGCTCATACGAAAGTTACTGATATCATTTCCCAAGGCAATGATCTAGCCGACAGAACGGCTAAACAGACTGCTCAAACTCAAACTCCCGACATGACAAAGACAATAGTCCCGATGCCGACACATTGTATGACAGTTAAAGATCCTACTCTTGACGTAATTGACATACAGACACATGCTACACCAGACGGAATAAAGAAATGGACTGAATTAGGAGGGATCCAAACGGACCAAGGATGGATGATGAAGGAAAAGTCTGTGTGGTTCCTTCCTGATTCAATGGTCCAAGTTATAATTAACACTATACATAGTCCGGCACATCTAGGAGAAAAAGCTATGCTAGACAGCATTCAACACATTTGGTTTAATAAACATTTACGAGCAGCAGCCAAACAAAAGGTCCGTACCTGTATGATCTGTTGCCAGTTCAACCCAGGAAAAAGTGTTCCCGTAGAACAGGGTGGATTTCATCCTCCTGATCACCCTTTTGAAGTCCTACAGATGGATTATATCCAGATGGAACGATGTCGAGGATTCAAATATGTTCTCGTAGTTGTCTGCGCTCTGTCCCGTTGGACAGAGGCGTACCCGGTTTCAGATTACACTGCCCCGACTACTGCCAAACAGTTGGTTCGAGAATTCTTCCCACGATACGGTTTACCACGTGTTGTCTACTCAGATAACGGCCAGCCGTTCTCATCCGAATTAATGAAACACGTTTCACTTCTGCTAGGATATCAGTGGAAATTCCACTGTGTCCGACACCCCGAAGCAGCAGGTCTCGTAGAAAGACATAACCAGATACTGAAAATCAGAATGTCCAAAATATGCAGAGAAAAAGGTATCGACTGGGTAGTAGCGTTACCCGTTGCACTCTTTTACATGAGAATGGTAGCACATTCACGAACAGGGCTATCCCCGTATGAGGTGATCTTCGGTAGACCACCAAATATGTGGGGGACGCCTGTACCACGCAAAATAACTGATATTGACTGTAATATGCTGACAGATTACTTGGCTTCCTTGATGTCTGCACTACAATCTTGTCGTTCACAGGTAGCTGCAGCCTTTCCTGACAACACTGAGGTGAAACCCCATGACGTAGTTCCGGGGGATCTCGTCTTTGTGAGGAATTTCGACCGAAAGACTCAGCTGGAGCCCAGGTGGAAGACACCCAAGTTGGTTCTGCTGACCACAAGAACAGCCGTGAAGATCGAGGGCCGCAAGGGCTGGATTCATTCAAGCCATATCAAAAAATTTCATGGACAATCCTCGGATATAGACATTGTGCCCTGCACTCCCTCACAGACTGATTCAAAACTTCCTTTGGTGGAAAAAACTGAAAGCGAACTTTACAAAGTTAAGTTAAGGCCTAGGACGTCAGACGGTTTGATTGTTTAAGTCCTCTCCTAGGTGAAGCGGTTGAATCTGTCTCTGACATGTATCCTCTAGACCTGAATCATGAACAGTCGCGAAAAATGATGAAACGACAGGCGTATTGTAAATCACTGCGTAGCCATTGTATAGGGACATTATTAATTTTGTTTTCCTTAAGTCTTTTAATAATTATTACCAGTATGTTGTTGCACATATATTACCCTATTGCCAGAAATGTTCACAATGTTATTGCAGAACATTCTTTTAGTGACTTACCCCCGCATGAATTGTCCTATAGACTTGCGCTGCGCAATAACACTTTCATTAGTATGTTACATCATTCCCATCAGACTAGTAATGCTACTAATTGTTGGGTGTGTGGCCGACTCCCTCCCTATCAGAATTATGAAGGAGTCCTGCCATTCTTTCCACACCCATTTACACACAATGGCTCCTGTGGAGCATGGTTCAGTTTAATCAATTCCATAGACTCAGACACAGCAGTTTACCAAGATCATTGGATATGGGGAAACCTGAACCTAGTTTTACTCAAAGTCTGCTACCCTGACAAGGAGGGTCGCCCCAAAAGAACAGGAACTGATCTAGAAAATGAAGTGTATGGATTAGGTAATTTTACACCTAATCTCATGATTCTAAATGTCGTATCCGAAGTTGAGCTAGTCTTACCCACCATGTCAGTATTCCCAGCAAAAGGTGAATTGTGTGTAAGAAAGGTTGGTTCCATACATATGGGCCATAGTCAATGCACTACTACAGTAGAATTCAGTGATCAAGGCAAATCTTCATTCAGAGCTTATCGCCACTCCTACTTTATATGTGGTCAGACTGCATATATGCGTCTACCTCTAGATTGGGATGGTACCTGCTACATAGCATTCCTTTTGCCACCTGTTTTCCTAGCTCCTCCTGATTATTATAGAAATATTCATTTAGTACACAATAGAGAGCGGAGAGATCTCCCAATTGTCGATTATACTGAGACGGCATGGGACAAGTATGTAGATTTCAATAAAGGCATCTTTCCCTATATAGGTACAGTTACCAATAGTAAGCTGATACGTAGATTAACTAGAACCCTTGAAGCAGTAGTGAATGAAACTATTTCCGCCTTAGGCAATTTAACAGAAGAGCAGTCTGCTATGCGGATTGTTGTGCTTCAAAATCGTCTTGTCCTTGACGTCATCCTGGCTGATAGAGGCGGAGCTTGTAGGGTCATCGGATCAAGCTGCTGCGTATTCATACCAGAAAATTCGCCATCTGTATATAAAGCTATAACTCGCCTTCACAAGATTGTAAGCCAGATACACCAGAATCCAGGCACCTGGACTTGGTCCAGTTGGTTTTGGAGTGTGATATCAGCCTGGGGATGGAGAGTTCTATCCTTCCTAGGTATTGGCCTTCTCATACTATTCAGTTGCTGTCTATGTCTACAATGTGGACCAGCGATCTGTGGTCTGTGTGCCACATCGTGTATTCCACCACCAAGATTTCATTCGTCACGGAAGAAGAAAGAAGAACAAATGATGCTATATGAACAGATCAATGGATTAATGAAGATTGATATCTCTTAACGGGCAAGTAGGGGACAAGGAGGGAATGTGGAAATATGGATTTTTCTGGTCAGTTATGTCCCCTATCTTGGACCCCAACGGTTCTATGTACATGTCACATGTACATGTATGTTCCCTCCAGTTCCAGTTATAAAGACGCAAATACATGTGCGTCCACCGTCAACATGTCCTCTGTCAGATCCGCCATGAATAGGCCGGATATTCCATTCCTAAGTATGAAAAGCCACCGGCTTTATATGGTTCACTTATGCCATTTTACAGTCCAGGCAAGTAGGCCCTGATTCTGTCATCAAAACTCCTCTTGCCTTCTGCCTCTGAAAGCTCCAGTCTGAGCCTGCATCTGTGACCATGAACTTTGTCTCATTCTCTGCGCGGCTCACGAAGCCTGACATCAGCCTATTCTCTGCCAAGAACTGTATTTCACCTTCGAATTATCTGCTTCCCCCTCAGCCGATGCATTCCTGCCTAGTAGCTTAAGTAAACATTCTTCCAGTTACCGAGCAAAAGGCCGGTTTCTCTGTCCTCATGCAAGTAATTCATAGCCTTGTTACCATGGAATATTCCTACCCCCTCGCATTTAGTGTAGACACTTAGACGCTTGTACATGCACGCACAGTCAGTATAGAATAGATTCTGTCCGAGAGTCCTTCTTTTATGGATAACATAGTTCTTTAAACATAGGATGTTAGATATGATTTGGGATTAGGTTGACTTGACCCCCCAGACTTCTTGTCTCCACATGTAGAGCTAAATGTCAAGTCCCCTTCACCCCCTAGTTACACGTCAATTACACGTCAGACTGCTGCGCGCGCATCCATGCCAAGTATTATCTTATAGATCCACCTATACATGACATCACAACCAATTATGTTCCTTTTTTCGCCTTATTACACCCATTTCTGGTTACGCAGAACAACTCGTCATTTTCCTTATCAATTGTTACGCCTACTGCATTTACTTCATTGTCATGTATGTACTATAAAAGTCATTTCTTGTCAATAAAGTGTGTGCTTCACTTCCTGAACCTTCGTGGTGACGGAACATTGGGAGCAACCGATTATAATCGAATTAATGGAATAAAGCCCATTCCGAACCTCTAATACCACGGATTCTGCCTCTCATTTTATTGAGCTATTTTACTATGTTCCTGTATCAAATTCAGTCCCGGTAAAGGAGAAATATTTACCACACTACTAATATTTATACTGAAATTTACAAATAACAGTTACATTTCATATTTTTCAGGCTATTCTTTGACTGAATTCAGCCCCGTCCCAATACTTTAAGCAACATTTACCAAAATTCACATACGAATAATGTATAAGCTAAGCGTATGGGAAAGTCGTTCCCAGGTCAGGAAAGTATCAGTCTATTGTGAATAGGTGGCTTTTGGTTCCCAGTTTGCAACATTTCTTCCGTGTTCAGGGACATTGGCATCTCGCCCAGAGTAGTCTTCATGGACTTGGTTCAGCGGTTCAAGGAGAGGACACTACGTAGTCAGTGCAGATGCCTTCCTCCATTGCTATTTGCATGAAGTCATGTACTTTAGTGAGGATTCAGTCGGCAGCCATCTTTTAGTAGGCCGAAATAGTCAACTTTAGGTAAAAGAAACACAAAACGTAATTAATTTATAGAAATGACTAAAACAATGTTATTCCCTCACTAATACCCTTATGTGTATGCATTTATCTAGCCATATGCGACATTAAAAGCCGTTAATGCTGATTTATTTAAGCGCAAAACACATTAACATTGCTTACGCTAAACATATAAATTTAATATGCGTACAAACTTAGTTCACTTATTATTTTAGCCATGCAAATGCATTCCCACGTGTATTCTCTTGGTTAATAAGGTTGATTAATTCAATTACCACACATTATTATTCATTAGAATTTATTCTTTAGTCGTTTTAATTAAACTTATATAAATGGATTGGGTATACCAAAATATTTTTATTTTACCCGCTCCATCAATCCCCCCTTTGGTGATTTTATCACCACCAAACAACCCACCAAATTTCAATTTATCTCCCCTTTTGTGGAAAATTTTTAAATGTCTTTTTGCTTAGTTAAAATTCTGTTTCCCTTTCATTTTCTCTCTGGGTTTTATCATACATACTCTCCTTCCACTCTTCCATTTCTATTTCATTGAGATCTTTTTCTGGTTTCTTTTCTCTCTTTTTGTAAATTTCTCTTTTAACCTTCTTTTTATTTCTTCTATATCTACAACATATACATCCTAATCTAAGTAGTAATAATACAAAAATCACACAGGTTAATGGAAAGAATATTTTCCCTATTATGGTACTACCTAATTTACCTAAGAAAGCTTTTATAGCAGCCATCTTATTACTAATTCTAGTCCAGATACTTTCAACCTCCAGTGGTTTTATTTCATCATGCAATTCTGTAATATTTTTGATATAGACTTTTAGATCTCTGCTTTCGTCAGGAATGTAAGTGCAACAATGTTGAACTTTCAGCATTCCACAGACTCCGCCCTCTTTTGCCAATAAAATATCAAGGGCAAGTCGATTTTGCATAATCATAGCACGCATGGCAACCAATTCAGTGTTTACCAATAGAAATCCTCCAGCTGTGCTTGTTGACAAACGATCCACTATGGTGGACAGTTTCCGAATATTATTTGCATTCAAAGATATTCCCACTGCTGGTATCAAGGCTCCAAAAATATCACCTACAATTTCTAACCAAGTTTCTCCTCTGCTACGCATTAGTAGGTTATTTGGTCCACTATTTTCTACTCTATCCATGTGAAAGATCTTTGGAAAGACCAGGCCTACATAACATGTGCCATACCAATGGTCAGGCAGCCTGTAATAAGCCTTGTTCCCACAAATATAATACAATCCAGGAAAAACTGGGTCTTCTCCACCTCTAAATCCCCATCCGGATGCAATGAAGTATGTATCATGATACTCACTTGTCCCTATGTATATGTAATCATACTGGGATCTTTCTCTCATGATGCATAATTTGCCTTTCTGTGGTGAATCTATAGCTATTGTTGGTCTAACATCACCTTGCGTTTCCTTGTTCCCATCTATTGCCCAAATGTTTTCCCCTTCTTTATGTCCTTCTGCATTCTTGTGTATTTTCAACCTTCTCTCCTCAACCATATACAAGAATGTTTTCTCTTCTGGTTTCAAACTACAAGTTAAATTGTTCTTAAAAATATACTCTAGAGTTAGTCCTTTAGTTTCTATAAAAAGTTCTCCTAATGTATTAGCTTCTTTAGCTGGATTTAATTCTTTATTCATGGGCAATCGTCCAAGAATATTATCTATGTTAGACAAATTGTACTCTAATTTTCCTACTTGATAAAATATACTAGTTAAGACGCTACATGTTATTCCATAAGTTGCTGGGAGGTGATGATAAGTCACCCCTTCTGAAACAGATGCAGGTAATTGCATGCAGACGTAGCAATCCCTTACTTCCATTGTTTTAACATATTCCTACAACAATTTTGAAAATACATTACTAGAGAAATCATTTATTGACCTATCTTGATGCACATGCTCTGTTCTTGTTCTAATCGGTATTACTTTTTGTGAGTTCTTCACTATATTTGTCATATTCTCAGTATGTCCTGCTAATGTATCTAAAGTTACTTTGAAAGAGATCAAAAGCGCGAGTACGCTCCAAGGAAGCATTAATAGTCCTGTACAACAGCAACATGTCTTGCACCTTCTTCTCATGAAGGTACATCTACTCTTATTATCATCTATGTTAGCCATCTTGTTAGATCTAACCGTGTCTTTTGACTTAGCCTCTTCTACTCCGCCTCTTATAGCTTTTAAAGCTAAAACTTATCAGGTTGTCCAAATATTACAATTTTCCTATTCAATCCTGTGTATTCCTACAAGGATCGCCTGGAATTGCTCAGCTTGGCCTTTCGTCGTTTTTCACTTCTTTCTCGTCATCCACATGCAGGATTTCCTGATCTTCCGCTTCTTCTCCAATGTCGGATAAGATAACTCTCAGGATTTCCCCAGTTTCTTCTTCTTTTATCAGTTTCAGCCAAGTCTCCTCTGGATTTCCTTGACTATCTGCCTCTTCTCCTTGTTCAGGCAGTGCCACGTACGTCCATTCAGGTGACTTATATTTCTGATTTGGTTTTCTTGCTCGTTTGTTTGCTTCTGACACTTCTGTTTCTCCCTCTTTCTCTGGATGCTGACTGGTTACTTCATTCACTTGTTCAGCCTCTGAGGGTTTAGCTCGTGTCAATCTGTATCTTAGTTTCTTAATTTTATTTGGCCAAATATCTCCTTTGGCGTTCCTTCTTGTTTTGCCGTCTTTGCCGTTTCTTTCCTCGATCCAAGTTTTCTTTCTCAGAACTCGACCTTCTGGTATCTCTGTTTCACTGTCTTCAGATTCTGTTTCATTTGATTTTTCTTTTTCAGAAGTCTCTTTTTCCACCTCTTGGGTTGGCCCTACTTCTGTCCCTCCTCGGGTCTCCGGCACGCAATCCTCTTGCTGACTATTTGTCCCTTCTCCTAGCTGGGTGTTGCAGTTCCCTACACCTCCTCGGGGATTTTCCGCAATCTGTCCGTCTCTTTCTGCAACTGTCCCTTTTTCTTCTTCCAGTACTTTCTCAGGTGGAATTTCTTCTACTCTTTCATCCGGTGTAAAAGTTACTTCTGACTGGATGTTCTTTTCTTTTCTTTTCTTCTTTCTGTGTTCACCGCTAGAGTTTTGCTCATCTCCAGAATCTGAAGTATCTGAAATCTATAATCTTTTTCTCAGAATTTCTTCTCTGGGGGTCTGAACTAGTCTTGGCTCATTCTCCCCCCCTTTCAGGATTTTCTTTTGTTTTTAGGTTCTCATTGCTTGACTCATCACTTGATTCTGATTCGTCAAAGTATTCTTTCCCGATGCCGTCTGCTGGATTTGGAACTCTCAGTGTGTGACTAGCATGTATCCAGTTCTTCAGTCCTGCACACTTTACAGCAGTTGTTGTGGTCAAGATGACCTGTCTTGGCCTTCCCCACCTTGGAACCAGGCAATTTCTTCTTCTGTGTATTTTTATCCTTACCCAGTCCCCTGGGCTCAAATCATGGGCTGGTTTCTTTTCAAGTGTGGTGGCATCCGCTCCAATCTGGTGAAACACAGAATGAACTGCGTCAGCCAGGCCTTTACAGTAATCCAAAATCATGTCATCAGTTATAGTCATCAGCTTGTTGACTGGCACAAACACGTGTCTCATGGCACGTCCCATGATGATCTCGTGTGGACTCAAACCTGTGGTTCAATCTGGAGTAGACCTAATGGTCATCAAAACCAGAGGCAAGACATCAGGCCATTTCAAACCTGTGGCCAAACACATTTTTCCAATTCTATTTTTGATGGTACCATTCATTTGCTCGACCACACCAGAAGCCTCTGGTCGGTAGGCACAATGCAGTTTCTGTTGTACACCCAATGCTTCACAAATTAGTTTCATGAACTCATTGTAGAAATGTCCTCCTCTGTCTGATTCAATACTTATTGGGAACCCGTACCTTGGGATGAATTCCCTCAACAATAGCTTGGCCACTGTGATTCCTTCTGGTTGGGTATGCCTCCACCCACCTAGAGAACAGACAAACTACCACCAAAACATACCTCAGTTTGTTATAAGGGGGCATTTCAATGAAATCTTCTTGCATTCTGGTGAAAGGTCCTCCCTCCCGACCTATGGTACCCAGACTCACCACTGTTTTTCTTCCAGGATTGTATTGCTGACATGTCAAACATCTCTGACAGAGACTCTCTGCAGTCAGCCTGAATTTTGGATTATACCAGGTCTGTTTAAAGGCCCTTATCATGGCATCCCTTCCCAGATGTCCTTGGCCATGATACATCCGAGCCATGGTTGACATCATGCTATCAGGCATTACTGGTCTTCCATCCCGATAGACCCACACATGATCCTTTTCCCTGGGTGCACATCCTGCTTTTACCCACTGCCTCATTTCTTCATCTACTGCCTCATCCTGCAATTGCCTCACTTCATCCCATGTTCCCACAACGTTAGTAAACATTATGGAGCAAAAAGACATTTCCTTTTCCTTCGACCGATTGATCGAATATTTGTTTCGGGCACAATACTGAGCCATGTCATTGGCAAACCGGTTTACGGTAGTGATGTAATCACTACCTTGTCCATGAGCAGCACATTTTACCACAGCCAACTCTTTGGGCATTTGTATTGCCTCAAGCAATTTTCCAACCACTTCTGCATTCCTTATGGGAGTTCCACTTAAGGTCAGGAAACCTCTTTGCAGCCATAGTTGGCCGAAATCGTGGACAACTCCGAAGCCATACTGGTTATCAGTCATCACAGTCACTCTCGCATTCCTCCCAATCTTGCATGCCTTGGTTAATGTCACTATTTCTGCTACTTGAGCGGATCTAACTCCTTTCAAGGGTGATGCCTCTATAACTGCTGAAACTGTGCATACTGCATTGGCTGCGCTCAACACTCCTTCATCCGTCCTCAAACAGGATCCATCCACAAAAAACACATGATCACTCTCTGGTAGTGGTAGATCTCTTATATCAGGACGAGGTTTCGTGCAGTAATCAAGCACATCCAGACAATCATGATCAGCTTCTTCTCTTATCTCCACTCTCTCTGCATCTGGCAAAAGTGTAGCTGGATTCACATTCACACATCTTTCCAGACTCACATTGTTTGCACCTAGAATGACCTTTTCATACTTAGTCAGCCGACTATGTGACATGAACTGTGTTCGACTCCTGGTTAAAAGGATCGCCACACTATGGGGTACAAACACTTTTACTGGATACCCCATCACAATTCCTTCACTCTGCTCTAGACTTCGGCATGTAGCCGCTACAGCTTTCAGACATCCTGGCAGACCTATTGCCACTGGATCTAGCATTGACGAGAAATAGGCTATTGGTCTCCTTTGTCTTCCATGTTTCTGTATGAACACTGAAAGTGCACACCCATTTCGCTCACTACAGTATAACTCAAACTCCTTTTCATAGTCTGGCATACCCAGTGCAGGGGCTTCACAAAGACTGTTCTTCAACTGTTTAAAAGCTGCCAATTCTTCTTTGTTCAGTTCAAGGGGGTCTTTTACCTCACTTTTTGTCAATTGTACTAATGGTTTGGCAATCAGGGAAAAATTACTTATCCACTGACGACAATAACCAACCATTCCTAGGAACATTCTCACTTCTCTTTGGGTCATTGTAGCTCTCATTCCTCTAATGATTCGGATTCTGTCTATGGTTACTTTTCTCAGGCCTTTCTCAATATTATGACCCAGGTATGTCACTTCCTTCTTGGAGATACCTTAAGCCCTCCATCTGCCAGATGATTTAGCAAAGCTATGGTGTCTGTTTCACAAGCCTCACGTGTCTTTGACGCCACCAGTAGGCCGTCAATATACTGGACTAAAACTGAACTCTCAGGCATAGTAAGACTTTCCAGAGAATTCTTTAACAACTGATTGAAAATGGAGGGGCTCTCTGTGTACCCCTGTAGGATTCGGCTCCATGCCAAAATACGGTTTCCAAACCGAAATGCAAAAAGTGGCTGGCTGTCATGATGCAACGGAATGGAAAAGAAAGCATGACATAAATCAATTACTGTGTACCATTCTGCATCATGTGGGGTCTGATACAAAATCACTGAGGGATTTGGAACAATTGGACAACAGGAAACAACGATCTTGTTAATCTTTCTCAAATCTTGCACAATCCTGAATTTCCCACTTGGCTTTTTCAATCCCATGATAGGCGAATTACATGGACTGCTCATTATCTCCCTCAACACTCCTTGCTGGATCATCTTCTCAATCAAAGGGTTACCCCTGCTATTATTTCTGGGGTCAGTCTGTATTGTGGAATGTTGGGGTAAACAGCTCCCTCTTTTACAGCGATTCTCACTGGGTCTACATTTCTCATCAGGCCTACATCTTCCCCAGTGAAGTCCCAGACCGCTGCTTTCACTGTCTGTTTCAATTCTGGGGGTAATTCATCTGGATTGAATACTGCATAGGTCCCAGCAACCTCACACTCTCGGTTAGCTATGGTCATTTTGTACAGAACATCTTCATCTGGTGTTTCAAAGGCTATTCCGTCTGGTGTACAGAATATGGTGCAATTCATCTTTTACAACAAATCTCTCCCTATTAGATTCACAGGACTGGTGTCACACACCACGAATCTATGCATGTCTGAAAATTTCCCTATTCTGACCTTTACAGGATCAGTAAGGTACGTTTTAATCTGGGTGTTGGACACACTAACTACTTGGATTGTTTCATCCGAAAGAGGAAGATTTTTCACATCTGCTGATCTGACAGTGGATCGTGTAGCTCCAGTGTCTACTAGAAAAGTAATGTTTTCATCATTAACTTTCCCATCTACAAATGGTCCTGTCTGATCTATTTCTAGAGATGCGCCAAGTACGCACTCTGCTTCCTCTTTTCGGCACCGTCAATAAATTTCTTCTGGCTCACTTTCGTCATTTTGCATCCAATATTGTGACACAGCGCTCGCGCGTTGCGGTTTGTTTACCTGTTCTTCATTGTAGAATCCCGTTTCCTTGCTATATCTCTCTGTACTCCGGCTCTGTGGTAAGGGCGGTTTTGGCACCTGATTCTGTAGATTAACAGCCTTCTGCTGTTGCGGCGATGGGCCACTCCCCTCACACTGCACCTGTGGATTTAATGATGGATTTTCATCATTAGCAAGAGGTGGATTTTTACGCTCAGATTTCCAATGCCCTAATCTGCCACAGTTGTGACAGGGAAACTTTTTCTTTGCTTCTTCAATGTTACCCTTTCCCTTTCCTGGACCAAACTTTGATTTTATGCCTGGATTATTTGCTTGTTCTATTAGCTGAGCTTCCTATCTCTCTGCAACCTTTACTTGAGCCCACATTGCCTTCTCTTTTAGTTTCCGCTGCTTTGCCTCAATTTCATCACTAAAATATTTAGCATGTCTCAGGATCTCATCTATTTTCTTGCTCTGCCAGTCCACGGTGTGCTGCTTGATCATGTCCCCAATCTCGGGACGCAGACCATACACAAATCTGTACACAAAATGACTCAGGTCCTTTTCTCCCAGACTGTCATCCCCACTAAACTGTTTGAAAGCTAGAATTAGCCTCTCATAGTATGCGTGGACTGATTCTTTCGCTTCCTGATGTGTTTGATCTATTTTAACCCAATCTGTTTCTTTTGGAGGCACTTTGTTCTTCAGGAAGGCCATAACCTGTTCATATTTCTTCATGACCTCCGGGTCTGGGGCTCCTGTTTTGGGATCTCTCGAGTATTCTTTAGTGGGCCAGTCTATGACTATCTTACATTCTGCCCACAAGTCTGCTGGCACTATTATATCAAACAGACTATTCAAATCAATCCACAGCACTTTTGATAATTTCACAAATCTGTCTACCTGTCTGTACCACTCGACTGGTTTTTCCCGTAATCTAGGGAAGTCATGCACATATCCCCCTCCTGGGATCTCTCTCATAGGGAGCTCCACCATCACTTTCTCCTTTTCTCTCACAGGAAATGCTGGAAATGTTCTTTCTGAGATGTCATCCCGCTTCCTATACCACCTGCTCTTCCATTTGTCCACATCTCCCCATTTCCTTAATACCGTGATTATGTCCCTAATCTGCCCTATTCGTCCTGCAGCGTTCAGGTTCTCAATGTCTTTTTCTGTGAAATCCACTCTGTATGGTTTCTGTAAAGCTTTTACCTTGTCCATGTCAATTCCCATTTCACTCGCTATTTCTGCTAATCTGTCATGTAAATTCTTTGCTCTCCAAGTGACACTTTTACAGAGGAACAGTAGTTCCTCATCTTGGTAGTTTTTCAGCTTCTCTGTGGGAATAGTCCCTACAATCAACTCCTCTAACACCATCCGTAATTTCGCTACATCAATGGTATGAGATTCTTTTACTTTCTCCTGCAAACCCTTTAGCCAGTCATTCAATTCTTCAGTAGATATGCTCACTGACTTCTCTGCATTCCCTGGTTCTGTCAGTCTCTGTGGTTCTAACATTGATCCTTCTACCCTTCTGCTTCTCTCAGCAGTATCGGAACAATAAAATGGATTCTTTGACACATGTAGTTCACCTTTACCCATAGCATGTCCCCAGGAACTTTCTTTCGTTTTCATCAGGGGCTGTTCTGCCTGTTTTTGGTTCACATACGGAACTGTTAGCCAATGCTCACTGTTTTTCTGCTTCTCAAAAATAGGCATAACAGGACCTATGGTCACAGGGACTGTAACTGCTTCTAGATTTTTCGTCAATTCCCTTATTTTCTCTGTCAATTCCAATGTAGTTTCTGCAAGTTCTCTAGAATTTTCGTTCTCGACCTTATTTCCCTTCTCTTTAAGTGAATTTCTTCTTTTCACTTCTGGGGTCATAACTTCTGTTTTAATGATTCTCAGAGTCTCCCTTACTGGTGTGCCTGTGGTTGGTGTTTCTGGTTCCTGTCTGTACGGAGGTGGGCTCTTGTAAAACATATCATCTAGGACATCATCATCAGTTTCATTAGCCCCATACCTCCGGGTTTCTACATGATTTCTCTTTACTAGACATTTTCTTCCTCCACTTTCTCCTTCTGTTCTAACAGGAAATAATCCTTCTGTCATACTAGCATCTCGCCACCTTCTCATTCGATCACTATGAGTTTCCCGATCATTTGGCCGTCCAAACATGTACCTATATCTAGTTCCATTTCTCTGCTTTTCTCGCTCATGCATCTCATCTTCCCACTTTGTCAATGCCTCGAACTGGGTAGGCCTAGGTCGCGGATCTAAGCTCATCATCCTCTCCCGTAAGTTCCTTAATATTGCCAAATTAAAA
This sequence comes from Triturus cristatus, assembly GCF_964204655.1. Classification (NCBI taxonomy): domain Eukaryota; kingdom Metazoa; phylum Chordata; class Amphibia; order Caudata; family Salamandridae; genus Triturus; species Triturus cristatus. The sequence goes on along the minus strand of NC_140590.1, from coordinate 952,401,667 downwards.
GACCCATCCTCTGGAAACGCTAGAACTCCGTCTTCCTTAGTATACTTTGCCCAATTGTCTAACCAGATACAGGTATGGTACCCATATTTTGCAACCATGAAGGATGCGGGGGTCTTTGCCGGAGGGAGTAACTGTCCTTCCCTAGTCACAATCTTCTTGTCCTTCACAAACAAATTCTTTAATTTACTGAACACAGACTTTTTCTTTCTCTCGGGTGAATGATAATACATTTTCCCGACTTTTGTGAACTCTTTAGTCTTTTCTACCACTGTACGATCTCTAATCCGTTTTAATAAAACTTATATAAATGGATTGGGTATACCAAAATATTTTTATTTTACCCGCTCCATCAATCCCCCCTTTGGTGATTTTATCACCACCAAACAACCCACCAAATTTCAATTTATCTCCCCTTTTGCGGAAAATTTTGAAATGTCTTTTTGCTTAATTAAAATTCTGTTTCCCTTTCATTTTCTCTCTGGGTTTTATCATACATACTCTCCTTCCACTCTTCCATTTCTATTTCATTGAGATCTTTTTCTGGTTTCTTTTCTCTCTTTTTGTAAATTTCTCTTTTAACCTTCTTTTTATTTCTTCTATATCTACAACATATACATCCTAATCTAAGTAGTAATAATACAAAAATCACACAGGTTAATGGAAATAATATTTTCCCTATTATGGTACTACCTAATTTACCTAAGAAAGCTTTTATAGCAGCCATCTTATTACTAATTCTAGTCCAGATACTTTCAACCTCCAGTGGTTTTATTTCATCATGCAATTCTGTAATATTTTTGATATAGACTTTTAGATCTCTGCTTTCGTCAGGAATGTAAGTGCAACAATGTTGAACTTTCAGCATTCCACAGACTCCGCCCTCTTTTGCCAATCAAATATCAAGGGCAAGTCGATTTTGCATAATCATAGCACGCATGGCAACCAATTCAGTGTTTACCAATAGAAATCCTCCAGCTCCAATATTTTTATTTTACCCGCTCCATTAGGTGCACTGGCCAGGTCGACATGGCAGTTAACAAACTCCGCGCAGGCACTGCGGTCGCAGGCCTGAGACATCTTTTCAGGGCTACTCATGTGGTGGCACAATCAGTGCTGCAAGCCTAGTAGCATTTGATTTACCCGCCCTGGCACACTTAGTGCACTTTACTAGGGACCTACTGGTAAAACAAATACGCCAATCAGGGAGAACCAATCACAATATCAATTTCCACAGAGAGCACTTGCACTTTGACACTGATCAGCAGTCAGGGAAAACCACGGCAAGGATGCCAGGTCTAACAGTTTTGAAATGTAAATGTTATGCATTCATTCTGCTAGTGTATTGCTCTATGTAAAGTTAGCATTCGCTGCACCATTTGAAGTTGAGCCACCATTTTGAGCCATGACCGAAACTAATTTCTGTCTCACTCGTTTGTCTGTCTCAGCAAAGGCAGCTGCTGTATTTTTTTCCCCTCCTGTTTGTATTTCTCCAAGGTTGAGCTTTGCTGTGCTAATGAATAGACTGTTTTTGCCATTGCCTACCTTTCTCACTAGATAGGCCTGCTCCCACTCTTAGAGCGGCGGGTGCAGGTAAAGTAACCTTGAAGCTGAGATAACATGTACGCGGTCCTGGGATTGCAACTCATCCTTCAGTATCTCCATTGTTCACTAGCTATCAACTGGAAATTTCCAGTCTGGGCGTGTCTTTAGTGATCCTGAAAATGTACTTTATACGTTATCCTGTTGGTAGAAGTCAGTCCCTCTGCAGCAATCTAAGGAGGCTGGTCAGACCAGACTCCACTCGTGTGTACTTTCAATAAATATCTTTGGTTTGTATTCTCTACTGTCTGACCGACTCTTCATTTGTAAGGAAGGCTGAGAGGCGGTTGGGAGTGACCCGGGTGGCCCTAATCGGGTCACTTCCTTCCCTGGTGAGGGTGAAGACGTCAAGAGGGTCTCCAAACCATTCACCACCAGCTTGTCTAGAAGCCTAAGCCCAAATAAGCAAATCAAAGCGCCCATCAAGGAAACAAGGAAGGATAAATCTCTTGCTGATATCACTGGGGACAAAAAGGACAAGATAGTACTAAATCTCTCAAAGACATTCAGGAAACACTGCAAGACATTAAGGAGTCCATATACAGATTCAATTAAAGACTAGAGAAGAAGATAGAGTGGTTGAAGGATGCTATAATTTTATGCTGAACAATACAAAAGTTATTGCCTCACAACAATCCCTTACCAGAGACCTCACAGCAGACTTCCATTGTTTTGCTGATTTCTTGGAGGGCATGCAGCTCTCCATGCAGGAACCCATAGATGTGCCTACCTTTTCTCACAACATTGTGAAACAGGAGGGAAAATCTGAGGATGAGGAACAGCCACGCTGATGTGTTTAAAAATCTGCATGTTAGAGCATCTTTGCCATGGTCAAGGATATCAGTTGATAATAGAACGTTTCCATCTGGTGTGAGTTTTAGATGTGATCAAAATGGATTTCACCCGTCCGGCCATCTTCTCAAAATATATCTCCACCACCTACTTACAGCACTTCAGCTTCCATGTCCCCTCATATATGCTTAGCCTAGTGAGAATCGAAAGATCTTGTTCTATATGTTTTCACAGCAGTACTATTTTCTTGAAATATATTTTCTAGCAAGAGAAAATAAAAGTGTTACTTTCAAAACCAATTTCTAGTTTTACGTCTTTTACTGTCAAACATGTTATTGTGGTTTATGGCCTCACAGAAAATATCACGATTTTTGTTGAAATAAAAACATGCATATACACTGGTGGCCATAATTCAAGCAGGGTGGGGTGCGGGCGGGCCACAGACGCACACATGCACCCTCACTCACACCCATGCATTCACACATTCTCCCACCATTCACAGGTACATATTCACACATATATGCACCCATTAATATTACACACTCATAAATCCACATACATTTATATATTCCCACATGCAGCAATCACTCAGAGGCCATATTTAATTACAGGTTGCATCCCTTTTGCACAACGCAACAGGGTGCATGCGCGACGCAACTCTAAAATGCAATTTATCAAGCCATGCAAAGCCACCTTGCGTGACCCTGAGTGGCTTGATAATTCCAGAGTAATGCACCACAGTGCAAATAGCTGCTTTGTGTTACTCTGCCCCAGGTAGGCGTTCCATGGGTGGTGCATTTCATGGGTATTGGTGGGTGTTTTGCAGCACGCATAGAAATATGAAAATGCCACAGGGGATTGTTTTTGTGCAGGAAGGTCTCTTTTCCTGCACAAAAACAATCCTGCTTACAACGTAGGCACCCTTGCACCATGGTGCAAGAGTGCCTGCGTTGTCACAAGGCAACACATTGTGCATCAGAGCTGGGAAAAGGAAGGAAAATGCCGTATTGTGTTAAATATGGCACATTCCTGATTTTCCTTGTCACGCAGCGCAGCAAGGTGACTTACTACACTGCAATTGATGACTTCTATATAAATATGCCCCCAGATAAATAACACATCTGGGCAACAGCCCCTCACTCGTCACAGAGAGGGATGGGCTCAGTGAGACTGTTGACCCCACCTCACTCTGTGATGAGCACCACTGATGGACACTCGCCTCTGGGCACTTCAGGGCTTAAAACTGAAGCATCCCTGTATAATGCTATCAGTGACGCTCCCCCTCATCATACGGAAGAGGACCACCATGAGCTTTGCTGGGCAGTGGAGGTCACGTCCACAGGACTGTGACATCTTCAGCCCAGCAAAGTTCAGCTCAGGCAGCCATGCGCCTGTGGATTTAGTGGACGTACAGCGCCTGGCTGCCTGAACTGAACATGAATAGTGTATGTTAAGCTGACCTTCGCTCAGACTGACATACACTCTTAACATTTGGAAAATGGTGAGGGAGGGGCCCCTTAAGGACATGCTTCTGATGTGCTTACATTTAATTACAATTTTAACAGTCCAATATACATGCAGTTTTTGGCAGAAATGTTTACATATTGAAATAACATTACATTGGTATTTTGAATGGATGATGTCAAAAGGTGTGTTTACTTGGAATGACTCTAAATCATAATGTAACTGAAAACAAATCTTTTGCTTCTTTAAATGCTCCAAACTGCCCACCTTATTCACAACCACACCAACTGCTTTAGATTTCACAGATCACTAACTTACATACATGCATCAAACAGCATTATGCACATTATTGGTGAGTAATGGTATATGGCCCTTTCCCCTGCCTGCCTCCACACACCTCTAAATTAACCCAAATGTAGCATTCAGAATTTCAATCCCATCCTTTCATACATCCATCCACTCCCCAAAAATCAAGCACGTAGAACACTCATGTCCATCCTTCTCTTGGGTAAGCTGTATTTCTTATACAATTACTTGCACATAGACCCTGCCCTCCAGTGAATTGATTTTTAAAACATTTGTGCCTTAATCATATGACATACCTACTACCCATTTCACCCACTCTGACCAAACTGTAACCATATTTGGACGTACGATGTAAATCATTTTGAAAACTTTTTACGTTAGACCTTCTGCACCCTTTTAGAAGAAATGATGTGCTTATTAGAAAAGATTAAGGGGCCGATTACGAAGGCGGTCAGACGCGCAACATATCAGCACCATAGCGTAAGCGGGACCGCCTGACAAGAAGTTGGAGGTACCGCTCCCCAGATTATTATCTGACTGACATGTTGGCAGTCGGATCCTGTATTTTTTCCATTGCGGCGTGTGCTGCTGCTCGCAGCACAAGCCACAATGGAAAAAATGCAGAGTTTAAACATCCCTGCACCGTGTGGCAGGCATGGTGTGCCACACAGTGCAGGGATGTTTATTGGGGCACCACAGGTGCCTCCCAGGCACCAAAGTGGAGGGCCAAGGGGTCCTGCTAAGGGCCCCCAATGTCACTTTCCACCTGCCTTTTCATGGTGGACGGACCACCATGAAAGGGCAGGCGGAAAGCGAATTGTGACCCGGCGGGGGAGCCGAGGCTGGCTCTGCTGCCATTTGTGGATTACATTTCCGACCACCGCCCAATGGGCTCCCTGAGCCCATCGGAAGTGGAGTGGTATTCCCCTACGGGTTTCCCTCCGACCGCCAGTATGGTAATATGGTGGTCACAAGGAAACCCCTGATGTCAGGCAGAAACCCTCCAACAAGCTGTCGGGTGGCTTTCTGCCCAACATCATAATGAGGCCCTAAGTGTTTCATGCTTACAATATTTAATTTAACTTATGATCTGTCTACCTTTCACACTCAGAAAGATTACATTAAATCAATAATACAGAACAGTCACATTAACCTGATGCTTACTCCTATATCTAACTAGCTATCCCTTCTCCAATAAAGGTGTGCTCTTCTTTTTCCAGGATAGATCTTTTTCCTACTACCGTAGTTACAAAGAAAGATTTCCTTTTATCACCCGATGAACCCATAGACTGACCTAACCCTCTTCTCCCTTTTAATACCCTCCCCGTGGTGGATCCTCCTACAGAACCCTTCAGGCATTCCAGTGGAGGGATGGACAGTTCAGAAAAATTCAAGCATTCCGAGGGCTGGACATCAAATAATCATTGCTATCCCTTAAAGTTTATTCTTTGTGTCTACAAAACCACTTCTACAACAAGATGTCTAATACAAAACTGCAGGTTTTAATAGAAGCACTGGCAATGTTAGCCCACGTTTCACACCTGCTTTGAGCTGGTGTTATTTTTCAGCTCATAAAGGCCCTACTTTGCGTACGTTTGCATGAAAATGGAGATCGCTTTGCATGGGTAATGCCTGGGTTTTGCAATGGCACTGTTTTGACATGCCGACTTGGCAGCCATTAAAAAAGTGTTGGACACATCACAATGCAAGGCAGTTTTTTGCGCCATGAAAGGCTCAAAAATCAATCCAAATAAAACTTTGCACCATGTGGTATATACAGCCTTCTTTTGTGTGGCACAAACGAGACACAAAGGCATAGTAAATATAGACCTTCATCTCTGCTTTTCAAATTTCTATGCCCTTAATATTTTATTGACATTTTGACAATGTGCTTAAAAAACACTATTACATTTATGAAGGTGGCCATGTGTTTTGAACAGGACAGAGAAGTTGAAAATATTATCACTGCATGATGTGGAAGGTAGTAAAATGTGCACCATCTAGAACAGCTAAACTTGTTGCATATCCATCCTCACAAAGTTTTCTTTCTTTTAAACCATAACGTAATATCTTTTCAAGATACAATGTATTTGATCAGGTTTGTGCTTCTACTTTTCAATACTGTTGTTTAGGCTGAATTTCCCATATGTGTGTTAATTTGTCTTAATCGTCAATCCACTTGTGCTCAGGGCTCTTCCTTCACTTATTTTTCTCCTATTGAGGTTAACTCCTAATCAACTCTTCTTTACTCTGTTAAGTCGGGTTCCCCGAAGGATCCGCGCCTCCCTTACTTTCTCACTGTAGCCCTTGATGTCATGAGTACTTTACTTGTTAGGCTTTGCAATCTATCTCTTTAGTTTGCTATTTTACCACCCACCTAGAAACAGGCTGTTGTAATTCCTCTTTTAAAGAAACCCACTACCAATCCCTCTACTCTCAGATCCTATCATTCCATCTCCTTCCTTCCTTTCCCTTAAAAACACCTGGAAAAGCACATTAACAAACAACTTTCTCAACATTTAGATCATGATAATCTCTTGGACCACTCCCAACCTGGCTTTCATCCAGCTCACTCTATTGAGACTGCCTTGTTGTCAGTAACTGACACCATTAGACAAATATTGGATCACATTGGATGCACACCCTGGTGTTTTTGGACCTGCCTGCCACCTTTGATACTGTGTCTCACACTACTCTAATCACTAGGCTTTTTGAGCTAGGCACCTGTATGAAAGCCTCAGCTAGGTAGTGTCTTTTCTCTGTGACAGAGAGCATACAGTCTCACTATTTTCTTTTCAAGCCACACCCATCACTTGTGGAGTTTCTTAGGGCTCTCTCTTCAGTGAGACCTATACTCTTTAATGCCTGCATTTACCCTCCTTCATCTTTAGATCAGTGCTCGGCTTTGATATCATCTCCGACGCGGATGACGCACAGATTATTCTGAACGTCACAGCATACTCCTCTGTTATGCACTCTGCTTTCAGGACCTATATGATATTTGTTGCAACCTGTATGACTACCAACTATCTTAAACCGACAGCGGCAAAACATAAATCATTGTATTTGTTAACTGACACTCCCTTTGGTCTTTGACCTGGTGGCCCACAGAATTGCAAGCCCCACCTTCCCCCATTTAATTGGTCCAAAACCTTGGGTTCCTATTCAACCAAAAGTTGTCTTTCACTTCTCAAATCAACCAAGGACCAGCAATTTGCTTTGCTCTAATCAGGATATCAAAAAAGGTCTTTAAATTTCTATTATCCCTAGCCCTATTTTCTATTACTATTCTTTTATACCTATGTAGTCCCACTTATCTCGTGCAATGCCTGCAAAATGTTAAAAACTCAGCCGCCTATCATCATAAAACTCCCTTCTTGCACATCTGTATCATTAAAAATCTCCATTGGTTACTATGGCCAAATGCCCCATTTTTATTAATTACATGTACTTTGTCTACAAAGCACCTCACAAGGTAGATCCTTTATAGCTCATCGGTAAGTTCACGCGCTATCAGCCTTCATGGCCTTTGCGCTTCTCATCCTCCGCCTTCACTGCAGCCGCTCTGGCGGTCCATCATTTTCTTATCTTGCAGGAAACTTTTGGAACTCTCTTCCCTTGAACATCAAAATGCCTTCAACTGCAATCTGTTAAAAGCTTAAACCCTGGCTTTGTCTGACCTTCAGGTGGCAGTCTTTCCGGTACTCCTACAGAGGCATGAGGCCAGGCTTTTAGGGCAACAGTTGCGCTTTTTAATCTATTAACATAACATATGTTTATAAGCAGAAAAATATCGTGATCCCAGCTGTACACAGAAAGCAGACTCAAAAAATAAAGGGGCAGATTTACAAGAACTGATGCATCTCTGCATATTAGCAGAGATGCGTCCGTTAATTTGCGTCACGTAAAGAAAAACTTGCGCCACCATGGATGCATCGCATTTACAATGCAGTGCACCGTGCCGCAAGGATTGACAGATGCGTGACGCATCTATTGACGTAAAGGCAACGCATTGCTGAAGTTGTGTCACAAGCACGATGCAACTGCAGCAATGCTTCAGAATGCCTATTTCTATTATGCTGCGTCACTCCTTATGCCTGCTTCAAGCAGGCGTAAGGTTTCAACTCAGTGGCATCGTAAAAGTGACTCAGTGAAATCTTGTAGATGTCACTGCGTCACTTTTAAGAGGCTTTCTTGCATCGGAACCCCCACCCTGCATACATTATATCTGATGCAGGTATAATGTGACGCAGGGCTTTACAACGTGATGCATCTCCATAGATGCGTTTCGTTGTAAATGTGTCGCAACGGGGCGCATTGTTTACGCTGCCCCTGCGTCACAAAAGGTATGCAACGGCAGCATACAAGTGTCGCAAGGGGCTTGTAAATCTGCCACATAGTATTTACATTTTTTCAAGTGAAATAAAGAAATATGAATGAACACAAATTCTGAATATTTCCAGATTTTCCCAGCAAACATTTGTACATTTTTACTGACACGGACAGAGGATTCCTCAAATTTGGCCAAACATATATTTAGATTTGGGCTGCCTGGGGCAAATGGCATCTTGCTAGAGGACTTTGCTGAGACATCACAGAGGTTATGATGGTGAATCTACACATAGATTTGTATTCCCAAAAGTAGGACAGCGAGAACCTCATACTACAAGGATCTTGTAATCTACTCCTACAACGCCAAAGTGGGCGCACATTAACAGACTGGCAAGGCTTACGCGGGGCACGTAGGAATATAGAAGCGTTAACTTGGCATACATCATGTAAATGTTCTCCCTACTAAAAGAGCAGGCTCAGCTCAGCTCTGCCTATGCTATGCCCACCATTTTAGCTTTCCTCGCCAAGGATGAGATGAGAGCGTGAGGTAGTCATGGCGTCCTCTCAGGGCAGATGTACCCTTTGCCTCTGACAGCCGCTGCCTGTCGGGACTCATGACTCAGCTTCTCTTCCCACAATGGGCACACATCAAACTGCAACAAGGGCTTTTTTCATCATTAATGGTTTAAGCTCAGGAAGCGCGGGCTGGCCCTCTAATCAGCAGCGGTGAGTCACTCCGCTCCATTTTATCAGACACTGCATGAGATCACAGGTTTAAGTAGTGTTTTTAAAGCCCATAAAAGTCCCCTGTCTTGTCTTTCGAAGGCTGTTTCATTTGCTGTGTTTGTATTGCACAAAAAGCCATTGGCGCACTTCATCGAGCACTTTGCAAAGGCACATCAGGTTCGCGAGTTCAGTAACACTACAGGGATGGCGGGAAAAGAATGCAGCGGGAAAGGGCGGGGCGGGGAGGGGCGAGGCACGGAGCTGATTGGTGGCAAAGGGAGAGTAAAGACAGCATTGGGAACTTTGCATTTGACGGCAGTAGGAGCTTCAGAAAGGATACGCGGAACAGGAACAAGGTGCATGTCTGTGGAAAGAATGTCCTACGTTTGGGACAGCAGTGAGGAAACCGGTAACGAGCAGAAGGGTTTTTCCACATTCGTAATCTGCCCTCAAACAAGCAATTAGGCCAACACAACTGGTGCTTAACACAGGCCCGGCTCCAGGATTGTTTTTTTTTGGTGGGCCAAGGGTGCATTTGGGTGGGCCACTGTGGGCCCAATTTGTCGTTTCCTGTGGTAGCCTACAAGCCCTAGATTACATCATATCTACTTGCAAACAGTCACCATGATACAACGGATCGATTCTGTGTGTATACAGAGCATGTGGAGAGTTATTTGAAAGTAATAGCAATGTCTACACTTAAGTGCAAACCTTCAAAATCCAACAGGCCAGGCTTCAAAACAAGTGCTTCCAGGCCTGATTATCTACTGTTCTTCCATCCCTCTCCTGTGCACCTTATCTCACCGCTGACCTTGGGCCCCAGCCCCATATCAGCCACCATCCAGATCCACTTGCTGTTTTCTTATAAAAAACAATAGTAAAATCACCTTCAAATTCAAAACATTGATTTTAGCAGTAAATATAATTAGCACACACTTTAATATGTTCCACCTGACAGCTAATTAAATAAAACCAGAAAGGCCATGACAGGGCCGGCTTTAGAGCTAGTGCGAAAGTCTTTTTTGGCGCCCACCAATGACCTCTTTCTCCACAAATACCATTACTACCACCCTCCAACAGTGCCATTCATCTCTCCGTAGCCTCTCTCATGTATTTCATTTGTTGTATAGCACTACTCATATCAGTGCAGGATGTCACAGTACTTTACACCACAAACACATTGTACAGAGACAATGAATCATACAAGTATGTAAATCAGTCTATAGGGAATGCCACATAAGCCAATGAGGATTTCAAGGTATAGGAATCACATGTCATCCATACTGGTGGGCAGTATATTTTAAGAGGGTTTGGGCTGGGGAAGCACAAACTCAGGATTTAAAGCATACCCCAGTGGTTGGGGGTTGGTTTTACTAATAAAAATGTATATCGGCCCAAACTCTTTTTACACAAGAACCTCTGTGACAAAGGCAGTAACCCACTGAGCTATCCACACAAAATACAGCCTTTTTGCATTTCAAAACTACCAACAGGCAAAGGATTGCTCTCCAGCCGGGTCATTAATCACCAGTTATCTGGACATTTTTATTCTTGTCTTGCAACTATGGCCATGATAATGATAAAAACTATTTACATGAAGCATACACAAAGTATGTGCCTTGCGGGGCCCGTGCAGATTTAAAAAATAAATACAAAAAGTATCACATTCCCTTACCTACTCCATTGGTCAAAGTTTGTGTCACAGCCTGATCTGATATACAGCTGCAGGGGTCAGGAAAAGTGAATAGGAATAAACAAACTTATTTTCTCCAGCACTGAACAGCAGGACGGTAGACAAAAGTTACTCGGTGCTAAATAAAGAATTTGTCCCCTTCACCATGCCCCTATTGTTCTTGCAGGACACTGCCCACCTTTCTAAAAGGAGTTCGGTGAGTGGTGATGGCTGTAAGAAAGAGCCCAGGCCACATCACTCAACTCACAGAACAGGAAGGAAAACAACGTTAGGAGTAACATTTTAAATTAAAGATGACATTTTGTATTGGCCTTTGCGCTGTCACTGCGAGGGCCAAGGTTCACGTTTGTGTGGGCCAGGCTCATGTTTGGGTGGGCCTGGCCCACCCGGCCCCCACTCTAGAACCGGACCTGGCTTAACATATATACCACATCAGCCATACTGTACCATTCTATGGCACCCCAAAGGCAATGCTCGTGCCCCTTTCCCTTGATGTCAGGAGACAAGGAAAAAGTTACAGACCTGCCTCTTTCGCCATGACGGGAGGGACGTTCAGCAAAGGCTCACAGGCTACCTTTCAATTTAGGGCCCTTACACACCATGGAGTATGCGTACGCTTTACAAATGCCTTTTCATTCATTCATTCACTGACACAAATGATCTGACTAGTGATAGGACACATTACTTTACCATGAACATTATCAACCACCCGGTCATGAATACAGTATGATCTATATGTTTCTTTGTGTGTTTACATTTGAAGATGATGTGTGAAGTCCTCTTATCTACTACTATAAATGTTTTGAGGTCAATAACATTACATTGGATGAGGGAGTTATGGTTTGCATTGCAGGTGTGCAATCTACGGTTTCCAGCACAGCTAGAGAATTTCAGGATCTTTAGTTGTGTTTTTAAGTGCATTTTAGATGTTTTTAAACACACCTTAAGATGTTAAAAGCAAAGTTAACCATAAGTTCACATTGACTGTTTTTCTAGAAGGTAAGTTAAAAGTGTTTCATTAGTGGTTGTGTGTATATATGTTGTGGTCAATGATAATGCTTCTGTATCAATCCGTAGCCTAAATTCCAGTCTGCATGGCTTTTAGCTATGCCGTGGGGGTTGACCGCAAGGCCTGGCAGCTAACAACTTCTGCACATAGGCCTTCGATTGAGTGCAGCAATGGTGGCTCACAGGCAATCAACCTCCCATGCATCCAATCACCATTTGCACCTGCAGTCTGCAAGTTAAACCCATTGAGGTATCTGAATCTGGAAATGGTATCAAAGTTATTAGCAAATCAAAGCTTTTTTGACCCCTCGCCCCCATGTCAGATCTACATAAAACCTGGGATAACTACACAAAACTAATCAAGTAAATTCCTGATAACGTTTGGGAACATTTGTCAGAGGGAACCAAAGTTATTAGCAGATTAACACTTTTTGACCACTCCTTTATTTCTTTGTCCATTTGATGGTTCTGCATGAAACACAATATATCAGAAGTAAGTTAAACCTGAAAAGAGTCTGCCATATTTCTTGCTTATCTATGGATACGCACCAAAGTCACAAGTAAATCAAAATTGTTTTTATCACTCCCTCCTTTGATTTGTGCCCCACCCCTTAGCTAATCTAATTGAAATCAAAAATCCATGAACTGGGCTTAACTTCATAATAACCTGTGAAAGTTCATACAGATTCATGAAACTGCACCTGAATTATGAGCAAATGTGCATGTATTCACACACCCTTAACTGTGCCACCACTTGATTAATTTGATTGAAACTCCAAATGTCAGGAGTAAATAAACAAGCTGGCAAAACATATTCAGTGTCTGCTAAGTGTCATGTAGACCTGTGAAACTGTGCTGACGTGACTAGCAAATGAATGATTGTTTTGACCGCACCTTTAATTTTCCACCATGGTGGATCTGCACAAATTCTGAAATCCCTGCACTAGGCTTACCAATTAAAAAACTTGCCAAGTTTCCTTCAACTATATCAAAGATATTAGCACATTATGTTTTTGTACCCCTGATGGTTCCGTGCAAAACGTGCTGTTCCAACAGAAAACTAAACATGCTAAATGTTTGCCAAATCTCATGTGAATCCATTTAGGATGCAAACGTTATTGGTAAACAACACTTTTTTTAAGATCCTGTATTTTAACTGTACAGCCACCTTGATGGAAGTGGACATATTTAAAAATACCAAGAGAATCTAAACATGCTAGGCATCTTGCAAAGTTTGTGCAAATCTGTCAAATTGCACAACAGTTTTAATCAAATCAGTAAGAACCTTTTCAGCTGTCAAGATATATCTAAAGATTACGTGTTCAAAGCACTTCAGCATTGTTTCAAATGCTAATATTTCAAAACATGCTGAATGTACACTACAGCAAGCAAAGGTTCTCCTTTCATTTCAAGTTTAGAGTAATTCTGTTTAGCAGCTTTTTCTGAATCCAAGTGCAAAATTTCCTATGGGAGTTAAAATAGAAAACATAAATCTTTTGCCAGCCTCCCTTATTGTTACTCCCTGGATAGATGTGCATGAAACTTGATATGCAGAAACATAGACAGATCACTCTTTTTTTGAAAGCTTCATGCAGATTTGTCAGTGTCCAAGTTTGAAGCAAAGCAAAAATTGTCTTTTGAATGGAAACTCACACCTGACTATAACTGCAGAGTCACTATCACAGGCTCTGTAGCACACATGTATATTTATCTACACATATAGCTATATATTTATATATGCCTTGGCAGTAAAAATAAATGTGGCCCAATTACTCATGTTATTTAGAGCAACTGTACTTTTACATACAAATTCACACGTTACTACAGCTCAAAAGTCAAATTCGAGTTTATTACCACAGTCTAGCAAAAGCGGCATGAAAAAACACTTTTGTTTAATTAATGCATTTGCATCTGCCGGATCCTTGAAATTGAACATTTTATTGTTCCACATCACTCTGAGTGTGGCAAGGAAACATAAATTTGCTGTGGCGCCCAGGTTTCTTAGTTCCTGCATTGATTTCCCTAACTCCCATTGTTTATCCTGAGTTATATGGGAGATGTCTCACCTAATACGGAACGACCAATCTGCTTTCTTATACATCCCGGCTTTTAACCCTGCTGCCAAGATTTTTTCCTTGAGCACGTATGATTTGAAATTTACTAAAATCCTTCTTGAAATTTTTTTTCCTGGCCTTTTTGAGTACGGGTCCCGATGCACTCTTTGTATGTCATCTTCAAGGAGTTGTTTCTCTATATCGGGGTGTAATTCTGAAACAAGGCTAATTATAAAGGTTCTAATATCCCAGCCCTCCACATCTTCAGGTACATTCAGGAGTCTGATATTATTCCTCCTTGCGTTGTTTTCCAGGCTTTCCATCTTTTCCAGCAATATCTTATCACCTCTCTTTATCGTTTGGATTTCCCATGTGTTTTCATCTACTTGCTTTTTAAGTTCTTCTATTGCTAACTCCACTTCACCTACGCTTTCCGATGTATCATTCAGTTTAGCCTCTAGAGTCTCACAAACCGTTTGTATTTTCAATTGGTTACTCTCTGATACAGCAAATCTGTCCCTTATTTCTGTTAAAAGAGTCTCTAGTAAGCCCTGTGTGGCGGAGTGAGCTCCAGTAGAACATGTTGTTTTTGGAGTTCCTTTTGGTTCCTGAACATCTACTGCTGTAATTACGTTTCGTGGAGGACTTAGTGGCACAGTACCACTGCCACTAACTTGACTCGCTACTCCATTAGATTGAGTCTCCGTATTATCTTTTTCTTTAGACGGGGGGGGGGGGTGAGGAGATAGTAAAACTAGCACTAGTGCTGGCACCCAGATCGATTAACGGAGCTAGGGGATCAAATCTATTTTTTAGCCCTATAGGTTCTTTAGGTTCCATTGGTATATTAGTAATAGACGGTGTGTCTTGGATTTGAAAATATGATCTGAGTGAAGGTGTGACGCGAGAACTACCTGTGCTTGCCTTCGACTGTTTTTTTTTTCTTTTACCTTGGGGGATCTTTTCCGAGGGAGGCTTTTTTTTCTGAGCCGTTGCTGTGTTTTGGAAGTTTTTGAGGATTTGGCTTGAAATACTGACACAGAGTCTCTGTTTTCCATCTCGTTGGGGGACTGATTTTGCCCCCAAATATCTCTACGTCTGAGGGTATATCTATTTAGTTTATTGTGTCCTATTCTTAGGTCTTCTTCTTGTTTTTCCTCCCATGCACCCCGTCGCTCAACCCTTAGTTTAAGCCCCCAATCTCGCCCCTTCCTCCTTACCGGGGTCATCTGTGAAGGCCATACATTGGGTACTGTTTTCTTCAGGTGAAACCGAACTTTCTCCTCACCCTCAATCAGTTGTCTCTCTATACTGGTTTTAATTATTTTGTTTGGTGAGTTTTCTGGAGTTAGCGCCCCTATCCTGGAGACCCAATGCAGAAAGGTGGAGGCAGTCGTCCTACTCCCGTCACACCTAAACCCAATTTCAGCAGCAGCGCGTCTCCCACATGAGATTTGTTCCGCTGCTTCTAACCAGCGGCCTCCCTGCTGTGTCGTACTCCCCCCGACCACCACCTCTGTTTTATTGTCTGTAGTGCCGAGTTAGCCCCCGGCCCTCACCTCACCGGGTAAAAATCAAAAGCGCTCCTATAATCCTCTACTGTTCTCCTAAGTAGTAGGGACTATTATTTGGTCCTCGGAGACATGTACGAAGGGAATCTTGACCAAACAAATTGTGTGGTTTGCTGTTACAGTTCTCCTAAGCAAATAAATAATGAGGACTGCTGCGCTCCTCCTTGAGGGCTTAATGGCTCCAGCAACCGGCCATAAAGCTTCAAAGCAAAGGTGGACAGGGGCAAACGTTCAACTGATTAACAGACATTACACAGTAGAAACAAGAGTTTCATCTAAATGCTGAATTCGACAGGTTCCCACCGAGTGGAAAAAACGAACAAAATAAGTGACCTGCTGGGCTTAGAGTTGGCCACCTTCTCAATTATAATTCTCAAATATAGTAATTTGCCAGCTCCTTCCACTTTTTCACCTTTTTCACCCTTTCACCTTATCTCAAAATCCCTCCAAAACAGGCTAGACAGAGTCCCTCAATCACTACTGCTAATAGTCCCGCTCCATTTCGCCCCGTTAATCCTTAACCCAAAATATTTCAAGCCGACCTGAGGAGACCGCGATGCCTCGATACACAGAAACTCCTCCGCTGAGCCTCTCGCAGAGCCACCTAGCGATCCGGCACCACGCCTTGCTCCGAGTCTGCTCACAATCGCCTGGAAACCACTGCCCGATATCTTCAGCCATCAGCCGTCTCCACAATCATCCAGCGCTGCCGCCCCGCCACTTTTCCCCGTCTTCCACCGAAGGCTGCAGCCCGCGCCGGGGAATCCTCAAATGAGCCGCGACAAGCCACGCCGCAAAACAATCCCTAAAAACCGAAAGACTTGATCGTGCCTTTCAAGGTGAGCGCATCCATTGTTTAATTTTAGCGTGCTTCATACAGAGAGAAAGTCTCCGACCGCCGCTAGCCGACAGCCGCATTTTTCCCCCGCCAGTTCAGAGAGAGAGCCTAAAAGTAGAGGTGCCCAATCATATCTCTAGTAGAAGCAAGGGAGGGTTCCCCAAGGGAGGGAAGGTGGGTCACATATAAAATGAAAAAAATAAAAATTCTACACCTAGGGTGGGGGAGCAAGTGAGAAAAAAAAGTCCTCAATTATGCTTTTAAAGCTAAGGGTGGTACGCAGGTCTCGGGGTTCTCCCCTAAAAAAAATTATATAAATAAATAAATGACAGCAGGAGATTCAAAATGTCCCGGGCCGGCTTTTTTGAATAATGAGAAAATAAATAAAATACGAATTATGTCTTGGAATGTTAACGGGTTAAGGGTTCCCTCTAGAAGAAAAAGAATATTAGAATATCTAAAATTGTCAGAGTGCAATGTCATCCTGGTTCAAGAATCACATTTACTCAAAGAGGAGTGGGAAGGGGTTCTAAAACAGCAAAAGTGGATTGAACACTGTATCTGTACAACACAATCTTGTACAGTAAAGGGCGTCGCCATTTTAATAAAAAAATCAACCGAGGCTATGCTAGGGGAATGCATGGTAGACCCTCTGGGAAGGTGGGCAATCGCCAGAGTTAAGATAAAAGATACTTGGATAACTTTTGTAAGTTATTATAGACCAAATTTAGATGACCCTGCCACTCTGTATACTTTACTTTTTCACCAAGCAAAAATAAATAATCGCATTATATCAGGGGGTGATTTTAATTTGGTTCTCGACCCAAGTCAAGACTCTACATCAACTAGAGTAGGTTCCAATACTCAGAAAATGAGATCTGCCTTGTGACAGTTAATGTCTGACATTGGGCTTGTAGATATTTGGAGAGAGAGGACTCTTAATCTTAAGACATTCGGTGGAAAGTTCCCCTTTTATAACAAAAAGTGCAGACATCGCTCCAGAATAGATTTCTTTTTAGTAGATATCGCCACAAGTTGAAACATTAATTCAGTTAGTCATGTCCCGGAACACCTTTCCAACCATTTGGCAGTTGTGTTAGAGCAGGTAGTGGAAGCAAGCTCCCCCCCCCCCCGAAGACGGACGATTAACCGAGCATTACTACAATAAAATGAAGTAATTGACAAATTGAAGGAGGAAACAAAGGAATTTTTTGAGCATAATATAAATTCAGCCTCTCCCCAAGTAATTTGGGATACGTATAAGCCCTATTTAAGAGGATCTTTAACAGCCATATTGTTCCTCCAGTTCAAGAAGGTGAGAGAAGAAACAAAAAAATTGGAAGCTGATATACAGAAGTTGCAGGAGCATCTAGAACAAGATCGGGAGAACTCCGATATTCTTAGAGAGTTAAAAAATGTGAAACACAAGCTCGCCGATTTTCTAGAAATTCGAATAAAAAAAAAGTGGGATGCCAGCAGATTATCACATCACGAGTACGGCGAGGGTTGTAGCAAACTCTTGGCGTGGAAAACTAAGGTAGACCAAACAAGAAACTGGATTAGGGACCTCAGATGTTTAAGTACTGGCAACATCACCTCAGATGATTCCGAAATAGAGGAGGCTTTTGTCCAGTTTTTTCAGAATTTATATACTGATGAGACCCCTCTAGAGGAGCTGAGAATGGAGGAATTTCTGTCTGATCTAGCTCTTCCCTCACTGCATCAAGATGAAAAACAGCAACTAAATCTTCCTATATCAAGAGAAGAGATAATTCAATCGATTAGTTCTTTACCAAGGGGGAAAGCGGCTGGCCCAGACTCTATCCCTAACAAATTTTACATTAGTTTAGGGGATGAACTTGTTCCATTTCTCCTTCAACTTTTTAACTCCTGCTTTATTGAAGGTCAAAGCCCCCCGGTTTCATGGGAAGAGGCTACAATAACAATTTTACTAAAACCGGATAAAAATCACAAGATTTACTCTCAGATAATTACTAAACACTTGAATAAAGTAATGGGTAGTTTAATACACCCAGACCAAAAAGGGTTTAAGAAAGGCAGGCAACTCAGTGAACTAACTCATGACTTAATTGCAGCGATAGATATGGCACAGACCTATAAAATTCATTTGGCGGCAATGAGATTCGACGCCGCCAAAGCTTTCGACCGGGTCAACTGGGCTTTTTTGTTTAAAGTAATTCAACACCTTGACTTAGGCGAAAATCTTCTGTCAGCAATTAAACCCATCTATAAGAATCCCACTGCAAGAATCCTTATTAATGGGAAACTATCAAGGTCAATACTAATAAGCAGGGGCACTAGACGGGGTGCCCCCTGTCCCCCTTACTTTTTAACATCTATATTGAACCTTTAGCATTCACACTGAGAGCCTGCCAGAAGATCATCCCTTTTAGTTGTAATGGTTGGGTAAAAAAATTGGGTTATATGTGGACGATCTTATAATCTACACTAGCAATCTAGAAAAATCGCTTCCAGAGATATGGTCCACACTAGAGAGCTTTGGAAAGGTCTCCGGGTATAGTATTAACCAACAAAAAACTGAATTAATGAAATGGAATACTAATGTTAGGAGCATTTATACAAAGAAGGAAATTAGATATTTAGGCATTCAAATAGTCCAAAACATCGACAAAATTGCCTTGGTTAACTTTGAAAAAGTTACTAAAAAAATTAGATCACAGCTGCAATCATGGGGGGGCTCTCACTTTCACTATTAGGTAAAACAAACCTATTGAAAATTTCAATTTTGCCAAAGTACATCTTTTTATTTAATTCTATTCCACTAGATTTTCCAAAAGTGTGGTTTAAAAAGGTGCAGGGGCTCTTCTCAAGTTTTATTTGGGGAAATAAAAACCTGAGAATCGCACAAAAGAAACTTAGAAAGAAAAAAGCTTATGGTGGCATAGCAACCCCTGATTATTCTTATACTTTTGCGCTTTCCACCTAAAACATTTTCGACAATTATTATTAGAAAGCGAATTCTTTTCCCCACTCTATAAGGCCCTCACAGCAGATTTCTTTCAACAAGCAGGGTGTTTTCTCTTAAAATTAGGACGCCCAAAATATTTCAAGAAGGTTAAATTAAAGATGCGGGTCTCATCTATAAAGCTTTGGTCCCATGTTAGACGTCTCCTAAAGATACCATATTACAACGAGGTAGCACCTATCTGGGATTCCCCAGGGACACCAGAGTGTTTAGAAGATGTCCTTGCAACTCCCCTTCGTACCTGCGGTATCACTACCTGGGGGCAATTGATTTATGAAGCAAAATTGATTTATTGGCCCCACCTATCTGCGGTATGTGAGAACTCAGTCTCAAAGTTCAAATATTATCAGTTGAGTAGCTGGGTAAGATCTGCAGGCAAGGACTTACAAGGGAACTCGGGACTAGCATCGAAGATCTGCTTCTATAAAACAAAGCCTAAAGAAGTATCAGAGTGGTACTGGCTACTAGCCCAAAATGGAGAAGACATGCAGGCCTCATTTAATGAGATTTGGAAGAAGGACCTGCGGGACGAAGACCTCGAAAGGATTGGGAAAGTATCTATGTCTTTTTTATGGTCTTATGTAAACGATGCTTAAAAAAAACACCTCTTCACAGTTCACAAAGCTTACTGGACACCCCAGAAACTATCGAAACTGGGAAGTCAAGAAATTAAGAAGTGTCCAAAATGCGTAGAAGAAAAAGCAAATGGGGTGCACATGTTTTGGAGTTGCCAGGTAATACATTCGTTTTGGCAGAAAGTAGGTAAGACTATTTCAAATATTATGGGGTTGGAAATAAAATGAACAACGGTGGCTATAATATTTGGGATACTTCCGAGGGATTTAACTGGGGGTTTTTTAACAAAAAAACATAGAGCACTGTTCTTCACTCTAGTACTGCTGGCTCGGAGACAGCTATGCATTAAGTGGATTTCAGCGAGCTCTCCAACAGAAGAATAGTGGATATATTCTATTCAGAGGGTATTGAAGTTGGATCAAGCTGGCACAAATTGGGAAAAAAACATCTTTTGAGAAATTTGGGATAAGTGGGTGGAGAGAAGTTCTTCGGTATAGATTTAAAAACTCTGGCCAGGAGTTTAACATAACTTAAGGAAATGCATTAAAATTTGCTGATATTTAGATTTTGGGTTTCCCCTCTACACATATGTCGGTTATGTTGTGTAGTCCTATCTTCCATTGTTGTGCTCTCTGGTCCAATGATTATAAAATATGCTATAAATTGACCCCAATGGTTGGGGACGATATCAGAGTATTTCCATCCAAGAATCAAGATTGGGGTTGGTCCCATCACAGCGAAGCCGAAGGGGTGGTCTTCCGGAGTCCTAGGGCATTCCATCTCTCCGTAAGGAGTGACCGGAATCCCCCCGAAACATCTGGCTATTTGTGATGGGCGGAAAACTTCCATCCTTGAATTTAAAGCATATTTAAAGATAAATGAGGACAAAAAAAAATGAAAAAACACTTTTTATTCACTCAAGGTTCTGTTGTATACATTACCACCAAGTAGGTGGAGGTCATGTACAGCCTCTACAGCCCAAAACCTGTCAATTCTGGCCTGGGAAGCTCCTAATACATAAACTCAAGTCAGAGCCTTCCGTGGCCTGATTGGGTACTACAGGAGCTTGGTTAAAAGTTACGGTACAATAGTGGCATCTTTAACAGAGCTCACCTCTAAAAAGTAGCCCAGAAAAGTAATCTGTACTGACTAATGTCAAAAGGCCTTTGACGCGCTTAAGGAAGCTTTAGGCTCAGCACCTGTCAAGAAGGTTAAATGAAAGATGCTGGTCTCAGCTATAAAGCTTTGGTCCCATGTTAGACGTCTTCTAAAGATACCATATTACAACGAGGTAGCACCTATCTGGGATTCCCCAGGGACACCAGAGTGTTTAGAAGATGTCCTTGCAACTCCCTTCGTACCTGCGGTATCACTACATGGGGGCAAAGGAAGCTTTAGGCTCAGCACCTGTCCTAAAAGCACATAATTTTAGCAATGAGTTTGTTGTCCAAACTGATGCTTCAGAACATGGGATTGGGGCAGTACTGTCACAGCTGAATGATCAGGATCAACCAGTTCCTTTTATCAGCAGGCGACTCCTCCCCAGAGAGCAGCGTTGGAGTGCCATTGAGAGGGAAGCCTTTGCTGTGGTTTGGTCCCTGAAGAAGCAGAGATCCTACCTGTGTGGGACCCACCTCAGAGTTCAAACTGACCACAGGCCTCTCAGGAGGTTGATGCAGATGAAAAGCGAGGACCCCAAATTGGTACGGTGGTCCATTTCCCTACAGTGTATGGACTTTTCAGTGGAACACACACCTGGGACTGACCATGCCAATGCAGATGGCCTTTCAAGGTTCTACCATTTAGATGATTAGAACCACCAGGACAAGGGTTAGTTACTCATCAGCTTTCGTCTGGAGAGGGCCTTGTAAGGAAATGCCTCTTTTTGCATGTTCAACCGCACAATGTTAGTCTGATGCTGCTGGTTTTTCAACTCTGAGAGTGCACCGGGGATTGCTAACCAGCCCTCAGGGCTAGTGTTCCAACCCATTACGAAAGAGATGTTGATTTTGTTATCCCCAGATGGCATAGACTGACTTAGTTATAAGTTCGTAGTATATGGTACCCAGGGCTGGTCAGGCAGAGTGTCTTCCCAGGGCTGTAGCACTGATTGTGTCACATGAAGAGCAGTTTAAAACTGCTAGTTTGACTTTGCCATTTAAACTAATGGCAAAGCCCCCACTTCCCATAACAATATATGTAAGTCTCCTCTAAGGAAGGCCTACCGAGCCCCAAGTAGGACATATGCTTTAAATCTGTTCTGACAGCAACACTCCCAAATTATCCTTTTGCTTTGGAAACTTTAGCAGCGTTATTGGCTAGCCAAGAGTTACTGGCTGACCCATCAGCCCGGTTAACTTCTGAATGGGACTACTAAAATGGGTACTTCAAAGTATCAAATTAATTAAACCTGACTTGATTCCCAAGTCGAATTTAATGTCACTTTTATGGAAAAGCAACTTTTAGAAAGTTGCAACTCTGTAGCCTAGTTTGTCCAGTGGCATCACTCGGTCACTGGACACAAGACAGCCTTCTGCCCTCCTGGGGTGTAGTGTGAATGACTCTCAGGAACAATAGCAGCTTGCTACCAGGAGAGGTGTTGCCTCCCCATTAGAGGAAGCCACTAAGGGTGCTGGCCTAAAAGACTAGCCTCAAATGTGAAGCCACCTTTGGTGGGCAAATGACAATCACAATCTTTAAAGGTTGCCCTTTTGTTCACGCTGACAAGTTGGCAGCAGGAACAGAGAGGGGAGCCCAGTGCCCACACCTGCTTTCCTGTGGGCATGTAGGGCACCTTAGAGTAGGCTACCAAGCTGCTAACATCCAAGGAAGGATTCAGACATCTTGGGAGTCGGCACAATAGTGCACCCTGGGAATGCTAGATGCCACACGTTGCCAGCAGTTGTCATAGGGCAGGAAAGACAGTAATCTATGCACTGGTTACATCATGCCTCGACTATGGAAACTCCCTTTATCTGAGGGCACCAAAATATGTAATCAAAAAACTTCAGGTCATCCAGAATGCTGCAGTGAGGCTTCTGAATAAGGTCACAATACAGGAACCAGTGGGAAAGCATCTAAAATCTCTACACTGGCTCCTGATTGAGGGTAGAGTCAAATTCAAGGCATTTCGCCTAACACACAAAGCTATATACAACAAGGGCCCCAGTAAAATTAAAGACTTGGTGAGCTTATATGTCCCCAACAGAAGCCTTAGATCTTGCTCTGAATGGGTACTAAAAATGACCAGAATCAAAAGGGCCAGATGGCGTGGTAGATCCTTTGTACATCTGGCACCCAAGCTGTGGAATTCTCTTTCACGTGAACTCAGATTTCTGGAAACAGAATCAATTTTCCCAAAAAAGCTTAAGACCTGGCTTTTCCATCAGTACCATTTAACTCCCCGCTGGCTTTTGCACCGTATCTGACTTCTAGCGCTGGGAAGCCCTTGGGCAGCTACGCGCTCTATAAATAGTATAACATAGCACAACATAACACATAGGGCCAGAGGGATCCTGTTATCGCATTGGCTAGTGACCGTATCATCTCCCAGGGCACTTTCTGGACATAAATATGATACCCCTGGCACCCTAAACCTCAGATCACTACGGAAATGGAGAAAAGACCAAAGAAGGACTGCCCTGCTGACCCCTGGACTTGGCAAAGAGAGGCTGCACCATCTCCATGACTGCACCTGCCACATCTTGGGCTAGTAAAGATAGGACTGTGCCCGTGGCTCCCGGCTTGAGGAAAAGTCTCTCCTAAACCCCAGACCAAAGAAGTAACACCAAGGGTCAGTCAGCTGACCCCGTGGAAGCAACACCAGGGCCATCAAAGCTGAAGTAGCCCACCTCAGCAAGTCATTATCCACTTTTGGAGAATCACTGCTGACTGCCCTAGGCACCCCAAGAGACCAAACCCTTGATGGCGAAAGGTTTCAGCCGAGTGTGCCATACCGGAGAGTGTCATCTGAACCCAGATTGGTTGCCCAGAAGGGTCAACAGCCTCCGCTGGGATTGCTGTGGACGGAGATCGGTAGCCCAGCAGCAGATTACCTTCTACCGGCTCAAAGAGGACTTTCGAGGGACCCTCACCTTGTGGCCAAAGTCGCTCCAGCTGACCCGTGAACCAAGGAGTAACCGCAAGGACATCCCTGTCGACCACACAGCACCCGGAGATTTCTTGAGCATGCTCCATCTCCTGTATCCACTGCATCTTTGCAACTCAGTTAAAGTCTATGACAGTTGCGATGTGAAGTTCAGAACTGGACCGGAGAACACTTTGGTTACCAGTTAACAGTCCTAATTCTCTGTAGTGTCCCCCTTGACCTTCTCCCTGCTGAATTATGTCACCCTAGTCAGGCCGGAGTAGCCAAACACAACTCTTCCAAACTTTTCAAAGGTTTCCAAACATTTAGGTTACCAATGCTTGTTTGCAGTTGTCCTTAAAAGTTTCTTTGAAAATCTATATCTCCCGAACCCTATGGTGGATTCCATTCATCTTAGTCTCTAAAATGTCATAAAAATATAATCTATTTTCATAAATTCGTGTCGGATTTCTTTCATGTTGTGCGGCTTTCATATTTCATTGCTTGATGCTTATAAATGCTTTACACTAGTTCCTTTGTTTAAGCCTTGCTGCTCGAAGCCACAGCTACCCAGGGTTGAGCTAAAGGTTTTGCAAATGAGCCTGACTGGACCCAAGACAAGTTTTTGCAAGTGTATTATACAGTAAGGTCGCACAACCATACCATATAATACATCCAAATCCTCACAATGCATATATCTATGTTACCTTGACCCCTATTTATGCAGGTGTTGGCTCTATGTGGGGTTGTTGGTGCGCTTGGCAGTATGAATCTTCCACCTCAATATTTTACCAAACATTCCACTTTACCACAAGGACAGCACGCCCTCATGGGATCCTGCAAAAATGTATATGTTGGTCTCATGGTGAATAATTTTTAGAAAAATCAAACATTTTCAGAAAATCGTGATTTGTATTTGGTGCCTGCTTTCATGTACAAAATAGGGTCTATGACCAGGCCCTGAGCAAAACCCTACATGGGTTTTGGCCTCTGCTTCACTGATCCGCCAGAAAATTCAGGGTAGATTTACTAATATTTGGCGCATCGCAATGCAGCAAGACAACTTGTTGTGCTGAGTCAAATTGAGAGGGCAGGAATGTGCTATATTTACTTACATATGGCGCATTCCTGCTCGCTCTCTGCTCTGTCGCACCTGTGGCTGCCAAGTGCAAATGCAGGCACTCTTACGCCATGGTGCAAGGGTACCTGCGTTACAGGCAGAATTGTTTTTGTGTAAGAAGGGGCAACTTCTGCACAGAAACAGTCCTCAAAGGCATTTTCTCCTCTTTCTACATGTGCTGCAGAATGTCCTGCCCAATTGTGTCAGAAATTGGATCAATACTGTAACCTCTATCAAATTAAGACCAATAATCCAACCCACTGTTACCTACTTAAAAGACACAAAGGATGTTCTCAGACTCTTAGAACACAGATCATTCAACCCTAACACTGAACTCCTGATGGGCTTAAACATCAAGAGTCTGTACACCAGTCTTCCCCATGGAGAAAAATTAAATGTCACCAAAGACGTTCTGTTTGAAGTAGACTGGAAGTACCAAACCCCTCAAAATATAGTGATGGAATGCTGCAAATGGGCATTGAACAAAAACCTCTTCCAGTTTGAGGACACCCTCTACTTCCAGAAAGATGGGACCAGTATGTGGAGCACCTTTGCTCCAAGTATAGCAGGTCTATATGGACACTATCTAGCGAAACATAAGATCCTCATCCCTACCAACCTGTTCTTGATCCATATCCAAATATGGAAGCGGTACATAGACATCATCCTAATCATATAGACCGGCAATGTAGAAACAGCACGCCATTTCTTGACATGGTTTAACTGCCAAAATGAATTTCTGAAGTTTACCCATACTGTATCAAATAAGGAGTTGGTATTCCTAGACCTGAATATTATCTTGAGGAGGGAAAATTAAAAACAACGACACATATAAAGCCAACAGCAAAAAAGTGCCTACTGGTTCATGACAGCTTCCACCTGAAATATGTCAGGGAAAACCTCCCTTTCGGCCAATTCCTTAGACTCAGGAAAAACTGCTCCAAGTTAAAAGATTTCAAAGAACAGGCAGAGGGTTTACGCAGTAAACTCGTGGAGAGAAACTACCCTCATAAAATCATTGACAAAGCAATGAAAAGGGCCAGAAACAATAACAGATAAAGCCTCCTGGAAGCAAGACCAAGCAAACCAAGAGAGGAAAGACCGATTTGCATCACCACCTACAACATAGCGTCTAACAAGGTGAGCAAGATAGTTAACAGGCATTGGCGCATCCTGAACAGTGGATCCCTGAATTTCCCAGAACCAGTGTTTTCGCATAAACGAGGGAAGAGTTTCGAGAGACATGATGGTACATACCAGACCCCGCAGAAGTGAAAACTCGGACACACAACAAAGATTTTTCTCTCCCCTTACATGTCACCATCCATGCGGTAACTGCAGTGTCTGCCACCTGACCGCCACAAGTAGAAAACTAACATTCAACAACAATACTACCTGGGAACAAAGCAATTCACAAAGGGTTGTATATATGGTCACCTGTCCATGTCATCTCTACTACATAGGGATGACAAACTCATGACCAAAACACATATCTGTGAACATCGCAGAAATCTGAGATGCGACAGGGCCACAACAAAAATGTCTGCACACTATATTAAGAAAGGACATACGGTACAGGATCTCTGATTGACCGTCCTAGAACAAATCTCCAATGACTTACAGTTATTTGAAAAAGAACAACGTTGGGTTTTTCGATTAAGAACACATACTAACGAACTGAACGAGGGCATAAGCTGGAGCAAATTCTCGTGATCACACCCACAATGTACCATGCAAGTCTGCACCCCTTAATGAGAACTCAGGAAATACCATGGCCACGCCCCGTGCCCTAACTTCACTATACTCCAGTAACATAAATTTGGCAGCTACCGCAAGCATATGAAGAAAGATGATACTACACCAATTCATTTGGCTTGTGATACAGTCGGTAATGAGGTAGCTGTCACTCTCTTGGTTTTTGCAGCTAACCATTGCCTGACTTGAGTGTCATGTCTGTATCCCCCCACGATCTGGATTAGTATTTTTTAAACATCAATCATAAATTGTTTTATCTAAATAACTTATTTTTACCATTCTCCGTGCCTAGCCTAAGGTATCCAGATGTACCAGGCCCAGAAGAATCTTCTTGGTCTAGCACGAGTATTAACCTTTTTTAAATAAAAATATCTTTACCATCCTTCATGCCTAATCATAGCAAATTTAAGGTATAATGCCCAGAGGAATTGCCCCCTGTTTTCATAGCCTTTTCTTTTAATGGACTTTTCCCCATGGGAAGCCTTTTTCATTATCTTTTTTCACTATCTGGATATGGATTCCTTATTAAACAGATCTCCCCACAGCCCCGAAGTACAGGCGTGAACCGGCATGACTGGGCGCCATGCAACCAGGGAGTGGTGCCATTGGAGGGCGGCCATCTTGCACGAGTGAGCGGTCAAGCTTCCTCGCGCACGTGAACGCCGACGCTGAGCTGCCTGTCATTTAACAGGTCGGGCTTCACTCGAAGGGCTATCATCGGCGCCGCAGGCAGGCAAAGTGTGCAGGGCAAGAGCACAGCTTTGATAATGTGAGTACAGCATAGCCGGGACCCCTTAACAATGAACATTTCTGCCCTTTTTTGTCCTTCATTGGTCAGTTTCTTTAAAAATACTGAACGTAAAAGCCTTGCTTTACTTTTTTTTTTTTTCACAACAAATTTTATTTGGTTCTTCGTTGGATATATGGGCGAAAGCCGTACAATGACCTGTAGGAGGAAATGTCATAAGATCACAGCGAGTGCAACATTTTGACCAAAATCGAACACCTGCCCAACATGCAGGGGGTGAAACTCAAACCTGATTCAGACAATTCTAGATCTCAGGGAGTGCGTATTAGTTAAAAGGCTGTAAAACTCCATTGCCATCTTATACGGGATATTCAAAACAATATACATATAAAACAATATACATTAGAAAACAAGGCTCCATTCAGGGGTCGGTGGGTGGTAGGGGGGAGCTCGATTCCTCGATAGGACACCCAGCGGGTCCAGATTTTCCTATGTTTAGCAGGGAAACCTCGAGCAAGGAACACTGCCATTTTGGCCCCCATGCATCTGTCCATTTCAGTCTTCCATTTACCCAACGTTGGGGGAGAAGTCCCTATCCACAATTGTGCAATGTCGCGCTTGGCTATAGTGAGGGCTAAAAACAGTAAATGTTACTTACACACGTTTCCCCCTATATTGTCCATGCTATGTAAGAGGAAGAGTCTCGGGTCCATCGGGAGTCCCCAGGCGAGCACCTCCTGGAGGCAGGACCTAATTCTGCACCAAAAAGGCTGCAATACTGTGCAGCCCTAAACTGTGTGCAGAAAAGTCCCCTCGTCTCGCTCACACCGCAGACTTGCAGGAGATGGAATCACTCCTATCCGCCAGAGTCTAGTCCGCGTATAATAAGCCCTGTGTAGGTATTTAAACGGTATCAGGCGGTATCTAGTAGACACCGCCGCACCCCGCGGGCTGGCGATGGCTTCGGCCAAGTCTCCTGTTGCAGGGATTCTGCTTATGCGCAGAACTATGCGCAGGAACCCAGGCCCTCAGTGAATTGCGGTGTACCAAAAACTCACCTCAGAACCCAGAACCCCCTATCCGGCCAGCATCAGTGTCCCATTCGTTATCCGAGGTTTAGCTCGGCGGTCCCAATGTATAGACAACCCAGAACAAGCGACTTAGTATATTTCTCAGGAATGGTGGGAATCAGAAACACCTTTTCGTAATTATTCTCGTACCAGTCCACAACAGAATAAACAGAAGACACGGGAAAAGTTTAAAGAGTTTATTTTATAAACCTTGTGTCCTAATATGCAGCAGTTTGGCTAACATTAGCAGACAAACGATTAAAATCAAAACCATCAGCATAGTTACAATACCATAGAAAATGAAAGGAGCAATCATACTAAAATGACAGTGGCCCTAGGCCACCTTCCTTTCTCTAACACACTAATAGTATTATTAGACTAATAAAAGGTCTCAAGGCTTGAATGGGGAACCCCATACTGTATAGATCAGCTCAGAGAGTGCACATCACAGGATCAGCTATGCTCTGCTCCTAGGAATGCTCTTCTTCCGAATGTGTTGAAAACATGTAACACTGCAATATTAAAAGCATT
Source organism: Triturus cristatus (assembly GCF_964204655.1). Taxonomy (NCBI): domain Eukaryota; kingdom Metazoa; phylum Chordata; class Amphibia; order Caudata; family Salamandridae; genus Triturus; species Triturus cristatus. The sequence continues at coordinate 952,372,390 of NC_140590.1, read as the reverse complement.
CGACTTTCAGGTATTTGCAGCTGCGTGCATGTTATGGCTAAACTAGTGGGCCGATCAACTTGAACTCAACAACATGCACCGTCTAGCGATCCAGACTGTTTCTGTTACACTGTGTACAGACCAAGGTCGCTATTCACTGTTCAAGATGTTAACAACAGACAGTTCTCATGTGAAGCAAAGTCGAGTAAGCATTTCTCACTTCTAATAACATGTGACTACAGTGTCGTGTGCAAAAGCAGCAAAAGCAGCAAAAGCGGCAAGATGGCTTTCTAACATTTAACGCGGTTATGCTAACTTAGCGTTGTTCATAGGTAGATAACGATCATCACTACACCCCCCCATGATCGGACCACTAACCACTAGGGGCGCACTACCAAGAACGCAGAGTTCAAGTTCGATAGAACGGAACCAAGGGCATGAACTAGAAGTCCACATAAGGTAAGTGAAATAGTTCGAAATAAAAGGCAATGGAAAAAGTTAAAACGTAGAGAGAAAACTAAAAATCGATGAAAGACTGAGGACCGAAATGAAGTTCAAAAGTCAATCCATCAAAGTGTATGCACAATAACGTTGCTACTGCTTCCAAGAGGAAATCATTGGAACGTTCCGCAAAAGTATTTGCCATCCAGTTCAGGACGGGGAAAGAACAGTCATGTTCTTCAACCACCGGAGCCTCCAGCACCTGGCGAGGACAACCGGGGTACACCTCAAGATAACTGTACGTTAAGAAGTCAATCGCTGCTGCTCCGATGTCCCAATTACCAAGAACTCCATGCGCTGCAGCACAGGCCATAATCCTGACACCAGAACAGTCCGACTCGTGGTCCACTAAGGGGCTCATAAGTCGATCATAATCCGGATCAGGAGACACCGGGTTTGACAGACACAAATCCAGAGCCCATTGGAACAGACAATCTAGGCAATGAAAGACAGGCTGCACACAAGTAAAGTAGGCAAACCGGAAGGACAATCCATAGGCTACGCTCAGAGTTGCCAGTGGTAAGGCGCCATAGAAGTCAATTATATGGTTACGAAGATGGTGCAGCCGGGACATGTTGTTGTGCCATGCAAGTTGTGCATCCATAGCGCAAGGCACAGATCAACAATAGTATTCCAGCTACGAGGGCAAGAAGTAAAGGGAGATCTCCGAAGACACTGGAAAAAATAGAATGAAAAAAGGCCGGGATCACTCCAAAAATAGTCTGAAAAGAGGTCATGAGGCCGGAGCCCACGATTTAAAAATAATGAGCTATGCCACTTGTAGAAGAGGCATTAAAGATAGTCTGCATCAAGGTCCCAAAATGAAGTGGGAGATCAGTATTCAAAAGCGCTTGCACCTCAGTGCGCTTGTTAGCTACGTGAAGGACAAATGTTTCCCGGGATGAAGTCAGAGCGACTTCTTTTTGAGACAAAAGAGCCCTTATTCTTCTCATCTTATTGAACTCTGCTTTCAAGGTTGGAATCGAAGGCCATATGGAGACATCCAGCCGGCCATGCGGGGTGGGAAAAGGACGTTATTACAGCAAACTACCCTCTGTGATACAGTCACGATGTAGGGAATCCCACTAACATCCCACAGCAAGCTTCATTATTTAACACCAAATAACTACCGTTAGCAAGCAGCGTAAAAGATGGAGTAATAACTGGCACTGGAATCCCTTTCAGGACGCAAGCTAAATTAGGGGCATGGACGTTACAGGCACCATGCAATTGAATGTGCCTACACACAACAGAGTGATCCGGTGCGGAAGTGCACTCTTCACCTTTCAAGTAAACCTCCTTGCCGTCCCTCACACATCGTATGTGAAAGGGAGCGACCAGACCTCATGTAGGAAGGCAGTACCCAACTGTTCGTACCTGCCTAAAGCATAATGTTTCATGCATGAACTAAACTTAAACAAGGGAAACGGTAAAGTGATCAACCCATGTACTAGCCACACGGCCGAATTCAGTTCGGCAACAGAGAAAGGCAAAGGTTCTAACTTTTCAATGTGCAGCAATGAATATGTAGCATCTTTCATGGACATGAATTGCTGTTTCGCAGTCAAATTAAATGGAAGGAATAAAGATGAAGTATTCATGTAATCCCAAGGGACTTTCCCTGCCTTCAATGTTTGCAATGTCCATGCAAACTGCATAATAGATCGCAATGGGTTTTGACCATGATACAACACAGATAAATCATCCTGCACAATGTCTACCACAGATGAAACAATATTTTAATTATAAGTTATACATCCAATGGAGGTTTGGCTGCCTCCCCCTTGCATGCTTCACAAACAAGTGGTCTAGCTCCGGGGTTTCCAAATGCCCTGGCTGTAGCACGGATTTAGAGAATGAATGCCACATCCTTTTCTTCTGTCCCATGTACAGCAGAGCCCGGAAGCATTGGATTATACCTGTATGTAGGAACCTGGGTTTTCGTAAATATGCAGATGCACTTAGAGTCTTTAAATCTAATACAGCAGCTTACATTGTGTTTGCACTTTCTAAGTATCTCCATGCATTCTGGATAAAAAGGAGTTTTTTAATTCGAAACAGTGCCTAGACTAATCTGGGGTGTTAGCTGTAAAAAAATTTCTTTTTCTTTTTTAACTGATGATGCTCTTATTGTGTATTTTATTGTATTGTGTTTTAACTGCTACTTTTATGGCCGAAATAGGTCGAAATAAAGTATTATTGAATTGAAACAATATTATCTAAAGTATAGATTCGGGAAGACAGGGTGTTAATGCTATTATCTATAACAGCCAATACTTTTTCCATATTAGCCTGATCAATAGCATGTAATCTGGAAGCAGCTTCAATTTGGGACAACTTCCAAACTTCGTTATAAACAGCATACACCCATCGCTTGGGTCTGCCAACTGCAGGACTCCTAACAAAATCATTCAAATCTATTTTGTCATTTAATCGCGCTAAATGGAGTTTAACAGACGCTAAAGTGGAATGTTGCAGCCAAGACTGGCATAACTTTCCTACTGAGTAGGTAGTTACAGTGTGAGAGGATTCAAAACGGGGGTCCACACAAACCTGTGTATACCCCTGCGACAAATCCAGAAACCTATGTTGACAGGAGTCCGAACTCGTTTGCCACACCAACCACCCATTCGGATTCAATTTAGAAATATTGAAGGATGTGTTGGAAACCTGTGTCTGCAACATATCAAGGGATAGATCCGTATGATTACCCCAATTGGGATAAGCACCCAGATCCGGCATGGAGGGAGAATTTAATTTTTTAGACGTAGCCAATCCAAACAGGTTGTCTGAAAAACGGAGGAATTTAAAAATAACATATGATTTGGGATGAGACAGGCACGATGCAAAGCCTCTGTTCCCTGTACCTGCCATCGTTTGGTACCCCAAACCGATTTAAGATCGACTGTAGCTTTCCACAGATCATACCCGCCAATTGCCAACTCGTCCATAAAGGACTTGGAATACAATAATTTGGTGTGTGTCAGTCTAACTTTAGAAGCAGCCTCAGGCGCAACCTTAAAATAAAAGGACGCTGGATGGGCTACACTAAAATCAGAAAAATATGTGAACTTTTCCACTAGCGTGGTAGAGCTGCCCATCCTAGGGGCGGGGCAGTGTTCCCATTGTGTAAAATTTACAAAATTTCTAAACGTATTTGCCTTGTGCAGGAAATGTGTGCCATAATGTTGATAACAAAATTGTTCATCATAATTAGCAATATCTAAATACAAATCCTCAGCATCAAACGCAGCATAATATTTCAAATCAGAAAACAGTGCTTCTATGGCTTGAACATCCCAATCATCTGAGTGAATGTTCCGTTTAACGATATCACCCATAGAAACACGAAATACATTTGGCACATTAATCACTTCAGTGGGGCCATGAATTTGAAAGTTAACAGCATCCAAAGCGATCCCATCACGTACAGGCCAGGCAGTAATGTTCACAAAAGTCTGGTCCCTCTTCATTATGTGTGATGAGGAATGGGGGGCCAAAGTTCCATTAATTTGTCGAATTGTAGAACGTTCATTCAGGTAGTGTCCATTGATAAGTCTAAAAAACACCACCACAAAGCCAATGGACATAAACAAAAAAATACATATGAGCACCAGCCAAATGTAAGTCCAAGGGGGTATCAAAAAATGTCTCTTGAACCAAGCCACAAAAATTGAAACCTTGGACGGGGCAATGGAAGTCACTGAACTCGAATCAAAAGAGTCTTGTGAGAGGGCAACTGTAGTGGATTGCAAAACAGGCAAGGCAACATCCGCAGGATAAGCATACTCAATGTCTTCAAGCACGCCACCAGGTGTTTGTGGCAACAAGGGACCAGTAACGGCATTCATCTCGATGGCAACATCAGGCACTATGTCAGAAGCTCGGGCCACAACAGAATTTCTCAGCACTGAAGGGCACGAAACCGCCGGAGTCATACTAAGAAGAATCGGCCACTCGTTGTAGTTTGACATTGTCAATCCAAATGTACCTGTTATCCTTTCGACCAGGAAGAGGAGGTAAAATGACAGTTCTTGTACCCTGCACTCCAAGCACTGGAACCGGTGCACGATAAGAGGGGCCGAACTCTTTCTTGTTCTCCACCTTCTCACGGACCAGATCACCAACTCGGGGTAGCCAGCCGACTACTGGAATCTGAACCTCAGTTTCAGACGAGGAGGGTACGTGTTCCTTCGCTAGACTGTTCCTGGCTTCTTGTAGAGTCTGCAATACAGCACAGTGTTCATCTACGTCAAAGGGTGCGGCTGACGCCGCCATGTCTAGACCATCAAGGTCTGGAACAAACATTCGAACACCAAAGAGCATCATGTATGGGGTCCGCCCACCCAGAGACCTTCTAGGGAGATTATTAAGTGCACATTGCACGTCATACACGTGGGCAAGCCAGTTCCGGCCAGTACCCAAAACTCTGGCTGTCAAAGATTGCTTTAAGTCACGGTTCATTCGCTCCACTACACTATTGCCCTCAGGCCGGTATGGAGGCGAAAATTTGACCTGGACCCCCAAATTTCTCATGGCCTCTTTGTACGCCTTAGAGGCGAACGCCGGGCCCTGATCAGAATGAAAGGTACCACACGCAAAACTTCCAACAAAGACACGCAAATCCTTTATGACAGTGCGAGAATCAGCACTCCTTTGTGGCCTTACCCACAGAAAACGTGTGCACGAATCCACTGCAACCAAGATGTATTTGAAAGCAGTTTAAGAGGTAAAAGGACCGCAGTGATCTAAATAAAAACAACCCAATGGTTTACTAGATATGTACAACTGAGTCTGTGGTGGGCGCGCCGCAGAAGAAGGTTTAATCTGCTGGCAAATGTCACAATTAAGAACATAAGCCCTGGCCTGTTTGTACAAACCGCACCACCAGTAACGTTGTTGTAACAAAGATACAGTAGCCGCAACGCCGGCATGCGCTGACGCCATGCCCTCGTGGGCTGCTAATATCAAAGAAGGTCTGCAGTCCGCGTTGGGAATCAATCTGTCACCATTGTCATTAATCCTCACTAACGGGACTTTATCAGGACTTAAGCGATAATGGTAACGAGCAGGGAAACCTTTTAGTAGCTTTGTGCCCTGCTCTGTAGCAGCAATAGCTGCCAAGATGTCATCATCGATCTTACCTTTGGATCTTGTAACTGCTGCTACTAAGTATGTTGCCACTGCTGTTTTAGCTGCCTCGTCAGCTAAGCTGTTGCCGACAGCATGGACACCAACGCGTTGGTGCCCAAGAGTGTGAACTACATTCACGAGGGGCAGACGTTCTTTAAGATCTGCGACTCGAACCCAAAGCAATTTATGCTTAATCGTGCTACCTTTGGAATCATGGTAGTCATTCTGAGACCAGAAATGCAGATTGTCGTTGTAAGACTGAACACAATAGAAGGAGTCACTCACAATAAGTAGTGACTCGGGGATCAGCAAACTCCAGTGCAAGCACCAGAGCACGAAGCTCCGCCAACTGACCGGTACAATCACCCAATGACTGCTTATGCACGACATCAGACAGGAATTCACCATTTACGAAAGTACCAACTACAATTGCGCAAGCCGCTGAATAGGCGTGGTTAGATCCAGTTGCGGGTTGCGCAGACCCATCAGTGTATATGACACAATGGTAATCCTCGAGCGGGCGCAAGGTCAGAGGAGCCGGATGAACGAATTCATACTGCAAAAACTCCTGAGTCTGAAGTGCCGCGTCAAATATAAAAGTGACATCCGGCGAAGTCAAGGAAGTGGCCCATTGTATCCACCTTGGATGCAAAGCTTTAGAATTCGGTATACTCGCTTTCGTCACCGCCTCTAGAGCAGGATAGGGTGTAATCACCAACATGCGTTTCCCTTGCGACAGCGCTCGTTCTTTGAGAATCGCCATCTGGACTGCTGTCAGAGCTTTCTCGACAGCGGAAAAACGCAGTTCAGCCGAAGCGTACAAGTGAGATTTGTAAGCAATGGGGACGGTGTCGCCCTCATTGAACGGTAAGTATGTGAAACCCACTGCGCCGGGCACTATTCTTATGACCAGGTTAGTGTTATTATCACGTGTCAGTAAGTAC